>NC_060121.1:606274543-611074543 GCF_021461395.2 Schistocerca americana
AAGGAGGGAGGGAGGGAGGGAGGGAGACAGAGGAGGGGAGGGAGGGAGGGAGGGAGGGAGGGAGGGAGGGAGGGAGAGAGAGAGAGAGAGAGAGAGAGAGAGAGAGAGAGAGACAGGGAGAGGGGGGAGGGAGGGAGGGAGGGAGGGAGGGAGGGAGAGAGAGGGAGAGGGGCGGGAGGGAGGGAGGGAGGGAGAGAGAGAGAGAGAGAGAGAGACAGGGAGAGGGGGGGAGGGAGGGAGAGTGGGGAGAGAGAGAGAGGGAGGGAGGGAGAGGAGAGAGAGAGAGAGAGAGAGAGAGAGAGAGGTGAGAGAGAGAGAGAGAGAGAGGAGGGAGAGGGGGGGAGGGAGGGAGAGTGGGGGAGAGAGAGAGAGGGAGGGAGGGGAGAGGAGAGAGACGAGAGAGAGAGAGAGAGAGAGAGAGAGAGAGAGAGAGAGAGAGAGGGAGGGGAGGGAGGGAAGGGAGGGAGGGAGGGAGGGAGGGAGGGGGAGGGAGTGGAGGAGAGAGAGAGAGGGCAGGGAGGGGAAGGGGCTGAGAGGGAGGAGAGAGGTGGTCCAAAGAAGAGCGACACTCTTTTTGTCACTGATCATTTAGTCAGTGCGAGAGGGGTTACAGAAAATCCTCATCAAACTCAGTGGCAGATGCTATAAGAAAGGCACTGTGCATCATGGAGAGGTTTACTGTTGAAATTGTGAGAGACAACATATTACTTCCTCCCACAAATATCTCACGAAATACTCAAAACAAGAAAATTCAAGAAACTAGAGCCAATACAGAGGTTCACCCGACACTGACTCTTTCCATGATGCCATTCGTGAATGGAAAAGGGAAGGGTAATCAGTCAGTGGTACCAGAAGTACCCTCCGCCACAGTCCATTAGCGTTGATGCAGATGAAGTAAATGTAGTGTCAGTGAAAAATGTTAATCAAGAATAATACATAATAATAATAACAGAATAATACATAATTTTACTGCTTACATTATTATGTAATTAGTTCTACTAAACCAGTTTATGTCAGTGACTGTTGTTATCCCACACTGGATTTCCCGTTGCATGATTGTTCTCAGTGATAATGTAAAGTTATTGCTTTCCGGATTTTAGAATTCTACAGGCTTTGCATTCGTGAGAGCCATACTATTGGGCTAAAAACGTAAGAATGACAGCTGAAGAAGGCATTGAAATCCGATGATTTGTGGTAAAAAATATAAAGTATAGTGACTGATTATAGAGCACGCTGCTTTAATTGCTTGCAACTACTTAGCCAAACTAGTGACAGTAAGTAACCTATCTCCTATGACAAAACAATTATTTTTCTCAACACTGTCTGGCAGTCTGGAAGTTTTAGTGATGTAATTATTATTATTAATTCCAAAGCAACTCACTGGCTTGTTGCCTCCTCCGAAAATCTTCTTGGCACCACCACGAGCTGCTTCAGCGATAGCATCTTTCCTTTGCGCTTCGAATTCTGCATTTTCTCTGTTTTCCTTCTCCTTTGCTGTTTCTAGGGACTTAAGTGAAAGGCAATATTAAGAAAATAATTATAATAAGGCTACATGTTGAAGAAAGAAAATAATTTTTGTCAATAACGAAGGATGTGCAAGTGGTGCTGACAATATAATTTGAACCATCAGTATTTTATTGCATGCACAACTGTTGCTTGTTGCTGAGTTGGGTATGTCATTCAAGAAGATTAATACATGCTCCAATAAGGTGATGAAAATTGTGAATATAATAAATGTTATCGAAAATTTACAAGTTAAATAGTGTACAGGTACAAATTTCCAACAGACTGACAAATCATGAAATATGCATATGTCTCAGTATCACTATAGACCAGAAAGTTGGTCGTATGAAACATGAGAAACAAATATGCCACTAATCACAACTATTGCAACACATGGAAGTGACCACATGATGGACATTTAACAGATCATGTGTTTCGGGGATCATTCATTTTCATTAGCTCACTGGTATTCTATTTGTTGACAGTACAATTACACATGCTTTTTTAAGCTCTTATTCTCTAACTTTCCCTTCCCAGTTCATCACATATCTGCCTACACCCTTTGTTTTCCTACCTCAGTTTACAGTTTAACTCTTCTATTGCTCATTCTTCTTTGTGTCTACTCACCCAACCAACACCTGAACATCAAACCACCAAGGTATGCGGTACCACACAGCAGACATAAGGAGACTATGGCAGCACAGGAGAGGTTCTGGTTTACTAGATGTACATACCATATTTACTCGAATCTAAGCCGCACCTGAAAAATGAGACTCGAAATAAAGGAAAAAAAAAAATTTCCCGAATCTAAGCCGCACCTGAAATTTGAGACTCGAAATTCAAGGGGAGAGAAAAGTATTAGGCCGCACCTCCAAATCGAAATAAAGTTGGTCCATTGTAATATGAGACACAATTTAGGTGGAATGAATGACGATACAACCACAGTAGTTTGGTTCGAGTCGTAAGCTTAGCAGTTTTAAAGCTTTACCAGGTAGCCATTGCTATGCGTCAGGCACTCCGTCTCCGTATTATTACGGGTACCCTTCCTTTTTCACATGCTTCGTCTGGTTTGAATCGATTGCTTATTTTGCTTTAATCTGATAAGTATCTTTTTTTTTTTAATAGGTGTTTACTTCACTCTAAGCTGAAAATGCATTACTGTACTGTGTCATGCATTGTTTGTCGCATTCTGATATTGCGTATTTACGGCCTGTCGCCACTCGCGGCATGGCTTGCTTTTGTGCGCGCTGCCGCTGCTTACAATTTAAAAAAAAAAAAAAAAAAAAAGAGAGGAATCATCTCATTAGTGAAACAATGGCAAGAGACTGCTATTTGTTGTTACTTACACTGCTGCTTTCTTTGATAATGATCAACAAGAACCAAATACTAGACTGCGTATGATAGAACATGTTCTGAACGAGAGTTATGCGGAAATTTTTCAGCGTTTGAAAATCTTTGCGGCCGCTTCTTTAGTGCATCAAATTCTGCACAGAAATTAGAGTCATCTTAAATTTAAAATTCTAGTCAGTTGCCGTGCTTCATTTCTGACTGTACCACTATTAGCGTAAGAATAATACGAATATAAACATGACACGATACCTATATTCTTACGCATTTGCTGTTGTCTCACTCTAGTTTCGTAGTTTATTAGGCAGACAGGATTTAAATGAGATAGCAGCAAACAAGAAAGAATACATGGCAAAATGTTTATATTCGTATTATTCTTATGGTGAAGAGAATACTGCATGTGATTCACATTTCATCAGGTTCCTATTAGCAACCATCTCTTCTCACAGGTAGCAAAAAATTCAGAACATAGAGTTGGCCATATTGACAAACATCCCAAACAGTTTTGCCAGTCGGATTTTCGTAGTACATTGAAATTCTGCTACATTCGAAGATTAACAATACGGAATTTGTATTTACTTCGTTGGATAATGTATGAAAATACAGTGGTAGAAACTCGGGGCGAAGAAAAAAAGCTCGTCTTCCACATTTTTTTTGTTAAAATTTATTAACTGACGCAGAGGTTTTGGTGCCAGTATTTACCTTTGTGCCTACAAAGCATGCCTGTGTACCGCTACATATATTCGATGGCAGAAGTTAGTTGTGGCGGCACCTACCATGATTTTTCAGAGCTTCCGCTTGCTTTGCACTCGATTCTAGGCCGCAGGCGGTTTTTTTTATTACAAAAACCGGAAAAAAAGCGCGGTTTAGGGTTGAGTAAATACGGTACTAACAAACCTCACTTAATCTGGTCATATATGCTGCTCCCCTTCTTCATAAATATCTGCCCATCAACCTGCAACCCACATTTATTATTTTTATCTTTGATCTCATTGTGTTTTCAAGTCAATTTTAGCTCGTTTTCATCCTTCACTATCAGCCTACCCCCTCAGGTTTCATTTTGTTTCCCTCAAGTTTAATCTTGTTTCCCCATACTTCATGCATTCAGACCTTTTTGTGATTATTTCCTCATATTTTGACGTATTTCTGTGAAGTTTTTCACATGTATTCCTCATTATTTATGCATTTTTATCCTCCACCATGGACCCTTGTGCTCCTTTTATCTTCTCCAACACAGAACAGTTTCTTTATCCCAAGCCAGAACTCAGTCCCACATACTGTTCCTGCACTGTTGCCTGGCTTATGGAATTCCATAAAATTACCTGTCTCTGGCTGCAAACGCTCCTTCCACAATGGCCATCTGTTCAGATTTCACCAATCCTTAATCCTCACCAACATATTCCTGCAAAACCAAGTGAATCAGGCCCAAACCCCTTCCAATGCCTCCTTTCCACCTGTAAAATTCTCCTGCTGCACAATCCGGAATTCATGTATCCCATCTCACACACAAACTCTTGCCCTCTAGGAATTACAGCAACACGCACTATGCTGCCTCACAAAATTCCCCAACCTGTTCATCTCTTACTCCCACTATTCACCACCTCTACAACAGCCTCCAAAACCTCCCCCACATCCCCTCATAGCGATGAACTATGCCTTGCACACCTACTGCATTTACCCCACCCTCAAAAACTCCCTTCCACCACCATAAGGAATCTAGAACCTAAACAGATCTGAAACACAGTCATGAACTTCTCTTCCAAAATCCTTAGTCCCACAGCAGTTCTTCCCAAAGGCCTTACCTTTCGCCCCACTCCCAAATTCAGTCATGCTGTACCTATTAAAGACCTTCTCTACTTCTTCCGGTCCCTACAGTGGAAACACTTTTTTGCCACCCCAGTTCACTCCTCGTCCAACCGTGATCGATCTCCATTGCCCCCGTATCAACCCCTGTTAACTTCCCAGAATTTCTTAACCTTGAACCTTGACTCACCGTCATTCTCAGGTCCCTCAACACACAAGCTAATCTTACATCTGCGGAAAGAACTGTAATCCACCATCTAAAAACTGATCTCGATCTTGTAATTCTACCTGCTGACAAAGGCTCCACAACTGTGGTTTTGAACCGCAAGGATTACCTGGCAGAAGGACTCCGACAGCCCAGTTTCCAGAATTCCAGAAGGATCTCCAGTTCCTCCTCAAATCCTTAGGTCCATCCCAGGACCTCTCCCCGGAGCTGTCTCTCTCCTCACACCTAACACTCACTGCACTCCTACCTTCTACATGCTTTCTAAAGCCCACAAACCTACCACTGTGAGTGGTTACTGTGCCTCCACTGAGAGAATCTCTGCCTCTCATAGATCAACAACTCCAGCCTATTACCTGCAACTTCCCTGCTATACAAAAGATAAACCAACCATTTCCTTCAACTATCCACAGCTTCTGTTCCTTTACCACATGGTGCACTGATCATTATTACTGATGCCACCTCCCTTTGTACTAACATCCCTATGGACAAGGCCTTGCTGCTATTGAACACCACCTTTGTCAACATCCAATGGATTCCAAACCAACAATCTCCTTCCTTGTAACCACGACCAACTACATCCTCTCCTTTGAAGGGATCACCTGCAAACAAATCCGGGATACCGCAATAGACACACACAATGCAGCATTCTATGCCAAACCCATTCATGGACCATCTAGAGGAACTGTTCCTAACCACCGAGAATCCCAAACCCCTCAACTGGTTCAGATTCATTAATGACATCTTTGTGATCTGGATCGAGGGTGAGGACACACTCTCCATACTCCTCCAGAACCTTAACACCTTCTCCCCCATGCACTTCACTTGGTCCCACTCAACCCAACAAGCCAACTTCCTTGATGTTGACCTTCACCTCAAAGATGGCTACATCAGCATCTCCGTCCATGTCAAAACCTACAAACCAGCAGCAATGGCTCCACAGCTGCCATCCATTCTATACCAAGAAGTCCCTTCCATACAGCCTATCCACCTGTGGCTATAACATCTGTAATGACGAGCTTTCTCTGTTGAAGTATACCAAGGGTATCACTGAGGCCTTCACAGTCTGTAATTACCCTCCCAACTTTGTACAGAAACTTAAATGAGTAATCTTACCCAGACGCATGGATAACAGCACAGCCCGCATTCTGTGATTCATGATTCAAAAACTAACATGTTATACAGAGGTGACAGTAGAACTTTTGATTTGGTCACCACATTGGTGTGGGTGTGGAGGGGCCCCATCCCTGCAATTTGTACAGAAACAGATCTCTCATATCTTACCTCTCCAGTCACCCACCACCTCACCAAATCCTACCATCCGGTCACAGAGAAGGATTTCACTTGTGACTCAGGACCACCCACGACTCAGCCAGGGTTTCAACTACCTTTCATTGTGCCCTGAAATGAGCAGTGTACTACCCGGTATCCTTCCCACCCCTCCCATCAAACCCACACAATATCCTCGTCCATCTCTACTCAACCCATGCTACCAACCACTCTACTCAACCCCTGCTACCAACCTCTAGCTTCACGGCTCATGTCCCTGTAAAAGATCTAGATGTAAGACCTGTCCTGTACATCCTCCCACTATCACCTAATCCTGTCCAGTCACAAGTATCACCTATCCCATCTAAGGCAGAGCTACCTATGAAATCGGTCATGTGATCTACAAGCTAAGCTGCAACAATTGTGCTGCATTCCACGTGTCCATTACAACCAACAAGCTGCCTGTCCGCATGAATGGCCACCACCAAACTGTGGCCAAGAAACAGCTGGACCACCCAGTTGCTGAGCACACTGCCCAACACAATGTCCTTCATTTCAATGACTGTTTCCTCAGACTGTGCCATCTTGATCTTTCCTACTAACACCAGCTTATCTGAATTGCGCACATGGAAACTCACTCTGCAATATATCCTATGTTCCCATAACACCCCTGGCCTCAACCTTTATTAGTCACTGTCCTCCACCTGCCTAACCCCTTTCCGTGTTCCTACTCCAGCACTAGACAGCCTTCACATTCCATCAACGCACCCACAGGCTTTGACCTTCTCTCCTTCCCTGCTCCCCTCCCCCCCCCCCCCCCTCTGCAAAGCTCTCGACTGCACCTAGCTGCCCTCCCCTCCCCCACCTCTTCCTTGGATGCTCCCACAAGTAGCACTTTACCGATCCCCACCCCTACCCTGCTATCATTTCCACTCCTGCACCAGCCTCTTCCTTACTCCCACAACCAGATTGCTTCTCCCATCATGTGCTGCAGTTCACAGCCTGGCCTCAGCAGCGAGACAATGGTCTGTGTGTGAGAGCTGCCTTTGCGTGAATGTGTCTGTGTATATTATCTAATTCACAGAGGAAGGCCCTTTGGCCAAAAGCTTACTTGTTTAGTAATATTTTTGCTGTGCCTGTCCGTGACTCAGCATCTCCACTATGTGATGAGTAGCAATCTATTCTTTTCATAATACTGTCATTCATTTGTCTACATATTCAAAATTACTTTACACCACAAGTCTTAAAAAGTAATCAAAATTAATTTCACAAGAATCAAATATCTAAAAAAATTCCACTGTCCATTCAGAGTGATGCCTACTAATTTTCACAGACTATCAGTAAAAAACTACCTTAAAATTTCGGTCCTGATGGTTAGGCTTCAGTATTTTTTGACCAAATGGAATCCATGGTGGTGGTCCACCTTCTTCCCCAACTCTGCCTCTGGTATGTTTTGCTAAGGTCTGAAAATGAAAATTGTACCAGATTATCACATGTTATTCAGTGTGATAATTTTATGCAATATATTTCGTAATCTGATGAGAACAACATAAATTATACCCGATTCAGTTCCCATTTTTCAACAAGGTGTGGAACTTTTCCACCAAGAACTTCAATAAGGGAAGGTCTAAGCAGGAGATAACCATGTGACATAGGGAGCTGGTCACCCTTGAAAAACAGCTTTGTTCCTGGTGGTGTATCCAAGCTATAAAATGAAATATTCATACACTCAGAATTAGTGCATGCACACATTTAATTAAAAAAAAAAAAAACTAAACAATTGTAAGCTATTAAAAGGGATCACACAAAATTTTAAATTTCTGACACTTCCAGTGGCATGGAAACATTTACTTGAACGGCTATAGCTGTACAGACCAAGGCCTGGTTGGAAAGAAAACATACAATTTCGACATAATGAATATGAAGACAATTGACAAGAAACAGCTGTAAAGTCTGTTACAACTGCACAAGTATCAGTAGACAGGAAGGAGGGCATGTAAGAGTTTAATGGCTGAGTGGTATTTAGATCATTAAGGGACATTAACTTAGATTGGAATAGGATTAAAAGGAAATCAGCACTGTTCGGTGTGAGGAAACAGTGGCTGCCAAGACAGTCAGAAAAATCTGCCTTGAACCAAAATTTCCTTCCAGTGCGTGCTTGAAGATTTCCGTTAGGATGGCCATATCAATACCCATGTATAGTATACATACAATTCTTGCAAACCAAGTTGACACTTGGTGTGGTGGCTGATGTGAGAGCTCCCTATCAGCCACCTCACCACATGTCGACCTGGTTGCGCGAACAGTATGATGCAGAATGCTTTTCCAGTTTATCTGTTTCATTTCCATTTTGGTTGCAGAACAGTAAATTGGCTGTGCAACAGTAAATACATAAATTTCCAATTTTAGTGGAAACATGGAGCCTCTGAAAAAATTTAAATTAGTGATGAATGTCATGTGTATGATGAAGAACAGACAAACATATATTTCTTTGCTGATACAGAGAATAAAGAAGTGTGTTTATTGTATAATGAAACAAAACACCCAATTTGGCTGCAAACTTTCCAAGGAAGAGTGCAAACTGAAAGATGTGGAGTATGTGAAAAGGTTGAAGAAGCAACAAACATTATTTACAAAGCAAACAACACTTCAAAATAGTGCTACAGAAGCAAGTTTCAAGATATCCTATAACCGTAATAAATGCAACATACCTTTTTTTTATGGTGGGTTTATGAAGCAATGTATGGTAGAGTGTGCAAGCATATTGTGTACTGATGTTTGAAGGAAATTTGAAACCATTTGATTGTCAAGATGGACTACAGTGCAGTGTATTGACTTAATTAGCGGTGAACTCACAGAACAGCTGAGGACTGTGAGTGAGGATTTTGTTTGTTTTTCCTTGGCAATGATTGAGAGCACAAATAATGAAGACATTGCAAAATTACTTATATTTATCTGTGGAATTAATGAAAATTTATCAACATAGGGGAATTACTTGCCCTAGAATTTAAGCTCGAACCACTGGTCAGGACTTGCTTGAGTTTGCTGTGAACTGTGCGGAAAAAAGTGACTTGCCCTGGAAGAAAATGGTAAGTATTACAACAGATGGGGCCAGAGCGTTCAGTGGGAAAATGTTGGTTTGGTAAAGCCTTTAAAAAACAAATTATAAGCACAAGACAATGTGACATCTCGTCTTTTCATTGCATTTTGTTTCAGGAGAGCCTTAGTAAAGCTGCACTAGAGTTAAAGCGTGTGATCAATCCTGTTGGTGTTGTTGTGAACAGGATTAGATCAAGGGCAGTCCACCATTGATAATTCAGACCTCTTCTTGAGAATGAGAGGTCTGAGTACAAAAATGTAATTTACCGCAACATGTGAGGTGGTTGAACCTGGGCAAAGTGTTAAAAAGAGTCTGGGCATAGGATAAAATCCTCTTATTTCTGGACACAAAAGAAATATTTCATGGTTCTGCTACAAAAACACGATGTTGGGAGTGGATATATGACTTGATGTTTGCAGCTGATATATATGAAAAATTTAAGAATTGGATGTGACATTGCAGGGAAGGGGTTATTTGGACATGAAATGTGGGAGCATGTAAAATCATTCAAAGCAAAACTAGGTCTATTTGCAATGCAAGCAGTAGAAGGCAATTTTCATTTTTCCTTTTAGTAAGAAAACAAAGTGCCCGAAAGTGTTTCTGCTAACATTAGTGACCATCTGCAGAGTTTGGAGGACGGGTTCACAGGAAGATTTTAAGACTTTAAGAAAACTGAGCCTCAACTCAATCTACAATTTTATCCTATCAATGCTGATACTGACACAGCACGTGAGTAGCTGCAGCTTGATCTTATTGAATGCAGTCAAATCACACTGAAAGAAATTTTTGCTGTTGTAACCTTAGTTGCCAGCTTAAAAATATCCATGCAAGAAAAAATTTGCTGGAAAAAATGCTCTCTATATTTTTTAAAAAAATATAGAGGGCATTTAAGTGTAGAAAAGTATGACAGGATATGTTTGTGTCTTTATTAATGTGGTTCTCAAATTACATGTGCTTGCAGATGTAAATGATGTGAAATTAGCGAAATAGATAAACCGAATAAAGCAATAACTTTTTTATTTGTATTTATTCATTTTTATGCTACAATTTATACCTTCTCTGAAATACAAAGTTAACTAATGAGCACAACCGTTTTAAAAAGTACAGCCTTCCATTAACCTCCACTTCCACAAAATGGCCTCCCTAATACAAATAAATTGTCCAACCCTGCTCTAAGTGAATGATTTGCGCAAATAATTGAAAACCTTAATCAGAAAGAATGAAAGCCAATTTGAAGCTCTCTCTTCCCAACTGATAGGATATGACTCAAAATCAAAAGCAGTGGGTACAGACTTTGATGATAATACTGCTTACAACTACAGAAAACAATGACAGGAAGTAAAATAATAGCTAAATAGAATAGCAATGTTATTAGCATCAAAATAGATGACAGAGAAATGAGAAGAAGAATGTAACACAGTGAATACAAGTTCTTCTGAGACCAGGGACTGATATTTGTGCTGTGTAGTGTGTCAATAGCAGTTTAATTAGAAATAAGTAAATATAATAATTTGTCTAAAACAATGAGTAGTTTAAAAATATTCAGAAACAAGACAGTAGAACACATACTGTAGAACTTCTAAGGCTAACTACCACTCAAGTTCATTAGATGATAGTTCAGTAAAATTAGTTGATTATACCATCATGATATTTTGTTAATTGTTCTGTTTAAAATTTAATACATAAAAAAATTAAGTCACTGCCTCTTTTTCCTCATATACCAGTCACCAAATCTTTGTTACTAAATGTTTAGCCTAGTTAAGGGTTCATGGTGCACAGTTTGTAGTTGTAACGGCTTTCACGGGCAACAAAAATTTCATTTTCAATATTTGATACAGTTATTGACTGAATTTAAAATGCTTTCATAACCTGCTCATTAAGAGCTATAATTTTATGTTAAAGGTTTAACACAATAAGTCAATATTATGGTTAAAGTCAGTATTATGGTTACAAAGTGTGCTTATATTTTGAGGCAGTGTAACTTATAATGAGCTAATTATCCAGACTATATTGGTCCAGTAATTGAGAAAGGTAGCACTTGGCAGTTTCTTGCAGACTTTACACATAATTTCAAGTCTTCATGAAAACTTTTTGTTGTGTGCACCACCCACAAAATGATGAAAGGAAAAAAGTTTGCCACCTACCACCTTTTGTGCTCTTCATGCAGTGAGGCTGCAGCATCAGGCATGATGTTTTAATTTTTATTACTACTTTACTATTAGCTCCAGTTGCAATAAATGTTGTGCACAGTATCCACGTATACCACTGAACGCAACCTAAAAATTATGCTGTTGTACAACATACAGTTCGAGAGATATGACATTTTATACATGGGAATTCAGTTCCTTAAAGAAACGGGGTTTGGTTTTATTGGTAGAGTTTTTCATTGACAAAGACCGTGTTTTCAAATTCTGATACCTTAGAATTAAACTTAAGGTGTTTCAAAATCTTCTGCATCAGTGTAAATTCATCTAAAGAACTCCATTATTTTCAGAAAAAGTGATTATCGGAGGGCAGTGAATACAGAGGATGAAGGATAATACCACAGAAAGACTTAACACATCAGCCCTAGCAATTGACAATATACACAATTTGATGTTATAATGCAGTCACAACATAAATGAGTTACCTGATTCGAGGCATGTATTCAACTTCAACTGCTTGACAGCTAATTTGGCCATCTGTAAGAGATAATTTAAGCATTCGAGGAGCTGCTTTAGAATCTTCATTTGCTTTTGGCGCAGATATATTCCGTATCTTCTGTATCTGAACTACAAAACTTCCAGGTATCTGAAATGTAAGGAAGGTACTTTGATAATCTGACAAAAAAGAAAACTGAGAAATATGAAAATGGTTAACTGACAATTAACCAATAAAAACTTCTAGACAAACCACTGATTTCTTGGTCCATACTCAGAATTAACATGACTATGTGTCAAATTACACATATGAAAGGTATGAGGTTCAATCCCGTCAGTCCTCGAATGTTTTCCATCGCTTATTGCTTCTTTCACCTCTGAAAGTAACTTGGTATGCAAAAATGCCAAGTTGCTCTGTGGGTCAAGGTCAAAATGAAATTGTACAGTCTTTCCTACATGGCTGTTCAATTGCCAGATGGAAGAAAAGGGATATCATTTCCAATAAAACTATGTCTAGTAAAGCACTGTGGTGTTCAATTCAAGCTTCAGACTGAGACATTATTTACCTTTAATTAGAATTAACAGCAATCAGTCATCCAAATAAACCCACTTGATTGTGCAATAGATGGCATTTGACTGTAATAAAAAGCTGTTTCATTAAAATACAATGGACTGTGAAATTTAATGAAAAACCTGAGAACCTTCCACCAAGTTTCTCGCTCCACTCTGCCCCCATCTTCTCCTCTCTTCTTCACCTACTCATACTCATTCACTTCAATGATCCGTATGACTTTCTGTGGCCTGTTGCCTCCTACTGTCATTTCATGAGATTCTCTTGGTATCTTGTCAACTCCCATTCTTTTGACATGCCCATACCATTATAATCGTAGTTTTCTATGATCACCATAATGCGGGTAATAAAGAAAAGGCAGGTGAAAGGATACATATTTGTGGGATGAATATTCACAGACGCAGGATAGTACTTACTAAAATAGACAGAGTAAGGAAAAATGGTGATAGGAATAGTGAAAGAAAAGCCCATGCAATTAATTCATAAATTAAAAGAATAACCTAGACGGAAATAGAAACAAAAGTTACAAATATGTTCTTGAAGTCATGAAGAACTTATTTCCTTTGTTGACATTTTTCATGATTCATGCAATGCCTCTCAATACTTACAGTTTCATATTTTGTTTTGTTTAAATCTTCTGGGAAGCCCGATGTGCTGATTTCTCTCAAGTCAATCTGGAAAAGTTTGCAATCAGAATATTAACCTATTTAATGCAGTGACACACAATATGAGGAGATATGCAGTAAATACAATCTATCATTTTCTTGCGACCTTTACATCACTGTCTATGAACAAACAATATAGGGCCACTAGGTAACTGAAGCACATAATAGTATAAAAGACATTGACACACCATTTGTTATTCAGATATGTGGGCAAAAATTAACTGGCTGCTATTTTGTAGCGCTTTATGCGGGACATGTCATTTATACATTCAACAAAACTGATATTTTCCGTTAAAATTGCAGGTATCCTGAATGAGGGGGAGAACGACCTATAGGTACATATTTAGCAGCATCAATTAAACAGTATTGGACTATACTAAACATAAGGTTGCCATCTTTTTTTCTGTAATCACTCTAAGCACAAGTTCCTGTAGAATTAGAAACTATTATGAATTAAACAAACTCATCATCATAATACATTATTTTTGGAGTATTTCTGCATCTGTTATGAGGTTTTTACATTTTTTTGTTTTTTTTTTATTTTTGCACCTTCTGCTTTGTTGGGAGTCCCTTTATTTGCCAGCTTGCACTTGTATAATAACAACTTGATTTAACAGTTCCTTTTAATGTGCAGCTGCAGCCACTGAAGGTAATTTTGCCTTTAGTGGTACCTGTCTGTAGACAGGTGTCATTTAGATTGCTTTTAATGTGGGTCTAACTTACCTACACCAATAGTTAGATAATTTTTTACTAGTTTTCACTTTGTGGCTGGTGTATCTCTCAATCGATTTCATAGTGTGAACATTTTTCCTTAGATTTGTTATTTGAAAGTTAACACCGTTTATTGTGATGTAGTCAACTGAAGCCTTCAGTTTCAACAATAAGATTGCAGATATGTTTGCACTGTGAGTCTCCTGGCCTATTCAGTTGTACTTTAACATGTTACTATGCCATGTATTGAAGTGTTTGTAATCTGATTTTGTATTTTAGTTTCCTAGTACTTTACTACCAAACTTTTCTTTCTTTTGAAACGGATTACATGATGACGACTTTCTATTACTCCAACTCAGTTATGATACTATTTGTGCATTGTGAGGCTGAAACATACAATAAAATAATTTAGTTTTTCAGGTTGGCCATTATGTTCAGATTCACTAAATGAGGTAGTGCAGTGGTAATAATCTGGACTTATCTTCTGGCGGACAATGTTTCAAATCATGGTCTGGCAATCCACATTTAGGTTTGGCAATCGATATTTAGGTTTCCCACAATTTCCCTAATAGTTAATGTTAATGAAGGGATGGTTCCTCTGAAACGTCACAGCTGACTTCCTTCCCCAATCCGAGCTTGTGTATGTTCTCTAATGCAGCTTTTGTCAACATGGCGTTAAAATCCCAATATTCCTTCCTTCTATTTTGTTATCTTATCCTAAATACTTAACTGGAGCAGATAATACAAATGTAATCTCATTGAGTTAACTCAATATTTTAGTTTCTTTACCAATTCCTTCCTTGTTATATGTTAACATAACAGGGGTAATACTGTTACAATTATACTTCTGAATGTCACCCATCAGGGAAAAAAATCCACAAGAACCTATGTTTCAAACACAGTTCTGTAAAGATGTTAAACAAGAACAATGGGAAAGACAAAGAATTATAAATCTTTGAAATGTGTTGCTACAGGATACTGTTGGAGATCAAATGAACTTACCAAGTAAGGAATGAAGACATCCTACAATGAGAAGGTTACAAAAGTAAAAACAATAAATGCCTAGTTAAGAACATAATGACTGAAGAGAAAGAACAGTTGGGCACACATTACGACATAGGTCATTGTTGAGACTGTGAAAGAAGGGTTGGTGGAAGGAAGAATTGCAGCAGTAGAGTTAGATATGTGTAATTTTACACTGTTAATAGTTGTCATTGACAAATTCATATAGCAGCAAAGAAGAAAGGAAAGGAAGGCTGGAAGGAGGGAGGGCAGAGCTTAACATTCTGTTGACAATGAGTAACTAGTGGCAGAGAAAAAGCTTCGAATGAACAACAATACGGCAGCAAATTAGACTCTTGTCTTTTAAACATGAAACGGAAAATCGGGGATGAAATAATAGCAACATGATTTGGCGCCTGGGGAACAGGATTTGCAATCTCCGAATATCTAGTGTTCATCACTAGTATTGGTAGATGTACAGATTTCTACTCAGCTTGCTTTCTATTAATAGTTTAGGTATGGACTGAAGGCATATGTAATAGGATAAGAGGTGTACACAATAGATTATACTGCTCTAAGTTTATACATCAACAAAAATAATCAAATTTTTGAAAATACAATATCGCTGGGTAGGTAAAGAAATCTACTCACCATGGCAGCACGAGAAAACAAACTTGTTCTTAAAGGTTGCACATTTCCATAACTTTTATACATGTTTTCTCCTGCCGCTGCATGGTGAGTAGATTTTCTTATGTATCCAATTAACACAGTGCCAGAAAAAAAATTAGTACACCCTTTTAGAGGTTTCCAGTTCCCAAAAGATGTATTGTTGCAACAGTGCATATAGAGTACACAAAAGATTACATCCATGCTGAAACATCCATATTAATACGTGGTGCAGTATCCACAGGCGGCAATGCAGTTGCTAACTCTGGCATCCATTGACTGCACAACTGGTGAATAATGTCCTGGGATATGTTATTCCACACTTGCTTGACCTATTCACATCGTTTTGTAAGAGTCGTTGCTTGATGAGTCACATGCATCACTTCTTGTCCCACCATATGCTACATGTGCTCGATTGGAGACAAGTCTGGAGCTTGTGCTGGCCAAGGTAGTTGTGGCGCATCATGAAGAGCAATTTGAGTTTCATGGGCAGTGTGTGGGAGAGCATTATTCTGTTGGAACAACACATAACATTCCTGTTGTAAGAATGGCAAAAGAAAGGGCCTAATAACATTCCATACATACCAACACTGGTTAGCATTCCCCTCAAACAAATCTAAGGTGAACAAGAGTTGTAGCTTATAGCACCTCGGACTATAGGGCATGGGGTGGGCCCAGGGTGTCTTGGACAAATGCACTCTATGAGACAGTACTCACCAGGTCTACACTGCACGTGCAAACAACCATCACTTGGGAGCAGGCAGAATCTTCTTTCACTGCTGAAGACCATAGTGCACCATTCCATCTTCCAAGTGATCTTCTGACGATGCCAGTTGAGCTGTGCATGTCCATGCTGAGGTGTGAGTGGAAAATGGGCTACGTGTCTGTGTGCCCACAGTCCCACTGCTAATAACTAGTTTGCAACAGTTAATGTTGACACATCTTGGCACACATGGCCCTTGCAAAATGACAATCCTGGCAGGCGTCTGTGCTGCATCGACGTCCAGAACCTTGTCTACAGGTGTGAGACTATTCACGTGCCCACTGATACCAGCACCACTGCACAACTGATGCAGCACATCCAACTTGTATGGCAGTTCTCCAAAAGGACCATCCCACCACTTGGGAAGGCCACAATTTCAAACTTACTCAGTTGGCTGGAGGAATCATGAATGCATCTCCGTGGCATGGTTGCCTTCTTGCTCCACACATTTGTACACACTGAGCCGGCTGTGAGCATTCCCTATTTCAGGGAAGCTGGCGGTCTAGCAGCTATGCCACTACGCTATCTGTTGGCAGATGGTGCTGAGACCGTTATCAGTACATCTAGTATCCTCCAGACGGCATATGCCATCATCAGATCTACATCAAATTCATCTTTCCAGGTGTACTAATTTTTTTTGCTGGTAGTGTATTACATGCCTTGAGTTTATGTTTTACAGTTTTTACAATTGAGATAAGAAGACTGGAGAGAGGAGAGGATGTCGTACCATGTAGTTTTAGGTAGACTGATAAGTTGGTGTGATTATTTGGAGGAAATTTGGATAATAATATGAGGGCTCACAATAAGTACAAGGACCAAGGTAAACAAATAATCTGCAAAGCTTGAATGCGTGTGCATGAGTAGTTAAGACATCAAAATGCAAAGCTGAGTAATTGTCAGATAAAAGAACAATACATATTTAGCAGAGTGAAGAACAATACATATTTAGTAGAGTGTAGTACCTGAACAGTGATTTTTGACTGAAGTTTACAGCCAATCAGAGAAAAGAGAAATATGAGGAAAGAGAAATCAGAGGAAAGGAAACAGATACAGAGAAAGATGAGGAAAGAGAAACTGTAAAAAAGGCAGGGGAAGAAGATTTAAAGGATTTAAACCGATTTGAAGGTTTTGTGGAAGGCATTAATAGCACTGTACAATAAGAGCTGGAACATTTTTCATATTGGTCTGTTAGTCAATTTGGCTCAACATTAAATACACCAACGGAGAAAGTAAAAACTTTAAATGCCTCTGTTGCTGAGCTTATAGTAAAAGAGCAACAGAACCGTTATGAGATTGGTAAACTGCAAACTATGTCTGAAGTATCCGAGCAAGAGGTAACATTAATGAAACATTAAAGTCAGTGTGTCCAGCATGGATCAGAATCATTAAACAAAAAGGCAGTTGTGGACATAAGAGATGTTCAGATGCGCGTTGTAAAAACACCAAGAGAGAGTGATGTGTTGGTTGACATTTTTAACTGGAGATGAATCAGACGAAGATGTAAGAAAGCAACAAAAGGAATCGCACAAGGCCACCAGTCGAATAACACAACAAGGCCATTAGTCCCTCGATCCACGAGTGGTGTATCCAGAAGTAGAGATGTCCACCGAAAATGTTTTCTCATCTAGTTGGGAAAAGCGAGAAGGCTAAAAATGTAATGGACATCCTTTGGACTGTCAATAAGAGTTGCAAGATGAAGGTAGTAGTGTAGTCACCTTGTTGGCATCCCCAGGGCTCTGCATCTGACAGGAAATGTCCCACCCATGGCTGCACCACTCCTGATCCATTACAATCAAGATCAGCCGCTACTCAACAGTGTGTCACATCTACAATGGAAAACTGGGTGCAGCCGAAATAAGGCAAACAAAATCTAAAAGTGATTAAAACAGAGTAAAATAAGAATGAAAGAATGGCATGGCCAAGGATGTGGGGACAGGGAACCCCAGACACGGCATACAGTGGGAGATGTCGCAATCCCAACCAACCTGCCCCTGCTCCTGAGGTAGATTAAAACTTTATTACTGAGAATAAAAACCACTTTCATAGAGAAAGCTGAGAACCAGTTCAACCATCCATGAAAGGTTCCCCAATATTAGAGATAATGATTCTGGAATACCATACATAGCAGAAAGGGCCAAAAGGAAGGGGCATTCCACCACTATATGAGCTACTGTCTATAATGCTTTACAAACAGAATGCAGGTGTGGCTTTTTACACAAAATAAAACTGCGGGTTAACCTGGTATGACTGATGTGGAGGTCTCTGAAGACTGTGGACTCCTTCCAGAAGAAGTGGAAGGAAGAGAGCCATGTTGCAGCTATCTCCCTGACTGTGCAGAGTTTATCAGATGGGGCAGCAGCCCACCAGATGGTGTTCATTTCTGAGCAGCAGAGATATTATGAGCACCCGCAAATCCGCACTTGGGATTGTCAAAGGAAATGGGGAGTAACTGAGTCATCCTCTAACCAAACAGTCAGCCAATTCATTCCCCAGGATACACACATGAGTTGGGACGCAACGAAGACAACTGAGCAGGCAGCACAATGAAGGCCAGCTAGAAAGTCATGAACAATGAAGACCAAAGGGTGGGAAAAATGGTACAAGTCAATAGCCTGGAGACTGCTCGCTGAGTTAGCACGTATTAAAACACGCTCAATGAAAGCCTGTTTAATAAAATGAAGATCTCTGCTAATGGCTATCAGCTCTGCTGTAAACATGCTGCGTGTTCCCAGCAGCCAATGGCATTCTGTAGCAGAAGGAGATGTAGAAGCATATCACATCTCATCCAAAGCTTTAGAGTCATCAGTATAAAAGGTGGCAGCACCCTGGAACTCATGAAGAACTGTTTTAACAGATGCTGAAAGATCATGGGGGCGATCGAGACTTCAGGACCTAGGGAAGAGATCAGTCTAACCCATAGCCTGGGCACCATCCAACGGATGTGTGCGAGAAAATACACAGATCACAGTCCAGGAAAGGGAGATGGAGATCTTGGCATAGGGAAGTGAGGCGCATTCCAACTAGTACTCCCACCCGAGGGCAGGTATCACAAGAACACCACCCCTCGTATGCAAAAAGAATGGGATAAGTTGGATGATCAGGGAACTGTCGAATGCAATTCACACAGCAGGTCAAGAGTTGGTACTGCCAGAACAAAAGCGGTAAATCCCTGCTTCAGCAAGGAGACTGTCAACAGGACTAGTCCGAAAGGAATCAGTGGCCATACACATGCCACAATGATGGACTGAGTCTAACAGTTTCAAAGCTGAAGGAGCAACGGTAACCATAGTCCAGTTGGGATGAAACCAGAGCCCGATAAATACAGACAAAAGTAGCACGACCCACACTCCAAGTTGTGAGGGCACAGAAAAAGAAAGTGTTAAGCTTCCGCATGTAGCCGGTGTTTGGGTGATAAATAAGGAGCAGCCAAGTCAGCTTTTTATCAAAAAGTAGGTCCAAGAAATGGGACTGTGCTATAATGTTCAGATGCTGTGTATCTAAGTAGAGTTAGGAGGGACCGTGATATGATGGCAGAAATGCACGACCTACATTTCTGTTGGAAAGAACTGGAAACCATGGGAGAGGGCCTATGCAGAGGCCCGCCAGATGGCACCTTGGAGGCGGCATTTAGCAGAGGATACCAAGTGGGAGCTGTACCAAATGCAAAAATTGTTGACGTACAATGCAGGGGTGACCAGCAGCCCAACAGAGATCACTAGCCCACAGATGGCAATGAGGAAAAGAGTGACACTCAATACAGAATTCTGTGGGACGCCATTCTCTTGGACCTGTGGGGAGCTCAGAAGCGCCGACTCCAACCTGGAAAAACAAGAGGGATAAAAACTGATGAACAAAAATAGGTAGGGGGCCTCAGAAATGCAGTCAGAAAGGGTAGGTAAAATGTGATGATGTCAAGCAGTGTCATACACCTTGTGCAGGCCAAAATAAGACTGTGATAAGGTGTTAGCATTTAGAAAAAGCCTGTTGGATTGCTGCTTCCAATCTATGTAAATGGTCGGTTGTTGATCGTACCTCCTGGAAACCACACTGATAAGGAAACAAAAGGCTCTGCGGACAACCATCCTCTCAAGCAGCTTACAGAGTATGTTGGTTAGGCTAATCAAACAGTGACAGTTGGGAGACATTGTGTTCTTGCCTGGCTGACGGACTGTGACAACTATGCTATCTTGCTGTTGGGAAGGGAAGGACTTTGGAGCCAAATATGGTTGAAGACCCTGAGGAGATCTTGCCTTTGGACAACATTTACATGGATGATCTCATTGTGAACTGAATCAGGGCCTGGGGCTTTGAAGTAGTTCACAGTCAGTGAAGGGTTCATTACAGGATTCAGCTTGGTGGGGGGTGAAACATACGGTGATGCCTTCATCTTGTCACTTCTGCAGCAGAAAGGTAGCTGGGTAGGAAGAGTATGCCAATGCCGTCGCAAAGTGGGTCGCTACTTGTTCTGCAAGAACTGACGAATTGGTACAAAAGACCATCCTCAAGGACAATATACAAAACAGTTGTTGATTGTCGGCGGCCCATACGACCACAGAGCTTGACTCACACCTCTCAGATGAAGAAGCATATGTCCACAGAGAAGGGAGACAGCACTTCCAGCATTCCTTCTTAATGTGTTTGATTAGATTGGGAGCCTTGACACAAAGTCACAAAAAATAATTAGGTTGGCATGCAAGAGATGTTTTTTGAATCACTGCAGGGCTCATGGATGATCCTTCATAGGTAATGCAATGTCTTGAGTCCCCCATGGCACGAGCTGACAGTGGTTTCTAGAATTTGCACCAAAATTCTTGAGGCACTACAGAATAAAACATAAAACTAAATTTGCTGTTGAGGCATTGTTGCCCAACATCGAATGTAGGGTGCTGGGAAGGTTAAAACTCCGCTGCAGAGGGCCTAAAAGTGGGCAGTCCAGCAAGATGTAGACGACAGTCATATTTGAGCCACAGTGACACTGATGTGGGTCTTCGCGACGGAGGACGTGGTCATGTGTTAGCCATGTATGGCCAATGCGTAGCCGGCAGAGAACCACAGAGTCCCTATGAGAAGCCCGCATGGAGGACTTCCACACATTCATAGTCTCCTTAATGGCACGCAGTTTGTTGTGTGTACTGAGATTATGCCATTCTGTCTCACAAAGCTGAAAACCTTGCGGCATAATAATGATCACAGGTCAGTTATGGGGATGCTGATCTCCAGAAGCGGTTTCCGTGTAGCCCGTTTGGCCAGCCTGTCGGCAAGTTCATTTCCTGGGATTCTGACATGGCCTGGGGTCCACAAAAACACCACGCAACAACTGGACCATTCCAGGGCATAGATGGACTTCTGGATGGTCGCTACCAAAGGGTGGCGGGGGTAGCACTGGTCGATAGCTTGTAGGCTGTCCAACAAGTCAGTATAGAGAAGAAACGACTTGCCAGGGCATGAGTGGATGCGCTCAAGAACATAAGAAATGGCCACCAGCTCTGCAGTGAAAACACTGCAGCCATCTGGCAATGAGTGCTGTTCAATATGTCCTCCATGAACATACACAAAGCCAACATGACCCTGAGCCATTGGTGTAAACCACTTTGTGGTGCCAGTACATGTCATGAAATGAGAGGAAGGGAAAGCAGAGAGCCACAGGGTTAACTGAGTCCCTAGGACCATGTGAACGGTCCAGCGAAGCTTTGGCCTAGGTGTACACCATGGAAGTGTACGTGAATGGACCTGGAGTAAAGGCAAGGGCTCCACTTCAGACAGAAGAGATCAGACACAAACCACAATCTTAAGCCCTGACTTGGGTCTCCGACAGAGGAGATGAACCGCCGTGGGTGGGAAAAAAGAGACGGTAATTCGGATGCTCGGGAGAACTAAAAATGTGTGCAACATAGCTTCCCGCCTCCACCAGGACGCTAGTCACCGGACTTGTCCTACAAGCTCCCGTTGCCACCCGAACACCACAGCGGTGCACTGGGTAAACGCAACACTGAACCATACACCAAACTCCCATAGTCAAGGCGAGA
Organism: Schistocerca americana; assembly: GCF_021461395.2. Lineage (NCBI taxonomy): Eukaryota > Metazoa > Arthropoda > Insecta > Orthoptera > Acrididae > Schistocerca > Schistocerca americana. The sequence continues at coordinate 606,296,832 of NC_060121.1, forward strand.
TTGAACAAGGGGTCTGTAGAGCTGCAGCAGCATAGAGCGATCTACACGCCAGTTAGTGTTGCTCACGCAACGGAGGGCATTGAGGTGCTGCCAGCACTTCCACTTCAGCTGACGAAGATAAGGAATTCACGTCAATCAGGCATCGAAAACCAGTCCTAAGAATCGATATGTCTCCACTACAGTGAGCGGATCGTCATTAAGGTAAAGTTCTGGTTCCAGATGAATGGTACAGTGCTGACAGAAGGGCGTGACACACAACTTTGCGGCTGAAAACTGGAAGCCGTGGGCTAGAGGCCATTACTGCACCTTGTGGATGGCTCCCAGTAGGCACCGCTCAGCAACACCAGTACTGGAGGAGCAGTACGAAATGCAGAAGTCATCTGCATACAGAAAAGGTGAAATGGACAGCCCGACAGCTGCTGCTAAACCGTCAATGGCCACTAAAAATAGAGATAACACTCAATACAGAGCCTTGCAGGACCCTGAGGCACCAACTCGGGCACAGAAAGTACGGAATGATAGGAAATATTGGATAAAAATTGAGAGCAGGACCCGGAGACCCCACTCATACACTATGGCAAGGATATGCTGTCGTCAGGTCATGTCGTAAGCTTTTCGTAAATCAAGAAAGACTGCAACCAGGTGTTAGCGTCTGGAAAAGGCTGTTCGGATGGCAGCCCTGAGGGAAACTAGATTATCAGTGGTAGAACGACCCTGGCAGAAACTGTCCTGGCATGGAGCCAGTAGGCCATGTGACTCCAGGACCCAACACAACCGCCGACTTACCATATGTTCTAACAGCTTACAAAGAATGTTGGTGAGGCTGATGGGCCAATAGCTATCCACATCAAGTGGGTATTTGCTGGGTTTGAGCACTGGAATGATCGTGCTCTCTTGCCATTGTAATGGAAAGACACCATAACACCAGATCCGGTTGAAGATGACAACGAGATGTTGCTTGTAGTCGGACGAGAGATGTTTGATCATCTGACTGTGGATCCAATCTGGCCCAGGAACTGTGTTGGGGCAATGTACAAGGACACTGAGGAGCTCCCACTCTAAATGGAGCATGATAAGATTCACTGTGACATTCAGTGAACAAGACGGCTTTCCTTTCCATCCGCTGTTTGAGGGTGTGAAATGCTGGAGAATAATTGTCCGACACAGAGGCTCGAGCAAAGTGCTTGGCAATTGCATTTGCATCGGTAGATAAAACGCCATTGATGTTAGTGTCAGTGACACCTGTCAGCGTCTGGTAACCATAAACACATCTGATCTTCGTCTACACTTGGGAAGGTGACGTATGGCACCCAATGGTCGAGATGTAACTCTCTCATCATTCCTTTTTCAGTCTTTTATAAGCTGCCGAACGCGGGCATGGAGCCATTTAAAAGCTACTAGGTGCTCTAGGGAAGGGTGCCGCTTATGTCACTGTAGAGCTCACTGACGCTCTTTAATGGCCCCAGTGATTTCCGGCAACCACCAAGGTACTGACTTTCGCCGGGGACACCCTAAAGAACAAGGGATCATGTTTTCCGCTGCAGAAACAATCGTTCTAGCGACTCACTCAACTACCACGTCGATGGTACCATGGGGGGGGGGGGGGGGGGGGGGGGGGGGATTCAACGGTTACAGCAGAGGTGAAAACTTCCCAGTCTGCCTTGTTTAAAGCCCATCCTGGTAGACTTCCGGAGTAATGGCACTGTGGGAATGACAGGAAGATGGGAAAGTGGTCACTACCACACAAGTCATCATGGGCTCTCCAGTGGATGGATGGGAGAAGTCCTGGGCTGCAGAGGGATAAATTAATGGCCGAGTAAGTACAATGAGCCACACTGAAATGTTTGCGGGTGGGTGGGCGTACTTATGAGGCAGAGGTCAAATTGAGACAGGAAAGTTTCAACATCTCTACCTTGGCCAGTAAGCACAGTGCCACCCCACAAAAGGTTATAGGCATTAAAATCTCCCAAAAGTGGGAAAGGTTTATGGAGTTGTTGAATCAGTACAGCCAATGCATTCAGGGGTACTGAAACATCTGGAGGAAGATATACACTGCAGACAGTTATTTCCTGCTTCGTCCTTATCCTGACAGCCTAGGTTCAAGAGAAGTTTGAAGGGGGACAGGTTCACTGTATACTGAGTTCAGGACATAGACACAAACTCCACCTGATGCTCTATTATAGTCCTTACGGTTCTTGCAATATCCCCTATAGCCATGGAGGCCAGGGATCCGCTTTGCCGGGAACCAGGTTTCCTGGAGGGCAATGCAGAAAGGAGGTGTAAAGCTTAACAGTTGCCATAACACAGCCAGGTGGTGGAAAAAACTGCAGCAATTCCACTGGAGGATGACATTATCGTGAGGCTGGGAAGGCATGAAGCACACAAGGAGGCAGGTTACGCCTCAGGGTCACCTGCTCCCACTGACTGAGTATTTGTATCCACTCCTACTTTGGATCAGGCATGGGTGAGATCCAGGTCCTCAGGGGACATTGAGATCTCCACCTCATCTGCAGGTGCAGAATTGGTAGGGAGTGGTGGTGTTGGGTCCACCAGAGGGTCCTTTTTCTTGGCAGACTTCTTTGTTTGCTTGCCCTCTCGCTTCTCTTTAGGGGCTTGCTGGGAGGACTTCTCTGAAGTAGCTTCAGGCATGGAGGAAGACCGTGAAGCTCTTCTTCCAGCAGCTTTTGGCTCCTTTAGCCACTGGCGAGTGTCCACCATGGAATTAATGGAGACCTTGGGAGAGAGGATCCCAAGGGACCCCTTCCGCACAATAGGAGTCAGAGGAAGCTGTTGCTTCTCCAGCTGGGGGGAGGGGACGGACGTCCCGTGTTTGGGGGGGCCTTGCTCCCAAAGTAGGTACTACCACCAAGAGGGCGGATGTATTCTGGAGGCCCGGAGGGCCCACTGTTCATGGCACAGAGTGTGGTATGACTGGTACTTGTGACGGCGACGGTAATGTAGCTGCAGCATATGTGGACGTCTACTGAACGGGGTGTAATCATTCAAATTTATGTTTAGCCTCTTCGTAAGTCAACTGGTCCAGGGTCTTGTACTCCATGATTTTCCGCTCCTTTTGGAGTACTGCGCAGTCTGGTGAGCAGGGGGAGTGCTGCTCTCCACAGATGAAACAAGTGGGAGGAGGTGCACATGGAGTATCTGGATGCAGTGGACGACCGCAGTCTCAACATGTGGTGCTGGAAGTGCAACAGCACTTAAAAAACTGCATAGGGGGAGAGACGCATGGTTTAATGTCACAGCAGTAAACCATCACCTTGACCTTTTCAGGCAATGAATCACCCTCAAAAGCCAAGATGAAGGCACCGGTAGCAACCCTGGTGTCTTTGGGTCCCCTGTAAACGCATAGGATGAAATGAACACTCTGCCATTCTAGATTGGTGCGGAGCTCGCCGTCAGACTGCAAGAGGTGGTCGTGATGGAAAATGATCCCCTGGACCACATTGAGGCTTTTATGGGGAGTGACAGAAACAGAAATATCACCCAGACAGTCAAAAGCGAGTAACGCCCGGGATTGGGCTGGGGATGCTGTCTGAATCAAGACTACACTGCTTCTCATTTTGGACAGTGCTACCACTTCTCCAAACCTATCCTCAAGATGTTCATCAAAAAACTGAGGCTTCATAGATAGAAAGGAGTCCCCATCCATTCTGCTACAGACTAAATACCAAGGCGAATATGGCTCTCTTCTTTCTGTAGACCTATGTTCCTCCCATGGTGAAGCGAGGGAGGGAAATGATTTAGGGACACATCTGTCAGCATTGTACTCGATCTTGCCCTTCTTGGAGACTGCTGGCGCTCTATGGTCACCAGCAAGAGATGATTTAGTCCGCTTCATTTCACATCATCCGCCCTGATGCCACCCACTGCGCCCCACGGGCACCACCCAGCCACGGCAAAGGCCACCTGGCATGATGGCTGTTGCCGGGAGTCCTGATGCCCCAGGAAGACTACTCTTTGGCGTACATACTCCTTGGAGTTTACACCTCAATCATCAGCAGTGCGATCCCTGTGTTGTCAGGGGGCTATCACTAAATGGGTATGTGACGGACCCACCACAACAGACTGGCTACCGTGCTGGATATTGGGTGCAGAGAAATCGAATATTGTCATGGGGTCGAAAGAGGACAGGAGACAACAGAAGAAGATGACAACAGTTGAATTGCAGGTGGAGATGCAAAGCCATGACAAGAGGTTCAGGAGACCGAATCTAAGGGCACTATGGATAAGTTGTGCACCACGTAAGGCGTCCTTCCCCACTTCCCCATATGCCTGCACTTCTGTAGAATTTGGAAAGTGGCAGCTCAAACTTGGGACCTGAGCTTACAGGGCCAAAGAGTGTGAGACTCCTTTTAGTCACCTCTTACAACAGGCAGGGATACCTCGGGCCTATTCTAGCCCCCGGACCCACAGGGACTGTTAAAGGGGCTGTTGGTATGGCACATGGGGACAGATGAAGAGCAGACAGCCCTGGGACCCACAGGTTGTGGCTCCTTTAGCCATTGTTTGGCACTTGGCCTCCCATCCAGGGGTTGCCAGGGAGATGGATCCAGTGAAGCAGCCCTGTCACTGGTAGACACCTAAGGGGAACACTTCTCAGGCTGGGTGCAGGAAATTATTTTCGAAAAAGAAGACAAGTGTGGTGGGGAAATTTGGTTTAGTGAGGGTAGAGTTGGGAGGGGGGGGGGGGGGAGGGGGCAATATTTGTGATGTTAGGGTAAACTGGCAAACATGGAGAGTGATGATCCGCCCAGTTGACACACTACAGTGAACGTTCACAAAGACTATGTTCGTGGAGTAATCATACACAGTTGCCACATTCTGGGTTAGCTGTGCTGAGGGCTGACATGAGCTCAAAGCGTTAACATCTTAAAACACTTCATAAACAGCAGGACATATGGTTTCGAAGCCAACTGTACAACGTGAACTTAGCTTCCTCCAGGAGAACATTCCCTTTAAAGGCTAAGATAAAGGCACCTGGATCCATACAATTATCCTTGGGCTCTTTTTGTACAAGTCTGCTAAAATGTATGCCTCACTATTAGAGATCAGTCTGAAGCTTCTCAACTGTTTGGAGCATAAGATCTCTGTGGAAGATGACTGCTTGGACCATGTTCAAAGTTTTATGTGGGCCAGCGGACACAGGTATGTCATCTACAGAATCACACGGCTGAGGAGCTGTAGGTCGGGCTGCAGAGAAAGTTTTAGTTAATAACAAGTGATTTCACAATTTTTCCCTGAGACCCAACATCCCCAAATTTGTCTTCAATATTTTTGATAATAAATAATGGTTTCATTGCAGTAGAAGTATCTCCATCATTCCAAGAATGTACTAAGTATTGAGGGAAGTGTTTCACATCCAGATGTCTGGCTTGTCCCTCTTCCCACAGCATGTCTCTCTGCAGTGTAAGAATCTTTGCCGTTTGAAGAGGCTGCTGGGGCATTGTGGAAGAAAGTTTAGTTTGCTTCATACGTGAATCTTCCATCATGGGTCCACCCAATCCAAACAGGAGCTTTTCCCATGGGTGCCACCAAGCCAAAGCAACAGTTACATGCCCAGTACACCATTTCCCAGAGCCCCATGCCACAGCGATGATGGGTGAGTACTCCTTGGCTTGCGTACGGAGTTTCCAGCTCAGGCACCAACAGTGTGATCCTTGCACAATTAAAGGGCTACCACTGCACAGGTAACTGACGACAGCCCCCTTCCCACAATGGAACAGCTACGGTGCTGGCTTTTGGGCCTAGTTCCCTAGCACGAAAGAAAGGGTGTAAAGATAGAAAGGCACAAAAGGCGGAATATATGGCGCGCTAGGTGAGCTTGCCCGCATGATCCACACTTCTGTAAAAATTTGGAAAAGGGGCAGCAAAGCAAACCCAACAAGGAGATCACATAGTTAAGAATGAAAAGTTATAGAATGCCGCAAGGAAAGAAAACAAGTGTCCAAAATCACTAACCAGATCCAAGCACAATTGGCACCAAGAAGGCAATTCAATGGAAAGGCAGAGAAGAAAAAAGAATAGAATAGTAGGACAGACTAGCAGCACAGAAAGGGGAAAGACTGTACCAGAGAAAAAAATAGCAGTAACATCTAGAAATGTGTTTAAGATTATAGAACAAAGTGAGGTCAACTAAAGAGAATGTAGTAGCTAGAGGAAAGAGTTAATGTTTGCAGTGGGCAAAGAAATGACATACAAATTTCCAGAGTTTGATTCTCATAGGAAAACCCACTCAGTCCTATCTCTAAGATATTTCCAAGGAGTTTTAACATGTCGGTCTACCTGGTGATTTTGCTTTTAAAACACTACCGGCTTCCTTGAAGGACTTCAGCCAATGATGGATAGTTTTTGCTATAGGTGGTACACCACCATAGTTACGTCTAAAATTATGTTGCACTGTTATAGCTGACTAAGTTTTCACAAGCCAAATAACACACTGCTCTTTCTGTTGCAGAGTACACATTGTTGCTGAGTTGCTCTGCACTGCACTGCACACACGCCTGGACTGAACTGAGGGAACAGAGGAAAAAACAGCACTGGTGCTGTCTCAAGGTCAAACAGTCCTGCCAACAGCAGGAGAGGCAAACTTGGAGAGTTGATGAATCAAACACCACAGACTAGAATAGTGTATATCACTTTGTACAGATTCTAGGACACATTAAAACTAGGGAGTTCTTTTTCAAACACACTGTATTATCTGTAGTTCACCACAACAGGTTATGGGCCCAGATTTGAATGTTTCAAATTATGAGAATTAGCTTACCCATTTGCTGGATTATTTTTCATTTACTAAGGGTATTCATGTGACGGAAATTTTCATGGAATATGGAAAACAACGCTTCAGCAGAATTACAGTAGTCATACAAACGTTCTTAAGTTGTCACATGAAGAAGTCGGAAACAAGGAAATGACCGATTCAAGTGTGTTTAAAGGATCATCACCTTCATTCGGCTGCAGATGGTTCACACCAACATCCATAATTACCGGAAGAAGAACCAGTCAATGCTTGCTGATGTTGGCAACAGGACAAAGCATGGACAGCTCATATCATTAGAACAGCAATTGAAGAGGAACCTGCTATTCACATAAAAAAGAAGACTGATGCAAGAGAAAACTTGGACACCCTTGTACCAGCTGAACAATCTTCAATGCAATGATTATAAACATTGTTCAATTGTTTCTTTGAAACAACAAAAATGGTCTTGCACCTGAAACAAAACACTTGTCACATTGCAAACCTTTCCAGTGACTTACATGACAAACAGAAAAAAAGATCACAAAAATACAACTTTGTCTCTTTTATTTCTACATCATCCTATTTTGAAAACTTTAGGTCCTGACTACCAGTTATTTAGGTCAACTTGGTATTGTGTTCCTGAATCTGGGTAAATGACAAAGCTTATTATTGTGAATTTGTGTTCAAGTGAGAATTCCCTAGCTACACATGGAAAGACTCAGTCAGCTGGCACTTTCCACACAAAATCAAAATCGGACAAGCAACTGTGAAAACAGAAGAAACTCACAACACAGTGGAATAAGTCAAAGAAGAATCTTGTTCATTTCTATGTTGCAAGAAACTTGAACATATTATTGCAAATTCCTAAGAATGTTTGGCTGCAGACGAAATGTGGCGACAGCTAGCAGTAACAGTTCTAGTTCCAGTTTAAAAATAATAGTTCTAATTCAATTCAAGTTTAAAAGTGAACAGTAAACCACATACATCTTTCGCCACTGGCTTGGCCTCCATGCTAATTTTAATAGGGCTGATCCTTAGATTTCAGAATCTGGCACAAAATAAATGGTATGTTGCTATGTTTGAAAAGTTTCCAGATCCACAATATGCACAGGAAGCTGGCAATGGAGTTCCTTTTGCATGTGGGACAGGCAGTAATAATATTGAAGTATACATAAACAACACATGAATACCTTTTTAGTTGATGTTCGGTATGTACAGTCAACAAAACAAAACTGTCCATAGCTCAGGTACCTTCGGTTGCATACAACTCTCACAATGGTATCACAACACACACTGGCAATGGAAGCAGCAATAGACGTAACACACTTCTAGCAGTGTATTTGTTCCTTCTTATTATAATGATTTTATGTAAAGACATTTCTGATTTTCTGTGATTGTGTATAATTACCACACATTGTTTTATATGTACATTGCAATAGTTACTTTCATCAGTTTGAAATGACGAGATGCTTCTGCCTTGAATACACAAATAAGACCAGATCTGTAAAGCAACAAGATAGCCACATGTCAGCGTTTGAGGCTCCAGAAATCAAGTGAAGTAATTAGGATTCGTATCCCTCCAATACATTGTATTGTTTGTTGATATTTTAGAAGCATAATACAAACATAGCCACTGTATGCCAAGCATGAGAACACAATGTACCACAGACATGAACATGACAAACAGTCATTTACTGCCAGGATGTTTCAGCATATGAAGGCCACAAGAGAGAGTGTGCCAGTACTCATCCGGTGTGATGATTCCAGTGTGTGAGAAACAGCAGATAGTTGCAGTGTTCAACCTCACTGTGCCCAGAAGTAGATAAAGGGTGGTGCGAGATGGGTAATTAGCCAGCAGCAAGGGTCAGAATAGGAAACATGTTGAGGCCTAAGCAAGACAACATGTTAGTAGGCACATGCATAGAAGGTACAGTTTTGAACACCGTCCAACTCAACAATGAGACTAATGTCCTTGGATGTTCACATACTGTTCACAATCACTTATGGGTTGCTGGCACAGAGCTCTGAGCCATATAGGGCAACACTCCAAACAAAGCTTTTACATAATCTTTCCCTGTTTTTAAACTTAGATTTTTCAACATTAGTAACTTCTTCTTCTTATCCTTCTCCTTTTTGAATGCTGTTTCAGCTTGTGGAATACATTTAATCTACTGGTATGATCTACCATTTCTGTGACTCTATTATCCAGGTACTTCAAGCTGGTGATTTGCTTCAGATTCCCTCCATCCAGAAGTAGGTTTGCCGCTTTCAGAACTTTGCTATACACAATAATTTTATTTTCCTTTTTATTTTTTTAACATGATATCTTTCTGAAAATAGAATGTTTATGTCTTCTACGGCTTTTTGGAGATACTTTTCAAATTCGGCTAACACTGCTATATCATCTGCAAATCTAACAACTTTGATTTGGTCTGCACATACAATTATTCTTCAACATATGTATCTTTACATTATTTGCGGCACCTTCAATGTCTGCCAAAGACATTTATTTACTCTCTTAAATTTTCCATAGATATCTTATTTTGACAGCTGATGGATTATTTTTCTCTCTCAGTTATCCAACTTAACACTTTAGCGACTAAGCTCGAGAATAGCTTGGACCACAAACTATGTTGAAAAAACCATGCCCAAGTATAGCTGAGGCAGCAATTTTCTCACTGCACTAGCGACCTACCGCTCGAAAACTGAACACATTTCTTATTAGGGTAATGCACAGATGTTTCTCTACATGTCCCTTAACGGGTGCTGCCTTTTGTCATCAATTTCTGGAATTATTTCGAAAGAAACACTAGCGTATGTAGCAGCTGCTGCCATGAATGGCTGAGCCAATGTGTGATTGTGTTGAACAAGTATGTCAGATCTGTACAGAGAGGAAGGCATTTTGGAAGCTTTAGAGGAATAAATTGCTCAATAACTTGTCTCACACTTTTTTTGGAAGGATAATTATACTTTCTCTGCCATTATTTTAAAATCTGTAATAAATCAAAAAACTAAAGTAAATATTAATAAAAATCTTGAGGCTTGGTATTTTTATTGTGTATTACTCTTGAAAATATATCAATTACGTATGTGGCAGTAGCACTTTGATTAGTGGCATAAATGGCCAGTTTTCTACGCCCGACATTCTCCTAAGTGGCTGGGCTTCACAGTGTTAACGCACATTAAAATTTACATCACTTTAGTCAAGTCCACACCGCCAAAAGACTTTCCTAAATTAATAAAGCCTACAAACAGTAATGATTTAATTTTATTCTCAGAATATTCACTTTAAGTAAATTATGCGTGTTTTATATTTACTAAGTTTCTTCAACACAGTATTAACAACAAGAAAGTGGTGGGCACCTCGCTAAAACTCTAGTCCACCCTATAGCTCTGGCAGCAATACCTGTGTTGTTCCACATAGGATTTATTCGCATGCTCTCCATAAATGTGCAGTACTGAGTTTACTTTGCAGGACAAAAGTAGCCTCAAAATATGTCCATTTGTTTCACATATTCTACTGTGTGAAAAAAAAACACAATTCTCAAAAACCACACACATAATAAAAACTAATCACAATTATTATATAAGTGATAAAGTGTGAAAAAATCACACTGAAGTAGACAGCAAATCAATCTACTACATCTGTGTAACTGAAAACAGTCTTTGCTCACAAGAATTTTTTCCCCCTCTTTATTTCATGACTAGTTTCAATCTAAGAGATCACATCAGATGCGCCTGTCCTCCTAAACCAGTACACAAAACATAAGAAGCCTGTGCCTATCTTGCCAACAAGTCTGTTATGTTTTGCTTACTAGTTTAGGAAGATAGATGTATCTGATGATGATCTCGTACATCAAAAGCAATCATGAAGTAAAGGAAAAAAACTGCTGTTAACATAGAGTGCTCTCAATTCCACATATTACATAACTAACTTTAAGCATTTTCCACAGAAGATTGTGGTTATCGGCACCTACAATGACAGTGCAAGATGACAATGGCAAACACAAAAAGAAGACACAAACATGTTTGCTCACTGGTTGTCACTATTGTAGCTGTCCTGTAAATAACTGGTTGTCAATCGTTTTCCTATTCACATCCAAATATAATGAGTGAATCATTATACACCTTTGCTTGCCAATAACTATCTTGTAAGGACAAGTTTGAAAGCACAATTTGTAGAAAAATAAATGCTACATATTGGTCCTATAATGATGAATGCTAAGATAGCAAGGAAGTAATCACATAAATATTCCCGATAGCCTGTTTACTATCTTAACTGCAAATGATGGAGTGAGGGATAAATTTTGGCATAAACAAATTTTTTTCTTGTATTATGGTGAGGACATCTTTGAAAACTAAGTACAAAAAATGAGGATATTCGGTTGGACAGTAGCTCTTCTGACAAAGGAAAGACAACATTATTAATCCTTGTGCTAGTGTGGTGCATCATTCATCTCCCCCTCCCCTCCCCAAATGTCTTCATCTTACGGAAAGACCCACACACATCCCAACCCCTTCCACTATTTTTACACACAAATTAAAACATTTTCAGTAGTGTATATACACACAAATAACACAAAATGTAAGAAATTCCACACTGCTATGAGGAATTCCTGCAATAGAACACACAGAGTTTAAGGTTTTCAAATTTGGGGTTTATGACTCTTGACGTTTTCAGTTCTATAAAATGCCTGCAAAAAATCGTTTTGTGCAGTTGTTTCAAATATGTTATGCATTGCAAATAGTTCTTTCTGACAAGTGTTCACAGAGCGAATGGCACAGTTCCTTTGAAGCAAGTTGATATTATTTCTTCTCACAAATACCATGGGCTAGCACATTTGCAGGGTTGGCAAAATCAGAATTTCAAGACACTTTTGCACAGCAACACTGAAAATGATTCTTTGAAAATGGACAGAGTTGTCTGAAAACATAAGTGAAAACAAGCAAGTAAATGAACTTTCCTCATTCTGAGTCTGTAGAGATATTTTTATAATATACTGCAGTACTCAATTTCTGCACAAGGTTCAGAATGTGCTATTCTCAAGAAAGATTTTTCACCTTCTTTCAGCCCTACAAATTTAATAAGCTTCACTGATTATTTCATCACCTCATGATAATAAAATATTGCTTAGATGTGACTACGAAATATTGGTGAACTTATCCACATTCTGTAATGCCCCTTCTACTCTCACACAACACTGTGGCATCATACACGTAACTAAACATTTGCTACATCAAAGAAGGTAGCTTAAATCTTCAGTTTATCATCCAACTCCCCAAGTGCACCACAGACATGAATAAATTACCTCCCCTACTTAAAATCTTATCCTGCAGTCAAACTACTGGTCTGACACTGATCCCCTAATGAGCAAGTGTGGGATACGTTGGGAAGATGTATTGCAACACATCCAAATGCACCAACGACCATTCAGCAGTTGTCATCTGTGCTGGTGGAGCAATGGAATGCCCTAGCAGATAAACTCCTAATCAAATTAGTGGCCAGGACACAAACATACTACAGAGGATCCACTGCTGCCTGTGACGATCACATATCCTATTAACAACCATTTCCCAACTTTTGTTATGTCCAGGAGACGTGTGTGTGTGTGTGTGTGTGTGTGTGTGTGTGTGTGTGTGGTTGTCTCATAAGCAAACTAATCAGAGAAAGCTGAAGTTAGTATAAAAATGCTGGAAACTATCATACAATTTAAAAGATCAGCACATAGATCAACTCCGCAAATAGTTGTTATCCAGACGTCTGTGTATTGGAAAGGAAGCAACTGAAAAGGAACTTAGGCCAAAATAAGTCAGGAAAATAAACATAGTAAGGGTAAAAAACCTTTTGAAGCAAGAGTTTCCATCATGACCTACTGCTTCTCTGAGAGCAAGTATGTATAATAAAATTCTGCCCATGTGAAGCTACAAACATAGCCTTCAATAGTACTGTCAGTTCGATTAACAGGTTTTTAACATACTGTTTGATGACAGACTACACTGCCTGGATATATTTCACCTACTAACAAGCATCTAAGAGTAACAGCAAATGCTGAGATGAAAAAGGACATACAGATCAACCCTGACTATGACCTGATTACCAAAGTGGTTTATATAGATTCTGATTGTGGTAAGGTTATCTCAATGTGTCACTGGTCTTCAATGTGTCACTACATAGTGCTAGGATTCAACCAAGAGCTCAAGAATGTTGTTACCTTTAGACAGAGATGAACCATGAGAATGGGGCATATTTGGACTGGCCAGCATGATATCCTCTAACACACTGAACGGATGTTAGAACTATAAGGGGCGTTGAAAAAGAAACAAACCGGAGTTGGAACACGCAAACCACTGAGAGGAGGGTAATATCGAGGTGTGTGTAACGAGGTGTGGTTTCAGCCAGAGGGTACGCGTGCACGTCACATGACTATACAGAGCTAGCAGCAGCATGTATCAATTGTCCAAAGCTGCCAGTCGCATTGCAAACAGTGACACAGCCGCATCAACAGAAGGGCAAAGAAGTGTTGTTCATTTCCTGACAGCAGAAGGAGTAGGAGGAAAGGACATTCATCAACGAATGTCACAAGTGTACGGCGAATACTGCATGTCCCTTGCAAGGGTCAAGGCATGGCACAAGTGCGTCACGGAAGGACGGGAGTCGTTAGCCGATGACGCACCATCTGGAACACCACACTGCATTACCGATGGCGTTGTCAAGCTGGGGGATGCACTCATTACCCAGGACCGACGAGTGATAGTGAAAGCCATAGCTGCCGTGGTTGGATGAGTGTTGGAAGTGTTCACACCATCATGAAGGAACGACTGCACATGTGCAAATAGTGTGCCCAATGGGCGTCCCACAGTCTTCAACCATACCAGAAAGCATGTCGAATGGTCCACTGTCTTGCTCACTGCAGCACTTTGCTCGGGAAGGGAATGCATTTCTGGTACGAGTGGTGGCTGGAGATGAGTCATGGTACCATCACTTCGAACCAGAATCAAAACACAAAATCTACAGTGGAAGCATCCAGCATCACAACCACAAAAAAAAAACCAAGGCCATCCATACGAATGCAGGAAAGGTTAGGCTGACGTTCTTCTTTGACCAAGATGGCCCCCTTCTGATTCACTTCCTGCAGCATGGGACAACAGTGAATGTCCAGTGTTACTCCCAAACCTTGACCACCCTTCGCCAAGTGATCAAATCAAAACAACCAGGCAATCTCACCCATGGCATCATTCTAGTCCATGACAATGCAACACCTCATACAGCCAACGCAGTCATGGCACTCCTGCAGAAATTCAAATGAGAGGTTCTCGGCCACCCTCCATACAGTCCAGAACTATCTCCCTGTGATTTCACCATTTTTGGTCAACTTAAAAAGCTTCTGAGGGGCAAACAGTTCACCTTGGACAATAATGTCCAGCTGTATGTGCGGAACTGGTTAACATCACAGTCCTGGGAATTTTACGAGACAGCCTGCCACTGACTCCTGTCACAGTGGGACAAGTGTTTCAATAAGCAGGGTCAATACTTCTAACATACAGGTACTGGTTTCCGTAATTATTCCTCTGGTTCATTTCTTTTTTAATGCCCCTTATATAAGAAATCTTGTGAAATGGGAATATTGCAAAGGCAACAAAGTGTGAAAATAAAGGCAATGCTGTTCTCATTCATTCAGCATAGATGAGCTGTTTACAAGCTGAAACAATGCAGCTGCAGCTGGCAAGTATTGATATGGTGATTGTCTTTGACTACTGGGATCCAGGCCTACTAAATTTTCTGACAACAGTAACAATAAACATTTGTCTTCTTTCACATATTATTTTAAAGACCAATATAAATACATTTCATGGATGTTAGGTTTCTGACACAAGCGAGTGGGGTTATTAATGTACCAACAGCAGTAAGCTTCTTATGTAGTATAATCACAGCATTATAACTCAAGTAATATGGGATTACCGAAAATTGTAGCACCCCCCCCCCCCAAAGGGTCCACTCCTCTCCCCTCACCAGCCAATGCTTGCTCCCCGCACTCCCCTCACAACTCTGCCGTCTTACAGTTAACACACTGTATATGTATGAGCTGGCCGATTCCAACTGTAGCTCATTGAAATTATGGTCATAGCATACCAGGTTTTTTTTGACATAGTCCAAATCAGTTCAGGCAGGCTAGGAAAAAATCTTATCTTCATAGTCTCAGATGTTATTAAATTTAGCATATGTTAAAATGAAGGACTAAGTAAGGAACACATATTTTTTTTGTTTTCTCCAAAAAAATTTCTGCTCCGAGATACAGCCCTCCAAAGATGACACTGCACATACCGTTTTGAAGATGCAAATTTTGGAAAAAAATTTAAAATGCTGTATCTCTGGAACAGTTCTACATTTTTTTTTTTTATTTGAAAGATAATTGCTTTATGATTACAAAGAAATCCTCCATTTGGACTTATCTGTCAAAGTTCTTTTACTATAATGTTCTGAACTTTTTTTATAATATGTGTATTTTTTTTTTTCTTCAAAAATGTCAATCCATAAAATTGCGATTTTTTTTCCTGTTGACTAGTACCATATAGTTCAACATTTCGTGAAAAGGAGAGCTTTTAGGTTGAACAGGTTTTATAAACAATTGAAATTTTTGCCATACATAATACCTATTTTATTAACACATTATCACATAACACGCTCATAAAAATCAAAACCTACCCTAATTTAACACAATTTTAGTTTTGAAAGACGAGTAAGAGACTCATTTCTCAAGCACTTTAAATGGTTCCAAAATGTATGAGAAAGGTCCAAAGACTTAAAGGTTTCAATTTATACAACTTCTGTGCACTGTTTTGTACTGAAATTAGCCAGTCAATGAACTACAAATGTGTTCCACTGCTTCTGTATCCTCCTTTGATATAGAGTGATGCCTTCCTGTTGAACCAATAGGAACTGGAGCACTTACAATTTGCAAAACATTGTGAACAGGAAGTGCGCACTAATGGTGTTGTTGCTGTCCTTCAGCTGGAAACCTATATCCAGCAGCTGGCCCAAGTGGTAGCACAAAGTTCACTACAGTTTCGTTTAACTCATAACTGGTGTCTATAATCTCTGCAATCCATCAGTCACAGTCATACTCAAATGCCACAAACATTCCCCTTTTCAGGTTGTGAATCTGAATATTATCCTGCTGTTTCTGAGGTGTTGACCAAATGAACAAAATTTCTTCTTTCTTGCTCTTTAAAGTGCATCCAATACGAGTTTGCCCCATCACTTTCAGTCCAAAAATGTGTCTTCCTAATTCCTTTTACAGTAGTTTGTTTGGACCATTCTTCTTTTTTCTGTTCACAGAATTCTTCGATTTCCTCTTTGGACAAAAGAATGAGGGCTGTGGATGTGTAAGATTTCATGACTCTTGTAAAATCCTCTGCATTCTGAATCGCAGCTGTATTTGGTCTGGAAAGATTATGTTTTGCTGCAGCAGGCTGCCTACACCATCACAAGGCCCCTTCCAATGACCAGTAGCACTGTATACCCATTCAGTTGGCGCAAGCGACTTACTCAATTCTAACAGCTGGTAATGATTTTTAAAATAACTAGGAGCACCCTCATAAATAATGATAATCTTCACTGCCTCTGTTTGCAGTTGAATTTTGCGCATTGCTAGCAAAGCATGTGCTGAGTCGTCTTGTCACTTACAACCGCAACACCTCTGGTCTTGTTTTGAAAATATGTCACTCCTGTAAAAATTGAAACCTGGTCATTACTCCAATGATACCCTTGTACTTCTTGTGGGAAAATAACAGACCAGTTCTCTGCAAAATCACAGTGAAGCACGAAACATAGTTCTTTAGCTTGTACACACCCTTTCACTTCTGCATTGTGTTACTGTTGCACTTTCTTCAGATGCTGGTGTGTTACTGCTTTCACTGACCATTTACCAAGTTCATCAATGAAACTGTCAAAGGCAACAGTTTTCTTAATTAGTTTATTTTCCTCCCATGTTGCATATTTCTGCAGAGTTATCTGCTACATCTTCCAGGCCAAGTGTCCGTAAAGACAGTCCTCCCTTTCCAGGGCAGTCACCACATTCTTGAAACAAATGTCTTTCGCTTTACGTCACAGACTACTAATGACTTCACACACCCAACCAAGGTGTCAAATGTCATGTGCTCCAGTAAGTTCTTCAAAGTTACATTACAAAGTTAAAAATTTGCACAGTACACACACACAAACAGACATCTCTAGGTGGGTGCAGAACTACCTACTTAGTGCATCAAATCTTGATCTTCCAATATGTGAAGTTGTATAGCTGCTCTTATAAATTGCAAAAGTTTCTTTAATACTGCGAGTCATGTACCTCTTCACTTTCACAACTTTTTGACCCTCAACTGTTGCAGTTATAGTGTCTTTTTTGTTGGCACTCTGACGAGAACAGTCCCACTTATGTTCCAGATGAAATGACTGCACTATATGAACTTGAGGATGACCATAATAGGGATCTGGTCTTCTAAAGACTTATTTTACAGACCTCACATTTCTTGATTTGTCTACTGTGTACTTTGATACCGATGGAACACGGTTCAAAATTGTTTTCCTTGAAAATCTCTCTGAAATAATAGTTAAAACATGTACCTTTTCACTGTAGGATGCATAATATTCAACAGCTGAACTGATATTTGTGAAAAATTCCTGGCAAGAGGGGCAAGAGTGCTTTGGTTCATTTTCTTCTGAAGATGGAATTTCTGATTTGAAGTGTGTGGTTACTTTTGCTGTAGTGTATTCATCCATATCTTTAGTAATTTTTCTGCACTTTCCTGATGGTTAGAGCTTATGACTCAACTTCAATTACCATGGTTGCTTGACAGGACTAACACCTAACTCTGTAGCTGACTGATTCACGGTATTTAATTCTTCCTCCATTGATGCAAAATCTGCATTGTCTGCACCATGGGAGGCTTTACCTTGTTCAGACACTATCATTGTTGTTATTCTGTCAAAACATTTAGAACACAAAAAGTTGTCACTGGAAACATCTTCATTTGAAATACAGTCTCCAAAGGATAACACTTATTCCCAACCTGAATAAAGTTGTTTTTTTTTTGTTTGTTTGTGTTATATATCACTCTTTTATGGATATGCAAATAATCAGCACACTTCACTCTCCTGTTGCCCCAGTCGGAAGATATTTCAAACATTCCTTTTCACAAAACATACTACAACTGTGTCAACTGACAAATTCCTCACGAAAACAAAGAACTCACTGGATGGTCTTAGATTTCTTAAAAGCCTCTTCAGTAAACAAACTACCTGCAATAAATGACCACAACTAAGAAACTGACAAGAAACTACAACAAAACATAAGAAATATATGCAACAATGAAAATGAAAAGAAATAACTACAACAAAGAAACTGATAAGAAATAACTGCAAACAAAGACAATAGAAACAAACACTGTAACAAAGAAATTAGTAATAAACAACTTCAGTGTAGACATACATTACCCTTAAAAGTTAAAAAACATGATTTTTTGGAATCAAACCTCTCCAACTTACAAAGTGAACGCTCTCCTTTACAGGGAATATAGTACTATCTGGTATTAATCAACATGAAAAAAATCTACTTTTCTAGATTGGCATTTGCTAAAAAAAAATATTTTCTGTTAATTAAAAAAACTGAAATGGCAACAGTAAAAGAATTCTGACAGATATGTCCAAACAGAGGATACCATTGCAATCATAAAGCAATTGTCTTTCAAATAAAAAAAAACTCTAACAAAATATCTACAACTGTTACAGAGATGCAGCATTTTAAAAATTTTTCTGAAATTAACATCTTAAAAATGGTGTTTGCATTGTCATCTTTGGAGGCATGTATCGCGGGCCAGAAATTATTTTAGAGAAAACAAAAAAATATGTGTTTCTTACTTACTCCTGAATTTTATCACATGCTAAATTCAATAACATCCAAGAGTATGACGGTAACCCCTTTGCCTGAAGTGACACAGATTATGCCTTTTCCAGTTCGTGAAATGCACGATTTTACATTCCTGAACATTTAAAGCAATCTGCCGATCTTTGTATCACTATGAAATCCCATACTATTTATGCAGCTTCTTTCGGACAGTAATCGATTACAGATAACTGCACCATCTGCAAAAAGTCTGACTTAACTATTAAAATTTTCCGCAACGTAGTTAATATACAACATGAATAGCAAGGTTCCAAAATTACATTACTGGCCATTAAAATTGCTACACCAAGAAGAAATGCAGATGATAAACAGGTATTCATTGGACAAATATATTATACTAGAACTGACATGTGATTACATTTTCACACAATTTGGGTGCATAGATCCGAGGAATCAGTACCCTGAACAACCACCTCTGGCCATAATAACGGCCATGATACGCCTGCGCATTGAGTCAAACAGAGCTTGGAGGACGTGTACAGGTAAGGCTGCCCATGCAGCTTCAACACCATACCACAGTTCATCAAGAGTAGTGACTGGCATATTGTGATGAGCCAGTTGCTTGATCACGATTGACCAGACGATTTCAATTGGTGAGAGATCTGGAGAATGTGCTGGCTAGGGCAGCAGTCGAATATTTTCTGTATCCAGAAAGGCCCGTACAGTACCTACAACATGCGGTCGTGCATTATCCTGCTGAAATGTAGGGTTTCGCAGGGATCAAATGAAGGGTAGAGCCACGAGTCGTAACACATCTGAAATGTAACGTCCACTGTTCAAAGTGCTGTCAATGCCAACAAGAGGTGACCGAGACGTGTAACCAATGGCACCTCATATCATCACGCCGGGTTGTACGCCAGTATGGTGATGACGAATACACGCTTCCAATGTGCGTTCACTGCGATGATGCCAAACATGGATACGACCATCATGATGCTGTAAACAGAACCTGGATTCATCCATAAAAATGACGTTTTGCCATTTGTGCAACCAGGTTCATCGTTGAGTACACCATCGTAGGCGCTCCTGTCTGTGATGCAGTGTCAAAGGTAACCGCAGCCATGGTCTCCGAGCTGATAGTCCATGCTGCTGCAAACATTGTCGAACTGTTCATGTAGATGGTTGTTGTCTTGGAAACGTCCCCATCTGTTGACTCAGGGATCGAGATATGGCTGCACGATCCGTTACGGCCATGCTGATAAGATGCCTGTCATCTCGACTGCTAGTGATAGTCCGTTGGGATCCAGCACGGCGTTCTGTATTACCCTCCCGAACCCACCAATTCCATATTCTGGTAACAGTCATTGGATCTCGACTAACGCGAGCAGCAATGTCGCGATACCATAAACCACAATCGCGATAGGCTACAATCCGACCTTTATCAAAGTCGGAAACGTGATGGTACGCATTTCTCCTCCTTACACGAGGCATCACAACTACGTTTCACCAGGCAACGCTGGTCAACTGCTGTTTGTGTGTGAGGAATCTGTTGGAAACTTTCCTCATGTCAGCACGTTGTAGGTGTCGCCACTGGTGCCAACCTTGTGTGAATGCTCTAAAAAGCTAATCATTTGCATTTCACAGCATCTTCTTCCTGTCGATTAGATTTTGGATCTGTAGCACGTCATCTTCGTGGTGTAGAAATTTTATTGGCCAGTAGTGTACTTCCCTAAAGCACAACTGAAGCTACTTCTACGTCTGATAAAGACTATGATAGATTATAATCAGAAAAGGTGCTAACTCAACCACAAACTCGGTAGAGAATCTGATACAGCTTCCAAGCCTGGAGCTTTGTTCAATTTTAACAATTTCAGCTGTTTCTCACCCCACTGACACTAACACTTACTTCATTCATATTTCAAGGGTACAAGGATTAAATTAGAGCACTCCTCCCTTGATTTCCTTTCCAAAGGAACAGTCATAAACAGAGTTAAGAATTTCAGCTTTTGCTTTGGTACTCTCAATTTCAGTTCTTGCCTTATCCGCTAGTCGGGACACCAACTCTGATGCCACTAACAACCTTTACGTATGACCAGAATTTCTTTGGGTTTTGTGAAAGATCATTTGACACACACAAACTTTCACCCATGACATCATCCAGATGGTGGATATTACTACTTAAAGCTAATTCAATATGGTGACTATGCTGTCACACATTACCCATGCAACCAGACACAAACAACACGAATAATATGTAACTGCAGAAATAACATGAAACTAATGGGACATGCAGAAATGAGCCAAACAAAAACCTCAACAATAAAAAAATGAAGAAAATGGATATCCAAAATTTCACTCGATCTGTATAGATGAAAATACCAAAAACTCATACATAATTCCAAAACTCGGTACAGGAAATTTCACTTGACATATATAGCTCAAACGAAGTCCACCATATCAACAAAACACAAATAACAGAACTAACTATTATCAAAACACAATCAAGTCAAAATAGCTACAACACACTCCCCAATATCTACCACCATGAACTACTGAAGTAGAGCAACTACCAACCCAAACCACAAACTCCTGAAAAAACTACTCCAATATAAATTTCAGTACCCACATCTCAAAGAAAATTATGTATATAAACACACTGCACTTCTCACAATAAATAACTAAAATAATAAAACGACACTTATCGCGCAAACTAAGCTGACAAATAAATCTAGGATGACAAGCGGGCGCGCGCGCGCGCGCACACACACACACACACAACATTAATGAACCAGGGACCTCTTCCAATCAACCTCCAAATATTGTCATGCCAGCACCACATGAACTTGTCCGATTCGAGAAGCAGCGAAAACAGCCAATTTCATAAATCCACCACACTGCTCACACTTCGCACATTCCGTCACAAGGCCATATAACTGGAGAAATTTAATTGTAGCAGCCACATTGTCGCCCATAGAGAAATTAATGAGTAACCAGTAAATTTCGTTGTACGATTTGTACTTACTATCAACGAAAGACACAAAAACTAAATTTCAAAGCATTAACAACAAACCAACGATTCTAAAACCAAAAACAAATCAGTAGCCAATAACTAACGGCATTAAGATGACTCACTGACATGCCAACACAAACAACCTCCCAAAACACTGAATAAGACCACTGCCACACTAACATCACTCACAAATAATTTAAAAATAGAAATATAACACCACAAAGTGTGCCACCATTTACGCCAACAGGCTGTCTGCAAACATGATCCATTTCAAAGATGCTGTGTTACTATGATAACAAACACACAACATTTACATCAAAGGTGAAAGCCAACAGGTGGTACTACAGTTTTCAGTTAAATGTAAACTATGTAATTTAGTGCAAGATATGCCTCTTGTGTCTAACTTTATATTTTAGTTGCTTATTTTCATTGTAGGTCTATAATGATGACAAATTCTTATCATCATCAGATGATCCCTGTATAAAGAAATATGTAAATAATATACGTTCCATATGAGTAGCAGAGGAGAAAAGAACTATCTTTTCTAACAAAGTCAAAATTCATTCTGAACAGGAAATTTTTCATACAGGATACATGCATTGTCCACAATATCTCGTCCAAAATCCCATAAGTGTATGGGTCATAATTTCAGCGGTATATCTCACTATAAACACAAAAATTCTGAATGTCACCTTCAGACTTGTCAGAATGTATGACTGAGAAATAATAAATGTGAAAATTTGTTTTATGAAAGAGAAAAGAGGTCTCAGATAGTACAGGCATTCGATACAACTCAAAACAGACGTGAAGAAAACAGAACCATGTGAAAGGAAAATTACAGAAAGGCTGGGAAAAGGGTGAATACATGAAATAGGCAACCAAGGCTGAAAATTTAGTGTACTGTAGTTAAAATCAATAACTACCAAGAAGACCAAACCTGGAAACAGTCTATGCTGAAATCCTGTGACCAGAGAAGAATTCTACAGTCAACGCAATTACAATGTAAATGCCCAACAAAACATGAGTCCAATGCTATATCAGTCTTTCTTAAACAACCAAGATTCAGAAACAGAAACGAAGTTGCAGGAAATTTTCCAGGATAAATTCACAGTTTGATGTTAACTGTCAATTTTTTTTATATAAGCACTGGGTCCCTGAGGCTGTCACACACACAATCTATAATCCACATTGCACCAGTTTTCTTAGCCGTTACATTCGACACCTATATGAACCGCTGAAAGGCCACAGTGTTTCACATCAACACACACAGTAAAGCCTAAAAAGTAACACTATTAACAGTTCACAATAAATCTAATAAAAACGTCTGACACTGCAGCAATCGTGTCTTCTTATTTTTCTTCCTGCCCTGTTATCTGGTTTCTCAAACAGAAGAGCTATCTGATATGGACAAAAGCTGTATTATAATACTGTGAAAAATGATATGTCCAGATCCACCCACTGAGAAAAGATGAGACTTCATTCTTCGGCCACTGTAGAATCTCATCTAAAATGTGATGAGTACAATGAAGACCCCACACTTGGGATAATATCTGGATTCCTACCCGTCGCATTACCCCAGAGTCTTACATCAGGAAGCTTCAAACTACAGTGTTTTCTTGTTCTGACAGTAACTAGTGATTGTACTTTTCTCCATTTGAAACAGTCCCCGATCCCACAAAAGTAGGAATCACACCAACATGACTCAGATCAGCTTCACCTGTTCATATGTCCTCTGTTCTGTCATCACTACTGTCATCCACTTCATGTTTCGAATTCATATTATCATCACAGACACCTCATAACCTGAATCAATGAGCTCCATCACGTTCATTCAAAAGGTATTTCTTCGAAAGGCATTTTGATGTTTCGATCATTTATTCTCAGAACTCACTGAGAATAACCCTTCTGTCCAGGCTGTTTTTAATCATGAGATGGACCTGGTAGAAACTCCAGATTGTGCAAATTAATTATGAGACACTGTCAAGAACAACCATTATATATTACACCAGAATTTATGCAATAAACACAAAATGTTGAGAAACACGTGTGACAGACAACAATCACACAACTGGTATCATGCATCTGAGAGATGTCACAGTGAGTTTACTGTGGAGTCACTGAAGGTCAAAAGTGTAATCGACACCCAGCATTCACAGCAAAAAGCAACCACTCCAAATGAAAGGTACATGGAGAGAAAAGTCATAAAAGGGAATGGATGTTCACTAAGAAGTTTGACAGCTGTTTCAAGTATATATGATATAAGTCAAGAGTTAAGTCAATCAGTCGAGAACAAAGAGAGTGAATCACCGAAAATCATCTGCTGTGACAGCTTATGACATTTTGGTACACACAGTACATCAACAAGACAGGGTAAATGTCTTCATCTACACTCTGCAAAAAAAATGTAATGTGCATGGCAGAGGGTACATCCTATTTTACCAGTTGTTATGGTTTCCTTCCGTTCTATTCACATATGAAATGCGGGAAAAATGATTGTTTGAATGCCTCTGTGTCTGCATTCATTAATCTAATCTTATCTCCACAATCCTGTGTGAGCGATACATAGAGTAGTAGCCTATATTCCTAGTCATCATTTAAAGCCGGCTCTTGAAACTTCAATAGACTTTCTTGGGATAGTTTATATCCATCTTCAGGAGCCCTTCAGTATCTCTGCGACACTCTCCCAAGAATTACACAAACCTGTGACAATTCGTGCTGCCCATCTCTGTAAATGTTCAATATCCTCTGTTAGTTCTATCTGGTATGGGTCCCACACACTTGAACAATGTTCTCCAGCTGGTGACACAAGTGATTAGAAAGTAACAGCAAGATTAAAGAATGGAAGTAGCGCCGTACTGATCATGATTCAAAGTAATTTTTATTACACAGTAACTTAAAAAACTGTGTATTACATAACTAACTGACTCACGAGTACAAACAGGTCAGTCAGATTCAGTGAATGTGTTACCTTGCAGGAATGTGGAGCTGTTTACATCACAAATTTTATGTTCTGTAATTCACTGATGGTGGCCTAAAAGTTTGTAGATGCCTTGACAAAGTTGTTTAACCGAAGTTTTAGTTTATTCTTCCTCATTGTTGAACAAATTGGTAAAACTGGTTAAGCACAAAGAAATAATTTCTGCAGCTGTGCAGGTATTCTGTAATTACTACGTATGGACACGAAGCCAGAAGAGCCGGTCGCATTGTAGATGCCAAACACTTGAAATTCTATCGCGTATCGCTAAACTATAATAAAAATGGGTGTGTTTATGTAACTTGCAAATAGTCACTTAATATTTATATTAGAAAAGCAACAATACCATTTCTTAACACAAATCAAGAGCAGTTACAATGCTGATTAACTTATTTAAAACACTTTGGTGACTTACGTCAAGCGCCTTTTGAATAATTTGTTTAACATCAGTTATGCTTCCATTATCTGTTATTTGGCCGACAGCTTCTTCAGAGAGATTCCTGAAAAATGGGAAAAAGAAACTGCCATGTGAGCGCTATTATGTTCTTCTAGACGTTCACATGCATATAACGATAAAAAGCAACTTCACAGTACTGTTTTATGGTGTCCAATGGACTTGTAAACTTGTCAATTATTGCGAATTAAGGCATCATTAACAAGCAGTGAAAACTAACCACCCTCGTTCCTTAAGCGCTTCGGTGACTGCCATCTTCTGTGGTGATGTATTAGGACACAAATAAAAAGAACCGCCTACGGCGTACGAGGCATGTTAGCATCTTTGTACAAGTTAATCTGTTAACAAACATTTGTTCTGTTTATTCACAGTCCAAAAAAGCATACGTATTTGTTTTGATACGTATTTACACATAGCCCTGTATCAGCTCAGACAAGTACTACTTGCTTCCATATTTGGAAAGCAATCAGAGATATATTTCAATAATGATGTTCCGTCCTTTTCGTTGGAGGTTTGCGAACAGTGTTCAGCGCGCTTTTACTACGAATAAATAACATCTACAACTGAGAGACTGAAATTATTTAAATGGTGATCAAAGTCCTGAAAACAAAAGTGCCGCTTGTTTAAATGTTTTCAACAACGTGAAACGCAATTTTTACAATGCTCAAAGAGTCTACCTTTCATCATTCATGGATTCTTCAGGAAAGGAAGCAAATCCTGAAACGTGTACATGGATTGCATATCGGATGAGATCTGAACGAAAATTTTTTTCTTTGGGGCGAAATATTTTTTAATTGGGTACATGTAAAGACTTTTGTCAATTATTTAAAATGCCATGTAAAAACTTTTGCGTAAAGAAGTTTATGCCTATTTAACTACCAGGGACTTGAAAATGGAAGGAACTCAGTGTTACTGTATGATGAACGAACGTTAAAATAGTTCTAGTTTATCAGTATAGTGGAACTAAACACTGAAAGAGAATGAAGGAAAAGACCTATGTTAACCTTTTCACATATCTGATTTCGTAATGCATTAGCTCATTTTAGTGATTGTTCTTATAACGGAAAAAAACAAAATATTATAGGACCTTTATACGACGAGAAACCATATCTTTGCTATGACGAATACCATGAACTATTTTCCCATATCAATCAGGTGCATACGAAATATTATTCTTATTATAACTATTACTTAGTTATCATATAGGTTTAAATGGGGATTCATCCTGCCAGAAACAAATGTACACGATTACATTTAGCTATTCATCGCACAATTATTTGCGATCTAATTGCGAAGAAGGGTAATATCTTGAGCTGATTATTCATTATAAACGCTGCTATAATGAAGTGTACTCGAGGATAATTCATGTGAAGGGTTTTGATAGAGATCATTATAAATGCTGTTATAATGAGGTGTACTCGAGAATTATTCATGTGAACGGTTTTGATAGGGGCTGCTTGAAACTGCTGATGAAATGTTTCTCCTAAGCACTTATAATCGTCAGCGTGAGCCTAATACAGATGGACAAAAGCGTTCTCTTCAGGGATCAGATTAGAACCTGCTAACTCACTGAAATGAAACAGCTTTTTTCGTTACTCATCGCTGACCATACACTTTCTGAAATCAATGAAAGGAACGCACGCTACCTTTTTACTTCAAGATCACTGTACCTAAATTTTTACCTTGTTTTAACCTGTTCTGAAGGAACATAGAAAGATGATTAATAATTCTGCGTTGTGTCCCTTGTAGTTTTAAAATTTCCGAATATTTCTAAATTTCGTTTGCAGTAGAAGTTACAAAAAAAATCACAACAAAATACGTTATTTCAATTAAGTTGTGAAATTATAAAAATAAAACTCTCTCCATTTCCTCTCATTTATATGGAAAACAAAATACAACATGAGTACTGTAGAACAATAGAAATTATTTTTCCACTTCTCTCTATTAGCTAGAGTCATTGTCTATAAACAAACATAACAATATATGTCTAGTTCAAAAATCGCTGCAGATTTTCAGCCATGGCTTCCTTGGAGTTTTCTAATGTTATCGTCGAAACCCTCTCAAAGTGAAGAATACCCTTATGTTATGGTAGTGACTAGTAAATTTTTGATTACCTTGTGTTTCAGCAATTTTGTAAGTGGTACATCCACTTTTTTTGAAAAATATAACTGCCCTCTTTGAACTGCTAAGGAGGTAGTATCTGGGAGTATAAGGTGTTGAGTGAAAATAATGTTAGAAGTAAAATTATTTATTTATATATACGAGAGACAGATTTCTAAATTACAAAAGCAAGTGATATTAGTGTGTCAGAGAGGCTAAATCTGAAAACAAATCGTTAGCTTCAGAAAACAGAATAAACAGTAGGATGAGTAAATAAAAAAAAACTTTAAGAAAACTACACTCACAGCTGAAAAGGTAAGCAAAAATGTTACCTGCCTGGTTTGGACAATCATGGAAAGCAGACATTTGAATTGATGTACATGCCTGTGAAGCAGATGCTCGCACCAAATAAAATCAATCCCCACACGGATAATTTAGTACTGAACTTTAAAACTTCATACACTCGACCATAAAGCAGCCAAAAGGGAATTGTTATGCCGCTGATATGTACAGGGTGATTATATTTAAAGTTAAATTTTTAAACCCCTGCAGAAATAATACCACTGGTCAGAATGACGTCAAATTGCAACGGAATATTATTGGAGAAGGGGGAAAACAAATGGTAAAAGAAAATAAATAGTTACAAAATATAGCAATAGATGGCGCTATAAGCATCATAATTTTATAGTGGTCGACTACAAATGACAAATTAATCATACAACAATGCCAAATAAGGTGTACATTCGATGTTAAACAAACTGTACTACTCAGATGCACATGGGTGTACAGGTGTGATACTGTTAGTTACGTAAGCCCATCCACCAAGCCAAGGTTATATCACATCGAATGGAAATAATAGGTTTTTCATCGTCCTGAGACCAGAAACCGCACAAAAAGTATCACTCGCTTCGGTTTTTAACTGTCCTGAGGCCAAAAACCGCATAAAAAGCATCAATCATAATCAAATCAGCTTATTACTTTTCCGTGTGACTGGCGGAAAACATGTTCAATATGCTGTCCACCATTTTATGAAACAAGTTGAAATCGAGAAACATGATGTTCCACAACTGATCGAAGTGTTCTGGGATCAAGTTCAGATTGTGTTCGCAATGCATGCCTTCAATGCAGGTAAGTTTGCAATCGGAACACTGAACATAGCATCTTTCAGATAGCCCCACAACCACAAGTAAAAAGATTAAGATCAGTTGATAGGGATGGTCAGGCCATAGGGAAATGGCGGCTGATAATTCTAGCATTTCCGAAATGGCGCTTCAGCAGCTGCTAATTGAATATGCAGTGTGTGGAGGCGCGCCATCTTGCATACAAATGATCCTATCCATACATCCACGCTGTTGGAGAGCTGAATGATGTGTTCATGCAAAAGACACTCATAGCGCTTACCAGTGACGGTACAGGTAACAGGACTGGAAGCACCTGTGTCTTCGAAAAAATATGGTCCTATGATAAATGATGGTGTAAACCTGCACCATACAGTGACCTTTTCAGGACGAAATGCTACTGGCTGATTTTCATGTGGATTTTCCTTTGTCCACATTCGACAATTCTGTTTATAGACATATCCTGCCAGATGGAAGCTGGCTTCGTCTATCCATAAAATCTTCCATGGTCAGTCATTGTTCACTTACATGGGAGCAAGAAATTCTAAAATAAAGGTCTCTCTGCTGGCAGATCAACAGGAAGCAGGTTATACACGTGGATATTTTGAATGGCTAGCAGAGAAGGATGTTTCATAGGATTTTATGCACCATGCTCACAGATATGTCCAATGTTTGGGCAATTCTCCATGCTCTACACTTTTGCAAACCACCACTCATCTCCTCCTGCATTGCTGTGGTCACTGCTTCCACTGACGCCGAATAAATTCTTTACCTTCCTCCACCAGGTTGTACAACAAAAGAACCTTTCTCTTCGAATTTCCGAATCATTTTCTCCAGACCCATGGCAGTCATCGAACCAACGCCTTTTTTCAAACCCTTCACTGCCTGGAAATTATGCAGAGCGACGTGTGCACAGTCATTATTCTTGTAATACAGTTTTACAAGCAAAGCGCAATCCTGCATTGAGACCATCAAGGGCAAGTCGCAGTCGAGAAACGAGAAAAAGCTATATACATGACGTGTTTATACTTATTTCAATGGATCGTGCACATGACAGATGCTCCCATTTACATATTCTGACACATGCAGCGCCATCTATTGATCAATTTTCACACTATTTTTTTTCTTCTGCCATACGTTTTCTCCCTTCTCCGATAATATTTTGTTGCAATTTGACGTCATTCTGACCAGTGGTGTTATTTCTACAGTGTTTTGAAAGTTTAACTTCAATTATAATCATCCTGGATATAAAACAATGTACACATCTGTGAAGCAAGCTTTAACACCAACCAGCTATATAGTAAATAAAATTTCAAAAAATTCACAGAGGCAAAAATCATAACGTTATACACAGAGCTGTGAAACAGCCAAAGAGAGACATGTCATAACATTTGTCATAACTTGCAGATAAACTTCTTTTATGACATATTGACCCTTTTCAAAGAATTATGGTGGCATGATGTCACCTTCTGTGCACACAACACCTAGGACGTGAACCCCGGATGGCTCCAAAGCACTATACTTGGCCACAATATTGTAAACAGTTGATATCGGGTGCCCGAAGAATCTACAGAGTCCGCCAGAAAAATGTATACACTCTTTGTCAGGCTCTATCGAGTTATCGATACTGTCGTTCGATGTGAGTACCGAGTGTGTTGCAGTATGGGCTTTGGCTCAACAGATGTTAGCACATTCATTTCGGGATTGAGAAATCAAGATGGCTGGAGCATGCTTGACATTCGAGCAACGAAAATGTATTGTGAAGTGGTTTTTCAAGTTTGATAATGCTATTGAAGTGCAACGTCAGTGGAGGTGGGAGTTTGAAACAGAACTGCCAACCACCAAGCAATTAAAGGTATCCTCGACAAGTTTGAATTGCATGGAACGATTTGTGATATTCACAAAGGAAGATCAGGAAGAGAGCGTATAGCTGCAGGTCCTGCATCGTCGGCTCTCGTGTTGGAAGCGTTCGTTAATTCTCCACAGAAGTCTGCTATGCAATGTGCACGTGAAGGGGTGTTAGCACTACAAATGTATGAAATATTTTTAAAACTGCAAAGTGGAAATTTTACATTCCATGACTACTGCACGGGATTAATGATGACAAACCTGATGCTGAATGCAATTTTGAGAATGGTATCGCCAAATGGTAAAACTGATGATGAACAATTCATGAGGAAGGTAGTGTGGAGTGACGAGGCACAATTTAAACTTAATGGAACCGTGAATTGGCATAACAGTGTTCACTGGGTACTGGAATATTCTCAAGTTTATGTGGACTGTGTTGTTTGGGGGAAGAGACCAGACAGCAAGGTCACTGGTCTCATTGGATTAGTGAAGGATGGGGAAGGAAGAAGGCTGTGCCCTTTCAAGGGAACCATCCTGCCATTTGCCTGGAGCAATTTAGGGAAATCACGGAAAACCTAAATCAGGATGGCCAGATGTGGGATTGAACTGTCGTCCTCCCGAATGCGAGTCCAGTGTGCTAGCCACTGTGCCACCTCGCTCGGTAATGTTTATGTGGATAAAGTGGTCAATCTATCAGCGATTCATGTGGGGTGTGGACCCTTTTTCTTTGATGCTACTGTTACTGGAGAAGTGTACCCGGAAATGTCACACACATCAATTTCGCCAGGTATACATGTGCTTTATGGAGCTGATGAAGAGGTCTTCTACAAACAGAATGAGACGCCACCACACTATCACCTAGCTGTACAACCTTGCTGGATGGCAGTTTTCTGGGGCATTGGATTGGACGAAGAGGGCCCATTGAGTTCCCTCCATGGTCGCCAGATCTAACTACCTATGGACTTTTGCTAGTGGAGAACTGTGAAAGATAACTTTTATCGACGTAACCCACATACGCTGGAGTAACTTCGCCAGGAGATTACAGCGACATGTGCAGCAATCTCCACTGTAACAGTGACTGACGTAGTTGCGGCGACCGCTCGTCGTTCTGTTATGTGTATAGCCGCCAATAGTGAACATTATGACCATTTAAAGTAACCATGTACTACACTGAAGTCTGTACAAGATGTGTGATCAGTTATTAAATGTAAAATAAACATATAAGTAATATTTTTCGTTCCTTAAACTGTGTATACATTTTTCTGGCGGACTCTGTATTACAGTGGGCGGATGTCCAGAGCTAAGACTTTCGATAATCGCGGCTCTTCTATTGTACTGCGCAATTGTTCGGAACTCTTCACCCATTTTGAGGTTCTGACTGTTTACTAGATGTCTATGGCTTTCAAGAACGCCAACTGCGAGCTCCAGGAGAACTATGTAATGGCGGGATATTCAAACTGGAATTTGTCCATATTTAAACTTCGCATCCTGTCTTTCATTAACAGGTATAATCATAGTAAGTAAAGAATTTAAACTAATGTATATATCTGTGAAGTAGGCTTTTGCTTTTTGACTTTACACACATAGCTATGAAGCAGACTATTTCACTAATGTGCATAATCATAGGAATCTGAAAATTTGACATATACTAGTCTATGTAGAAGACTGAGGGTGTGACGAATTTCTTTTATGAAAACTAACTCTCAGACAAGCGAATGGCCTGAAGAATGAAATACAGTAATGGGCAGGATGATTCGTGAGTTGGGACTGGTGAGTCACTCCCTTTCAATTCATGCTCCTGCAGGCGACCTACTGAGCACTTCCACTCCACAGAGCATCATCTTACATGATGGACCGGCTTCTACAACCCATCTTTTCAAACAAACAGCGGAAATAAAAGGTGAGAAACTGTCTTCTCTGTCAATGCAGTATTCTAAAGAACTGGTCTTTCTTTGCTTTATATTCTTTTCATGCCTGACAAAGCTGCTCACAGCCATAAAATATATAAATACGTAAATAAAGATTGCCTAAATATATTTTTCTGCAGCTTGGTGTGTGTCAGTGTTCCACTACCTGTGTGCCAAGGCACAATGGTATACTGCCACAAAGTGAAGGGTGTGATGCTAACATTTACATGTCATTGTAAGAAATTAAGGAATTTCTATTTTAGGCACATGCAGTTTTTATGTTTTTAAGAAACTATATGTAATTTATTTCCTTTATTTACTCAATATTGTTGTTAGATTGTGCTTGTTTTAGATTGATTGTAGTCTCTCCTATATCACTGCACCACCTATGTCACTAGGTTGACAGTGCTTTGTAACAACACATCTTTTGTTTATGTGTGTAGATCCATAGGGTATAAAAGAGAACTGTTGCAGACTATCGATGGTCGAACCCAGAACTCCAGTTGGCAGAACTAAAGCCTGGGCCCACCGCGCCCTATTTTGTCAGGAGGCCGAGCAAGTTCAATAGTGTCAAGGGCAGTGCAGAGTGATACAGCTGTATTTGGTAGAATTGCTTTATTCACATAATTTACAGTAGTTTTATGGGTGCAGAATAGTGTTGGCGCGCCGCCCACAGTGCTGTTCCGTGAGTTCGGCCGGCTCAGCAACTCCTGGTATGCCGACGCCGCTGCTCCATCATCAAGGCCACTCAGCTGGGAATCGGATGCACTCCGCCCTGTCGCCGTCCGCCGAGGCGTCGCGTCTTGCACCACATAGCTGGCCGCGATTCCGGAGACTGCTACAGTCCCTGGTCCCCGCCACCCTTCGCCCCATTTGGCCTGCTCTGCCCGACCATGAGACGAAGGTGGATGTACTGGTCACCTGTGGCCCATGGGCCGCCGCTGTTCCCAGGACAGGACTGTACTCGAACCTGTGCCCTCCTGGATGCTGTGCTGCAACTTGCTGCTAGTGGTGCTTGCTGGATGCCAACACCCACCGCCGTCCCTGGCGCTGTGGCAGCACTACTGTGCCTTCTGCAGCACATGCCTCATCTGGACCCTGGTACGTCAGGCGGTAAGTGAACGTGGCTCATCCTGGACCCACTGCAGACTGCTGTCACTGCCCTCCTTCAGGCAGACTATGCAATATCCAAGAACCCGGCTTCCGTTCCGTCCCACCCTGATGTTATGTGCCCAGAGGCAGAATACAGCCCAAACAAGTACATAGAAACAAAGTACAGATTTACACAGAATATTTACAACATCACTGCCAGGCTGGCCCCCATAAGTGTAGACCAGTATAGGTCTGGCACACCCCCTCAAGCTAAAAGTGCCTGACTATTTATACTGCTTTTCCCCTCGCTTCTGATGTAGTGTCAGAGAGAGACAGAAACTATGGCAGGGGTAAATTCCCATACGTCAGCCACTTACACATCGCCCTCCTGGCTCTGGCCTAGTGCCTCGCCTTATACATCACAATAACTTAAAGCAAAGCTGCAGTTCCCTGCCTCACTGTAGCTCCACTCCAAACAAAACGTACGTGCAATACGCCGTTGCAGCTCTGTGCCATGTTTACTCTGCCTGGCCTACTGGCTGCTGACTATTACCACACACTGCTAGCGGATCCAGACTTTCATCGCCCAACCGTGCCTTTACTGAATTTTAACAAAATTCCCCTTTCCTACGACTAAGACTAATACTAGAACAGCAGAATTACACTGAGTACTTACTTGATCCAGTCTCTTTGTGTAACATTTTTATTGGCAACACAAACATACATGTCCATCCTGGACATTCCACTGTCTGGGAATTACAGTTCAGTTTTATCACAACTGTGCTCTGGAGTAGCGTAAATATTGTGATAGCTACATCCATATTTTCTATTACAGCGTTATTAAAGAATTTTTTCTTTCGATACAGACAAGTTCATTGTATGGAGTGGTCCATCGTCGAGTGCAAGTGGTGAAACCATTGATTCTGAAAAAAAGAAAGAGATAGTAGTTTAAAGGCAATATAGTGCTAATTATTTATCATACAGTTTTTTGTGTGGTAACAAAACATACTAGATCACTGCGTATCATGGAAAAATTCAGTAATGCTGCTGTGGTTCCCAGTAAATTGAAATGACATTTGTCAACAAAACATTCTTCTCTGTGAATTAAGTATGTGACTTATTGTCATCAGTTGTTCAAAGAAAATAAGAAACAAGTATGAGCATACTACAGTGGTATGTGCTTCACAAAAGGTCCACGAAGCTGACTACAAGGTAGCCAAGCTTATCATGAAGGTCAAAAAACCATACACAATAACAGAAAGATTACCAATGCTTGCTTGTAAAGATATGGCAAAAATAATCTGTGGTTCAGAAGTTGCTACTGGAATTCCAAAAATTTCTCTCTGCTCATACAATCAGCTGTGTGGTTAGTATCATGTCTAGTAACATCAAGTTTTTTTTTTTGCAGAGAACTACCTGAACGAGTGACTGGTGAAGAAATATTTCGTGAGACTGTTGAATATTTGGTCTGTAACGAATTAACTTGGGAGGATTATGTTCATCTATGTACAGACGGAGCCACTTCTATGACAGGTCGAATGAAAGGATTTGTGGGTAAAGTACATGAACTGTGACTCGATGTATAACGATGGACCCAGGTTTCGTCAAAAGTCACAAATCGGCGCAAAAAGTCTTGCGGATCACACTTAAACATCGAGAGATATTGTGTTAAAATGTTGTGTCATATGCGCTTTTGGTCGACTGGGAGCATCACAGCACCCACCTCGTCCACAGATTCTTCATAGCCAATTCTCCAAGCAGGACATTATACACTCGCTCAGTTGAGATGCCTAGAGTCTCAGCAATCTCATGAATTTTTATTCAGCGTTCTTGCAGTACCATATCACAAATTTTATCAGTGGTTTCCGTTGTGGTGACGTCAACTGGACAGCTGGAGTGCTCTTCATCTTTGGTGCTTGTTCGATCACATATAAATTCGTTAATCCAAAAGTAAATGGTCTTCAATGACGGTGCAGAGTCTGCATGAATTTCATCCAATTCAATTTTCATTTATGTGGCAGTCCAACCCTTCAAAAGAAAATGTTTAATCATAGCACAAAACTTGGTTGTCTCCATTTTCTATTACAGTCGACACACTGATCAATTTGGATGGCTGTCTACAAGGAACTGTATCTGCGCATTGTTCAAATTCTTTATTCAATCCTTGGAATAATCAAGCTTACTAACGATGAAGGTGCAAGGAAAATGTTCCATTCTGTAATGGAAATTTACCAGACTCATCAAACCACACCCATACTTTTCAGCATGCCCTTGTGGTGTGGACAATACTCAAGGTGTTATTTATAAGTTAAATTTTTGGGTTCAGACAGTTGATAACAGATTGTGTGAGGTATTCTCAGCTGTATGGGCCCTTACTGATGACAATAAGGAATGTTAAAGAATATTTAGTGCTCTTGATGCAGAATGTCAAAAGTATTTAGGACAGAGTGCTGTAGATTTTGACTGGTTTTATGATCCGTTCATGGATTCGAAATATCATCCAAATAATTTACATTTGGACTTACAAGAGGAACTCACAGATTTTTGAGCAGACAGAATATAAAAATAAAAAATTTTCAAAGTGTCTTTGTACATATTTTTGGTTGTTAATAAGCAGTGAATACTTGGACACCTCCAATATTTTCAACTACGTATTTGTCCATCTCAGTAGCTGACAGTCAGCACGGCAGAATGCTAAGAAAAGGCTCCCAGCCAGGTTGGAGATTTTCTCTTCTCAAGGTCTCAGTTTTGTATTGTCCTTAGGTTTATATTGTCATAATTGACGTTACACTGTTGAGTGGGCTGAATGGGCATGACCTGGAAGGTAATAAACTGAAAGATAAAAAAACTACGCGTTTGTGTGAATTGGGCTTCTCGACATTTTCTGAAACTAAAACATTAAAGAGAGGGAGATTCAGATCCATCAATGAAGAAATGAGGCTTGCTTTCTCAACAATTTTGTCATCAATTAGCCATCTGGGTGTAGTTAATCAGACTCAAGTATCACACTGAAGGTGTGAGTAGAGTTGTTTGCTTTAAAGTTTGTATTAGAAATGTCTACTTTCTACAGTGAATTAAAATTAATAATTTGTCGATAAATACATGAATCTATCCTTGTTTTATATTAATAAGAATAACTGATTACATAATTATTTAATAATTTGTAATTATATTAAGATTCACACAGTTTTGAGGGGGCAGACATTTTGATGCACGGTGTTGGGTCTAGATGTGTCTGGATGTACTATGAGTAATAAAAGGTTGTGGAGCACAGGTCCATGCAATAGTGTTGATTCAGCATGTTGCATGCAAATCTGGAGAACCACTGCTTTTTCCTGAGTCACTGATTACTCATTCTGCAGAAGAATCTAGCTCTTTGAGTCAGTTCAGGAACTGATTTCTCATGCCTAGAGCATAGTATGGGGTATATTTCTTCTTCTAAAATACCACCACCAAGAATAGAGATTTCAAGAGGTGAGGTTGATGTAAATAATCTTTAAGGCTGTCATGGTTAGATCTGAACCGAAAGGTAGTGATAATTGCTTGAAACTTCAACCTTACACTTTCAGAGGATGCTTTTCTTGGAACTACCGGTTCTATAACTGCATAGTTGCGGCTCTTATATGTATTTGAGAGGTCCTGTTCATTTTGATATGTTGCAACATCTCTTCTTCAAATAATCTTATGAGACTCCATGAGTGCTAGTGCAATGTTAAGGACAGATCCAATGAGATAACCTCGTCTGGCAAAGTACCAACTCGTTTGCATTCCTCAGTTCTGCTGTGGACTCAAATGTAAAAGAAATTTGTTAATTTTGATAAAGGTTTGCAACGAATATAGAGCGAATTAATTAAACGTATCAACTAGGCTTCTTCAACAAGTTATTATCAGAAATCGGTTTCATAGTGCTTTTCTGGTCTAACAGAATAATAAAGTTAGTCTCTGAGTGATTATTAGAAAATTCGATTATTTTCCAGATGATGGTGACTTCAGCAGGAAGAAGTTAACAGGGTGTCGTGTGAAGGAATCCCTCATTTCAAAATTAGCTATCTCGAAAATTGAGATCAATAGAAGAGTGCAATTAACTGTATGTTTATTGAGAAAGGTGTAAGAACTTTAAATGGAAGTTATACAAAGGCTTCGAACTGTTCAAAAAGCTGCTACCACCCCCCCCCCTCCCCACCAATCTAGCTCACATTCTGAGTCAGGCTTGCCTGAATAGGAGAAGCAACATTGGAAGCATGGTCTCCCCAGTAAACGGTAGCAAGATATCAAATGATATTGACCTTGTTGTAGCTGTCATTAGTGTGTTGATATGTACTGAATAGTCTAAGAAGCAGTCGAGTGTCAAGTCCAAGATCGATTTAAATGGAATTTCTTAGTCCTCCACATAGATTGGACTGATGAAACCTTGGAGTCATCTTGCTAAAAGCGACCACAGACTATTTTTCTGCATAAATATTCAAGTCATTTGATGAGTTGTCTTCTTAGATTGGTTATAGTTCATTAATATGTATTAAACTATCAGTCACGTTTTTTTGTGTTCTGTATAGATGCACATCATCTGTGGATCATAATGTTTCAAAAGCAGGCGTTAGTATTCTTTCAGTAACAAACTTGTGAATTGCAGATAACATTGCACTAAGGAAAGCACCTCAACGAATACAATTCTCTACAATTGATATCCCACTCATAAAAACATAATTCTGGATTGTAAGAACTTAAAAATCCCACAAAATAAAGCATATCAGCACATAACAGAGATTGGATTGTTATATTATCTGAGGTGATTTTGCCTCTGAGTTAGCAAGTGTAGAGTTGTTTTCCAACCATTATCGCATTTTTGTTATACCTTTTCATGTTTTCTTTACGGAAGAAGACTTGGAAATTGGTCCATAGAAAGAGGAATGTGCAGAAATTTTTCTATTCTTCAAAATCGAGATCAAACACTCTCCAGTCATCGACAAAACACTCATTAGTCTGTTGTCATTAAAGATAAATAATTAGAGGAATGGTGTCTAGTATGGGACAGCTTTTTTGCTGTCTTGAGATAAGATATAAGTACACAAAACCTTTACTTGAACATTTCTTCCAAAATGACTCACAGCAAGAAAAGTTTTACTAATATTAGACTTACAAATTGAGGTGTTAAAAAAAGTGTTGGGTAGTATGAGCCATACAATAAGATTTAAGTGCTTTAGTGTTTCGTAAATAAATTAATCTCTTTATACACTATCCAGTCAGAGTAATGTGAACACCTGTCAGACATCTGAATAATTACCTTTTGCAACATAGACAGCTGCTAGGCATGGAAGAAAAGAGTGAACAAGGTTCTGGAAGTTCCGACAGGGATGAGTAATAGGGTAAGGATGGCATGAGGATAATTTTGGTATTAAATTGATATCAAATTCATATGTAAATTAATTAAATCAATCAATTAATTTCTCCAACCCCACCTGCTTCCACCCCCAGATGATGTTATGTGTTTTCCTCAGCCTGCGTGCAGGTTCCCGCCCCCTCCCCCCCTCTACTCTATTGGCGGGAATTTCGAATTTTTCCGAAAATTTCTTGGTCCTAGGGTTGTGCTGGTGCCCCACCACGTTCCTGCCCCATCTGAGAATTGGTGGAAATTAAAAATTGCGGTGTCCTTTCCAGGACTCAAACCCTGGTCATTTTGGATTGAGATGCCATGGGCACCCCCAACACATGGAAACTGTCAAAAAGCAGGAGAGGAAGTTCAGGTTAATGCACTTTATTTATTTTGGTTGGGAAATTGAAGTAAAGATCGGTCTTAATTACTTAATTAATCATAAAGGTCGGCGCTAATTACACAATTGTAAGCATAGTGCTATACAAGGAGTGCCTAAAATCTAAATACAGCTCAAAAATTGACGATGCCGTAGAACTGTTGTTAGCCTGCTGGGGAAAAATTTCATAATACCACTTGTAACTAGTGGCAGATGTGCTCATATTCTACCCTTCACCTGTAAACTGGCGAGAAAAAAGGATGGAATGGAAGGTACTATGTTCATATTTTTTGGCAGGAATTGTGTTCCACTGATGAGACGCTTGTGTTGGGCAGAGAGGAGTTTAATAAGTGTATTACTTGTAAGTGTAGGGCTGAGGACTAACGCTGTTGACGTCGAAATTCGCTACAGACACCTCCCCACGCATTGCTCGACAATCTCAGCCCAGGTAATTGTAGCATATACAAGCTAATACAATTGATGGAAAATTCTTCACTGTTCCAATTACACATCGAAATTGTCGTGAAAAATACCAGCACTCATAATCACCAGGTCAGAATGCAACACATGTACTGGGAGAATCCTCATCTGAAAAGATTGAAGATGGGTGACCTATGAACGTGCATTCTCTTCGATGTATAGCCGAGGACTAGTGAAACTATAGGCTCTCCTACCTTTCCCGATGCCTCCCCTCCATCCGTCCCTCTCTCCCTCCACCTGTGGTGCGGACACGACTTTTTGAAATGGTCAGTTGCTACTGCACGTTGTGTGGTTTTTCTGCTGCCTGCCACCATACCCTCATGCTCACTGGCCCTACCCAGCCTGCCTTGGGGCAATGGTCCAAGCATCATCACTTCACCAGCACAAAATGGCGTAAAGCCAACAAAACAATACAAGACAGATGAAGACCACCCCAAATGCACATTGCTTGTTCATCTAAAATATAGTGGCATTTCCCCCCCC
Source organism: Schistocerca americana (assembly GCF_021461395.2). Taxonomy (NCBI): domain Eukaryota; kingdom Metazoa; phylum Arthropoda; class Insecta; order Orthoptera; family Acrididae; genus Schistocerca; species Schistocerca americana. The sequence goes on from NC_060121.1 coordinate 606,336,696, forward strand.
CCCTCCCTCCACACTGCCCCACACACCAAACCCTGTCGGGGGCAAAGCTGCGTTGGCGGCCTCACACACAGAGTAGGGACGCCCCCAACACTAGCTATTCTGAATGTGAACATGCTTAACTGTATTTAACATCAATGCATCTCTTATAATATAGCACCTATTTAAAAAAGAAAATACAATTGCAATTACAATAAATGACCTCTTTCCACAAAAATAGGTGCAGTCCATTTTATTTTAGTTTTATGAGCAAAATCCGTATAGTTTTTATGTTCGACTGCAGAATACAATTTGCATCTCATTATTTTGCGACATCCAACGAAGTGGGCTATACACCACCTATACATGTCCATCCTGCATAAAATCGGGAAAAAAGAATCTGCCAATATTTAGCTGCAAAAACTACTGATCAATGCAGAATGTCCTCGTTATTTCGAAACTGTCACTGGAAAAACGAAAAAGCAACAATTTAAACCGTGAAGGAAAACATTTGTGTTAAGCAATTTCCTTCAGCTTGGTGGACAAAGTACATGGCGCGAGAGTATCTCTCCCTTTCAAATCAGTGTCTGTAAATGAATTGCTATGCTCATGTGTATAACAAACAGAATGACAAACATTTTAGACAAGTGGAATAATATTTCAGAATACAGCCTTTTACACCATTTGCCCACATGTCGGAAAAAAACACAATCATTTTACGTTCTAAAACAACAAGCTATAATTCAAGAGGACTTTGTCATTTTGTACACTATGGCAGGTCTCGTTTCACCAATGCAATGCTATATCACACTGGTGTTTATGAAACAAATCGTGAGGGCCTGTCTTGTAATAGAATCTCCTACAAGATTTTACCGCATCTCTCTCTTCTCATACATCAAAAGCTGATATCATCTGCACGCTTACAATTGACATTTTTGCTCCACAACTCCACTCTACCGATCCATCTATCATATGCAGACAACCACTCACAATAGCAGCAGATTCTTACATTCTAGTTTTATAAGCACTTTGATCGTCACCACTTCTTTTATGCAACCTACTCACATGTCGAGAAAAACACTATAATTTCGAGGTTCCACAATGAGCTATAATTCAAGTGGTGTCTACTTTATAATTAGAGGCTATGAAGTATGAAATAACATAAGACGAGTGGTAACACCTATTTTTAAACACGTAAGCATGGTTATAATAATAAAAACAGTCATGATTTAACGAGAATAGATACATCCAATTTCTATTAGTTTTATGAGCAAATGTGGTGTAGTTTTGAGGGAATTATGTGCATCCAAATTTTAACCAGTTACATCTCTCCTTGTAATAGAACTTCCTGTAAGATTTTACCACGTCTCTCTCTACCAGTATATCGAAAAACAAATACCGTCTGCTTATTGACATTGAGCATATTATATGTACATTATCACTTCACTGGTGCTGGTGGCCAATGATCGAAGTTGCTTGCACAGATATGTGTAAAGCTATGTCAGCTGTGCCAGAGGAAGAACATATCCAACACACTATCAGTCACAAGACAGGGTTCCTCTATTGTTCCTACACAATCACTTTAATACACAGTTTTTTACAACTGTAGCACATCCAAGCAGTGTACATCTACAGCTTTTTACATCGCCATACACTTTGTTTTTCTATCAGGACTTCATGGTCTGTATCAGGTGCTAAACTGACATTAACAAGTTTCGATCCATAAAACCCCACAGAAAGCAGAACATTGCATGGTGCAAACTATGCAACTCCCACAACACACGGGTTGGTAGAAATAAAACACAGAGGCGATGTTTCTCACTGACAAAAATTTAGTAGACATCGCAACACATGGAAACTGCTATCTTAATGTGATGACCTATGTAGTTAATCTCATCTTCCACTGCGATGGGGTAGCGGATGTCTCGGTGTTCTGTTTCGAAGAACATTGTTTCCCCATTTTGCAATCATGCACATGATTGTAGTTCCAGTGCTGACCAACACCTGAAGGTGCTGATCACAACACGCACAAGATTGTAGAAATAAAAAGTGGTACTGTTATCTTATTGGTGAAAAAAATGTGGACGGCCATGCAGCATATGGAAACAGGACGAGTCTGCAACATTGAGGAGTGTTTCAAAAAACTGTCTGAAGGTGATGACCTCTTCATTTAATCCCGTGCTCCACAGTGACAAGTAGCAGATATCCAGTGTTCTACTAAGGCTCTTTCCATCTCAACCAAATGGTGTCAATCAATCACTATGTGTTAATCAACAGCATACCAGTGGACAGATGGGATGCGAAAGACACTGTTGATATGGGACAATGTACTGTAAAATGCACTGCAGTTGATAGTGTGATCAATTTTAGCAATTTTAACAGTTGTTCCATAATTTCAACACCAGCCAAAGACACATCAGAATGCTTCCCAATTTCTGTAGGATTGCTAAATCACCCTTCCACTACTTTACAAGCACCATATACTAGATTGGGAATGCAGACAGATGACTGTGCAGTATATCTATCTGGTCATATACACCAAAGCATACCAAACAGAGTCCTACACCAATGCAAGTAGGTTATCTACATGTCTCCAGCATGTCGATCATAGCGCTGAATTTACGATTACTACTGGCCATTTTTACCTGTGTGGATGGATGTCACAGCATATTCTCACATTTTTAGGATAAAGTTGGAGATAGACAGATCCCTCCCACATTGTCCTTGACCAATTTTCCCTGCAACACAGCCGCCAATTTAATATGTAACTGATCGAAAGTATGAGTGTTCTACACCCATTACATTCCACGTCTCGTGGAGAAACAGGGCGAGCCATGTCCATAACTGATGTTCAGCGAAGACTGTTTTGCATCAGTATTACCTGTGACATCCATTCAAAAACACAAGATCTCTCCAAATGCGTGCATGTCAAGGAGGGTAACACCCCTTATCGGTCTGTGGTAGACATGAGAGTGTTGTGGGGAGTGTAGCAGATCGTCAAGGAGAAACGTGTGGTTTGGACATGATGGAGCTCCAGATGGATGGAGTTTGAAACATCTCACGTAAATCAACTGTGCTGTCAATTTTGAAGTATTACTCCACTGTCTGGAGTCTGTACCAGGAAGGTACCAGCATGAGAGAAAGGATTGTAGAGCATAGATGCACACTCCTATGGCTACAAGGTTCTGCACTTAAAAATACTATATTGTTAAAGTCATATGATTTCTGAAGTATTAGTTGTGTGGAATGCAACGCTCTTGATACTCACATGCAGGACATATTTGTCCAGCATGAGACATACAACCACCCTGCAACTTTCCTGCCTGAATCACTACAGTGACAAACTTTAAAAATGATAGAACTACTTCCCTCTGCCCTATTCTGGTTCCCCAGAAAGGCTTTGTCAGTGTATATCCACCACTCGGGCTGTTTATAAACTAACTAGAATGAAATCAGGAGACTGCTGTTCTGTCTTTTAGGAAATTAATGGATTTTATACATCTTTTCAAGTCGGAAACACGCTTACCATCGATCACACTTCCTGTGTCAGTCAAGCTTATTATTAATAGTAGTATCAGTTTTGCCATATGCGGCAATGTCTCACTAGGAAATCGAACGAGAAAAAATCGACATGAATGTTTCTGATAGTTGATACGTTGAGGTAGCATCCATGCCCTGCTGCACGAAAATGCACACGAAGAAGCAGCAAATTCTTACGAGGGAGTAAACACCAGGATCAGTAGCGAAAGGAGATGTAACAGTATTACTGTTTACAGTAGAATCACCAAGGCTCTGGTAGCATTCCTCTTGCATAAAGAAGTCCTGCTCTGATAATAGGAAGTTTTGCTCACGTTCGTCCTAACACCACTTCTCTCGAATACACGCCCCTCGAACTGTTAATGATTATATATTTTGCATCAATCCACTCTCTTACAGAACACTCTAGGGAATCCCTTAAGTCTGATAAACACATTGGTTCTTCTCCTTAATATTTAAGGAATAACATTGTTTGTGAGAACCAGCCGTAATTCGGTAACATCTATATTCGACTGCATGTGTGAGAACACTGTTCTGGATTGGGATATATATGTTTCGCCTGCTTTAATATAGCGCCTCTGTGTAGTACTTATGTCGCCTCTGTTGAAGTACGCGTTACGAAAACCCACGTAGTTTGCAAGGGAAGGGAGAGGGTTAAAATTGAATGCAGCCAGAGTGTAGTTTTTAACCTTTATTCGGTCCTGAGTATCTGGGGACACCAACCTACCTCAATTCCCCGCATTTCATGGTATTTTTTTCTAATTTTACGTATTGTCAACCAATTTACGTAATTTTGCAAGTTTTTGCGCGATTTTACATATTTCGTCGCATTTCCCTCAATTTTACGTATTTCCCATCAATCTGTCGTAATTATACTAGGTTTTCCTCGATTTTTACCGATTTTATGTCACTTTTTCATAATTTTTGTTTTTTCCGTATTTATATGGTCATATGGCTTGCATACTCATGCATTCTTTGATTCCGTACACGGATATTCTTGTGTCCTACACACTATCCTACTAAAATGGTCCTAAGCATTCCCCTCTTCCCAATTATCTACATGCATGCATTTTGGATAGGAGGATCATTAAAAGTATAGTAACACTCGCCTCGTACCTAGATGAGACTCAACGAGTGGTGAAGATTGGAAACTGGTAGTGATGAAACAAATCTGTGTACTACTACAAGACAGTATTGGGACAAGGTGGGCCTCAGTCCAGAGTACCATTATCCAAGGTGGCGGAGAAGACGTCATCCAAGATGGCAGCGATGACGTCATCAAATACGGCGGCGATGACGTCAATCAAAGATGGCGGATTTTGGTGGGAAGTTTCAGTTTTGTCGGGAGAGTGCCACGCCCTCTTACCCCAGAAAAATGGCGCGAAGTTCAAATTCCAGCAGGATAATGCACCACACTCTGGTTATCTCTACTAAGCAAAGAAAATGGCGGGAGAAAAGGACTTGTCTTTATTATTTAACCAATTTCAAGCAGATGTGTTCACCACTGGATCTGGACTCCAACTGGCTTAGTTCATATCAGTACCACCAGAGGGTGCTCTCCTGATCTCAGGTGATGACACAAGTACCATTATTCAAGATGGCTGCACCCAGTGTGTTCACCGTGAGCTCCAGAGCTCAACTGACTTAGTTCATATTGTGGCCACCAGAGGCCGCTACCACGATGTTGGGTGTTGACGCAAGATCGTCTGCCCTCTCTCTCACGCCGCGTCAGTGGCCTGCAAGCAAGTGGCTGCTGGCGCGACAGCCTCCAGCCTAGACCTTTATACTCGCGCCGGACATAGTCTTCTCTAAATAATCTAACTAAAGGAACACCTACATGGCACATCTAACGTATTAGTTAGCTAAGTACTTAATTCCATTTCAATTTTAATCATATTCAATAAATGAATTTACAATTTCAATATTCAAGATCAATTGAGGAGTTCCACATTTTCCCCGCTATGACCGCTGTGTTCATTCATGACCAAGCACCCCCCCCCCCCCTACAATGCTGCACTCCTATTGGCTACTGCATTAGTCACGTGATTCGACTCCTTAGAACCTGGGCCAATGACACACCCACCTAAGTTTGAAATCTGTTACTATACATTGATAAGGAGCGCTAAGCACGTCGACATGGTCTCATCTCGAGAAAACTAGTGCACTTTGACGGGTTAGGACTCGGAAAGCTCGATTCATTCACGAGACGTGGAGTGTAGCGGTCTTCTTCTTCTGATCGGTTGCAGATTAATTCAGTAACGGTGCTGCATGGCAGGTTGGTCAATGACAGTGTGAGGGTGGTATTTCACTCTCTAATTTTACCCTAAGACAGGGAGGATGCTATGTGATTCCCATACACAGAGAATTGGATCGTAAATTAAGCACTACGCTCGAGGTCTTAGAAATATGTAGAGCACTGTCTGGTATACTTTGATGATTTATGTGTTCGAGAAATAACAGTGAATGGGTGTACTGAGCAGTGATCTATCCATGTTCGCAATGATACTCGAAAATTAGAGAAGGGATGGCTTATCTATGACAATGAAATTGGAGAAACATGCTGTCACATGACTGACCAGAGTTGCAGTTACTGTAAAATTGGTAAGATTGTTCGCGCTATCAACTGGTTGCTTAATGTTACAGGACATGGGTGATGTCTTTTCCATCACATCTGTGCATTGGTGAGCTGTTGGTTACGACATAATGAATGACTGACAAGTCTTGTTTGAGCTGGGGAATGAATTTTGTGGATGGGTGACAGCTTCTGGGGGTTTCTAGCAGCGAAACAGCGATCGCGTACATGAGTGCAAAATGAGGAATGCAGAGCCATAATCTATTCCGTCATTGTGACAGATGAGTTTAAATGTAGAGGTCGTCAATAGCTTTTGGACATCAGTTTGGAAATTCCCAACGCCGCCGCCAAAGTCTTCTGGTTTCCTTATGTTGAAAGTGCCTTTTATTTAAAATCATCCACTGTGTGTCGTGTGTTATCGTAGTTACAGTAAGAAAATGATTTACACCGTACGATGTCTAGTTTTCTGTGAGAGGCCGCCGATCAGAGCGTCTTAATGTCAATTTAGAACCTGACACAGGAATCGAAGTCGTGGCAGAAAAAATGAAATCTTTGGTGTTGTACAAAAGCGCGTTAGAAAACAGTGTTTGAAACAACTAAACAGGACCAGAAGGAGCGTCTCATACGATCATTGGTCTAGAGTATAGGTGAATAAACTTTAAAGTGGTCCCTGCGGTGCCTGTATATTTAATAGGATCGTTGCATAGAGTCAAGAGCAGTATGCGAGGGTCTGGGTACACCGTTAGGAATGTTTGGATGGCTGCACGCTACACTGTTCTGGGGGAGTATTGTGAAACGTCTTGCTCCACGCTGGAGGACCACGGCAGCTATACGTCATTGCATGCTCATCGGTCCATAGGTGATTTGTAAATAGGATGAGCTTTTATAGTTCATAATTTTTCTATGTTGAGGGGTAGAGAATAACGATGATATGATGTCTGGCTGATTGAATTGAATGGATGCGGTTCTGTAGTACTTGTATCTAGTTAGGAGACGTAGGACATTGCTCACAGTTCCGTCGAATGGTCAAAACACGCTCCTGTTGCAGTAAATGTGGTCGTTCTATTTCTACATGGAGTGCTGAATGTGTTGTATATGTGTTTCTCCGAATTCTGCTCAGTTCCGACTTAAATTGGAGCGACCACATGCTCGAAGCTGTAGAATTGGGTGCGGCTGCAAGATGTGTAGGGTGTGACTAAAAACATGTTTTAATTTTACTGTAGCAGATAGGTTCCAGGAAGGTGACTCGTTTAGAGGTATGAGAGTGCCTGAAATATGATTCACTTGTGGCTGTGAGCATATGCAAGTATGTGCTTGAATGGAAAGTTCTGATTCCAAATATAATTCTGATTCCAAACATAATTTCTAACATATAGTGTAACACTAGAGATCTGACAAGCTAATGTACATATTTCTTCTTATGACCTCAATCAGCACATCATCTACTACTACTGTTTGTGTTGCTTCTCAGTGAGTCATGGCCTATAACTCAGCAGATATATCGTGGAACCTCTGCTATGGTCTTGAGACAGAATGTGCTGCAAATAATAAAGAATTATCTAGTTGGGGTCAGTGTGAGGTAGTCGCAAATACCGCTTACATGCCACGTTCCTTAGCCGAATCACTTTCAAAGTTCATTGTTTTTATCCCAATGTTGCATCATGGGCTTACATATTCCTATGATCACAGTCACAGTATTTGTTCCGAAAAAAGAAAACTACCTCAATCAGCGGTAATGTCGTACCACCATTTATAAAGCGGGTATAGCTTTTAACATGGATAAGTCCCATAGTGCTCAGAACCATTTTTTTAACATGGATACTTGCGTACAACTTGAAAGGGTACAGTACAGCCCGACATTGAAAATAGGTACAACATTCTTCGTTATTCTTGTCAGTACAACATATTTTTTCTAATAATAACTCAATTTCAATTAATTAAGCGAAGCCAGATACCAGTGTGGGAAAAAATGACAATTTATTTATTTAATTGATCACATGTGCACCCCCACAAAATAAATCCCTACATCCAGTTTGGTGAGATCTGTGAAATGAATGAATGTATGGTCGTCTGCGAACCACAGATAGTGAATGTGAATATATGATCATCTTTGAGACGATCTTTTGGTCACCTTTGGTGGAACCAAAGAGATGAAATTTACCGGAGCTTTGAGCGCCTGAAATGTGGCTGACCAATGGGTAGCATGTTCTTCCCCCACCTCGACGGAGGTGCGAGATGACCTGAAGAACGGCCATGTTTCAGCACTCTGTCGCTGGATATAGTGCTGGTAAGACCTGTCTTAAGTGTGCTCCGTAAAAACAAAAGAGTGGAGACATGGTATGCATGTGAAATACTTAAGAGTAGTTTGGAATAATAATTTCTCTATTTCAGGAACTTTTGTGGGGAGAATTAAATGTCAGGCAGGTAATATTAAGGGGATCGTAGTAATCTTCGGAAGTGACCAACGGTCACAATGAAACCATGTGTAGCAATAAGTTGAAATACTTCCGAGTGCATAAGTTAAGCTGAATTACTGGCGTGTGTACTATAAGTTGGACATATTTAAGAAATGGTGTGTGCAGAACTTGAAATTAGAGACGAGTACTTCCATGTGGTGAGTACTGTGTGAGTCTCAATCTGTGTGTGAGACAAAGGATAAAGAGAAGTACTCGTCCATGGTATCAGTTGAGGACTCGCGTGTGTGATGAATATGTTCTTAATATTACTTTGCGTGTTATATTTCCGTGTGACGCTTGATTCAAACTATAATACTCTGAGAGAGAAGCAAGGTGAGTCAGCCGTCTATCCAGCAACGCCACTTGGCTTGCATTGCACAGGAAGACGTGCATATATCCGCCAGAGTTCATAGTAGGAAAGAAAAATTACAAAGTGGGGCAGCGTCGTGTGAAACTGGGATAAATACTAATTGAAGTGGGAAAGCTGAAAGTGATGTGATTATAACGTTGTGACTATTATTTGTATTGTATGTTGCCAGTGTGATGTATTTCATGAAATTTATGTGTGGTTGGCATGGGAGAGTAACAAGATAGTTTCAGAGGCAGTGGGTTATGCATGTTCCTTTTTGTACTGCTCGGTCTGGAGGAAATTTTCGTAATTATGGGTGTGAGATATAGAAAAAGATCCACCATCCTATCCAGAAAGTGCACTGTAGCGTTAAATAATTACGAGACCATAAGATAGAGAATCACCAATGTAAACCCATGCCCACTGGGCGGAATTTCTCATGTGTTATTGTTGAAGGTTATAGAATTTGTGTGTTTAGGTTACAGAATTTATCGGAAAAAATAAGATAGTGAAAAGAAAAAGATTGGTGGCATTTTTCTTCGAATAGTATGTTGTCACGATACCCAGAATTTATAATATGTGCGCCATTCATATTCAGTGCGATGGCCACGTGTTGATCAAAGCCATTAAATAAGAAAGAAAATGTGGTATTGCCAGTGCATAGTGAACAGTCAGAGTTGTGTAAATTACTAATAGTCAGATGTGCGTTTCCGTTGCGTAATATTCAAACAGGAGAATAACTTGTAACTTAATTGTGAGTACTAGAGTTCATGTTACTCGATAAATAAGAAGGAGTCCACTCGCTTGGCAGACCACTCATCTTGCAGGCCTGAATGCTTGTTGCCACAGTATGAGCAAGGCCTGTGGGTGCCTCTCAACCTGTAGAACAAAGAGCGCTTGTTAGAGTAACATGCAGTAGTTGTTGGGATGGGGTTTTTCTTTAACATCTGGTCGATTACGTCTCTCTCTTTCTATATCACTGTGGTAGGACTCGTAAGAAGAATCTAAGGGACATGCACAACCATCGTTTATTTTGGATCAGTATTATTTCATATCAAAGGCAATCATTTATTGACGAACTTTTATACTTAGTAGTAGCGGTGAGTGTGTGATATGTACGTATGTGAGAATTAGGTTTGTAAAGTATGTGTTTGTGGAATGTTGTAGGGAAGGGATGGATTTGACTTGGAGTACTGTGACAGCAAAGGGAATAATATGTCCAGTCCTAAGGCAGGTACAAATATTTCAATTTCCAGAGCCACCGCCTTCGCGATCGTAAGATGGGCAGATTTCGTGATCAAGTGGAAATTTGAGAAGATTGCGTATCTACATCTACATTTATACTCCGCAAGCCACCGAACGATGTGTGGTGGAGGGCACTTTCCGTGCCACTGTCATTACCTCCCTTTTCTGTTCCAGTCGCGTATGGTTCGCGGGAAGAACGACTGTCTGAAAGCCTCCGTGCGCGCTCGAATCTCTCTAATTTTACATTCGTGATCTCCTCGGGAGGTATAAGTAGGGGGAAGCAATATATTCGATACCTCATCCAGAAACGCACCCTCTCGAAACCTGAAGAGCAAGCTACACGGCGATGCAGAGCGCCTCTCTTGCAGAGTCTGCCACTTGATTTTGCTAAACACCTCCGTAACGCTATCACGGTTACCAAATAACCCTGTGACGAAACGCGCCGCTCTTCTTTGGATCTTCTATATCTCCTCCGTCAACCCGATCTGGTACGGATCCCACACTGATGAGCAATACTCAAGTATAGGTCAAACGAGTGTTTTGTAAGCCACCTCCTTTGTTGATGGACTACATTTTCTAAGCACTCTCCCAATGAATCTCAACCTGGCACCCGCCTTACCAACAATTAATTTTATATGATCATTCCACTTCAAATCGTTCCGCATGCATACTCCCAGATATTTTACAGGAGTAACTACTACCAGTGTTTGTTCCGCTATCATATAATCACACAATAAAGGATCCTTCTTTCTATGTATTCGCAATACATTACATCTGTCTATGTTAAGAGTCAGTTGCCACTCCCTGCACCAAGTGCCTATCCGCTGCAGATCTTCCTGCATTTCGCTACAATTTTCTAATGCTGCAACTTCTCTGTATACTACAGCATCATCCGCGAAAAGCCGCATGGAACTTCCGACACTACCTACTAGGTCATTTATATATATTGTGAAAAGCAATGGTCCCATAACACTCCCCTGTGGCACGCCAGAGGTTACTTTAACGTCTGTAGACGTCTCTCCATTGATAACAACATGCTGTGTTCTGTTTGCTAAAAACTCTTCAATCCAGCCACACAGCTGGTCTGATATTCCGTAGGCTCTTACTTTGTTTATCAGGCGACAGTGCGGAACTGTATCGAACGCCTTCCGGAAGTCAAGGAAAATAGCATCTACCTGGGAGCCTGTATCTAATATTTTCTGGGTCTTATGAACAAATAAAGCGAGTTGGGTCTCACACGATCGCTGTTTACGGAATCCATGTTGATTCCTACATAGTAGATTCTGGGTTTCCAAAAACGACATGATAATCGAGCAAAAAACATGTTCTAAAATTCTACAACAGATCGACGTCAGAGATATAGGTCTAGAGCTTTGCGCATCTGCTCGACGACCCTTCTTGAAGACTGGGACTACCTGTGCTCTTTTCCAATCATTTGGAACCCTCCGTTCCTCTAGAGACTTGCGGTACACGGCTGCTAGAAGGGGGGGTATGTTCTTTCACGTACTCTGTGTAGAATCGAATTGGTATCCCGTCAGGTCCAGTGGACTTTCCTCTGTTGAGTGATTCCAGTTGCTTTTCTATTCCTTGGTCACTTATTTCGATGTCAGCCGTTTTTTCGTTTGTGCGAGGATTTAGAGAAGGAACTGCAGTGCGGTCTTCCTCTGTGAAACAGCTTTGGAAAAAGGTGTTTAGTATTTCAGCTTTACGCGTGTCATCCTCTGTTTCAATGCCATCATCATCCCGTAGTGTCTGGATATGCTGTTTCGAGCCACTTACTGATTTAACGTAAGACCAGAACTTCCTAGGATTTTCTGTCAAGTCGGTACATAGAATTTTACTTTCGAATTCACTGAACACTTCACGCATAGCCCTCCTTACGCTAACTTTGACATCGTTTAGCTTCTGTTTGTCTGAGAGGTTTTGGCTGCGTGTAAACTTGGAGTGAAGCTCTCTTTGCTTTCGCAGTAGTTTCCTAACTTTGTTGTTGAACCACGGTGGGTTTTTCCCGTCCCTCACAGTTTTACTCGGCACGTACCTGTCTAAAACGCATTTTACGATTGCCTTGAACTTTTTCCATAAACACTCAACATTGTCAGTGTCGGAACAGAAATTTTCGTTTTGATCTGTTAGGTAGTCTGAAATCTGCCTTCTATTACTCTTGCTAAACAGATAAACCTTCCTCCCTTTTTTTATATTCCTATTAACTTCCATATTCAGGGATGCTGCAACGGCCTTATGATCACTGATTCCCTGTTCTGTACATACAGAGTCGAAAAGTTCGGGTCTGTTTGTTATCAGTAGGTCCAAGATGTTATCTCCACGAGTCGGTTCTCTGTTTAATTGCTCGAGGTAATTTTCGGATAGTGCACTCAGTATAATGTCACTCGATGCTCTGTCCCTACCACCTGTCCTAAACATCTGAGTGTCCCAGTCTATATCTGGTAAATTGAAATCTCCACCTAAGACTATAACATGCTGAGAAAATTTATGTGAAATGTATTCCAAATTTTCTCTCAGTTGTTCTGCCACTAATGCTGCTGAGTGGGGAGGTCGGTAAAAGGAGCCAATTATTAACCTAGCTCGGTTGTTGAGTGTAACCTCCACCCATAATAATTCACAGGAAGTATCCTATCCACTTCTACTTCACTACAGGATAAACTACTACTAACAGCGACAAACACGCCACCGCCGGTTTCATGCAATCTATCCTTTCTAAACACTGTCTGTGCCTTTGTAAAATTTCGGCAGAATTTATCTCTGGCTTCAGCCAGCTTTCTGTACCTATAACGATTTCAGCTCCGTTGCTTTCTATCAACGCTTGAAGTTCCGGTACTTTGCCAATGCAGCTTCGACAGTTTACAATGACAATACCTATTGCTGCTTGGTTCCCGCATGTCCTGACTTTGACCCGCACCCTTTGAGGCTGTTGCCCTTTCTATACTTGCCCGAGGCCATCTAACCTAAAAAACCGCCCAGTCCACGCCACACAACCCCTGCTACTCGTGTAGCCGCTTGCTGCGTGTAGTGGACTCCTGACCTATCCAGCGGAACCCGAAACCACACCACCCTATGGCGCAAGTCGAGGAATCTGCAGCCCACACGGTCGCAGAACCGTCTCTGCCTCTGATTCAGACCCTCCACTCGTCTCTGTACCAAAGGTCCGCAGTCAGTCCTGTCGATGATGCTGCAGGTGGTGAGCTCTGCTTTCATCGTGCTAGTGAGACTGGCAGTCTTCACCAAATCAGATAGCCGCCGGAAGCCAGAGAGGATTTCCTCTGATCCATAGCGACACACATCATTGGTGCCGACATGAGCGACCACCTGCAGATGGGTGCACCCTGGTCATGCGTTTGCGCTGGACCATTATTCCCTCCCATGTAAATAGTTCAGTTGACTGCTTCTGCACAATTTGCGTCTTTATTTAGTTGAGAGAAGATCGAATGTGATGTGTGCATCTGGCATCGGAAGATATGTTTGCCTGTTCTCTAGACGTGCGAAAGACCTTAGTTAGCTTGTAAATTATATGGATGATTTGGAGTATGTTAGTTCAGCGAGATCGGTATTTGCGGGTGGAAATATGATTTTTCATGTGTTGGTTTGTAGTTAGTCAGTGGCCTAGAGCACGCTCCATGTAGCTAAAGATTAGTGTTTGTAGAGAAAAGATTTAGAGTCTATATGTCGGGAATTATGTTGCGTTAGCGATCGGTAGGACGCCGCCTAGTGCTTGATATGGAGAAGTATAGCGAAAATGGTATGATATAATGACGAAAATACGTGTGTTCTTGCAATCGCCGAGCCTGGAGATGTGCATAGAAAAGCGAGCAGGCAAGGAAGCTGAGACAGTAACGCGTTTATATCGAGGGGAAACGATCGCGAATTTGTAGAACAGTTCTGAGAGCGACTTCGGCCTTCTGATGTAAAAGGGGTGATTTTGTATGGTGGGGGATATGAACTGTATGTTTACTAGATCGACATGGTACTCGGTGATATAATGCTGGGACGGTGATCAGTTTCACGGCCCAATATTCTTGCGAGTCTGGTATGTATTTGATGATCTGTAGACAATCTTGTGAGCTTCAAATGCTGGTGCGAAACGGTGATCAGTGTAAAGTAGTTTATTACCGCTGAATGTCGCGTCTGTTGAAGGAAAGAAAAGGCTGATGGTGCTTCTCTAGGACTGGGGAGCATCGTAACATATATCCAGTGTGAGCGTAGGCGTACAATAATTTTTTCCGGTGCTGTACAGATGTAAAAGAAAACTGCACTGTTTGTCTAAAATGAGAATATATTGTATTGTATAGTTAGTGTGGCTTACATAGTGTAAAATTTGTATATATTACATTGTAAAGATAGTATGGTTTATGTTATGGCATGACTAGAGAGGATGACTGTGTGTCCTTTCGTGAGGGATGTATATATTGAGCAGACTGATAATGACGACGGTATTTTTAAGTGGAAGAGGAGAGATTACCTGTACATTGATTGGTGTCAGACTTTGCAGCAATAGTAATATTTAATTGTAGTTACAGTGGTAAATATGTTTCCAGCTTGGAGTATTCATGTGAGTCTGGTATGTATTTGATAATGTGGAGAGGATTTTGCGTGTTCAACTGTGAATGGAATTTAGCGTTCTGTGTAAAACAACCGCTGGAAGTACGAGAAAGAATAGGTGGATGGTGCTTCGATACCGGCGGCATAAGTAATTCGCCGTGTAAATTCGATATGAGCCAATCAGAATGCTCGATTCATTCAGATCGTTTGTGCTGAGATATAGGAGTCTCTACATAGCGGAGGGAACGTTTGCATATGTTGAAATCTGGAAGGGTAAGACGTTAGGAGCGCTGGAAAGACTGCATTCGGCGTTATTTTCGCAAACAGGTTCTGTTAGGGTACGAATTTCTGTGCACGCAAGCTGAGGCATGAAGAAAGTGAGGGTTAACTATTTCTGGGACAGTATACGATTCCCGAGAGGCCGACTTGGCTCTTATTTTTTTACAAAGCGATGTGACGTAAGAATAACATTGGGAACGTTGTTAGACGAGCTTGTAATCATGGGCGTGCCCTTGGCGGTGTTGTGTCAATCACGCTAGGTAGTTAAGTATGATTAAACACATGTGTCATGACACGCTAGGAGCAATGAGCCCTGTGCTATTCTGTCATCCGCCATAAAGACAAGTGGTGCATGGACATGTCTCGCATATGAGACTCTCGTGAGCACGCCTTGGACTTCTGTGACGTCGGTGTAACGGAGAGTGAATAGAATCAACTTTCACAACGTCCGGTGGCGGCGACTCGCGAGTGCGACGGAGCGCGCGTGCCTGGCCGGTCGCCCCAGGAGCTGTGTCTAGGTGAACACATATTTGGATAGGAATTTCTTAGAAATGAAGTATGAAAAGGATGTGGTCGCATCATGCTTGCGGGACCCGGGCGGGGGTCTGTGCGTGGTTTTACAGGGTGTGGCAGAGGGTGCTTGAGTGCGTAGATTGCATTATTTTGCAAGCAGTTCTGTAGGCTGTGATATGCGCTATTTGGACAGTTTACGATTACTTAGCGTGTCTACACATCACTGTGCTGTATTATTTTGGAGCGTTTTGCAAGTCTGTACTGAAACTACTTCGAAAAATTAGGAGTTGTTTCCTTGTCTGTAGACAGTGTATTGTGACACCAAGCACATTAGGGCGCGTCTTCTGCGAGAGTATGATAAATATACTCAATGGCTAAATAAAACGTTCGAAAATAAATAGAATCCACTCCTTCCTTACTCTATTCAGCAGCCCAGCGCAGCCTGAGTCTTTTTCACGCCATTTTCCCCTCCAGACTACGATCTTGGATTACGTAACATGAGGGATGACAGCACCATCAGGTGGCAGTAGTGTGTACTAGCTCAGTTGGAGTCTAGATCTCGTGGTGGAAACACTGGTTGCAAAATAAAGACTTGTGTTCAGACCGTTTTCCCGCCATTTCGCCCCACCATCTTGGATAACGTCATGTTCTGTGCACGTTAATACACGTTAGCCCGCCACCATGGGTCGGTAATGGGACATGGTGCTGGGTTGAGGATCGTGATGGAGACTTTAACTATTTGTTTCCAAGTCCAGGTGGGTGTGTCACTGGCGAATATTGCTCCCAAGTCCTAGGTTCTATGAAGTCGAATCACATGACTTATGTAGTAGCCAATAGGAGTGCAGCATTCTATGACTTATGTAGTAGCCAATAGGAGTGCAGCATTCTAAGTGTGGGGGTTGCTAGGTCATGAATGAACACTCACATAGTGGCGAACACATCTGCTTGAAATTGGTTAAATAATAGAGATAAGTCCTTTTCTCCCGCCATGTTCTTTGCTTAGTAGAGATAACAGAGGTGTGGTGCATTATCCTGCTGGAATTTGAACTTCGGGCAATTTTTCTAGGGGAGGGGGGGGGGGGTAGCACTTTCCCGCCAAAATTCAAATTTCCCGCAAAATCCGCCATCTTGATTGACGTCATCAACGCCATATTGGATGACGTTTTCGCCGCCATCTTGGATGACGTCATTGCTGACATCTTGGATAAAGGTACTTTGGACTGAGGCCTGCTGCTGACCGGTGTGGCCAAGCGGGTCTAGGAGCTTCAGTCCGGAAGTGTGTGACCGCTAAGGTCGCAGGTTCGAATCCTGCCTCTGGCATGGTTGTATATAATGTCCTTAGGTTAGTTAGGTTTAAGTAGTTCTAAGTTCTAAGGGACTGATGACCTCAGATGTTAAGTCCCATAATGCTCAGAGCCATTTAAACCATTTTGAGGCCCACCTTGCCCCAATACTCAACACATCAGAGAGCTTGTGTGCAGACTGATGTAGCGATGTAATTGATTGAAATTAAAGTGTGGCACAGTTCTACATGTTCGTCTGCTTTTGACTCTACGATGTGGGAATCTCCAACAGCGAGCTGACATATGTACAGAGGTGATTTCTGCTGCTGCTCGCCACGTGGAGTGGTCGCACGGTTTGAGGCGCCATGTCATGTACTGTGCCGCGGTCCCTCCCGCCGGAGGTTCGAGTCCTCCCTCGGGCATGTGTGTGTGTTGTTCTTAGCATAAGTTAGTTTAAGTTAGTTCAAGTAGTGTGTAAGTCTAGGGGCCGATGACCTGAGCAGTTTGGTCCCTTAGGAATTCACACACATCTTTTGCTGCTGCTCTGATATTTTTTCCCATAAGTATATGCTCTTATTGGTTACCAGATGAGTTTCGCTAATTTTGTTTACATATTCCAACTCTGATACGTCCCCACAACCATGTCACGACATCTACGAACTCATGATTTTTGGTATTTTATTATCATTATTCGTTAGTTGACAGTGTGTTGGCTGCAACTAGCGTCCTGGAACGTGAGAGTTTCCCTTCCCTGTACTTAAGGAGTGTACATCCCTGGCAACGTAACTTATAGACGAACAGTTAGCAACATAATCATTCGACCAAAACTGTCCGCCGCTGACAGCTCTACATACGTGCATATAGAGACTATGCATACGTATTACCAATCACGAAATCTCGATTTCACCCACTTGTAAGTTATAGACAGTGCTACAGCCTCGCAAATAGCGAAAACTCTTTGCAAGACGATTCTGTAGGGGATGTAAGCACATAATTCGTTCTTCTAAAGAGCATAACATCTTTGATGCAAGTTATATTACCGATATTACGTAACAATATTGTCTAGATCCTCCAGTAATAACAACAAACCAATGCATCCTGCTGCGATCACACCTCCTTTTATACTCTTAAAGATCCATGATGACGGTACACTATCATCATAATTAGGCTATTTGGTGTGCTACATCTCAATTGGATGGAAGGAGACAGTCCTTTGCAAGTGTTACTCTTATATACAAGATAAAACAGCACTTTAGTCGGATGGTATATTGTAGCATTGTACCTGAATTCTCCCAATCACTCACAATCATATATTTTACAGATGCAGCGCATTTACTCTATTTTCTATATGTCTATGACTATGCGAGTGTCATGGATGGTTGCCATAAGCCTTACTCAGTCCTCTCGCTGGTGGATCCACCTTCGAACTCTATCTGCATTGTGGATCATCCTCTAAACACCGTTCCATATATAATGCTTGAGTGGTTGGAACCTAAATCTCTCATCTATGCTACAAATTTTTCTTCATAATAATCTTCAAATTTTGGTGTAAAAAACCCATCCGACATCATAGGTCTCTGCTGATTCCCTATAGTGATTATAATGGCCTTTGCAGGGTCGTTATAGGGACATTAAAACGAGTGGAATCAGTATTTTCAGTCATCTTCCATTTCTAAGACTTTTTAAAATGCTTGCTGATTGTAGTCTCGGATCATTCCCCTCTACCCTCATTGGCGGACTTCTTCTCCAGTCTTGGCATCCTGCTCTAAAAACAAAAACAAAAAAAATTACTTACATGTCCCATGCCACCCAACTTTGGTATGACCCATATTACCTGACTGACACTGCACTTTAAAACATGGCAGAAACAGAAAGTGGCCTGAGTGAGCGGAATTTCGTTATTATGTTACAATCTCCATTAGACTATTTCAATATTAATACTAGTATGATAATATTACCTCTTGCCTTTAGTGGTATAAACCGATTCTGAAAATAACGCTGTTCACCAGCTTCGATTCTCACAAGAAGGTAAAATTTGCATGTGACACGAAGTCAACAGCTGCAAGCTCTGGCAAATGGCAGCGTGACGTCTGCGCCTTATTCCAAGCACTACATGCATCTGCTGTTTTGCAGCAGATCCGGCAACCACCCATGCCCCATACTATCTGCCGCCCTGTACTAACCGCCGTGTTATAGTTACAGGGGTTCAAAGGCAATCTACATAGCATTTCATAGTGAATTTTGCCCATGTCTAGGGGTACACTGCTTCATGACATTATACTGAGTGCACTATCCGAAAATTACCTCGAGCAATTAAACAGAGAACCGACTCGTGGAGATAACATCTTGGACCTACTGATAACAAACAGACCCGAACTTTTCGACTCTGTATGTACAGAACAGGGAATCAGTGGTCATAAGGCCGTTGCAGCATCCCTGAATATGGAAGTTAATAGGAATATAAAAAAAGGGAGGAAGGTTTATCTGTTTAGCAAGAGTAATAGAAGGCAGATTTCAGTCTACCCAACAGATCAAAACGAAAATTTCTGTTCCGACACTGACAATGTTGAGTGTTTATGGAAAAAGTTCAAGGCAATCGTAAAATGCGTTTTAGACAGGTACGTGCCGAGTAAAACTGTGAGGGACGGGAAAAACCCACCGTGGTTCAACAACAAAGTTAGGAAACTACTGCGAAAGCAAAGAGAGCTCCACTCCAAGTTTAAACACAGCCAAAACCTCTCAGACAAACAGAAGCTAAACGATGTCAAAGTTAGCGTAAGGAGGGCTATGCGTGAAGTGTTCATTGAATTCGAAAGTAAAATTCTATGTACCGACTTGACAGAAAATCCTAGGAAGTTCTGGTCTTACATTAAATCAGTAAGTGGCTCGAAACAGCATATCCAGACACTACGGGATGATGATGGCATTGAAACAGAGGATGACACGCGTAAAGCTGAAATACTAAACACCTTTTTCCAAAGCTGTTTCACAGAGGAAGACCGCACTGCAGTTCCTTCTCTAAATCCTCGCACAAACGAAAAAATGGCTGACATCGAAATAAGTGTCCAAGGAATAGAAAAGCAACTGGAATCACTCAATAGAGGAAAGTCCACTGGACCTGACGGGATACCAATTCGATTCTACACAGAGTACGCGAAAGAACTTGCCCCCCTTCTAACAGTCGTGTACCGCACGTCTCTAGAGGAACGGAGGGTTCCAAATGATTGGAAAAGAGCACAGATAGTCCCAGTCTTCAAGAAGGGTCGTCGAGCAGATGCGCAGAACTATAGACCTATATCTCTTACGTCGATCTCTTGTAGAATTTTAGAACATGTTTTTTGCTCGCGTATCATGTCATTTCTGGAAACCCAGAATCTACTATGTAGGAATCAACATGGATTCCGGAAACAGCGATCGTGTGAGACCCAACTCGCCTTATTTGTTCATGAGACCCAGAAAATATTAGATACAGGCTCCCAGGTAGATGCTATTTTTCTTGACTTCCGGATGGCGTTCGATACAGTTCCGCACTGTCGCCTGATAAACAAAGTAAGAGCCTACGGAATATCAGACCAGCTGTGTGGCTGGATTGAAGAGTTTTTAGCAAACAGAACACAGCATGTTGTTATCAATGGAGAGACGTCTACAGACGTTAAAGTAACCTCTGGCGTGCCACAGGGGAGTGTTATGGGACCATTGCTTTTCACAATATATATATATATAAATGACCTAGTAGATAGTGTCGGAAGTTCCATGCGGCTTTTCGCGGATGATGCTGTAGTATACAGAGAAGTTGCAGCATTAGAAAATTGTAGCGAAATGCAGGAAGATCTGCAGCGGATAGGCACTTGGTGCAGGGAGTGGCAACTGACTCTTAACATAGACAGATGTAATGTATTGCGAATACATAGAAAGAAGGATCCTTTATTGTGTGATTATATAATAGCGGAACAAACACTGGTAGCAGTTACTTCTGTAAAATATCTGGGAGTATGCGTGCGGAACGATTTGAAGTGGAATGATCATATAAAATTAATTGTTGGTAAGGCGGGTACCAGGTTGAGATTCATTGGGAGAGTGCTTAGAAAATGTAGTCCATCAACAAAGGACGTGGCTTACAAAACACTCGTTCGACCTATACTTGAGTATTGCTCATCAGTGTGGGATCCGTACCAGATCGGTCTGACGGAGGAGATAGAGAAGATCCAAAGAAGAGCGGCGCGTTTCGTCACAGGGTTATTTGGTAACCGTGATAGCGTTACGGAGATGTTTAATAAACTCAAGTGGCAGACTCTGCAAGAGAGGCGCTCTGCATCGCGGTGTAGCTTGCTCGCCAGGTTTCGAGAGGGTGCGTTTCTGGATGAGGTATCGAATATATTGCTTCCCCCTACTTATACCTCCCGAGGAGATCACGAATGTAAAATTAGAGAGATTAGAGCGCGCACGGAGGCTTTGAGACAGTCGTTCTTCCCGCGAACCATACGCGACTGGAACAGGAAAGGGAGGTAATGAGAGTGGCACATAAAGTGCCCTCCGCCACACACCGTTGGGTGGCTTGCGGAGTATCAATGTAGATGTAGATGTAGATGTAATACTAGTATATTAAAACGTGTGTCTCCCCCAATAGCTGAGTGGTCAGCGAGACGGATTGCCGTCCTACGGGTCTGGGTTCGATTCCTAGCTGGGTCTGAGATTTTCTCCGCTCAGGGACTGGGTGTTGTGTTGTCTTCATCATTATTTCATCCCCATCCGGGGCGCAGGTCGCCCAATGTGGCGTCGAATGTAATAAGACCTGCACCAAGGCGGCCGGACCTGTCCCGCAAGGGGCCTTCCGGCCAATGACGCCAAACGCTCATTTCCATTAAAACGTGTTGATAAGATATGACAAGAATCCTCTAGCTAAATATGAGAAGGTAAAAGGCTTGCATTCTGCACCACTAGGAGCGATAGTGTGAGTTGCATTGAGGAACAGCTGAAATCGTTAAAACTGAACAAAGCTTCAGGGTCCAAAGGAATCCCTATCAGAGTACATACTGAACTTGTGGCTGAGTTAGCTCCTGTTTAACTATTATCTACTGTAAATTCCTTGAACAAAAAACTGTGTCCAGTAGTAGGAAAAACCCTACAAGAAGGATAGCAAAAGTGATCCACGAAACTATTGTCCGACAGCAAACTTAATGGGGTATCTCAAACAGAATGATTTTGTCCATGTCAGCTGGCATCGATTCCGGTAATATAAATCATGTGAAACCCCTGTTTAATCCTCTTACCATTGGAAAGATGAGTGAAATAAGTATTAGTGTCAGTGGAGTTAAGAAACAGTTAAAATCATTAATATTGAGCAAAGCTCCAGGGCCTGATGGAATCCCTATAAGATTCTATACTGAATGTGAGGTTGAGTTAACCTTTCTTCTAATTATAATCTGTTGTAAATCCCTCAGACAAAAAACCGTGCCCAGTAGTTGGAAGAAAGCACAGTCAAGCTTGTCTACAAGAAGGATACTAGAGGTACAAAACTACAGTCCAATATTCTTGACATCAATTTGCTGTAGGGCCTTAGAACGTATTCTGAGCTCAGACACAAAGAGGTATCAGAACAGAATGACCTCCTCCATACCAACCAGCGTGGATTCCTAAAACATCGATCATGTGAAACCCAACTCAAACTTTTCTTACATGACATGCTCAAAGCCATGTGTCAAGGTAGTCTGGTAGATGCAGTATTCCTCGTTTTCCGATAATCATTTGATTCAGTACCATATCTACGCTTCTTACTAAAAGTACAATCATATGGGGGTATCAATCAAAATGTTTTAAATGGACTAAGCATTTTTTTGGTATGGAGGACACAGCCTTGGATGGAGAGTCATCGAAAGATGTGGAAGTAACTTCAGGTGTGCGCCAGGGAAGTGTGCTAGGACCATTGATGCTCATGTTATATATTAATGATTGAACAAAGGAATTAAAGACATTAACTACCAGTCAGTATTGAATTATACGAATGGCACAAGTTGAAAATTTGTGCCGGACTGGGATTCAAATCTGAGTCTCCTTTTTATTACATATTCGTGTAGTACGTAAGGAAATATGAATGTTTTAGTTGGACCAGTTTTTTCGCTTTGTAACAGATGGCGCTGTAATAGTCACAAACATATGGCTCACAATTTTAGACGAACAGTTGGTAGCAGGTAGGTTTTTTAAATTAAAATACAGAACGTAGGTACGTTTGAACATTTTATTTCGGTTGTTCCAATGAACACATGTACATTTGTGAACTTATCATGCTGTTACAGCGTGGTTACCTGCAAATGCCACGTTAATGCAATAAATGCTCAAAATGATGTCCGTCAACCTCAATGCATTTGGCAATACGTGTAACGACATTCCTAACAGCGAGTAGTTCGCCTTCCGTAATGTTCGCACATGCATTGACAATGCGCTGACGCAAGTTGTCAGGCGTTGTCGGTGAATCACGATGGCAAATATCCTTCAACTTCCCCCACAGAAAGAAATCCGGGGACGTCAGATCCGGTGAACGAGCGGGTCATGGTATGGTGCTTCGACGACCAATCCGCCTGTCATGAAATATGCAATTCAATACCGCTTCAACTGCACGCGAGCTATGTGCCGGACATCCATCATGTTGGAAGTACATCGCCATTCTGTCATGCAGTGAAACATCTTGTAGTAACATCGGTAGAACATTACGTAGGAAATCAGCATACATTGCACCATTTAGATTGCCATCGATAAAATGGGGGCCAATTATCCTTCCTCCCATAATGCCGCACCATACATTAACCCGCCGAGGTCGCTGATGTTCCACTTGTCGCAGCCATCGTGGATTTTCCGTTGCTCAATAGTGTATATTATGCCGGTTTACGTTACCGCTATTGGGGAATGACGCTTCGTCGCTAAATAGAACGAGTGCAAAAAATCTGTCATCGTCCCGTAATTTCTCTTGTGCCCAGTGGCAGAACTGTACACGGCGTTCAAAGTCGTCGCCATGCAATTCCTGGTGCATAGAAATATGGTACGTGTGCAATCGATGTTGATGTAGGATTCTCAACACCGACGTTTTTGAGATTCCCGATTCTCGCACAATTTGTCTGCTACTGAAGTGCGGATTAGCCGCGACAGCAGCTAAAACACCTACTTGGGCATCATCATTTGTTGCAGGTCGTGGTTGACGTTTCACATGTGGCTGAACACTTCCTGTTTCCTTAAATAACGTAACTATCCGGCGAACGGTCCGGACACTTAGATGATGTCGTCCAGGATACCGAGCAGCATACATAGCACACGCCCGTTGGGCATTTTAATCACAATAGCCATACATCAACACGATATGGACCTTTTCCGCAATTAGTAAAAGGTCCATTTTAACACGGGTAATGTATCACGAAGCAAATACCGTCCGCACTGGCGGAATGTTACGTGATACCACGTACTTACACGTTTGTGACTATTACAGCGACATCTATCACAAAGCGAAAAAAGTGGTCCAACTAAAACATTCATATTTCTTTACTTACTACACGAATATGTAATAAAAAATGAGTATTCCTATTTAAAAAAACGCAGTTGATATCCGTTTGACCTATGGCAGTGCCTTCTAGTGGGCCAACCATAGCGCCATCTGGTTTTCCCCTTCAAGCTAGACGAGTTTCGTTCTTTGTAGTTTTTTCGTTTGCTGCTTATTTCGTGAGATATTTGGCCCGGTCACTATCAATGGACCACCCTGTATATACACACATCAAGAAAAGTTTTGCTTCACCCCAGTTCCCAGAACTCCTGAAGATAGGCGTTGACTGTGGATGTTGTATCACAGACACAGTCCCGTTGACTGTTCAGAGATGTCACTTTATCTGCCAAAAGATGTAAACAACCATGCATGAGCAGCGCCTATTAGACGGAGGGGGTCCGACCGCCGATCAGTGCCACGCATTCCACAGGTAAGGAGGCACACAGCTCGTGTTATCTGTAGTTCAGCCATGCCTAGACGGTCAGTACCGCGGTTCGATCGCGTCCGCAGTCCGCATTGTTACTTTGTGCCAGGAAGGGCTCTCAACAAGGGAAGTGTCCAGGCGTCTTGGAGTGAACCAAAGCGATGTTGTTCAGACATGGAGGAGATACGGAGAGACAGGAACTGTCGATGACATGCCTCGCTCAGGCCGCCCAAGGGCTACTACTGCAGTGGATGACCGCTACCTACGGATTATGGCTCGAAGGAACCCTGACAGCAATGCCACCATGTTGAATAATGCTTTTCGTGCAGCCACAGGACGTCGTGTTACGATTCAAACTGTGCACAACAGGCTGCATGATGCGCAACTTCACTCCCGACTTCCATGGCAAGGTCAATTTTTGCAAACACGACACCATACAGCGCGGTACAGACGGGCCCAACAACATGCCGAATGGACCGCTCAGGATTGGCATCACGTTCTCTTCATGAATGAGTGTCGCATATGCCTTCAACCAGACAATCGTCGGAGATGTGTTTGGAGGCAACCCGGTCAGGGTGGAACCCTTAGGCACACTGTCCGGCGAGTGTAGCAAGGTGGAGCTTCCCTCCTGTTTTGGGGTGGCATTATGTGTGGCCGACGTACGCTGCTGGTGATCATGGAAGGCGCCGTAATGGCTGTACGATACGTGAATGCCATCCTCCGACCTATAGTGCAATCATATAGGCAGCCGGCCGGAGTGGCCGTGCGGTTCTAGGCGCTACAGTCTGGAGCCGAGCGACCGCTACGGTCGCAGGTTCGAATCCTGCCTCGGGCATGGATGTGTGTGATGTCCTTAGGTTAGTTAGGGTTAATTAGTTCTAAGTTCTAGGCGACTGATGACCTCAGAAGTTAAGTCGCATAGTGCTCAGAGCCATTTGAGCCAATCATATAGGCAGTAGATTGGCGAGGTATTCGTCTTCATGGACGACAATTCGCGCCCCTATCGTGCACATCTTGTGAATGACTCCTTTCAGGGTAACGACATCGCTCGAGTAGAGTGGCCAGCATGTTCTCCAGACATGCACCCTGTCGAACATGCCTGGGATAGATTGAAAAGGTCTGTTTATGGACGACGTGACTCACCAACCCCTCTGAGGGATCTACGCCGAATCGTCATTGAGGGGTGGACCAATCTGGACCGATAGTGCCTTTGTGAACTTGTGGATAGGATACCACGATGAATAAAGGCATGCATCAGTGCAAGAGGACGTGCTACTGGGTATTAAAGGTTTAGAGGTACTGGTGTGTACAGCAATCTGGACCATCACCTCTGAAGGTCTCGCTGTATGGTGGTACGACATGCAATGTGTGGTTTTCATGAGCTATAAAAAGGGTGAAAATGATGTTTATGTTGATAGCTATTCCAATTTTCTGTACAGATTCCGGAACTCTCGGAACCGAGATGATGCAAATCTTTTTTGATGTGTGTATATATATGTATGATCTTGTGGACAATATTAATAGTAACTCCTGACTTCTCACAGATGATGTGTGCCTACAGAGTATCGCCTCAGTTGTGCTACTGGATTCGTGATTTCCTGGAAAGAAAAGGTCACAGTTCATAGTAACTAACCAAAAGTTACCAAATAAAACAGAAATGGCATCAGGCGTCCACAAATCTCGTGCTAATAGGCCCATTGCTGTTCCTGATCTATACAGGGTGTTCATTTTAACCGAAGACACTGAAATATCTGGAAAACTACACATCAAATAAAAAAGTTATAATTCCAGTTTGCTTGTCGCAGAGGGGGACAGTCAATGATATCACACTCGACTCACCGCCCCAACCCATACGTGGGTGGCAGGGGAGGTGGGGACAACTTTGAAATCTTCAATGGAAACTCCCATTTTTTATTTTCTCATACATACGTTTTGCTTGAAGCATTTTCTTCGTTTCGCCACAGATGGCGTTGTAATCGGAAGAACATAAATGGGTACACAACCGTAATTTACGACATGCTACTCGATGGCCCTTGAATATCCAGTGACACGTGAGGCCCCACCTCCATGCAACGAGGGTAGAACAGGCCAGTATTTCATAACTCCTAATTGGAAATCCCACTGGCAACGTTGTATTCCTCCGGCGTATGAACAGGGGACTACTACACACACTCGATGCGACGTTACTCTACTCTTCCAATCAGAGTAAGTGTTCAAATATAGTACCGCCTATTTCAGTACACTTAGTGATCCGCTTTTTAAACCGTACACAAGACAGAAGGCGTTTATGAGGCGGTCTAGCATGTCTATCGGCCTGTTGTCACACCTTATGTTTTAAATATCACCATAGAAAGAAATCCGGTGACATCAAATGCGGCGACCTAGCTGGCCAACTAATAGGGCCACCTCTGCCGATCCACCGACCTGTGTAAGCATGGTCTAATACCTCCCGTGCTTCAGTTGTGTAATGCGCTGGGCAACCGTCATGCTGAAACCACATGCTTTGTCGAAAACGTTCGATATTTTCGTCCATTCAAAGTGCCATCGATAAAATACAGACTAATGAGTTTGTTCCCCATGATGCCACACCATACATTAACTGCAATGAACTTTGATGGTCAGCTTCCCATAACCAGTGGGGATTGTCTGCACTCCAGTAATGCATGTTATGCCGGTTAACGCTACCATGGTTTGTAAATATAGACTCATTGGAAAATAGTACTTCGGCAACGAAAATGGGGGTCGTTTGCAGTTGTTGACGTGGCCATTATCCACAAAACACTACCCAGTTATGGAAATCGGCGCCATGAATTTCTTGATGTAGTGATAGGTGGTATGGATAGTAGTTGTGACGATGAAGCATTGTGACAATACTACCTACAGACATACCAGAATCGCAGTGCAATTGCCGAGCGCTTATCTGTCGGCTGTGGTGCACTGTCACTAGTACAGCTGTTTCATTAGCTTCTCCTGTAATACATGTTCTTTGTTTCCTTTTGCCAGTCTGTACGCTGCCAGCAGACATGAAGGCCTTGTAAAAGAACGGACGAGACCGAGCTTTCTCTGGAAAATGCTCGGCATACAAGACAATAGCAGCGTCGACATTTCTCCTACATTCTACGTCAATCAAGATCATTTCAGTGTTTTCTTCTGTGGTTGCAACATTCATCATCCACTTGCACGTTTGTTCTCCAAATGATAGGAAGGTGTCCAGGCAAAAAACACTTCCCAACTACTGTAATGTTTAGAGCCACTATCCATTCTGCATCTGCACGGTACGTGAGCTCCAGTCGCAGTGTACGGCCTGTTAAGGCCGGCTCCCACTAGAGCGCGGCAGCGCGTCGTGCGGCAACGGCAGCGGCAAGCGTTTTCCGCTTTGACGCGGCGGCTCGCGGAATTGGCGTTCCCATCTGGAAGCGGCAGACGCTAGCGGTAGCCAATGACGAACAGCCACTGAGGTACGGGGTGGGACCCACCGAAACGACCGGTGTGTTTGAATAACTATATCTTATACCTACATGAAGGAAAGACGAAGTTGGGTGAAGACATACAAATTTTTCATTTTCTGTACAATGTACTCTTTTACATATTTCATTATTCATGTTTTCTCATTTCAACATAAACAGATTTCATGACTACCGTTCATGATTGTTCACTATCTCCTTACACATTGAAACAATGTACGATAAAAGAGATTATTCAGATAGTTAAGCGAGACAAAAATTTAAAGTGTGATACGGTAGCAGGTACAGGAAAACACTAAAAACACAAAGGCTTGGGGGAAGGGATGAAAGTGGAAGCCACCTGATAGAATTTAGCACAGAGCACAATGTAATCATCGCCAGCACCTTGCTTAAGAATCATGAAAGAATAATACATACTTGGAACAAAGTTTTCGAAACCAGATTTTAAATTATAAGATATTTCCTGGTGCAGACGCAAACCTACAATAATTTATTGGTTACGAGCTGCGGTTTACAACTAAAGAGACAGTAAACGGTAGCAAATTAAGGAAATGGAACTTGAATAAGTCAAGACCCACAGTTTTTCGATAATCTTAAAGTTACCGTAATGCAACAACTGACTGAAACAGATAAAGGAATCCGCTAGAATACGAATGGATATCTTTGAGAGAAAAAGTGGTGAATGCAGCAGAGTATGTGAACGGGAAGAAGGTACAGTAGAAATCGTTAGATAAAACATGATATATTAAATTTTACACGAGGGAAATATATAAAAATGCAGCAAATAAAGTAGGCCATGGGAAATAGAAATGTCTAAACATGACGTTGACAGAAAGTCCAAAATTGCAACGCGATTTTGCACTTGGAAAACAGGGGAATGAAAATGAGAAAGAACAAAGAAAACTTTGCTCAAAGGAGAAGCAACTGCCAAGGACTCATCTGGCATGCCAGAACTAAGCAAATAAGAGAAGGCTAGAAAGTGGAAGGAATATGTAGAGAGGAGAGGGGGAGGGGTTGTACAAACTAACATAAGCACAATGTTAGATTCCTGTGAAATGTCTCAACACGCAAGGCAATACTGATCCTACCACTTGGTTAAGTAGACACACTGAAGAACTGCGAAACTGTGTTTATAGCATTTGCATGTTTAGAGAAAGATTTTGACAATCTTAATTAAAACATTCTTTGAAGCTCTAAAACATAGGGCCACAAGATTATCTACAACTTGTACAGAAACCAAACTGCATTTCTAAGACTTTAATGACTTGCAAGGGAAGCAGTAATTGAGAAGGCAGAAGTAGAGAGGATATAAAATGAAGACTGTGAATAGCAACAAAAGCGTTCTGAAAAAGAAACTTTGTTCACATCGAATATAAATTCTAATGATTGGGTACAATTTTACAAAGGTATTTGTGTGGAGTGCAGCCTTGTATGTAAGTGAAACGTGGGCTATGAACAGTTCTGTCAAGAAGACAATGGACGCTTTCAAAACGTGGTGATCAATAAGAATGCTGAAGATTAGATATGAGGATCGTGTAACTAAAGAAGAGGAACGGAATTAGAGCAGGAAGAGGAAGAGGAAATTACGGCACAACTTTGACTACAAGAGGGGTAAGTTGACAGGACATATTATGAGGCGTCAAAGAGTGAGGACAAAGGGGTTGGGTGATACTATTCTGATAATAATCATCTGTTGAAATGCTATTCTGCTATTTTATCGATTAATGTAAGCAGTGAATTTACTATTCCATGCACTTCTCCACGAAACATTTAAACCAGAACTGAAACCAGCTGAACACCAAATCTTTCAACCACTGTCTGACAACTACTGCATTCTCTTTCAACTTTCTATAACTATCACTGGCTAGCCACACACACATAAAGATATAAGGAGGACAGAAATAAACAAACATTAGTTTTCAGCATATAATTCTTTAGATTGGCAACATGCACATAAACAAACCAAACAGGAAGGGACATGAGGTGAACACACTGTAGTTATGACTTCAAATCAGTGTTTTCGGTAAAATGTCTACTACAGCTAGTGACAGAAGAAAAAAGAGTGAACATGAAAATGTGCTTATGTTCCATAATCTAAGTTTTAGTTCAACCTCCAGCATGTGACCAGGTGAGGGGGAACGCAGATGTCCGCCAAAAACTCGATTCACTGTAAGTAATCAGTTGTTGTTGTTGTGGTCTTCAGTCCTGAGACTGGTTTGATGCAGCTCTCCATGCTATTCTATCCTGTGCAAGCTTCTTCATCTCCCAGTACCCACTGCAGCCTACATCCTTCTGAATCTGCTTAGTGTATTTATCTCTTGGTCTCCCTCTACGAGTTTTACCCTCCACGCTGCCCTCCAATACTAAATTGGTGATCCCTCGATGTCTCAGAACATGTCCTACCAACCGATCCCTTCTTCTAGTGAAGTTGTCCCACAAACTTCTCTTCTCCCCAATTCTATTCAATATCTCCTCATTAGTTATGTGATCTACCCATCTAATCTTCAGCATTCTTCTGTAGCACCACATTTCGAAAGCTTCTATTCTCTTCTTGTCTTAACTATTTTATCGTCCACGTTTCACTTCCATACATGGCTACACTCCATACAAGTACTTTCAGAAACGACTTCCTGACATTTAAATCTATACTCGATGTTAACAAATTTTTCTTCTTCAGAAACGCTTTCTTTGCCATTGCCAGTCAACTTTTATATCCTCTCTACTTCGACCATCGTCAGTTATTTTGCTCCCCAAATAGCAAAACTCCTTTACTACTTTAAGTGTCTCATTTCCTAATCTAATTCCATCAGCATCACCCGACTTAATTCGACTACATTCCATTATCCTCGATTTGCTTTTGTTGATGTTCATCTTATATCCTCCTTTGAAGACACTGTCCATTCCGTTCAGAGTAATCAGTTATTCACGTAAAAAAAGATATGAACTGTTTTATAATCTGCAAGTATCACATATCAAAACAAAACTGAATCATTCTAGATTCCACCGAAGATGCCTTAAAGGAAAAGGCGAAACGCGTCTTGAACCAATAAAATACACTGTATAAAGAAAAAAACGTTTGTTACTTCCAAAGGAAATAATCAATAGCTGTAGATAATTAGCAAATTACATCTTATGACATACCAGCAAATTTGTCTCGGTTTAACTTCTCATTACACATGCTATTAAATGCTGTTTAAAAAAATTCATCTGTCCCTTCCGAAAAAACTGTAGTTTCTTTCATATCTTGGTAGTTAAACAGATTTTGGATATTTATCATGCGACGAAATACATAAGTTTTTACAAGTTATCGTTTGCAAAAAAACACGTTTCGATTTCTTGAACCGTTTACAAAATTTGCAGTTGATACAACCACATGGTTTACGACGAGCAGGACGAGAGTATCGGTCGCGTCGCGAGCGACCCGCGCGCGTCACCGCACAGCCCGTCTGCCGACATATCATTCAATATCTCGAGAACGGTGATAGCTATTGTTCTGCTCTCAGCTTTAAAAACAATTTCGATATGTTGACTAAATTTCATACTCAATAATGTATTACCTAAAATGAACTGTACGCAAAGTCCACGCAATGCGTTTTTACCTCTGCACACTCATTCAAATTTCGTGTAAAGGTTTACGTAAATGCGATACAGCAAGTAACCACGACGAATAACGAAAAGAAATTCGGTCCTTTATCGAGAGAAGATATCAGGCTGTAACATGACCAAGAATCAAATTTTTCTGCCGAAAAGTTTCCTTGGAATCGGATGATAAGTATTTCACAGCTGCCGCCGCGTCCGCGCCAGCGGCTCGGCGAAAGTTCGTGTGGCCCGGGGGTCCGTACCTGACGTCACGGTCAGCGCGTTCTGTGATTGGCGGCGCGCACCTGGAGCGCGGCACGCGGCAGCAGAAGCGGTTCGACATGGTCAAACCGCGACGCAGAGCCCGCCGCGCCTTGCCGCTGACGCCATTTCCATGGCAACCACGCCGCTGACGCGCGGTTTTGACGCGCGGCAGCCCTAGTGGGAACCGGCCTTTACAGTACATCATAGTTCGCTACCCAGCCACGGTGGCGCATCGAGTAATCCGTGTTTGGTAAATTAGAGGAATACAATGTTGCCAGTGAGGTTTCCACTTTTCCGATTAGATATTATGAAATACTGATCTGTCCTACCCGTGCAGCATAAAGTTGGGGTCCCACATGCCATTGGATATTCAAGGGCCATTAAGTAGCACATTGTAAATTACGATTGTATATCGCTGCGCGGCATTAGCCGAGGGGTCTGCGGCGCTGCAGTCATGGACTGTGCGGCTGGTCCCGGTGGAGGTACGAGTCCTCCCTCGGGCATGGGTGTGTGTGTTTGTCTTTAGGATAATTTAGTTTAAGTAGTGTGTAAGCTTAGTTATTGATGACCTTAGCAATTACGTCCCATAAGATTTCACACACATTTGAACATTTTTGATTGTATATCCATTTACGTTCCTCCGATTACAGCGCAATCTGTGGCAAAACGAAGAAAATGCTTCAAACAAAACGTATGTAGATGTTGCCGTAGAACCGTAATTTGTAATACAAAATAGGTGTTCCCATTGAAAATTTCGAAGTTGTCCCAGATACCCACGCACCGGGTGGGGGTGGTGAGTAGAGTGTGGTATTGGTGGATGTACCCTCCAAGGTGAAGAAATTGAAATTATAACCTTTTTTGATCCAATGTGTAATTTTCGAGGTATTGCAGTGTCTATAGTTAAAATGAACACCCTGTATAAAAGATTTAAGACACAATCTGAGCAGCCCTATTAGATTATTTGCAGATGATTCTGTCATTTACCGGGTTGTAAAGTCATCAGATGATCAAAACCAATTAAAAATGATTTACACAAGACATCCGTATGGTGCAAAAAGTGACAATTGACTCTAAATAATGAAACGTGTGAAGTCATCCACATGAATACTAAATTTCGGTTACACGATAAATCATACAAACAACTCTAAACACTGTGAATTAAACTAAGTACTTAGTGATTAAACTGCGAATAACTTAAATTGGAATGATTATTTAAGTAACATTGTAGATAAAGTGAACGAAAGTCTGTGATTATGTGGCTGAATGCATAGAACTTACAACAGGAGGCTGCCTATACTACACTTGTCCATCATCTTCTGGATTATTACTGCATTGTGTGAGATCCACATCAGATAGGACTGACAGAAGACATTGAAAAAGTCCAAAGAGATGTGTGGCAATCATTAAAACAAAACCATTTGTTGTAGTGGCAGAATCTTCTCATGAAATTTCAGACACCAATTTTCTTCTTCGGGTACGAAAGTTTCCTTTTTTTTGCGACCACCTACATAGAGATAAATGATTTTCATAATACAATAAGAAAAATCAGAGCTCGTATGGAACGATTTAAGGTTTTACTTTACACACAAACTGTTCGAGAGTGGAGCAGTAGTGATGGATCTTGAACATGGTTCATGAACTCTCTGCCAGGCACTTAATTGAGAATTGCAGCGTAATCATGTAGATGTAGATACAATTACCTATATTGAAATGCTATCTGGAAGAAGCTACAAAAATATTCAGCCAGATCTTTATAAGATTTTGCAAGTGGTGCAGACTTGGCAGCTTGCTTTAAATGTTTTGAAATGTAAAACTGTGCACTTCACAAAAGTAAAAAATGTAGTATCTTGTGACTACAATACCAAAGATAATAGAGAAGTGTGTACGTAAATAAATATATGATTACTTTGAAAATAAGAGGTTACTGAATGAGAATGAATGTCTAGCCCACCAGCTGTCAATTCACAAAACAAAAGGCAAAGAATTTTATTTCAATCTCAAAGCAATGAAGTCTGAGAATGAGAAGGTGAAATTACTTGGACTTGTTACTGATAAAAGATTATCATGGGATGAACACACAAATCCCTTAAGCAGCAAATTGGCAAGAGTTTTATTTTTGTTAAATAAATTAAGACAAAATGTCAATAATAAATTGCTACTTTACTCTTTTTATGCCTTCTTCCACTCAAATTCGCAATATAAATTACTGTTGTAGGGAAATGAACCAGTGTTATTTTACATTTTTCTACGGCAGAAGAAAGCCATTACATGTGTTCTAGGTCTATTTCCCTGAGAGACTTGCAGAAAGTTCAGATCACTTAACATAATGGTAGTCCCCAGTCTTTCCACCTACAGTTGTCTAATATTTTCTAAAGAAAATGTAAACAAACTTAGGCTAAGAAATAGTGTTCATTTGCACAATACAAGAAATAGTCACATAAAAGATTTAACATGCTCAAGACTTGCTCTCACACATAATAGCCAAAAACACATGAGCCTTAAACTGTGCAACAAACTGTCAAAAACAGCTCACTTAACTACCTTACACAAGTAAAAGAAAGTATTATAAACTTTGCTAAAAGGGCGAGAATTTTACACAGTTGATCAATTCATGGAGAGCGATTTCCAAGAACTGTGCTTTGAGTAACTGCATGCATCAGCAAAATTGCATGTAATAATCATACAATTACAATTCTTCATTTGTATATTAAATGTAAATAAATATATTAGTATACTGTGTCAATTAGTCATAAGTAATCACAAAATGTAAATGTATGTAACCAAGGTAATGTAGCAGGTATACCTCGTAATTTAGCATTTATATATATGCATAAACAAGTAATCCAGTAAATATATATTGATGATAAGTGTGTTAGCAATGGACGTTATATTCTTACTAAAGTATAATTTTATTTACTCATAAAGCTCATGTAGTAATTTAATTAACTGTACTTTACATGTTGACATGGCCAATTGTATCAAAATATACTGAACAGCTGAAAATAAACATTCCAAACATTCAGTGAGACACAGCTGTAAATAGTCAGCTCATACAAACACTTGGGTGTAACTATTTGTAGGCATATGAAATGGAGCAACCTCATAGTTTCAATCATAGGTAAAGCAGGTGGCAGACTGTGGTTCATTGGTAGACAGTTAGGGAAATGCAATCAGTCTCCAAAAGAGAATGCATTCCAAAACACTCATATAATCCATCCTAGAATATTGCCTAAGTGTGTGGGACCTGTGCAAAATAACATTGGTATGAAAAAGGGCAGCACGAATTATCACAGGTTTGTTTGGCCCATTGGAGAGTTTCACCAAGATACTGAAAGTAGCAGAAGCGGACTATCCCATGAAAACGCTTAAAACTTGCGGACTGATACGCCGTGGTCGATGCATAAAGCTTTCCTCTAACGTATCATCTCTGTCTATAGGAGATATCCTCAGAGGTAAGGCCACTTTATCTCTGAAGATGTCGCCCGCAGTTGGAGATGAAGCGTTAGGGGAAAGTTTTATGCACTGACCGTGGCCTATTTAGCCCGTAAGTTTTAAGTGAAGACAGTATCGGCCTTGAAAGCCTACTTTGTATGATTATACCTTGAAAACTTACTTAGAAAGCTTGTAGAACCAACTTTAAGAAATGAGCCTAGGGATATATTGTAGCCCCCTATCTACTGCTTCCATAGGGATCACGAAAACATGATTATAGGCTAAGTGCAGCACATACAGATGTATTTAAGCAATCATTCTTCCCGTGATGCATAGTGAATGGAATGGGAGTCAGCCCTAATAAATGCACACTGGGATGTACACTCTGCCATGAATTTCATAGTGATTTGCGGATTACAGACGTAGGTGTAGACATATGCTAAAGCGCAGAAGAAACTGGTATGGGCATGCATATTCAAATACAGAGATATGTAACAGGCAGAATATGGCACTGTGGTCGGCAACGCCTATATGAGACAACAAGGATCGGTTACTGGTGCTACAATAGCAGGTTATCAAGATTTAAGTGAGTTTGAACGTGGTGTTATGGTCGGCGTACGAGCGATGGGACACAGCACCTCCGAGGTAGCGATGAAGTGGTGATTTTCTACATCTACATCTACGTGATTACTCTGCTATTCACAATAAAGTGCCTGCCAGAGGGTTCAATGAACCACCTTCAAGCTGTCTCTCTACCGTTCCACTCTCGAACGGCGCGCAGGAAAAACGAGCACTTAAATTTTTCTGTGCGAGCACTGATTTCTCTTATTTTGTCGTGATGATCATTTCTCCCTATGTAGGTGAGTGGCAACAGAATGTTTTCGCAATCGGAAGAGAAAACTGGTGACTGAAATTTCATGAGAAGATCCCGTCGCAACGAAAAACGCCTTTGTTTTGAAGATTGCCACTCCAATTCACGTATCGTGTCTGTGACACTATCTCCCCTATTTCGCGATAATACAAAACGAGCCGCCCTTCTTTGTACATTTTCGATGTCATCCGTGAGTCCCACCTGACGCGGATCCCACACCGCACAGCAATATTCCAAAATAGGGCAGACAAGCGTGGTGTAAGCAGTCTCTTTAGTAAACCTGTTGCACCTTCTAAGTGTTCTGCCAATGAATCGCAGTCTTTGGTTTGATCTACCCGCAATATTATCTATGTCATCGGTCCAATTTAGGTTACTGGTAATTGTAATCCCTAAGTATTTAGCTGAATTTACAGCCTTCAGATTTGTGTGACTAATCGCGTAATCGAAATTTTGCTGATTTCTTTTAGTACTCATGTGAATAACTTCACACTTTTCTTTATTCAGGGTCAACTGCCACTTTTCGCACCATACAGATGTTGTTGATGTTTTGGTCTTCAGTCCTGAGACTGGTTTGATGCAGCTCTCCATGCTACCCTATCCTGTGCAAGCTTCTTCATCTCCCAGTACTTAATGCAACCTACATCCTTATGAATCTGCTTAGTGTATTGATCTCTTGGTCTCCCTCTACGATTTTTACCCTCCACGCTGCCCTCCAATGCTAAATTTGTGATCCCTGGATGCCTCAGAACATGTCCTACTAACCGGTCCCTTCTTTTTGTCAAGTTGTGCCACAAACTCCTCTTCTCCCCAATTCTATTCAATACTTCATCATTAGTTATGTGATCTACCCATCTAATCTTCAGCATTCCGAAAGCTTCTGTTCTCTTCTTGTCCGAACTATTTATCGTCCATGTTTCACTTCCACACATGGCTACACTCCATACAAATACTTTCAGAAATGACTTCCTGACACTTAAATCTATACTCGATGTTAACAAATTTCTCTTTTTCAGAAACGCTTTCCTTGCCATTGCCAATCTACATTTTAGATCCTGTCTACTTCGACCATCATCAGTTATTTTGCTCCCCAAACAGCATAACTCCTTTACTACTTTAAGTGTCTCATTTCCTAATCTAATTCCCTCAGCATCGACTGACTTAATTCGACTACATTCCATTATCCTCGTTTTGCTTTTCTTGATGTTCATCTTATATCCTCCTTTCAAGACATCGTCCATTCCGTTCAACTGCTCTTCCAAGTCCTTTGCTGTCTCTGATAGAATTACAATGTCATCGGCGAACCTCAAAGTTTTAATTTCTTCTCCTTGGATTTTAATACCAACTCCGAATTTTTCTTTTGTTTCCTTTACTGCTTGCTCAATATACAGATTGAATAGCATCGGGGAGAGGCCACAAACCTGTCTCACACCCTTTCCAACCACTGCTTCCCTTTCATGCCCCTCGCCTCTTATAACTGCCATCTGGTTTCTGTACAAATTGTAAATAGCCTTTCGCTCCTTGTATTTTACCCCTGCCACCTTTAGAATTTGAAAGAGAGTATTCCAGTCAACATTGTCAAAAGCTTTCTCTAAGTCTACAAATGCTAGAAACGTAGGTTTGCCTTTCCTTAATCTATTTTCTGAGATAAGTCGTAGGGTCATTATTGCCTCACGTGTTCAACATTTCTATGGAATCCAAACTGATCTTCCCCGAGGTCGGCTTCTGCCACTTTTTCGATTCGTCTGTAAAGAATTCGCGTTAGTATTTTGCAGCTGTGACTTATTAAACTGATAGTTCGGTAATTTTCACATCTGTCAACAGCTGCTTTCTTTGGGATTGGAGTTATTATATTCTTCTTTAAGTCTGAGGGAATTTCGCCTGTCTCTACCAGATGGTGGAGCTTTGTCAGGACTGGCTCTCCCAATGCCGTCAGTAGTTCTAATGGAATGTTGTCTACTCCCGGGGCCTTGTTTCGACTCAGGTCTTTCAGTGCTGTGTCAAACTCTTCACGCAGTATTGTATCTCCCATTTCATCTTCATCTAAATCCTCTTCCATTTCCATAATGTTGTCCTCAAGTACATCGCCCTTGTATAGACCCTCTATATACTCCTTCCACCTTTCTGCTTTCCCTTCTTTGCTCAGAACTGGGTTTCCATCTGAGCTCTTGATATTCATACAAGTGGTTCTCTTTTCTCCAAAGGTCTCTTTAATTTTCCTGTAGGCAGTATCTATCTTACCCCTAGTGAGATAAGCCTCTACATCCTTACATTTGTCCTCTAGCTATCCCTGCTTAGCCATTTTACACTTCCTGTCGATCTCATTTTTGAGACGTTTGTATTCATTTTTGCCTGCTTCATTTACTGCATTTTTATATTTTCTCCTTTCATCAATTAAATTCAATATTTCTTCTGTTACCCAAGGATTTCTAAAATGTTCAAATGTGTGTGAAATCTTATGGGACTTAACTGCTAAGGTCATCAGTCCCTAAGCTTACACATTACTTAACCTAAATTATCCTAAGGACAAACACACACACCCTTGCCCGAGGGAGGACTCGAACCTCCGCCGGGACCAGCCGCACAATCCAGGACTGCAGCGCCTTAGACCGCTCGGCTAATCCTTCGCGGCCCCCAAGGATTTCTACTAGCCCTTGTGTTACCTACTTGATCCTCTGCTGCCTCCACTACTTCATCCCTCAGAGCTACCCATTCTTCTTCTGCTGTACTTCTTTCCCCAATTCCTGTCAATTGTTCCCTTATGCTCTCCCTGAAACTCTGTACAACCTCTGGTTCTTTCAGTTTATCCAGGTCCCATCTCCTTAAATTTCCACCTTTTTGCAGTTTCTTCAGTTTTGATCTACAGTTCATAACCAATAGATTGTTGTCAGAGTCCACATCTGCCCCTGGAAATGTCTTACAATTTAAAACCTGGTTCCTAAATCTCTGTCTTACCATTATATAATCTATCTGATACCTTCTAGTATCTCCATGATTCTTCCATGTATACAACCTTCTTTCATGATTCTTGAACCAAGTGTTAGCTATGATTAAGTTATGCTCTGTGCAAAACTCTAACAGACGGCTTCCTCTTTCATTTCTTAGCCCCAAGCCATATTCACCTACTATGTTTCCTTCTCTCCCTTTTCCTGCTCTCGAATTCCAGTCACCCATGACTATTAAATTTTCGTCTCCCTTCACTACCTGAATAATCCCTTTTATCTCATCATACATTTCATCAATTTCTTCACCATCTGCAGAGCTAGTTGGCATATAAACTTGTACTACTGTAGTAGGCGTGGGCTTCGTGTCTATCGTGGCCACAATAATGCGTTCACTATGCTGTTTGTAGTAGCTTACCCGCACTCCTATTTTTTATTCATTATTAAACCTACTCCTGCATTACTCCTGTTTGATTTTGTATTTATAACCCTGTATTCGCCTGACGAAAAGTCTTGTTCCTCCTGCCACCGAACTTCACTAATTCCCACTATATCTAACTTTAACCTATCCATTTCCCTTTTTAAATTTTCTAACCTACCTGTCCGAATTAGGGGGTCTGACATTATATGCTCCTATCCGTAGAACGCCAGTTTTCTTTTTCCTGATAATGACGTCCTCTTGAGTAGTCCCCGTCCGGAGATCCGAATGGGGGCTATTTTACCTACGGAATATTTTACCCAAGAGGACGCCATCATCATTTAACCATACAGTAAAGCTGCATGCCCTCGGGAAAAATTACGGCTGTAGTTTCCCCTTGCTTTCAGCTGTTCGCAGTACCAGCAGAGCAAGGCCGTTTTGGGTAGTGTTACAAGGCCAGATCAGTCAATCATCCAGACTGTTGCCCCTGCAACTACTGAAAAGGCTGCTGCCCCTCTTCAGGAACCACACGTTTGTCTGGCCTCTCAACAGATACCCCTTCATTGTGGTTGCACCTACGGTTCGGCCATCTGTATCGCACAGGCACGCAAGCCTCCCCACCAACGACAAGGTCCATGGTTCATGGGGATACAGATATCTTATCTAAATCATTTTGCAAGTCATTTTGATCATCTGATGACTTTACAAGACGGTAAATGACAGCATCATCTGCAAACAATCTAAGACGGCTACTTACATTGTCTCCTATATTATTAATACAGATCAGGAACAATAAAGGGTCTATAACACTTCCTTGGGGAACGCCGGATATTACTTCTGTTTTACTCGACGACTTTTCGTCTATTACTACGAACTGTGACCTTTCTGACAGGAAATCACGAATCCAGTCGCACAACTGAGCCGATACTCCGTAGGCACGCAGTTTTGTTAGAAGACGCTTGTGAGGAACAGTATCGAAAGCCTTATGAAAATCTAAAAATATGGAATCAATTTGACATCCCCTGTCGGAAGCACTCATTACTTCATGAGCATAAAGAGCTAGTTGTGTTTCACAAGAACGGAATTTTCTGAATCCGTGCTGACAATGTGTCAATAAATCGTTTTCTTCGAGGCACTTCATAATGTTCGAATATGGTATATGTTCCAAAACCCTACTGCAGATTGACGTTGGTGATATAGGCCTGTAATTCAGCGGCTAGTTCTTGATTTGAATTCAGGAATAATTACTTCATCGTCTTTGGTGAAAGAGTTTCGGAAAACCGTGTTTAATAACTCTACTTTAGTGGCACTTTCAGCGACTTCACCGTTGTTAACGTGTAGTGAAGGTATTGATTGCGTCTTGCCACTGGTGTGCTTTATGTTGACCAGAATCTCTTTGGGTGTTCTGCCAGATTTCGAGACAGAATTTCGTTGTGGAAATTATTAAAAGCATCTCGCATTGAAGTACGCGCTATATTTCGAAGTTCTGTAAAACTTTGCCAATCTTGGGGATTTTGCGTTCTTTTAAATTTGATGTGCTTTTTTCGTTGCTTCTGCAACAACGATCTGACCCGTTTTGTGTACCATGGGGGATCAGTGCCATCACTTATTAATTTATATGTTATATATCTCTCAATTCCTGTCTATACTATCTCTTTGAAAACATTCCACAACTTTTCTACACTTACATGATCAGATCGGAAGGAGTGAAGACTGTCACTTAAAAAGACGTTAAGAGCTTTTTTATCAGCTTTTTTAAATAGATATACTTTGCGTTTCTTTTTGATGGTTGTAGGAGTTATAGTATTCAACCTAACAACTACCTACTTGTGGCCGCTAATTGTATGAGCAGGGTACTTATTTGAAATGAGACTCAAGTTTTCTTTGAACTGTTCAGCAACTATGTCTACTGAGTCGGGGGGTTGGTAAAACGATCCAATTAATAGTTTAGTCCGATTATCAGGTATAACCTCTACCCATACTATTTCACACGAACTATCTACTTCAATTTCGCTGCAAGGCAAACTGCCTCTGACAGCAATAAATACTCCACCACCAACTGTATTTAATCTATCCTTTCTGAACACTGTTAGATTGTTTGAAAAATTTCGGCTGAATTTATTTCCGGCTTTAGCCAGGTCTCAGTACCTACAACTATTTGAGATTAGTGCTTTCTATTAGGGCTTGGAGCTCTGGTTCTTTCCCAACACAGCTACGACAATTTACAACTACAGTACCAATCGTTTCTACAACTACCTATCTGTGTTTTACCTGCCCTGTTTTAGACATACGCCCCTTCTGTGGTTCCCTGAGACCCTTCAACCTAAAAAACCGCCCAGTCCCTTCCACACAGCCCCTGCTTCCCGTGTAGCCGCCTCCTGCGTGTAGGGGACTCCTGACCTATTAAGCGGAACCCGGAAACCCACCACCCGATGGCGCAAGTCAAGGAATCTGCAGCATACACTGTCACAGAACCTCCTGAGCCTCTGATTCAGACCGTCCACTCGGCTCTGCACCAAGGGACCATAGTCGGCTCTATCGATGATGCTGCAGATGGTGAGCTCCACCTTAATCTCGGAAGCAAGACTGGCAGTCTTTACCATTTCCGCCAGCCGCCCAAAACCAGACAGAATCTGATCTGATCGAAAGCGTCACACGTCATTGGTACCGACATGAGCCACCACCTGCAGTTGGCTGCACCCTGTACTCTTCATGGCATCCGGAAGTACCCTTTCCACATCTACATCTATATCTACATCTACATCCATA
The DNA here is from genome assembly GCF_021461395.2 of Schistocerca americana. Lineage (NCBI taxonomy): Eukaryota > Metazoa > Arthropoda > Insecta > Orthoptera > Acrididae > Schistocerca > Schistocerca americana. The sequence goes on from NC_060121.1 coordinate 606,379,145, forward strand.
ATCCGCAAGCCACGTGACGGTGTGTGGTGGGGGGTACTTTGAGTACCTCTATCAGTTCTCCCTTCTATTCGAGTCTCGTATTGTTCGTGGAAAGAAAGATTGTCAGTATGCCTCTGTGTGGGCTCTAATCTCTCTGATTTTATCCTCATGGTCTCTTCGCGAGATATATGTAGGAGGGAGCAAAATACTGCTTGACTCCTCGGTGAAGATATGTTCTCGAAACTTCAACAAAAGCCCATACCGAGCTACTGAGCGTCTCTCCAGAATGACTCCCCCCAGAATGCACACAGAGTGCACACTGGCTTCCTTCCCCTCCTCAGCAGCCATGTTCCTAAGGAGCCCCATTACGCGCCTAACGCTGGAGCTCCCAACTACCAGCAAACCCACCCTCTGTGAATGCCCAGACCTTGCAGGCTGAGAAGTTTCCTCTGGAACAGGGTGGACGATTGCATCCGGCTCAGAGACATCGTCAGCCACTGATAACGCCCGAAACCTATTCGTAAAACGAAGTGGGGAGGCCCTACAATCGGCCTCTCAGAAAGTTTTCGCTGTCTGCCAGACTTTGGAATGATCTCCCACTCGACCACAGGTGAGGGGTCAACCTCAGTGCAGGCAGTACCCAGGGCGGTCACAGCAGTGGACCGATTGGAGGAAACGTGGGACGTGCTCGACATCCCTCGAATCCCCGCGTCCGATCCCCCACAGTGACGCCCCTTGGCATCAGCATCAAGCTGTGTGACAGAAGCCAATGCAGCCTGGAGCTGTGAGCGAAGGGTTGCCAACTCAGATCGCATCTGTACACAACAATCACAGTTCCTATCCATTACTGCAGTCGCTCCTCTTTTAAGCTCGTAAAAATATGCAACAAATGAATGGTGTACTCGCCTTATTAGCAGCAGGAAATCGAAGTGCTCTCTCACTGACGGTGTAACTGACACTGATCTGTTCTAACCAAACAAACAAAAGCCTATACGATACGAGGGTCGATACAATGGTCGATAGCAACGGCAGTACTGTAAATTACACTTGTATTGAAATAAAAGGTTGTGCCTAGTAAGCACTCGAACACGCAAGAAATTACAAAAATAAAGTAGGAACTACACAGATTACTGAAAATAAGTCGCTCCTGTTTGAAGCTCGTAAAAATATGTAACAAGCGAACGCTATAGTCGCTTTATTAGTAGCAGGAACTAGTGGTGCACTCTCGCTGACAGTATAACCGTATGAACATTACACGAGTGTACCATGAATATTAGGAATCTGGTAAAACACCAAATCTCTGACATCGGTATGGACGGAAGAAGATCCTGCAAGAACGGGACCAACGTCAAATGAAGAGAATCGTTCAACGTGACATAAGTGCAACCCTTCCGCAAATTGCTTCAGATTTAAATTCTGGGCCATCAACAAGTGTCAGTGCGCAAACCACTCAACGAAACATCATCGATCTGGGCTTTCGGAGCCGAAGGCCCACTTGTGTATCCTTGATGACTGCATGTTACAAAGCTTTATGCCTCGTCTGAGCCCGTCAACAACGACATTGGGCTGTTGACGATGTTGCTTGGTTGGACGATTTTCGTTTCAAATTGTATCGAGCGGATGGACGTGTATGGGTATGGAGACAACCTCATGAATCTCTGGACCCTTGGTGTCAGCAGAGGAGTGTTCAAGCTGGTGGAGGCTCTGTAATAGTGTGGGGTGTGCGCAGTTGGAGTGATAGGGACACCTGATATGTCCAGGTACGACTCTGACTAGTGACACGTACATAAGCATCCTGTCTGATCACCTGCATCCATTCATATCCATTGTGCATTCCGACGGAGTTGGGCAATTCCAGCAGGACAATGCGACACCGCACACGTCCATAATTGCTACAGAATGGCCCCAGGAACACTCTCGTGAATTTAGATACTTCCGCTGGCCACCGAACTCCCCCGACATGAACATTATTGCGCACATCTGGGATAGTTTGCAATGTGCTGTACAGAAGAGATCTCCACTCCCTCGTACTCTTACGGATTTATGGGCAGCCCTGCAGGATTCATGGTGTCAGTTCCCTCCAGTACTACTTCAGACATTAGTCGAGTCCATGACATGTCGTGTTGCGACACTTCTGTGTGCTCGCGGGGGCCCTACACGATAATAGGCATGTGTACCAGTTTGTCTGGCTCTTCAGTGTAGATTCGATTCACTGTACAATGAAGCAGGAGTGATTCATTTCCTGTTTTTGAATTTGTTAGTTTTTCCATATTTTTGTAAGTGAAGTGGTTCTTTCTATGAAACTGCAAGATGCTGTTTCGCTATTTTGAGCACATTTTTTGTTCTTGCCACCGTCTGCTTGTTTTTCACAGAAAGAAGTAAAGTCCAGATAGTGGCGGCATTCTCTTAGCATGGTTTTCTGTTTCTGTCATCGTGCAATTCTCACTCCGCAAGACCACACCCAGTTCTGTAACATCTTTAACTGACTGTCCGATGCAGCATAGCTAGTTTTTTTTTAAATTTTCTCTTTATTATTTATTTAGCCCACTCAGGCCAAGGTCTGAAGGCCCTCTCTTCCACTGGACAATTTATAGTGTCTATGTAGTAGTTGTTCAGGGCTGTGATGGACTAGTCTGAGCCAAATCCACCAAATCTCTTTTCTCCATATTTCCGTAATTTTTCGAGTCTGTTTTCAAATTTTTCAAATATAATTTCTATAAATTGTCACTCTGAGGTTCCTTTTAGCTTCAGTGAAATATTTATAGCAGAGTGGCCTGTAATTGTCCACCATGTGCTAGAGAAGGATGAACCTAGCAAAAATTTAGGGGAGGCAAAGGATCCACCTTGGTACAACAAACATATTAGGAAGTTGCTGAGAAACCAGAGAATTTTACACAGTCGTTTAAAACGCAGTCACTACCCCGCTGCCAAACATAAATTATGCGAAATGAAAGCAGCTGTCAAAAGGTCAATGAGAGATTCTTTTAACGAATTTGAAACCAATGTTTTATCTGCAGATTCTAAAAACAACCTCAAAAAATTTTAGTCGTACATAAAATCTATGAACGCTACAAATAATTCAATACCTTCTCTTGCTGACAGTACTGGTAATGTAACTGATTATGATAAACAGAAGGCCGAAATTCTAAACCTAGCTTACAAAAACTCGTTGACGGTAGAGGACTGCAGCACCATTCCCCGTTTCAATTATCGGACAAACGCAAGGATGGCTGACATAGTGTTTAGTGTATCTGGGATTGTAAAACAGTTAAGATCCTTAGACGCCAGGAAGGCATCTGGCCCAGACGGTATCCCCGTAAGATTTTATGTTGTCTATGCTACAAATATAGCACCATTCTCATCCATCATCTATCTAGACTCTGAGACGCTCATCTGCAGAAACCAGCACTGTTTTAGGAACCAGCGGTCATGCGAGACACAGCTGCCCCTCTTTGTGCATGATATACAAAAGGCTCTAGATACTGGCTCCCAGGCTGATGCCATATTTCTCGACTTTCGAAAGGCGTTCGACTCAGTTCCGCAGCGGTTGGATAGATAGTTTTCTAACAGACAGGGAGCAGTATGTCGTCCTGAACGGGGTGACTTCAACAGAAACAAGCTTAACTTCAGGTGTGCCCCAGGGCAGTGTAATAGATCCTCTGCTTTCTACGATTTACATAAACGATCTGGTTGATGGTACTGACAGCAGCATTAGGCTGTTTGCCGATGATGTGGTAGTCCACAGGAAAGTAGTATCACACGAAAGTTGGGAATAAATCAATGAGGATTTGCAGAAAATAAATGCGTCGTGTAATGACCGGCAGTTATCTCTCAATATTAGTAAGTGTAAGCTACTGCGTATAACTAGGCGAAAATTCCCATCAATGTACGAGTACAAAATAAATGCCCAGTCTTTAGAAGCGGTAACATCCATCAAGTATCTGGGTGTGACTATTCGAAATGATCTCAAATGGAGTGATCAGATTACACAAGTAACGGGCAAGGCGAACTCTAGATGATTGCGGTTTCTTGGTCGAATCCTGAAGCGATGCAGTCCTTCAACAAAGGAAATAGCTTACAATACGTTAGTTCGTCCAGTCTTAGAGTGTTGTTCGTCTGAATGGGACCCTTACCAGTTGGGTCTGATTCAAGAGATTGAGAAGGTCCAAACAAGAGCGGCAAGATCCGTGACTGGTATATTTAACCATCGCGAGAGCGTTACAAATCTCATAGAAAGTTTGAAGTGAGACACACTTGCAGACAGACGACGCGCTAAGCGGAAGGGACTGCTCACTAAATTCCGAAATCCGATCTTCGCCGAGGATGTAGGGCATATATTATTACCACCAACTTTCAGATCGCGCAATGCTCACCATTCAAAGATAAGGGAAATTAGAGCTCGTACTGAGGCGCTCAGATAGTCGTTTTTCCTCGCGCGATCCGCGAGTTGAACAGACGGGGGGAAATATGACTTTGGCGCCAATTGTGCCCTCCGCCACACACCGCTTGGTATCTATCGGAGTATATACACTCCTGGAAATTGAAATAAGAACACCGTGAATTCATTGTCCCAGGAAGGGGAAACTTCATTGACACATTCCTGGGGTCAGATACATCACATGATCACACTGACAGAACCACAGGCACATAGACACAGGCAACAGAGCATGCACAATGTCGGCACTAGTACAGTGTATATCCACCTTTCGCAGCAATGCAGGCTGCTATTCTCCCATGGAGACGATCGTAGAGATGCTGGATGTAGTCCTGTGGAACGGCTTGCCATGCCATTTCCACCTGGCGCCTCAGTTGGACCAGTGTTCGTGCTGGACGTGCAGACCGCGTGAGACGATGCTTCATCCAGTCCCAAACATGCTCAATGGGGGACAGATCCGGAGATCTTGCTGGCCAGGGTAGTTGACTTACACCTTCTAGAGCACGTTAGGTGGCACGGGATACATGCGGACGTGCATTGTCCTGTTGGAACAGCAAGTTCCCTTGCCGGTCTAGGAATGGTAGAACGATGGGTTCGATGACGGTTTGGATGTACCGTGCACTATTCAGTGTCCCCTCGACGATCACCAGTGGTGTACGGCCAGTGTAGGAGATCGCTCCCCACACCATGATGCCGGGTGTTGGCCCTGTGTGCCTCGGTCGTATGCAGTCCTGATTGTGGCGCTCACCTGCACAGCGCCAAACGCGCATACGACCATCATTGGCACCAAGGCAGAAGCGACTCTCATCGCTGAAGACGACACGTCTCCATTCGTCCCTCCATTCACGCCTGTCGCGACACCACTGGAGGCGGGCTGCACGATGTTGGGGCGTGAGCGGAAGACGGCCTAACGGTGTGCGGGACCGTAGCCCAGCTTCATGGAGACGGTTGCGAATGGTCCTCGCCGATACCCCAGGAGCAACAGTGTCCCTAATTTGCTGGGAAGTGGCGGTGCGGTCCCCTACGGCACTGCGTAGGATCCTACGGTCTTGGCGTGCATCCGTGCGTCGCTGCGGTCCGGTCCCAGGTCGACGGGCACGTGCACCTTCCGCCGACCACTGGCCACAACATCGATGTGCTGTGGAGACCTCACGCCCCACGTGTTGATCAATTCGGCGGTACGTCCACCCGGCCTCCCGCATGCCCACTATACGCCCTCGCTCAAAGTCCGTCAACTGCACATACGGTTCACGTCCACGCTGTCGCGGCATGCTACCAGTGTTAAAGACTGCGATGGAGCTCCGTATGCCACGGCAAACTGGCTGACACTGACGGCGGCGGTGCACAAATGCTGCGCAGCTAGCGCCATTCGACGGCCAACACCGCGGTTCCTGGCGTGTCCGCTGTGCCGTGCGTGTGATCATTGCTTGTACAGCCCTCTCGCAGTGTCCGGAGCAAGTATGGTGGGTCTGACACACCGGTGTCAATGTGTTCTTTTTCCCATTTCCAGGAGTGTATGTTGATGTAGATAATAAATCCACAAAGAATACATTTAGTAATAAGAAGTGAGGATTGTATTTGGAAACTGATCACACGGGAGAACTTAGAAAGATGCAGGAAGTTCAGTTCAAAGTTATAACGATATCAGTCTTAATGCAGTGGGCAGGTGGTCTCTAGAGGTATCGGATAAAAGACGCTGTTTTCGGGCCTCTACAAGTAGTGAAAGAATTAACTGAACTGTTCAGACATAGGCAGTTTGGTCTGTAATACATGTATAAGTAAAGTCAGGCAAAGGAATATGTGTGTTATCTTGTTGATGTGATGATGCCAGTTCAGTCTATTTCGAGACTGTTCGTCAATAATGAACTGCTCTCATCACTAAAAGCGAGGCTCAATAGAAGTGATAAACATAAAACAATGTTCTTCATTAAGTATGGTAGGATACCTGCTAAGACAACTGAAATCCTCCTCACATATACGCTCCTGGAAATTGAAATAAGAACACCGTGAATTCATTGTCCCAGGAAGGGGAAACTTTATTGACACATTCCTGGGGTCAGATACATCACATGATCACACTGACAGAACCACAGGCACATAGACACAGGCAACAGAGCATGCACAATGTCGGCACTAGTACAGTGTATATCCACCTTTCACAGCAATGCAGGCTGCTATTCTCTCATGGAGACGATCGTAGAGATGCTGGATGTAGTCCTGTGGAACGGCTTGCCATGCCATTTCCACCTGGCGCCTCAGTTGGACCAGCGTTCGTGCTGGACGTGCAGACCGCGTGAGACGACGCTTCATCCAGTCCCAAACATGCTCAATGGGGGACAGATACGGAGATCTTGCTGGCCAGGGTAGTTGACTTACACCTTCTAGAATACGTTGGGTGGCACAGGATACATGCGGACGTGCATTGTCCTGTTGGAACAGCAAGTTCCCTTGCCGGTCTAGGAATGGTAGAACGATGGGTTCGATGACGGTTTGGATGTACCGTGCACTATTCAGTGTCCCCTCGACGATCACCAGTGGTGTACGGCCAGTGTAGGAGATCGCTCTCCACACCATGATGCCGGGTGTTGGCCCTGTGTGCCTCGGTCGTATGCAGTCCTGATTGTGGCGCTCACGTGCACGGCGCCAAACACGCGTACGACCATCATTGGCACCAAGGCAGAAGCAACTCTCACCGCTGAAGACGACACGTCTCCATTCATCGCTCCATTCACGCCTGTCGCGACACCACTGGAGGCGGGCTGCACGATGTTGGGGCGTGAGCGGAAGACGGCCTAACGGTGTGCGGGACCATAGCCCAGCTTCATGGAGACGGTTGCGAATGGTCGTCGCCGATACCCCAGGAGCAACAGTGTCCCTAATTTGCTGGGAAGTGGCGGTGCGGTCCCCTACGGCACTGTGTAGGATCCTACGGTCTTGGCGTGCATCCGTGCGTCGCTGCGGTCCGGTCCCAGGTCGACGGGCACGTGCACCTTCCGCCGACCACTGGCGACAACATCGATGTACTGTGGAGATCTCACGCCCCACGTGTTGAGCAATTCGGCGGTACGTCCACCCGGCCTCCCGCATGCCCACAATTCGCCCTCGCTCAAAGTCCGTCAACTGCACATATGGTTCACGTCCACGCTGTCGCGGCATGCTACCAGTGTTAAAGACTGCGGTGGAGCTCCGTATGCCACGGCAAACTGGCTGGCACTGACGGCGGCGGTGCACAAATGCTGCGCAGCTAGCGCCATTCGACGGCCAACACCGCGGTTCCTGGTGTGTCCGCTGTGCCGTGCGTGTGATCATTGCTTGTACAGCCCTCTCGCAGTGTCCGGAGCTAGTATGGTGGGTCTGACACACCGGTAGGTTTTTTAAATTAAAATACAGAACGTAGGTACGTTTGAACATTTTATTTCGGTTGTTCCAATGAACACATGTACATTTGTGAACTTATCATGCTGTTACAGCGTGGTTACCTGCAAATGCCACGTTAATGCAATAAATGCTCAAAATGATGTCCGTCAACCTCAATGCATTTGGCAATACGTGTAACGACATTCCTAACAGCGAGTAGTTCGCCTTCCGTAATGTTCGCACATGCATTGACAATGCGCTGACGCAAGTTGTCAGGCGTTGTCGGTGAATCACGATGGCAAATATCCTTCAACTTCCCCCACAGAAAGAAATCCTGGGACGTCAGATCCGGTGAACGAGCGGGTCATGGTATGGTGCTTCGACGACCAATCCGCCTGTCATGAAATATGCAATTCAATACCGCTTCAACTGCACGCGAGCTATGTGCCGGACATCCATCATGTTGGAAGTACATCGCCATTCTGTCATGCAGTGAAACATCTTGTAGTAACATCGGTAGAACATTACGTAGGAAATCAGCATACATTGCACCATTTAGATTGCCATCGATAAAATGGGGGCCAATTATCCTTCCTCCCATAATGCCGCACCATACATTAACCCGCCGAGGTCGCTGATGTTCCACTTGTCGCAGCCATCGTGGATTTTCCGTTGCTCAATAGTGTATATTATGCCGGTTTACGTTACCGCTATTGGGGAATGACGCTTCGTCGCTAAATAGAACGAGTGCAAAAAATCTGTCATCGTCCCGTAATTTCTCTTGTGCCCAGTGGCAGAACTGTACACGGCGTTCAAAGTCGTCGCCATGCAATTCCTGGTGCATAGAAATATGGTACGTGTGCAATCGATGTTGATGTAGGATTCTCAACACCGACGTTTTTGAGATTCCCGATTCTCGCACAATTTGTCTGCTACTGAAGTGCGGATTAGCCGCGACAGCAGCTAAAACACCTACTTGGGCATCATCATTTGTTGCAGGTCGTGGTTGACGTTTCACATGTGGCTGAACACTTCCTGTTTCCTTAAATAACGTAACTATCCGGCGAACGGTCCGGACACTTAGATGATGTCGTCCAGGATACCGAGCAGCATACATAGCACACGCCCGTTGGGCATTTTAATCACAATAGCCATACATCAACACGATATGGACCTTTTCCGCAATTAGTAAAAGGTCCATTTTAACACGGGTAATGTATCACGAAGCAAATACCGTCCGCACTGGCGGAATGTTACGTGATACCACGTACTTACACGTTTGTGACTATTACAGCGACATCTATCACAAAGCGAAAAAAGTGGTCCAACTAAAACATTCATATTTCTTTACTTACTACACGAATATGTAATAAAAAATGAGTATTCCTATTTAAAAAAACGCAGTTGATATCCGTTTGACCTATGGCAGTGCCTTCTAGTGGGCCAACCATAGCGCCATCTGGTTTTCCCCTTCAAGCTAGACGAGTTTCGTTCTTTGTAGTTTTTTCGTTTGCTGCTTATTTCGTGAGATATTTGGCCCGGTCACTATCAATGGACCACCCTGTATATACACACATCAAGAAAAGTTTTGCTTCACCCCAGTTCCCAGAACTCCTGAAGATAGGCGTTGACTGTGGATGTTGTATCACAGACACAGTCCCGTTGACTGTTCAGAGATGTCACTTTATCTGCCAAAAGATGTAAACAACCATGCATGAGCAGCGCCTATTAGACGGAGGGGGTCCGACCGCCGATCAGTGCCACGCATTCCACAGGTAAGGAGGCACACAGCTTGTGTTATCTGTAGTTCAGCCATGCCTAGACGGTCAGTACCGCGGTTCGATCGCGTCCGCAGTCCGCATTGTTACTTTGTGCCAGGAAGGGCTCTCAACAAGGGAAGTGTCCAGGCGTCTTGGAGTGAACCAAAGCGATGTTGTTCAGACATGGAGGAGATACGGAGAGACAGGAACTGTCGATGACATGCCTCGCTCAGGCCGCCCAAGGGCTACTACTGCAGTGGATGACCGCTACCTACGGATTATGGCTCGAAGGAACCCTGACAGCAATGCCACCATGTTGAATAATGCTTTTCGTGCAGCCACAGGACGTCGTGTTACGATTCAAACTGTGCACAACAGGCTGCATGATGCGCAACTTCACTCCCGACTTCCATGGCAAGGTCAATTTTTGCAAACACGACACCATACAGCGCGGTACAGACGGGCCCAACAACATGCCGAATGGACCGCTCAGGATTGGCATCACGTTCTCTTCATGAATGAGTGTCGCATATGCCTTCAACCAGACAATCGTCGGAGATGTGTTTGGAGGCAACCCGGTCAGGGTGGAACCCTTAGGCACACTGTCCGGCGAGTGTAGCAAGGTGGAGCTTCCCTCCTGTTTTGGGGTGGCATTATGTGTGGCCGACGTACGCTGCTGGTGATCATGGAAGGCGCCGTAATGGCTGTACGATACGTGAATGCCATCCTCCGACATATAGTGCAATCATATAGGCAGCCGGCCGGAGTGGCCGTGCGGTTCTAGGCGCTACAGTCTGGAGCCGAGCGACCGCTACGGTCGCAGGTTCGAATCCTGCCTCGGGCATGGATGTGTGTGATGTCCTTAGGTTAGTTAGGGTTAATTAGTTCTAAGTTCTAGGCGACTGATGACCTCAGAAGTTAAGTCGCATAGTGCTCAGAGCCATTTGAGCCAATCATATAGGCAGTAGATTGGCGAGGTATTCGTCTTCATGGACGACAATTCGCGCCCCTATCGTGCACATCTTGTGAATGACTCCTTTCAGGGTAACGACATCGCTCGAGTAGAGTGGCCAGCATGTTCTCCAGACATGCACCCTGTCGAACATGCCTGGGATAGATTGAAAAGGTCTGTTTATGGACGACGTGACTCACCAACCCCTCTGAGGGATCTACGCCGAATCGTCATTGAGGGGTGGACCAATCTGGACCGATAGTGCCTTTGTGAACTTGTGGATAGGATACCACGATGAATAAAGGCATGCATCAGTGCAAGAGGACGTGCTACTGGGTATTAAAGGTTTAGAGGTACTGGTGTGTACAGCAATCTGGACCATCACCTCTGAAGGTCTCGCTGTATGGTGGTACGACATGCAATGTGTGGTTTTCATGAGCTATAAAAAGGGTGAAAATGATGTTTATGTTGATAGCTATTCCAATTTTCTGTACAGATTCCGGAACTCTCGGAACCGAGATGATGCAAATCTTTTTTGATGTGTGTATATATATGTATGATCTTGTGGACAATATTAATAGTAACTCCTGACTTCTCACAGATGATGTGTGCCTACAGAGTATCGCCTCAGTTGTGCTACTGGATTCGTGATTTCCTGGAAAGAAAAGGTCACAGTTCATAGTAACTAACCAAAAGTTACCAAATAAAACAGAAATGGCATCAGGCGTCCACAAATCTCGTGCTAATAGGCCCATTGCTGTTCCTGATCTATACAGGGTGTTCATTTTAACCGAAGACACTGAAATATCTGGAAAACTACACATCAAATAAAAAAGTTATAATTCCAGTTTGCTTGTCGCAGAGGGGGACAGTCAATGATATCACACTCGACTCACCGCCCCAACCCATACGTGGGTGGCAGGGGAGGTGGGGACAACTTTGAAATCTTCAATGGAAACTCCCATTTTTTATTTTCTCATACATACGTTTTGCTTGAAGCATTTTCTTCGTTTCGCCACAGATGGCGTTGTAATCGGAAGAACATAAATGGGTACACAACCGTAATTTACGACATGCTACTCGATGGCCCTTGAATATCCAGTGACACGTGAGGCCCCACCTCCATGCAACGAGGGTAGAACAGGCCAGTATTTCATAACTCCTAATTGGAAATCCCACTGGCAACGTTGTATTCCTCCGGCGTATGAACAGGGGACTACTACACACACTCGATGCGACGTTACTCTACTCTTCCAATCAGAGTAAGTGTTCAAATATAGTACCGCCTATTTCAGTACACTTAGTGATCCGCTTTTTAAACCGTACACAAGACAGAAGGCGTTTATGAGGCGGTCTAGCATGTCTATCGGCCTGTTGTCACACCTTATGTTTTAAATATCACCATAGAAAGAAATCCGGTGACATCAAATGCGGCGACCTAGCTGGCCAACTAATAGGGCCACCTCTGCCGATCCACCGACCTGTGTAAGCATGGTCTAATACCTCCCGTGCTTCAGTTGTGTAATGCGCTGGGCAACCGTCATGCTGAAACCACATGCTTTGTCGAAAACGTTCGATATTTTCGTCCATTCAAAGTGCCATCGATAAAATACAGACTAATGAGTTTGTTCCCCATGATGCCACACCATACATTAACTGCAATGAACTTTGATGGTCAGCTTCCCATAACCAGTGGGGATTGTCTGCACTCCAGTAATGCATGTTATGCCGGTTAACGCTACCATGGTTTGTAAATATAGACTCATTGGAAAATAGTACTTCGGCAACGAAAATGGGGGTCGTTTGCAGTTGTTGACGTGGCCATTATCCACAAAACACTACCCAGTTATGGAAATCGGCGCCATGAATTTCTTGATGTAGTGATAGGTGGTATGGATAGTAGTTGTGACGATGAAGCATTGTGACAATACTACCTACAGACATACCAGAATCGCAGTGCAATTGCCGAGCGCTTATCTGTCGGCTGTGGTGCACTGTCACTAGTACAGCTGTTTCATTAGCTTCTCCTGTAATACATGTTCTTTGTTTCCTTTTGCCAGTCTGTACGCTGCCAGCAGACATGAAGGCCTTGTAAAAGAACGGACGAGACCGAGCTTTCTCTGGAAAATGCTCGGCATACAAGACAATAGCAGCGTCGACATTTCTCCTACATTCTACGTCAATCAAGATCATTTCAGTGTTTTCTTCTGTGGTTGCAACATTCATCATCCACTTGCACGTTTGTTCTCCAAATGATAGGAAGGTGTCCAGGCAAAAAACACTTCCCAACTACTGTAATGTTTAGAGCCACTATCCATTCTGCATCTGCACGGTACGTGAGCTCCAGTCGCAGTGTACGGCCTGTTAAGGCCGGCTCCCACTAGAGCGCGGCAGCGCGTCGTGCGGCAACGGCAGCGGCAAGCGTTTTCCGCTTTGACGCGGCGGCTCGCGGAATTGGCGTTCCCATCTGGAAGCGGCAGACGCTAGCGGTAGCCAATGACGAACAGCCACTGAGGTACGGGGTGGGACCCACCGAAACGACCGGTGTGTTTGAATAACTATATCTTATACCTACATGAAGGAAAGACGAAGTTGGGTGAAGACATACAAATTTTTCATTTTCTGTACAATGTACTCTTTTACATATTTCATTATTCATGTTTTCTCATTTCAACATAAACAGATTTCATGACTACCGTTCATGATTGTTCACTATCTCCTTACACATTGAAACAATGTACGATAAAAGAGATTATTCAGATAGTTAAGCGAGACAAAAATTTAAAGTGTGATACGGTAGCAGGTACAGGAAAACACTAAAAACACAAAGGCTTGGGGGAAGGGATGAAAGTGGAAGCCACCTGATAGAATTTAGCACAGAGCACAATGTAATCATCGCCAGCACCTTGCTTAAGAATCATGAAAGAATAATACATACTTGGAACAAAGTTTTCGAAACCAGATTTTAAATTATAAGATATTTCCTGGTGCAGACGCAAACCTACAATAATTTATTGGTTACGAGCTGCGGTTTACAACTAAAGAGACAGTAAACGGTAGCAAATTAAGGAAATGGAACTTGAATAAGTCAAGACCCACAGTTTTTCGATAATCTTAAAGTTACCGTAATGCAACAACTGACTGAAACAGATAAAGGAATCCGCTAGAATACGAATGGATATCTTTGAGAGAAAAAGTGGTGAATGCAGCAGAGTATGTGAACGGGAAGAAGGTACAGTAGAAATCGTTAGATAAAACATGATATATTAAATTTTACACGAGGGAAATATATAAAAATGCAGCAAATAAAGTAGGCCATGGGAAATAGAAATGTCTAAACATGACGTTGACAGAAAGTCCAAAATTGCAACGCGATTTTGCACTTGGAAAACAGGGGAATGAAAATGAGAAAGAACAAAGAAAACTTTGCTCAAAGGAGAAGCAACTGCCAAGGACTCATCTGGCATGCCAGAACTAAGCAAATAAGAGAAGGCTAGAAAGTGGAAGGAATATGTAGAGAGGAGAGGGGGAGGGGTTGTACAAACTAACATAAGCACAATGTTAGATTCCTGTGAAATGTCTCAACACGCAAGGCAATACTGATCCTACCACTTGGTTAAGTAGACACACTGAAGAACTGCGAAACTGTGTTTATAGCATTTGCATGTTTAGAGAAAGATTTTGACAATCTTAATTAAAACATTCTTTGAAGCTCTAAAACATAGGGCCACAAGATTATCTACAACTTGTACAGAAACCAAACTGCATTTCTAAGACTTTAATGACTTGCAAGGGAAGCAGTAATTGAGAAGGCAGAAGTAGAGAGGATATAAAATGAAGACTGTGAATAGCAACAAAAGCGTTCTGAAAAAGAAACTTTGTTCACATCGAATATAAATTCTAATGATTGGGTACAATTTTACAAAGGTATTTGTGTGGAGTGCAGCCTTGTATGTAAGTGAAACGTGGGCTATGAACAGTTCTGTCAAGAAGACAATGGACGCTTTCAAAACGTGGTGATCAATAAGAATGCTGAAGATTAGATATGAGGATCGTGTAACTAAAGAAGAGGAACGGAATTAGAGCAGGAAGAGGAAGAGGAAATTACGGCACAACTTTGACTACAAGAGGGGTAAGTTGACAGGACATATTATGAGGCGTCAAAGAGTGAGGACAAAGGGGTTGGGTGATACTATTCTGATAATAATCATCTGTTGAAATGCTATTCTGCTATTTTATCGATTAATGTAAGCAGTGAATTTACTATTCCATGCACTTCTCCACGAAACATTTAAACCAGAACTGAAACCAGCTGAACACCAAATCTTTCAACCACTGTCTGACAACTACTGCATTCTCTTTCAACTTTCTATAACTATCACTGGCTAGCCACACACACATAAAGATATAAGGAGGACAGAAATAAACAAACATTAGTTTTCAGCATATAATTCTTTAGATTGGCAACATGCACATAAACAAACCAAACAGGAAGGGACATGAGGTGAACACACTGTAGTTATGACTTCAAATCAGTGTTTTCGGTAAAATGTCTACTACAGCTAGTGACAGAAGAAAAAAGAGTGAACATGAAAATGTGCTTATGTTCCATAATCTAAGTTTTAGTTCAACCTCCAGCATGTGACCAGGTGAGGGGGAACGCAGATGTCCGCCAAAAACTCGATTCACTGTAAGTAATCAGTTGTTGTTGTTGTGGTCTTCAGTCCTGAGACTGGTTTGATGCAGCTCTCCATGCTATTCTATCCTGTGCAAGCTTCTTCATCTCCCAGTACCCACTGCAGCCTACATCCTTCTGAATCTGCTTAGTGTATTTATCTCTTGGTCTCCCTCTACGAGTTTTACCCTCCACGCTGCCCTCCAATACTAAATTGGTGATCCCTCGATGTCTCAGAACATGTCCTACCAACCGATCCCTTCTTCTAGTGAAGTTGTCCCACAAACTTCTCTTCTCCCCAATTCTATTCAATATCTCCTCATTAGTTATGTGATCTACCCATCTAATCTTCAGCATTCTTCTGTAGCACCACATTTCGAAAGCTTCTATTCTCTTCTTGTCTTAACTATTTTATCGTCCACGTTTCACTTCCATACATGGCTACACTCCATACAAGTACTTTCAGAAACGACTTCCTGACATTTAAATCTATACTCGATGTTAACAAATTTTTCTTCTTCAGAAACGCTTTCTTTGCCATTGCCAGTCAACTTTTATATCCTCTCTACTTCGACCATCGTCAGTTATTTTGCTCCCCAAATAGCAAAACTCCTTTACTACTTTAAGTGTCTCATTTCCTAATCTAATTCCATCAGCATCACCCGACTTAATTCGACTACATTCCATTATCCTCGATTTGCTTTTGTTGATGTTCATCTTATATCCTCCTTTGAAGACACTGTCCATTCCGTTCAGAGTAATCAGTTATTCACGTAAAAAAAGATATGAACTGTTTTATAATCTGCAAGTATCACATATCAAAACAAAACTGAATCATTCTAGATTCCACCGAAGATGCCTTAAAGGAAAAGGCGAAACGCGTCTTGAACCAATAAAATACACTGTATAAAGAAAAAAACGTTTGTTACTTCCAAAGGAAATAATCAATAGCTGTAGATAATTAGCAAATTACATCTTATGACATACCAGCAAATTTGTCTCGGTTTAACTTCTCATTACACATGCTATTAAATGCTGTTTAAAAAAATTCATCTATCCCTTCCGAAAAAACTGTAGTTTCTTTCATATCTTGGTAGTTAAACAGATTTTGGATATTTATCATGCGACGAAATACATAAGTTTTTACAAGTTATCGTTTGCAAAAAAACACGTTTCGATTTCTTGAACCGTTTACAAAATTTGCAGTTGATACAACCACATGGTTTACGACGAGCAGGACGAGAGTATCGGTCGCGTCGCGAGCGACCCGCGCGCGTCACCGCACAGCCCGTCTGCCGACATATCATTCAATATCTCGAGAACGGTGATAGCTATTGTTCTGCTCTCAGCTTTAAAAACAATTTCGATATGTTGACTAAATTTCATACTCAATAATGTATTACCTAAAATGAACTGTACGCAAAGTCCACGCAATGCGTTTTTACCTCTGCACACTCATTCAAATTTCGTGTAAAGGTTTACGTAAATGCGATACAGCAAGTAACCACGACGAATAACGAAAAGAAATTCGGTCCTTTATCGAGAGAAGATATCAGGCTGTAACATGACCAAGAATCAAATTTTTCTGCCGAAAAGTTTCCTTGGAATCGGATGATAAGTATTTCACAGCTGCCGCCGCGTCCGCGCCAGCGGCTCGGCGAAAGTTCGTGTGGCCCGGGGGTCCGTACCTGACGTCACGGTCAGCGCGTTCTGTGATTGGCGGCGCGCACCTGGAGCGCGGCACGCGGCAGCAGAAGCGGTTCGACATGGTCAAACCGCGACGCAGAGCCCGCCGCGCCTTGCCGCTGACGCCATTTCCATGGCAACCACGCCGCTGACGCGCGGTTTTGACGCGCGGCAGCCCTAGTGGGAACCGGCCTTTACAGTACATCATAGTTCGCTACCCAGCCACGGTGGCGCATCGAGTAATCCGTGTTTGGTAAATTAGAGGAATACAATGTTGCCAGTGAGGTTTCCACTTTTCCGATTAGATATTATGAAATACTGATCTGTCCTACCCGTGCAGCATAAAGTTGGGGTCCCACATGCCATTGGATATTCAAGGGCCATTAAGTAGCACATTGTAAATTACGATTGTATATCGCTGCGCGGCATTAGCCGAGGGGTCTGCGGCGCTGCAGTCATGGACTGTGCGGCTGGTCCCGGTGGAGGTACGAGTCCTCCCTCGGGCATGGGTGTGTGTGTTTGTCTTTAGGATAATTTAGTTTAAGTAGTGTGTAAGCTTAGTTATTGATGACCTTAGCAATTACGTCCCATAAGATTTCACACACATTTGAACATTTTTGATTGTATATCCATTTACGTTCCTCCGATTACAGCGCAATCTGTGGCAAAACGAAGAAAATGCTTCAAACAAAACGTATGTAGATGTTGCCGTAGAACCGTAATTTGTAATACAAACTAGGTGTTCCCATTGAAAATTTCGAAGTTGTCCCAGATACCCACGCACCGGGTGGGGGTGGTGAGTAGAGTGTGGTATTGGTGGATGTACCCTCCAAGGTGAAGAAATTGAAATTATAACCTTTTTTGATCCAATGTGTAATTTTCGAGGTATTGCAGTGTCTATAGTTAAAATGAACACCCTGTATAAAAGATTTAAGACACAATCTGAGCAGCCCTATTAGATTATTTGCAGATGATTCTGTCATTTACCGGGTTGTAAAGTCATCAGATGATCAAAACCAATTAAAAATGATTTACACAAGACATCCGTATGGTGCAAAAAGTGACAATTGACTCTAAATAATGAAACGTGTGAAGTCATCCACATGAATACTAAATTTCGGTTACACGATAAATCATACAAACAACTCTAAACACTGTGAATTAAACTAAGTACTTAGTGATTAAACTGCGAATAACTTAAATTGGAATGATTATTTAAGTAACATTGTAGATAAAGTGAACGAAAGTCTGTGATTATGTGGCTGAATGCATAGAACTTACAACAGGAGGCTGCCTATACTACACTTGTCCATCATCTTCTGGATTATTACTGCATTGTGTGAGATCCACATCAGATAGGACTGACAGAAGACATTGAAAAAGTCCAAAGAGATGTGTGGCAATCATTAAAACAAAACCATTTGTTGTAGTGGCAGAATCTTCTCATGAAATTTCAGACACCAATTTTCTTCTTCGGGTACGAAAGTTTCCTTTTTTTTGCGACCACCTACATAGAGATAAATGATTTTCATAATACAATAAGAAAAATCAGAGCTCGTATGGAACGATTTAAGGTTTTACTTTACACACAAACTGTTCGAGAGTGGAGCAGTAGTGATGGATCTTGAACATGGTTCATGAACTCTCTGCCAGGCACTTAATTGAGAATTGCAGCGTAATCATGTAGATGTAGATACAATTACCTATATTGAAATGCTATCTGGAAGAAGCTACAAAAATATTCAGCCAGATCTTTATAAGATTTTGCAAGTGGTGCAGACTTGGCAGCTTGCTTTAAATGTTTTGAAATGTAAAACTGTGCACTTCACAAAAGTAAAAAATGTAGTATCTTGTGACTACAATACCAAAGATAATAGAGAAGTGTGTACGTAAATAAATATATGATTACTTTGAAAATAAGAGGTTACTGAATGAGAATGAATGTCTAGCCCACCAGCTGTCAATTCACAAAACAAAAGGCAAAGAATTTTATTTCAATCTCAAAGCAATGAAGTCTGAGAATGAGAAGGTGAAATTACTTGGACTTGTTACTGATAAAAGATTATCATGGGATGAACACACAAATCCCTTAAGCAGCAAATTGGCAAGAGTTTTATTTTTGTTAAATAAATTAAGACAAAATGTCAATAATAAATTGCTACTTTACTCTTTTTATGCCTTCTTCCACTCAAATTCGCAATATAAATTACTGTTGTAGGGAAATGAACCAGTGTTATTTTACATTTTTCTACGGCAGAAGAAAGCCATTACATGTGTTCTAGGTCTATTTCCCTGAGAGACTTGCAGAAAGTTCAGATCACTTAACATAATGGTAGTCCCCAGTCTTTCCACCTACAGTTGTCTAATATTTTCTAAAGAAAATGTAAACAAACTTAGGCTAAGAAATAGTGTTCATTTGCACAATACAAGAAATAGTCACATAAAAGATTTAACATGCTCAAGACTTGCTCTCACACATAATAGCCAAAAACACATGAGCCTTAAACTGTGCAACAAACTGTCAAAAACAGCTCACTTAACTACCTTACACAAGTAAAAGAAAGTATTATAAACTTTGCTAAAAGGGCGAGAATTTTACACAGTTGATCAATTCATGGAGAGCGATTTCCAAGAACTGTGCTTTGAGTAACTGCATGCATCAGCAAAATTGCATGTAATAATCATACAATTACAATTCTTCATTTGTATATTAAATGTAAATAAATATATTAGTATACTGTGTCAATTAGTCATAAGTAATCACAAAATGTAAATGTATGTAACCAAGGTAATGTAGCAGGTATACCTCGTAATTTAGCATTTATATATATGCATAAACAAGTAATCCAGTAAATATATATTGATGATAAGTGTGTTAGCAATGGACGTTATATTCTTACTAAAGTATAATTTTATTTACTCATAAAGCTCATGTAGTAATTTAATTAACTGTACTTTACATGTTGACATGGCCAATTGTATCAAAATATACTGAACAGCTGAAAATAAACATTCCAAACATTCAGTGAGACACAGCTGTAAATAGTCAGCTCATACAAACACTTGGGTGTAACTATTTGTAGGCATATGAAATGGAGCAACCTCATAGTTTCAATCATAGGTAAAGCAGGTGGCAGACTGTGGTTCATTGGTAGACAGTTAGGGAAATGCAATCAGTCTCCAAAAGAGAATGCATTCCAAAACACTCATATAATCCATCCTAGAATATTGCCTAAGTGTGTGGGACCTGTGCAAAATAACATTGGTATGAAAAAGGGCAGCACGAATTATCACAGGTTTGTTTGGCCCATTGGAGAGTTTCACCAAGATACTGAAAGTAGCAGAAGCGGACTATCCCATGAAAACGCTTAAAACTTGCGGACTGATACGCCGTGGTCGATGCATAAAGCTTTCCTCTAACGTATCATCTCTGTCTATAGGAGATATCCTCAGAGGTAAGGCCACTTTATCTCTGAAGATGTCGCCCGCAGTTGGAGATGAAGCGTTAGGGGAAAGTTTTATGCACTGACCGTGGCCTATTTAGCCCGTAAGTTTTAAGTGAAGACAGTATCGGCCTTGAAAGCCTACTTTGTATGATTATACCTTGAAAACTTACTTAGAAAGCTTGTAGAACCAACTTTAAGAAATGAGCCTAGGGATATATTGTAGCCCCCTATCTACTGCTTCCATAGGGATCACGAAAACATGATTATAGGCTAAGTGCAGCACATACAGATGTATTTAAGCAATCATTCTTCCCGTGATGCATAGTGAATGGAATGGGAGTCAGCCCTAATAAATGCACACTGGGATGTACACTCTGCCATGAATTTCATAGTGATTTGCGGATTACAGACGTAGGTGTAGACATATGCTAAAGCGCAGAAGAAACTGGTATGGGCATGCATATTCAAATACAGAGATATGTAACAGGCAGAATATGGCACTGTGGTCGGCAACGCCTATATGAGACAACAAGGATCGGTTACTGGTGCTACAATAGCAGGTTATCAAGATTTAAGTGAGTTTGAACGTGGTGTTATGGTCGGCGTACGAGCGATGGGACACAGCACCTCCGAGGTAGCGATGAAGTGGTGATTTTCTACATCTACATCTACGTGATTACTCTGCTATTCACAATAAAGTGCCTGCCAGAGGGTTCAATGAACCACCTTCAAGCTGTCTCTCTACCGTTCCACTCTCGAACGGCGCGCAGGAAAAACGAGCACTTAAATTTTTCTGTGCGAGCACTGATTTCTCTTATTTTGTCGTGATGATCATTTCTCCCTATGTAGGTGAGTGGCAACAGAATGTTTTCGCAATCGGAAGAGAAAACTGGTGACTGAAATTTCATGAGAAGATCCCGTCGCAACGAAAAACGCCTTTGTTTTGAAGATTGCCACTCCAATTCACGTATCGTGTCTGTGACACTATCTCCCCTATTTCGCGATAATACAAAACGAGCCGCCCTTCTTTGTACATTTTCGATGTCATCCGTGAGTCCCACCTGACGCGGATCCCACACCGCACAGCAATATTCCAAAATAGGGCAGACAAGCGTGGTGTAAGCAGTCTCTTTAGTAAACCTGTTGCACCTTCTAAGTGTTCTGCCAATGAATCGCAGTCTTTGGTTTGATCTACCCGCAATATTATCTATGTCATCGGTCCAATTTAGGTTACTGGTAATTGTAATCCCTAAGTATTTAGCTGAATTTACAGCCTTCAGATTTGTGTGACTAATCGCGTAATCGAAATTTTGCTGATTTCTTTTAGTACTCATGTGAATAACTTCACACTTTTCTTTATTCAGGGTCAACTGCCACTTTTCGCACCATACAGATGTTGTTGATGTTTTGGTCTTCAGTCCTGAGACTGGTTTGATGCAGCTCTCCATGCTACCCTATCCTGTGCAAGCTTCTTCATCTCCCAGTACTTAATGCAACCTACATCCTTATGAATCTGCTTAGTGTATTGATCTCTTGGTCTCCCTCTACGATTTTTACCCTCCACGCTGCCCTCCAATGCTAAATTTGTGATCCCTGGATGCCTCAGAACATGTCCTACTAACCGGTCCCTTCTTTTTGTCAAGTTGTGCCACAAACTCCTCTTCTCCCCAATTCTATTCAATACTTCATCATTAGTTATGTGATCTACCCATCTAATCTTCAGCATTCCGAAAGCTTCTGTTCTCTTCTTGTCCGAACTATTTATCGTCCATGTTTCACTTCCACACATGGCTACACTCCATACAAATACTTTCAGAAATGACTTCCTGACACTTAAATCTATACTCGATGTTAACAAATTTCTCTTTTTCAGAAACGCTTTCCTTGCCATTGCCAATCTACATTTTAGATCCTGTCTACTTCGACCATCATCAGTTATTTTGCTCCCCAAACAGCATAACTCCTTTACTACTTTAAGTGTCTCATTTCCTAATCTAATTCCCTCAGCATCGACTGACTTAATTCGACTACATTCCATTATCCTCGTTTTGCTTTTCTTGATGTTCATCTTATATCCTCCTTTCAAGACATCGTCCATTCCGTTCAACTGCTCTTCCAAGTCCTTTGCTGTCTCTGATAGAATTACAATGTCATCGGCGAACCTCAAAGTTTTTATTTCTTCTCCTTGGATTTTAATACCAACTCCGAATTTTTCTTTTGTTTCCTTTACTGCTTGCTCAATATACAGATTGAATAGCATCGGGGAGAGGCCACAAACCTGTCTCACACCCTTTCCAACCACTGCTTCCCTTTCATGCCCCTCGCCTCTTATAACTGCCATCTGGTTTCTGTACAAATTGTAAATAGCCTTTCGCTCCTTGTATTTTACCCCTGCCACCTTTAGAATTTGAAAGAGAGTATTCCAGTCAACATTGTCAAAAGCTTTCTCTAAGTCTACAAATGCTAGAAACGTAGGTTTGCCTTTCCTTAATCTATTTTCTGAGATAAGTCGTAGGGTCATTATTGCCTCACGTGTTCAACATTTCTATGGAATCCAAACTGATCTTCCCCGAGGTCGGCTTCTGCCACTTTTTCGATTCGTCTGTAAAGAATTCGCGTTAGTATTTTGCAGCTGTGACTTATTAAACTGATAGTTCGGTAATTTTCACATCTGTCAACAGCTGCTTTCTTTGGGATTGGAGTTATTATATTCTTCTTTAAGTCTGAGGGAATTTCGCCTGTCTCTACCAGATGGTGGAGCTTTGTCAGGACTGGCTCTCCCAATGCCGTCAGTAGTTCTAATGGAATGTTGTCTACTCCCGGGGCCTTGTTTCGACTCAGGTCTTTCAGTGCTGTGTCAAACTCTTCACGCAGTATTGTATCTCCCATTTCATCTTCATCTAAATCCTCTTCCATTTCCATAATGTTGTCCTCAAGTACATCGCCCTTGTATAGACCCTCTATATACTCCTTCCACCTTTCTGCTTTCCCTTCTTTGCTCAGAACTGGGTTTCCATCTGAGCTCTTGATATTCATACAAGTGGTTCTCTTTTCTCCAAAGGTCTCTTTAATTTTCCTGTAGGCAGTATCTATCTTACCCCTAGTGAGATAAGCCTCTACATCCTTACATTTGTCCTCTAGCTATCCCTGCTTAGCCATTTTACACTTCCTGTCGATCTCATTTTTGAGACGTTTGTATTCATTTTTGCCTGCTTCATTTACTGCATTTTTATATTTTCTCCTTTCATCAATTAAATTCAATATTTCTTCTGTTACCCAAGGATTTCTAAAATGTTCAAATGTGTGTGAAATCTTATGGGACTTAACTGCTAAGGTCATCAGTCCCTAAGCTTACACATTACTTAACCTAAATTATCCTAAGGACAAACACACACACCCTTGCCCGAGGGAGGACTCGAACCTCCGCCGGGACCAGCCGCACAATCCAGGACTGCAGCGCCTTAGACCGCTCGGCTAATCCTTCGCGGCCCCCAAGGATTTCTACTAGCCCTTGTGTTACCTACTTGATCCTCTGCTGCCTCCACTACTTCATCCCTCAGAGCTACCCATTCTTCTTCTGCTGTACTTCTTTCCCCAATTCCTGTCAATTGTTCCCTTATGCTCTCCCTGAAACTCTGTACAACCTCTGGTTCTTTCAGTTTATCCAGGTCCCATCTCCTTAAATTTCCACCTTTTTGCAGTTTCTTCAGTTTTGATCTACAGTTCATAACCAATAGATTGTTGTCAGAGTCCACATCTGCCCCTGGAAATGTCTTACAATTTAAAACCTGGTTCCTAAATCTCTGTCTTACCATTATATAATCTATCTGATACCTTCTAGTATCTCCATGATTCTTCCATGTATACAACCTTCTTTCATGATTCTTGAACCAAGTGTTAGCTATGATTAAGTTATGCTCTGTGCAAAACTCTAACAGACGGCTTCCTCTTTCATTTCTTAGCCCCAAGCCATATTCACCTACTATGTTTCCTTCTCTCCCTTTTCCTGCTCTCGAATTCCAGTCACCCATGACTATTAAATTTTCGTCTCCCTTCACTACCTGAATAATCCCTTTTATCTCATCATACATTTCATCAATTTCTTCACCATCTGCAGAGCTAGTTGGCATATAAACTTGTACTACTGTAGTAGGCGTGGGCTTCGTGTCTATCGTGGCCACAATAATGCGTTCACTATGCTGTTTGTAGTAGCTTACCCGCACTCCTATTTTTTATTCATTATTAAACCTACTCCTGCATTACTCCTGTTTGATTTTGTATTTATAACCCTGTATTCGCCTGACGAAAAGTCTTGTTCCTCCTGCCACCGAACTTCACTAATTCCCACTATATCTAACTTTAACCTATCCATTTCCCTTTTTAAATTTTCTAACCTACCTGTCCGAATTAGGGGGTCTGACATTATATGCTCCTATCCGTAGAACGCCAGTTTTCTTTTTCCTGATAATGACGTCCTCTTGAGTAGTCCCCGTCCGGAGATCCGAATGGGGGCTATTTTACCTACGGAATATTTTACCCAAGAGGACGCCATCATCATTTAACCATACAGTAAAGCTGCATGCCCTCGGGAAAAATTACGGCTGTAGTTTCCCCTTGCTTTCAGCTGTTCGCAGTACCAGCAGAGCAAGGCCGTTTTGGGTAGTGTTACAAGGCCAGATCAGTCAATCATCCAGACTGTTGCCCCTGCAACTACTGAAAAGGCTGCTGCCCCTCTTCAGGAACCACACGTTTGTCTGGCCTCTCAACAGATACCCCTTCATTGTGGTTGCACCTACGGTTCGGCCATCTGTATCGCACAGGCACGCAAGCCTCCCCACCAACGACAAGGTCCATGGTTCATGGGGATACAGATATCTTATCTAAATCATTTTGCAAGTCATTTTGATCATCTGATGACTTTACAAGACGGTAAATGACAGCATCATCTGCAAACAATCTAAGACGGCTACTTACATTGTCTCCTATATTATTAATACAGATCAGGAACAATAAAGGGTCTATAACACTTCCTTGGGGAACGCCGGATATTACTTCTGTTTTACTCGACGACTTTTCGTCTATTACTACGAACTGTGACCTTTCTGACAGGAAATCACGAATCCAGTCGCACAACTGAGCCGATACTCCGTAGGCACGCAGTTTTGTTAGAAGACGCTTGTGAGGAACAGTATCGAAAGCCTTATGAAAATCTAAAAATATGGAATCAATTTGACATCCCCTGTCGGAAGCACTCATTACTTCATGAGCATAAAGAGCTAGTTGTGTTTCACAAGAACGGAATTTTCTGAATCCGTGCTGACAATGTGTCAATAAATCGTTTTCTTCGAGGCACTTCATAATGTTCGAATATGGTATATGTTCCAAAACCCTACTGCAGATTGACGTTGGTGATATAGGCCTGTAATTCAGCGGCTAGTTCTTGATTTGAATTCAGGAATAATTACTTCATCGTCTTTGGTGAAAGAGTTTCGGAAAACCGTGTTTAATAACTCTACTTTAGTGGCACTTTCAGCGACTTCACCGTTGTTAACGTGTAGTGAAGGTATTGATTGCGTCTTGCCACTGGTGTGCTTTATGTTGACCAGAATCTCTTTGGGTGTTCTGCCAGATTTCGAGACAGAATTTCGTTGTGGAAATTATTAAAAGCATCTCGCATTGAAGTACGCGCTATATTTCGAAGTTCTGTAAAACTTTGCCAATCTTGGGGATTTTGCGTTCTTTTAAATTTGATGTGCTTTTTTCGTTGCTTCTGCAACAACGATCTGACCCGTTTTGTGTACCATGGGGGATCAGTGCCATCACTTATTAATTTATATGTTATATATCTCTCAATTCCTGTCTATACTATCTCTTTGAAAACATTCCACAACTTTTCTACACTTACATGATCAGATCGGAAGGAGTGAAGACTGTCACTTAAAAAGACGTTAAGAGCTTTTTTATCAGCTTTTTTAAATAGATATACTTTGCGTTTCTTTTTGATGGTTGTAGGAGTTATAGTATTCAACCTAACAACTACCTACTTGTGGCCGCTAATTGTATGAGCAGGGTACTTATTTGAAATGAGACTCAAGTTTTCTTTGAACTGTTCAGCAACTATGTCTACTGAGTCGGGGGGTTGGTAAAACGATCCAATTAATAGTTTAGTCCGATTATCAGGTATAACCTCTACCCATACTATTTCACACGAACTATCTACTTCAATTTCGCTGCAAGGCAAACTGCCTCTGACAGCAATAAATACTCCACCACCAACTGTATTTAATCTATCCTTTCTGAACACTGTTAGATTGTTTGAAAAATTTCGGCTGAATTTATTTCCGGCTTTAGCCAGGTCTCAGTACCTACAACTATTTGAGATTAGTGCTTTCTATTAGGGCTTGGAGCTCTGGTTCTTTCCCAACACAGCTACGACAATTTACAACTACAGTACCAATCGTTTCTACAACTACCTATCTGTGTTTTACCTGCCCTGTTTTAGACATACGCCCCTTCTGTGGTTCCCTGAGACCCTTCAACCTAAAAAACCGCCCAGTCCCTTCCACACAGCCCCTGCTTCCCGTGTAGCCGCCTCCTGCGTGTAGGGGACTCCTGACCTATTAAGCGGAACCCGGAAACCCACCACCCGATGGCGCAAGTCAAGGAATCTGCAGCATACACTGTCACAGAACCTCCTGAGCCTCTGATTCAGACCGTCCACTCGGCTCTGCACCAAGGGACCATAGTCGGCTCTATCGATGATGCTGCAGATGGTGAGCTCCACCTTAATCTCGGAAGCAAGACTGGCAGTCTTTACCATTTCCGCCAGCCGCCCAAAACCAGACAGAATCTGATCTGATCGAAAGCGTCACACGTCATTGGTACCGACATGAGCCACCACCTGCAGTTGGCTGCACCCTGTACTCTTCATGGCATCCGGAAGTACCCTTTCCACATCTACATCTATATCTACATCTACATCCATAATCCGCAAGCCACGTGACGGTGTGTGGTGGGGGGTACTTTGAGTACCTCTATCAGTTCTCCCTTCTATTCGAGTCTCGTATTGTTCGTGGAAAGAAAGATTGTCAGTATGCCTCTGTGTGGGCTCTAATCTCTCTGATTTTATCCTCATGGTCTCTTCGCGAGATATATGTAGGAGGGAGCAAAATACTGCTTGACTCCTCGGTGAAGATATGTTCTCGAAACTTCAACAAAAGCCCATACCGAGCTACTGAGCGTCTCTCCAGAATGACTCCCCCCAGAATGCACACAGAGTGCACACTGGCTTCCTTCCCCTCCTCAGCAGCCATGTTCCTAAGGAGCCCCATTACGCGCCTAACGCTGGAGCTCCCAACTACCAGCAAACCCACCCTCTGTGAATGCCCAGACCTTGCAGGCTGAGAAGTTTCCTCTGGAACAGGGTGGACGATTGCATCCGGCTCAGAGACATCGTCAGCCACTGATAACGCCCGAAACCTATTCGTAAAACGAAGTGGGGAGGCCCTACAATCGGCCTCTCAGAAAGTTTTCGCTGTCTGCCAGACTTTGGAATGATCTCCCACTCGACCACAGGTGAGGGGTCAACCTCAGTGCAGGCAGTACCCAGGGCGGTCACAGCAGTGGACCGATTGGAGGAAACGTGGGACGTGCTCGACATCCCTCGAATCCCCGCGTCCGATCCCCCACAGTGACGCCCCTTGGCATCAGCATCAAGCTGTGTGACAGAAGCCAATGCAGCCTGGAGCTGTGAGCGAAGGGTTGCCAACTCAGATCGCATCTGTACACAACAATCACAGTTCCTATCCATTACTGCAGTCGCTCCTCTTTTAAGCTCGTAAAAATATGCAACAAATGAATGGTGTACTCGCCTTATTAGCAGCAGGAAATCGAAGTGCTCTCTCACTGACGGTGTAACTGACACTGATCTGTTCTAACCAAACAAACAAAAGCCTATACGATACGAGGGTCGATACAATGGTCGATAGCAACGGCAGTACTGTAAATTACACTTGTATTGAAATAAAAGGTTGTGCCTAGTAAGCACTCGAACACGCAAGAAATTACAAAAATAAAGTAGGAACTACACAGATTACTGAAAATAAGTCGCTCCTGTTTGAAGCTCGTAAAAATATGTAACAAGCGAACGCTATAGTCGCTTTATTAGTAGCAGGAACTAGTGGTGCACTCTCGCTGACAGTATAACCGTATGAACATTACACGAGTGTACCATGAATATTAGGAATCTGGTAAAACACCAAATCTCTGACATCGGTATGGACGGAAGAAGATCCTGCAAGAACGGGACCAACGTCAAATGAAGAGAATCGTTCAACGTGACATAAGTGCAACCCTTCCGCAAATTGCTTCAGATTTAAATTCTGGGCCATCAACAAGTGTCAGTGCGCAAACCACTCAACGAAACATCATCGATCTGGGCTTTCGGAGCCGAAGGCCCACTTGTGTATCCTTGATGACTGCATGTTACAAAGCTTTATGCCTCGTCTGAGCCCGTCAACAACGACATTGGGCTGTTGACGATGTTGCTTGGTTGGACGATTTTCGTTTCAAATTGTATCGAGCGGATGGACGTGTATGGGTATGGAGACAACCTCATGAATCTCTGGACCCTTGGTGTCAGCAGAGGAGTGTTCAAGCTGGTGGAGGCTCTGTAATAGTGTGGGGTGTGCGCAGTTGGAGTGATAGGGACACCTGATATGTCCAGGTACGACTCTGACTAGTGACACGTACATAAGCATCCTGTCTGATCACCTGCATCCATTCATATCCATTGTGCATTCCGACGGAGTTGGGCAATTCCAGCAGGACAATGCGACACCGCACACGTCCATAATTGCTACAGAATGGCCCCAGGAACACTCTCGTGAATTTAGATACTTCCGCTGGCCACCGAACTCCCCCGACATGAACATTATTGCGCACATCTGGGATAGTTTGCAATGTGCTGTACAGAAGAGATCTCCACTCCCTCGTACTCTTACGGATTTATGGGCAGCCCTGCAGGATTCATGGTGTCAGTTCCCTCCAGTACTACTTCAGACATTAGTCGAGTCCATGACATGTCGTGTTGCGACACTTCTGTGTGCTCGCGGGGGCCCTACACGATAATAGGCATGTGTACCAGTTTGTCTGGCTCTTCAGTGTAGATTCGATTCACTGTACAATGAAGCAGAAGTGATTCATTTCCTGTTTTTGAATTTGTTAGTTTTTCCATATTTTTGTAAGTGAAGTGGTTCTTTCTATGAAACTGCAAGATGCTGTTTCGCTATTTTGAGCACATTTTTTGTTCTTGCCACCGTCTGCTTGTTTTTCACAGAAAGAAGTAAAGTCCAGATAGTGGCGGCATTCTCTTAGCATGGTTTTCTGTTTCTGTCATCGTGCAATTCTCACTCCGCAAGACCACACCCAGTTCTGTAACATCTTTAACTGACTGTCCGATGCAGCATAGCTAGTTTTTTTTTAAATTTTCTCTTTATTATTTATTTAGCCCACTCAGGCCAAGGTCTGAAGGCCCTCTCTTCCACTGGACAATTTATAGTGTCTATGTAATAGTTGTTCAGGGCTGTGATGGACTAGTCTGAGCCAAATCCACCAAATCTCTTTTCTCCATATTTCCGTAATTTTTCGAGTCTGTTTTCAAATTTTTCAAATATAATTTCTATAAATTGTCACTCTGAGGTTCCTTTTAGCTTCAGTGAAATATTTATAGCAGAGTGGCCTGTAATTGTCCACCATGTGCTAGAGAAGGATGAACCTAGCAAAAATTTAGGGGAGGCAAAGGATCCACCTTGGTACAACAAACATATTAGGAAGTTGCTGAGAAACCAGAGAATTTTACACAGTCGTTTAAAACGCAGTCACTACCCCGCTGCCAAACATAAATTATGCGAAATGAAAGCAGCTGTCAAAAGGTCAATGAGAGATTCTTTTAACGAATTTGAAACCAATGTTTTATCTGCAGATTCTAAAAACAACCTCAAAAAATTTTAGTCGTACATAAAATCTATGAACGCTACAAATAATTCAATACCTTCTCTTGCTGACAGTACTGGTAATGTAACTGATTATGATAAACAGAAGGCCGAAATTCTAAACCTAGCTTACAAAAACTCGTTGACGGTAGAGGACTGCAGCACCATTCCCCGTTTCAATTATCGGACAAACGCAAGGATGGCTGACATAGTGTTTAGTGTATCTGGGATTGTAAAACAGTTAAGATCCTTAGACGCCAGGAAGGCATCTGGCCCAGACGGTATCCCCGTAAGATTTTATGTTGTCTATGCTACAAATATAGCACCATTCTCATCCATCATCTATCTAGACTCTGAGACGCTCATCTGCAGAAACCAGCACTGTTTTAGGAACCAGCGGTCATGCGAGACACAGCTGCCCCTCTTTGTGCATGATATACAAAAGGCTCTAGATACTGGCTCCCAGGCTGATGCCATATTTCTCGACTTTCGAAAGGCGTTCGACTCAGTTCCGCAGCGGTTGGATAGATAGTTTTCTAACAGACAGGGAGCAGTATGTCGTCCTGAACGGGGTGACTTCAACAGAAACAAGCTTAACTTCAGGTGTGCCCCAGGGCAGTGTAATAGATCCTCTGCTTTCTACGATTTACATAAACGATCTGGTTGATGGTACTGACAGCAGCATTAGGCTGTTTGCCGATGATGTGGTAGTCCACAGGAAAGTAGTATCACACGAAAGTTGGGAATAAATCAATGAGGATTTGCAGAAAATAAATGCGTCGTGTAATGACCGGCAGTTATCTCTCAATATTAGTAAGTGTAAGCTACTGCGTATAACTAGGCGAAAATTCCCATCAATGTACGAGTACAAAATAAATGCCCAGTCTTTAGAAGCGGTAACATCCATCAAGTATCTGGGTGTGACTATTCGAAATGATCTCAAATGGAGTGATCAGATTACACAAGTAACGGGCAAGGCGAACTCTAGATGATTGCGGTTTCTTGGTCGAATCCTGAAGCGATGCAGTCCTTCAACAAAGGAAATAGCTTACAATACGTTAGTTCGTCCAGTCTTAGAGTGTTGTTCGTCTGAATGGGACCCTTACCAGTTGGGTCTGATTCAAGAGATTGAGAAGGTCCAAACAAGAGCGGCAAGATCCGTGACTGGTATATTTAACCATCGCGAGAGCGTTACAAATCTCATAGAAAGTTTGAAGTGAGACACACTTGCAGACAGACGACGCGCTAAGCGGAAGGGACTGCTCACTAAATTCCGAAATCCGATCTTCGCCGAGGATGTAGGGCATATATTATTACCACCAACTTTCAGATCGCGCAATGCTCACCATTCAAAGATAAGGGAAATTAGAGCTCGTACTGAGGCGCTCAGATAGTCGTTTTTCCTCGCGCGATCCGCGAGTTGAACAGACGGGGGGAAATATGACTTTGGCGCCAATTGTGCCCTCCGCCACACACCGCTTGGTATCTATCGGAGTATATACACTCCTGGAAATTGAAATAAGAACACCGTGAATTCATTGTCCCAGGAAGGGGAAACTTCATTGACACATTCCTGGGGTCAGATACATCACATGATCACACTGACAGAACCACAGGCACATAGACACAGGCAACAGAGCATGCACAATGTCGGCACTAGTACAGTGTATATCCACCTTTCGCAGCAATGCAGGCTGCTATTCTCCCATGGAGACGATCGTAGAGATGCTGGATGTAGTCCTGTGGAACGGCTTGCCATGCCATTTCCACCTGGCGCCTCAGTTGGACCAGTGTTCGTGCTGGACGTGCAGACCGCGTGAGACGATGCTTCATCCAGTCCCAAACATGCTCAATGGGGGACAGATCCGGAGATCTTGCTGGCCAGGGTAGTTGACTTACACCTTCTAGAGCACGTTAGGTGGCACGGGATACATGCGGACGTGCATTGTCCTGTTGGAACAGCAAGTTCCCTTGCCGGTCTAGGAATGGTAGAACGATGGGTTCGATGACGGTTTGGATGTACCGTGCACTATTCAGTGTCCCCTCGACGATCACCAGTGGTGTACGGCCAGTGTAGGAGATCGCTCCCCACACCATGATGCCGGGTGTTGGCCCTGTGTGCCTCGGTCGTATGCAGTCCTGATTGTGGCGCTCACCTGCACAGCGCCAAACGCGCATACGACCATCATTGGCACCAAGGCAGAAGCGACTCTCATCGCTGAAGACGACACGTCTCCATTCGTCCCTCCATTCACGCCTGTCGCGACACCACTGGAGGCGGGCTGCACGATGTTGGGGCGTGAGCGGAAGACGGCCTAACGGTGTGCGGGACCGTAGCCCAGCTTCATGGAGACGGTTGCGAATGGTCCTCGCCGATACCCCAGGAGCAACAGTGTCCCTAATTTGCTGGGAAGTGGCGGTGCGGTCCCCTACGGCACTGCGTAGGATCCTACGGTCTTGGCGTGCATCCGTGCGTCGCTGCGGTCCGGTCCCAGGTCGACGGGCACGTGCACCTTCCGCCGACCACTGGCCACAACATCGATGTGCTGTGGAGACCTCACGCCCCACGTGTTGATCAATTCGGCGGTACGTCCACCCGGCCTCCCGCATGCCCACTATACGCCCTCGCTCAAAGTCCGTCAACTGCACATACGGTTCACGTCCACGCTGTCGCGGCATGCTACCAGTGTTAAAGACTGCGATGGAGCTCCGTATGCCACGGCAAACTGGCTGACACTGACGGCGGCGGTGCACAAATGCTGCGCAGCTAGCGCCATTCGACGGCCAACACCGCGGTTCCTGGCGTGTCCGCTGTGCCGTGCGTGTGATCATTGCTTGTACAGCCCTCTCGCAGTGTCCGGAGCAAGTATGGTGGGTCTGACACACCGGTGTCAATGTGTTCTTTTTCCCATTTCCAGGAGTGTATGTTGATGTAGATAATAAATCCACAAAGAATACATTTAGTAATAAGAAGTGAGGATTGTATTTGGAAACTGATCACACGGGAGAACTTAGAAAGATGCAGGAAGTTCAGTTCAAAGTTATAACGATATCAGTCTTAATGCAGTGGGCAGGTGGTCTCTAGAGGTATCGGATAAAAGACGCTGTTTTCGGGCCTCTACAAGTAGTGAAAGAATTAACTGAACTGTTCAGACATAGGCAGTTTGGTCTGTAATACATGTATAAGTAAAGTCAGGCAAAGGAATATGTGTGTTATCTTGTTGATGTGATGATGCCAGTTCAGTCTATTTCGAGACTGTTCGTCAATAATGAACTGCTCTCATCACTAAAAGCGAGGCTCAATAGAAGTGATAAACATAAAACAATGTTCTTCATTAAGTATGGTAGGATACCTGCTAAGACAACTGAAATCCTCCTCACATATACACTCCTGGAAATTGAAATAAGAACACCGTGAATTCATTGTCCCAGGAAGGGGAAACTTTATTGACACATTCCTGGGGTCAGATACATCACATGATCACACTGACAGAACCACAGGCACATAGACACAGGCAACAGAGCATGCACAATGTCGGCACTAGTACAGTGTATATCCACCTTTCACAGCAATGCAGGCTGCTATTCTCTCATGGAGACGATCGTAGAGATGCTGGATGTAGTCCTGTGGAACGGCTTGCCATGCCATTTCCACCTGGCGCCTCAGTTGGACCAGCGTTCGTGCTGGACGTGCAGACCGCGTGAGACGACGCTTCATCCAGTCCCAAACATGCTCAATGGGGGACAGATACGGAGATCTTGCTGGCCAGGGTAGTTGACTTACACCTTCTAGAATACGTTGGGTGGCACAGGATACATGCGGACGTGCATTGTCCTGTTGGAACAGCAAGTTCCCTTGCCGGTCTAGGAATGGTAGAACGATGGGTTCGATGACGGTTTGGATGTACCGTGCACTATTCAGTGTCCCCTCGACGATCACCAGTGGTGTACGGCCAGTGTAGGAGATCGCTCTCCACACCATGATGCCGGGTGTTGGCCCTGTGTGCCTCGGTCGTATGCAGTCCTGATTGTGGCGCTCACGTGCACGGCGCCAAACACGCGTACGACCATCATTGGCACCAAGGCAGAAGCGACTCTCACCGCTGAAGACGACACGTCTCCATTCATCGCTCCATTCACGCCTGTCGCGACACCACTGGAGGCGGGCTGCACGATGTTGGGGCGTGAGCGGAAGACGGCCTAACGGTGTGCGGGACCATAGCCCAGCTTCATGGAGACGGTTGCGAATGGTCGTCGCCGATACCCCAGGAGCAACAGTGTCCCTAATTTGCTGGGAAGTGGCGGTGCGGTCCCCTACGGCACTGTGTAGGATCCTACGGTCTTGGCGTGCATCCGTGCGTCGCTGCGGTCCGGTCCCAGGTCGACGGGCACGTGCACCTTCCGCCGACCACTGGCGACAACATCGATGTACTGTGGAGATCTCACGCCCCACGTGTTGAGCAATTCGGCGGTACGTCCACCCGGCCTCCCGCATGCCCACAATTCGCCCTCGCTCAAAGTCCGTCAACTGCACATATGGTTCACGTCCACGCTGTCGCGGCATGCTACCAGTGTTAAAGACTGCGGTGGAGCTCCGTATGCCACGGCAAACTGGCTGGCACTGACGGCGGCGGTGCACAAATGCTGCGCAGCTAGCGCCATTCGACGGCCAACACCGCGGTTCCTGGTGTGTCCGCTGTGCCGTGCGTGTGATCATTGCTTGTACAGCCCTCTCGCAGTGTCCGGAGCTAGTATGGTGGGTCTGACACACCGGTGTCAATGTGTTCTTTTTTCCATTTCCAGGAGTGTAGTTTTAAAACTGCAACAGGTCACAAAACCACGAAACATTCACTGTGCAGCAGGTGACACGAAACACTGTAACGCCACGGTGCTGCGTTCCAAATGTGTCGTTTGGGATCGGACGACTGTGTTTGGGGTGAGGGAAAATAATCGGTTGGCCGAAGCGAGAGGGAGTCTTGACCTAACTATGTTGTTAAGCTTCCCTTGTTACAATAAGTAAGTAAAGAAATGGCGAACACTAAGTGTGTGTTACAATTGCTAACTTTATTCATGAAATGTCGTGTGGCTAGGGCCTCCCGTCGGGTAGACCGTTCGCCTGGTGTAGGTCTTTCAAGTTGACGCCACTTCGGCGACCTGCGCGTCGTAAAACAGTATCAGCTCCTGATAACGCTTGCTCTAAAGGAATTGCACCAACAAAAAGACAAAGTCTATATTCAGGGACGTAGACTAACTCACCCCTATCCGTCTACTCAAAATGCCACATTTAGTACTAACTGAGTCCACACCCATGACCCAACATGTAGAGGTAGAGGGTACTCTTTTCGGCTGTCCCTGCTGATACTACTGCCAACTTCCTACTCTGATAGCAGGAGCCCTTTCGAAGTATCCTGCTTCCGAATTTTATTCGGTTTTCCTCCACACCCCCGCTAGTTTCTGACATGGCATGTTGTCGAAGGACCTTCGTCATCTCATTGGCTCTAATTGTGCACTATTCTTGAGGTTGATTGGCAGGAGGTAGAGGTTTGTGGCTAAATTATATCTTAGCCCTGTTATAGGCTCTTCGTGATTTATAGATCTCCCATTCAAAATACTCTCTCCCTTTAGCCCTCTCCTACTCTCGCTCCTTATTTGCAGTTATATCACTCTTATTTTTCCAGTTTATAGTGTTACACTATAAGCGACTGTCGCTACCCTGGCGCCTCTGGTCAATATTTTCCCTGATGTACCTAGGAGCTTCTGACATTTCATGTGACCTCTTTCCATGGTCTGGTTGTTGTCGCATCTAGGTGAGCAGTATCTCTTGTCTCTTAACTTTTCCTGTGTTATTTTTTGAAGTCATAAGACTTGGCTGTTTCCCGTGGGTACTACATCAGTTTCAGCGGAAAGTGGCGACATGTACACTATGCGATCAAAAGTATCCGGACACCTCAAAAAACATACGTTTTTCATAATAGGTGCATTATGCTGCCACCTACTTCCAGGTACTCCATATCAGCGACCTCAGTTGTCATTAGGCATTGTGAGAGAGCAGAATGGGGCGCTCCACGGAACTCACGGACTTCGAATGTGGTCAGGTGATTGAGTGTCACTTGTCTCATACGTCTGTACGCGGGATTTCCACACTCCTAAACACCCCTAGATCCGCTGTTTCCGATGTGTTAGTGAAGTGGAAACGTGAAGGGATACATACGGCACAAAAGCGTAACAGGCCGACTTCGTCTGTTGACTGACACAGACCGCCGACAGTTGAAGAGGGTCGTAATGTGTAATAGGCAGACATCTGTCCAGACCGTCACACAGAAATTCCAAACTGCATCAGGATCCACTGCAACTACCATGACAGTTAGGAGGGAGGTAAGAAAACTTGGATTTCATGGTCGAGCAGCTGCTCATAAGCCTCACATCACGCCACACATCAAATGCCAAACGACGCCTCGCTTGGTGTAAGGAGCTTTAACATTGGACCATTGAACAGTGTAAAAACGTTGTGTGGAGTGACGAATAACGGTACACAATGTGGTGATCCGATGGCAGATTGTGGTATGCCGAAACCCAGTGAATGCCATCTGCCAGCGTGTGTAATGCCAACAGTATAATTCGGAGGCGGTAGTGTTATGGTGAGGTCGTGTTTTTCATGGAGGGGGCTTGCACCCCTTGTTACTTTGCGTGGCACTATCACAGCACAGGCCTACATTGATGTTTTAAGCACCTTCTTTCTTCCCACTGTTGAAGAGCAATTCGGGGATGGCAGTTGCATCTTTCAACACGATGGAGCACCTTGTACTTTTTCTCCTGGGTGGACTTGGGTTTAAAAAAATGTAAACTAAACAATACGGTAAATTTTATAAATAATCGACAAGTACGCCAGAGAAGAAGAGATAGAACTACAATGGACATGTTATTCCATGGACACTTGCGCTTCTATGCATGAATCATCTTTCCTTTGTCATTCGCTTGGACTGGGACCTACAAGGACGTTTTTGTGTAAAGCTCATCTTGCTGTACCAGCTTATAATGTAAATTGTACTTAAAACCCGAAAAATATAATGGTTATTTTGTCAAAAGAATTTGTGTATATGGTCAATCTGTTGTGAATCTGATACCTAGACTGCCGTAAGTAGATATGGGCCTTAACAAAGAATTTTCATTGTTAGGCGCCATCTTATAAAAATCTTTAACATTTTTCTTTTAGCTCATCTATGAGACGTGCCGTCGGTTAGGACAATTAACTTAATTTCAAATACCATGAGACCGGACGCAGCTACTAATAATTTAACAATTTTATTTACAGGTTTTCTTTATACCACGAGATAACATCCCAGGCAGAAAAGGTCTGGTCACAGGATTCCAGTTCCATTATTGGATTTCATTTGTAGATGCTACTCTTGTTATATTGGGGAATCGAGAAGAAACCACTATGAAGTTACGTATTACAGTAGTGTACATCGAACAGACTTGGCAAATATTCCCTGGTGTTGGGAAATAAGAAAAGAACAATTAATTGTCGACGATTACGTAACTACCCTGAGAACTGAGTTAGTTTACTGAGAGCTCATACACGTCGGGCTAAATTAAACAACATATTACGCTGTTAATAATATTCCTACATTAGTTATTTCTCTTTTATGCTGAGCCATTGCATTAATGTGTGTTTCTTTTTTATAGAAGTCACGGATCATATTTCATTTCATTACATTACACTAATAGTCACAAATAAATAAAATTTTTATTTTATTACATTACAACCTGTTCATAATGTACGGCCTGTGGCGGAGTGGTTTCACGATAATAACATCCCTGTAATGGACTGGCCTGCACAGAGCCCTGACCTGAATCCTGTAGAACTCCTTTGGGATGTTTTGGAACGCCGACTTCGTGCCAGGCCTCACCGAGCGACATCAATACCTCTCCTCAGTGCAGCACTCCATGAAGAATGGGCTGCCATTCCCCAAGAAACCTTCCAGTACCTGATTGAAGGCATGCCTGCAAGAGTGGAAGCTGGTGGGCCAACACCATATCGAATTCCGGCATTACCGATGGAGGGCGCCACGAACATGTAAACCATTTTCAGCCAGGTGTCCAGATTCTTTTAAGCACATAGTGTATGTGAAAAAAAATGTAGACTGCCCTGTTGTTTTTGTATGTCTTTTTTGCAAAAGTAATTTGTTAAAACAAATGTACAATCTTTCACAATAATGCAGACTTATTCACCTCAAGTAGCATACCAAAAATGTCTTTTGTTATTGGTTCATTATATAAGTTTCACGTTACGTTATCAAAGTAAACAGTATTTCTTTCTTTCAAAAGCTAGATCTACAGCATCATCACTTCTAGTAGATCTTCTTCTTCTCCCTCTTCTTATTAGTCTTCTTCAGCATATTAACTGCCAACATCTTGGCTGCTTCATTGCCCTGCTGTGTTTATGTCATCAATTTTTTACTCAGCAATCTCTTCTGGTTTTTCTCATTTTAGGATGTAATGTTTAAGAACAGGTCCCTTATCACCCAGGGACAGTGAATTAAAGAATGATAGTAGCAGCATGTAATATTGTTAGTTACCAGGAGTATTAAATATGGCATGCAATAAACAAGAACAGAATGGTACCGAAAATATTACATACTGTCAGTGAATATAGCTCCATCTCTACCGGTTTCCGTGAGGACATTGCGAAGAAAATTCCACACAACTGACAACTGGAGTTGGGTACTGCACAAGGGCCATTGCTCACAATGGCAATTAAAGCTGCACGTCTTCAAAGGGCCAAACAACACAGAAACTGGACTGTTGTTGATTAGAAGTGTGCAGTGTCGGCCCCTGAGTCACAGTTTTGCCCTTTTCTCATGAAGTAACATGTAGAGTACACTGAAGGCCACATGAGGTGTTTAACCTGCGATGTGTGGAGAGTGTAGTTCAGGACAGAGGTCGACTTATGATGTTTTGTGGTGCTTTTTGTACTATGCATTGGGTAGATTAGATTAGATTAGATTAATACTAGTTCCATGGATCATGAATACGATATTTCGTAATGATGCGGAACGAGTCGAATTTTCCAATACATGACATAATTAGGTTAATTTAACAACATACTTAAGTTAATATAACAACTTTATTTTTTGTGTTTTTTTGTTTTTCTTTATTTTTTATTTTATTTATTTATTTTTTATTTTTTTTATTTTTTTCTTAATTTATATCTAAAAATTCCTCTATGGAGTAGAAGGAGTTGTCATTCAGAAATTCTTTTAATTTCTTCTTAAATACTTGTTGGTTATCTATCAGACTTTTGATACTATTTGGTAAGTGACCAAAGACTTTAGTGCCAGTATAATTCACCCCTTTCTGTGCCAAAGTTAGATTTAATCTTGAATAGTGAAGATCGTC
Organism: Schistocerca americana; assembly: GCF_021461395.2. Taxonomy (NCBI): domain Eukaryota; kingdom Metazoa; phylum Arthropoda; class Insecta; order Orthoptera; family Acrididae; genus Schistocerca; species Schistocerca americana. The sequence continues at coordinate 606,418,826 of NC_060121.1, forward strand.
CTTTCTCCTAGTATTGTAGTTATGCACACTGCTATTACTTTTGAATTGGGTTTGGTTGTTAATAACAAATTTCATAAGAGAGTATATATACTGAGAAGCTACTGTGAATATCCCTAGATCCTTAAATAAATGTCTGCAGGATGATCTTGGGTGGACTCCAGCTATTATTCTGATTACACGCTTTTGTGCAAAAAATACTTTATTCCTCAGTGATGAATTACCCAAAAATATGATGCCATATGAAAGCAATGAGTGAAAATAGGCGTAGTAAGCTAATTTACTAAGATGTTTATCACCAAAATTTGCAATGACCCTTATTGCATAAGTAGCTGAACTCAAACGTTTCAGCAGATCATCAATGTGTTTCTTCCAATTTAATCTCTCATCAATGGACATACCTAAAAATTTGGAATATTCTACCTTAGCTATATGCTTCTGATTAAGGTCTATATTTATTAATGGCGTCATACCATTCACTGTACGGAACTGTATGTACCGTGTCTTATCAAAATTCAGTGAGAGTCCGTTTACAAGGAACCACTTAGTAATTTTCTGAAAGACAGTATTGACAATTTCATCAGTTAATTCTTGTTTCTCAGGTGTGATTACTATACTTGTATCATCAGCGAAGAGAACTAACTTTGCCTCTTCATGAATATAGAATGGCAAGTCATTAATATACAATAAGAACAACAAAGGACCCAAGACTGACCCTTGTGGAACCCCATTCTTGATAGTTCCCCAGTTTGAGGAATGTGCTGATCTTTGCATGTTACGAGAACTACTTATTTCAACTTTCTGCACTCTTCCAGTTAGGTACGAATTAAACCATTTGTGCACTGTCCCACTCATGCCACAATACTTGAGCTTGTCTAGCAGAATTTCATGATTTACACAATCAAAAGCCTTTGAGAGATCATAAAAAATCCCAATGGGTGGTGCTCGGTTATTCAGATCATTCAAAATTTGACTGGTGAAAGCATATATGGCATTTTCTGTTGAAAAACCTTTCTGGAAACCAAACTGACATTTTGTTAGTACTTCATTTTTACAGATATGTGAAGCTACTCTTGAATACATTACTTTCGCAAAAAATTTGGATAAAGCTGTTAGAAGGGAGATTGGACGGTAATTGTTGACATCAGATCTATCCCCCTTTTTATGCAAAGGTATAACAATAGCATATTTCAGTCTATCAGGGAAAATGCCCTGTTCCAGAGAGCTATTACACAGGTGGCTGAGAATCTTACTTATCTGCTGAGAACAAGTCCACTCATTAAGGTTATCCTGAACATAAACCAAGCTGATTATTTAAATATTCTCTGTGACCGAATGTTTCTTTTTTTCTACATTTCTGTGATGATATACTATGGGCACTCATATCTTCTAAGATGACTACAGCTGTGATCATACGGTTGCACACATATGTTCGTGGCTGCATGAACACTCAGGCGCCCTATCACATCTCGACTGGGTCGCTGAATCGTCTAATATTAATCCCAGAGAAAATGTCTCGGGCAATTTAGAACAGAGGATGAAACGTAGTTCCAACATCCCTGCTCCGTGGCAGCTCATTAGGAGCTATCTATCAATGAGTGGCTTTTGCTGGATAAGAAAATTGTGGCCATTCTTTCTTGAAGAATTGATGCCATTTCGACGCTAAAGGCAGTGAGTGTTAAACGGTAGAGTCTGCGCAGGATGTGGTGGCCGATACGCAGCGACAATTTTCGTCCAAAGCGCTGGACGAGTTCATTCGTTTGTTCAGAAGGGCAGGCCAACATTGCTTACCTTCTTTCGGTGGGCATGAAATCACTTTAGAACAGCAGCGAAGTATAGATCGTAAATGAAGCACGAAATCTGATCTGGACGGCGAAGAACGTGGATGCAACACCAGAGTAAACTTTAAATGGTATCTTACACAGAAGACTGGTGAGAGGCAAATACATAGACAAAGTAAACACCTGTATCAGGGAGCAGTGCAACAGACATGGTATAATTTTCGTGGGCTCGTATAAATTTATTAGTAATAAATGTTTAGGACCACATGGACTATATCGAAGCAGGTGAGGCTCTGCTACATTCAGTAAACTACAGTGATATGTGTAAGATCGTACTTCATAAGGAAAACTGGCATGTGGAGGTGGGGATTAAAAATTATTGCGTAAAGTTGAAATGAAAAAAACACAAACAACTTTTCAATATAGATGACCTTAAGAATATTCAATAAAGTAAAAATACACTGGTGTGGAAAATGTAAGAGTGAAAGTAACTTTTGCATGGTGTGTCACTGCTATCTAAACTAGCGGGAAGAAACTTGAACCATATGTAGAAAGAACTGATATAAAGCAGTGCAGTGCAGTAGAGATGATAACTGAAAGACATACACAATGAGAGGAACAGAAATGAAACTTTTATTCAAACACAGTAATTACATTGAGCACTGTGACTCATGATGGTCCCCCACACATTACTAAAGGTGGGGCATGGTTGTTATGAAAATGTGTGATCACCACAGATGGAAGTGTATGCTCAGCTACGAGCTCCCATGACTGGCCACAAGGTTGGTAAACAATAGGGCATATCATTACTCTTCCATCGTGGCTGACAACTGTTGGATAGCCGTTGGTGTATGTAGATACGCTGTAATACTTCTCCCCTGTGCATCCCACACATGTGAGATGGGATTAAAGTTTGGAGAATCGGCAGACCAGTTCATTTGCCGAATATCCTCTCATTCCGAGAGCTCCTTCACCTGAGTTGTTCGATGCAGTCGCACATTCTCACCCATAAAGAATGAAATCAGGGAAGGGATACAGTGTCACGCACAAGGGGAAGGAATACAGTGTCACGGTAACGTTGACCATTGAGTGTACCATTTTCAACGATTCGGAGGTCAGTACACCCATTCAACATTATATCCCCCACCCGGACCAACAAAACGATCATATTCTTGTGCGCATAAAATGTTCCCAACTCTCGACACAAAAGGATACATCCTGCATTGCCGAACGTAATCGTTCTGATAGGCCAGGATTGTTTGATGAAACTCTTTATACTAGTCTGTCCTGCGAAAGCTTCATTATCTTTTCATTTCCGTATAGGTGCTTAAATGTAACTTAAATGTAAGAGGATCATTGCCGTTCAGTTAATCTACTGGGGAGAAATCGTACTGAAATAAACAGGACTAAAGCGACCTAAAAAGGAATAAGGACAAGGCTGAGGGCGATTCAGGGAACGGAAGAAGCAAGCTCCGTACCGACTCCCAGCGCACACGCTACCAAAGATGAGGAGCAATGAGAGGAGTCAAGCCACGCAAAGCTGGCACTACACTTGCGCTCGCATGTCACCCTATGCTCCAAGCACCATTGAAAGCGCCATCTATTGGCAGCTGTCAGCTGCTACGTATTGACGTCTGCGAAAGTAAAAACTGAGACAGTGGCGTAAGAAAAGCTTATAGGACTCGTAAAATCGAAACTGACAGTAGTAGCAAGCACTGTTATTCAACATGAAACTAATTCCGTACCAGTCCTCATTGCCAATACGAAATTAAAAAGCCGGCCGGAATGGCCGAGCGGTTCTAGGCGATACAGTCTGGAACCGCGCGACCGCTACGGTCGCAGGTTCGAATCCTGCCTCGGGCATGGATGTGTGTGATGTCCTTAGGTTGGTTAGGTTTAAGTAGTTCTAAGTTCTAGGGGACTGATGACCTCAGAAGTTAAGTCCCATAATGCTCAGAGCCATTTAAACCATTTTTTTTAATAGCCAGTAGTAAAAAACTCTGGCAATAATCGCCTTTGTTGTTGCCCTTTAGTCAAGTGACGGATAACAGGAAATTCTTTTTCGTTGATTACTTGTGAACGAGGGCCCACCTGGGTAAACAATTGCAGCGTGTGATAACTGGGATCCTAACATACACAACAGCGTATGTGGTTTCAAAACGTCTCCTTGTAAGTGAAACGCTTCCAGGGATTCCTGCGATCAATAACGGAGAGCCGGCTGGGGTGGCCGAGCGGTCCTAGGCGCTACAGTCTGGAACCGCGCGACCACTACGGTCGCAGGTTTGGATCCTGCCTCTGGCATGGATGTGTATGATGTCCTTAGGTTAGTTATGTTTAAGTAGTTCTAAGTTCTGGGGGACTGATGACCTCAGAAGTTAAGTCCCATAGTGCTCAGAGCCATTTGAACCAATAACGGAGATTATACGAGGACAAACAAAATTACCACTTTAAAGTAATTCAAACAAAGGGCAGGCAGTTTCAAAGCTCTGTCGAAGTGAAAAACCTGAATTGAGCCCTGCTCTTTTTGCCGGGAGTTCCTCGTGGTTTCGCAGGATTATCTTCGCAAAATTTCCAGTGTTACTCGTAGCTCTGAAGCTTACTGTTCGTACCATCGGCTGAGAGAGAGGGTGGAGCAACTTTTCATTTTTACTCTCCTGATCGCAACATGCAGTGACATTTTTAATCATTTTTCTTGCTCCACTCCTTAAAGGACTACAGCTTGCCCTTCTCCGAGGAGTGGAATGGGTATTTGCCACTGGCCGTGATGGACCAGGAACCGCTTCGTGAGGAGGGGAGGTGATTCGTGTTTAACGTCGCGTCGATAGTGAGATCACCAGAGACGGATGACGAGATCGGATTAGGGGTGGACGGGGAAGGAAATCGGTCGACCCCTTTCAAAGGAACCATCCCATTTGCCACCTTGTTACGTAAAACGCTTCGTCACTCATCAGTATAAGCATTAATGTGCGACACAGCGCAATAAGCCACAACAATTAATTCGCAATGGCTACGTACGCTAGGTTCTGTGTTAGACTGCTCCTGTTGGCAGCGGCCGGTCACAAAACATGAGGAGACCGAAGTCGACGGACTTCTAGCAATTCGGAACAAGGGAGCTCTCGTTCTTCTCTTTGAGAACAGACCCTTGTAGTGAAAACAGACCTAGGGTTACAAGATTTAAAACAGACAAAAACCCGGACGCTTGTGTTTACGCTTAGATTCATTTGTTCACTTATGCTTACCTTTCTTGTCAGTTAACATGATGTTTTGAAATAGATAATAGCCATATGACAATGCATCAGATGAAAAATCTATAGCATATATCTTCATTTTGTGAAGTGAAAAGGAAAATGTAGGACATTACCCATAGACAAAATTCTTTTCGTCAGAAATAAAAAAGAGTTCTACATACATTTTTATTATAACAGCGTGTATGTATTTTCTGCAGTGTTAATCATTTAATATTTTAAACAGGTACAATTTATTAATCCTAAAAGCTATGAAATATTATTAATCAGTAATTAGATACAAATTATACATTTCATCCTAAGATTTTCCTTCGCTATACTTATCAGAGGAATGAACTGATTCTATCAGTTCGTTATAAGAGGAGGAGAATCATAAAATTCTGTGTAAGATAGACTGAAATGAGTTTTCACAATAATTATAGTTGTCATTGTATCAAAAGTACCATGACCTTTTTCATCAGGTTAGTACATGTTAATCAAACTGAAAACCATTTCTACTGAAACATTTGTATCATGCAGGCATAAAGCAAAATTAAAAATTTTCTCTACATTTTTCAAACAAACATGACAAATTTCACGTTTTTAAATACTGCAGTCCATGTTTTTTCTAGAGACAATTTCTACGTTACCCAATGTTTGATATGCTGTTCCGCTGCGTTCTTAACATAATTAATTGTCATTGAAAGCAGACAGAAGAATACCATACTGAGACAAAAACTAAGAGAATCCTGCACATGAATCCAGTGAGGCAGACCATCACAAAGAATCCAAAATAGATACTGAATTACTGAATACTAACCTGAGATCCAATTTTTTATGTAATTCGCACAGTCCATCGACAATGGTCTGAATGATTTGAAGAATTCTTTTTCTGTAATAATTCCATCTTCCACAAGATTTTTCAACATTTCTTTAACTGTTGTTGCTATGAAACTGTTGACCTTCCTAGAAGTTAACTCTTGTATACGATTGTCTCAAATTAGAAGTTTCAGTGAGTGAGATATTTTCGTTCTCAATTTATTTAATAGTAGCAACAAAATTTACTAACTGATCTGGTACAAATCTCAACCATAATGGGGAAGAGCTATTAGAGAAGAAATTTAGCAAAATCTGATGTCAGTTGTTAAGGGGCAAAAAGTTGACTTAAGTCCTTCGAATGTATCCCGGACCCTCTGCAACAATATTTAGGCCTGTCGAAAAGCTTACAAATCAAAGAAGTGCAGTCATTTGATCCAACGCTGTGATTGGATAGGCGGTTTGATACGCAAATGTACCTTATTCAGCAGACAGTTTTAATTCTGTCATTCCTGGACTGTTTCCCTTAAAAAAAGAATTTATCTTCTTGTTTCTTGTAACGCCGAAGACACTTCCTTGTGCTTCTTCTTTTGGAGGTGATCATTCACATCGCTTCTCCCGCCGTGCCCTATTGAAAATACCGATGTGCATACCATACACTCAGCTTTATCGTTTGTCTCTTTTTTTAAGAAATGGATATTCTTCCTTTAACGTTTCATTAAATGAACACTTCCGCTTGGGCATTTTCACCAGATACCACGCTTTCTGAGTTTAATAGTCACACTTACTGACTACTAAAAATAGTAGGCAGTAACATTGTCCGCAGTTGATCATCCTCCGACGTTCACTTGTAAGTCAGCACTGTTCTCAGTTGTCTCCAAAACTCAGTAGAGTAGAAGGTCTGTCACTGAGTGAAATCTGCCAACAATGCGCCGCCCTTTCGTTTGGCTGCAGACTGTCAGGACAAGCACGCTGCATCGCTCACATAGGTCACAAAATTCTCTTCCATATGACTGCAGTCCCGTTCGGAGAAACGGTTTAAGTGATGCTCCTTTATACCTCCTTTGGTTTCGGTTTTACTTGTCTCGAGGGCAATAAAGTGGAAGGCCAGCAAGTTAGTGATGGGGGTAGGTAATACCCGCTTTTCTTTCTTTAGGCATAACGCGAGATAAACCAAATGCGGTATATATTGAGTGCTGTTGCTGTTGTTGTGGTCTTCAGTCCTGAGACTGGTTTGATGCAGCTCTCCATGCAACTCTATCCTGTGCAAGCTTCTTCATCTCCCAGTACCTACTGCAGCCTACATCCTTCTGAATCTGCTTAGTGTATTCATCTCTTGGTCTCCCTCTACGATTTTTACCCTCCACACTGCCCTCCAGTACTAAATTGGTGATCCCTTGATGCCTCAGAACATGTCCTACCAACCGATCCCTTCTTCTAGTCAAGTTGTACCACAAACTCCTCTTCTCACCAATTTTATTCAATACCTTCTCATTAGTTATGTGATCTACCCATCTAATCTTCAGCATTTTTCTGTAGCACCACATTTCGAAAGCTTCTATTCTCTTCTTGTCTAAACTATTTATCGTCCATGTTTCACTTCCATACATGGCTACACTCCATACAAATAATTTCAGAAACCATTTCCTGACACTTAAATCAATACTCGATGTTAACAAACTTCTCTTCTTCAGAAACGCTTTCCTTGTCATTGCCAGTCTACATTTCAGATCCTGTCTACTTCGATCATCATCAGTTATTTTGCTCCCCAAACAGCATAACTCCTTTACCAATTTAAGTGTCTCATTTCCTAATCTAATTCCCTCAGCACCACCCGACTTAATTCGACTACAATCCATCATCCTCATTTTGCTTTTGTTGATGTTCATCTTATACCCTCCTTTCAAGACACTGTTCATTGCGTTCAACTGCTCTCCCAAGTCCTTTGCTGTCACTGACAGAATTACAATGTCATCGGCGAACCTCGAAGTTTTTATTTCTTCTCCATGGATTTTAATACCTACTCCGAACTTTTCTTTCGTTTCCTTTACTGCTTGCTCAATATACAGATTGAATATCATCGGGGAGAGGCTACAAACCTGTTTCACTCCCTTCCCAACCACTGCTTCCCTTTCATGCACCTCGCCTCTTATAACTGCCATCTGGTTTCTGTACAGATTGTGAATAGCCTTTCGCTCCCTGTATTTTACCCCTGCCACCTTCATAATTTGAAACAGAGTATTCTAGTCAACATTGTCAAAAGCTTTCTCTAAGTCTACAAATGCTAGAAACGTAGGTTTGCCTTTCCTTAATCTATTTTCTAAGATAAGTCGTAGGGTCAGTATTGCCTCACGTGTTCCAACATTTCTACGGAATCCAAACTGATCTTCCCAGAGGTCGGCTTCTACCAGTTTTTCCATTCGTCTGTAAAGAATTCGTGTTAGTATTTTGCAGCTGTGATTTATTGAACTGATAGTTCGATAATTTTCGTATCTGTCAACAGCTGCTTTCTTTGGGATTGGAATTATTATATTCTTCTTGAAGTCTGAGGGTATTTCGCCTGTCTCATACATCTTGGTCACCAGATGGTAGAGTTTTGGCAGGACTGGCTCTCCCAAGGCTGTCAGTAGTTCTAATGGAATGTTGTCTACTCCCGGGGCCTTGCTTCGACTTAGGTCTTTCAGTGCTCTGTCAAACTCTTCACGCAGTATCATATCTCCTATTTCATCTTCATCTATATCCTCTTCAATTTCCATAATATTGTCCTCAAGAACATCGCCCCTGTATAGACCCTCTATATACTCCTTCCACCTTTCTGATTTCCCTTCTTTGCTTAGAACTGGGTTTCCATCTGAGCTCTTGATATTCATGCAAGTGGTTCTCTTTTCTCCAAAGGTCTCCTTAATTTTCCTGTAGGCAGTATCTATCTTACCCCTCGTGAGATAAGCCTCTCCATCCTTACATTTGTCCTCTAGCCATCCCTGCTTAGCCATTTCGCACTTCATGTCGATCTCATTTTTGAGATGTTTGTATTCCTTTTTGCCTGCTTCATTTACTGCGTTTTTGTATTTTCTCCTGTCATCAATTAAATTCAGTATCTCTTCTGTTACCCAAGGATTCCTAGTAAACCTCGTCTTTTTACCTACTTTATCCTCTGCTGCCTTCACTATTTCATTCCTCAAAGCTACCCATTCTTCGTCTACTGTATTTCTTCCCCCATTCCTGTCAATTGTTCCCTCATGCTCTCCCTGAAACGCTGTACAACCTCTGGTTTAGTCAGTTTATCCAGGTCCCATCTCCTTAAATTTCCACCTTTTTGCAGTTTCTTCAATTTTAATCTACAGTTCATATCCAATAGATTGTTGTCAGAGTCCGCATCTGCCCCTGGAAATGTCTTACAATTTAAAACCTGGTTCCTAATTCTCTGTCTTATCATTATATAATGTATTTGAAACCTTCTAGTATCTCCAGGGTTCTTCCATGTATACTGCCTTCTTTCATGATTCTTGAACCAAGTGTTAGCTATGATTAAGTTATGCTCTCTGCAAAATTCTACCAGGCGGCTTCCTCTTTCATTTCTTAGCCCCAATCCATATTCACCTACGATGTTTCCTTCTCTTCCTTTTCCTACTGTCGAATTCAAGTCACCCATGACTATTAAATTTTCGTCTCCCTTCACTACCTGAATAATCCCTTTTATCTGATCATACATTTCATCAATTTCTTCATCATCTGTAGAGCTAGTTGGCATATAAACTTGTAGTAGGCGTGGGCTTCGTGTCTATCTGGGCCACAATAATGCATTCACTATGCTGTTTGTAGTATCTTACCCACACTCCTATTTTTTTATTCATTATTAAACCTACTCCTATATTACCCCTATTTGATTTTGTATTTATAACCATGTATTCACCTGACAAAAAGTATTGTTCCTCCTGCCACCGAACTTCACTAATTCCCACTATATCTAACTTTAACCTATCCTTTTCCCTTTTTAAATTTTCTAACCTACCTTCCCAATTAAGGGATCTGACATTCCACGCTCCGATCCGTAGAACGCCAGTTTTCTTTCTCCTGATAACGACGTCCTCCTGAGTAGTCCCCACCCGGAGATCCGTATGTGGGACTATTTTACCTCCGGAATATTTTACCCAAGAGGACGCCATCATCATTTAATCATACAGTAAAGCTGCATACCCTCGGGAAAAATTACGGCTGTAGTTTCCCCTTACTTTCAGCCGTTCACAGTACCACAACAGCAAGGCCGTTTTGGTTAGTGTTACAGGGTCAGATCAGTGAATCGTCCAGACTGTTGCCCCTGCAACTACTGAAAAGGCTGATGTCCCTCTTCAGGAACCACACGTTTGTCTGGCCTCTCAACAGATACCCCTCCGTTGTGGTTGCACCTACGGTTCGGCCATCTGTGTCGTTGAGGCACGCAAACCTCCCCACTAACGGCAAGGTACATGGTTCATGTATTTCTATAGCGTTCTACTTCTAGCAAATTTGTTTTGCACAAACGTGTAATTAAATGAGTAATATTATAGCACGCATTCTGTTTCTCGGTTAAAAACCACGACAAATATGTGTCCCGAATGATTTTCTCGGGGCACCAGGATATTAGCGTGAAAAGCCGCACTGTCCCGGCAAAACAGCGACGTCTGTTCAGCCTAAGCAGACCTGCACGACCGCCGTTCGGATACGAAACGCCAGGATGGGGAACAGCTATGCTACCCTGACCAATGAGAGAATGACTCACCTCATCATTGGGGGCGGTCTTCAAACTTCGACCGCTACGCAGTCAATAGTTTGCTACGCATAATAAACCTAGAACTGCTAATACCTTACCCAGGCATCGCAATAGTCGCAAATTCACATGGACAGCTCAAGTGCAGCATCGATAATACTATCGATTACGTCCTAGGAAACGAAAAGAGATTTCGGTGCATCATCAGATCATTTCTTGGTAAGATGCACTGTGGCATACTTGAAGAACTGGAAAGGATGTTGCCAAAGTCTCAACCCGAATCAGAAATTTTCCAAGTACTCTTCCTACATGAATACAGTACCAAACTTTTGTATCAGAATCGACTCAACCAGAAGTATCAATAATATTTTGTAAACAAGAACATAAATGAAGAATGGATTAGAATCAAAGAAATAATGACGCTTACTGCTGTTGAAGTACTGGAAACCAGGAAAAACAAACACTCCAGATGAGGATTAAGACTCCGGAACGTTGAAATTAAGACATTAATATAGGATAAAAAGGCAGCAGCTTTGGAGATGTTGCCATCACCGAATGGTGTAAATTACTGAATTGATTAAGAAAGGAAATCATTTCTCGTAAAGATCGAAGTGATCAGAATTAAAGGGCGGTATTGAAGCCGATACATTAGCAACATAGGGCATGATTTACATAAAAGCCAAAGTAAAGTATACAAAATATAAGACATTTGAAAAAACAAGAGCGAGAAACTGTGGCACCGATGTCGCTGGATTCCGTCGACGACCGACATCGGTCGAATACGGGCGATCTTTTCTAATAAGTGTGCCACTACGTGCGCGGTCACACTGTAGACAATCTCATCGCCCAGAAGTTCTGGCTTCACACTACAAATGGTTAAATTCATATCAGTTTGTTTCTCTCAGTCCTATCAGTCGACGTTCTCAGACACGAAATACGGACTGTGAGAAATTGTTTAGTCCAAGACAGAGAGAGTTTGTGGCATTCTGACGATGAAAAATATCGTAATCTAGATATAGCAAGTGCTGGATTAGACACGTAGCACATGCTACGGGCCCTCGCATTGGAGTGGGGGCGGGGGGGGGGGGGGGGACTGGGCGCGAAAACTCTTGTCAAATTAGAGGACTTCTTTTTCTCTCTTTCCTTTTTAACGACAGTCATTTCGAGTACAGCATTTATTTGTTGCAAGTAGACTATTGAAAAAGGTGAATTATCTCACCATTTGGTTAAGTTCGCAACATTCTGCCAAGTGATTAACAATGCTTCTGGCGTCATGATGAAGAATAGAGTTATCGGCGTGTTGGAGGTAGATGGTCAGCAATAGCTTCTTAGTGACATTTGGTTCATGCAACAAACCCCTTGCATGCAACCAACGCCCCACAGCACAACAATTAGTTCAGTATTACATTATCATATTTCTTTGTCAAAGTTGATATGTCAAAGAAATTTGATGATGTCATGTGGAACTTAGTCAAATCTCACCTGTCGTCAAATAAATATGATCAAATCTAGGACCTCGACGTAGATTTGATCATAAAAGTCGTTCGTCTTCTGTTCAATGTGAAATGTAACCGCTTGGATCACTGGTGTCACTACATCTATTTGACGTCTCTGTTGTGTGTCCGTAAACATGGCTTCAAAGTTGTGTTCCTTCGACCCTTTATATATAACAGAAAACAGAACAGTGGTGAAGTAACAACCTTGCAAACGATTTTGCGTCAAAATTTGATCAATGATTTTGATAGTGTGCAGTTTTGACCATCCGTGACATACATTTTAAGCATTAGCACGTTGTAGTACACTTTTAATGGAAAGGGTGAAGCACAAACAATTGTTTTAATAACAGGTTAATAAATTTCGATTTACAAATCGGTAGCGTTTAAGAATGGTGTAGGTCTTGAATCTGTACTTCACATTAATGTTGGCAGCCTTACAATTCAAAGGAAGTGTTCCTTTAATGGTACCTCTAACAATTTTTCAAAGGATGGTGATCTGGAGTGACGTCCACCCAGCTAATGAAGACATTGGCAGCGAAAACCATTCAGTACTGCGCATAGTTTTGTATGCGAGTATTGGGGCAAGGCAGATATGGCCCCAGGCGTGTATGGCCACAAAGTGCCCTTATTCAAGATGGTGGGAAAGTACACGTCCCCCTGCCATGCCCCTGCAACGCCCAAGCCCCCCCCCCCCCCCCCCTGGGAATTTCTAATTCCATCAGGACAATGCAACCTCTACTAACTTAAGAAAATGGCGGGAGAGAAATGGCAGTTCCACTAACCTAAGTCACCCACCCGCCATCTCCTCCTAATAGGGATTGGTTGGGGAGAGGACTCAACCTGTGCTGGACATAAGTCTTTATTATTCTGCATGCACTACTTATTTAAACAATATGATGCGGTACACCCATCCAGTGTATTCACCATGAGGTCGGGACTCCAACTGACTCAGTACACAGTACCACCACCAGAGAGCACTATCATCCCTCTCAGCTGTTCGACAGCTTTCCCTCTCCCGCGACTCTAACAGTACTCATGCGATGTGTGTAGTTTGTGCAGGCATAGTACCGTCACAGCGTATAGCACGCATGCACATACTGACGTCACATCTCTACCTAAATAAGCGCCAAGTCGTCCTCTGGGCCACGTGTGTGCATGTTCACCACTGCTGATGTCATTCCCATCTCTACCTGCAGTCCAATGAAGACCTATTTGCAGAGCGAGTCATCCTCGCAGACGCTATGGAAATACTGTTATATCTCATACACAGACAGCAATTGACCGGCGTTGCCTGGTGAAATGTTGTTGTGATGCCTCGTGTAAGGAGGAGAAATGTGTACCATCACGTTTCCGACTTTGATAAAGGTCAGATTGTAGTCTGTCGCTATTACGGTTTATCGTATCGCGACATTGCTGCTCACGTTGGTCGAGATCCAATGACTGTTAGTAGAATATGGAATCGGTGGGTTCAGGAGGGTAATACGGAACGCCGTGCTGGATCCCAATGGCCTGGTATCACTAGCAATCGAGATGACAGGCATCTTATCTGCTGGGCTGTAACGGATCGTGCAGCCATATCTCGATCCTTGAGTAAACAGATGGGGACGTTTGCAAGACAACAACCATCTGCACGAACAGTTAGACAACGTTTGCAGCAGCATGGACTATCAGCTCAGAGACCATGGCTGCGGTTACCCTTGACTCTGCATCACAGACAGGAGTGCCTGTGCTGGTGTACTCAACGACGAACCTGGGTGCACAAATGGCAAAACATCATTTTTTTCGGATGAATCCAGGTTCTGTTTTCAGCATCATGATGGTCGCATCCATGTTTGGCGACATCATGGTGAACGCACATTGGAAGCATGTATTCCTCATCGCCATACTGGCGTATCACCAGGTGTGATGGTAAGGGGTGCCATTGGTTACACGTCTCGGTCACCTCTAGTTTGCATTGATGGCACTTTGAACAGTGGACGTTAAATTTCAGATGTGTTACGACCCGTGGCTCTACCCTTCATTTGATCATTCTGAAACACTTCATTTCAGCAGGATAATGCACGACCGCATGTTGCAGGTCCTGTACGGGCCTTTCTGGATATAAAAAATGTTCGACTGCTGCCCTGGCCAGCACATTCTCCAGATCTCTCACCAATTGAAAACGTCTGGTCAATGGTGGCTGAGCAACTGGCTGGTCACAATATGCCAGTCATTATTCTTGATGAACTGTGGTATCGTGTTGAAGCCGCATGGGCAGCTGTACCTGTACACGCCAGCCAAGCTCTGTTTGACTCAATGCCCAGGCGTATGAAGGCCGTTATTACGGCCAGAGGTGGTTGTTCAGGGTACTGATTCCTCGGGATCTATGCACCCAAATTGCGTGAAAATGTAATCGCATGTCAGTTCTAGTATAATATATTTGTCGAATGAATACACGTTTAACATCTGCATTTCTTCTTGGTGTAACAATTTTAATGGCCAGTAGTGTACTATAGAAACATCTAGCTGTGGCAGTGTGAGGGAGTCGCAAATACCACTTACATACCACGTTCCTTAGCCAAATCACTTTCAAAATGCGGTAATTGTATCAGGAGGTTGTATCATGGGCCCTGTGTAACCGGAGTGTTGGTCTGATACTATATGCTCCTACGATCACCGTCTCGGTATTTGTCCGGAAAAAACCACCTCATTCAGAGGTAATATCGAACTTCGATTTACAAAGCCAGTATGGCTTTTAACTTGGATACTTGTATGCCGCTGTAGAACCACAACCGCTTGTGACAGTAACATACAGTAGTTGTTGCCATCGGGTTTTTTAACATCTGGTCAATTACGACTCTGTTTCTAAGAAGCAGTGGTAGCACTCGCAAGAAAAATTTATTTAACATGTCCACCTATCGCTGATTTTCGCTCAGAACTATTTCATATCGTAGGCAATCAGTTATTGACGAAGTATTATACTTGGTAGTAGTAGGGTCTGCATGATAGGTTCACCTTGAGCATCAAGCTTATAAAGTGTGTGTTTGTGTTCCAAAATATGCAAATATGCAAAGGGAAGAGTATGTCAAGTCATAAGAATGGTACAGATGTTTCTATTTCCAGAGCCACATTCATCAGCAGGATGTATTTCCGGTACTTCGCTCATGTCGTTCACCTGAAAGCACAATCGTAACATTTAATTGTAAGTATAGCGATCAAATATATATGTGACCAATTACGTAGGATGATTCCACATATGCAAGACTTGTGGTGGGAATGATACACATTTCTAGCTAACAGCAGAGGCCATGTGAATGGAGGCAGCCGAATAGCGGACTAATACTTACTGTGTATTGGATAGCTTTTGTGATCGTGTGGAAACTTGAGAAGATTGAATATGGAGGTGCGTTTGCACTGGACCTTTATTCCCTCCCCCCTTGTTCAGTTGACTGCTTCCGCCCATTCCCAGCTTTATTTGGTTGAGAGGATATAGATTGTGGTGTGTGCATATAGCTGATGGAAGATACATTTGCTGGTCCTCTAGACATTCTTCGCAAGAAGAATTGTTGCTGTCCCGAGTGCACGCCCGAAAGATGATGGAACATTATGTCCGCTGGGAAAACTTCAAGAATCACACCTTAGTTGAGTTTTTAAATTATAGGGTTTATTTGGAATCTATTACATCACCAACATTGGTATTCGTGAGTGGAAATATCAGTTTTCTCTATTTGTTTCTAGTTGCTCAGTGGTCTAGAGCATGCTCCTTCTAGCTAAAATTACGTGTTTGTTGAGAAATAGTTCCCAGACTGCGTCTTCGGAATTATGTTGTGTGAACGATTGGTATGATAGTACTGTGTGCAAACCATGTGAAAATATATTTGTTCTTGTAATCCTAGAGTCTGAAGATGGGTGTAGAAAAAAGCGAGCAGGGAAGCAGCTCCAGACCAGAAACAGTAATGCGTTCGTGTCGGGGGGAACGAGCCTGAGTTTGTAGAACAGTTCTGAGAGTGACTCCGGCCCGCTGAGGGTGCTGTGGTCACCCGTCGGGAGTGGATGACCACAGACCTCACCTCACACGGAGATATCTAGTGCCGTGAGTATATCTACGATGCTGCCTGTCTTCGTGGTATATGTACGAATGATGTAAAAGGGGCGATTTTTGTATGGCATAGGATACGAATTGTATGTATACTACATTGACACAGTAAGCAGTGATATATTGCTGGGTTGGAGATCGGTTTCACACTCTAATATTCAAGCTCCTGTCCTCATTGGGAGGGCAGTGTAATTGAGAAAGAGTCTTTCCATATTTGACGATACATATGGCACATTGTGAGGTTTAGTTGTCGGTGCAATAAGGTGATCAGTGTAAAATAGCTTTCTGCCACTGAAAGTCTCATCTGCACAAAGAAAAAGAAAAGGTGGACTGTGCTTCCACACCAACAGCATCAGTAATTTGGTGGGTAAATTTGATAAGAGCCAATCATAATCCCACATTCATTCACAAGACATCCATTGTGCTGGGATATAGGGGTCTCTACATAGCGGTGAGAACTATTGTGTATGTTGAAAGCAGGGAGGGTAACATATGATGGATTGGGTGCTATGTAAGGACCGTGAGGAAGAACGAATTCGCATTTTCCTTGTTGTTCTATTGATAGTGATGATGATTACAGTACAGCAACCCGTGTCAGTGATGTCTTTCCAAGCATTACGTCTCCACATTCAGTATTCATTATATCACATAGTGCCTGACACCCGTCCTTCAAAACGTTTGTTTGAGAGAATCTTGGCAGGATATAGCATCTTCCAGAAATGCTGATTGTAAGAATTTGTCAGATAATGTCCTAGGACTGAGGAGAATCGAGACATATAGCCAGTGTGAGCATAGGTACACCATAATTTTTTTGGGTGCTGTTCAGATATAAAAGATAACTGCACTGTTTGTGTATAATGTGTACTGTAAAGTTACTGTGGCTTATGCTGTGGCATGACCAGAGAAGATGAGTGTGTGTCCTATCATGAGGGACATATAGATTCAGCACATTGATAATGGCGAGGGTATGAGAGAGATTTTTTATGTGGAAAATTATGTGAGCTATAGATACTGAGATTTGTTCCAGAACCACAGTCGTCAAGATGAGACATTGCCTGTACATCGATCGATGTCAGACTTCAGCAGTAATCGTAAGATTTAATTGTAGTTACACTGTTAAATATGTTCCTGGCTTCCAATATTCTTGTGAGTCCTGTACGTATTTGATGATACATAGACAACTTTTCTAGGTTTAACTGTCAGTGCAATTTAGCGATCTGTGCAAAATAATTTTAGCGCTGAAAGTTTCGTCTGCAAAAAACAATTGCGAATGGTGGTCCCACTGGACCCACACTGCAGCTATGCGTCATCGCGCCAGGAACGGTAAACTTTCACATGCCGTCGGCAGCAGTGAGAGAGAGATGGGTCATGCTGGCTTGCATCAGGCAGTGGTTCATGGCACCATCGTCGCTCCTGAATGGTCACGTCAGCAACAATGTCTAGGTGAACATGTATTTTGACTGGAATTTCTCAGGTACCAAGTATGAAAGGGATGTTGACGCCTCATGCATGTTGGACGCAAACAGGCAGCTGTGTGTGATTTGAAAGCTGATAGCCACCTCACTTCGCGTGGCTGTCGGTAGCCTCCTGTGCAGTCTAGTGGACAGGATACAGCAGACGTCAGTATGCACGTGCGGGTTATACACTGTGATGTGACTACGCACACGCAGGCTACACATGTCACATGAATACCGTTAGAATCGCGAGTGGTGGCACGGAATTCTATTGCATGATCTGTGATGTCAATATGCACATCACACACATATGTCACAAGCGGTGGAACAGTTTTTCTATAGTGTCTGCAAGGGTGAGTCACTCTACAAATAGGTATTTGCTGGACTGCAGGCAGAGACGAGAATGACATCAGCAGCAGTGAACATGCGCACCCGTGGCCCAGAAGACGACTTGGCACTTACTTAGATATAGGTGGTACGTCAGTATGTGTGTGCGGGCTATAAGCTGTGATGTCACTATGTGTGTGCGGGCTACAAACATCGCATTAGTACCATTAGTATCGCAGGAGAGAGAAAGTGGTTGAACAGATGAGAGGAATGATAGCACTCTCTGGTGGTGGTACTGTGTACTGAGTCAGTTGGAGTCCCGACCTCATGGTGAACACACTGGATGGGTGTACTGCTTCATATTGTTTAAGTAAGTAGTGCATGCAGAATAATAAAGACTTACGTCCAGAACAGGTCGAGTCCTCTCCCCAGCCAATCCCTACCAGGAGGAGGTGGCGGTTGGGTGATTTAGGTTAGTGGAACTGCCCTTTCTTTTCCGCCATTTCCTTAGGTAAGTAGAGATAGCACAAGTGACCTATCTTTCCTGCCACTTTCTTAGTTTAACAGAGGTTTCATTGTCCCAATGGAACCTGAACTTCGCATCAGGGGGTCGTGGTCGGGGGGGAGGAGGGGCGTGGCAGAGGGATGTGACACTTTCTCGCCATCTTGGATAACGGTAGTTTGGGGCCGTACTCACCTTGGGGGTGGGTGATATCATCACCGCCATCTTGGATAATGGTACTTTGGGGCCGTACCCGCCTGGGGTCATACCCACCTTGCCCCAATACTTACGCACACCATGTAAAAACTAATGCATGGATTTGGGTGCGATTTTCAGTTGTATTTTTGTAGATCTAACTTAAAATGTGATGAAACTTCCTGGCAGAGTAAAACAGTTTTAATCTGCCAGGAAGTTTCATATCAGTGCACACTCTGCTGCAGAGTGAAAATCTCATTCTTAAAATGTGATACCACAGTATAACACTGTAAAAAGCTAAGATGTCTCTGGCACCAGTTACAGACTAATAAAGCACACTAACAGTGTTCTGGCACTAGTTACAGGCTAATAAAGCATGTGAACAGTGTCGATTCTCAACTTGTAAGCCAAATTGATAGCGAACTAAAGTATTGTAGAACACACTGAGAACGAATTGTATAAGTTTTTTAGCTGAGCGAGGGCTTTTATTTGGTTTTCGTACGATCAGACAAGCTTTGAGTGACATATCTACTAACAAGCATCAAAAGGTAGAGTGCCGCAATCAGACTTACTTACTGGTTTTGAAAATGAATAAGTTGGAAACGGGAATAATGTGCGTCGCTTGGAACACAATCCTAGAACGCTTGCAAGCGACTGGCGTTTAGCTGCAGTCGTCTGATCAATATCTGAGCACCGGGTATGCACTTTATAAATCCTTACGTGAATATACCCACGCAATGAGGTTCACATTTTCGGAAACTGAGGCTAAAGCCAAATCCCTGACTGGCTGTGAAGAATATTGTCAACAAACTTCAAGACGACACAAGCGAAATACAAAGTACGTCCGTTTTAGTGGGCCATTTACAGTCGATGTATTTGTAGAATATCGAAGACCTGCAGAACATTTTGAATTTCAGGTGTTTATTGTGATAATTGACAACGTACTGGCTGCATTATCTAAACACATGGAAAAATATCATCACCTGATTAATGTTTTTGGAATATTACGTGACTTTAAATCTCTTACAGGAGAAGAGATCTTGAAAAGAACTGCTAATGTCGTGAATGCTTACCCAGATGATTTAGAAGAATCGCTAGGCAACGAACTGGTACAGTTCGCTAAGCTTCTAAGAACGGATATCGCTGTTGCAAATGACAGAAAAAAGAACGAGGCTTCGGAACTGCAAATTTACAAAATTTTAATGGAAAATTCGTTAGGATCATGTTCTCCAAATGAAGAAATAGCCTTATGCGTTTACTTATCTTTAATGATCACCAACTGCAGTGGAGAACGGTTTTTTTCAACGTTAAAGAGCATTAAAAATGAATTAAGAAATACGATGTGACAGGAACGTCTAAATGACCTCAGTATAATCAACATTGAATAAGTTTTGCTCAGACATTGATCTAACTTTTATTACTTCTAAATTTGCCGAAATTAAATCGAGAAAAGTTTATTTGTAACAACCTTATATCCTAAACCATACGACCTAAACAAACCAAGGGTCCCTTGTCAGAATTTGCTACGGGCCCGCTCTTGCTTAATCTGGTGCTGGATATAGCTCGGAATCTATGGACTGAGATCGCTACTTTATTGGAAACCACAAGTAAACAAAATTTGTTGGAGGAAGAAATGCTTAAAGTTATTTTAATGGGTATGTTTTTGGTTGTGGTAGGTGGACATTAGCTCTCTACAAATTTTATTACTGCCGTGTTTATGCTAGTAGGGTGGTGATTCCATTATCTGAGGTGGTTTGCAAATATGGTTATGTTTTTCTACTTTTCAGTACGGTACTTTACGTGAACTACAAAGTATCCTATTTAAAAATGTTTGTCCTTCTCTTGTATCTATGATGAATGACAGCCATTGAAAGTTAATTGACATGTGTCAGTTTTGCTGAATTTATTTGAAGTTGTGGAGCACGTTTGTAATCTTGTTTTTTGAGTAACCTTCAATGACTGTCATTCAGCACATGTGTGAATGACAAAGTTTAGAATAAGATACCCTGAACACCTAAAGCAATGAAAAATGGAAAAACATACGCCACATTCGAATACCACTTCATGTAACAGAATCACGAACTTACTTGCACAAAAACACTAGTAAGCAGTAATACAAATTTGTAGACAGTTAATACCTGCCAATGACAACCCAAAAAAGATCGATTACAGTAATTATCAGCATAAGGTACACCACTATTCTCACTTGAACGAAATGTTTTTTGGGATAATAATGTACGCATGAAATTTCCGATAAAGACTTTGCCTACTGTGTTTACCAGTCCATTGATTCCGAACTCTATCCCGATTGTAGTATTTTCATCCTGTGGATACAAAAACTCACTCTTTCTTGGACTAAACTTACGATTTTCTCACAGTCTATATTCGTGTGTGAGTGCGTCGGTTGATTTGACAAAAGAAAACAAACTCAAATCAATTTCACAGATTGTCTTCCGAAGTTTGTACTTCTGGATGATGAGATCGGTCGTCTTAGGAATCCACCGATATCGGTGCCACTGTGACCGCAACCCCAGACGGTGCTGCGAAAGCAGCGCGTCGTGGCTTTTGTTGATATTGATAAGCACGTCTTACTCAGCTGCTCCGTAGAATACCGATTACACTTCGCATTTTTCTGTTGCCACCAATGAAATATCCCTCCTCTGCATATCGCGTCACATAAATCTGACGCTGCTCTCTCTACTGGGCACTTCAAATAAGAGCCCATCGACAATGGATGCAGCGTAAGACACCTAAGGATCACTGTCTCCTTCCGCTCAGTCAAGCTGCACATTACATTAAACGGAACTGAAAATACCGACTGAGAAACTGGAAAACAGACCCCTGGCAACTTCTGGGAGAGACACCTATTACTATAAGACTTTGTCAGTGTACATCATGTGCCATATAGCGCAAACTTTGTGCTGTAGGTGTTGCATCTATGAGGTAGCATCCAAAGATTCCCAAGAGATGTTAATTAAAATTGTTGCTTTTTACCTAGATCTTACACTGCATCACCAAATGTAACGATTCTAACGCTTCTGCCATTCCGAAATGCATCGTGCAAGTTTTCCTTTGTTTAGGGTGTTTAGTAGCCTTTGCGATTCTGCTTCAGTCTCCTCCATAGTATCACAATGTTGGCCCCTCCAGTTTAATTTTCATCTTGGGGAAGAGAAAGCAGGCTCGCTGAATTAAGACTGGCGACTACGGCGAATGGGGAACAACTGTCATCTTGTTTGTAGTAAATAATTCCCGAATAATGAAGGCCGTACGCAATTGTGCGTCACTTTTATGGCCGTCACAGAACATCGCAACACAACCATGTATTGGCTGTCTAAACCCTTTATGAACAATTCTGTCAACATACGAGTATATAAATCCAAATCAACATGGGCTTAATGTTACTTCTGAAACTTGTCGAGCTTTCTGCTGAGGTGAAGGACTTTTCCGCTGCAGCGATTGCTGCTTTGTTTGTGGTCAACACCATAAATTCAAGTTACATTGCCAGTTATAACTTTCGAAAGAAAATTTGGATTGTTCGAAGCAGTTCCTTGCAGATTTCCACATAGTGTTGTTTCTCTTCGTCTTGAAGCAGATGTGCCACAAATTATTTCCAGAGTATTGCAGAGATCTTGGATGGTCTGTCTACGATCTTACAGAACCAATCCTCACGTTCTAAACATTTTATGGTGTGAAGCCAGTTGACGGCCACCTGGAAATAAAGTCTGTGCCTGAACTAAAGCATTGTCTCCAAAAACTTGCTTCAACATGTGGTGCGTTTCTGGACCAGTTTTCGAAACTTTATTTCAAGACCTTATCTTACAGAAACATGGTTTGCTGCCCACATCCAAGCTGATTGAAGAAGGATGCGTGCCACTAGCGGTACTTCAACGTACTCGCAACCATTCGTGCATAAAATTCCAATTTCGAGAACGTTTGGATACTGTCTCCCAGACAATGTGATTCGACACTGTAGATTTAAGTTTGTGAGCGTAGCATGAAAGTTAGAGGGGTTTCCAAATATTTTGAAGGTATCAGGCGGCAGTGTTCGACTAGATGAGAGCTGTCGCATAATACTGTTCAGGCTACTTGTACAGGGTATACATGAAGTTCGGGAACACTTTCAATTATTTATTGCACAAGAACTAAACATTGTACAGGTATCATACAAACTGCATTTTGAAGAGAAACTCTGAAAGTTTTTTTTACAAACATTCTATATGCAAACCATGAGTGACCCGGCAGATGTCAATACGGTAATCGAATTCTTGCCCTACCCGCCCCAGCGGCGGTAGTGTAACAATCAGCATGGTTGCTTCATCGACTGTGGCAGTCACTTCCCGTATTCTCTCTCGGAGCTCTGCTACATCACATGGTAGATCTTTAAAGTGTCCCCACAGAAGGTCACACAGAGTGATATCTGATGATGAGGGAGACCATTTCATGAAACAGGCTGTCCCCTTCTATAGCACGGCCGATCCATCGATGCGGCAACTCTGTCTTCAGGTACCCACGAACTTCACGATAAAAATAAGGTGGAGCCGCATCCTGCTGAAAGATGAACAGAGAGTCTGACTGCATTTGAGGCATTAGCCATTGCTGCAACATGTCCAAGTAGGAATATCCAGTGACAGCGCTCTCGGTGAAGAAGAATGGTTCGTACAGTTTTCGACGTGACAAGGCACAAAAAACATTTAACTTTGGGGAATCACAGTCAAATTCAGTGCATTCGTGTGGATGCTTTCTACACCAGATTCGACAATTAAACCTGTTCACTTTCCCATTAGTGTGAAATGTGGCTTCCTTAAGCGATCAACAATGCCGTCCCCATTCTCATTCAATTGTTGCAACTGCAAACAAACCTCACAATGCTTGTCTTTGTCGTCGTCATTGAGCTTCTGCAGTAGCTCTAATTTGAATGTTTTCATAGACAGCTTCTGTTGCAGAACTTTCCACACTGCCAATGGAGCCATTTCAAGTTCACGGGATGCACGATGCACCAATTTCTTTGGACTCCTTATGAAAGCCTCTCGTACGCGCTCCAAATTCACTTCACTCACACTAGGATGACCACTTCTCTTTGCCGGGCACAAGCAACCCGTTCTAACGAATTTGTTGTGCCAGTGGTAAATGGCCTTCCTTGTTGGTGACTTGTTACTGTACTTGGTTCTAAACTTCTGTTGAACAGCTGTAGCACACTTGTTTTTGTCGAACTCCAACACACAGAAAGCTTGCTCAGCACCAGAACTCACTATGTTTGCGACTAACGCTGACTATCGGCAAATTACAAGACTATGCTGTGGCCTTATACAAGAAAAAAACTTTCAGGGTTTCTCTTCAAAATGACATCTGTATGATATCTGTACAATGTTTGGTTCTTGTGCAATAAAGAATTGAAAGTGTTCCAGACTTTATGTACACCCTGTATATAGATGACTGTGATTAAGAGCCTGCAGTAAATATGACAGAAAAATTACTTGTAAGAAAAGTGTTCCTAACTTTGTACATTTAACATAAAACTTTTCTATGTTTGTAAGCCATATAGTTGTCAGTCAAGGAAGATGACCAGATATAACAGCAACCAACATAAAATATAAATGGGAAAAATGAAAATGTAAAGGTTTTGGCCCATTCTATCTAGCACTGCTATTTATCTTTAGTTGTCTTGTTCTTATCTTCAAAAATCTCCAGTCTATTACAGTTCAGTCATCATTTTATTGTTCAACAGTTTTTGAGTTTTGGACCCTTTCCCTCAGTTGTTTCAATGTGAACTTATGGCAGTATACCTTCTGCCTGCATATAGAATGTGAATTTACTAGTGGGTCCACAGCAACTTCTGTGAGATGTTTCTGGATATCAGCTAATCATTGATCATTGTACTTTTTTTTACCCTGTTTATGATATGGAAGATTTTCTTGGCTGATCATTAGTCATCTCTTTGTGCTTTACCATATGTCCATAAAATTTCGTACATCTTTTCCATGCAACTAAGTCACTCTCTAGGGCATGTCTACCTTCATTGGTAGTATCGTAACCTGACGTGAATCAGGACATACTTCAGAAGCTCACACTCAGATCAGAGATAAAGTATGATTTTTGGCTGTCTGTTTCTTGGCATGTGAGCAACTACAGACAGGAGTGAAACCGCAACAAGATCAAGGTGAGACTTTGCAGGTCTCTGTGTTTGGGAACAGTACGGAATGACTCGCCTGTTAGGCTAAGGAGGTAGATATGGTGATGATAGGGGAAATGCAACTCCAGGTTGGCTTACTGGTCAGCTTTTTATTGCTTCTTATAGTGCTAGCAAGGAATGTGCAGAAGAGCTCAGACACTAGTTTATAACTTCAGTAAGCATAAAACATAGATAAGGCTTACAACCAGTTCCCAGAAAAAATGGCCACTCCAGCCTACAACTTGATTAAGAGTCAGGTGTACACAGTAATATATGATACCAGAGAGCATGAACCATGGAGGTGCCAGATTCTGTTCTTCTACTTGTCACAATGTAAGTGACATAGAGACATAGGTAATGTAGACAAATGTATGATAGAAACAATAGCTCCAGTCCAAAGGTACATACAGGCAAGTTTTTGCAAGCCCTCCTTAGTGCACAATGTTAACTGAGTCTGACTGTTCACTTACATAGTATTAAATGTAGGCTCATCCATCTGAGGCTGCCGTCACTCATTGGAACTTCTGAACTCTGCCGTGCTTAGCATTTGAGGGCCTCTATGTATGGTGTTTGGTGCTGTTTCATTCCATATGGGATGTGACTGCATCATTTTTTATCTCCAATGCATGTGAAATCAACAGTTTCTCAATGCGCATGGACTGACAAAATCAGCTTGTACTGTGAGCTTCTACCTAAGTTATAAGTCTCACAGCCAGAAGAAAATTAGTATACCCTTTTAGCGTCTGCAGCTCATGGTGGGGTCCCAGGTTCAATTCCCGGTGGGAATCAGAGATTTTCACCTGCCCCAAGGTGACTGGGTGTTGTTGTGTTGTCATCATCATCATCATCATCATTCATCCCCATTATGGTTGGAGGAAGGCAACAGCAAACCACATCCATTAGGACCTTGCCTAGTCTCCTGCATCATTCCCCTACACTCTGTCAAGAAGCATGGGACTTCATTTCTATTTTCCACACCCCTTTAGAAGCTGCAACAGTGTATATGGAGTACACGAAATCTTTACATTTACGGATAAATAGCACAAGCAGTTCTGAGGTAACAGGTATCGACCCATGCTGAAACACCCATAATAGTATGTGTTATAGCCTCCACGGGCAGGAAGGCAGGCGTGGACTCTGGTATCCAGTTGATCGTACCGATAGCAAATACTAGCCTGCGATATGTTATGCCATGTGTGCTTGACTTGTTCATCTAGTTCTGTAAAAGTTGATGGTTGATGTGTTACATGAGTCACTTCTCATCCTATCATATCCCACATGTGCTTGATTTGAGATAAGTTTGGAGATTGAGCTAGTCTTGGAAGTTGCTGCACGTCTTGCACATCACGCTAAATTTCACTGGCAGTATGTGGGCAAGCATCACTCCTGTTGCAAGAATGACACAGTAATGGGTCTAACAACATTCTGCATGTACTGAGTACTGGTTAGCTTACCCTCCAGAAACACCAGAGATGAAAAAGAGTTTTAGCTTATCGCACTGCAGTCCATAAGGCCTAGGATGGGGCCAGTGAGTCTTGGACAAATACACACTAGAAGACACTACTCACCAGGTCTACATCGTACATGCAAATGACCATCATTTGTATGCAGACAGAATCTGCTTTCATCACAGAAGACGATGGTGTGCCGTTCCCTCTTCACAGTTTCCTCTGACAGTATCAGGCATACTGTGCACAGTGATACTGTGGTATGAGTGAAAGGTGGGCTAGAGGTGTGCACGCCCATAATCCCACTCCTAATAACCAGTTTGCAACAGTTCATGTTGACCTGTCTGGGCTCACAAGCCTTCTTCTCTGTGCTGTGGTAGCTGTATGATCTGCCACTGCTGCCCTTACAATACGACAATCCTGGCAGGCATCTGTGCTGTGTGAACGTCCAGAATCGCACCTACAGGTGTGAGAATGTTTATGTGACCACTGATACCAGCATCATTGCACAACAGTTGCAGCATGTCTAATTTGAGTGACAATTCTCGGAAAGAATCATCCCGTCACTTGGAAGGTCACAATTTGATCCCTTTCAAACTCATTCAGTTGGTTGCATGAAGCACAACTGCATCTCTGTGGCATGGTGCCTGGTTGCTCCATACATTTGCACAACACCGAGCCTTCTGGCTGTGAGCACTCCCTGTTAAAGGGTAGACACATATGGCGCTCTTTCCAGTGACGCCTATCGGGAGAGGATGACACAGTGCTCGGCTGATACCAATGAGTCTTCCAAGACCTGTTCAGATGGAGTATGAGTCAAAAGCAACTTTGGAGTACCATTATTATTCACTAGCAGACACATAAGGGCTGAAAGTATGGCAAAATGGGCAAGTCTCTGGATAGGCATGCCATAATTGGGAAGTGGCACAAGCAGTATTCATACAGGGAACCAAAGTTGAGAGGATTAGAACAGTGGTGAGAGCAAGAGGTGAGGATTTAATGGTAGCACAAGTAGTAGATCTCACATTAACAGATGAAGCATCCATTACATTGTGTAAAGAAAAGTTCAATGAATCCAGTCACATGAGAGATTATTGTTCTAGCTGTAAGAAAGGAAGCCATCATGTGAGGAATTGCACTATGGAAAAACATGTCAGGAAAATATATGCCATGCTGCCGAATTGTAGTGGAGCAGAGAAATGAGAACACCATCCTCCCTCACCACCAAGGAGGTCGTCACGAGGAAATGGGAAGCAAACGACCAACGGTGTGTCATCAGTGTGATCTTCAAGGGCGTCTAGGGCTGTATGATAAGGCTAGACCCTTGATATGTTACATTTGTAAAGAACCACAACACTTAATGTGACAGTGTAATGTCAATGCTAGACTAGCGAACGTGAAGAATCAGAAAGCGAGAAACAAAAGTATGGAATGAGTAAGCAGTTGATCCATACCACAAAGTTGTACTCAGTAGACTGCAAGGGCAGGAATAATTTTGTAAGTATATGACATGTGCGGGACCCACAAGTTTCATTGTAGATAGTGCTGCTCAGGCATTTATTTAGGTTATTTCTTTCAGCTAAGTGTTGATGATCTTGTCTTGTACCAGACTGTAAAGGAGTGAAGATAGTTTACTGTTGTTGTTGTCTTCAGTCCTGAGACTGGTTTGATGAAGGTCTCCATGCTACTCTATCCTGTGCAAGCTGCTTCATCTCCCAGTACCTACTGCAACCTACATCCTTCTGGATCTGCTTCGTATATTCGTCTCTTGGTCTCCATCTACGATTTTTACCCTCCATTACTAAATTGGTGATCCCTTGATGGCTCAGAACATGTCTTACCAACCGATCCCTTCTTCTAGCCAAGTTGTGCCACAAATTTCTCTTCTCCCCAGTTCTATTCAATACCTCCTCAATAGTTATGTGATCTATCCATCTAATCTTCAGCATTCTTCTGTAGCACCACATTTCAAAAGCTTCTATTCTCTTCTTGTCTAAACTATTTATTGTGCACATTTCACTTCCATACATGGCTACACTCCATACAAATACTTTTAGAAATGACTTCCTGACACTTAAATCTATACTCGATGACTTCACCACGAATTTTACTTTAGAGAATTTTCATCAGTCTCACCACATTCGTGAAGTACTTCAAATAGATTGATGCAAATAAACTGATCAGTTTTTAAAATCTATACACGTGTCCACTGAGTGAACTGACTTGCAGCACTGTATGCATAGTATCCACCTCAATTTTAATCTGGTAAAAGAATGGTGCATGAGAATGTTTTGTGGGCACCTGGAAGAAGAGAAATGCTTAGCTAGTTGTTGGGTTCATCTTTTCAATTTCTTTTTGTAGTAGACGGCTCAAAGTTTTCCCATCTGCAGGCATAAGTTCACAGTGACAGTTTGTAGTCAGCCATGAGTTTACCTTGGTACTGAGTTATGAGAATCTGACATCCCCACATAAAAGCCAAATTCCACTGCTGGTGGTGAGCTTTGGGCGTGAAGCTCAAGATCAGCTCTCCTGCTGCTAGCACTGTTGGTGATTCAATAAATAAAAGGACCTATTGGTGATGCATCTTGTTGGTGTGTTACTGGATGATTCCTGCCTTAGTACCTGTGGTGACCATAGTCATACATTGCAGCTCAATAATGATGTCATATACCCAGTGAGGTGGCACCCAAACCCTTGGACTAGAACTGGGTCCTGTATCGAGATTCCCAACTGGGCACTCGATGATGGTTGTTAGTCGTCTGGCTGAAGTAGAACTACTGTTCGTTGTTGGTGCACACGTAGCCACTTAGTTCGATGCTTCCCCTAGATAGATGTGATGTAGTTGGTGCTTATAAAGGTGTTAGCGTGTCACCCTGTTCGATTCCTGAAAAATGCAAGTAATTTGCATTTCGGAAATCCGTACTAGGCATTTTGTTGGACAATTTGAAGAGAGCTGAAATATTGCAGGTGGTAGATACCATTAATAGCACAGAAGTTCTTGAATATCTGCACTCGGAATTGGAGCCCATTTTCTGAGGTAATGACCTTTGGAAGACTACTTAATGTAAATATGCAGGTTAATGCCAGAGTAGTGGCTTCTGCTGAGGTGGAGAATTTTGACGACATATTGTAAGTGTGACATCTCATAGTCACTAACATCTACATATTTTGCTGGAATGGGCTTGTAAAGTTTATGTGCAGTTGATTCAAAAGATCCAGTAGTGATAGCCTAAAACTGAAACTGCTGACAGGTTGTTGGTTACACTTTACAACATGTGGCATCTCAATGACATCTTTGATCATGCTCTGGTGATGTCTCAATGGCCTAGTTTTATGTATATTTACACACAATACAGAGTTAAGGATTAATATTTCTATTATTTACACCATTCCCTTAAATGGCACAAAATGCATATACTATATTTATAGATTTCTTTATTCCTATTCAGGAATTCATCTATGGTACAGAAGGAGTTGTCAGGGAGATATGATTTCAATTTATTTTTGAAGCTATTACTGCTGTCTGTCAGACATTTTATTTCATCTGGTAATTTGTCAAAAAATTTTATACCAACATATTTTACCTCTTTCTGTGCCAAAGATAGGTTGAGTAAAGGATATTGTAAGTCTTTCTTTTTTCTGGTATTATAATCATGAATGCCACTGTTGTTTTTAAACTGGTCCATGTTGTTGAGAGCAAATTTCATTAGTGAGTAAATGTACTGTGAAGTTGTTGTAAATATTCCCAATCTTTTAAAAAGATGCCTACAAGATTTGCGACTATGAACCTCACACATTACTCTAACCACTTTCTTTTGAGCAGTGAATACTTTTCCTCTAAATGTTGAGTTACCCCAAAATATTATTCCGTATGACATCAGAGAGTGTAAGTATGCAAAGTGTGTTAGCTTACTAATTTATATATCCTCAAAATTGGCAATTATTCTGAGTGCAAAAGTTGCTGAACCTAGAAGCTTTAGAAGATCCAAAATACGAATTTTCCAATTAAGATTCTTATCTACGTGTACACCCAAAAACTTAGTATGTTGTACCCTGTCTACTGATTTCTGTTGATGTGTTATATTTAATGAAGGAACTGTACTTTTTGCAGCAGAAAATTGAATGTACTGTGTTGTTTCAAGGTTTAGAGCAAGCCCATTTGCAGAAAACCAATTAATGACTTTTCCAAAGACCTTATTTGTATCATTTTCAATTGGAGTTTCTTTTACCGCATTAATAATGATGCTTGTATCATCAGCAAACAGTGTCAGTTCAAAACGTGAAACTTCCTGGCAGATTAAAACTGTGTGCCCGACTGAGACTCGAACTCGGGACCTTTGCCTTTCGCAGGCAAGCGCTCTACCACCTGAGCTACCGAAGCACGAGTCACGCCCGGTACTCACAGCTTTACTTCTGCCAGTACCTCGTCTCCTACCTTCCAAACTTTACAGAAGCTCTCCTGCGAACCTTGCAGAACTAGCACTCCTGAATGAAAGGATATTGCGGAGACATGGCTTAGCCACAGCCTGGGGGATGTTTCCAGAATGAGACTTCCACTCTGCAGCGGAGTGTGCGCTGATATGAAACTTCCTGGCAGATTCTTTCAGGAGTGCTAATTCTGCAAGGTTCGCAGGAGAGCTTCTGTAAAGTTTGGAAGGTAGGAGACGAGGTACTGGCAGAAGTAAAGCTGTGAGTACCGGGCGTGAGTCGTGCTTCGGTAGCTCAGATGGTAGAGCACTTGCCCGCGAAAGGCAAAGGTCCCGAGTTCGAGTCTCGGTCGGGCACACAGTTTTAATCTGCCAGGAAGTTTCATATCAGCACACACTTCGCTGCAGAGTGGAAATCTCATTCTGGAGTGTCAGTTCAGTTTCCTGTTTCAGATATGAAGAGAGGTCGTTCACATACAGGGTGTTACAAAACAGTACAGCCAAACTTTCAGGAAACATTCCTCACACACAAATAAAGAAAAGTTGTTATGTGGACATGTGTCCGGAAACGCTTAATTTCCATGTTAGAGCTCATTTTAGTTTCGTCAGTACGTACTGTACTTCCTCGATTCACCGCCATTCCAACGTGATCAAATTGTAAATTTTCACAATCAACACGTGTGGGCTGACGAGAATCCGCACGCAATTGTGCAATCACGTCATCAACACAGATTTTCTGTGAACGTTTGGGCAGGCATTGTTGGTGATGTCTTGATTGGGCCCCATGTTCTTCCACCTACGCTCAATGGAGCACGTTATCATGATTTCATACGGGATACTCTACCTGTGCTGCTAGAACATGTGCCTTTACAAGTACGACACAACATGTGGTTCATGCACAATGGAGCTCCTGCACATTTCAGTCGAAGTGTTTGTACGCTTCTCAACAACAGATTCGGTGACCGATGGATTGGTAGAGGCGGACCAATTCCATGGCCTTCACGCTCTCTTGACCTCAACCCTCTTGACTTTCATTTATGGGGGCATTTGAAAGTTCTTGTCTACGCAACCCCAGTACCAAATATAGAGACTCTTCGTGATCGTATTGTGGACGGCTGTGATACAATACGCCATTCTCCAGGGCTGCATCAGCACATTAGGGATTCCATGCGATGGAGGGTGGATGCGTGTATCCTCGCTAACGGAGGACATTTTGAACATTTCCTGTAACAAAGTGTTTGAAGTCATGCTGGTACGTGGTGTTGCTGTGTGTTTCCATTCCATGATTAATGTGATTTGAAGAGAAGTAATAAAATGAGCTCTAACATGGAAAGTGAGTGTTTCTGGACACATGTCCATACAACATATTTTCTTTCTTTGTGTGTGAGGAATGTTTCCTGAAAGTTTGGCCATACCTTTTTGTAACACCCTGTATATCAAGAACAGAAGGGGACCCATGATTGAACCCTGTGGAACACCTAATATAATTTCACCCCAATTAGATGAAGCGGCAAACTTATTTAAATCACTTTACCCATATATGGAAAGTTTTTGCTTCCTGTTCTGTAGGTACAACTTAAACCACTCATATGCTACTCCATGTATATCACAGAACTGTAATTTCTGTAACATAATGTCATGGTTTACACACTCAAATGCTTTGGACAAGTCACAGAAAATTCCTATTGGAGACATTTTACTATTTAAAGACTCTATTATGTGGACAGTAAAATTGTATATTGCTGTCTCAGTGGAACAGCCTTTTCGAAATCTGAACTGTGATTTACTAAGTATCCCATTACTGCTGAGAAGGCTAACCACTCTCGAGTACATTACTTCCTCGAAGATTTTTGAAAATGCTGTAAGCAAGGATACTGGCTAATAATTATTGACATCAGTGGTGTCCCACATTTTGTAGCGCGGCCTGACAATGACATATTTTAACCTGTCTGGAGAAATACCTTGAGTTAATGATGCATTATATATGTGACTCAAAACATCAGCTGTAATTGCTCCACATTGTTTTAATATCTTATTAGAGATATCATCTACTCCAACAGAACATTTATTTTTCAAAGATTTAATAATTTTACTTATTTCACAAGAGGTTGTTAGGTGAAACTTAATCTGAGTAATTTTTTTCAAAACAGACTCTTCCATGTACTGCCTGGCTTTTTCTTTTGAACTGTTCTCAGCAATTTTTTCTCCTACACTTAGGAAATGGTTGTTAAATACATTAACTACTTGTGTAATGTTGGTTAGGATGGAGGAGTGTTTAGAAGTCAGATTGTATGACCTGTGGAACATCACTACCGCCTTCAGCCATTGCAGAGAGCAAAAGTACTTTCTGGCTTACCCAAAGCCTACTGCAGAAGTAAAACAAGTTTTTGATCTCTACAAAAATGTAGGAAAAGATAGCTTGCTACTTACCGTAAAGATAACACTCTTAGAGTTAAAAGACACTTAGTGTCTATCTTTTGCTGCAGTGTTGATATTCCTACCTGGAGTTTCCACTGTTAGGTTTTTGAACTTGGTTGTTTTGGTCATTGGTCAAATCCTACAGGACAGCCACTGCCTGCATAATCACTTACACACTGTAGAAGTTGAGC
The DNA here is from genome assembly GCF_021461395.2 of Schistocerca americana. Lineage (NCBI taxonomy): Eukaryota > Metazoa > Arthropoda > Insecta > Orthoptera > Acrididae > Schistocerca > Schistocerca americana. The sequence continues at coordinate 606,452,093 of NC_060121.1, forward strand.
CTAGGGTACTGGTTTTACTACCTGTGAGGTTGTTAGTAGTAGGTCAATAAGGGCTGCTAGGGTTGGTCTCCAGTGTGCAGAGGAGTTGAAAACTTCATATTGCCTAACTGGCAACTATGAGAGAGCATGCACATTGGCACACTGAGGGTAGAAATGGGATTTTAAACTGACAGCCACAGATGAAGACAGCCCAGCTCTGTAATAATTTAACAATGTATCATGAAATGTGGTGGCATAGGAAAAAAGTGTCAGATAGGGTTTATGATTAGTGAATTGTTCAAGTAAAGTGCCAAAAATGATCCAGAGAATTTTTGAATATCACAAATGAGAGTGGAGGCTTTATAGTTCAAGGCAATAACAGGGGTTTCAACACACAAACATTGGATGCTCTGGTCTGTCTGATGGATGACATCACTGTGCCAGGCTATAACGGAATCCGTTTTTTGTGAGAATGAGAGGCAACAGAACAAAATGGGTGAGCCAAGGTAGGTGGCTTCCGGGTAGCTAAGGCATATTCCTCTTCTGAAGTCCATTCATAATGAATGCGTTTTGTGAAGCTTGTTCAGTGGTGCAGCAATGATAATGAAAAATGTGTAAATGTTAACTGCCAGTACCGAGTGTATTTCTTTAAAGATTCCAAGGTTTAGTACAGTTGTGAATGATTTGGAATGTGTCTCCATTGGTTGCCTACCATCCTTGCCCAAGACATGTCCCATGTATTCCAGTTAAGGCTGAAAAAGTGTGCACTACTGTTATTTACAGCACAACTCCAGTTATGTAATTCCAACATTGTGAGGGTATCAAGATCAGCAACTCAACATATTTGTAATCTATTAATTACGGTTTCCATCAGAGTTGTGTACAATATTTTTATTAGTGATTAAATTTGAGTAATTCTGCTCACTGTCAAACCATTACTTCCATTGCCACCAACCACAACATAAAAAGGCATATTTTCTCGCGCCTATGTAAGCTTCTGTTAAATGAAACAGAAATACAATGAGAGTTATGGATCCTCAAACAAGTAGCAGTAGACAATGGTTTTAAGAGAAACTTAGTTACAAGCTTCCAAAAAAGTACAAAAGGGGAAAAAGGCAATATAAAGAAGAAAAATGTTTATTATATTGAACTATTATGGTTCTATTATGGAAAAGCCAAAGAACGTTTTCCTTAAATAGTAAAAAACATCATTTCATACAACTAAGACATGAAATTGTAAAAAATGAAAATATTATTATGCACCTGGTGCATATACATTGAAATGCAGAACTTGTGATTGTTTTTATATAGGTCAAACTTGTCAGAATTTTATAACTAGATACAAGAAACATATCACCCCACACAACAAGATTACAAGATTACTGTTGGCCATCATTTGTAAAGCACGAAACATACAGAATGTAGTACTGAAAGTACTATGAACATTTTACAAATAGCACCTAAAGGAATGAAGTTAGATATACATGAAGAATGGGAAATATAGAAACAGAAGACAGAAGATGAAGGACCCAGGCAAATTGGTGAACGAAGAGTCCAAATTTAAATAAATTAATTATCTTGGTCTTTTTAAAAAGATTCATGATTTAGCAAAGCTGTTAGCTAATGACATATCAGTAGTTTATAAAATAATGCAACAATGTCCAAGACCTTTATCAATACAGTATTACTACGTTTAGTTGTAAGCTTATGATCTTTGGAGAGACAGAGCATATGACCACACATACACAGCTGAAGGTGCCTGTCAAAATTTTTGTCTAAACAACTACAGACAGCTACTTTTTTTAATGTACCAAGACTATCTTAACCCTTTTAGTGCCAAATACGATCTGATCGTGATCCAGATTTTCGGCAAAAAATGCCAGTAACGATCTGATCGTGATGCCTTTCTCATTCATTTTTTCTGCGCTTGAAGGCAAAGTTGTTAGTATTTCCTAGCGAATGAGAAAGGCATCACGATCAGATCGTTACTGGCATTTTTCGCCGAAAATCTGGATCACGATCAGATCGTATTTGGCACTAAAAGGGTTAATACAGTCAAATAACATTTGTTATATTGATCTGGAGTAAAAACAAAAATATTATGTACAGTCAAACATTAGAAATGCAGGTACGTTATAAAAGATTTATAGCACTACTGAAATCTGTACACACAAAATGCTCGAATGTTATATATATATATATATATATATATATATATATATATATATATATATATATATATATATATATATATATATATTAAAAAAAATCATGTTTCGTTAATAGCAGTGTACCTTATGATGTAGGTAACAGTTTGAGAACGACCAAAAATCTTCCAAACTGATACTAATAAAAATATTATGTGCAACTCCAACAGAAAACCTAATAAACTGCAGCTCCATTTACTGTAGCAAGAGTGAATACTTACCCAGTATTACATAAAGCACATACTTGGTCTGTTCCCATGTTAACTGCTTTATCTAAGAGGTAATTAGTATATACATCCAGATCTACATCAAATTGCTGTTTGTCCCTCCTTTCAAAATCATTTCAGCGCACTATCAGAAAATTTAATGTGTTGCATTTTCCTGAACAGTTTAATGCATCAAATGCTTTGCAAAAGTCTGCTACTGAGGGTATATTTCCTTTAATGTTAACAAATATTGGACTGACAATAATCATATATGTTAAATTTGCATAAATGTTCAGTCATTTGGTTGTGATTAATAAATTTCTGTGCTGTTGGTGTGGCAGGTAAGATGTTAACTACCTGGTAATCACAAGATGAGTGTGTGTTTTATTCTTAGGACTATGCCTGTTTCCTGTGAATGGGATACAGTTCATTCAGGAGAGAGAAAATAAATATGTTTGACAACACTAGTACTAAGTTATTTGTGATTTCTTGCTGAAGGTAATGCTCATATTGTCATTGTCTATAGCTTCACAAGGAATTCTCCATTTACTGTGTTTATTTTAAAGTATTTTACATGGAAGATGTCAGGGTCAGATATGTTTTCTTGCCATTCTTGCAGATGATAGTTCTTTGGGGCTGTCTGGTACTGAAAAACGTTCATTCAGTTAATCAGCCAAGACCTGAAATACATATTCTGATTTTGTCTTCAATGTTCCACAGAACAACACGGCTTTCATTGCTGCGCAGAACTCGACGGGTGCACCACATTCTATCACTGGAAATGTATTGCTTTACCCTGTTGTCAGCTTTCAGTATTCTTCGTAACATTCAGGCTTGGGATTTTATTTGAAACGCCTATGAGCAGCACTCCTGTTGTTCATGATTTAATGTACTCCAGTTGTCGGCCAAGAAGCAAGAGTTTTGCTTACTCAGAATGTAGATACAAAAGCATACATGTCAGAAAGAGCCATGAGCTTATCAGGAAGTTCAACAATTTTGCCTTCTCTAGACCACTCACTGATTATTTAGTGCCACTGGTTTTCCGAGCAGTCTGCTGTTAACAGGGTCATGGTCAATTGGTCTTACTTGTTCATTGTTCTTATATCATGTGATGAGGGACTTGGAGAGGGAATCCAACTGGTATGTTTTGCTGCAGTTAGTCCAGAAGACTCAAATAGCATTTACCACCCATTACTCTACCTTTTGTAAGGCATCAACATAGTGAATTGCTTTTGTACGCTCAAAAATATATTATCTCACCTTTATGCCAAACTAACTTAATCTTATTCAGTGAATGGCCAGTAACTTTCTATCCAAGGCTTTGGTTGTTGTTGACTAAAAGATAAAAAAAAAGTAGCATTCTGTCTAATGTAGACCAAACTATGTTGAGCGGTTTATTTTCGCATTTCCTTCTGGTTAAAGTTAAAAAATGTGCATGTGTTTTGCACAAAGTCTTTTCATAGTTACTTCTTTATTAAAACGTGTATTCTTACTTCCACTCAAGCAGCCACAGCAGGGCCTCATGCCTAATGCTACGAGCCTGGTGGTGAACATCCATCACTAAGAAAGCAGTAGTTGACATGTTAAAACATCATTCACTGAATACCATGTTGTGCTCTTCATTGATGTTTTCATCATTAGTTGTGGTTTCAGGATATCCATCATGTGGATCATTTTCAAGAGAGCCATGTCTGAATTCAGTAGCCCATTTTTCGACAGTTACAATTAAGAAGCAGACTTCTTGTAAACATTAAACAACTTGCGATAAACATCCACTGACAATGCTACATTCAAATCTATCAATTTTATGATGGCACAAGTTTTTCCATTTGTTCACCATAATGAAAAAACAGTGCTGCTTTAAACAGCACATACATTCTACATCAAACTGATACTTGATTTGTATTACAGCACAAATTGCACCAACATAAGAAATACCAAATTTTATTAATTTCAACACAATCTCTGTACTGGGCCATGAATTTTCTCTCTTCTCTCATACAACCAGTAATTCCCTTCCTCTGAATCTAATATGCTACAAGCTGTTGTTATCATCTTCAGTCCGAAGACTGGTTTGATGCAGCTCTCCATGCTACTCTATCCTGTGCACGCCTCTTCATCTACAAATAACTACTGCAACTTACATTCTTGTGAATCTACTTACCGTATTCATCTCTTTATCTCCCTCTACAATTTTTACCTCCTACACCTCCTACCTCCAAGTGGTGATCCCTTGACGTCTCAGAATGTGTTCTATCAACTGATCCCTTCTTTTAGTAAGTTGTGACACGTATTTCTTTCCTCCCCAATTGTATTCAGTAACTCCTCATTAGATACATGATTTACCCAGCTAATCTTCAGCATTCTTCTGTAGCACCACATTTCAAAAGATTCTATTCTCTTCTTGTCTAAACTGTTTATTGTCCATGTTTCACTTTTACACTACATATAAATACTTTCAGAAAAGACTTCATAATATTTAAAACTATATTCATTGTTAACAAATTTCTCTTCTTCATAAACACTTCTATTGCCACTGGCAATATAGATTTTATGTTCTCTTCACTTTGCCTATTACTACCAGTTATTTTGCTGCCTAATAACAAAACTCATCTACTAAGTTAAGTGCCTTGTTTCCTAATATAATTCCCTCAGCATCAACACAGTGAATTCAACTACATTCCATTAGCCTTGTTTTGCTTTTGTCGATGTTCATCTTATATCCTTTTTTCAAGACCCTGTGTGTGCTGTTCAACCACTCTTCCATGTCCTTTGCTATCTCTGACAGAATTACAATGTCACTGCCAAACCTCAAAGATTTTATTTCTGCTCCCTGAACTTTAACTCCTACTCCTACTCCACATTTTTCTTTGGTTTCCTTTACTGCTTGCTCTGCACAGATTGAATAACACAAGGAATAGGTTACAACCCTGTCTCACTCCCTTCTCAGTCATTGCTTTCTTTTCATGGCCCTCAACTCGCATAAATGCCTTCTGGTTTCTGTACAAGTTGTTTTGCTCCCTGTATTTTACTGCTGCTGCCTCCGGAATTTCCAAGAGAGTGTTCCAGTCAACATTGTGTCCAGGTAGCTACGTGGTCAGAGCATCCATCTAGAAAGCAGGAGACCTGGGTTTGAATCCCGGTCTGGCACAAATTTTCAACTTTCACTATTGATGTAAATCAATCGCCACTAGCAGCTACATGTAGTAATTCATTTGTATCTTGGCTGTCAACAGCTTTCTGTTAAAGTCTAGAAACACTATAAATGGAGGTTTATCTTTGCTTAATCTATGTTCTAAGATAATTCGTAGTGTCAGTATTGCCTCACATGTGCCTGCATTTCTCACAAATCCAAAATGATCTTCCCTGAAGTCCGCTTCTACCAGTTTTCCCATTCTCCTACAAGGAATTTATATTAGTATTTTGCAACCATCTTATCAAACTGATAGTTCGCAAACATTCACACCTATCAGCACCAGCTTTCTTTGGAATTGAAATGATTATATTCTTCTTAAAATCTGAGGGTATTTTGCCTGACTCATAATTTTGCAAAACAGATCAAAGAGCTTTTTCATCGCTGCCTCTCCCAAGTCAGTAAGTGGGTCTGATGAAATATTGTCTACTCTTGGGGCCTTGTTCTGACTTAGGTCCTTTCAGTGTTCTGTCAAATTCTTCTTGCAGAATCATGTCTCCAATCTCATCTTCATCTACATCCTTTCCTTTGACATTTCAATAATATTGCCTGCAAGTTCATCTCCCTTGTGCAGACCTCTATATACTCCTCCCAACTTTCAACTTTCCCTTCTTTGCTTAGGACTGGTTTTCCATTTAAAGTCTTGATATTCATATTGTTGCTTCTTTTTTCTCCAAAGGCCTCTTTAATTTTCCTGTATGTGGTATCTATCTTTCCTCTAGTGAGATATGCTTATAAATCCTTACATTTGTCCTTTAGCCAATCTTGCTTAACCATTTTGCACTTTGTCAGTCCATGTTTTTTGACATTTGTATTCCTTTTTGCCTGTTTCATTTGCTGCATTTTCATATTTTCTCCTTTCATCAATTAATTTTAATTTCTCCTGTGTCACCCAAGGATTTCTACCAGGCTTTCTCTTTCTACCTATTTGATCCTCAGCTGCCCTTACTATTTTATCTCTTAAAGCTACCCATTCTTCTTCTACTGCATTCCTTTCCTTTCCCCTGTTCTAGTCAATCACTCCCTAATGCTCCTCTGAAACTCTCTACAACCTCTGGTTCTTTCAACTTATCCAAGTCCCATCTCGATAATTTCCTACCTTTTTGTAGTTTCTTCGATTTTAATCTAAAGTTTATAACTAATAAATTGTGGTCAGAGTCCACATGTGCCCCTGTAAATGTCTTACAATTTAAAACCTGATTCCTAAATCTCTGTCTTACCATTATATAATCAATCTGAAACCTTCCAGTGTCTCCATGTCTCTTCCAAACATACAACCTTTTTTCACGATTCCTAAACCAAGTGTTAGTGATGATTAAACTATGCTCTATACAAAATTCTACTTGGCAATTTCCTCTTTCATTCCTTACCCCTAGTCGATATTCATCTACTATTCTTCCTTCTCTTCCTTCACATACTAACGAATTCCAGTACCCTATAACAATTTCATTAATTACTATTGTGATCCACAAATTATTTCCAATAAGAAAAGTTAAATGTTTATGGGTACACAAATAATAAATATTCTGAAGCTCTCAGCTTGGATCAAATACTTTCATCTGACACCATACTAATAACTGGTACACATCAGTTTACATTGGTGCTGTTACCAGTAATCAAACACAGCTCCACTGAATTAAAAGCATGAATGCTACTATTTAGCTATGGAAGGGGATAATTATATTTACAACACGAATAAAAAATGCTACTATCTAGCTATTGAGGAGGATAATTATATTTACAACACGAATAAAATATCATGAGGAAAATGAGAAAAAATGAGTTATACCCAACGAAACACCACTAATGTTGAGAGTGGAGGAGGACAGGGGTGGCAAACGATGCGTCACTTTTGAAGGACATTATTCCACTGGGCTGTATTTTTAATTACTTTATTTTGCACTACACAGTCCCGTGGAATAATGTGCTCCTTCAAATTTATCGAGGCTGCAGTGCCCAACCAGACTAGAAGGACTAATATGTTACTTATGTGGAAAGATGGTCTCGAACTGGCCCTGGGAATGATTCGTATTACAGGATGTTCTTGATAAAACTGGTAAATCCACGTTCCATTAACACTAGTTATGCCAGAAACATTTTTAAAGTTTGCTTCATGGTATCTGTTCAGCATTTATTTCCACCATTTAACATAGGTACATAGGTTTCCTTTTACTCATTTATGAAAGAGTAACATCAAAAATTTCCTGACAAAGACATCACACAGAATTTCGGACACAGCCAGCAGGTCAATCTGTAGTGTAGCTACAATGTCCTCGAATAAATATCATTGTTTCCTCAAACTATTTTATAGGCAGTTCAAATGGTTTTCTGTGTCAATGAAATCACTCTCTGCCCACTTGTATCCTTGTCCTTTAATAATTTTCTTCCCTTTAAATTTTCAGAAACCACTCAAGATGAGATGGAGAAAATTTCCAGAAGCCCACTGAAAATGCTTAAAGCTTTCAGATGAATAAATTTTTGAAATTTTGAAAAATTCATGACATGAAAGCATTCCCTTCTCCGCTACAGGCTAATAATGACAGAATATTTTATGCTGAGCCAATTGAAACTGCCCCTTATTATTCATAAAGGATACCACTGTCATCTGTATTTCAAGGAAGGGAACAATGGAGTGTGTAACTACATGTTGCATTAACAATGATCATGATGATGATAATGATAATAATAATAATATGAATATGAATAATAATAATAATAACAATTTGAAAAAAGGTAAAATGTTATGTGAAATGATTTTTCTGAAAATAAGAAATAAACCAGATTACAGAAACATTTGACGTGCCTTTAAATAATGCTCAAAAATATGTACAGCGGTTGATATTTTCATACATCAGACATGTAATGAAACCATTGAGTAGAACTCCACCAGACACATATCCTAAGTTGTCTTTAAAATTCTAAGATTCTGATTTACACATGTACTTTTTATTCTCAATTGTCACCTCACTTGCTGTATGATTTCAAGAGTCACAGACAGGTGCATCAATATGATATCTTTTTACACTTTATTTTCATAGCTGGCAGCAGCCGTTTGTGAAATCTTTCATTTTTCCACGGATCAATAATTAACTTTTTCTTAATTATAGTGATAACTTTGAAGGAATTAATTCTTTCTTTGCAAAACTAAACCTCACACTGGTCAGTTTGATACCCCATTTGTTGATTCCCACATTTCATTTAACTACGAAAATGTGCACACAACCCATTGTGTAATTTCTGGGGAGTCTTGTTCTTTCTCCACCCAAACACCTGATCAATGACTGACTCTCACAATTACAATTTGATCATTTGCAAAAACACATCTTTATACACATAAAAAATGCATTATCTTATTTTTACCCTGATTTTCAAACAACAGAATTAATGTGACAACAATAAACTGATAACAGGCAATCTACAGTTTTGCTAATATCTACACTTCATACTTGTTGTACTATGTGAAATCAAACATGAATGTTAACACTGTATTTAGTAAAAGGTAATTATTAAGTAGGCTACTCATAACTTGATACCAGTCAGAAATAAACTATTCGCCCAAAAATAATTTTAAAAAATGCCATAAAGGCTCCCAGCAAATGAGACACTATTAGAGAGGTCTTTTTTTATCAGCCAACAGTTGCTTTTAAACTTCTGTCACTAATCAACCTTTGTCAGTTATGCATTTTTAGGGATGTATTTCTTGCTGCTCTGAAGTGAATAGTATGTTCATAACAGGCTGTATTCAGTCACTAGATTGTTTTAATATCTAACATTTAACATTTCTTGTAAGTCTTTGAAGACCCATCTTCCATCCGTAACTGAGACAGATAACTGAGCAGCATGCAGACAGTCATTTTTATTACTTATGTTTCAACATGAATTTTGGATTGGAAAGATCATCTTTATGGTAAAATTCTTAATGTGCAATCTAAAAATAAATATTCCAGTTAAATTACACATATTTTGGGCAATATCCTTAGCAGATAATCTTAGGCAAAGTGGATCTGAAATGAGTTATGAGAAAGAAAAGAATAAGAGTCCAGAAAACTTGGTTTTATTACAATAATAGTAGAATAGTAATGAGATACGAGGCTTTAATGTTTCAGATTATCAAATCATCTTAATACAATTCTGAAGCCTAATACAGAAATGTCATAATGGCAGTGGAGTGCAGTCGATATGACATTTTACTGTGACAGGAGTTTTCTGTATCTTTATTTTGTATAAAGCACTTAAGTAATGTTTGGTATGACCCATTATGGAAAGAAGGTGTCAATTACTACGGCTTTGGGCCTGTACTTGGGAGAATCAACATTCAAATCACTATCCAGTCATTCAGATTTTCCATTGTTTCCATAACCCCACTTCACACAAATATGAGACTAAAGATTAGATTTGCTTCATTCCAATTGATCCGTAGTGAGGAGGTCCTTCAGGATGTGGAACACATCAGAAAAACAACAATACATGACAAATATTTACAACTAAAACAAATAAGCTAATGTACCATTCCACAGTTCCCAAGTGGAATGATTGTCATTTTTTAATGAACACTATATGAAAGAGTCATTTTACATATAATAATGCACTGAATTTAAAATAAAAAAGTTTATTTATTTATTTATAAGGTAATAAACATGTAATACAACTACTATAATACTTATTTACAATGAACACATTACTGCACTGAAATGGTGCAGAAGTTAGATTGTACATACACACACACACACACACACATTTACAATGAACACATTACTGCACTGAAATTGTGCAGAAGTTAGATTGTACTTACACACACACATTACACACATATACAATGAACACATTACTGCACTGAAATTGTGCAAAAGTTAGATTGTACTTACACACATTTACAATGAACACATTACTGCACTGAAATTGTGCAGAAGTTAAACATTCCACGTGGGAAAAATATATCTAAAAACACAGATGATGTGACTTACGAACGAAAGTGCTGGCAGGTCGATAGACACACAAACAAACACAAACATACACATGAAAATCAAGTTTTTGCAACAAACTGTTGCCTCATCAGGAAAGAGGGAAGGAGAGTGAAAGACGAAAGGATGTGGGTTTTAAGGGAGAGGGTAAGGAGTCATTCCAATCCCGGGAGCGGAAAGACTTACCTTAGGGGGAAAAAAGGACAGGTATACACTCGCACACACACACATATCCATCCGCACATACACAGACACAAGCAGTTTCTTCGTGGCAAAGTGATATTTCCAGCAGAGAGTACGAGTGTAGGACAGTAAATCTTTGACGAGGGCTGTTTGGTTGAATCTGGGAGTGGGGCTGAAGGTGAGGCCTTTGGATAGGACAGAGGTTTCGGATTGGGAGAGAGGTTTGGAGGAAAGGTTAACTACTGAATTAGGGTGTTGTGGTTACAGATTGTGTTGATTGGAATTTTGAGGTTTTGGAGGGAGTGGAGCTGGAAGCGGGAGACTGAGTAGATGGGAGAGACTGGGTTTGTGTGCAATGAGAGGAGGTTGAGGTTTGCTAGAAAGGTTGTGAAGGGTGAGTGAGTTGCCTTTCCGGAGGTGGGAAACCAGGAGATTGCATAGTTTTTTAAGGTGGAGGGTGGCATGCTGTTCTAATTTGCGGTTGGCCTGTAGGAGGATGCTCTGAACAGCCGGTGTGGATGTGGGAGAGGAAAGATTGAGGACTTTTAATAAGGACAGGAGTTGACGGGTGTGTTCATTGGCTGAGTTGATGTGTAGGTGAAGGATTAGGTGGGTGAGGGCAATGGATTGTTCAGTTTGGAACTGGTATAGGGACTGATGGAAAGAAGGGTTGCAGCCAGAGATGGGAACTTTAAGTGTGAGGCCTTTGGGGGTAATGCCAAATGTCAGACAAGCCTGAGAAAATAAAATATGGGAGTGTAATCTGGCTAGGGCAAAGGCATGTTTGCGGAGCAAATGTAAATAAAACTTAATGGGGTCGTTGTGGGTGTGTTGTGAGGGTGACGTGGTATTAGAAGGTGGAAAGTGTAACATGAGGCTGAAATGAAAATGAAAATAAAAATATATGATAGAAGGAAACATTCCACGTGGGAAAAATTATATATAAAAACAAAGATGAGGTAACTTACCGAACGAAAGCGCTGGCAGGTTGATAGACACACAAACAAACACAAACATACACACAAAATTCAAGCTTTCGCAACAAACTATTGCCTCATCAGGAAAGAGGGAAGGAGAGGGGAGGACGAAAGGAAGTGGGTTTTAAGGGAGAGGGTAAGGAGTCATTCCAATCCCGGGAGCGGAAAGACTTACCTTAGGGGGAAAAAGGACAGGTATACACTCACACACACGCACATATCCATCCACACATACAGACACAAGCAGACATATTTAAATATGTCTGCTTGTGTCTGTATGTGTGGATGGATATGTGCGTGTGTGTGAGTGTATACCTGTCCTTTTTCCCCCTAAGGTAAGTCTTTCTGCTCCCGGGATTGGAATGACTCCTTACCCTCTCCCTTAAAACCCACTTCCTTTCGTCCTCCCCTCTCCTTCCCTCTTTCCTGATGAGGCAATAGTTTGTTGCGAAAGCTTGAATTTTGTGTGTGTGTTTGTGTTTGTTTGTGTGTCTATCGACCTGCCAGCGCTTTCGTTCGGTAAGTCACCTCATCTTTGTTTTTATATATAATAAAAATATATGGAGAGAGATAAAGGTGAACTACAAAGCAACTGGAGATCTGGTGTGAAAAAAAGGCGAAAAAGTGTTGGTTAGAGCTGGGCTATGTTGATCCTGTGGTGAACTTGTGTAGGTAGACAACGATGTGCATAAAGGTTAGGTGGTTGTGTTGCCGCCAAAACACGTTAAAGGGTGGAGAAATTCGGGAAAATTTCGAAAAAACTATGTGTAAATGTATTAAAAGGAGTGGTTTTGTGGTGGCAGATTATGAAAATGAGGCTAACAATTGTCTGACAAAGAAATAATGACGTTAAAACCTGTGGGAAGCGGCTAAAAATGATCAGTGATGTGAGAAAAACCGAAATGGAAATAAAGCAAAAGTTATTAGGACTAGCCGAAATGGTTGTTTAATAGGTGAAAGGAACTGTTTAACTAGAAACGGTGGATTTTATAGCAGCGGCAGTGTTGAAAGCGGAAAAAAAAAATTTTTTTTTGGTTATGGTTTGGAAGTGGGTTACGTATTATTGAGTATATATCGGCGGGATAAAATTGTATAGTAGATTACGGTAAAAGGGAGAAGGTGAATACAAAGTGAAACTACTGGCAAAATCAGAAAGAGAAAATAAGACGACAGAAAAGATTTCGAAATGCAACAGTGACAATAACAAACGTAATTGTTGGGTTCAAATTAATGATATGAATATAATAGAGGGAAACATTCCACGTGGGCAAAATATATCTAAAAACAAAGATGATGAGACTTACCAAACAAAAGCGCTGGCAGGTCGATAGACACACAAACAAACAGACAGACGTATTTAAATATGTCTGCTTGCGTCTGTATATGTGTGGATGGATATGTGTGTGTGTATACCCGTCCTTTTTTCCCCCTAAGGTAAGTCTTTCCGCTCCCGGGATTGGAATGACTCCTTACCCTCTCCCTTAAAACCCACTTCCTTTCGTCTTCCCCTCTCCTTCCTGATGAGGCAACAGTTTGTTGCGAAAGCTTGAATTTTGTGTGTATGTTTGTGTTTGTTTGTGTGTCTATCGACCTGCCAGCACTTTTGTTCGGTAAGTCACCTCATCTTTGTTTTTATATATAATTTTTCCCACGTGGAATGTTTCCTTCCAAGTTGGTTTAACTGAGAAATTCATCAATGGAGTAGGAGGAGTTGACCACCAATAAATCCTTTAGGCCTCTCTTAAACTGAATTTCATTGGTTGTTAAGCTTTTTATGGCTGCTGGCAAGTTATTGAAAATGTGTGTTCCTGAATAATGCACACCTTTTTGTACAAGACTAAGTGACTTTAAACCCTTGTGAAGATTATTCTTATTTCTGGTATTGATTCCATGAATTGAGCTGTTGGTTTGAAAAAGTGATATATTTTTAATGACAAATTTCATTAAGGAATAAATATATTGAGAAGCAGTAGTTAGTATACCAAGTTCCCTAAACAGGCTTCTGCAGGATGTTCTTGAGTTCACACCACATATTACTCTTACTGCACGTTTTTGTGTGCAGAAAACTTTAGCTTGGCTTGATGAATTACCCCAAAAAATAATCCCACATGACATTATGGAATGAAAGTAAGCATAATATGCCAGCTTTTTCATTTTTATATCTCCTATGTCTGACAAAATTCGCATTGCAAACAGAGATTTCTTAAGACGCTTCAGCAGTTCTGTGGTGTGCTCCTCCCTGTTGAATTTATTATCAAGCTGTAATCCCAAGAATTTAACACCGTCCACTTCTGCTATCTTCTTGTCATCGTATGTTAGACATATACTCGTGGGACACCCCTTACAAGTTCTGAACTGCATGTAGTGTGTTTTTTCAAAGTTTAGTGACAAAGAATTGGCCAGAAACCAGTGATTAATGTCCAAAAATATTTTATTAGCTGATCTTTCTAAGACTACACTTGATTTGCTATTTATTGCAATGTTTGTATCATCGGCAAACAAAACGAACTTGGCATCTGGTAATTTTACTGATGAAAGGTCATTGATATACACAAGAAAAGGTAAGGGCCCCAAAATGGAACCTTGTGGGGCCCCACATGTAATTAGATCCCAGTTGGATGATGCCTGATAGCTTGATAAATGTCTCTTCCCTAATAACTCCCTTTGTTTCCTGCCAGATATATAAGATTTGAACCATTTTGCAGCATTTCCTATTACGCTATAATATTCTAATTTACTTAAAAGAATATTGTGATTTACACATTCAAATGCCTTTGACAGATCACAAAATATACCAGTAGCCTGCAATTTTTTGTCTAATGAATTAAGCACATTTTCACTGTAAGTGTAGATAGCCTTCTCTATATCAGAACCTTTTAGAAATCCAAACTGTGACTTTGACAGTATGTTATTTGAGATAAGATGGTTATAAAGCCAACTGTACATTACTTTTTCGAAAATTTTTGAGAATGCTGGCAACAGTGAAATTGGACAGAAATTTGATGCTATTTCTTTATCTCCCTTCTTAAACAGTGGCTTATCTTCAGCATATTTCAGCCATTCAGGAAATATTCCACTGATAAACAACTGGTTACACAGATAGATAGCTTAATATGTTACTTAGCTCAGAATCACATTCTTTAATTAACTTTGTTGATATTTCATCATACCCACTAGATGTTTTTGATTTTAAAAATTTTATGATGGACATTATTTCTGTCGGGGTAGTGAGGGTCAAATTCATATTATGGAAGTTACTTGAAATGTCTGGTCTGAGGTATTCCATAGCAGCATCTACCGAACCTGACAACCCCTTTTTTTCAGTAACAACCATACACATCTGTCACCAATGTATCATTTACTCTTAATGCTATTTGTTCCTCTTCATGTCTGGTTCTACCGGTCTCCTCCTCCACTATATCCCATATTGTCTTTATTTTGTTATCTGATATGACTATCTTTCCCTTGTAATATATTTGCTTTGACATCCGTATTACAGTCTTTAATATTTTGCAGTATTTCTTGTACTGTGCTATAGCATCAACATTGGAACTGTTTCGGATTGACAGATACAGTTTTCTTTTTGTTTTACAAGATACCCCTATTCCTCGAGTAATCCATGGCTTCTTTGTAGACTTTGGTCTAACCTTGGTAAGTTTTGGGGGAAAACAGTGTTCGAATAAGGTAAGCACTTTATTAGCAAAAGTGTTATATTTTTCATTCATGCCATGAGCACTGTAAACATCAGTCCAGTGAATGTCTCAGAGGAGTGTCCTAAAATAACCAATTTTTGGCTTATTGATTACCCTCTTGAGCTCAGATTTAACAGATTTTATATCCTGTTCAGTATTAACATTTAACAGAAGGAACTGCATGTCATGGTCTGAGAGGCCATTGACTATTGGTTTTGTAATATAATTTTGTTCATTGGACTTTTCTATAAAGATATTATCAATGGCTGTTTATGAGCAAGTGGCTACCCTAGTGGGGAACTTAACAGTGGGAATTAAGTTGAATGATAGTGTTACTAACTCAAATAAGTTCTTATTGGGAGAGTCTTTAAGGAAATCTATATTGAAATCACCAGCAACCACTATTTCTTTATTTTTGGTTGTTAAACGGGCCAGTACAGCTTCAAGGTGGTTTACAAACAGATTAAAGTTACCTGCAGGTGCTCGATATACGCTTAATATTATGAAGGATTTTTTGTGAAATTCTAATTCTGTTGCACATGCTTCCATATGCTGTTCTAGGCAAAATTTATGAATGTCTATGTTCTTAAAGTTATGACAGTTCCTGATGAATGTGGCAACTCGGCAACTCCTCCTCCTCCATTTCTGATCTACAAAAGTGAGATGCTAACCTAAACCCTGTAAGACTTAAAAGTTCTATACCAGTGGTCACATGATGTTCAGAGAGGCAGATTATATCAGCTGGGTTTGAAGACTCTAATTCATCTATGCAGATAGTTAATTCATTAATTTTATTTCTCAGTCCTCGAATATTTTGATGCAATAAAGATAGCTGACATTTCACATTGACTAAGTTAAAATTGGGCAGAGTTAAAATATCTGCTGACTGCTGAAAATTCTTAACCAATAGCTTTTTCTGCTGATGTAATAAGCTGGAATTATATTTTTTGATTTCTTTCTCAAACTGAAGGTTTGTCTCAGTTCTAACCTTTCTTAAAATTTGCTTTCTATCTGTCATCCCTACCCTAAAAAAGGGTCTTTTCTGAACCCTATAACCACTCATGACAGTGCCTCACCCCTTTAACTTTCCAGCTATTTCTCCAGCCAATTTACCCTTCCCCTTCCTTTTGAGGTGAAGGCCATGCCTAGTATAATCCCACCTACTGAGAGAATCAACAGGAACCACACCAATGTGTGACCCTGCACCCGACATAAGCAGCCGTTCCAGCTCCAAATTAACTCTCTTGACAGAAGAGTTCAAATGAGGTCGGTCATGGAGCCCAAGAACAGATACAAACTCAACACTAGTATGCTTCGATGCTGATGCAATCTTCGCCAGGTCACACTATATACGGTACCCAGGATCTCTGTTGACATGCCATGGTTGATATGGTCCTGCATCCATGTCTAATAGAACTAAAGCACTGTCTCTTATGATATCAGAGTAAATATGTTGTTGAATCATTTGCATTTATAAACAATCTGGACTCTGAAACCCACCATGCACCATGTGCAGCAGGGTATATAATGCAGCAATTGTCGCAGGTTTGTGGCTACCACGGGCCACCACCATGTAGCCACAGTGACCACAGTTATCAGCTGGTGCCACATTCTGCCATCACTGCTGGCCTTGACACATTGTTATGACCACTTGGTTAGCAGTCAGGTGTGTTACCAAAATCCACAATGCTCCTGTAACACTGTCGGGGGAGTAATGCAGTGTCTGGTGTACCTTCATGTCAACACACCTGACTCTGGCGGGTACAAGTTGTGGCCATACAACCTGCAAGAGGCATCAAACTGGTGGCTGCTGCATAGCGGGCAACTGTCATGTGGCCCAGAGAAGCATCACTGCTCTACCACCGTCTGCTGGTGCAGCTTTCATCATTTGCCATCCATTGGGGCTGCCCTCCGTATGGACCAACATCAGCTCTGATGGGCAAAAAAATCAAACAAGGACCCTTCTAGCCACCGACCTGCTCAGCGTCTACCATTGCCAGGTGCAGCTAGCCAGACATCGGGCCAGGGTTTGCTTTCTGGAGGCTACAGGTCTTCTCACCAATAGCTGCTTCGTGCAAGTGGCATTTCTGTGCTGGCCTGCAATGTCAGCACCTTACTTAGCTCTACCACTGGTCAGGAATGTGTACCTCACAAGGTCATTCTGCTTTTGGGCCATTCTGAGCCAAGCTGGCTGTCGGCGAGGATATTACACGCTGCCACTAAGGACCACGGGTACAACATCCACCCTGTCTGGGAATTAATTGGCTCTCTGATCTCTGCTGTACCTGAGAAATAAACCTGACAGTGACTCAATGTGCTTGGCTCCCACTAAAGAACACACTTGCTTGGGGTGAATGGGTCATAACCGCTGCCCTGACAAGTCTACTCCTGTTCACTATTATGCACCTCTGGGATTGATGCTACCCAGCACTGTTGACAGCATTACACAATGTAAGTTTCCGTGTCCTGTTCCAGTCATGGGTGATACATGGGTATAAACCTAACTTCTCTCATTTCAGGATCATGGTCTCATTTTCTGTATAGAAGAAATAAATTTAATAACAATATCAAATATGGTAAATGCAATCTTAATTCCAATACCTCATTTGACATGGTGGTCAGTACTACACCTTCCTCACAAAAATAACACATCTATTTATACCTACAAATTCTGTTTCACCATTAGCCCTTCATTCTGACACAGAACACTTGACACTGGTGAAAGTAGAGGAGTAAACTGAAAGAAATTAAGGGCTACCATAAATAAAGCAATGACCACAATAAATAAAAATAATTTCTTGGTATTCAGAACTTACATTTTTATCATGTATGGAAAGCAAATAATGAATTGTTAAAGTGACAATAATCACTTTAAAGATAAAGTCGCGTGTTAGTTCAATCTGTAAGATTTCTTGTTACATTTCATGTAAAGCTACAGACATGCAGATATTTAGTAAATATCACATTTTATTTTCAGCTCCTCTTTAATGAAAGAATTGTCAGTCTTGCAATTATCACAGGAAAATTACAAATATTTTGTTTTAATGGTACATTAACATTGACAACACATTTCTGTTAATGTAGAAGTTGAAAAAGAGATACAAGGACAAACAATTTTACCATTATTTTAATTTCTTCAAAGTAGTAAAATAATATAAATATTTGTGTACTGGGTATCTCTATTTTTCTGATACAGGTAGTACTTTGACTTCTACCAAAGAAGTCAATAAAATGAAATGCAATTTTCCAGTCATATAATAACTTCTGTCCATCTCTCAGAGAGGGTTAAAATATGTTTGATAATCACAACTGAAGACACACTAAGGATATGCACCATAAACACTGTATGGCACCTGAAAATAAAATAACTTAATTATAAAGCATGTGTGCCCATAAAGTAAGTACATATAGAGTTATTCAGGTGATTATAATTGTAAAAGGCTCTCAAAAGTATTTTCTAAGTCAATTAAACTAACCAGCATTCTACTGAATTACATTAAAATGCAAAAATATACCTGTTGAAGTGCTATCCAAACCAATGGTTTCCCATACACTCTCTTGACCATGGAGTTTGGCAGATCCAGCACCAGTGGAAGCCACAATTTGGCCTGGTGCAAACCATGTGCATGCAGCCTCCTAAAACATAGTTTTGAAATGAATCTTTCTGAAACTGACCCCAGTAAAATCACTAACAAAATGTGAACATGTCAGATATATGATCAACATCCTTAGGTAATTTCAATTACTTAATTAAACACGAACGAACTCATACTTAAGTTGAAAATTATCATTTCTCTCTCTCTTTTTTTTGAGAAAATACAAATAACTATCTCTTATGTACAGGCAGGACATCTATTAAAATGTTTTAATTTCTTGGAAATGATGAATCAATGCAAAGACTTAAATGTCACAAATGAACAAACATATTTATATAACAATATATTTAATTTAAAAATTAAAAATACCATGGCTAAAATAAGACAAAAAGGGTACATACCATCTCTCTCAGTAGGTGTACGACATTTTGGGCAAGGTTTTGTTGACACTTTTATAACAACTTTGCTTGCTTCATCCCACCTTGCCTGTGAAAAGCATGCTCATGTTAATGCATTGAAATACTTAAGATAGTTTACAGCAAGCATTTTTAAAAAGAAACTGTTTGGATTGTTATCATTTCAAGTCAACTAGTCCTTGGTCAGTGCATAGCACTTTACCTCAGTCCGGCTCCACTGAAAAATACCAAGCCCTGGTAACTAACTATAAGAGGCCAGGTAACTAACTATAAGAGACCAGGTAACTAACTATAAGAGGCCACATCAATCAATCGCCCTGACTATTTCACTGCAACTACTTTTTTTAAATGGCTGCTCCCCCGTATTGAGGCACTATATCTTAGTCTGGCCTTTAATATCTTAATCTGGCCTTTAAAAAGATACCCCTCCAATGGGGTTGCATCTATTGTACACAAATCTGTATCATTTATGCATGCAAACATTGCTACCATGGGTATAGCCATGGTTCTTCTTACAATACATGTATCTAGTCAGTGACTATATTAAGCACTTTAATTCTTTCTACACTGCATTTCACTGACTCTTTCCATCCACTAGCTCATCTAGCTGAAAGTAAAAGGAAGCTACAGCTTTTACATTTCCTGGGGGCATGCAATTCTACTGTATGGGCATCATTCTGGATAAACTACTCCAGAGGTAAAATAATTCCCAATTTTTTTTTTTTTTTTTTTTTTTTATTTACTTTCATTCCAATTGATCCGTAGTGAGGAGGTCCTCCAGGATGTGGAACATGTCAGAAAAACAACACTACATGACAAATATTTAAACTAAAACAAATAAGCTAATGTACCATTCCACAGGTCCCAAGTGGAATGATCGTCATTTTTTAATGAACACTAAGAGTCATTTTACAAATACTATTGCACTGAATTTAAAATAAAAAAGTTTTATATTTATTTATAAGGTAAGAAACATGTAATACAACTACTGTAATACTTATTTACAATGAACACATTACTGCACTGAAATGGTGCAGAAGTTAGATTATACTTACACACACACACACACACACACACACACACACACACACAAATTTTCAGTGAACACATTACTGCACTGAAATTGTGCAGAAGTTATGTTGTACTTATATACAAATCAGTTGGTTTTCCTCAGAAATTCATCAATGGAGTAGAAGGAGTTGGCCACCAATAAATCCTTTAGGCTTCTCTTAAACTGAATTTCATTGGTTGTTAAGCTTTTTATGGCTGCTGGCAAGTTATTGAAAATGTGTGTTCCTGAATAATGCACACCTTTTTGTACAAGACTAAGTGACTTTAAATCCTTGTGAAGATTATTCTTACTTCTAGTATTGATTCCATGAATTGAGCTGTTGGTTTGAAAAATCGATATATTTTTAATGACAAATTTCATTAAGGAATAAATATATTGGGAAGCTGTAGTTAGTATCCCTAGTTCCCTAAACAGGCTTCTGCAGGATGTTCTTGAGTTCACACCACATATAATTCTTACTGCACGTTTTTGTGCCCGGAAAACTTTAGCTTGGCTTGATGAATTACCCCAGAAAATAATCCCATATGACATTATGGAATGAAAGTAAGCATAGTATGCCAGCTTTTTCATTTTTATATCCCCTATGTCTGACAAAATTCGCATTGCAAACAGAGATTTGTTAAGACGCTTCAGCAGTTCTGTGGTGTGCTCCTCCCAGTTGAATTTATTATCAAGCTGTAATCCCAAGAATTTAACACCGTCCACTTCTTCTATCTTCTTGTCATCATATGTTAGACATATACTCTTGGGACACCCCTTACAAGTTCTGAACTGCATGTAGTGTGTTTTTTCAAAGTTTAGTGACAAAGAATTGGCTAGGAACCAGTGATTAATGTCTACAAATATTTTATTGGCTGATCTTTCTAAGACTACACTTGATTTGCTATTTATTGCAATGTTTGTATCATCAGCAAACAAAACTCAAATCTCTGAGTGGGTTTTATTCTGAATGATATTGACATCAGAAAAAAAAACGACATTGGGTGTTCTAAGGGTTGGTAGGATGGAATATTGCTTACATTAATCTTGTAGGTATGTTACATAACTTGAAAATATAAATAAATTGACTGATGTTAGATGATGTGGGAATTAGTGAACGGGACTGGCAGGAAGATTTTTGGTCAGGTGAGTACAGGGGTATCAACACAAAATCCAATAAAGGTAATGCAGAGGCATGTTTAATAATACTCAAGAAAATAGAAATGAGGGAAAGTAATTATGAACAGCATACCGTAAGAAGAAAATAGGGATGAGGGTAATCAGTTATGAACAGCATACTGTAAGATGAGTCAAGGCAGGCACAGTAGCACAAGTATATATGCCCTCACTCTGGAAATAAGATACATGATTCAGTGTGTTAACTGAGGTGAAAATTCAGTTGTGACTGGGGACTGGAATTCAATACTAGGACAAGGAAGAGACGTAAAAATAGCAGGAGAACATGAACAAGGTGAAAGGAATGGGGAAGCTGCATGACAGAATTTTGCACTGTGCAAAATTTAATCATTGCTAACATTTGGTTTAAGAATCATGAAATAATCTTGTACAAATGGAAGACACCTAAAGACATTTGAAGGTTTCAGACAGATTACATTATCACCAGAGAGATATTTAGATGAAGAGTTTGCCAATAATATATTGTTAATGAACTGCATATCAAAGCTGAAGAAATTGCACAGAAATAGGGGAATGCATAAGTTGATACAACCAGATGTTATTGAGAATTTCAAAGGCAGCATTACGCAATGACTGACTGGATCAAGTGAACGTAATACATTGACAGACGAATCAGTGAAGGCAGCAGTGGACAATCTAGAAAGAAAGAGACATTAACAGTGAACGTAAATTTCAGAAGTCTTTACCGGAAATTTTTTGTCTGGAATCTAGAGTTATATGGAAGGAAAACATCTAAGTTAAATCATACAGATAAGAGGTTAATACAAGTTACTAAAATATGGTGCTACAGAAGAATTCTTACAATCAGATGGGTAGATTGGATAGCTAATGAAGATGTTCTGAAAGAAATCACAGATGGTTGGGTTGTTTTGGGAAGGAGAGACCAGACAGTGAGGTTATCAGTCTCATTGGATTAGGGAAGGACAGGGAAGGAAGTCGGCCGTGCCCTTTCAAAGGAACCATCCCGGCATTTGCCAGAAGCAATTTAGGGAAATCACGGAAAACCTAAATCAGGATGGCCAGATGTAGGATTGAACCGTCGTCCTCCCAAATGCGAGTCCCCTCCTCGCTCAGTGAGAAATCACAGCGTAAGGAAATTTACGCACAATTTTATTAAGTGTATGCAGGTTCATTAGTTATGGAAATAACAAAACAACTGCACAGAATAGACTAGCTTGAAGATGATGTTCAGTTTGTGGGTGCTTAACTGCGCGCTCATCAGCGCCCCTAGCTTGAAGAGCTGTATACAACAGTTTTTTTAGAATTAAGCTGACAACAAAAATAACAAAAATTTTAAATGTGAATAATTTAGTTCAGGCTTTAGTGTGACTGTTATTGATATTGAATGAAACAACGAGTTTACTGTTACTGGTCACTGTTTAGTTATATCCACAATGCATTTCAATGGTTTAAAACTGTGTCATTAGGTGGATTTATGTGTGTTAGTACGATGTGTGTGTCTGAAACTAACAAAGGAGCATGTGACGATAGCAGGGGAGGGGGGAGGAGAGAGGGGGGGGGGGAAGAAAGAAAGAAATATCACTCAGAAGCAGTGTTCTGCAACACACCATAATACGAGGATGTGTAGAACAATGGAACCATAATAAGTGATTAAAATGGCATGGAGGTGGTTTGCACATGGGCCCAACAGCACCCTCTTTTGTGTGACTAGACAGGTCAGTTTTACGCAACATACTGTTAGTGCAGAGCTATCATATGAGATGGAAATGTGTAACCAAGTGCAACCATATCTCACTGTCACCAAAGGGTGAAACATTGACATATGAAAGCATTCAAATGGGGCAGAATGACTGGCCTCCGGTAGCCAGGTCTGTCATTCCATGACACTGGGGATTGTACAGGGAATGCTGCTCCAACTGTGAGACATACATGGAACCATTGCAGAAAGAGGGCTGTACACAGTGCTGACACCACAATGTGACTGCAGTGTGAGATGACTGCCATCGTGTCCGCTTGGCCCTAATGGACAGAACAACTTCATCCGCAGCATTGGCGCGATGCTGGAGCACCGCAATGGGTGTGGAAGTGTCTGTATCAATGGTTTGACGCTGTCTTCTGCAGGCAGCCCTGGTGGCACACATGCCATTATGTCGGCTTCCATTAACCAAAACCCACTAATGTTACAGAGTGCAATGGGCATGTGAACATGCTGAGTGGCAAGAGGTAGTATTTCCAGATGAATCCCACTTCAACTTGCTCTACAGTGATTGGCGCACATGTGTTTGAAACCGCAATGGTGAATGCCATCAGGCAAACTGTATTGTTGAGCCGCATTGTTGACAAATGCTAAGTGTGATGGTTTGGGACATCATGCCAGTAACACGTGATCTTGTCTCCTATGTCTTAAGGTAATCTAAACACAGGGTATACATGGACAAAGACAAAAAAATTCTTAGATTTTCCCCGGTTATAAACACACTTACTCCCGGCTGAAAATACACTTTTTCCTTGTTAAGTGACAGTACACTTTCCTCCGGAATAATCCTTTGAATGGCTGTGGTTTTATACATTGGTGTAGATTTTCCCCGCACTTTAGAAAATGATATCGGGGGGGGGGGGGGGGGGGGGAGTTTTGGAAAGATCTTTGATGTGCAGCAACAAGTACGCTGCATATTTTTGTATTACGAAAGTATAAATGTGAATTTCACCGAACACCACCTGTTGCTTAACGAAGCATTGAAATCGACTTAGTTAAAGCTATGTTCTTCTTTTGAAATGAGCTCTAAAACACTAAAAATGATATATTGGAAATTTATTTTTTTAAAAAAGTAGTTACAAGTATTGCAGAGAAACAATTATTGTCTATCACTTGTAAAATAGTAAAAAACATTTTTAGTTGTTTGGATAATTGACTTGTCATGACATTCTTGTCTAAGTGTGTGTGTGTGTGTGTGTGTGTGTGTGGAGTGGGGGGGGGGGGGGGTTAAGAAGAAAGTGATGTGTTATCCCCCTCCCTCTCCAGCATAAGGTAGTTGTGACCTTGAGCAAGCATTTCTATTTTAGTAAGTACGTGTTTGTTTTGGGCTGTATATTGTGCAGGAATTTTTGTTTATTTTGTGCATGCCATTAGAGTGAAAGTGGAGGCAGCATATCTGCAAGGCAGAGGCAATGGGCACTTGGATTCCTGCACTTGGAGATACTTGCTCAACGGGACAGTCATTCTATGAAAAAGCCGCCTCATCTCGGAGATTCGCTGTGGACCACAGTACCTCACTGCACAAGATAATGGTCAAGTAGTCAGTTTTCAAGGGAGACTCGGAGAAGACAAACAGAGCTAAATGACAAAGGCATATATGTATTGTGAGCTTTGTTCAAGTCATATGCTATAGTAAAATCTAACATGGAATGTATATAAAGGAGGTAAAATACATATGCGATAGAGAAGCAGAACATGAATTTACTTCTTAGTGACTGGTGTTTTGAGATTTTCAGCTGGCATCGACCTGGCACCTTTGAGAACAGAGTCTGCCAGCAGCAACCACAAAAATTGTAGCCTACATAGTCCACAATAATACGACACCAAAACAACAGAACATGCATTAACATTACACTGTCCAAGATAATACTAGTCATGAGATCAAGTGGTTTTTTTCTCATATAATTATAGTTTGTAATTATTACAGGCAGTGAATATTACGATAAACAGTGCTGCAGTAATTTTCTTTCACAACTCCAAAATACAGAATATCATGTACCTGAGCAGCTCTATTTGGATCCACACTATACTGACAATCACCAATGTTGCCTGCATTTCCACTCTCGCCATCTATGACACAATCACCAATATGGTAACCTTGCAGGCACTGACGGCAGAAGACAAACTGGAAAAAGAGGCATTATGTTAACATCAACAAAATGTCATTGAATCCTATAGTGTAATATTATATTTAAACTGTGCAACACACAAATTTGTAACATTTGTAAGAGGGCACTTTAGTGCTTCAAAAGGAGACTAATATCACTGAGTGTTAACTGTAATGACTTGATGTTTTAGCTTTTGCATGTGTTCATTCCTTGCTGGTAGGTATTTCTGAAACATGTGAAGTTTTATCAATTTGAAACAAATACCTGAGAGCTTTAATTGTATAATGCTGATATTTCAACTTAAAAATGTATTAATTCTTTACTAGGAAGTATTTCAGGAAAATATGAAGTTTGTTCAAAAGTGCAAAACTACATTCATTCACTAAGAAGACGGAAACTCAAGTCTTTCAAAACATGTTCTTTGTTAACATACACACAGTTTTCCCAGAAATTTCAATACTGTTTTAAACACTTTTGGAAAAATTTTCATTTGGGCCATCATGTTCTGCATGGGATACAAAACAGGACATAATTCCACATGTGCGAAGGTATTCTATCACTGCATATGTAATTTCAAGCTGCAGTCTCTCACATTCCAACCTGGTAAGGTTGTATCAACAGTACTGTAACCCTACAGTTTACCAAGATACAACATCATCCAGTGTTAGGCGCTGTGTACAGCATGAACACAAAGTGCTTAGCATATATTTATTTTATATGCTCTTATTTTAGTTTTGTTACCTTTCTACACATATCACACATCTGCCAATTTATGTCTTAAGTCTTAAATGAACATGTAATACTTTGAGAGAACTCTACGTCTCATGCATATATCGCATATATTGAACACTTTGTAATATTTTGAACAGTCCCACAATACATTTCTTCTATGGTTAAACTGTCAGCAATCAATGTCAATTCAACAGTAGCAATAAAAAATCTTTTACCAAATCTAATTTTGGGCTATGAAAGACGTGAAGGACAAACCTATATAAATCAATGATAATCTAGTCCGAAATATAAACTGCCTGGCAGACAGGTATTTTTTTTTTGCCAGAACCTCAACTCTAGTCACAAATCCACTTCGTTTGGGTCTCCTCAGTTCAATGAGCTACTATCCTGGATGTTGATTTTTAACTTCTGGAATTTCACAAAATCCTCTGTTGATATGAAACAGTCCCTCAAATTTGTTAACTGGCACACACTCCATGCCAAATGTCCCTACCTTGGAATAGTGGTACCCAGGTGGGATAGGAAACAGAAATTACCTCAATATGCTAACAACATTTCTGTGGTCTTTACAGATGGACAGTATCTCCTCCAACCAGTCCAAAAAAAAATTTTTCCCATGCTATTTCTTCCAGTGACACTAACAAACCCGTGACACTGCAAAGCAACATCTTTTCAAATCAGTAACTTACACTGATCAGCCACAACATTATGATCTCTGCCTACCAAGACGTTGGATGCTGCCTGGCGGCGTTGCGGGCACATGAGGTAACAAAAGTATGTACACAGAGCAGACACAGATGGGGGATCACCTAGCAAAGATATGGGCTGCAAATGTGGAAATCCATTGATATAAGTGACTTTGACAAAATGCAAATTATTATTACCAGAGCCTGTGAATGAATATCTCAAAAATGGTGAAGCCGGTCGCATGTTCAAGTGCTACTGTCACGACCATTTACTGAAAAAGGTAGAAGGACAGTGAAACTACCACTAGGCACTAAATGGTTGGCATCCACAACTGCTGACAGAATGTGAGGTTCAAATATTTGTCTGCTCTGTAAAGGAGGATAGATGGTGATCGGTGGCATCTCTACCAAAAGAGCACAATGCTGGTGCACGCACGAGTGTTTCGAAGCACACCATTCATCGTACATTGCTGAACATGGAGCTCTGCAGCAGACCACCCCTCCGTGTTCACATGTTGACCCAAGGACATCATAAATTATGGATGGATGGAGATGTTTGTATGGGTGAATGACAGGAAGGTCTTCAGCATCCATGTGAAAACTGATTGAGACAAGTGTCAGTAAAATACACAAAACAGGAAGACAAAACAGCATGTAAAACACAGGTAACAAAAGTTGGAAAACTAGGTGTGTACCCGCACAGAAGCAAGGACCGAAGTATAGCGTTAGCAT
Source organism: Schistocerca americana (assembly GCF_021461395.2). Classification (NCBI taxonomy): domain Eukaryota; kingdom Metazoa; phylum Arthropoda; class Insecta; order Orthoptera; family Acrididae; genus Schistocerca; species Schistocerca americana. Next base: position 606,479,726 of record NC_060121.1, read on the forward strand.
CAAAACATTAGACAGAAAGAAACTGGTATAAGGAGCTAAAATAATATGGGAGATGGATGTGGCTGGCTGACTTCAAGATTAAGAAAGGAGGAGCCAGCCACTCTCCAACACACTAAAACCTTCAGCCTAAAGGTTTGGGCCAGAGTCCAGACACATAAGAAAACTTTAAAGCCTTAGTTACACTTGTCTCGCCATCAGCTAAAATAGAGGGCAGATCCCCACCAATAGTTGCTTCTGCCCCTGCATCACAGTATAAAATGCACTCTGTTAAAATACGGCGAATAGAGATGTGCGTGCCACAAGCATCACAAAACGGGGGATCTCTTGACAGAGTAAAAAGCTGTGTGTGAAAGGGCAGTGCCCAATTCTAAGACAAATGAGGGTCACTTCATCCCGCCCGAGCAAATGGCAGGTGTTGACCTCACCAACCGCAGCTTATTGGCCATCACTGCCAGCCATTCCTCATCTCACAACTGCATACACTTCTTGTGTAGTGCAGAAATGACAGCCTGCAATGAAATAGGACACTGTGCCACATTCTGTCTTCTGTAGGCCTCCTTTGCAGTCCGATTAGACTGTTCATTTCCCTGTATCCCTACTTGACCTGTCACCTGCTTACTATGCTGTTGGAGCAAGTATAGTTGGTCATATATCAGCTGGACCAACTCCTCAGCAGGGTACAGGTTGCGTAAGGATTGTAAGGCACTAAGGGAACAGGAGCAGATGAGAAAACGGTTGCCCCGAATATGACGCATCAGCTCCAATGCCTTCAGGATTGTGTGGAGCTCCATTGTGAAAATGGTATACTCTTCAGGAAGGCAAATCTTGTGACATGGTCAGGGAACCCTGCACAGCAGCCAGGGGAATTCTCTTGTTTGGAGCCATCAGTTTTAAACTACTGTGAAACTGTGATGCTTATCTAAAACATCAAACAACAGAGATTGGTATGTAAAATCCAGCATACTATCTTTCTTAAAATTAGTAAAATCTAAAATAAGTCTGTGTTTCTGGAGGAGCCAAGGTGGAAATCTGTTCCAACCTAGACATAAAACATTAAGACGAGCCACACCCATTTTTAAAAGGCAATCCTGTGCGCGAATCCCATAGCGCCTCATTGCTCGTTGCCAGTTATGAAAAAGCCCTGCCAGTAGAAGCCGAGAATAGGTATGGTATGCAGGTGTGTATGGTATGGACAGTGTTTTATATACTTGGCACGAGTAGCCGTCACCTGACATGAAGTAGTGGTTCACCAGCCTTTGCACAGATACTTGATATGGGGCTTGTTCTGAATGCCCCAGTGGCCAACCGAATCCCTTCATGGTGCACCATGCCATCGCAGACCAATACACCATGCACCCATAATCAAGCTGAGATTGCACAAATGCCCTGTAAAACTGGAGCAGACAAGTCCTATCGGCTCCACATGTACTGTGGCTAAGACATTTTAAAATACAGAGAGCCTTAAGTGACTGTTTCTTTAGGTTCTTAAGATGTGCCAACCATGTTTACAGTCAAATATGAGACCCAGAAACCTCACTGTGTCTTTAAAATTAAGAACAGTGTCCTTCATCCACAACTCAGAAAAGTTTAGAATGGAATGAGAACAGTTAAAAAGAATGCACACAGACTTCTTGGTTGAAAACTTAAATCCAGTCTTCTGCACCCCTCCATCCAAACATTGAAGAGTTAGTTGCAACTTACGTGTTGCCCTTGCAAGGCTGGAAGAAGAGCAAAACACAGAGAAGTCATCCACAAACAACGAACAATGAACAGGACTTTGCACTACTAATGTAACACTATTAATAAGTATGGCAAAGACATTCACACTTAAAACACTACCATGAGGGACACCATTATCCTACTCACAGCGATCAGACAGGACATCACCGACTCGGTATCGAACATACCACAGCAAGATAAAGGACCAAATAAAAATGGGAAGATAACCACAAAAACCTCATTCATAAAGTTGCTCTAGGATAAAATGCTGTAATATTGTAGGCCTTCTTGATGTCAAAAAATATACCTAGGTGATGCTGGTGCAGGAAAGCCTGTAGTATAGCCACCTCCAGGAGGGCCAGGTTATCAAAAGTGGAGCGACACCTCCTAAACCCACAGGGTGAAAGTGTCTACGGAGTTGCCTGGATTCTAAGATCCAGACAAGGTGGCGGTTGACCATCTGCTCCAAGGTCTTTCCCTTGCAGCTAGTGAGAGCAACACTAAGATAATTACTCGGACATGTTTGGTCTTTCCCAGGTTTTAAAAGAGGAATCAAAATGGCCTCACACCACGAGTCGGGAAAGTGACTTGATGCCCAAATGGCATTGAAAAGTAAGAGGAGGATATCTTTGTGTCATCTGGTGAGGTGCTGCACCATACTGTAATGGATTCTGTCATGACCAGGGGATGTGTCACGAGCCGCAGACAATGCAGAATCCAGCTCCCACACAGAAAATGGGCAGTTGTAATCTTCATCAGAGGTGGACCAGAAATCCAAATGGTTCCTCTCAGCAACCACTCTATGGTGCTGAAAACCTGGATCCTGACTGGTGGTTGCAGCAACTGTAGCAAAATAGGCCACCACCGTCTGGGCAATGTCTCGTGGATTGGTTTGGAAAGTGCCATTCCCCACAACAGCAGCCATGGAGCACCTACCTCCTCTCCCAGAAATTCTCCTGATGGTCTCCCATACAACAGAACTCTTTGTGGAATGATTCATAGTGTTCAGGAACCATTGCCATGACCTCTTTGTGCTCTCTCGAATAATCTGGCAACACTTTGCCCTCACCACCTGAATGGCCCCAATATTCTCTACAGTTGGCTGACACTTGAACTTATGCAGAGCTGCACACCTAGTCTGATTGCCGAGCGGCATTTGTCACTACACCAAGGGACAGGTTGCCTCTTCTGTTGTCCCATGAACTGTGGAATGGATGCTGCAGCAGCATGGTGGATCATTTTGGTAAAATGTTCCACCCATGCTTCGACTTTGGCAGAATGTTAGAACTGGGCTAGATGCCTGTAAAGTGTCCAATGTGCTCTACTGAGCACCCATCATGGCAGTTTCCTTTCGGGTTCCACCCTGTCTGGCAAGTGGATCCAGATCGGGAAGTGATCACTGCCGTGCAAGGTGTTGACCACTTCCCATGAGCCATGTGAGCAATGGCTGGAGAGCAAAGCAAGAGACTGATGGCAGAGAATGATCCTGTTGCAGTGCGGAAATGCGTGCTCTGTCTCTTATTTAGCACACGATGACATGAGACGCCTATGAAATGCTCTACCCCTGGGACAGGTATTTGCAGAGCCGCAATCACCACAGAAGATGAAGGGGTGGGCTAGCTGTGTATGAAGGCCGTTTAGTGCCTCTTCGTCAAGCACATCATGCAGCAGTAAGTACAGGCAACATATTGTCAATGGATGATGCACGTACACTGATATGGCCAATGTTCGTAAAGTCATTGTAAGGGAGAGAGGCGAAGAGTGGTAGTCGGTACTGACGAAAATACCTACTCCTCCTCTAGATCTCTCTCTTCATGTCTTACTTTTTGTGGAGAACGTAGCCCTGAGGCTCAGGGTGTATGATGTATGGAAATTAGTCTCCTGGAGACATAAACACAGTGGTCTACCCTAGGACAATAGATGATGTTCCTCCACATGCATCCTGAACCCCCTGCAAATTCCACTGAAGTATGGGAGCCATCTATCGTGGGGGGTAGCACCTTCATCCTGTCTCTCCACCGGTGTGGGGAGACTGCAGTGGGTGGAGGTTCAGTTGTGGGGCAAGATGATTGCTCCACACAGACCTCATACTCCATCAGCTCTGGGGAAGAGTCAGATGAAACATCAGGTAGAATCACATCAACATGGTTGGATTGTTCATGACTTGATTTTACCTGCTGTTGTTGCTTTACAGTAGCTTCTCAGAGTTTTGTGGGCTTTGCTGGAACTGGAGTAGGAGTGGTAATGGCCGTGCTGGGCTTCTGAACAGCCTCAGCCATTAGAGGTGCCTGGGGCTCAGCCACGTTGGCCACTGTGCGTTTTCCTTCAGTTGTAGGGGGGGTGGGAGGCTACAGGCTCTGGAACACTTGCTGCCTTGCAAGTGCACTGACACATCCAGGTGTTAGTGCCAACACTTGCCATCCCTGTTCGCATAGAGGCATCAGCTTTCACAGTAGACTTCTGAAGCATTGACGCTTGATGCAAAAGATGTAACAAATGTGGGAGGCTGCATGGACTTTTTGGTCTCACCATAGGGCTGGCTGTTTTTATTTCCTGTACTTTGTATTCCTCTAGAAAGATTCTGCAGTCCCTACTCCAAACAGGGTGGTGCCCAGAGCAACTGATACATTTGGCTGGAGATGAGCAACCAACTCCTTCGTGAGCAGCCTTACCGCAGTTGCCATATGTCGCTTGTCCTTTACACCCTACGGTTGTATGCCCAAAATGCAGGCATTTGAAGCAGTGCATTGAGTTTGGGACATACAGCTGTATGTTTAGGCAAAGGAAGCCTGCCTTGATATTATCTGGGAGTTTGGGGGTGTTGAAGGTAAGAATGAAGGAGTCAGATTTTACCAGTTTTCCATCCACCCTTTTCATAATGTTCTGAACATCCACAATTCCCTCTGGAGCCCACTCACTCTTCAATTCAGTAGATCAACGAGGTCCCTACATGATACAATGCTTTGCTGAAGTTCAAAGTGCTGTGGAGCTTTGTATCGATGGCATACTCATCCTGCCACTTAGCACTCTGTAGGTTACTTATTGGGAACTGGATGCTTCAACCAATAACATCTCCTTTTGCAACTGCTTTACAGATTTTAAAGCGGCGGCTTTTCCTTCTAAGCCTTTCTGGATGTAAAAAGGCAAGACTTTCTCAAAACTTCCTTCTTTCCTTTTTATCATTAAAAACACATACTGATTATTAGCCTGTGTTCTGTTACTCTTCACTGCTGTGTGCTGCCTTATTCTCGTGTCTACCCGAGCCCACTTATTAGTTGGGACGTTAGTACCTTCCAGCGGCCTAGTTTCCACTGGGAGAAGTAAAGGAAGATTGCAGAGGATCCATTTTGGTCCCATGAGCAGCTAGGGAAATAAGGGTCCACTTGGACAGAGCCCCGCATGCCTGAGTAAGCCTTATGCAACAGAGGTTTGGCAGGTTCCCCAGAGGTTGCCCACTAACGACTGTTCCACCTCAACAGCCACACATCCCTTCAGCGTGCAGCACACCTTGCGACTGAGGTTTTCTTTTATAGAGGTTTACTCAGTCGTCGCAATCCAGGTGGCCAAGCCAAGATCTCCATTCCCTGAAACACAATGTTCCACTGCCATGGCGCACGGTGGTCACTGAAGCAAGCCTAGAGCTTATGGTGACAAGGGACTGGCGGAGTTTACCAGTCCCCAGCTCAGGAATCCTGAGGTCGCCAAGCCTGTACCCAGCAAATGAGTGCTGAGCCCCTGAGGACATCAATTATGACTGCAGTGGGCATGGGACCATCAGGATTTGACCGCTGATCAATGGAAACGTGTCGGCTTTTCGGATGAATCACATTTTTCCTATACTAGATCGATAGCCATCTCCATAAACGCCTTCATCGAGGTGAACGGTGGCGCAAAACATGCAGCACGCCACAGATGCAGGGTGGTGGAAGCAGTGTTACGTTACAGAAGGCGTTCTTCTGTGCTTGCATGGGACCTGTGGTAGTAATCAAAGACAAGCTGACAGCTGCATCCCTTCACACTAGAGGTTTTCCCTGATGGTGATGTCATCTTTTGGAAGTATAATTGTTCATGTCTTGGAGCCGGAACCATGCTACAGTGGTTTGAGGAGCATTATATTGAACTCACATTGATGTCTTGGCGACCAAATTTGCACTATCTGGGTCGCAAACAGATGCCATTATGGCATACGCATATCAGTGCCCCATTATTCAGGCAAATTACATAATCTGTGCATAGACATCTTATGCCCCATACCTCCATAAACGTACTAGCACTCTGATGGACCCCTGATACACAGAATCATTGGTGTATTTCATTCCAAAAATGGACAAACAAGCTGTTAAGCAGGCAGTTATAATGTTTTGACTCATCACTGTATTTTAAAAAGGCTTCTGTGCAACTTTTTATCATGCCACGAAATAAGATGAGAAGTAACACACCCAACACCGTACCCCCATCCCCTGAGTTGTAATCAATTACATTACGCTACATGAGTACTCGTTCAATAGATCATGAATATTACATTTTGTAGTGATGTAGAATGTGTCAGTTTAAGATAAGTTTTCTTTACACAATATAATAATAATTTTTTTTTACAGTTGCTACTTTGTATCTAAAAATTCATATTTTGAGTCGAAGGAGTTGACATTAAGAAATTCTTTTAATTTGTTTTTAAATACTGGTTGGCTATCTGTCAGACTTTTAATGCTATTTGGCAAAAGACCAAAGATTTTTGTGGCAGCATAATTCACCCCTTTCTAAGCCAAAGTCAGATTTAACCCAGAATAGTGAAGATCGTCCTTCCTTCTAGTGTTGTAGCTAAGCACCTTGCTATCATGTTTGAATTGGGGTAGGTTGTTAATAATAAATTTCATGAGTGAATATATTTATTGCGAAGGTATTGTGAATGCCCCAAGTTCCTCAAATAAATGTCTGCAACGTGATCTTGGGTAGGCTAACTATTATCCTGATTACATGCTTTTGTGCAATGAATACCCTTTTCTCTTAATGATGAATTACCCCAAAATATGAAGCCATATGAAAGCAGAGAATGAAAACAGGCATAGTAGGCTAATTTACTGATAAGTTTATCACCAAAATTTGCAATAACCCTAATAGCATAAGTAGCTGAACCTAAACATTTCAGCAGATCATCAATGTGTTTCTTCCAATTCAATTTCTCATAAATGCACACACTGAAATTTGGAATATTCTGCCTCGGTAACAGATTTCTAATCAAAGTCTATATTTATCAATGGTGTTATGCCATTTACTGTACAGAATTGTATGTACTGTGTTTTCTCAAAATTTAGTGCGAGTCTATTTGCAAAGAAGCACTTAATAATTTTATGAAAGACATTATTTACAATTTCCTCAGCTGATTCTTATTTGTTGTGTATGATTACTATACTTGGATCATCAGCAAAAAGAACTAGCTTCGCATCTTCCTGAATATAGAGTAGCAAGTCACTAATATACATTAAAAACAATACGGGACCCCAAGACTGAACCCTGTGGGACACCATTCTTGATACCTACCCAGTTAGAGGACTCTGCTGAGTTTCGCAGAATGTCTGTACTGTTAATTTCAACCTTCTACATTCTTCCAGTTAAATATGAATTAAACCATTTGTACACTGTCCCACTCACACCACAATACTTAAGCTTATCTAGAAGAATTTCATGATTCACGCAGTCGAAAACCTTTTGAGAGATCACAAAATATCCCAATGAGTGATGTTCAGTTATTCAGAGCATTTAATGCTAGATCAGTAAAAGCACATAGAGCATTTTCTGTTGAAAAGCCTTTTTGAAAACGTAACTGACATTTTGTTAGAACTCCAACTTTACAAATATGTGATGCCAGTCTTGGAATACATTACGTTTTCAAACATTTTGGATAAAACTGTCCGAAGTGAGATTGGGCAAAGTTGTTAGCATCAGACCTATTCCCTTTTTCATGCGCTGGTTTAACAATAGCATATTGCAATCTGTCTGGAAAAATGCCCTGTTTCAGTGAGCCATTACATATGTGGCTGAGAATCCTACTTATCTGCTGGGAACAAGTTTTTAGTACTCTGTCAGAAATCCCATCAATTCCATGCAAGCTTTTCATTTTGAATGAATTTATCCTCTCCCTAATTTCAGTAGGTGAGGTGGGTTGAATTTCAGTTTTATCAAATTGTATAGGTATTGCCTCTTCGAGCTGCCTTGCATTTTCTAATGAATAGCTGGATCATATTTTCTCTACAACACTTAAAAATGATTATTAACATGTTTTCTACTTCTGACTTTCTATTGACAAACTTTCCATTGAGTTTGATAGAAATACAATCTTCCTGTGCTTTCGGTTGCTCTCTTTGCTTTAAACAATATTCCAAATTGTTTTAATTTTATTATCAGAAGCGCTAATCTCAGGCATAATGCACATACTTCTGGACTTTTTAATAACTTTTCTTAATACAGTGCAATAGTTTTTATAATGTTTCACTGTTTCTGGATCATTACTCCTTCTTGCTATAAGATACATTGCCTCGTCAATGTTTACACCACTGCTACTCCTAACCCTGCATTCCATAGGTCATTCTCCTGTGGACAAGCAAGTGCTCGACTTGCTCTACACGAAACATCCAGCATCTCCAACTGCATTCCACTCAGAGTTAATTCCTATTCAATCAAAGACATTACCACACAAGAAAACAGCTATGTCTAGTACCAGCTGTGCTCAAAGTAATGCAAAGTCTTCCGTGTGAGTGTGACAACTAAATAGCTATCAAAGAATGGAAAATCCAGGATGGAATGTGACAATATTATGAAAAGGAAAGTTGCCACACACCATATAGCAGAGATGCTGAGTCACAGAGAGGCACAACAAAGAGACTGTCGCAATATAATCTTTTGGCCAACAAGGCCAAAGCCTTTATCGAAAATAGATCACACACACACACACACACACACACACACACACGACTACAGTCTCTGGCAGCTGAAGCCACACTCACACTAAATAGCTATCCATCAGATAAATACAACTGCAAAATTATGCCTAAGAACACAGTTGTCCATCGGTTGCTAAAAATAAAAACCACCTGCATTGGACTGTACAGGAGATAACTTTCCCTCCATTATACCCTCAATTCTTCCAATTCCTGTGGCTTCTATTTCTGCTAGCTACCATGCTCAGATGCTCAGTCATGTCTTTCCCACTAGTTACCGAAGTTCTCGTCCCTTGCTCACACTTTCCTCTCTCATAATCTTCCACCTTACTCTTTTCGAGTAGCAACTTTGCACCCCCTCCCCCCCTCCAATTACTCATATGTCATAAGATCTCTCCATTGAATCATAATTGTTAACTGAATGCTGAAAGCTATCTGCCTCCGTGTCTCTTACCTCTCATTGCTCCACATACCCCACCTTATCCTAGTTGGTCCAGCCCTTTCCATCCCTCCTATCTATAGGTGAGTGCTTGCCTTTCCTCACTCATCACATAAAACATTTCTACATCATAAGCAAATTCCTGAACAAAATAAATAACTGATCATGTATCCGTAAAAGATCCAAATTTACCCATATGTTGATGTTAATGAAACATGTTAGAAATGATAGTATGTGGTTATAATTAAAGTGCAGCCACTAACAGAGGTTCAGTATGGGCTGTAATTATCATACAGCAGCAAAACTTGATACATACTTTAATGCATTAATGTGGAAGCTATTTATGCTTCTGGAAAAAACTTAGTTCAAATGTTGGCCACCAGGTGCAAATCTGGGGCTGTGAATGCAACAAAGATGTATACACTGATCAGCCTGAACATTATGACTACCTACCTAAAATCGGTATGTCCATGTTTGGCAAAGATAACAGCAGTAATGCATTGTAGCATGGAAGCAATGAGGCCTTGGTAGGTTGGAGGGTATTGGCACCACATCTGCACACACGAGTCACCTAATCCCCGTAAATTCCAGGGATGAGCTCTGACGCTATGTCCAATAACATCCCAGATGTGACAGATAGGTTCAGATCTGGCAAGTTGAGGGGACCAGCACATTGGAACTCGCCACTGTTTTCCTTGAACCACTCTATCACAATCTTGGTCTTATGACACAGCACATTATTTTGCTGAAAAATGCCACTGCCATCGGAAAACACGATCGTCAAGAAGGGGTATACGTAATCTGCAAGCACGCCTCGCACGAACTCCACTGCACCCATGGATGCCCATGTGAATGTTCCCCAGAACATAATCGACCCACCGCCAGCTTGCTGTCTCACAGTACAGGTGTCAAGGAGCTTTCCCTGTAATACGACAGATTCGCACCCTGCCATTGGAATGATAATGAAGGTATCAAGGTTCATCAGACCATGCAACGTTCTGCCACTGCGTCAATGTCCAGTGCCGATGGTCCCGTGCCAATTTCAGTCGTAGTTGCAGATCTCGTGGTATTAACATTGGCACATGCACAGTCGTCAGTTGTGGAGGCCTACCATTATGAGTGTTCAGTGCAGTGTTTCTGTTCAGACACATTTGTACGCTGTCCAGGAGTAAAGTCTGATGTTAGCGTCTTGACAGTTCACCACCTGTCCTGTTTTACCTGTCTGCCCAGCCTACGACATACAACATCTGTAACAAGGGGTAGCTGTCCAACTCACAACATCTAGATATTGCTGCTTACACAGTTAGTTCAATATGAGCACCAGAGGTGTCGACAAGAATCTCTACAGTGCCAGATTTGCATCCGGTGGTCAAAATTTGAACTAATTTTCTTCCAGTGTAAATTGGTTTCACATTAAACTGTTAGCATATCTACTAAGCTTAACTGCCATATGATAATTACAGCCCACACTGGATCTTCCTGAGTCACCACACTGTAATTACAACCACCTGGAACATGTCATATATTCTGTATCACAATATTTATCATAAATAAGATGCAAGGAACCAATAACAAACAATTCTCCAATCCACAATGCATTAACAGCACGACTGATTAGGAAGGAATTTGAATTTTGCAGTATCAATTACCTGCAACAATAAATCCATGTTCCAAATCTTTAGCAAGTTCCCTAAGTGGTATCAAATTGAGTTTTGGATTAGGTGGGTAACTACATCCCTTTTATTTATTTGACAAGTTTTTAGATGCATATTTCTGGGATACATTTCATTTTCACTCATGATTTAGTTATTGTTATCAATTATAAAGGTCCCAATTCTTGTAGTTCAAATTATTAAAATGTTTTACAATATTTATCATGTCTGTCCTGCTTCTATGTCTTCATGGAGTACACCGAGTTCCCTCTCTGTTTCTGCTTTCAGAAAACTATTTATTTTATCTTGTCATTATAGCTCATTCCCTGGTTTTGTATAGAAAGAAATGGACAGAGTGACAATAAAAATATTGTATAAAATTAAGGAACACACCCCACAACCACCGGTGCACGTTATACGTCTGCAGTCAGGATCAGCCAATATGCCCATACCACAACCTGGCTGGGGGCACAAGATACCGCCTGCTTGCAGCACATACTCTTCAGCAGCAAAGCGCTGATACTGTGCATACTGAAAAAAACATAAATACACAGGAATTTAGAAAACAGAACTGATTACCTACATATTCAGGTTCTTGTCACATTAATCAGAAAATGAAAAATTAAAATTCGCTAAATTTACTGAGCAGCCCTACTTTGTGTTATGCATATTTGATTGCACAAGATCACTGCTGTGAAGTTCAAAAAAGCTGCAACATGAACTTATAATTACGGTTAACTGATGACAAAATTTTGTATTGTCAGTGTTGGCACTACAGAGCTATTTATCCATTACTAAATATTTGTTATTTGTTACTTTCATTACTAATCACTTCTGACAAAAGACACGTCATTACCACTGTGCTGAGATAAGCTAATGTAGTACAAATTGTATACATGGCATACTTCATATCAATATTCTGAAGATGAGATGCTGTTTTTGGTGATTTTTGTATTATAAACTGTGTACAACAAAAATTATGTTTGTGGCCTCAATGAATTAAAGTTCTACCACAATAAAATGGCAGTATAATAACTGTTCCTTTCTGGAATCTCAAAGAATGGACTGTGAGTACAGTTGACTCCCAGTATGCGGTATACTTCAGAATTTATGATATGAATATAATAGGGAAACATTCCACGCGGGAAAAATATATTGAAAAACAAACATGATGTGACTTACCATACGAAAGCGCTGGCAGGTCGAAAGAAACACAAACAAACACATACATACACACAAAATTCTAGCTTTCGCAACCAATGGTTGCTTCGTCAGGAAAGAGGGAAGGAGAGGGAAAGACGAAAGGATGTGGGTTTTAAGGGAGAGGGTAAGGAGTCATTCCAATCCCGGGAGCGGAAAGACTTACCTTAGGGGGAAAAGGACAGGTATACACTCGCGCACACACACACATATCCATCCGCACATACACAGACACCACCGTATGGTGTCTGTGTATGTGCGGATGGATGTGTGTGTGTGTGTGTGTGTGTGTGTGTGTGTGTGTGTGTGTGTGCGCGCGAGTGTATACCTGTCCTTTTCCCCCTAAGGTAAGTCTTTCCGCTCCCGGGATTGGAATGACTCCTTACCCTCTCCCTTAAAACCCACATCCTTTCATCTTTCCCTCTCCTTCCCTCTTTCCTGACGAAGCAACCATTGGTTGCGAAAGCTAGAATTTTGTGTGTATGTATGTGTTTGATTGTGTTTCTTTCGACCTGCCAGCGCTTTCGTATGGTAAGTCACATCATCTTTGTTTTTAAATATACTTCAGAATTTGATATACCAGTACAATTATTACTGTAGTTATTATTTCATATAAGGTGTATAGTATGATCTCACTATCGAGAGAAGCTGCGAGGGAAAATTAGTTCCAAAAACATATGAGATACTGTCAGTTCCCAATAAAAAGCGAAATTTTTGCAGGAGTAGGTTTGTGAGTCTGAACTCATATGCAGTGCTGTTACCGTAGGCATAATTCAGAGCTTGATTTCTACTGCTGCTAACTTGCTGGGAGAAGTGTAGACAGTGCAAAACAAGTAACTGAGATAATGTGCAAGAATCTGAGAATAATTTTCAATATGGTAATAAAGATAGAAAAGTGGTTTTAAAAACAGCTCAATTCCGGAGAAATTTCTTCAGTTGCAGATGGGTGTAACATTCTTTCTGTCTAGTCCAAGGAGCTTCCTTGGTGTTGTGTGAAGTAACATCTGTGGCCACAGGCAGAATTGACATATTCTTGATGATGTGTGGCACGTGAGGCAAATTATATGTGACATATTGCTCCATAGACTTCCTTAAAAACATTTCACCCAAATTAATTCTGTGCATTTTTACACATATAACAAAGTTAAAATCGTTACTCCTACTTAGCTAGACAATGCAGCTTAGCAATCCAGCTACTTTGAAAAGGTTCTCAGACCTAACCACTGAATTGGAAAACAAGCACCGCAAACCCTCTTTACTCCATCTTCAACCACTTTCTAGCATCTCCTCCGTAAAACAACACAGGATGACACCCTACAGTCAAAAAGGAAAAAAACAAAAGAATGTACAACTGAAGTTCCCAATGGAACAAAAGCATTTACTGTAATCTATTGGACCTCATCAAGTTCGCCTCGTTGTCACAGAAGACTACATGCAGCTACTGATGTCTCCATATTCTGATATGAGACTTCTGTCCACTGAGCAAGTATTCATTCATTAAACACAAAAACAAAAAACACATGGGAACCGCACTTGCCAACTCTTTCAGTTGTCCATAACAGTATAACATCTTTACTAACCACTGAAAGATCCAACTTAATACATGGAACACTTTTAAAATCACAGTTACACCTGCCATGGCCTAAGATCCTGTCCTGCCCTTGCATGGGCTGCTGACTGAATCCCTATTTCGTAAGTGCAAAACTGTTACACAAAATAATTTTGACAGTAGACCTTTTGGCCAATGAGCCTCCTGAGCAGAATGTATAAAATCCAAATGGTCACCTCCTGCCAACGCTCATAACACTTGCTGTGAGTTGCTTCTTCCTGCCAACTGATATGTTAACACTTCTTAGCACTAAAGACTGTACCTACCATTGCCAGAAGTGGCTCCTGTTTTAAGTGCCTGTGCTAATTATTTGCTACAGATATCACGCACAGTCACAGTTCCCTAATCACAGTCCAGGTTATGCACGAGACAAGTCACAGGGAAGTTTCATCCCAGATTTCTCTCATCATCTGTATATGCTCTGTATATTATGTGCTGAAGTAAACAGATAAATTAAGGCCCCTAATTAAATGAAAATACACCACAATTATTATAACAACACTGTTTCTGTAGGTCTACCAGGCTCTCCCGGTGAGGCTTTGTCAACTTGGAAAATCGGGTTTTCTGCCAGTAATCTGCATTTTACTTGCATGATATTTCGATCGTGTAACTTGCAGTCTTCATAAGGTGCTCCCTGAGGCCGAATCCAGTGTGTAATGGGTTCAATATTTATGCCTATGTGGGGCTAGGCACTCTGTCATTGGTCTGCACCACACCAACTGCTCTGTATGAGGTACGTGTGGTCAGTAGCAGCAACCTTCTAGACGTAGCTGTTATGACTGCTGTGTGTGTACTTTTTGGCTGCTGCTGGTTGGTAATTTTGTAATCTGTCATTCTGTTCCCTCTCAAGTTAGGACTGGATGTATAGTCTTCTGATTGCCATCATTTAGACTTTCCAGTTGACTGTTGTTCTATTACTGTAGCCGGCCATTTCAGGTGATTATTCCGAGGTCTGTGCTCACTAGGTGTAGCTGTCACATTATTTTCTGGCACTGGTGTCAAACTGCCGTTCGTTCTTGAAATGACTGTCCTGCTGTATTTGGTTTGCTGTCTGAAGGATCACCAGCTGTGCACCATGTGTTGGTTGTGCTGGGTTATTTGCTCTGTCACCATTTCCTAAGTTATTTCCTCCAGAGTTTGGCTGTTGCCTCCAATCCATCTTTAGGAGATTGAGTGTTGCATTCCAGGGACAGCTAAGATGATATCCCATGTCATGATTGATAAGATTCTGTGTGACCTTTATTTAAATGGATCTTTAATAACACAACCCAGTATCTAGGTGTCTGTATCTTCACATCATCTTAATACATAAAATGATTTAGTTCCAAACAATGTTTGGCTATAGCTGACCTGGAAGCCTGTTTGAGTCTGGCATAGTGTTGGTGCTCCTTACATGTGATGTCAATGATCCTGTTGGTCTGATCGATATATGTAATACCACATTGATATTCAGAATGCACTGCACCCTGCTTCTCTGCCAGATGGTCAGAAGTACACGAAGAAGCAAAGAAGGTTGCTTTTTTGCCACATGCTGGACTGGTATCTGATAAAATCAGCAGAATTCTTCTCAAATAGAATGTCTCAGTATTTTCTGGTCTTCAACCAAGATTAAGGCTCTGTTAGGGAGTGTAATGGAGGATCTGTGCCAACAGAAACTGGGCATTTATCACATACCACGTCAATGTGGTATATCATATATTGGCCACACTATTGGGACCATTGCATTGACATCAGGTGTAAGATGCACTAGCAGTATACCAGACCCAAATAGGCTTCCAAGTCAGTTATAACCGTACATTGCTTGGAACTAAATCATTCAATGAATTACGATGGTCAAGATTCAGACACAGACACCCAGCTACTGGGACAGTGTTATTAAAGAATCCATTAAAATAAAAGCCACACCGAATCAGAACCAGAGGTTGTACAGAGCTTCAGGGAGAGCATTAGGGAACAATTGACAAGAATGGGAGAAAGAAATACAGTAGAAGAAGAATGGGTAGCTTTGAGACAAAATAGCGAAGGTAGAAGAGGATCAAGTAGGTAAAAAGACGAGGGCTAATAGAAATCCTTGGGTAACACAAGAGATACTGAATTTAACTGATGAAAGGAGAAAATATAAAAATGCAGTAAATGAAGCAGGCAAAACGGAATACAAATGTCTCAAAAATGAGATCGATATGAAGTGCAAAATCGCTAAGCAGGGATGGCTTGAGGAAAAATGTAAGGATGTAGAGGTGCATGTCACTAGGGGTAAGATAGATACTGCCTACAGGAAAATTAAAGAGACCTTTGGAGGAAAGAGAACCACTTGCATGAATATCAAGAGCTCAGATGAAAACCCAGTTCTAAGCAAAGAAGGGAAAGCAGAAAGGTTGAAGGAGTATATAGATGGTCTATATATACCCTCAGACTTCAAGAAGAATATAATAATTCCAATCCAAAAGAAGGCAGGTGTTGACAGATCTGAAAATTATCGAACTATCAGTTTAATAAGCCACGGCTGCAAAATACTAACACAAATTCTTTACAGATGAATGGAAAAACTGGTAGAAGCCGACCTCGGGGAAGATCAGTTTGGATTCCGTAGAAATGTTGGAACACATGAGGCAATACTGACCCTACGACTTATCTTAGAAAATAGATTAAGGAAAGGCAAACCTACATTTCTAGCATTTGTAGACTTAGAGAAATCTCCTGACAATGTTGACTGGAATACTCTCTTTCAAATTCTGAAGGTGGCAGGGGTAAAATACAGAGAGCGAAAGGCTATTTACAATTTGTACAGAAACCAGATGGCAGTTATAAGAGTCAAGGGGCATGAAAGGGAAGCAGTGGTTGGGAAGGGAGTGAGACAGGGTTGTAGCCTATCCCTGATGTTATTCAATCTCTATATTGAGCAAGCAGTAAAGGAAACAAAAGAAAAGTTTGGAGTAGGTATTAAAATCCAGGGAGAAGAAATAAAAACTTTGAGGTTCGCCGAAGACATTGTAATTCTGTCAGAGACAGCAAAGGACCTAGAAGAGCAGCTGAATGGAATGGATAGTGTCTTGAAAGGAATATATACGATGAACATCAACAAAAGCAAAACAAGGATAATGGAATGTAGTTGAATTAAATCAGGTGATGCTGCAGGAATTAGATTAGGCAATGATACACTTAAAGTAGTAAATGAGTTTTGCTGCTTGGGGAGCAAAATAACTGATGATGGTCAAAGTAGAGAGGATATAAAATGCAGACTGGCAATGGCAAGGAAAGCATTTCTGAAGAAGAGAAATTTGTTAACATCAAGTATAGATTTAAGTGTCAGGAAATCGTTTCTGAAAGTATTTGTATGGAGTGTAGCCGTGTATGGAAGTGAAACGTGGACGATAAATAGTTTAGACAAAAAGAGAATAGAAGCTTTCGAAAAGTGGTGCAACACAAGAATGCTGAAGATTAGATGGGTAGATCGCATAAGTAATGAGGAAGTATTGAATGGAATTGGAGAGAAGAGAAATTTGTGGCACAACTTGACTAGAAGAAGGGATCAGTTGGTAGGGCGGTTGGTAGGGCATATTCCGAGGCATCAAGGGGTCACCAATTTAGTATTGGAGGGCAGCACGGAGGGTGAAAATCGTAGATGGAGACCAAACCATAAATACGCTAAACAGATTCAGAAGGATGTAGGTCTCAGTAGGAACTGGGAATTGAAGAACCTTGCACAGGATAGAGTAGCATGGAGAGCTGCATCAAACCAGTATCTGGACTGCAGACCACAACAACAACAACAGAATCTTATCAACCATGACATGGAAATAAGCTTTGCTCTGCCTGGAATTCAGCACTCAATTTCCTAAAGACACTACGGAAGCAACATTCAAACTCTGGAGGAAATAACTTTGGAAACGATGACAGAGCAAATAACCTACCACAACACGTGGTGCACGTATGGTGATACTTCAGACAGCAAATCAAGTACTGAAGGACAGTCATTTCGAGAATGAATGGCAATTTGAACACCAATGTCCACAAAATAATCTGACAACCGCCCCTACTGGGTGCGGACCTCAGACGGAGGACCTGAGGTGGCTGGCTACAGTAATAGAATAGCACAGTGCGCAGGAAAGCTTAAATGATGGCAATCAAAAGAGTGAGCACATAGTACAACTTGGAGGTGGAACAGAATGTCACATGACAAAATTAGTAACTGGTAACATCCAAAAAGTACATGCACAGCAGTCAGAATTGCTACAGCTAGCAAATACAATGGTTGCTGCTACTGACAGGCATGTATCTCAGACGGAGTACCTGGCATGGAGTGGACCGATGAGGGAACACTTAACTCCGCACAGGCATAAATACTGGACCCATTTCACACTGGATTCAGAGAGAGGGAGCACCGGATACAGATTGCTAGTTACGTGATCAAGATGTCGTGCAAGCAGAATGTGAATTACCACGAGAAAACCCAATTTTTTCCAGAACATCCTGAGCAGCAAAGATTATTATATAAGTAAATGTGTTTACTTTCCATTAAGAATGTAGAAACATTTATGTCATTGTTGCCAAATGTTAGTGAGTTGTTTCAGTTGTTTCCTAACCTTGAAACGAGTTAGTTTTCTGTTTTGTTCATTGAAAGAACATAATAACAACAGTGTATTTAAGTGAAACCACATAGTAACAAGAATTTACCTGTGGTATGACATTAATAAAAGCAGATTATTTGACACATTTATACAGTTTCTGCTAACATTATTACCATCATTTTTCCAAAATTAAATTCTCTACAACTTCTGTTGAAAACTTTGTGCAGTTGTCTGGAATTTAAAAAACAAATTGGACGAAGTACTTAATAAAATAAAATTTTTACAGAATTACGTCTTTGCTTCTGTGGATGTTCTGGAAACTACTGCAGATACATATCTGGGACATGTTTTATTAGATTCACCAGATCAAGAACAACAAAATAAATGGAAATCATGCTTTGCTTTAACCTCATACAGTTTTTCGATTGCTTAATATTAGCGAAGTTGCTAAATTTCAGGCAAAATCTTTTATTAGCCGTAACTCCGTAACTAAACATTTGCGGACCTATGTTTATGTAAACTTTTTTGTTTAGTTTTACTTGTGGAATAACATATTAAAATATTTTCAAATCTTCGCGAATCACCCTGTATATGCTGCAGAATATATGATGCAGCAACGCCCTCAAACAGAAACGTTTTGATCGCCTCTTACAGAACTACCTTCCTCCAACCTGAAATTGGTTTTCTGCAGGAGGACTTGGTTTAAAGGTAGTATCTGAACTTAACATAAAACTATTTTCAGTCTGTACCACAAAGCACTATGATTTAACAGACAAAGCCCAATTGGAGGAAGTTATGTCCTTGCCTCCCTCTGACCTGACCTGTTCATTAATAATGGAGTGCGGTGGGGGGATTTTTAGTTTTTTTGAGCCATAATACATCCCAAGAAAAAGAAGAATATTGCAAGCACTGCATAGTAACTCTCCTTGATTACTGCTTTCGCAAAATACTTCCAGGAAACCATACATCTGCCTAACAAGTATGGTATTTCTGTTACGAAGATATTATTTTACTCCATGCAGCAGCATTCGAAATGATATTGCAATTTTAATTACACATGTACATCAAAGTAGGAGGAAATTGATAACCAAATCCTCATTATCAATAGACAGTATCAGCATACATGTAAAGTAGCTCCGCAAAGTATGATGTGGATGTTTTGCTCAGAGAATGGGAACAAATGAATTTTGACAGAGTTGTGAATATACAGACTTAACAGAATCAATCAATACTAAACATATTCTCCTCCCAGGATTTGATTATACTGAGAGTGAAACCTTGCTATTTTTCTACAGGTAGCTTCAGGATGGCAGTCTTGAAAACTTAAAATGTAGCTCATCAGTACGAACATTACGCTAAATGCTGCTGTTGACCAAAGCACGATCAGTTGTTTGAAGTAATGTTGCTTGAATAACATACGACGTAATGTAAACAAATGCATCTGACAGTTTCTGAAAAATTAGTGGTATATCAGAAGAAATGAAGGGGCATCTATTAATCAATTAAGTGATAACAAAAGTGGTATGACCACTTCTTAGGAAACTGTATCAACTAAGAGTAAATAGACAATCTGAAAAATATTTCACCTCCACACAAAATGCATGAGAAAGTTACTCACATGCTTATAAGTTGCCTCAAAATTACACTGTCTGGTCAAAACTGGCACATGGCTAAAAGTATGCAAAAAGTAAAAACTTAATGTCACACCACCACCATGTAATTAGGATATTAAGGAAACCTGATTATGGGGATTTACCCTTCCACAGTCATTTTCAAATATTTCTATCTAATTCAAAGCATATTTATTCCACGTAGCACAAAATAGCATGTTGAACCTATCACTGCTTTGAAAAAGTGATGCTCAATCAGGTCTGTTACATGCAGAAAAATAACCTTTTTATTGTGACAATGTATAAAACATGTGACACTAGGTTTTATATATATATTTTTTTTATAAAGGCAGAAACTTTTTTTTTTTTTACTTGCCTGCTGGGTTGTAAGTAAGTGGAAGTGATGAACTTCAGTGATAAGGGAATTTGGACAACCAGCTGGGCAAGGTAGAGTGTATCCATACTCAGGATGTGACCAAAACTGACGATCACGCAGTCTAGATGCACAATATGTTTGGAAACATTCCAGACAAGTCACATGACTTGCATCACAAGGGAACACAAGAACTGGGTCCCTGGAATTCAGACACATCGTAAACTATCAAAGCAATGTTCAGCATTCAAATATATTGTACTTTCATATAGGTTATGAACAAAATTACTTAATTATAAACTAACTAAATGAAAAGTACCAGCCATTTCAAAGACTGTCGATAGTGGTGCTATTGAAAGACATTGAGAAAAACCAAAAAAATCCCCCCATTTTGAACAGTGATGTAAACTACAGTATAGCACTTGTACTATTTGTTTCTTGAAATAGCCATTAGGTTGGGCCAAATATTAATTTCATCAATGCACTAAGGCATTAATGCTTGAACTGGAAAATCTGACCCAAGCCTCAACAGATATATCATGACAGCGTGCTACTATGGTTTGAAGAGATTGTAAATAGTTGGTAAAAGGCAGACAAGAGGTGGACTAATGAAGTATGGGGTACAGGAACTGCATGTTCTTGTTAACCATCATTTTAGCAATTCTCTGGATGACATAGGGAAACAGATACGATACGCAAGTTTGGGTGGCAATCATTAAAACAAAGATGTTTTTCATTTTGGTGAGATCTTTTGATGCCATTTCAATCATCCAACTTTCTCCTCTGCATGGGAAAATATTTTGTTGACAGCCACCTACATTGGGAGAAGTGATCAATGAAATAAAAGTAATCATGGTTCGTACGGAAAAGCTTAAGGTGTTTTTCTCACATGCTGTTTGAGAGTGGAACACTATAGAAACAGAGTGAAAGTGGCTTAATGAACCCTCTGCCAGGCACTTAAGTGTGAATTTCAGAGTAGTCATGCAGATGTAGATGACTTCATAACAAGCACAGCATATACTAAGATAAGACAAGATGGAGAGGAAAGTCATTTATGGAAATTGCAAAAAATCTAAGTCTGGATGGCCTGACACGGACTGAACCTACTTTTCCCGAATGGGGATCCAATGACTTAACCACCATCTCACCTCGCTTGGTAAAATCGAGATGCCCAGGTGGAAATTTGAATTCTGAGCTGTTGGGACAATACTGTTACAGCACTTTGGATGGGAGGCACTGTATCATCCTCTTTACAGCTCCCAATCTCGTGCAAAGTGAATGATAAATGTCGAATATTGCATAGGAATGACAACAGTGAATGGAATCTGAAGACTGCAAGGGTTCACAGCACACTAGCCTAACTAATGCTGCAGTTCATCGAATGTCTACCTTTTCATTACACAACCTTTCTACCCAATAAATTCATACTTCATCTGTAAAAATGAATCAATATTGTGATTGGCAGTTTTGTAGTGAATGCTATCAAGTCCTATATGTTGTTCCACAGTAAAAGAGAAGTAGATATGGATAATGTGAAAGGAAAAATATATATTTATTATCAAAAACAGTCTTGATCACAATTTATCTATTACGGTGACCGATTTTGACCACTACTGTGGTCATCTTCAGACCAAGAGTAAGAACCTCCTTCTGCTGGAGAATCACTACTAAAGAAATCATGACCGTACGGAAAAGCTTAAGGTGTTTTTCTCACATGCTGTTTGATTGTGGAACACTATAGAAACAGAGTGAAAGTGGCTTGATGAACCCTCTGCCAGGCACTTAAGTGTGAATTTCAGAGTAGTCATGCAGATGTAGATGACTTCATAACAAACACAGCACATACTAAGACAAGAAGGAGGTTCTCCAGCAGAAAGAGGTTCTTACTCATTGGTCTGAAGATGACCACAGTAGTGGTCGAAACCGGTCACCGTAATAAATAAATTGTGATCAAGACTGTTTTTGATAATAAATATATATTTTTCCTTTCACATTATTTGATAATAAATATTTGTAACACATTGATCACTGTTACTCCCATAATATATTCAAAAGTGAAAAATATATAGTAAGGATCAATAAATCATCAGGGATCAATGAGATTCCTTTGGAGTGAGATGTATAGCAGAACACTGTGTGGTCTGGAATTGAGAATCTATGACCAACAGATCTGGAATCAAATTTCTGGCATAGAACTGTCATTGCATGGAAGGCAAGCCAAATGGAACTAAAAGCGAAACTGAAACATTTTATCAAACAATAAAGAAATGGTGCAGGGTGAGACATATTACAACAGTATGAAGTTTTAAGTGCTCATGTACTTGTAGCATGCAAAGTAAAAATACACGTGAAACTAAAAGAGACTCAAAAACTGAAATCTGAAAGGTAGATGATAAGAATGAATTTATGAGCATATGTTGAAAAGTAATGGCTCCAAATTTTTTATGCAAAAACACTCAAAATAAAATGAACTTTATTAAGATTCTACATCTTTATTCTTCATGTCTAAATACTTATTTCTCAACATAATTTGTTGAAACTGTCACTGTAGAATGTTTGACTTTGTTGATGGAGCCACAACCTTAATTCTGTTCAAAGTGCTTCATCAATGTCAAAGTGATGTCACCAAAGGCATTCTTTAACTTTTGAAACAGACGAAAATTTGATGGGACCAAGTCAAGACTGTATGGAGAATGATCAATGACATTCTCTGATGAGTTCATCAACACCGTTACAATGAGTCTTGTTGGCTGCCATAAGCAGTTGTCCATTCTGAGTTGTATCATGCACATTGAGGTTAGTACCACTGTTTCCTTCATTATCAGCATGAATAACTCAATGTCGTACAGTACTGATGTCGAAACAATCATCACCGTAAAAAGCTTTCAAACTTCTATGGGTTTCAATTGGAGGCAAGTTTTTACAAGTTAAAAACTCAATTATAGCATGCTGTTTCTCACACACCAAAATAATTACATCAAACACTGCCATGTTACATGCTACAATTTGGAGCCTTATAGCAGCCGAGGGTTGCAACTTGGGTCATTGAATGGGGAATACTGACCAAGTAGCAGACATATAATAATGACATGCAATACCTCACCTAGTATGGAGAACAGCATAAAAAATTCAGAGGCATTGCTTTTCTGCAGCCCTAGTATTTATGAACACGATGAATAAGGGTACACCATATTAAATCACAAAACTAGTTTACCATATTAAAAAATGAAGGTTGTATCAACACAAACATAAGAAGAGAGAAGGGATGGAAGAGAAGGAAAGTAAAAAATTGACTAGATGCGAGAAGGACTTGCACACCGAGGGTTTCATACAAACTTAATTATGTATACTGACAGTTCATCCATTCTGGGAATTGACGATCTCGAGCATTTTAACCGGTTATCAACACTGATACTGGCATGGCACTGGTTCTGAGGATTCCAAGCTTTTAGAGAATGTTTGAATTTCAATAATATAAATGTCACATTAAAGTCATGCAGGAGGCAGCTGACCACTATTATTGTAGTCAGCAGTTATCCATTGTGGCTGACAGGGTCACAAAGGCAAAAGTTCAACATCAGGCAAGTAATGATTTTATTGCTCATATGACATGTTTTGGAATTAATCCATCATCAAATATCCAGAAGCGAATACTGCACATAGATATGGCGTTTCAAGTTGTCTGTGAAACATCAAGTTGTCTGTGAAACAAACATTTGAAGACTATTCTGTGTCATATTTATGTGCAGTAACAGCTCCTGGCTACATGATGGTGGATAAATTCCGAAATGTGTCATACACACAATTAAGTCATTTCTCACCTGAGATTTGATTTTTACCATTGCGACAAAATCAGCCTGAGTGCAGAACTACTGATTGTTTTAATTTCAAGTTTGACGTCATGTAACAAATGAAAAAAGAAATACTTTTTTGTGGGATATAATTCCAAATTAACAATTTTCAGATTTCTTTCCTTTACTTGTACAGTGAAATCTTGCTTCTTGCCAAGTTTCATCAAAGTGATAAACTAAAGTATCATATAGGTTTTGATGAGTTATCAAAATATGTATCATAAATAGCCTTATCTTTTGACTGCATTGATTTGGATCTAATGTTTATTATACCATCAAAGGAATATAGACCTCAGTATGTGACATAAATTTCAACTTAATACGCCTACCTGTTTCGGAGAACAATGATTTTTAACGATCAGACAGACACACAGACAGACTGACAAGAAAGTGATCCTATAAGGGTTCCATTTTTAACAACTGAGGCACAGAACTCTAAAAAGTAAACATAATAATAAAAATAAGGACAGGTGGGAGGGGGAGGGGGGGGGGGGGGGAATGAGTAAATGGAGGTTAAGTCCAGGAGGGTATGTTGGATGTCAAGTTCACACCTCTGGAGTTCAGGGAAACTAGTATCAGGTGTGAGATTATAAATAGCCTGTTTGGCATAGAATGCATTCACATCCTTTGGGTCATGCTACAGAGTGTGTTCAGCAACTGGATAATGAGTGTCTCAAGGCAGACAGTTCTTCTACACCCATTCATGTACTTTGACAGCTAAATTATGATCATTATTTGATAAAACACATACATGATTTTTGAAGTTGCTCTGACTTTGATACTGTAGGATTTACCAATTTTGGGGCTGGAGTAGATGACAGTGAGTGGGTGTGTAAGGCAGGTATACAGAGTATGCATGATTTTGGAATAGGAACCTAAAGGTAGAAATATGGTTTGACAAGAATGTTGCAGAGGTTAGGAGGGCAACTGCAGGTGGCAGCGGATGGTGTGTGTGTGTGTGTGTAGGATATCAGGGAATGAGGATCTGATTTCAGGGCTTCAATTTTGAAAGTCATAGCCTTGCTGGGGAAATATACAGTGGCAGTCCAGGCCTTGGAGGTACATCACACCTCATCAGTTAAGAGGGCATAGCAACCAACAACAGAGAAAACTGCAGAAGTATGATTGTACAAGTCAAGAACTAAATAATGCAAAAGGAACTTGCTAAATTGTTTACAGAATGTCTATGCAGAAAGACAATTCCCCAACACTGGAATAACATTCTAATTACTATACTTCAGAATAAAGGAGCCAGACAAGAAATATGCAACTACAGAACTATCAGTCTTTTCTCTTTAATATACAAGATATGCACAAAAATTACCACCGACTCTACAGAAGAAACATTAATTTTAATTCGGTAAGGAAAAAGGTGACTTTTGAAGCACATATCCCACACCTGACCATTTACTAGATCTCAAAGAAATTACAGAACAGGCTAATGAATATGATTTTACCATTTTGTTTGCAGTGAAGGAATGTGTGTCAATGGGATACCATTGTTTTTCTGCTGCTGATGATGATGTAATTTTTGCCTCAGGTATATAAAACTTCAACAGCAAACGAAGAAGAAATTAACAATGGTGTCACGGCATAAGGTAATGTGTTTCTGTACTTATGATGATTGAAGACAATGATTAGATAGACAGTAGAAGAAATAAAAAGTAGCAATAATATAATAATAATAATAATCTTCACACTAACAACGAAATACTCTCATATTCATATTTTAACAACGTTTCCACACATTCGAAAATAATACTGTTTACAATTACCTTTACATCAACACATGTAATAATGTTGTACATGGGATGAATAAGAGCAAAATGAAGAATAAAAATCATGAAGTAAGCATAAAACCAAACAGGGCATTTGCTACGTGATAGTAATGAAAGAAAGAAAAAAAATGCATCATCTGTATAATAACATGGTAGTTAAGAAAAGTGTTTAATTCCCTGGAGAAATACATACTTAACATCGGTGCAAGCTAGGCATGGAACGTCATGTATGTTTGATTTGATAAGATACAAAGGAACAGCCTCATCATCTTCACCTTGAGATGGATGTTCAGCACACTTGAAATAGAACTGTGCAAATGTGAGCCCT
Source organism: Schistocerca americana (assembly GCF_021461395.2). NCBI lineage: Eukaryota > Metazoa > Arthropoda > Insecta > Orthoptera > Acrididae > Schistocerca > Schistocerca americana. Next base: position 606,505,788 of record NC_060121.1, read on the forward strand.
TCATCACCACCTGTCTGAAAAATAAATATACATTAGCAACTGGGTTATCTATGAAGATCAAAATTTATCATTATAGCTATTTCTTCCACATTCATATGATATTCCCTCTTTCAATTAACTACTCACACAGCCATCAGTTTCACAAATGCCTGTTATCCTATTTTTATCCAGTACATCCTGCCAGCACTGAGGATCTCTGTCCACAGTGAAAGCTCCACCTTTACATGATGCACAGCGCACCCGCAATTTCCCAGGTTTCATCATTTTACAAGGAGATGAACAATACACATAGAAATGTGCTCGTCTCTTTTCATGGTCTATAAACAGAAACATATATAAATAATTGAATGGATAAAAAATAGTATTAGCATTGATTTTATCTATAAACGTCTGTTACAATTGTAGATTAGACACAAATCTACATAAATCACAGGAACAGTTAGTAACACGATCCTCATTTTTTCCCTCTTCTTTTTTCCTTCCTTTTCTTTGGTATTTCACATCCTGTTGACATCAACATTAACAGGAATGGAGGTGTTATAACTATAAAAGAAACTATCTAGGTGATTATTAGATGGAACGTTATGTGGAAAGGAGGGGGAATCTCCATTTGAGGAATTCATGCAATAATGTGCTGTAATATCAGATGAAGCATAATCTGGTTTTTGATTTTTTAGTATACTCATCACCTGGTTGCACTGAGTAAGTTTCTTCATCCCTCCTGCACATTAAAAACTCTAAGATGATTAGCAACCTTAAGTTTTGGGTCAGTGAACTAGTTACAATCAACAAGCTGCTAAAGGAAGATAAGATGCCAGGAGGGGGAAAAGAATAGTGGTCCTTTAAATTAAGCTTTCTCTCTCTCTCTCTCGTTACACATACGAGCGCGCACGCGCCCACACACACCCACCCACCCACCCACCCACCCACCCACACACACACACACACACACACACACACACACACACACACACATACAGACACGAGAAACAATTAAATATGATTCATGAAGCAGAGCCATTTTTACAAATACACAGAATTAGAAATAAGATAAAAATACTGTACTGGTCATTTTTTAAATATTGTACATCACAAACTGAAAAAAGAGATTTCCTGAGGTGGAGAAGTATTTGTTCACTTTCTGTCCTTTGGAACTACTGTGATCTATTTTCCAACAAGATAATTTTTAATACTACAACTCTACATTATTCATGTAGCTCAAACTGAACGAAAATAATCTATCTAGGAAGTATAGAAATCACCTGGGTGAAGGATAAATATTAATTTTATTATTATTACTATTATTATTATTATTATTATTATTATTATTTATACCTTCTTCAGACACCATTTCTTGGCGGTCTTTGCCACTAAGTTGAAGATCCACTAAAGTTTCGTTTAGCGGCTTAGCTGCCAAGCTGTGCGACCTTCCTTTGCTACCATCAGCTCTGGGAGATGGCTGTATTTTCACAGCATGCAAGATGCTTTGTTCTCCCAAATCACATTCCTTCAAGAAATGAAAGACCATATTACATACGTTATTTACAACAGGAGGACGAATGCAGGATGTTTCGGGCAATATCATGTATGCTAAGGTGTGAGGGCAAATCAGGTTTTCCACAAATAGCTACAAAAACTCCTAGAAATGTAGAGATACGTGGGTAAGTCTATAAATAAGTTGCACACATCAGTTTCTCTATTAGAATGTTTAAATTCCACATGCATATTCTGCCAGCAGATAGCAGCAAATGTATGTCCGTAGTGGAGTCTGCAGGACATCACAAGGCAGACAGGTGAGATGGCAGTTGTGCTCAATGAGTGTACCCAAGTAGAACAGTGTGTGGTTTTTGTGGGCCAAAGGACTCTCTGCACAAGAAGTGTGTCAAGAAATGTGCCCCATGTATGGTGACACATGTTCATCATTGAAAGCTGTATCCAACTGGATCCAGGAGTTAACAAGGAAAGGCATACATCAGAGATCAAGAACATCCTTTTTGTCTTGTGGCAGTGGGAAAGTCTGTGCATGGTGAATGCCCTGCATGTTGACCGATGAAAATAAAATGAAGAGAATGAGTCTGTCTTTCCAGAACCTCATTTGGTTCTCTGAAGAAGGAAAGGATTTCATGGCATGAATTGTTACCAGGGATGAGTCTTGGGTTCAATACTTTCAAATAGAAACCAAATGACTGTCCACACGATGGAAACATTCCATGTCCCCAACAATGAAAAGGTCCAAGACCATTCCACCCACAAGGTTCTTCTCATCATGTTTTGTGTCATGCAAGGGGACATAGTAACGAAATTCCAGCCTCACAGTGAGATAGTGAATGCCTCTCATTGTACTGCACCACTCTGCAGGAACTTTAACAGGCCATTCACCACAAATGATGTGACCTCTTGACAAAGGGAGTAGTCTTTCAGTCAACAATGCCCGTCCTTACACACCAAAACAAACAAGGTGTTTTTATGAATATTTCATTGAGAATGCTTGGAACACCTGTCTTTACAGTCTTGGCTTAGCCTCCAGTGACTTTCATCTGTTTGGGCCTATAAAATCTCATTTTTCATGACCAAAGACGTTACATGTTGACTGCAACACACATCTGAATGTACAAGTGAATATGTAAAAAAGTGAAATAAATTTCGGGAACTTATGTTTATTACTACTGCCTCTATGCCATTTTATGACTTATTTATTGACTTACACTCATAATTTTCACTGAAATATATTAATTTACAAGGGAATGTTAAAAGTCAGAAATTCATGGTTACAGAATACATCAAAACATATAAATCATGTTTAATACTGTGAAAAAATAGTACTTTCAGAGTGACCTGTATGGTGACTGAATCGAGAATTCCCATCTAAGTTTTGCACTCTTGCCAGTAGTTTGCAGCAGTTTTGGTGGGTGAAGATGAGCTTTAAGGTTCTTCAGGATGCTGGCATACTGCACGAAACTGACTCTTCTTCTTCTTTTTTTGTTAATATTCGAGGGGATCACATCCAAATGATCCCAAAATATACTTGCAATCACATTTCCTGCATATTGCTTGTTTTTAAGATTTTTTTCCTTTTCAATTCAGGTTCAAAGAAGTGAACCTATATTTCAAAATGTTTACCTTTTCTATTTTTTTAATACTGTGCAGTGGTTGGTGGCTATTGTTTACCATATGTTTCTACTATGGTCAATCTGTTCTTACAGTATCCACATTACAACAGCTTTTACATAAACCATTTAACAACAATAGTAACCCCCACTGTCTTAAGGACTGAAATGCTCGCAATAACTTTGTCAACTTTCCCTCTACAGTCAGCAAAGACAGTGTAACTGTAACTATCAACAACAAAGCAAGCATCTAAACTGTGCTAATATTTACTGTAGCATCCCTGAAACCAATATTCAGCCTTTCATAAGTGTCACCTCAGCACTCAGGAATTATGCCATGGCCTATTGTCTAATAAGGATGTCAAAGTTTGTTAATTTCTCAAACACTACATTTGCCACCAGCCAATAAAACACACAGAAATTTCCAAAGAGTAAAGAGGAAGCTTAGAAATTGGTACGAAAGTCAATTTCTTTACAAAATTTATCAGCAAGCAGAAAGCACTGACTGTAATTTATGAACTGCTCAAAAATAAGTGTTGCATTGACTGCTAAGCTGAAGTTGTACGTGGATTTAAGAGGAGGAGGAGGAACTGAATGAATACATCTTAAAAGTACTTTATCTGTTCTAATAATAAAACTGTAAAACTGTTGTCTGTCTTTGAACACCTTAATTGCCTAAACTATTGGACAGATTTCTTTGGGATTCTCACTGCTAACTTCAGCGCTTCATAAAAATACACTCCTGGAAATGGAAAAAAGAACACATTGACACCGGTGTGTCAGACCCACCATACTTGCTCCGGACACTGCGAGAGGGCTGTACAAGCAATGATCACACGCACGGCACAGCGGACACACCAGGAACCGCGGTGTTGGCCGTCGAATGGCGCTAGCTGCGCAGCATTTGTGCACCGCCGCCGTCAGTGTCAGCCAGTTTGCCGTGGCATACGGAGCTCCATCGCAGTCTTTAACACTGGTAGCATGCCGCGACAGCGTGGACGTGAACCGTATGTGCAGTTGACGGACTTTGAGCGAGGGCGTATAGTGGGCATGCGGGAGGCCGGGTGGACGTACCGCCGAATTGCTCAACACGTGGGGCGTGAGGTCTCCACAGTACATCGATGTTGTCGCCAGTGGTCGGCGGAAGGTGCACGCGCCCGTCGACCTGGGACCGGACTGCAGCGACGCACGGATGCACGCCAAGACCGTAGGATCCTACGCAGTGCCGTAGGGGACCGCACCGCCACTTCCCAGCAAATTAGGGACACTGTTGCTCCCGGGGTATCGGCGAGGACCATTCGCAACCGTCTCCATGAAGCTGGGCTACGGTCCCGCACACCGTTAGGCCGTCTTCCGCTCACGCCCCAACATTGTGCAGCCCGCCTCCAGTGGTGTCGCGACAGGCGTGAATGGAGGGACGAATGGAGACGTGTCGTCTTCAGCGATGAGAGTCGCTTCTGCCTTGGTGCCAATGATGGTCGTATGCGTGTTTGGCGCCGTGCAGGTGAGCGCCACAATCAGGACTGCATACGACCGAGGCACACAGGGCCAACACCCGGCATCATGGTGTGGGGAGCGATCTCCTACACTGGCCGTACACCACTAGTGATCGTCGAGGGGACACTGAATAGTGCACGGTACATCCAAATTGTCATCGAACCCATCGTTCTACCATTCCTAGACCGGCAAGGGAACTTGCTGTTCCAGCAGGACAATGCACGTCCGCATGTATCCCGTGCCACCCAACGTGCTCTAGAAGGTGTAAGTCAACTAACCTGGCCAGCAAGATCTCCGGATCTGTCCCCCATTGAGCATGTTTGGGACTGGATGAAGCGTCGTCTCACGCGGTCTGCACGTCCAGCACGAACGCTGGTCCAACTGAGGCGCCAGGTGGAAATGGCATGGCAAGCCGTTCCACAGGACTACATCCAGCATCTCTACGATCGTCTCCATGGGAGAATAGCAGCCTGCATTGCTGCGAAAGGTGGATATACACTGTACTAGTGCCGACATTGTGCATGCTCTGTTGCCTGTGTCTATGTGCCTGTGGTTCTGTCAGTGTGATCATGTGATGTATCTGACCCCAGGAATGTGTCAATAAAGTTTCCCCTTCCTGGGACAATGAATTCACGGTGTTCTTATTTCAATTTCCAGGAGTGTAGGATCACAGAAAAAAAGATATCGTAATTTAAAGTTGTACTCAAATTTTCTTGTCTGTCTGTCTGAAAATGATAATCTACAAAACTACTGGCCAAACTTTCTTGGGGATTTCGCAGATAATTTGAGTACAGCTTCTTGGCACTGTACAAACCTTATTTCATCAAAATCAGATCGTGAAAAAAGTGTCCTTACATATAATAAAAATGTATCTATGTATAGTCTGCATTTCCTCCGGAACCACTGCACTGATTTCAAGCAACCTTGGTACACATATCACTCACTGTCTGAAAGGAATTGCTGTGGGGTTGGAGGGTTGGAAAGAATTGCTGTCAAAGGGTTTGGGTACAAGTAAAAAGGCATGTAGGCCACAACACCTGAATACCCAGATTTTATTCATCTAGTATTCGAGAATGCGAGCACTTAGTGACATACAACAGACTTTACATATAATTTCAAACCTTAACAAAACCATTTCTCACTGACACCCAAAACAAATGACAAAAGGAAAAAATGAAAAAAGTTTTCTGCATACTACATTTTTGCTGTTCATTTTCACATCAGGCATGACTTTTTAATTTATGACTTCTTTATTACTGACTGTATTTGTGACTCATTTTGCAGACAGTGTTCCCTTATACCACTAAATGTACCTGCAACAATATATATCAATGTACAACACACAGTTAAGTGTATATGACATCGTAAGTATTGAGATGCATGAAAAACTGCTACAACAGGTACAATATTTAAACTGATTTTTGGCCAACTACAGCTTATCTCTGTCTGCTACAGAGATCCAACGAAGTAGTCAGGCAATAACATTTTATTTCTTTAAGCTCACACACGAATCCACTGAAAAATCTAAGTCAGTACAAAGAATACCCATAAAAATCACAGAGTAATGCAGCCTGTCTGTGCACTCGTTGCCACAAAATAATCCTGTGCTTTACTGTGCATTCACAGACATCCTTCTGGTGACTCCCACAGTTTATTACCAACTCTCTGAACCAAATTCAATGGAATTTGGTAATGACACAGCTTCAATAAGAACACAGGCTACTTTAGAAAGTATGTCGTACAAGATATTTATTGATGTGGAGAATATTATGAAAATCAAGGAAATATTCATTCTTTGAAACAGCTGTTTACTCTTTGGCTTTTGAACTTATCATATTTGTGTAAATGCTTTTATTGGTTGATATTTGGTACTTCATATGATTCAAAGTAATGAATACAATTCTTATACAATTTTCAATGTGTTTAATCCATATTTCCAAATTATTTGCTCTATAATGTGCACAACGCATAATGTGTAGCTACTATGTGCGCTATCCAGTATCTGAGATTGGGAGCACTTAGTGACGTGCAACAAACTTTACACGACTTCAAACTTTTACAAAATATTTTCTCACTTACAACCCCCCCCCCCCCAAATAAAAAAAAAAGTTATTGCCTACTACATTTTCACTATTTATGCAGTAAAACTGTCACATTATGCATGATTGTCACGATGTTTAAATTTTTTACTTCTTTGCTATTAGCTCTACTGGCAACACATATAACAGATAATACCCACATATACCGGTGAATGTACTTATAAAATTATATCAATGTATGACACACAGAGAGGGGGAGGAAGAGATGAACAGAGAAAGGGAATAGGAGGAGATGGATCGGAAAGGGACTGGAGATGGACGGAGAAAGGAAAGAGGAGATGGACAGAGAGAGTGATAGGAGGAGAGAGACAATGAGAGGAAGATGACAAGATGGACAAAGAGAGGAGGAGGAAACAGCAGATGGACAGAGAGGGATAGGAGGAGATGGACAGAGTGTGGAGGGTGGGGGGTGGGGGGTGGAAGAGGTTGACAGAGAGGAGGAGGAGAAGAAGATGGGCAGAGAGGAGGAAGGAGGAGATGGACAACTAGAATTGAAATAAATACATACCTGGGCAATGCTGGGTACTCAGCTAGCTGTGAAACAAAAATGAAACAATAACCCAAACAATGGCAGTCTATTCGAAGGTGCACTTATGTGAAATCAAAATCTGCTGTTGAGTAATATTCAATACTGTGTTGCTCCATCTCATGCGTAAATTGCACACAGCAGTCATTAACTGCTGCCCCTACTCAGTGGGAAGCTTCCCATGCAGACAATCCTTCTAGCCATGAAGTGACAATGCTTATACGGTCTAAGCTTGAAATGATCCTTCAAGGCATGTTGACAAAGTCTACAGTATACCAAAGCTGCCCACATATACCGGTGAATGTACTTATAAAATTATATCAATGTATGACACAGAGAGAGGGGGAGGAAGAGATGAACAGAGAAAGGGAATAGGAGGAGATAGATCGGAAAGGGACTGGAGATGGACGGAGAAAGGAAAGAGGAGATGGACAGAGAGAGTGATTAGGAGGAGAGAGACAATGAGAGGAAGATGACAAGATGGACAAAGAGAGGAGGAGGAAACAGCAGATGGACAGAGAGGGATAGGAGGAGATGGACAGAGTGTGGAGGGTGGAAGAGGTTGACAGAGAGAAGGAGGAGAAGAAGATGGGCAGAGAGGAGGAAGGAGGAGATGGACAACTAGAATTGAAATAAATACATACCTGGGCAATGCTGGGTACTCAGCTAGCTGTGGAACAAAAATGAAACAATAACCCAAACAATGGCAGTCTATTCGAAGGTGCACTTATGTGAAATCAAAATCTGCTGTTGAGTAATATTCAATACTGTGTTGCTCCATCTCATGCGTAAATTGCACACAGCAGTCATTAACTGCTGCCCCTACTCAGTGGGAAGCTTCCCATGCAGACAATCCTTCTAGCCATGAAGTGACAATGCTTATACGGTCTAAGCTTGAAATGATCCTTCAAGGCATGTTGACAAAGTCAACAGTATACCAAAGCTGCACCATCCCATATACAATTAGAAACACAGTGCACTCTACTCATCTGTACCAAGCATGCATGTTCATTTCTAACTCTGTTACCCAGGTTGCAAAATTAATGTCTTTTAAGTGCCTTGTAGAATACCTTCTCTACTTCAGTGTACAAACAGAGAATGGCAATGACTTTCAAAGAACAAGGAAGCACTGGAAATATTTAAATTGCAGTCAATTTACATTCATTTCCCTACACATATACTCATGATGCTTAGTTTGCATTTCTCAAGATCCACTGCTTATTCAAAATAAGGTCTTTAGTTTACATACACTCCACTGAATCTACTCTACTTATACAAGTGGTAGTATTAACACTAGCTTTCTTAACAATATGTCCAACTGCATTTCTACTACAGTTTGTAAACCAGCATGAACAGAAGCATTTCATATGAGTTCACTGCCATTTTCATGTCTATGGCATCTTGCTCTGGGTAAACGTTTGAGAATGGTTATGTAACTAAGAAGAACTCCAACATATATTCAGCCTACGTGGGGAAATGTTGCCTTCATTCAACAAACTAATGGCTGTGGTGCTCAGTTTCTTAACAATATGTTCATTAGCACTTCTACTATAGTTTGTAAACCAATACGAACAGAAGGATTTCGTGTGGGATCGCTGACGTTTGTCTACGACACCTTGCTCTCGGTAAACACTTGAGAATGGTTGTGTAACTAAGAAGAGCTTCAACAAATATTCAGCCTATGAGGGAAAACATTGCCTTCATTCAAAAAACTAATGGCTGTGGGTCCCACTATTAACAATATGAAGAGGAAGTGGAGACTAACTCTGACAGTAACTTACCAGTAATTCTGAACACGAATTAATGAATCTCATCAAAGATCTAGCTTGACTGTGACATAGTGCTGACTAACTGTAAATGTTTCATACTAAATGATTATTGCCTTCTGGTGACTTACTCTGACTGTGGCTTAACAGCGACTGACTCTGGCCTTACCCAAAGTACCTATCAAAAGACTCGCTTAGGAAAGTTCTTGTAAAACATTACAATATACATAAATCACACATTGAATGACATAAAATACTGGAATTGCAATAATACTTACACACACTGGTAAGTTAAGTTATTTTGATTAACTGTAGGGTGTGCATTCTTTAAATGGCTTTGACATTGAGTTCTAATTTTATGATCAGATTTTTAGGACAACTGATCTCCCTCATGTTCCATTAAAGCCCACTAAGATTACTGTAGAAACAAAAATCCTGTGTGTCAAATAGTTCATCAAATAACTTATTTTCTCAGTAATAGAATACGTTGTTAGACAGTGAAAAAGCAGGGATACAACGTGGTATATTGGATTTTTGAAAGGTCTACCACACACTTATTAACAGAGTTGCAGTTTTAGATTTGCAAATTTTGATTATTTATGTAACTGATATGTTTTTATTCACAATATTTATAACCTGTCCTCAGTCACACTTCAGTTCACTTGAAATAACAAGGATTAAAAATATGCATACTGTATAAGAATTTTCATGTTTGATGTACAGGGTGATAATTAAAGTTAAACCCACAAAACGCTGTAGAAATAACACCACTTGTCAGAATGACGTCAAATTGCAATGGAATATTATCAGAAGATGAGGAAAACGTATGGCAGAAGAAAAATAAAAAAGTGTGAAAATTGATCAATAGATGGCGCAGTATCTGTCAGAATACGTAAATGAAAACACCTGCCATGCGCACAACCCACTGAAGTAAGTATAAACACGCCAGGTATACAGCTTTTCTTCCTTTCACATCTGCGACGCTCGCCATGAGTGTCTCAATGCAGGACTGCGCTCTGCTTGTAAAGCAGTATTACAAAAATGATGACTGTGCACATGTTGCTCTGCAGAAGTTCTGGACACTGAAGGGTTTGAAAAAAGGCATTGATCTGATGACTGCTGTGGGTCTGGAGAAAATTATTCGGAAATTCGGGTTCTTTTGGTGTGCAACCTGGTAGAGGGAGGAAACAAATTGATTAAATGTCAGTGGAAGCAGTGGCCACAGCAGGGTGGGAGGAGATGAGTGATGGTGTGCAGATGCATAGTGCATGGAGAATTGCCCGAACATCCTACAAAACATCCTTCTTTGTTATCCATTCAAAATTACCCATGTGCACCAGTTGCTTCCTGTTGACCTGCCAGCAAGAGAGAACTTTGCTTTAGAATTTCTTGCCCACATGGAAGTACAATGATTGGCCATGGAAGATTTTGTGGACAAAGCCCACTTCCATCTGACAGGACAGATCAATACACAGAATTGTCGAACATGGACAACGGAAAATCCACACTCTATTCAACTGATACCACTTTATCCTTAAAAGATGACTGTGATGCAGGTTTACAGCATCATTTATCATAGGGCCATATTTTTTCAAAGAGACAGGTGCTTCCAGTCCTGTTACCTGTACCATCACTGGTAAGCGCTATGATTGTCTTTTGAGCAACCATGTCATTTCAGCTCACAACAGTGTGGATGGAATCATTTTTATGCAAGATGGTGCACCTCTGCATATTGCAAATCCAGTTAAGCAGCTGCTGAAGTGCCATTTCGAAAATGCTAGAATTATCAGCCACCATTTCCCTACAGCCTCGCCGTCCTGATCACCTGATCGTAATCCATGTGGCTTCTGGCTGTGGGACTATGTGAAAGATGTCGTGTTCAGTATTCCGATTGCAAACTTAGCTGCATTGAAGGCATGCATTGCGCAACACATTCTGAACACGACCCTCGAAACACTTCAATCAATTGTGGAACATGATGTTTCTCGATTTCAAGTTGTTGCAGAAAATGGTGGGCAGCATAATGAACATGTTTTGCGCCAGTTACATGGAAATTAATAATCCGATTTGATTTTGATTGGTGCTTTTTATGCGGTTTTTGGCTTCAGGACAACTAAAAACTGATTTTTCCCACTGAATGTGATATGACCTTGGCTTGGTGAATGGGCTTACGCAACTAACAGTATCACACTTGTACACCCATGCACACTGAGTTGTAGAGTTTGTTTAATGTCAAATGTACGCCTTAGACAATGTTGTTTGATTTATTTGTCATTTGTTGCAGACCACTATTACATTATGATGCATACAGTGCCATCTATTGCTACATTTTGTAACTATATTTCTTCTGCCTTGTTTTCCCCCTTCTCCAACAATATTCCATTGCAATTTGATGTCATTCTGACCAGTGGTGTTATTTCTACTTCTACAATGGTTTGAAAGATTAACTTTAATTATAATCACCCTGTATATACTGTATATAGTTTAGGTAAGAGAAGGAAGAAAGTAGTATTTCTATTAGGAGCGATGACAGAGCAAATAGTTATTCCTTTCACGGTAGTGATTTCCTGTGGTCAGAATAATACTGCGAAAGCAATAAAATAAATAAATAATTAAAAAATGCATGCCATGATGGTACTCTCCAGTGTTCTGTGAGTGCGAATTTGGAAATCTCAAATCAGTTTGGCTTCTTCGGTGTTGTCTATTTTTTCTGGCTTATGATCCCACCAGATCTTTGCCAATGACAGATAGTATTTCTGGCATTAGTTCTAATGTATCATTTGAAGTCTATCACTGTCTCTGCTTGTAATTTGCAATTGCATTCTTTATAAAACAGCTCCAGACATGTTGCTTACAAAGTCCATACCTGAGATCTTCTGCTGATTTCTCTGGCTTTGATAGCAGTTGATGTCATGGCTAATTCCTGTGCTTCTCATTCCTGTTTCATCATTCTATTAAGTTTGTGTAGCTGTTTTCTGATACTGATGCATAGTTGTATTTTCAACAGCTTTTGGGTGTTGACTCCCATCAGAGAGGTTACTTACTTTCTTTAATAGTCTGCTAATGTGTGTTTTTCCTTCTTCATCTGCCTGCCAAAAGTTCTCTCTGACCATGTTTTCTGGGCAAATGCAACATATCTACATCAATGATAAATCAAAATGAGTTTTCATGTTCTCCTACACAAGCTCTGCTTATGTCAAGCTTCTCAATTTTAACAGTCTATCTGACCTAAGGTATAGCCAAGGTATTCATGGTCTAGATGATGCTGTCGTCTTTCACAATGCCTTTAAAACTCGATCCAACTCTGTGGATGGCGTCAAACTGGGATTTCTACTGGTGCATAAAATGTTCAAACAACTTACAAGAATGTGGAGATTAGTTCAAATGGCTCTGAGAACTATGGGACTGAACTTCTGAGGTCATCAGTCCCCTGTGGAGATTAGTGTTTAATGGCCCATCAACAGTGAGGTCATTAGAGACAGAGCACAAACTCGGATTAGGGAAGGATGGGGAAAGGAAATCGGCTATGTCCTTTCAAAGGTACCATCCCGGTATCTGTCTGAAGCGATTTAGAGAAATCATGGAAAACCTATATCAGGAGGGCTGGATGCAAGTTTGAACCATCGTCATCACGAAGGCAAGTCCTGCAAGTCCAGTATGCTAACGACTGCACCTCCTCACTCCATTGCGAGAATGTAGCTGGGTGACATCTCTGACAACCACCAACATTTCATAAGGTGAACACCTCGCCATTTTCAAGGCACAAATGCAACAAGAGAGTGGTGCGTGAGGAAATTTAAACCCTTGGTTTGGAGGAGTGGGTAGGGAGAGGGCTACACTGATCAAGAACTATAATATAGCATATTCAGAAAAAACACACAAACACCATATACACTAATGCCACCAAACAACGAAAGATGATCAATGTGAGTAGCTATCAATAGTGCTTATTAATTACCAGAGTGTAAGTAAGTAGCATTAACTCTGTCTCTCTGCTGTTTAACCAAGGAAGAAGTAGAATTCCACACAGAATTTAAGCAAAAATCTCCATCACTTCTTATAAGATCACTTACTCGTTTCCTTAATAACACATCCTAACACTTGGAAGTGCGCACAAGAATCTCTGTGCTCTTATATTCCAGGTGATGACTGCTATCAAGGTAATGTTCTGAAAGAACAGATTCATTTGGCTGTAGTAAGCGTGTGTGATACTTGTGTTCTATACAACAGTCTTCCACAGCCTTGATGTTCTGATTAATGTACGACAGACCTCAACTGCATGGGATAAGGGAAACAGTAAACAATCACTTTACACAAACCAAGACCATTTACAGGCCCTAAAAGGGCTGTAACCTTAAGTGGTTGCCGAAAAACATACTTCACACAGTGTTTCTGCAGAATGTGACCAATCCTGTTGGAAATACTATCTGCTGATGTCAAAAAGGCCGCTGACTTAGGCACCACCAAGTTATTTTCATCATTCACCAGGTTCACAGTTAGCTGACAGCACAACACACTTCTCATCTGTTTTTCACCATACTCATTCTGGCAAAGGTGATTTTGGGTAGGTTAACTCAGCTGACAAACTTTCAATGTCTGAGGTGACATGGGCACTATGAACTAAAGTTTACAGTACCCCTTTATGCTGAGCCAGATGGTGGCAACTCTCAGACAATGAGGAATATTTGATGGTAATCATTGGTTCTGAACAGTGATGTCACAGCAGCCATTAACATTACATCACTGGTCAAAGCGAACAAATAGTATCAAATATTCCTCTTGAGCCGTCCAAACATACCATCAACCTGCCTTCTAACAAATACATCAAAGAAGGGAAGATAGCCATCCTTTTTCACCTCTATAAGGATGTGAATATTTGGGTGGAATGACTTCAGGTGTTCTAAAATGCTACATACATTTTCACTGCCATGAGGCCAAATAACAGTACCGTCCACATATCTGATAAAGCAGGCAGGTTTAAATGCCACCAATTCCAGGGAACATTCAACAGAATCTTCCATAAACAGATTGACAGTAATAGGTGACAAAGGGTTCCCCATCACAATTCCATGTATCTGCCCATACAGCTAATCTCTTAATAAAAAATAAATGGAAGTCAACATGTGTCAAAATAGATTAGTTAATTCAACACCAAAGCTAATCTAAATTAACCAAAACAAATCCGACAGATGAAAGCGAGTGAAGAGAGAGATGAGATCAAAACTTACTAAAACATCAGAGTCATTCAAATCGAATAATTCTAAATGATGTAAGAAATTCACAGAGTTTCTAATGTGATATACACACTGATCTACTAGTGAGTTCAACAGAGTACCGGTAACTGGGTATTTTGCAACACGATATGCCAAAATGTTACTGACCACAAGCCTTGTGGATCTATGGAATGCCACACAACTAGAAGGGACAGCACGTCAAGTGTTAAGGATCTCGATATTCTCCTGCAATGCAGCATTTTTCTCAGGAGGTAGTTAGTTTTCTCTCAACCCCTTTTTGCTGGATCAGCAACGAGTGTGCGATATGGTGGATCAGACAGTAAACACAGATTCTTTTGAATTTAATTCTGCTTGTCCATACAATCATTACATTGCTCATGTCCCCATAAGATAACATTATCAGTATCCTGCCTGGGTGAAAGTACAGCAGCTATTTCAGCTGTTATAATACAGGGTGATTATAATTAAACTTTCAAACCGCTATAGAAATAACACCACTGGTCAGAATGATGTCAAATTGTAACAGAATATTATCGAAGAATGGGGAAAACATACAGCAGAAGAAAAATAAATAGTTACAAAATGTAGCAATAGATGGCACTGTAAGCATCATTATTAATAGCGCTCGATTACAAACGAGAAAAGAATCATACAACAATGCCTAAGGTGTATGTTAGATGTTAAACAAACTGTACAACTCAGTGTGCATGGGTGTACAGGTGTCATACTGTTACTTACGTAAGCCCATTCACCATGGTAAGGTCATATCCCATTGGATGGGAAAAATCAGTTTTTAATTGTCTTGAGGTCAAATCCGCATAAAAAGCATCAATCACTGCAACAAGCTAAAATTGAGAAACAGCATGTTCCACAACTGATCGAAGTGTTTCCGGCATCATGTTCAGAATGTGTTGCGCAATGTGAGCTTTCAATGCAGCTAAGTTTACAATCAGAACACTGAACACAGCCTCTTTCAGACAGCCCCACAGCCAGGAGTCACACGAATTAAGATCAGGTGATAGGGATGGCCAGGCTGTAGGGAAATGGCAACTGATAATTCTAGCATTTCCAAAATGGCACTTCAGCAGCTGCTTAACCGGATTTGCAATGTGCTTGCATAAAAATGATCCAATCCACACATCCACATTGTTGGAGAGCTGGAATAACATGGTTGCACATAAGACAGTCACGGCGATTACCAGTGACAGTACAGGTAACAGGGCCAGAAGCATTTGTCTCTTTGAAAAAATACGGCCCTGTGATAAATGATGCTGTAAACTTGCATCACACAGTGACCTTTTCAGGGTGAAGTGGTACTGGACGATTTGCCTGTGGATTTTCCATTACTCATATTCATCAATTTTGTGTATTGACATTTCCTGTCAGATGGAAGTGGGCTTCGTCTATCCACAAAATCTTCCACAGCCCATCATTGTCCACTTCCACGCGCGCAAGAAATTCTGAAGCAAAGGTCTCTCTTGCTGGCAGGTGAACAGGAAGTAACTTGTGTACATGAGTAATTTTTAATGGATAGCAAAGAGGGATGTTTTGTAGGATTTTACGAACTGTGCTCATGGGTATGTGCAATGTTTGGGCACTTCTCCGTGCACTATACATTTGCACACCACCACTCGCCTCCTCCTGCGCTGCTGCTGCCACTGACATTGAATCAATTTGTTTCCTCCCTCTACCAAGTTGCACACTAAAAGAATCAGTCTTTTAGAATTTCTGAATCATTTTCTCCAGACCCACGGCAATCATCGGACCAACGCCTTTTTTTCAAACCCTTCAGTGTCTGGAACTTCTGCAACATGTGCACAATCACCAGCTTTACAAACAGAGCGCGATCCTGCATTGAGACAGTCATGGCGAAAGTTACAGATGCAAAAGGAGGAAAAACCATGTACCCGGCATGTTTATACTAACTTCAGCGGGTCGTGCGCATAAAAAGTGTTTTCATTGATGTATTCTGACAGATACAGCAACATCTATTGATCAATTTTCACACTTTTTTCTTCTTCTGCCATACATTTTCCCTCTTCTCTGATAATATTCTGTTGCAATTTGTCGTCATTCTGACCAGTGGTGTTATTTCTACAGCGTTTTGAAAGTTTAATTATAATCACCCTGTATTACTCTTGGGCAAATCTGCACAAGTCAACACACGTTTCTCCCTTAGCCCCCTTGGCGGTATGCGGAGATAGTTCTGTCAACAAAACTGTTTTTAAGATGCATTAGTTTTTGTACACTTTGAAGTCATCCATATATAGTGGAATTTCTGCAAGTTCCTGAATATCTGATAGCCCAATAACAGCAATACTATTATTATTATTAATCCATTTACATATTCAATGAATTGACTTATTATCCATTTAATGCAGCAGCATTGCAGTGAATGTTAACTAAAATACAAATAACACTTTATCAAGCCCATATATCAGCATGAATCATGATCCACTCATGATAAAGAATGTAACTAAGTTCAGTGTAGGAACTATGAAGAGACAACATACAAAGAAAGTACTACATAAACATATTTCATGCCATGATCAACAAAAGCTCTTGAATAAGATGTTCATCTGAAGAAGAATGGGACATATTACAATAAATCGGATGGTTGTAAAGGGTTGGGGCAAATAAAGTTATACTAAATAAATGGAAAAAAGAATACAAGGATGAACAAAAAACAACAAAAAGAGAAAATTATAAAGAATACATAAAAATGAAATCAACCTAAAACCCTTGCATTTGACAGATTACTGATTGACGTACACTTCAACAAGGCAATAAGATCTATCCTGTTTATGATGTGGCCTTTACAGACAGACCACAATCTTGGATTTCACAAGAATGCAAAGGAAGTCAGCTATGGCCTGATATATGTAATTATTCCAGCATTCACCTCTAGTAGTTCAAGGAAAGCAAGTAAAGTATAAATCAACAAGCTATATCTGTGATTTCAATCCTAGTACCCACTATAGTAATTTACAGTTTAAAAACATTAACTTTGCTAAATACAGTAATGGAAGATGCAGTGTCCATTAACCAGCCTTAACAATGATACAGGCGGAAAAAAAGAACTGCGGGGCTATAAAAATTTTTGACAATTTGCCGAATGATGTGAAGAATCTAAGGGGCAACAAATCAACATATGACTCCTTAAACATCAAAATCTATCACATATATTACTGCATATAAGAGTCTCTGTCTCTGGTTCCCTCCCACTCCATTTTGCACTGTTAAGCCAATAACTAAGGGATTTTATATTAATCATACAGCAAAAAGCTTTTAAGACATCTATATAAAAGAGCACTATGTAACCACAGAAATGCGTAAAAGAAGTAGCTTACACATTAACTCAGCATGTTCTGCATCACGTTGAGATAACATGCATATTTTCCACTGAACGAGGAAAAAACTAAAATAAGAAGATATATTTAGGGTCACTGTAATTGTTGAAGGATTCAGGATAGATCAACTGAACTTGATGTCCATTTATAACATATGTGCAAACTGAACTACTAGAAATTAATTTTTCTAATATTGCCAAAGACGGAGTGAGCAGATAAACTGTTTTACATTATCAAGTTGATACCACACTCAAAAACAGTGATGGCAACAGATTAGGGTTTCATGTGTTGTTGACAAGGTCATTCATGGTGTAATACGAACTCTGATCGGACAAAGACAGCAACTGCATTTTTTTCTAAAGGAACCATCCCAACATTAACCTTAATCAATTTACAAAAATGTCAAACCTATTTCTGGATGGCAGGATGGGATTTGAACTTGACACTTTGTAAATGCGGGACCAGTTCGCCACCCTCTTTTGTTTAAAATGTTGGGTAAACAATACAAGACAGAAAAAATAAAAATCTACCGTATTAGGCAACAAAATTATTTGGAATGCCACAAGCAACTATGGGAGGACATTAGGAATGTAAGGTCACTAGAGAAAAATAGGTACAACAAAGTGAATGAAGAAAAACAGGATTTTCTTGTCTTTATGGATTTAGTTTCAAGCTGAAGATGCAATGAAGGAAGTGAAATTAGAATTCAGAACAGGAGTAATAATTCAGAACAGGAGTAATAATGCAAGAAAAAAGTACAGCTGTATACAGGTATAAGCGTTTTCGAGTTTTGAACCCTTGGGATTATCTGTCTGTGTTTTACAACTTGAATGCACAAGCTTTTTTCACATTCCTTCTGATTACAAACCTAATCAATATTATCATTATTTGTAGCAAATAGTAGAACATGCTCACAAAGTCTCAAATGGGCAGATCCCACTATGTTTATCAGCTCTCAACACCGTTACTTAGTTACTTCATAATGTAATGGCTGTGGAGATTGAATTTTTTTAGTGCCAACTAATATTTAAAAAAAATTCTTTATAAGTTCATGAGGTTGCAGAAAACTTATTCACATGAGCTTTTCTATGGTGCAGGTAGTTTCAGTTTGGCATAAGTGTCACTGTCAAATGATTAAATCTGAAGAAGGAGACTGCTGAACAACTTCCCTGGAGTGCACGTTTTTTCCCACTGCATCACAAGAATGCTAAATATATAAATAACTAAATACATAAATGATTACATAACGATCATAGTTATTGTACCCAGATTTAAAAAAATTAACGAGATAAAGTAACTGATCAAACCTACATTCAGGTCAAACCTCTCCAAAACAGAGCTAAACTTAGTGCACTGTCACTGGTAAGCAATAAATCTTGTTCTGAGCATGAAACTGGACAGAGAGGGCATTATTCTTCTGGCTGACTATTTGTTCTTAGAAACACTTGCACTTGCTGTCCTCTGTTGTGAAGCCTCTTGACTTAAGCAATGACTTAGCCCTGCCAACATTAGTTCTAATTCAGTTAAGGCACCTCCAAACATCGTAGTCCACACTGTAGCGTATGGTAGATGTTCACATGGATCCATGCAGTTTTGGTGCTTAGATTTATATAATGAAGGTCTTGCCTTATCCAGGGGTGCTTCCAAAGGCTTTGGTGCCTGGAGGAAAGTTTTCCTCGATTTCAATCTAGATTGAGACTATCGATGGCCAAGCTGTGGACGATCTTGAGTGTTTCCAAATTTCAGTCATTCTGTATCACCAGTAACTTCTTGAAGAGTAATTGGAGGTGCATAGCCAGCAAGACAGGACACATTATCAACATGTGTGGGTTTTAGGCATCCAGTGATTAACATTTTTACCATTGGTTGATCTATTCTACACAGAAGACGCATATTCTGCGGCAGAGTAGTACAGGGTCAATGTAGTGTTTCAAAGAACGTGTGGTTTTGCAACCCAATTTATACCTCTTTACCTTCCTCAGGTTAGACACTTTGTGATGGAAAAATGTTCCAAGAGGGTTCCATTCCAGAAATTATGTTAAAATAAGCCACTGCATAGGATCCCTAAAGTACGCTTTTTAATGCTGATGGTGTTAGGACAGCAACCAGCCACAAATTTTTAATGATTAAAAGTTTCCCTGCTTCAGCTACAAACTCTCTTCAATCAACACTGGGCAGAAATTGAGAGGAAAGAGGTTACTACCTATGGGTGATTCAATCTTTAAGAATGCAGTAAACCCTGTTATGTAAACAGACAGGAAGGACTGAACATGCACTTTGAATGTATTCTGAGAGAAACTGTCTGCCAGGTGGAGGGCACCATCCCAGGAGCAATCGAAAGTGAAGCTCATAATCAGTTGCAAATCATTACTCAGAATGACATTGACAATATCTATCACCTGGGATCCAAGACACTTCTCACATGCTTCCAGGGAATGTCAGAAGCGATTACGACCACTAGGCTCATTTGTAGAATCGCAACTCAGATGGTAATTTCTAGAATGTTCTGGGAACTCGCTGGGGCTTTTTGGTCTGGAGTCAAGTAGAGGGTGTAAATTAGTGGCTACACAAGAGGAACATCTGGAACTAAGCTGCAGATCATGATCTACATCAACAGAACTGAATGGTTGCTGTCCACAAAAGCAGTTAAGATTCCTCTCCCATTACTAGCTTGCTTGAACCCTGAGATGGGAATTTGCTCTCCAACATATTCCATTACCTTGTTACCCTCCTGGAAATACAGTCTGTTAACAATCATCCTCTACTTTCCTCTCTTTGGTACATGGTAGAATTTAATTATTTATTTACATTCCTCTTTAGCTTTTCTCCTATTTCTTAATTTCATTATTCTCTGCATTTTCCATTTCTCTTTCTTTGAACCATATACCTTGCACTGTTTTACTCTTGATCATTTGTGACCTGAAGCTGATAAAGTGTTTACAAGTGTAATAGTTTTAACTTTTTACTGTCTCTGCAATCTTCTCTTTCATGTGATCTTCCCATTTTTCTTTACAACTGTGGCCACTCTAAGTCGAAGGTCTGAATCCCTTTCCAACATTCCCCATCAAATCTCTCTTTCCTCTCTGAGGAACAACTACTGAATTTCGAAGTTAGGATTACTATTTCCTACTATAACTGTTTCCATTGACATTACTAATTATATGGAGCAAATATTTCAGTGAGATAATGTATTTGGCCTGTAAGTAAGTTTAGTTTCTGTCATTTCACTCAGTGTACCTATGTCATAACTTTATTTTTAACTGTCTGTTGTACTTGACATGGTATTTAACGTAAACAAATACTGAAAGGAATAAAGGTAACAATTCACTATGTCTTTCTCCCTCCCTTGTGTTGTTTTTAACACATCCAGAAAAACACAAACATACCAACTTACAATTTAGTAACATACGTTAAACACATCAAATAGGCTGCTCTGTCAAACTGTAAGTCATGTCATTATAGTATTAATCTTGAATTTACCACAAAATCAAAGTCTCTGCTGTTTCTTTTATCTATATGTAAAAGGGGGGAAGACTTCTGCGAAATTTGGAAGAGCTGAAGATGGACCAGTGACAAGCTTCACAGGAAAGAATGTAAGTTAGAATGTAATGTCATGATACAAGGTGTTCTTAAGATACTGAACACTAACTACGATTAGACAAGTATGTGGGAGGCTGTACTCTTGAATAAAGATTGGTTACCAACAATAGGTATTTTACAAATTAAATTTACTAATCTTAAACTATACATCCATCATAGTTTATACTTGTTATACTATAAGAGCCAGTAAGATGCTTTCTATAGAATTTTGTTACTTGTTAACGATGGCAACAAACCAACACAACTGACAGCTAAGCATTACTGTTGCCTATCACAACAATGATCACAAAGAGATGCAATTCTTTAACAAGTACTGAAATCTGCGTCCAAAGTAAGAAATTTGCATTTGTAAATATTCCATCATTCCACAACTCAGTCACATCAGTACCGAAACACCAAGAAAAATCACACTGATACTGCGGGTGATAACAGGGATTGCACTATATGAGTCACTTGTATATAAAAAACACGGCACTCAACTGACAGACTGCCTTATCACATGTAGTGACAATGCCCTCTGATGACACACAAACATTATTATTATATGAATTAAAGGTCTCTTACATCATCAATAATAATCAACGGTTCTTTTGAAAATATATTATTGGGAACATACCTCTATTACAATAGAATCATCCAGTTCCTTCCCAGCAAATATTATCTTTACTTCTTCTGGTGTCAGTCCTAACTCGGTTGCAACAATTTCTTTCACGTTCTTTATTTCCCATTTCGGGTCCAAATCGATTGACAGCGTGTTTCCAGTATTTGTTTTAATATATATATTTAGCGTGTTTGTTACTGCACGCTTGCCAAAAGTCAGAAGCTGTATCATGCTTTGCAAAATACGTTTTAAAAAAGCAAATATAAAACTCATAGTAAAGAGAAAAACAATAACACGGCAAAGATATTGTTATTGCTGTTGGCGTCCGGATACAAAGATCGCGCATACAACCTCACATCACACGTCTTTCAAAAAAATTTAAATGATAAACCGGGGAAAAACTCTTTGGTTGCAGCTATATCACATGAACACATAGTAATTACGGAAAATGAGTACTTAACACACCGCAGAAATGTACAAATGTTGTAATTGTGTTTCTAAAACTACGAAGGAATCTACGGAAAATAGCACTGTTTAACACGATTGCAATGCATCATGATGTCACAGAGATGTTTATGCAGATTAAGATAACACTTGTGTCTAGCTCGTGTGTGTGCAACTACGGCTCAAGAAGCGATAGAACTTGCCCGGGAAATACGAATCTTTGAGTGGCGGCCAACATGCAGGATTTTTATACTCGACTACTACACTGCATTATCATTAGAAGAATATATAAACGCAGTAAAATTAAACGCATTTTTAAAAAAGGGACTCTCCTATTACGTATAATACATTAAATACTTGTTCCCTGCTAGTGAGAAAGCTTATTTCAAACTTGAGTAACACGAATTCTCTTTTTATTGCATATTACTGGCTCTCGAAATACCAAAGATCTTTTTTACTGAGGTTAGCAGAAAAAAGATTTTTTTTTAAAAAAAAGAGAAAAAACCCAGCTCTGCGCCACATAGAGCAAAGAATAAATTCAAGTTCTACAAAAGAAATAGCTTGTACCTCTTGCATCGCACCACTCACTACCCTACACACTTGAGCTTTCCTCCGATTTAACTTTCGTACATATATTATTTCTCTCATTCTCTCTCTGCCTTGTCTTTGTGCGATGAACAATACAATGTCCTACCTGGTTCTTCCATCTGTTAAAACCAAGCATCGAAAAATGTTTCAGCTAAATCTGACATACACACCAGGGGTCTCATTTTATCTACTTCAGGGCTTATTTTTCACCTTGAGAAAAAAGAAATGGAAATGAGCGTATGGCATCGTTGGCCAGGATGCCCTATCCGGGGAAGTTCGGCCACCAGGTGCAAGTCTTATTTCAGTCGACACTACATTGGGTGACTTGCGCGCCATTGCCGGTGATGAGGATGAAATGGTGATGAGGACAACACTGCACCCAGCCTCGAGCGGAGAAAATCTCCAACCCGGCCGGGAATCGAATCCGGGCTCACTTGCATGGGAAGCGAGCGGGCGGACTTCACATTGAGCAATACTCATTTGAATGGGAACAAATTCTATTTTCTCAGGAGTGAATTCCGTAGATTGCTCACATTTTGTGACTTACATGGGTTGTTGACAGTGTTGATCTCGTAAAACCACGCTTCTACACTGGAAGTATCGTCTATGTCCCGTGACACAAATTATACTACTGCTCAATGTTATTTAATTTTTTGTCACTAGATCAATTCGCTCTACCTTGGAAGTAGATGGAATGTCTCTTACTGTATTATATGACACGGAATTTCGTTGGCGACTCCTATAGGTAGCACGTTTCTTTCTGTTTGGTTCAAGCCTAAATAAACGTTCTGCAGACTCACGTGAGTGGTCACCCCCAATCTACGTTAGCTGAATAGTGCCAGGACAGACACCTCGTACTTTGTTAGTATAGCTTTGCATTTTCATGTGGCGTACATCTTTACTCTCAAATACACGATGTCCTGAACGATGGCACACAAAGAAACTCATGTGATATTATTTGAAGATGATCCACCCTTTTTTACGTTAAGTGAGAATAAGTTTTCCTTGAAGCTACCCGCCGCTGAATTTCTAGAATAATCGAAATGCAGTCTCTTCTGACGAGATCGAAGCATCATCTTTCAATGCCAAGTGATTAAAACAGCGTTTCTTAGAAACGACAAAAATTGGTATGTGAACATTTTATTTTCTCAGCACCACCATTGTTCGAACGTACTCCTTTTTGTTGCGGCACATTCTATTACGCTCCTAGTTAAAGTGTTTGTCATGTAAATCCGGCCGCGGTGGTCTAGCGGTTCTAGGCGCGCAGTCCCGAACCGCGCGACTGCTACGGTCGCAGGTTCGAATCCTGCCTCGGGCATGGATGTGTGTGATGTCCTTAGGTTAGTTAGGTTTAAGTAGTTCTAAGTTCTAGGGGACTGATGACCACAGATGTTAAGTCCCATAGTGCTCAGAACCATTTGAACCATTTTTGTCATGTAAACTGCACAAATGTTTCTAAAATTTTTGCACGCTTGATTGTGGAGCGATACAATTAATTTTCCTGGATATGCCTAAAACATATTTTTCTTATGTCCTTGTAATTGCAGCTTTTTCCATGTTCTGAGCAAGTGTGTTTCTTTTCGTTTATTCATCATGTTCGTGATGGTACAGTCCTAATCACGGAACATAAACGAAAACTACACACTCGATATGTGAAAGACACAGCACTTATTTTACAAGGGGTCAAACGTTAAGCAAGTGTTTTCCGTCTGCTGACACAGCTTTAGTCCCTCTAGTATGAGATAGAGTTCGTGGAGTTGGGGTTGTTTGGGGGAGGAGACCAAATTACGACGTCATCGGTCTCATCGGATTGGGGAAGGACGGGGAAGGAAGTCAGCCTTGCCCTTTCAAAGGAGCCATCCCGGCTTTTACCTGGAGTGATTTAGGGAAATCACGGAAAACCTAATTCAGGATGGCCGGACGCGGGATTGAAGCGTCGTCCTCCCGAATGCGAGTCCAGTGTATTAACCACTGCGCCACCTCGCTCGCTAGAGTTCGTGGAGCCGAAGTTCCACTTTAGGGGCTAAGCACAAGTAAATTAACTTCAAGCTTGCGGAAAAAAATGTCGAAAAACTGGACGTCACGGAACGGGTCGTCGAAACATTCCATAATGTTTGTTTGCCCCATTAGTCATCTACCGGTTTCGGTTATTAACCATCACCCAGTATGTATGGCACAACAGATTAGTTAAAAGCATCCCATATTCCTCTGAAGCTGCACCATGTCGAAAATATACAGCGAAATTGTACAAACACCAGACATAATTTGTCTTAGAATACGTGAGCCGTATAGGATCCTTAGCAGATAGATTCGAAGAAGATGGCTTGTTGTGAGAGTGGCACGAATATGATTCACCGATGGCTGTAAACAGTAAAAGATGTCTCCATAGGGTATAAAGCAAGTATGTGATTGAATGGATAGAATTGATTCCAAGTCGCAGACAGCATTTCTTCCAGAAAGCGTAACACAATCAGCGACTCTTGTGTGTGTCTGTAGAGCTAATACCACATTTTATGCAGGGTGACAGTAACATGGTCGTCGTCATTGTGTTTTTAATAGCGCGTTCCTTCTGCGAAATGTATGTTGTCGGTGGTAGAATCCTTCTGCGGTCAGCTCCAAATGTCGATTCTCAATCGTGTTCCTCGAAAAGAATATTGTCTCCCCTCCAGGGATTTCCATTTGACCTACCCGGTGAGTGCAATCCGACTGCTGAAAAAAAAAAAATTACATTATTAAAGCAAAGACGTTTCTCGTGCGGCGGGACATTCTCACCAAATTTCAGTTATCAGTTTTCTCCTCAGAATGCGAAAATATTTTGTTAATGCCGGCCTACATAGGAAGACACGATAATCATAATAAAATAAGGGAAATCGGAGCTCGCACTGAAAGATTGAATGTTCCTTTTCCCGCTCGCTGTTCGAGAGTGGAATAACAGTGGAAGATATGGCACTACAGGTTTGAAACTCTTGGCGACGTGCAGCGCACAAGGCAATTTACGCGCCTTACGTTTATAGAGGGACGCATATTAATTGTCTGCACTGCTAAGTCAGTGTAAATAAGTGTTGCCAGCTTTTCAGCCTCGCTTTGACAAGCGAGACAGAGTCAAACTTTACAAGTCAATAATTAAAAGGCCTGTAACTTTCTATCTGCCTTTGGGGAAGATGCCAAGATATTACCTCTGGCATGACACACTATCAATTCAGTAAACCGCCTGCTGCTGGCTACTAGCAGTTGCAGCTAATTATCATCATAACAACGAAACATGAACATTGTGCAAAGTCGATAGGCGAAGAGGTCATTAAAAAACATCATCTCAAGGTAGCTAATGTGTCCATTCTCTGCTCCGAGTCCTTCTTATACCGAACAAATCCATGTTCATTAATCCGCAATCGCAGAGGAAAATAGGAAAGAGGCTAAGCGATATTGAGTGATTGCACTCTGGAACGCATTTCGATGACCTCATTCTTCTGTGCTGCACTAAGCATCTTGCTCACAATGGGTCTGCTACTTCCTGCTTCAGTAATACGCAACGAAAACATTCCAGAGGCCACACTATTTCTATGCCCCATGAGGACTCTCAGCCAGCTCCTCGCATTTGCAAGCTCCAAACTGCTCCACGAAATTCTCTAAGATATAGACCTTTCAGCCAGTCGGAACTATGAGCAGAATGTAGACATTCTCAATGGCCATTTCGTGCTGCTGCTAACGACGCTTCTGTAGGGAACTGCACCCTGGAAAGCCTTTAAGAACTTTCACTGTAACTGCTCTCAGGGGGAAATTACTCTTCTCGTAAGTCAGCCATGTAGGCTCCGGTAGCAACCCATTTAGGAGGTTTAGTGTATAACTTGGTCCATTAACTCAAGGCTGAAGAAAGCCTCGCCCTCTCCCCCTTGAAACCCAACCCTGTTGTAGATTATGGCAAATGCCAGGGCACACGTGAGTAGAGGAGAATTGGACATACTGTCCCAGTGGCAAGATACATAGGCAACCCTCACGACCTACTTTCTTCTATGAGATCTTACAACATTGCCAGGTTTCCGGAAACCCACCCCACCCTCCTTCCCAGTACCACTCATACAATCTGTTTGTCTTCCCCTACAGATTTTACCCCCTACAGGTCCTTCTAGTACCACTGAAGTTATTCCCTGATGTCTTAACACATGTTCTATCATCCTGTCCCATTTTCTTGTCAGTGTTTTCCATACGTTCCTTTCTTCACTGATTCTATGGAGGACCTTCTCATTCCTCATCTTACCATTCCAGCTAATTTTCAACATTCTTCTACAGTGCTACATTTTAAAAGCTTCGTTCTTCTTCTGGTCCACCTTTCCCACTGTCCATGATTCACTACTTTACAATGTATTGCTCGAAATGTACAATCTGAGAAATTTCTTCCTCAAATTAAGGTCTTTGTTTGATAGCAGTAGACATCTCTTGGCCAGGACCGCCCTCTTTGCCTGTGCTAGTCTTCTTTTTATGTCTTCCTAGCTTCGTCTGACATGGATTACTTTGCTTTCAAGGCAGCAGAATTCCTCTACTTCGTCTACTTTGAGGTCGCCTCTTTTCATGTTAAATTTCTCGCTCCTCTCATTTCTGCTGCTTCTCATTACTTTCGTCTTTTTCCAATTTACTCTCAATCAATATTCTATTCTCATTAGACTGTTCTTCCTATTCAACAGATCCTGTAATTGTTCCTCATTTTCACTGAGGATGACGATGTCATCAGCGTACCTTATCATTGATTTTCTTTCACCCTGAATTTTAATCCCAACCCTGGAACTGATCTTTTATTTCCGTGACTGCTTCTTCGACGTTTAAATTGAAGAGTAGAGGCGAAATGCTACATCCATATCTTGCAGCCTTTCTGATCCGAGCACTTCGTTCTTGGTCATCCAGTTTTATTGTTCCTTCTTTATTCTTGTACATGCTGTATATTACCCGTCTTCCCCTACAGCTTACTCCTTTTTTCTCAGAATTTCGAACATCTTGCCCCATTTTACACTGCCGAACTTGTTTTCTAGGTCGACAAATCCCATGAGTGTGTCTTGGTTGTTCTGCCGCTTGCACAAAGCCAGAACCGCCTCTCTGATGCCTTTACCTTTTCTAAAACCAAACTTATCGTCATCTAACAGATGCTTAATTTTCTTTTCCATTCATCTGTATATTATACTTGTTAGCGGTATGGATGCATGAATTATTGAGCTGATGGTGCGATAGTTTTCGCACTTATTGGCCCTCGCTTCCTTCGGAATTGTCTGGATAATATTTTTGCGAAAGTCTAATGATACATCGCCAATATCATATATTCCACACATCAATGTGAATAGTCGTATGATTGCTACTTTATCCAATGATTTTAGAAATTCCGCTGTAATGTTATCTATCCCTTCTACCTTATTTTATCTCAAGTCTTCCAGAAGTCGTTTAAATTCTGACTCTAATATTGGAACTTCAATTTCTTCTTCCATTACGTCATCATAAAGGTCCGTCCTTTCATAGATGCCTTCAGTGTATTGTTTCCGCCATTTCACTCACTCCTCTGCGTTTAACAGTGGGTGTCCCACTTCAGTCTTACTGTTACCACACTTGCTTTTAATTTTACCGAACGTTGTTTCGACTTTGCTGTACGCTGAATCAGTCCATCCGGTGATCATTCCTTTTTCGATGCCTTCACATTTTTCCTGCAGCCATTTAGCCTTGACTTCCCTGCAATCCCTATTAATTTCATTCCTAACTCATTTACATTGCTGTTTTCCTGTCTTTCCATGAGCATTTTTGTACCCTTTCTTTCGTCAATCAGTTGAAATATTTCTTCTGTTACTCAAAGTTCCTCCACAGTTACCTTCCTTGTAGCTGTGTTTGCCTGTCCAACTTTTGTAATTGCCCTTTTTATAGATGTACACTCCTCTTCAACGGTACTGCCTACTATGGTATTTCGTATTGCTGTAGCCATATCCTTAGCGAAGTTCTAATAGGCCTACGTCTCACCATTCCTCAGCAATTTTCTATTCCACTTCCGCGTACATGGATTTTTCGGATGATTCCCTTCAATCTCCTCTTCAACACAACTGAATTGTGATCTGAATCTATATGTGTTCCAGGGTACGCGTTACAATCCAATAGCTGATTTCGAAATCTCTCTTTGACCATTATGTAACCCAGCTGGGATCTTCCCGTGTCTCCGGACTTCTCGAAGCACGCCTCCTCCTTTTGCAATTCTTAAACAGAGTATTCGCTATTGCAGAATTAAGTTAGTTTTCCACCTCTTTCTTTCCTACTGCCAAGCCCAAATTATCTTGTGACACTTTCTTTATTCCTACCCCCATGACCGCGCTACAGTCCCCCATGATTGTTAGATTTTCATCTCCCTTTACATACTGAATTACCCGTCATATATCCTCATATACTTTTTCTATCTTTTCACCATCGGCATGCGACGTCGACATGTATTAGAGCAACACTATCACTGAACTGTCCACGGTAGTTGCCTGTCTGCCCTACTTTCCTACTCATGTGTCTCATGTGTTAAAAACCAAGGCTGTAACAAAACAAGGACGTATCAGGATTGTATAAACAACAGAGCAGCAAATTATTTGCTGTAGATCGAGCCCATTTAAAATTTGGATTGGCTATCAAGTTTCTTCCACCACAGTGCCAATCCCACGAACTGACCAAACAAATATTATTACGGTTTTAACATTCTGCTTTGTTTTTCAGAAAATTTCCCTGTTCATTAACTCGTAAATATCTTTGGCAAAGGAACACGTCGGAGAAGCGCTCTTTCCGTTGTTTTTTTAAATCAATGTGTGCCTTCAGCCAGGGGTGCTGACTGAATGCAATAATGCCAGTGACTCTACTCAGATGCAGCCCCAACTTGAGATACAGCTGGAGGTTTCGGTAACGTACAATGTACCTCGTTCCCACCCCAGCGTTGTCAGCTTGAGGAGAGAACCATTTCATGGAACTCGGTGCTCTGGACTTAGCGACAAATCATTGCGCGCATCTTCTATTACATACGTCAAATCTACTCCAAAATATATCCTTCATCATAATCAACTGCCACAGTTGAGAAATTACGTAGTATGACGGTTTCATCGCTAGACAGCCGTCGAAACCCCCCAGTAAATAGAGATTACTCCATGAGAAGAAAATTATAAATTTTTAACACCCAAGTATGGGATACAATTTGAATCACCAGATGTTTTATTGATTATTTCAGCTATTTGTGGATTATTAGATTCAGCGCACCTATGGTCACATTGGTAAAATCCACAACAAATCCTGCATTTAAAAACAGCAGCGCATCGACATCGGTTAAGACTGCAATTTCGAAACCAGTGTGTTTGAGCGTCGAGCCCAACAAATGACCTCGCAAGGTGTAGTTCACAGGTTTTGGTGAAAATTTATATTCTCCACGACAGATGGCAGAATTATTCTTTGACTAACACAGATTTTTGCTGTAGGTGGGCTTTGGTGCGAATGAAATTTAACAGTAATTATATCAGGGGAAGTTCTAATTGGGCAGTATGGGTAGCACAAGTGAAGACCTCCTTAACACCGTGTTTTCCAGCTTTTGTGCCCAATACCACGTCGATTCTATTTTACTTGGATTGGACAAATCTTTGATAGGTTTTCTGACATACGTGGCGTAAAATGTTTATGAAACTCACACTCGATTCTGGTTTGGCAAATGCGACTTTTTTCCATCACTGTAACAGGTATAATTTTTTACAAAATGCCGCACTTCGTTACAGTTTCGCTGTAGCATGATCCGCTGTATTTATAATCCTCTACTCACTTTTGATCGTGCTTTGTAAAGTGTTCTTATATTGTATATAAATCTGGTTATCTTGAGATTGTGGACCTATCAACTGAAAAATCAATCACAGAGTTAAAATCCTTAGATGGTCATTGTTTGCTCAAGTGGCAAATTCTTTGAGCTTTAGAAGCAAGTTCCTCTAGAATATCGGAAATAGTTACTGGACAACATGGACAGTCTTGTTCAAATGTGTGTGAAATCTTAAGGTACTTAACTGCTAAGGTAATCAGTCCCTAAGCTTACACACTACTGAACCTAAATTATCCTAAGGACAAACACACACACCCATGCCCGAGGGAGGACTCGAACCTCCGCCGGGGTCAGCCGTACAGATGGATAGTCTTATTACTGAATGAATGTATGCTTTCTACAGTTCTTATTCCAATATTTTCGTTGATATTATTGTATAGTCACATATTAAGCATTTGAAAAAAAAAGGAGTTACGCTTTTCTGCTTTTGCTTCACAGCCGGCCGTTGTGGCCGAGGGTTCTAGGCGCTTCAGTCTGGAACCGCGCACACGCTACGGTCGCAGGTTCGAATCCTGCCTCGGGCATGGATGTGCGTGATGTCCTTAGGTTAGTTAGGTTTAAGCAGTTCTAAGTTATAGGGGACCGATGACCTCAGATATTAAGTTCCATAGTGCTCAGAGCCATTTGAACCATTTTTTACTTCACACATTGTCCTCGTAATAGTCAGACATGTTGCAAATTCTCCTAAAACGGTGCAGGAATACGATGTAACGTAGTGGGACCTATTTGTAGCTCAGAAAAATTCCGCATCTGAATGTAATCTGCATGTTTACCTCTCACCTTTCCCATTTGTCTTGACATGTACCAGTAATGATTTTGGGGCCTACTTATAGCTCACCAACATTCCAGAGTTGGCACAGTCAGCATAATTGCTTGCAAATCTGTATATTCTCTACGTTCACATCACACGTCAGTACACAACAAAGTCTCGTTAATGGTTGGTGATTTATTACCCCCAGCACCTCGCCCCGGCTATAAAAAGCTGGCTGGCACCTGCAGTTTGATATCAGTTTGTTCCTCACATGATGAGCACCAACACTGTCAAGATGCTTGGTAGCAGCTGCAGCGGCGGCAGTGCCAGTAGCGAAGCATCAAGTAGACGGCCACATCACTATGACGAAAAAAGGGAAGTAACATTAGGGTTTTAAGTCCCATTGACATCGAAGTCATTATAGATGGAGCACAAGCTCAAATTGTTTCAAGGCTGGACTAGGAAATCAGCCGTGCCCTTTCAGAGGAACCATCCTGATATTTGGCTGGAGCGAGTTAGGGAAATAATGGAAAACCTACATCTGGATGGCCAGATGAGGATTTGAAACGCTGTCTTTCCAAATCCGAGTCCAGTGTGCTAACCACTGTGCCATGTCCCTCAGTCGATGATGACTATGATAGTGTATCATCACCCCTGATGGATGGAGCTATTTATTCATTTTCAGTGGAGCAAATAGCCACTCTGAAAGTGTGTAAGAATCAGATTGTATGTATGTATTTATTTATGCACATGTTTGTGTACAATCTTATTGACTGATGTTTCTCCTTCCAGGTTTGCTAAATGCTGAATGCTTATTTGGCTGGAGGGCAGTTCTTGGCTTTACCATAATCACCGGCTTGGCTACCAGACATTAATAAATGTTAGACCATTATAAATCATGATCTCAAGGCTTGCGAGCAGGTCAACTTGTTAATACTGCAGATGATGAACGCATGTGTAAGTATCATGTATCTTTGTATGTGTGTTCCTTTTTGCTGTACGCTCTTCGAGAATGGAACGGTAGAGAAGCAGCTTAATGGTGGTTTCATGAACCACCTGCCATGCACCTAATTGTGAATTGCAGGGCAATCATGTAGATGTAGATGTAGATATAAATGTCGTGCACACGTTCGCGTCGATCTGACTGCCAGAGGCAGGAGGGGGACTCTTGGTTGGACACCACACAACGCCACTCAAGGGCCACGTCCACTCTAGCTCCAAGTCATTTAAGTTTATGTTTATATACACGGTAGGGCAAAAAATGTATGCACCTATTGAACTGTTATGGAAAATTTATTTCCCGTTCTACAAGGTTATATTTCTGGGAGAAAGTAATGTTATATTTCTTCAACAGCTGGCAGCACAATCGTCGCTTTTGATACTCAGCCCAGTTACTGGCAAGGAAGTGACTGCACCTTAGTGGATGCACCTTCGAGTTTTGAAGAGCAGAAGCAGGTGATAAGTGGTACTGGAAGTTTGAGAATGTTGCTGCAGTTTGAAGGCAGTGGAGGAGTAAGTAAGGTACATAATCGCCTTCAAGGATAACATTACGCGTCTACAAGACGAATTCAGAGTCCATGGAACAATGTGTGATCTACATCTACATTTATACTCCGCCAGCCACCCAGCGGTGTGTGGCGGAGGGCACTTACGTGCCACTGTCATTACCTCCCTTTTCTGTTCCAGTCGCGTATGGTTCGCGGGAAGAACGACTGTCTGAAAGCCTCCGTGCGCGCTCGAATCTCTCTAATTTTACATTCATGATCTCCTCGGGAGTTATAAGTAGGGGGAAGCAATATATTCGATACCTCTTCCAGAAACGCACCCTCTCGAAACCTAGCGAGCAAGCTACACCGCGATGCAGAGCGCCTCTCTTGCAGAGTCTGCCACTTGAGTTTGCTAAACATCTCCGTAACGCTATCGCGCTTACCAAATAACCCTGTGACCAAACGCGCCGCTCTTCTTTGGATCTTCTCTATCTCCTCCGTCAGACCGATCTGGTACAGATCCCACACTGATGAGCAATACTCAAGTATAGGTCGAACGAATGTTTTGTAAGCCACCTCCTTTGTTGATGGACTACATTTTCTAAGGACTCTCCCAATGAATCTCAACCTGGCACCCGCCTTACCAACAATTAATTTTATATGATCATTCCACTTCAAATCGTTCCACACGCATACTCCCAGATATTTTACAGAAGTAACTGCTACCAGTGTTTGTTCCACTATAATATAATCATACAATAAAGGATCCTTCTTTCTATGTATTCGCGATACGTTACATTTGTCTATGTTAAGGGTCAGTTGCTACTCCCTGCACCAAGAGCCTATCCACTGCAGATCTTCCTGCATTTCACTACAATTTTCTAACGCTACAACTCCTCTGTGTACTACAGCATCATCCGCGAAAAGTCGCATGGAACTTCCGACACTATCTACTAGGTCATTTATATATATTGTGAAAAGCAATGGTCCCATAACACTACCCTGTGGCACGCCAGAGGTTACTTTAACGCCTGTAGACGTCTCTCCATTGAGAACTACATGCTGTGCTCTGTTTGCGAAAACCTCTTCTTCAATCTAGCCACACAGTTGGTCTGATATTCCGTAGGCTCCTACTCTGTTTATCAGGCGACAGTGCGGAACTGTATCGAATGCCTTCCGGAAGTCAAGGAAAATGGCATCTACCTGGGAGCCTATATCTAATATTTTCTGGGTTTCATGAACAAATAAAGCGAGTTGGGTCTCACACGATCGCTGTTTCCGGAATCCATGTTGATTCCTACAGAGTAGATTCTGGGTTTCCAGAAATGACATGATACGCGAGCAAAAAACATGTTCTAAAATTCTACAACAGATCGATGTCAGATATATGGCTCTATAGTTTTGCGCATCTGCTCGACGACCCTTCTTGAAGACTGGGACTACATGTGCTCTTTTCCAATCATTTGGAACCTTCCGTTCCTCTAGAGACTTGCGGTACACGGCTGTTAGAAGAGGGGCAAGCTCTTTCGCGTACTCTGTGTAGAATCGAATTGGTATCCCGTCAGGTCCAGTGGACTTTCCTCTGTTGAGCGATTTCAGTTGCTTTTCTATTCCTTGGACGCTTATTTCGATGTCAGCCATTTTTTGGTTTGTGCGAGGATTTAGAGAAGGAACTGCAGTGCGGTCTTCCTCTGTGAAACAGCTTTGGAAAAAGTTGTTTACTATTTCAGCTTTACGCGTTTCATCCTCTGTTTCAATGCCATCGTCATCCCAGAGTGTCTGGATACGCTGTTTCGAGCCACTTACTGATTTAACGTAAGACCAGAACTTCCTAGAATTTTCTATCAAGTCGGTACATAGAATTTTACTTTCGAATTCACTGAACGCTTCACGCATAGTCCTCCTTACGCTAACTTTGACATCGTTTAGCTTCTCTTTGTCTGAGAGGTTTTTGCTGCGTTTAAACTTAAAGTGAAGCTCTCTTTGCTTTGACAGTAGTTTCCTAACTTTGTTGTTGAACCACGGTGGGTTTTTCCCGTCCCTCACAGTTTTACTCGGCACGCTCCTGTCTAAAACGCATTTTACGATTGCCTTGAACTTTTTCCATAAACACTCAACATTGTCAGTGTCGGAAGAGAAATTTTCGTTTTGATCTGTTAGGTAGTCTGAAATCTGCCTTCTATTACTCTTGCTAAACAGATAAACCTTTCCCCATATAAAGGCCGATCCGGGCAGCCTCGTGCAGCTGCAAGTGATGAATCCTCGCCTACGGACTTGGAATTGTTCAGCGTTCACCTCAAAAGTCATCAAGGCAAGGGGCACTTGAGAATAACGTAAGTGCTAAGGGTGTGCTGCGTATTCTAAGGAAAGACGTGTTTTATGTGTACATGCCAAGGCTGGTGCTACATCTAAGTGACGACGTTGCAGATCTAAGGTTAGAATTTTGTATATGGATTCAGGAGATTACGAGACGTGAACCGAGGTCTTTGTGTAGCTTAATTTGTTCGGATGACGCCCAATTCAAAACTAACAGTACTGCCAATAGGCACCATTGTGTATACTGGGCTGAAAATAATCCTCGCACTGCAATTGAAAACGCCGTGAATTTGTCTGGTGTAGATGCGTCATAGCGTAAAAGTTATAGATGAAGACAGAGATTGGAATATATCCAGTATATAATTGAGTACGTAGGTTGCAATTGTTACTTTGAGATGAAAGGCTGGCTCAGGAGACGAATTCGTGGCGAGCCCGCATCAAACCAGTCAGGAGACTAATTACACAAAAAACAAAAAAAATTGTCGTGTGGTTTGTTAGCAACGGGACTCATTGGGACCTTCCAGCAGAAAAATATCTAAAAATGCTTGTTGATTCCTAATTCCCTGCCATTCTTGCATTATTTGGTAATGACAAGTTTTATTACCAATAAGATGCCGCCCAGTCTCACTATCATAGGGACTTCACCAGGCCAGTGGATAGGAAGCAAGGGGCAAATCGAGTTTCCTCCACGCTCTCCAGACCTTTCATCGATTGATTTCTTCTCATGTTTTAATTTTCATAATTGCTGAGGATACTGCGGGTTGGAGCTGATCAGTACACCGTGTCAGTAATACATGTAACAAGAATAGACGCACCAGAAGATGCAACTAAAAATGTTGCGAAACTGGTAGTGCGAGTCTACAAGGACTTCAATAAATACAGCTATAGTGGATTAACAAGCTTTCATTCAGCTATACGTTCATCACTTTTACCCATTTTAACATCTGAATTTTACTGTTCGAAAGTACTGTTAACTGTGTAAACCACATAACTTGGACACGCTTTGGAATGAGATTCAAGCAGTGTGCGCAGAATTCCTATTGTACACTTTGGTATGATGTATGGAATTAATGGAGACCCGTACTCAGAAATGTATTGATGCTGAACGCTACTATTTGGAACGTTAATCTGAAGGAAAGTACATTTACTTTTCATATTGCACAGCAATCTTTTCCATTACCAGAAATTTAAGCTTGCAGAACGGAATCAATTTTATGTGACGGTTCAAAGAGTGTATACTTTTTTTTTTTGGCTTACACTGTATGCATGTGTGGTATCTGTTGTTTCGGACACATCCGAAATTCTGACATCGGCCGCAATCATGCATTGAAATCATCTCAGTGGCGGTAAGTGAACATTTGTGCTGCGCAGGACTCGAACACGGATTTCCCGCTTCACGCTAGCAGTCTCCTTACGCACTTCAGCTATCCGTGCACACTTCCCGTCCAATCCAGATTCATTACTTGTTGCACACTTCTTACGTAGCGCCATCTGTCCGCCATTTTCGTTGCTCTCAGCCCCATGCTGATTCTCGCATGAGTTCGCAGCAGTGAGTGCATCTGCACGGAAATGACCTTCCATGGCCGTCAAGGCTATACATGTATAGAGACGTGTAGTGCCTATTCTTTTGGACATGAATTCTCACTTGCTACCATTGAATACATATCAACGCCTGACCACGGCCGCTGTGTTAGTATATATTCCTTGCGGTATGGTGTCAATGGTATAAGCCGCATGACGAGATCTCAACCAAGCTTTCATAATCTGTTCCTGAAGGTTATTGGTGACAATCTGTCAGTAATGTCTGTTCAGATTTCAGATTTGGTCATCTGTCTATTTTTCAGAGCCAGTCGTACAATACCATGGTCTGTGGATGGACTCGAACCCAATCGTCTTTCAAAAATGTTGTCCTGAGTGCATCTAGCCACCATTCGTTCTGTTGTACAACCATTGCAACATTGTGATCTGCCAGTTTGTGCATCCATCTCACTCATACTAATGTTTCAAACTTTGTGAAAGTCTGATATATGGCACTAAACTGCACGCGCATACTGTGTTGTGACCTCTGGGCATACTATGTTGTGACCTCCACGTCAAAACTTACAGTAACATCAGAAACGCCCACTAGACATGACGCACACCATTCTTCATCTATAGGAATAGTTCTTTCCTGTAAGGGAGGGTATTGTATGTTGAGCACTTTTCAGAGTTTAACTTCTAGGCAGCTCTCTAGTAAAAGTTTAATTTATTTTCTTTTTCCGTTTTTAAGTGACGGAATTCACTTTTTATAAACTGCAGCCTTGTTCTAAAATTTTAAAAGCCAAGGTAGAACATAGTCATATACCAAGGAACAAGTATTCTGTTGCAATTGAGAAAATATTGTCAGTCCTGTATTTAGTCGCTTATCTGGTGTATTATTGCTCTACTATGTATCAGTAATAAGTAAGTGAAATCACATCAAACAAAAATATTATCAAAAACCAGTTACAAGTTAAATACATTTTGAAATTGAAGCTACTGGAAACTAATACAAATTTCCATTTTCAAGACGCGTAGATGTATTAAGACATTGACAAAAGTTGGTTAATTTTCAAATACCCCATGTTCCATGGCAAAATTAGAATATCAAGGAGTAACTATATAGAACGACATTAAGTGGAATGGCCACATAAAACAAAATGCAGGAAAAGGAGATGCCAGACTGAGATTCATGGGATGAGTCTTAAGGAAATGTAATCATCCACGAAGGAAGTGGCTTACAAGGTACTTATTCAACAGATTCTTCACTATTGTTTATTAATATGGGCTGCTTTCCTGGTAGGACTGATAGAGAGAGAGAGAGAGAGAGAGAGAGAGAGAGAGAGAGAGAGAGAGAAATAATAACGGTTGGTTGATTCGGGAGAGTGGACCAAAGAGCGAAGCCATCAGTTCCATCGGATGCATGAAGGATGGGGAAGAAAGTCGGCTGTGCCCTTTCAAAGGAACCATCTCGGCATTCGCCTGAAGCGATTTAGGGACATCAGGGAAAACCTAAATCAGGATGGCCGGACGCGGGTGAAAGGGAGAGAGGAGAGAGAGAGAGAGAGAGAGAGAGAGAGAGAGAGAGAGACAGAGAGAGAGGAAATCCAACGAAGAGCGGCGTATTTCGTCACAAGATCGTCTAGTCGGTGCGAGAGCATTACCGGGCTGCTCAACAGACACCAGTGGCAAATGTTCTGAGAGAAGCATGATGCGCAGCATCACGGACTAGTGTACTATTTAAGATTCGAGAAAGCACTTTCAGGGAAGAGTCGGACAACATACTACTTCCTCCCACACACATCTCGCGAAATGATCAGACAAGAAAATTTGAGAAATTAGAAATCATACAGACGCTTATCGACAATCATTCTTCCCACGCGCCGTTCTCGAGTGGTACAGTGCAAGGGGGGGGGGGGGGGGGGGGGGAATCGGTGATACAAGGAATATCCTCCACCACACATCGTTAGGTGGCTTGAGGAGTATGGTGTAGATTTATATGTAGATGTTCTGTTTCAAGATACACCGATGGTGCATGACCGACGAAAGTATGGCTTTAACAGCCGCACGTGATATAACTCGTTTCAAAATATATATAAAATTTTATTTGCGGTAAAATTCTGTAACTGAAAAACTAACAATATATTCCAAATAGCCTTAATATATTGTACAGTACTTAAATGTGTAGAAATCGAAATATTTACAAATGCTGCATAAAACACTTCCTTATACCTAACAGTAACAAAAATTGTAGAAAATGGCGGAAACTGCTTTTGGCTGTCTCTAGTGCTCATCCCTTCGTGTAATCCTAAGAGGAGACCTACTGCAGAGTAAAGATCGCTACAGAAATGTAAGACTAATATGAAATCAGAACTGGTCTTAGACGGGGGACGCGTTATCACCAATATTTTTTAATTTAATTTTAGAAAAGACAGACGGAGAACAAAAAAGTAATTAACTTATCTAACCGTTCACAGTCATGTAGAATTTTTTAAAAGGACATCATATTCGCCGTTGACTGCAGAAATTATTTATTTTACTCTCTTAAGATCGGCCTTTGGGCCATTTCCAAGTGGTAATGCAAAAAATTTTGCTCATCCTTCGAAATGTTTACATTAGGTCTCTTCACGGTACAGATACATACACTAACACCAGACGAGTGCGAAGCTCTGTACGCTGTGAAATGATGCAAATTAAGTGAAATGTTACCAATGTTAACATCACTGATGTAAACTAAGGCCATTGGCTTGGTTGACATGTAAACAGTGTGCTAGAACATCGATTTGTAACGATTTACGTCAATGATGTTAACATTGGTAGCATTTCATTTTACAATGTACAGAGCTTCACAATAGTCTGATGCTACTGTACTTCTACAGTGAAAAGACTTAATTTTGACGATGACATGTATACATGTCGGAGATTTTAAAGTTTGACATGTGCTGAAGCAAAATCTGCCGCACCACTTGAAAATTGCCCAAAGGCCGAAATTGCAATAGTGAAACCAATAATTTCTACAGTCAACGGCGAACATAATGTCCCTTAAAAACAAAAAATTAAACCCAGCTGTAGTAAGACTGGGTGATAAAACAATAAATCGGCTTGCACATGGGGAAGATATTGCTCTAATAAGTGACAGCAAAGAGGACTTGCAGCTCACGACAGGCTCTTATAGAAATATTGCGAGGAAAGTAGGGTTGCAAATTAACGGGGAGAAAGCAAAGTACCAGGTGATCAAAAAGTCAGTATAAAGCTGAAAACTGAATAAATCACGAAATAATGTAGATAGAGAGGTAAAAATTGACACACACGCTTGGAGTGACATGGGGTTTTATTAGAACCAAAAAAATAGAAAAGTTCAAAAAATGTCCGACAGATGGTGCTTCATCTGATCAGAATAGCAATAATTAGCATAAAAAAGTAAGACAAAGCAAAGATGATGTTCTTTACAGGAAATGCTCAATATGTCCACCACCATTCCTCAATAATAGCTGTAGTCGAGGAATAATGTGAACAGCACTGTAAAGCATGTCCGGAGTTATGGTGAGGCATTGGCGTCGGATGTTGTCTTTCAGCATCCCTCGAGATGTCGGTCGATCACGATACACTTGCGACTTCAGGTAACCCCAAAGCCGATAATCCCACGGACTGAGGTCTGGGGACCTGGGAGGCCAAGCATGACGAAAGTGGCGGCTGAGCGTATTAAAAAATCAGGAACTCGCAGACTGGCCAGTGAATGAAGAATAGACGATTGATTTGGGAAGGCTGTCTAATTAGGCTGGAAGAGGACGCGCGCAAGAGATCTTTCACGCGTCTAGCAATACTTTTTTTGTTCTAATAAAACCCCATGCCATTCCAAGCATGTGTGTCAATTTTTACCTCTCTATCTACATTATTCCGTGGTTTATTCAGTTTTCAAATTTATACTGACTTTTTGGTCACCCGGTACATGATCTTGAGCAAGGCACCCTATTATGGTACCCTATTGACAGCTGATGGATTCACTTTTAAAAGAATATAAATATTTAAATATTTGGGAAGTAGTTTTACTGAACAGAACAGAAAGGAAATAAAGATTAAGGAGTGGATCCAAAGGCAACTAGAACAGTTTTTTGCTTACGGCGCGTGCTGTGTAGTAGAGTTGTGTCGACAAGTTATAGAATTGGTGACTCTCTACGTTCAGGAAGATCTTAAGGTTTTGATGAAGATCGTTTAAAAACACAGTGTACTCGAGAACTGGTAGATGTGGTAAGCTGCGGACTATCATGCGACATTGTAATTCTTCTTGTACCTCAACATTTACATCAAGGAAAGGAGATGAACAATAACTGCTAGTCGTCGAGAGAAGGATAATAAGGAAGAGGGACCCCCAGTCACCCGAAACGAGCGTATTAAAAAATCAGGAACTCGCAGACTGGCCAGTGAATGAAGAATAGACGATTGATTTGGGAAGGCTGTCTAATTAGGCTGGAAGAGGAAAGACTACCGCTAATGGTATTATCAGGAACCGTGGAAGGCAGAAGGGGCCGAGGAAGGCCACGGATGGATGACATCAACAGGGATGTGATGGTCCTGAGAGAAGGAGAATAGATCAGGAGGACGGGAACACAAATGACTGGTGGAGGAAAGTAGGGAACATATATGGTCTCGCAGATCAAAGCGACAGTTAAGAAGAAGAAGGAGAAGAAAAAGAAAAGTTAATCAACATGTACCATATGCATGGAAATACTGGAGTATCAGTTTGGTAGCAATGGTCAAGGTGTTTATGGTGTAATAGTTTCCACTTCCGTCAGTGTACTCGTTTGCCGAGTAGATGGGCCCATGTAGTTGTCGGAAACGCAGCTTGTTATCTTTTCCTAAGAACAGCTATTTACTTCTTTTTGACGATGACTGCACAAAAGATAATTTGAATTAACGCAGTCACCCGTCTGAGAGCGCATAACAAATTACGTTCCGAATCTACGACGAGCATCGTGAACGCACACTGAGCGACAAGTAGTTGGTAATTCCAACGCGTAAATGCACCCTAATGGAAGCTGGGGAGAGGTCCGAAGCGATTTGGTACGCAAGCTACGTTGACGATTCCACACAAAAGGCATTGTTCTTCCGCGGCAGCCAACATCTCCACACTCGCATTCTTGCGGCACACTGTGACACACAAGTCTGCGTGCTGCTCTTAACGGCAACTTGAGTTACATGTCTCTCCGCCAGCTACTTCACGGAAGGGACTACGTCGGAAAAAGCCCTTACTTTCGGAAGAGACTCTACGTTCCTCTCATTGTGTGTAATGTTCAAGGAACTCAAAATGATACTAAAAGGTTTGAGATGTTGTGGAGTGCGCCTGGAGGAACAAATCGAGGATATCAATATACGGAAACCATACCCAATGGTGCTACGGATCATCCAAGCTGTGGGGATCGTCGTATATGGTTACTCATCCAGAGCAGCAGCTGTGGTCGTCTTGTGGTGTGCAACTACGAACAAAGATTGTGAGGTACTCGAGAAATGAACCGTAATTCTGTCACACGGTGGCAAGAATAACGTCCGTATTTTCACTGTCGTTGACTGGCTGCATGTTACCTAATGTATTGGACAAGGGGCTGGAGGAATTTTAATGACATTGTATTGTATAATTTTATATTACTTGCTTACAGACGATCGCCAGTCTGCGATGACATTTCAAACCATTTCGTTAGAAGCATGAAGACTGTTATTCTCTAGCGTCTTTTAGTACCATGTCGATGACTTCACAATTAGAGTCAATTGCCACTTTTGGCA
This sequence comes from Schistocerca americana, assembly GCF_021461395.2. Classification (NCBI taxonomy): domain Eukaryota; kingdom Metazoa; phylum Arthropoda; class Insecta; order Orthoptera; family Acrididae; genus Schistocerca; species Schistocerca americana. The sequence continues at coordinate 606,548,299 of NC_060121.1, forward strand.
CCATACAGATACCTTGTCTAAAGCATTTTACAATTTGTGTTGATTACCTAATGACTTTGCAAAGTAGTAGATGACAGCGTCACCTGCAAATAATCAAGACGACTGCTCAGATTGTCTCCTACATCAGGAACAGCAGAGAACCTACAACACTTCCCTGGGGAACACCAGATATTAATCAGTGACTTTTCGTCGATTGCTACGAACTGTGACCTTTCTGACAAAAAATCACGAATCCAGTCGCACAACTGAGACGATACCCTGCAGGCTCGCAATTCGATTAGAAGTCGCTTGTGAGGGATGGTGCCAGCAGCCTTCTGGAATCTAAAAATATTACAAATTGAACTTGAATAAAACCGCAAACAGCTATTAATTGATGATTTACTCACACAACTGGTTTCGCTGCGTTAAAGCAGCATCTTCATGTGATAAGTAGTGTCACATAGATCAGCACGCAGAAACGCCCCCACTATACAGTCGACCGCCTACAATTACAGGATTTGCCATTGTAAGTGAGGTCTCCTGCTATCTGATATATATGTTCATCCTCGGTTCCCACTAGTCTGTTACAGCGTCTCATCGACTTCACTATTCGCCCTACTGCTCTACCGGTTATTATTTGTGAGTAATTGAGTATGTTATTGTATCTTGTCGATTGAATAAATCGTCTGTGAATAGCTGTTTGCGTTTTTATTCAAGTTCACTCTACCTTGAATTCAACGGTTGCGGTTGACCATGTTATAAAGTTGTAAGTGCTAAAAATACAGAATCAGTTAGACATACCCTGTCGGTAGCACTCTACTTCGTGGGAATAAAGAGCTAGTTGTGTTTCACACGATGATATTTTCTGAATCCGTGCTGAAGGTGCCTGTCGTTTTCTCGAGGTAATTCATAATGTTCGAACACAGTGTATGTTCCAAAATCGTACTGCAAACTAACGTCAGTGACATGTGTCTGTAATTAATCGAATTAGTCCTACTTTTTTTCTTGAGTATTGGTAAGACATGTGCAACTTTTAATTTTTTAGGTACGGCTCTTTAATCAATCGGTTGTATATAATTGTTAAGTGTGGGGCTATTATATCAGCATACGCCGAAAGGAATCTTAGTATACAATCTGGACTGGAGGACTTGCTACATCGAGTAAATCTGTTTTTAAATTACTCATGTTGGCAGCAGTTCTTGATTCGATTCCGGATATATACTTTGCCGTCTTTGATGAAGAAAGTTCGGAAAACTGTATTTAGTATCTCCGCTTTAGTGACATTCTCATTGGTAACATTACCATCGATATCTTGCAGGGAAGGTACTGACAGTGTCTTGCTGCTGGTGGAATTAAAATATGACCAGAACCTGTTTGGACTCCCTGCCAGATTTCGAGATAGAGTTCCCTGGGGAACAGCAGTATTAACCGGTGACCTTTCGTCAATTACTACGAACTGTGGCATTCTGACAAAAAAATCACGAATCCAGTCGCACAACTGAGACGATACCCTGCAGAATGACCTGGAGCTTGTGTAAAACTTCGACAATCCTGGGAATTATGCATGCTTTTAAATTTGGCATAGTTTTTTCGTTGCATCTCCAACAGTGTTCTGACTCTTTTGTGTAGCGTGTAGATCAGTTCTGTCACTTATTAATTTATTTGGTATACTCGTATATCTCTCAACTGCTGTTGGTATTATTTCTTTGAATTTAAGCCATGTCTGGCCTACGCTTATGTGCTCAGACTGAAAGGAGTGGAGGCTGTCTCTTATGAAAAAATGTTCAAATGTGTGTGAAATCTTATGGGACTTAACTGCTCAGGTCATCAGTCCCTAAGCTTACACACTACTTAACCTAAACTATCCTAAGGATAAACACACACATCCATGCCCGAGGGAGGACTCGAACCTCCGTCGGGACAAGCCGCACAGTCCACGACTGTATCGCCTTAGACCGCTAGGCTAATCCCGCGCTGCAGATAATTCTCATCTGCCTTTTTAAATGGATATTTTTTACGTGTATTCTTATGGATTTCGGTGTTACGGTATTCAGTCTTGGTACAACGACCTTGCGGTCACTGATCCCTGTATCTATCACGATGCATCCTATTTCCTCAAGCTTATTTGTTGCTAAGATGTCAAGTATGTTTTAGCAACCATTTGCACTTACCATTTATTCCTAATCTAATTGTTCAAAATAATTTTCTGAGTAAGCAGCATTCAGTACGCTGGTCTTCATACTGCTGCCCACCCTGACTGGTTCAAAATCTCGAACTGATTCCACAAAGGGAAGACCTCTTCTAGGCAGTCTTCAACTGGCCTCTGAGGGTCTCCAAGGGGTCCTGGGTACAGTGGAGCGCACCACCACACTTGACTAACTACCAAAAGCGGCCATCCACTCTGCATATGTCGCCATCTGTGGGACACCTGACGTCAACCTTGCCACTCCAGCCGCTGCTACTGTGCTGAGGCAGCACACAGCCAACCCTGTGTACTCGCACTGCCGTGAGCCAAACACACCGCCATGCGACATGCTGAGGCAGCAACTACTGCCTGAGAGACTACACACTCCAATGAGCCGCCGTCACTGACCTCTGTGCTACAACTTACGGAATGTGTCAGTGCTTATTTAGCTCTTATGATTCTCTGTTCACTGCGATGCTAGTAGTACACAACCCACACTCCTGCACACACCATCCTGGGACAGTGATGACTGTCCTATCGTTTAATGGTGTTCACACCCTGACACCATTACACTTGGTATCAGAAGAAAACCAGTGACAATGAATGACATTGTAGCACAGTGATCAGCATCATCTCAAGGAGGTGAGTGAGACCGTTTTCCACATGACTGTTTTGACAATGTGCAATCATCTGGATTGGAAGATTTGTCGATAGATATGATTGGTGAAGAAAAGACTCAGTCACCTTGTAAGTAGGCTGTTTAGGTTTTTTTTATTGGTAACGCCACCTCTGTATGAAAATCACTGGCTGTGCTGTGGGCAGTCTGTGTCTACTTTGCATTGTTGTAATACTCGCCATTGTAGTGTTAGGCAGCTGGCTGTGAACAGCGCGTAGCGTTGTGCAGTTGGAGGTGAGCCGCCAGCAGTGGTGGATGTGGGGAGAGAGATGGCGGAGTTTTGAAATTTGTCATGAACTGCTATATTTATATATGATGATATCAAGGTAAATACATTGTTTGTTCTCTATTAATATCTTTCATTTGCTAACTATCCCTATCAGTAGTTAGTGCCTTCCATAGTTTGAATCTTTTATTTAGCTGGCAGTAGTGGCGCTCGCTGTATTGCAGTAGCTTGAGCAGCGAAGATTTTTGTGAGGTAAGTGATTTGTGAAAGGTATAGTTTAATGTTAGTCAGGGCCATTCTTTTGTAGGGAATTTTGAAAGTCAGATTGCGTTGCGCTAACAAAATATTGTGTGTCAGTTTAAGCACAGTCATGTATAATTGTTCAAAGGGGACGTTTCATATGGCGACCCTGCCAGGATTTGAACCTGGAATCTTCTGATTTTTTCTTGTAGTTTGTGTATTTAGTGTAGCTTTTGTTTATTGCTAGCGCGTAATTGTAGAGAGAATTTCCTTTGTAGTTGCAGTCTTTCATTGTTGTACAGTAAAACAGTTGTGGCATGCATATAGATTTGCACCAAGTATTTCGCAGCTACGCTTGCAATTAACTAGACATTATTTTCAGTGCTATGTTAATGTGTTCTCCTATTTTTTCACTTCAAATTGTGCTTTTCTGTGTTATCGTGTGAAATATTGTGACAATTATGGCGTGTGAAAAACGTAACACTAGGCTCCAAACTAAACTGAGAAATAATAGTGACGACGAGCGTAGCTTATCAGCGCCGCAGAGTAATGAATTTACTAATGTTCAAAGTAGTAATTTGGTAACTGTGCACAGGGAAATGGAGCGGGCGTCAAACAATGGCATGGACAGTGAAACAATTAGTGAAGAGGGAAGCATTATCGATCGATCGGTCGGCAATAGCTCGCCTCAGGAAGCCGAAATGACAGGACACGATCTCGCAAATACTGTAGATTCAGGTTTTGGATCCTCACCGTTTTCTCAAATAAGTCAAGACACATTTTCTGCTTGTCAAAATGTGAATGTCTCCGGTGCAAATTCACTGCCAAAAAGCACTGAGGAACATGTTTCAGACACCAATGCATTGTTATTACAATTAATACAACAAATGGGACAAACACAGCAAAAGCTTCAAAAGTTAGACACAATGGAACAAAATCTTAAAAAGTTAGACACAATGGAACAACACCAGAGACAAACACGGCAACAGTTAGACACAATGGAACAACACCAGAGACAAACACAGCAACAGTTGGACACAATGGAACAAAATCTTCAAAAGTTAGACACCACACTTGAACAAACACGTGAAGATTTAACTACTGAGTTACATAACATCGAATCGAAATGTCAAAAAGTCTGTAATGACGTAAAAACACAAATTTGTGAGCATTTCCAACCTATTTTTTCGCGTCATGAAAATGCACTACAGAATCATGAAGCAGCCATAAAAGAACTGCAAACCATTGTTCATGAAAATCATGAGACCTTGTGGGCTAAAATTGACTCAGTTGCATCTACCGATTCGGTTAAGCAACTTGCAAAAACTCAGGAAAACTTAAAGGACACAGTAGATTCGATTTCAACACAAATGGACACTCTGAAACTTGGTTCAGAAAAACACACTGAGGAAATAAGTACACTATCGGAGAAAGTAGCCGAACTTTCGTATCAGGTCACTAATCTATCTACAAAGGTAGATGATGATCTGAAAGACACAAGACCTGTAGCCTTCACTGACACAGAAGAGTATGAACAAATTAGAAAATTCAAACAAAATCAAAATCAAATCAATACACAGTACAAAAGAGAAATCCGGGAAGTGCAAGATCAGTTGGCACAAGTAGTACAAGAATTACGTATTTCAGAGGACACTCGCACCCCAATACGGGAAGAGGGACATAGAAATACGGAACAGACACAAAATAACAACACAGGGCACTTCGGAAATTGTGAAAGAAGTTGGCAAGGTACGCCGAATTTTGAGATGGAACCGCCGAAACGACGTAACAATGACCGACATGCGACTTGCCGACATGATGATTTTGACTATAAGCTGTTCATTACTACACGTAAATTCAAAACATTTAAGAATTCTGGCAACGACATTCATCCACAAGCATGGCTCCATCAATTCTCTCATTGTTTTCCTCCCAACTGGTCGTTAGAACACAGATTAGAATTCATGTGTGGCTATTTAGAGAATGAACCAGCTGTAAGAATGCGGTTGGTCATTCACGATTGCCACAGTGAAGGAGAATTTTACCATGCCTTCCTCTCAGCATATTGATCTCAAGCCACACAAGACCGAGTAAAACATGGCATCATAATGATGAAACATTTCGAACAATCTGAATTCTCCAGTCTTGTGAAATATTTTGAAGACATGTTGCGTAAGAATCAGTATCTTTCAAACCCATACAGCCCCTCAGAGTTCATCCGCATTTGCTTAATCAAACTGCCTGAACATTTACGACATATTATTTTGGCAGGACGTTGCAAAGACGACATTGAAGCATTTCAGGGACTCTTACAAGAATTAGAAATTGACACTGACAATCGCGGAACGCGAAACCAGGAACACAACAATTACAGGTCACATCTGTCACAATTCCGCGATGAAAGAAGTAATAACTTGACACGACAAGGCTATTCTCACAACACAAATCGTGACCAAAACAGACACCACCCGTATGACAACCGTTGGCAGAGTAGTAATAACTACAGGGAAAGATCACCTCTCCGTGGTAATGACTATCACAGAGACAATAAGAGAAACAGACAATATGGGAACCAAAATAATTATTATTACGGGAGACAGAATAACCTTAGACGCAACGGTCCAGTGCGCAGTTACGATTCAGGGAGAAATTCTCCACCACTTAACCGACAAGAAAGAAACTACAGAAACTACCGACAAAACGACAGACGTGAATTTCATCAGAACTGTCGGGATTCTAACAGAGCTGGGCCCTCTCGGCAAGGCGAATTCGTAGAAGTTAGGTCTCCTAATCCCAATAACAGCGCGCGCCAACAAAGAGACAGACAATGACTCGCACCGCAGGCAGCCGCTTGCGCCGGCTGGCTCAGAGAAAAAGACGTATACCGCATGATAATTGCGTTGAAGTTGAAATTCTGCGTACTAGGAAGAGTAAAGGTTTACACCACATTTCACATGTAAAACCGTTTATTGAAAGATAATCTGCTTTTTAACTTTGTCTTTGCCATATAACTTTTCACTTTACATTGCTAGTATGCTTTGTCAGACTTAGAAATCTGTTAACATACAACAATGTTTGAAGTTAAATATCCAATCAAGAACCAAGAGAACTTATTTAAACAGAAATTACGAATGCATTGTTATAATGAACAGACGACACAGTGTTGTTAGTTGTACATTCTTGCTTGTTAGTTGCACGATTACGTAACGACTATCAGGCTTACATACTTAGGACACATACTGGTACTGCTAATGAGATTTTAATGCAACATTTTGGTTTACTTGAAAATACATTCTGGGTTTAAAGTACTTTCAGTGAGATACCAGATGGCACAGTGGTTAGTTTATGTGACAGCTACACGATTTTATCACGACGCTACTAATGAGTGACAATTTACAATGTTGCTTTTGCAGTGTTTCTGTTTTGTATCTGCACAGTTTTCTGAATTCTTCTAGGAAGAAAAACATGTTTTAGTAGTAACTTTTGTGGTATAGCAACAATGAGACAGCCTTTTTCGTGGCATAACAATACGTTACTGTACAGTACTTTCTTCATCACGCCAATAAGCATAATAACTACGATATCTATACGCAAAGCATTTCACTTTTGTTTATCATGTGGTAAGTACATTGACTTCTGCAGAACTTAGCTTTCGGAGGACGATAACTACGACACTTCCACAGAGATTATGTTGCGACAAGATGCACAGTTTAGCGCTACAGTACACGCATTTGAGTGATTAATCTTATACTTAAAACACTTATTTTTAAATATTTTTTTAATTACAAAGAAAGTTTTCCGTGATACATTTCATTCCATTGCTGTAATTTGTAACACCTGGGAGTATAATTACATTTATCCTCAGGGGGGTACATGCTTACTTTGTGTACTATGTGTTTGGCAACCACAAGGAACCCTAGGTAATATGGTATTTGCTTATACAACTTTACACATCGGTACCATATTTCTCTAACACACAAATTACACAGCTATCTGATCATTTAACTGAGAGATAAACATGTTTTTACTACGTCAGTGACACATGTTTACGTAATTACACCGTTGGATAACTTCACACTTACGAAATTGTATTTTGTCTGTACTGTGTGAACTCTTCATATTTTTTCGGAACCATTGTGATACTATGAGAGCTTTAAATGATGTATTTGGTATGGATTCATGATTTTTTAAAGTACGTTTGTGGCAGATGACACTTTTGACATGAGCAGAGAATTTTTTTAATTATTGGAGGAAGCTACTACGATTTTGAGATTTGACTGAGGTGTTATGATGTTATTTTTACGACGACGATGTGTATTTTGCTGCTGAGGTATGTTTATGATTAATAGGCTGAGGCTATATGAGTTATTTGATTATGCTTCATATTTATAATGACGAAATATTGACGCGTGTCGATGGATACATATATGTGTAATAAGGTAAGGAGTAATGAATAGTGATGAGGGACTCTGACTTATGGAAAAGGATGTTGGAAACCAAGAATAATACTTTAGAATTATGAAATGTGTGTACATGTGTGAATCATGTGTGAATGTATCACAATGCCACTGAAAATTTTTTTGGACACTGTTATATTCATAGGATTTTGTTTCTACACATTTGCAACGTAAATTCTCGACCTGTGAAATTTTGTATATATGACTGTCACTGTAGCGGAAACTGCTGTCGTAAATATTTCCGTAAGAAAGTTAAGTGACCACCTGCACGTAATACGTCGCGGGCACCCACCTGGGCGACAGCCGCCCGAAAAAAAAAAAAAAAAAGGCCATTAGCCTTTCAGCGGCACAGGTAGAAAAAAAAGGGGAGGCCATTGTCCGCGCTACTGACATTTCCTTGTTGAAAGCATACCGTGGAGCTCGTAATTTATGATATTTACTGAAATGCCTAATAAAATGACAAGAAATATTTTTACATCTGCACACCTGATTAGGACAAGTGTCTTTCTACGAGAGTTGAGAGCTACTGACTTACGAAATGCCACATAGCTATTGAATGATGTTTTTATGCTTTGGTTTGCGTAATTGCTTATTTCATTTGACATCTGTTTTCCAGCTGTGTTGCAGCATTGGTTTCATAGAATAAAATTAGATGCATTTGCTAATGTGAACACTTTCTATGCGAACACTTTCTGTCAACAGATCTATTAAATAATAATTTTGTGATCCACATTCTTCAAAAAAGGTGCACTTGGAAAGGAAAGAACAATAAGAAGGAACTAGTAACAGTAACACATAATTTTCTTTTCAAGTTCATGGTAATATTTTTTTTATAATAAGTTGTTGTGGTGCACCACTTTAATTTACATAGACATTAAGATGTGAATATACACTTCCCTTATCTGCATTGTTGTTTTTACTGTAATATCTTTTCTGCTTGAGCTTTGTCATGTATAGATATAAGTTTTATATTTTTTATATTTTTTATATTTGCTGCTGCTGTTTGCCAGGCATAGTGCTACTGAATTTTAAATTGTGTTACTCTGTTAAGCTAGTTTTACTACTGACTTATTTTTCTTGCTACTGTACATTGGCTCATATTAGTTGTAATGTTGCATTGCTTGGTAATTTATATTTACTGTAGCTTGCTTTGCAATTTTCCATTTTTTTGCATTGCTGTTTGTGTTAATTTGTTATGTGCTGCTGCATTGCCTCGTCCCTTAGTTTAGTATCTGAGCTCAGTAGATTTAAGTTAGCTTAAGAGGAGACTATATAAGAAACTAACTATTATAAATTTATAAGAAATGCATTGAGAAGCTATCAGAAAATGGTCTGGCAAAATAAAAAGGATACTGTACAGTGGAGAAAAACTATTATTGACAGAGGATGTGAACAGAATACAGAAAGCAGAGAGAAAAACTATTTTTGACGGAGGATATGAACCAAAAAAGTAGGGTTTAGGGACAACAGGTTTAGGTAGGATTTTCTAGGAAATAAATGATGAGGTAAGATAATGGAAAATAAATAATGAGGTAAGAAATGTGTGAACATATAAATACAGAAAGCGTGCTTGGATAGAATTTTTTTGGTGGAAACAAATATTGAAATAAGAGGAAAGATATATGGAATGAAATTCTGGGTCGGACTGCAGTACAACAAACCCTGTCCTTTCCTTTTGTATTATTCCGCTATATGTTTGTGTACCCTTGTGTATTTGTGTTCATCCTGTCTTTATGTGTTTAGCTGATGTTGTTATGTTGGAGAATTTTTCTAATAATATGTTATTTACTTTGTAAAGATGTTTAAACATTATTTATTCTGTTTTGTTTTAATGTTCATGTGTGAAGTTGATGTTTCAAAAATTATTCTGATCTTTTATGTATGTACTCATGTCATAATTCCTGTAACACTGAGGTATATATTATTTCGATTCTTTTGTAAAGCCTGTACTACAAATGTTACCTGTACCATTATGTTCTTTAATGATGTATTTTGTACCTTTGTAATTGTATTTTCATGTTGTAAATTTATAATTGTATAGACACCAGTGCTTCAAATTAAGTTACATTTCACTGCACACGTTTCTGTTGGTCATAGTATATGGACAATATGTGACACGTAGGGACTGTTAGTGTTTGCACGTGTGTTAATAATTCAGCAAGGGACTGGATAACAGCATTGCTGGTTCTAAGGACAATTTCAAAAACTTTGTGAGTGCACAAGTGGTGGTTTATGGACTTGCTATATTGTCCGCAAGACTCTTCAGTGGTGATTGTGCACCTGCACAGTCACAACAGATGGCTGCTGGCCATCTCTTCAAGGACTACAGTGGGTCTACATCTTTGATGATCCATCAATACCATTATTTCTGCAAGGACTGCAGTGGGTCTGCACCTCTGGTGGCCCACCAATACCGTAATCTCTACCAGGACTACAGTGGGTCTGCTCTGTGATGCATTGAGAAGCTATCAGAAAATGGTCTGGCAAAATAAAAAGGATACTGTACAGTGGAGAAAAACTATTATTGACAGAGGATGTGAACAGAATACAGAAAGCAGAGAGAAAAACTATTTTTGACGGAGGATATGAACCAAAAAAGTAGGGTTTAGGGACAACAGGTTTAGGTAGGATTTTCTAGGAAATAAATGATGAGGTAAGATAATGGAAAATAAATAATGAGGTAAGAAATGTGTGAACATATAAATACAGAAAGCGTGCTTGGATAGAATTTTTTTGGTGGAAACAAATATTGAAATAAGAGGAAAGATATATGGAATGAAATTCTGGGTCGGACTGCAGTACAACAAACCCTGTCCTTTCCTTTTGTATTATTCCGCTATATGTTTGTGTACCCTTGTGTATTTGTGTTCATCCTGTCTTTATGTGTTTAGCTGATGTTGTTATGTTGGAGAATTTTTCTAATAATATGTTATTTACTTTGTAAAGATGTTTAAACATTATTTATTCTGTTTTGTTTTAATGTTCATGTGTGAAGTTGATGTTTCAAAAATTATTCTGATCTTTTATGTATGTACTCATGTCATAATTCCTGTAACACTGAGGTATATATTATTTCGATTCTTTTGTAAAGCCTGTACTACAAATGTTACCTGTACCATTATGTTCTTTAATGATGTATTTTGTACCTTTGTAATTGTATTTTCATGTTGTAAATTTATAATTGTATAGACACCAGTGCTTCAAATTAAGTTACATTTCACTGCACACGTTTCTGTTGGTCATAGTATATGGACAATATGTGACACGTAGGGACTGTTAGTGTTTGCACGTGTGTTAATAATTCAGCAAGGGACTGGATAACAGCATTGCTGGTTCTAAGGACAATTTCAAAAACTTTGTGAGTGCACAAGTGGTGGTTTATGGACTTGCTATATTGTCCGCAAGACTCTTCAGTGGTGATTGTGCACCTGCACAGTCACAACAGATGGCTGCTGGCCATCTCTTCAAGGACTACAGTGGGTCTACATCTTTGATGATCCATCAATACCATTATTTCTGCAAGGACTGCAGTGGGTCTGCACCTCTGGTGGCCCACCAATACCGTAATCTCTACCAGGACTACAGTGGGTCTGCTCTGTGATGACCTACCTACCAATATTCTTCAAAACTTCGAATGACTCTGCTGTGGGTTTGCTCCATTGTGGCCCATTACCTGTCAGCATGTCAAGAGTCAGCACTGTCTTTCCGTTGGAAGGACAACACTACTTCTTCAAGACTGCATGGAAATCCACTGTGTGCAATTTCTTTTACTAATGAGACTTTGTGGAAAAAAAACCTGTAATTACTATTATGATGAATGATCAGGACTATCTTTATGGACTGTGAGAAAATTTGAGCTTTTGACCAACATTGTATCAATAAGTGTGTGCATTTGATTTCTTTGTTATTGTAATTATGAAAAATTTTTTCAAATCTGTATTGGCCACTGCCCAAGTCAATTTGTAAAATTTTTTTGTGGGGAGCATGGGGGCTATGTAAGTAGGCTGTTTAGGTTTTCTTTTATTGGTAACGCCACCTCTGTATGAAAATCACTGGCTGTGCTGTGTGCAGTCTGTGGCTGCTTTGCATTGTTGTAATACTCGCCATTGTAGTGTTAGGCAGCTGGCTGTGAACAGCGCGTAGCGTTGCGCAGTTGGAGGTGAGCCGCCAGCAGTGGTGGATGTGGGGAGAGAGATGGCGGAGTTTTGAAATTTGTCATGAACCGCTATATTTATATATGATGATATCAAGGTAAATACATTGTTTGTTCTCTATTAATATCTTTCATTTGCTAACTATCCCTATCAGTAGTTAGTGCCTTCCATAGTTTTAATCTTTTATTTAGCTGGCAGTAGTGGCGCTCGCTGTATTGCAGTAGCTTGAGCAGCGAAGATTTTTGTGAGGTAAGTGATTTGTGAAAGGTATAGTTTAATGTTAGTCAGGGCCATTCTTTTGTAGGGAATTTTGAAAGTCAGATTGCGTTGCGCTAACAAAATATTGTGTGTCAGTTTAAGCACAGTCATGTTGTAATACTCGCCATTGTTCAAAGGGGACGTTTCATAACCTTTGGCTTTAGGTGACACACTAAGGATGGTGATTTGAGCCCAGTTAGATACAATCAGTGTAATTTGTTGGGACACAGTGGTCTGTGCACCCAGTGTTCAGCAGGGATCCGTTTTAAATGTAAAATACGTGGCCATTCCGCCAGAGAATGTGAAAATTGTGCGTGGTTAGCACTCAGGTGTAAAAAGTGTGTCTAATAAAAAGTGTAACAGTTACATTATTTCCTATTGTATTTTTCCTATTGTTGTAGACTCAGGCTTTACACTGAGCAATCGAAGGGTAGAGAGCAGTCAATACCCATTGCAACTGCTACCACTGCTACACTAGTTTCTAATTTTTCTCGTAAGTCAGGAGAGGATATGCTAGCGCTTATAGACAACCTATTGACCTGCAAAGCTGGGATGTTGGTTGAACGTCTGTTGTCCCGCATGGCAAAATTACGGTCGGTAACTCATCCAAATAACCACGTGTGTTAGTACGCTGCTACCAGGACTGGGGAAGGTTTTCTGGCCCTAGGTTCAATCCACACGACAGATGAAAAGCGAGGGATGGTGCGCCAGTCAGCCTGGATGTGTTTTTTTTTTTTTTTTAGGCAGTTTCTCACATCCAAATATATGAATAGCCAGGCTGGTACCACATCCAGCTTCAGTTGTATGGTTCACAAAAAAATGGTTCAAATGTCTCTAAGCACTGTGGGACTTAACAGCTGAGGTCATCAGTCCCCTAAACTTAGAACTACTTAAACCTAACTAACCTAAGGACCTCACATACATCCACGCCCGAGGCAGAATTCGAACCTGTGACCGTAGCAGCCGCGTGGTTCCGGACTGAAGCGCCTAGAACCGCTCGGCCACCGCGGGCGGCCGTATGGTTCACAAACATTGCAAAAACATGGTCACACTTTCTCAGGGATGACGCCAGACGCAGAAAGATATGGGCACAAACTCCATCTGGGGCGGGGGGATGAAGCCTCATCCGCAAAGAGAACATTTGCACTGAAATAAGGATTGACACATTGTTGGATGAACCATTCGCAGAAGTGTACCCGTGGAGGCCAATCAGCTGCTGATAATGCCTGCACACGCTGTACATGGTACGGAAACAACTGGTTCTCCCGTAGCACTCTCCATACAGTGACGTGGTCAACGTTACCTTGTACAGCAGCAACTTCTCTGACGCTGACATTAGGGTTTTCGTCAACTGCACGAAGAATTGCCTCGTCCATTACAGGTGTCCTCGTCGTTCTAGGTCTTCCCCAATCGCGAGTCATAGGCTGGAATGTTCCGTGCTCCGTAAGACGCCGATCAATTGCTTCGAACGTCTTCCTGTAGGGACACCTTCGTTCTGGAAATCTGTCTCGATACAAACGTACCGCGCCACGGCTATTGCCCCGTGCTAATCCATACATCAAATGGGCATCTGCCAACTCTGCATTTGTAAACATTGCACTGACTGCAAAACCACGTTCGTGATGAACACTAACCTGTTGATGCTACGTACTGATGTGCTTGATGCTAGTACTGTAGAGCAGTGAGTCGCATGTCAACACAAGCATCGAAGTCAACATTACCTTCCTTCAATTGGGCCAACTGGTGGTGAATCGAGGAAGTACAGTACATACTGACGAAACCAAAATGAGGTCTAACATGGAAATTAAGCGTTTCCGGACACATGTCCACATAACATCTTTTCTTTATTTGTGTGTGAGGAATGTTTCCTGAAAGTTTGGCCGTACCTTTTTGTAACACCATGTATACTGTGTCACCAAGAATGGCTAAATAGCTGCACCACACTTCACAACACAAATCTGGTCTATGAACACTCAGAAGCAGTACATTATCGTTTGCGACAGCGGATCACACCACCACCTGATTTCTGATGCGCACAGCGCTAGCGAGAGCGTACTGCATGCATGTACGTAGACGACTCAGTTATGGAAGCGACTAAAAATCGCTCCATATTTTACGCTTTTAGAGTAACGTGTGAGGATTATTCGATAGAGCAAACAGTGATGCAACAGAGTACGTGACAGTATTAACAACTATAATTGTCCAGAATGAGATTTTCACTCTGCAGCGGAGTGTGCGCTGATATGAAACTTCCTGGCAGATTAAAACTGTGTGCTGGACCGAGACTCTAACTCGGGACCTTTGCCTTTCGTGGGCAAGTGCTCTACCATCTGAGCTACCCAAGCACGTCTCACGCCCCGTCCTCACAGTTTTATTCCGCCAGTACCTCGTCTCCTACTTTCCAAACTTCACAGAAGCTCTCCTGCGAAACTTGCAGAACTAGCACTCCTGAAAGAAAGGATATTGCGGAGACATGCCTTAGCCACAGCCTAGGAGATGTTTCCAGAATGAGATTTTCACTCTGCAGCGGAGTGTGCGCCGATATGAAACTTCCTGGCTGATTAAAAGTGTGTGCAGTACGAGACGAGGTACTGGCGGAATAAAACTGTGAGGACGGGGCGTGAGTCGTGCTTGGGTAGCCCAGATGGTAGAGCACTTTCCCACGAAAGGCAAAGGTCCTGAGTTCGAGTCTCGGTCCGGCACACAGTTTTAATCTGCCAGGAGGTTTCAACTATAATTGTAATTATCTTGTAACGTTAAATGTTGAAGAGTTTCGTTAACCTAGAAAGGAAATACGCAGAATTTGCTAACGGTCCCTCGTTTTGAGGATTCTGTTCTAATGTTTGTATAGAGTTTAAAGCAATCACCGCTGTATAATTTTGTCACGCTACTGTTTAACTAAAAAGACTTCAAACTTATCCTAATTTCCCTACTATTAGTTTTTTGTAGCTCCCGCACGCATTGTTCCCTGTACTGAGCCCCGATGAACCGCGAAGACGAGTCTGGAGACACCCCGCCAGCAGAGGGATAGCAACCTGACTGTGAATCTTCAGGTTTTGGCGGCGCAAAGACTGTTCCATTAAGTTTCGGGTGTGCAGCCGCAAGAAATCTCCTTCTTCTTCTAATATTTGGCAACTACATCATCCTTTTGGGACTCGATAGTGAAGGAGGCAATTGAAATTTGCTTGACGACGAATTTAATTAACAGAGATAGTGGTTTCAATCTTGATAAATCATGGAATCCGGCACTTGCTGTAATAAACTCGCAAAGACGTCGTCACAGTGCAGCTCACAATGACATATCGATATGCCAACACAGATCAACTGCGGAGTCATAGATACAAGTCGCGCAATATGCACGTCTCTGCCACCGACCAACGTCTCTGGCGGATTTGCATCTGTGGCAGCATGCGCAGTCGCGCGGTACAACAGTATAAAGGGCCGAAGCGAGCACTGGAGCGGTGACCTGTTCTCCAAACCCAACAAGCCTCCATCTGATGCCTCTTCCTATCGTCCTATCTCTCTCACATCGGTGTTCAGCAAGCTCTTGGAATCCATCCTTTCTCGGCGCATCCATCACCACCTCCGCCACAACCACCTCCTCCCCAACACCCAATGTGGCTTTAGACCTTCCTTCTATGCTGATGACCAACTTCTCCGCCTCACTTATCCACTCTCCCTCCAGCTTAACTCCCGTCGATCCGCCATTTTTGTCTCCCTTGACCTCGAAAAGGCCTACGACCATATCTGGCATCCCGGTCTCCTGTTTAAACTCCAAACCTACGCCCTTCCTATCAACTACATCCATCTGATGGCCTCCTTCCTCTCCCGCCGCTCCTCCTATGTTAACATCCACAATGCCAATTCCCACACCTTCTACCCCTCTGCAGGTGTGCCCCAGGGCTCTGTCCTCTCCCCTCTACTCTACCTCCTGTACACGTCAGATATGCCCCCCCCCCCTCCAGTACACCTCTTGCAATATGCTGCTGATGACACCGCATTCCTCGTCCTCGCTCCTACCCTCCAACGGTCCCAACGCCTTCTCCAGAATCATCTTGACCTTTTTGCTGCATGGTGTAACCAGTGGCTCCTGAAAATCAATCCTTCCAAGACCCAGGCAATCATCGTAGGTCGTACCACTCGCTCCTTCCGGCTCCTGGATTTCTCCCTTACTGTCTGCGCCCGTCCTGTCTGCCTCACCCCCACCCTCACCTACTTTGGCCTCACCATTGACCGTCACCTCACCTGGATCCCTCATCTCCACTCCATCCAATCCAAAGCCCACAACCGCCTCTGATTCCTCAAACTCCTCTCTGGCCGGACATGGGGGTTGCACCCCTCTACCATCCTCCACACCTACAAATCCTTAATCCGTCCCATCCTCTGTTATGCCAGTCCCACCTGGATATCTGCCCCCCCCCCCAATTTCTATAGGTCCCTCCAGATTCTTGAGCGTCATGCACTCCGCCTCGCCTTCCATATACGCCTCCCGTCCCCCACGCGGATCCTCTATGATCTCATTCCTTTCCCCCATCTGCTCCTATTCCTCAAACATATCCGCATCCTCTACACCTACCGCTGCCTTGATCCCCCTCACCCCCTGGTCGCTCCTCTCCTCTCCCATCCCTGCCCCCTGCCACGTCTTCACTGTTGTGTCCCCCCTACCCTCCATCTCTACACCCCTCATCTCCTTTCCCAAGGTGGCTTCCATCAACTCCCCCTCCCGGATGATGCCCTCTCTCCCTCCATTTATGCCTGCTATCAACTCTGATCCTCACTCCCCCTCCTTTCCTCTGTCCTTTTCCCAGGCTCCCTCTCCCCCCCTTCCATCCTCTTTTTTCCCCACCTCCCCTCTATCTGCCCCCTTCTCTCCTCTGAGTCCTTTTGCATTTCCCTCCTCTGCCTCCTCTCATTCCCTCTCGCGTCTACCCTGCCCCTCTCCCCTTTTATTAGACCTCCCCCTCCTTGGTTCCCCCCCTCCCTTTTCGTTTTTTTCCTTCCTCCCTCCTTGTTCTTCCCCCTCCTCGAGGTCCCCCCCCCCCTCTGCCTTTGGCTCGGGAGTGTCATCTTTGTGCCGCCATTTTCGTGCAGTGTTTTACAGTGAGTGTTCCGTGTTGTGTTTTTTGGAAAGTGTTGCGAACGGCCATCATACTGTCGCTGGGTGTGCTTTTTATCTCTTGCGAACAGAAACCAGACTGTCGCAATGTTTTTTAATTGTGTGTGTACTATGTTACTTGTCTGATTCCTGTGTCTTTTATTACCACTGCCAACCCCTTTTGCTTTCTGTTTTAACTTTCCGCATTTTTCCGCCATTTTACACTTTACGTCACCGTTTTATCGCCTGTTTTTCTTGTTTCTTTTCTTCTTCCGTTTTTAAAATAAACGTCTGTAGGCTGTAGAGCAGCGTACTAAGCTGCTGCCAGCCCGCCCCCTTCGGGGGGAATTGAAAATCAATAAAGGAAAAAAAAAAAGAAACTGGAGCGTCAGTCTTGCGGCTCACTCTGAAGATGGCTGAAATATTAGCCGAAATATTAGAAGAAGAAGGAGATTTCTTGCGGCTGCACACCCGAAACTTAATGGAACAGCAAACTGACTGTCTCCCGCCATATGACCCGACAAGCTGTAGTGATGGTCGGGGATGCCATTTCTTTTCACAGCAGGACCCTTTCGGTTGTAATCCGCGGCACCCTTACAGCACAGCCATCCGTCGATGATACTCCACGGCCGTTTTGTGCCCTCCATGGCATACCTTCTTGGACTTACATTTCGGTAAGATAACGCCCGCCTGCAGACGGCTGGAATTTCTACCGCTTTTCTTCGTGCTTGCCAAACCCTGACTTGGCCAGCAAGTCCACCGGATCTATCCCTAACGTTTGGAGCATTATGGGCAGGGCTCACCGACCGTCTCGGGATTTTGACGATATAACTCGCCAGTTGGACAAAATTTGGCACAATGTCTTTCGGGGGGACATCCAACAACTCTGTCAATGAGTGCCAGTCCGAATCACTGGCTGCATAAGGGCCACAGCTGGACCAGCACGTTACTGACTTGCACAATTTGAGAAGCTCTCTCTCCTGAATAAATCATACAATTTTTCTGACATTGTAACCTGTGGTTTGGCTGTCTGTGTGCATCACATCTGCCGATTTCCGACCCATTCAGATAATTCTTTCGTGGTGCGTCTTTTCTCTGTCTTAGAGAGTGTTGTGAACGTTGTATGTGTCATACCAGGGAACTGACTGGTTTTCTGTGCCAATCAGAAAGTAGTTGTTGCAAGTGCCATTAATTTACAGGCACTACCTCTTATTTGTGATAATACAAGTAGAGAAATAGAGCATTAACGTTTGTCTAGAAGAACTGTAGCCAACGAAAACCACTTCTCTACCATTTACATTCTTTATAAGAGAATAACAAAATAAAATTCAAGGAAAAATCTCTCAGTATAGACTATTGTTTGTTACACAACACAGTTGTTGAGATCAGGTGTTGCAGTTTACTGTAGAGCTCTCTGTACTGTTGAGGAAGAAATTACAACATCTTCAACAGGTATTTCAATTTTGGTACTCATAAATAAAAACTTTGAGGTTCGCCGATGACATTGTGATTCTGTCAGAGACAGCAAAGGACCTGGAAGAGCAGTTGAACGGAATGGACAGGGTCTTGAAAGGAGGGTATGAGATGAACATCAACAAAAGCAAAACGAGGATAATGGAATGCAGTCGATTAAGTCGGGTGATGCTGAGGGAATTAGATTGGGAAATGAGACACTTAAAGTAGTAAAGGAGTTTTGTTATTTGGGGGGCAAAATAACTGATGATGGTCGAAGCAGAGAGGATATATAATGTAGACTGGCAATGCCAAGGAAAGCGTTTCTGAAGAAGAGAAAATTGTTAACATCGAGTATTGATTTAAGTGTCAGGAAGTCGTTTCTGAAAGTATTTGTATGGAGTGTAGCAATGTATGGAAGTGAAACATGGACGATAAATAGTTTAGACAAGAAGAGAATAGAAGCTTTCGAAATGTGGTGCTACAGAAGAATGCTGAACATTAGGTGGATAGATCACATAACTAATGAGGAGGTGTTGAATGGAACTGGGGAGGAGTTTCAAATGGTTCAAATGGCTCTGAGCACTATGGGACTCAACATCTTAGGCCATAAGTCCCCTAGAACCTAGAACTACATAAACCTAAGTAACCTAAGGACATCACACACACCCATGCCCGAGGCAGGATTCGAACCTGCGACCGTAGCAGTCCCGCGGTTCCGGACTGCAGCGCCAGAACCGCACGGCCAACAGGGCCGGCAAGAGGAGTTTGTGGCACAACTTGACTAGAAGAAGGGTTGGTAGGACATGTTATGAGGCATGAAGGGATCACCAATTTAGTACTGGAGGGCGGCGTGGAGGGTAAAAACCGTAGAGGGAGACCAAGAGATGAATACACTAAGCAGATTCAGAAGGATGTAGGCTGCAGTAGGTACTGGGGGATGAAGAAGCTTGCACAGAATAGAGTAGCATGGAGAGCTGCATCAAACCAGTCTCAGGACTGAAGACCACAACAACAAAAAATATGGCTTGTCTTTCATATGAAGTTCAACCAGGCATACATGAACCCCAATCCCTCCTCTTCTGAAAAAATCGAGATTTTTCCATTCTTGTATTTCTGTGAAGGATTTTTAAAAGCTGTTTGAGATGAATGAATATGAGACATTTTCATCATACTGCATTTGGAGAACAGACGCCTGCACATACAACAGAGTTTCAAATCAGTTGCATGCGTTCGAATTACATGATATGGATGCACAGCTTTAGCTCACTCTACAATCTTGTTTGGATCTTGCTGAACAAAGACTTTGACGCAAGGCATTTGGAGCTCCAGAGGGATACTACTTGGCGCGAAGACAATCCAGTAATGAATTTATGAATGATTTTCTTCGTGATTTGGCACTAGCAACGAATCTAGGGTCATGCGACAGAGTAACGAGAACACAATAGCAATGAAAAGGCGTTTTGTGAAAAAATGGCGCTAACGACGTTTGACATTTCCACTCTTCAACTGATAGTACTTATGCAGTGTTAAACCTTAAACCAAGTTCATTAGAACTGTAGAATAAATGGTGTACAGATACGTTATAGACAGCACTTGAAGGACTGGAGAGGATTTTGATTTGTAAAGGTTCTCAGACTTCAACATCATAATGAATTACATATGATTCATAAGAAAATCATTAAACTTGTCTGATCTTACTATACTTCTTGTTTCTTCTTGTTACCTGTTAATTTACGAAGGTAAATGTAGAACGTGAGCATTTATGTTCACCCATTTTAGGGGAAAGTGAGGCGAGTGGATAAAGGAAGTTTCAACCTGCGCGTTGATTGCAGCAGGGGTAGAAGCGGTGCGGAGAGGGTAAGCTCTGCCTCCCTCGTGCAGCGAAATTACAAGGTAAGTGGGGATTAAGCTTCGTTCTTTGCATCGGAAACTTGAGAAGTTACGGCTTACTATCACCCCCAAGACTCGGGTAAGCACAGTGGAAAACAAATTAGACATACCATGCAACCTCGATTCGGCGAAGGAGAGAGCCCGTAAAAGTCTTCAGGTATGCCTCATCCAGCTAAAGTCAGTAGGTAAAAATTAGAGCCAACAGAACTATCAATCTGTGGGAACGGAATCTGGTGTTCCAATAAGTCCTATTTTCGAGGGCGAAATTTTCACTTTGTTGAAGAGTGAGCTCGCTGATACGAAACTTCCTGGCAGACTAAAACTGACTCGAACTCGGGACCTTCGCATTTCAAAGGCAGGTGCTCTACCTACTGAGCTACCCTAGCACGATTCACGACCCGTACTCACAGCTTTACTTCCGGTAGTTTCTCATCCGCTACCTTCAAAGCATCACGGAAGATGCCCTCCGAAACATGCAGGTAGAGCACTTGTTCGCGAAAGGCAAAGGTACCGAATTGGAGTCTCGCTCTGGCACACAGTTTTAATCTGCCAGGAAGCTTCGCTCCCATTTTCTGTCAGCTCAATGAATGAGCCACACAAGCGGAAATAAGGTTCTGAGTCTGCGTCAAAACACGAACGTATGCCATTGAATACGGCTGTCGTTGCCTTGGAAGAAGGAAGCGTTCGTACATACTCCTTATGAAGATGTAGAAGGAACGGCAACACTCGGTTACGGAGAATGTTGTAATAAACGTCCTGGTGCATGTTCATGGTAACACTAATGACTGGGCCGGCCGCGGTGGTCTAGCGGTTCTAGGCGCTCAGTCCGGAACCGCGCGACTGCTACGGCCGCAGGTTCGAATCCTGCCTCGGGCATGGATGTGTGTGATGTCCTTAGGTTAGTTAGGTTTAAGTAGTTCAAAGTTCTAGGGGACTGATGACCACAGATGTTAAGTCCCATAGTGCTCAGAGCCATTTGAACCATTTTGAACTAATGACTGGGCCTAAGCGATGGTTTGAAAAACATTCACAAAACATCACAGAATCATCTATGGCCTGGACTAAACCCTTCAAACACTGCCGGTTTTCAACACCTCGCATCATCTGAAAAGAGGCAAAATCGCGCCTTTTCGCTCCACGCAACACGCCTCTGGTGCTACTGTCCAGTTTTGTGTTGTTGACCGATTGAAAACCTGTTACTTTCTGTGCCACTGTCAGCAACAGCCTTTTGAGAGGTACTCCAGAAGCTCGTTACACACAGTTCCAGACACAACATTCGCTCGGAATGGAGCTGAGATGGATCTGCATTCGCTAAAAGCAGGAATTCTAGTCGGGATGGGCTCTCGTCTCTGGTCCATGACGGTTGTGATGTTTTTACGATCGGTGTTTTTGCGCCGTGTTACATGGCTGAGAGTAGATAGTCTGCGTCGATACACCAACAAATCAGACACTTTCATTCTCTGTGTGGGCATGGTCACGTCCAATTCTGCCACATCTCCATGTCCATCCATTTACAATTACATCTACATCTTTATCCTCCAAGCCACCTTACGGCATGTGTGGCGGAGACCACTTCGTATAACAGTGTTACTTTCCATTTTCCCAGGAAGAACGATTGCCCGTAAGCCTCCATGTGCGCTCAAATCTCTAATTTAATTTTCATGGTCTTTTTTCGAGATGTACGTATGAAAATAAATATATGGTGTGGAGAACACCAACATAAATGAGGCACTGACAACTATAAGGGCTCAAAGCACAGAAACGAAGCTTTAAGAAAAATAGATGTTTGTGAAATTAAAATTTGTATGCAAACTACAAACCTTGTAGGTTTTACTTGATTTTTAACCAAGCCTCAGCATCCTACATTTCCAATAAAAACATGTACCTATTGTATATTATAAAATTTTAGTTAATATTTAGGTTTATTATCATTCTGTTGATCCACTTTTTACACCTAGATTAATGTCAACAGTGTCTTTTTGACTTGTGTGTTTTGCAATTAATACGAAACTAGTGTCTGCACATAAAGAACAGATACTAAGTGCACCACCCACACAATTACGACCCATCCTAACACTTCATTTTCATGACGCACATTCTCTGGCTTGAGTTTCAGATAAAACTGTTCAACTTAGGCAAGAAATCTCGTAGTTTTGTTATGTCTATCTGTTTCACGTTTGATGTAGTCGTTTTGTTAAGTCTTTGTGTTTCAAGAGTGACATTTGCCTTCCATCTAATTATTTGGGTACTAGATTTTGCTAGTCATTACAAACTTGGGGAAATGACAAATTGCCGTCTTCCTCGATGTGTACTGGAGAAAATGGTAACCTTCCATTACTCCAATGAAGAATATGTCACTTAAAACAGCAGCTAGTGGCAACCTGTTCAAAACTTCATCTTTGTAAAAATTCTGAAATGTACCTTGTTATCACGAACATCAACTTTTGCTTTGGTCGTGACGTCGGTAACACTCTTAAAGATTCTGGAATCATCAGTGTCCATTTCACAGACTGGAATGTTGTAACCATGGAACATGAGGTTATGGTGAGGCATTCCTTCAAGAGCTTCCGGCATTTATGAAGAAATGGATGTCAGTGTAGCCAGTGACCGTTACTACAGCAATGAAAATTTGTGCTTTGCTTCCATATGGAAGGAAATACCAGGGAAATCGGTAAGACTGCTTTTCGCAGATGTTCGTAAGTGCTTACCCCTACTAAAGCGCCCGCATCTAATGGTCGTGCGGTAGCGTTCTCGCTTCCCATGCCCGGGTTCCCGGGTTCGATTCCCGGCGGGGTCAGGGATTTTCTCTGCCTCGTGATGGCTGGGTGTTGTGTGTTGTCCTTAGGTTAGTTAGGTTTAAGTAGTTCTAAGTTCTAGGGGACTTATGACCACAGCAGTTGAGTCCCATAGTGCTCAGAGCCATTTGAACCATTTTTTGAACCTACTAAAGCACTCATAAAGGTGGTTCACCGTAAGACTAACGTATGTAAGGAGCATACGTACACGTTACAGTCTTAAAATCGACGACAGTGTGGCTCTCTGGGACTCAAATATATTTCAATAATGAACATATCACCTCTGAAGTAAAAAAGTATGATTTCTGAAGTCAACCTGTAATGTTAGCAACATTGTTAGTGGTACTGACGTAAGCTACCGTGGCGCCGACTGGGAATGTCTACTGACATTTAAAACTGCTGTGTGTACAGAACATACGTTGCCACAACTGCTGGAGGATGTAACTCTGAAAGTTAGACAAACGATGTTCTTCCAGCACGATGGGGCACCAGCGCATTTCAGCACTGCTATGAGTGCCTATCTGAGAGCCACCTTCGGCAGCCGATGGATCGGCCGAGGTAGTCGTAATGCCTGGCCATCCAGGTCACCTGATGTCGACGTGACTGGATTTCTTCCTCTGGGGGCATATGAAGCAGCTGGTGTATGAAACCGTCAGAAGAAGTCCTCGTCGCTAAATGTGCCGTCGCTGCTGATACCATTGCGTGCACACCAGGAATCTTCGAACAGACACTGCAGTCAATAGTCCGACGGTGCACTGCGTGCATACAGGCCAACTGCCGCGCATTCGAGGAGTTCCTAAATGGCTCTGAGCACTATGGGACTTAACATCTCAGGTCATCAGTCCCCTAGAACTTAGAAATACTTAAACCTAACCAACCTAAGGACATTACACACATCCAGTACCGACACAGGATACGAACCTGCGACCGTAGCGGTCGCGCAGTTCCAGACTGAAGCGCCTAGAACCGCTCGGCCACCATCGGCCGGCCGAGGAGTTCCTGTGCATACCACTGCTGTAATTAGCACGCTAAACTACCTTCTGTGTAAATCGTCCCTAGCATCAGAAATTGCCATCAGGGACCATACGTACTATAACTAAATATGTTGGTTTTGATGTTCTGTACCTCCTATGCTAATCTGAACGAATGGTATGGCAACACCCTGTGTATTGCTTGACTCTTCTACGAATTTACGCTCTCACAACTTTAACAGTAGGCCCTAACGTGATGCAGAACGCCTCCGTTGCACTTACTAAATGAACCTGAACGTGCTACTCTTCTTTGTATCTTCTGTGTTTCCTCTATGAGTCCTATCTGGTTCGGATCCCATACTGACAAGCAATATTCAAGTAATGGTCGAACGAGTGTTTTGTAAGCTCCATCCTTTGTTGATGGACTACGTTTCCTGAAGATTCTTCCAATGAATATCAGTCGGCCATCAGCCTCACTCGCAAATTAATTTTGTGTGGTCATTTCACTTGAAATTGCTCCGTAAGATATTTTACATATTTTGTGGAAGTACAGCTTCCAGTGATCGTTCTAAAATTTTGTAATCACACGATAATAGACCTTTCTCTCTGTGTAGTGACAATACGTTACATTTATTTAAGACGATGGTCAGTTGCCAATGACGACGGTCAGTTGCCAATCCCTAAACCAATCATCGACTCTCTGCAGGTCTTCCTACATTGCACCACAATTTTCTAGCGTCGCGGCTTCTCTATATACAGGGAGGTCCATTGATCGTGACCGGGCCAAATATCTCAGAAAATAAGGTTCAAACGAAAAAACTGCAAAGAACGAAACTTGTCTAGCTTGAAGGGGGAAACCAGATGGCGCTATGGTTGGCCCGCTAGATGGCACTGCCACAGGTCAAATTTTTAAATAGGAACCCCCATTTTTATTACATATTCGAGTAGTACATAAAGAAATATGAATGTTTTAGTTGGACCACTTTTTTAGCTTTGTGGTAGATGGCGCTGTAATAGTCACAAACATATGGCTCACAATTTTAGACGAACAGTTGGTAACAGGTAGGTTTTTTAAATTAAAATACAGAACGTAGGTACGTTTGAACATTTTATTTCGCTTGTTCCAATGTGATACATGTACCTTTGTGAACTTATCATTTCTGAGAACGCATGCTGTTACAGCGTGATTACCTGTAAATACCACATTAATGCAATAAATGCTCAAAATGATGTCCGTCAACCTCAGTGCATTTGGCAATACGTGTAACGACATGCCTCTCAACAGCGAGTAGTTCGCCTTCTAACGTTCGCACATGCACTGACAATGCGCTGACGCATGTTGTCAGGCGCTGTCGGTGGATCACGATAGCCAATATCCTTCAACCACAGAAAGAAATCGGGGACGTCAGATCCGGTGAACGTGTGGGCCATGGTATGGCGCTTCGACGACCAATAGACCTGTCATGAAATATGCTATTCAATACCGCTTCATTCGCAAGCGAGCTATGTGCCGGACATCCATCATGTTGGAAGTACATCGCCATTCTGTCATGCAGTGAAACATCTTATAGTAACATCGGTAGAACATTACGTAGGAAATTAGCATACATGGCACCATTTAGACTGCCATCGATAAAATGGGGGCCAATTACCCTTCCTCCCATAATGCCGCACCATACATTAACCCGCCAAGTTCGCTGTTGTTCCACTTGTCGCAGCCATCGTGGATTTTCCGTTGCCCGATAGTGCTTATTATGCCGGTTTACTCTACCGCTGTTGGTGAATAACGCTTCGTGGCTAAATAGAACGGGTGCAAAAAATCTGTCATCGTCCCGTAATTTCTCTTGTGCCCAGTGGCAGAACTGTAGAAGGCGTTCAAAGTCGTCGTCATGCAATTCCTGGTGCATAGAAATATGGTACGGGTGCAATCGATGTTGATGTAGCATTCTCAACACCGACGTTTTTGAGATTCCCGATTCTCGCGCAATTTGTCTGCTACTGATGTGCGGATTAGCCACAACAGCAGCTAAAACAACTACTTGGGCATCATCATTTGTTGCAGGTCGTGGTTGACGTTTCACATGTGGCTGAGCACTTCCTGTTTCCTTAAATAACGTAACTATCCGGCGACCGGTCCGGACCCTTGGACGATGTCGTCCAGGATGCCGAGCAGCATACATAGCACACGCCAGTTGGGCATTTTGATCACAATAGCCATACATCAACACGATATCGACCTTTTCCGCAATTCGTTGGTTCAAATGGCTCTGAGCACTATGGGACTTATCTTCTGAGGTCATCAGTCCCCTAGAACTTAGAACTACTTAAACGTAACACGTCCATGCCCGAGGCAGGATTCGAACCTGCGACCGTAGGGGTCGCGCGGTTCCAGACTGTAGCTCCTAGAACCGCTCGGCCACCCCGGCCCGTAATTCGGAAACGGTCCATTTGAATACAGGTAATGTATCACGAAGCAAATACCGTCCGCACTGGCGGAATGTTACGTGATACCACGTACTTATACGTTTGTGACTATTACAGCGCCATCTATCAGAAAGCGAAAAAAGTGGTCCAACTAAAACATTCATATTTCTTTACGTACTACACGAATATGCAATAAAAAATGGGGGTTAATATTTAAAAAAACCCAGTTGATACCCATTTGACCTATGGCAGCGCCTCTAGCGGGCCAAGTATAGCGCCAAATGGTTTCTCCCTTCAAGCTAGACGAGTTTCGTTCTTTGTAGTTTTTTTGTTTGATGCTTATTTCGTGAGATATTTTGTCCGGTCACTATCAATGGACCACCCTGTATAACAGCAGCATTAACGAAAAGCCTCGTGGAACTTCCGGCGTTAGCTACCACATAATTTACATATATTTTGAAAAATAATGGTCCTATAACACTCCACTGGGGCAAGCCCGTAGTTACTCCTACGTCTGAAGACTTCTCTCCATTCAGCATGACATGCTGTGTTCTGTCTGATATTCTGTACGCTCATTAGGTGACAGTGCGGAACTGTATCGAATGTCTTTCGGAAGCCAAGGAACCTGGGCGCTTATATCTACTGCTTTCTGTGTCTCGTGGACAAACAGGGCTAGCTGGTTTTCACACGATGGTTGCTTTCGAAATCCAGTTTGTTTTCTACAGAGCAGATTTTCCGTCTCCAGAAATGTCATAATGCACGAGCATAAAACATGGTCGCCGGCCAGTGTGGCCGAGCGGTTCTACGCGCTTGTCTGGAACCGCGCGACCGCCACGGTCGCAGGTTCGAATCCTGCCTCGGGCATGGATGTGTGTGATGTCCTTAGGTTAGTTAGGTTTAAGTAGTTCTAACTTATAGGGGACTGATGATCTCAGATGTTAAGTCCCATAGCGCTCAGAGCCATTTGAACCATAAAACATGTTCCGAAATTCTATAACATACCCACGTCATAGATATACGTCTATAGCGCTGTGTGTCTGTTCGATGATACTTCTTGAAAACAGGAATGACATGTCTTTTTTTAGTCATTAGAGACCGTTTCGCTCGTCAAGAGACTTACAGTACACCGTTAGTAGAGGCGGGCAAGGTCTTGCGCCTACTCTGCGGAGAATAGAACTGGCATCCCATCGGGTCCAGTGAACTTTCCTCTGTTGAACGATTTCAGTTGCTTTTCTATCCCTTGGTCACTTACTTCGACATTCTCATTTTGTCGTTCGTGTAACCATTTAAAGGACGATCTACCTTTGCGAAACAGTTTTGGAAAAAAGACTTTTAGTATTTGGGCATTTTCTGTGTTATTCTCTGTTTCATTGCCATGATGGTCACAAGGTGTCTAGACAGATCGGTTCGATCCTTTTACTGATTTAACATAAGACCTTCTTAGGAATTTTTTCCAAATTGGTGGCTAGAGTTTTGAAACCTACAATATCTATAGCGCATCCTCTAACGGGGCGACTTTACATCAGATAGCTTGCGCCACAAAATTCTAAGATGTAGATACATCGGAACATTCCATAGTACACGGACGGAAAACAAAACAAAAAAAAAACGCAAAGCCAAGAAGGATTTATGATATATAAACGAAGGTTGATAGGCTTGTCTCTACCTCTGAAAGATGACGTCTGTTCATGTTTCACTCCAGTGGCGCAAGAATGACGCTAGTAGCGACACTAAGGTTTACTGTAAATACGGTCGTGAGCGTTAGTTTGAGATTGGACGTGGTGGGTTGATGTTACTCAAGGATGCCTTTAAGGTGATAAAGACGTCGTTATAAACACCTCGAGGTCAACACCAACGAGATCGTGTAGTAGGACTATGAGAAGCCGTATGTTCCTTCTGCGATATTGCAGAAAAACTTGTCAGGAATGTAGCCGCTGTTCACGACTGCTCGCAGCGGTGGTCACGAGAAAGTACTGTCGCAAGAAGACAGTGCTCCGGACGGCCATGTGGCTCTTCCGAGAGGGAAGACCATCGTGTTGGGCGTATCGCTTTGGCACATGGTGCTACATCTGCAGTAGCAATTTGAGTAGCTGTTGGCACCACAGTGTCTCATCGAACTGTTACAAATCGGTTACTTCAAGGACAGGATCGAGCCAGACGCCCTGTAGCATGCATTCCACTGACCCCAAACCACCGCCAATTGCGGCTTCAGTGGTGTCAAGCGAGAGCTCATTAGACGGCAAGGTGGAGATCTGTCATGTTTTCTGGTGAAATCTGGTTCTGTCTCGGTGCCAGTGATGGCCGTGTGTTAAAGGAGGCTCTTCTATGTACTAGATCTACTCCTGGAGTTAGGACTTGAATGCGATTCCGTATGACAGCAGGAGCACTCTCTCGCTTATGCCAGGCGCTCTGACTGCAAAATTGTACGTCAATCTGGTGCTTCGACCCATTGTGCTGCCATTCATGAACATGATTCTACCGCGTAACAGCATAACGCTAGCCCGGAAAAAAAAGTTCAAATGTGTGTGAAATCTTATGGGACTTAACTGCTAAGGTCATCAGTCCCTGAGCTTACACACTACTTAATCTAAATTATCCTAACGACGAACACACACCCACCCATGCCCGAGGTAGGACTCGAACCTTCGTCGGGACCACCCGCACAGTCCATGACTGCAGCGCCTTAGACCGCTCGGCTAATCCTGCGCGGCAACGCTCGCCCATATACCGCTGTTCTAACCCAGCATGCTCTACAATGCGTCGACATCTTGCCTTGACCTACTCGATCAACAGATCTGTCTCCAATCGAGCACAGATGGGACATAATCGGACTGCAACTCCAGGGTCATCCAAAAAATGCATTACTTGTCCCTGTACCGACCGACCAAGTGCAACCGGCAGGCAACTCCATCCCACAAACCGACATTCGGCACCAGTACAGCACAGTGCATGCACGTTTGCATGCTTGCACTCAACATTCTGGCATTAATGTTACAGCATTTCACATCTGCAATGGCTTACCTTGCACCTACATTAACTTGTGATCTTGCAAAGTTAATCACTTAAATACACTACTGTCCATTAAAATCGCTACACCAAGAAGAAATGGAGATGATGAACGAGTATTCATTGGACAAATATATTATATTAGAACTGACATGTGATTACATTTTCACGCAGTTTGGGTGCATAGATCCTGAGAAATCAGTACCCAGAACAACCACCTCTGGCTGTAATAACGGCCTTGATACGCCTGGGCATTCAGCAAACAGAGCTTGGATGGAATGTTCAGGTACAGCTGCCCATGCTCCTTCAACACGATACCACAGTTCATCAAGAGTAGAGACTGGCGTATTGTACGAGCTAGTTGCTCGGCCACCATTGACCAGACATTTTCAGTTGGTGAGAGATGTGGAGAATGTGCTGGCCAGGACAGCAGTCGAGCATTTTCTGTATCCAGAAAGGCCCGTACAGGACCTGGAACATGTGGTCGTGCATTATCCTGCTGAAATGTAGGGTTTCGCAGGCATCGAATGAAGGGTAGAGCCACGGGTCGTAACACTTCTGAAATGTAACGTCCACTGTTCAAAGTGCTGTCAGTGCGAACAAGAGGTGTCCGAGACGTGTAACCAATGCACCCCATACCGTCACGCCGGGTGATACCCCAGTATGTCGATGACGAATACACACTTCCAATGTGCGTTCACAGCGATATCGCCAAATACGGATGCGACCATCATGATGCTACAAACAGAACCTGGATTCATCCGAAAAAATGACGTTTTGCCATTCGTGCACCCATGTTCGTCGCTGAGTACACCATCGCAGGCGCTCTTGTCTGTGATGCAGCGTGAAGGGTAACCGCAGCCATGGTCTCCGAGCCGATAGTCCATGCTGCTGCAAACGTCGTCGAACTGTTCGTGCAGATGGTTGTTGTCTTGCAAACGTCCCCATCTGTTGACTCAGGGATCGAGACGTGGCTGCACGTTCCGTTACAGCCATGCGGATAAGTTGCCTGTCATCTCGACTGCTAGTGATACGAGGCCGTTGGGACCCAGCACGGCGTTCCGTATTACCTTCGTGAACCCACCGATTCCATATTCTGCTAACAGTCATTAGATCTCGACCAACGCGAGCAGCAATGTCGCGATAAGATAAACCGCAATCGCAATAGGCTACAATCCGACCTTTATCAAAGTCGGAAACGTGATAGTACGCATTTCTCCTCCCTACACGAGGCATCACAACAACGTTTCACCAGGCAACGCCGGTCAACTGCTGCTTGTGAATGAGAAATCGGTTGGAAACTCTCCTCCTGTCAGCACGTTGTAGGTGTCGCCACCGGTGCAAACCTTGTGTGAAAGCTCTGAAAAGCTAAACATTTGCACATCACAGCATCTTCTTCCTGTCGGTTAAATTTCGCGTCTGTAGCACGTGATCTTCGTGGTGTTGCAATTTTAATGGCCAGTAGTATACGTTAACTAGATAAAATATTCCCGGAACTTCATTACGTTAATTATTTCTGTCAGCGCTGCTGTCGCGGTATTGGTTGGGTAGGGGGCACGATCAGCGGCGATCGTGGCGCAGCTACTGCCATTCCGTGTTTTGACGAGGCAGCGTGGACTGAAGACAGTCAGTCACTTGCTCTACTACCAAAGTGGATGCACTTCCTGGAAGTGAGTACTGTGACCACACAGCGTCGCAGGTGGTAAACGTGGGGCATTCTGGGAGCTGTGGACAGTGGGCGAGTTTGCTAAGGCGGGCAACACAAGGAGGCGCGGTCAGCACACCAGGAGATGCGGCTACAAAAGCAACCTCCGCCAGCAGCCGTGGTACCAACAGCTGAGGGGCCGTGGCAAGGTGACAGGGGCGTTGGTCCGACTCGTCTCAGATCAGCGTAGAAGGCCGAAAGCATCGCAGTGGGCACAGTTGCAGCTGCGTGGTCAGGGATGGAAGGAGTGAGTCGATGGACAGCCAACAACATAAGGCCTTCTCCAGAGCTAGTGCGCCGAGGAGTCGAGATCAAGACTTCACTGACAATTAGCATGGAGCTCTGTGTGTGGACTCATTTAAGGGTGGTTGGTGTTTTTTCCTGAGAGAGAGCATGGCGATTCCAGGGGAGTTATGGACAGGAGCTTCCAGAATACAAGAGAAGTACTAACACGGTGCTTTAGGGACCAAAGGCGGTATTTTGGTCAGTTGAGTGATGCAAGTGTACAGTGAAGGTCACAAGCTGTGCTTTGAGTGTGACAAATTATCAGCAATATTCCACAAGGAAGAACTGTGTGTATGGTGTGGTGCTTTGAGGTTACTTGTTAGCAGGCATGCTAGACGTGCAGGCGTTTTCTCAAAGCGAGAGCCATAATATTATTATTAAACTGTGAGCATAACCGAAATTTCGTATTTCATTGTACAGAGAATTATATGGATGCTGAGCAGGGACACCTCTAAGTTGTCAGGGTGGTGATGAGGATCTGTAGAGCATCTTTCGGCGCTAAGAATGAAATTAGCATGTTAACATTTACTGATTTTGCTTTACAATTCAATATCTTCTCATCGGCCTGTTCTAACGCCTCGTTCTAGTGATACAGTGGATTTCCACTGACAAGAAGCACTGCAAGAAGTATTCATGTTGAAAGACACTCAGTTTCCCCAAAAACGACGTGGTAGGTGGCCAACGCAAAGTCCCATAAATGGCAGGTTGTGGTTACTTGGATGCTGGCATCTCAGGAATGGTAAGCGGTGCGTTTACGAGAAGAGCTGGAACATCCAACACCTGGCTGTCACTACACTGTAAAATCATTGAACTGAGTGCTTCGGTATGAACGTTATCGATCCTAGTTCAAAAAAATGTTCAAATGTGTGTGAAATCTTATGGGACTTAACTGCTAAGGTCATCAGTCCCTAAGCTTACACACTACTTAACCTAAATTATCCTAAGGACAAACACGCACACACATGCCCGAGGGTGGACTCGAACCTCCGCCGGGACCAGCCGCACAGTCATCGATCCTAGTATCCAACTGAATTCAAAGCTGGAGAACTGCGGTATCTATGGAGATGGGTCCGACATGGGGATTTGTTTGTTATGGCTGAATGTGGCTCGCTTCTTTACTACTGGTCAGCGGACCTTGTTCTGTTGTGTTTGCTTAACAGTTTCTTAAAGCTTCTTAATTGCATTGTCAAGTCTCTGAAACGTGATATTTCATCCCAGGTAAAGCTTGTTACTTCACGTAAGAAGAGCTAACGACTATCTCTCTCTCTCTATGTTGACATGCTGCGGAGTGTATTACTTGAGCCTGGTGATTGGCGGCGACGCAGCAACGTGTGCTCGTGTATACGGCTGACTTACATACAGTGTTGATTGTTTGTTTATGCTGCAGAGCTATGTCAACATCACTGCCTGGTATCGCCTGTGGCTGTGCTCGTAGAATGCACTTAGACAAATTTTGATTTCTTCTCCTTTTTCCTTTGTTATTCTATGCCCTGACAGAATTTTAGGTGTTACATTTGCGTAGGTAGTATTTTAGTGGGTTGATAGTGGTATTGCTCCACTGATTAGCTGTTGATGGGAATGGTAGTAGGCTTAAATTTGCTTGGGTGCATATGTAAGAATGCCCAAATAAGCTGGAAGGATTTTTCTAGTTCATTGCTGCACTTCTGGTTATTTGTGGAAACTGTCTTCATTTGTCGTTATTGGATTTGTGGCCGGGGGCTGTATATTGTAAACTGTTATGTTGATAGTACTGGAGCAGAGTTAAGTTTAAAGCTTTTTATGATCGTGCTCAAGAAATTTTATTCTGTTGTTTCATATCCTGGCTTCAGGAACTATAATTAGGCTATGGATTAGGTTCAGTTATATTACTATATGTAAGTTGTCAAGAAGAAAATTTTATAATTAAAAAAATTGTTTGTAAAATTATGTCCATACCTGCACAACCCAAACCCGAACCCAACTCCACCCAAATCCTACATTAGACAGCAATGGTAGCCATTCAGTTCTGATCTGTAAATATAGTATATGTGTGTTCTTAGCCGTTTAGAGAGCAAGGAGAATTATTAACATGATCCCCAAAAAATAAAGTAGCGGAATTTCAGACAGATAGACAGAACCGCTTACTAAATGGATTTCAACCAACATGACTGCTGGATATTACGACAGCTATTGAATTTGAAAGGACTTTTTGTTGGTGTTTTGCAGGCGCAAATTACTGAGAGATGTTCGGGCGCGTGAAGCTTTACAGGGTCCAAGAGCTTAAGGTACAAGGTGCAGTTGTTGTGTGGCACGAATTTACTTTGAACGTTCCATAGCGCGCCCTGAGTTGGTAACGAAATACGGCGCTCTTATCGTCTATGAACACACTCTGTCATTTTATACGCTATACACCAGCGCCCCAGACCCACTGCGTGCGATTTTTAGAAGAAGCAGGTCGTACATCGATGGTAGTTAAAGGCACCTTTCTTTGGCGCCATCTTGTGGCCATTACAGCTTGCTGCGATTTCATCGCGAGTCATGTCGCTAGCTGGGAGAAGGTAAGCTGTTACTGATGACCGATCCGCGTATTAAGACGGCCAAACAAGGTGAGACGCTGTCTGAGTGGAGCCTGGCGCAATACAATCAAACAGTATGTAACCGACAAACTGGGTAATCACCCAGCACCGCAAATCCATCACTTGCTCTCGCATGTTCATGACATGGTAAGAGCGCTTGTTTCGTCGCCAACTCAGGGCGCGCCATGAATCTTAATTACTGCGAATTTCAATGCTTTCCATTTCGTAATCTGACTTTGTTCACGCCTGAGTGTAGGAGGAAAGGTAACTTCACTTTGACACCATCTCTCACGGTGACGAACTTGGAGAATTTACCGCATAGGCAACAGTTAAATGATACACACATCTTATTCTTTACCATTATAGACCACCCCTTCTCTAATTGCTACTGACAGTCGAGTTTATCACAGATTTTCACAACCACAATATTATCGCAAAGCGATTCTCTAATGGGTCTAAGCACATTTAAATTCTTCCTACTAAGGAGCGTCTCATTTTCGGTGTAATTTATACTACCAATATCAGTAACAAGATTGTCCAGATTCTCCAGAAAGAACCACAAACCAAAGTGTTCGCCGATTGGCCCCATCTTTCTCCCTAATAGCTGAAGGGCGTTTAGCACGTGGAGGAAGACATGTCGATACTTACTACTACCACAGAAGACTACTCGTTTGCGATTATCAAACCTCCTTCCACATACTAAGCATCAATGACGGCAGTAATTCTATTCGCGTGACCTTCCACTCATTCCTTCTAAATTTGCTTGTACTTGCAGTCCAATTGTAAACGCCTAGCTCATTTTCACTACTGTGCGTGCGCGTGTGTCAGTTTCTCACGGAGCTGTCAGGTATCAGGTATTGGCTACATCATGTTTCGGGCGTCAAGTGTCTGGTGTTATGGTGCAGCAACAAAGGCATGAAGCGGGCAGAGAAGCAAAGCATCCATTGTCACTCACATGTAGCCAGAACCGTCTAAGGAATTTCAAGTTAATGATCACGTGACCAATATAGTAGTAGATGCAGAGCAGTTCGTAAGGCTCGAGAGATAGATGCAGGCATCAGTCTATAACATATGTTTACATTACAATACCCATGCAGTCTGTAGTTTTCTCGACGAGTATGAAGGTGGGGGTGTTCTGACACATTAATATCATGATGTATAGCTCCACCTGACGTTCAAAACAGAGAAAAGTTTATGAATTCTGTTCTTTCTGCATGCAGTTTTAATTATCTACCTGCAAACTTCGTGGAGATTCTTAACACTGACTCCAAAACGTACAGCAAAAGTATTACATAGAAGTGTTGTCTCTATTAATGCGTGGGAATCTTATTTCTCTCAATCCAGGGATTTCTTCTCCACAGTATCTTCAGATATAGATATCGCCGACTTAAGGCTGGGATCCACAAACAATGATGTCCCACAAGTCCTAAGAAAAAGATAAACACATAGCGCAGATTCAAACCATTCCCCATTATAATCACAGTGTATGGCGAAACCTGGCTACGACTGGGGAATGTAAAATATCTGGATTTACTGTTAATAGCACTGGTAACTGGCCGTATGTTGGAATCATGGCCGAAAATTATGGATTGGAGCATGTTTACTGCATTAAAGGGCACACGAAAAATTTGTCTATAAAACTCTCTTCCTACCTGGACCTACTTACAAGGGATTGTTTCTAAATGTGCTGGATTGTATGTTGTGCACCTAGCAACAGATCAACCGTTTAATGAGCTTAAAACCAACAGAACAACAACGCTTACTGCCCACTCGTTTGCGAAAACTGTGAACATTCATTCTATATGGATATTCCACAAGAATAA
This sequence comes from Schistocerca americana, assembly GCF_021461395.2. Classification (NCBI taxonomy): domain Eukaryota; kingdom Metazoa; phylum Arthropoda; class Insecta; order Orthoptera; family Acrididae; genus Schistocerca; species Schistocerca americana. The sequence goes on from NC_060121.1 coordinate 606,584,478, forward strand.
GCAGCAGAAGACCTGGTAGCGTACATCCATAGATATGTGCAGTGTTATAACAACAGTGTTAAGCAGAAAATAAGACGCAAAATTAAAATTCCCGATTGTTCTCGCTAGAACTGTTGGAAGGAACGGTACTAATAGCTAGCGCCATAAAAGTGATAAAGATGGATGTAAGATTTGTTAGATGGAGATAATCATTCAGTATTTTCAGTTATATAAAAACTAAACCCTAAACTGTAAAGCCAACAGAAAACTTTTAAGTTTTCCAGTTTTTCTAAGTCCCTGATATTTTATTTTTGCTGTGCAGTACTCAATTCTCAATTTCCCACTATGTTGTCACTGAGAAATAAATGGAAATATCATGTACAAATTTTCAGTAATACATTTTCAAATCGGTGAAATACTTAGTTTCTTTTGCTTCACTGAGAAATAAATGGAAATATCAAATACAAATTTTCAGTAATACATTTTCAAAAAGGTGAAATATTTAGTTTCTTTTGCTTAAGTTATATTATTCATGCTCATAATTTGTTTGTTATTGACTGAAAATAACAGAGCAAGCATAAACTTGAAGTCTTGTTAAATAAGTGCAATATCTCATTTTAACACATGGCAGACAAAGTAATTGCTGCCCCTGGAATTTAGAAGAGAACTGCAAGCGAGAAGTGGTAATTTCCTGTATGTAGCTCCTAATGTTAGAATATGTCCAGGACTTGAAGAAGTTTAATTAACAGCTGATCTTACAGTCGGCACAGCATAGTGGCTTAACGAGTACTGGGAGCTCTAACACGATAACATTAGGCTAAATAATACGCCAGTTTTAAATATAATGTATAGCGTGTTACCTTAATATAAATCATACAATACATGGAGAGAGACAAACACAGTCTGGAAAAATGCATACTGATGAGGGCTGCACACAGCCTCTCAGGCGGAGGTTGAAGACATAATGGGAGACAAACAGGAAAGGTACAGACTGTAGAACAGATTATGGGTGTTTAGATCTTTACTGCTAGCATACTCGATAAAACATTCTTGTTTTAACAATCATTACGAAAAAAGATGATGAGATAAAAAATTTTCTGAAAACAAAAGTAATCACTTCACCAATCCGTAGTTCTGATATGCACATTGCTGTGATAAGTTCAAAAACTGGAGGTTGATGTTATTTGTATGTTAAAGTAGAGCAGTCTAATTATCAGTGATGAGATGAGTGATTGGGAAAGATCACAAAGAGCGCCCAGGAATTCTCAGTGCACTTTAGAGCTTCCAGAACTGTTCTAAAGATACTCTCAGGTGGAAATTTGTTCTGTACCTACGAGACATGACATTTTTGTAAACCAACATACTCTTCAACACAAAACTATAGTGTCTTTTCAAAGTATTTGAGGAAAAGTGCTATTTCCTAAAGGCTGATCGTTGTTTCCACCAATTAAATAATTATTTGTTTTATTTTTTATCTGTAAGTTTTCTACCACATGTTGAAGTTTATTTCTACACTTACAAGTGTGTATAGCAAGTATTGTAAAAGAAACACCATGTCTAAATACACAAACAAAAGTTCTACTTCCAGTAGAGCCTCAGTTTTTACGACCATGAGTCATTATAATCTGTATCCATGCCTAAAGTAGGCTTACTCCTTTTCTTGATTAAAGTCCATTTGCTTGATAATGACTTCAATGAATATCTTGAATATTTTAGAAAGAAGCTTGATAGTCGTTGATAGTTCTTTTACATCTTGTGGATCAGAGGATCTGTAAGAGTATTTCTCAGAATAGTGAAATCATATGATAAGGAAGTTTTACAAAGCTTTACAAAAATACTAGTTACTGGCCAACCTAATAACAGTCCTTCCCTAAGATCTGTTCGAATGAATGTATTTATTGCTGACAGGAATACAGAATCAGTAACCCATTCAGTCCATTCCTAGTTTATGGCAGTAACACTTACAAGTGTGTGCTGTATTCAATGTACAGAAAATCCCATGTTTGCATCTGACTGATTTCCATCACAAAAGAATCTGCTTGTAAACTTCCTCCCACCCAACTTCTCCAGGCAGGTGATCTATATGAACTCTTTTGCTCATCCCTGTCTCACTATTGTGCAGCTGCTACTATGGTCCTAGCTCCCTATGAAACTGCAGACTTCTTGTTCATCATGTATCTCACTTGGACGATACTGCAAGGACTAATTGGATGTGTCATCTGAGGACTGGCCAACAGACAGACGACATTTGCTCAGGTTCCCAAAGCCTTAGGGAAAGCGTAACAGATAGATTGATAGCTCATTATTGCCAGTACGCATTACCTTTCTAGTAGTCTATCTAAGAAAACAGTGGACATTGTCCATCTGCACACAATATGATAAATATATCATTTTACATGTTTGCCATTTTCGTGCAACATGCCACACAAATTTTTGAATTTTGTGAGATAAATTGGTTATATTTTGCAGATGCTGCTTGAGGGAAATACATACACTATAGTTTAATGCTCAGCCATCTGACTATTTCCTGCCTGGTATCTAATATGTAAAATGATGACAAATATTTGAAGCATAAATTTCAGAATTCCATACAGTGAATTGCAAAGTATAACTGGAATTGGAAAAACTTATCGACAATTTTGTGGCAGTGTGGCCCAAGGTTGTTGTTAGAGCTATTAAATATTTTTAGTATCTTGAACCAGAAGCTGTATCAATGCAAAAGAAAGTTTGGCAATTACGAAATCTTATTTGTGAAGTACATGATGACCCAATTCTTATCATTAAATTTTTTGCTACAGCTGAGTGTGTCAGAACAATGCCTTGTAACTAACTGGGCGTCTCTAATCAGTTGCTGAGTACCAAGGCCACATATGATACTCATTTTTAATAGAAATTCTGGGTCACCTCTTTGATCTCTTCCAGAATATCTTGCCAGTTGTATGCAGAACTGAAATTCTCAACTCTGACGTTGCATTATCTTGTTTTCATGCCACTTATGAAAATGAAAAGATTTTAGGTTTGCCTTCTGCAAAATTAAAAAAAGCTTGTACTTTCTTAATGTCTGCACATTATTATTTTATTTTTGTGGACATGACTTACATGATCCATAAATGATTTTGTTACATAAGTCTGTAAATATTTAAAAAATCGATAGAAAGACATTTAATTAACAGCAGGGTATAAGTCTCATCAACAATATATTTATATTCTTTGCATGTACACATTAAGTGGTAAAACGGGTGTATGGTTTTGCATGTACAGTAACAACAGGCATAAATTAATTTTGGAATTTGTATTTTTTTACTCATTTCAGTTAAGCAGGCTTAGAATGATTACTGAGCCTATACTGAGCACCAAATTAAAGATTAGGTATTTTATTATGTAATATCGTTTATTCCTTACATTAAAATTGTAAATATTTGAGATGTACAAATTATTTTTTTACACATAATGTAGTCCTGATTATTATCCTCTTAATATATACACTAAAAATTGTGATAATAATGTGTTATGCAGTCAGACTGTTTTTGAATTATTAAAACTGACAAGGCGCACTGTCAACAGACAGACAGACCTACATTCAGAAACAGTATCCTTTCAATAGAAAGATAAGTAACAGAAAATTAATCATTAAGTTTAAGTATATGTTTAAAAGACATGCAGAACAATACACCTCAATAGTTGTTTGTCATATACTGGCAAAAAAGATTAAGCAGACAAAAACTGGAACTTGATCTTGACATTGTAGCCCTTTACCAGACTTGCTAATGTTTTGATTACATTTATCAAAAATATATAATGCTACTTGCATCACTGTGTGTAGCTTTAGTGGAGATGAATGTCAGAGAAATAAAATTACTGTTGCCTTAGTGATCTTTAAATATCACACACACACACACACACACACACACACACACACACACACACAAAGATATATACATGTATCTATATGAGGGTCATTCAATAATTAAAGAGACAAATTGGTCTGGAGAAAGAACTTTTAGTAGGGCAAGGTTTAAGTTGGCATCACTGGGATGAGCCCTTGAACAGGTGATGCATCAACATTGTTTTGTTTATAATCTCGAAAATACATTTCAAGATAGCGAGTCCATTTGAGATTTCCACATTAGTTGAACAATGTTGTGTGATTCGTTTTTTACTTGCTAAAGGCGAGAAACCAGTGAATATATACTGTAGAATGTCTAAAGTTTATGGTGAAGGTTGTACAAATCGTGCAAATTTTTACACTTGGGTAGAGCAGTTCAAAAATGGCATGACTCAGTTACTGATGAATACCGTTCTGGCCGACCAGTTGTAGTTTCAACTCCCTCATTTGAAAGTCGAATTGATGACATTATTCATGCCAACCCCCATGCGACTGAAGAAATAATAGTTGATAAAGGTTCAAGTTAGTATTGGTACAGATGTTCATAACTTTATCTGTAACTAGCTAAAGTACCACAAAACATGTGCAAGATGGGTCCCAAAGGAGTTGACTCAGCTACACAAGGAAACAAAGTTGAGAGTGTGCACAGAGCTAAAGGAACATTATGGGACAGAAGGTGAGCACTTTCGCAACAAAATTTTAGCTTGTGATGAAACTTGGGTTCACTATTAAGAGCCTGAATCAAAAAGACAAAGCATGAAGTGGAAGCACACCAAGTCACCTGTCAATAAAGAAATTCAAAACCCAAGCATCAGCAGGAAAAGTCATGTTGATGATGTTTTGGGATGCTGAAGGTCCAGTTTTTTGTGATTATCTCAAAGAGCAGCGTACAATGAACAGCCAATACCACTCGGATTTGCTTTTAAACAAGGTGAAGCCAGCCATGAGAGAGGGATGTGATGGATCTCAGTGGAAAGGTGTGATTCTCCAGCAAAATAACACACATCCTCATATTGCTCAACTAACCTGTGAAACCAGCGACAAAATGGGCTGCCTCGTCCCCCTTACAGTCCTGATTTAGCACCTAGTGATTTCCATTTGTATGGTGGACTGAAAGAGACATTACTTGGGAAGATGTTCCAAGACAAGAGAATGTGAAAAAGTTTGTGGAAAATTGGTTCAAACATCAAGATAAATAGCTTTTAGCCCATTGGAACAAGTGTGTAAATGTTCAAGGGGATTATGTTTAAAAGTAGAAAAAGTAATGTTTTGTAAAAATAAACGCGTTTTTCTCCAGACCAATTTCTTTCATTAATTACTGAATGACTCTCAAACATATACATACAACAAGTTGGGGCCTTGCTCATCAGGTCAGTTTTATCACAGAAAGGAGAAAGTCCAAATGCAGTTGATCTTAAGATGTTTCCAGTCTTGTTCACTCTCAGTAAAGCTGTAAGTCTAAACCTAGTTGATTACAGGATCTTTTTCCAAGTCTTTGACATTCATGCCGTTTGCATGTGGCTCCCAAAACCGGATTTCATAAATCAATTTCCCAATACCACCTTGGGATGCTCATGTAAACACTTCAAAATCTTTTCTGGAAATCCGCTCCTAGTTGGCAGTTTCCCAGTTCTGCAATCGATTTCCACTCCCATGTAAACGCAACCAGTTTTGACACATGGTTTGTCTGTCAGGTTTCGTATTGTTTTTAAAAATGTTTGGCTAATATGGATGGAGAGGCTTTTTATACAATGAAGTATAAGTTGAAATATTAGACTGAAGCTGTTTACACCTAATCTAATTGAAGTGAAATAGCGACTGTGCTGACTAAATCAGAAGCTGTTTTTAGGCGCCATATTTAACTGGGCTAGCAAATCCGCTTCACACCTTAACATGTAAATAAAACAGTGGATAACAGTTTCCGAAATATGGTTTTCGTCTATCGGAAGATGTGTTGCACGTAAATGTTGTGATTATGTTCACCTCCAGTAAAGCTATACATAAGGGTGTGAGTATCCATATAAGTTTTGATGAAGGTGGCAATAGTACATCCTCTTCATTATTAATATATTGGGTAAACAGTTACTATGTTAAGGTCAGGTGTTAAATATAAGTCCACTCCATTTTTTGGTCACCATGTGACAAATACATATGGACATTCAGCAAAAGAAAATAAGGGTGATGCTTGCATGAGGAGACAGAATAAGGACCAATGACAGTCAGGAACAAATAGGACTAGCTAGACAAAAAGATTTACCCCTTTTATATAACAGCTATTTGAATTATTTAACCATAATTTTGTTCACCAGACATAAAATATGAATGCATATTACATTATTCTCGAATAAGGAAACAGAATGAGGAGCAATGACACCTGGGAGGAAATGATACAGACTAAGCAAAAAGTTTCAGTCGTATCTTTGTATGTAAGTAACCACAATTTTGTTTTCTAGGCAAAATGTTTCACTCTCACATTTTATGTAATGGTTATGTCAAATAATTCATAATTACAATGCTGAACGAATTGTAATTATGACTTGTGGGTGGGAGCATGTGCAGTGTGATGCAGATAGCAGAGGAAAGCAGTACTGAATGAGTAATTAAACAATTAAATATAAAAATATAAATATTTGCCTTTTTAGTTTAACCACATCTTTCCAGATATTCAGTCCACAGAGGAACAACAAGAAAATCTGAAACATACTAATTTTTTAAACAACTAGCCACTATTAGCATTAACAGAAGTACCTGATCTAGAAGTTGAAATGAACTGAGTCCCCTAAAATTCTTAGGTACATTTAGCTGCTTATCAAATGAGAAGACAGACAACACCACAGTTACACATACATATAAGCAAGTAATGCCTAAGACTTATTTTTAATATCATGAAAAACTATGTACCAATTTTTCAGTCATGTGAAGTATCAGTGTGAATACTGACCACAAGATTTAAAGTTAGTCTACAATAACATGGATTACAACTTAAGATACAAAAAAGTAATAATATCAAATATATTGTTCCAGAGGAATTCTGAAATTTATTCTTTATGAACACCAACTGATGTTGGAAATGTCATTTCTGTTTCCTTAAAATGGACTTATGTATGATTTAAACAACTATTGGAAGACTTGGAAAAACATTTCAGAGGTTCTAGGTTTTCCTTATATTATATCATATCAGTATGTATATCTAGTAAAAACAGTAAATATACTATGCAGAAGGTCAAAAAACCAATAGTTCACTGGGAAGGAGACATGATTAATTCAGTCATAAATCAAACTCAGAACTTACAGTATGTGGTGTTGATTAAGAGTATGTGCACAGTGTAACTTTGATAAAACTTCACAAATACTTCCTGTCTAAAATAACGCTACATCTGAAAATGTTTGGTGGTATTTGTAGTTTCCAATGTGAAATTGGCTGCTGTGCAGTAGATGAAGTAAACTGCAAACTAATTATAAGGAGATAGTGTATAGGTGAAAATCTGTATTAACTTGTGAGAATAATTTTCAGTATAATAGTTACCTAACCAGTTTGGTGAGCTTTTAGTGACCAGTCTGATGTGCAGCTGGCTACACAATATTAAACTGATTAAGTGAAAAAGGGATTTCTTCACCATTTCACTTGGCATGAGACAAGGTGAACCACAGAATGAAACTATATAATTAACATCATACTACTATACTATTTTTGTTTATTATCACATCTGAACACTTCAGAATGATAAATTTTTATATTGGGAACCAATGTCTAGATACATTCAGTTATTTAATTCATGAACAACAATGTTCGAGTATTACTTGTTGAACAGCTAATGACCCTGACCCACTACAACACATTGCACAACAACCTGAAGACAAATCAAATTTTTGTTTGGATCAGTATGAATCCTCATATATTGAGTATTATTTTCACAACAAAGAAAAAAAGAACAGAATTAACATATTGGTGTAATGTCCTTGCAGCTTACTGATTAGATTTAATGGTAAAAATGCTGCAGATATACAATGACATGATATTTACAAGTGATTACAAAATAAAAATATTTATTTACAACATCCTACATCTGTAAAAATCAGTGAAATGTAAATGAAACAGAGCATAATTCACTATACTGTATCAGGTAGGTTTACATCAACATTTATAAGTAATATTGTTCATCATAGCTATATGAGTTGATAAGCCAATGCAATACTGATCATTTTCTTCATTGATAAAACACACTAAGATATTGCTGAATCATATATTAACATTCATAAAAATAATAAACATTACTCCACACAAAATATACAACACAATTTTGTAAGAAAAAATTCATTGTTGCTTTACATATTATACCTTTATGGCAATGTTAAGATCTATTTACTGTGAATAACAGTACTTACTTATGTTACAAGAATGCACTATTATAGGATACTCGTAATATGACCTTGATCTGTTTTGCAGTACAGAAAAATTACTGATAATAATGACTAGAAGTGATCAACACTTATGTCATCTTTACTACTTTATACAATATAATCTGTACTGGTACCTGTATAACTGGCTACAATTAGGTAATCCAGTTTTCAAATTTTATAACTGGTCTTATTTCAAATGTGTCTCCACTTATTACAATGTTAAATTTGTGTTAAAATGACAAATATCCAGAAATATAAATAATTTTCTATCGGTTCTTGTTAGATATATTTGATACTAAGCATTGTATCTAGCTACATAAAGGCTATACAAGAAAGCTGTCCATTGATCACATTACTAGGGTGCCACTATTTTACAACAAATACACGTAATTAATTATGAAGCTATGATTTTATCTTCATAAAGTGTAACATTATGACTAAATAAGAATGATGGTAAACAGTGAAATGTTAATGCCAGTCTAATAGAAGGCTGAAGGCATCCCAGTTTTGAATCAAATAGTGAAACAAAATCAAGTTTGTATAAGTGAGTTACAAAGACCATCCAATCAAAATGCTTTCTGTCATAATTTTGGCTGTGATGAGTGATCACAACAATTAATGAGCTGAGCTGAATTATTGTGACACATATTAAAGAAATGTTTGTTTCACTGGGCAATGCTAGACAATAACAGTCATTATTTTTGTACATGAATTAAACTGGGAGACAAACATTGCCAGTGGAATAACCTCTCAAGAAATTTAGATTGTGAGATTAAGGAATGGATTTTAATTTATGGTTACACAAAGTGATTTCGGGCTATGAAACATAATAGTGCCCACGATTTTTTGTATAATCAGTGAGTAGAAGGTTCTCATTCAGTATGTAAGAAATAATTTGCAATTCACTTAATATTAACACTGTTTATTTGGATGACTGATCTACAAAAAGTGGTTATATTTACGCTGTCCAGTGAAAGTTATTCTGCATTTTTGTATTTAAAACTACAACTGACTGGCTGTTTTATGAAATATCTCATGATAGACAAATTTCATTGACATTATTATCATATTTCACAGTTATTTAAAAGTGACTGTGATTCATACTTTTGTAGGCTGAGCTTAGAAGCAATTAACCCAGATGCATGTTACAAAAAGCAGCTTAACACACAAGATATTCATTAATCAATTATTTCATGGTTACAAAACTACCGGAAGCAATATGGTTTTCATAAAAATCTTTAATTTGTTTGTATTTGTGCAAGTAACTCATAGTACAAAAATCAATAATAAACAGTGTGGAAATCACATTTCATTTATTTACATTTGTGCTACACTGCATATTCTCTGTTTATATTGGACTTATCATATCGTATTCAAACAAGAACTTTCATTCACTAGTACAGTCCATACAACTCTCTACATTATTAACAGAAATCGGTGTAACAACAGTCACAGTTTACTCAAACTACTGTATTTGCACTTTTACAGAAACCCTAAACTCCATTTACATTAGTAATAAACTAACTCCAGTGAACCCTTAACAGTAAGAATTGTTTTCATAAAATTGATGAGGAACACATTTTAAAGATAACTGTAATAGACACATAGTTTGAAATGAAAAGTACTCATCCTTTGTACAATTATTTTACAGGTTCCTGTTCAATTATACATACATCTCTGTATACTATATACATATAAATAATGACTTCACCTACAGAATATGTATGTCACTTGTTAGCCAATATGCATTAATAGAGTTACATATGGCAACACTGAAATAACAAGACTGAATACATTTGGAGCAGCATAAACTCCATATAATCTGGTTTCAGCTACTCTGACAGCAAAACATTTTACTGTCACCCACATCATCATTTGCTGTGCTATCTGGTAAAGGCTCTTTAAGGCCTTCTTAGCAAGCAGACAAGTGTTTCCTTTGTGTAGGCAGTGCTTAGCCTCTCCAATGAAACATTCTTCAGCCAGAAGAGTGCAGGAGAACCCATCACACACGGTGACTGTTGCCATCAATGTACACATTCCCATGGACATCCAAAGGCTCACTTTGCTGTTTATGAACTGCAACCAGAGAAAAATAAGTTTGTTAGTGATCATGAAGAATTTCTCATATTCCTTTCTTCACACTGGTGCATTTATGTAACACAAGTCTCCTAAGAGTAAAGATAATGAACTTCAGAACTAACTGGAGAACTTAAGCTGCAGTGTACTTTCAGTAAATGAACATTGGCTTAGTAATGAAGAACTAAATCGAAGTTTACAATTTGGTTATGAAATACTAAAAGTAGTGTGAATGTAATCTATGATATTGCATATGTAAGTGAACTGTGCACAGAGGAAAAATGTGAAGCTGCGGCCATAATGCTGACAAAATGCGAAATTATTGTAACTTCAGTATACTGCACCCTGAAATCAGAGTAAAAACTTGTTTGTGGATCTGATATAGAAAATAATACTCTTGCTATTCAAACATAAAAATTAGAAGATATTAATATTTGGTGATATTAATGCAGATATTATCTTCAAGAATATGAATGTTCACTATTTGTGAAATACAGTAAGAAATGATGAAAACACAAGATGGGCAGCATGCTTACATTTCTGATTATGAGCGGTTAGGGCTCAGGCAAAATCTTAACAGTAAAGTAACTGAAACTTCCTCTGAACATTGAAGCATTATAGTATCAATTAATGACTCAAAGCCAAACCAGTTAACAGATCCATAAATTGAACATGTTCTAAATGCCAGAGCAAACCACCACCCAAGTAGATTCATTGCATTAAACCACAAAATCTAAAATTTTGGTACTCCCCACATCTAAAAAGGACAAGGCCTAAGAAACAACCAGCCAATTCGGTTCATACTTGGCAGGTCGCTAGTATAAGACGTAAAATGAAAGGTCCTAAGACATTTTGGCTCAACTCCCCTTAATTTTTGAGAAAACCATCCCTAGAGTTCATGATGTGTTATCGAGTCAATGACGAAGATTGAAGGAAAATTGAAAATGGAGCTTTTTTCATCATATATGGGGTCTGCAAGTCCATATTTTCCTGGATATTGAGGAAAGAAACTACTATGCCTACCGCTTGAGAGGTTATGTCCCAAAAATTATGAAGCAAAAAAGAAATGTCGCCATGTGTGCACGTCCTGTTGTGTTGTTAGGAGCAGGTGCAGCAGAATTGGTAATGTTTTGATAGCGAGGAGAGTGTGGAAGCTGAGCTGGGCTGCATGGCTTTCATGGTGTCATCAGCAGATGGTGGCACTCTTTGACGTGCAGTGATTGGCAGACACTCTGTGTCTGAGAATTTCAGACTGCATGTCAGGTAAACATAGGTCTTGGTCGCATGGTTGGAAAAACAGCTGTCAGAGTGGAACATTGATGGGTAACCACCAATGCTGAATTGACTGTCTCGAAATAATATCAAATAACACTAAATTTAATAAAACCTGAACCCAACTAGTTGCAGAGAAGCAAAACTAAGTCGAGTGCATGATGAAAATGCGCCTTCGATGTGAAGTATAATTTTTAAGTTATATCGTGTTAAATGTTTTATGTATAAAATAAATTTTTAAAATTAATATCTCGACAACGCCTACACCAATTTTTAGAAACGAAGTGTCTACAGAAAGGTCTCATTGAGCACTGTCAGACTTTGATAGTACATTTTTTAAAATAAATATCACATAATTTGAATTACAACCCAGAATATAAATCCGCGCATAAAAATCTGAATTTTCGCATAAATAAGACTGAAACATTGTAAACAGTGGCAGCGTTACTAAGCAGAAGTTGTTAGGGGTGTATGAGTATACTTAGTGTTAACTGTTTATATTTATCAGTAACATAACAATGCGAAGTAGCATTTACTTGGACAAAATCGTATTTATGAACAAACTATATAAGTTAGAGAAAAATTAAGAACATTAGAAAGCTGAGGAAATTTACATGCAAATTAATACATAACGAATGTATACGACACTAAATTTAGTTTTTAAATATGTTTCAGAAGTCGGAAGTGTGTGCACTTGACTCACGTCAATGCAAGGGCATAAATAGCGGCAGCCATCTTTGTTCTTTTATGTTTAGTTCGTTTGGCAGTTAGTTTTTAAATCTGGAACAGACAGCAAGCATGAATGGCAGTAGGTTGCATTTCCAGTGAGTCGAAATATTGTTAAGTATTGAGTCCTGGATTTGTGACACATGTAACGATAGTGAATACACAGAAATATTTTCATGATAGGCAAACTGGCTCTCTCATAGACTTGTGATACTTCTGTGTGTCAATGGAGAATGCTCTCAAATATTTTCAACATGTAAAATGAATTGCAATAGACGATTTGGTATGAACTGTATTATGGTTATTTTTGAGAGTGATCTACACTCTAAATTTAGTTAGTTCACAATTGTAGGACATTAATTTTAGGCTTGCTCTAAAAAAACTTTAATTATTTTTCCATAACTTTCTGGAAGTTTAGATGAACATGAGATATTGTTCTGTTTCATTTACACTCTCACTCAGATGATCATTATTTTAGTGCTGAATAATAATTGACTGTCATATGTATTACTATTTTTGAAATAAATTTTTTGCTGAAACTTTAAAACACTGCGAATAGTGAACATTATTTTCACCATAAATTTCTGCCTCAATTTGTTGAAGTCTGTGGCTGAATTCTTTAGTATTACAGCAACAGATGCCTCGGATGGCCCCAAGATTGTAGCATAGCCAACTGTGAACAATCCAAAACGCATTTTGGAGCTATGTATACAGTGAATCTCTGATTGACAATTTTGTTATTCATGCAATTGCACGTGAGGGCTCATGAGCTATTGACTGAACAATTATTTTGTGGAAGTAACATGTTTTAACTTCTCTATCCACTATTTACTATCTCTATCGTTGCATGTGGTTGATGTTGTCTGGGAACATTCTCTCTCTCATTTATTATCTGTCTCATCGCACACTTATGTACTGAAAGATAAACACTACTCAACCATAGTGCCACTAGTGTAATGATGAAGGCATCTAGTTGCGGAGCAGAAAATTTGTGTTCAATGAGCAGATGCATTTTGCAGTTTGTTGATTTATATTTGTTTCTGTATCGAAGCTGATAGTAATAGGAGTGTTAATATGGTAGTTCGTAAGGAATAATAACAAGGTACACAAATAAATTCTCAAATGCCTAGATTAATAAGGAATTAAAATTTCAAGTTTCCATTTATGAAATGATGTTATAGTATGGGTGGTAAGCATTAAAATTAATTCTACAAAGAAAAACACTTTTCAAAGTAAGCCAAGTCTAGCCAGTTTTTCGAAAGGAAAGATGTAGTTGCACAAAGATTGCATTCATCAGATTTTCTTGGTGCCCTGCGTATATTTGTTTCGTATGATGAAGAGAAATCCTCAATTTGCAATTATCTATCGATCCTGCCAATTTTGAGCCAATTATGCATCATGAACTTTAGGGTCGATTTCTCAAAAATGAGCAGTGTTGAGCCAAAATATCTTAGAATATTTCATTTTAGGTTGTATACAAGAGACCTGACAAATATGAGCCAAATTGGTTGACCATGACCGTGGTCTTAAGTAGAATAAGAATCTTGATGCTACTATATTATGATAGGTCAAAGAATAATAATTTAGACAAGGGAATGTACGCTAAAATGAAAAAATACAAGTCTAAAATCAAGGCAACAAAGCACAAAACACACATGCATTGAACTCAGTGAAGAAAAGTGATCTGCATGAGAAATTACTAAAGCAGAGATAAATTGTGATGATAAAGTATACTAGATACCAATTCTACCTGCACTCTACATGCACATTTTGTCAGTCTGCACTCAAACGACAATATTGTGCAGGATGGTGAGTACAGGCAGAGACACTACTGCCAGAAATTAACAGTAAACAGGAAACTTTCGCTGGAAAGGAGAAGGTGGTCAATGAATGAATAGCTACACTCAGTAGTTCTAGAGTACAGGATTACTATGGCCTCTCAAATTATGTTATTAAATATGTAAGAAAATGAAGGTAATTATCCAGATTATTGGAAAACAGCTGTTGTTATCTCCAGATAACTATCGACCAATATTATTTATACCCTATTATAAAAAAATAATGACTACTGCATTAGTACATGGATGAGTCAATAATTTAAATCTACTGATCTACTTAGCTCCTCAGAGCACAGTTTCTGATCCAGCCTGTCTACAGCCAGACCAGTTGAGTGCACAGTAGCAAAAGCACACAATTGAAAAATAAATAGAAGATCTGTGCAACACTATTAGGCCTCAGCTAATCATTTGATACGGTTTCCCACAATATTCTAATAATAATAATAAAAAAACACCGCTACCGAGTGAGAGAGAATGCTCTACACCTAATGCATTCTTACATGGACAAAAAGAAAGTTACGATAAATAATCAAAATTCACAATGTCTTCCAGGTGGTTCTTGCCCCAGTAGCAATACACAGAAACATGGATAATTTTTATGGAAACCACATATATTTGTATACATAATTCATCTGTATCTGCAGCGAATTTAGCCCTGCAGTTTCGCTTTCACACAGCTCAAAGTTTACGACGTCATACGTCTTGAACTATGTTTGTAACATGATATATTGATGATGTGATATATGGTGATATGATATAATCATGTGTAGGTGCATTTAGCGGCATGTGTATATACTATCTGCGAAACAAGTTGCGAGTACTGTTAGTAACAAAGAAGTAATAAATTTAAAAGTATTGCATGACGCGGCAGTTTTTCGCGCATCTCAGTGTTAATTACATCATATCTCCTGAATTATGTGCTGTACGATGATACAGTTTTGCAGGTCATTCTATGGTGAACGTTATGCTGTCTGCAAGATATATCACGAACGGAGTTAATAGTAAAGAAATGATAAATTAAAATGTCATGGCTGATGTGGTAGTTTTACTGTGTGAACAACGAAATTGTTGTAAGCTATAAAATTTTTTCCTTTCGTCACCTTTTAAGGGCTGTAAGTAAGACACAATTTTGTGAAGGTTTGAAATTATCTGTAAGGTTCGTTGCAAATTACAAATTCTCAAATACTGAGTGAATAAATCTAGGTGTTCACGCGTCGTGGACAACACATATTTTACACAACTACTCCTACTCCTTTGGTAGGTGGGTGACTCACACCACCATAGATTCTTTCCAGAAGGTAAGTGATAGGCGTATTAAATTTGATTGAATTTGGTCGAATGGTTTAGTGAGAGTTGTGAAACACGTGCACACATCAATTTTTATAATTTGTATGGATTTATGGCGGTGTCATGTTATGCAATTATTTATTTATTTCTTGTACTTATTGTCATTCAGTTGTTTGTTTACGAATCGTCTTTGTTATTAATTAACTGTGTAGTGTATTTTATGTTGTAACTGCTCCATTATGCAATTACTTATTGTTTCTGCCATATACTTAAATGTGCAGCCTACATATCTTCCATTATTTTCTTGTACTTACTGACATTTGCCTACATCAATATTTTCATTAATTTTTTTACTAACATCAACAACACCGGGTATGAGGATTCTCAAAGGTTAATTAAGCCTTTATATCTGTATCTGTGTTTATAAAAGTAAGACCAATGCAAAATTATTGCACAAATATCTAACTACAGTTGGAAGTTGAGGAAATGGTATAGACGAAATAAATGATTGATCAGTGCTACTATACAAAGAACTTTAGTGCCGCATTCTTGTTGTTTCATTTACTATTTACGAAAAGACTAACTCATCACTGATGCATACTGTTAATTTAACATCATATGAGAAATAAATTAATATTTATACGTTGCATACCACAAAAATTAACATGTGGTTTACAGCGCTTCATATAAGGCCTCATTTGTGTGAATCGGTCAATAGGCTCGAAAATCGTAAATTTCGCTTTGCATTAAGATACGTCATTAGGGACGGCGCCTCTGGAAGGAGACAGTAAAAACGACGGCCAATGACAGGCTACATAGTTGTCATACAGGGGGAACAATCAAGACGGTAGGGTTAGATGAGAGTTGTCTTTTGGGGATGAAGAGGACACTTCGTCTTGGAGATAGCAGAGTAAAAAGTGCGTGCTGTGGCGGGGGACTGCTAAATGAAGACTTCGTGTGAGGACAGTACACACAAGATGTCTTCTCTTGGTATGCATCCACAGAACCAAGTAATTTTGCGGGGATCAGTCAGGGACTTAAATGTTTTCGCAGTGTATTTTCTGTTATGAACTCCAAAGTTTAGTTAGGTGTCGTGGAAAAATAAGTAATAAATGTAGGAAATGACTTTTTGTGTTCATTTAGTGGGAATTTGTGAAGAACTGTGTGCACTGGCCGCCTGCTGACGTTGCTATCTAAAAGGTTTTTAATCTCAAAAGGACTTGCAGTTATTTAAATAAACATTTTGATTGGGAACTGTAAACTACAATGTTGTCTAGTTTTATCTATCACACTTAATCTATCTATTTACATTCATTTTACGCTCCAGTTACCAGTTTCTGCAAATAATTTTGATAAAAGTTAATTTAGGGAAGGAAATGTTATGCACAGGTTTTCGAATCCCTAAATGGTTATGTTTCGAGCCAAAGACTTTATTTCAGAACCAAGGTGTCAAGTCACACATGATTTTATAATGAGCACACGATAGATTCTAAAGTAATTATTAATTTGTACTCAAAGTTGCTATATTACTAATTTCATTTTACGTATAAACGAGGGCAAAAGATACGTTTATATGAGGGAAAGGCTTCTAAGCACGTGTCTTTACACATTTAATTGGCAGCCCTGTCATTTGAATTGAAATTCCTGACATTGTCTAGAGTTCTGCGAACAGTTAAGTTCGGAAACTGGATTTTATACAAATATTTTTGTTTAACAACATAGATGTTGTAAGTAATGAATCTCTGATGAATTTATAATCGATTGTCGTAACTTGTAAAAAAATATCGCTGCATTTGTATTAAAACAAGCGTGAGCTGATTCAGTCGTCACTTTGTAATATAATTTCAATGAGACAGTATTTTGGAGAATGTAATGACCTATAAATTTTTGTACTTAGTGGCTAAAAGAAAAATGTTTAACATAACAGATGTATGTATAATAAGTGAAGGGCAGTCAAGTTAGACTTGTGTGTCTCTACGGCGCGTGTGTTATGTATTTTTTAATATTTTATGCGTATTTTACTTCTAATTATTTCATTTAGATACTGCAACGAAAATATCTATTTATTTGGACCCAATAAACCTTTTTTCAATCTGATCTAATAGTATCCACGAGTATCTCCTATAAACAAGCATCATAATTATTTTTACACTAGCTGAGTAGCTGTCGTTACCAAGTTATATTTAATCCAATCTTCTGTTAGTCCATTTCCGCCTTCCCCCTCTCTCTGTCCAAATCCTACTCCCCTTCTCTCTGTCTATTCCCTGCACCCCCCTTTGTCTGACCATCTCCTCCTCCTGCTGTCACTGTCCATCTCCTTCTCTCCCTTCTCTCTATCTCTTCCTCCCCCTGTGCCCGTCCATCTCTTCCTCTTTCGTTTCTCTGTCCATCGGCTCCTTTCCCCTCCAACCATCTCCCTCACCCCTCCTCTCTTTCCATTTCCTCCTCCCCTCTCTCCATCTCTTCCTCTCCCCACTCTCTAAGCATCTCTTCATCTTTCCTTTCTCTGTCCATTTGCTCCTCCCCCTCTAGCCATCTCTTCCATTCCCTCTGTCCACCTCCTTCTACTCCCCTTCTCTGTCCATCTGCTCCTCCTGCCTCTTTCTATCCATCTCCTCCTCCTCACCCTTCTCTCTCCATCTCCTGCTATTTCTTTTCCCTCCCCATCTCCTCCCCTTCTCTCTTTCTACCCTCTGTTCTTTTCTTTCTGCCTATTTCCCACTTCCCCTCTCTCTATCCATCTCTTTCTCCCCCCTACCTATGTCCAACCACTTTTTTCCCTTCTCTAGCCACCTCCTGCTCAGACCTTCACTAACGACCTGCAGTATGGCACCGTGTAAAACGTGTTGCAGAGATCTAGGAATGTGGAATCTGCCTGTTGCCCTTCATCTACGTTTAATAGAATATAGCGCAAGAAAAGTGTACGCTGAGTTTCGCACGAACGATGCATTCTAAATCCATGCTGATTTTTGGACAGAAGCTTTCCTATCTCAGGGAAAGTTATTACATTCGAACTTAGAATATGCTCAAGAATTCTGCAGCAAACCGATTATAAGTCTTAATTCACGAAGTGTGGCCTTTCAGACCGCGCGAAAATTTTCGAACTCGTTCACTAAGATCAGTCCTGGCAGAATGCTTCTATTGCCTCCCTACCCTTTTTAAATCACCAGCCCCACAATGTTTTGTTGTTGGTTGCATTATCGTCTTCTTCTTTTGTTGCTGACACTTGTTATTGGGACGAGGTCTGGTATCTCAGACTGCGCCTTGTGAACTACGTACCTGTTGTCTTCAGCATAGTACAAAATGTGTTTGCAGGAATACATCAGTTTTAACGATCCTACATGCAATGAAATTGTTTGTCAGTGGGTGGAAAAAGATGTCAGTGATATAGATAAAGAAATAGACGAAAAAGACGACTATTTTCCAAAAGCCAACGATGACAGTTCTACTAGTAGAGCATCATTCAAAGAAATAACTTCAGGATAATTTTGATGGTGACCTCTCCATTTCTCCAATGAACATGTGAGCTAAAATAAATTGTGTTCTGAGTGGTTGTAAAGAAAAATATAGAACCCAGCACTGAAAGTCACTTTTGCAGACTTTCTTTCTGTATCTGTGGAGCGCGATTTCGATGTGTAAATTTGAATTCTGAAACTTAGTTTTATGTGAAAATTTACTTGATACTGAGATACTACAGTTGTTCAGAATTTAAAATTAAATTCTCTAACAGTTCGTTTACGTGTACTGTTTAAAAAGCTGCACAAAAGTAAGTGTTTTGATATGATAAAGGCTAAAACACCACATGGTTTATTTAGTGCAATTAAATGAACGAACAGTATTCAAACGACACTTATGTAATTCTAAAAATAAAAGTTATACAGCTTAAATTAACAACTTCAAATAATTTCTGCCCTAAATCTCGGTTTAAACGTAAGCGTTCCAGAGACCCCTCATCATGGAAAAAATACAGGAAAGTCACCTCGTGAGTTAAGGGTTAAGGATATTGGCCTGTAATTCTGCAGGTCGCTCATTTATCCTTCCTATATAGAGGAGTTGGTTGGCTGCTTGATTTGGTGGAGTGGACGAAACTTCGAGGTCATCGGCCCCATTGGATTAGGGAAAGATGGGAAAGCAAATCAACCGTGCCCTTGCAAAGGGACCACTCCGGCATTTGCCTGAAGTGATTCAGCGAAATCACGGAAAACCTAAATCAGGATGGTAGGACGGGGTTTGAACCGTCGTCCTGTCTAGAGTGCTAACCACTGCGCTACCTCGCTCGGTATACATAAGTCATCTGTGTTTGTTTCCAGTCGCTTGGGACTTCGCCCTGGGCGACAGATTCGCGATAGAAACAAGCTAAGTAAGGGGCCACTGCCTAAGAGCACTCTCTGTAAAACCTAACTGGGATTTCATTCAGAACTGGCGACTTAATTGTTTTCAACTGTTTCAGTTGCTTGTCAGCGCATGGGATGCCTATTACTACGTTTTCCAAACAGACGTCAGTGCGACGACCCTTTTAAACGTGACATTTAAAACTTCAGAATTCCTCTTTTGTGTCTCCTATTGCCACACCAGACTGG
Source organism: Schistocerca americana (assembly GCF_021461395.2). Taxonomy (NCBI): domain Eukaryota; kingdom Metazoa; phylum Arthropoda; class Insecta; order Orthoptera; family Acrididae; genus Schistocerca; species Schistocerca americana. Next base: position 606,604,523 of record NC_060121.1, read on the forward strand.
TGGACGAATGACTGAGTAGAAGCCTTCCACTTGCCTAGTGCCTTTACGCAGAACCAAAATCCTGTTGTGTTCTCGGCAAGATCTTTGGCTAAGGCATTACGGTGGAAGATGTATGCATAGCGCCTTGATCTCTTAATAGACGCATGAAGTTCTCCTAACTTCAGCCTCTCGCAGTTTCCGCGACCTTTTTTGAACCGAGAATGCAACAACCTTTGACTCCTCAGCATTTTCCGAATTTTGTTTTTAGACCACGGTGAGTCGTTTACGTCCTTCATCCACTAATTCAGCACATCCTTCTCCAGATCGCAATTTATAATCACTTTAAACTTCGCTCATAATTCCTCTTTGTCAGTCATACTGGAACTAAATGAGACCCATTCATTGTCTAGATATGATGCTAAAACCTGCTTATCTGCTGTTTCCAGCGTAAAAGCACTCTCCTAGCGTTCTAGATGGATTTATTAAATTCAGTAACCATCGTCACTATGATGACAACGTGATAACTAATCCCTGACTTTATACTGATACTGTCGATAATGTTAGTCATGTTTCCATTGCGTGTGAGTTTTTGAATTAGTTGTTCAAGTCAATCTTCGAAAAATGAGCTCAGAAGTACTTCACAAGTCTGTTTGTTTGTACACCCTGCAATAACTCCATGATCGTCCCAATCTATCGCGACAGGTAAAAGTCGCCTTCAACTAATACTACATGATCGGTACTTCCACGCTACTGAGAACAGACTTTCTATGAATGATTCCTCAATTGTTACGGCGGAATCGGGTCCCAGATGCAAACTGGGACTTGGCCCTTGGCGACAGATTCGCGGTAGAAGCAAGCTACGTAAGGGGCCACTGCCTAAGGGCACTCTGTGTGGGACCTAACTGGGATTCCATTCAGACCTGGCGGCTCAGTTTCACCCTTGAGAGACGCAATATTTTTGTCGACTGCAATGAACACCGCATCTCCTATAGTGTCTGACCTATCTTTTCCATACAGGTTCCATGCCTCGTCAAATGTTTCGCCGTTTTATACGTTGTGTTTCATCCAGCTCTCGGTTCCGTGTACAATTTGAGTGCAACAGCTTTCTTGGAGGGCGGTATATTCAGTGACTGTTTCTCAGCAATTTACTGTTAAAATTTTGACATTCGAAGTGTCTTTACCTGTACGCGATCTGATTTCTCTCTCTGTGTGTTTCGACTGACCTGACAACAAAATAATCTGCACGAAATTCGTGTAAACTAATCTCTCAGTTAAATACATTGTAGGCAGTAGGTACCCATTATAGAGTGATAGCGTTAATGTGTTTGGAGATCAATAAGCACAGTCATTCAACAGATCTGAGTTCCCTTTTGCAAGAAATTATGTTTCGTTTCCTGCACTCCTAGCCCATCTATGAGACTTACACGATTTCGCTACCCGCCTGCTCAGATCAACAATAATGGAACCTCTGCTGACACAGGTAGAGCGATTAATTATGTATAGATGTAGATGATTTCCACAGTGTGGCCAAAAAACCGTCGCACTAATTACTTTTGCTCCTAAGATATCAAATATGTAATTGTTAGCGTGTAAGGCCTACTAAAAAGACGTTTAATCTTTCCACGAACTTATTATAAAACTAGCACATTAAAGTCGCTAAACACTTTCTTTAAACAAAACTGAGGCCCTTACAGCATCACAACAGCAAACGAGATAGCAAACGTGGCTTGCTAGAATCCGCCATCTTGAAAGATGAGTGACCTTGAGGAAGGAGTCTACCATAATAAGGAAGAAGAATGGAGCACGTGTAAGTCGCACGACCGACCCAGTTCTGACGTCGCAACAAGCAGGCTAATCAGAGATATGGCCTCTGAATTTGGAGTCTGTGATTTATGAATGTGAGGCTCAGACTGCCAGGTATTCCATATCAGCGACCTCAGCAGTCATTAGACATCGTGAGAAAGCAGAATGGGGCGCCGCGGAACTCACAGACTTCGAATGTGGTCAGGTGACTGGGTGTCTCTTGTGTCATACACCTGTACGCGAGATTTCCACACTCCTAAACATTCCTAGGTCCACTGTTTGCGATGTGATAGTGAAGTGGAAGCGCGAAGGGCCACGTACAGCACAAAAGCGTACAGGCCGACCTCGTCTGTTGACTGACAGAGACCGCCGACAGTTGAAGAGGGTCGTAATGTGTAATAGGCAGATATCTATCCGGACGATCACACAGGAATTCTAAACTGCATCAGGGTCCACCGCAAGTACTATGACAGTTAGGTGGGAGGTGAGAAAACTTGGATTTCACGGTCGAGCGGCTGCTCATAGGCTACACATCACGCCGATAAGTGCCAAACGACGCGTCTCTTGGTGTAAGGAGCGTAAACATTGGACGATTGAACAGTGGAAAAATGTTGCGTGGAGTGACGAATCACGGTACACAATGTGGCGATCGGATGGCAGGGTGTGGGTATGGCGAATGCCCGGTGAACGTCATTTGCCAGCGTGTGTAGTGCCAACAGTAAATTTCGGAGGCGGTGGTGTTATGGTGGTCGTGTTTTTCATGGAGGGGGCTTGCAACCCTTGTTGTTTTGCGTGGCACTATCACAGCACAGGCCTACATTGATGTTTTAAGCACCTTCTTGCTTCCCACTGTTGAGGAAGAATTCGGGTATGGCGATTGCAACTTTCAACACAATCGAGCACCTGTTCGTAACGCACGGAGTGGTATACGACGACAACATCCCTGTAATGGACTGGCCTGTATAGAGACCTGACCTGAATCCTATAGAACACCTTTGGGATGTTTTGGAACGCCGACTTCGTGCCAGGCCTCACCGACCGACATCGATACCTCTCCTCAGTGCAGCACTCTTTGAATAATGGGCTGCCATTCCCCAAGAAACCTTCTAGCACCTGACGGAATGTATGTCTGCGAGTGTGGAAGCTGTCATCAAGGCTAAGGGTGGGCCAACACCATATTGAATTCCAGCATTACCGATGGAGGGCGCCACGAAATTAAGTCATTTTCATCCAGGTGTTCGGATACTTTTGACCACACATTGTATCTCACAGAGTCTCTTACGTCCAGCCTTGTGTTCCTTAGAAGACTTAGCAATAACCGCCATCGGTGTTCTGCTCTTGAGGTCGCGAAATTCTGGTCTGCCACTAATTATAGTCATTCTGTTGTCTTTTCCTTAGTTGACCATGTATATTTGTGTTTTATGCTTTTATTTTGGATAGGGGAAATGGATAAATCTTGGAGACAGATTTTGACGTTAAGATGCGAGGAATATGCGGAGAAATGATTTTTCTCTTATTTAACGCAAATCAGTCTATCTTTCGTAATGAATTGTATTTGCCTACATGTCACCTCGAGTGTGCCTGGAGGGAGAGAGGAGATAGACAGTAATTTTTGGGGGAATGGGGAGGGGGTAATGATACATAGCAGACATGTCTGCTGCTGTTTACATCCACCTGAAGGTTATTCCGTAAGCGGATACTCCGTCCCCACTTAGGGAAGCGCTCGTCGGACTAGCACGGTTACGGGTAACCGGAGGTTAAGACGCAGTTGCAGCGGAATTGTTTGTGATGCCACATGCGGTAAGGCAGCTTGCTGCAACTTCCTGGCGTCGTGCTGGCCAAGTGCTGCAGGAAGAAACACACAGTGACCAGCATGCAGTAGCAGCGAGTTTGAGAATCAATTGCGATCTGAGGACAAGAGGGCGTGGTTGCGCGTGACTAGCTGGCCACAGTGGGCGTTGCACGTTTGACACTCGATGAAACATTACAGCATCAACTCCACAAGCTGCGGTGCAGAACTCAATCAGACCGAGAAGTACGGCTCCATGTCGAACAGATGGCACGATGACAGAAGGAGCAACGTTTTGTGAGACAGCAAGTCCTAAAATAAACTGAACTGATCAAATGGGTGTATAAACGCTGCAGACAATCCGTGGAGAAACTGAATCATCTTCGACAGAAATGCCAAGCAAATTCCAGTCCTTAGATGCTGGCTTGGATTTTGTCTGATATTCATAAATCATTTCGTGCCCCCCCCCCCCCCCCCCGACTGGCAAGAAAGTTTCAATTGAGTATTTTACTACAGGCTAGTTCTAACTGCTGTGAAATATAAAAGTAAACGCCGAAGTCCGCAGTTGGCTACCACGTGCGATAGCGTCAGGTTTTCCTTATTTGCACTTCAGTCAGCACATTCTGCGTGGTTTCCTGCCAGAAAGCACACGTTAGTAGTAACTAACGGGAAACCATCGAGTGAAACAGAAGTGATACCTGGTGTTCCCCAGAGAAGTGTTAGAAGCCATCTGTCGCAGCTCGTGGTCGCGCGGTAGCGTTCTCGCTTCCCACGCCCGGGTTCCCGGGTTCGATTCCCGGCGGGGTCAGGGATTTTCTCTGCCTCGTGATGACTGGGTGTTGTGTGATGTCCTTAGGTTAGTTAGGTTTAAGTAGTTCTAAGTTCTAGGGGACTGATGACCATAGATGTTAAGTCCCATAGTGCTCAGAGCCATTTGAACCAATAGGCCCTCTGCTATTTCTAATCTTTGAGAGCTATTCGTAAGCTAGCATCAGTTTATTTTTAAACAGATGTGAATGAAGTAACAGAATTTGTTTTATAATACTCTGAAAGCACACATTCTAATTTTTTTCCCACATAGTTTTCTGTCAGAATTAGACATTTGTCGTAGCTTTCGGCGAGCTTTAAAAAACCGAAATAGCGGAATTCTGCTAGTTGCAACTGAAGCCACCCTACGACTGTGGTTTTATCCTGAAGGGCTGTAGCAAAAAACTGTAAAGATAGTGAAATCCATCGCGAATATTGTGGAGTTTACGGGCCAAACGTAATGAGGGAAGATGGTGTAACATAATGGTGCCGCATGTTCGACAACGGACGAACCATGTCCATGATGAAGAGAAAAGTGGTCGGCCGAGTATCATGAGCGCAGATTTGGATCACAAAATGTTCAGAGAAAACAGCAGATTCACCTACTCGGAGCTATGTGTTCATTTTCCACGATTAGCTGCACTCTTCTGTATGAAAGCAGCGTCGTAAGCTGGCTTCTGTCGCAGGCAGCAGAAACTTCCGATTACACAGTTTCAAAACTCGTCAAACGCTTTGACAAATGTCTCAATGTGGCTGGGAACTATGCGGAAAAATAAACAAGAGTGTTTACTTTCACAGCATTGCAAAAAAATGGTTCAAATGGCTCTGAGCACTATGGGACTCAACTGCTGAGGTCATTAGTCCCCTAGAACTTAGAACTAGTTAAACCTAACTAACCTAAGGACATCACAAACATCAGTGCCCGAGGCAGGATTCGAACCTGCGACCGTAGCGGTCTTGCGGTTCCAGACTGCAGCGCCTGTAAAACAAATTCTGTTCTTTCACTCACTTTTTTTAAAAAATAAACCGATGGTGTTTTATGATTAACCCTCATATACACTCCTGGAAATTGAAATAAGAACACCGTGAATTCATTGTCCCCGGAAGGGGAAACTTTATTGACACATTCCTGGGGTCAGATACATCACATGATCACACTGACAGAACCACAGGCACATAGACACAGGCAACAGAGCATGCACAATGTCGGCACTAGTACAGTGTATATCCACCTTTCGCAGCAATGCAGGCTGCTATTCTCCCATGGAGACGATCGTAGAGATGCTGGATGTAGTCCTGTGGAACGGCTTGCCATGCCATTTCCACCTGGCGCCTCAGTTGGACCAGCGTTCGTGCTGGACGTGCAGACCGCGTGAGACGGCGCTTCATCCAGTCCCAAACATGCTCAATGGGGGACAGATCCGGAGATCTTGCTGGCCAGGGTAGTTGACTTACACCTTCTAGAGCACGTTGGGTGGCACGGGATACATGCGGACGTGCATTGTCCTGTTGGAACAGCAAGTTCCCTTGCCGGTCTAGGAATGGTAGAACGATGGGTTCGATGACGGTTTGGATGTACCGTGCACTATTCAGTGTCCCCTCGACGATCACCAGTGGTGTACGGCCAGTGTAGGAGATCGCTCCCCACACCATGATGCCGGTTGTTGGCCCTGTGTGCCTCGGTCGTATGCAGTCCTGATTGTGGCGCTCACCTGCACGGCGCCAAACAGGCATACGACCATCATTGGCACCAAGGCAGAAGCGACTCTCATCGCTGAAGACGACTCGTCTCCATTCGTCCCTCCATTCACGCCTGTCGCGACACCACTGGAGGCGGGCTGCACGATGTTGGGGTGTGAGCGGAAGACGGCCTAACGGTGTGTGGGACCGTAGCCCAGCTTCATGGAGACGGTTGCGAATGGTCCTCGCCGATACCCCAGGAGCAACAGTGTCCCTAATTTGCTGGGAAGTGGCGGTGCGGTCCCCTACGGCACTGCGTAGGATCCTACGGTCTTGGCGTGCATCCGTGCGTCGCTGCGGTCCGGTCCCAGGTCGACGGGCACGTGCACCTTCCGCCGACCACTGGCGACAACATCGATGTACTGTGGAGACCTCACGCCCCACGTGTTGAGCAATTCGGCGGTATGTCCACCCGGCCTCCTGCATGCCCACTATACGCCCACGCTCAAAGTCCGTCAACTGCACATACGGTTCACGTCCACGCTGTCGCGGCATGCTACCAGTGTTAAAGACTGCGATGGAGCTCCGTATGCCACGGCAAACTGGCTGACACTGACGGCGGCGGTGCACAAATGCTGCGCAGCTAGCGCCATTCGACGGCCAACACCGCGGTTCCTGGTGTGTCCGCTGTGCCGTGCGTGTGATCATTGCTTGTACAGCCCTCTCGCAGTGTCCGGAGCAAGTATGGTGGGTCTGACACACCGGTGTCAATGTGTTCTTTTTTCCATTTCCAGGAGTGTATTAACGATTTGGGAGGCAATATGAACAATCCGCTTAGACTGCTTACGGGTGATGCTGTCGTTTGCTGTTTACTGAAGTCATCAGAAAATCGATAGGAAATACAAAATGATTTATACAAGATATCTGTATTGTGAAAAGTGGCAGTTGACCCACAACAATAAAAAGTGTGTTTTCCACATGAGCACTAAAGGAAATACGCTAAATTTCAGTTACACGCTAAAGAATACAAATTTAAAGGTTGTCGACGCAACTAAATACCTAGGGATTACAATTACGAAAAACTGACATTGGAACCAGCACACGGAAAATGATGTATATATGCAGACTGAAGTGGCAGATGAAAATTTGTACCAAAATCAGGATTCGACCCCAGGTCTGCTGCTCATTAGGCACACGCGCTAACCACTACGCCACCTTGGTACGGGCTTTGTAGGAGTACACAGACTACCATGGTACGCCTCCCCCCCCCCCCCCCCCCCTCAATACAGCCACGCTGACACAGTGATTAGCACATCTCCCTGGTGAGCAGGAGACCCGGGTTCGAATCTTGGTCTTGGTACAAATTTTACATTCGTTGCTTCAGTCTGCATATATACATCACGTATGTCTGAGACTCAAAACTATCTCTGGAACCATGTAGTTTCATTTGATTAAAACACAGAAAATGTTGTGGGTTATGCGAACCAAAGACTGCGTTTTATTGGCGAACACCTATAAAAATACAACAAATCTATTAAAGATACTGCCTACACTAAGGTTGTCCGTTCGATGCTAGAGTATTACTGCGCGGTATGGAATCCTTACCAGTTAGGATTGACGGAGGACATCGACAAAGTTTTGCATTATCGCGAACGCGAAATAGGGGAGAGAGTGCCCTGGATATGACACGTGAGCTGGGCGGCAATAATTAAACCGCGGTTTTCATTGTGGCGAGATCTTCTTATAAAATTTCAGGGATTTTAGTGTTCATTTTTCCCACGTGCTATTCGAGAGAGGAACGCCGGACAAATAGTCTGAAATTCGTTTTATGAACCCTTTGTCAAGCGCTTGGATGTGTATTGCGGATTAGTGATGTAGATGTGATGCAGATTCCTTTGCAAACTTAAGTGTCGTACCTCAGGTTAACTTTTTGGGACACATTACTGCTGTGGCATTTGTATCACATTTCAGGTCCTAATTTCATTTGCTGCGGAGATACTATGTTCACCGTTGCAGCTGTTTTAAAAAGAAGCAATAGACAGATTTACCTAGCCCACGTTGACAGGTGGCCAGTATTCGTACAAGTGTAACAGCATTGTGGGCTAACACAAACAGAAGAGACTCCCCTGCAAATAGGCAGCAATCGCACAATCTTCAATGTTAATTTTGAGAAAATAACTTAATAGAAAGCTACGCAGACTGTACAGGAAGTTTTATTTAATCTGTTCAAAAATGGTTCAAATGGCTCTGAGCACTATGGGACTTAACTTCTGAGGTCATCAGTCGCCTAGAACTTAGAACTAATTAAACTTAACTAACCTAAGGAGATCACACACACCCATGCTCGAGGCAGGATTCGAACCCGCGACCGTAGCAGTCGCGCGGTTCCAGACTGAAGCGCCTAGAACCGCTCGGCCACAGCGGCCGGCATAAAATAAAATTCAGTAGGATTTCAGGTTATCGCGGATGACCCTTTAAATATCCTGTTTTGTATCAGGCATATTTCAGTACATTGGTAAGCCTTGGTAAATAGAACTGATTATGTACTGGTGACTACAGATCGATTATATTGCTTCTCAAGTGTTGATTGATATCATAATCACTCGGCAGAACTAGATCCACTCTCGCAGTTTATCCATAGCAGCCCACCATACACAAGGCGTATTCTAAAAGTAGCAGAGATCGTGTAATTTTGCGTGTTGTGTTAGATTCGCGCAATAATTTATTTATTGTGTTGGTAAATAAGTTCGAAAAGTATCGGTACAGTGTTAGCCATATCGGATATTTGGTCTGTTCCAGCTGTCAGAAAGGTTACAGATGCTTTGGTAGTACCGGCAGTTATTTATTTTGCATGTAAATGAAGAAGAGAATTTGTACTAAATTTTGTTATAAGAAAGGAATAAAGCGTAGTAGAGTTTTAGAAAAATTAAATATCGCCTTTTATGAGTCTGCTATGAGTAAAACAATGGTTTACGTGGGGTAAAAGTGTTTCAAAGAAGTCCATGTAGATACTGAAGGTGACGAGCGCACTGGACGCCTAGAACGTCATCAACCGACGAAATATCGGAAGAAGTGAAACTAAAATGATTATGAATGATAGGAGAATCACAATCAGGCAAGCCGCAGAGAACTGGCTCAAGCCATATAATGTTTTCGGATGTTTTGGGTACGAAATGAGTAATGTGACAGCAAAATCTGTTCCAAAACTTTTGAATTTGAAATAAAAACAGCGGCGAACGCACATTGTTCAGGAACCGCTACATGAAGTCAACAACGATGCAGGTGGTTTAGGGATATGACGTCGAAACTCTTAATCGTCCCAGTGGCAGCGTTCTGGATCATCATGATCGAAAAAAGCTCGGTCAAATGTGAAGATTTTGCTCACTGTACTATTCGATTTTAAAGGCGCAGCGCAGCATGAGTTCTTGGGACACCGATCAAATTCAACGCCGTTTGCGTGAAACAATTAGAAAAAAAAGAAAGAAATGAGACGAAACAATTCATGGCTTTTCCACCACGATAATGCTCTTGCTCACACACTATTTCCTGTTTGTGAATATTTAACCAAAACCTACACTGTAATTACGCCCTAGCCTCCAAATTCGCTAGATGTGACCCTATGTTATTTTTTACTATTCATAAAAGTAAAGAAAATTTTAAGAAGGGCAACGTTTAACAGGTGTAGATGAAATTAAAAACGCCGGTCGGATAGGCAACCCTTTCGACACCTTTAGATTTCACACGCGGCGAGCAGGCGCTAGTTCAGCAACATAGCGTCACACAGCTCAAGGGTGTCGAAATGGTTGCGTCACACCGGCTCCTAGTAATCAGTGGTGGTGGTGGTGGTGTGGAGAGGGTTGTACGGGCGCACGACAGCGAGGTCTTCAGCGCCCGCTCAGTAACAGATTGAGATTGTTGTCAAGAAAATACACAGAACAGTAAGATAAAACAGAACGTAAAACACAGGTAACAAGCTTGGAAAAATATGTGCCTGCCCACACCGAAGCGTGGGACGAAGCATGCCGTCAGCAGTAAAACATGGACAACACAGGAAGAAAGTGGTAGAGGGAGCTAAAACAATATAGCAGTAAAAGTGGCTGGCTGACCGCAAGGAAAAAAGGGAGGAGCCAGCCACTTTGCAATACACTAAAACCTCCAGCCTAAAAGTTTAGGCCAGAGTCCAGACACATCACAAAACTTTAAAACCCTAGACACACACGTCTCATCATTAGCTAAAACACAGGGCAGATCCCCATCAACTTGTGCTTCTGCCCTTGCATCACGGTATAAAATGCAGTCTGTTAAAATGTGCCGGACAGAGATGTTCACACCACAAGCATCACAAAACGGGGGATCCTCCCGCCGTAATAGGAAGCTATGTGTGAGAGGACATTGCCCAATCCGAAGATGCGTGAGGGTCACTTCTTCCCACCTGAGCAGCCGGCAGGAGGAACGCCACGGCCGAGTTGTTGACTTCACCAACCGCAGTTTATTGGCCGTCACCGTCAGCCATTTTTCCTCCCACAACTCCATGCACTTCTTGTGGAGTGCAGAAATGACAGACTGCAAGGGAATAGAACACTGGACCACATCCTGCTCTCTGCAGGCTTCCTTGGCAGCCCGATCGGCCTGTTCATTGCCCCATATTCCTACATGACCAGGCATCCAGCAAAAGGACACCTCCTTACCTCGCCGTTGGAGCAAGTACAGTTGGTCATATATCAGCTGGACCATCTCCTCAGTTGGGTACATATTCTGAAATGATTGTAAGGCACTAAGAGAATCGGAGCAGAGGAGAAATCGATTGCCCCGTACACGATTCATCCTCTCCAGTGCCTTCAGGATCGCGTGGAGCTCCGCTGTGAAAACAGTATATTCATCAGGGAGGCGAATCCGGGTAACATGATCAGGGAACACTACAGAACAGCCAAGGAAATACTCCTGTTTGAAGCCATCAGTGTAAACGACGGTAAAACTATGATGCGCATCTAAAATGCTGAAAAACTGAGATTGGAATGTAAAATCTGGTATACGATCTTTCTTAAAATTAGTCAAATCTAAAATAAGTCTGGGTCTCCGGAGGAGCCAAGGTGGAAATCTGCTCCAACCGCGACGAAAAACACGAAGACCAGCCATAGCCATCGCAGAGAGTCAATCCTGTGCGCGAATCCCATAGGGCCGCGTCGCACGTTGCCCGTTATGAAATAGCCGTGCCAGAGGAAGCTGAGCAACGGTATGGTATGCAGGTGTGTATGGTGTGGACAGAGTTTTATACGCCTGGCGCACCGTAAGTAGTCGCCGCCGCATATGAAGTGGCGGTTCACCAGCCTCTGCACAGAGGCTTGGTATGGGGCTAGTTCTGAATGCCCCAGTGGTCAACCGAAGCCCTTCATGGTGCATAACGTCCAACATCTTTAGTAATCAGTGACCGGCTGCCTATGTACAGGTATATTTTTAAACTGTTTAACAAAGGTAACAGCAGTGTGAAAGGTTGTCGAGAACGTCGTCATTTTGCAAAGCGACTCTGTCCGTTTCTGAACTCGAAATGTGTGTAAATGAATGCCCCTTTTAGGAGAGGTTCCATCGAGGCCCTCTACACCGTCTCCTGATGCCTTTTCGTATCGACTCAGGGCAGCGGTGTGTCTGAAATGTTTCCTCGCCCATCCATAGGAAAACCGCGAGATTTCATCGAAGGGCGTCACAGTTCTGACCTGCATCACAGAGGCGTGGAAAGAAGGGGTCAAATGCGGGTAAGAGGCGGTGTGACGACCTTCCCGCCGTGTGACACGTCCACGTTGGCTTTCGGCAGAATTGTGGTGAAACAAGGTGCCAATCTGACGTCATTAACCCATCTTACACCGCACACGAACTCAGTTCTCGCCTTTTTTTCGCGTTTGTCGGCACCTTGCTGTCTGAAGCGTCGCCGAGTGCGAGTGTGACGTAGTACGACGCCAAGTTTATGCACTGTTACAGAGGAAGGTTGTAGGGACCTTTGAGCCAAATTCCACACTTCTGCGTTGCAATGGTAGATAGTTACGTGGTACGAACAAGCGACCCTTTAATTGAAACTTCCTGGCAGATTAAAACAGTGTGCCGGACCGATACTCGAACTCGGGACCTTTGCCTTTCGCGAGCAAGTGCTCTACCAACTGAGCTACCCAAGCACGACTCACGCCCCGTCCTCATAGAATTACTTCTGCCAGTACCTCGTCTCCTACCTTCCAAACTTTACAGAAGCTCTCCTGCGGACCTTGCAGAACTAGCCCTCCTGAAAGAAAGGATATTACGGAGACATGGCTTAGCCACAGCCTGGGGTATGTTTCCAGAATGAGATTTTTGCCCGTGAAAGGCAAAGGTCCCGAGTTCGAGTCTCGGTCCGGCACACAGTTTTAATCTGCCAGGAAGTTTCATATCAGCGCACAGTCCGCTGCAGAGTGAAAATATCATTCTGGACCCTTTAATTGTTTTGCGCTGTGTACATTTTTTCATAATCATGGGTCGTTCTCAGTTACGGTTCCGTTTTTAGTTGGATGGAGCTAAACTTGACGACGTTGCCTGCTGGCTAGCAGGGAGTGGGTACGATTAGCTTCAAGAACAAATATTTAGTAGAGTAACTGAGAGAGCGACTCTTGCATATATGCATAAATGAAAGCATTAATTATTTCTTTACTCAACTGTGGAGACAACAGCTGTAATTGAAAGGCGCTTTGAAGTTATGTTCCTACTGAGTGCCTCCCAGGCTGTGACACCCTAACACCAGCAGGACTCCTGGCTGGCCAGCGCAGCTAGCATTCAGAGAAACCAACAAGTAACCAGCAAGTGCGCTTACAGCGAATCTCACTCCCTGTGCTTTGGCGGCGGCATTTTCCACTCCAATGGTTCGAACTCATAATTTTCCTAAAAGTGTGTAGACAGCTACACGGCTCTTAATTATTCACTTTGAATTCGTGAGACGCTTCAGTTTATTTCACGGGACAAAGCGAGACGCACGACTCTTATTCAAGCTCGTGTTCGTGTCACACAGAGTAAGATCGGCTGTAAGTTTATTTCATGGCTGCAGGACAGCTCCCAAGAAGGCAAATGGCTCTGAGCGCTATGGGACTCAACTTCTAGGGTCATCAGTCGCCTAGAACTTAGAACTACTTAAACCTAAGGACATCATACACATCCATGCCCGAGGCAGGATTCGAACCTGCGACCGTAGCGGTCCCGCGGTTCCAGACTGTAGCGCCTAGAACCGCACGGCCACTCCGGCCGGCCCAAGAAGTCACCGGTGGCTGTTAAACTGCTTGCCTGCAGGGAACTTTGCGTATTTTCGGGTGATAGCTCCGCTGCTATTTGCCTTGTAGGGTTCTGTGAATGCTGCCTGCGCTGGCCAACCAGGAGTTCTATCGGCGTCTGACATCACAGACTGGAAGGCAGAGCCTCACTGGAAGCCCGACCATGCTAGGAAAGCTCTAAGCTGCAATGTAACATTAAAGTTCCCTCTCGTTTGTGTGGATGTCTTCACAATGAGGAGAAAAAGCCTTGTTGCTGTAACTGATGCAAACAGGGGAGAACTTTGTTCATATGTTGAGAAAACTCCCGATTATTACAATAAACATCTCCACTTCTGTTGTATACCAAGCAAGGGGACACAACAAATACTGCGATAGGCCGCCACCACACAGGCACAACCACTTGACTTTCCTCTCTCAAGACCACACGGCAACGTCGAGATGGTGCTCATAAACTTGGATTCTTCCTGCTTCCACGCTGCTTACTTCAGCTCGCCGTGTACATCTGCCGACAGTGTAGAGGGCTAAGAGAGAACACTGTCAACTGCGGACTAATTCGTTTCTGCTATGTACTGGCGGACAGGGGAATCCTTCTGCTGACAGACACCGAGACACGACATGTTGCGGACACTCACGCAGTTAAGGACCAGCAATGCCTGGAACAATGCGTATCTAGGGAGAAGTTGAATCATTAACAGTCTGTCTGCAACATTACTATCAGTAATCTTATATCTTACACATATTATAAATGCGAAGGTTACGTGTGTGTGTCTGTGTGTGTGTGTGTGTGTGTGTGTGTGTGTGTGTGTGTGTGTGCGTGAATCTCGCTGAAACGGCTAGATGAATTTATATGAAATGCGGAATAGAGATCACTTGTACCCTGAATTAAGACACAGGCTACGTTATATACATCTACCTCTCAAAGAGGTAGGGGTGAAAAAGAAGTGTAGCCCACGACGCACAGATGTCCATATTTTAGGCTTCCAGCTTTTGAGAATGCGACACTTGGAACAAATTTTCCACACAATTTCACACCTTCATGGAAGTTTTCCTCGCTGACAACCCCCACAATATGGTGAAAGGGAAAAAAATTATTGCTTACTACATTTTCGCTGTTTATAAAGTAAAGCCGCGCGGGATTAGCCGAGTGGTCTCGGGCGCTGCAGTTATGGTCTGTGCGGCTGGTCCTGGCTGAGGTTCGAGTCCTCCTGCGGGCATGGGTGTGTGTATTTGTCCTTAGGATAATTTAGGTTAAGCAGTGTGTAAGCTTAGGGACTGATGACCTTAGCAGTTAAGTCCCATAAGATTTCACACACATTTGAACATTTTTATGAAGTAAAATTGCCGCCTCAGGCGTGATATTTTAATTTGTTACTTCTTAACAAAAAACTCTATTCATAACACATTTCGCATACAGAAGCCACATATACGACTGAATATACCTACAAAATTATATCACTGTACGATACATAGTTGAGGAAATACAACGTCATAAACATTGAGCTGAACGAAAATGAAAGTACAAGGTGAAATCCGCTAGAGATACAGCTGAATTATGAATAGAAATATATGTGAACTGTCTTAAATACACGTGAAGCATTTTTGACATCTGCGTCTACACGGACGTTGCAATAGGTGAATAGCTTATCCTAAACCCCTGGAACGATTTCAGCCAAATTTGGTACAATTTTTTTTATTCATCTCTCTTCCGACTTGTTTCATGCGGATCGCCACGAATTTCTCTGCTGTGATACCATTTTTTCATCTCAGAACAGCAATTGTACCCTACGTCTTCAATTATTTGCTGGATGTATTCAAATCTCTGTCTTCCTCTACAGTTTTTACCCTCAACAGCACCCTCTAGTGCCATGGAAGTTATCCCCTGATGCCTTAACAGATGGCCTATCATTCTGTCCCTTAATCTGTCAGTGTTTTCCATATGTTGCTTTCCTCGCCGATTCTGCAGAGAACCGCCTCATTCCTTACCTTATCACTCCACGTAATTTTCAACACTCTTCTGTAACACCACATCTCAGAGGTTTCGAACCTCTTTCGTTCTGGTTTTCCCACCATCCATGTCCCACTACGATTCGATTCTGTGCTCGAAACGTGCATTCTCAGAAACGTCTTCCCCAAATTAAGACCTTTGTTTGATACTAGCAGAATTCTCTTATCTATGAATGCCTTTTTCTCCAATGCTAGTCTGCTTTTGAAGTCCTCCTTGCGTCCGTCATACGTTATTCTGTTGCTTATGTAACTTCGCCTACTTCGTGATCACAATTGTAGCGTTAAGTTTCTCGCTGTTCTCATTTCTGCTACTTCTCATTACTTTGGTCTTCTTCGACTTACTCCCAATCCATATTCTGTTCGCTCCATTCAACACACCCTGCAGTTCTTCTTCACTTTCACTGAGGGTAGTGATGTCGTCAGGGAATTTTATCAATGATATCCTTTCACCCTGAATTTTAAACCCATTCTTAAGCCTTTCTTTTATTTTCCTCTTTGCTTCTTCGATTTATAGACTGAACATTAGAGCTGAAAGACTACATCCCTCTTATACGTTTTCTAATCCAAGCAGTTCGTTCTCGGTCTTGTAGTCTTATTGTTCCCTCTTGGCTCTTGTACATATTGTATATTACCCACGTTTCCCCATAGCTTACTCTTATTTTTCTCAGAATTTCGATCGTCTTGCACCATTTTACACTGTCGAACGCTTTGTCCAGGTCGACAGATCCTATGAACGTGTCTTCATTTTTCTTCAGTCTTGCTTCCCTTATCAATTGCAATGTCAGAACCGCCTCTCTGGTGCCTTTACCTTTCCTAAAGCCAAAATGATCGCCATCTAACAATTCCTCAATTTTCTGTTTCATTCTTCTGGATACTAATTTTGTCAGGAACTTGGATGCATGAGCTGTTAAGCTTATTGTGCGATAATTCTCGCACTTCTCAGATCTTGCACTTTTCGGAATTGTGTGGACGATGCTTTTCAGAAAGTCTGATGGTATACCACCAGTCTCAAACATTCTACGTATCAACGTGAGTAGTCGTTTTGTTGCTACTTCACTCAATGATTTTAGAAATTCCGATGTAATGTTATCTCTCCCTTTTGCCTTATTTGATCTTAAGTTTTTATATTCAGATTCTAGTACTGGGTATCTCTTTCCTGTCGACTCCTGTTTCTTCTTCTGTCACGTCGTCAGACTAGTATTCCCCCTCGTAGTGTACTCTTTCCGGCTATATGATCTGTCCTCTGCATTTAACAGTGGAATTTAGATTGAATTCTTAACATTACCTCCCTTTCTCTTAAGTTCACCTAACGTTATTTTGACTTTTCTATATGTTGGATCCGTCCTTTCGACACTAATTTCTTTTTCGATTTCTTCACATTTTTCATGCAGCCATTTTGCCTTCGCTTTCATGCAATTCCTATTTATTTCGCTCCTCTTTGGCTTATATTTCTGTGTTCCTGAATTTGCCTAAACATTTTTGTACATCCTTCTTTCGTCGATAAGCTGGTGTACTTCATGTATTATCCATGATTTCTTCGCAGTTACCTTCCTTGTACCTACGGTTTTCTTTTCAGCTTCTGTGACTGCTCTCTTTAGAGAGGTCCATTCCTCTTCAGCTATACTGCCTACCGCTATCGCAGCGTCTACAACATCAGACAACTTCAAGCATATCTTTCCATTACGTAGTACATTCGTATCCACTTCTTTGCGCACTGAGTCTGCCCGACTAGTCTCTTAAACTTCAGCCTACTATTCATCACTACTAAATTGTGATCCGAGTCTTTATCTGCTCCTAGATATGCCTTACAATCCGATACCTAATTTCGGAACCTCCGCCTGACTATGATGTAATCTAATTGAAAACTTCTCGCATCTCCAGGCATTTTTCCAAATCTACCTCTGCCTCTTGTGATTCTTGAACAGAGTATTCGCTGTTACCACTGATATTTATTGCAGAACTTAATTAGTCTTTCTCCCCTCTCGTGTCTATTACCAAGCCCATATTCTCCCGTAGCCCTGTCTTCTACTCCCTCTCCTACAACTGCATTGCAATCCCACATAGCTATTAGATTTTCATCTTCCTTTACGTACCGAATTACCAGTTCAGTATCCTCACGTACTTCCTATATCTCTTCTTGCGTCGTCAGTATGTATACCCGCACTATTTTGTCGGGTTGGTCTGCTGTCAATTCTGATGAGAACGACCCCGTCAATGATTTTTTCACAATAACTCACTCTCGTCCTACCTTCCTATTCATACGGAATCCTACTCCCATTATACCATTGTCTGCTGTTGTTGTTATTACCCCACACTCGTCTGACCGAAACCCTTGCGTTCTTTCCATTTCACTTCACTGGTTCCCACTACATCTACACTACTGGCCATTAAAATTGTTACACCAAGAAGAAATGCACATGATAAACGGGTATTCATTGGACAAATATATTATACTAGAACTGACATGTGATTACATTTTCACGCAATTTGGGTGCATACATCCTGAGAAATCAGTACCCAGAACCACCACCTCTGGCCATAATAACGGCCTTGATACGTCTGGGCATTGAGTCAAACAGAGCTTGGATGGCGTGTACAGGTACAGCTGCCCATGCAGCTTCAACACGATACCACAGTTCATCAAGAGTAGTAACTGGCGTATTGTGGCGACCCAGTTGCTCGGTCACCATTGACCAATGTTTTCAATTGGTGAGAGATCTGGAAAATGCGCTGGTCAGGACAGCAGTCGAACATTTTCTGTATCCAGAAAGGTCCGTACAGGACCTGCAACATTCGGTCGTGCATTATCCTGCTGAAATGTAGGGTTTCGCAGGGATCGAATGAAGGGTAGAGCCACGGGTCGTAACACATCTGAAATGTAACGTCCACTGTTCAAAGTGCCGTCAGTGCGAACAAGAGGTGACCGAGACGTGTAACCAATGGCACCCCATACCATCACGCTGGGTGACACGCCAGTACGGCGATGACGAATACACGCTTCCAATGTGCGTTCACCGCGTTGTCGCCAAACACGGATGCGACCATCATGATGCTGTAAACAGAACCTGGATTCATCCGAAAAAATGACGTTTTGCCATTCGTGCACCCAGGTTCGTCGTTGAGTACACCATGACAGGCGCTCCTGTCTGTGATGCAGCGTCAAGGGTAACCATAGCCATGGTCTCCGAGCTGATATTCCATGCTGCTGCAAACGTCGTCGAACTGTTCGTGCAGATGGTTGTTGTCTTGCAAACGTCCCCATCTGTTGACTCAGGGATCGAGACGTGGCTGCACGATCCGTTACAGTCATGCGGATAAGATGCCTGTCATCTCGACTGCTAGTGATACGAGGCCGCTGGGATCCTGCACGGCGTTCCGTATTACCCTCCTGAACCCACCGATTCTATATTCTGCTAACAGTCATTGGCTCTAGACCAACGCCAGCAGTAATGTCGCGATACGATAAAGCGCAATCGCGATAGGCTACGATCCGACCATTATCAAAGTCGGAAACGTGATGGTACGCATTTCTTCTCCTTACACGAGGTATCACAACAACGTTTCACCAGACAACGCCGGTTAACTGCTGTTTGTGTATGACAAATTAGTTGGAACTTTAATCATGTCAGCACGTTGTAGGGGTCGCCACCGGCGTCAACCTTGTGTGAATGCTATGAGAAGCTAAACATTTGCATATCACAGCATCTTCTTCCTGTCGGTTAAATTTCGCGTCTGTAGCACGTCATCTTTGTGGTGTAGCAATTTTAATGGCTAGTTGTGTACATTGAGCCTTGCCATTTCCCTTTTCAGGTTTTCTAGCTTCCCTGCCACGTTAAAACTTCTGACATTCCATGCCCCGACCCGTAGAACGTTATCCCTTCGTTGGTTACTCAGTCTTTTTTTTCATAGTCGTTTCCCCTTTGGCAGTCCCTTCCCGAATACCCGAATGGGAGACTTGCCTGGCGTCTTTTGCCAATGGAGAGATCATCATTATACTTTTTTCAGTTACAGGTCAAATGGCCGGTGGATACACATTATGTGTCTCTGAAGCAGTGGTTTCCATTGCCTTCTGCATCCTCATTTCGTTGATCATTGCTGATTCTTCCCCCTTTAGAGGCAGTTTCCCATCCCAAGGGCAACAGAGTGCCCTGAATCTCTATCCGTTCCATGCTGATTCTTCCCCCTTTAGAGGCAGTTTCCCATCCCAAGGGCAACAGAGTGCCCTGAATCTCTATCCGTTCCTCAACCCTCTTTTGACAAGGCCGTTGGCTGAGTGGGGGGAATGCTGGACATTTGCCACGCCGGACATTGCCACACTTGCCCCTTCGCCGGGTAGCTTGAGCAGCGATCCCTCAGGTAAGGGACGCCCTTCCTCGTACTTCTTCTGTCCGCTTTCAAACCGCCATCTCCACATTTTACTCGATACAACTAGTACGTAAGGGACCTTCTTCTTCGACATCTTGGCCAACACAGAGCTTCTTTTCCGAAATCGAAATATTTATAACTTTTGGGAAACGAAAGCAATACCGACGATTATGTCAGTATGTAATTAGTTTGCCAAGTATAAATATAGATTCCTCCGTATGTACGGTAGCTTCCTTTCACGCTCACTGATTCCGATAGAAACAGTCCATCGCCATGGGGGCAGCAAGAAAGGAACGATGTAAAGAGAATGCGAATGTGAGCTAATCATTTCTTTTTGATCACTGCATTTGTGCCTACTTCAATTACTACAACTGCATGCCCAAAAGACAACAAGGAAAGAATAAATGGGTATGTGAATGTTTGAAAAGAAGAACAACATACTCCATATTAATTTACTCTCTAAAATGCGATATCTCTTTCGGCGAAATATTAGTTAATAAAGTGTAGCGGGACAATGTTCAAAACATGACTGAAAATACGTTCACTAAATGGAGATAAGAACATCTATGATTGACATTTCATCTAAAGTCGAAGTACAATTTAAAAATGTTAGAAATAAGGAAATGAAGTAATACAGAATGCTTTACTTGTAAGTACGTTGTTGTTCTACATTGTTTAGCTCTGGTATTTACAGGGTCACAGGGAACGCATCCTAAGTTTTGGAGGGAAAAGTCGTAATTGTAATGATCTGCACTACAACAGAAACAAGAGGAACAACTTAAGGAAAAATAATGTAATGTGTGTTCCAGCTCACAAGCGATATTGAAGCAGATAGTTCCTGTGACTTAGTATGGGCAGAGGTTATATGCGACAACCGGAATAAATTAACTGGCTCCTTTTACCGACCCCCGGTCTCAGATGAAACAGTTGCTGAACGGTTCAAAGAAAACTTGAGTCTCATCGCAAATAGGTACCCTACTCATACAATTATAGTTGGCAGTGACTTCAATCTACCTTCCGTACGTTGACAAAAATTCATTTTCAGACCCTACTGTAGATAGAAAAAACCTTCCATAATTGTTCTAAACGCTTTTTTTAAAATTATTTGAAGAATTAGTTCACGAGGCCACTCACATTGTAAATGGTTACAAAAACACACTTGACTTTTTAGCCACAAATAATCCTGAGCATCACGACGGATACAGGGATTAGTGAACACACAGTCGTAGCGAGGCTCACTTCCGTAACAAAGAAATTCACCAAAACTAAACGCGAAATATATCTATCTATAAAAGCAACTAAAAATTCGGTTGACATCTTTCTGATAGACGGTCTCCAGTCCTTCCAAACTATGTAAGTGAAGACCATATGTGGCTTAAGTTCAAAGAAGTAGTATCAACAGCACTCGAGAAATTCATACCAAATAAATTAATAAGAGACAGAACCGATCCCCATTTGGTACACAAAACACGAGAGAAAGCTGCTGCAGGAGCACCGAAAAAGGTAAGTATAATTTAGGCGAACGCAAAACCTCCAAGATTGGCGAAGTTTTACTGAGGCTCGAAATTTGGTGCGGATTTCAATGCGAGATGCATTTAATAGTTTCCACAACGAAACTCTCTCTAGACATGTGGCGGAAAATCCAAAGATATTCTGGTTCTATGTTAAGTAAACCAGCGGAAAGAGTCAGTAAGCGATGGGGAGGAGGAGCAGGGGGAGACAAGGGACCCAACCCTCCGGAGCAGGTAAAATCATGGCAAATGTCCGGCGCGGCAAATGTCCGCACACCAATGGGGATGACTTCTTATGCCAAAAGTCTTCGGTCGCCAGTGCTGGCGATTTTTATTGAAAATTTAAGAGGTGGTGGGGTCTGGAAAGAAATACTGTGGGGGTAAGAACCACCAGCCTCCTACTGGGGTGGGGGTGATAATGTGAGAGAGAAGGGAGTGGGGAGGAGGAGATTGATAGACAGAGAAAGGGAAGAAGGAGATACACACAGGTAGTGGGAGAGGAGGAGATGGAAAGAGGAAGGAAAGAGGAGATGGACAGAGAGGACGGTGGAGGAGACGGACTGTGAGAAGGGGGCAGAGATGAAAAGGGCGAGGGGAAGGAGGAGACGGACAGAGAGGGGGGACGAGGGAATCAATAGAGAGTGAGGATGGAGGAGTTGGAAATAGAGAGGGGGTGGAAGGGATGGACGGAGAGAGGGGGGAATGCAGAAGATGGGCAGAGAGTGGGAGAAGCACGAGAATGACAGAGAGAGGGGGAACGAGGAGATGGGCTAATACAAGATAGTAATAAATACACATCTGGGCTGGGACTCTGGGCGACGCTACTATATCTACGAGTACGGACGAAGAGAATGTTTCAGTGCTCAAGATGCTGTCTGCATGGCCTGGCTGTAGGAAGGGAAGACACAAGCGGAGTACTCACCAAGCAGCTGCTCGAGATACGAGCATTCCGGAGCGGCCGAGCCGCCCGCAGGCTCGGAGGCGGCGGCGGCAGCGGCGGCGGCCACTGCGGGCGACATGAGGCTCAGCTGCGCCGACAGCTCCTCCATGTCTGCAACACACACACCACACACCGTGCGTCACAACCAGCCAGGACTTCTGACAAACCTAAAAACTGTTAACACTGCTGCAGTTCCGATAAAGTTACTTGTACATGATAAAAGCATGCGTCCTCGGCAAAGTTCACTGGTTAAGCCATGTCGATTTACTAGCCGAATGACGATGTCGTCTTGAAGAAACGTTTCGACAGGTACCCTACTCCTCTTCCGACAAAATCAGGCGTTACCTGAAGATGACGAATGGGAAGCTTGTCTAAACGTTGCTTCGAGGTGACGCTTTTAGTATCCAGTGTGATGCAATTGCCGGTATAGCATTGTGACTGAAGATTAAGACACCAGATTAGTAAACAACCCGATACCGAATGTATTATTTCGTACTTACATTTATTTGCCATCAGAAAAGTTTTGATTTCAGTGCGATAGTTAAATTTCTTCTCCATGTCTTATATTTAATGTGTGCTAATTTCAGTTCTTATGACATTTTACGTCTCTTTAATAAAAGATATGCAGTGTTTTAATAATTTTTGAATAAACTCTTAGGATGACAAAAAATTTATTTAAAAAGTAATTCAGGTATATGCGAAAATAAGAATAATAAAATCCTAGTAAAAGTGTTAGTATTAATTTTGGAATTGATTTTTACACACATTATCAGTATAAAAATTGTATTTGAAAATTTACAAACCGCTATGTAACTCATTAGATATTTTTCGATATTTACATACAGCTGTGATTTAGAAATTCCTAAATTAATAATTATCGTTGTATTTCGACACGTTAACGATGATATATGCTTTTGTATTATTAAAAATTTTATAAATAGCTGACGCACCTGTAACAGTTGGATAAGTATTATGTTATAATGACTCAGTATGTGTTTGTCAAGCTCAGAAATTTGTTTGAATCAAGCGTAATATCTCTCCGTGTCACTCAGAATCAGTGCTATGATGAACTGTTGTAATGAAGGTCTTAGGGATTGGAAACAGATTTTTTTTATTTGCATCTTCAGTCATACACCAAGTTCCCTGGATCGATAATCATCCACTGAATGAGACAAGTGAATTACGCAGTTTTGGTTTTGCGTTTATGATGTGTCACTCTGCAAATAATTTAAAGCAGTAGATTAGCCATTAATTTACCAAAAGAGTGTTCAGGTTTGAAATTTATTTGTTTTGCAAAATATCTTAAGAGAAGAATACAGTAATATTGTATCATCATCTACAGAGCTGATATGCTATTAGTCAAGTATGTTCGTTGGCGCTGCGTCTCGACTTTTAGCGTTCATCTTCAAGAGTTACATGGTGTTTCATAATTCCTATTACAGACTTCAAAGGTTGTGGAGGGGACTTAGTAGATAAAGTTTTGATAAGGAACCCATGACTAGTAATATACCGTATGGATAGAAAATGTGGAGATAGGGTCAGTTTTAAAGTTCCCACTTCACAGTACGGTACGTGATGGTAGAGCTACCCAATACATTTATCGAGAACGTTTCCGGATGCCCTCAGCAGACACACCTTGCACAGTGAACAGTAGGGTCGCCACGTAGGGAAGCTCTTGTAGAGCACCCAGCTCACTGTCTCCGCTGTGAAGCGTGAGATTTGAAAGGGACCCCCTCTTCAAACTTATTTTACATCCATACGGTTCATTTCCGGATGAAGGTTCTTTACCAGAAGTTTATCTGCTACGTCCGCCCTGCAACCGCTAGAAGCCTGAAATGGAAATCGTGAACCGCCATATCGGTTCTGGAGCACTGTGCAACATTAAGGTGGTGTCCAGAGGTCCGAAACACCCACAGTTTCGCACGAGACCCTAAATCTGTGGAGTGCAAGAAGTACGTCACATTGTGACCGCATTAAGTGGGCCAGACAGAATATTTACCTGTGTCTACCGTCCCCCCAACCCCTCCAACACAGCAGACTTGCGTAAAAAGTCTTCTCATTGTGTTAACGTAGACTTCATGTTTTTATTATTGTGCCGAACGGTATTTTCAACTCCTAGCGTGCGCCAGGCAATGACTAAATGATCACACTCACGCCTGACGAGCGAAACCGACAGTGAATCACGTGAATGACTTAATAAGAGAAGAAGCAGCAGTTGACAGGGAAGAGATATGAGATCAAGTACTAGGATTTAAAGGAGCCTTCTAGAAATAAGGTCAAATAAAGCGGAGGGATAGATAACTTTTCACCGGAATTTCTAAAATCATCGGGGGTAGCGGCAGCAGATCGACTACTCACGTTGGTGTGTGAAATGTATGAGACTGGCAATGTATTAGACCTTCGTAAAAACATCAACAACACCATTCCGAAGATATCATGAATATGTACTGGGTGTAATGGGTGTAAAACAGAAAAAGAGGAAGATAATGAGGTGTAATAGAAATGGGAATAGCGAGACACTTAACATCAAAATTGGTGATCTCGAAGTAGACGAAGTAAAGGAATTCTGTTATCTTGTAAACAAAATTACCCATGGCGGACGAAGCAAGGAGGACATAAAAAGCAGACTAGCACAGGCAAAGATGGCATTCCTGGCAAAGAGAAGTCCAGTGGTAATTTTAGAAAGAAATTTGTGAGAATGTATGTCTGGAGCACAGAATTGTACGGTAGTAAGACATGGACTGTGGGAGAAGAGAATCGAAGCATTCGAGATGCTACAGAAAAACGTTGAAAATTAGGTAGAGTAATAAGATGAGGAATGAGGAAGATTTCCGGAGAATCGATGAGGAAATTAATACATGGAAAACGCTAACAAGAGGAAGCGACAGGATGACAGGACATCTGTTAAGACATGAGCGAGTAACTTCCATGGTACTAGAGGGAGCTGTAGAGGGTAAACACTGCAGAAGAAGACAGGAAATTGAATACATCCAGCAAATAATTGGCGACGTAGGGTGGAACTGCTACCCTAAGACGAAAAGCTTGGCACGGGAAAAGTATTCATTACAGTACGCATCAAACTAGTTAGAAGACTGATGACTCAAATAAAAAAGGTCACAGAGAAGAGAAGAAAAAGTTTTAAATAATTTTTGCCTAATTACACAGCGCTACGTTTTATTTAGCCATTTTTGCTACGTCGAAAACAATTTCCAATGGCCGCAATTTTATTTCTCATAATATTTTTATTGGTTAAGCAATATGGAACACCTTTATCAACCAATGACTCTTTCTTCAAAATGTTCAAATGTGTGTGAAATCTTATGGAACTTAACTGCTAAGGTCATCAGTCCCTAAGCTTACACACTACTTAACCTAAATAATCCTAAGGACAAACACACACACACCCATGCACGAGGGAGGACTCGAACCGCCGCCGGGATCAGCCGCACAGTCCACGACCGCAGCGCCCCAGACCGCTCGGCTAATCCCGCGCGGCGACTCATTCTTAATGGGAACTGCTAGTCTGTTAGTAAGTTGTGGGTCTTAAAATAGGATGCTACTCCCCTGTACACAGTGATATCATGGAGAGATACTGCTTAGAGAGATGGGGTGGAATAATGCACATGGGCGCTGATACACACTCTTTTGGTTGGAAATATTTTCACTGGATTTATTATTTAAGCAGCAACAATATTTCCTTCAATTACGAAATAAAATGTGTCGCCCAGCAGCAAAATAACATCTGATTATGCTGAAGATCCTCGAGTGTTTTAGATACTAGTGCAGTGGAACATTACATTTGGTAACATAGTATTCGACTGATGTCGCACGGTATATTCAGTTATTTTTCCTGCAGCTTCCACAGCGAATAGGAACAGTTATATAGCATTCCGAATACGTTCAGTGAGGCGAAAAAAATGGCTCCGAGCACTATGGGATTTAACATATGAGGTCATCAGTCCCCAAGAACTTAAAACTACTTAAACGTAACTAACCTAAGGACATCACACACATCCATGCCCGAGGCAGGATTCGAACCTGCGACCGTAACAGTCGCCTAGAACCGCTCGGTCATCGCGGCCGGCCTCAGTGAGGCAAGTCGAATGATTCGACGCAGATCAAGGAATGAAGTCAATGTTCCATAGAGCTTGAAGATGGTGCTGACATTATTTGTTATACTGGCACGAAGTTACTGCGGCTACGCTGTGAGGAAGTGTCTGTCAGACTTACAGGACTTACAGCTCAGGGAATATGGCCGTATAAATCCATACATAGAGATACGCTACCCAATTCGCTGCGAATCCCTAATGCAATTACTAGCTGAAATAAAGGGTGAAGCAAGTTTCAGAACTGGAAAATTTTTAACAAAATGTCGCTGCGGGAAAGTTCCTTATTCATGAAGGAGGAATACATCTTCCTACAACGAGAAGTCGACATATACGTATAACGGAAGTTACTGTGATGGAAATGTGGCAATTCACCAAAGCAAGACTCGAGAATTTGGTTCTGTCAGACTATTCAATCACTTTCGGTGCAATTTAGGAGGCATCACAGGACCAATTAAATTCAAAAATTAGAAACGCACGAGGCAATACTGATTGTACGACTTAACTTAGAAGATAGACTGAAGAAAGAGAAACATAAATTACAGCGTTTGTAGGTTAAGACAAAGCCTGCGGCAATGTAAACTGGAATAAAGCACTCCGTCTTCAGGTCACAAGTGGCCCATCGGACCTCAGGTGAGAATGCGGATAGGAGGGGCGTGTGGTCAGCACACCACTCTCCCGATCGTTATAATGGTATTCTTTGACCGGATCCGCTACTATTCGGTCGAGTAGCTCCTCAATTGGCATCACGAGGCTGAGTGCACCCCGAAAAATGGCAACAGCGCATGGCGGCTGGATGGTCACCCATCCAAGTGCCGGCCACGCCCGATAGCGCTTAACTTCGGTGCCCTCACGGGAACCGCTGTTTCCACTGCGGCAAGGCCGTTTCCTAAACTGGAATACATTATTTGTAATTCCAGAGGTAGCAGGGATAACTAAAATAGTGAGGGAACGGTTATCTACAATTTGTACACAAACCAGACGGCAAAATTCAAAGGATATGAAAGACGGGTAGTATTTTAGAAAAGTGTGAGGTAGAGTTATAACGTGTCGCTGATGTTACTCATCCTGCACACTGAGTAAGCAATAAAGGATACCAAGGAGACTTTTGGAAAAGGGATTAACGTGCAGGGAAAAAATGACATTGTAATTCTGTCAGGCACGGTAAAGGCGCAGGAACATCATTCGAACGGGATGAATAGTGTCCGTCCTGTTCTGGAGGATTACCGAGCAGTGTGGGGTCCGCATCAGATAGGATTAACGGAGGACGCCGAAAAAGTTCAGAGAAGGGCAGTACATTTTGTATAATCGCGTAGTAGGAGAGAGACGGCCACAGATATGATACCTGAATTGGGATGGCAATCATTAAAACAAAGGCGTTTTTCATTGCGAAGGGATATCCCCACGAAATTTCAGTAACCAACTTTGTTGTCCGAATGGGAAAATATTTCGTTGGCACTTACGTACGTAGAGATAAATGATCATCATAAGAAATCAGATGTCGCATGTAAAGAGTTAAGTGTTCTTTTTCCACGCGCTCTTCGGCAGTGGAATGGCAGAGGGAAAACTTGAGAGTTGTTGCAGAGTACAAAAAAATGGCTCTAAGCACTATGGGACCTAACATCTAAGGTCATCAGTCCCCTGGACTTAAAACTACTTAAACCTAACTAACCTAAGGACATGACACACACCCATGCCC
Organism: Schistocerca americana; assembly: GCF_021461395.2. Taxonomy (NCBI): domain Eukaryota; kingdom Metazoa; phylum Arthropoda; class Insecta; order Orthoptera; family Acrididae; genus Schistocerca; species Schistocerca americana. The sequence goes on from NC_060121.1 coordinate 606,632,486, forward strand.
GAGACAGGATTCGAACCTGCGACCGTAGCAGGCGCGCGGTTCCAGACTGAAGCGCCTAGAACCGCGCGACCACAGCGGCCGGCTGTTGCAGAGTAGTCATATAGGTGTAGATGTAGGAAATTACACATTGAATGCAGTAGATGAGTTTCGCCATTTGGGCAGCAAAATAGCACATTCTGGCCGATGTAGAGACGATATAAAATGCACGATTGCACAAACATTTTGTAGAAAAGAGAAAATTGTTTCAATTACTGTAAATGTAAATGTTATGCAGTACTAGAATGAGATTTTCATTCTGCAGCGGAGTGTGCGCTGATATGAAACTTCCTGGCAGATCAAAACTGTGTGCCGGACCGAGACTCCCTCGGGACCTTTGCCTTTCGCGGGCAAGTGCTCTACCATCTGAGCTACCCAAGCACGACTCACGCCCCGTATTCACAGTTTTACTTCTGCCAGTACCTCGTCTCCTACCTTCCAAACTTTACAGAAGCTTTCCTGGTCCCGAGTTCGAGTCTCGGTCCGGCACACAGTTTTGATCTGCCAGGAAGTTTCGTTATGCAGTACTTCTGGATGTAATTTTCTAGATTTTGAAGAAGTGAAACATGGACGATAAACAGTTTGGACAGGAATAGAACAGATGATTTTGAAATGTGGTGACACAGAAGAATGCTGAAGATAAGATCGGGTAACCTATGAAAAGGTAATGAATAGAATTGGGGAGGATGCAAAGGAAGGGGTCGGTCGATACGACACAATTTGAGGCATCAGAGGAATGGTGTTTTCCTCGTAGAGAGAAGTGTAGGAGGTTAAATATTGTAGAGAGCCACCAAGTATTGGCTACAGCAAGCGGGTTCAAGTGGATATGGGTTGCTATAATTAAAGGGAGATGAAGAAGCTTGTGCAGAACACGGAGAGCTTTATGAAAGAACTCTTTGGACTGGGGACCAAAACACCAATAAGGATAGGCCGGGGACTTACGATACATTGGGTAGACCACAGAAGCCGGTTTCATTGTGCACCAGTCAGTGTCAGCAGTGAGGAAGACGCTGCTGTTTTTCCGGGAAGCAGTCTACAAAGGTGACGCAAGATTGTGGAACGGCCATTCATCAGAGCGGTTTGTCGAGCAGTATTTCACGGCGGGACTCTGGCGTAAGCCTCGTCACTCACGCAGGGCAGTGATTAATCGGCTGCGAGCTGCGCAGCGCTGAGGAGAGCCGTGTTTCGGGGAAGACGCAGCGGCAGCAGCAGCAGCCGCCGCGGGCTGGCCGGCTGTGTTTGTAGCGCGTCGCCCACGCTCCGCCCCGCTCCCCACAGACCCAGGCCAGACTTCCGTCCGCCGCGCCGCCGGTATTTATAGGAATCGCGACGAGAGGTGCGCGCGCCGCTACACGCCCGGCGACGGGTTCCGGCGGCAGGTGAGGGCCGGGGCGGGGCGGGGGTTCACGCCACGCTCAGCTGCCGGGATGCAAGAGGGGCATCGTGGCGGCTATTACCCTCCTCTCCCTCTCAACCCTCCCCCCCCCCCCCCTCCCAAAAAAATATTTTAACCATTTCCACGGGAGCCCATGCAAACGTGCGTGTTACACCTTTTTTTCCACACTAATACATAACCCCTACAGGGCGAAGTCGCAAGAGGCCGATGATGTTTCCGGTATTCGACGTCCCACATATTGTCTACCATGCAACAACAATATTGGCTGTTAATGGCAACAGAACAGGGGACGGAACTAGAGCTATCCAATGATGTGCACAGCGTGAGGCAAGGGGGCGAAGTTGAGCTGTTTAGTCGACGAGTAACTCCCAACAGTACTACCGTGCTAGTGGTGTTCACACAAAGCGGAGCATTGGCAAAGATAAACAACGAAAATATTGCATTATACGAGGGTCTACATCTACATCTAAATTTATACTCCGCAAGCCACCAAACGGTGTGTGGCGGAGGGCACTTTACGTGCCACTGTCATTACCTCCCTTTCCTGTTCCATTCGCGTATGGTTCGCGGGAAGAATGACTGTCTGAAAGCCTCCGTGCGCGCTCGAATCTCTCTAATTTTACATTCGTGATCTCCTCGGGAGGTATAAGTAGGGGGAAGCAATATATTCGATACCTCATCCAGATACGCACCCTCTCGAAACCTGGACAGCAAGCTACACCATGAAGCAGAGTGCATCTCTTGCAGAGTCTGCCACTTGAGTTTGCTAAAAATCTCTGTAACGCTATCACACTTACCAAATAACCCTGTGACGAAACGCGCCGCTTTTCTCTGGATCTTCTCTATCTCCTCTGTCAACCCGACCTGGTACGGATCCCCACTGATGATCAATACTTAAGTATAGGTCGAACAAGTGTTTTGTAAGCCACCTCCTTTGTTGATGGACTACATTTTCTAAGGACTCCCCCAATGAATCTCAACCTGGCATCCGCCTTAGCAACAATTAATTTTACATGATCATTCCACTTCAAATCCGTATGCATACTCCCAGATATTTTACAGAAGTAACTGCTGTCAGTGTTTGTTCCGCTATCATATAATCATACAGTAAAAGGATCCTTCTTTCTATGTACTCGCAATACATTACATTTGTCTATGTTAAGGGTCAGTTGCCACTCCCTGCACCAAGTGCCTATCCGCTGTAGATCTTCCTGCATTTCGCTGGAATTTTCTAACGCTGCAACTCCTCTGTATACTACAGTATCATCCACGAAAAGCCGCATGGAACTTCCGACACTATCTACTAGGTCATTTATATATATATTGTGAAAACCAATGGTCCCATAACACTCCCCTGTGGCACGCCAAAGGTTACTTTAACGTCTGTAGACGTCTCTCCATTGAGAACAACATGCTGTGTTCTGTTTGCTAAAAAGTCTTCAATCAGGCCACACAGCTAGTCTGATATTCCGCAGGCTCTTACTTTGTTTATCAGGCGACAGTGCGGAACTGTATCGAACGCCTTCCGGAAGTCAAGGAAAATGGCATCTACCTGGGAGCCTGTATCTAATATTTTCTGTGTCTCATGAACAAATAAAGCGAGTTTGGTCTCACACGATCGCTGTTTCCGGAATCCATGTTGATTCCTACAGAGTAGATTGTGGGTTTCCAGAAATGACATGATACGCGAGCAAAAAACATCTTCTAAAATTCTACAACAGATAGATGTCAGAGATGTAGGCCTATAATTTTGCACATCTGCTCGACGAACCTTCTTGAAAACTGGGACTACCTGTGCTCTTTTCCAATCATTTGGAACCTTCCGTTCCTCTAGAGACTTGTGGTACACGGCTGTTAGAAGGGGTGCAAGTTCTTTCGCGTACTCTATGTCACTCCAAAAGAAATGCATACTATTTTTTTTAAATCTATCTTTTATTCTACACGTTCGAAAGTTTTACAGTGTGTAGATACATCCTTTAGGAACAATATATTCATTTCTCCACATAATTTCAATCCCTATCAACTGTCTTATGCCATCTTGGAACCAGCGCCCGTATAAACGCATGGTAAAATCCTGGACCAACCTGTTGGAGCCACTGTTTGGCAGCGTGCACAAGGGAGTCATCATCTTCAAACCTTGTTACACGAAGAGAGTCTTTCAGTTTCCCAAAGAGATGATAGTCTAATGGAGCCAGGTCAGGGCTGTAAGGCGGGTGTTTCAGTGTTGTCCACCTGAGTTTTGTGATAGCTTCCATGGTTTTTTGACATGTTGCTGTGCCTTGTCGTGCAACAGCAAAACATCCTGCTTTTGCCGATGTGGTCGAACACGACTCAGTCGAGTTTGAAGTTTCTTCAGTATCGTCACATATGCATCAGAATTTAAGGTGGTTCCACTTGGCATGATGTCCACAAGCAAGAGTCCTTCGGAATCGAAAAACACCGTAGCCATAACTTTTCCAGGAGAAGGTGTGGTTTTGAATTTTTATTTTCCTTGGGTGAATTTGCATGATGCCACTCCATTGATTGCCTCTTCGTCAATGGTGAAAAATGATGGAGCCATGTTTCATCACCTATCACAATTCTTCCAAGAAATTCATCTGCACCACTCTCGTACCGTTCCAAAAGTAAGCTGCATACCGTTTTTCTTGTGTCTTTGTGAGCCACTGTCAACATCCTGGGAACCCACCTGGCACAAACCTTTTTTAACGCCAACACTTTCAGTATTCTGCAAACACTTCCTTCCCCTATCACAACGTAGCGTGACAATTCGTTCACTGTGATGCGTCTGTCAGCAGTCACCAATTCGTTAACTCTCTGCACATCGTCTGGAGTGTGTGCAGTACGAGGCCTGCCGCTGCGAGGACAATCCTCAAAATTGCCGTGCCCGCTTTCATCACGTAAACTGCTTGCCCACCGACTAACTGTACTGCGATCGACAGTTAACACACCACTTTTAAATGGGCCTTACCAAAGAACTTGCGACCTCTCACTCAAGGGGTTTCTTGCGAGTCTCTTGTCTTGGTTACAACCCAGATGGAACGATTGTGCACGTTCCGCGCAATTAAAGGACCACTTTTTCGAAACCGCATAATTGTCACCCTTTGCGACATGTAAGTTTGAAATTTGGCTCAAGCGTGCCTACGACCTTCCTCTGTAAAATTATGCAGAAGCGTGGCGCCCTGCGACGTCACCCTCGGATTTGGCGACGCTTCAAACAGCAAGGTGTTGACACGTGCGAAGAAGAAAAGCCAGAAGTTAGAAGTTCATGTGAGGTTTAAGATGGTTTATTTATATCACATTGGCACGGACGTTCACCACAATTCTGCCCAACGCTATCGTGGACGTGTCATACGATGGCAAGGCCATCACATCCCCTCTTACCCACATTACACCACTTCAAAGCCTCTGCAATGGAGGTCAGAACCGCGACGCCCACCGTTGAAATCATGCCGTTTCTTTTAAGTAGACGAGAAAAGCATTTCAGACACACTGCCACTCGGAATCGACACGAAAACGCCTTAGGGGTGGCACGAAGGGCATCAGTGAAACCGTTCCTTTTCTTGGGGCGTCGATTCCCACACGTTTCACAGTCGGAAACTACAGTTGTCAGTGTGATGAGCAACAGGACGACGCCCGCAGCTCGTGGTCGTGCGGTAGCGTTCTCGCTTCCCACGCCCGGGTTCCCGGGTTCGATTCCCGGCGGGGTCAGGGATTTTCTCTGCCTCGTGATGGCTGGGTGTTGTGTGATGTCCTTAGGTTAGTTAGGTTTAAGTAGTTCTAAGTTCTAGGGGACTGATGACCATAGATGTTAAGTCCCATAGTGCTCAGAGCCATTTGAACCATTTTTGAACAGGACGACGTGCTTGACACCTCCCGGACTCTTCAATCCTTCTCTAAAGATATCGAGGGCCAGCAATCCCATTGCACATGACCGCAACCCTCTGGAATGCATTGCGACCACAAGCTTTTCTCCGGTCTATAGGGTGGAACCACTAGGGACAGTTAAAAATCATTCAACGAAATTCGAACGTGATCCCAAGCAGCAAAGCGTGCTTATGCTTTTTCACTCCCCCTGTTTCACGCCCTTCTCCGGCGCCATCAGCGAGGAGTGCAACATTGCCACATGCGTGAATACAATTGCGACCGGTCACTGTAAGGCACCCCCCCCCCGCCTCCCCAGTTCGGGAATACGCTTGGTGGCATCGCAGTGGGGGACAACTACGGGAATTCGAAAAAGTGGTTCTTTAATTTCGTTGCGCAGTCTATTTCTCTCTTGTTTATGCTGCCATTCGGCTGCAGTAGATTTCGACATATGTAACTGACTTTTTCCAAGGCGTATGTTTCTTGTTGTCACAGCGTTTCTAACTGGTAACCACGTTAAATGGAGTTTCCACCTTTAATGCATTGTCGGGGAAGACATCCTAGAAGAAACGATATTGTCGGACATGACTTAGTCACCACAGCCTGGGGGATTGTTCCCAGAACGAACTTTCACTCTGCAGCTGACTCTAGTCCAGCAAGTTTCGCAGAAGATCTCCTCCGACTTTAGGGAGGTAGGAGATGAGGCACTTGTGGAAGTAAAGTTGTGACTGCTCGTGAGATGTGCTCTGCTAGGTCACCTGGTAGAACACTTGCTCACGAAAGGCAAAGGTTTCAGGTTCGAGTCCCGGTCTGGCACACAGTTTTCATCTGCCAGGGAGTTTCAAGTTTGTCAGTCAACCGTTTCAATCATGGAACTCTTCAAACTGCTCTTCTTTTTTGGTATTTTAAAAAATTTACATACTTTGAGCACATACAGATTTAGCTAATTATCGGGTTTTCATGTGTCGCAAACCGAGCGAGAAGAAAATTATCAAAATTCTGAACCATTAACAGCCGTATGCGACGTGTTACAAAGAGTGGCTTATTGTGTCAAGCCTCGTAATGGGATGAACACAAATTATACAATTACTGTAAATTGAGCGAGGACGTATTTTGAACCTGCGGCGGGCTAAATCTTCCTTCCGAAGAATTACTTAACAAACTGGATAAAGATTGTCAACCGCAGCACTTCCAGCGACGTAAATATAAATATATGTAGACTGTAGCGCCGAAGAAACTGGTATAGGCATGCGTATTGAAATAGAGAGATACAGTATGTAAACAGGCAGAATACGGCGCTGCGGTCGGCAACGCCTTTATAAATACAAGTGTCTGCCGCAGTCGTTACATCGGTTACTGCTGCTACAAATGGCAGGTTATCAAGATTTTCGTGCGTTTGAACGTGGTGTTATAGTCGGCGCACGAGCGATGGCACACAGCATCTCCGAGGTAGCGATGAAGTGGGGATTTTCCCGTAAGACCATTTCACGAGTGCACCGTGAATATCATAAATCCGGAAAAACATCAAATCCCCGACGTCGCTGCGGCCGGAAAAAGATCCTGAAAGAACGGGACCTACGACGACTGAAGAGAAAAATGTTCAAATGTGTGTGAAATCTTATGGGACTTAACTCCTAAGGTCATCAGTCCCTAAGCTTACACACTACTTAACCTAAATTATCCTAAGGACAAACACACACACCCATGCCCGAGGGGGGACTCGAACCTCCGCTGGGACCAGCCGCACAGTCCACGAGACTGAAGAGAATCGGTCGAATTGACGGAAGTGCAACCCTTCCGCAAATTTTTGCAGATTTCAATGCTGGGCCGCCAACAAATGTCAGCGTGCGCACCATTCAACGAAACATCATCGATATGGGTGTTCGGAGACGATGGCCCTCTCGTGAATCTTGATGACTGCACGACACAAAACTTTGCGCCTTGCCAGGCCCCATTAACACCGACATTTGACTGTCGATGATTGGAAACATGTTGCTGGTCGGACAAGTCTCTTTTCAAATTGTATCGAGCACATGGACGTGTACGGGTACGGAGACAACCTCTCGAGTCGATGGAGCCTGCATGCCAGCAGGGGACTGTTCAAGCTGGTGGAGACGCTGTGATGGTGTGGGGCATGTGCAGGTAGAGTGATATGGGGCCCCTGATACGTCTAGTTACATCTCTGACAGGTGACACGTACGAAAGCATTCTATCTAATCAGCTGCATGAATTCATGTCCAGTGTGCATTCTGACGGACTTTGGCAATTCCAGCAGGACAATGCGACACCCTACGCGTCCAGAATTGCTACGTAGTGGCTCCAGGGACACTCTTCTTAGTTTAAACACTTCCGCTGGCCACCAAACTCCCCAGATATGAACACCATTGAGCATATCTGGGGTGCCTTGCAACGTGCTGTTCAAAAGAGATCTCCAGCCCCTCGTACTGTTACGGATTTATGGACAGCCCTGCAGGATTCATGATGTTATTTCCCTCCAGCACTACTTCAGACGTTAGTCGAGTCCATGCCATGTCGTGTTGCAGCAGTTCTGCGAGCTCGCGGGGGTCCTACACAATGTTTGGCAGGTGTACCAGTTCCTTTGTCTCTAATACTCAACATAAAAGCAACGCTTATCGGGAAGAAACACACCTCCGTAGCCGAGGCCGCTAATGCACTCTTGTGCGTTGCCGCTCGATTCGGAGCGAAGCCAGTTCGAAACCTGGTCATGTAAAATTTTCACTTTTAGTATTTGGCCGGCAATGGAAGGAGAGATGGTGGAGTAACTTGCTGATCACCAGTGTTTGCGCCAATGTCTTGGATTAAATTTCAAATCTCTCCGCAGTGCCTCACGAAGTCAGGGCATGTGACACTGTTGGTACGTCAATCGGATGCGGACATCAAGCTCGGCGTCCCTCATGGAGGAGAGGACTAGGCCATGTGTCGGTACCGCGTTTCATCTCCTCCCTTCCCATCACCCATAGCAACGCAACACTACACTGTACTGGCACTGATCACACGACACAGATACATACTTCACAACAAGGAGGGGGAAGACAACAGCACACCAGCTCCACTACGACCTTGTACAGAAACAGCGTTGTAGGATTCCTGCATCTGACCCCATATGCTCTTTTTCTGAGTATGGGGCTACTTTGACTTTGATCTGGAAAAAGTGTGTCGGGACGTCAGACAGAAATGTCTCTAATTACAGTGTTACTGATTTCGCTGAAGATGATAGTTCAGTCATTTTTTTTTTTCGTTGATTGGTTTATTGGAGTTGCCATTTAGTTAATTCAATCCAAATGTAAATTACAGCATAAAATAAGAACGAAGATAAAGCAAGATCACGATATAGAACAGTTCAGTTCTCTTTCCACTGAAAGAGAATTTTAAAATATACTAAACAAACTAATAACATAAAATTTCAGAAGTTTTTCGCAAACAGAGAAGCAGTAATAGCTCCAAAACGTATTCAGTTTTAAGATTCGTCTATAAACTGAAGTTTAATTATAGTTCCTCATGAAGTGGAAGGTCTCCATAAAAACAACACTCGTCATCATATCTGCTCCGAATTATGGGTACAATGCGAACACGTAGTGGACCTCCTTTCCAAATAGTTGATCACTATAACTACATGAATCTCTTTTCCTCGCACCCCTCTCTCTCTCCACCACCCCCTTCTTTTTCACTCAGTCTCTCTCTCTATCCCTCTCTCTGACATACACACACATACACACACACACACACACACACACACACACACAAACACAAACACACACACGAACACACACACCTTACTGTATATAAAACATACAAAGTTTAAATTTTGCAGACGCTATATTGACTGTTTGCTTCTTCGCAGAATTCCGCGAATTTCTGCAGCAGTGTGAACGCGATATGAGACTTCCAAGAAGTCGAGAATCTGCAAACAAACAAACTCGTTCGGGCAGGCCACTCCGCCAAATGTTTCAGTTTATTGACTAGCGGATCGGCGCGACTGCATCTCTCTTTCCGTGCGTTATCTGCCGTGATATGTTTTCCTGTGATGTCCTGCTGTTCATAGTCCGGCAAAACGTAATTTGTAGTCACGCTAATCGCACTTTCTTAACGCTTCGTGCTTCTGACCTACATGTATACTGCAAAGTGGGAGGAATTTTTTTTTTCAACTTCCGCAGTTTCTCTGTACTTACATTGCTACTCTATCATAAAGGTATCACATATTTTATGTTTAAATCAGATCACGCTACAAGTATACAACATTTGTAAACCTACCTTACACCAGGTGCGTGGCTACGTCGCCTATAGGGCACGTATACATGAAAACTCCAGTAACAATTTTGGAAGTTGTTACTGATTTTTTAAATTATTATTATTATTATTATTATTATTTTTTATAGCAGACCTACAGTCTCTAGTGGTCCATTACCGAGATATTTTATGTCCCAACATGTACTACAGACAACAAAAGAGACGTGAAATATGACGCTAGCGTACTGAATGGAAATATTTAGTGTTTTCAGACGAGTTCCCAATTAATCTTTTATGCAGTAAAGAAAGATTAGTATGGCATTGTTTTCTGTGAGACCTTCGAGGGGTAGGTTCGCCCGCATAGCCAAAAAGGGGCTTCTGCCATAGCGTGCTGTGGCTTTTCTCCTCGTGGTAAGTGTACAAAATGTTTAAAATCCTCAACGTGCCAGGAGGCAGCAACTGTAACATACTCTTCGTGTAGAAAAACTAAAAAAACAGCCACATCTGTTGAAATAGTGCAAGGTTTATTGACCCGAGTTTCGACGTCTTTACCATCGTCTTCTTGAGAAGCATCAATGATTAACACTGGTCGCATGATGGTGTGGAGCTACATATTCAACGTATCATGATGGTGTGGAGCTACATATTCAACGTATCCCACAACATCATGTAACCAGTTTTTATCATTGATCCTTCTCAAGAAGACGTTTCTAAAGACGTCGAAACCTGGGTCAAGGGGTTTTCAGTAACCCTTGTACTATTGCAGATGTTTTGGCTGTTTTTTCACCTTTTTCCTACACCAATTGTATAAAGTTGTATAAAGTGTGTCGGTTGAGTGTAGGTGCTTGTAACGGGTTTGAGTGTAGAGTGTGGTGTTTTGTCTGTGTGGTCTTTTAATGAGAGAAGAGAAGGGTGAAACCCTATGCCAGCACATACACTGTCTCAAAAAAAAAAAAAAAAAAAAAAAAAAAAAAAAAAAAAATAAGGGCGGGGTAGCACCCGTATCGGGAGGAGGAAATGAAAAATATACGGGTTAAGACTACTAATTCGAGTCAAATTTACAAAGAACTTGAAAATATGAAGCAATTATGGGGCAAGACGTTGGATCCCTTCTCGCTTCGCCGGCCGGTGTGGCCTTGCGGTTCTAGGCGCTTCAGTCTGGAACCGCGTGACCGCTACGGTCGCAGATTCGAATCCTGCCTCGGGCATGGATGTATGTGATGTCCTTAGGTTAGTTAGGTTTAAGTAGTTCTAAGTTTTAGGGGACTGATGACCACAGATGTTAAGCCCCATAGTGCTCAGAGCCATTTGAACCATTTGAACCTTCTCGCCTCGATGCATGAATTGATTCTGTTGGGAAGGGGCTCATAAAGCCGTTGTATTCTCTCCTGAGGCAAGCTGACTCACAACTGTTGTAACTGGTCCTTGATATTCTGAGTAATGACAATGGGACGGAGTTTGAGGTCCCAGCCAGTCCCACACATGTTCTATCGGGGACAGATCTGGGGATGTTGCTGGCCATGGGAGTACATCACGACGTCATAATAAAGACACGTGCCACGTGTGAATGGGAATTTTCTTGTTGGAAAATGGCAACACGATTCTGTCGTACCACAAGGCGTCCGTAAAACACCGTTGGCCGATACAGTTCTCTCAGTCACCAGAAGCCGTGACCTGAAGTCATACCCGGTAGCTCTACACACCATGACGCCAGGACTTATACCGCTGCACCTGTCAAAAACACTGGAAGTGCGGAACCTCTTACCAGGTAGCCGCCATACTCGCCGGCAATGGTCATATGAGTGGTGCACAACAGAGTGCTACGCCATTCATCAGCAGTCTGTGCTCCTCGGTCAAGGCGCCACGTCAAACGCAGCCGCTTGTGTTGTAGTGTTAACGGTGGTCTTTGCATGGGAAGGAAATTCCCTGCCCCGCTGCTGCTAGTCTCCAGCGAATGATGGGGAATGGCACAGACTGTTTGCAGGGATCCCATTACTAGTCCCCGGATGGCAGGTGCAGATGAGAATGAGTCACGATACACTTGGTACATGACAAGGCGATCCTTTGTTACGGTGGTTAGATGTGGTCAACCAAAATCTTGACGACGAGTATTTCCGCTCTCACGTTCCCATGCCATCAAACGTCGGGCCACTGCCACATCCGGATGTCCCACAAATCTGGATACTGCACTGGTCAACCAGCTGCCCACATGCAGACCCACAGTGAGACCGCCTTCAAACTCTGTCAGGTCTCGCACGAGTACACGGAATCTCCTTGTCCTTCCCAGTTATTACACAACATCTTACGCTAGCTACGCCCCTTATGTACCCTACCAGGTGTGGTAACAACACTAAAAACGAACAACACCAATGCAATCTAGCGGCCGTTTACCTGTCGCAAAGAACAGCAGCTCTAATCATTTGCGTATTATCTGCGGGTATGTATACGTGTGCAAAGTTACATTGACATCACAGCAGAATCACATGCCCTTACTCTAAGAGGCACTGCGGAAGGCTCTGGAATTTAAATAGTGTTAAGTCTGATGATAAGAAACTTTACGTCACCACCTACCCTCCCAGTTGCCAGCCAAATACTGGACGTGAAAATTTTTTCCACCACCGGGATTGCAGCCCTGACCGAGTAGAGCGCCACTGCATAGGCGTACCTTGGAGACCTCAGGTATGGACGGCGTGATGCTCTCAAACGTGTTACATGCTAACAGCAACTGGCGACGACATAACAGACAAATTACACTACTGGCCGTTAAAATTGCTACACCAAGAAGAAATGCAGATGATAAACGGGTATTCATTGGACAAATATATTATACTAGAACTGACATGTGATTACATTTTCACGCAATTTGGGTGCATAGAGCCTGAAAAATCAGTACCTAGAACAACCACCTCTGGCCGTAATAACGGCCTTGATACGCCTGGGCATTGAGTCAAACAGAGCTTGGATGGCGTGTACAGGTACAGCTGCCCATGCAGCTTCAACACGATACCGCAGTTCATCAAGAGTAGTGACTGGCATATTGTGACGAGCCAGTTGCTCGGCCACAATTGACCAGAGATCTGGAGAATGTGGTTGCCAGGGCAGCAGTCGAACATTTTCTGTATCCAGAAAGGCCCGTACATGACCTGCAATATGCGGTCGTGCATTATCCTGCTAAAATGTAGGGTTTCGCAGGGATCGAATGAAGGGTAGAGCCACGGGTCGTAACACATCTGAAATGTAACGTCCACTGTTCAAAGTGCCGTCAATGCGAACAAGAGGTGACCGAGACGTGTAACCAATGGCACCCCATACCATCACGCCGGGTGATACGCCAGTACGGCGATGACGAATATACGCTTCCAATGTGCGTTCACCGCGTTGTCGCCAAACACGGAGGCAACCATCATGATGCTGTAAACAGAACCTGGATTCATTCGAAAATATGACGTTTTGCCATTCGTGCACCAGGTTCGTCATTGAGTACACCAAAGCACGCGCTCCTGACTGTGATGCAGCGTCAAGGGTAACCGCAGCCATGGTCTCCGAGCTGATATTCCACGCTGCTGCAAACGTCGTCGAACTGTTCGTGCAGTTGGTTGTTGTCTTGCAAACGTCCCCATCTGTTGACTCAGGGATCGAGACGTGGCTGCACGATCCGTTACAGTCATGTGGATAAGATGTCTGTCATCTAGTGATACGCGGCCGTTGGGATCCAGCACGGCGTTCCGTATTACCCTCCTGAACCCACCGATTCCATATTCTGCTAACAGTCATTGGATCTCGAGCAACGCGAGCAGAAATGTCGTGATACGATAAACCGCAATCGCGATAGGCTACAATCCGACCTTTATCGAAGTCGGAAACGTGATGGTACGCATTTCTCCTCCTTACACGAGGCATCACAACGTTTCACCAGGCAACGCCGGTCAACTGCTGTTTGTGTATGAGAAATCGGTTGGAATCTATCCTCATGTCAGCACGTTGTAGGTGTCGCCACCGGTGCCAACCTTGTGTGAATGCTCTGAAAAGCTAATCATTTGCATATCAGAGCATCTTCTTCCTGTCGGTTAAATTTCGCGTCTGTAGGGAAGACACAGGCAGCTGCTCATCCATTGCAGTGTCAATAGTGAATAAGAAAAAGCAAGAAAAAGTACAGCTGCGCCTTCTGGTCTTAATGGGCTAACCGGGGCGAACGACCGCCGTGTCATCTTCTGCGAATGGCACCATTGGATGCGGTATAACGGGCCTTGGGTTCAGCACACGCACACGCACAAAAAGCCCATCATAAAGGCGTTGTTTTTTGTATACCCTCTTGAAATGTAATAACAGAAAATGCGATTACGGTATATAAAAATGTTGCTTCCGCAAGCATCAGGTAACCTGTAGCCTAGTTACTGCTGGTAAAAAAACGAAATTCAGTTTCTGTTGCAGTAAGCTATCTGCATTAAGAGTTGCGCTACGGATCACCAAATAAGAGAATTTAACTGTGGTAGTCAACTCACGGGCAGGACATTTTCTCTGAGCAATTATGGAAATAAATTTTTGAACGAAGTTATAAAAACCTCACGATTTGCTCATTTGGAGATTTAGTATTATACGCTGTCCAGTAAGATTAATATTTCCATCTATCAAAAGCCTGAATAACCTCATTTGCAGCGCGGACGACTGCATGAGGTGCAGGAAGAGTGTCAGTGAGGTTCTGATAGGTACCGACAAGAACGTGGTCCACGCCAAGTCCAGTGCCCTGGCCATCTGCGCTATGTTCCTCGTTTTAGGATTCATGGCGCGAGCAGCCCTATCGAGGTGGTGGTGGTAAGTTCCTATGGGACCATACTGCTGAGGTCATGGTCCCTAGGCTTACACACTACTTAATCTAACTTAAACTAACTTACGCTAACGACTACACACACACCCATGGCCGATGACGGACTCGGACCTCCGACGGGGGGAGCCGAGCGAACCGTGGCAAAGGGGCCTCTGACAGCGCGTCTACCCCGTGCGGACCGATCGAGGTGCTCCCATAGATTCTCGACTGGATTAAATCGGTCGAGTTTGGTAGCCAGGGAAGTACGATAAACTCATCCTGGTGCTGTTCGAACAATGCACGTACACTGCGAACTGCGTGACACGTTGCGTTGTACTGCTGGCAGATGCCACTGTGACCGCGAAAAGCGAACTGTACGTAGGAGTGGATATGGTCCCCAAGGATAGATACATACTTCTGTTGATCAACTGTGCCTTCCCGAGTGACGAGGTCGCCCAGGAAATGCAGTCCGACCTCGACCCTTCCGATGATTGTGCAGGGTATTTTCTTTCAGATATTTCGTGCCGTACTCGCCAACGGCCATCTTTAGGATGGAGCAGAAAACGTGCAGTAACGTTCGCTGAACGTCGTTGAGGAAACACTGTTGGTAGGCGCTTGGTTCATCTGGGCGATCAGTTGCTCAACACTCGCCCGTCTATTCTCCCGCACACATCTCCGCAGCACTCGTTCACCCCTGTCACCACGGTTACCTCGCCTCCGGTTTTGGATAGCGTCATTTTACCGTGCACATTATGCTCTAACCACGGCAGCACGCGATCAGTTTCAGGAACGCTGCCATCCTTGATCCCAAAGCCAACGATCATTCCCCTTTGGACATCATATGAATCGCTCCATTTCCGCATTACAAAAACGACTGTACTGTTTTCTGCGTCCCTTCCCCTCCCCGTCCCCCCCCCTCCACTCCTACGACATGCTTTTTACACCCTCCACTGACAGTGCTGCTACCTGCCGGCGGTGGTCACATTGATGTGACTGGACTGTGTATTTTATACTGTGAAAATAAATACTGCTACGTGTATTCCTTTCCCAAAGCCTCCAAAGTATTGTGTGTATGTTCACATGGGGACACTACTGAACAAAGTACCTCAGGTTGCTGGTTTGTTACCCGTGTATCCTTATCGTAGAATTAATTTATTTTTTATGCGAAACTCCGTAACAGATGATACATAACAAAGAAGTTAGCTAGTTTGTATCCGTGAGACTAATCTTGACTACTTCGGGTCTAGAGTCCGAACACTGAATGGCATTACTACTAGATTTGATTAAGATACATATATTAGTAAACGATTTAATGTATCGAAGTGCGAAACAATGTTGTATTTATTACTTAAGCTTACATATTTATATTCGAAGGACAAGGGATAAATGAATCGTAGAGTATTAACGATGATTATACATAAAGCACTCTTGTCGTCCTATATCGTCCGACAGTCATCTCGTTCATCTTATGCAGAATTCATGAACTAGTAATGCGTAATTATCATGCACAGTTAATAGTCTAACATTGTAGAGAAGCTTAGTAAAGACAAGGAATAAGTCAACGAAAATGACCTTTATCAACATTTGCAGGTAGAATAAAAAATGAAAGCCAGAACTGCAACACACGATGATCACCAGAGTGATTATATGGACTCAGAATGGAGTCCTCTATGGACGGAGGAAGGAGGACATGAAAAGTAGACTAGCAGTGGGAGAGAGGGCATTCCTGGCCAAGACAAATCCACTCGTATCAAACATATGCCTTAATTTGAGGAACAAAATTTTCGAAAACGTACGTTTCGAGCACAATATCGCATGCCAGTGAAACATGGACCGCGCGAAAACCGGAAAAGAAGGAAATCGATGCTTTTGATACGTTGGTGCAACAGACGAATATTGAAAATTTGGTGGACTGATAAAGTCAGAAATGAGGTTCTCCGCACGTTCGGCGAGCAAAGGAATGAATGGTAAACACTGACAAGAAGAAGGGACAGGATGATAGGACTTCTGTTACGACATCGGCGAAAAACTTCCATGGTACTAGAGGGAACGGCAGAGGGTAGAAGTTGTAGAGGAAGACAGAGTTTGGGACACGTCCAGCAAATAATTGAAGACTTAGGTTTCAAATGCTACTCTGAGACGAAAAGGTTGGCACAGGAGAGAAATTCGTGGCGGGTCACATCAAACCAGCCAGAAGACTGGCGATTCATAAAAAAGGTCCAAAATTATCATTTAGCTTTCGAAGAATAAAGCAGCAGGAATTGTGGACATTATAAGCATGTTCAACACAGAATACTTTCCAGTTGCTTATCCACGTGATTGGGCTTGCGTCCTCACCGCCTGCGCAGAACATTCCAGCCAGGAAAAGGCGCACAGGCTGGGCGCACCTGCTGCTGAGAGGAAAACCGACGCTTCGGCAGTCCGCAGGTAGGACCGAAAAATTACATAAGTTGAGTAAGCAAACACAGAAATGAAAGACGCTCCACTAAGTAAAAATAACAGGAAGACTAACTCCTAAGAATGATAGACACAGTCAGTGCGCTAAGCCACAAGAGCACTTCCTATTCTACCCTCAGAGTAGACATGCGGTGATCCTGGAGGAGGGAACCGGTCATAGGGATTTCGATCTTCCCTCTCAAATAATATTTTAAGAGAAGTACTTACATTCCTACGTCCGTCTCCATAGCTGAGTGGTCAGAGTATCAGATTCCAAAGTGGATCACACGGGTTCGATTTCCGGTACGCGCACGGACTTTTCGTCAGTGAGAGGACTGGAACAGGGTGCACTGGGCCTCTTCGTACCGAATTCTCTTATTATTTTTTCCAGAAGAACAAAAGTGACAAAAGGTTCATGAAACCACAGGTAGAGCCAGAGCCAGAAAACCAAACCAGTAACGAAAATCAGAAGTCGAAATATCCTCTAAAAAAGAGAGAGAGAGAATGAGAGCAGATTTCTCGAACATAAGCAGAAACGAGTGAAATAAACAACATTCCTTATCTACAAGCTAGCGTCACTACAATCTTCAGACCTGTATTCAGGCTTTAGTGCCAGGTGAAATTTTGATAATGGTGAGTGCACACTTCGATGTTGTCACTGTTGTGAGACTTTGTTTCTGTTCTTGTCTTTAAATCAGTTGAAGAGTTGGAATGGAAAGCATCCTAAATGTCAGATCTGACATTTGCCAGGAGACTGGAACAACAATATACACTCCTGGAAATGGAAAAAAGAACACATTGACACCGGTGTGTCAGACCCACCATACTTGCTCCGGACACTGCGAGAGGGCTGTACGAGCAATGATGACACGCACGGCACAGCGGACACACCAGGAACCGCGGTGTTGGGCGTCGAATGGGGCTAGCTGCGCAGCATTTGTGCACCGCCGCCGTCAGTGTCAGCCAGTTTGCCGTGGCATACGGAGCTCCATCGCAGTCTTTAACACTGGTAGCATGCCGCGACAGCGTGGACGTGAACCGTATGTGCAGTTGACGGACTTTGAGCGAGGGCGTATAGTGGGCATGCGGGAGGCCGGGTGGACGTACCGCCGAATTGCTCAACACGTGGGGCGTGAGATCTCCACAGTACATCGATGTTGTCGCCAGTGGTCGGCAGAAGGTGCACGTGCCCGTCGACCTGGGACCGGACCGCAGCGACGCACGGATGCACGCCAAGACCGTAGGATCCTACGCAGTGCCGTAGGGGACCGCACCGCCACTTCCCAGCAAATTAGGGACACTGTTGCTCCTGGGGTATCGGCGAGGACCATTTGCAACCGTCTCCATGAAGCTGGGCTACGGTCCCGCACACCGTTAGGCCGTCTTCCGCTCACGCCCCAACATCGTGCAGCCCGCCTCCAGTGGTGTCGCGACAGGCGTGAATGGAGGGACGAATGGAGACGTGTCGTCTTCAGCGATGAGAGTCGCTTCTGCCTTGGTGCCAATGATGGTCGTATGCGTGTTTGGCGCCGTGCAGGTGAGCGCCACAATCAGGACTGCATACGACCGAGGCACACAGGGCCAACACCCGGCATCACGGTGTGGGCAGCGACCTCCTACACTGGCCGTACACCACTGGTGATCGTCGAGGGGACACTGAATAGTGCACGGTACATCCAAACCGTCATCGAACCCATCGTTCTACCATTCCTAGACCGGCAAGGGAACTTGCTGTTCCAACAGGACAATGCACGTCCGCATGTATCCCGTGCCACCCAACGTGCTCTAGAAGGTGTAAGTCAACTACCCTGGCCAGCAAGATCTCCCGATCTGTCCCCCATTGAGCATGTTTGGGACTGGATGAAGCGTCGTCTCACGCGGTCTGCACGTCCAGCACGAACGCTGGTCCAACTGAGGCGCCAGGTGGAAATGGCATGGCAAGCCGTTCCACAGGACTACATCCAGCATCTCTACGATCGTCTCCATGGGAGAATAGCAGCCTGCATTGCTGCGAAAGGTGGATATACACTGTACTAGTGCCGACATTGTGCATGCTCTGTTGCCTGTGTCTATGTGCCTGTGGTTCTGTCAGTGTGATCATGTGATGTATCTGACCCCAGGAATGTGTCAATAAAGTTTCCCCTTCCTGGGACAATGAATTCACGGTGTTCTTATTTCAATTTCCAGGAGTGTATCTCTGTTTGCACATAACTGAATTGTATCCAAGAAACTGCTGCTCACCACACCATCGCCAAAAATAATGGGACAAATTAGGAGTTCTAAGTACCATACCAAGAAACCGAATGGTTACAAGTGCCAGTCAATAAGTTTAAGAAGTTGATTCTTGCAAAAAAGGAAACGGCAACCAGCCGCTGTTAATAACGCTTTTTGTGTGCAAAAATAGCGGCGTCACTGGTTCATCTACAGACGGCTGCTCACGTTTCTATTACATTTGTCGTTGCTTGTACTGTATTAGTTGTTGGCTGTTTTTTTTTTAACCAACTAAAGTAAACAACAATAAATGTAATACCAACGCGAACAGCCGTTTGTTCGGAACCGGTAATGGCGCTATTTGTGTAAATAAATAGCATTGTTAATAGTGGTTGGTTGCTGTTTCTTTCTCTACAAGAATCAGTTTGTTATGTACACAGCCATGGACTCAAGAATGTCCGATTTCGACAAAACTACAGGAAGAAAGTTTTTGTTCCAAGTTCTATTAACACTCCGATATTACGTTTTATTTGTAATATTAAAAGAGCATAAATACAGCCATAGGTTTTTTGACGAGTAGAACTGTCGCCAAAAAAAAAAAAAAAAAAAAAAAAGCGCTCCCTCATCTTTTAAGTTTTGGGACTCCAGAAGGAAGAACAACTTGGCACAAAAACGATGCGCCATGTACTAACGCATGGCACCTAGATGAAGTGTAAGGGCATCCCACAGAGTACCGAGAACACAACAGCATTGAAAACGCGGTCTGTGAAAAGAACGTTTCCCGTTTCCAATCTTCCATTGTGTGCCGCAAATTTCGGACGGACCCTTTTTGAAAGCTCTAGATACTCAAATTGAAACATTTTGGAAGATATTCTTAAGTGATGTACTGAGCATTGATGTACACAGTGATTCTGGTACTCCTACTGATTTGCAACCTGCAGTACGTCTGTATCAGAAACAGTATCCAGTACTTAATCTTTCGTAAATGCTTCAGAAGCTTTATAACGGAAAGTTGTTATTTCTACACATCCGATTTTGATGTCTCCTTTCAGTTTCGTTGTTTCTGATGGTGAAACACGCTTTATAAGGCAACGTTTCTCACCATTTACGAAAGACTAAGTACCATAAACGGAATAAAGTTAGGGAGACATCCAAAACCTGTATGATTACACCGCTAATTACACGAAGGTAGATCGGAGACACTTGTGTAAGTATGGCAGAAGTAAGGTGTATCTTGATCCAAAAACACAGTTTAACTCATGGCCAATTCTCGCTTGTATTTTTTACATTAAGATTCCATTTGCTAACATTCACCCAAACGTCTGAGAGGGAAGTTATATCAATTACGTCACTGCCGCCTGTCAGGATGACGTTCCTAATATTGATATAGCGTGGGATGCATAAAATGAATCGGTAGGGGCAGTTTATTTTGACACATTTTATATGTTTTATTTCTGTTATTACCAGTATTAAAATCGTAAACATGTGTGGTGCACTAAAAGTTTGGCTGATGGACGGCAACTCCCCCCCTTCCCCCGCCCCCCTGCAGTGTTAAATTCTGGGTCCACACCGTCGGAGAAAGACAAGGTTCAAAAAAATGGTTCAAATGGCTCTGAGCACTATGGGACTTAACTTCTGAGGTCACCAGTCCCCTAGAACTAAGAACTACTTAAACCTAACTAACCTAAGGACATCACACACATCCATGCCCGAAGCAGGATTCGAACCTGGGACCGTAGCGGTCGCGCAGTTCCAGACTGTAGCGCCTAGAACCGCTCGGCCACCCCGGCCGGCGCGAAAGACAAGATTACCAGGTTAGAGCCCCAGCCTGGCACACAATTTTAATCTGCCACGAAGTTTCGAATCAGCACACACTCCGCTGAAGACTGAAGGATACTTTCCGGGTGGATTCAGTACTATATTAAATGTAAGCCGTTAAAATGAGAAACAATGCTCAGTAATTCTCACTCCGTTACATTTTTTCTTTGTACATACACACTGATGTAGTTGACAACATTAGGACTTCATAGCGTGAGACTTGACGTAATCTGTGATGATATCGGAGTGTCTAACGTAGACGGAGACGAGCGAGATGGGGAATTTCCTCGTTGGGCAGACGAAACAAGTGGCCCGCTGTGTGACAGATAATGAGGCCCTCCAGCGCTAACAACGGGCCCAATTTGCGTCACTCCCGAGGGCGCCATTAAACGAGACGTGGCTAGGCGGCTTACATTGTCCGCTGCTGAGCGTTCTCAGCCAGCGAGAGGCTTTTGTCGGCGGCACTGGAATTCACAGGAAGGTGCGGGGCAGACCGTAGCGAGTGTTTTCTGCCTCCAGCGCACGAGTGAGGTGCGAAGGAAGGAACACGTAAGCCTCGTTTCTGTCTTCTGACGGATTTGGTGCTGCCTGCCACGACTTCCTCTCCAACTCAAGTAGCACTTACACCCAAGGCCCTCAATTACACTGACGGAAAAAGTAATTAATATAGAATAATGAAATTTCGGGAATACATTTGTGTAACATATTTCATTGTTTGATATAGCAAGATCACAGATTAAGCGCGAGATAAGCCATTGCAAATGCGAAATGTTGGTATATTAATAATCGGTGTAAACGCCAGAATGTTGAATGCAAGCATGCAGACGTGCATGCATTTTGTTGCACAGGTGCTGGATGTCAGTTTGTGGGATGGAGCTCCATGCCTGTTGCATTTGATCGGTCAACATATGGACGGTTAATGCTGTTGGTGGATGACGCTGGAGTTGTCGTCCAATGACGTCCCATATGTGCTCGATTGGAGGCAGAACTGGTGATCGAGAAAACCAAGGCAACATATCGAAACTCTGTAGAACTTATCGGGCTACAACAGCGGCATGTGGGCGAGTGTTATCCTGTTGGAAAACACCGCCTGCAATGTTGTTCTTGAATGGCAGCGCAACTAAAGTCTCAAATGGCGGTGATCTGCGGTCAGTGGATGCACGCTACACGGCGACTTTCTCGGAGCTGTCGTTGAAGTAACGTATTTGTAACAGTTAGTTGCGTTACTGCGGTGATAACTGTTGCTCAAATTGCTGCTGCAGATGCAGTACGATGCGCCAGACCATACGCCGAACACGATGGTCTTGGTCTTCCCTCTCGGTAGTGCCACGTGGCCGTCTGCAGCCCGGTCTTCTTGCGACGGTACATTATCGTGATCACCGTTGCCAGCAATCAAGTACAGTGGCTACATTCCTACCAAGTCATTCTGCAGTATCCCAGGAGGAACTTCTAGTTTCACGTAGCCTTATTACGCGACCTCGTCAAAACTCAGTGAGGTGCTGATATCGGCGTCTTTGTGCCTTAAAGGCATTCTTGACTTAATCAACTGAACACGTCCAATCTAAAATGTAACTGACGCTCAACACCGCTACAGCGTTTATTTAAAGCAAACTTGATTTGCATCGTCAAAGCGGCGCTAGTAGCGTCACTGTTACGCGACTGGCACGAAATTGGAACAGGAATCATCTCTCAGATGTAGAAACACACCTACCAACTTTCGTTGGCATTTGTGTTGCACAACTCCGCATGGATGTTGCGATTCTTTTCCGTCACTGTATTTGTTCTGTGTCCACAGTTAGGAACGGTAAACAATTGTACCCACAAAGGACGCCACACGCCAGCTAGTATCCAGAATGGCGCCACATAGCACAGTTAGGGTCGATCAGTTGCAACATAGGCAGCGCTCTTTATTTTAATAGAAACCACATTATGTTTCCATCATGTAGCCATAAACTTAATCAAAATAAATAGGACGCATACTGGCGTTCGTGTAGCGTTCCTATATTGAAGCCACCATCTGCAGGGTAACGGTGTGTTTGCATGTGTTAAATCATTTCAAATATCGGGTAAAACGTTGCGTGCACAATGACATAACGCATGCAAATAACGTTCATAAGGATTCTGTATGCCTGTTGTTCGAAAAACGTGTGCAAATGAAATGGCTAGTTAAAGTTATATTGGAGATTACAATTATTCAATTCCAAGCTAGTTGAAGAAAAAATAGGATGAAATTGTGGAAAGGAAGTAGATACAATCATGCCATACAAAAATAAAGACTGAAATATAACCGCAGAAGACGAACGCAAAGTATGCCGCAGGACATATCAATCGTAGATTATTAAAACTTGGTAAAATTTACGATTGCACTAGGGTGTAAAAGAGGGCATTTTGTACGTAATGTGTTATGTAACGTACCATTGGAGATGTAATACTTGTTATTAACTAATGCATAACCTATAAATTATGTTTTACTTTGAATAAAATGTGGAGTAATAAACTTTGCAATGGTTTAATAGCAATGTAACATCCCCCCCCCCCCCCCCAATTTAGTGTTATTGGGCTCAACAGGAAAGCAAAAGTGAAAAACTTAATGAATGATAAAATAATCTCCCTATCTGTTACTGCATGAGTTTCATGCAACTATCGTGGATCGATAACTTGCATTTTCGCTCCTACTTGTAAAAAACGAAGTCTACTTTCTTCGATAGATATCTATTACTTCCCGTCTTTTGATAGATATCTAATACAGAAAATTACATTCAATTAAGATAGACTTCATTACTCATTGTCAGAAAGAATTTTTTTTGTTCTTCGATTTCCTTTCATTGTCTCTCACACCCTTTAAATCATATTTCAGAATTCATATTCATTTCTGCAAATAATGGCCTTTAACTCGGGAACACTTGCCTATTTCTCCGCTACGGCGTGGTAGGGGCCTGCACGCGGCTCACAAATCGTCCGATCCATTCGCTGATATAGGTGGGCCTATATCTGCCGCCACAGAAGGCGACACGGGAGATTAAACTCATATAGGGATTTCCATTAGCACGACCTTGGTTCTCTGCCAGGCCACTTGGGTGCTGCTAGTTTATCAATCCTTTATCATCTAGTTTTCCTATTGCATGATTTAAAGTCTTCCACACTTATTTTTATTTCGTAGCAAACGGAACCTGGTTTCATCGCATGGTGTTTCTGATTGTGACTTCTTGTGTGTATTGCACTCTGAGTTACATTGTAAACATGTTCGTATTGTGCTTGATTTCTGCTCAAATCCATAATACTGGGCGGAGTAAATGATTTCGTTTATGTTTTGTTTCATATAAAACAGAAGCTGGTTTCACCACATGGTGTCTGTGGACTTCCGTATATTTTTTGTTGCTTACGAATCCATGTGTGAACTGCTCACTTTAAAAGTATTGTAGGTATGTTGCTTTTGTTCTACTTTATTTTTGTTCGCATCCGTTTCCCATACTTTCTCGCAATTAATGAAGGCCACCGGAATTTTCTTTACGGTGAGAGGACCATTATAATACATTGATGTGTGCTATAGTGTGTTGTTTGTAGTACCCGTTAATTACGCGAAAACACATTTACGTAACTACTGTTGCATTTTTAGCATTTGCAAGAAAGAATGCTGTAGTTATTAAGACTACAAAGCGTACTCATCTACATCTACATCTGATCTCTGCAAGTAGTCACTCAGTGGCAACAAGCAACACCATTCAAAGCAGGTTTACATGCTAATTCCGTGACAAGATGCAATAAAGCTGAATGCCATTTCTGTCAAGAGCTGCTAACATGGAGCAATATACTTAGCAACGCATTTAAATCGAGCAGTTTACACACGGATTGGTAAGCAGTACTTAACAGACATGAGTCCACAGAATACCATGCCACGAAACAAGCTTCTGTTTTATATGAAACAAAAACAAATATGGGGTCATTTACCCCACCCAATGTTGGATTATAGATACGAGAAAAAATTAAGCAGAATGCGAGCAAAATATTTAGAATGCAATTCAAAGAGTGCAATGCGCACAAGAAAGTCCTAATCAGTAAAGGAATACGGCGAAACCAGCTTCTATGTCGTTTCACATCAGATGATTTTTAGGTTTTGACAAGTGCTACGTGGAATTATTTGCACCTGATGATGGGCGCACTATCGAAATTGCAATATTAGTTTTCACAAATAAATGATTTTATAGTCAAAAGATGACCATGATATCATTTACTAAATTTTACATGACTATGAACCACAGCTACGAGAAATTAATATTAGGTTTTGATTTAGATTCCTCGAATATACTACTTAGTAAACTCACAAAAACTTTTTCAAGTACAAACTTTTCCACCAGAATTCGAGGCTCGTAGGTTCATCCATAAAGTATAAATGAAAAAAATATTATCATCTAATACTCCTATTTCGCAAAGCAAGAAAACGGATTTTCGCGCCAAATCTGCCCGTATTCGAAGTTCACTGTCAGACCACTAGGAACGCTACTGTAGTTCTGTTTCTGCATAGTAAAACGGGCCTTTGGTGTTCTGTCGTTATCCATCAGTTCCAGTTATCACACCTGTTCCAGTTGCAGTTATCAACGAGGCACCAACAAGCATCATGACGTTGCCACAGTCACTGTCGAGTGTTGCAGTGTATATCCATGGACTGAACTTGATGCCGTCCATAAACTTTTCTGGGCTTTTGGACTTGATGGGGCATTTCAGTTTTTGCAATGAAGAAACAGAGGCACGTGGACATCTTGCACAGACGGCTGTTGCAGGATTATGATCACCCAAATTTTGCCAAAGTTGTTTCGGTTACGCTGTAGAAGTTTCACTGTGAACCCCTTACAGACCCTCCATTCAGTTCCGATCTCTCCTCGTGAGATTTCCTTATTTTTGGAGCCCTGAAGAAACATCTGAGGCTGTCGATCTACTTCGGATGAAGAGGTAAGCTCCTGTGTACAGTCATGGTACAGTGGGCTACTGCAGACAATTTTCCAAGAGGGTACCGACCGTCTTGTCTGACCGCGGGATAAATATATTTACAGTTTTGTCGATTACTTTAGAAATAATAAACAGGTTAGTTACTTTTTTAAGATATTCATATTTCCTCACTCGCTATGCGCAAACGATTAATCCTACAGAAAAAATGAACAAGACTTTTTTTTGTAGGAAAGCTAATATTAAATTTTGTCTTGGGATACGTTTTTGCTGGAGGTCACAGTTTTCGTTTACTCAAGAGAAACGTACAATTGTGACCTTCGAAAACTCGACAGCTGTAGCCCACAGCGAAGACCTATCCCAGCACAGAATTTTACTGGATTAGATTTTCTACATAAACGTCCAGTTCATTTTTGTGTAGGACTAATAGTTTGCTTGTAGCGCAGCGAGCATGAAAATATGAAAATTTTGCCCGTGGATTTTGAAGGCATTGCGGAGTCTATAAAACTCATAGGTAGCGGCAGCTGAATCACCCTCAAATGAAAGATGGATTAGCAGTGAAAGACAAGTAAAGTGGAAAGTGTTTCTGGCGTTACATTCAGTATTAGGAAACATAGGAGAGTGCAATACTAGACGACCGAAGAAAACATTGGGAAGTAATAGACATTCCATCTGTATGATCGAATACAGAGGCAGCAAGCACAATGGTACACGTGGCAGTGTTTTACGCCGTAAAAATGCTGTGTAGGCAGACACTGATAACTGTAGCAGTCCTATGTTGTGTCCACAGAGTAGATAAGGTTCTATGGGACATAAGTCCCGTGGGGATGAAATGTTTGCCTCCCTGCAATCAAGCCACATTCCACGGCTTACTGTCTGGTGCAAGCCTCGTTCAGTTCTTCCAGGCGAGTATGTTTCACTCATATCACTATATGTATGTCAACATCTACATCTGTACTCTGCAAACCGTAGTGAAACGCATAGCCGAAGGTACTTCCATCGTACAACGTGTAGGGATCTCTTTCCATTCCATTAGCTTATAGAGCGCGAGAAGAATGATTGCTTAAATGCCTCTGTGCGCTTCGTAGCTGCCACGGCCTTTCCAGACAGCAATGAATAAATACACCATGCACACGCTAAAATTCGAATTATTTACAGGACTTATTTTGCAAGTTGTCTATCACTTCCGAGTTTATGGAGTGGCAATTTTCATACGCAGCAGTTCACACTAACTCGTAACTGATAGAGCAGTAACAACCTCTGCCGAATGTGTTGCAGAAAGACAATAACTGTCAGTCGCGTGTGGTGCGGGTAGCGTCTATTCTGCTCATTAGGCGCCGCGAGAAACGCATTTAGGTTCGTACTTGACATCGTTTCAGTCACCTGAAAGTAACCTGTCGGTGGATAGTGCAACAAGGGTTACTACAATGACTGCATCAGTAACTGATCAAGTAACCATAATTATGAACGGGGAAAAGTGTGATGTTGCTGTAAAACACCTTGGTCTATCAGCCCATTTATGCCAAATAATAAAAGTAAAATCGATATGGTAAAATTCCCTAATGTGCTAGGTTACAAGAGACGTTTATCAGAAATCAAAATACAAGATTTTTCAAAATAACTAGCAAATTAAAGATAAGATGATCTGTAAGAGAAACCAATATAAATGCGAATTTCTCTAAATTCTCGCATTATTTAAATTTACCGGAGTGCCCGTGCGGTTCTAGGCGCTACAGTATGGAGCCGAGTGACCGCTACGGTCGCAGGTTCGAATCCTGCCTCGGGCATGGATGTGTGTGATGCCCTTAGGTTAGTTAGGTTTAATTAGTTCTAAGTTCTAGGCGACTGATGACCTCAGAAGATAAGTCGCATAGTGCTCAGAGTCATTTAAATTGAACTTTAAGAAGACATTTCTCAGAGTATCCATTTCAGCATCACTGTCTCACAAAAATAAAAGGATAACCGCAGGTATTAAGAAGTTCTCCCAAACCGTTAAATACCTCAGTTCCTCGAAAAAGAGAGTAATGAGCCAGAGTCCCTGAATTTCTGGCGTAGGTACAAAAAATTTGCAGCCAGGTGCTGATTGCTGTAAAAAGTTATATAATGACGAAATAATACATAAGCAGAGAATGAAAGCAAAACAGTCTGGGAAGTCGTAAAAACGGAAACAGAAAGAGACAAACAAATGTATAATGACATAATGATGAGCGAGGAGGATAAAGAATGATCCACACCGAGAAAATATAAAAATGCGGTAAATGAAGCAGGCAAAGGGAAATACAACCGTCTAAAAAATCTAATTCGCAGGAAGTGCAAAATTGCTAAGCAGGAATGGCTAGAGAACGAATGTAAGGATTTTGCATACATCACTAGGTGAAAGATAGATACTTCCTACAGGAAAATTAAAGAGACCTTTGGAGAAAAGAGAAGCAGCTGTATGAGCATTAAGGGTTCAGATGGAAAACCACTCCTAAGCAAAGAAGGGAAAGCTGAAACGTGAAGGAGTATATATAGGGTCTCTATAACGGTCGTAGATTGGCACTGGCAATATTATAGAAACAGAAGAGGACGTAGATGAAGATGAGATGCGAGACGTGATACTGCGAGAAGAATTTGACACAGCACTGAAAGATCTAAGTCGAAAAAAGGCCGCAGAAGTAACGACATTCCGTCAGAACTACTGACAGCGTTCGGAGAGCCAGCCATGACCAGACTTTTCCATCTGGTGTGCAAGATGGATGAGACAGGTGAATTACCCTCAGACTACAAGAAGAATATAGTAATTCCAATTCCAAAGAAAGCAGTTGTTGTCAGGTGTGAATATTACCGAAATATGGTCATGGTTGCAAAATGCTACATATTACCGAAATATTGGTTTAATAAGTAATGGTTGCAAAATGCTAACACGAAGTTTTTACCGATGAATGGAAACATTGGTAGAAGCCGACCTCGGGGGAGATCAGTTTGGATTCTGGAGAAATGTAGGAACACACGAGGCAGTACTGATCCTACGACGTATCCTAGAAGATAGGTTGAGGAAAGGCAAATCTAAGTCTACGACGTTTGTAGACTTAGAAATAGCTTTTGACGATGCTGACTGGAATATTCCCTTCGAAATTCTGAAGGCAGCAGAAGTAAAATGCAGGGAATGAAAGGCTATTTACAACTTGTAAAAAAACAAAACGGCAGTTACAAGAGTCGAGGTGCATGAAAAGGAAGGGAGTGAGACAGTGTTGTGGCCAGTTCCCGATCTTATTCTATCTGTACGTTCATCAAGCAGAAAAGGAAACCAAAGAAATATTTGGAATAGGAATTATGGTTCAAGGAGACTAAGTAAAAACTTTTAAGTTTGCCAATGATATTGTAATTCTGTCACAGACGCCAAAGGTCTTGGAAGAGCAGTTCAACGGAATGGACAGTTTCTTGAAAGGAGGATATAAGATGAACATCAACAAAAGCAAAACAAGGAGAATGGAATTTAGTCTAATTAAATAAGGCGATGCTGAGGGAATTAATTAGGAAACGAAACACTTAAAGTAGGAGAGGAATTTTGTTATTTGAGCAACAAAATAACTAAGGATAGGCGAAATAGAGAGAATGTAAAATGTAGACTAGCAATGGCAAGAAAAGCGTTTCTGCTGAAGAGAACATTCTTAACACGGAATATAGATTTAAGCGTCAGGAAGTCTTTTACGAAAGAATTTGTATGGAGGTGAAACATGGAGATAAACAGTTTAAATAAAAAGAGAATAAGATCTTTTGAAATGTCGTGCTACCGAAGAATGCTAAAGGTTAGATGGGTAGATCACGTAACTAATGAGGAGGTACTGGACGGAGCAGAGGAGAAAAGAAATTTTTGGCACAACCTGACTAGGAGAATGGATAGGCCGAAAGCACACTTTCTGAGACATCAAGGGATCACCAATTTAGTACTGGAGGTGAGTGTGGGGGGTAGAAATCGCAGAGGGAGACAAAGAGATGAAAACAGTAAGCAGATCCAGAAAGAGACAGGTTGCAGTAGTTATCCAGAGATGAAGAGGTTTGCACGTGATACAGTATCATGGAGAGCTGCTTCAAATCAGTCTCTATGTGAACGAGTGTGTTTCAAGTATTGCAGAGAAGTTACAGCAAAAATTCAGTAAAGATGTACAAAAACTTAAACATAAAGTCAGTAGGTTCAGACGAAGTACCAATGTGTGTACCGAAACAACGCATAGACAGTATACAAGCTCCCTTAACAAACATAAACCGAGCGAGGTGGCGCAGTGATTAGCACACTGGACTCGCATTCGGGAGGACGACGGTTCAAATCCGCGTCCGGCCATCCTGATTTAGGCTTTCCGTGATTTCCTAAATCACTTCAGGCAAATGCCGGGATGGTTCCTTTGAAAGGGCTCGCCGACTTCCTTCCCTAATCTGATGAGACAGACGAGCTTGCTGTTTGGTCCCCTCCCCCAAATCAACCAACTAACCGACAGTAAACAAACCTTTCACATCAGGGAAATTTCTAGAATATTTTAAACAGGCAAGTGTGGAATCTCTGCTAAAGAAAAGTAACGCAGAAGACATTTACCAGTCCATTCCCCAACTGTCACCATTCTCAAAAATAATGGATTCAATTATGAAAAACAGATTAATTAATAAGTTACTTGATACATACAACGTTTTAAATGAATTATTCTTTCGTTTCCGAAGTGGTAGAAGTATGGAATTAGCCATAGTAGAAATCACAAAAGTGGCACTTGATGCTCTTGACAAAGATGAGCGTGTCACGGGAATATTTTTAGATCTTTCAAAGGCTTTTGATACTGTTCATCCATAAGTAAGCTAGAAGCATTAGTAATAAGAGGAGAGCTAATAACTGGTACCCATGATACCCCGGACATGGTGTACAAAGAGCACAGATAATACATATCTCAACTAAGTCTAAAGTTTTAGTAAAACACTTATAAGAGCCAAAATACATTAAAACTTATAAGAGCCAAAATACATTAAAACAAGAGTTCCTCAGTGTAGCATTTTACGACCAATACTGTTCCTGATTTACACCAATTATTTTCCCATTAGTGTTAGGCAGCAATATTACAGTCGCTGACAAGACAAGAGAACTCCTTGTAAAGAAAGAAAATGAAAGCCTTAAGGAAGTTTGCAATTGGTCAATAAGCAATAAAGAGACACTGAATATATAGAAAGCAAATGCTATGAATTTCAATTTGAAGAGGGAGAATGACACAACTAATTTAAATGTAGATGGCACCCCTATAGACAGTGTAACAAACACAATATTTCTAGGAATGAACGCTGATTCTCGGCTGAAGTGATGTGAAAACGCAAAGATACTTGCAAGCAGAATGTCATCAGCATGTTATGCCTTTAGACACTTGTCATCAGTGTGTAACAGCCGGTGTCTTTTACCTACATATTATCCATATGTACACCCTGTTCGTAGCTATGGCATTCTTCTCTGGAGATCAGATGCACAAAATATGAACACAGCTTTCAGACTGCAGAAAAGGGCCATAAGAATAATAAAGAAAAATAGCGGTCGAGCTCATTGTAAACATCTGTTCCAAACAGCGAGGATTTTAAGAGCACCGTCTGAGTACATTTACCAAAAAGTTGTACAAATAAAAAATAACATGAGTAATTACTGTACAAACAGCTCTACTCCTGACCATGGAACAAGATCTAGGTCGAACTTACATTTTCTACCAACGAATAAAACTGTACTATAAATGACCAATGAAGAGAAAAGAAATTTCTAAACCAAATATATTTAAAATGGCAGTTAAAAAGTACCTGCTAAACTGAACATTCTCTACAATGAAGGACTATTTAGATAGCACACAGTAGAGGTTTGTTAAAAAAATATAACAGAAGTAAATATAAAACATCTAACATTCCAAATAACTCTTTCCCACTACATTTTCTTCCTTCTTTTTTCCTTTTCTGGAAAAACTTACGCCCAAAGCTATGCAGTTTACACACATCCAAAAAAGTTTTGCGTCACCTGGGTTCCCAGAGTTCCGGAACCTGTACAGAAAATTGGAATAGAGCTCAACATCATTTCCGCCCTTTTTACTGCTCATGAGAACCACACATTGCATCATACAATGAAGGCTTTCACGACCGGATGGTACTGTTGTTGATAGTTCTTCCGGGCTATATGGCCGTGGTCCATGGAATAGTTCTATTCCTAACATTTCGTCCAATACTACGTTGGACATCCTCAGAGGTATGACTGGTACTGGAGTCCTGCCGACTGACGAGTCGGGCGTCGCCGAGCGGCCTAAATACCGAGGAAAGTGGACGTGGTCTAGCTTGACAATAGTAGCAGAGAGAAAACTAGTCAAAGATAAAATGTGACTATCGATAATAGTCCGTCATAGATAAAAATCATTTATCGATTCTGTAACGCCACTGTCCATATCTCGCTTACTATGTTACTATGTGCAAGCTAGACCACGCCCACATTCCTCGGTATTTAGGCCGCTCTCCGACGGCCGACTCGTCAGTCGGCAGGACTCAACAGCACCAGTCATACCTCTGAGGATGTCCAACGTAGTATTGGACGAAACGTTAGGAATAGAAGTATTCCATGGACCACGGCCATATAGCCCGGAAGAATTATCAACAACAACACACATTGCATGTTGTACCACCATACAGCGAGGCCTTCAGAGGTGGTGGTCCAGATGGCTGTAGCCACCGGTACCTCTAATACCCAGTAGCACGTCGTCTTGCATTGATGAGTGCCTGTAATCGTCGTGGCATACTATCCACATGTTCATCAAGCCACTGTTTGTCCAGATTGTCCCACTCCTCAACGGCGATTCGGCGTAGATCCCTCAGAGTGGTTGGCGGGTCACGTCGTCCATAAACAGCCCTTTTCAATCTATCCCAGGCATGTTCGATAGGGTTCATCTCTGGAGAACACGCTGGCCACTCTAGTCGTTATCCTGCAGGAAGTCTTTCACAAGATGTGTACAATGGGGACGCGAATCGTCGTCCATGAAGACGAATACCTCGCCAATATGCTGCCGATATGGTTGCACAATCGGTCGGAGGATGGCACCCACGTATCGTACCGCCGGTGTGGCCGAGCGGTTCTAGGCGCTTCAGTCTGATACCGCGCGACCGCTATGGCCTCAGGTCCGAATCCTGCCTCGGGCATGGATGTGTGATATGTCCTTAGGTTAGTTAGGTTTAAGTAGTTCTAATTTCTAGGGGACTGATGACCTCAGAAGTTAAGTCGCATAGTGCTCAGAGCCATTTGAACCATTTGTACCGCGCTGCATGATGTCGTGGTTGCAAAGATGGACCTCGCCATGAACGTCGGGAATAAAGTTGCGCATCATGCAGCCTATTGCGCACAGTTTGAGTCGTAACATGACGTCCTGTGGCTACACGAAAAGCATTATTCAACAAGATGGCGTTGCTGTCAGGGTTCCTCCGAGCCATAATCCGTAGGTAGCGGTCATCCACTGCAGTAGTAGCCCTTGGGCGGCCTGGGCGAGGCATGTCATCGACCGTACCTGTCTCTCTGAATCTCCTCCATGTCCGAACAACATCGCTTTGGTTCACTTCGAGACGCCTTGACACTTCCCTTGCTGAGAGCCCTTCCAGGCAAAAAGTAATAATGCGAACGCGATCGAACCGCGGTATTGACCGTCTAGGCATGGTTGAACTAGAGACAACACGAGCCATGTACGTCCTCCCTGGTGGAATGACTGGAACCGGGGTGATGCAAAACTCTTTTTGATGTGTGTATAACACTAACACCTTATCCTCTTCCTGAGCTCAACATCTTAATTGTCGTAACAGATGCTGACTCAGTTTTTCTGGCTAGCAAATGGGAAGTTGCGGTGCACAAAATGGTCCTGACGTCAGCTAATACTGTATGTAGTGTTATGGAGCAATGTGTGTACAGTATGTGCAGTGGCTGGGAGTGAAACATTAATGAATAGTGTAGTATTAGCCTTTTATCATTACAAATAACTTATTTGTAAAACAGTATTGTACACCATCCTGATTTAGGTTTTCCATGGTTTCACTAAATTACTTCAGGCAAATGCCGGGATGGTTCCTACAATAAGGCCATGGCCGACTACCATGCTTGTTATTCTATACCTGTAAGTCTGCAAATGTCTGTACATGTGAATTACTTTATTTTTGTTGTTCTTAAAATGTAATATCAAGTCATGTCCAATATCCTTTGGATATATGTGAAATACACACCAAAACATTCTAAAGTAAAGCTTTGAGTAACTTGAATATTGGTTTGAAAGCTACAGTGCTTTACTAAGGATTGTCCTACTGGAGGTGGCACGCACTTGCATTCCTCTGACAGTTCAACTGATTTACCCAGCCAAATAACAAGAAGCCTTAAGCGTAACGTGGACTCCAAACCATGGTATAACAAACGCTTCTGGAAGATATTGATTACACATTAAGGCATCTAACAGACAGAATAAGAGGTAATATAAAACGTTACTTAGATCATTAGTACTCCTCTAGTTTTAATTATATTCTTTAATTTAAATAAAAGACGTGATGAACCTGTATTACTGTACGTTAAGACACACACACACACACACACACACACACACACACAAAGAGAGAGAGAGAGAGAGAGAGAGAGAGAGAGAGAGAGAGAGAGAGAGAGAGAGAGAGAGGGGGGGGGGCAGCCACTTACCACATTTTCCGCCACTTCTTGCGAAACATTTCACTGCATCGACATATCGTCTTACTTCTCTTTTCAATAAGTTACGATTTCCGTTATAATTTTCGGGACTGTAGTTAATAAAGCGATGGATGCTTTAATATCTTGGTAAATTTAGACAAAACAGTCGCTCTGTATTTAAATGTCTGCCCCTTGGTGTACTTCCATTCGTCAAAACCTTGTTTCTACATAAATTACATATCTGAAAATCTTTACGGTTAATAGTATTAAATGAGTTAATTTGGCTGTCAAGAACAGAACAACATTATCCTTAAGATCATTATCTTAGTAGCGCATCAAATTAATTTGCTTTCTTAGAGTTCTTCCTTACTAGATGTTACCATGCTGGACATAACTGTAAAAGAATGCAGACAATATTTCTGGATGCATACGTACAGTACAGGTGTTAATGGCGATAAAAACAATTACAGAGCCCTATAATAGACGAATATTCAACATTTTTTATTTGATGGCTGTGTGAAACAGTGTGTAGGAAAATGTAATGTTCAAATGCTATCGTGGGTATTTTTTTCCGAAATACATCTAGTATAAGAGTTTATGAAGTAGTCTTTCTCTGGAAAGTGCGTGGCAGCCGGCTGATTGGTCAATAAATGCTGTCAAAGTCTTGAGGGTTTCCTGGAACCCCGATGCGTACACAGTGTCAGACTCACCACTTGATCTGTACGGCTCCTCCATGGTCTAAATCAAGCTTAGTCAATACGGATATTGGCTCCCCTTCAAGAACACAGAGTTTTTTAGCGCCAACGTAGGGAAGCAAACAGCTCTAGAGCTTTTCGGATTTCCTTTCTCCCCGTGTGTCTGCCACATTCAGTACCAAGTTCCGTTCCTAACCTGACACGCTGCACCATTCCGCAGGTTTGTCTTCTAATGAATTGCCTCGAGACTTCAGATTCGCCTGAACAGAACTATATCCGCAGGAAACCCAGAACTTGTACTGTCTTCTGACAATGGGCATTTCTTCTTGTACAAGGGTCTTAGAGTTGGACGTCATATGTAATTTACTTTCTGAAGTCTCCTCGTAAGCACCCTTCATGGATTGGGTTAAAAAATGGCTCTGAGCACTATGGGACTTAACATCTGAGGTCATCAGTCCCCTAGAACTTAGAACTACTTAAACCTAACTCACCTAAGGACATCACACACATCCATGCCCGAGGGAGGATTCGAACCTGCGACCGTAGCGGTCGCGCGGTTCCAGACTGTAGCGCCTAGAACCGCTCGGCCACCCCGGCCGCCCATGGATTGGGTCTTAAGCCTGTTGCGAATGGCCTACTGCTGGCTACAAGGCAATACGAGGAGCGAGCTACAATCGTGGGACTAGTGATTAGTATGATGCCAGTCCTTCCAGCGATTATTGCAAGTAGGTGAATTGTAATGGCGCGGCTGCTTCTTTATTCAAACAGTTCGTCAACTAGCTTCGCGAGGCTGCGTCGACCCCGCTGCCAACATCTCTACGTCGGAGAAAATCTGAGGGGGCGATCTGAGGGCGTACCGTGAGTCGAACCTGGGTTCTTCCAAAACTAAGGCAACAACATTAAACATTCGGCTATGGAGCCGACCGAGTCACCTTGTATGATGCGTAAATACGTACACGAGACAGTCACATTGTGGCCCCGCCTAATTTCGATGTCAACGTGCAATAACCACTCACACACGGAGGGTGGCAGCACTAGCAGTGGAGGCTATATAAAGCGTGTGGGGAGGGGTGTGGGGGCGCAAGAAACAGAGCAGCCATTGTCGTAATGCGGAAACGGAGCGGGTTATCTGGCGTCCAGAAGGGAATGATCATTGGCTTTCGGCCCAAGGGTGGAAGCATTTCCGAAACGGATAAGTTTGTAAACTGTTCGCGTGCCGCTGTGGTTAAAGTACAACGCGCACGGCAAAATGGCTCTAACCGAAACCGGCGCCGAGGCAACCTTGGTGCACCAAGGGCCATAGATGACAGGGATGAACGACAGCTGCGGAGATGTGTACGGGCGAATAGATGTGTGAGTGTTGAGCAACTGATCGCCCAGATGAACAAAGAGGTTACCACCAGTGCCTCCTCAATGACCGTTCAGCGGACGTTGCTGTGTATGGGCCTCCGCAGCAGGTGCCTGGTTCATGTACCCTTGCTGACTGCTGCTCATCGGCGACAAAGGCTCGAATTTGCGCGCCGATACCGCATCTGGACGTCCATACTGAATAGCGACATGTGGCCTTGTCAGATGGATCACGTTTTATGCTCTATGGGACAGATTGCCGTTGGCATGTATGACCCTGCAACAATCGTCATAAGGGTCTAGATTGGGCCGGCCGAAGTGGCCGAGCGGTTCTAGGCGCTACAGTCTGGAACCGCGCGACCGCTACAGTCGCAGGTTCGAATCCTGCCTCGGGCATGGATGTGTGTGATGTCCTTAGGTTAGTTAGGTTTAAGTAGTTCTAAGTTCTAGGGGACTGATGACCTCAGAAGTTAAGTTCCATAGTGCTCAGAGCCATTTGAACCATTTTTTTGGTCCAGATTGGAGGAGAGAGTGTTTTGGTGGGGATCAAGTACGCATCTATCCTTGTGGACCATGTCCACCCCCACCAATCAGTTTGTTTTTCCTTAGCACGATGACATCTACCAGCAGGACAAAGCAACGCGTCACACAACGTGGTTCACACGGCACCAGGGTGATTCTACTGAACTCCCATGGCCACCAAATTCCACTGATTAAAACCCAATCGGGAATCGGTGGAACCACATCTATCTGGCTCTTCGCACAATGGATCCTAGCGCAGTTGACCACGACCCTTGAGTCGGCATGACCCCACGTACCAGTTGGTACCTTCCAGAACTCCACTGACTGTCATCCTACACGTCTCGCAGCGGTCCACACTGCAAAAGGTGGTTGTTCAGGCTTTTCACAAGTGGTCGTATTGTGAGTGCAAAGTATAAAGTGGTATGGCTGTTCAGAAAATGTGTCTTAGTAATTCGCTTTGTGTACAGTGAAAGAGCTGACACCGGCGTCCGAGCGCGAGCGCTGTCACTTGCTGCGGCTTCCGGAGCGACGCGCCGCGAGACACGTAGGGCGGGGCAGCATTAGGATGCGCGGGGGCGGCGCCGCGGGGTTTTTGGCAGCGGGTCGCAGGAGGAATGGCCGCGGCCGCGAGACGTGACGCCGGGGGCGGCTGCCGACCGGACGCCGCCGCCGCCGCCGCTGCCACAGGGGTCGGCTTTCATTAGCCGACGCTTAAGATTCTGCTGGGACCGCCGCCGCATCACTGCCCAGATGCTGTCGACCAGAACTGTTGCCCTTGACGCATCCTGACAACCAGCACCGTGTCATCACCGCACATACGTCCGTGAACTTGGCGACTCTCACAACCCTTATGACTACGCAGTGGCGTAACTGTCGCAACTGGCACCAAGGACAAATTTCGACTTTGTTCCGCTTATATACTTTGGAGTTCTCTGTAGACTTGTGTGGCTGCGAGACCTGGACCGCGAGAGCTAGTGACAAGAGCCGAATTGATGCCTTTCACATGTGGAAGAGAAAACTGAGGATCTTTTACATGACTATCACTTTGGCTTTAGGAAATATAAAGGCACCAGAAGGCAGTTCTGACCTTGCAACTGATAAGGGAAGCAAGACTGAATAAAAAACGAGACACGTTCAGAGGATTTGTCGACCTGGCAAAGGCTTTCAACAATGTAAAATGGTGCAAGATGTTCTCAATTCTGAGAAAAATAAGGTTAGGCTAAAAGGAAAGACGGGTGGTATACAATATGTACTGACAG
This sequence comes from Schistocerca americana, assembly GCF_021461395.2. Classification (NCBI taxonomy): domain Eukaryota; kingdom Metazoa; phylum Arthropoda; class Insecta; order Orthoptera; family Acrididae; genus Schistocerca; species Schistocerca americana. The sequence continues at coordinate 606,670,743 of NC_060121.1, forward strand.
ACCAAGAACGAAGTACACGGATTAAAAAGCGTGTAAGACAGGAATGTAGTTTTTTGCGCCTGCTGTTCAACCTATACATTGAGGAAGCAATGACGGAAATAACAGAAATGTTAAAGAGGAGGATTAAAATGCAGGGCGAAAGGTTATCGATGTTAAGATTCGCTGATGACATTGCTATCCTCAGTGAAAGTGAAGAAGAATACAAGCTCTATTCAGTCGAATAATCGGTGTAATGAGTATAGTACATGGACTGAGAATAAATCGAAGAAAGACGAAAGTGATGAAAAGTAGCAGAAGTGAGAGCAGTGAGAGACTTAACATCAAAATTGCTGATAACGAAGTAGATGAAGTTAAGGAATTATGCTACCTACGTAGCAAAATAACCCATGGTGGAAGGAGCAAGGAAGATACAAAAAGCAGACTAGTACAGGCAAAAAGGGCACTCCTGGTCAAGAGAAGTCTGCTAGCGTCTAACATAGGCCTCAATTTGAGGAAGAAATTTCTAAACATGTAGGTTTGGAGCACAACATTGTGTGGCAGTGAAATATGGACTGTGGGAATACCAGATCGGAAGGGAGTCGAAGCATTTGAGGTGCGGTGCTGCAGAAGAATATTGAAAACTAGACGGACCGATAAGCTAGGGAATGAGGAGGTTCTACGCAGAATCAGTGAGGAACGGAACATATGAACTGACAAGAAGAAGGGACAGGATGATAGGGCATACGTTTATGCAAATATTTACGTAATAAACAATACTAATTAACAACAAAGCGTAATGATTCTCAATCTAATGTATATTATAAACCACGATTCGTAATTAACCTTCATAATCAACAAACCAAGGAAGCAACACTGAATTTCAAGAAGCACGTAATTTAGGGAATTTCATATTACAAAAACTATTTACCTTATCTGAAATTCACTCAAAAACTGAAACTTATCTTGACCACCGAATTTATTGAATTTATTCTGTTTTACGCGTTTCGGCCTTAAGCCGTTCTTGCAAGCTCTTCAAGAAAAATACATGAATTTTATATCTCACTGGAAAAGTCAGTCGACGGGAATCAGGTAAAACTTTTCATCTAACGTGCTAGATGGAGGATTATTCGACATAAGTAAGAATTATATTCCATCGTAAATAACAGATCCAAACCACAACTGGTTCCCTTCGTTGTCATGTTCTAAACCGCACTTACAATTTTATACTGTCAAATTAATTAAATAGCACGAGACACACCACAGAGTTGAGAAACATATAATACAATTTTCATGTTGATGAGATCGCTCAGAATGTTACACGCTTGTCAAATTACACGTACTATTTACGGAAAAGTTTGCAATATCATATCTCCGCATTTAAGCGCCGTTATTATAACATCTAATTCATGTAAAAGAAACATCAATATCCGTACTAATTTTTAGACTATATTGAATTTTGCTAAGACCTATATCTGAAGTTAATACTGTAATTGATCATTTCACACAGGACGTGTTTTAAAGACCGCAAGCATTTCTGAGACAAAAGACCCTGGAAATGTGTATCTGCTAGAGATCACGGCGTGTGTAACTGGTTCTGTAAAATCTGCTGTTGCGTAACACTGAAGTGATGCAATGGCTAAGCTGGGTAGCTATCAACCTAACAATTAATAAATAATTATGTCTACCGACACAAAAGTACTTTACTTAATTAAGTAACGTCCGAGAAAATTATCATAAGAAAACTTTACGAAAACTGAATCTGAAAACACAACGGAGTTCGACGGAAACGATACAACGAAATTAAGTGCCAACCTTGCTTATGCATATATGTAGCCTCTCTGCCATCTTGCAACATCAGGATTTTGTCGTGTTCAACTCACGTCCTACGAGAAACAAGAACGCTGAGTACAGTTCACAAGAGGTCTAGTTACTTAAGAATGGTTGAAGAAATGAGGTCACGGCACTCAGCAATGAGTCAAGCGACTAATGGTGATAGATATATCATTCCCAAAAAGAATACTTCTGCGATGTAAATGATAAACCGTGAAATACTCGGCCATCAACTCAGAGAGGAAATGAGACACTGCAGCATCCGTGGCAAATTCACTAATGAAGACGACGCAGAACAGGTCAGAGGAACTGGGTGTGCCCCGCTCAGTTTTGCACAAGCAAGTAAAAGAGGAATTACGCGCATATCGATTGTGTATTCAGGAGTTGTCGGAAGACGATTTAAGACGAAAGAAGGATGCACGTGATGCACTCCTACAGCTCTGTGACACAATTACGAAGCGTGGCAAAGCGATGTGCGATGAATGTGCCGTTTACCCGAGTCCCTGGTTATGCAAAGTCATCTTTTGGTCAAAAGAGAATCCGTATTTTTATGAGGGGGTGGAGAATAACCCTCTCCACATTATGTAATGGACTGGCTTGGATAGCAAACAGATTTACGTTCCACATTTTTTATGGTACCGTAAATCAGCATCAATATCTTCAGATATTAGGGGCCTGGTGGCTTAGTTCGTTCCTCTGTTCGAATGCCAAGGAACCAGAGAGGATCTCTGGTATCAGGAAGATGGTGCGCCTCCTCATCTTGTGATTTCCGTCTAGGAAAATTTGAACGATGTTTTCCAAGAACGTTGGACTGGCCGTGGATCATTTGCATTACCAGATCCACTCGACTGACCATTTCACAGCCCCGACCTGCGCTAGGCCTCTATCTAGACACTGTTGCATAGCAACGGTATGTAACTGTCGATGACTTGAAGGGCACTGTGAGGCTCGAAATCCAACGGATCGGTTCACAGACGCTGCGAAACATATCGCACAGAACCTGACGCAGAATTACTTTGTGTTCGAAGAACGAATGGATGCAAATTGATGTTGTGGACAGCTGAAGACGTCAATAGTGTGTACTTATTGTTGTTGAAATACGTATTGTTCCTAGAAGTGGAATATTTAATGAAAACTGAATAAAGGTAATGCAATGTGCGACATTTTCAGAGGAGGACACAGGACACTACCCACTCCGTATCGGTAAGCATGCGACAGCATCGCTAACTAATACTTTCCAAAACGTCGCACATATAAACGGGACTGTTCATGGGCTCCGACCTCGGGTTCTATCGTTGATAGGAAGGTAGGGGCAAGTATTTTGGATAGCCCTTGGGCTAGGGACGATTTGGATACCCCCAACAGAAGGATCGCCTTACTGTAACTGTTCTACAAAGCAGGGTCAGAGTTTGGATATTACACACTGTAAGTAGGCTGTTTAGGTTTTTATGTTGGTAACGTCACGTAGAGCTCTGTATGAAAATCACTGGCTGTGGTGTGTGCAGTCTGTGGCTGGTTGGCATTGTTGGTATATTCGCTATTTTAGTGTTGGGCAGTTGGATGTGAACAGCGCGTAGCGTTGCGCAGTTGGAGGTAAGCTGCCAGCAGTGGTGGATGTGGGGAGAGAGATTTTTCTAAGGGGATGTTTCATAACACTTACTCCAGCTTAGGCAAATGGAGCAAATCGCTTGGTTCTTTTTGCATTAGATGTGGCGTATAGCGAGTCTTAAGGGGACTATGGACGCACCTTTTAGTTCATGGGCTATTCTTGAGAAAAACCGAAAAATATGGCGTTTGGGTACCAAACTCGAGCCACGCATTCCAAGACGGCTCTGTAGCGCAAATGGTTGTAATTATTGCGACATATTTCTAATATCCCGATACTGAACAATCTTTAATTTTTTTTTTGGTGTCTTATCCATTTCCGAGATACAGAGGTTCAAAGTTACCCTACTTGTACATGTAAAATCCGGCGTGAGGCGAAAACGTAGTTTATAAAGTGCCGTAGCGCGGAGAAATATGCTGTAAAGTGTCTCCGTTATCATTAGAAAGTTTTTGGGAGCCGCATGTTGTAGTACTGAAGCACATGCAAAACTTTTGTGCACGTAAAAACCCACCTGAGGTCTAAAATTAGTTTTGTGTTGTTTCGATTCTACGTAAGCAAGCTAACAAAACTATACTGACACTTAAAGTTCTTTTCATATGAGTTGCATGTCCTGATGCAGCAGGGAAAAGAAGGGAACTGGTGGAAAAATGCTCCTTTGGGGCACAAAAAAGGTGAATATGCTCCTGTTTATCAAGAGAATCTGACTGAAAACTGGGGCATCAGCTACCTCATTGTACATTCCTGAGCACGTTTTCTGGCAAGCGGACATATTCTCACGTTTTGTGCTGAGAGAGGAGACGGTGACACTGTGGAAGAGACGGAAAAGTAATAAATACTGGAATATAGTAAACAACGGTTGTGTTAGAGGAAGAGAGAAGGTGGCGGCGGCAGTGTGAGAGAAAGAGAGGGACACAGTGGTAGAGGAACTTAGCTGGCAGTGATTGAACAGTGCTGAAAACAGTGAAGAAGACAGTGCAAGTAGGAGAGGAGTAAAGAGAAGGAGAAAGTGGAAGTTGGTGAGAGCACAATGAGAGACAATCTATGGCAACAACAACGAGAAAGAGAGAGATAATGGCAGTCAGAAGAAACAGCAGCAGTGGGATGGAATGAATGAGGTAGTAGCAGGAGGAGGAGGAGAAGATTGTGTTTAACGTCCCGTCGACAGCGAGGTTATTAGGGACGGAGCACGAGCTTGCATTAGGGAAGGATGGGGAAGGAAATCGGCCGTGCCCTTTCAAAGGAATCATCCCGGCATTTGCCTGAAACGATTTAGGGAAATCACGGAAAACCCTAATCAAGACGGCTGGAGACGGGTTTGAACCGTCGTCCTCCCAAATGCGAGTCCAGTGAGGTAGTAGTAGTAAGGGAAGCAACAGGGAGACAGTGAGTGTGAGGAGGCAGTTGTAGTAGGACAGAAGGAAGGAGACTGTGGCTGTGAAACGGTGAGGGAGAGACGCAAAGAGATAATGATAATGAGTTGCGCTGTATGAGTAAATGAGAGTGGTCGAGTGGGAGTGGAAGGGTATGAGCGACCTACAGTGATCGACTAGTGCGTTTGAGCGAGTTACAGTTAGAGAAACTTGTAGGAGTGAGATGTGAGTTGCATATTAAGAAAAGCGCGAATATGTTCACGCTACAAAAATTTTGGGAGAACTTTTAAAGTTCTGAGGAAGGTAGAACGAGTGAGCTGGTATCCAATTTTTCAGTTAGTCTTTTGATAAAATGGAGCGTATTCTCGGTTTTCGTGTGCTCCGGTAAGAACATACACTACTGGTCATTAAAATTGCTACACCACAAAGATGACGTGCTACAGACGAGAAATTTAACCGACAGGAAGAAGATACTGTAATATGCAAATGATTAACTTTTCACAGCATTGACACAAGGTTGGCGCCGGTGGTGACACCTACAACGTACTGACATGAGGAAAGTTTCCAACCGATTCATCATACACAAACAGCAGTTGACCAGCGTTGCCTGGTGAAACGGTGTTGGGATGTCTCGTGTAAGGAGAAGTGCGTACCATCACGTTTCCGACTTTGATAAAGGTCGGATTGTAGCCTATCGCGATTGCGGTTTATCGTATCGCGACATTGCTGCTCGCGTTGGTCGAGATCCAATGGCTGTTAGCAGAATATGGAATCGGTGGGTTCAGGAGGCTAATACGGAACGCCGTGCTTGAACCCAACGGCCTCGTATCACTAGCAGTCGAGATGACAGGCATCTTATCCGCATGGCTGTAACGGATCGTGCAGCCACGTCTCGATCCCTGAGTCAACAGATGGGGACGTTTGCAAGACAACGACCATCTGCACGAACAGTTCGACGACGTTTGCAGCAGCATGGACTATCAGCTTGGAGACCATGACTGCGGTTACCCTTGACGCTGCATCACAGACAGGAGCGTCTGCGATGCTGTACTCGACGATGAACCTGGGTGCACGAATGGCAAAACGTCATTTTTTCGGGTGAATCCAGGTTCTGTTTACAACATCATAATGATCGAACCCGTGTTTGGCGACATCGCGGTGAACGCACATTGGAAGCGTGTATTGGTCATCGCCATACTGGCGTATCACCCGGAGTGATGGTATGGGGTGCCACTGGTTACACGTCTCGGTCACCTCTTGTTCCCATTAACGGCACTTTGAACAGTGGACGTTACATTTCAGATGTGTTACGACCCTTGGCTCTACCCTTCATTCGATCCCTGCAAAACTCTACATTTCAGCAGGATAATGCACTACAGCATGTTGCAGGTCCTGTACGGGCCTTTCTGGATGTAGAAAATGTTGGACTGCTGCCCTGGCCAGCACATTCTCCAGATCTCTCACCAATTGAAAACATCTCGTCAATGGTGGCCGAGCAACTGGCTCGTCACAATATGCCAGTCACTACTCTTGATGAACTGTGGTATCGTGTTGAAGCTGCATGGGCAGCTGTACCTGTACACGCCATCCAAGCTCTGTTTGACTCAATGCCCAGGCGTATTAAGTCCGTTATTACTGCCAGAGGTGGTTGTTCTGGGGACTGATTTCTCATGATCTATGCACCCAAATTGCGTGAAAATGTAATCACGTGTCAATTCTAGTATAATATATCTGTCCAATGAATACCCGTTTGGCATCTGCATTCCTTCTTGGTGTAGCAATTTTAGTGGCCAGTAGTGTATTTCCGCTGGTTTCTTCTCCTTAATCAGCCTTTAACTGTAAGGAGGACAAAGTCATTACTCAACAGACATGAGAGTAAGTGATACCCGTTGGCTAGAGAAAAAACTGGGACGGGTCAGAGTAGATAGTAAGCGTAGTACAACGGGAAGCGCCGAGTGAATTACGAACATCAGTCGGGGCCCGCATCGCGGCCGCCACCTGCAAGTGACAGTTCGTGGCCCGCGGGCGGCCGCCATATGGGGAGCACAGCACAGCACAGGACAATGACACCGGCGCTCTCGCATTCCCAGCCACAGGCCGTACTCACTGCCTAACGGTGGCCGGCCAAAAACCACGACGCTCTAAATTTTCACTCAGTAGCGGTTTTATGTACACTCTAAGATAAAAAAAAAAAAAAAACGACGTTCCACGAAGGAATTACCCGAATCGGACGGAAATCGGTGGATGCGGTGTACATGAACAGACAACCAAATGATTATAATTCCAGAAAAATTAGATGAATTGATCAAGAGAAAGAGCTTCACAAATTGAGCAATTCAGTAATGCGTTGGTCCACCTCTGGCATTTATGTAAGCAGTCATTCGACTTGAAATTGATCGATAGTTGTTGGATGTCCTCCTGAAAGTTATTGTGCGACACTCTGCTCAATAGGTGTGTTAGTTCGTCAAAATCCCGAGCTGCTCGGGGAGTCCTTTCTATAATACTCCAAACGTTCTCAACTGGGGAGAGATTCGACGAGCTTTCTAACCAAGGTAGGGTTTGGAGACCACGAAGACAAGCAGTACCATCTCTCTCCGTGTGCGGGCGGACATTATCTTGCTGAAATGTAAGCCTAAGATGACTTGCCATGAAGGGCAACCAAACGGGGCGTAGGATATCGTCGATGTACCGCTGCGATGTAAGTGTGCCGCGGATGACAACCAAATGGATCTTGCTATGAAAAGAAACAGCACCCCATACTTTCACTCCTATGGCCGCAAGGCGTGCGACAGTCAGAAGGGTATTCACTGCTGTTCGGGGTGTCTCCACACACATCTTCGGAGCTCACTGCGAAGCTGGACTCATCACTGAAGACAGTTCTACTCCAGTCAATGAGGTTCCAGGCCGAATGTGCCACATACCACTGCAAACGTGCTCGTACAGAGGTCAATGGTAGTCGGCACAACGGGCGTCGTGAACTCGGCACCCTTCCTTTCTGTGAGCCACCTACTGACAGTCTGCCGGCCGGAGTGGCCGTGCGATTCTAGACGCTACAGTCTGGAACCGAGCGACCGCTACGGTCGCAGGTTCGAATCCTGCCTCGGGCATGGATGTGTGTGATATCCTTAGGTTAGTTAGGTTTAATTAGTTCTAAGTTCTAGGCGACTGATGACCTCAGAAGTTAAGTCGCATAGTGCTCAGAGCCATTTGAACCATTACTGACGGTCTCTGTGGTCACTGACGTACCAGTTACACGTCGGATCAATGGTGATGATGAAAACGGGGCTCTGAGTGTCTCTCTGATGATTGTTCGGTCCTGACATTCTGCCGTCTCTCTTGGTCGACCACTTCCTTCTTGACGTTGTCTTCGGCCTTGGTTCAACCATTCCTCTCAACATCGCCGAATAGTGCCCGATTACTACATCCGGCTTGTCTGAGCCCAACTACACGTCCTCTCTCAAATGCTGAAATCTGCGTACGCTCTTCACGCGGCCTGTCTGCAAGGCATGGTTACTTGGTTCAAATGGCTCTGAGCAATATGGGGCTTAACATCTGAGGTCATAAGTCCCCTAGACTTAGAACTGCTTAAACCTAACTAACCTAAGGACATAACACACATCCATGCCCGAGGTAGGATTCGAACCTGCGACCGCAGCAGCAGGTTCCGGACTGGAGCGCCACAGCGGCCGGCGGCATGGTTACTATGTAACTGAGTACATGGAGTGAAATTCGCAAAGACTTTATGTCCTGGTATTATCGAAATGTCTCCTGTTTACTATCCTTGCCAGCCGTGCGGTGAAATTGTGCTGCAACGTCACACATTCACCCAAGGCAGCCAAAGTTTACAGTTTTGTATTTTCCGTCGATACCTGTAGGCATATCAGTTTGTCACTCCTTCGTGGTACGTCATTCTCTTGTGTCTTAGAGTGCACACACTGTACCATACTTCAGCTAATTTTATTCACTATCCGGTATTGCGTAACGATTAGCCGAAGAGCAACAGTCCTGACAGCACACTCGATTTCGACGTTGATGTTCGAAGCATCGAAAATAGTTGGCGTCACGACGTTGCGGAACTGATTTCAGTGACTACAACTACTTCATCAGTTTCTATAACCTGTCGCGATGAAAGTATATGCAATTACTTGCACATAGCCCAGTCCAACACTTGATACCATTTAGCCGCGCGGTCTATGGCGCCTTATCACGGTTCGCGCGGTTCCTCCGTCGGAGGTTCGGGTTCGAGTCCTCCCTCGGGCATGGATGTGGGTGTGTTGTCCTTAGCGTAAGTTACTTTTAGGTAGATTAAATGGTGTGTAAGCCTAGGGACCGATGACCTCAGCAGTTTGGTCTAGTAGGATCTTACCACAAATTTCCAAGTTTGATACCATTTACAGTCTGGCCGCATTTGTAAGCTCAGTGGACAATAATTATTTAAATAACAAACTTTTTAATATAAACAGACGGATCACTGAGGCGTTTAACATGCAGTGTGTGGAGAGAGTAGTTCAGGACAGAAGCGGATCTGTGATTTTTGGAGTTGCTCTTTGAACCACGACTAGGACCCACTTATTCACATTCCCGTAAACATAAATCAAGACGTTTATTTCGGTGACTCTTTTTTCTATATCTTAACCATGGTTACGCTTCTTCCTGCGTTAGCAGGGAAAACGTAGGAATCAACAAACTCGCAATTTGGCAGATACGTTGGACGAATAAGTGGCTTTGGCGGCACATAATATCTGAAAAACCTTGTGGCCAATCTTTCTCGCCGAACTGAGGCCATTAACAAGCCTAGAGCACGCACAGATGAACCGTCAAGCCTTTTACAAGTGCCGCAGCCATCTAGTCATCCTCAAATTCATGCGAACTTCTTCTTCGTGGGCAATACCAATCAGTTATGTTTCAGAACGGCTCTAAGTACTATGGGACTTAACATCTGAGGTCATCAGTCCCTTAGAAATGCTTAAACCTAACTAACATAAGGACATCACACACACCCATTTCCGAGGCAGTATTCGAACCTGCGAGCGTAGCAGCAGCGCGGTTCCGGACTGAAGCGCCTAGAACCGCTGGGCCACAGCGGCCGGCTCAGTTATGTTTCAAGCAGACATTGTACACATATACGAGCAAATGTAAAAACGTGACAAAGTGGCAAGAAGGGGCAGTCGTGTTTGCCCGTGCCCACATCCACACGTTGTGAAGCTGCTGGACTTGTTGGTGCTCCGCGGCGGACTATTCAACGTTTCCACAAGCAGTGGTGTAGCGCACGTGTCCACGAACACGTCACAACTGTGGTCGGGAAAAGGTCGTGGCAGAGGAACCAGAGACGTTTTTCACACCTTGTGAATCAAAATCGTTTCCAAAACCGACAGGAATTGCTGCAGACGGTAAATGAAGGTCCATACCAACCTGTCAGCGAGAAAACATTGCGGCGGGAACGGCATGCGATGAACATATGGCGTCGGTCACCTCGCAAGAGGCCATTACTCGCAATGTCTTATAAAGAGGACAGCAGCAAATAATACGTCACTCACTTTCGGAACACTCCCCCGCCCTATTACATCTCGATTGGCCTGCAAAATCACCTGATTTTTACCCCACAGAAAACCTGCGGTATGTGTTGAAACAGCGAGTAAAACGCCGACATCAGCATCTCCGCAATTTGGTGAAACAGCGCAATCAAGACCCCGGCAAGTGGCTCAACCTGTAAGCGACGTATCTGCACAGCCTTATGGACTCACTTTCTAACCGAATACAGGCGGTTATGAAGTCCAAAGACGGAATTACGCGGTACTGAATGATGTTTGCAATGATCTCACTAGGTGTGAAAAATTTTTTATCCGGTGAGGTTATTAATGTGATTTCTCCTGGTGGTAACGAATTTTACAGCCACTGTGGTTCAAAATGGCTCTGAGCACTATGGGCTTAATATCTGAGGTCATCAGTCCCTTAGAACTTAGAACTAATTAAACCTAACTAACCTAAGGACTTCACACACATCCATACCCGAGGCAGGATTCGAACCTGCGACCGTAGTGGTCGCGCAGTTCCAGACTGAAGCGCCTAGAACCGCTCGGCCACACCGGCCGGCACAGCCACTGTGCTTATGTACTTTGTTGACGTCACATTTCACTGATATTGTGACTGTGTCACCTCCACAGACGCAACAGAATCGTGTGCAAACGGCCTCATGTACATATTTTATCTGCCAGGCAATATGCAGGGCGTATTTTCAATTCATACGGATTCTTCTTCCGTAGAAAGTACAGTCATGAGACGAACAGCCCTCGTCCCATGTTTGTGCAGCTTAAGATTTAGTCAATAATTTTAACGTCGAAGTTTGATGTGTTTTAGGAACGGCCTTCGGGAACCGCATGTGGCCGAAGCAGACAGCCGACGGTGGAAGTCGGGACTAACAGACATTTCCAACACGTGATGGAACGGTACAAGAAATGTATGTAACACTTGTCTCATAGCACGAGCAGCCAAGCCCGGACCAAGTAAGGTGTTTTTGAAGTTGCTAACCTCTTCAGCTTGGTTCATTATAGAAACATTTCGTGCATTGTGTGACAAATGAGCTTCGTTTGGACGAAGTACACTGCGTAATACAGTTAAGGGATCACTCTTTCGAAACCCAACAGTTGTCTCCCATTGCGACGCAGAAGTTTGAAATTTGGCTCAAGGTGTCTACAATTTTCCTCTGTAATGCAAAAGCGTGGCGCCCTGCGGCGACGCTTCAAACAGCGGGGCGTCGACACGTGCGAAAAAAAGGTCAGAGCTGAGAGTTCATGTGACGTGTAACACTGGTTAATGACGTCATAGTGGCACCAAATATCACCAAAATACTGCCCAACGGCACCATAGACGTCTCACACGACGGGAAGGTCGTGACACCGCCTCCCATTCACATCCACTTTATTTGACGCCTTTGTGATGGAGGTCAGAATCGCGACAATGGGCGTCGCAATCACGCGATTTTCTTATGGGTGGCCGAGGAAAACACTTCAGACACGCCGCCGCTCAGAATCGACACTACAAGATCTGAGGAAGTGGCATAAAGGACGTCGATGAGTTCAACCGTTTCATTGCAGCACTGATTCCATTTCGATGGGCGAAAACGACAGTTAGTAGCGCGATGGGCAACAGCAGTACGTTCTCGATAATCTGTGACTTTGCTGACACCCACCCGGTCTTTTCAGCCCTCTGAGGACACTGTGGAGCTGCATTCCCACTGACCGTGATCGCACACCTTTGCAGTGCAGTGTGACTGCAGTTTTGCTCTGATGTACAATGTGGAACGACTAAGAACCACTGGAAACCGTGCGACGAAGTTTGAACTTAATCCACATAAGCAAAGGGTGCTTATGCACTTTCAGCCCCTTGTTCCACGCCTTACTTTGCCATGCCATGCAGGGGGCATGATTGAATAAAATGGCAAAGGGGCTCCCTAAGACCCCCCAGTTTGAAAACACCTGCGGTGGTACTCACAAACCTTTACTGAGAATTTCAAAAATGTACCTGTACTGAGACAACCTGTAAGTAGTCCTAGCCATCTGCTAGCATGCACCCAGGATTGGAAAGGTGTCAAGGGGCTGTCTGCCTGCAGACGTATAGGACTGCTTCACAGAAGGGCGCGGAATGGGAAGGCTGAAAATATGTAAGCACCATTCGCTACGTCGGATCACGTTCAGATTTCGTGGAGTGTTTGTAAACAGACCCTTATGGTTCCAATCTGCACACAAGAGCAAAACCTGCGGTAGCACGGACCTCCAAAGGCGTGGTATCACGTTCAATGAGGACGGAACCCCACTGTGTCCTCAGAGAAGGGCCGGCCGTTGTGGCCGAGCGGTTCTAGGCGCTACAGTCTGGAACCGCGCGACCGCTACGGTGGCAGGTTCGAATCCCGCCTCGGGCATGTATGTGTGTGATGTCCTTAGGTTAGTTAGGTTTAAGTACTTCTAAGTTCTAGGAGACTGATGACCTCAGATGTTAAGTTCCATAGTGCTCAGAGGCATTTGAACCATTTGAATCCTCAGAGAAGGACTGGGACGTCCGGGGATGTCAAAGGCTATTAAGAATGTCGTCCTGCTGCTCATCGCACTGTGTACTGTCGTTTCCCACCGAGATACGTGTGGGAATCAACGCTCCAGGGAAAGGGGTGGTTTCATGGACATCCTTTATGCCATCCCCAGAGGCTTTTTCGTATATAAGCGCCTGAAACGCTTTCCTCGGCCACCCATAAGAAAAGAACATGCTTTCAAAGCTGGACGTCTCGGTTCTGATAGAGCCCGAGGACGACGTTGAAGGGCGTCACGGTTTTGCACCGTTGCAGAGGGAGGTCGTAGGCACCTTTGAGCCCAAATTCAAACTTCTCTCCAGCATCTGGAGACAATTATGGGATTTCGAAAAAGTGATTCTTTAATTGAGTCGCACAGTGTAAATCCATAATATATTAATAATGTGATCATTTTACGTGCCGGTAGTCAGTATTATATTCTATCAGCTTGTCGTTTGAGAGTTGCAGAAAAGTAGTGATACCTCCATCAATATCGGTTTCTGTGAAAGCTGGCAGATACGCGAAAATCTTACCCTTATCTCGAGGCTCCACAATGTTGATTTACGTTAAAGAGAAAACAGTGACACAGTGTATATTCAGGAAACTACTCTAACCATCTCGAAAACCTTTTCTATGAGGTACCAGTACTCTGCCCGGGACTGTGCAGAGGCGCACCGCTATCTCGGGGACTGTAAGTACGTGCCTAACCAGCGGGCACGCCAGTGGACACTTTCTATCCGCCGCTCTTCACACTTGTCGCGGGCGTTGCCTCGGCACGTGGGAAAGCTGCCAGCGCGGGGGTCACTGAAGGAAGCGCCGCTGCTCTCTTCCAGCTCCGTCGCCGATATGGAAATGTGCCTTTGTCCCCATTATATTAGAGGCGGCCGCATCCTCCTTTCCGAGCACGTAATCTTCAAACTCGAGAGGAACGCCCCTTGTATTGGAGGATTTCTGCCAAGAATCACAAACACGTCAACGCTAAGGTTTATGGCAGTAAAATCTGAAAAGTGGACACACCGCGTAGCTGCTTCGTCCTTCAGAGTATCGCGCATGCCATAAAGAATTCCAAATAGCTCCTGCAACTCATACACCGACCGAAACGGAAAGTGTTGCACCATGAACATCGTGACCGAACGCTGCCAAACTCGTACCCCAGTGTTTCCATGCCTCTGGAACCTCTTGATTAATAGTTCATCCTTATGAGAACTTATTTTCGGTAATTTCAAGTACAAAAGACCCAGCATGTGATAGACCATTACTGTTTACAATATATATAAATGATCTAGTAGAAATCCTCGGAAACTCTTTAAGACCGTTCGCAGATGATGCGGTTCGCAGATGATGCGGTTCGGAGATGATACGGTTCGCAGATGATACTGTTGTCCACAAGAAAGTAGTAACCCCAGAAGACAGTATCGATTTGTAGAGTGACCTGCAGAGGACTGGTGATTGGTACGGGATCTGGAAGTTGACCCTCAAAATATGAGAAAAAACGAGGGTCACTACAAAAGAAATGCACACTATTTTTTTAAAATCCTTCATTTATTCTACATGTTTTAAAGTTATACAGTGTGTAGATACATCCTTTAGGAACAATATTTTCATTTCTCCACATAATTTCCATTCCTCTCAACTGCCTTACGTCATTCTGGAACCAGCACCTATATACCCGCATGGTAAAATTCTGGACCAACCTGTTGGAGCCACTGTTTGGCAGCGTGCACAAGGGAATCATCATCTTCAAACCTTGTTCCACGAAGAGAGTCTTTCAGTTTCCCAAAGAGATGATAGTCTAATGGAGCCAGGTCAGGACTGTAAGACGGGTGTTTCAGTGTTTTCCATCCGAGTTTTGTGATCGCTTCCATGGTTTTTTGACTGACATGTGGCCGTGCATTGTCGTGCAACAGCAAAACATCCTGCATTTGCCGATGTGGTCGAACACGACTCAGTCGAGTTTGAAGGTCCTTCATTGTCGTCACATATGCATCAGAATTTAAGGTGGTTCCACTTGGCATGATGTCCACAGGCAAGAGTCCTTCGGAATCGAAAAACACCATAGCCATAACTTTTCCAGCAGAAGGTGTGGTTTTGAATTTTTATTTTCCTTGGGTGAATTTGCATGATGCCACTCCATTGATTGCCTATTCGTCAATGGTGAAAAATGATGGAGCCATGTTTCATCACCTACCACAATTCTTCCAAGAAATTCATCTGCACCACTCTCGTACCGTTCCAAAAGTTTGCTGCATACCGTTTTTCTTGTGTCTTTGTGAGCCACTGTCAACATCCTGGGAACCCACCTGGCACAAACCTTTTTTAACGCCAACACTTTCAGTATTCTGCAAACACTTCCTTCCCCTATCACAACGTAGCGTGACAATTCGTTCACTGCGATGCGTCTGTCAGCAGTCACCCATTCGTTAACTCCCTGCACATTGTCTGGAGTGTGTGCAGTACGAGGCCTGCCACTGCGAGGACAATCCTCAATATTGCCGTGCCTGCTTTCATCACGTAGCCTGCTTGCCCACCGACTAACTACACTGCGATCGACAGCAGCGTCTCCAAACACCTTTTTCAACCTCTTGTGGATGTTTCCCACTGTCTCGTTTTCACAGCACAGAAATTCTACGACAGCACGTTGCTTCTGACGAACGTCAAGTGTAGCAGCCATCTTGAAGACATACTGTGACGGCGACACTTACGGGAACGGGTTGAACTATGAAAACAAGCGGGAAGGATGTATCTACACACTGTAAAACTTTCACACATGAAAACTGTATTTTTACAAAAATAGTGTGCATTTCTTTTGGAGTGACCCTCGTACTTCGAGTTGAATGACCGCATAAACAAATAGTAGGGAGAGCATCCAACGAAGAGCGGTGCATTTCGCCACAACATCGTTTAGTCCATGCGAGAGCTTTACAGATACGCTCAACGAAAGAGTGGCGTTGTGCATCGCAGAGAGGCTTATTACTGAAATTTAGAGAGAGAACTTTCTCGGAAGAGTAGGGCAACATATTACGTCTCCCACAGACATATCGCGAAATGACGAGGACGAGAAAATTCTAGAAATACCGAGTCTTACCGAGAATCATCCTTCCCACGCTCTATTCGCGAGCAGATAGGGAATTGGGGTGAGGGTGGGGTGGGGTGGAGGGGTGGGGATAGGATCAGTTGGTTGCACCATAAGGTGGTCTGTGGAGTGTTGATCTAGATGATAGTAGAACAGAGGGAATTCCAGTTGGGAACAAATGGGGATGTATTACGAATTCTCCATACTTTATTTGTAACATTTTTCTTGCAGTGAATAATTCTAGCTGTGAGAAAATCAACGTAGGCAACAGCACAGTATAAAAAGTGACTAAACAGATTATTTAAGAGTGTTGAATGAAGCAAGTATGATCTTTGACCAGCAACATATAGTTATCTTCTAAGATGTGCTGGTTACAGAGAGAGACTTGTCGAGTATTATGCAATTGGGAATGAACTACAAGGGGAAACTATAGTGTTTGATTCTGATGCGGCTTTCTGAACTGACTTTCCCATCTTTGGACTGTTATCACGACACATGTTCTTTGTTCAGACTGCCGAGAACGTGCAGGGAGCCAGTCGGAAGTTAGACAGGGACTGTTAACGTTGTTTATTTCCAATTTAGAAGTTGACTATTGGAACTGATCTGATTGCAATCTAATTTCTACAGACGGCGAGCAATCGCGTCGGATTGTGACTTTTTGATCCTGCCTCGCAGTTAACCCTGTCACTGCCATTTTTTTCAGATTGAAAGTCATGAATGTATGGTTATTTTAATAATATGAAAATATTTTTCCCGCTGTTCGTTTTCCAACGCCAGGTGGGGTGGGACTTGTTGCGATATTCACAAGTTCCTCTGAGGTTTCAGAAGACGACTGGGCAAAAACTGCAAGGCATACAAAAAACAGACACAGTGGATAGTGTGTCTCTCCGCGTTCAACTCACATTTCAGGTAATATTAGCACCGTTGGTGACGCGAAAAACGTCAGTACGTGCCAGCAATTCACTGACACGAATTGTCCTGGAAGGCGCGACAGCAGTCCGCTTTGCAAATCTGTTCATTGGGTTGCCTACCTGCTGGCGCAAACTTATTTGATGTGGCAGTACGGAGCAGACACCACAACCTAAGGGTGCGAGATGTAATTATACTGCCCAGTCACACTGATGTGACCACCTGTCAAAGGCCTGACTAGCCAACTAGCTTTTGCAGCGCCGACTGCTGCCATGGCCGGCTGCGCCTCGGTTGAGGAACCATGGCGTGAACAGGCTAATCGAGGTGGTCCGACAGATTCTCGATTGGGTTTAAATCCGGAGAGTCTGATGGCCAGGGGAGTACGTTAAACTCATCCTGGTGCTGCTCCAACGACGTATGTACATTGTGAGCTGTGTCACACGTCGCATTGTCCTGCTGGTACGATGCCATATACTTCTGAGTTTTCTTTTTTCTCGCGTCCCATGTATTTTTCTAGAGACTGGTACATTGGATGGTGTGTTCTCAGACATTCTTACTATATGACCTTCTCTACTTTAATGTTGTGACGGCCGTTGCGGTGTTTGTGCAAGTTCCGTAATTTTTCACTTATTCCCCGTCCGCCATTCTCTGGTATCATAATCGATTACATATCCAAAACTTTTTCTTACTATTTTCCTTTAGAATGTCAGTAATTTTATCTTATCGCACCCCCCTCTCTTAAACGTAAACATTATTAAAATATCGGAGTTACGAACTTTGTACTTGACGCGAGCTTCCTTTCGCAAAGAAGTTTGGTGGAACTGTAAAGCAATAGCTGCTGGAAGTGCATTTGTTTCCATCATTCTACTGTCTTAATGAAGATGACATGATGATGATGATGATGGTGATGATGATGTCGGTGATGATGATGACGATGATTATGATTATGATTATGACGAGGACTATGATTTTTGGGCGCTACGCTGCACGGGCATCAGCTCCCTCCTGACTGAAGAGACACCCCAAGTACGTCAAGTTGTCGACTCTCTTAAAGGTTAATCCGTATACAGCCAAGAATATAACAACTAGGTTTTCTTATTTTTCACCAGGCATTCTGTTTTCTCCTCATTAACACGTAGCCCTGATTTCTCATCATTTCTGTGATAGGTCTGAATCATTTGTTCTTCTTCTTCTGTCCTTAAATTGCTAATTACTGATACATCATCCATGTAAGCGTATCCAACACATTTACGTCTACCTACATGTCTATTCCGCAAACCACCTTATGGTAGGTGGAGTGGGGTACTTTCTGTATCAATGTTATATTTACACAAAGAAGATGGATTGTTTTGGCGTACTTTATATTTCAAATTCGCCATCAGTCTCACTCTTTTCGATTTCTAGCTGTATTAAGCTGTTTTTTTTTTTCATTTTCTACGTCTCCCTGCACGTATCCTTTATCAAAACAAAGTAGACGATTTGAACTATATCACTTTATGACGAGACTCTTAAAGAGATTTCATTTAACGATTTTTTGCTGAAGTGACCAACAAAGTTAAATTTCTGTTATCGTTTCTACAATTCTTGGCTAATGGATGTGTGTGTGAGTGTGTGTGTTTCCTGAATTACTAATTAGTAATTAATTCTAAATCACCCGCGATAGCGAGTCTAGTACATCTGCATCTATTTACATCCTTACTCTGCAATCCTCCTAACGGCGTGTTTACAAAGCTCATATAAGCCTTTTGGATAATTTTGGGTATTGCATTGCGTCATTGTAAACTACAAAAACAACTAAATAGTCGACGTTTCGATCGACTTGCTGCGGTTCTCTTCAGGGCGGTACACAGCACAGTAGTTTACAATGACGCGGCCCAAAACCCAAAATTATTTATATCCAAAATGACACTGGCCGTGGAAGCCTACGAACTTATAATAACTCTATAAGTTTGTCCGACACCTAAAAGCGGAGAGAACATGTACTGTAAACGAAGGTGACTTTGTGCCACTTTTGAAGGTTTTCTTAAAAATCATTTTTCCTAGAAAAACGTTTTTGGTAAAATATGGAGGTGTATATAGAGGAATAAACTCAGTACTTATTACCCCGAGTGCACGTTTCTACCAAAATATTCCCAGAAATTTTGCACAAACACATAGTGATGACTTTGTGCCATGATCTTGTTTTTCCGTTTTTTAATGCTAATAAGTGAGTAGCCTAACACGAACCACCTACAAGGTAACTTTGTGACACTAAAAGGTAAAAGTTCCCAAATACTTATATTTTATTGAATATTAAACGTATTATTATAAATTTGACAGTACTTAACAAGTTTACTGGTCCCATATTTTTTTAAATTCAGGAATACAAAATGATAACACTCTGCGACCACATCGATCGAGATACGCTTTTGTAGTGGACCGCAAATCCAGCAATGAAAATAGGAAACCACAGCCACGCATCGTCACAATATGTGCAGCAAACATATCTTCTTCTTTACGAAATACAGTTTGTCCACCCACTGGTGCATGATGTTTTCCATGCAATTTGTTCATGAGTGTATTTCGGTGAACAACGTATCTGTTAGCAGCTGCACGGATAGAGATATTTTTCTCACTAATTTCTTTAAGCGCCTTCTCCAAAGAATCACCAGTGTAGTTGGAGTAGGGACGACAATGCGCGACTTTTTTTATACCTTCGTGGCATCATTTGCATAAGTTCCGTCTACAGTAAATTATTATTATGAATACCGGCACAGTATATAGTTGAAAACTCTTAATGAACAGGTGGCACAAAGTCACCCCTACATCTTTCAGTTTTTGACAACTCTCGCTAATGTGCCAAAACCACCAGTGAGAGAACATTGACAGTGTGGCACCAGACTAATGAATAATGTAGCAAAACCGTGTACAAACCAGAGCTTGCAGATATTCTTCCTTTAGTGAGACACAATAGGAAGTTTCCGACAAACAGGCTCGAACAGCGAAATACTCAAGAGTGCTGCAGGCGGTCTGGTGGGACCATCTGAAGTTGGACGTAAATAATGAATACGTACTATCCAGCAGAGTTTTAGGCACTTCATCTCTTCTGGTGGGGACATTCCAAACAGCTAGGACGCATTTGTTCGAAAGAAAGTGCGACCGGCACAAAGTCACGTGCGCGGCACAAAGTCACTCCGGTTTACGGTACACTCTTTAGTGTTCCGCCGAATGGTGTAATACTTCTAATAACAAAGTAACGAAACTTCGGTGACTTCACAAAATTTACGTCGGAGCGTGGAGCGCCCTTAAAGCGAAGTTACTGTAGCGAGGATACATAAACAGTGCTGACGCAGGCGCAGTGAATCCCCCTGGCGCTGACACGCTGGGCAGTAACTCGCGCAGCAGCACACTACAATGTCTCGAGTCGACCGAATTAAACTGCGTCCTATATTCGTGTCAACGACATCGATGACAGAATGCTTGGGATTTTTCCGGAGACAAACTGTAACGGCAGCGGATGGAAAAACTGATGGTTTGTGGCCTGAAATCGTTAATGTCTCTCAAACATAAAGGGCGTAGCCTTTTAACAACAGTTTTAATACTTTATTGTTTGACTCCAGATACTTCTAATCGCCATCCTTTTTGCGTTTTTGTCAAAGCTCGATTAATGTTCACAGACGAACAGCAATTTCCTTAATCGAACAATATGATGTCGTTGATGTCGTGTTCAGTCCGAAGACTGATTTGATAAGCTCTCCATGCTAGTGTATCCTGTGCAATTCACTTCTTCTCTGCATAGCTATTGCAACCTAAATCCAATTGATTCAGCTAACTGTACTCATTCATTAGTCTCTCTCTAGATTTCATCTTCTCCACCCCCACTCCCAATGCCACTCACTGCCAAACTGACCATTCCCTGATGTCTCAGCACATGTCCTACCAACCGATCCATTCTTACATTCACATTATGCCACTAATTTATTTTCTGCCCCAATTTGATTCAGCACATATTCATGAAGTATTCGATCTTCCATATAATCTTCAGCATTCTTCTGACGCACGACATTTCAAAGGCTTCTATGCTCTTCTTGTCCGAACTTTTATCGACAATATTTCATTTCCATTCAACACTCCCCTCCAAACAAGTACTTTCAGAATCGAACAGCACACGAGGCAGAAAAACTGGGTGTTTTATTAGGCTGGTGCATAAGTTTCTAGCGTTTTCGTTTTGCATGTTGGTATTCCGGTTGCTATGGGTTTGCTTATCGATTTTCATTTGCTATTTGAATTTACATATTGACATTTTGTCATTTGGATATAGTGAGTGGAGCTGTGGACGCTGGAAAATGGAGTGCCAAGTGTGAGGAATTGGGATATTTCCGCCAAATTCTTCTGTCCGAGTTCAGTAGAGGGATGACAGCAGCAGACGCGGCGAGAAACATTTGCACAGTGTATGGGAATAATATTACTGGACGGAACACGCCAAGAAAATGGTTTTTCTCGTTTTAAAGAGAATCGTTTCGACATTAGTGGCTCTCCACGTCCAGGAAGACCTTCGAGTTTTGATGAAGATCGTTTAAAAGCATTAATCCACAAAGATCCACGCCAGTGTACTCGAGAATTGGTAAATGTGATGAACTGTGATCATTTCACCATCGTGTGACATTTTCATGCAGTGGGGAAGGATCAAAAGTCGGGTTTATGGGTACCACATGCTCTAAGCCAAAACCACAAAAATCTGCGGGTGCGCATATGTGCATCTCTGCTTGCTCGTTATCAATTAGCTAGTGAAAAGTACCGACCAGTCATATTCTGTCTCGTTACTGGTGACGAGAAACGGTGTCTTTATGCTAACATAAGAAAAGGAAAGGTATGGTAGAGCCCAAACAAAGCAGCAATTCCCCTTGTAAAGAACTGCGCGCATCCACAAAAGATGTTATGCATCTGATGGAACTGCGACGGTGTGGTGTTCTATGAATTGGTTCCCCGAGCTATAACCGTCACTGTTGACGTTTACTGTCAAGAAATGAGACGTCTTGCAGACGCACTCCAAGAACAACGAACAGGAAGACGGCGTGAAGTGTTGCTACTCCACGATAACACCTGCCCGCTTTCCGCTAGACTGACAAAAAAACACTATACAGGAGTTGGATTGGGAAGTCATTCCGCACCCACCTTGTTCACCGATCTTGCGCCCTCAGATTTTTCACCTTTTCTGCTCTCTATCGAATAACTTTCAAGTAACTTCCTTTCCGGATGAAAATGCGCTCCGAACGTAGCTCGACGAATTCCTCGCCTCAAAACGAAGTGATTTCTACAGTCGCGGAATCTAAAAGTTATGCCAGATGGCAGACTCTTGTAGATAGTGAAGGATAATATATTACTGATCACTAAAGTCTCTGTTATGTGTATCTTATGGAGAAACTCTACGAACTTATGCATCTACCCAATAATTAGTCTCTAAAAGTGGGATGGTATTATTGGCAACAATTAATGTTTGCAATATGTTTCATATGGTACGCCATTTGCTGAGATGGAGCACTGGAGGGGACTTCAATGTACTGTAGATGTGAAGGCTTTTTTCAAAAACGATGACTGCATTGCTGCTGCTACACGGGAATACCGTCGTCACTCGAATCTCAGACAGGGTGATCCTGTACAATCGCCACATGTAGTCATATCATAGGTGATATCACCAGGAAAGTCCAGAAGTTGTCGCTCACACAAACGGACAGAGGAGGTACCAGATGTCTCAGCCAACAGTTCAGAGTATACTGTGAGACCAAATTCCGGCAAGGTGGGACTCTCCAGTCGTGGTGTGCACAGAATTTTACGGAATAGCTTGAAGCTGCAACTGTACACGATACAGTCGTGCAACAGTTAAATGAAATTGATTATGAAATGCGAATGACTGTTGAACTGCTGACTAAAATTAGGGACAATGAAGGATTTTTAATCCTCACGAACTCCTTCAATGCCCCTTACACAGGCAGGAAATGAGAGTGTGTTGCGCTGTCTCTTCAGTGGGCATAATCCATTCTTTCTTCTTTAAGGACGAACGACGAGCAACTTCACTCACGTCTCAGCGGTATGCTGCAGCGGTTGACACATTTCTGGCACCTGAAGTTGGACAGTTTCCTGCAAATTAGTATCAGTTTCAGCGAGACAGTGCTATGTCACATTGTGATCAGATTTCAATGGCAGCAGAGCGTAGAGTGGTAACGACATCATATAATGGGCTGCCGACTTATCGGTCTGTGATTACTTCCTTTGAGGGTCCCTGAAACACAGGGTGTGTGCTAGAAACTTACACACAATTGAAGAACTGAAAGACGCTATTCGCATATTAATCAGAACATTCTTATACAGGTACCTGAACGTGCTGTGAGTTATTTACATCGCACATTGTCCGAGTGTCAACGTAACAGTGGTGGACACCTACAAAACACTATTTTCAATACATGAACAGTACGTGAAATTGCAATACGCAATGGCTTCGTTGTTGTGGTTGAAAATGTTTTAAAATATAATCCTTAGCCTGTTTCGCTATATCCAAATCGGCCCGCTTTCCTGCCACACGCTGTACTTAAACAAATATTAATCTAGGTATTCAAGACTAGGTAAATTATGTATAACTGTAAACTGCATGTTTCGTCAGACTTGCTGCCATCAACGTAATAAGGAAACGTTATTTTAAAATTCATTACGAATTTCTGTCAATCAGGCACCATTTTGAAGTGAGCCATTTTATACTTTGCGTCGCTATTGTATTTAAAAGATACAACTAATCTGTTACAAGACATTAAGGCGTAGCGCGCTAGACTGCGAGATACGGAGACGAGCTGGACGAAGATAGAACCCTCCGCGAATTAACGATCGTCGGTCTAGTAAACTGGCCGACCTGAAGTGTTAAAACGCACTGTCACATGGGACAGATTTAATGCGATTCACAGACAGGTAGCGCACACACAACTTGTCTCTCTTAGATAACCTATGTACGCAAAGCAACTAATGCCACTACGATGGTCACGTTTCATCCAGAGGGACGGAACGTACAAACACACTACAGCGGAGTACGAAGCCCTCTGTTACTGAGATAAAAACACAAGTTGAAAGTGCGAAAAATGTTCTAATAAGCGTTTTTTGAATTACTGGGTCGCTGCTAGGCTACTGATACATCTCCTTAGTGGAGTTCATAAAGTGAGTGTTAAAACTTTCTTTATAGCTTTATACTCCCTTGTGGTAAGCGAGGACTACGCTGACAGAAAGGGCATCCAGCCACAAAGTCAAAATATAAATAAATTTGCCAAATCTAACAGCGCACGCTGTACGATGCGCTGAACAATAGGAAAGAAAGACTCTTAGTGCAAAGACACTTAGTCCATACGGTGCAGCAAAGCATAACGCATCTCAAAAAGCAAGTCACGAAAGTGGCGCCCATTATAAAGGATTGCATTATTCTGTAAATCATACAAAAATAACGTAATTAGAAAATTATTAGTTGCTGTGGCCATAAGCCTTTCGTTATTACCATTAGCTCTGCCCTTCTAAAAAAAAAAGCACTTCCAATACTTGGCTATTAATGTCTAAAGTGTTTCTTCCGCATCTCCTGCAACATGACAAAATGTTATGCAACAGTTTCTGGAGCAGCCTAGTTTCTCTGCCAAGCGATCTTTAAACTCGCACCAGAGAGAGAGTAGTTGTCATTTCTACAGGTGTTACTGAATATAATAATTTTTACAATAAAAACCTTTCTTCATGATTGAATGTTATACTAATGCTCCAGATATACGCGTTTTCCTTCGTTTGGAAAGGATCTTTAGTGGTCATCACTGTAATGTCACACGCATTTTGCCAAATTTAAACGCAACTGTAATACGAGAACGCCACGCAATATTGCACTCCATCACAGAGCTCTCACACTTCGCAGCCGGACTCAGTTGCAACCCTCAACTGCCTTCGCCCGTTTCATATAGTGACAAAGAGGAACGATGTATGGCGTTCCCTTGTTTCGTCCGGAATTTTACAATTTCATTATTGTCTTTTGGGGGGCCCATTATCGAAGAAATGATAACTATTATACTAACCGTTTCCGTGAGGAAAATACTCTCCCAGCAACCAACTATTTATGCGTGCGTTTATTCTTCGATACATCTACACTTTATCTCTCGCTATGGTAATATATCTTAACGCATGCAAATAGATTTCGCTAAATAGCTTTAGGTACACCATCATTGTGAATGAATACATGTTACTTGTCGAGCAAGGAGGGTCTTGGCGACCAATCAAATGCCATCATCAAAAACAGTTTGTTAATTATTGTTGTTTTTATCGATAAGCGCTACCGTGAGTGTATGCTGAACTTTCTTCTGCTCAAGGAAAGTGTTTTTAGCACAACATAAAGTAAGATAATGGGAGGAATACCAGCTCTAAGGAATAACGACCGAAAGGAACCATCGCTACATTTTCTTGAATCGATGTAAGGAAACAACGGAATACCCAATTCCCTTTGGCAGATCGCGGAATTCAGCTGGTCCTATCGAACAAGAGTCAAATGACTTGTCCGCTGCCTCAACCCAGCATTAACAGCATTTTACTAAACATATTCATAGTCTTCCACCGCCACTTGGTATAACGTTTCATACTGATGAATGAGCATCACAGTCAATAAATGTTCTAATTTTTTTTCTTTCGTTAACTGGTGTTTCCGGTAACATGACCCTCGTCAGGCAAGTGACTGCAGTCGCTAAAAACGCTAGCGTCATGATAATTGTAAACAAAAAGGATATTAAAGTATAAAAATGTGTTTAGAACTAAAACTTCAATGATACAGACAACTCACGAAGTACAGAAAGCAACACCTCGATAAGCTGATGGGCTACCGTTGCTTGGTGAGCTATGGAATACACGGTATTTTTTCTTTATTGTAATGTCTCCACTCAAGGTTTTGTTACTGTAATGGCGAAGCGTCGCGCAGCATGCGACTGTACAAATGTGTGTCAAAAGAAGTAATATTTAGTTACTCACGTACCGTTGTTTAAAACACTAAAATTTTGCTTATACATCATTGAATTGATTGGATGAAGCTGAGGAATGAAATCGGTTCCGAGCAGTTGCGAATGAAAGTTCTATTTATGAATAATTATTTGTGTGTAAATGTGTGGATCTATTGATCTGATATGGGTGACCAGATGAATTGGTGAATGGGAAATTGGTAAACGGTAAGTAGGAAATCGCGAATCCAGTCGCACAACTGAGACGATACCCCGTAGGCCCGCAGCTTGATTAGAAGTCGCTTGTGAGGAACGGTGTCAAAAGCTTTCCGGAAATCTAGAAATATGGAATCAACTTGAGATCCCCTGTCGATAGTGGCCATTACTTCGTGCGAATAAAGAGCTAGCTGCGTTGCACAAGAACGATGTTTTCTGAAACCGTGCTGATTATGTATCAATAGATCGTTCCCTTCGAGGTGATTCATAATGTTTGAATACAGTATATGCTCCAAAACCCTACTGCAAACCGACGTCAATGATATAGGTCTGTAGTTCGAGGGATTACTCCTACTACCCTTCTTAAACACTGGTGCGACCTGCGCAATTTTCCAATCTGTAGGTACAGATCTATCGGTGAGCGAGCGGTTGTATATGATTGCTAAGTAGGGAGCTATTGTATCAGCGTAATCTGAAAGGAACCTAATCGGTATACAATCTGGACCTGAAGACTTGCCCGTATCAAGCGATTTGAGTTGTTTCGCAACCCCTAAGGTATCTACTTCTAAGAAACTCATGCTAGCAGCTGTTCGTGTTTCAAATTCTGGAATATTCCATTCGTCTTCCGTGGTGAAGGAATTTCGGAAAACACCATTCAATAACTCCGCTTTAGCAGCACAGTCGTCGGTAACAGTACCATCGTCACTGCGCAGCGAAGGTATTGATTGCGTCTTCATGTCTGATGTCTTCCCGGACGACGACGTCATCTTTCAGCAGTATAATTATCCGTGTCTCGAGGCCAGAATTGTGCTACAGTGTTCGAGTAGGATGATAGTTAAATCCCGTTAATGTCTTGGCTACCAAATTCGCCTGATGTGAAACTGGTGGTTCCCGTCTGCGTCGCTATCGAGCGCCTTCACCGATTACACAAATCAGCGGCCTGTTGCTTACGGGAATTACATAATTTGTGCGTGGACACCTGGTGTCACACAGCTCCACAAATCTACCAACCAACTGTAGAATCGATGATACGCAGAATCGGTGATATACTGCGCAACAAAGATGGCCCAACAAGCTATTAAACAGGTGGTCATAATGTTTTGGCTCGTCAGTGTAAACAGACTGAAGCGACGAATGATAATTTGTACCGAGGTCGGGACGAACCTGGGTCTCTTCCTCACATACAGATGGGCTAAACACAGCGCCACCCTGTAAGTGTGGCTTTGCAGAACTTCATGTACTACTCTAGCATGCCCCCCTCCTCAGTCCACATTCCCATTTACGTTGCAGAGGCTCTCCAATTGTATCAGAATTGCGTTCGATACTGAGGTGCTAGGTAGTCCGCACGTTGTGCAAAACAACGGTGCCAGGGTGGCGTTGTGGTTAGCCCATCTGCCTAGTGTGCAGGAGACCCATGTTCGAATCCCGGCCTTGGTAAGAATTTTCTCCGTCCCTTCAGTCTGCGTGTGTATAGTTTTTTTATGGAAAGGAACTAATCATACACTTTTCATTTTCTAAGGTCAATAAAAGCATACGTTTTCTCGCAGCCACGAATTTGCTCGAAAGAAATCTGTACGGTACCATATGCCACAACCAAGTGTTTATATTCATCACTAAAGATAATGTTGTTCAAGGGATGTTCCTCTGCCGTTTATTACTCGTAGAGTTACATTTACCAGCGGATCTATGAAGTAATATTTTAGCTATCGTAAAAAAAATTTGTCGAGGTGCGGCAACGTACGTCTTTTGGCGTAAATGTTTATCTAGAACACGTCTAACCGGCACGTACCATACACCAGTCTAGAGAGGGCGCACCTCGCATTGTTAGCACTGCGCTGAAAGCACTCTTGTTCCACTCCAACAGCATGAGGCCGCGCACGACAAGCCAAGTTTTTATGTAGTAGGGAACAGCCAGTCTCAACAAAAGCTTGGTGCCAAGAGTAAACAGTAATGCCAGTTGGTCGATCCCTATCACAATAACTAAGACACCTCTGCACAACAGTGAGAGTGAGTGAAATTCGTTTTAACAAACTTAAACGTAACTGTATTTCAAATGGTTCAAATGGCTCTGAGCACTATGGAACTCAACTGCTGAGGTCATTAGTCCCCTAGAACTTAGAACTAGTTAAACCTAACTAACCTAAGGACATCACAAACATCCATGCCCGAGGCAGGATTCGAACCTGCGACCGTAGGGGTCTTGCGGTTCCAGACTGCAGCGCCTTTAACCGCACGGCCACTTCTAACTGTATTTCACTCACCTTCGAGTAGACGTTATAAACCGCAACGAAAATGGTAATTGTAACTGCTTCTCAAACCATATAGTCAGGTGACACTACAACCTATAATATATGTGAATATTACTCTGTATTATTTTAATGTACGAGTGAATACACTCACAAACAAGGCATGAATACGGAGTGAAGTAGATCCTCTATGACTGGGTTTTCTCTGTTAGCACCTCACTGAATGTCATTGCATCGCTGAGATCGGTAATCCACAGTAAACGTACACTCGACGTTGCGTCTGCATTATTTGTGACTTCATAGTATAAAAGTATGAGTGCCACTCTCTAGGCAACCAGTTACTGACGTTCAAATCCCAGCATAAGAACAAATGTGCCATGTTTCTTCGGATGAACGATGTCTAGCTCTAGCGCCACATGAAATGCGTGCATACTGCGTGGTGGAAACAAGAGTATATCATTAGCCTTCTTTACTGTTGCGACCTTCTGCTGAACGAATTCATGACGAAACTTCTTGGTACACAGAGTGTACCGGAAATGTTGAGACAAAATTCGAGGGGTTGCAATGGGTGTCGAAAGGAACAAACAGAGGATAGGAACCCGTGTCCGGTAGCGTCATCCAACGACGCTGCAGAGCAGCAAAGTTATAGCCGCCAACGCCTGCCAATAGGCCACCCCTTCGACAGCAAGTTGACTTTTTATGACGACGGACCGTAGTCAGAAAGTCTCGTACTGTTGTTTGTTTTTCAGTGATCGCGACTGTTTGCCACGATCGCCAATGCATAAGATGGAGCCTGCTGCTGCTGCTTAGAAATGTCTTGTCTCCTCCGAAAGCGATGCACTGTTGCCCCAGTGGATGATGGTTTCGGACGCGAATTTCCATCTGCTGTTTATTTTTCTCCTGGAACCCTCTAAAATGTGAACGGTTTTTCGATATACAGGGAAAAAATTAAACCCAGATGGAAAACCGTGTCAGAAACTGTCATCCGCAAAGGCGACAGAGCATCACACCGATAGGAGATAAGGCCTGTCTACGCAGCATCTACTTAACTGGTGATCGTGGCAATAAATAGAAATCACCGAACAACAAACAACATTGCGAGACGTTCCACCTACGGTCCGTCAGCGTACAAACTCACGTTTACTGCCGAAGGAGTCATCTAGTGGCAGGAGCCGGCGCCGATTAACTTCGACGTCCTGTAGAGTCGTTGGATGGCGTTCCCGAACACAGGATCCTACGCTATATTCGTTCCTCAATACGCCCTCTACAAACCCTCGAAGTGTGTCGCAGCATCTGTCATAGTTGACTAAACATGTTTGGGGGTGACTCTGCTCTCACTCCAGACACAAGCTTTATAAGCGCAGAGATTACAACAGACTCTCCAACCACAGTTAACGGCATATACTTCTTAATGTAACTGTTATTTATTTGGCAGGATTTATGGTTTGCCTTTATCAGAAACTTGTATTAACGGTACAGCTCTACAACTATTTCCGTAGCTGCATAGGCTAATACAAGTTCGTGTGGTGGTCCTCGAATGCTGTTAGTGGAAGGAAATTAGCAGGCAAGATGAGGTGAAGTGATGCCGAAAAATTCGTTTTCACCAGATGTGCGATAACATCTTCCCTATCTCACCACAGTGTCTCGTGGAGTGAGAGCATGTGACACTACTGACGATGATCCGTCCGTCGGATCAGCGTCTCCTTGTTTTGTTAAGCGTCTCCTTGACGCGCAGCATCGACAGGGGTAGGCTATATATGTAGCTATTCCTCGCTTCTCTCATTGTCACGGACAACTCAGACACGACGCTGCACCTTGCAATGAGGCCGTGACAACAAAGACAGGTGATACCTAACCGCTCACGTAGCGTCAACGAGGAAAGCTCCGTCTATAACTTGAGTCACAGGAGTACGTAAAACTACTGTGATACTACTCTATTTGACGCATCTCGCCAGGAATTATTCTCCTGCGCTAATCTCTTCATCTCAGGGTAGCACTTGCACCCTACGCCGTTAATTATTTATTGGATTATTCAGATCTCTGTCTTCTCCTACAGGGTTTGCCCTCTATAGTTCCTTCTTCTGCCATGAAGTTTATTTAGATTTTTGTTTATAACTGATCTGATAGTGAAATACTATTAATGAAGATAGATTTGGTATTAGTTTAATTTATTTAATTCAACTGATATTGGGCCGAGCGGAGTGGCCGCGCGATTAGAGCGCCATGTCACGTATTGCGCGGCCCCTCCAGCCGGAGGTTCGAGCCCTCCCTCGGGCATGAGTGTGTGTTTTCCTTGGCGTAAGTTAATTTAAGTAGTACGTAAGTCTAGGGACCGATGACCTCAACAGTTTGGTCCCTTAGGAATTCACACACATTTGAACGCATTTTAAGTGACTTTGGCTCTGAGTTGTGTACCATAACAGCTGTCTTATCATCCTTTCCTCTGTTTGGTCCGTGTTTTCCATTTGTTCCTTCCTTCGACGATTCTACGGAGAACCTCTTCATTCCTTACCTTATCAGTCCACCTAATTTTCAATATTCTTCTGTAGCACCACATCTGCTGTTCCTACATTTGTTTTTCATGGTCATTCCACTGAAGGTCGCTCTGGATATTTAGTTATTCTTAGATATTTTACGGTAGATTCCATTTCCAGCAATTCGTCTTCAACAGGGTGTTGTAAAGTAGTGGATTTCTTTCCCTGTGTATGCGCGGTATGTCACATTTATTTACGTTCAAGGTCAACAGCCAGAGTCTGCACCATTCATTAATCCTCTGTAGGTCATTCTGCAAATTGATACCGTCTTCTCGTGTTGCTACTTTCTTATAGAAAATCGCATCCTCCGCGGTCAGTCTTAAAGAGGATCCGATGCTTTCTAGTAGGTCTTTTATATACATTGTAAACAGTAATGGTCCTATTGCTTTCCTTGGGGCACTCCGGAAATTACTTTTACATCTGCTGATTTTGGTCCTTTAGGAGGGACGTGTTGAGCTCTGTGTGCATGAAAGTCTAGAACCCCCTCGCAAGTCTGGTTCCACCCTCCGTGGGCTCGTTTTTTTTTCTTCCACTAAACGGCAGTTCTGGACGGTATCAAATGCCTTTCTGAATTCAAGGAACACGACAGCAAACTGAGTGCCTTTGGATCTTATTGAGGAACAGAGGAAGCTGAGTTTCGCCATATCTCTGAATGCGGAACCCATCTTGATTTTTATAGAGGAGCTTTTCGTTCTCCGTAAACGCATAATTCTTATGCATAAAACATATTCGATAACTCTACAATAAGTTGACGTCAACGATATGGGTCTATAATTACGTGTAACTGTCCTACGACCTTCCGTGAAAACAGGAATTACTTGCCCTTTTTTCTAGTCGCTAGGCACCCATCGTTGCTCCTGCGAACTACGATAAAGCGCTGCTGGAAAGGGAACAGATTCCTTTGCCTAATAATACTCAGAAAATATCCCTGTACAAATGCCTAAATTTGGTCGGTGCAGTTCGGGTTAACCCTGAATAATCGCCGGATGAAATGACTGTTGCTGATGCGTACTGTCATGCTAACATATCTCAACGGCGAGTGGTCAGAGATTCCCACAATCCAATAATTAGATATGACAGACCTCTGGGTTAAGTATTGCAACTCGTTTGGTTTCATAGTTTGTAAGTTTCGTTACCATCATAGACACGAAGCGGCCGCGTTAATCGTTGCATCCACGCTGCAGTGGGCACGGGCTGGCAGAGAACGCTGCGATGGGAAGAGGCAGCGGCGGTGGCGTGGAAATGAATATGCATGGCGCATTACGTAAGGCGGGGCGGCGGAAACCGAATGCTGCTCACGGCCGGCCTTGCGACAACGGCCAGTTCGTCGTACAGGCCCCCGGTGAAAGCATCCGGGCGGTTCCGGGAGCCTGCATCGGCGGACTCGGGACAATTAGTCTCAGAAAGAGGGCTTCCGCAGTACGGACTCGCTACTCTCTTCGAACACCGTGCCAAAAACTCGAAACATAAAAACGCGGTCATCTTGATTACATGGGATTACAAGGGGTAGTCATACAGTATTAATCAACCTAATGTACAAATGTGCAGTTCTGAAATCCCCGCGCCAGTACCACAGCTCTTCACTAGAAAAGGAAAAATAAACAAATATAAACAAAAATGGTGCAGCACATTGATAAAGAGGAACATTGTGTGGTAACTTATTTCCTGCATTTGAAGCGGAACGCCGCTGCATCAGCCGATGCAGATTTCGTGCGAATTTACAAAAATGTACCATCGTGTGACACAATGGTTGGATGGCCCAGTGTGGTCAGAGAAATCGGAGTAACGAAGTGGCAGCCACCTCCCTATGAAGAATTAGGATTCGCAGGACAAGTGGAGGCTCTGGCACTCAAAGGAGTGCATATCGCATCAATACTGCAAAAAAATGAAAAATCGGTCGTGAAGCAGTTCTCAACAAACTGCTCGAAATTTTCAAGACAGACGTCACCTCCCGCCGGATTCCGCTATTGCTCACACCCGTTCAACAAGTCCGCCAAACCCGACCAGAAGGGAAAATGTTGCAGCTGAGTCAGGCCAATCCAGATGACGTCTTTAGCCATCTAATCGCCACTGACGAGTGCCGGCTGCAGTGGAGTCTCTCTCTCTCTCTCTCTCTCTCTCTCTCTCTCTCTCTCTCTCTCTCTCCCCCTCTCTCTCTCTTAGCCAATCAGAGGCCACTACCATATAAGGCCATGCTACGACCAACCAACAGTCTCCACGTGAACACTCACGCCTTAGCTCGCGGTAGCCTCTATGTTCAAAATGGTTCAAATGGCTCTGAGCACTTTGGGACTTAACATCTGAGGTCATCAGTCCCTTGAACTTAGAACTACTTAAACCTAATTAACCTGCCCGAGGCAGCATTCGAACCTGCGACCGTAGAAGTCGCACGGTTCCAGACTGAAGCGCCTAGAACTGCTCGGCCACACCGGCCGGCAGCCTCTATGTATTAGCAGGATTTAAGCCATATTGTACAACGTTAAAGTTCGCACCTGGTCTGTTAGCCGTAAATATTACATCATCTTCCACAATCATTTGCAAGATGCAGTGATGCACGTGGCAGGGGACAAGCAACTGCTAATCTACGCTTCAGTTCCTACGTTTAAGTAGCTAAGGGACTCACATGAAGGCAGAGGGCGATGACAATTTCTCACTTTCTGTTCAGCAGGAGCGGGTTCCGAATCCCCCATTTGACCATCCAGATTAAAGTTTTCTGTAGCGTTCCTACATCACTGTAGTCCCTCACGGTTGACGGTGCCCCGAGACCACGGGTACCGGTTTGCTGATGACTTGTGAATACCGCTTCTCTCGTGGCTCGTTCTGTATGCGTCGCTGACAAAAGGACAGCCCACGTTCTTGCATTAATTCAGTCTTTCAATTGCCCATAATGCGCCCTCTATTGCGCGCAAGGACGCTCACACAAGAAACCCAGAGCTCTTCCTGATGTCAACGTCAGATACAGAGAAGTCCGTTCAAGTTTCCAAATGTCATCCAGTACCACTTTTCAGTGGTGACTACGTCTGAGGAAAAGAGAAGATTTTACTGGAAGAAAGTCAGTGTTCCAGGTAAACAATCACACAGTTCTGTCTTTTACGTAAGAAACACAAGGGAGAAAAGAACCTTAGACACATCTTCCGCATGTTGAGAGTGCTGACGTGGCAACTGCAAGTATGCTCGCAGCGTGAGACGTGGTAAAATGATACAGCCAAGGTCACTTCCAAAGATAATATACAGCAAAGATATATATTTATACTCCCTTTAATGTAAACAACAGTCATTAACGACAATACATTAGCGGACTATGCCTACCTTAGTTGCATATTAAGTGATGTTCAAATGGTTCAAATGGCTCTGGGCGCTATGGGACTTAACTTCTGAGGTCATCAGTCCCCTAGAACTTAGAACTACTTAAACCTAACTAACCTAAGGACATCACACACATCCATGCCCGAGGCAGGATTCGAACCTGCGACCGTAGCAGTCGTGCGGTTCCAGACTGTAGCGCCTACAACCGCTCGGCCACCCCGGCCGGCTTAAGTGATGCAATACACAAAAGTTTCTGAGATGCAATACTCATATAATCTTTGCCATAGCACATCACGGGGTCCAAGGCATCTCCCTTGATACTATACACTGATCTTGCTAAACGCCGAGACGCGCATGCACATGAGTAAGTGTATCTTAGCTGTAAATTATTTTTGGGAACTATGAGACCCTCGCTATTTCATCACACCATGTCTCGCGCCGAGAGCACATTTGCAGCTGCCACCTCAGCATTCGTAACAATTGGAACCTGTATGGAGACGGGCACGTGGGTATTTGAATGTAAGCAAGAGCCCAAAACGTCAATATACACCAAGATTTTGGTTATGTCTCCCTCAGCAGTATATTACGTAATGCAATACACGTATCCATATGTGATGTAATACACGTAAGGTCTGAAAAGCAGTACTCATTTATGCTACTGCATATTATGGAGTCTAAAGGGCTTCTCTTGATATTACACATTGATCTTGCCTGGAACTTTTGTTGCGACTCCATCAGTAATGCAAAATAACATCACTGGTGTGGAGTAACACACCATAAACTCCAATGCGGCTTTCGAACTGCTACTTCATTGGATGAATAATCGTACCGTCCAAGCTATCAGCTACTGCTGACACAAACTTTACACCTCTAGTATGATTTACTGACTCCCTTTCCTAGCGTTTCGCTCGTCGTAAGGGCTTCACTATTTTCAAGATTTATTAAATTTATTTTTCTTTAAACTTTGTGCCCGGATGCGCTTCCTCTCGACGTAGTCGCCACTTAACATTTATCGTGTACAATTGTTTCTCAGTTTTAATATATTTTAACTGCCTGTTTATCGTATTTTCTGAAGCGAAGATTGAGGACAAGCTCAGCATTTGCCTAAACGAGCGTGGAAAACCGGCAAACAACCAGACGCCTTTTGGCCGGCGTATCAGACCAACGGTCGTTATTACCTCCCTGTAGAGTGTTTTGTTTGTGGCAGACCACGGTGCCAGCACGTCGCGATTCCGGTCCGTGAACAGCAACAAGGCGGACCTCTCATTAACATCAATTTTTTTTTTTTTGGTCATCAGTCTACTGACTGGTTTGATGCGGCCCGCCACGAATTCCTTTCCTGTGCTAACCTCTTCATCTCAGAGTAGCACTTGCAACTTACGTCCTCAATTATTTGCTTGACGTATTCCAATCTCTGTCTTCCTCTACAGTTTTTGCCCTCTACAGCTCCCTCTAGTACCATGGAAGTCATTCCCTCATGTCTTGGCAGATGACCTATCGTCCTGTCCCTTCTCCTTATCAGTGTTTTCCACATATTCCTTTCCTCTCCGATTCTGCGTAGAACCTCCTCATTCCTTACCTTATCAGTCCACCTAATTTTCAACATTCGTCTATAGCACCACATCTCAAATGCTTCGATTCTCTTCTGTTCCGGTTTTCCCACAGTCCATGTTTCACTACCATACAATGCTGTACTCCAGACGTACATCCTCAGAAATTTCTTCCTCAAATTAAGGCCGGTATTTGATATTAGTAGACTTCTCTTGGCCACAAATGCCTTTCTTGCCATAGCGAGTCTGCTTTTGATGTCCTCCTTGCTCCGTCCGTCATTGGTTATTTTACTGCCCAGGTAGCAGAATTCCTTAACTTCATTGGCTTCGTGACCATCAATCCTGATGTTAAGTTTCTCGCTGTTCTCATTTCTACTACTTCTCATTACCTTCGTCTTTCTCCGATTTACTCTCAAACCATACTGGGTACTCATTAGACTGTTCATTCCGTTCAGCAGATCATTTAATTCTTCTTCACTTTCACTCAGGATACCAATGTCATCAGCGAATCGTATCATTGATATCCTTTCACCTTGTATTTTAATTCCACTCCTGAACCTTTCTTTTATTTCCATCATTGCTTCCTCGATGTACAGATTGAAGAGTAGGGGCGAAAGGCTAGAGCCTTGTCTAACACCCTTCTTAATACGAGCACTTCGTTCTTGATCGTCCACTCTTATTATTCCCTCTTGGTTGTTGTACTATTGTATATGACCCGTCTCTCCCTATAGCTTACCCCCACTTTTTTCAGAATCTCGAACAGCTTGCACCATTTTATATTGTCGAACGTTTTTTCCAGGTCGACAAATCCTATGAAAGTGTCTTGATTTTTCTTTAGCCTTGCTTCCATTATTAGCCGTAACGTCAGAATTGCCTCTCTCGTCCCTCCA
This sequence comes from Schistocerca americana, assembly GCF_021461395.2. Taxonomy (NCBI): domain Eukaryota; kingdom Metazoa; phylum Arthropoda; class Insecta; order Orthoptera; family Acrididae; genus Schistocerca; species Schistocerca americana. Next base: position 606,707,283 of record NC_060121.1, read on the forward strand.
CTTTTCCTAAAGCCAAACTGATCGTCACCTAGCGCATTCTCAATTTTCTTTTCCATTCTTCTGTATATTATTCTTGTAAGCAGCTTCGATGCATGAGCTGTTAAGCTGATTGTGCGATAATTCTCGCACTTGTCAGCTCTTGCCGTCTTCGGAATTGTGTGGATGATGCTTTTTCGAAAGTCAGATGGTATATCGCCAGACTCATATTCTACACACCAACGTGAATAGTCGTTTTGTTGCCACTTCCCCCAACGATTTTAGAAATTCTGATGGAATGTTATCAATCCCTTCTGCCTTATTTGACCGTAAGTCCTCCAAAGCTCTTTTAAATTCCGATTCTAATACTGGATCCCCTATCTCTTCTAAATCGACTCCTGTTTCTTCTTCTATCACATCAGACAAATCTTCACCCTTATAGAGGCTTTCAATGTATTCTTTCCACCTATCTGCTCTCTCCTCTGCATTTAACAGTGGAATTCCCGTTGCATTCTTAATGTTACCACCGTTGCTTTTAATGTCACCAAAGGTTATTTTGACTTTCCTGTATGCTGAGTCTGTCCTTCCGACAATCATATCTTTTTCTATGTCTTCACATTTTTCCTGCAGCCATTTCGTCTTAGCTTCCCTGCACTTCCTATTTATTTCATTCCTCAGCGACTTGTATTTCTGTATTCCTGATTTTCCCGGAACATGTTTGTACTTCCTCCTTTCATCAATCAACTGAAGTATTTCTTCTGTTACCCATGGTTTCTTCGCAGCTACCTTCTTTGTACCTATGTTTTCCTTCCCAACTTCTGTGATGGCCCTTTTTAGAGATGAACATCAATTACTGCTGTATATGATACTGTGTAAGAACCAAATTCACCAAATATCCGCTCCGTGATTACCACATACTGGCAATAAAAATTACTTCCACCGCCGCGCTTCAAACCGAAAAACACTTGTTAAATTGCCGCCGTAGTAGGACGTATTAGCAGCTTCGGTTGCGGAAGTCAGATACAAAAAAAGATGTAAAACAACTTGATGCTACGGATAGAATCAGACCTTTCAAGAGCTACATTTTCCGATATTCACGAGAGCGGAGAGCGAAATCCGCCCTAAACGTGCATGGAAATCACGGCCAAGGACAACTTCCGCTTGTATATGGAACCAAACTCCGACCTGAGAACTCGGTTTACAAGTCATGGATTAATTTCAACTTCACACACACCCTCAATCATAAGATATTAAGTAAAAACATAACGATTGCAGGAAAACTAAGAAATTAGAGAGAACAAAGATTACTGAAGATTCTTTTTAATTACTGCTCTGGTTACTTCTATTAACTCAAGTGGATCCTCAGAGGTAGCAGACCTTCAATGGCGCCCCGTTATGTTTTTCTGGTGTGTGAGTGCATCACCGTGAGTTAGGTTTCAAGTCACGCCTCATGCTATCACTGCTTGTGGGAACTATGTTGCATTCTATTAGGCCAACAATAGCACAGCGCCTCACGTAGCCCATACTGCTTACAAAAGAACCCGTGTCAGCATCATACGAAACAAGCAGCGCGCTGCAATCAGAAGGGTTTAATTTCTTGCACTTGCTCATCCTCGCCTTTGACGGGTCCATGTTGTGACAAAGCGTTCAAGTATTTAGCACCACAGCTGTCCAGAAGTCAGGAGACTGTTTGGAATTTCACATCGTAAGACTGTGTGACTAATAAGCTCTTTTCCAATAAAATACAACGTTCCATAAAATACAACGTTCCATCCACTTCATCCCGTTAGATTAAAGCAGTGTTTCTTGATTTCGGAAAGGCTATCGATATCGTTTCAAACTCTAGCTTACTGAACAAAATAAGAATTTACGAAATATTAGGCCAGTTTTCTCTCTGCAAGGGTCGTACGTGAGATGCACATAATTATAGGGCTACACCGTCGAAGTGAGTCTGCTGTAGAACTATGGAACGTGTTTTGTGCTCAAGAATTACGACCTTTTTGGAGAACGAAAATCTCCTCTATAAAAATCAACATGGATTCCACAGACGCAGATTTGCGAAACTCAGCTCGCTCTGCTCCTCCATGAGATCCCTAGCACTGTAGACAAGGGCGCTCAGGTAGATGCCTGTCCCTTGACGTCAGAAAGACATTTGACACCGTCCCGCACTGTCGTTTAGTGACAAAAATACGAGCTTACCGAGTATCGGACCAAATCTGCGGTTCGATCAAGACTTCCTTGCACACAGAGCTCAACACGTCACACTTACGGAACAAAATCGACAGATGTAAATGTAACTTCTGCAGAACCCCAAGGAAGTGTGATAGGACCGTTACTATTTACAATTTATATAAACGATCTAGTAGAAAGCTTCGGAAGCTCTTTAAGACTATTCGCAAGTGATACGATTTTCTATAACAAAGTGGCAACGCCAGAGGACGGTATCGATTTTCAGAATGACCTACAGAGGATTGATGAATGATGCAGGCTCTGGCAGTTGACCCTGAACATGGAAAGAAGTCCACTACTATACAACTACACTATTGATGACAAACTGCTGGAAATAGCATCTACCCTAAAATATCTGGGAGTAACTATCTAGGGCGATCTTAAGTGGAATGACCACTTAAAACAAATAGTAGGAAAAGCAGATGCCAGATAGTTTCATAGGAAGAATGTTAAGGAAATTTAGCTTAGCCACGAAGGAAGTGGCTTATAAGGCGCTTGTTCGACCGATTCACGAGTATGGGTCATCAATCTGAGACCTTTACCAAGTAGGACTGATGGAAGAAGTAGAGAAGATCCAACGAAGAGCGGTACGTTTCCTCACGTGTTCGCTTAGCCAGCACGAGGGTGTTAGAGAAATGCTCAACGAACTCCAGTGGCGGACGTTACAAGAGAGGCCTTGTGCATCACGGGGGGGAGGGGGAGGGGGTTACAATCGAAGTTTCGAGATGTTACTTATCGGGAAGTCGGAGAACATATCACTTCCTTCCACATACTTCTTATGAAATGACGGCGACAAGAAAATTGGAGAAATTAGAGCTAATAAAGAGGCTTACCGACAATTATTCCTCCCACGCGCCATTCGCAAGTGGAACAAGGAAGGAGGGATCAGTGAGGGATACTAGAAGTATTCTCCGCCACAGACTGTCAGGTGGCTTGCAGAGCATGATGTAGATGTACATGGACTGAGAACTTCTTAGCCAAATTACAGCTAAGCACGTCGTTATTGAATAAGAAATTGTCAGAAATGAAAGCAGCTTCTGGCACACTCCTCGAGAGTGTTGTAGGGGTATTACTTATGCGAATGACCACTCGTGTGAAGCTGTTATTTGTAGCAGAAGCGCGACACCACAAAAATGCCGTAAATGTAGAAATGCTTACAGAGAGTCGATGCGTGGCGTGGCAAATGCAATTTATAGCACATACATAGGTGGATGATCAAACTATTGTTTGATTACGTGATTGAGAAACGATCACTGGAAACAGCCACGTTATTTAAATATGCAGTAGTATTTTGTCAACAGAGCTTTGAAGTTTAACGCCCACAAAAAAAACTGGCTACATGAAAGAGTGCTACCAAGCTGAGTTTCACTGGAGGAATAATAATAAATGTAACTTACCCACTAATGAGTTAGTTTACAAAACACCTGTTCTACCGATTCTTGAGTAATGCTCAGCCGTTTGGAACCTACAGCAGCTATGGTTAATAGAGAAGGTAGATCCATAAGAGAATAGGACGTTTGCCGAGTTCATTCAGTAAGTACGAGGGAATCTGGAAGCTGCTCATCCACCCCCAAAGGCAGACACTGCATGAGAGGCGTTGCGAATCACGGAGACTTATTATTAAAATTCTGAAGAAGCACGTTAGAAGGTCAAGCAAATTATTGAATTCATAATTATCATCATCATCATTCTCATTATTATTATTATTATTATTATTACTATTATCAGTAGGTTTACTCATTACTAAGTGCCGTGTCCTCAGTTCTTCAATGACTGAGTCTTCGACTACACATCTTCATTCACAGAGGATATCAACTCTTATCATTGCAATGTGAAGAGGTAGGCCCGAAATCTTCTTCGCTTGATTTGCTGCTCTTCCTCTTGATGTTCTGCCCTTGATTGCCTTGGAGGATTACCTTTTCCAAATTATCATCTTCTCTCCTCAAAATATGCCCGAGGAACTGGAAGTATAATTGAGTACTGCGGGAAGATAAGCTTCTCGTAATGTTAAGTTCTTCTATAATGGAAGCATTGGTTCTTCTCTCTGTCCTTGGTACGTATAACTTCTTCGGTTAACACCACATCACGAAGGTATTAATCAGCTCTTGTCACAAGCTTTTTTTTGCTCCAGGTGTCGCAGCCGCACAGAAACACAGGGACCGCCAAAGAGTCCACCATTTACGTTATTTTGGATACTGCCCGGTTCTGCCAGATCTCAGTGCGTTTAACCATTGTGGCTCGGCCAAGGATGATATGTCGTTTTATTTATTTATTTATCACAGTTTCCTGTGCCATTGATAAGAGATCCTAGATGTACCTAATCATTCACTATCTCCATATCCTTTAAGCAACCTGTAAGTTGGATTTAATCTAAACCTTAATAACCATTAGTCTGGTGTTTTTCGTGTTTATCTCTAGACTGAGATTTCAATTACGACACTTCACTGTACAGGTCAGATCACTCGGTTCTTCTTCACTTTTTGCAATGTAGATAGTATCGTCAGCAAATGATAGTTGATCGTCCTGCCACCAAAAGAAATTCCAACTTCCCAGCCATCCAGTGCACACCTTAAGACTTAAACAGCATAGATGTTATAGAGCTGAAGTCACAATATACAGCCTTCTTTGACACATAGAAAAACTCCGGGTGTTCACTATCCATCTTTATGGGTGCTACATGACTGTTACAAAGACCTTAAGTAATGGTACTACGTATTATGGAACCCCAAACACATCGACCACATGCCACAACTTGTACCACATGACACAATCATAGACCTTTTTGATAAGCTAAGAAACAAATGAAGACAGTGACACAGAACACACGACATTTCTCAATTATCTGCCTCCAATTCACAATTGCCCCTCGAGTACATCTGTCACAAAACTAGCCCGTTCTGCAGAAATCTGAGACTGCGGCAATTTCTTTAGGTATTGATTCATTATGTTGTTGTTGTACAGAAGGACTTTTCTACCATGCTGGCTAGCATGCGATAATTTTTACATATGCCGACGCGATATGATCAGCATACTTTGTGTACACAGGTCTGAAGATCGTCCTTTCCCACTAGTTTACATAAATATTTTTGTGATCAATAACTAGAATAAGAAGTATATAAATGTATCTTTCACAATCACTGAGAAATAATGCTGTGAATACGTCGTAACTCCTGAATACTTTATAAGTGTTTCTGGTTTGGTCCTGCTTTTCAAAACATGATCCTAAAACATTATGATGAAAAAAAGCGCCTTCGAAGATTTAAAGAGCTTCGAGAACAATTAAAAACAAAACATTTGTACCATTTTAACAAACTCACTGGTAGCTGAGAAAGAAAGTAAAGACCAAAGAAGGTTACTAGATATATCTCAGTACACAACGTCATATGTTGTATGTGACCAAAAATCATAAATAAAAGTACACACATTTTCTAATAATAACTATCAGATAAAATGTTCGACGATTATGTGGAAAGTAGTGTGGCGAGGTCCAGAAGTTAGGCGGCATGGAATACGTTTTTATTTTAAATTTTTACTTAAATATTTAACCAATCGCATGTTACGAGTATTTCTTTTGCGTCGTGTAATTATTACGCTTATTGGTGTGAATAAAGTGTCAGTTTGCAAGAAAGAAGTGTGCAGCGTGTAATGGCGATGTCCTTGGGTCGCGTCTCGCTAGTAGCCGCCTTAGCACCATTTTTATTTAAATTCTGTATTTATGTAAATGCTTCATAATATGGAGGGAACTGGAGACAGTGAACAGGGTAGAATGTTCGAAATCGTTGATTCGATCTTGAACTGGATGGAAGATATTACTGGGCTGCTTAAACAATTAGGTTCAGCTGCTTTCGCTCTTTACATAACGGCTATTCAACGAATGAACTTCCCAACATTTTTTTCGGATTTCCACTCAATAATGTCTTATGGTATAATATTTTCTGGGTAACTAATCACTCAAAAAGAATTTGTTGCACAAAGGCGAGCACTGCGAATAATGTGTGGTATTCAACCGCAGTCATTTTGTAGGTACCTCTTCCAGAAGTTAGGATTTTTAACTGCACCCTCAGAGTACTAATGAAATTCGTCATAAAAAATCGAGAAGAATATGATGTCCGTAAATATAACACAGAAAAAATGACTTTTATTACTGGTAGCGGAAAAAATTAAAGCTTTTATGTGTAGTTGCATGAGTAGGACTGAGAAGTAATATGTTCACTGATGTTAAATTTAGGCCAGTGTGACGTTTACGAACTTTGAACTGCCGGTGTGTAGCTATTCACTGAAACTTATCATGTAGACATGTCCTGTAAACTGACTCGTTCTACATCAATTAGATGAAACAAATCGTTCAAATCATCTATGGAACATGTAACCAACTAAACACAATTTTAACAGAAAGGAAGAGGGTGTAAAATAAAATAAAAGATGGATGCCGACTTTATGCAGAGAGAGTAACGACCGATAACATCAGAAATGATGTCACCAGTTAGATCTATTCATGAATAGGGCACCACTTGATGAGTTGTGGTGCGCTCTGTGCTGCTCATAATGCTCCTATAATTTTAGAGTCCCCAAGAGGTTTCGATACGGTTGCCCATTTCTCTCCGAAGAGTCTTCGCAGATGGCGACGAAACGTCACAACGAGTACAGCTTCCCAGCCCGGAAGCTTCAACTGAAGAAATAAATACGCGCGAAGCGCAAATCCCGAGTTACATACGAAAGGGCTTATTTCAATAGTGGTACAAGTCCATTACCACCACTTTTCTGATTATAACGCTTCTGAAATTAATGATTCAAATAAACAGAAAGAAAGGTTCATCTCTAGCAAGAAGCCATATGCTTGAATATTTCTGGTATCTCAACTGCAGATTTTTCAGCGCTCATTTAACTTCAGGGCTCTGTATCTCTAAATGAACAAAAATGGACTTGTACCACTATTGAAATAAGCCCTTTAGATGTCAGTACAGATAATTTCGTCCGTTGCTTGGCAAAGGCCCACAAGTACATATTTTAACCGTAAGCAAGAATAGGAACAAAGCTATCAGTTGCAATTGCATTGTTTCGTTTTAATTATTATTGTTGCATATCCAGATTTCAGCTATAAATAGTCATCTTCAGTGCATTTGAGTGAGCTATAATCCAACATACTCCCAGCAGTATATGTCACCATATCACTTTACTAGTGTATAGGCAGAAGGAAACTGAGATCAAGTGAACGGCAATTCAAATGGTTCAAATGGCTCTGAGCACTATGGGACTTAACTGCTGAGGTCATCAGTCCCCTACAACTTAGAACTACTTAAACCTAACTAACCTAAGGACATCACACACATCCATGCCCGAGGCAGGATTCGAACCTGCAACCGTAGCGGTCTCGCGGTTCCAGACTGTAGCGCCTAGAACCGCTCGGCCACTTCGGCCGGCTGAACGGCAGTTCATCGTGATTCTACACAGACTGGACATTCGTCATTGATGATGGTTTTACTAATTCATGAAAGCTGAGAACTTTGTCTAGCCATGCCAGCTGTTACTCTGTGGCATTCTATAACAGCTCCCTATACTATATGACATAGTATTATGTATGAGATGCAACTTAAAAGTTACGAAACCGACGAATGTGTGAGTTTCTAATCGACTTCAATAAATACAGATATTGTGGACTACTGGACTTTTCATTTAGTTTTTATTTTATTTTGAAAGTTTTAACAGCTGTATGTAAACACCTGTGTTATATTGTAAGAATGGTCAATCATTTATGTATATCCCTGTCAGTGTTTGAGTTCAAAAGTGTCGTCAGCAGCAGAAATAAGCTAAAGGTGCTCTTTATTTGCTAGACAAATTTTTTCCTCAATTCGTTGTATTTAGAACATCATTCGTTATTCTACCAGCTCATATAGTCTGTCACGAGGTTGTCATGCCTTCGGGACACAAGATTACTAGGCTCTCGTGGAGAAGCAACGGCTGACGCGGCGGTTCCCGACGTGAAAACTTAACAACTGTGTGTGGGTGTGGGACCTCGCGCTGTCAACAGCGACTTCTCTGTCGATGTCACCACGGCAGACACCGGTGAAAGCGTTGGGTCGTGCAGCAATTATCGAAGCACCCTAACATCATATAGCGGTCAGTGGAAACGTTTACGATGTTTTCCGCAATTTGATGAAATAGTTGCACGGCTGTCGTTCGAGTGGGAGGCTGACTTCTCAATGAATGAGAGAGGTTCATTCAAACTCGTTTCACAGCTTGCAACGACCACGACCATCTGGTTCCCTGCGGATTACCGTGGGGACACTGTATTGAAGCTACTGTCGTTTATGAACAAAACAAGAGTATCGGATCAGAGCTATGACTGGTTACGGGACTTTCTTCCCTACAGAACCCATCACGTCGTTCGCACAGGAACAAAATCGACAATTGTAACTTGTGGAATAGCCCAAGGGAGTGTTACAGAGTCGCTATTATTGCAAATTAATATTACTGATGTAATGGATAACATTTGAGGCTATTCGCGGACGGTGCTCTTGTCTGTAGGTATCTTGGAACGCCAGAAGACTGTAACGAAATGCGGAAAGACCTGCAGAGTGCGACGTTACTGTCTGCATTTAACGTGACAGAGGGGCAAATGTACGGCTCTGAATAAAGCTTGGCTCGTAAATGTCCTATGGACGAGCCGTACACCGTCTGCTTTGCACCCTGTTGCTGTATCAGTAAAACAATTTACCAAAAGGTGACCTTGCAGTAAAATAATTGAGGGCAGACAACTTATGCGAGTTATAAATTCGTGAACATAAACAAACAGGGGAACATTTACAATAAACATAGACAACACTGATGTTTTAACTTTAAAGAACAGATGGTTTATTCAGTAAGGTCCCAACACTTACTCAATCGTGGTCCTACAAGCAGTTCTATAAGTAAATGAAAGTAATTATTGAAATATATCAACAACCCTTGAATTACCTAGTGTGTCAGGGAAGATGACAAAATCCCCTAAAAACAAGCCGCGATATCTGTCAATAAATAAGTTCCTCCAGCTGCATTCTTAAGATCCGGCAACCGATACGAAATGTCTCTACCTCAATAAAATCTTACCACTCTGCCGTACTTTTGCTTCTCGACAGATGTCCCGAACTGTTCTTTTTTCTCTTCCGCCCCTCCTGCTTCCAAAAGCACTTATTCTCACACCAACATCCCCCAACTTCATAACATTTCAGCAGCCAATGGGGGCTCAAGCAGCTCCCCGTCAAATCACACACTTCGTACAGCATTTCTGTATATATGCAAAGGACAACCGTTCCTACATTAATGATTCTATAACTAAAGCACATATTCTAAGCGACAGGTTTACTGATACCAAATTTTATCATTTTTAACTACTTACCTCATTATCATCGACATGTTTACGCTTCTAACGCACCCTCATTTATATTATAATCAGTGTTGATCAGGGATTAAGAAATCGATTCACTAATAGCTACATACTGCTTCATTTTATCAGTGTAAGTGAGGAGAACGGTATGGTTCAACACCCTTACATGCATAAACTTAATATTATAGAATAATGAACAAGAATCTAATATTTGTTGTTTGTCGCGATAATAGCTACTGTGCAATGCCAATGCCGGCCGGAGTGGCCGTGCGGTTCTGGGCGCTACAGTCTGGAGTCGAGCGACCGCTACGGTCGCAGGTTCGAATCCTGCCTCGGGCATGGATGTGTGTGATGTCCTTAGGTTAGTTAGGTTTAAGTAGTTCTAAGTTCTAGGGGACTGATGACCACAGAAGTTAAGTCCCATAGTGCTCAGAGCCATTTGAACCATTGCAATGCCAATACCAGACATTGTGTATCAGAAAATTATTTATCACTCAGCACGCATAAACATTCGTGGTAGAATGAATGATTTCATTGTATACATGTTTATGATTGCAGCTGGTAATTTTTTATACGATGTATTCCATTTCGTTGATTGACTTAGTGCTATTGTATTTACTGTACCAGTCTTGCTGGTCTCGTTTCAGGTTATTAAAGTGTGTTCTATAACTGTCGTTAGCTATCACGGCCGCATTCGCTGCTTAGGCTCCAACTACCTACGACCGCCTGTAAACACCATATAACCTCTGCCACTCGTTAGCGCTAACCTCTCATTGTCCGTAGGCCTTCTCCGTACCTGCTCAGCGGAAACTTTTTCCAACCTTCTAGCTTGCTGCCCATATATAGTCTGGCTCAAAACCCACTTAACTCTTTTTGATGTTCTCCTGCAGCCTTGGAATGCACCTAACAGTCGGTAAGTTGCGGTCTTCTAATGTAAGTGCGTTCTGCCCGCACTTGCTGAGCGTACACTGTACCTCGACCGCTCAGCAAATATTAACTTCTTGTTACGTTCGGCGCGAGTGTGTAACGAGAATGCCCAACAAACTCCAGTGGCAGATGCTACAAGAGAGGAGATGTGCATCATGGAAAAGTTCGGCAACTATCGTTCCAAGGAGAGTGGGGCAACATAGAGTATTGGAATTATAAACAGATGAGTAAAGTATCTGTGCTAATAACAAAATTGCAAAACAATCGTATATGCCTGTTTGAACAAGTCAGTCTCCAAAACTACTACACGAATTTTCATGAGGTTTTCACAGATAACTCGAATGTAGCTTGAGGCAGCATGAAGGCTTTATTTAATCAAAATCGGAACATAAAAGGATTTAAAAATGGTGCAAATGGCTCTGAGCACTATGGGACTCAACTGCTAAGGTCATTAGTCCCCTAGGACTTAGAACTAGTTAAACCTAATTAACCTAAGGACATCACAAACATCCATGCCCGAGGCAGGATTCGAACCTGCGACCGTAGCGGTCTTGCGGTTCCAGACTGCAGCGCCTTTAACCGCACGGCCATTTCGGCCGGCAAGGATTTAAAAATTTCATCTAAAATCGTCTGTTCAGCTTAGAAGTTCGGATGTTTAATCACTATTGCACAGTACACCAACAGAGGACACTGTTACTTTCGTAGCACACGAAAGAATCAACAGATGGCACTGTTAGTTTTTTTAACTCAGTGCAGATGTATTTTCGCAGTTTACGCCAATGATGGAATTAATCGGCGCAGTCTTTACGAATACAAACTAACAGTGAATTTGCTTGGCTACAATATGACAAATTTAGTGATTTCGTTTTGTGTATTAAAAACATAACGACATTGCTTTGCTTCGTTCAATAGGTTTTATTTCAGTTCTTCGCTAGGAAAAACGAATTCATTAAGTTTTGCGTGCATACTAATTACATTTTGCTTAACTTCTTTTACGAACGACTAAAGACAAAGGACTATGTGGTTTCAAGGATCCACTGAAGATAGTGAGATGAGACTTGCTGCAACTCGAAAACATCAGCGTTTAATTCACTCTTTTGAAAATCGTTCGGAAAGTGAGGCGTGATGTAACTGTGATTGAGAGCCTCACGCATTGTCTCGCTCCTCAGAACCCTTCACACTCACAGATGATTTACGTTACTTCTCTCCAACGTAACATCACAGAAGCGCAAAATGAAATGAAATGATCATATGGCACGGCTGGGAGTTCCTCCAGGGACGTTCGAGCGTCGCCTTGCAAGTGTTTTCAGTTGACGCCACATTGGTAGACTTACATGTCGATGATGAGGAAAACACAACAGTCAGGCCCTGGGGGGGAGAAAATCTCCGCCCCAACCGGGGTCGGACCCGGGCCCACTGCACGGCAGTCGGACACACTGACCACTCAGCTAAGGGGGTGCACACAGAAGCAGAATTTTGTCGGCAAGTGGTGCAACTGAGCGAGTTCTTACACCCCGAATTCCACTTATTCCTAAATGTTTATTATTTCCCTTTAAACGTGTACAATACATGTTGCGCCATGACCATAAACAAAGTACAAGGCAAGACGCATCATGTAGCGGCCGTGGACCTTTTAGTGGCAGTTGCTTTTCGCACAGCCACCTCTACGTGGCTCTCTTCAACGTTACTGAAGCAAACAAGCAAGTTGTTCAAGTCCCCAATCACGCTGCTTCAAAAGCTGTATGCAAACAAGGTTTATAAGTAAAAACAACATATCCACATGTTCGAAGTCTCAGGCAATGCCGCATTTGTCGGCTAGTTTACGGTAAGACCGGTGCGGGATTGAGCCTTGTTAATGAACGCTGCAAAATTTGCTGGACACGGCCACTATTGACGTAAATGCAGCGCTGTGCTCGATTTATCAAAATGTGAGGCAAGCGCTACAACTCTGCCTGAGGGTAGGAGCTATAATGTTCTGCTGTAGCTCTTCCAGTGTGTGAGGATTATTTGGGTACAGCTAACCCTTGAGTCTATTTCAGTGTTCGTAACGCCAGCATGAGATTTTACCCAGACGAATCCTATAATTCTATCTTTTTTTATAAAATAATTTAATTTTTAGTCGCAACCGCAAACAACTTTACAGGTCTTACCTGTTCCGACAATTATGTCATCTTGGCATATCCGGCACTTTATGTGTTTGTAAACAACTTCAGTAATCTTCTTCAAATGAATATGCAGATTCTATGTCCCCAGGTGGCTATTTGCTATTATTAATAAATTTCATTTGATGCATACAAGTTTAACGGCCTTCAGCTGGCATAATAATATTTTTTTCAAAGAAAAATTTCATTTAGCTTGGTTAGGGACTATTGAAGAGACTTGGATTAATTAGAACGGAAAAAACAGCATTGGTTGCACGATAGATTTGTTTAATCTTGACATATGACGCGTTTTGCCTGTTCTAGACATCATCAGACAATCGATAAAAATTGTTGCTAATCGTAAGGGAGGCGTCGAACGTTCCATAGAACCGGGAGATAACAGGCAGATAGCCACTGTCAATACCTCACTACATCCTCGACAAAAATATTCCCACTTGTAACCGAGGCGTCTAACGTGATTAAGAGTCACAAAGAACTGAGAGGTAACAGCCAGACTGTAAGGTGTCGGCCAAATCCAACACCTTCCATGAAAACCCTGACATGATAGCAAAACCTGCAATATGTCACATAGCTTCGAATAAATCCTGACATTAAATTAACCTAAGTAATACGATCAATGAGTGAACGAATGGAATACCACAGACTAACACAAGAATGCCTAAATGCATGTCATACCTTCCCACCGTGAAACAGATGCAGTTCCGAGGCGAGAAACGATAACAGGAGCCGAGAGAAGAGCCGTGTACGCTAGAAGAGCAGGACAATTGGACACCCACATCGCCGGCCTACCACCAGGAGGTCCATCCCCCAGCCCATGTTAAAAGATACTCCAGAAGAACAGTATAGATCTTACAATAACACTAAAAGGGCCACACCAGCTGCAAGTTTTAGCGTGAGACTATACGCGTCTCTGTTACGTAGCAAACATTAAAAACATTACCCCACCACGAAAAGTATAACGTTTCTTATTGGATAGACAGAATTTTTGTAGGCGGAGCTTAAGGTTAACATTGAGACACTGATTGGTCAGTTGAAAACACAGCCAGATACCTTTATCTTAAACCAACTTCGGTAAACAGTAGTAAGGATAAGTTCGAGAGAGTTGCTACCGAGACGGCGAGGTGTGTAGAGCTGCACCGCCAGCCGCCCTTGACGCTGCCTAACCACCGACAAGGTAATGAATGCACGCGATGCCACATAAGAGCGCATAAGGCTTCACTCAGAACTGCAGAAGTCTCATCTGTTACATCCCCTTTTTACGTAATACTTCGTGGTATTCACATTTGCTACTTGAAGTTAAAATCTGAAACGCGATGATTTTTCTGTTATATAATTATTGAGAAGCCACATCAGCCACTGTAATTTACGACAAGTTAAATAAGTAATTAAAGATAATTGACTAGCGGTTCTAGGCGCTCAGTCCGGAGAGCCGCGCGACTGCTACGGTCGCAGGTTCGAATCCTGCCTCGGGCATGGACGTGTGTGATGTCCTTAGGTTAGTTAGGTTTAAGTAGTTCTAAGTTCTAGGGGACTGATGACCGTAGACGTTAAGTCCCATAGTGCTCAGAGCCATTTGAACCAAAGATAATTGAAAGTCATTGTAGACCATTTTTGATAGTTTTCTCTTTTATGACACTTAATTTAAACCTAGATTATAGATGTGATATAGCATAGGTCATTCTTCGATCCATTACAGAACTTGTAAATCCATTCAGGGAATATTCGTTCACATTTTTGTTGAATGCGGTTGGTTTTTATCATCCTGTATTAAAATACTTCCTTTTATCAATAGTACAATTTACAAACAATGTTTTGTGAGTAGAATAAAAATTCAATATTTTTGATCCAGTGATGTGCACTGTTTGTTTGCTGTGAAGTTGATTACAAAACCCGAAACCGGTAAAGAATAAACACAGTTGTATAGCAGATGGCACTGATATGCTTTTTCCAACAAAAAAAAAAAAAAAAAAAACAAAAAAAAAACAAAAAAAAAGTATTTTTTTCTTGTCTCTTCCATGTCACGATAGAGGTCACACGTAATCCTTTGTTGTCGCACTAGGCTGCATCTTACATAGGCCGTGGACTGTCTCGATCCATCGAAGATAAAAGCACATCACGATATTTTCTACAAAGTAGAATTCATCATCAGCGAGGCGAGAGGTAAAACTCTGATTAGTCCGATTGTCTCCAAGGAGAACAGTGATCCAGAGCCCCAGCAAAGAGGATCCTGACAAGCTGCTGATCAGCTGTGGAAGATTACTGGACGGATACGTTCCCAGCTGCATGGACAACCACAACAACTGGGATGTAATAGCTGCGGTTGCGATTGAAGATAAAATTGTTTTACGATATAATAGGTGACCCTCCACCATCCGAGGGCTAATTCAGAGACAAACAATCGACCTACGTTCTTCGCTAGTCGAGAAGCAGACTAACTACGGAGAAGCCGCAGTCTTCCGGGGCCCTCGCCTGGCGCCAGCGGCTGCCCCTTCCATCACGGCTGGTAATCGCTGGCTCTCGCAGGCGACTGCTCGCGACCCCTGACCCCTGAGTCAGCCGGAACGAGCGCCAGCCGCACGCCCCGTTAAGAAGCGCCAGTAGAACGCCTCGGATTATCACACGGCGTGCCGGCACGGACTTTTTAACGCGACACGCGCGGGCTATTTCTCGCCGTAGCCGGCAACAACGGCCCAGCCCACGTGAGTTAGGCCCGCGATGAGCTACGGCGGACGTGTTTACGCGGCGCCCCCTGCGCTCGTTACTGGCCATTTGCGCCGCACGACCGCCGCCGGAGGATAAATACGGCCTCGGTGCCGCGGCTCGCCCACTGAAAGACGGCCTCAGCGTCGGCGCCGGCGACGACAGTCGCGCACCCAGCTGACGTCAGCTGTGCACACACGCCACTCGGCCAGGGCTGGGGCGCCGCTGGTACTGCACGCGACAGCAGGGAAGACGTTTCTCAGCATCGCAGTGGAGTACTGTGATTCTTGGATCAAAATTTCACCTTCTTCTAGACGACGGCTAGTCACATAATTTAACGTACACTAAAGAGCCATAGAAACTGGTACATCTGCCCAAATCTGTGAAGGGCCCCGCGAGGACGCAGACGTGCCATAACACGAGGTGGCACGGACGCGACTAATGTCTGAAGTAGTGCTGGAGGGAACTGACACCATGAATCTTGCAGGGCTGTACATAAATCCGAAAGAGTACGGGGGTGGACATCTCTTCTGAACAGCACTCCAGATATAGTGAATAATGTTCATGTCTGGGGAGTCTGGTGGCCAGCAGAAGTGTTTAAACTCAGAAGAGTGTTCCTGGAGCCACTCTGTAGCAATTCTGGACGTGTGGGGTGCCGCATTGTCCTGCTGGAATTGCCGACGTCTGCCGGAATGCACAACGGGCATGAATCGATGCAGCCGGCCGCGGTGGTCTAGCGGTTCTAGGCGCGCAGTCCGGAACCGCGCGACTGCTACGGTCGCAGGTTCGAATCCTGCCTCGGGCATGGGTGTGTGTGATGTCCTTCGGTTAGTTAGGTTTAAGTAGTTCTAAGTTCTAGGGGACTGATGACCACAGTAGTTAAGTCCCATAGTGCTCAGAGCCATTTGAACCATGAATCGATGCAGATGATCTGACAGAATGCGTACGTACGAGCCGCCTCTCAGAGTTGTATCTAGACGTATCAGGGGTCCCATACCACCCCAACTGCACATGCCTCTCACCATTACAGAGCCTCCACCAGTTGAACAGTCCCCTGCTGACATGCAGGGTCCATGGATTCATGAGGTTGTCTCCATACCCGTACACGTCCATCTCCTCGAGACAATTTGAAACGAGACTCGTCCAACCAGGTACCATGTTTCCAGTCACCAACAGTCCAATGTCGATGTTGACGGGCCCAGGCGATGCGTAAAGCATTGTGTCGTGCAGTCATCAAGGGTACACGAGTAGGCCTTGGGCACCGAAAGCTTATATCGATGATGTTTCTTCGAATGGTTCGCACGCTGACACTTGTTGATGGCCCAGCATTGAAATCTGCAGCAATTTTTCCTGCACCCAGTACCAAGGGCGCTACAATTTGTAAAAAACAATCAGTTTTTCTAATTTTGTGCAAAATGGGATATTATCGACTTTTTGAGCACTTTTATTTCAGTTTCTGTTCATATAATCGATATAAATTATATACGTTGTAGCTGGACATTTCATTTTGGTCGTCTATACCAAATTCCTTTGTTCGCCTTATTTCTGCCAGTTCTGTGTCAAATTATTCTCTTAGTATAGCTTCAGCAGTCACGTCGTCATCCAGCCCTCTTCCATATTTTACTAGAAGACTACTGCCGATTAAGTAGTATGTAGATTACAATGCATTTTTTTATCCATAGATACGAAGTAATGGGATATGAAGTGAGGGGATCGGGAAGGATGTAGAACATGGCATAATAGAACCATACGTAATACATTTTTAAAGGGGATGCCTCACCCACAAATGCTAAACGAAACGGTCTTCACGGATGTGGAATAAGTAAACGACTCTTATACTTACTTTCATTTAAGATATAATACTAACTTGTCAGAAAACATGTAAACACACTATACACCGTAGTGAATGTGACAATTCTTGAGTTTTTGTAGATATACATCATCAAACAGAAAACAGCTTACAAACTTATTTAAACTGATAACATTGCTGCACTGAAGACGTGGACATGTCAGATTTTACGTAACACTTACGTTATCTGTCATTGTTATTAGCATATATACAGGGCGAGTCACTAACTATTGCCACCAAGAATAACTCCGAAAGTATGATAGTAGCTGAAAAGTTTGTGGGGCAAATGTTCCATGGGACAACGGGGGCCATAACATGACGTTGGTTTTTTGCTGCTAGGTAGGGTCGCTCCAGAGATATGAAGGTCAACTTCGTTTTTTTTTTTTTTTTTTTTTTTTTTTTTTTTTTTTTTTTTTTAAATGGGGTTTGGTACTTTCTGATGGCGGCTATCGAGACGAATCCAATGATGTGTTAACAGTAAGGGCTTTGAAGGTCAACGAAGGTCACAAAGGTGGCAAGAACGTCCATTTACAGAACGTGTTCGGAGTGATGACCATTGGTGTCAGTGCCATGCTGCAATCTTCTTATCGTGGATTGAGTGGTATTCCTCATCACTGCGGAACATGCGCACATGCTCTGACAATTCTCTCTCGGACATCGTGCAAATAGTAAATATTCGCAGAATACGGCGTATCTATCTAACTTGCCATTGACACGTGAACACCATTCGACGGTTTCGCAATACAACAATAATAGGAACGGTAAGATTAGTATCGTCGAATCAAGCAAATGTGAATGATGTATCCTTTCGAAGAACAAGTCGATATGCTTCTCATTTACGGATAATGCCAACGAAATTCAGTCAGAGCTAGAGACTTACACGTTGAAAGATATCCTCAACGTACTCATCCCCGCACATTTAAATATGTGTATGATAAATTGAGAACAAACGCAACGGAGACATATCCGACAAAGGAAAGTTACTAACGAGGAAACGGAAATTGGTACTCTTGCCACTGTGGTTAAGAGATCCTTGTGTTAGTTCGCGTCAAATCGCAAGGGAATCTGGCATGAGCCAGAGTAGTGTTGTACTTGTTCTGCATCGCCACAAATATCATCCTCACCATATCAGTCTCCGCCAAGAATTAACTGGTACGGATTGTATGCGTCGCATTGAATTCTGCCGATGGGCTCAACTTCAGATTCAGAGGGATGACACATTTATGAATTTGATTTAATTTACTGGCGAGGCTACATTCACGAACCATGGAAATGTTAATTTGCATAACATGCATTACTGGGCAACTGAAAATCCATGTTGGCTGCCTTAAGTTGCACATCAAAAACCGTGGTCGCTAAAGGTATGGTGTGGGATTCTGGAGGACAGAATTATAGGCCCCTATTTCATCGAAGGTACGAAGTTAACTACATTCCTGCAAGAAACACTAGGTCTGTTATTGGAAGAAATATCTATAGGAACAAGGAACAGAATGTGGTATCAACACGATGGGTGTTCGGTACATTTTTCGCTGATGGCTAGAAATTAGTTACAAGAGACAATTCCAAAGTCGTTGGATTGGACGTGGAGGAGATGTATCGTGGGCGGCTCGTTCAACAGAGTTGACGCCTCTGGATGTTTTCTTGTGGGGATTCGTAAAAGGCATTGTTTATAGCCGGCCGCGGTGGTCTCGCGGTTCTAGGCGCGCAGTCCGGAACCGTGCGACTGATACGGTCGCAGGTTCGAATCCTGCCTCGGGCATGGATGTGTGTGATGTCCTTAGGTTAGTTAGGTTTAAGTAGTTCTAAGTTCTAGGGGACTGATGACCACAGCAGTTGAGTCCCATAGTGCTCAGAGCCATTTGAACCATTGTTTATAAAGACGTTCAAACTACACCTGAAGATATGCGATAGAAAATTGTCAGAGCATGTGCTTCGATAAGTCCCGAAGTGATAAGGAATACCACTCTATCCATGATAAGAAGATTGCAACACTGCATTGACACCAATGGTCATCACTTCGAACACCTCCTGTAAATGGACGTTCATGCCATCTTTTTTACCTTCGTTGACCTTCAAAGACCTTACTGTTACACATCACTGGATTCGTCTCGATAGCCGCTATCAGAAAAGAAGACCAAGATATAGCATCCCATTTAAAAAGACAAAGTTGACTTTCAGATGTCTGAAGCGACCCCACCTTGCAACAATTCCTAAACATAGTAATGAAAAATTGGAAAACCACACTTAATATCCAAACAAATTCAAATAATATCACACCACAGCCAATACAGATTAAGCTAGGAATATACCAAGGAGACTCATTAAGTCCTTTCTGGTTCTGCCTTGCTCTGAACCCACTATCCAACATGCTAAACAATACAAATTATGGATACAATATTACTGGAACATACCAACACAAAATCACACATTTGCTATACATGGATGACCTAAAACTACTGGCAGCAACAAATCAACAACTCAACCAATTACCAAAGATAACAGAAGTATTCAGCAACGACATAAATATGGCTTTTGGAACAGACAAATGTAAGAAAAATAGCACAGTCAAGGGAAAACACGCTAAACAAGAAGATTACATATTGGATAACCACAACGACTGCATAGAAGCGATGGAAAAAACAGATGCCTATAAATATCTGGGATACAGACAAAAAATAGGAATAGATAATACAAATATTAAAGAAGAACTAAAAGAAAAATATAGACAAAGACTGACAAAAGTACTGAAAACAGAATTGACAGCAAGAAACAAGACAAAAGCTATAAATACCTATGCTATACCAATATTGACCTACTCATTTGGAGTAGTGAAATGGAGTAACACGGACCTAGAAGCACTCAATACACTTATTCAATCAAAATGCCACAAATATAGAATACATCACATACATTCAGCAACAGAAAGATTCACATAAAGCAGAAAGGAAGGAGGAAGGGGATTTATCGACATAAAAAACCTACATTATGGACAGGTAGACAATTTAAGAAAATTCTTTATAGAACGAGCAGGAACTAGCAAAATACACAAATCAATCACTCATATAAATACATCGGCTACACCATTGCAATTTCATAATCACTTCTACAACCCTCTAGATCACATAACATCAACAGATACAAAGAAAGTAAATTGGAAAAAGAAAACACTACATGGCAAGCACCCGTATCATCTAACACAGCCACACATCGATCAAGACGCATCCAAAACATGGCTAAGAAAAGGCAATATATACAGTGAGACAGAAGGATTCATGATTGCAATACAGGATCAAACACCAGATGTTACAGCAAGCATATTATTAAAGATCCCAATACCACAACAGATAAATGCAGACTTTGCAAACAACAAATAGAAACAGTAGACCACATCACCTCGTGGATGTACAATACTAGCAAATACAGAATACCCCAGAAGACATGACAATGTAGCAAAAATAATACATCAACAACTTGCCATACAACATAAACTAATGAAACAACACGTTCCCACATACAAGTATGCACCACAAAATGTTCTGGAGAATGATGAATGCAAATTATACTGGAACAGAACCATTATAACAGATAAAACAACACCACATAACAAACCTGATATCATACTCACCAATAAAAAGAAGAAATTAACACAACTAATCGAAATATCCATACCCAATACAACAAATATACAGAAGAAAACAGGAGAAAAAATTGAAAAATACATCCAACTGGCTGAGGAAGTCAAGGACATGTGGCATCAGGATAAAGTTGACATTATACCAATTATACTATCAACTACAGGAGTCATACCACACAATATCCACCACTATATCAACGCAATACAGCTACATCCAAACGTATATATACAACTACAGAAATCTGTAATTATTGATACATGTTCAATTACCCAAAAGTTCCTAAATGCAATGTAACATATGCCGAACAGTTAAAGGAAGTCACGCTTGATCAAGGTCCGCGTCACTTTCCATTTTTAACCAGACATAACGTCTCAGAAAGGAAAATAATAATAATAATAATAATTATTATTATTATTATAGCACCGTGGTGGTGGGTGTGCATGTGAATGTTTACGACAAAGTGTAAGCTAGACAAAAAAGAGGTAGTTGAAAGGCGGATTACGAGAAAAATAAAGGGTGTAATACAAATTATTGATGACTATAAAATAAAAAGTAACGAGGTGATCAACGAAAAAACACAGAAAATGTCAGAAGTAATGGCAAAGCTGAAATTTGTCTGCTTGTGATATGCCTACGGAACGACTCAGAACAGATTAACGAAACAAGTGTTCCAGTATTTCTGGAAAATGAAATGGACAACAGCACTGACTACAAAAAATAAGAAAAATACTAGAAAGAAACAACATCAAATATCTGGAAATAACAAAACCTTATTAAGAGTAAAATCCTATATTTAAAAGGGTTTCAGAGCAGAAGGAATAAGATATCGGGAACAGCATGGACAGAGAAAAGCAAAGCTAACATTGGGAGTCGTGGTAGTAGTAGTATTAGTGGCTTATTCATCCGTAGGTCTCTTTTTACAAGGATATAGGACATGTTAAAGTATTTACAAATTTAGATCAATTTAAAATAAGCTAATTCGTATATACATATATCCACAGACTTCTAGTTAGAGACAATCATTAGATTTACTCCTGGTATACAATACTTTTTTTACAAATAACTTATTAAATAATGTAATGCCACATTGTTCACTCATATCTCACTATCACTCACTGCACACACTATACACACAATGTTTCATAACACTTCATTCACTGCACACACACACACACACACACGCACACACACACTGGTGATCTCTGGGCCATTTTCTGTACCACAACTCTTCCCATTTGCTATTGTGGAAAACTGAGTCAGCATCCCTCCATAATGAGTGAGATGTTGAGCTCAGAAAGAGGAAGAGGTGTTAGTATTGTGCTATGCATAGCTTTGGGGTAAGTATTTCTAGAAAGGAAAAGAAGAAGGAAAAAAACATAAAGTGAAGGTGTTATGTGGAATGTTGGATATTTTATAATCATTATTATTATTATTTATTTGTATACCATTTTCTAATCAAACCCCTACTCTGTTTTATGTAAGTAATCCTTCAGTGTATAAAATGTATTGCATAACAGGTACTTTTCAGCTGCCTTTTTAAATAAGTGTATTTTTGCAATTTCTTTAATCTCTTTTGGTAATTTATTGTACAGTTTTATTCCTTGATATAAAATGCTATTTTGAGTTTTATGTTTATTTTTTCGTGGTAAATGTAAGTTGTCTATCTCTTGTTGCATGGTCATGGACAGAGCTGTTTGTGCAGTAATTACCAATGTTATTTTTGATGTGTACAACTGACTGGTAAATGTATTCACATGTAGTAGTTCAAATCCCCAGTGTTCTGAACAGATCTTTACAATGAGCTCGACTAGTTTTTTTGGTTATTATTCTTATGGCTCTTTTCTGGAGTTTGAAAATTGTGTTCATATTTTGTGCATTTGTTCCCCTAGGACTGCCATAGCTGAGAAGTGAGTGTACATATGAATAATATGTAACTAAAAGACACTGCATGTTACATACTGATGATAGGATTCTAAGGGCATAACATGCTGATGACACTCTGTTTGGAAGTACCTTTGTGTGTTCATACCATTTCAACAGAGAATCAATATTCATTCCAAGAAATTTTGCATTTGTTAGACAGTCAATAGAGGTGTCATCTACATTTAATTTAACATTGTCATTTTTCCTCTTCAAACAGAAATTAATAGCATTAGTTTTCTTTATGTTCAATGTCACTTTATTGCTTATTGACCAACCATAAACTTCCTTTTGAGTTTCATTTTCTTTCTTGGCAAGGGGTTCTCTTGTTCTCTCAGTGACTATTATATTGTTGTCATCAGCAAAGAGGATATTTTCACCATGAGTAACACTACTGGGAAAGTCATTGATGTATATGAGAACAGTATTGGTCCTAATACTGTAAGTAAGCTGTTTAGGTGTAAGTAGGCTGTTTAGGTTTTTATGTTGGTAACGCCACGTAGCGCTCTGTATGAAAATCACTGACTGTGCTGTGTGCAGTCTGTGGCTGGTTGGCATTGTTGAAATATTCGCTATTGTAGTGTTGGGCAGTTTGATGTGAACAGCGCGTAGCGTTGCGCAGTTGGAGGTGAGCCGCCAGCAGTGGTGGATGTGTGGAGAGAGATGGCAGAGTTTTGAGAGCGGATGATCTGGACGTGTGTCCATCAGAGACAGTAAATTTGTAAGACTGGATGTCATGAACTGATATATATATTATGACTTTTGAACACTATTAAGGTAAATACATTGTTTGTTCTCTATCAAAATCTTTCATTTGCTAACTATGCCTATCAGTAGTTAGTGCCTTCAGTAGTTAGAATCTTTTATTTAGCTGGCAGTATTGGCGCTCGCTGTATTGCAGTAGTTCGAGAAACGAAGATTTTTGTGGGGTAAGTGATTCATGAAAGGTATAGGTTATTGTTAGTCAGTGCCATTCTATTGCAGGGATTATTGAAAGTCAGATTACGTTGCGCTAAAAATATTGTGTGTCTGTTTATTGATGATCAGAATAAGTAAAGAGAGAAATGTCTGAGCACGTTCAGTTTTGCTCAGCTGTTTGAAAATCAAATAACGTAAGAGGTTTATCAGCACAGTAATTCATAAATTTTTCTAAGGGGATGTTTCAATATGCTACCTTGCGAAACCCCTATATTAATGTATTATGGTTCTGATAAGTGTTTTACTAAATGTTTGGATCTATTTGAAGTATGTGTTACCTCTACTCTTTGTACCCTATCTGTTTGTGTGATCGAAACCAATCACTAGCTACCCCTCTTATTCCTAGTGCTTCTAATTTATGTAATAGAATCTTGTGGTCGACTGTATCAAACGCCTTAGAAAGATCTAAAAATATGCCTGTGACACACTCATCTTTATCAAGAGCATCAAGTACAACTTTTGTGAATTCTACTATGGCTGACTCCGTATTTTTGCCACTTCGGAAACCAACCTGTGATTCACTTAAAAGGTTGTATTTATTCAGGTAATTCATTAATTTGTCTTTCAAAACTGCTTCTATTATTTTTTATAATGCTGACAGCAGGGAAATGGGCCGGTAATTTTCTATGTCTTCTGCATTACCTTTCTTGAGCAAAGGTACAACTCTTGCCTGTTTTAACTGCTTGAAGTACTGATTGGCTCTGAGCACTATGGGACTCAACTGCTGACGTCATTAGTCCCCTAGAACTTAGAACTAGTTAAACCTAACTAACCTAAGGACATCACAAACATCCATGCCCGAGGCAGGATTCGAACCTGCGACCGTAGCGGTCTTGCGGTTCCAGACTGCAGCGCCTTTAACCGCACGGCCACTTCGGCCGGCCCTAGTTGGTAGATAGGAAAAAAAGATAACAATGTATTCTTATTATTTTTAGAATCTTAGTCATCTGTGGCTCGTTGGAAATGACGGCGCTGGAATGTTATAAATCCAACCAGCTCCGCGCGAGAACAGCAGTGAAGTGAGAAAAATGGAGTCTGAGATGCTGAGAGTGTAAGTACTGTAGTTAACCGGAGATGAGCTGCGGTGGCGGCGGCTGCGGCTGCTCTGCCGGGTGACACACAGCCCCAGGGGACACGCAGGGCGTCAACACGAGCCGGACTGCTGGCGCAACACAGGAAGCGCCAGCGGGGACCGCCGCTCACAGCTGGGATCGCCGAGGCGGCTCAGCTGCTAATGTCACGCTGGGCGCCGGCGTCCCACGACGGACCATCCCAATGTGAAGACTGCTTTTTTGTGGATAAATTAGTAAAGGCGACGTGACCGTTAAGAATGTATAGTCTATCGTAACGAAGATACATCAGAAACTTCGTAAACCGTTAAAGATAGCGAAAGAAACTTTCTGGCAATCGACAGGAGCCAAACAGGCATTTTTCCTGGACATTTAATAAGCGCAACATTTTGGCCTGACAAATTCTTAAATCACCTATGGTTTCAACAGTACGGCGTCAGGGCCAGATGGGATACCTACAAGATTGTTATGCGAAAGAACTTTCTCCCCTTATAGCAGCAGTTTATCGTAAATCACTGCTGCAACGAGGGTATCTAGCGACTGGACAAAAGCGCAAGTTCCCGTTCCGGAACGGCGCGTTAGACCGCGGCTAGCCGGGCGGGCTCCTTAGACTTACACACTACTTAAACTAACTTATGCTAAGAACAACATACACACCGATACCCGAGGGAGGACTCAAACCTCGAGCGGGAGGGGCCGCGCAATCCGTGGCATGGTGCCTCAAACCAGGCGGGCACTCCGCGTCGCTCATTGACGTTAATCTCTTGCAGGATTATGGAACACATTTTATGCTCAAGAATTATGACCTTTTTTTTAAGATCTCCGCTCGCCTTTTTCCTCCATGACACCTACAGAGCTGTAAACAACAGCGCTCAGTTTGATGCCGTGTTTCTTGATTTCAGAAAAGCACTTGTCACTGCCCCACACTGCTACTTAGTGAAAAATAAATAGATAAATAAATACGAGTTTACTGATTATCGGACCAGCTTCGCGACTTCGTTCTAGACTTCCTTGCACACAGAACTCAGTACATCGCTCTTAAAGGAAGCAAATCGAAAATGTAAAGGAAATTTATGGGGTAAGCTAGTAGGGTGACAAGGGAGGTGCAGCCCCACAGTACCATTATCCAAGATGGCGGCCGTGACGTCAGCCGATGACGTCATCCAAGATGGCGGCCGTGTCGTCAGCTGATGATGCAAGTACCGTTATCCAAGATGGCGGCTTTTGGCAGGAAGTTTGAATTTTGGCAGGAAGATAAGTCAATTGGGCTACCTCCACTAACCTAACCCCCTCCACTCCCCCATAAAATGGCGAGAAGTTCAAATTCCATCAGGACAATGCAACTCACCACAGCTACCTCCACCAACCTAGGAAAATGGCGGGTAGAAAGGGCACATGACTACCTTCACTAACCTAAGCCATCTGACCGCCACCTCCTACGAGGAATTTGCAAGAAAAGGTCTCGGCCTGTGCTGGACGTAAATCTTTATTTTGTGTGCATTCTTTATTTAAACAATTTGAGGCAGTACCTCCATCCAGTAGGTTCACCAAGGGATTGAGAGTCCAACTGACAGTACTTCCGTCAGAGGGCGCTGTCATCCCCCCTGTGACATAATCTAAGACGGCAGTTTGGGGTGGGGGAAAATGGCGAGAAAAGGACTCACTCAGCCTGTGCTGGATAGGATGGACGTAAGTTTTTATTTTGCAGACAGTCTTTATTTAAACAATTTGAGGCAGTACCTCTATCCAGTGTGTCCATCATGAGTTCCAGAGTCCAACTGACCTACTGCATAGTACTGCCACCAGATGGCACTGTCATTCCTCCTGTGACGTAATCCTTGATGGTCGTCTGGGGGGGAAAATGGCGGGAAAATGACTCAGTCTGTGCTGGGCTGCTGGTGACAGGAAGGAGTGTACTTCATTTATTTTCGAGCAATGTATTTAAGGACGGATTTCACATAATTTGTTTATTACACTGATGTGAAACACACGCTCTGACATGTTTGGGGTCACGCCTCACAGCCTACAGACCTGCAAACTACTCGTAAATTACGGAAATAACGCATGTTAAATGCTCTGCAGACACACAAACAACTCCTAAATTACCGAAATAATGCACTACGCAGCACACAGACATGCGAACTACTCGTTTGTCATCTGCAACCACAAACTGTGGAACAAAACGGTCACTGTAGAAACACAACACATCATCAAAAAAACCACACCATGTGGTAAAAAGGTATGAATTCGTAATTTATGTGTTTTTTCAAATATCTGTAATTACGATTTAAAAACTAATAGCTACATGTATACAAACAGTAAAGAACACTCTTTATCTTTAACAGATGAAAAATAAAAGCCTACTGAAGATGCTGCAACTGCAGTGAAACATGTTTGGGTTAAAAAACAAAATTGCGTTCTGCTAAAGGCGGACCCTATCCAAAAACATACGTATTGTTAAAGCAAACACGGAAGAAAAAAGCTTCTGCCCCAAGATGATTATGGAAAGCAGTACTTATTGCAACATCCAGCACATGTAATGAACGCTGAATTTTCGTTTTTCAGTGAGTCTGTTGCAATGTAAACCAAGTTTATATTCATAAACGGCGTACCACGAGTACGCTGACATAAAGAAAAGGTGGTGCTGGCAGCGAGATGCGATGCAGAGATCTCGCGTTTGAGGAACAGCGTGCATACTCGCTCGGCTGCGGACTCCTTAAATATTAAGAGACAATTACGAAGTATATACAGACGCCTAAAATTTTCATACTTAATTTTCTGGAAAACGGTTAAGAGTTGCGTCTGCCTGTTTGCGTATGTTGAAGTCCTAGTCGTGCCCTACACAGCGTGTCTATATGAATCGAATCAGTGAAGACAATTTCCTACTGTGCCCTTGTTAGCCGTTTCGGAAAACTTCCACTCTTGATTCGAAAGTCAGTAGCCATGTCCTTTTGGACGTCAGATAAATCGCTCCTTTTGCGCATTGCGACAACGACTGCTCTGCTCTGTGTGTGTGTGTCCCCCCACCCCCTCGCTTCCAACTGCAGTCTGTGGGTGGTTATTGCACGTTGACGTCGAACATAGGCGGTGCTGGGCCGTATTTACGAAGTACCGACTAAAACTAATAAGGCAAACAGGCCGTTGTACGGGCAGTTCCCCGCAGGCGCAGAGAGCAGAATGGAATCTCCGCATGGCTTTGCGTCGCGTCGCACCGGAGGCCCGTTCGGAGATGCTGCGACAAAGGCCCCGCCGCTTTGGTATGCGGGCCGGGGCGGAGATGTAGATTTGAGGAATTTCGCGGCCTGAGTGACGGGCGGCTTCCCTGGCGCGCGGCCAGCGGCCAGCCGCCACACCGGACAACAATGCCGCCGCTCGGACTGCTCCTTTGTTCCGGCGTTCTCTCTTATCTGTCCCCGCTGGCAGCCGTGCTGACTCTGCCTGTACACGAGTAGGCTGTTACACTGTGGCCAGTTCCCGAAAAAAGGAAGAAACGTCTCGCTGACGCCGACATCTGCTGAGACGGAGCAGCGTAGTCCGATTTAAATTAGATGGCATGTGACGTCTGAGGCCGTTTAAGGTTGTCGCGACTACAGTCCGATCCACGAACGATGGCAGTCCACGTGTATCAAATGGTTCAAATGGCTCTGAGCACTATGCGACTTAACTTCTGAGGTCATCAGTCGCCTAGAACTTAGAACTGATTAAACCTAACTAACCTAAGGACATCACACACATCCATGCCCGAGGCAGGATTCGAACCTGCGACCGTAGCGGTCGCACGGTTCCAGACTGTAGAGCCTAGAACCGATCGGCCACTCCGGCCGGCAAATCGCAGCGTGCGAACCAATCAAGGAAACACCATCGATATGTGCTTTCGGAGCCGAAGACCCACTCGTGTACTCCTGATGACTGCACGACACAAAACTTTGCGCCTGCCTGGGCCCGTCATCACCGACAATGGATTGTTTGATGACTACAAACATGTTGCCATGTCGGATGAGTCTCGTTTCAAATTGTACCGAGCGGATGAACGTGGACGGGTATGGAGACAACCTCAGAAATCCATGAACCCTGCATGTCAGCAGGGGACAGTTCAACCCGGTGGAGGCTCTGTAATCGTGTGGGGCGTGTACAGTTGGAGTGATATGGTACCCCTGATACGTCTAGATACAACTCTGACAGGTGGCACTTACGTAAGCATCCTGTCCGATCACCTACATCCATTCATGTCCATTGTGCATTCCGACGGACTTGGCAAATTGCAACAAGACAATGCGACACCCAACACGACCAGAATTGCTACAGAGTGGCTCCGGAAACACTCTTCTGAGTTTAAACTCTTCCGCAGGGCACCAATCTCCCCAGACATCAACATTATTGAGCATATCTGGGATGCCTTGCAACATGCTGTTCAGAAGAGATCTCCACCCCCTCGTTCTCTTACGGATTTACGGGCAGCCCTCCAGGATTCATGGTGTCAATTCCCTCCAGCACTACTTTAGACGTTAGGTGAGCCCATGCCACGTCGTGTTGCTGCACTTGTGCGTGCTCGCGGGGGCCCTACACGATATTAAGCAAGTTTACCAGTTTCTTTGACTCTCCAGTGTATATGGCTGAGACGAGCTAGATAGACAACTACGAGAAATGAGAAACAACAAATGACGAGTTAGCTCGCCGGCAGCCTGTCTTGGTGATCTAGTGGTAAACTGCGAGTCTGGGGACGGAAAAGTTTAGGGATCGAATCTACTTTCACTCTAGCCATCACATCTCAATGGTGCGAAGGTATGCCAGGAACAACAGCTAATTTGGATTCCACGTTAAGGTAGGACAACTGGGGAAGGTTATGGACGCGCAAATCGCCGAAGCGGCGCTCACTTCAAAAGAGTTGGAAAATACGATGCTGCGAACGCTCTTGGGGGACTCCCAGCCAATCATGCCGTACAAACTTACATTTCACCTGGCCTGTATGCAGTGGCATTTGAAGGTGTAGCTGCAGAATGTGGGTGAACGGTTCGCATTCCGACCGAGTAAACTACGAAGGCAATTTAAATCTCACGGGCGGTAAAAGTCTTGATCAGTATTAGACTCCTACTACTAAGCTGGTGGTGAATCTTCAAGGTTTTACGGTCGTGGTCCGTAGTCCACGAAACTGCTTTTGTTCCTCAAATTTCGTCCAGAGCTGTGTTGGGCGTCTTCAGAGGTGCTCCTCGTTCCGTTGGGTCTTGCAGCCTCAGAATTCGACAGGAGTGTAATACTGCACTGGACGAAACGCCAGGAACTACAAAGTTTCATAGACCACGATCATACAATCCGAAAATATTCATCAGATTCTCTACATACTCTGTCATAAAGGATCCAATGCATGGGGTAAGTAGCAATCCGCGACTGTTTGCTAATGACGCTGAAGTATAGTGGAAAGTATGGAAAGTTGAGTAAATGTTGAAGAAGAGGGGTTAGGGAGAATTATTTGTTGTGACGAACTGCAGCTAGCTCTAATTGTAATTTGATGCATATGAGTAGGAAAAAACAATCTGGTAGTGTTCAGATACAATATTGGTGGTGTGTTTCTTGACACGGTCACCTAGAGTAAATACTTAGGCGCAGCGTCAAAATGCGATAAGAAATGGAACGAGCGTATAGGGAAGGCTAATGGTCGATTTCGGCTTATTGACAGAGTTTTAGGAGAGTGTAGCTCATATACAAAACAGACAGCGTGTAGTACATTTCTGCAACCCATTCTTGAGTACTGCTCGACTGTTTGGGATCCACACCAGGTCTGATTATAAGAAGACATCGAAGCAATTCGGAAACGTCCTGCTAGATTTGTTACTGGCAGATTCGATAAAGACGCGAGTGAGTCTTCGTGAACTCAAATAGGAGTCCCTTGCGGAGGGGGGAGGTGAGGGGAGTTTTTTTTCGTAGAAGACTAAAAGAACAGGCACTTGCAGTTGACCTCAGAACGCCAACGCACACTTTGCGAACGAACGGGACATGGGCAGAAAGAGTTAAACAAGTGAGAAAGGCTTAATGTTGATTTTATTATTAACCGCCGCTTACGGAATTTGTTCAATATGAGCACCAGAGACGTCGACGAGATGCTGTACAGCGTCAGATTTGCACCTGGTGGCCAAAATTGGAATCAAGCGTTTTTTTGCAGCGTAAATCTGTTCCGCATTAACGCATGACTTATCTGCCATATTTCGCTTCCATACGACAATCACAGCCCATTCTGGGCCCCCGTGAGTAAGTGCACTTTAATTGTTAACGAGGGGGTACTACGGCGGCGGCCGCCCCAGTGCAGCCGGCTGCGCGCGACCCTGCGGAGAGAGGCCGTGTAGCCGTGCGCTCCGCTCCCAGAATTAGTCTGCGCTTCCTCGGCGCACTTCCTGCCGCCCGCCCGCCCGCCCGTCTGTTAGGGGCGGGCCCGACCAAAACATACACACCGGCCTTCCTGTAAAGTGGAGACGAGAACAGGCCAGCCGAGAGCCGCGCCTGACGGAAGCCTGCAGTCCGCGCCGGCGCGCCGAGCACGCGCTGAAAGCCCGCTACACTGTGTCCGCCCTCGGCTCGGCACGTCGTTCCCATTGTGCGGCGCAACCCGCTGACCGCGTCTGCTGTGTCCCCTCGTCCTGTACCGACGACAGCGACTGGACAAAATTCCCATGACCCCCTGATACCGCGCGTGTTCACATTTGCCAGCCAGCCAAAACTGTCTGAAACTTTGTGGGGAAAACTGCATAAAATGTCAGTCTTGGTCAGTGGCATTTACCCCTTTCCGATGTAATGTCGGAGCGCGTCCGAAAAAAATGGTTCAAATATCTCTGAGCACTATGGGACTTAACATCTGAGGTCATCAGTCCCCTAGAACTTAAACTACTTAAACCTAACTAACCTAAAGCCGTCGACACACGGACCGTGCTGTCGAACGCCAATGTTGCGCGTGCCGAGTTCAACGTGCTGCTGAACGCTCAGGAACGATGCGACTTGTGCATACGGTACGTGGGCCCCAACGTGGTATACGCGATCGCAACGCAGTCCAGCGGCAGTAGCGGGATTTTTGTAGCTCGTAAATCAGACTGTTTACTAAACGGGTGCGCGTAAAATTCCCACATTAACTCTATCAAAACGCACATTTCCTCCGTTGCCCATAGACTAGTCGCGTTGTTCTATATGTAATATACACAAATAAAAACTTCAATATCCATGTACATGTTTTAAGAGGAAAAGGAAAGTACCATGTCCAATAAGTAAGAACAAAGGCTTATAAAAGTGCGATACAAATTTGCAATAGTTCTCCACATAAGATAAGCATTATTCCACCATTCCCATTTTTAGTAAAACCCTACTTCATCACTGTTCCTACCCAGTAGTAGAATTTTTGCAATATGTGAATTACGAAAAGTAAAAGAAGAAGGAGCAAAATATCGTTATACAAGTAGCACAAGCTGTCATGTAGGTTAAGCCAATCGAACACACTCACTCCTCAAAAAAAGGTGAACTTATATTTCAATAACATCAGATATTATAGTATATACGTAAATTAAACTAACAGTAATGCGTCAGAACCTATTACGCGAATATTAGGGAAAAAACATGGCCAGGCGCGAACCATCGACATCTCTTGCATTCACTTAAGTCAGTTACGCTACTTACTCCGCTGGTTTTTTTTTTAACTCATTTTGTTCGCTTTCGTTCGTTGTATCTGCTCGGGGCGGACGTCGGAAGACTCCCGTTTCAGTTCGTCGCTAATCCATTTACTCAGTTTTTTTTATTACAGAGGGCAACGAAACCCCTGACAGAACACGCTGAGTTACCATGCCGGCGTATTAATTGAAATAATAATAATAAACTGTACCAAGAAAAATGCGTTTTTGGTGGACCCTCAGAGTGTCTTTGCCTTCAAATGGCATACTCTCACAACACGCAAGTTACGATAATACTTTTGTCACGAATAAGATGCTTCATTATTTTTTTGCAACGAATCACACAGTAAACAATGGGTTTTCGAATGATTCTCAATTTGCTGGTGCTCAGAAACGGCATACATTCTTATAGGCTTGAAATGAATGCCAATATGGCGCCTCACTACTCTGTGCTGAAGGGAGATGGCGTGCATGTGACGTACGTGGCCTTATGCAATCTCATTCGTCAACGCTCAGACGCACGCTCGGAATATCTGACCTGCTAGATATTGCCCTGCATGTTCGGGAAGACTCCCGAACGTGCTATTCCACGCTATGACGTCAGAAACTCGGCACGCTCAACGCTCAACGGATGCACGGTCCGTGTGCCGACGGCTTGACATCACACACATCCGTGCCCGAGGCAGGTTTGGAACCTGGGACCGTAGCGCGAGCGCGTCCGACACATTGAGTTTTCCCTCTGCCTCAGTGTTAGACGACGTGCGACACGCTATTTTTTCTTGGTCCGCTTGTGTGTTACACTGCGCCTGCCAACCACTTCCGCTAACAAATGGCACTCCGATGAAGGTGGTGCCACATTAGCGATGGCGGCTATCTCTGAACCATCGGTTTTTGGTTATATTATCTTGTCACGCCAGTTAAACCTGACTTTCAAGGCCGATCAAAATAGCCAATTTCTGAACTAACTGATTTTCGGTTTTTTATTCCTATTATTTCCTACAATAAAGATTGAAAAATTTTGACTCCTTCAGTTTCAAGGTACATAGATACAAAATATTAAGGGGACCACACCCTGCCTATCTAACCCATGTTAATTTAGGTAAGTATTTGACCCATTTCTGAAAAAACTATTTGATGCAGGACCTTAATATTGTTACTGTTTGTTACATGATGCTAATAGAGTCAACTG
The DNA here is from genome assembly GCF_021461395.2 of Schistocerca americana. NCBI lineage: Eukaryota > Metazoa > Arthropoda > Insecta > Orthoptera > Acrididae > Schistocerca > Schistocerca americana. Next base: position 606,740,924 of record NC_060121.1, read on the forward strand.
TACTACAAACTACTTTATCCATTTTATAGTTTTTAAGAAATACATTTTTAAATTTATTAACAAAAAAATATTAAGTTTTTTCTGCAGAAAATATTTTTTGTGAACTTCCTAATAGGGGAATATTAATGAATGTAGTACCAGAGGTGGATTTTTATATTATCCAGAGTCTCTGAAAAATTCGTTCATTTATCTATGATAGTTTCTGAAATAATGGGGCATATGTACTGAAAATTTTAGTTTGCGGGAAATTGACTTTAAAGTAAACACTTTTGAAATTTGTTACTTAAAGTTTATTAAAACTGTCCTGCTGCATATTATGGCCCTTCTTTGGCCTCTAGCAGGTCTTCCAGCTTCTTTTTTACCTTCCTGGATGTTTGTCTTGCTTTCTTGGCCATATTAGATGCAGACCTGTCTGCATCGGCTATCCTCATTTTATCGCAATGTTGCAGCCCAGTGATCCTGGAACCGCGCGACCGCTACGGTCGCAGATTCGAATCCTGCCTCGGGCATGGATGTGTGTGATGTCCTTAGGTTAGTTAGGTTTAAGTAGTTCTAAGTTCTAGGGGACTGATGACCTCAGTAGTTAAGTCCCATAGTGCTCAGAGCCATTTGAACCATTTTTCTGATTAATTCCCAGCTTTTTCAGCACCCAACACTTTCCAATATTACCACAATTGAATGAAATAACAGCATCATGAACTCCTAGTTTCATTGTATGCATGCCTACAAATACAGTTTTAGGAAGGCGGTTCCAAATTATGCTGTTGAAACATTCATTTGGGTTCTGTGTCTGCCCATGCAGACATTTCCTTAGAAGGTCAGGATGAGCCAAGGCTCTGAAAATAAGTTTAATTGATGTAATAACAGCAGCAGCAGGAGAATGCTGGTGAGAATAAGATTCTCCAGTAGCCTGAGCCCTATTGTATTTGCACCACGAATGTTCTCCTAATGGACACAATCCATGACATGGCTTATCATCAGTAGAGGACTTATGGAAGAATATGGCCCAAACATCTCTCTTCATTGCCTCCAGATTTTCTTTATTTCTCACAATTGCCTGCCCATAGTATACCTGCAAGTTTTCTATAACAACTACTCGCAGTCACACTTCAACAAAACTAATTGCGTGTTTGAAAATGTGTTGTTTACAAAGAGCAGAAACAAAAGAATACCGACCGTTGCATACCAAGGATAGCCAACACACTCGGGAGTAAAAAAAAATCCCTAAAGTGCAATGTAGGGGATATACAGATCCAAAATATATGCAGAAAAGCGGGTGACAGAAAAGTGGGCGTGGCACATAAACACGCATGGTAGGAAAATGCTCTTTAAATGCTCGAAAAAATTTTTTTTCAGTAAAATCCTTTTCAGAGACCTTAAATAAAACATTAATCTATTGAAATATGATGAAAACTGAAAATCGATTTTTTTCGACCTGAACCACGGTGTGTTCCCATTAAATTAAGCAGGCAAATAAAAGAAAACTTTCTTTGACTACCGTTCCCTGCTTTTCTCCAAAGTGATAAGTAGTTGAATACTAGAAAGAATCATCAGTATTCTCCTATTGATTCTAATTTTTTAAACTCGTCTCAAAAATCATGTTGTGATCGGGGATCACACCGCTATTTGGACATTATGAATAATCGGTACTAATGGATGAAAACTGACGTTGAAGAACTTTGTTCTCCATGTCAAACTGTCTGTTCTCAACGGCTACGAGCAAATAAAGCCATATCATGTAGACAGAGGCAGCACATTAGCTACACTCTAGTTTTATTGTATACTATGAATGAATTCTTGTTGAGTTTTTAATGTATTACTATTACCATAACTGTCTTCCTCTTCCATATTTCATAGAAATGCCAGGCTAATCTTTAATCCCTTAAAGCAAATGAAGCATTGTACTTCACTGCTATCTCTCTTCGTAGAAATATTTCCAGACTAGAGTCTGTGCCATTCTGCAAAGCAATGGACGTCTGGCGATAGCAGCAAAAAAAGCTACCGCATACGCCAGGAGCCTACAAGTCTTGCACATTGCACGTGCACGCGAACCTTAAGCCATGACACACGGCAACAGGGACATTATTGTCTCAACAATGCTGCACCAATTCTTATGCCATGTGTTAGTTGCTCGTTTCTGTCAGCATTGTTGTTAAAATATCACTACGGCTTTTCGCGTTTTCTATAATAACTTAAATATTACAAACCAATGCAAATCTTACGAATAAAAATTACTCGTTTTTTTAAAAAAATGTTTATCTAAAAACGAAAAGTTGAGCGCTGCTGCAATGTCTAAATAACATTTCCGTTTTTCAGTCGTCAGTTAGTAAATACATAAAAAAACGAGAGCAGACAAATACCGAAAGATATCGGTTTTCGGAACTAAAATACCGGTATCCGTATCCGTTTTAACCGGTCGGTTTTTCCCACCCCTATGCCACAGTGTGTGACCTTGAAAGCATCTGGCTCGGTCCTGCTTCCAGGTGTCAACCAAGCAGTCACTCTGAACAGTTGAAAAATATCATAATTACAGCCTCGAAATGTTGATAAAATTCTTTATTTAACAACCACTTTCGTCGCTCGACAAACCACCATCAAGTTCCCGCACACAAATTGAAATAATACTTCTTTATAAGAAAGCAAAAAACCCGCTTTGGCTCTGGAAAGCTTTTTTTATTGAAACCACGATTGGTTTCACGTCACTTTAAGCCTATCTTCAGGTGATCTAAACAGTGATTAGATAGGAAATGTTCTATAATTTTTTCTTTTTACACTGACATAGAAATATTATTCTAGGGAACAGAATAGACCTGTATATTACGAACTTACATAAAGATAGCCAGAGGAAAAGATAGGAAGAGAGATTTTCTGAGCCATAAAAAAAAATCCTGAATTCACCTTAAACACTAATCAGAACTGAGACATAGGAATATTTTAGGAAATTTTGTCTACCTAACCAGACAGCCCATTGTTCTTATTTTTCGACAACGTACTTTGCTGCACTTGAAAGATTTTTATTGTTCATAAATTATCCATTGTTTTCAAATTGCATGGAATATTATCCATTACAAATGTTAAGTAGTCTGCATAATATGGGATTTACCGTATTTTTTTCTGCCCAAGCATCGTCCATGTTTTATATCACTTGCTGCCGTAAACTGTAATTTATTTTTATGTACAACACCTCCTCCGTCGTCTTCCATGGGAGCTGCTCCCTGACACCAGTACTGCGGGACGGAGACAAACTGGGGGTGGCTCCATTATGCTCTGGGGAACATTGAAGTGGGCATCCATGAGTCTAGTCGACCTCGTGCAAAGCGCCTTCACGGCCAAGGAGTATCATACACCGATTGCAGACCATGTACATCCCTTTGCAACGGTCATTTTTCCCTACAGCAGTGGCATTTTTCAACAAGATAACGTCCCGTGTCACAAGGCCAAGAGTATGATGGAGCCGTTAGAGGAACACAGTGGCGAGTTCTAGTTGATGTGTTGGCCCCCCAAACTCGCCAGATCTGAACCCAATCGAAGCATCTGGCATTTGATTGAACGTGGCGTCAGAGTTCTCATCACCCTCCTACCCGGAATTTACGGGTTCAAATGGTTCAAATGGCTCTGAGCACTATGGAACTTAACTTCTATGGTCATCAGTCCCCTAGAACTTAGAACTACTTAAACCTAACTAACCTAAGGACAACACACAACACCCAGTCATCACGAGGCAGAGAAAATCCCTGACCCCGCCGGGAATCGAACCCGGGAACCCGGGCGTGGGAAGCGAGAACGCTACCGCACGACCACGAGCTGCGGACGAATTTACGGGAATTGGATGATTTGTGTGTGCAGATGTGGTGCCAACTCCCTCCAGCGACCTAACAAGGCCTCTTTTCTTCCAAGTCACGACGCGTCGTCGCTGTTAGCCACGCGAAAGATGGACATACCGGCTATTAGGTAGGTGGTTATAATGTTATGGCTGATCAGTGTAAAATCCAGAATGAGATTTTCACTCTGCAGCGGAGTGTGCGCTGATATGAAACTTCCTGGTAGATTAAAACTGTGTGCCCGACCGAGACTCGAACTCGGGACCTTTGCCTTTCGCTGGCAAATGCTCTACCTACTGAGCTACCCAAGCACGACCCACGTCCCGTACTCACAGTTTTACTTCTGCCAGTACCTCGTCTCGTACTGCACACATCCCCCAGGCTGTGGCTAAGGCATGTCTCCGCAATATCCTTTCTTTCAGGAGTGCTAGTTCTGCAAGGTTCGCAGGAGAGCTTCTGTAAAGTTTGGAAGGAAGGAGACGAGATACTGGCAGAAGTAAAGCTGTGAGGACCGGGCGTGAGACGTTCTTCGATAGCTCAGATGGTAGAGCACTTGCCCGCGAAAGGTAAAGGTCCCGAGTTCGAGTCTCGGTCGGGCACACAGTTTTAATCTGCCAGGAAGTTTCATTCCAGTGTAAAATCGTTGACGTCAGATAAAAATTAATTTGACACCGAAAACAAAAGTAACTCTCACACAGTGATGAACATATCATATCATAAAAACATAAAAGTTCAGCATTTATGCAGTCTTACAAGTTGTCACATCGTAATATAAACTATCTCGTCAATCAATGGCGTACGCACGTGCAGTTGAAAGCACGCGGTACTAGAAGCAGAAAAGTCTCAGTAAACATGGGCTCTAAAACGCATACTTTAAGATGGTTCAAATGGCTCTGAGCAATATGGGACATAACATCTGAGGTCATAAGTCCCCTACACTTAGAACTACTTAAACCTAATTAACCTAAGGACAGCACACACATCCATGCTCGAGGCAGGATTCGAACCTGCGACCGTAGCAGCAGCGCGGTTCCGGACTGACGCGCCTAGAACCGCTCGGCCACAACGGCCGGCATACCTTAAGAGTTACGAGCACTTCTTCAGTAGAAGAGATCTGTTTCGCACCAGCCCATAGCTCTAAATGTATGCACTTTAGAGCCCATGTTTACTGGATTTTTTTACTTATTTTGGCCCATACTGCCACCTCCTAAATCACGGAAAGCAGAGAGCTTGCAGTAGACACGTTTCACATCATCGAAGATGAAGAAGTGTTCACAGTTCTTACGGTATGCTTCTAGAGTCCATCTCTAACGAGTATTTTTTGCTTCTAGTGTTGGGTACTTTCAACCACATGCTTTACGCCATTCATTATGACACACTCTGTATAAAGTGTGCTAGCCAGAGCACTCATTCATTTTACATTTGCTGTCGGCGTTAACACTGTGAATGGGTGGTATGTATGATTTCAATTATGGTTTGTCTCCGCTCTTCCGGAATATGAGACCAACGTCTTGATCAGTCTGTAAATTCCATTTTAAGGACAAGAGCGATCCTCTACAGGAGAAGCAGCTAATTCCACGGTAGTTCTATGTCTACATCTACATCTACATTTATACTCGGCAAGCCACCCAACGGTGTGTGGCGGAGGGCACTTTACGTGCCACTGTCATTATCTCTCTTTCCTGTTCCAGTCGCGTATGGTTCGCGGGAAGAACGACTGCCGGAAAGCCTCCGTGCGCGCTCGAATCTCTCTAATTTTACATTCGTAATCTCCTCGGGAGGTATAAGTAGGGAGAAGCAATATATTCGATACCTCATCCAGAAACGCACCCTCTCGAAACCTGGACGGAAAGCTACACCGCGATGCAGAGCGCCTCTTTTGAAGAGTCTGCCACTGAGTTTGCTAAACATCTCCGTAACGCTATCACGCTTACCAAATAACCCTGTGACGAAGCGCGCCGCTCTTCTTTGGATCTTATCTCTCTGTCAACCCGACCTGGTACGGATCCCACAGTGATGAGCAATACTCAATTATAGTTCGAACGAGTGTTTTGTAAGCCACCTCCTTTGTTGATGGACTACATTTTCTAAGGACTCTCCCAATGAATCTCAACCCGGCACCCGCCTTACCAACAATTAATTTTATATGATCATTCCACTTCAAATCGTTTCGTACGCATACTCCCAGATATTTTACAGAAGTAACTGCTACCAGTGTTTGTTCCGCTATCATATAATCATACAATAAAGGATCCTTCTTTCTATGTATTCCCAATACATTACATTTGTCTATGTTAAGGGTCAGTTGCCATTCCCTGCACCAAGTGTCTATCCGCTGCAGATCTTCCTGCATGTCACCTGGTATACCACGTTAATAATTTTGCAAAAGTGCCCGATATCTTAACAACATCATGCCATGTACCATGATTCATAGTGAAGAAGGACGACCCTTTTGTGTTCCCCGCGCCATACATCTCCCTATGTGGCACCCTGCATTCAAAACATGGTGTGTGGGTTATTGACACCCAACGGTCGTGGCTAGAAAGTGAACAGGATGGCGCTGGAGTAAACATTGGTGGAGAGTGGAGTTCTTTCACGAGGACTTGGATGGCGCGCGGCCTAAGCGTCACAACTTATTTTTTTGTCTTCGTCACTGCATTTATTTCGCCACTGATTATAAAAACATTGTATATCGCCACAGTAGCAGACTTTTGGGCCTCTTTTTTCTCTGCTGAAGAGAGGAAGGGAGTATCGAAACCTTGTGGACTTTTAAATCTGCCACTGACCATCAGTGGTTTCGTGTACACACGAGTGATTCTTTACGAACCGTGAGAATTGTCTACGGACACGACTGCACAGCATTTCTTCCCCATCTTGTTTTCTACCGCCTGTACCACTTACTCGGCTTATCCTGTTACAACACTTCCGAAGTACTTACGCCGCGGCTTATGGGGCTTCTGTGCTGATGACTCTCATACGACCGGAAGGCCTCCCAGCACGTCATTTCCTGTGGCCTCTATTCCGTGTCACAATGTTTCCTCCCTCTCCTTAACAGGTGCCCGCTTGTCGATGACGCTTACTTATTTCACCGACAAAGAGGCGTTACAAGACTTAACTTCAGTGTAACAAAATTGTTGAGCAAAGTTTCAATTAAATGGTGGCTTAAACCAGTTCGAGCAGGGCAAGGCACTCTAAAATATTCAAATCTGGGACTAGCAAGGGAGCCTTAGGGGCTGGCCCTCTTACAGTTTTTTCATAATTATCGGAGTTTTCCAAAAGCTGACAAATTTTGGTAGGCGATAAGAAGCTTTAAAGTTCATACTTTTTACGACTTAAATATTGACACAAAGAGAAAAAGTCATCTTTCGAAGCTTATAGATATCAAACGCAACGTTGATATGTTTCCGGGCAAGGTGTTTTGGTAATCAAACCAACAAAAAGTATTTCAGTGGGTTTAATAGTATTCAAGACATGATGAGATACGTTTGAAACTGTTTCCCGGACTGGAAAATTTCACCGATTTCCAAAAACATTTCCACATAACTCTGGCGCTAACTATAAGCTAGATTTTCACATGCTTGAAGCCACTACTGAGATCTATACACGGGGATATCAGACTTTTTACGAGATCCGTATAGGACATCGAGACGTTAAAGCGATTTTTATCAGTGCGGAAAGTGGAATGCTGTGGCCGCTATTGGCAGACGGTATAGTGGAACCTCGTTTACCCGAACGACGTGGGACCATAGGTCGTAAAGATATTCGAAATTGCGGATAATTCGAAAATCCAGAAAAAAACTAGAATGAATAAAAATTTTGGAGGGATCAGTTTGGGTGGATGGGGGGGGGGGGAGGGAAGGGGGGGGGGGGGTGACGAGGCAGCTGGGTGGGACGTAGGGAGTCATCAGTTCTTTGACAGATTTCATGAGGCCCTTCAGGACTCACTCTCCTGCATGAGCCACGCCATTTCAGTATAGCACTTACACCCAACTTCTTCAATTGTTTGTTGGATGAATTCCAGTCTATGTCTTCCCCTATATTTTTACTTGTTCTAGTACGAAGGAAGTTATTCCCTGACGTCTTAACACAGGTCCCCTACCTTATTCTTATCATTATTTGACACACATTTGTTTGCCCACTGATTCTGCGTAGAACTTAATTTTCAACAACGATCTATTGTCAGAATGAGATTTTCACTCTGCAGCGGAGTGTGCGCTGATATGAAACTTCCTGGTGTGTCGGACCGAGACTCGAACTCAGGGCCTTTGCCTTTAGCGGGCAAGTGCTCTACCAACTGAGCTACCCAAGCACGACTCATGCCCCGTCCTCACAACTTTACTTCTGCCAGTACCTCGTCTCCTATCTTCAAATGGCTCTAAGCACAACGGGACGCAGCATCTGAGATCATCAGCCCCCTAGACTTAGAACTACTTAAACCTAACTAACATAAGGACATCAGACACATCCATGCCCGAGGCTGGATTCGAACCTGCGACCGTAGCAGCAGCGCGGTACCGGACTGAAGCACCCAGAACCGCTCGGCCACAGCAGCCGGCCTCCTATCTTCCAAACTTTGCAGAATCTCTCCTGAAAGAAAGGATAATGTGGAGACATGGCTTAGCCACAGCCTGGGGGATGTTTCCAGAATGAGATTTTCACTCTGCAGTGGAGTGTGCGCTGATATGATACTTCCTGGCAGATTAAAACTGTGTGCCGGACCGAGACTCGAACTCAGGACCTTTGCCTTTCGCGGGCAAGTTCGCAGGAGAGCTTCTGCAAAGTTTGGAAGGTAGGAGACGAGGTACTGGCAGAAGTAAAGTTGTGAGGACGGGGCGTGAGTCGTGCTTGGGTAGCTCAGTTGGTAGAGCACTTGCCCTTCCCAACTACTGCTTCCCTTTCATGCCCCTCGACTCTTATAACTGCCATCTGGTTTCTGTACAAATTGTAAATAGCCTTTCGCTCCCTGTATTTTACCCCTGCCACCTTCGAATTTGAAAGACAGCAGTCCAGTCAACATTGTCAAAAGCTTCCTCTAAGTCTACAAATGCTAGAAACGTAGGTTTCCCTTTCCTTAATCTATCTTCTAAGATAAGTCGTAGGGTCAGTATTGCTTCACGTGTTCCAACATTTCTACGGAATCCAAACTGATCTTCTCCGAGGTCGGCGTCTACCAGTTTTTCCATTCGTCTGTAAAGAATTCGTGTTAGTATTTTGCAGCCGTGACTTATTAAACCGATAGTTCAGTAATTTTCACATCCGTCAACAACTGCTTTCTTTGGGATTAGAATTATTATATTCTTCTTGAAGTCTGAGGGTATTTCGCCGGTCTCATACATCTTGTTCACCAGATGGTAGAGTTTTGTCAGGGCTGGCTCTCCCAAGTCAATCAGTAGTTCTAATGGAATGTTGTCTACTCCCGGGACCTTGTTTCGACTTAGGTTCATATTCATATTAATTAGGTTCATATTCATATTAATAAGATAAAAATGTACTTTGCTTATAGTATGCAAATATGCTTAGCGTTTAAGTAACAAAGTGATCTGCGTTAAAATACGAGGGGTGTTCAGTAAGTAATGCAACACTTTTTTTCTGAAAGCAGGTTGGTTTTATTCAGGGTTCCAATACACCACGCTGTTCTCCATTATTTTGGCTAAAAAACCTTATATTTCAACATCGTCTCCGCTCAATGCGACAGCCTTACGTCACCTTACTGGGAGGGCCCGTGTGTCCGCATGGGACAATCTAGTAGTCGACGTTGGAGGCAACGTCTTGCTCATCAATATCGTCCTCGTCATCCACACACTGCTTCCTGCGGAGTACAATTCCACACAAATGTTCCTCTGTTGCTGTTCACGGTCTTCTGTTAGGTGGCGAGGAATCAGCGGACGCACACCTTTGAGTATCCCAACAGGTGGACGAGTGGGTCAACACTAACGACAGGGACGTCTAGTTATGCAGCAAACTGTTACATTATGACCTGTCGATCACCTCGAATGAGAGTGTCCGCACAGAGCAGAAGTCACAGCTGTCTGCGGTCGGTCAGCACGCGGGAGACTGGACAGGTTTGCGCGACTTTGCTGCGATGATGATAGACGCCTCGTTCAACGACTCGCCGTGCTTTTGTTCACTGCCAGGTCTTCGTAAACGTTCTGGATGCGTCTGTCAGCATCTGCGGTGCTCCGGTTATCTACCAAAAAGAAACTCAGTGAACGCTCCTTGCTTGGGGCGTATCTGCGTTAAAGCCCTAGTTCCCCCACCTATCGGAAATATGTGAAACTATAGGGGCTGAAGCGGGAATATTCCACGAACGTACACAACTACACTACTGGCCATTAAAATTGCTACACCAAGAAGAAATGCAGATGATAAACGGGTATTCATTGGACAAATATATTATACTAGAACAGACATGTGATTACATTTTCACGCAATTTCAGTGCATTGATCCCGAGAAATCAGTACCCAGAACAACCACCCCTGTCCGTAATAACGGCCTTGATACGCCTGGGCATTGAGTCAAACAGAGCTTGGATGGCGTGTACGGGTACAGCTGCCCATGCAGCTTCAACACGATATCACAGTTCATCAAGAGTAGTGACTGGCGTATTGTGACGAGCCAGTTGCTCGGCCACCATTGACCAGACGATTTCAATTGGTGAGAGATCTGGAGAATGTGCTGGCTAGGGCAGCAGTCGAACATTTTCTGTATCCAGAAAGGCCCGTACACGACCTGCAACATGCGGTCGTGCATTATCCTGCTGAAATGTGGGGTTTCGCAGGGATCGAATGAAGGGTAGAGCCACTGGTCGTAACACATCTGAAATGTAACATCCACTGTTCAAAGTGCCGTCAATGCGAACAAGAGGTAACCGAGACGTGTAACCAGTGGCACCACATACCATCACGCCGGGTGATACGCCAGTATGGCGATGACGAATACACGCTTCCAATGTGCGTTCACCGCGATGTCGCCAAACACGGATGCCACCATCATGATGCTGTAAACAGAACCTGAATTCATCCGAAAAAATGACGTTTTGCCATTCGTGCACACGGGTTCGTCGTTGAGTACACCATCGCAGGCGCTCCTGTCTGTGATGCAGCGTCAAGGGTAACCGCAGCCATGGTCTCCGAGCTGATAGTTCATGCTGCTGTAAACGTCGTCGAACTATTCGTGCAGATGGTTGTTGTCTTGCAAACGTCCCCATCTGTTGACTCAGGGATCGAGACGTGGCTGCACAACCCGTTACAGCCATGCGGATAAGATGCCTGTCATCTCGACTGCTAGTGATACGAGGCCGTTGAGATCCAGCACGGCGTTCCGTATTACCCTCCTGAACCCACCGATTCCATATTCTGCTAACAGTCATTGGATCTCGACCAACGCGAGCAGCAATGTCGCGATACGATAAACTGCAATCGCGATAGGCTACAATCCGATCTTTATCAAAGTCGAAAACGTGATGGTACGCATTTCTCCTCCTTATACGAGGCATCACAACAACTTTTCATCAGGCAACGCCGGTCAACTGCTGTTTATGTATGAGAAATCGGTTGGAAACTCTCCTTATGTCACCACGTTGTAGTTGTCGCCAACCTTGTGTGAATGCTCTGAAAAGCTAATCAATTGCATATCACATCATCTTCTTTCTGTCGGTTAAATTTCGCGTCTGTAGCACGTAATCTTCGTGGCCAGTAGTGTATGTGATACTATTGGGGCTGCAGCGGGAATATTCCACGAAGATACACAACTAATTCCGCTTTTTTCAGCCGCAATTGGCCGAGTGAAAAAAGTGTGCTACATTACTTATTGAAAGCCGCACATACTTTGTAAGCAGATAACTATCAAACTGCCGAGCGGGGTAGCGCAGCTGCACTGGACTTGCATTCGAGAGGGCGACGGTTCAAACCTGCACCCGACCATTCTGATTTAGGTTTTCCGTGATTTCTCTGAATCTGTTAAGGCAAATGCCGGGATGGTTACTGTTGTGTCTAGACAAGACAGCCTAGACACAATGAGAGGAAGCCGAAAGGCACGCGCTTAAACTCACGCAGGCTGGCGTGAGGTCTGAAACGGGATACGTAATGAATGCTATAAAGAAAAGTACGTAGCTTCTGGAATACTTAACTTTAATCCATAATTGTAGAACATCGCTCTTGATGATATATGCATCATATAATAAATATCAATTGAATACGGCGCCTTGCTAGGTCGTAGCAATTGACTTAGCTGAAGGCTATGCTAACTATCGTCTCGGCGAATGAGATCTTATTTGTCAGTGAACTGTGGCTAGCTACGTCGGCTGTACAACTGGGGCGAGTGCCAGGACGTCTCTCTAGACCTGCCGTGTGGTGGCGCTCGGTCTGCGATCACTGACAGTGGCGACACGCGGGTCCGACGTTTACTACCGGACCGCGGCCGATTTAAAGGCTACCACCTAGCAAGTGTGGTGTCTGGCGGTGTCACCACAGTTACCTCGAAAGGGCACGACCGCTTTTCTTCTCTTCTTCCGTTTGTGCCTTTTTCCCGTAAATATGCAGGGTCGGCATAGTTAATCGGATTTGGTAAGGTTAATTTAAGGGGTGGCTGGATGTCCTTCCTGCCGCCACCCCGTACCCCCCTGGACGGAATTAGTGTACCCCAACTGTCTGTGTCTAGTGTAAGCCATGGAAGGGTGCCAAAGTGTTCAGATGTCTGCGAGCCGTGTAACTGAGGCGGGACGTGGGGGCCAGCCCGGCATTCACCTAGTGGGATGTGGAAAACCGCCTTAAAACCACATCCCGGCTGGCCGGCACACCGGCCTCCGTCGTTAAGCCGCCGGGTGGATTCGATCCGTGGCCGGCGCGCTTACCTGAGTCCAGGAAGCAACGCATTAGCGCTCTCGGCTAACCTGGCGGGTCGACCGCTTTTCTTCTCTATCCTTCCCTAATCGGAGCTTGTGGTCCGCCTCTAATGACTTCGTTGTCGACGGTACGTCAAACGCTAATTTTCTCCTCCTCCTTACCATCAGTCTTTCGAAATACAATAAACTTTGTGAACTTCTTGTCAATATCACTTCTTAGGGCACGAGACCTTTCAAAATGCATCAAATCAGTTACTCCAAAACTGGTGAGTTTTGAATTTTGCCCTCTGCCGGAAAAGTTTCTGCGAACGGCCAAAGATTCCACTGTACGTATCGCGACAATTTAATAGTAGCCACTATTCCCTACTCTTGCGAGCCACTGTGCCTGCCTTCAGCAGACGAGAAGCGCCGGGACCTGACGGTCGGGCTATCAATCAGAGGCCGGGGGGCGGACCGTGTTCCCACGGTCGGCGCGCCGCAGAAGGAGTCGTCATAACGGAGGCAGCAAACCGCAGCGGCACGCGGCCGCACTGCCAAAAGCTCGGGCGGTGCCGCCCGCGCCTGCGTAATGCGCCGCTGCCTCCCGTCGCCTACGGCTGCGGCTCATCTGCAGGCGCGTGGCCTGCGCCGCCTCCCGACTTTGGGCAGAGGATCCCCGCCCGGGGATCCCTGCGTAATGGCGGCGTTAGCAGCCAGCCCACGCCCGCGCCGGGGCGTTATTCTCGAAACTCGACGCCTAAACCGGTCTGGCCGCGCGTGGGCGGCTCGACGGACGATGCCGCCTGCCCGGCCCGTCACGCGAGCCCGAGCTCGGGTCGCCGCATCGGCCGCCGGGGCTTCTGACCCCGAGTAACGAACTGCCTGCCCTCTGGCGACGAGGAAGGTTTCCAACTTACACCTCAGCAGGATCTGAGTGAGAGAGTCTCCCACTTGCAGAGAACATCAGGAAGACGACGTAGATAATTTGGCAACGTCCAACACGACACTACTGAATTTTTAGTGGAATTCCGCGACATTTGATATGGGCCATAAAAAAGTTTATGCAATGAAACTAAATATGTGATAAAAACAGGGAAGAAAATAACTAAGAGTGGCGTTATAACTAACTAAGATCGCACTGTTTTCCTAGTTTGTTCACTTACACAGGGTATCCCACTTAGCTCTAACATCTCTTATATTTCCGAAACGAAACAAATCCTGAAAACTGCTATTGACCAGAGGTGAGCCTATGTCAGGGGCTCAAACAATGGGCAGGAATGCACAATCCCTACAAGTAAACAAACACCACTTTCAATACGAAGTTATCTTCTTTTAATGGCACGTATATGTTTTTTGTACTGAAGTGAAAACTAGAGGTACTATTAGTGGTGACAGACTTGGTTTCCCTGTTCCTAACCTCATACCTTCTAAAATACGTGGACTTTGAAGGATGGCAACGGTGCCACAATTTCGGCCGTAATGCGCAGGGCAAGGGTTCAGGACGGTCCAGGCAACCCGCATTACAGCACTACGACAGGAAACGCGACATACACTCCTGGAAATTGAAATAAGAACACCGTGAATTCATTGTCCCAGGAAGGGGAAACTTTATTGACACATTCCTGGGGTCAGATACATCACATGATCACACTGACAGAACCACAGGCACATAGACATAGGCAACAGAGCATGCACAATGTCGGCACTAGTACAGTGTATATCCACCTTTCGCACCAATGCAGGCTGCTATTCTCCCATGGAGACGATCGTAGAGACGCTGGATGTAGTCCTGTGGAACGGCTTGCCATGCCATTTCCACCTGGCGCCTCAGTTGGACCAGCGTTCGTGCTGGACGTACAGACCGCGTGAGACGACGCTTCATCCAGTCCCAAACATGCTCAATGGGGGACAGATCCGGAGATATTGCTGGCCAGGGTAGTTGACTTACACCTTCTAGAGCACGTTGGGTGGCACGGGATACATGTGGACGTGCATTGTCCTGTTGGAACAGCAAGTTCCCTTGCCGGTCTAGGAATGGTAGACCGATGGGTTCGATGACGGTTTGGATGTACCGTGCACTATTCAGTGTCCCCTCGACGATCACCAGTGGTGTACGGCCAGTGTGGGAGATCGCTCCCCACACCATGATGCCGGGTGTTGGCCCTGTGTGCCTCGGTCGTATGCAGTCCTGATTGTGGCGCTCACCTGCACGGCGCCAAACACGCATACGACCATCATTGGCACCAAGGCAGAAGCGACTCTCATCGCTGAAGACGACACGTCTCCATTCGTCCCTCCATTCACGCCTGTCGCGACACCACTGGAGGCGGGCTGCACGATGTTGGGGCGTGAGCGGAAGACGGCCTAACGGTGTGCGGGACCGTAGCCCAGCTTCATGGAGACGGTTGCGAATGGTCCTCGCCGATACCCCAGGAGCAACAGTGTCCCTAATTTGCTGGGAAGTGGCGGTGCGGTCCCCTACGGCACTGCGTAGGATCCTACGGTCTTGGCGTGCATCCGTGCGTCGCTGCGGTCCGGTCCCAGGTCGACGGGCACGTGCACCTTCCGCCGACCACTGGCGACAACATCGATGTACTGTGGAGACCTCACGCCCCACGTGTTGAGCAATTCGGCGGTACGTCCACCCGGCCTCCCGCATGCCCACTATACGCCCTCGCTCAAAGTCCGTCAACTGCACATACGGTTCACGTCCACGCTGTCGCGGCATGCTACCAGTGTTAAAGACTGCGATGGAGCTCCGTATGCCACGGCAAACTGGCTGACACTGACGGCGGCGGTGCACAAATGCTGCGCAGCTAGCGCCATTCGACGGCCAACACCGCGGTTCCTGGTGTGTCCGCTGTGCCGTGCGTGTGATCATTGCTTGTACAGCCCTCTCGCAGTGTCCGGAGCAAGTATGGTGGGTATGACACACCGGTGTCAATGTGTTCTTTTTTCCATTTCCAGGAGTGTAGGTTCCATTATTTAAAGTCTAAGTATTCCAGAAGGTATAAGATTTCTAGCTGTTAAAACAAGTCTGCCATCACTAATTGTAATGTCTAGTTTTCATTTGGAAAAAAACCATGTGTCCTTAAAAAAATAAACGTAATTTTGTGTTGAAAGAGATGTTTGTTTACTTGCAGGGATCGTGCACTCCTGCCCGTTGTGTGGGCCCCTAACGTAGGTGACATAGGTGCATCCTTGGCCCATTGCATTTTTACAGTTTGTATCATTTCAGAAATATATGAGATGGCAAAGTTAGGTGGGACACCTGTACATAAATGAGATGGTTAAATAGTGGAAGGAGGCATTCGGAGAAAAACAACAGATGCGATGCAATAAAAATAGCGGCAGAAAACGAGATAACCATCAATTAAGTCATTTTAAATTCGTGGACTGCTACTTTTTTTGCCATGGCAAATATTTAAGACTAAAATAGCAAAATTTCAGAGTATCTGTAGAAGAATAAACGGACCATTAAACAAAAAGACAAATAAAGAAACGCAACTTAAGTTCTATAAAACACTAGCTCTTTCATTGTTACTCTAAGGATTTGAGCAAACAAGGAAGACATTAATCGAATGGTGACGTCAAATGAAATTCCTCAGATCGGTTACAGGGTAGATAGAGCAAGAAACGAAGATATTGGAAATGAGCTTAAAGTATTTGCAATAACAGAGAAAATCGACATATACAGGAAGAAATGGAAGGAACATGTAAACAGAATGCAACAAAGCAGGTGCCCTAAAAATGTTTTGCAATAGTTTAAAATCTTAAACATGGCTTAGAAGACTTTTTATAGACGTAGAAATCTAGATCAAGGGTTTGAATAGGTCTTTATTTCTGCAACAGAGTGCCTGTATCTAACTTAACGCTCATGATGTTTTGCAATGTATACCTAAAGAGGTAAGGACGTGGGTCGATGCAGCAAGCGATGGAGTTAAGAAGCTGAAGCCGGAACAAATTTCTCGAACCTAATCGATGAATGTAGATTATGATGATGATGAATTTTCTCACAGATAACTGCGAAGAGCCCTGAGATTGAAACTATGAAGGCAAGTCAAGTACAAGCAGTTTTTTAAACAATTTTTTTATTGGGGAAACAACCTCCACGAACTTGGACCATCTTTGAATAAGCTCCGCAATTCAGTCCTGGAAGAAACTTGGTGACATCGAGCACATGCACAACCTAGTAATCTGATGGAAACTTGGATTCGCGCATGTGCTCCTTCATAGGACAAAAAAGATGAAAATCATTTGAAGGTAGGCCCCTACAGTACTGGTGGGTGCTCCAGCCACACAGCTGTTTCTCTTTTCTGCAGTGATCTCTCTATTTTTCCTGTTAGCGCCATCATTCTTTCCCTAGTCATGCACGTTTCTATAGCCTTGTACTTCTCTGCTAGACATTCTGCATTTTCTGTCGATCTCCTTTCTAGACGTCTGTATTCCATTTCACTTGCTTCATTCGCCACATTTCTATATTTTCTCCTGTGTTATCCAAGGATTTTTCTTAGAGTTTGTGTTTTTACTTATATGACCATCTGCTGCTTTCCATACATCTCTCAAAGCTACCAGTTCGTTATCTATTGCAGTCCAACGTTGCTGAACATATCCTCAGAGCATCAACAACACCTGGTTCCTTCAATGTGTCCATGTTGCAGCCCCTTAATTTTTTACCTTTTCTCAGTTTTTTTCAGTTTCAATTTTCAGTTTATAACCAATAAATTATGATCAGGTTCGACATCTGCCTTGGAAATATCTTGCAGTTTGAAATCTGATTTCGATTGGATTGGATTGTTTGGGGGAAGAGACCAAACAGCGAGGTCATCGGTCTCATCGGATTAGGGAAGGACGGGGAAGGAAGTCGGCCGTGCCCTATCAAAGGAACCATGCCGGCATTTGCCTGGAGCGATTTAGGGAAATCACGGAAAACCTAAATCAGGATGGCCGGACGAGGAATTGAACCGTCGTCCTCCCAAATGCGAGTCCAGTGTGCTAACCACTGCGCCACCTCGCTCGGTCTGATTTCGATATGTCTGTCACATCATTACATAATCAATCTGAAACCTTCCAGTGCCTGCAGGTATCTTCCACTTATATAGTCATTTCTCATTATTTCTTAAACTGTATGTTACTGATGTTTAAATTATGCTCTGTGGAAACCTCTACCGATCGGCTTCCTCTTTCACTACTTTCCCCCACTCCATGTTCTCTGACTATTTTCCTTTTATTCTTTTTCTTACTATCGAATGCCGGTCACTCATAAAGATTAAATTTTCGTCTCCCTTAACTATCTGAATAATTTCCTTTATTTCACCATACATTCTTTCAAGTTCTTCATCATGTGCCCAGTTAGCTGCCATATAAAAATGTGCTACTGTGGTGAGTGATGGCTTCGTGTCTATCTTGGCTACAATGAGTTCACTATGCTGTTTACAGAAGCTTACTAGTATTCCAATTTTCTTATTCATTACTGGGCCTGCTCCTGCATTACCCCTATTTCATTTTCCCCACTAATTCCTACCGTAACTAACATCCAACTACCGACTTCTGTTTTTAATTGTTTAACCTACCTAACAGTGAAAGACAACATCGACACTCAAGGTCAATGGAAAATGACAAAAAAAGTGGAAGCAGCAGCAACAGAAGTACACCGAAAAAAAAAAAAGAAAAATCCATTGTGCGCACAAAGTGAAAGAAAGTGGAGGTATACGTCATCACTGACATTCTGAGTTGAAAAATATAATTTTTTCGGACGAGCACTGCTTCAGTTTATTCTACATTGAAGGCCGTATATGTACTGCAAGCTGCCGTGATGAACACAATAGGATAGACTGCACTGTTGAGCAGCACAGCGGGCATAATTCATGTGGGATGGTTCGGACCATTATTGGCTATAATGTGCAGTCTCGCCTCCTCCGTGTTTAGGACAATATGAACAGCAACGTCTACGTGAGACAAGTTTTAGATGCTGAGGCACTGCCCCTACTACATGCAATTCCAGATGTCATATTTCGGCAGGACAATGTCCGGACACGTATGGTAAAATAATGTTCAAGACTTCTCCAAAGAACGACCAGAACAATGCCTCCCTATTCTGTACGTTCGCCTAATATACTGCCCATCTAATACGTCTGGGATGTGGTCGATCGGCAGCTTGTTCATTGTCGTCCTCGTACAAAAACTGGCGATGCTTTGTGAGCACACCTACAAGGCACGTGGCAGTACGTTCCGCAGAAGCATATCTAGGTCCTGTTACAGTCCTTGATTTTATGCATTGATGTCAGAGTTGCTTCCATGACTATTATTTTTGTAAAAAAGAAAAAAAAATCCATGTCACGACGCATAGAAGTTGTGATTACAAAGCTGTACTAAATTCTCAGAACCAAAGAGCATTTACAGTTCTGTGATTGTAATAATTAGTATACTGTCAAGTCCCTAATGTAAGGACCGAGCGAGGTGGCGCAGTGGCTAGCACACTGACTCGCATTCGGGAGGAAGACGGTTCAATCCCGCTTCCGGCCATCCTGATTTAGGTTTTCCGTGATTTCCCTAAATCGCTCCAGGCAAATGCCGGGATGGTTCCTTTGAAAGGGCACGGCCGACTTCCCTCCCCTTCCTTCCCTACTCTGAGACCGATGACCTCGCTGTCTGGTCTCCTCCCCCAAAAACAACTACCTAATCTACTGTCTATTCACCGAGAGCTGGGACGAAACATAAACAGTGTCACGTGAGCGACTGCGCTCGTTTCCAGATGAAGCATTCGGTGTTCACGTGATACGTAGGGGTGTGGAAAATCCTTGGCGCACGATTTGCAGATGGCGGCGTTCGGCTGGCTGCCGAGCTGTCACGGCGGACCGTGAGAAACCTGGGCAACAATGTACGAAATAAATTTAACAATAATGTTAAAATAATGTTAAACTGAGTTCATTCTGTCGAAGCAGACTTATTTTCATTCCGGTTGCTAACTAAACGCTCCATTCAAACAAAATTAATTGTTAATTTTAATAACAATACCAGTAATAATAATGATAAAGGACGAAACGAGGTTCACTCTGTCGAACTTGAACTGTTTTCATTGAGGTTTATAACAAACCGCTCCTCTCTCTCCTCTATAACGCAGTCTAATTTCCGCATTTGAGTTTCCACTTTTTCTACGACATGGAGGACGCAATTGTTCCAATCCTCTGCAGTCACTGTTCTTACAGCTTCTTCTAGCAGTACTTTAACTTCCGGCATTTTGTATGTTTAGTTTTTCGCTGCAACATAGCCTTTGATTCTGGCCCACACTAACTCGATGGCGTTTAATTCACAGTGGTACGGAGGAATTCTGAGAACAGTTTTCACTGCATTCTTCGCCATTTCATCTATTGCGTATTCGTTGTGCGCTGTTCTGTGATTTTTAACTATATCTAAAAGTTCTTTCTTCAACATACCGTCTCCGAAATCGATGTTTTTAGATTTTAGCCACTCTGATATTTCGTGCTTATTGGAATTCGCATTGGGAAATTTTTCTTTTCTCCGAGAATGGTACAGCGCGTTATCAAGAACAGTAATTGCATTTTCCTGAAGCTGAGGAAGAACATCTTGAAACCACTTCCCGAAGGTTTCGGCGCACATCTCCTCATGATAATCTCCACTTTTCTTGGATTCGAAAGTCCACAAACATCCTTCAACGAACCCTGTTTTGCTGCCAATGTGTGCGATAATCAGACGTTTCCCTTTACCTGATGGGCCCTTGCTTCCGGTGGATAATCCGGACAGAAACGCTTGTTTTGAGGAATTTATAATGTCATCCACCCAGACGTAACTTCGGGTATGTCCTGCGTTCACCCACGTCTCGTCCAAATAATAAATGGGTCTGCCTTCATCTCTCAACCGTTTAATGGTTCGAAGATAACGTCGCCTCCATAAAATGATGTCATCCCTGTGTACTAGCACGCTATCGCGCCCACACCGAACATATTTGAAATTCATTTCTCTCAATAACCTATAAAATGTAGTTCTCCGAAAATTGCCCAGATCTGCATCTTCGTTCACAACTGTAAGCACTTTGTCAACTGTTGGCAATTCGTTACGAAAAAAAAATCGTGTGCTTTCCTTCGTATCGCATTTCTATCGAAGTCATCAACACTTTCAGAAAGTTTCTGTCGTAATTTTCCTTTCTTGGGAAACTTCAAAGAGTGTGTGGCCTTGTACTCACTTATCACACGATACACTGAAGAACGTCCAACACGTGTAGCTGCAGCTGTTTTCGAAACAATGTCACTCATCGACTGCTTTGGATGTAACAGTTCCGTTTTATACACATTAAGCACTCAATGATTTCTTCTTTGCTCGTTTCTTTGGTGGACTCAACACGACTTTCGTTTTTTTTTAATTTCTGATGCCCCTGCCTTGTAGACCCCTCGACGGCATCGCTGTGGTCACGCGCATTACCGTGTTTACAGTACGTCTCTTGTTTCGGTGAATGGAGTTTAGGGGGTAAATACGCTGTCCAGTCACATTAATGTGACCACCTGTCAGAAGTCTGAATGACCACCTTTTCAGCGTGGACCGCTGCGGAGCGTGCAAGAAGAGAGTCATTGAGTTTCTGGAAGATACCGACAGGGACGTGGAGCGATACTGACTCCATCGCCATGGCTAGCTCCGCTACGTTTCTCGGTAGAGGATCCACGACGCAAACAGCGCAATCGATATGGTCCCACAAATTCTAAATTCGGTTTAAATCCAGGGAGTTTGGTGGACAGTGGAGTACGATAAACTCATCTTGGCGGGCTTCGAACCACGCACGTACAATGCGAGCTGAGTGGCACGCCGCATTGTCCAGATGGTAGATGCCATCGTGCCACGGAAAAGCAAACTGCGTGTGTTCCCCAACGACGTATGGATACTTGTGTTGCTCCACTGTGCCTTCTTGAGCGACGAGATAACACAGGGAATGCCACGAAAACAACGCTCCCTCCTTCGCCCTCGACCCTTCAGACGATTGTTGCAGTGGGTGTGCTTTCAGATGTCGCACACCGTACACGCCTATATGCTTCCAGTGGAGCATAAAACGTGATTCATCTGGAAAGGCCACCTGTTGCCATTCAGCAGACGTCCAGTTGACGAAGTGGCAAGCTAAATCCAGCCTTCGTCACCGTCAGCATTTGTGCATGAACCAGGTGCCTGCTGCGAAGATGCGTACGCATCAACATTCGCTGAACGCTTGTTGAGGAGAGATTGTTGGTAGCTCCTTGGTTCATTTGGGCGGTCAGTTGCTCAACACCGTACACATGTCCGCAGCGGTCGTTCACCCCTGTCTCCTATGGACCCTGGTGCCCCATCTTTACCTCGGCATCGATTTGGATAGCGCCATTTTCCCATGCGCGGTTACTTTAACCACTTTGGCACGCGAAAAGTTTACAAACTGTGCCGTTTCTGAAATGTCTCCATCCTTGACTCGAAATCCACTGATCATGCCCTCTTGGACGTCAGACGAATCGTTCCATTTCCGCATTATGACAACAACGACTTCAGTTTTCTATGTCCTCCCGACACGCTTTACACTCGTGTACACTGCTGGCCATTAAAATTGCTACACCAAGAGGAAATGCAGATGATAAACGGGTATTCATTGGACAAATATATTATATTAGAACTGACATGTGATTACATTTTCACGCAATTTGGGTGCATTGATCCCGAGAAATCAGTACCCAGAACAACCACCCCTGTCCGTAATAACGGCCTTGATACGCCTGGGCATTGAGTCAAACAGAGCTTGGATGGCGTGTACAGGTACAGCTGCCCATGCAGCTTCAACACGATATCACAGTTCATCCAGAGTAGTGACTGGCGTTTTGTGATGAGCCAGTTGCTCGGCCACCATTGACCAGACGTTTTCAATTGGTGAAAGATCTGGAGAATGTGCTGGCCAGGGCAGCAGTCGAATGTTTTCTGTATCCAGAAAGGCACGTACAGGACCTGCAACACGCTGCAGCTGTTTTCGAAACAATGTCACTCATCGACTGCTTTGGATGTAACAGTTCCGTTTTATACACATTAAGCACTCAATGATTTCTTCTTTGCTCGTTTCTTTGGTGGACTCAACACGACTTTCGTTTTTTTTTAATTTCTGATGCCCCTGCCTTGTAGACCCCTCGACGGCATCCCTGTGGTCACGCGCATTGCCGTGTTTACAGTACGTCTCTTGTTTCGGTGAATGGAGTTTAGGGGGTAAATACGCTGTCCAGTCACATTAATGTGACCACCTGTCAGAAGCCTGAATGACCACCTTTTCAGCGTGGACCGCTGCGGAGCGTGCAAGAAGAGAGTCATTGAGTTTCTGGAAGATACCGACAGGGACGTGGAGCGATACTGACTCCATCGCCATGGCTAGCTCCGCTACGTTTCTCGGTAGAGGATCCACGACGCAAACAGCGCAATCGATATGGTCCCACAAATTCTAAATTCGGTTTAAATCCAGGGAGTTTGGTGGACAGTGGAGTACGATAAACTCATCTTGGCGGGCTTCGAACCACGCACGTACAATGCGAGCTGAGTGGCACGCCGCATTGTCCAGATGGTAGATGCCATCGTGCCACGGAAAAGCAAACTGCGTGTGTTCCCCAACGACGTATGGATACTTGTGTTGCTCCACTGTGCCTTCTTGAACGACGAGATAACACAGGGAATGCCACGAAAACAACGCTCCCTCCTTCGCCCTCGACCCTTCAGACGATTGTTGCAGTGGGTGTGCTTTCAGATGTCGCACACCGTACACGCCTATATGCTTCCAGTGGAGCATAAAACGTGATTCATCTGGAAAGGCCACCTGTTGCCATTCAGCAGACGTCCAGTTGACGAAGTGGCAAGCTAAATCCAGCCTTCGTCACCGTCAGCATTTGTGCATGAACCAGGTGCCTGCTGCGAAGATGCGTACGCATCAACATTCGCTGAACGCTTGTTGAGGAGAGATTGTTGGTAGCTCCTTGGTTCATTTGGGCGGTCAGTTGCTCAACACCGTACACATGTCCGCAGCGGTCGTTCACCCCTGTCTCCTATGGACCCTGGTGCCCCATCTTTACCTCGGCATCGATTTGGATAGCGCCATTTTCCCACGCGCGGTTACTTTAACCACTTTGGCACGCGAAAAGTTTACAAACTGTGCCGTTTCTGAAATGTTTCCATCCTTGACTCGAAATCCACTGATCATGCCCTCTTGGACGTCAGACGAATCGTTCCATTTCCGCATTATGACAACAACGACTTCAGTTTTCTACGTCCTCCCGACACGCTTTACACTCGTGTACACTGCTGGCCATTAAAATTGCTACACCAAGAGGAAATGCAGATGATAAACGGGTATTCATTGGACAAATATATTATATTAGAACTGACATGTGATTACATTTTCACGCAATTTGGGTGCATTGATCCCGAGAAATCAGTACCCAGAACAACCACCCCTGTCCGTAATAACGGCCTTGATACGCCTGGGCATTGAGTCAAACAGAGCTTGGATGGCGTGTACAGGTACAGCTGCCCATGCAGCTTCAACACGATATCACAGTTCATCCAGAGTAGTGACTGGCGTTTTGTGACGAGCCAGTTGCTCGGCCACCATTGACCAGACGTTTTCAATTGGTGAAAGATCTGGAGAATGTGCTGGCCAGGGCAGCAGTCGAATGTTTTCTGCATCCAGAAAGGCACGTACAGGACCTGCAACATGCTGAAATGTAGGGTTTCGCAGGGATCGAATGAAGGGTAGAGCCACGGGTCGTAACACATCTGAAATGTAACGTCCACTGTTCAAAGTGCCGTCAATGCGAACAAGAGGTGACCGAGACGTGTAACCAATGGCACTCCATATCATCACGCCGGGTAATTCGTCAGTATGGCGATGACGAATACACGCTTCCAATGTGCGTTCACCGCGATGTCACCAAACACGGATGAGACCAACATGATGCTGTAAACAGAACCTGGATTCATCCGAAAAAATGACGTTTTGCCATTCGTACACACAGGTTCGTCGTTGAGGACACCATCGCAGGCGCTCCTGTCTGTGATGCAGCGTCAAGGGTAACGGCAGCCATGGTCTCCGAGCTGATAGTCCATAATGCTGTAAACGTCATCGAACTGTTCGTGCAGATGGTTATTATCTTGCACACGTCCCCATCTGATGACTCATGGATCGAGACGTGGTTGCACGACCCGTTACAGCCATGCGGATAAGATGCCTGTCATCTCGACTGCTAGTGCTACGAGGCCGTTGGGATCCAGCACGGCGTTCCGTATTACCCTCCTGAACCCATCGATTGCATATTCTGATAACAGTAAATGGATCTCGACCAACGTGAGCAGCAATGTCGCGATACGATAAACCGCAATCGTGATAGGCTACAATCCGACCTTTATCAAAGTCGGAAACATGATGGTGCGTATTTCTCCTCCTTACACGAGGCATCACAACAACGTTTCACCAGACAACGCCGGTCAACTGCTGTTTGTGTATGAGAAATCGGTTGGAAACTTTCCTCATGTCAGTACGTTGTAGGTGTCGCCACCGGCGCCAACCTTGTGTGAATGCTCTGAAAAGCTAATCATTTGCATATCACAGCATCTCCTTCCTGTCGGTTAAATTTTGCGTTTGTAGCACGTCATCTTCGTGGTGTAGCTATTTTAATGGCCAGTAGTGTAACTTCCACGGCTAGTGCTGCCGTCTGGCCATCTGTGAGTAGTTATTGCACGTTGATGTCGAGCACAAGCGGTGGTCACTTTGTGATTACACTGTGTATCACTGTAATCACGTTTCCATGTTGATGTTGCAATTTTCACAAACGGTAGTGTATGTTAAAATCTAGGAACAGATGGGCGAGAGCGTCTGAAGTGGGAGTGAGGACAAACGGAACGGTGGGCAGGCTGCAGCAGAATCCGACGGGGACGCCCAGACACGGAGGACGGCCGCTGGGCAGGGCTCCTCGGCGGCCCACGCTCAGAACATCCATTTCTCAGGCTCTGGCCTGTACGGCACGCCCTAGCCGCTCCGGACGAGACCTCCGCACCGAACACTGCTACCCATACGCGGTGCTGGCGATCGCACGACATCATGAAATATACCACATATGCTAACAGCACTAAAGATTAGTCAGTCCTTTAAAGGATATTCCAGAATTCGAATCAGGAACAACCGCCTACATGAGTAAATCACATAATAAAGGCAAGCCTCCCAGTCCAGAATAAATACCAGTTACGTTACTTTCAGAGTACGCTGAAACAATAGTTCCATACTTAGAACTCATCTAGAAGTGCTATTCAGAAAATAAGGATCGATAAGTCGCGAAATGGGAACCACAGTGAAAATGAAAACTGTTTTGTTTGTAACAGTTAGTAACACCTCCCGGCTACGTCTCTACGTAATCGCTGTTCCGACTTAAGAGACGTGTCGTAGCACTGTATCAAGTCCACACTGTATGGTGGATGGTCAAACACCTTCGATGGAAAATGCTGCAAGAGCGTACTCATTGCCCCTGCACTGTGCAGCCGAGAACCGTAATGAAGAAGGAAAAGTATGACAGTTATGTTATGTGGGGTTGCATGAAATCAGACATCTCAAGGCAGGCACCCATACTTGGCGGGAAACACAATTTTCTAGGCGTCTTTACGCGCTCACTGTGTGCTCAGAACCGAGAAGAGCGACATGACGCTTTCTACGGGCATAATAGAGTCATTGCCCAACACAACTGTGCAAAGCTTCATCGGTGTTTCACTGTGGTTTCAATTTCTTGAAGCATTGTTCCTTACTTCCCAAACAGCCTTCGTTCAGCCCCTCACTCGTCAAAACATCAGTGCGTGAACATTGGAAAGTTGCACAGGTCACACCAATACTAAAGAAAGGAAACAAGACTAATCCGATGAAGTACAGAACCATATCGCTAATGGCCGTTTGCTGCAGGATTTTGGAACATATACTGTGTTAGAACCTTATAAATTACCTCGAAGAAAACGACTTGTTGACAAATAGTCAGTACCGATTCAGAAAATATAGTCTATTCTCACAAAATAATGAGTGTTATCGACAGAGGATCCCAAATTTATTCCACATTTTTAGATTTCCAGAAGGCTTTTCACAACGTCCCTCACGAGCGATTTCTCGTCAAACTGCGTGCCTACGGAGTATCGTCTCAGCTGTGCGACTGGACTCGTGATTTCCTGCCAGAAACGTCACAGGTCATAGTAAATGGCGGAAAGTCATCGATAAAACTGATTTAATATCTGGTGTCCTCCAAGGAAGTGTTAGGATCTCTGTTGCTCCTCATTTACATAAAGGATTTAGGAGACAATATGAACAGCCATCTTAGAAGGTTTGCAGACGATTCTGTCATTTACCGTCTTGTAAATTCATCAGATTACCAAAATCAGTTGCAAAATCATTTAGACAAGATATTTGTATGATGCGAAAAGAGGCAATTGACTCCAAGTAATGAAAACTATGGAGTCATCCACATGAGTCATCCTCTGTATGTCGGTTACACGATAAATCGCACAAATCCAAAGACTGTGAATTCAAATAAATACTTCATGATTACAATTACGAACAACTCAAATTGTAGCGATCACATAGAGCATTTTATAGGGAAGGCGAACCAAAGGCTGCGATTTATCGGCAGAACAAAAAATGGAACAGGTCCACTAAAGAGACTGCATACAATATATGGCTGTACTTCCTCTTCCGGAATAATGCTACGCGGTGTGGTACACACATCAGATAGGATTGACGTAGGACTTCGAAAAAGTTCAAAGAAGGGCAGCTCGTTCTGTATTTTCGCGAAATAGAGGAGAGAGTGCCACGGACACGATACGTGAATTGGGGTGGCAGTCATTAAAAGAAATGCATTTTACGTTGCGGCAGGATTTCTCGTGAAATT
The DNA here is from genome assembly GCF_021461395.2 of Schistocerca americana. Classification (NCBI taxonomy): domain Eukaryota; kingdom Metazoa; phylum Arthropoda; class Insecta; order Orthoptera; family Acrididae; genus Schistocerca; species Schistocerca americana. The sequence goes on from NC_060121.1 coordinate 606,768,482, forward strand.
TCAGTCACCAACTTTCTCCTCAGATTGTGAAAATATTCTGTTGAGTCACCTATATAGGGAGAAATATCATGATAAAATAAGTGAAATCAGAGGTCAGACGGAAAGACTTAAGTGTTCGTTTTTCCCGCGCGATATTCGAGAGTGAAATGGTAGAAATACACTAAAGGTGGTTCGTTGAACCCTCTGTCAGGCACTTAATTGTCAATTGCATAATAATCACGTAAATGTAGCTGTAGATCTACAATTACATCCACACACCGCAAGACACCTGACGGTGTGTGGCGGAGGGTACCTTGAGTACCTTTATCGTTTCTCCCTTCTATTCCAGTCTCGTATTGTTCGCGGAAAGAAAGATTGTCGGTATGCCTCTGTTCGGCTCTAATCTCTCTGTTTTTATCATCATGGTCTCTTCGCGAGATATACGTAGGAGGGAGCAATATACTGCTTGACTCCTCGGCGAAGGTATGTTCTCGAAACTTCAACAAAAGCCCGTACCAAGCCACTGAGCGTCTCTCTTGCAGTCTTCAACTGGAGTTTATCTATCATCTCCGTAACGCTTTCACGATTACTAAATGATCCTGTAACGAAGCGCGCTGCTCTCCGTTGGATCTTCTCTATCTCTTCTATCAATCCTATCTGGTACGTATCCCACACCGGTGAGCAGTATTCAAACAGTGGGCGAACAAGTGTTCCCTTCCAATGAATCTCAGTCTGGCATCTGCTTTACCGACGATTAATTTTATATGGTCATTCCATTTTAAATCACTCCTAATGCCTACTCCCAGATAATTTATGGAATTAACTGCTTCCAGTTGCTGACCTGCTATATTGTAGCTAAATGATAAAGGATCTTTCTTTCTATGTATTCGCAGCACATTACACTTGTCTACATTGAGATTCAATTGCCATTCCCTGCACCATGCGTCAATTCGTTCAGTACAATTTTCCATTGTTACAACCTCTCGATATACTACAGCATCATCCGCAAAAAGCCTCAGTGAACTTCCGATGTTATCCACAAGGTCATTTATAAATATTGCGAATAGCAACGGTCGTACGACACTCCCCTGGGGCACACCTGAAATCACTGTTACTTCGGAAGACTTATCTCCATTGACAGTGATGTAAAACTGGTACCAGGCGATTATGTGAACCTTCTCCTCTGACAAAAGTCGTGGAAAAGGAGTGGTGTGTATGGGACAGTATGTTGTATGGATTTAGCGCAGTCCAATGGGTACGGTAGGGGACATGGCACAATGGTTATCGTGTTTGAACGTGCTCTTTATTACACCGTTAATAAAGTTGTCCCATTTATTGTTGTATAAACACAAGCCATAGAAGCAGGCATTAAATCAACGTTCGTAAAAAGATCCCAGCCAACAGGGGCTGTAGACGAGTGTATCACTTGGTCGAGGACGACCGGTTTCAGACTAGACAGGAACTGCTGCTGTCCAGACAATACCTGTAAAACCAAGAAGGTGAATGTGTAGAGTAATTAGTTACGATCTTGACACAATAAATTATTGTCTAAACATGAAAAGGATGCATACTTCCATTTGGTAACATATCGATTCTTTTTTATTTAAAGAAAAAAAGAAACCCTGCTCTCAGTGAATCATGTCGGTTGTAACTAGATTCCGAGCGAACACTGCTAAGGTAATTACATGCAAAAGATATTTGGTGTCAGGCACCTCGCAAAGGGCCATTGCTCACAGCGGCACATAAATTTGCACGCCTTCAGTGGATCAAACAACGCAGAAATTGGACGGCAGTTGACAGCAGGTGTGTAATGTGGTAGACGAGTCGCGACTTTTCACATGGCACGAGGCGTCGAGTGCAGCGACGGCGCAGAGTGTGGAGGATGTGTGTAGTCCAGGCCGACGGTGCTTCCATGATATTCTGGTGGTATTCTTCGTTCAGTGAAATGGGCCTACTCATTCAGGTTACTCTGAATTCGAACCAGGATGTTTGTTCCAACACTATCGGTGATACCTACTATATCATCGGACCTTAATCCCATAGAAAATATATAGAAGTATGTGGAACTGTGGCTGAGAAATACCAATCGATATCTTCCCAAATTTGTTAGCTCTACAGATTCTCTCGGGCTTGTTATGACGTACCTGGTGAAAGTTGTGGAATCTCTTACTCATGGGATCGGGACCGTTAGCACTGTTAGTCGGTATTAGAAGCGTGTTTTCCTGAGGAGACTAATTTTCTTACTGTTTTGCACCTTCTTGTGTTGTGATCACAAAGGGGTGTGACACTGATATATGTGTGAATAAAACAGCAAAGGGTCCCTCTAAGATCCATCAGCTCAGCAACGCCCTCATCGGTACCCGCCCGCATTTGTTGAGCACTTTGTACCTGTACAATCATAATACGTGGCGAGAGCTCTAGGCGCCTGCAGGTAGGCAACCACTTGGCTCCTCTCCATTCCAGCATACCTACTATACTACTGGCCATTAAAATTGCTACACCAAGAAGAAATGCAGATGATAAACGGGTATTCATTGGATAATTATACTGTATTAGAACTGGCATGTAATTAGACTTTCACGCAGTTTGGGTGCATAGATCCTGAGAAATCTGTGCCCAGAACAACCACCTCTGGCCGTAATAACGGCCTTGATACGCCTGGGCATTGAGTCAAACAGAGCTTGGATGGCGTGTACAGGTACAGCTGCCCATGCTCCTTCAACACGATACCACAGTTCATCAAGAGTAGTGACTGGCGTATTGTGACGAGCCAGTTGCTCAGCCACCATTGACCAGACGTTTTCAATTGGTGAGAGATCTGGAGAATGTGCTGGCCAGGGCAGCAGTCGAACATTTTCTGTATCCAGAAAGGCCCGTACAGGACCTGCAACATGCGGTCGTGCATTATCCTGTTGAAATGTAGGGTTTCGCAGAGATCGAATGAAGGGTAGAGCCACGGGTCGTAACACATCTGAAATGTAACGTCCAGTGTTCAAAGTGCCGTCAATGCGAACAAGACGTGACCGAGACGTGTAACCAATGGCACCCCATACCATCACGCTGGGTGACACGCCAGTGTGAGGATGACGAATACACGCTTCCAATGTGCGTTCACCGTGATGGCGCCAAACACGGATGCGACCATCATGATGCTGTAAACAGAACCTGCATTCATCCGAAAAAATACGTTTTGCCATTCGTGCACCCAGGTTCGTCGTTGAGTACACCAACACAGGCACTCCTGTCTGTGACGCTGCGTCAAGGATAACCGCAGCCACGGTCTCCAATCTGATAGTCCATGCTGCTGCAAACGTCGTCGAACTGTTCGTGCAGATGGTTGTTGTCTTGCAAATGTCCCCATCTGTTGACTCAGGGATCGAGACGTGGTTGCACGATCCGTTGCAGCCATGCGGATAAGATGCCTTTCATCTCGACTGCTAGTGATACGAGGCCGTTGGGATCCAGCACGGCGCTCCTTATTACCCTCCTGAACCCAACGATTCCATATTCTGCCAACAGTCATTGGATCTCGACCAACGCGAGCAGCAATGTCGCGATACGATAAATCGCCATCGCGGTAGGCTGCAATCCGACCTTTATCAAAGTCGGAAACGTGATGGTACGCATTTCTCCTCCTTACACGAGGCATGACAACAACGTTTCACCAGGCAACGCCAGTCAACTGCTGTTTGTGTATGAGAAATCGGTTGGAAACTTCCCTCATGTCAGCACGTTGAAGGTGTCGCCATCGGCGCCAACCTTCTGTGAGTGCTCTGAAAAGCTAATCATTTGCATATCACAGCATCTTCTTCCTGTCGGTTAAATTTCGCGTCTGTAGCACGTCATCTTCGTGGTGTAGCAATTTTAATGGCCAGTAGTGTAACAGGCGGTCAGGGCTCACTCATGGGTTTTCTCTGTGCCGGTGCATTTTTAAAGTTCTCAACAGACATACACGGGTGGTAGACTGTACTGCCGGACTGTGGCGTATTAGAGTGAGTCTTTGCCATTTTATTCATGCATGTCTCAATGTCACACCCCTGTGTGTTCACAGCGAAGGAGGGCTCAAAACAAGAGAGCGCAACACAGGAGGGCCGAAAATGAAGAAGTACTCTTTGCTGCTTCGGATCACTTTCAAATTTCATCGAATGGTTTTGAACTGTCCCATATATTCCATGATACACGCCAGAGCAAAAGTTGTGGTCACTCTGCACTCGAAAGGGATGCGATTAAGTTCCGTTGAGTTTCTGGACCACGATGTCCTTACATAAGGGCTGAAACGTCCGTGGGGTGTCAGCAGTCTCAAAGATTGCCAGGAACCTTGCCCCGATGGTCATCGCACTGTGAACTGTCGGTTTCGACCGCAAAATTGGGGGAATCAACGCCTTAAGGGAAGGGTTGGTCTCATTGTCGTCATTTATGGCACCCCGTGAGGCCTTATCGCGTCGATTCTGAGCAGTGGTCTGTGTGAAACGTTTTCCTCGATCAGATAACAAAACCGCGAGATTTCAGTGCTAGACGTCGCGGTTTTAACCTCAGTCGCAGAGGCGTCAAGAGAACAGTTGGAAAGTGGATATGGGGGTGTAAGACGACGTTACCACCGTGTGACACGTCCACGGTGCGTCGGGCAGAATTGTGGTGAAACTTGGAGCCAATGTGACGTTACTAAACCTTCTTACACCTCATATGAACTTCTGAGCACTGGCCTCTTTTTCACATACGTCGACACCTTTGAATTTGAAGCGCCGCCGAGCCCGAGGTCGACGTCGCAGGGCGCCCCGCTTTTGCACCATTATAGAGAAGGGTTGTAAACACCTTTGATGCAGATTTCAAAATTATACGTCGCATTGTGAAATAACTACGGGGTTTCTAAAAAGTCATTGTTTGATTGTGCTGTGCAATGTATTTCTATTGAAATGGGAAAAACATATTCACAATACGATGAGAGTGGAAAATTTTGCAATCTTCGTGGAGAATTTTCAGATGCACATTTTAATCAGGCTCATTCCTCCATAGGCGGTTGCATACGCGTCTTCGAATGCCCTTGTACTGTTATCCGCGTTGTTAACGCTTTTTGTGGTTCATTGGTAGGTTTACGATTAGTTTTGTTTTCTCTGAGTCTATAGTTTCACGCACAAGCCACTGTAGTAGGCTTTTCCTTGGTGCAGCAAGCGATTTCACATTCCACAAACCTATTTCACGTGTTCAAACACTTTGACATATGCTGCCTCTTGCCATCATCAGGGCGTAGATATTTTCCACGTAACGGTTTTTACTACTCGAAGTAGGCAGCGGCACACAATGCTCAAACATTCGTCTACAGTGTACTTTCCTTTCTACAAATTCCCAACTTGGCCGGTGCAACGATTCCTGGTCAGCTCACGAATGTTCTGTTGCTCTGTAATTATATTCATTTGAATAACTGACTAAGTTTTCATGACCTCTTCGTCTTTCATATTTCGTATACCTTATACGCAAAGGTGTTATGTACACCAAGCAAAAATAAACAATCGGAAATATGTCATATTACCGCTTTGAACTGCTGGTACAATTCTTTCCATTTACACAACCAGTTTCTGTCGTCTCGCCGTCATAAAGTTCGTGAAAGTATTCACAGCGTCATGTTAGGCGAGATGTAAAATCATTATCGTCAGAGGATGAATTACAGGCCTACATTGTTATCATACCGTAATATAAATTACACCGTCAATCTGTAGACACTGTGCTAGGTAGTGTACTCACTCAAGTTATAACTATAATCGGAGTTACCGCTGTGACCAGATTCATACCACTCAGAGCCGACTGCAGTGCTGAACACTATTCACTTGTGCTTTTAGACAACTGTTTACTTGTTGCTGTTTAGTTGCCGTAACAACAGCTCCTAGGGAAGTAGTGGGAGCGAAGGGCTGGTGGCCCTTATCTGAGGGTAGGGAGAGTTTAGGAGAGTTGGCCCATGAGATAACATCCAGATAACCCTGCCAAGGGGGCGAACGCGTCACCTCGATATCAGGGCCCTTACTGCCAACGCTCCCAGCCGCGCTACTGTGAAGGTGATGAAGTTTGGCGGCACTGGTAAAGTATCACAAAAACATTTGGCTGCTACGGAACAAAACCTCATAATCCAGAAGTAACCCTTGAACTGTGCTCATTGTAATAGTTATTTGTTTACGCCATCACTGAGAAAGGACTAGCGGCATTCACAACTTTCAGATGTCTAAAGGTATTTATTTACAGATTTTTGAGATGAAATAATTACACAGTGTGGTCGGAAACGGTATAGCAAGCTTCTAAGGGTAGGCTGTGCTGAGAAATAACTGTTCGGAAAAAATTCGATATGATGCACCGTTTCCTAGTTAATTAGCACTGAAGTTAGCCTATCAGGCCGTTGCGCGCTCAAATTCAAGGATCTAGTTTGGCCGGAAGGCAGATGACAGACTGAGATTAGGAGGAGGAATCCTCATAAACTGTAATACATCCACAAAAGAAGACGCAGTTACCTCTTAAAGATCATTCCTAAGCCATTACAACTTCCTGACAGATTAAAGTTGTGTATCGAGATAGCGTCTCGCACCTGAAACCTTTCGTTTTTGCAGGCAATGGTTTTACTGATTGAAGTACAGCATGCTGGCTCGTCACATAATCCACCCTTAAAGTTTCAATTCTGCCAGTATATCTTCCCTAACTTTCTAACGCCACAGAAGTACTCCTCCATACCATGCTGAACCAGAATTCTTAGAAGAACAGGTGCTGCAGAGAAATATCTTAGGCTTATATGTTACTTTCTGTAGACACCAACAACAAGGAAAATCTTTAGGAACAGGTAAAGAGAAATTAAATGACAGAAATAGCTCCCGTAAACTACTATTCACGGAGGATAGGTTTTAACACTACAGTTTTAATTGTACATCTCTTTTAATACGTAGTTCAGTGGCAATTGCCTTTAAGGGTCAGTGTTTAATTCCTGCTAAGGTCACGTAAAACTGGCAAAAAAAAATAAAGGTATTTCGTGCTACGTGCTAATACGAGGGGCGTCAAAAAGTAATGCAACACATTTATTTCTCCGGCAATTTCAATTGAAAAAAATGCGGAATTTGTTGTGGAGCATAGTGGAATATTCCCGCTCCAGCTCCTAAAGTTTCATGGCTGCGCTACAAGTAGCCTCAAATGGTTCAAAAGGCTCTGAGCACTATGGGACTTAACTTCTGAGGTCATCAGTCCCCTAGAACTTAGAACTACTTAAACCTAACTAACCTAAGGACATCACACACACCTATGCCCGAGGCAGGATTCGAACCTGCGACCGTGCGGTCGCGCGGTTTTAGACTGTAGCACCTAGAACCGCTCGGTCACCCCGGCCGGCCAAGTAGTCTCAAAATGGTGTCTGTAACAGAGCTGCGGTCCAGGCATAAAGCTGTCATTTGAGTTTCTTTTGGCGAAAAAAACGAGAGAATCGTAGATATATTCATACACACTTACAGAATGTCTGCGGACACATGGCTGTGAACAAAAGCACAACAAGGTCGCGCAAACATGTCAGATCTGCCCTGTGCCGACCGGCCGCACACAGCTGTGACTCCTGCAGTGTCGGAACGTGCGGACACTCTCATTCGAGAGATCACGATCACGATCAAACGTCTCGCTGCTCAACTGGACGTATCTGTTGGTTGTGCTGACACAAACGTCCATCAGTTTGAGTACTGAAATGTGTGTGCCTGCTGGGTTTCTTGTCACCTAACAGAAGACTATATAAAGCAACGAAGAACCATCTTTGAGGATTTTTTTGCGCGTTGCAAGGCGTATCGTGACAATTCTTCGTCGAACATTGTCAAAGGCGATGACTTCGAAACGGAAACAAAACGGCAATCCATGACGCCACACAACCTCGCCTCCGAAGAAGAAGTTCAAAGCCGCTCCCTCAGCAGGTACAGTCATGGCTTGGCTCAAATGGTTCAAATGGCTCTGAGCACCATGGGACTTAACTTCTGAGGTCATCAGTCCCCTAGAACTTAGAACTACTTAAACCTAACTAACCTAAGGACATCACACACATCCATGCCCGAGGCAGGATTCGAACCTGCGACCGTAGCAGTCCCGCGGTTCCGGACTGCAGCGCCTAGAACCGCACGGCCACCGCGGCCGGCCTACAGTCATGGCGACGGTCTCCTACCACTCTGAGACAGTTGTTCTGTTTGATGTCCTCCCTCACGGCGCAACGATCAACTGGGAAGTGTATTGTGGTAGCCTCGGGAAATTGAAGAAACGTCTTCAGCATGTACCTTCTCCACGACTACGCAAGGCGGCTGCGCGGGGTAGCCGCGCGAACTAGAGTACCTAGCCATGGTTCGTGCGGCTCCTCCCGTCGGAGGTTCGAGCCCTCCCTCTGGCATGGATGGGTAAGCCTAAGGACCGATGACCTCAGCAGTTTGGTTCCACAGGAACTTACCACCGCCACCACTACGCAAAGCATCACACACGTCTGGCCGGTCGAAGTGGCCGTGCGGTTAAAGGCGCTGCAGTCTGGAACCGCGAGACCGCTACGGTCGCAGGTTCGAATCCTGCCTCGGGCATGGATGTTTGTGATGTCCTTAGGTTAGTTAGGTTTAACTAGTTCTAAGTTCTAGGGGACTAATGACCTCAGCAGTTGAGTCCCATAGTGCTCAGAGCCATTTTTGAACACACGTCTGCTCACCCGAGAGGAGTTCGCAGAACTTAATTGGCCTGTTCTTCCTCATCCATCCTACAGCCTGGATCTCGCACCTTTCGACTTCCACGTGTTTGGCGGATTCTAGGACGCACTCTGCGGGAAGCAGTACTTAGATGATGGGGAGGTTACTGATGGAGCAAGCTGTTGGCTCCGATTTGACCAGTGGTACCATGCGGGCATAACGCCGTTGCATTGAACCGAGATTAGGTTGAAAACTAGAGTTTTGTAGAGAAAAAATTGGGGAATAATGTGATATATTGGAATCCTGAATAAAACCGACCTGCTTTCAGAAAGAAATGTCTTGCATTACTTGTTGAACGCCACTCGTAGTTGTCAGAGTTTAACAACCCTAAGAACATCCTTCTTCTCTATCAACTTCAATAGGTTCTTTATTCAGTACAGACATATAACAAGTTGTAGATAACCATTCGCTCCTTGTATTTTATCCCTGCTACTTTCAGAGTTTCAAAGACTGTCTTCCAGTCAACATTGTCAAAAACTTTCTCTAAAACTTCGTTGGTATAAACGTATGTTTGTCTTTCTTCAGTCTACCTTCTAAGATATCTCGTAGCGCCGACATTGCCTCAAGTGTTCCCAGATTTCTTTGGAATCCAAACTCATCTTCCTTGAGGTCAGATTCTATCGGTTTTTCCATTTTTCCGTAAATAATTCATAATACGTATTTGACCCATGACACATGTTACTGGTGGTTCTGTAATATTCACATCTGCCTTCCCGGAAATTGGAATTATTGCATTCTACTTGGAGACTGTCTGGGTATGGCTTGCAGAGATTTTAAATTGTATTTTCACCTGACGATCTCAATAACTGACAAAGGAATGACGTTTATTCCAAATGTTTTTTTTCAACTTAGAGTACTCTGTCAAGTTCTTCTCGAGTGTCAAATCTTCTACCATATCTTTATTTAGTTGTACTTCATTTTCCATAATATACTTCCAATAAAGAAACAGCGACCTCCTACATCTTGTGTCCTGTATATGAACTGTTGGTAAAACCTATATAGTTAATAATTTTTGTTAAATATTAGAGTCCTCATTTCTCGCAGCAATTATTAAGGTTTAGTGTTAATTCAATTAATAAATAAACATGTTACGAATGTTTTGAGACATTCTTATGGCTGTTCTTCCAGTTTTTCTCTTTGCAGTTGAAAAACGGTCGTCCATCTTAACAAATGTACCGCATCTATAGTTCTGCGTCCTTGTATACGTATCGAACTTTATTAAATGTCTGCCTTTGCTACGATTTGATCACAGTCGATTAATTTTATGGAAGAAATAATCTTCATTATTAATAACCTGCTTTGTACACCTTCCTTCCTTGCTTCGCCCAGGCCGGCCAGAGTGGCCGAGCGGTTCTAGGCGCTACAGTCTGGAGCCGCGCGACCGCTACGGTCGCAGGTTCGAATCCTGCTTCGGGCATGGACGTGTGTGATATCCTTACGTTAGTTAGGTTTAAGTAGTTCTAAGTTCTAGGGGACTGATGACCACAGAAGTTAAGTCCCATAGTGCTCAGAGCCATTTGAACCATGAATCGATGCAGATGATCATACAGGATGCGTACGTACGAGCCGCCTCTCAGAGTTGTATCTAGACGTCTAAACCATTTTTATGCTTCGCAAATCTTAAATGACGAAATGTCTTCGCGTCTCTCACTCTGTGTATGCAAACCTTTTTTTATTCGTTTTTGGTTCGCCTGCCATATAGCCATCTGTTACCGTTTTAGGAATTTCTAGGGCCTTACAGAATAACGTTACATTTCTCGAAAACTTAACGCTTCTCTTTTTTTTTTTTTTTTAAAAAAAGGGTAATGTAACATTTTGCTAAAGGAGAATTATTGGTAGGCAACGGTTGAACATAACTATTGTAAGTAATCCGTTTGTTGTTTAGCATATCAGTTCTTTGTTACTTGCAATTTCTACAAAGTTCAATGATTAGCACAGAAATTCTTCATTTCTGCAGATGCTCTTTATTTTCGTCTTCGAATTATAAAAATTCGTACTTCATACGTATGGATTGACTGGAACGAGAGTTTCACCAGCCCAGGACCTGGACTCAAACATACCACCACACCTTCCTGCGTCCGTGAAGGACAGCAGCTACACGGCATTCCAAATAACAGTGTGATTGAGAGCTAGACGTCGATACCACGAAGCACACGGTGACAGCCGGCCGCATACGCTGAATAGCAATGGAAATCCGTTGCCAGACTTCAGACAAACATATTGCTTTGTTTACATTCGTATACCTGCCTGAAATCGTGCTGCTGCTCGGTGACATTGAGCCACCATCCATACCGAGTGAGGTGGCACAATGGTATGGTACGTCACTGGATTCGTATCTGGAAGCGGAAACATTCTAATTTACGCTTGGGCATGCATATTTAAGTTTTTCGTGGTTGTCCAAGACAAGCGAGGCCATCGCCGTGGATGGATCGTTACATAGCACCATAGCTTTGTTCGGTTGAAAGAGTATCATTTTCCACATAGCAAGTAATACCTGTGGCAAGTCTAACAGAAATGGCTTCAGGCGTCGCAGAGATATGTTGATATATCACATACTCTACCGCCCCCCCCCCCCCCCCCCAGCCCCCTGCCAGCCTTCTTGGTGAAAGTCATCGGGACTTTCACCAAATGAGCCTAACTACTCCATAAACTTTGGATTCTATACTAATGTTGGCCGTATCGAATATTTTTACACGTCACGGCATCTCAACCACAGCCCCACCACTAGGGGTGGTAAGAGTATTTTATCCCCTCCCCCCCTTAGGATTTTTCCATAAATAAATACTCTAATGAGCCAAAACATTATGACCACTGCCCACCACAAGGTTGAATACCTCTAGTTGGTGTTGAGCGGATGTTACGTAGTAAGGAAAGAATAGACGAATGGGCAGTCATTATAACGAAGATACGAGCCACAAATGTGGAAATGCACTGGTATAAGCCGTTTTGACAAAGGACACATTGTTGCGGCGCTGCGGTTGGAATGAGAATCTCTGAAACGGCGAAACTGGTCGCCTGTTGGTGAACTTCTGTCGTGAGCACCAATGGAAAGTGGTTGATGGATGGCGAAATAGGCCGTATGATACTAGACGACCATGTCTCATCACAAACGGTAGAGGTCGGAGCATCCCTCACTGTGGAATCCAGGACAGGCAGATCTAATGACAGTTCCGAAGCATACCGTTCAAAAACCATTTTTGAACATGGAGTTCCACCGCAAACGTCTTGGTGTTGACCCAACGACATTGTTAGTTATTATTACAGTGGGCACAGCATCACTGAGTTTTCGCCATGGATCGATAGAAACGTGTTGCCAGGTCGGCGGTTGGGTCCTTACACGTCGTCATCCAGACGAATGACTGTAGGAATCGTGCACCGCACTACAGATGCAGGCCGGTGAGGACAGAATTATGCTGTGGGGTACATTGAGTTGGGCTTTTATGGCATCTGTGGTGACAATCGAAGGTATTGTGACAGCAGCGAACTACGTGAACATTACAGCGGACCACCTGCACCGCTGCATGGTCTCCCACTACAGGGATGACATCTTCCAGCAGGATAACTGTACGTGTTGCAAGGTTAGAATTGTGCTAGAATGGTTTGAGCGGCATTATGGTGAACTCACATTGATGTATTGGCCAGCAAAAAATGGTTCAAATGGCTCTGAGCACTATGGGACTCAACTTCTGAGGTCATTAGTCCCCTAGAACTTAGAACTAGTTAAACCTAACTAACCTAAGGACATCACACACATCCATGCCCGAGGCAGGCTATTGGCCAGCAAATCTGCGTGGTCTGTACCCACTGGAACACATAACTGGGTGCCCGTAGACCACCATCCAGTAATTTGCGAGAATTGCTTGACCTGTGCGTAAACATCTGGTGCCAAAAACCTCTGAGATCCTGCCAAGGACTTGCTTGTAAAATCCATACCAAGCACAATCGCTGCTGTGTTGTGTTTGCATAGTGGACCCACACGCTGTCGATCCGGTTTTATAATGTTTTGGTTCGTCGGTGTATAGAAGGAACAGCAAGGTATAATGTGTTTGAAATTCCTCCGGGATTATACTTATACGTCACGATGCATTCACACTCCTACATCCGCCTCTCCCCCCGCCCTCCCCTCCTTCGCCGCCTCAAACCACTACGGGAGGAAGGAGGTTCTTATCCCACACTGCTTCTTTCCAGTATAGTAGGTGATATGTATACCAAGTTTTGTTGAAAGCGATCTACCCAGTATTGCCCCAGGATTGATTCTGCCAATTTTCTTAGGAACGAAGCCAAAACTTTAAATGTGTTTTTAATGCAACATCGGAAAAGTCACATTTCCATGTATTCGGGAAAACATCTTTGAAATTATGAAACGGTCATACAAAGAAATATGGATAATATAAAAATGTATAAGTACAGTATCCAGGACTTTCTGCTTTGCGCGTCTACAATGCTATCTTGTAAAGATCTCTATCGCAACTTCTCTTCTTGGCTCTATAGACTGCTATTGTTTCCACCTACAGCCGTTTGTGCTTCGGAATTGCAAGCTGTCGAAAGTGTTGGCAGGTGTCAGGGATTTTCTTGAATTGACTCTACTATAAATATATAGACATTCGAAGTGTTAAATGAGCCAAGGGGAATTAATTCATTTCGGGTGGAAACTGACTTAAGAGTTCTGCTACAAGTTCTGCCTGAAATAAAGTCGTGGATCCAACCACAAGCGTGGCCCGATGCTCACTAAGCATCTTCCATAAGATCGTGAGACGTCTGGCAACATTGCTGCGTCCCCATTACTTGATCGTCTGTTACATGATTATCTGACCATGTATCTGACGATTAGCCACCTTGTTGTAACACTACAGACGTGACGTCGCTACGCAACTGGTGGATTTTGGTCTCGGCTGGGCTCCAGGTGGAGGAGAGTGCACCGCCGGCCGCTGATTGTGAGCGTGGAGTCAGGCCGGAGGCTGCAGGTGGGCGGCCAGGTGTCAAGGCCGCGCCTCCGCCTCCTCCTCCTCCGCCACCAGGTAGCTCCAGCTGACACAATGGGCCGTAAATCCGGCGTAAGCGCCCAGCGTCGCCTCGCCAGCGGGGTGGTCCCGGGACCCTCAGATTAAACACACCCGCGCACAGAACAGCGCAACCCCCTCGACAGCGGCAAGGACGCAGCCGTCGCGTTTCCGGCTCTCCCCAGTCGGCGTCTACTGAGGGCGCCGCCAACACGCAGCTCGCTACCAGCTTTCGTAATTGAAGAATCTCTCCAGGCGCTGCTGCTACTGTGGATACCCCTTCCGCCGTTCCCTCGTCCTCCCTGGCAGGGCCGCAAGAAAAGCAGACACTCCAGTCCGCTGCTGGCGTCGTGTTGACGGTGTGTGACGCTTCTCGCTATAATGCGGCAGCTATTTTGTACAGTCATCATTTTATTACTAATATCTTTTTTAATTCTAATTATTCTAATTCATTGTGGCGCGGTGGAACTGCAACATTCTGTTGTGATTAATATTAAAAGACAGTCCGAAGCTGCAGAATGCTCTTGTTGTTGTGGTCATCAGTCCGAAGACTCGTTTGATGCAGCTCTCCATGCTACTCTGTACTGTGCAAGCCTCTTCATCTCCCAGTACCAACTGCAACCTACATCCTTCTGAATCTGTTTAGTGTATTCATCTCTTGGTCTCCCTCTACGATTTTTACCCTCCGCGCTCCCATCCAATACTAAAGTGGTGATCCCTTGATGCCTCAGAACATATCCTACCAACCGATCTCTTCTTCTAGTCAAGTTGTGCAACAATTTCTCTTCTCCCCAATTATATTCAATACCTCCTCATTAGTTATGTGATATACCCATCTAATCTTCAGCATTCTTCTGTAGCACCACATTTCGAAAGCTTCTATTTTCTTTTTGTCTAAACTATTTATTGTCCACGTTTCACTTCCATACATGGCTACACTCCGTACAAATACTTTCAGAAACGATTTCCTGACAGTTAAATCAATACCCGATGTTAACAAATTTCTCTTCTTCAGAAACGTTTTCTTTGCCATTGCCAGTCTACGTTTTATATCCTTTCTACTTCGACCATCATCAGTTATTTTACTCCCCAAATAGCAAAACTCATGTACTACTTTAAGTGTCTCATTTCCTAATCTAATTCCCTTAGCGTCACCTGATTTAATTCGAGTACCTTCCATTATCCTCGTTTTGCTTTTGTTGATGTTCATCTTATATCCTCCTTTCAAGACGCTGTCCATTCCGTTCAGCTGCTCTTCCAAGTCCTTTGCTGTCTCTGACAGAATTACAATGTCATCGGCGAACCTCAAAGTTTTTATTTCTTCTCCATGGATTTTGATACCTACTCCGAATTTTTCTTTTGTTTCCTTTACTGCTTGCTCAATATACAGACTGAATAACATCGGGGAGAGGCTACAACCCTGTCTCACTCCCTTCCCAACCACTGTTTCCCTTTCATGTCCCTCAACTCTTATAACTGCCATCTGGTTTCTGTACAAATTGTAAATAGCCTTTCGCTCCCTGTATTTTACGCCTGCCACCTTCATAATTTGAAAGAGAGTATTCTAGTCAACATTGTCAAAAGCTTTCTCTAAGTCTACAAATGCTAGAAACGTAGGTTTCCCTTTCCTTTATCTATTTTCTAAGATAAGTCGTAGGGTCAGTATTGCCTCACGTGTTCCAACATTTCTACGGAATCCAAACTGATCTTCCCCGAGGTTGGCTTCTACCAGTTTTTCCATTCGTCTGTAAAGAATTCGTGTTAGTATTTTGCAGCCGTGGCTTCTTAAACTGATAGTTCGATAATTTTCACATCTCTCAACCCCTGCTTTCTTTGGGATTGGAATTATTATATTTTTCTTGAAGTCTGAGGGTATTTCACCTGTCTCATACGTCTTGCGCTCTTCATCAGCTCAAAAAGGACGCATTTCGCACGTGTAGGGCGCCATCAGGTTCTCTGTAAGTACAATAAAGATAATAAACAAGGAAACGTGGTCCTACTCTGAGCTACGGCACTCAACAGTGAAAACTAACAATGTTAATATGTAAGACGTAAAGGACAGGAAAGGACTTAAAAAATGTTGCAATTACTGCCAAAAATCATTCTTCAAATACGTCTAGAAAAGTCGGTAAACGAACTTGTAAAACACCGTAAGAGATGGTATTCCTCTGTAGGTTTATTCTTTATGGTTTTTATACCATCTCCTGCGGCGTTTTTCACGTTCGTGTGCAGGCTTTTTCAGACATATCTGACGAATACTTCTTGGCAGTAACTATAATATTTTTACGCGCTTTCCTATCCTTTACGTCTTACTTACTTATGTTTTCGGTTATCACTATTTAGTGTAGTAGCTCAGGATAGGACCACGCCCGGTTATTTATTATGTATTTTTTTATTGTATTTCCAGATAACCTGAAGATGGCCTGCCCGACTGAAACGCGTCGTTTTTGAGCTAATGAAGAACATTATGCAACCTTGGACTGTTTTTTAACATTAATTATTTTTTTTATTTGGAATTTTGAAACTTCGCTTTCTGAGAAAACGTAACAATTTCTTTTTTTCTTTATTTCAGCAGCAATTGGAAGAGGAGCTGAACGGAATGGACAGTGCACCTGCAATTGTAGGAGCAGCTGAACGGAATGGATAATGTCTTGAGAAGAAGTAATATGATGAACATTAACAAAAACAAAACAAGGATAATGGAACGCAGTTTACATCTTTTTCATACTTTTGACGAAGTTAGCTGCAGATTGTTTATTCGTTGTTGATTACCTAAGTCCAAAACAAACTTGTTTCGGCATATGTGCCATTATCAAGTGTTGCTGTTGACATTACGTTAAATATTATTTTATTCTACGTCTGTGTAAAAGTACTGTAAGATTTTTATCTTATATTATACTTACATCTAGATGGAGTGACGTCCTTAAATCCTCTCACAGCGTAAGCTCTTAACATAGGTCACATATTTACTTTCTATACATGAATAACAGTGAAATTTCGTGCTACTTTTTGACAGTTGTAAAATGACTCATCGATGTATCAGATTACATCTTAGGTAGTCGGAGATGTTTTTGTCAGAGGCATTGAGCATTATGTAAAAGTGCGATCTTCATGTCGTCTATTGTTTTTTGTTTATCGTGTTGTGTTTATCTTTTTCTAATATGTGAACTAAGCTTTCCAGATAATTTTATGTTAGAGGACTGAAAAAGTTTATTGACACAGTAGAAAAAGAAACGGGATAAGAACAACACAATAATCAAAAAACAATAGACACCAACTTTCAAATCGCGCAATGATCACCAATCGAAGATAAGGGAAATTAGAGCGCGTACTGAGCCGTTCAGACAGCCATTTTCCCTCGCGCGATCCGCGAGTGCAACAGACGGGGAGAAATATGACTTTGGCGCGAATTTTGCCCTCCGTCACACACGGCTTGGTGGCTAGCAGAGTATATATGTAGATGTAGACCTTTTACGTAATGTATAATATCTCTGACAAAAACAATCCTGTCTACCTAACATATAATTTACTTATGACATAAAGCGTCATTGAAACGATCTCTCATTTTTACATGTCAAAAAAAGAAAGAGAGAAAAAAAATAAATTTCACTATTATTCTGACTTAGAAAATAAACACGTCGCCTTTGTTAAGAACTTAGTACAAAAAGGAACTTACGTTCCAAGATGATTTAAGGACGTCATTCCATCTAGACGTAAGATGAAATCTCACAATGCTGTTACCCGGCCGTAGAAAAAAAAAAAAAGATGTATAAATATCACATCAACAGGAACACTTGATAATCCCACATATGCCAAAACAAACTGGTCGTGAACTTACGTAATCAACAAGAAATAAACAATTTGCAACAAATTTTTTCAAAAGTATAAAGAAGATGTCATTTTGTGACCTTATGAAAATGTGCGGGCCCAGCAGAGAAGAAGAATGTAGTTGAATAAATCGGGCGATGCTGAGGAAATTACGTTAGGAAATGAGACGCTAAAAGTAGTAGACACGTTCTGCTACTTGGGCAGAAAAACAACTGACGATGCCCGAAGTAGAGAGGATATTAAATACAGACTACATATAGCAAGGAAAGTATTTCTGGAAAACAGGAATTTTTTTTACATAGAATGTAAATTTAAGTTGTAAGAAGTTTTTTCTGAAGGTATTTGTCTGGTCTGCAACCTTTTACGGAAATGAAACGTCGACAATAAGAAGGTCAGGCAATAAGAGAATAGAAACTTTTGGAATCTGGTGCTACAGAAGGAGGCTGAAGATTAGATGGGTAGATAGAATAACAAATTAGAAGGTACTGAATCGAAAATAGAAATTTATTGCATAGGTTGACTAAAAGAAAGGATCGGTTGATACGACACGTTCTGAGGTATCAATGAGTTGTTAATTTTGCAACTGTGATCAGTCGTGGGCAGGAGTGGGGGGGGGGGGGGGGGGGAGGGGAGATAAAACTGTAGAGGGGGACGAAAGAATGAATGCAGTAAGCAGATATAGATTCTGCAACAATCTTTATGCAGAGAAGACGCTCGCAGAGCGACCCTAATGTGGGTACCTACATCAAACCAGTCCTCGAACTGAATATGAGAACAACAATAACCCAAACATGAATAACCTACAGTAGGTCTCGTTTTACTTCTATAAAAATATTAGACAAAGGCCTTGGTTGGTTTTCTTAAGCCTAAAAACCATAACATATGCTTTTCTTATTTTGATTTGATTGTTCACCCGAAATTACATTTTTACAGAAATGGGACCCACTGAAGATGATACATGAGGGCGACATAAGTTTGAGTAAAAAAACAGAAAAAGAGAAATATATTATGTTTCCAGAGGGCAGAGTTTTAAAAACTGCAATTTAATTCGCAAACATGAACGTAAATATGAGCTTCTATGCCCAAGTAGATACACGTCCGCTTGAGAAGGTGGGTCGGGACTAAGCAGACGGGATAACAAGCTCCCTATTTGAGCGGCAAGACAGAATACTTCGAGAATAGAACTTATTTCACAGAACAGGTAACGATCACAGATACTGGACCAGAGGACAAATCTTCTTCTAAATGTAGTGTATTATTTTTCTTTATAGTTAACTCTAAAGTAAAAGTTTTACGAAACAATTTTCGGCGTATGGTCCAACCAGGAGCTGCCAAAGGTGACAAAAATGCAGTCGAAATGAAATGGTAAAATTTAGCGCGTGAAGTGTTTCTCCTCTCTCTCTAAACACTGAGATAGTTGATTAAAACTTTTTCTCAGGAAGCTGCGACATAAAAGGACTATGGCTGCAGAAAACTCGTGCGGTAGCGTTCTCGCTTCCCACGCCCGGGTTCCCGGGTTCGATTCCCGGCGGGGTAAGGGATTTTCTCTGCCTTGCGATGACTGGGTGTTGTGTGCTGTCCTTAGGTTAGTTCGGTTTAAGTAGTTCTAAGTTCTAGGGGACTGATGACCATAGATGTTAAGTCCCATAGTGCTCAGAGTCATTTGAACCATTTTTTTTGCAGAAAACTTCTGCATTATTTGAATATCGCAATGCGAAAGAGAAATCTCAAATGAAGATGAACGAAAAAATTAATCTTTCTAATTAGTATGCCGGAAGTTCAGGATAATCATGAGCCAGCATGTGTTTATATGACGGTTCATCGTGGTATTTAGATGGCGGGGCGGCGACGTCATGCCGATGAGGCGACTGACGTGTTATTGTTCAGTGATAGACGACCCACCAGTTTAACAAAACTCTTACGTAAAAATGAACGCAAAAGCGGAAATGATCCGTAAATTTCTTAATAGTAAGAAAATTGATGATGATGTAACTTCAGCGAAACCCGTATGAGAAATAACAGAAAAAATTGTGTTTCTTCAACCGGAGAGAAAAGCTTCAACCCCACGATGAATAAATATTGCGATTTAAATATGACGTGTGTGCAGTTCGAGTTCACATCAGAAAAATGCGCAAATATGTGGAAAGAAAAATATTGAAGAGAGACCGTTCTCTTGTGAAAAAAATTGATAACGTGTCTTCTAAAAGCGCGGCTGAATAATATATCTTCTTCGTTGATCCATTATGGGAAAAAAATGAATAATATATAGTCTTTGGGTGCAAATGCAAATGCTGCAAATGGCTCTAAGGACAATGGGACTTAGCATCTGAGCTCATCAGTTCCCTCTTTGGGTGTGATACAACTAACTCATTACTTTGGTTTTTCAAAAGAGACTACACTCTGTATCGTCATAAATGTACGTTCACATGTACGACATTCCTTTAAACAGCCGAATGGTTGATTCATTCCATTATAAAACAGGTAGTGTTATACGCGATAACATATCAGTCTTGACTCGTGTTTCGTCTGAGAAACATTAATTACATGTGCCTTGTGATGAAGTTCTTATAACATTTTGCTTTTAAAGTTAGACAATACTTAAGGGAAAGTATAGGGACACAAGTCGTTCTTCGATGCCAACCACCAATCGGCAGGGGAACAATCTTTGATAGCTAAACAATAACAGCTAATTCACGATTGTCATCTCAGTAGGTTTCTGGTGACAATAATAATTAATCAATATGTTTCTGATGACCACGAAATACACAAGTGTTGAGATAAGTTCTTGTAGCTCAGTGCTAACGGGCCACTTGACTTCACTGGCGAGGTCACAAAACAGACGCGGTAGTAACACAACAAACAGGCAGGGGCAACGACAGTCAGTAATTAAAGTCGCTGGAAAGCGCAGTCCTTGAGCAGGGATGCAGACAGAGACGGAGTTGTCATGTTCACTGTCCTTTTAACTGGCCAGGGCAGACAAACACGCTTCTACAGAGGCGGCAGCAGCGGCCAATTAGAAGTTGTTTGAACAAATTAGCATTCGTCCGCACAATGCAGTATCGCTGCAACGGAGAGGGTGCATGCTTGCAGTAATGAGGTTGCCAGTTGTTACAAAATCTATATACTTTGTACTTTCCCGACAATTTGCAGATTTGTGGTGCTTTTGCAACATTTGTCTTTCATTAAAAGCCGGCGGCGGTGGTCTCGCGGTTCTAGGCGCGCAGTCCGGAACCGCGCGACTACTACGGTCGCAGGTTCGAATCCTGCCTCGGGCATGGATGTGTGTGATGTCCTTAGGTTAGTTAGGCTTAAGTAGTTCTAAGTTCTAGGGGACTGATGACCACAGCTGTTAAGTCCCATAGTGCTCAGAGCCATTTGAACCATTTTCATTAAAAAGCAAATACGTTATTATACACTCTGATCAATGATGGTTACAGTGTCTGTGTTTACAGAGTGTGTGTATTTTCACAATACGATGTCCTTCAGATATGCCTTGAAGGGCTAAAATAGCGATATACAGGGTGTAACGGGTATAAGTGGTACCTTAATACGTACACACATCAGTGTGTTGGTTGCTATTTCTCTGAATGGAACAGTCTTCCCAAAAACCCATCACGTAATTTACAATCCGATGTTTTCTGCACGTTCATAACTTCACCAATCCGTCAACGTAGGATAACTATTATGCATTCTCACTTCCACACTTCAACACCTGACCTGCTGCCCAGAGGAAAACGAGCATTAATGGCTCGCTCTTGCCACATGGAGATACTAACCAACCTACAAGCATACTACTCCTAACAGCTATAATTATTAGTTTGAAATGAATTGAAAAATGATTTAATGTTGTTTGGTACTCTGTTCTGAGTCACCAGTGACAATATCTGCAATTATATCCGTCAGCCGGCCGAAGTGGCCGTGCGGTTAAAGGCGCTGCAGTCTGGAACCGCAAGACCGCTACGGTTGCAGGTTCGAATCCTGCCTCGGGCATGGATGTTTGTGATGTCCTTAGGTTAGTTAGGTTTAACTAGTTCTAAGTTCTAGGGGACTAATGACCTCAGCAGTTGAGTCCGATAGTGCTCAGAGCCATTTGAACCATTTTATATCCGTCACACCTTGTATTTGTCTCCCTGTGCACGAATCACGAATTGTGTGAGCATAAGGATTGTGACTACATGACATATGGAAATTTTGATCAGCCCAGGAGGCGTGCTGTGATAGCCGAAGTGGTTAAGGCGACCGCTTACGATTAGCAGGCAATCCAGTTTTGAGTTCAGGTCTGGCACAAATTTTCATATGTCACAAACAGCTGACGTCAGTGCATAGTGCAGAATATGAATTTGTTTCGTAAAATACACAGTGATGATACAAAACATTATGACCAAATCCCAATGCAAAACTGAATGCTGCGTGGAGGCTTTGCATGTGACGTGGTAAGAAAAGTACACCGTGACACAGAGCCACGATGGCGGGTATTCACCTGGTCTTCCATGGGACCTGTAGTTGTGATCGAAGGCACTATCACAACTGCGGACTACGTGATCATTATTGTGGATCACCTTCATCCCTTCAAACTTGATGTCTTCCCGTACAGTGACAGCATTTTCCAGCAGGATAAACGTCCGCGTAAAAAGGCCACAATCGTGCTAGAGTGGTTTGAGCAGAATGACAGTGAACTAGGTTTATTGTTTTGTCCACTAGGTTCGCCTGATATGAACCGATGGGACACATGTGGAACGCTATCGTATGGCAGCTCCGCGTCAACAAACAAACGACACATAATTTACGTGATTTTAGTGCCCTGTAGTGGTGTAACAGAAAATTTGCAGCTGTCACACGCTATTTTATCGCCCAGCGTGTACAGGTGAGAAAGCGTTGTAATATATTTTTTGCTTGTTAAGCTGATGAGTTTAACGTGTGTTTGTATGTTTGTTATTTCATTGTAGTTGTGTTCTACAGAAACCTTTTTTACGTTGCACGTCGAAATCGAGAGAGCTCCAATGCGCCGACGGCAGCATCTTCGTCGCTGCAGCCAGAGCTGATGTGCTGGCCACTCCTACAACCAAAGCGACAGCCAGCGGCCAGAAGAATATACAGGGTGTTTCAAAAATGACTTTACAACTTTAAAAATGAATATAAATTTTTTGAAAGAAGATATAGAGCTGGGTTTAGTGTTATTCTGTAGGGAAATACATCAAGGTTTTTTTTTGTTTTTTTTTTTTGTTTTTTTTTTCTTTAACTACAGATGTTATATGTGGATTCGGTTGGTTATCCTGCACACATCCCATCGGAAGTCAATTTATTTCCAAACTCACTGTAGTATTGCAGGTGTAACTTGCTCAGTGGTGACGTAAATTCTTGCTCTAAGTTCAGGTAGAGAAGTCGGCACAGGAGGTACAAAGATGACATCCTTGATGAATCCCCATAAAAAAAGTCGAGTGGTGTGAGGTCTGGGTAACGTGGAGGCCATCCAATTGGCGCATCACGACCAATCCAATGACCTAGAAAGCGGTCACTGAGAAAATCCCTGCCGTCAGCCAGGTGCTGAGGTGGTGCACCAACTTTGCATGAAGTAAATATTTCGTTCTTGGTCATCCTTATCGATGTGTGATATTAAAAATTGTTTTAACGTATCCAGGTACACTATCTCACTGATGGTTGTCTCACGAGAACAAAGGGGCTGTACACTTTGCTCTTCTTCAATGCACAAAAAACGTTCAGCTTAGGACTACCACGAACATGTTGCAATGTTTGATGTGGATTTTCACTGCACCAAATCCTACAGTTACGTGTGGGATTTGCAGTTCGTGAGATGCTCGCCGGGTCGGTTTCGTAGAGCTGCTGACAAAACGATGTCTCACTCGCTCAGCGACGTCGTCAATGTGTTTGGACGAACTGATGCTTACCGAGCACCATGCCACTCACAAATTGTAGGCCTACAAGGAGGATCTTCAGCATACTTGGTACAGAAATTACGTTGAATTGTAGCCGCTGACTACGATTCTTCGAAGCAAAACACACAGCTAGCACGCTTGAGTCCAGTGAAGACAGCCAACTTTAACGCACTTGCTGCTAGCGCTCCTTACGGTGCGATTCGCCACTAGCGAACTACGCGAGACAAAACTTGATGTATTTCCTTTCAAAGTGACATTATAATCACCTCGGTAGGTACTATGAATTAATTTATATGGATTTTTTTAAAGTTTTAAAGTCCTGTTTGAAACACCTTGTACTTCCAAAGACTGTTGTCCCCCTGTGGATCTCATTATAAAGCGGCCCCTAGACGGTCAATAACGCTCCACAACAAAATTGTGTAACATTATTGGCATTCTGCCTAGAGTACTCAATAATACTGTGGTTCGGAATGTCGACGATAAAGACGCTGCTGCTGTAATAATTGCTCAATTGCTCAACTTTGTTGCAACAGTAGAATAAAGATGGATGAAAAATTTGGTCAAGGAGCGTCAAAGATCACTCACGGAAAGATGTTGAGAGAACTGACGTTGAACGAGAAAAAAGACTATCATAAATTTTTATATGTTGATGGTCCAACATCTGAAGCATTGCTGGACGTGGTTGTCAACGTAAATAGGCGCCCCCACATATAGACACTTCCCCTTGCTCGCTCCCCCCCCCCCCCCCCCTTGAAATCTGGAGCCCGGAGTTTTCATTCGTTACAAAATTCTCATACACTTGTAGAAGTGATTCCTCATGATTCCGGTAAAACTCTCGTTTAACCAAATGTAACACTATGTGGCTGACCGCAGTGAGACAATACTAGGCCTATGCCTTTCGCCTTTGTTGTTTTAAGTATTGAAGTGTCATGTGTAACAACTATTGAGTGGATAATCATCAGTTCTCTGGGATATAACTTTTTTGTGACAGCTATAAAATTTACTTCTTGTGCTATCATACATCTTAAAGCTGACCCACTAATTTACATCGAAATTAGCCGTGTTAAAATCTTGTAGCCTCCGCCCGCCCCCCTTCTCAATCTATTATGCTAAATACCTTGCTAATGGAAATTTTTCGAAGACTTTTAAATGTACAAGCGCAGTTTCACCTTGAAGTATTTGAGACATGGTAATGAAAACGTGTCGTATCATGCAATAGTGCGTGTACTAACCGCTTCCACTCAGGTAGGTAATATATACATACAGATAAATATCTACGTATACACTTTTATTCACAATTTTGCATTAATACATTTTTGAAAACATCGTTCTTCGCGGTATTTCACCGTATTTTCCGAGCAGCAAATTATACTATTAATTCGTAACATTTCTTTTTTCTTCTCATATGCCCTGACATGCCAGAACGTACTCAGTTATTTATTCATTTCGATGCTTTCCAATCATAGCGCTCTTTCGTCGTGTTTTGAACTCATTTTCATCACCACAACAAAACGAACAGTGAACATACTGGCATACACAGCCTGTGGCACACGAGACACTGACAAGGATGTTGTCAATGATGCCCACAGATGTCATATTTGCGGGCAGCGCAAAATATTTAAAAAGTTTTTGATGTTCTCAATATTATTGCACAACCTCTCACTCTCACCCCTAAACGTCCAATATTATTGCTCTTCAGGGAAAATTGCGCAACATTATCGACCGTTTAGGAGGCGTTTAGACTGAGAGAATAATTGTATTTTAATGGAACATGAATGACGAAATATAATTCCAAATGTACGAGTAATGATAATGTGAAACAGTCTGCATTCTGATGTCTTTCAGTCAATATCTCCCATATAACATTTTCGTATTGTAAGACGCCAATTAAAAGTGTTAATTGGAATTTAGTTCTCTGTCTACTCTATAAAGAAATATAAAGTGATTTTTTAATGTCTGGACAACGAAGTTAACGAAGTTCTGCTGCTGAGTTATTGAATTTTTTTGATGTGAGTTTATCGAAGACTATGATCGGAGCCTAAGATAATTTAAATGGAAGAAAGCTGCAGGAATAAACAGGGACTTCTATCGCCAAAATCAGAAATTTTAAGAGGACAAAATAAAGCAATACTTCGCCAGTTTAGTCTCTCTCTCTCTACGAATATGCTAATTAACTACAAACTGAAACTAACTGTTTTAAATCAAGATTTAAGTATGGTTCTGTGGGTTACACCCTGGTAGGAAGAAATCCGAGTTCGGTCAAGCAAATGAAATGAAAACCGCACTTTCTGTCAACTTAACACGCCGCACTGTGATTAGACATCTGGTGCAATATTCTTTCTGAAACCTATCAAAGACTAATCGAATACTTACCACCCAGAATCGTTGATGTATTTCGATGAAAGGCGGATCCTCACGCTATTAAGGCATTTTTTGGCTCATCGATGTGAGACAGCTAAAATTTTACATCTTTTGAGGAGCTGCATCGCCACCATAGCAAGGAAGGAAGAAAGAAAGATTAGGGTTTCACGTCCAGCCGACGATGACACCGTTACACACGGAACAAAATCTCGGATTCGACAAGAATTGAGAAAAAAATTGGTTATGACCTTCTGACAGGAACCGATCTAGTGTTCCTCTTAACTTATTTAAGGAAATCATGTGAAATAAATTTGGATGGCCAGACTGGGATATGAACCGCAACGCTGTACTAACTGCTGTCTCACTTCAATCGGTGAAGAGATTTTGTTGCTATGTTACTTGATATTAGTTTTAGACTACTTCTCCATCTACCTTCCGAGGTAAGAAAATATTTGTCGCAACATGAAGAATGGTACGTCATCACTTATAGTTATGTTAGTGTCAAAAATGTTGCAGGTACCCCTGTTCTTCGTTTTCTCCTTTTATTTTTGCGCATCAGAAAGCAGTTTCCATAAAGGATTCGATTTCTGGACTAATCATCATGATGACCTTCGAGGGCTCAAATGTCAAGGTTATATTCGCTTTTGAAAAGAGTTAGTGCCAGCTCTTACGCCAAACTACTCACATGAGGTAGAAATATTTTTATTTCTAATGGGCTCAGTGGTGCCGACAACTGTGATATTTTCTTCCGTAGTAAAGCAGAAACACACTTACGGACAAGCAAACTGCAAGATAATTAGGGAAACTGCTGTAACGTAACATATAACCGACAGTGATATAAGTAAACAAAGGTTCGGGTTGACATGGGTTTGCCACAAAGCCAATACGTCTGTTATACGCTAAAATACATTTTCAGATCTAATGATGGAGAATCAGGGAGACGAATTATGTGTTCGCAATGCATTGCTCATCCTTTTGCCGCCGTTCATGTTGACAGTTGACTGGTCGTGAGTCACGCAGTGAAGTACGTGGCAAAATGCCAAGTAATCAAATACCACACGTTTTCCATCACGAAACACATCTGAAAACGGGACAGGTCATGAAAGGGAACTCTTCTGCTGCGCTGCGAAGCAGATTTTCTACCTTGAGCATTATGAAGATGGACGATTTCTTGTTGGAATACAGTGCTGATATTACAATCAAGGAACGATATGACTTTTATGCGTAAAAGTGTCTACCGAATTCTCCGCCCTTTTGTGATAATAGCGAGCGAGGAAGATAGTTCATAGCGTTCCGCAGCAAACACCTACTGTTCGTCCCATGTAACACTCCAAAGTACATACCAGTCGTGATACTGAACCTTTGACAACATTGGCTACGCTAGTTGCATGATTGCAGTCAACTGCTTCCAGGCTGATACCAAATCACGATGTTAAAACATCTTTGATAATTTTGAGTTAAAGGAATGGGCGAATACGAATTAAGTGACTGCTGTTTTTTGCTTTGCAACGTTTTTGCCTACATTTTAAAGCTTTATACTAGATGAATAATAATTGATGCCAGGTATCATCGTTGATTTAAGCTGTTTCCACTAGCAGCAGCTACATTTATGCGGTCGAAGAGGACAGAGTACACCTTTCCTTCAGCACGAGCCAGGATCCATATTCCTGAAAGACAACGCCCTAGCACACACTACCTGGATAGTCCAAGCTAGCTTCACAACTCAATGTGCGTACCTGTCTATTGGTATTGCACAGCGACAAACAAAACAGTGCCCCATAAAATAACTCATAAACTAAGCTATTGGTATCCTCCATGAGCTACCATCGGGTGGAAAGATACTTTAAACTAAAACATATCAGACACATACAAGCCTAGCTGATTTAATGGTGTGGCTCAAACACGAACTTCATTGTACAGGGTAGTCAGAAACAATCTGTAAAGGTGTTGCAGGATAGGTTATGCTACAAAATAAGTGTTAAGAAAAAAATTCGATACCCTGCGTCGTTTCCGCATTAACTAGCTTTAAAGTCAGTCTGTTGGCGCGCGCAAATTCAAGCGGCCCGCCAGACACAGTGTCAGTTGTTCTCAAAGCGTACAAAGCCGTAAATCGTAGCGCATGAAACTTCTCAGCCTTTGGCTCGGGTTCGACCCTTACTAACGTCCCATGTCCAATTTTTGTATTGCTCGCTTGTTCGATTTTAGGTAATCAAACGATGAACAGTCTGGTGACACCATATCTGGCGGTCCACCTTAATTTGCGCAATCAGTGGTCCGACTGGCTAACTTCAGTGCTATATAACTCGAAAACGGCACAACTTATGAAATTGCTTATTAACAATTACTTCTCAGCACAACTTACCCTGTAACACTCTTATAAGCTTTTCAGACCGTTTCTGACCACCTATAGAAGGTGTGCCGTCGGCAAATACAACTCTTTGGACAGTAATATAGTTGTATCCTTCTGAAACAATCTTTTATATTTGCATTAGCTGTGCTGAATAAGTTTTACGAACGATTTTCTGATGAATCCTCAACGAGGTTGTTCAAAAAAGTAGCTACTTAAAGAATGCATACAGCTATATTCAACCGGTGACTGGTTTGATACGCACAGTAAGAAAAATTACAACCGTATGGCATTATTGGTTACGAGATCCAGAAGAAAAGTTTCAGTCGCAGAGTTGGGAAAGGTTTCCTCTCATTGTACACAGCGACAGCTTTCCATCGCGAATGTCTTTGATGGGTGCATGTGATGCGAACTCTTCAGTTCGTTTTGTTTGCGACCATATGAAGGAAAAGGGAGAGGGTGGCGCCACGTAGACTACTCCTCTGAAGAGCTTCACGTTCACATTCGATAGACATAGAAGCCAATACACTGGAGCAAACCCTGTTGATCAGGCACTCTCCTCCCTTTTCGGATCTATACTAGGGGTACAAATTCTTGCAACGTCAGCATTTCAGCTGGAAGCAAAACTTAACAAACATATGTCGACTTAGAAACAGCGTTCGACAGCATAAATTGGTGCAAAACGCTCGAAATTCTCATAAAATAGGTATTTTATAAGGAAACGCGGGCAATATACAATATGTACAAGCTCTAACAGGAAACATAAAGAATTGAGGGCCAAGAACGAAGTGCTCAGGTAAAGAAGGTTTAAGATAGGGATGCAGTCTTTCTACAGCTACGTCTACGTGCTAACTCTGCTATTCACAATAAAGTGCCTGGTAGAGCGTTCAATGAACCACCTTCAAGCTGTCTCGCTATCGTTCCACTCTAGAACGGCGCGCGGGAAAAACTAGCACTTAAATTTTTCTGTGAGAGCCCTGATTTCTCTTATTTTATTGTGAAGATAATTTCTCCCTATGTAGGTGGTTGCCGACAGAATGTTTTCACAATCGGAGGAGAAAAACTGGTGGTTTAAATTTCATGAGAAGATCCCGCCTTTGTTTTAATGATTGGAACTCCAATTCATTTATCATGTTCGTGGCACTATCTCCCCTGTTTCGCGATAATACAAATCGAGCTGCCCTTCCTTGAACTTTTTCGTTGTCATCCGTCAGTCCCATCTGATGCGGATCTCACACCGCACAGCAATACTCCAGGATAGGGCGAACAGGCGTCGTGTAAGCAGTCTCTGTTGCACCTTTTAAGAGTTATGCCAATGAATCGCAGTCTTTGGTTTGCTTTACCAACAACATTATCTATGTGATCGTTCCAATTTAGGTTACTTGTAAGTGAAATCCCTAAGTATTTAGTTGTATTTACAGCCTTCAGATTTGTGTGACTTATTGCGTAATCGAAATTTAGCGGATTTCTTTTAGTACTCATGTGAATAACTTCATATTTTCCTTCATTCAGGGTAAACTGCCACTTTTCGGACCATACAGATATCTTATCTAAATCATTTTGCAATTCATTTTGGTCATCTGATGACATTACAAGACGGTAAATGACAGCATAATATGCAAACAATCTAAGAGGGCTAATCAGATTGTCTCCTATGTCGTTAATGTAGATCAGGAACAATAGAGAGCCTATAATGCTTCCTTGGGGAACGCCGGATGTTACTTCTGTATTACTCGATGACTTTCCGTCTATTGCTACAAGCTGTCACGTTTCTGACAGGAAATCACGAATCCAGTCGCGCAACTAAGGCGATATTCCATAGGCACGCAGATTGGTTAGAAGACGCTTGTGAGGAGCGATGTCGAACACCTTCTGGAAATCTAAAAATTTCTTCCCTACTGGTCTGTGTGTTAATCGAACATCAGGATGAAAGGATATCAATGATAAGATTCGCTGATAACGTTGCTGTCATCAGCGAAAGAGAGGAATTACTGCAGAACTTGTTGAGTGGAATGAATAGTCTGACGAGCACACACTATGGTTTACACAAAGAAAGACGAAAGTGATGAGGAGTAGCAGTAATGAGATTAGCGGTGAATTTAACATCACAGTAGAAGATGAATTAAAGGAATTCTACTATCTTGGAAGAGAAATTACAAATGACGGACGAAGAAAGAAGAATATAAGAATCAGACTAGCACATACAACAGGGGTATTCGTCGCTAAGACTTTTAGTATCCAAAAATTGGAGAAGAAGAGAACTAACCGTTTGCTGTATGGTATTACAGGAAGACGTTGAGAATTTGATTGACTGATAACTTAATAAATGTGGAGGTTCTCCGTGGAATAGGGGAAGGAAGGAATTTGTGGAACCCACTGACAAGAAGGAGGAACACAAATATAGGACACGTGTTAAGACATCCGGTAATAACATACACGGTACTAAAGGGAGTTGTAAAGGGTCAAAACTGCAAGGGAAGGCAGAGATTGGAATGTATCCAATAAATAATTAAAGACGTTGCGTACAGATTCTACTCTGGGAAAAAGAGGTTGGCGCACGACAGGAAGTCGTGGTTGGACGCATCAAATCAGTAATAAAAAAAAAAAAAGTCGTACAGTACGATGGCGGCTGGCAATATCACAGTCCTTTACTTTGCATAAGTTTGTTGGTGGTATTATGTACTCGCTTGTCTTCGACATGAAAATGATCCGCATATCTCGTTATAAGGAAATAAGCCGTTTTCGTATGAACTGTGATTTACTCTTGTGTAACTTCTGCAAGCCTTCAGTGTCAGAGAAAATCATTGGACCGGGTGGACATAAGAACTGCGGAGCCACCATATGTTTTATACGCTACTGGCCATTAAAATTGCTACACCAAGAAGAAATGCAGATGATAAACGGGCATTCATTGGACAAATATATTATACTAGAACTGACATGTGATTACATTTTCACGCAGTTTGGGTGCATAGATCCTGAGAAATCAGTATCCAGAACAACCACCTCTGGCCGTAATAACGGCCTTGATACGCCTGGGCATTGAGTTAAACTGAGCTTGCATGGCGTGTATAGGTACAGCTGCCCATGAAGCTTTCGCACGATACCACAGTTCATCAAGAGTAGTGACTGGCGTATTGTGACGAGCCAGTTGCTCAGCCACCATTGACCAGACGTTTTCAATTGGTGAAACATCTGGAGAATGTGCTGGCCAGGGCAGCAGTCGAACATTTTCTGTATCCAGAAAGGCCCTGCAACACGCGGTCGTGCATTATCCTGCTGAAATGTAGGGTTTCGCAGGGATCGAATGAAGGGTAGAGGCACGGGTCGCAACACATCCGAAATGTAACGTCCACTGTTCAAAGGGCCGTCTATGCGAACAAGAGGTAACCGAGACGTGTAACCAATGGCACACCATACCATCACGCCGTGTGATACGCCAGTATGGCGTTGACGAATACACGCTTCCAATGTGCGTTCACTGCGATGTCGCCAAACACCAATGCGACTATCATGATGCTGTAAACAGAACCTAGATTCATCCGAAAAAATGACGTTTTGCCATTCGTTCACCCAGGTTCGTCGTTGAGTACGCCATCGCAGGCGCTCCTGTCTGTGATGCAGCGTCAAGGGTAACCGCAGCCATGGTCCCCGAGATAATAGTCCATGCTGCTGCAAACGTCGTCGAACTGTTCGTGCAGATGGTTGTTGTCTTGCAAACGTCCCCATCTGTTGACTCAGGGATCGAGACGTGGCTGCACGATCCGTTACAACCATGCGGATAAGATGCCTGTCATCTCGACTGCTAGTGATGCAGTTGGGATCCGGCACGGCGTTCCGTATTACCCTCCTGAACCCACCGATTCCATATTCTGCTAACAATCATTGGATCTCGACCAACACGAACAGCAATGTCGCGATACGATAAACCGCAATCGCGATAGGCTACAATCCGACCTTCATCAAAGTCGGTAACGTGATGGTACGCATTTCTCCTTCTTAAACGAGGCAACGCCGGTCAACTGCTGTTTGTGTATGAGAAATCGGTTGGAAACTTTCCTAATGTCAGCACGTTTAGGTGTCGCCACCGGCGCCAACCTTGTGTGAATGCCCTGAAAAGCTAATCATTTGCATATCACAGTATCTTCTTCCTGTCGGTTGAATTTCGCGTCTGTAGCAAGTCATCTTCGTTGTGTAGCAATTTTAATGGCCAGTAGTGTACTTCACTGATACCGTAAATGTCGTCCTCACTGTAGCAGGAAAAATAGTGAAAGTTAATTTAACTCTACTTCCAGATTTTATTCTGTATTTAGCAAATTAGTACGTTTGTGTTCGAAAAACTGTAAGTCGTACTTTCCCGCAATACGGAAGATAATCATTCGAAATATTGCCTTCGTTGTGATAAAAAAGAGCAGTAATACATGGCTGATGACAGAATCCTTTGGCGTAGCCCCTTCCTCTTTCCGCGACCTACTGCCTTGTGCTCCCCCAGGATACACTGGCATTAACAAACATCAAGAAACGTCAACAGAGGCACACGAGCGGCAGTTAATGTGAAGTAAATGCGCCTGCGTCAGCACTCATCTGCGCGCAATATTTGTGCGTCAACACGCGCACGGCACTAACATTCGCCATCTGACCGGTCCTTTATCGGCTTACCGGACTGCACTAAATGCTGTACTGATTCTCTATATTTTGCTACCCGGTATTACGTGACCAGGGTCCAATTTTGGTGCGAGCACCAGCCACGATTTGCTGTACAGTGAATTGTGAAGAATGTGCTTATCATATAATAAAACTCGCTTTAGTATACAAGTACCTACGTCACGATATGTCAAAAGCGGAGACAAGCAGCTTGCGATTGCCATTAGTGGACATAATAAGCATCACCGGAATTTGTGCGGCAAAGAGAGCATGAGTCATAGCTTTTATATATTGATCACCGAACAGTAAAGTGGTTTCATGAGTCAAATAACGAGTTTATCTGCAGAACCTTACTAATTTCGAAGTTCCGTTGGCGCTGTCATCGACTTGGTGCTGGAGCGTTGGTACTCCTCTTCTTTATTTCGTATCCGTCACGAATAAAATACAAACGCAGCATGTCATTCTCAATGGAGAGAAGTCTGCCGAAGAAAGTGTGATTTCAGGTGTGCCGCAGGGGAGTGTAGTAGGATCGTTGCTATTCACAATATATATAAATGACCTAGTGGATATCATCGGAAGTTCACCGAGGCTTTTTGCGGATGATGGCTGTAGTATACTGAGAGGTTGTAACAATGGAAAATTGTACTGAAACGAAGGAGGATCTGCAACGAATTGACGCATGGTGCAGGGAATGGAAATTGAATCTCAATGTAGACAAGTGTAATGTGCTGCGAATACACGGAAATAAAGATCCTTTATCATTTAGCTACAATATAGCAACTGGAAGCAGTTAATTACATAAATTATCTCGGAGTAGGCATTAGGACTGATTTAAAATGGAATAACCATATAAAATTAATCGTCGGTAGAGAGATGCCAGACTGAGATTCATTGGAAGAATCCTAAGGAAATGCAGTCCGAAAACAAAGGAAGTAGGTTACTGTACATTTGTTCGCCCACTGCTTGAGTACTGCTCACAGGTGTGGGATCCGTACCAGATAGGGTTGATAAAAGAGATAGAGAAGATCCAACGGAGAGCAGCGTGCTTCGTTACAGGATCATTTAGTAATCGCGAAAGCGTTACGGAGATGATACGAGTAGATAAACTCCAGTCAAAGACTCTGCAAGAAAGACGCTCAGTAGTTCGGTACGGGCTCTTGTTGAAGTTTCGAGAGCATACCTTCACTGAGGAGTCAAGCAGTATATTGCTCCCTCCTACGTACATCTCGCGAAGAGACCATGGGGATAGAATCAGAGAGATTAGATCCCACACTGAGGCATACCGACAATCTTTCTTTCCACTGACAATACGAGACTGGAATAGAAGGGAGAACCGATAGAGGTACTCAAGGTACCCTCCGCCACACACCGCCAGTGGCTTGCAGAGTATGGATGAAGATGTAGATGTAGAACCCAACGCTAATATTCCCATCAATTTGTACTGCATTTTCAGCTGACACATTGTTATCGACGCCCATGACGCCGTACAAGTATCAAAGAGAAGTTCTTCCACATTTCCTCTACTCGTCTTAAGCGACGACAGTTCACAAATTTTGTAAATTTGTGTTAAGATCTTATGAGACCAAACTGCTTAGGTCATCGGTCCCTAAGTTTACACACTACTTACTCTAACTTCAACTAACTTACGCTATGGACGACACGCACATCCATGCCCGAGGAAGGATTCGAGCCTCGGACGGGGGGAGCCGCGCGGACCGTGACAAGACGCCCCAAGACCGCGCGGCTACCCCGCGCGGCGACAGTTCACAGTTTTTGTTTATCTCGCCCATATTATTAAATATGTCGTCTGAATAAAGTTACACATAGCTCAAAACCGAGGCTGCGATAGGGTTTACAAGCTTCCGTGAATAGTCCTCGTTGTGTATTCGAGCGTTCTATCAGTCTTGCTGTATGGTTTAATCCACAGTCCTCAGCCTCGCCTCGTAACACTGAAAATTCCGATCTTTATAATGAAACCTGCCATCAATTATTCTTTGATGAGTTTTCAATGGGAATTACATAAAACTGGAAATATTAGTTCAACATTTTAATCATTGCCTCAAGTTGTTTGGTGATTCAAATAAATGGCATCTGGAACGCTATGAGAAATAGATCGCGTATGAGTAGAAGTTTTTGTTTCTAAACCTGCTCCACAGATATTTTACAACATCACAGTCAGGAGATCCTATATTTGGCGCCTACTGGTAAGCCGCACGTATTGAAAGCAGGATGCCCTAAATCAGGCTCGTCCAAACTGTGCCCCTGGGGCGCCAGCGCCCGCGATCGCCCGCGGCCAGCGCCCGGGCGAATTCGTATGTTGTCGCAGTGGCCGAGCCGTGCCGCTTAGCTGGCCGTGCGGACCGCCCGAACGCCAGTCGATAGATATATTTGTTCGCCCGTTTTCCCTTCGGGCAGAGGACGTCTCACAACTGCTTCAACTAGAGCTGATTGACCTGCAGTGCCATATCCGCCTGGAGGACCGCTTTTTTATGTGTGAAACTTTGGATGATTTTTACAGCTGTCTTCCACGAGAGAAATATCCTCTCTTGCACAAGCTCGCGGCCAAAGTTCGCTCAATGTTTGGTTCCACGTATATTTGCGAGCGCTTTTTCTCTCTTTTAAAGCTTGCTAAAACTAAGAACTGTTCATTCCTTGGCGATAAAAATTTGACCAATTCTTTGAGGTTATCAGTCTCACGGGATATTGTACCAAGCTTAGACAAAATCGTTTCCTCGAAAAAGAAAAACGTGTAAAATGTTAATTGTCTTCTTTAACAATGTTGACTGTAAGAATTTAAGAGCTTTACAACCTTAATTCTATTTTAATAAGTTTTCAAACTTGGTCAGTTAAAATTATTACGTACAAAACAGCAAACTAAGGATCCGATTTTAAAACTCTGAAACGAGATAAAAAAAATTGTAGCACGAAGTATAAAAAAATACTTACTTATAACAACTAACAGTAAGAATGAGACTCTATATCCATTACATAAAATTAATTCTAAAAAAGAATATTTTGTTTACATTAGATCTGACCGCGGGACAGTCCAGCGCAGAGCAGTGCTGTGCGGTCTCACTCACTCCGCAGCTCTCGCTCTCTCTCTCTCTCTCTCGCTCCTATGCCGACACTAGCGACACACGGTCGCGGACAGGGCGCTTAACTACACTGTCTTGGGCCCGCGGGGCGCGGGCGCTCCCGCCGGACGCAATTCTTGGATGAGCCTGCCCTAAATGCTCAGCCACTCGATCTGGAAATCTCACTTCGCCACATCTAAGACCGATACGATTAAAAGCGCTATGACTTAGCAGTATTCAAACAACAATGACCAGGCACTGTCTTTGATTTTTATTTGTCTGAGAAAGTTTTATCGATGGAAGTCGGGTAGCAGTAATTAATAATACAGTTTTACTATCTGTCTTCCACTTGATGAAATGTATACAATTGTCAATGAACACTGTTTTGCACTACTTGAGGAGACAGATGAAATAATATATTGACATCACGGTAGAAATGTATGAAATTGGGCGATGATGTTGCCACAGGTCTACCAGTCGTGCACAGAAAGCTGGACGTCGCACGGCGTTAAGATAGCGTGACCAAGGCACCAGATGGGACTGGACCTGCAACACGAGTCTGTTGCAGGAACGAGAAAAAAACTGTGTCAGCCAGCGAGCAGTTACGTTGCACTGCTGTGGTATTCTTCTTTATAAATTGGTCCAAAGGGAACAGTTGGACGAATTCACAAGAGGAAAATCATTGGAAAACCGGGAAGAGCACGACGGGTCATGGCTGTAGCCCAGGAGTTTGCTAACAGCACTGCTTCACGTGCATGGGGACCGTTCCAAACCACAGGCACTACTGCTCGGAGAGGAATTCAACTACAGCAGCAGATGACCGCTACGTTGTGCAACCGGCATGATGGGACCCGCGTCAAACAGCGGATGCAGTTGCAACAACACTTAACAGTTGCAAGGCACGCAGTCTCACGCTACACAGTGCCACGCCGACTGTATGCGTACGGGTTCTTTGCCGGACGACCAGTACGTTGTGATCCATTGACACCTACACCGTTTGCGATGGTGCCAAGAGCATAGAGGCTGGACCAAAGAGGAGTGGGGTCACGTGCTCTGCTCTGACGAGAGCAGATTCTGGGTGAGTTGTGATTCTGGACGTACCCTCATATAGCGAGGGGTGGGATCAAGTAACGCACCCAGGAACAGTGTCGAACATGATCAGTTTGATGGACCAGGCGACAAGACACGCTGTGATGGAGACGTAATGTTACATAGGCGTTGTCAAGGGAACGGGGAACACTCACCGGTCAACGCTAATGTGACACTGTCCTCCATCACCATCTGCGCCTTTCCAGTGGTGCATTCGGCTCTGAGCTCGTTTTTATGGATGACAGTGCGCGGCCGCATCGAACAGAGCAAGTGAAGGAGATCTTCGAACAAGAGGATGTCGGGGCCTGCCCGATCCCCCGTGTGATATTCCTGGCTGTGGCCGACGGTATTTTGCGAGTATTTTGTTAGAAGCTCGCCTTGATGCTCCTTGATACACGCCAATTAGCATATAGTACAAAAGTGGAGTGAGGTACAAGCGACAGATGGTACAGTATGTACCAGTCCCGTGGGAGGGACCGCCAGTTGTACTGAACTCCCTTCTGATTGATTAGTACATTCGGGTGTTAGGCGCCAAAATGCCTAACTCCTCTTATTAATTATTTATATGCTTTTCATTGTATTTAACATAATTTTTAGTATGACCATCTCTCATGGTTACCTTACGAATCTATCGTTTTTGTTTATTAAATTTCACCTAGTTTTGAGAAGCATAAGAGCAACGATATTGCAACCGAAGTGCTTCGGACACCTTCGGGTCGTTCTGGCTCGCCTGGGGGACGAAGTACTTCGGCTGCGCTAGTCACTCTTACTTCGGGCGTTCTTCAGAACTGGACATGTTAAACTGTTTTGGGCGTTCTGGAGAGATGGACATGTCGTACTCTATATCGGAATTTGGATGAAAAAGTTAATGTACAATTAAGAAAGCTATGCCGAGTGTTATAAAAAACAGTATAAAATATATGAATATTTAATAACAAAACAGGATACATTAATTAGAAGTGTCGCCTACCATTATTCTCAGCACTGCAGATCTTGCCCTCTGTAGATACAGAGCCTAGACTGAGCAAGTGGCATCGTATAAAAAGAACAATCACAGGTTCGAGATGACAGCAGAGCAGCCTCCGCCGAAGAAGATCCCACGACCGACGAGCTGTTTTCTGCGCTGGGGACACAACTTTAGAAGACGACAGGTTGGTGGGAAGAACGGTTAGAGACTCTTATTTAATCTCTCCAGATTTCTCCAGTTGCCAGATCTGACTTGTAAAGAACACGTATAATCTATATCCGACTTAATCCCATCTAGCGCGTATGTGGAAAAATGAAACTCCCCAACCGCAAGAACTTATCAGCCTTGTGGTCAACATGGAAGCACGGCGGAGAGATGCAGGGCATTCATTGCTGTCCATTGTGAACACCACGGCCAGGAATTTCAGTTTTTTTTTATAAAACGGATTTGGCCCTTTTTTATTGGAAGAGACCTTTTTAGATTTAAACAAACTATTTTCACGTTTTTGGAGTATTTTAAAGAAAATACAGTTCAATATAAAAACACTTAAAATTTTATTATGATTTTGACACAGTTATTCTATTCCTCTTTCGAAATTAAACAATTAATTATTCGTTATCTGCAGTCGAAAAATGCATAAACAATTGAGATATTTAATCGTGCCAAAATTATTTTCTCTTTTCATCAAACTTTAATGAGAGGCCTTTTTCTGAAAATTCTTTTCATGTGTCGATCACATGAAAAAACACGCTTGCGATGTGTACCTTTATATGACCGTAATTCGTGGGCTAACGCTGCAACTATCAACAAATGTTATACGTCACTTAGGTATCGCAATATTCAATTAATCACATTTCTGAGTTTCGTAAAGTGAAACGACTTCTCTTGTCTCTCAGTATATTTTTCAAGGATGAGAAACATCCCTCTGCAGCAAAAGTCGTCAATGGTGCATATTTCATCGACTCAATTGTTTGTGGCCCCCAATACCACCAACCTTCAAATTCCCCCCCCCCCCCCCCCCCCCCCTGAATAATGGCCGGCCGCGGTGGCCATGCGGTTCTAGGCGCTTCAGTCCGGAACCGCGCGACTGCTACGGTCGCAGGTTCGATTCCTGCCTTGGGCATGGATGTGTGTGATGTTCTTAGGTTAGTTAGGTTTAAGTAGTTCTAAGTTCTAGGGAACTGATGACCTCAGATGTTAAGTCCCATAGTGCTCAGAGCCATTTGAACCATTTGAATAATGGCAAAAACTTTTTTAACCTTCGTATCCGGAATTCTTCAGAAGAATATTCCTTAACTTAGTGACATATGCTGCATCTCTAAACCAGCTATTTCCTCCGGATACATCTGCACCTCGGAGACCACGCCTACAG
The DNA here is from genome assembly GCF_021461395.2 of Schistocerca americana. Taxonomy (NCBI): domain Eukaryota; kingdom Metazoa; phylum Arthropoda; class Insecta; order Orthoptera; family Acrididae; genus Schistocerca; species Schistocerca americana. Next base: position 606,807,760 of record NC_060121.1, read on the forward strand.
CATCTTTCACTGGTAAAGATGCGGATTCTTTGCGTTGAATCTCAATAGGTAGATGCTGGAAGTGATATCTTAAAAAGGCCTAGGATGGAACATGTTTGTTAGTTTTACGGTATTTTTCAATAAAAGGTGACTCACTAGAGCCGAATCTATCTGCTATCTCTTCCACTTTTCGGTAATGTCGGCATAATATCAGGCTGCGAAGACTCAGGTGTGCCAACGTGTAAATACACTATGTGATCAAAAGTATCCAGATACCCCCCAAAACAAACGTTTTTCATATTAGGTGCAATGTGCTGCCACCTACTCCCAGGTACTCCATATCAGCGACCTCAATAGTCATTAGACATCGTGAGAGAGCAGAATGGGGCGCTCCGTAGAACTCACGGCCTTCGAACGTGGTCAGGTGATTGGGTGTCACTTGCGTCATACGTCTGTACGCGAGATTTCACGCTCCTAAACATCCCTATGTCCACTGTTTCCGATGTGATAGTGAAGTGGAAACGTGAAGGCACACGTGCAGCACAAAAGCGTACAGTCTGACCTCGTCTGTTGACTGACAGAGACCACCGACAGCTGAAGAGAATCGTAATGTGTAATAGGCAGACATCTATCCCGACCATCACACGGGAATTCCAAACTACATCAGGATCCACTGCAAGTACTATGACAGCTAGGCGGGAGGTGAGAGAACTTGGATTTCATAGTCGAGCGGCTGCTCATAAGCCACACATGACGACGGTAAATACCAAACGACGCCTCGCTTCGTGTAACGAGCGTAAACATTGGACGATTGAACAGCGGAAAAACGTTGTGTGGAGTGACGAATCACGGTACACAATGTGGCGATACGATGGCAGGGTGTGGGTATGGCGAACGCCCCGTGAACGTCATCTGCCAGCATGTGTAGTGCCAACAGTAAAATTCTGAGGCGGTGCTGTTATGGGGTGGTCGTGTTTTTCATGGAGGGGGCTTGCACCCCTTGTTGTTTTGCGTGGCACTATCACAGCACAGGCCTACATTGATGTTTTAAGCACCTTCTTGCTTCCCACTGTTGAAGAACAATTCGTGCATGGCGATTGCATCTTTCAATACAATCGAGCACCTGTTCACAACGCACGGAGTGGTTACACGACAACAACATCCCTGTATAGGACTGTCCAGCACAGAGTCCTGACCTGAATCCTATAGAACACCTTTGGGATGTTTTGGAACATCGACTTCGTACCAGGCCTCACCGACTGACATCGATACCTCTCCTCAGCGCTGCACTCCGTGAAGATTGGGCTGCCATTCCCCAAGAAACCTTCCAGCACCTGACTGAATGCCTGCGGAAGCTGTCATCAAGGCTGAGGGTGGGTCAACACCATATTGAATTCCAACATTACCGATGGAAGGGGCCACGAATTTGTAATTCATTTTCAGCCAGGTGTCCGGATACTTCTGATCACATAGTGCACGTGTTCATATGTGAGGGGAATGTTTGATCGACTTACTTAAGGACTGAATGTGGGTAGGAGCTTTGAGGAGTATTTCGTTAACATATGAGGGTTGTACCAGAAGTAATGTTCCCAATGAGCTACAGCCTTGAGGAAAGGTGCTAGGCAAAATCCGACCACAGGGCCACGCACAGTGGTTCCCCCACTGTCAAGCCCACCCGTCCGCGATTCGCTACGTCGCTCAGTGTTGGCTTGGCAGCCGTCAGAGATGAAAGTGTTGATCGCCACTCCCGCCAAGTGCGAGGTTCGAGCAGTAGTCCAGTTTCTCCACGCAAGGAAGTTACCACCCATGGAGATTCATGGGCAACTGACTGAGGTTTATAGTGAAGAGTGCATGTCCATTCAGCACGTCCGCAAATGGTGCAGGGCTTTTGCTGAGGGTCGCACGGAAGTTCACGATGAAGAACGGAGTGGAAGGCCGCCCGTTTCGGATGCGATTGTCCAAAGGATCAACAGTGAGCTGCTCAAAGATCGGAGGGTCACTGTCCGTGAACTTGTTTAACGCATTCCTGAAGCTCCCACGGCACAATTGAAATAACCTTTAACAGAGACGTTGGATTATCGCAAGGTCTGCTCGCTGGGTCCCCCGGATGCTTACTGACGGACACAAGGAGCAACACCTTGATGTGCTCGCAAGTTTCTTCAAAAAAAAAAAAAAAAAAAAAAATTGCTCTGAGCACTATGGGACTCAACTGCTGTGGTCATCAGTCCCCTAGAACTTAGAACTACTTAAACCTAACTAACCTAAGGACATCACACACATCCATGCCCAAGGCAGGATTCGAACCTGCGACCGTAGCAGTCGCACGGTTCCGGACTGCGCGCCTAGAACCGCGAGATCACCGCGGCCGGCGCAAGTTTCTTCAACAATGTGTATGTGTGTGTGTGTGGGGGGGGGGGGGGGGCAGGCAACAAGGAGAAGTTGTTAGACTCTATTGTCACGGGAGATGAAACGTGGGTATTTCAGTACACCCCTGAAGCAAAAAGCAATCTCGTCAGTGGCGTCTCTCCGGTTCACTGATTCCAAAGAAATTCAAATAAACGCAGTCAGCAGGAAAGGTTATAGCGACTGTGTTTTGGGATCGGCCGGCCGCGGTGGCCGAGCGGTTGTAGCCGCTTCAGTCCGGAACCGCGCGACTGCTACTGTCGCAGGTTCGAATCCTGCCTCGGGTATGGATGTGTGTACTGTCGTTAGGTTAGTTAGGTTTAAGTAGTTCTAAGTTCTACGGGACTGATGATCTCAGATGTTAAGTCCCATAGTGCTCAGAGCCATTTGAACCATTTTTGGGATAGGAAGGGGGTATTCCTCTCGATTTCGTGCAACCTGGGACGACAATAAACTCAGACAGATATTGTGAAACATTGATCAAACTCCGGCGAGCAATCCAGAATCGCCGAAGAGTACGACTGAAGGAGGGAGTAGTGCTTCTTCACGACAACGCTCGACCCCACGTCGCTCGTCAAACACAGGAGATTTTGAAGAAATTTACGTGGATTTTTATGTCCCATCCCCCGTACAGCCAGGACTTAACCCCCAGTGATTATCACCTCTCCCCAAGTTAATGGAACAGTTAGGTGGCAAACGCTTCAAGAGCGACGATGAAGTCCGAGCAGAGGTCACAAGTTTCCTCAACGGGTTGGCGGGCGACTTCTCCGACTTAGGAATACAAAAGCTGGAGCACCGTCTTCAAAAGTGTGTCGAAGAAAATGGAGACTATGTTGAAAATTAGACAAAAGTGTAAGCTTTTCAACGATGTGGAAATCAATAACAATAAACAATGTTTTCTATTTGTAAAAAGTAGAAGCGTGCTGGCACTGTTTCAAGTTACAAAGACAAGCGACATTACACCATACAAATTCTGGATTTCAGTGCAGTGTATAAATTTAATTATTATGTCTTTTCTTAAAATACGTAAATTCACTTCACTGATTTTATGTAGTGTTAATTCAGAAAATCTATTTAAAAACCTCTTGAATCCCACTCTTCCTGTTAAAGTAGTATTTATCCCCTTGTAGGCCTTTGAGTACAATTAAGCACTTTTTAGGTTCTACAAGGTTAAAAACCTTCAAATCCGGGTCCTACCACAAGAACGCCTTACCAAACCTTTGATCAGCATCAGAGCATGTTGCAGAGCTTGCACTGTTGTCCATGGTGACCATCCGCGGTATTAAGAACCATGTCCCACTTTTTTAAAGTCAAGGGGAACATCTTAAATCACGGTGACTTCAGTGTAACTATCGTCTTTGAATAAAAATGTAATTGTTGTTTGTCTCATTGGATATTTCTTCCAGTTACCCTCTGTAGTACACTGTAGCAGTTCCATCGAGCTGTGTTACTTGGCAGTGCTATCTCGCGAAAGTTACGTTAATCCTTAAGGTTTGCACACCAGTACTCATCATCTGTTGAAACGTGTATGGCGTGATATGCAGAGCAGAGGTTGAAAATCTGTGTTTGGACGTCGTTAGAAAGAATGCTTACGCCTTCCACCTTCTTACGGAACTGTTGAATTCCATACGAGAGTGAAGCGGTCGAGCAGCGGTGTTCGTACAAACGGGTAAGACTGCAGATTATAAATCTGTCCGTATTATATAAGGGTCACGTCATTTTCTTTGTTCTTTTCTCAAATCTTCCAATAAACAAGTGTATCACTACACTGAATCACGTTTCTTCGGAAAGGAAGAACAGTAATAGTGATAATTATAGTTACTTATTCGCGGTGAGTTGTAATCGACATAAAGTAATAAATCTCGATGAAACGATCTTTTCAAGGGCTGGACAAAATACGGTAACAGCTACAGAAATGCATGTTTGAACATAAATGTAGCTGTTTGCCAAGCCTGCAGACTGCACTTTTGTATTTGACCACGAACGTCACCTGTGCAGCTTCGTGTGTCAATCGTGGTCAGAACAGTGTTCTGTGTTGTTTTGAGTAGTCGTGAATGCATTATGTCGGAGCTAAGTGAATTCGAACGTGGCCTATTCTTTTGATACTCGCGTGGTGGGTGCTTCCGTAACCAAGGTAGCCCAAGTGTTTGGTGTTTCAAGAGACACCATATCGAATGTTTATACTGCACACAGGAAAACCGGCAAAACATCTTCCTCTGTGTGACAATCCGGACTAAAGTACCTTCACACCGATCGTGGCGGACGTTCACTGAAGAAGATTGTGAGGAAAAATAAGAGGTCAACAGTTGTAAAAGTAGAACTGAATCTCTCATTTGCGAACACTGTCAGCACCAAAACTACACGAAGGGAGTTGCTAAGTTGGAAATTGCACAACGAGCTGGAATTCCAAAACCACTCATCAGTGGTGCAAGTACCCTTAACAGTAAAATTTGGAGCCAAAGTCGTAAAGCCTCGCTACGGAGCAATGGAAGGAGAAAATTTGGTCGGATGAGCCTTCTTTTACACTGGCTCCGACATCTAGTCGAGTATATGTTTCAAGAGTGAAACATGGTAGGCGTTCGGTGATAACTAGGACAGCCATACTGTGGTATTCGATGGGTCTCGTGGCGAGGTCGCATTACTGCCAAGGCTCATGTGACAGTTTTGGCCGAACAGATCCATCCCAGGATACAACGTTATGTTTGTTCCCAATGGCGATGCTTCGTTCAAAGGCTACAGAGCCCGTGTTCACACAACTCGATTCGTCCAGGACTAGTATCGTGAGGATGATTTAGATTTGTTCGATCTCCCCTGACCACAAAAGTAACCAGATCTCAATATTATTGAGTCTTCGTGATCTGCTTTGTATGTAAGGTTGCGTGATCGCTAACCACTTCCATCGTCGTTACCTGAAGTTGCTACTATTTTTCAGGTAGAATAGATTCCACTGAAAACAATACAGGACCTGTATTTACACACCCCGACGACTGGAAGCTGCTTTGTATACATACGATTTTCTTACGCCGTATCGGCCACGGTAATGAGTTGTGCTTTTGACGTTTCCATATTTTTCTCCACCCCTGGTACATTCATGCGCGTATCCGGTTAAGTCTTATTCGGCAAACAAGTTTCAAATAATGTACACTGTATCTGCGATACACGCACGAGTTCATTGATAAATAAATGTTTGTTTCATCACGATCCCTCTTTATATATTGCTATTAACTCACCACAATTATTATTATTATTATTCCTTTATGGAGAAATTAGATTCGTTGTAGCGATACATGTGTTTGATGAAAGATTTAAAATAAAAGATAAACAAAACGACGCAGAATGAGCAGTTTCCGCCGCCTTAGCCCGTTGAGCTAAAGCCGCTGGCCGCCGGGTGGTCCTGTCGTAAGGTATTCGACGGGCTCATAAAACTTTGAATCACGATCTCTCGAAAAGGCTTGAGAGATGCATCGTACAAGAGCTGATTTTATTACCTGCAAACATATATAACAACCGTACGAAAGATGAGCAGTGTAACGTCCCCAGGTGGCGACACTCTCTAATTGTTGTTGTTGTGGTCTTCAGTCCTGAGACTGGTTTGATGCAGCTCTCCAAGCTACTCTACCCTGTGCAAGATTCTTCATCTCCCAGTACTTACTGCAACCTACATCCTTCTGAATCTGTTTAGTGTATTTATCTCTTGGTCTCCCTCTAAGATTTTTACGCTCCACGCTCCACTCCAATCCTAAATTTGTGATCCCTTGATGCCTCAGAACATGTCCTACCAACCGGTCCCTTCTTCTAGTCAAGTTGTGCCACAAACTCCTCTTCTCCCCAATTCTACTCATTAGTTATGTGATCTACCCATCTAATCTTCAGCATTCTTCTGTAGCATCACATCTAGAAAGCTTCTATTCTCTTCTTGTCCAAACTATTTATCGTCCATGTTTTACTTCCATAATGGCTACACCCCATACAAATACTTTCAGAAACGACTTCCTGACATTTAAATCTATACTCGACGTTAACAAATTTCTCTTCTTCAGAAACGCTTTCCTTACCATTGCCAGTCTACATTTTATATCCTTTCTACTTCGACCATCATCAGTTATTTGGCTTCCCAAATAGCAAAACTCCTTTACTACTTTAAGCGTCTCATTTCCTAATCTAATTCCCTCAGCATCACCCGACTTAATTCAACTACATTCCACTATCCTCGTTTTGCTTTTGTTTATGTTCATCTTATATCTTCCGTTCAAGACACTGTCCATTCCGTTCAACTGTTCTTCCAAGTTCTTTGCTGTCTCTGACAGAATTACAATGTCATCGGTGAACCTCAAAGTTTTTATTTCTTCTCCATGGATTTTGGTACCTACTCCGAATTTTTCTTTTGTTTCCTTTACTGCTTGCTCAATATACAGATTGAATAACATCGGGGAGAAGCTACAACCCTATCTCATTCCGTTCCCAACCGCTGCTTCCCTTTCATGCCCCTCGACTCTTACAACTGCCATCTGGTTTCTGTACAAATTGTAAATAGCCTTTCGCTCCCTGTATTTTACCCCTGCCACCTTTAGAACTTGAAAGAGAGTATTCCAGTCAACATTGTCAAAAGCTTTCTCTAAGTCTACAAATGCTAGAAACGTAGGTTTGCCTTTCCTTAATCTATTTCCTAAGGTAAGTCGTAGGGTCAGTATTGCCTCACGTGTTCCAACATTTCTGCGGAATCCAAACTGATCTTCCCCGAGGTCGGCTTCTACCAGTTTTTCCATTCGTCTGTAAAGAATTCGTGTTAGTATTTTGCAGCTGTGACTTATTAAACTGATAGTTCGGTAATTTTCACATCTGTCAACACCTGATTTATTTGGGATTGCAATTGTTATATTCTTCCTGAAGGCTGAGGGTATTTCGCCTGTCTCATACATCTTGCTCACCAGATGGTAGAGTTTTGTCAGGACTGGCTCTCTCAAGGCTGTCAGTAGTTCTAATGGGATGTTGTATACTCCCGAGGCCTTGTTTCGACTTAGGTCTTTCAGTGCTCTGTCAAACTCTTCACGTAGTATCGTATCTCCTATTTCATCTTCATCTACATTCTCTTCCATTTCTATAATATTGTCCTCAAGAACATCGCCCTTGTATAGACCCTCTATATATTCTTTCCACCTTTCTGCTTTCCCTTCTGTGCTTAAAACTGGGTTTTCATCTGAGCTCTTGATATTCATACAAGTGGCTCTCTTTTCTCCAAAGGTCTCTTTAATTTTCCTGTAGGCAGTATCCATCTTACTCCCAGTGAGATAACCCTCTACATCCTTACATTTGACCTCTAGCCATCCCTGCTTAGCCATTTTGCACTTCCTGTCGATCTCATTTTTGAGACGTTTGTATTCCTTTTTGCCTGCTTGATTTACTATGTTTTTATATTTTCTTCTTTCATCAATTAAATTTAATATTTCTTCTGTTACCCAAGGATTTATACTCTCTAATTATACAGAGATAATAAAGCAAAGGCTTGAGTGGAGAAGCCTTCAACTGCGATATTAATATTTCACGATTTCTCACTCAGACTGCATTTTAAGCAAAGCAAGATTCTTAGAATTATACGTTTTCTTCCAATCTGGTTGTTGTTGTATTTGTACATATCTGCGTGTACTAGAGCTAGTCGACGTGTTATTAGTGTAGAGAAGCACTTTTAGCACTTCACTTAAACGAGGGGATCGCATAAAATTGTTATGTTTAACACTTACAAATAGAATGATCACAAAGCAAATGAAATTCTGGAGTGATAAAATTTTAGCACCACAAAAGGGTAGAACCTGACGGAATGTTTCCTCGCAAGAACAAACCGGCAACAACGAGACAAGAGGTAAACCCTTAATTATTAGGTTGGTGCGTACATTAGTAGCGTTTTTGTTTTGAATGTTGGTATTCTAACTGGTAATAGTTTATTTATCGATTGTCATTTTTCATTTGTAGGCTGCTATTTGAGTTTACATATTGTTATTTTCAGATAGCGAGTACAGCTGTGGACGCTGGAAAATGGTGTGCAAAATGGAGAAATCGGAACATTTCAGACATAGTCTTCTGTATGAGTTCACTAGATGGGCGACAGCAGCGCAGGCAGCCAGAAACATTTGCGTAATGTATGTGGACAATGCCACTGGACTGAGCACGGCAAGAAAACGTTTCAATAATCCACAATTATTCACGTCATTGTACTCGAAAACTGGCAAATGTGATGAACTGTGATCATTTCACCATTGTGTGACATTTTCATACAATGAGGAAGGTAAAAAAATCGGACGTATGGGTACCGCATGTTTTAAGCCAAAACCACAAAAAGCAGCAGGTGCCCTAATGTGCATCTCTGCTTGCTCGTCATCAATTGGCTCATGAACAACACCGACCATTCTGTTCACGATGGTTACTATTAGCGAGAAATGGTGTGTTTATGCCAATAGAAATAAAAGAAAGGAATGGTTGAGTTGAAACAAAGCAGCAAATCCCCATACAAACACCCGTCCACATCCACAAAAGATAATATTATGCATCTGGTGGAACAGTGACAGTGTGGTGCACTACGAATTGTGTCTCCAAGGTATAACCATCACTGCTGACATTTATTGTCCACAACTGAGAGATCTTGCCGACGCAGTCCAAGAACAACGACTGGGAATACTGCGTAAAATGATGCTACTCCACGATAACGCCCGCCGCACTCTGCTAGACTGACAAATAGCACTATACAGGAGTTGAGTTGGGAAGTCATTCTGCACCCACCTCCTTCATCTGATCTTGCGCCATTAGGTCGCACTCTTTTCCATCTGTTTGTTCGGTACAAATTTTATAATTGATTCTAAACTAACTTCCCAATCAGTCAGTGATGAAATTTTAACCATTCACAAATGAATGACAATCCAATATGAACTCGCTTTCTTGTCAGTCTGTACGACAGTGGTGGGGTTGTGAGGTGAAAAAGCTGGTAAGACCTGACATATCGGCTGCCCTGCAGGTCCGGCATGTTGTGCGGGTAGTACTGCGATGCATCACAGGCGGTATGCGAGCAGATGGGCACGGCTGAGCATAGAGAGAGAGAGAGAGAGAGAGAGAGAGAGAGAGAGGGGGGGGGGGGAGAGAAGATGAACAGAGCGAGGGACAGGAGTAGTTTTAGGCAATACACGCGGCACATGCATACAAAAGTGAAGCTGTGGGCACAAAGCTATTATATATAATTATTTAAATAAAAAATATATTCTTATTAAATATTTATAATCCATTGAGAAATTTCACACACACAAGATTAATGATCAGAATCAAAAAAATGGTTCAAATGGCTCTGAGCACTATGGGACTTAACGTCTATGGTCATCAGTCCCCTAGAACTTAGAACTACTTAAACCTAACTAACCTAAGGACATCACACAACACCCAGTCATCACGAGGCAGAGAAAATCCCTGGCCCCGCCGGGAATCGAACCCGGGAACCCGGGCGCGGGAAGCGAGAACGCTACCGCACGACCACGAGCGGCAGACTAATGATCAGAAAATGATTATCTAAATAAAAATAAATTTTTAATAAACTATGTTTTTAAATCAGACAAAGCATAAAATAATTTCTCCCAGGCCCCACAGAGATTCCTGAATGCATACTGATAGTCGTCAAAATTTGTGGTTGTGATTTTTTAATAACCATGACAGACTTTAAAGTTTATAATGAAAAACGTGGGGCGCTTGCAATAGATAATGTTAAGTAGGCGAATTATCCATGCATGAATTATGTACCGCACACATTCCACGTTTCTCGTTATAAATCTTGCAAGTGTTCAAATGGTTCAAATGGCTCTGAGCACTATGCGACTTAACTTCTGAGGTCATCAGTCGCCTAGAACTTCGAACTAATTAAACCTAACTAACATAAGGACATCACACACATCCATGCCCGAGGCAGGATTCGAACCTGCGACGGTAGCGATCGCTCGGCTCCAGACTGTAGCGCCCAGAGCCGCACGGCCACTACGGCCGGCTTTGCAAGTGTCGTCACATCTATTAAAATATCACAAGCACGAATTTTCAGGACTATTTGCAACGTGTTACGAATCTGTATGGGTTTAGGAGAAGTTGTTTCATACATTTTAGTCTGATTTAAAAAGTCTTATATCTAAAATTTATTTTTATTTAAATAGTTATTTTCCATTAATTCAAGACAGAGATCGGAATTGCTTTTCGTGTACTTTTTATGCAGGCAAAATGACCATTGGGCATATCAATTTCATTATTCGCCGTGCGAGGTGCCGCAGCGGTTAGCACACTGGACTCACATTCGAGAGGACGACAGTTGAGATACGCGCCCGGCCGTTCAGATTTCGGGTTTACGTAATTTTCCTAAATCGCACCAGACAAATGCCGGAATGGTTCCTCTGAAAGAACATGCCAGATTTCCTTCCCCATTCTTAAGAAAAAAAAAGGAAAACAGACATTCCGTGATCGTGCTCCGTCTCTGACCTCGTTGTCGACAGGACGATAAACTCTTCCTTCCTTCAATTCTTCTTTCTGGTTTCTGAAAATTATTACCCTGTTCAAAAGAATTAAGGTGCAAAATGGTTCAAATGGCTCTGAGCACTATGGGACTTAACAGCTGAGGTCATCAGTCCTCTAGAACTTAGAACTACTTAAACCTAACTAACCTAAGGACATCACACACGGTCATGCCCGAGGCAGGATTCAAACCTGCGACCGCAGCGGTCGCGTGGTTCCAGACTGAAGCGCCTAGAACCGCTCGGTCACACCGGCCGGCAAGAATTAAGGGAACACACGTATCAACGTCCGGTAAGTTAAATCTATTTCGATACAGACAATACCTGCAGTCTTCTTCCATGGCTTTAAATCTTCGCTTTCAATGTAGACAACAATTAAAATGATTTGTCGTCTATTGGCTGTGTTATGCTTTACAATGTGTCGTGGCCCCTCAGAAGGAAATGTTTTCTAGTGAGGTACAGAGGTGGTAGTTCTCATTTGTGGACATTGTATTCAAGTAAGCACGTGCAATTCGACATCTTAATGCAGTGCAAGTTGCAAGGGCGATCTATATGATCCAAAAACGTGTTGCTGCAGATACCAATGCCTCACCATGTGTCACCCATAGATTGTGGACACGCTATAGGGAGACAAGTTAGTACACAAGGTGTGTTGGACAAGTTCGCCGACGCGTTACAACCCCACGTGAAGACCGATATCTGGTCATCTCTGCGTCGTACGGATACCACCAGAGCACTGCGAGACGATCTCAGAAGAGCCATGGAGCCGCCGTGTCCGATCAGACGGTAATGAACAGGTTACGAGAAGGACCTTACGACCCCGACGTCCTATTCATGTACCCCACTTGACACATCTTGCAGCTCGCTTTCATTTATGCCGTTCCCAAGTGAACTGGCAACTTCGTCATTGGCGAGACGTGTTATTCACAGATGAGTCTAGATATCCTCTGACTCAAGGTGATGGCCGTGATCGTGTACGGAGACCCGTGGTAGCGGTACTTGCCAATTCGACAGATTTCCAAGGTTCTGTGATGTTGTTGGGAGGCTCCAATGTTGCCAACCATACAAATCTTGTTGTCCATGGTCGCCTTACCGCCAGACAGTACATCGAACAGATCCTGTTGGTTCCTGCTGCATACGGTTGTGGCCCTGAACTCCTTCTAATGCCAGGGCCCACGTAGCGGGCGTCAGCAGCAGCAAGGATGTTTTGCGAGGCCTGGAAACTGAGGAAATGGAATGGGCGAGGGTGAGCCCCGATCTAAGCCCCCTCGTGCACGTGTGACACTTGCTTGATAAACCTGTTCGTGGTCATCCTATTCCACCACAGACTCTCCGAGGACTCTCCCGGGCTCTCACTCAAAAACGCGACCGGATACCATAGGATGACCTCTCAATACTAACACGGGGCATGCCCCGTAGGCGTCAGGCAGTGATAAACGCTCACGGAGGGCATACGCGTCACTGAAGCTCTCAAAATCCAATGAAACGCACCCAAGATGAGGGGATGCATGGTCACTTACACATTGTTTCGGACACGTGTCGGATATTTCAGTTCTTTTTATGTAAATGAACGTGGATGTAACGATGTTTCGCTGTGTACTTAATCTGCGAAATGTCGAGGTATAACTTGGTAATATATCTAGTCCTCATTGTTCAATGGAGTATGGTAGATGCCCAAATTATGCTCTCTTAATTCTTTTGAGCAATTTATGTATAACTGTAAAATAACCGCGGTGGTCTAATTTGCTCTGTAACTGATGCAACACGCCAGGAAGCGCAACCACACGTACAGAGAATGAGCAGAAGAAAAGACGAGGGCAATCAGGACGTCGGCGACATCCAGCCGAGTACAGCACTGGCTAGTTTTCCGCTGCAGTGGCGCGTTGTAGCGGCGCTTGCCTCCGACAGAAAGCGGGCGTGCCGGCTCTAAAATTGGCTTCCGGCGCGAGCAATTGCGCCGGTCACCCGGCAAGTGAGTTAATTAACGGAAGCGCCGACACGCGGGTCGCGCTCTCATCGCTTGTTGCCGGCGGTCACCGTTTACGATTTCAAGCTCAGCTGCGCATGAAAAGGATGGCCCTCTATTACATGACTAACTCGTTTTCAGAAACTTGCGACGAACGTTACCTTCTCTTCTTAGTTCTCATATAAGCCAATGGGCTGCGAATTGGCAACAGGACATATTTTTGGATACTGTTTGCAGTGTCTGCGTTATACGATGTATTACGCAACGTCCTTCAGAGATGCATGCATATCTGAAGGACATTGCGTAGTACATCGTATGACACAGACACTGCCTACAGCATTTCACGCCTAGACAACGCCGCAACTATAATAATGAACGTCTCTCCCACTGTGGGAATCACAGCAACTATGCAAGTACAGGACGTAGACACACAGTGACTTACGCAAGTTGAGGTCGGTCCTGGGGGCGTGCTCAGGTAGCCTACGTTCTTAAGGCGACCGCTCGCGATAAGCGGGAAATCCTGGTTTTGGTCCTAGGCCGGCACAAATTTTCGTTATCACTAATCATTTGTGTAGCTCAAATCTAAACGTATTCGCCATTGCATTTCTTTCTTCCGTGTTTTTGGAGTTGCTCCTCGTCATTGGGAAAAGTAATCATGTCTACGCACGTAAGACTGCATTGGGATCATATTTTAATAACAAAAATCAGTCAAGTTCACAATAAATTATTTGTTTTTAATTCTGGTAACCAGTTTCCATCTATGCGACCATGTTTAAGGCAAAGGCTGCAGATGACGCGAGGGGCCGCTGTGTAGCACCTACTGATACTTCGAAAGACGATTGTGTAGATATAGACGTCTTTCTGCAATTCATCATGTCTTCAGCTGTTTACTACCTATTTATTGTTCTTGAAATAAACATTTTTCTTCAGTAAATATCTGTAGGTTGCAAGAAAATCCTTCTAAACAGCCCTGTAATGTCTTGTTTCACACCTCTGTATTCCTTAGGAAGACTATAGAATGACATATTTGGTGTCTTCTCTTAGATATTGCTATTACTTACTGCTGTTCTACAAACCGTTTTACAAATCAGTACAGACGGAACAATTCGCACTCATCGGCTATCAACAGCGTAGCTTCTCATCCGCTCGGCCCGCTGTTGTTGCAGTGTATAACCAAGGTCTACATAGCATAGGCCAGGTCGCGCTTCCATGATGCTTTGCGAGGGCAGCCATTTTGGGTCTCTATATGAAAAGCAGATAGAGTTCGTTTATAGCTTACACCGCTGACAGTACTTTTCTGGTGCTGTCAACTTCGAAATGAGATGCTGTGCTGCAGCAACTCGACAAAAGGGATCAGGCTATTTAGATATCGTACAGAAGACAGTCAAAGGGGAAAATGGTTATAAAATTATATGAGTAAAGCCATTACCGCTAAGACCTCGTGTTTTAGTATAGAGAAAAATTGTATACAATTTGTTTAAGCTTCACTTTGAGGACTCACAATTAGAAATAAAAAAAGCTAATGGATGGAAATCTGTTAATATGAAAGGCAGTGTAATAAAATTTTTTAGCAGTGTTTGGACATTTCAATGTGAACCTATTCCTATTCCACATCATATGAGACACAGGTCTGAAATCAAACAGTTTATCGCAAAATGCAGTATGTTACTTATTAATTATTATTATATATTTTTGCCAGTTTCCTGCTGAAAGTACAATGTGCGTCTAAAAAGTTCGGTCAGTGGTCTCAGAAAATAAGGGAAACAGACTTACAAACAAACTACCTCTACTGCTCTTCAAAGTAATCGCCATTACCTGCATGACACTACTGATGTAGAATGTAAAGCCGTTGGAAACTATCGGCAAACGCTTGTTGTGGAATCGTTTGAAGCCCCGTTGTCACACGTTGTTGGATATTCGCAGTCTCCGAATGTTCGTGAACAACGGTTCTGACACTGTAGCATCCGTCGCACTCGTTGGACGGTGTCTGAAGTTGTGCGTGTAGGCGCGAACGCAGCTCATCCTCGACACATGTCCTTTCTGTCTCTGAAGACTTTAAAATACTCATACAGCGCTTTTTACTCGTTGCTTCAACACGTACACTTTGCACTAACATTACACGAACCTCCGTTGCTGATTTTCATAATTTGAAGCAAAACTTCACGTTAACGTGTTCTTCCATTTTGCAATGACACGAGTACGACAGATACTTGCGGTTAGTCGACGATTGGCTTTGACGAGAAGAGCAAAAGAGTTGAAGATGAGCAAAGACAGTATAAACGCTATAGTTCACGAACACTCATAGACGTTGCGGATATCCGACAACGCCTGACTAGGATGCTTCGAGCGATACCACAAGAAGCGTTTGCTGGCAGTTTCCGAGAGCTTTACAGCTTTACAACTGATGTCACAAGTGTGTTGTAGTTAATAGGGATGATTTTGAAATCCGGTAAAGACATTCTATTTGCAACTCTTGTTTCCTTTATTTTCTAAGACCACTGACTGAGCTTTTCAGACGCACATTGTATAACCTGTGAACTGTATCCTTCAGGCAAAATAAAATCCTTTGCTTAATGAATTAACAAAGTTGTTTATTCTGTTTTCTTTAAATGTCTGTATGCTAAGCTATAATTTTGTTGACTATCCTTCCCTATCTTGCAGTCATTCAACTACAGTAGTATGTGTTACAAAAAGTATTCGAGTGCTGTACCTATAGAACTATTACAGCTAGCATGTTTCCATTGTTTGCATTTAATGTGCACATATTTGTAAAAAGAGATCACTACGAAAGTCTTGCCTAACCACTGATTTTCTAAGTTTATTGCGTGACATAGATCCTATACGACTGTGAAATACATAATGTGTCCCATCTCTCTAAACAAGCCGTTCAGGTACAAATACCGTAAACTTCTAGTTTCCACTCGAAATTTAGCTTTTATGAATATCTCGGAAACTCTTCGCATGTAAACCTCGTCACCAAAGCTACACTAGTAGCATGCAGCACACTTACAACAGTTTATCTCTGTGTTGTACTAGAAAACCTGAGAGCAGCACCTTGATGATGTGGATAATATAGGTGAATTTTTACGTGAAACGTGAGAGTTTGCGATTTTTCTCTAATTAAATTACCAATATCGGTTTAGCAAGATGTCCATGATCTACTTGTAAACACGACATGGCCACTTATGATTCACAGCTAACCACAAAGCGATGTGTATTCCCCAAAAGCACGACATTCTCTGTTACCGACATTGCATTGTGACGCCTGTTCCGACCCCAATACAGCGATTACAAAACAAACACTGGTGTCCCATCTCTCTATACAGAAGATATGACCGAGATTCGAAAACATACCTAGCAAAATATGTTATATGGACTTGGTCTGGAAATGCTGTATTTCCATGTCAGTGCACAGTTACTACAACTCTTTAACACATTAATCAAGAGAAACACACAGGAAAAGAACGTATCAGCATAATGTGAACTACTTCCCTAAATGAAATGCTCAAAATGCCCTCCGTTAGCAAGGATAGTACATCAACCCACCGTCGTATTAAATCTCTGATTCATTACTGTATCCCTGGAGAATTGTGTATTGTTTCACATTGTGGGCACGGAGACTCTGTACATCTTGTAACGGGGTTCTGTACGCAAGAGCTTTCAAGTGCCCCTTCAAATGAACATCTAGCGATAAGTGCCTGGAGAGCATCGAAGCAAAGGAATTAGTCCACCTCCACGTATCTATCTGTTGTGTACATAGTTCCGCGTAGTCAGCGCGTACACAACTTTCCCACTGGAGCGCGCCCCGCTAAGCACAACAGCGCAGGCGCAGTGCTCGTCGTCTCCGCACTACGAGATGGCGCTGTCCTAGAGACGGACCAAATTCTGCTTCCGCCGATCCGCGCATTAATATGTAACGCAGCCAATGAGATTGCTGCTAACGTAGAACCTTTTCTCCTCGCAGATCACACTCGCGCAGTGATACCTGAACGCGCGAGGTATTATAACGAGTGTACAGACCTCTGATTAGTCAGTCTGCATTAGTCTGCATTTGTCTGTACCAGTCTATAGTCTAGTTTCAGTCTGTGCCTAATAAGATTACCATATTCCTGTACATAGCCATGAAGAGAAATGTATAGACACTTTGTCAAGTATCAGAGATATGAGAGAATAAAATTA
The DNA here is from genome assembly GCF_021461395.2 of Schistocerca americana. Lineage (NCBI taxonomy): Eukaryota > Metazoa > Arthropoda > Insecta > Orthoptera > Acrididae > Schistocerca > Schistocerca americana. The sequence continues at coordinate 606,824,812 of NC_060121.1, forward strand.
ACGTACCACGACCAAAGGAACTTCAGACTGTCAATTGTAAATAGCATCCAGAATCAAGTTAAGAAAGGTTTATGATTGTTATTATTTTAATAAATGTGTGTGAAAAATAATCAAGTTCTGTTTAAAGTTGGTCACCGTCAATCTGCTACTCTAAGCGTGCAAGTGGCATTTCTATTGTCTGACCTAACGGCAGAACATAAACACGCCATGATAAGACCACGGGACATATTGCTGAGACTCGCCTACTTCGTTAGAGCGAAAAGTCAAATAATCTGATGGTGAGTGTACCGAAGGTCTTACAGTACGCACACCCCACTATCTTCACGGAATTTGGTATCTAGAAGCCAAAGAATATTGACACTGAAATGAGGAGCAGCTCCATCGTGCATGAAGTGCTTGTTCTGACGCACTCGTAAAGGCACATGTTGAAACAAAACAGGTAGAAAACACTTCAAGAATCTTCTGTGAAGTTTAGAAGGTAGGAGACGAGGAACTGGCGGAAGTAAAGCTATGAGGACGGGTTGTGAGGCGTGCTTCGATAGCTCAGTCGGCAGAACACGCTCGCGAAAGGCAAAGGTCCCGAGTTCGAGTTTGGGTCCGGCATACCGTTTTAATCTTCCAGAAAGTTTCAAGTATGGTAGGTTCGTCCGTTCAGCCTGGTTCGATGAACTCGAGGCTCTAAGCAGTCCCCATCAACACCCGCCAAAAAGTTTACAGAAAATCTGTGTTGATGCCGCGACTACACAATGTCTTGGGGATTCTCGGCAGCCCATAATAAGTTGCAGGAGTGGACCCAAATCTAAACCTTGCGGGACTCCCTTCGTGATTTCTCCCTTGTCATTAATCTTTTTCCTCATTCCAACATTATAGGAACTATTTAGCACAACTTTTGGCGTTCTGTTAGTTAAGTGTGATTCAAAACAGCTATTTTTCCCATGATTAACATAACTATGAAGAGAAGCAGAAAATGAGCTGTGAAATCAAAACAAAGCGTTTCCGGGCTCACAGCCATATAAGATACACTACTGGACATCAATATTCCTACACCAAGAAGAAATGAAGATGATAAACGGGTATTCATTGGACAAATATATTACACTAGAACTGACATGTGAATCCAGTTTCACGCAATTTGGGTGCATACATCCTGAGAAATCAGTACCCAGAATAACCACCTCTGGCCGTAATAACGGCCTTGATACGCCTGGGAATTGAGTCAAACAGAGCTTGGATGGCGTGTACGGGTACAGCTGCCCATGTAGCTTCAACACGATACCACAGTTCATCAAGAGTAGTGACTGGCGTATTGTGACGAGCCAGTTGCTCAGCCACCATTGACCAGACGTTTTCAATTGGTGAGAGATCTGGAGAATGTGCTGGTCAGGGCAGCAGTCGAATATTTTCTGTATCCAGAAAGGCCCGTACAGGACCTGCAACATGCGGTCGTGCATTATTCTGCTGAAATGTAGGGTTTCGCAGTGATCAAATGAAGGATAGAGCCACGGGTCGTAACACATCTGCAACGTGACGTCCACTGTTCGAAGTGTCGTCTATGCGAACAAGAGGTGACCGAGACGTGTAACCAGTGGCACCCCATACCATCACGCCAGGTGGTACGCCAGCAGGGCGATGACGAATACACGCTTCCAATGTGCGTACACCTGGATTGATCCGAAAAAATGACGTTTTGCCATTCGTGCACACAGGTTCGTCGTTGAGTACACCATCGCAGCGATGCAGCGTCAAGGGTAATCGCAGCCATAGTCTCCGAGCTGATAGTCCATGCTGCTGCAAGCGTCGTCGAACTCTTCGTACAGATGGTTGTTGTCTTTCAAACGTCACCATCTGTTGACTCAGGGATCGAGACGTGGCTGCACGATCCGTTACAACCATGCGGATAAGATGCCTGTCATCTCGACTGCTAGTGATACGAGGCCGTTGGGATCCGGCACGGCGTTCCGTATTACCCTCCTGAACCCACCGATTCCATATTCTGCTAACAATCATTGGATCTCTACCAACGCGAGCAGCAATGCCGCGATACGATAAACCGCTATCGCGATAGGCTACAATCCGACCTTTATCAAAGTCGGAAACGTGATGGTACGCACTTCTCCTCCTTACACGAGGCATCACAACAACGCTTCACCAGGCAACGCTGGTCAACTGCTGTTTGTGTATTAGAAATCGGTTGGAAACTTTCCTCATGTCAGCACGTTGTAGGTGTCGCCACCGGCATCAATCTTGTGTGATTGCTCTGAAAAGCTAATCATTTAGATATCATAGTATCTTTTTTCTGTCGGTTAAATTTCGCGACTGTAGCTCGTCGTGTTCGGGGTGTAGCAATTTTAATGGCCAGTAGTGTATTTTATACCTCTATGTGGGCGGAATATTTCCCGAGAGTTCGGCCATACCTGTCTGTTGCACCTTGTATAAACCTTGGTGTGACATTAACGAGGAGTGTCGCGACTGTATTCGTTAGACTATGGGATTGTCTCGATGCCTGGCTCGCTGCAGTTAGTAACAGAAGTTGAGTAACAGAAATTAGTGTAGAGATGTATGACTGGTCTGCGGAGGACTGTGTGGCCCACAGAGACAGTTGAGGAGCTGGCATTCAGGCCGACCAGTGCGGTAAATGAGCGTGCGAGCGTGCGCGCCGGGAGGGACGCCAAACACGGTGTGGCGAGGCGAGAAAGTGGGCGGCCGTGTGTGCCTTACCGCCGCTGTCCTCGCTCCATACCTGCCGGGCCGCTGACGGACGACTCGCTAAAGCCTCCCGCTGCACATGTTTTGCGGGTTATCGTCTGTCTCAGGCACTGGTACTCTACTACCAGCGTCTTTTTGTACCTTCGTCATTCCGAATAATGACAAAGGACAGCAATTTTTGCAGTATAATGATTTATTTAGCATAGCCTGTTTCAGGCAGTAGTCTGTTCAGGTAGCAGAATAAATCGGTTGTCACACAAGCGGAAAAATGCTCCTACGGAAGCACAAAAAAAAGAAGAAATATGCTCCTCTTTAAGAGATTCTGACTGAAAAGTGGCGACCAGCTACCTCGTTCTGCTTTCCTCAGCACCTTTAAAAATTTTCTCAACAATTTTGCCATGCGAACATATTCGATCTCTTTCTAACAAGCAACTCCTTTCTCACTACCATTAAGTGCAACTCCCGCGCACCCACTAACCCGTCGCTGTAAGTCACTCATACCCGTCCACTCCCATTTGTCGACTCTCTCTCACTCCTTCAACCCACCTGATTGTCATTATCTCTTTGTGTGTCTGTGTCACTGTCCCTTGTCTCACAGCTACGTTCTCCTTCGTTCTGTCCTACTAATACAGTCTCCACTCACTGTCACTGTCTATCTCTTACTTCTTTCATTCCGTCCACTGCTCTGTCTTTTCTCACTGTCAACATCTCTCTCTTCCTTGTTTTCATCATCACAGACTCTGTCTGTCATTATCACTCTCTCTCACCTACTTCCACTTTCTCTGTTCATTTATTCCTCCTCCACTGGCACTGTCTCCTTCACTCTCTTCCTAGCACTTTTCGGTCACTGTCAACTATGTCCCACTGCCTCTCTCTCTCTCTCTCTCTCTCTCTCTCTCCCTCTCTCTCTCTCTCTCTCTCTCTCTCTCTCTCTCTCTCTCTCTCTCTCTCTCTCTCTCTCTCACACACATACAACACATACACACACACACACACACACACACACACACACACACACACACACACACTGTTATGTCTCCTTCGCTCTTTCTATACCACGACCATTGTCTATTATCTTCCAGTACTTATTACTGTTTCGTCTGTTTCCCACTGCCACTATCTCTTCGTCTCTCACCATAAAAAAATGCGAATATGACCGCAGCCCAAAATTTTTGGGAAAATTTTTAAAGGTGCTGAGGAAGGTAGAATGCCGCAACTCGTGCCCAATCTTTCAGTCAGCGTCTTTTAAAACAGGAATATTAGCCTTTCTTGTGTCCTGACAAGATCATTTTTCCTCTTTTTCCCTTATTTTTGCTGCAACAGCACAGCATGTCACTCATATGAAAAGAACTTAATTGGCTAGTAAAGTTTTGATAATATATTTATGTTAAACTGAAAAACTAATTTTAAACCCCAGACCGGATTTAATGTGCACAAAAATTATGCAGTGTTCTAGCACAACAACAAGGGATTCCCATAACCCTTTTGAAGATAACGGAGACACTTTACAGCTAATTTCTCGGTGCTATATTGCTTTATAAATTACGTCTTCGCCTCCCGTTCGATACTACGTGCGTATTTTAGTCTACAAGTAATGTAACTTTGAATCTCGGTATCTCCGAAACGGGTAAAGATATCAACAAAATTTTCAAGGTTGCTCAGCATCGGGATCTCACGAATATATCTAAAGATTACATCCACTTGCTGTGCATAGACGTCTTAGAACCCGTTGCTCGTTTTCGTACACAAAACAATCTCTTTCGTGTTTTGTCAGGAACCGCCCATGAACTAAATGATGCCTCCATAAGCCCCTTAAGTGCACCATTGATCACATATAATGCCTAAGCTGGAGGAAGTGTGTAATATTCAAACTTTGACCCTGTACTGTAGGATAGTTAAAGTAAAAGTAAGCTTTTGCTGGGTGTACAAATGGTCCCTAGCTAATGTCGACATCTTTCTTTCACTAAAACAACCCGAAGTATGAGCCCCGGAATAATCCCGTTTTTACGCGAGGCGTTTTGGAATATGTATTCTGTCGCATGCGTACCTATGTTACGCAATTGATATTTTCCCAACTTGAGAGCGATAATTTGCATAGGTTAATGCGTGTAGCCAGTTACTGCAGAACAACGCGTAAAGCCTTCACTGAATATGATTTCTGAATCCCATTCCCAAGCCTACGCTAACTGGTGCAGGTCGTATATTACACTGAAGAGCCAGAGAAAGTGGTACAGCTGCCTCATATCGTATTGGGCCCCCACGAGGACGCAGAAGTGCCGCACACGACATGGCATGGACTCGCGGGTGTCTTTAAACCAAGAAGAGTGTTCCTGGAGACACTATGCAGCAATTCTGGACGTCTGGGATGTCGCATTGTCATTCTGGAAACACCCAAGTCAGTTAGAATGCACAATGGACATGGATGGGTACAGGTGATCAGACGGTATGATTAAGTACGCGTCATATATCAGAGTTGTATCTAGACATATCAGGGGTCCCTTATCACTCCAACTGCACACGCCCCACACCATTACAGAGCTTCCACTAGCTTGAACACCCCCTGTTGACATGCAGGGTCCATGTATTCATAAGGTTGTCTCCATTCCCGTACACGTCCATCCGCTCGATACAATTTGAAACGAGACTCGTTCGACCAGGTAACATGTTTCCAGTCATCAAGAGCCTAATGTCGGTGTTGACGGACCCAGGTGAGGCGTAAAGCTTTGTGGCGTGCACTCAGCAAGGCTACACGAATGGAACTTCGGCTCCGAAAGCGCATATCGATAATGTTTCGTTGTATGGTTCGTACGCTGACACTTGGCCCAGCATTGAAATCCGCAGCAGTTTGCGGAAGATTTGCACTTGTGACACACTGAACGTGTCTCTTCAGTCGTCGTTGATCCCGTCTTTGCAGGATCTTTTTACGGCCGCAGCGATGTCGGGGATTTGATGTTTTACAGGATTCCTGATATTCGCGGTACACTCGTGAAATCGTCATGACGGGAAAATCGCCACTTCATCGCTAGCTCGGAGATACCGTGTCCCATCGCTCGTGCGCCAACTATAATACCACGTTCAAAGTCATTTAAATCTTGATAACCTGCCACTTCAAAGGGAATTTCTGCACCTTGCCACTCTGTAGTAGGTTCTTACTGGTAACACCGACATCTCGTTAGCCTTGATGATTTTCCATACAGGAGATGTCCATGTTTTTTTTCATTTCAGTCAAGTCGCAGCGGGCGGCCAAGCATCGTTGTTTTTGTTCGGAGTCCAGACGTGCGGAACAAACATCACACACTCTTTTCTATTCTTCGAAACATTCTGCGCAATGTCTCGAACACTTGATTTAGAAACGTTGTTCCATTGCGTTGTTACAGTCTTGACATTATACAGAATGATAGGCTAGTCTCTTAGTACAATTAACTATAAACTTCGATACGGTTCTCACCTCTAATACAATTCGCGCTGTTGGATTTGAAGTAAAATAATGCTGTCGACGTAAACGGTGATTGCAGACTGGTCTGTGCAGCACTGCGCTCTGACGTCAGCACTCTTCCAGCCGAGGCCTACGAGAAAGACAGGCCGCGGCGCATACGTCACGGCGGTAGTCCTGCGCTCGCTCGCTCGCTCAAATTAGCAGACAAACTACGTTTCTACACCTGTTAACTCGTAACTGGGCGCGTCCGTACAAACTAAAACTGAATCTTCTACTGGAATCCGCTATTGTGGAATGTTACTGTTATTAGTCCCATAATGATGGGAAGTCCATGGGTATACTTATAATTTGTTGGGGCTGTACTGGCGTACAATAAAATAAAATCATGCTAAAATGATTATCAGTTGCATAAGGCACCACTTCCGGCATGTAATGAGTACTGTTAAGCAGAAGAGACTAATTGCTATAAACAAGCCGTTATACCATTTATCTCGAGTATTGATATTAAATTAAATTTTGCTGCAGTACTGTTAATCAATAAGACTTAATAATAGCAGAGTCCAGTGGAAGATGCAATTCTCGTTAGTACTTACACGCCCAGCTCCGAGTGAACAGGAAATGTATTTTGTCTGCTGAGCTGAGCGAGCGAGCGAGTCCAGGAGTACCTTCGTGGCGTACACGCCGCGGACTGTCTTTCTCGTAGGCCTCGTCTTCCAGCGATGGTAGCATGCGGAACCTCTAGAGGGCGTGTCTACGCCGACGTCTCTCATTCGTTGCTGTGTGTGGCAGCGACTGTCCTTACTTGTGGTTCTGTCGTGAAGTACCATCTCTGACATGGGACCTCTTTCATTTATTTTAATCGTGTCTGAGCTACATCTGTAATTAATTAATACGCTATATATACTTGATTACAAATACAAGTAAATGATAGTTATTCATTCATATGTACATTCATGATCTTCACATATTGTAAGTCGTCATTATTGTCTAAAGCAAGGCTCATATCTCTCTCCAGTGTTCGGCACACTTCACTGCAGCGTCGTTGGCCAACCACAGGTCTTGGAAAGTGCATGGGGCCAGCAAAGATGGACAGGTCAGCAGGTGTGTCATGGTTTGTTTTCCTCCACATTGGCAGGGCTCTTCTTCGGCGTATCCCCACTTGATCAGGTTATCCTGTGATCTTCCCATTTGACATCAAAGTCTATTTAGGCTCTTCCAGACTCTCCATTCCAATTGTGATCCAGCAGGAAGTTTTTCTTTAATGTTCCAACTTTTCAGACTGCCTTTATACAATTTCTGTCTCCACATTGATTCTCTAGTTGTAGACTGACTTTCGGTTAGTGGACGTTCAACTTTTATGAAGTCTTTCCTAGATTTAAGTCTTGCCTCCGCTGGCTGGTGTGCGTACAGGGGATGTCTTCTATCTTCGCACTGCCTGCTTAGTTCGGCCATCGCCAACGTTTGCCGTCTGATCTGTGTGTGTGTGGGGGGGGGGGGGGGGGCTATTCCAGAACACATATAAAGGAGATCACGGTTTGTAGGCTTCAGGCATCCCGTGATTAATCGACATGAGGCATTCAGTGCTGCGTCTAGCTTCTGAGCATGTGTCGATCTTCTCCAGACGGGGCATGCATATTCAGCTGGAGCAAAGCACAATGCCAGGGATGATGCACGTAGAATTTCAGGGTTTGCTCCCCAGTGTGAGTTGGTAAGTTTACGGATTATGCCGTTCCGTGTGTTGACTTTCGCTCTAGTTTTCTCTACGTGTTTCTTGTAAGACAATGTTCTATCTAACGTGACTCCAAGATAAACTGGGTTTGGGCAGTGTTGAAGTTTAACTGAGTTCCATTCCAATTGTAATTCCCTGTTTGCTTCCTTGTTGTTTAGATGAAATAAACAAGTCTGCGTCTTTGCTGGATTAGGTCGAAGCTGGTTCCCGTTGTAATATTCAGTTAGTTCTTCTAAGGCATCTGTTAGGTTTCTCTCAATCTGTTTGATTAATCTAGATTGGCATGCAATGGCTACATCATCAGCAGAGATAAAGCTTCTTGTCGTCGGTCCAACTGGTTGGTCATTTGTATACAGATTAAAAAGTAGGGGGGACAAAACACTACCTTGTGGGAGCCCGTTCTTCTGGTTCCTCCAGCGACTTCTTTGTTCTTGAAATTCCACATAGTATCTTCTGCTGGAGATCAGTGATCTCACAACTTCAGTAAGGTGGTAGTTTCCCGTCATTTTGAAAATTTTTCCCAGGAGGATTTTGTGGTTTTTCGTGTCGTAAGCTGCTGATAAGTCGACAAACACCACGCCATTTTTTTCTCCCTTCTCAAAACCGTCCTCTATGTATTGTGTTAGGCAGAGGACCAGGCCAGTGCAAGATTTACCTGGTCTTAATCCTGCTTGTTGTGGAATGATTTGCCTTTCTAGTTGTGGTGCTATTTTATTCAAGATAAGACGTTCATATAGCTTGAAAGGGCAACACAGCAGCGATATTGGACGATAGTTCTTAGCATTATCTCTTGGTTTACCTGGCTTTGGAATAGCTACTACCTTGGCCTTCAACCATAGCTTAGGTATCGTCTTGTTTGACCAGCAGAGATTATAGAGTTCTAAAAGCCATTCCTTAACTATGGGCCCTAGGTTCTGTATAAATTCATTAATGACGTCGTCGGGAGCCGCGGCCTTCCTGGTTTTCAAGGAACTGATAGCAGCTTCCAGTTCTATTGAAGTGAAGTATGGCTCAGGTGGTATTTCAGTCACTTGTGGCCTCTTACATGAGGTGGCAGTCTTACTCTTCCTGGTTGGTTTACCATTCAAAAGGAGCTACGTCTAAAACCTCTTTCATCGGACGACACCACAAAAGTTATGACCGTGCGGTTCTAGGCGCTTCAGCCTGGAACCGCGTGACCGCTACGGTCGCAGGTTCGAATCCTGCCTGGGGCATGGATGAGTGTGATATCCTTAGGTTAGTTAGGTGACTGATGACCTCAGAAGTTAAGTCGCATAGTGCTCAGAGCCATTTGAACCACAAAAACTATCACCTTCCAACCTAACCTAGACCTCGGGCTAAGCTACAGAGCGGTTTGTCTCCTCAATCGCGTTATTTGCTTTCACATTCGTTGGCATCGCCATCTCACAACCAAACTGTCACTTTTTAATCGTACGTAGACCTCATCTGTAGATGAGCAAACCAAACTGGTAAAGGAAAAATAAATTATCATAAAAAGTGACTGGTCACAACTTCTACAACCTTTCAACACATATAAAAATTAATTCCTAGTAACAAGTGCTCTATACTAACCGCGTTCTGGCATATCTCGCGTGGCCAGTACGTTCCTTTCTAATACGTAAGAATCCAGTTTGTCGAAGGCACCTGTGTACAAATGCAAAAGCACTGTGACGCTGCTGCTGCCACTGCGGCAACAGCTTAGCAATGCGTCGCATTCAGTAAACCCAAACACACGGCTCACATTGGCCAACTCTTCATCGTCAAATATATCTTTACTCGTACCACTGTTAACGTACAACAAACTCTGCCGTAATTTTGTCAGTAGAGTTACAGGTTCACCTTTTAAAAGATATGGTGCCTAACGATACTACATCTACATCTACATTTATACTCCGCAAGCCACCCAACGGTGTGTGGCGGAGGGCACTTTTACGTGCCACTGTCATTACATCCCTTTCCTGTTCCAGTCGCGTATGGTTCGCGGGAAGAACGACGGCCGGAAAGCCTCCGTGCGCGCTCGAATCTCTCTAATTTTACATTCGTCATCTCCTCGGGAGGTACAAGTAGGGGGAAGCAATATATTCGATACCTCATCCAGAAACGCACCCTCTCGAAACCTGGACAGCAAGCTACACCGCGATGCAGAGCGCCTCTCTTGCAGAGTCTGCCACTTGAGTTAGCTAAACATCTCCGTAACGCTATCACGCTTACCAAATAACCCTGTGACGAAACGCGCCGCTCTTGTTTGAATCTTCTCTATCTCCTCCGTCAACCCGATCTGGTACGGATCCCACACTGATGAGCAATACTCCAGTATAGGTCGAACGAGTGTTTTGTAAGCCACGTACTTTGTTGATGGACTACATTTTCTAAGGACTCTCCCAATGAATCTCAACCTGGTACCCGCCTTACCAACAATTAATTTTGTATGATCATTCCACTTCAAATCGTTCCGCACGCACACTCCCAGATATTTTACAGAAGTAACTGCTACCAGTGTTTGTTCCGCTATCATATAATCATACAACAAAGGATCCTTCTTTCTATGTATTCGCATTACATTACATTTGTCTATGTTAAGGGTCAGTTGCCACTCCCTGCACCAAGTGCCTATCCGCTGCAGATCTTCCTGCATTTCGCTGCAATTTTCTAATGCTGCAACTTCTCTGTATACTACAGCATCATCCGCGAAAAGCCGCATGGAGCTTCCGACTCTATGCTACAGCGAAATGTTAGTCTGTGCGTTATTCGGTTTTAAAATAATGTTTTTGCTTAATTTACTGCATGAATATGTTGCGAATTGTAAAACAAGTACCCTAATCCATCACAGATTTTAAGGTTATGTTCATTGGTGAAATCTACGAAAATTTTGGAAAAAAAACAAGAGAAAGGCAAAGTGGCGAACTACTCCCATTTCTTTCCATCTTCGAATTAGAACGAAACATCTGGAATTAATACGGGAATAAAATGGTTCAAATGGCTCTGAGCACTATGCGACTTAACTTCTGAGGTCATCACTCGCCTAGAACAGAACTAATTAAACCTAACTAACCTAAGGACATCACATACATCCATGCCCGAGGCAGGATTCGAACCTGCGACCGTAGTGGTCGCTCGGCTCCAGACTGTAGCGTCTAGAAACACACGACCACTCCGGCCGGCGGGAATACAAAATTACACTACTCAATGTCATATTTCTCGCCTTTACTGATGACCTATCAGTAAGAAAAGCTGAAAGAAAGCCCATCTTCCGATGGAAAAGATGGCGAAATATTGAAAGTATTGATCATACGTAATATATACCGGAGAAAACAGAAGAACCGTACGCGATGATTATGTCTGTGGGAGTACTCGTAACGACCACTCTTTTCCTGATAAAGTAACAAACGTACTTTTCAGTGAGTAATCTCCTTTCGAGAAAGTTTAAATGAAAGTGTTAGATACCAAGCAGTTAATGAGTTCGTACAAAGACAAAAACGGAATCTCCAGTGGCATAAGATCCGGATTCCAGCGCTAAAATTCCAGGCATGATGGGTGACCAACATACTGCTGTTGAAAAAATGTTATCTGGAGACCTTAAAATGCGTTATAACACTATTACAGTTGGCCAAATGAAATCAAATTACAAACTAGGAGGTAGGGTCTGTATTAAGCACTTACCTGTTAGGCGGAGTGGATCAGTATAGTGACGTACAATAATTCACAGATTTTCTCGTTCTTCTTTAGTTCTAAGTCCTTTTCACTTACCTGAAAAAATAAAAAAATAAACATAGTCATACGTGAAAAAACAATTCTCAGATAATCTTAGCTTATTGTTCCTCTTTTAATGTAATTAAGGAAATATTTGACCGTCAGTGCTGAGGGTTCCTGCTGCTTAATGTGGAATCCAAACTACACTGCAATTCGTTTTCATGATAAGACAAATGGTTTCAAGGGATCATCGCATCAGTCATCAATACAAAGATAGTTCCCAGTTGACTTTGGAGAATTTACCTTCTAATCAATATTAGAGTGTGCGTTACAAAGTCTTACATGACAGGAAACATTCAGCAGGTTTAAGAGGGAAGATACTAGCTGGCAGTGTAAATAAAGTCATCAGTGAACACCCCTTAAGAGATACCCACTTTCTCATTGTTTATTTAATACAATGTAAATAATACAAATAGAATTTTTTTGAAATAATGTTGTTATGTGGCTTCGTGGAGGGATCATAGCAATTTTTATGGGTTTAAAGTTGCGCAACTCCGATAGTCTGTCACATGAAAAACGATGCGTTTGGGATTCCACATAACCGCCCATTGAAGTACTTAGCAATAAGTTGCTGTATAATTATACACTGAAGCGCCAAAGAAACTGGTATAGTCATGCGTATTCAAATACAGAGATATATAAACAGGAGGAATACGGCGCTGCGGTCGGCAACGCCTTTATAAGACAATAAGTGTCTGGCGCAGTTGTTAGATCGGTTACTGCTGTTACAGTGGCAGGTTATCAAGATTTAATTGAGTTTCAACGTGGTGTTACAGTCGGCGCACCAGCGAGGGGACACAGCATCTACGAGGTAGCGATGGTGTGCGTATTTTCTCGTATGACCCTTTCACGAGTGTACCGTGAATATCAGGAATCCGGTAAAACATCAAATCTCCGACATCGCAGCGGCCGGAAATAGACACTGTAAGAACGGGACCAACGACGACTGAAGGGAAACATTCAAAGTGACAAAAGTGAAACCCTTCCGCAAATTGTTGCAGATTTCAGTGCTGGGCCGTCAACAAATGTCAGCGTGCGAGCCGAGCGGTCTAGGGCGCTGCAGTCATGGACTGTGCGGCTGGTCCCGGCGGAGGATCGAGTCCTCCCTCGCGCATGGGTGTATGTGTTTGTCCTTATGATAATTTAGGTTAAGTAGTGTGTAAGCTTAGGGACTGATGACCTTAGCAGTTAAGTCCCATAAGATTTCACACACATTTGAACATTTCAGCGTGCGAACCATTCAATGAAATATCATCGATATAGGCTTTCGGAGCCGAAGGCCCAATCGTGTAAGCTTGATGACTGCACGCCACAAAGTTTTACGCCTCGCCTGGACCCGTCAACAGCGACGTTGGACTGTTGTTGGGTGGAAACATGTTGCCTGGTCGGACGAGTCTCGTTTCACATTGTAGCGAGTGGATGGAGGTGGACGGGTATGGAGACAACCTCATAAATCCATGGATCCCGCATGTCGGCAGGGGACTGTTCAAGCTGGTGGAGGTTCTGTAATGGTGTGGGGCGTGTGCCGTTGGAGTGATATAGGACCCCTGATTTGTCTAGGTACAACTCTGGCAGGTGACACGTACATAAGCATGCTGTCTGTCACCTGCATCCATTCACGCCCATTGTGCATTCTGACGGACTTGGGCAATTCCAGCAAGACAATGCGACACCCCACACGTCCACAATTGCTACAAAGTGGCTCCGGGAACAATCCTCTGGGTTTAAACACTTCCGCTGCCCATCAAACTCTCAAGACACGAACATTCTTGAGCATATCTGGGATGCACTGCAACGTGCTATTTAGAAGAGATGCCCACCCCCTCATACTCTTAAGGATTTATGGACAGCCGCGCAAGGTTCATGGTGTCAGTTCCCTCCAGCACTACTTCAGACATTAGACGAGTGCATGCCACGTCGTGCTGCGTCACCTCTGCGTGCTCGTGACGGCCCTACACGATATTAGGCAGGTGTACCATTTTCTTTGGCTCTTCAGTGTAATAAAAGCGGAATTTCTGTATGAATTCAGGCACATCACAGCTCATGAAATACAATATTTTTTGCGCTCTCAGTATTTTCACGTATTTATAACCCGTTGACGTGCACTGTGGTATACGATCGTAAATTGCTGTTCCTACCTCCCAGATGTACCAGGAGACGAGGTACTCGAATTAAAAAGGGTGTAAGACAGAGACGCAGTCTTTCACCCCTACTGTTAAATTTATACAACGATGAAAATAAAAGGAAGGTTCAGTAGTGGGATTAAAATTCAGGGGGAAAGGATATCAGTGATAAGATTTGCTGATGACACTGAGTGAGAATGAAAAGCAGGACCTACTGAATGAAATGATCCGCCTAATAAGTGCAAAACCTGGGCTGAAAGTAAGCCGAAAAAGATGACGGTAACGGGGACCAAAGGAAATGAGATAAGCGATAAATTTAACATCAAAATTGGTGAACACGAAGTGGATGAAGTGTAGGAAATATTCTACTTTGAAAGTAAAATAGCACATGCTGCATGAAGCAAGGACGATAGAAGGAGCAGACTAGCACAAACAAAGAGGGCAACATAAGTCTATTTGAGGAAGACATTCATGAGGATGTACGTCCGGAACATAAGTTAACGAATCATGGAATGTACGAACATCAGAAATGGGAAGAATCGAACTGCCTGAGATGTTATGCTATAAAAAGATGCTGAAAAGTAGTGTTTCATGAATACTGGTGTTTCCACGGTCAACATTCGCACCAGCTGACTTAAAGATTATTTTTCACCAGACGCGTTTCGCTTTTGTTTCCAAAGTATCTCCAGGGGCCTTTTGAGTTTTGGCATCTTGTTTACATCTTTTGCCCAGAAAATCATATGCACAGTTTTTTGGGACAGAAAAGGAGTATTGCTTGTGGAATTTCTGCCTCGTAATGAGACAATCAATGCAGCAGCTTACTGTAAGACATTGCACAATCTGCGCCGTTCAATTCAGGACAAAAGACGTGGTAAGTTGAGCAAGGGCATCGTTTTGCTGCAAGACAATGCCCGTCCGCATGTGGCAAATGAGACCAAAGATCTCATCACATCTTTTCGATGGGAAACTGTAGATCATCCTCTGTACGTACAGCCTCGATCTTGCGCCCAGTGACTACCATCTGTTCCTACACTTGAAGAAGCACCTGGGCAGTCAGCGTCTTCAAGACAACGAAGTCAAAACAGTGGTGATGCAGTGGTTAACAAGTCAGGTGGCAGACTTCTATGAGGAGGGTATTCAAAAACCGGTACAACGTTATGACAAGTGCCTCAATATTGACGGAAATTATGTAGAAAAGTAGATTAAGGTACAGGCTTTCATGTAAAAATAAAATTATTGAGATATCTTAGCACGTTTTTTTTTTAATTTCAAAGCGGTACTTACTTAAAAAACACGCCTCGTACTACGTATTTCTTGTATTTTGATTTTGAAAAATGTCTAGGAGCTTGTGTCGGGCTTCGATAGCGGAAAAGTAATGGCCTATCGCCACAGCAGTGTATCTATTTGCGTTGTTGCTGTTCGCGTTAGTCAGGATCCCACAACTTTCATTCGAATACACATTATCCAATCACATTAATGTGACCACCTATCTAAAGCATGGACACCCAACTACCTTCAGCAGTGCAGTCCGCTGCGTGACGTGCAGGAAGAGAGTCGGCGACGTTCTGGAAGGTACCAACACGGATGTGACGTCATACTGACTCCAGTGCAGTGACCAGTAATCGTTTCTTTTGGAAGTCAGATAAATCACTCTGTTACCGCATTACGACAATGACTGCACTGTTTCCCGCGTCCCCCCCCCCCCTCCCCCCCGGTAGGCTTTATATACCCTAAAATGCTAGAGCCGTCATCTGCCGCCAGTAAGTGGTAACTGCATGTTCACGTCGAACACACAGGTGGCGGTGACACTGGTGTGACTGGCCTATGTAGAACTAACGGGTTCGGGAACGCGTTACTCGGTGCCACGCACGAATCTAACTGCCCACGCACTTAGCCCACGAGAGAACAAACACACTGTTAGTTGGCCGTGCAGGACAGTACAGCTACATCAAGAACCTTGTGTCAGTGCAAGGGCTTCACTGCAGGAAGACAAGCACCCAAGCGGACAGGGTAACGACGTCTGGAGCGTGACACGCTGTCAGCACGGCCATCATTGCTGCGGCTTCCCAAGACGCGGCAACAGAGAAATGATGAAAACAGTCTCGACACCTTGTAGCCTCCCCAGACGAACGCAGTTTCCGCGAACGGCATCACTGTGGTCTCATCCGCGTGTTGAGACTCCGAGGAGAACTAACAGGGCTACCAGTATCCGAATAGTAGTATCTGAATAGTAGTTGAGGGGACGCTGTTGGTAGCCCATCGGTTCATCCGGGCGGACAGTTGCTCAACAGTTCGTTAAGTAGGAGGAGATGACCACAGCCGATAGGAATATTACAATTTTCAGCAATACCGTCAACTGTAATTTCACACAATAAATTGATTTTAAAATTACAGTTAATGGTAATGCTGAAAATTGTAAGCTATGCTGAACGGAAAAAATTCGCAACACCCTGAGGTTGGTAGGCGTGTTTTCACATCTGAAAGATGATGTCTATTCCAATTTCGCACCATTCACATAAGAGTGGCGCAAGTAGAGCCAATATGAGGATGCAAATCAGGTCTGCTTGAAATGCACGCAGTAACGATCGTGAGAGTTATCTTGGGGATTGGAACTGGTGAGTTGATGTTAGTCAAGACTGCCTGTAAGGCGACAAAGACGCCATTGTTAACACTTCCCAGAGTTTGAACAAAGTCGTGGGATGGGGGTTACGAGAAACTTGATGTTCCTTCTGCGATGTAGCAGAAAGATTTGGTCAGGAATGTAGCCACTGTATATGATTGCTAGCAGCGGTGGTCGCGAGAATATAGGGTCACAAGAAGACCGGGCTTCGGACGACCATGTGGCACTACCATCATCTTTTGCTATGGCTGCATCTGCAACAGCGATTTAAGCCGTAGTTGACATCACAGTGTCACAATGAACTGTAACAAATCGGTTACTTCAAGGACAGCTCCGAGCTAGATGCCGTGTAGCGTACATTCCAATGACCTCGAACCATGTCAAGTGAGAGCTCATTGGAGGTCAGAGTGGGAGTCTGTTGTGTTTTCTGACGAAATCTGGTTCTGCCTCGGTGCCAGTGATGGGTTGGGTTGTTTGGGGGAAGAGACCAAACTGCGAGGTCATCGGTCTCATCGGATTGGGGAAGGACGGGGAAGGAAGGCGGCCGTGCCCTTTCAATGGAACCATCCCGCCAATTGCCTGGAGTGATTTAGGGAAATCACGGAAAACCTAAATCAGGATGGTCGGACGCGGGATTGAACCGTCGTCCTCCCGAATGCGAGTCCAGTGTGCTAACCACTGCGCCACCTCGCTCAGTAGTATCAGTGATGGCCGCGTGATCCTCGAAAGGAGGCCAGTTGAGGGACAGAGGCCACCTTCTCTCCGTGCTAGACACACTGAACCAACAAATGGAGTTATGGACTGGGGTGCGATTACGTTTGACAGCAAGAGCACTCTCGTGGTTACCCCAAGCGCCCTGAATGCAAAATTGTATGTCATTCTCGTGATTCTTTTGCTGCCATTCATGAACAGTTTTCCAGAGGATGTTTTCCAACAGGATAAAGCTCGATCACCTACCGTTCTTGTAATCCAACATGCTCTACAGTACGTCGACATTTTACCTTGGTCTGCTCTATCAGCAGGTCTGTCTCCAGTCGAGCACATACGGGACATCATCGAACGCGACGCCAGCGACGTCCACGAAGAGCATTAAACAGCCATCCCTGTGCAGACCGACCAAGAGCAACAGGCACAGAACTCCATCCCAGAAACTGACATCTGGCAGTCGTACAACACAATGCATGCACGTTTGCATCTTAGGATTCAACATTCTGGCAGTTACACCGGCTATTAATGTACCAGTATTTCACATTTGCAATCACTGATCTCTCGCTTACATTAACTTGTGATCCTGCAATGTTAATCACTTAAATATGTTACCTAGTCAAACTTATTTCCGAAATTTTATCAGTATTCATGAATTATTTTTTGGTGTTGCGAGTTTTTTTCCGTTATTGTACGCAGCATTCGGCTGACAGAGGTTCAGCACCTGCCGTGATGGCTAGGGTTGCCATTCCGTACACAACACGATCACTCCTGGATCACAGAATTGGCGATTTAGTCAGCAGGCCCTATCTTCGAGGTTCCCGTGATGTTATCTTCAACGAGATAACACAAGACTGCCTCTTGCCAGCGCTGTCCTATCTTACGTCACTTCCTCTGGTGCCCTGAGCAGCACTTCAGATCTCTCAGCAAAAGGAAACATCTGGTCACGGGTTGTCGGTAGGCCACTACGACTGGTGACATCTGGCGTACAGTTGAGGCACCTAGGAATTTTGTGCCACTGTCTGTCATCTAAGCTCAATCCGAGTCGATGACAGGCCGGATCTGTTGCTGCCAGAGCTGGCAGCTGTCCTTACTGAATTGCACACCTCTTACACCCAATCCAAATGACCCACAAATTTAATGTACACTGCTGACCATTAAAATTGCTACACCAAGAAGAAATGCAGATGATAAAAGGGTATTCATTGGACAAATATATTATACTAGAGCTGACATGTGATTACATTTTCACGCAATTTGTATGCATAGATCCTGAGAAATCAGTACCCAGAACAACCATCTCTGGCCGTAATAGCGGCTTTGATACGCCTGGGCATTGAGTCAAACAGAGCTTGGATGGCGTGTACAGGTACAGCTGCCCATGCAGCTTCCACACGATACCACAGTTCATCAAGAGTAGTGACCGGCGTAGTGTGACGAGCCAGTTGCTCGGCCACCATTGACCAGACGTTTTCAATTGGTGAGAGACCTGGAGAATGTGCTGACCAGGGCAGCAGTCGAACATTTTCTGTATCGAGAAAGGCCCGTACAGGACCTGCAACATGCGGTCGTGCATTATCCTGCTGAAATGTAGGGTTTCGCGGGGATCAAAAGAAGGATAGAGCCACGGGTCGCAACACATCTGAAATGTAACGTCCACTGTTCAAAGCGCCGTCAATGCGAACAAGAGGTGACCGAGATGTGTAACCAATGGCACCCCATACCATCACGCCGGGTGATACGCCAGTATGGCGGTGACGAATACACGCTTCCAATGTGCGTTCACCGCGATGTCGCCAAACACGGATGCGACCATCATGATGCTGTAAACAGAACCTGAATTCATCCGAAAAAATGAAGTTTTGCCATTAGTGCACCCAGGTTCGTCGTTGAGTACACCATCGCAGCGTCAAGGGTAACCGCAACCATGGCAGCTGAAAGTCCGTGCTGCTGCAAACGTCGTCGAACAGTCCGTGCAGATGGTTGTTGTCTTGCAAACGCCCCCATCTGTTGACTCGGGGATCGAGACGTGGCTGCACGATCCGTTACAGCCATGCGGATAAGATGCCTGTCATCTCGACTGCTAGTGATTAGAGACCGCTGGGAATCAGCACGGCGTTCTGTATTACCCTCCTGAACCCACCGGTTCCATATTCTGCTAACAGTCATTGGATCTCGACCAACGCGAGCAGCAATGTCGAGATACAATAAACCGCAATCGCGATAGGCTACAATCCGACCTTTATCAAAGTCGGAAACGTGATGGTACGCATTTCTCCTCCTTACACGAGGCATCACAACAACGTTTCACCAGGCAACGCCGGTCAACTGCTGTTTGTGTATGAGAAATCGATTGGAAACTTTTCTCTTGTCAGCACGTTGTAGGTGTCACCACCGGCGCCAACCTTGTGTGAATGTTCTGAAAAGCTAGTCATTTGCATATCACAGCATCTTCTTCCTGTCGGTTAAATTTGAGTCTGTAGCACGTCATCTTCGTGGTGTGGCAATGTTAATGGCCAGTAGTGTATATTCTTCCTACTGAAGTGTACGTGCACAGTAAGTAACACTTCGTTATTTGCAGTCCACCCCTGGTGTTGTAGGTTTAGCGGCCAGCAGTGTAGCTGGGTGTAAGTAAGACGCGCCGGCGGAGTTGCTCGGGTGAGGCACGCGTGAGGCGAATGAGTCCGGCGCTGGCCGGTGGCCGCGGGCTTTCCTGCCCGACGTGGGCGGCCGCTCCGCAAGCAAACACGCCGGCCCAGGCCGAGGGGGGACGCGCCGCCAATGTAAACCGCACGCCGTAGGCGCTGCCGCAACCGCAGCCGACGCACGGGAGGAAGCGGACGCGCCGCGGCGCGCCGCACAACACCTCAACTCTGCTAGGCCCGCGGCGGGTGGTCCCCGGTGACCACTGCATTCATCAGTGTTATCGTAGCCACCGTCGGATGGTGACAACTCTGCCTAAATACGAGCGTTATGTTAAAAGTAACTACCGTTTCCATGTGGCGTGCGTACCAGTGGGAGCAACGGAACAGTTTCGTCACTCGCTCACGCAGTAGGTCGGTATCAGTGATCACTACAGGGTGAAAATTATTTAAACCGTCGTTGCACGGGACACCAAAGCAAATATTTTTCTAATGTATTTTCCTGTGAAGATTTTCTAAACCGATACAGAGAGTTTTAAATGCGAACATTTTTAGGTTAGGCTTTACCGTAACTGTTATTGACATTAAATGAAGCAACAAGTTTACTGTTACCAGTCACCATTTTATTTATTTCCACGACGCGTTTCAAAGGTGTAAAACTCCATCATCGGGTGGATTTACATTAGTTAGTACGACAACACACCAAAAGGAACTTGTGACCACTGAAGGCAGTGCCACAAGTTACTCCAAAAAATCGTAACACAACACACACACAAATGTCGTACTAACTAATGTAAATCCACCCGATGATGGAGGTTTAAAGCTTTGAAACGCGTCGTGGAAATAAATAAAACGGTGACTGGTAACAGTAAACTTATTGTTTCATTTAATAACAGAGAGTTTTGTTTGGTCGAAACATAATAAAATCAACAAACACTTTTTCTAATGTGTTTTTCTGCGAGGCACCGTTTTACCAGGATACGATATGTTATTTACGGTAGAAAAATGTTCTCTGCGCTCGCTGGTAGTACACCGCGTTCTGCAGTCGCCCACCGCGGCGCTCGAGGTTAGAGCAAAATGATGATGGGCGATAACAGGCCGAAACCGATCGTGTTCTAAATAAAGGACCTTACGCTATTTTCAACCTCTGGTACAATTAATTCAATTACAAGTAGTGGTCCGAGAAAACCTGCGTTGATTTGTAAACGAATGTTACGCCGGCGAGTCATGTTCTATCTAACACGGTCTAAGACTGCAGAACTGTCCTCAATTTCTCCTGCTGCTGCTACTATCCGGGCAACTCACCCTTTTCTGATTCAACAGGGATTTTGTAAACAAAGTTGCCCATCACTCACATCCAAAGCATTCTTGAGGGTCAAATGAGAGGATCGAGTAGGGCATGATACAGGATCACTTCCACCAATTCACTGTTTTGGAAACTGTCGGTTCAAGAACAGACGCACAGAACGACTAAAACGTGCCGGCGTCCCATAATGCTGGAACCACATGCGCTACCTCATAGCGAGTGGCACGTCATCCAGCAATTCCGGCAATGGTGTGACGAGGAAATTGTAGTAAAAATGGTTCAAATGGCTCTAAGCACTATGGGACATCTGAGGTCATCAGTCCCCTAAACTTAGAACTACTTAAACCTAACTAACCTAAGGACATCACACACAGCCATGCCCCAGGCAGGATTCGAACCTGCGACCGTAGAAGCAGCGCAGTTCCGGACTGTAGCACCTAGAGCCGCTCGGCCACAGCGGCCGGAGACATTGTAGTAATGCCTGCTATTTAATGTCCTAGGCAGGTGATATGGACAGTCAAACTGTCACCAACACATGCCCAAAGTTTCACGTACAACCGCACTCGATGAGTGCAAGTCAAGGTAGCAAGACGATTAAACTCACTACAGACTTGCGAACTGTGGATCTTCAATACTCCATCACGCCCCAACGATGCTTCACATTGCCGGCCGGAATGGCCGTGCGGTTCTAGGCGCTACAGTCTGGAACCGAGCGACCGCTACGGTCGCAGGTTCGAATCCTGCCTCGGGCATGGATGTGTGTGATGTCCTTAGGTTAGTTATGTTTAATTAGTTGTAAGTTCTAGGCGACTGATGACCTCAGAAGTTAAGTCGCATAGTGCTCAGAGCCATTTGAACCATTTGATGCTTCACATTTAAACAGCACAGAGGGTGGAAATGTTTAGATGTATTTGACACTGTTCCAGGTACCACTGCGGAAACTGTTCTCTGAGTGGGTTATCATCTGGTCCCAGGTCGCGCACACGTTATAAGTGAAATGGACGTAACAGTTGCTTATGAAGGACGCTTCCTAAATTCGTCTGACTGGTCCCGATGTTACATATGAGTGCTGTTGGATGGTTCTTGCCCCACATGCTGCAGGACAGCTTCCTCAAATCGCTAAATTCGTATCGTCCGGCTTCGTCCCTGTCTAGGTAATCAGCAAAATTACGCTGTCTCACGCTGACGTTGATACACAGCAGTAAACGTCGAGTGATGCGATTGCGACATCGTTGTTCATAAACCCAGTGTGTTGCTCGTCCGTTGTGGTTCCCTACGTAGGCAGTACCAACCATACAGTGCACTCAAAAATGGTTCAAATGGCTCTGAGCACTATGGGACTCAACTGCTGAGGTCATTAGTCCCCTAGAACTTAGAACTAGTTAAACCTAACTAACCTAAGGACATCACAAACATCCATGACCGAGGCAGGATTCGAACCTGCGACCGTAGCGGTCTTGCGGTTCCAGACTGCAGCGCCTTTAACCACACGGCTACTTCGGCCGGCACAGTGCACTCACTTCAGGTCTATTGCCCCATTGGAAAAGAAGTGCTGTGCTAGGTCAAGAAGTTCAACTAAATGTGAATGTAAAACAACTATTACAACTGAAAAGGTAAGTATGCCCTCTACTGGTATAACAGGAACCGTTACAACAACGAATCAGTCATTACAACTGACGAGCGAAAGAGCCCTCTACCAGATTATAAACAATGCTCACAGGTAATTGTGACATTAGAGAAAAATATTTGTTTCGGTGTCCCGTGCAACCTCCGAGAGTTTGTCGGCTCAAATAATTTTCACTCTGTATAGTAAACTGGTACCCATTGAAATCACAACACTATAAAGGACAGCAAATAACCAAATTTTACTTATTGCGCTTATACAAGCTGAGGTGCGTCAGACAGGCCACCTCAGATATATCCAGAATCAGTAAATATATCTAGCTGCGGTTTTCGCCAAGTTATAGAGGAAAATATGGCGAATTTCCTGACGTTCACAAGTAATTTTTGTCGTTTGTAGTCACCGAATTACGACACCGATTTTGTTTGTCTTTTCCAATGAAATTATGTATTTGTTTCCGTGGCATTTGAAACAAGCTTCTAAGATAACTTCAACGACTTCACATATATGCGACTTGATCAAACAGAATCAAGATAACAGCGCCGTCCACCACTGTGCAGTCGTCAGGAGAAGAGGTTCCACAAATGTCGGCCCTATTGTACCAAATGTAAGCAAGCGCGTAGCTCAGCAATAGTTAGTGTGTCTGTTATTATGGCTGTCATCACAAGTGCTCAAAATGTTGACACGTTGTTAAGTCATATGTAGAAACAAAAAGCATTTTGAATTTCGTCTAGAGTACTAATAGCACAGGCCCGTGTTATAACGCATTTCATGCCTTTGTGGAATAGCTGGTGTTTCCTAACAGTTCTCTTGTTTTAATTTTCGCCACGGATAAAACTACAGAAGTTTTAATTTTGGGGGTACTTACTTGGGTAAGAGTGGATTTTCAAGTGACGATTAGTGCGTGATGCGAAGATTCACCTGACCATTGTTTGCAAACGATGTTTCCTCGGTAAACATAATGTTGCGTAGATATGCCGCTTCATTTTGCACTTTTCGTAGATAACATTGGGAGAACTGTAACCAAATTTGGAAGTCATTACCATGAAGCTGTAGATGCACTGAAATGTGAATCGCATGAAAAGTGATGGAATGTACCATTCGCACAACAATCGTTTGACTGATCCCTCTGGATACCTGTTGTGATATTGTGGGTTATTGCGGCTAAAATGACAGTTTCATTTCTTTCATCCTTTTCCTTTGGCGTATTTCACTCTCCACACTTCCAATTTATAGAATTTTTTTAAATAATTTCTGCAAAGACAGATCGTGACTGCTTGGCACGATCTGGATACCCTTTAGCAGAACGACCACATCGTGGCTCTAATAGTTTGGCGGCAATTGCTATAAACAGTGTTAACGTTTTCTAATTTCGTATACAGTGCGACTGTCTCAATAGCTATTGGAGGAAGTTATCCAACTGCTACAACAACAGAACACAGACTGATGGGCTTCAAGCGCATAGGTAAACACAAGAACCGTGCCTGAGTTATGTATAGGTACAATAGGACCGACGTTTGTGGAACCTCTGCGGCGCTGTTATTTTGATACTGTTTCACAAAGTCCCATGCATGTCATGTCGCTAAATTTCTCTTCGAAATTTCTTTCAAATGCCAAAAACGCATATAATTCTATTAGAAAAAAAAGTCGGTATCGTGACACGGCGACTATAAATGATAAAAGTTATTTCGAAAACCGCTGCACCTCGATATTTTTATTTATTCTCGATATACACTGAAAAGCCAAAGAAACTGGTACTCTTGCCTGATATCGTGTGGGGAAAGCACGAACACGCAGAAGTGCGGCAACACGACGTGGCACGGACTCGACTAATGTCTGAAGTAGTGCTAGAAGAAACTGACACCATGAATCTTGTAGAGCTGTCCACAAATCCGTAGTACGGGAGAAGGGGGGGTGGAGATCTCTTTTTTGAACAGCACGTTGCAAGGTATCCCGGGTATGCTCAATAATGTTCATGTCTGGGGAGTTTGGTAGCCAACGGAAGTGTTTAAACTCTGAAGAGTGTTCCTGAAGCCACTCTGTAGCAATTCTGGACATTTGGGGTGTCGCATTGTCCTGCTGGAATTTCCCAAGTCCGTCGGAATGCACAATGGACACGAATGGATGGAGGTGAGAAGACAGGACGCTTACGTACGTGTCACCTGTCAGAATGGTATCTAAACGTATCAGGGGTCTCATATCACTCGAACTGCACACGCCCCACACCATTACAGAGCCTCCTGTGAGGTTGTCTCCATAACCATACACGTCCATCCGCTCGATACAATTTGAATCGAGATTCTTCCGACCAGACAACATGTTTCAAGTCATCAACAGTCCAATGTCGGTGTCGATGGGAGCAGGCGAGGCGTAAGGCTTTGTGTCGTGCAATCATCAAGAGTACACCAGTGGGCCTTTGACTCCGAAAGCCCATGTCAATGTTTTTTCGTTGCATAGTTCGCACGCTGTCACTTGTTGATGACCCAAAACTGATATCTGCAACAATCTGCGGAAGGGTTGCACTTCTGTCATGTTGAACGATTCTCTTCAGTCGTCGTTGGTCCCGTTCTTGCAGGATCTTTTTCCGGCCTCAGAGATGTCGGAGATTTGATGTTTCATAGGATTCCTGATATTCACAGTACATTCTTGAAACAGTCGTACGGAAAAATATCCACTTCATCGCTACCTCGGAGATGCTATGTACCATCGTTCGTGCGCCGACTATAACACCACGTTAAAACTCACTTAAATCTTGATAACCTGCCATTGTAGCAGCAGTAACCGGTGTAGCAACTGCGGCAGACACTTGTTATATTAGAGTTGCCGATCGCAGCGCCATATTCCGCCTGTTTACATATATCTGCATTTGAATACGCATGCCTATACCAGTTTCCTTGGGGCTTCAGTGATTTGGGGTGGCCTGTCTTAGTTGCCTCACCCCGTATAGCAGAGGGCTCTATAAAGTCTCGCTATCACTTCAAAAAAACATAAACTGGAAAATATTAGAGGTAAGAACATCGTGGCTTATTGTAAAACGTTAAGTATGTCTCAAATCTTTTTCTGTCATGCCAGAATGTTAACTCGTTAGCAGAACACGAAGGCGATATTCGAGTTCAATCCATGTACAGGTTAGCATCGCAGCGTCGACCATTGTGACTGATTGATTCATTCATCCGTGTACGAAGGGTAGCAATGTCTCTCACTGGTGCTGAGTGTACGCAGTACTTGACGTTATTGACAAGAAGAAGTCTAATGGCGTGACGTCGAGAGAGCCGTGTAGGGGGCGGCGACGGGGTGGGGCGAGCAGGGAGACGGGGGAGGGGGGAAGGGGAGAGGGCGGGGTACATGCGATAGGTTCATCACGACCATTTCATGTCTCAGGCAATTTATCATACACCAAACCCTGCAACTTAAACCTGCAATGTGGGTGTACACACGCCATACGGACCGATAACGGACGGCTGCATGTCTTCGATATGTGGTAGCAGGAACTGTTTGAGCATTCCCGGGCAAAATTTCCCGTTGCTTCTCTTTTCTGCGAAGAGAAATGGGCTATCGCCCTATCGCGCATCAGAAGACATAAAACATTAAACTTCGGACTATCGCATTGACGATCATTTGGCCACAATGCTAGGACCATCTGCACTCTTTAAGCAGAAAGTCGTAACCGCTTATGTAACACCATGTGGGCATGTTATATTTCTTCCTGCAGTTCGCGTGATGCACGACGAATGGACTTCTGGGGGTCCGCATTGAAATGCAGCTTGTACTCTGTCGACACACGCTAGAGACACAGAGGGGCGTCCACTTCCATAGAAGTCTCTCACACTGACTGTCTCTTTAAAAGTTTTTGAACCACCTTATTATGCTCGTTTTTGCCGGTGATGTCGGTAATTCTGCAGTACCTTTATCACAAATTTGGATTCTGCATACAAGGGAACACATTGCGCCTCCTTCTGGTCTGTCGCCATTTTGATGCACCCAAAATGAAATCTGCAACAAAGGACAAAGGAAAATAACTTTGGGAGCTGGTAAACGTTTTACAGTACCGCGATTCCCTAATAGTTTCCAAGTTATGATTTACTTAAAGATAGCGAGGCTTCATGGACGTTCTACACAGTAATACATTAAATTTCCATATTTCGGTGAATACAGGGTGCAACATTTACCACACAGTGCTGCCTCCTCTGTCAGAAACAACGTTTTAAACCCGGCTGGGCGCCGAGTCGAACTGAGCTTCGATGACAGATACGGGTACGTCATTCTATGCTGCTTTAATGCCACTCTACAGGTCATAAATCATAGTGGCTGGCGAGTGGTGACGTTCCAGCCTCTCAGCGGACCATGCCCAGACGTTGTCAATCGGTGAGCGATCACGAGGGCGCACTGTGCAAGGGCAGTCAAAAAATGGTTCAAATGGCTCTGAGCACTATGGGACTTAACTGCTGTCATCAGTCCCCTAGAACTTAGTACTACTTAGACCTAACTAACCTAAGGACATCACACACATCCATGCCCGAGGCAGGATTCGAACCTGCGACCGGAGCGGTCGCGCGGTTCCAGACTGTAGCACCTAGAACCGCTCGGCCACTCTGTCCGGCTGCAAGGGCAATCGTCCAGCGCCATATGTATCGAGGTAGGTAACATGTGGTCTGGCGTTATATGGCTGTAAGGTAAGATCACTCAGGCTTCGTAGATAGGGCACAGACACGCCAGAAATGTAGCAGATTTATTTCATCTACCGACCATAGCAGCCACAGAGGATTGTATTGTGTACCCAACGTACCCAAAGACTGGAAAGTTTCACAGGTCACACCAATACTCGAGAAAGGTAGTAGCAGTAATCCACTAAATTACAGGCTCATTCATTAACGTTGATAACACATATTGTGTTAGAACATCATGAATTACCTCGAAGAAAATGGTTTCTTGACACACAGTCAACACGGATTTAGAAAACATCGTTCTTTGAAACACAACTAGCTCTTTACTCGCAAGATGTGCTGTGTGCTATTGACAAGGGATTTCAAATTGATTCCGTATTACTGGATTCCCGGAAGGCTTTTGACACTGTACCATACAAGCGGCTTCCAGTGAAATTGCTTGCTAATGGAATATCGTCTCAGTTATGTGACTGGATTTGTGTTTTCCTGTCAGGGAGGCCACAGTTCGTAGTAACTGACGGAAAGTCATCGAGTAAAATAGCAGCAATTTCTGACGGTCTCTAAGGTAGTGTTATAGGCCCTTTGCCGTTCCACATCTGTATAAACAATTTGGGAGACAATTTGAGCAGCCGTCTTAAGTTGTTTGCAGATGACTAGTAAAGTCAGATCAAAAAAAAATTGCAAAACGATTTAGAAAAGATATTTGTATGGTTCAAAAATTGGCGATCGACCCTAAATACCGAAAAGTGTGAGGTCATCCACATGAGTGCTAGAAGGAATCCGTTAAACTTTGGTTACACAATAAATCAGTTAAATCTAAAGGCCGTAAATTCAACTAAATACCTAGGAATTACAGTTACGAACAACTTAAATTGGAAGGAACAGATAGCAAATGTTGTTGAGAAGGCTAACTAAATACTGCGTTTTAATAGCGGGACACCTAGAAATGTAACAGATCTACTAAGGAGACTGCCTACACTACGCTTGCCCGTCCTCTTTTAGAATACTGCTGCGTGGTGTGGGATCCTTACCAGATAGGACTGACGGAGTACATCGAACAAGTTCAAAGAAAGGCAGCACGTTTTGTATTATCGCGAAATATGGGAGAGAGTGTCACTGAAATGATGCAGGGTTTGGGATGGACATCATTAAAAGATAGACGTTTTTCGTTGCGGAGGAACCTTCTCACGAAATTCCAATCACCAACTTTCTCCTCCGAATAGGGAACTATTTTGTTGCCACCAACCTACATAGGGAGAAACGATCACTATGATAAAATAAGGGAAATCGGAGTTCGTACGGAAAGATATAGGTGTTCGTTCTTTCAGCGCGCTATACGAGATTGGAATAATAGAGAATTGTGAAGGTGGTTCGATGAATCCGCTGCCAGGCACTTAAGTGTGATTTGCTGAGTATCCTTGTAGATGCAGATGTAGATTTCATAACTCCAGCGCTGGGCCCGAATGAAGACGACTATGAAACGAGCATCACGATGATGCACTCAGACAAGTGACGTGGGCATTGTGTCCAATATTGTCGTTGGTCGCATCATTGTTGTGTTGCCTCCCTCTCCTATTGCGTCATGAGAAGTTGCAACAATGGTCGCAGTGATGACAGTTCGTGGTCCACCAAACGTCTGAGTCAGTTTCATGTTCCACGGATCATTTGCACAAATAATCGTAATGATGCCCACCAAATTATTTCACATTCTCATCGCAAAATAATTTGTGAATATGGCTACGCACTGAACATGTATATTTGTTTATATTAAATATACAGAGGCGAGTTAATGATTCCTACCCTCCACCTTTTACACACTGCAATAACAGAAATTCTTCTGCGGAACAGGAGTTGTCAAGGAGAAAAGTTTTCACTTTATTTTCAAATTTTACTTTGCTCTCTGCGAGACATTTTATATAACTGAACTAGTTATAAAAAATTTTAGCTGTAGCACTGCACACCCCTTTTTGTGCTAACGAAAGCCTTAATGGGGAGTGGTCAATGTCATTTTTCGTGTTGTTATTGTATGCATCATTGTTCCTTTTGAACTGCAGTGGATTATATGCAACAAACTTTATGGTGGGATGAATATGCTGTAAAGCAGTAGTCAGAATGCCCAGCTTCTTAACAGATGTCTACAAGATGATCGGGTGTGCACCACGCATTATTCCTAAAGCACGTTTTTGAGCAATGAAGACTTTCTTTCTTACAGATGAGATCCCGTAACACTGCTGCATAAGACATTTTTGAATGAAGAGGCTCGTTCGTAACACCGATTTAGGTCGATAATAAGAAAAGTCCATGTGCTGTTAAATATCTTTTATCAAAGATTTTCAGACATGATTGATCACGAGAACGATAAATACGCAATACAAGATAGATACCACTTTACACAACTGATCACAGAAAATACACATGTATCCAAGGCCATTTTGGGCTCACTTTAGTGATGTTAGAGGATATAAGCCACCAGCCTAATTTCCTTTGATAGTAACAAAGCTTTTTATGTTTAATTTGTAATTCATTATTTGGTACGTGGTTCAATGGCAATTCAGTTAGTTACGTACTGTTACGTATCTAGGATGATACAAGAGTGAATATTAAAATACGCCATCGAATCTCAATACACGCAAACCGTTTTAACACATGTGTAAGAATATTTGTGCCTCTCGCCCTATACCTACAAATAGCAGCTGCGCAAAGTTGTTGTAGTCCACAGTTTGGACGGCACTGATGCAGAAATAACGAGGTGTTACAATCTTTGGTAGGTGAATGGCAGTGGTCTTTTCTTCGTATGTGAGAGTGTTAAACACCACCAGAAATTACAATAAATATATGATGCCACATGTATATTGGAGGATCCTGTAGCCTGCATATTTTTGATGTGATGGCATTATACTTTTAAGGTACATTATAAAGCATGAAATACATACACATATATCAATTAATTGTAAGTCAGTATGTGAAATAATGCGAAATGATCATTAACAAAAATGGTTCAAATGGCTCTGAGCATTATGGGACTTAACTTCTGAAGTCATCAGTCCCCTAGAACTAAGAACTACTTAAACCTAACTAATCTAAGGACATCACACACTTCCATGCCCGAGGCAGGATTCGAACCTGCGACCATAGCGGTCGCGCGTTCCAGACTGTAGCGCCTAGAACCGCTCGACCACCCCGGCCGGCCGATCATTAACATTTTCCTTATTTATAGAACTTGATAATGGTGTCATGTCTTTCCGAAACAGCTTTTTTAATTAAATAAATCATACATTTGGTCGACCGACGCATTATAATCTCTGTACAAACAACAGGAAAGGTTCCCTGATACACTTCACGGAGCCGGCCGGAGTGGCCGTGCGGTTTTGGGCGCTACAGTCTGGAACCGCGTGACCGCTACGGTCGCAGGTTCGAATCCTGCTTCGGGCATGGATGTGTGTGATATCCTTAGGTTAGTTAGGTTTACGTAGTTCTAAGTTCTAGGGGACTTATGACCTCAGCAGTTGAGTCCCATAGTGCTCAGAGCCATTTGAACCATTTGAACACTTCACGGAAATTCTGAATACTGTTTGCATTAAGGGCTAGCCCCGAAACCATAGCAAACTACTCAAAGCATTCCCTA
This sequence comes from Schistocerca americana, assembly GCF_021461395.2. Lineage (NCBI taxonomy): Eukaryota > Metazoa > Arthropoda > Insecta > Orthoptera > Acrididae > Schistocerca > Schistocerca americana. The sequence goes on from NC_060121.1 coordinate 606,855,739, forward strand.
GAGCACACTGCCAACAAATGGGACTATCTCTGCTCCAGTGTGATTCAGTACGACTTAAGAGAACACTGCTGATGCTCGCAATCATTTCAATTACTAGATCGGCCTCTCACACTCCGATTAATGCACTAACAATTACTCTCCGCATTGCTGGGATAATTACATAATCACTCCCCGGATAGAGGGCCCTTACTGCTTTACAGGGCAATTGCTCTGTTATCTTTTCCGATAGACTTACACCGAAGAGCCGAAGAAACTGGTACACCTGCCTAATACCGTGTAGAGAACCCGCGAGCACGCAGAAATGCAGCAACTCGACGTGGGATGCAGTCGATTAATGTCTGGGGTAGCGCTGGAGGCAACTGACACCCGGTGAATCCTGCAGAGCTGTCCATAAATCCGTAAGAGTACGAGGGAGTGTACATCGCTTCTGAATAGCACGTTTCAAGGCATCCCAGATATGCTTAATAATGTTCATGTCCGGACAGTTTGGTGCCAGCGGAAGTGTCTACACTCAGAAGAGTGTTCCTGGAGCTCTGTAGCACTTCTGGACGTGTGTGATGTCGCATTGTCCAGCTGGAATTGCCCAAGTCGATCGGAATGCACTATCGATCTGAATGGATGCAGGTGATCAAACAGGGTGCTTACGTACGTGTCACCTGTCAGAGTCGTACCTTGACGTATCAGGGGTCCCATATCACTCCAACTGCACGCACCCCACACCATCACAGTCTCCACTAGCTTGAACAGTCCCCAGCCGACATGCAGGATCCACAGATTCATGAGGTCGTCTCCATACCCGTACAAGTCCATCCACTCGATACAATATGAAACAAGACTCCTCCGACCAGGCAACATGTTTCCAGTCATCAACAGTTCAATGTCGGTGATGACGGGCCCAGGCGGGGCGTAAAACTTTGTGTCTTGCAGTCATCAAGAGTAGACGAGTGGGCCTTCGGCTCCGAAAGCGCATATCGATGATGTTTCATTGAATGGCTCGCACGCTGACACTTGTTGACGGCACAGCACTGAGATCAGCAGGAATTTGGTGGAGGGCTACACTTCTGTCACGTGGAACGAATCTCTTCAGTCGTCGTTGGTCCCGTTCTCGCATGATCTTTTTCCGCCCGCAGTGATGCCGGAGATTTGATGTTTTACGGGATTCCTGATATTCACGGTACATTCGTGAAATGGTCATACGGGAAAATACCCCTGTATTGTACCAGCAGTAACCGATCTAACAATTGCGCCAGACACTTGCGTTATATAGGCGTTGCCGACCGCAGCGCCATATTCGGTCTGTTTACGTATCCCTGTATTTGAATACGCATGTCTATGCCGGTTTCTTTGGCGCTTCAATGTAGTTTCATGGTTTCGCAGCGATCGTACAGAAAGAACTGAGCATTTAGCAGCAACGTTTGAAAGATCTAACATATGTGATGGGCTTTACTTTTGTGTTCAAAAATGGCTCTGAGCACTATGGGACTTAACATCTATGGTCATCAGCCCCCTAGAACTTAGAACTACTTAAACCTAACTAACCTAAGGACAGCACACAACACCCAGTCATCACTAGGCAGAGAAAATCCCTGACCCCGGCGGGTATCGAACCCAGGAACCCGGGCGTGGGAAGCAAGAACGCTACCGCAGGACCACGAGCTGCGGACTTACTTTTGTGTCTATGAATATAAAATGCTAAAGTATGCACTACGATAATAGAATTTAACTAGTTCACAGCATACCTGGGAAGATCACAGACGAAATACGAGTCCATGAAGTGTTAAATATCTCGCACTATGTGAGGAATCTCGCCGGTAACGCAGAGTGCCGTGCTGTGAGTAAATTCAGACGGAAGACTTGTTGCTTTAAAAGCCAGAGAGGCGATTCCTCTCAGAAGGACGTTGGCATTGTGAGGTGGAGTGCAGAGCGCCGCCAACACGGGGGGTCGCGCGGACAGAACACAAGCCATACGTCAGGCACGTGGGGGGACCGGGCTGGCCTGGGGTCTGTTCTCCGGACGGCGCGGCGCGGCGGCCCGCCACTGACGGCCATCCATCGCCCACCAGGGGGTGCGACCTGCTCCGGAATGTGGCCGTGCGCGGCGACAGGAGACACACAGGGACGGGTGACTGGGACCTCTCGTCCCGTCTATTCGGCTGGAGCCACGGACACCACTTCCACATAGGCTCCCAAAACCTGTTTACTGTAAACCCACTTCCCAATACCGCTTGTGGTTCCTCGTGTAAACACAACCGAAGTCACCTACTCAGTCACGCCATTACAATTTATTACTATTACTGGCGCAAATCGAAATCTGACGGAAACGTATGAATTAAGATAACGAACGAGGAATACCGGAATCTACTTTTGTTTGCTAATGACATCGTTATTCTTCAAGAGAATGAAGATGACCTCCAAAGCTCAACTAAATTTGCAAGATGTACAACTTTAAAACTTCTGGTAATCAAACGAAAATATTGGCATTCCGAGGAATACATCCAGTCAGATCAACAACTGTTTTGGATAATTCAGTTTTTGAACAAGTGTCTCAAATCTCTTATTTAGGTTGTGCTATAAGTCTTGATTTTGATCCTGATACTGAAAATAGAATACACAAATTTCAAGCTGTCTGTGGCACCATCAACAGAGCATTGGGCCATAAAGTACAAAAAGAGACCATCACGAAATTCTGTATAGTACTGGCGATTCCTGTAATATCCTATGGAAGGACGCGAATGCCGAACTTATAAAAAAAATTAAAAAATCAAATAGCAGAGATTAGGTTACTAAGGAACACGAATGGCTGAACAAGAAAAGATATTAGAACCGAATTAAATATTTTCAACACGAATGGAAAAATTGAAAAACATCGTGAAGAATGAGAATGCCAGGTCACAGAACTGGATGCTGAACTACAAGCCGAATCGGAAAAGAGATACTGGAAAACCTCGAAATGGTGGGAATGATTTTGTTTGTGAGTTCGGAGCAAGTAGCAGTCTAATGCTTGAAAGGCAGAAGATGACGACGACGACGACGAGAATGATGGTGATGATGATGATAATGATGAGAAGGAGGATTTTAGGTAAACTTCCAAGACATTGCAGTTCAGAGAAATATAGTAGGCACATAGAATACATCATTTAAGGAAGAGAACCACAATTGTAACTTTTTTATATGATAAGATCGCATTCTCTTGTATATGTGTGTAATCAGTTTAAATAAAACTTTCTTAAAGTTTGCATGTGACTTGATTATTCTTAAACAAGCGTTTTCTCTATCATGAACGGCGGAATGGTGCTTTAAGTCAGTTGCTGCTTTCGATTTTCCGATGTGTGTCACATTCGTATTTGAGACGCTACTCTTTCGCAACCTTTGCAAAAAAAGGCACTTCAAATCTGATAATTTCCATTCATTTATTTTCCTGTGAGTATACTCCCGTGGATAAAGATATGGCGCCTAAAAGAAAATTTCTGAAAGTAATGGTTTCAAAGCAGACAGAATGAGATCGTCACGAATGAATAATGACGTAATCCGTATCACGTCATTTCGCCTTACTGATACAAATGTTTAGTACCACGCCTGTACCGTTAATGTTATATATATATATATATATATATATATATATATATTCCACTGCTCAGATGCGTTTCCTGCCAAAGAAAGTTCTTTACGACAGCTTCATTTGCACATTTATTGGTTCAAATGGCTCTGAGCACTATGGGACTTAACCTCTTTGGTCATCAGTCCCCTAGAACTTAGAACTACTTAAACCTAACTAACCTAAGGACATCACACACATCCATGCCCGAGGCAGGATTCGAACCTGCGACCGTAGCGGTCACGCGGTTCCAGACTGGAGCGCCTAGAACCGCTCGGCCACCCCGGCCGGCTTGCAAATTTATTATCTTCCGATTGAACTTGATGTTGACTAGGTTTCTTAAAGGACAAGTATTGATTGCGATCTTCTTAAAATTTCTTGGTCACTAATTCTAAAGGCAATGTCACCAAAAATTAACGTAATCTGAAATCATCGTTTTGATATCAGCAGCGCTAGACTTTAGCTCTCCGGGTAGACTCTGCCTCTTCTCCCTCTACTCCTTCCGCTCCTGCTTACTACTCAGCGCGGAAGGTGAATTCCTGTAGTCGTGGATTTCCTTCTTTCTCGCGTGTGTGGATCGCTCTTCCTTATATGTGTTGTGATTTCCGGAGGTACTTTACCCTACGTGAATCCACAGTGTTATCCATCTCTACTACGAACCATCTCATTCATCTGTGTCTAACGTATTATCTTTTCATTTTTCCTGTTATTTCTGGATAGATTTCGACATGGGAACTGAAATGATCCAGTTTCTCCACAGATCGATGTATAAAATTTACTAGGTACCATACCCAGACTGATCTTAGCGTCAAAATTTACTAGTCGATTGGAAAACAAATGCCTGCGTCTCCAGCGCGACATTGATTTCGAAATTTCTATGCTCAAATACTCAACGTAACTGTCGTCTCTTATACACTACTCTATGACAGAATGTTTTATCGTTCAGTCTTTCTATGGAACTCAGAGTTTAGTAAGCAACACAGAAGAAAACCAGGAAATAAATCCACGATACGGAAGCAGCAGGTGTTCTATATTTTTTGCTAGTGGCACAAATTTTAGAGTCATGGTGTGTTAGAATGCAGTGATTGAGTTTTTGATATCAGTAATTGCCAACAATACGAATGCACGAAATATTTTTACTATAACGTGCAAAAATAGTTACGATGACGCAAAACAAAGCGAAAATGTCAGAGAAAGCCACACAGAAAGTAACAAGAGATAGTTGATTTAGCACTATTCCTATAGTTGCGAGACAATCAGGGAATACCACTCTCATCCTGTTTAACGTGTACACTATCATACAGGAGGCAAATGTCACTCGTAACGGTCCGCTTCTCGTGACGCAGGAATGTTTGCTAGCGAAGGCGGAAGAGGGGACGTCGCAGCTGCTTCCTCTGTTTGTGAACGCATTTGGCCCAAGTGTCAGGTTAGGGCCGGAAATGTGATAAGTACGCCGATACACTCGGATGAGCTGCAGCCAACGCCCGTGAAGGCGGCTCTCTGCAGCCCCATCTGCTGTCTCTAACAAACTACGAGCCCCGCTCTTATCTATCTGCTAATTATACGAAAGTTTAAAAAAAAAGTGGAAGCTTTTGAAATGGAGATCGAAATGAAAAATACGAAAGAGAAACAAATAATTGGGTAAAATTGAAGTTTAGTTCCAATGGACAACAAACATATTTGTTCCCATCAACTTTCTAACTACTGATTCTTTATGCTGAGCACCTGATAGCTGAAATGTTAATTCTGAAGTAGAGTTAACCTTGTATTCACACAGCTGCAAGTCTCCCGACAGTATTGCACAAGGAATAAAGTGAAGATGCCGACGGCCTTGCAGCAGTGATAACACCTGTTCCCTTCAGATCACCGAAGTTAAGTGCTGTCACCGATGGATGACCATCAGGTCTGCCTAGCGCTGTTGGCAAGCGGGGTGTACTCAGCCCTTGTGAGGCAAATTAAGGAGCTACTTGATTGAGAAGTAGCGGCTCCGCTCTCGGAAATACGTCCGGGAGAGCGGTGTGCTGACAACATGGCCCTCCGTATCCGTATCCGGTGACGCCTACTGTCTGAGGATACACGACGGCCGGTCGGTACCGCTCGGGCCAGCAGGGCTTGTGGACGGAATTTACTTTTACATTAAGTGAAGATACTGAACCAATGGAACTTGTCTTTTAAGCGACAGTGATTTAAATTGGGTCACAAACTGATTTGGCTGGCTCGTACGTCGGTTTTTGGTAGAATATCTCAAACACTATGAATGGAAAATTTTTGGAAATTTTTGGTAAGGTCTTATGAGACCAAACGGCTGAGGTCATCGGTCCCTAAGCTTACGCACTACTTAACCTAACTTAAACTAACATACGTTAAGGACAACACACACACCCATGCCCGAGGAAGGACTCGAACCTCCGACGAGGGGAGCCGCGCGGACCGTGACAAAACGCCTTAGACCGCGAGGCACTATGATAGGAAAAAACACACGACGTTATTTATTATTTTACAAACTTTACAAAAGGCCATAGGTAAAAGGTGCAAGTTGGAGTCTTACATAACATCCACAAAAGAAGGAATATGAACTGCATTGAAATAATGGAAATTGAAAAAATTAACATTTGTCCACCTGTGCAAGCTTGGTACAGAATGATGAGACACAGTCCTCTTACTCGCTACGTCTAGCTGCACGTACCGTCTCCTACAAACATACTCAATTTTTTCCCTTATTTCATTTACTGTCGTTTCGCTTGTCCTCATAAAATTTTACTTACGGTTACTACACTGGTGTACAAAACTTACTTTCGCTTATTGTGTCACTGCAACGCGATGAAACGCGAACCGTGCATAGAAAGAACTGCTTCAGTATAGTCAGAGGACAACTGAAAGAAATGCGCACTGATATGAAAAGAAATGGTGGTTTCATTGAAAGACGACACACCGAAGTCGTCAAGATTCGCGGTGGGCTCCTGGACATTACAGTAGCGGTGTAACATTACGAGTCAAGATAGCTGTAACGGAAATTGAATAGCGTAAAGTTATCATTAAAAACGCACGCCGCGCGATTTGTGAGATTTGGTTGGTCATAATAGTAGTAACATGTTTTTGAATACAATTAAAATATAACGGCGATACCTGTTTAGTGTTATTGTGTTGGTGTTAAGCAACCAAAACTGTTCATCAAAGGGTTTCGGTGAATGAGTGGTGAATGCGAAATGAAACTGTGAACGAAGTTATGTTAAATAAAGCAGAAGAGACAAGACAGTTTGGTCGTATCTGTTATTATTCCATAAACCGTAACATTTCTTCTCGTTGTACGAAGCCTTTATAGACGATCGTTATGACAATTTGCTTTGAAGGGATCTCATTACGAGTTAAGTTTTGGGGACCTGGTCAAGAGGGGATAGTTCGTAGATCTTAACTACTGCAGCTATTCTGGAATCAGGTGCTACCGTGACCGTTGTGTGTAGTCAATGGCTTAAGGTCATCATATCTCATGCTCTAAGATCGACGCGCCTTTCCTCTTGGTATAACGGTGTCTCACGGTAACAACGACAACGCCGACGGCGAAGGAAGATACGGTAGAAGTGGCGCCACAACGTGCGGCCCGATCGAGGAGGATTGCTGCATCGAGTCGAGTGTCATCCGGATTCACAAACCCTAGAGTTGGAAAATATTGTAGTAGCCAGTGAGTCTGTCCAATGAAAGAGGTATTCTTCAAGAATCGCTAAAAGTGAGCGATACTACCAGGTATGATTAAAATAACTGTATAATTATTAAAAAAAAAGAAGTTGAGACTTATGATTTCGGTAGATAAATATATATAAATACATAGTGAAAATAAGTGTATGTCTTGGTAGTGAATAATCATGTCAAAACGAACGAAAAGAATACATGACAATGTGCAGTTGAGTAGAGTAATGAGTAAAGAGAGAGAGGAAAGTGAAGAGGATAGGGATGATGCATCCCATGAGCTCAATGTGGGACAGGAGACATGTACAGATAATAATACAGTTATTGATTTAGAGCCGTTAGGAGATCCAAATACAATGATAAGTAAGGTAAGCAGCGTGGGAGAACATAAAGATCTTGAGGTTTCGGAAGTAGATCAGCAAGTTGATCCTCAAAATGGAAATATTAATCAAAAAATGTTTGATATGCTGGTATCAATAAATACTCAAATGGGTGTAATGAATGGAAGACTTGGTTCACTAGAAAAAGATAATAAGCAATTAAAAGAGGACAATCAAAAGTTAAATGAAAAATTTGAGGTCAAATTTGGTTCATTAGAAGTTAAAATGGATTCTTTGGAAAGCAAACTGAACACCTTTGATTATAAACTGGAAAATACTAATAAAGAATTAAATGCGGACTGGGAGACTCAATTAAATGCGAAATTTGGAGAACTAGATGTAGAGTTTTCTAACACCTTAGAAAGGCAATATAATAATTTAATGGGAAAACTTCATGACGTAGAAAAGAAATATGAGGTAGTTTCGAAGAGTTATGATGGCCTGTCCAATAGGATGGTTAAGTGTGAAAGCAGCTGTTTCAATGCTAGCGCACAGATAGAAGAGCTTTCGAAACAAATAGTCGAGTTTGAGTCCGATGCTCGTAAGGGGATTGACAAGTATTTAGTAGATCAAACTAAAAGACTTGACGAAGATCTATCTGAATGGATAGAAATAAAAGGAAATGAAATTGTAGACAAGGTTAAGACTACTATTGGATCCCAGCCAAATGAAAATATCAATGAGCACCTAAGTAGAAATGATGAATTAATTAAGCTCTTCACTAGCGAAATTCAGAAAATAAAAGAGAAAATAGTTGATGAGTTACCTAAATGGCAAAAGGAAACCAATCATAAATTGGCGGAGTTAGAACGAAAGTCATCACAAAATTTGTTGACTGAGGACGAACGTTCGGAGAATAGGTCGAAAAACAACCGAACATGTGATAATACGAAGTACAATTGTGGTGAAAATTTGCATTGGGAAGTTGATGATTCGGTTGGTAAAGATGATGATTCTTTTGGTCAGCGAGGATATTTGTCTTCTTTAAAGGTGGAGAACAGCATTTTTAAAAGTAGACAATTCCCAACATTCTCCACTGAAAAGAACAACCTGCATCCGAAAATCTTTATCAATAATTTCAAAAGAATATTTCCACGTAGCTGGTCAGAACACGACCGACTTCAATTTATAGTATCCAAAATTACCGGAGAAGCCGCATTATGGGCCGCCGAAGTAAGTGAAAGTTGCCATACTTGCGCTGAGTTTGAACAACTTTTTTTGGCTAAATACTGGTCGTCGAGTAAACAAGAGAAATTAAGAAAAGAGATTTACCAACCTGAGTATTTTAACAGTAAAAGGAGTACTTTAAGGCAATATTTTGAAAAGTACATAAATAAGACACGTTATTGGAGTGATCCAATTTCTCACAAGGAAGTGATCAGAATTTTGAAGGGAAGGTTGCCCATAAATATACGTGAAAAGTTAATAAATGTTCCTGACCACGATGTAGAACAGTTCTTGTCGGTATAGATATGATTATGGAAGACGCAAGACAAATGAGTAGTAATCAAATGTCGACTCACACTCATAGTAATACGAATAATTATAATAATAATTTAACGTATGATAATAATAATACCGAAAACCAGGTCAAACCCGCATCACAGGAGCGTGGACAATCTTCATCCTATGGTTGCAATAAAAACAATGATTATAATAAATATAGAAGAGATACTTACTATGGTAGAGGTAAACCTCGATATGGTGACGCGAATGTGCATGGTAGTGATATTAATAAGAGTAACAGATACCCAAGTGATGAACCCAATTGTATTCGACCTTGGGAAGATAATTCGAAGCATAATGTTCATCGGCAGGATGGAACAAATGTCTCGAGTCCTCATCCAGCACAAGGAGTTTTACCAATGGGCGAATGAGCCTCCAATGTGCGACGGGGAGAATACCATAACTCGGATCATACTGTAAGGATTGTGGAAGTTCATGAACCCCCACCGATGACTCAACGAGATAGATTAAATAAACTAATACCAGTCATCAAATGCCTTCCTAGGATGACTGGAAAGGAGAAGGAAGGCAGGCATCGATCTGAACTGAGAGTATTAAGGTACAATAATGATCAGGATATAAGGAATGAATTAATTGAAGAAAAACCTGAAGCTTCTAATAAATGTGGACAAATTTTACAGGCAATAATTCCAACAAGTATAAATAATGTTGATGTTGAAATATTAATTGATACTGGAGCAACTATTAGTGTCATGATGCTGGACTGTTTAAAACAGATAAGCCGAGGGTTAAAAATGCCCACTTTTCCTATCACAGGATGTACCGTGTCTGGCGCGTTCAGCGCAAAAATGCAAAAAGTTGTGAAACAGGTACGTGTCGACGTTACAATACGGGGGGCTCAAATAGAAAGTACATTCCTGGTTGTTCCTAAAATGACAGTACCATGTACCTGGGGTTTGGATTTTTTATGTGAGACCGGTGCAATCATTAATTTAGAGAAAGGTGAATGCATATTTAATACCAATGGTAATGTTTTGACAGCCACCCTGAGAAAGGGCCGAGTAATTCCAAATCAGTTGTGTATGAAGCTAATGGTAAAATATGTCAGTATTGATGATGAAAATGTGTATGATATATGCCTTATTGAATGTTCTGAAGAAATGATGGATAAAATGTCATTGCAGGAAAAGGTGTTAGAATCAGAATATTTATCTGTTATCCAAAGGGACGAACTGTACTACTTGTTGGAAGCATATCAGTCGATTTTTAGTAATCGTTCGGGTATAATAAAAGACTTTGAATTCCATATAAAGATGTATGCACATAAACCCTTTTGTCGTACTTCCTATTCTATCCCATGGACAAAGAAAGAAGTAGTCAGAAAGGAAATCAATAAAATGTTAGAATGGGGTATTATTGAGCCCTCAGACTCCGAATATTATAACCCTCTTGTGGAGGTAATTAAACCCAATGGTGACATCAGATTGGTGTTGAATGCCAGAGAGATCAATAAGATCATTATACCTGTACAAACGCGACCGGAGAACCTAGAAGAGTTAGTACAAAAGTTTTATGGTGCCCGCTTCTTAACTTCTTTGGATATGCGTAGTTCATATTGGCAAACTAGAATATCGAAATAATCTAGAAAATATACTGCATTCGTTTTTCTGGGCCGAAGTTACCAGTTTACCGTCATGCCATTTGGGTTGAAAATAAGCGGTGGTGTTTTCATATCGGCATTAGATACCGTACTGGGCAGAGACCTTTTGAATGAAGATACTTTATATGTGGATGATTTGCTAATTGCTTCTGAAACTTGGGAGGAACATTTGGACTTATTAAGAAGAGTTTTTGCGAAATTTTTGGAATACGGAGTTACTGTAAATTTGAGCAAATCCAAGTTTGCTCATAACCAATTGAAATTTCTTGGACATATAATCACTCCTGAAGGGATAAAACCAAATCCTAAAAAGATGGATGCGATTAACAGATGTGCTTATCCAAAGAATAGGACGGAATTAAAGTCATTTATCGGCTTAGTTTCATTTTTTCGACGATTTTTACCCAATCAGTTAGGAAGCCAAGACTGTTTGTTACGTCTGTTAAGAAAAAATGTCATGTAGGAGTGGAATTCCGAATGCACGCAAGCTTTTGATAACATCCGCAATGCTTTGACTAATGCTCCACTGTTACATCATCCGAGACTTGATCAAGATTTTTATATTGCTGCGGATGCTTCTGAAACAGGATTGGGTGCCACTCTTTTCCAGATGGACAATCCAGAAGATATCAGTACCATCAAAATAATTGGGTTTGCCAGCAGAACACTCTCTAGCTGTGAACGTGCATATTGTACTACTGAATTGGAAGTACTGGCCGTGGTCTGGTCCCTTAGAAAGTTTCGCTATTTTGTATATGGAAAGAAGATCATTGTATTCTGCGACCACAAAGCTTTATCTTTTATTTTAACAGGAAGGATGTTCCATTCACGTTTAACCCGATGGGCCTTGCTACTGCAAGAATATGATATTACGCTCAAATACATCAGAGGGAAAGACAACATCATAGCCGATGCTCTTTCAAGACTACCGAAAAGAAAGAATGACGACGAGTGTGAAGAACGGACTATTGACTTTAAAGTCATGAATTTATCAAGGCAATATTGTGAGAGGCAGATTTCACAGCTATGTCGAAGTCTTCCACAACTGCAAGAAGATGATAAGTTGTTAAAAGCCATTAGGCATGCTGTTGAAAGCAAACCGCTAAGTCACTCTCAAGAACAGTATCAATTAAAATCCGGAATATTGTATCGAAAGAAGGATGAAGAAGATGTTTGGAAAGTTTGTGTTCCAAATAAATATTTAGAATCACTAGTATGGTACACTCACTTGAATTGGGGTCATTTTGGTGCCGCTAAATGTACAGCCAAAATAGCACAATACTGCTATCATCCAAATTTGGGACGTATAGCTACAAATATTCTTAAGAAGTGCAAAATATGTCAGAAGGCGAAACCCATAAACTATTGTCGGAAGATAGAATTACATCCTATCATCCCACAACAACCTCTAATATTGGTGTCATGTGATGTCTGTGGGCCATGTCCCATGACACGTGGACGGTTCAAATATGTATTGGCTTTCTATGATCTCTTTTCAAAATATGTGAAATTATATCCTTTGAAAAATCTCCACGTTCAACCCATGTTACGCAAATTTATCAACAACTATATAACTGAGCTTGGCAAACCTATAATGATCTTCACAGTCAACGCTGCTTATTATACAAGCAAAGTATGGAGAGACACTATGAAAGAACAAGGAATCCAGCACATTTACATCTCAAGATTTTACCCTTGTGGAAATCCGGTTGAGAGAATCTTCCGAGAGTTGAACCGATTTTTACGGACGTACATACCCAAACAACATTATAAATGGATCGATTGGATTTATGAATTTGAGAAAGTGTATAATGACCTACCACACTTATCGACAGGTTATTCACCTAACCAAATAGTATTTGGTGAAAGTATTGTGCCAGAATGGATGAAGAAATTACCTGCGATAGAACAAAAGATTACCAAGAAAGAAGATATGGTGAAGAAGGTCTACGAAAACCTGAAGCATCAAGCACAATTGAGAAAAACCCGTTTTGATAAAAATGTGAAGAAAGTAGTCACATATGATGTAGGGGAAGAAATTTTATTGAGAAATCACCCAAAAGCATCAACCAGGAAAAGACTGAATAAGAAATGGCAATATTTATATACAGGTCCATACAAAATAATGAAAGCAAAACACCTTAATATGCCCAATTTCACCTCTACTTATAGGATCGGCTACCTTACTCATTAATTTACTACATATGAAGGGAGCTACCTCCTGGCAGATTGTGATACTGATGTAATTAAAGGCTTGTTCCCTCACATAGACCTGAAGTAGTATTATCAATAATGAGCAAAATATAGATTCAAGAAACACTGAATGATACCAAAACTACACTCAGTGGACTAAATAAAAGCACCAGTGGATAAATACGTACTTATACTAACTTACAAAGAAATTTAAAGAATGTACCGACGATTTCCATGAGATACCTTCTTGGTATCAGCAACAATGTCGACGCTGAAATACGATTTATCCTCTCACCGAACAGCGAGGATTGATGATTTAAAAGTGGAATTAAGAGGAAAAGAAAAGGACCAAATCCTCTCTGGTTAAACAAGTGGCCTAATAAGGGTGTTGGCCTAGGATGCCAATCGTGGAACCCGGCTGTGATCCCTGCCTTGCACAGTCGGTTGAAGAACTGAGGGCTTCATCCAAAAAAAAAAAAAAAAAAATGTGGTGTGAATATGAAGTGATTAGTGCTAAGTGTTTCTAAGACAACCTATAAACAAATGTGGAATTTAGTTAAGGGCATTTTGTCTAGGCCCATTAACTCAACTTAAATATTGTAGAATGTATGTACTGACTTGTTGAGTGAATCTGAGAGTGAGTGTATTCGCCGAAACAAATACCCTCTCCTGTCACTGTACAAAAAAAAAAAAAAAACCCTCTTCAAGACATCACAGTCTGGGGGGCCGTGTAACATTACGAGTCAAGATAGCTGTAACGGAATTTGAATAGCGTAAAGTTATCATTAAAAACGCACGCCGCGCGATTTGTGACGATTTGGTTGGTCATAATAGTAGTAACATGCTTTTGAATACAATTAAAATATAACGGCGATACCTGTTTAGTGTTATTGGAAATAATATGTAGTAAATTAATGAGTAAGGTAGCCGATCCTATAAGAAGAGGTGAAATTGGGCATATTAAGGTGTTTTGCTTTATGTCGACTAAGCCGATGATACGGCGTCTTTTTTCCGTTTACTCTTAGAAAAAAAAAAAAACAAGTAACGAAGTGCTAATTGTGCGTTGTGAAAAATATAGGGGCGAATTTTAAATAGTTACAGTGTATAATCAGACTAACAAATGGACATTCAGTTACGCGAAATAGCAGACAGCGGAAGTGTGGTCATGAAATTGAGTACACCTACAGGGCGGTCAATTCCGGGATAAGTCTATTCGCATCTCACGAGGGACGCGGTATTGAGACCGGTTTTTTTTAATTATATCGCGGAGAGCGGGCTTCAATTTATAAAAAGGAGAAAAGCTGTATCATTATCATTGACTGTTGGTGTTAAGCAACCAAAACTGTTCATCAAAGGGTTTCGGTGAATGAGTGGTGAATGCGAAATGACACTGTGAACGAAGTTATGTTAAATAAAGCAGAAGAGACAAGACAGTTTGGTCGTATCTGTTATTATTCCATAAACCGTAACATTTTTTCTCGTTGTACGAAGCCTTTATAGACGATCGTTATGACAATTTGCTTTGAAGGGATCTCGTTACGAGTTAAGTTTTGGGGACCTGGTCAAGAGGGGATAGTTCGTAGATCTTAACTACTGCAGCTATTCTGGAATCAGGTGCTACCGTGACCGTTGTGTGTAGTCAATGGCTTAAGGTCATCATATCTCATGCTCTAAGATCGACGCGCCTTTCCTCTTGGTATAACGGTGTCTCACGGTAACAACGACAACGCCGACGGCGAAGGAAGATACGGTAGAGCGGGTCATAGGGTGTGTGACCACCACGGACGGCAAAGCATGTTCTGCAACGGGCTTCCACGCTGGCCACAAGGTTGTTAAGGGATTCTTGTGGTAAGGCGTTGCATTCCTCTATCAGACTGTTGACAGTTGCTGGACCGCCGTTAGTGCATGTGGACGCGTTGCAAGGCGTCTCACCAACGCATCCCACAAACGCTCGTTGGGGTAAGTCGGGGAAACGGACAGACTCGTCCATCCGCCGAATATCCTCTCCAAGAGCTCCTCCACATTCTCTATTCGATGCTGTCGCACATTGTCAGCCATAAAAATAAAGTCAGGACAGAATGGCAGAATCGCGAAATGGCAGAATGCACCCCTAAACTGGTGCATGTGGGGAAGGAGTTACGGTATCACAACAACGTTGATGGGTGACTGTACTGTATTCAAAGATTTGCAGGTCACTACGCACATTATGCCTCCCTACATTATGACACCTGGATAACTAAAACAATCATGTTCGACAGTGCTGGACGTGCCCTCATTAGACGAGAGGTGGGAACTCGTAATGCACCCAATAACACTGCCGAACCTTTTAAAATCTTTGATTCCACAAAGATTTCACAGTCACACATATTTATCTCTGTATACACAATGGCGCACAGTCGAAAACCAGTCTGTAAAAAAAGTAAATACTGTAGAATACTACACCAATTTTTTCATGTAAATTATAATTATCTGGAAATTACGTCCTGGTTGGTTTACATAAGATGAACCAGAACTCCACCGAGAAACTTTCAGAGACGGTAGTATGGACCAAACAAACACAGTCTAGTAAACATCTGCTCTAAAATGGATACTTTAAGAGCTATGATCACGTGTTATCTACGCCACTGCGAGACACATCTCTTCTACTGACAGCTCTTTCCTTTCCGCAATTTGATAGGTTGTAATATGGACAAAACCGAGAAAAAATGCCCAGTAATCGTGGGGTCTGTAGTGCATACCTTAAGAGCTATGACTCATCGTTCATTTTCTCTACTGTGAAACACATCTCTTCTATTGAACGAGTGCCAATAGCTCCTGAGGCATGCATTTTGCGCCCCGTGTTTACTAGTCTTTTTTTTTCTTGTTTTGACCAATACTGACATATCGAAATGTTTTTCGGCGAAGTTCTGGTTCACTCTGATTGTAAATAACATTTGTCGGCAAACGACCATATGAACTACTGTCGTAGTCATTACAAATCTATTTGAAATATGAACTTTTAGATTATGTGCCGATCTAACTGCGCTCTAATTTGACACAAACCCAGATGCTGTTCCCGAGCCACCACATGAGCAACGTTTCTCACTGAATGTGTGGTTATGGTTGTTAGAGGATCCTGTCATTGGGACACACTTTTTTTCAAGGGAATTTGATGGACGAGGGTACCATCGGGTTCTGCGACAGGATGCTCCTGGGTTGTCTGAGGATTATCTCCTTGAGCAACACTGTGGAATGTACTGCATCCATGACAGGACACCGGCACATTCTGCAGCTGATGTCAGATTAGTCCAGCGCGCCTATGTGATCCAGGATGGGTAGGTTTAGCAGGCCTAGATCACCTGAACTCAGCCCTCTGGATTTTTCCGTCTAGTGTCAACATAAAAGTGACTACAGCGTTCCGGTTGATATCGTTGTAAAGTGGAGCAGTGAACTGTACAGTTTCTTCAAGCTTTAAGAGATGACCCGGGTGTGCAAGAGTTCATTACTGCAGAGGTGAGACCAGTATTGCATTAAAACGACATGCCGACACGTGGCATACCTGCGTTCACAAGTACAACTGAACTGTATATTATTACACGTAAACTGTTGAAACAGTATTGTATTTCTTGTTAAAGTAGGCCATGCGTGACACTTGAGCCCATTTAGATGGGGACTTAATCGAAAAGTTTACGTTTCAAATATAAAGTTGGTGCATAAGTTCTTAGTGTTTTATCATAAGTTTAATAAAGACAACAGATACACATAACAGTTACCAGTAATATATTATCCTTCACTATCTACAACAGTAGGCTAACGCTGGGGTAACTTTTCAATCCGCGACTGAAGACATCACTTGGTTTTGAGCGAAGAACTCGTAGAGACACGTTCGGAGAGCGTTTTCATTCAGAAAGAAAGTTTCTCGAAGACTGTTCGACAAAGAGCGAAAAATGTGAAAATCTGCGGGCGCAAGATCACGTGAATATGGTGGGTGCGGAACGACTTCACAGCCGGCCGAAGTGGCCGTGCGGTTAAAGGCGCTGCAGTCTGGAGCCGCGAGACCACTACGGTCGCAGGTTCGAATCCTGCCTCGGGCATGGATGTTTGTGATGTCCTTAGGTTAGTTAGGTTTAACTAGTTCTAAGTTCTAGGGGACTAATGACCTCAGCAGTTGAGTCCCATAGTGCTCAGAGCCATTTGAACCATTTTGAACGACTTCACAACATAGCTTCTGGCATTCTATCGGAATGGGGCGGGGAATTATCGTCGAGTAACATCACTTCAGGCAGTCTTCCTGGTCGTTGCTCTTGGATTGCGTCTGCAAGACGTCTCTGTTGTTGACAATAAATGTCAGCAGTGATGGTTACCTCTTGGGGAAGAAATTTATAGTACACTATACAGTCGATGTTCAACCAGATTCCATTATCTTTTATGGATGTGCGCAGGTCTTTATACGGAGAGTTGCTGCTATTTTTGGGCTCAACCATTCCTTTCTTTTCCTTATAGTAGCATAAATACGCAATTTCTCGTAACCAGCAATGATACAGAATAGGAATGTTTGGTGTTGTTCACGAGCCATCTGATGACGAGCAAGCAGAGATGTATACGCGGCCACCTGCTGATTTTTGTGATTTTGGTTTAGAGCAAGCGGTACTCAAACACCCGATTTCTGAACCTTTCCCATTGCATGCAAATGTCGTACGATGGTGGAGTGTTCACAGTTCACCATATTTGTCAGTTCTCGAGTACATTCACTTGGATCACTGTGAATGAATGAGTTCAAACGATCTTATCAAACCCGGAAAGACTTCCTGAATGTGTAAATTCACTAATGTCAGAATGATCCTCCGTAAAACGAGAAAAGCATTTTCTTGTCGCGCTCTGCCCAATGGCGTTATCTCCATAGACGACGACCGAGCGGGGTGGCGCAGTGGTTAGACACTGGACTCGCATTCGGGAGGACGACGGTTCAATCCCGCGTCCGGCCATCCTGATTTAGGTTTTCCGTGATTTCCCTAAATCACTCCAGGCAAATGCCGGGATGGTTCCTCTGAAAGGGCACGGCCGACTTCCTTCCCAATCCTTCCCTAATCCGATGAGACCGATGACCACGCTGTCTGGTCTCCTTCCCCAAACCAACCAACCAACCAACCCATAGACGACGCAAATGTTTCTGAATTTCTGAATGGCTCCGCTGCTGTCACCCCTCTACTGAACTCAAACAGAAGAATGTGTCGGAAATATTCCGATTTCTGCACTTTGCACTCCATTTTCTAGCGTCCACAGCTCAACTCACTACCTCTAAATGACAAAATGTTAACTTGAACAAATAAATAATGACAATCGGCAATAAATCCACAGCAGCTGAACTACCAACGTGCAAAACAAAAACACTACAAACTTATGCAGCGACCTAACATGTACACTAACTGGCACGATATTTCATACTGAAGTCAGTGGCAGATCGTAATCACACGTTCGTGAGGTTCGTTTACGCACCCAAAATTCCCCGAAAGCTTTTACTTGTATTATCATATGTTTTACCCGGAGATAGCTTTCGCTAGTAATTATAAAAGAATTTAGATAATTATAAATGAAGAGAAATACTAAAACACATCCCGCTGACACAGGGCAAGTACAGCCAGTTCCATTGTTCGTCTCGCGTGATCCTGTAATATTTGCAACACAGCCGCGTAAGCCCTTGACAGGCACTGTTTCACAGAAAAACTTTTGCAGCAGTTTACGTTGTTTTGTTCTGCGTTTTACAACTCTTCTCAAAAAGGCTGTAACGGGTTTACTGACGCAGACTCGTTTGTGTCTTTCCTTCTTCTTTGTGAGCCTCTAAACGGTTGCAAGTGTAACTTAATGTTGTAAACACAGCACGTTTCCTTATAAAATATCAATGTACCGCGAATGCATCGAAAGCCAAAGTCAGTAAGTCCTTCGAAGCATCTACGTAACGTACTGAAGTAGGTGGGTCCTACTCGCTTTGCCTGGAGGCTCGCCAGGAAGGACCAAGTCACTTCGGCATGCAGTACCGCTAGCCCAAGCCACGTCAGGGTCCGCTACGTCAATATTGTATACGTTAACATCTTCTCAAAACACAGCAATTAAACGCTCGAAAACCGTGGAGAACATTGATTAATAATGTGATCTGGCGATCAGAGAGGTGCCCAAATACACTGCCTGATGAAAAAAGTGAAGCTCCCAGAAGGGCAGAGGAAACGAAATGAACCCACGGGTTGGGACGGTATGTGATGTTATTTCAGTGGTTACGGAAGCGAGTCAAATTTACAAAGAACAGGATGTCCGTGACTTACCGTTCTGCCATCAGAATGTCGTCAATCACTACGGGTCGTTACCTGAAGTCATACCTTGTGGCTCCCCATACCATGACGACAGAAATAACCCCAAGTGCCTCACCAAAACACTGGAAGAATGGGATATTTCCTCAGACCACTGCCTTAGTCGCCGATGATGGTCATACGGAGTAGTGCAGAGCGTGACTGACCACGAAGCGCCATTCATCAGGAAGTCATGCTTCCCGTTAACGGGAGCAATCCTCACTCAGCCGTTTGTGCTGTGGTTTTTCGGCAGCCTAGGCCTGGACACTGGACTCGCATTCGGGAGGACGACGGTTCAATCCCGTCTCCGGTCATCCTGATTTAGGTTTTCCGTGTTTTTCCTAAATCGCTTCAGGCAAATGCCTGGATGATTCCTATGAAAGGGCACGGCCGATTTCCTCCCCCATCCTTCCCTCACCCAAACTTGCGCTCCGTCTCTAATGACCTCGTTGTCGACGGGACGTTAAACACTAATATCCTCCTCCTCCTAGGCCTGGGACAGTAATACCTCAGCCCGCTTGTCCAGTTGCTAGTCTCGACTGAAGGTCAGGGTGACACAGAATGTTTCGGCGAGTCTATTACTAGTTGTCGAATGTGAGGCGGTCATGACCACCAACGTCTGCAAGGTTCTGGTAACGCAGTCTCACAAGAGTACGAGGTCCTCCGTGTCTTTCACAGTGATTACTCAACATCTGACGCTGTTCACGCACCTGTCCTACCAACACGAAATACCAACACACCCTGGCGGCCCTTCTACCTGTCACACAGAATTGTAACTCTAATTATTTACATTCCCGCCGACGGCGTGTAGGTGCACAAAGTTATCATGTCTTATGGGTGCCTCGCTTTTAATGTCGGGCAGTCTAGGAGCCTGCTATCTTCTTTAACAACTGATGTACAGAAACAAAATCTCACGTTCAAAACTGAGGAGCGGAAAGACAAAATGTAGACGACAGACAAAAATGCATAAAATTCAAATTACTCTCGGCGCCGACGAGAGGCCTCCAACATACCTACATGATACCGTGCCAAAATGCGACTGACCCATCTCCGAAGTACGCGCCTGAAAGTGTACTGATAGTAAGGCACGTGTACGCTTTACACTTTTCTACACCGCCATCAGGCACCAGATAAATCCTACAGTGAACATAAAGGGGACGCCACTGATCCAATTTCCATTGCAGATGTTTCTTTTCCCACCTTCATCGCGCACCGTAGTGCTGAGGCTTCGTACTGTTGTTTTTAACTGACACCTGGAAGCCAAGTTGATCGTTGTAGACAGTTGCATAATGTGCGGGCCAACACAGCTCTCCTAGTTACTGCCAAAAGGATTCGTGAATTCCACTGCATACCCTTTGACGTACCTACGGTCCATAATTTATAGATAGCGGCCTTCAGCTTGTAGTTAACTGATGGCGACCACAACGATGCTAATTTTCAATGTTTTGGGTCTGACGACAGCGGCTGAATGTTCGAATGATGTCGTCGTGGTGTAGGGCATTTGGGTGAGCATCTTCTCCCACTAACAACCTTCTTTTCATAGTGAGAACAGTATGTAAAAGCCGAAATGTTGCATTCACAATTGGAAGCAGAGCGCTCGACTGACTCCCTACTATCAAAGAAGCAAGGAGCAAGAAGAAGGAACGACGAAGTCATTGGAGGCGGAGCACAATCTGCAACTGGGCAGGGCCTTGCCCTTTCAAAGGAACCATTAACCGTAACCCACTTGTGGAAGTCATTGTAAATTTTTATTAAACACAGTTCCACTTTCCCAACCCGGCTGTTATAAAATCACTCTTATTTACACCACGACAAGCCGATTTTGGCTGTTGGTAATAAACAGGTGCGTACTACTATGCTCGTAAATTTACGGTCACCATTTGTGGGTGTACACAAATGTAGATCTGTCACTTTACTACGCAGTCACTGTCGTAGTAAACACGAGCGAGAACAACGTTCTACGTTCAGCGTCTTCAATGTACCAAGCAACCCAGAAAACGGACTTTAGCTGCCTGGAGGCACTCACTGTGATGTGACGAGTCACGGTTTTACTTCCTTTCCAGTTATACCAGGCATCGACTGAGCCGACGGTCCAATGAAACGTTTGTCACACTGGGTCTGTAGGTTGCAGTTCAGATCGGTGATGGGTCTGCTGTGTTTTGGGGGTGTTTCTCGTACATTGACTTGAGACCATTCACAGAGATTTCCGTCAATTTCAACTATTCTGGTGACGGGAGGGCTGCCCTGACTTGGGTGTCTTCATGCTGAGTTCGCTGTGGACACTGCTGTGTTTCGAGATATCGACAGGGGCTGAACGTGTTCGTTCCAGGTTTGGCTAATTTTGGATGTTCGCATGGGGATTTGGAACCGCCGTCCTCTCGAATGCGACACTAAAGCAGGAGTCAAAATAAGCGAACACATGTGTCGGCTTATCCGCAAATACTCGACCGTTTCTGAGAACACGGCGGTCAAATTTTTCGACGTATTTTGTAAGCCTTTTAGCGGCTAAACCGTTCAGCCGAAGAGGTGGCGCATTGGCTGGGGTCGCGGGTTCACACTTTTGCAGCCCGTTTTTGAAACCCGATTATTACTTTTATTTTTCACTTGTCTACACATGTCAGTAGAAAATTACTGCACGAATGTTTTCCAAATATTGAAATAACGTTGTCCTTATCGCCTATGAATTGTATGTGTGGTGGATAAATTTAAAAAAATAAATATAAACAATAAATGACAGTAAAATTATTTGTTTTTCTGTGAAATACCTGTAGTACCAACATTAAACAGGTCAACACCCTGGCGGCCCTTCTACCTGTCACACAGAACTGCAACTCTAAATCACTTACATTCCCGCCGATAATCAACTGCGCACCGAGCGAGGTGGCGCAATGGTAGCACACTGGACTCGCATTCGGGAGGACGACGGTTCAATCCCGCGTCCGGCCATTCTGATTTAGGTTTTCCGTGATTTACCTAAATCGCTCCAGGCAAATGCCGGGATGGTTCCTTTGAAAGGGCACGGCCGACTTCCTTCCCCATCCTTCCCTAATCCGATGAGACCAATGACCTCGCTGTTTGGTCTCTTCCCCCAAACAATCTACCAACCAATCAACTGCAAGTACCAGGTTTCAGTAAATTGATCCGTTATGCGGTTTGCCGCGAAATTATTGCCAGAGAGAGAAATCTTCAGCAATGTTCACTACGTTTCTTTCCGAAATGAGATTCATACGAAGAAATATCAGTCTGTCATATCTGCCTTCACGATGCTGGTGCTGTTCTGACTTTCTATCTTTCGAATGTTCTTACGATCGTATGATCCAAGAGAATGCACCAGATCTTCCCGAAGAATAAACGTAAGAATAAAATATAAGTATTGATACAAGAATTAAACACATGAATGTGAGAATTTAAAAAGATTGTAGCCGTAAATGTACAGGGTGTCCGAAAAGACTTTCCCTGATTACATAAATTGATAACTCAGGCTAGAAGTAAGATACAAATATGAAACTTGTGTCGAACTGTTTACAACTACCGAAGTTTTTTTTTGTTTTAGGTTCGCAGTACGTAAGTAGTGGATGAGGTGCAGTGCCCAAGAGACACGATCACCAACCACAGTGCAGAGACACTTCCAGACAACATTTGGAAGGAATCCGCCTGATGTCAAGAGCATTAAAGCCTGGTATGAGAAGAACACAGGATTGGTTGCTGACCTTCCGAGGTCTGATCGACCAAGAACCTCAGCAGACAGGGTGGAAGCTGTAAGGCAGTCTTCTCTGCGAAGTCCGAAGAAATCGGTGCGCAGGACCTCACGTGAATTACAGATGCCAGAAAGCTCTCTTCATGACATTTTACACAAACGTTTATTGTTTCGCACATGCAAAGCGCAAATCGTTCACGCTTTGTTGCCCAATGACAGTACACGTCGATATGACTTTGCGGTCGAAATGCTATCACGTATTGAGGACGATGATGGTTATCTCAGACGAATTACCTTTTCGACGAAACGACCTTTTTTGTCAGTGGAGTAGTGAATCGCCATAATGTGCGCATTTGGGATTCACAACCCCCTGGCGAGGTCATGGAGTGCACCATAGGCAGTCCAAAGGCGAATGTTTGGTGCGCGCTATTGCATGATCGAATTATCGGGCCATTCTTCTTCGTTGAGGCTACCATCACATCTGCAGTGTATCTGGACATGTTGCAACTGTATGCTGTTCCTCAGCTGCTTCAGTATCACCACGATGTCTTGTTTCAGGAAGACGGTGCACCGCCTCATTGGGGTTTGGACGTCCGTGCCTATCTCGATATGACCTTTCCTGGGCGATGGATTGGTCGTGATGGGCCAGCGGTTTGGCCTCCACGCTCTCTTGACATAACCCCATTAGACTTCTTTTTATGGGGTTATGTCAAGGACCAGATCTTGAAACCCTGCGGCAACGGATAACCACAGTCGTTGAATCGATCCCTCCAGTGACGTTGGCTAAGGTGTGGACGGGAATTGAATATCGCCTAGATGTGCTACGTGCTACCAAGGGTGCTCATGTGAAAATTTACTGGTGTGTGAAAAAC
Source organism: Schistocerca americana (assembly GCF_021461395.2). Classification (NCBI taxonomy): domain Eukaryota; kingdom Metazoa; phylum Arthropoda; class Insecta; order Orthoptera; family Acrididae; genus Schistocerca; species Schistocerca americana. The sequence goes on from NC_060121.1 coordinate 606,879,607, forward strand.
ACTTTGTTAGTTTGTAAACAATTAGACACCAGTTTCATATTTGTATCTTACTTCTAGCCTCAGTTATCAATTTATGTAATCAGGGAAAGACTTTTCGGACACCCTGTATGATACTTCTTGTAAATCGCAGTTGTAATTTTACAATTAACATAACGCCTTTGTATCACCTAACCTGATAAGAATCATTCGTATTGTAACCTTCTACGAACATCTGTAGGTAAATGATAAATAAATAAATTAATTAAATAAACAATAACAGCGATCGCGTTTCGAATACGGGGCGCAAAAGAAAGACGCCGCGGCGCTAGCCACTGTTTCACCACTCTTGCTCAACTGATCGCGCGCTAAGAGGCGTCTAAATTACTTCGAAAACTCTGACCGTCGTTTTCTCAGAAACGATCGAGTATCTACGGATACGCCGAGGCACGTGTTCGGTTCTTCTGACTACTCTTCCACTGAGCCAAGTTTCTGGGAAATCGGATCACGGCACTTGCCGTGTTCTCGTCGTAATCTCGGCCATTTCACAGCGGATGCGACAAATTTGGTTACGAGAGTGCAGCAGTCGGTGCAGTCGCCGGGCAGCGCCAGCTCATGTCGCGAACCGAAGTCAGACAGCGTATGCAAAGAGGACAATGGCCTTGCCGGAGGACAATGCCGTTATGCAAGCTGCGTAACGCGCCGTAAAGCCCGGCGCGCACTCCCGCGCCTGCGGCTGCGGCTACTGCGGGCAAGGCGTATCCGACGGCCGTCCTGAACCCGCTGACCGGTGCGCGGGGAAACGAGTGGACCGCAGCACGTCGCCGGGACGACACGGTCAGCTGCGCCCGCGTGTTGCAAGAAGCGGCCGCCCCTGCCGCCCCAGATTTCGAAAGTTGCCGATCCGTTTTTACTAGTCGTACTTTCTGTTCGGTGACACAGAAACGAACGTGCAACCTAGGGTGTCTGTGGTTTCACTGCGGGCTAAGAAGCTCGTACAGATAGGTTCCGCGCTAAGTAGAAGCTTTCAGCTCGATGATTATGTAAAATTCGTAATAATAAGACTCGTTGTTGGAAGAGCAGTTGAACGGAATGGACGGTGTCTTGAAAGGAGGGTATAAGATGAACATCAACAAAAGCAAAACGAGGATAATAGAATGTAGTCGAATTAAGTCGAAGTAGAGAGGATATAAAATGTAGACCAGCAATGGCAAGGAAAGCGTTTCTAAAGAAGAGAAATTTGATAACATCAAGTATAGACTTAAGTATCAGGAAGTCGTTTCTGAAAGTATTTGTATGGAGTGTAGCCATGTATGGAAGTGAAACATGGGCAATAAATAGTTTGGACAAGAAGAGAATAGAAGCTTTAGAAATGTGGTGCTACAGAAGAATGTTGAAGATTAGGTGGGTAGATCACGTAACTAATGAGGAGGTATTGAATAGGATTGGGGACAAGAGAAGTTTGTGGCACAACTTGACTAGAAGAAGGGATCGGTTGGTAGGACATGTCCTGAGGCATCAAGGGATCACCAATGTAGCATTGAAGGGCAGTTTGGAGGGTAAAAATCGTCGAGGGAGACCAAGAGATGAATACACTAAGCAGATTCAGAAGGATGTAGGTTGCAGTAGGTACTGGGAGATGAAGGAGCTTGCACAGGATAGATTAGCATGGAGAGCTGCATCAAACAAGTCTCAGGACTGAAGGCCACAACAACAACAACAAGACTCGCAAATCCTCTGCAGATGCTTTGGGATTCTTGTACAGGTTCGAGTCCTCCCTCGGGCATGGGTGTGTGTGTTGTCCACAGCGTACGTTAGTTTACGTAGTGCATACGCTTAGGGACCGATGACGTCCCATAAGATCTTACCACAAATTTACAATTTTTGCACTTTCGTTCCTGATAAACAGTTTAGACAAGAAGAGAATAGAAGTTTTTGAAATGCGGTGTGTTATGTTGTGTGTGTCTCACTGTTGTTTTTTTTAAACTAATTTGTGCCTGATTTGTTTTTTCTGAGAAGCTCAGTACTATATGTAAATACCGTAAGTGTAAATGTGATTCAAAAAGTACTTGAAGTAAAGTGAAGCGCAGCTGGACAGCAAGAAACTCTTTAGCGCGCTATCCCCACAACGATAGTAGTTGTGAATCTTTGAGTATGGACCCTAAAAAAAAAAAGACAATTGATTGATTTATTTATTTAAAAAAAAAAAAGAGGACTGCTAATCTGTATCTTGTGGAAAGTGGACGTGTTGCTAGGCCGTCGCTCAGAACGTATTGTTACATTTAATGAAAATTGATATTTTAGTGATAAAACCGAGTAAAGTACGTGTAAGAGATGCCAAACATTTATGTATATAAATTTTCTGGAAGTGAAGAATAGAAATACCTTGTTTTTGGAAAAGGAGGTGAACTTCATTGTCGTTGCCTTCTATCAATCGACAGAATTAGTGTACAAAGTTCACTAAACTACAGGAAAAGAAATGCATTCTCTATAGTTTTCATTCAATAAGTAACAACCTCTCATAATTTCTTAATTACAGGAATTGGATTATGTTCTTGTACAATACTATGGTTCTGAACTCCACTGACCAATCTTGATGTAGCAGGACGTGTAGTCTGAAGGAAGTTTGTGTGCTAAGCAATCTCCTAAAGTCACGAAAAATGGTTCAAATGGCTCTGAGCACTATGGGACTTAACATCTGAGGTCATCAGTCCCCTAGAAGTTAAAACTACTTAAACCGAACTAACCTAAGGACAGAACACACATCCATGCCCGAGGCAGGATTCGAACCTGCGACCGTAGCGGTCGCCCGGTTCCAGACTGTAGCGCCTAGAACCGCCCGGCCACACCGACCGGCTAAAGTCACGAAAAGCAGCTTCCTGTTTGATCTTATTTACTTACAACAGTGGTCCCTTAGGTATGAAAAGCTACGAAATCTTGGGCTCAAAGCTGTCCACAATACGGCCAAGTAACTAACAGAGTCGTATTTTAAACATTAAAGAACAATAATTTCCTCCAAATTGTTATACGTCACCAACTGGTTCAGAAGCTGATAGTTCAAGGAGGCAGCAAGCAAAATTAAGGTACCAGTTACGACTTAAAGTAAAAATCTCAATCAAAACTCAATCTCTCTCTCTCTCTCTCCAAACACATATATAAATATTAATATTTTTTAACAAAGTCATTTTATATGCGCTACAGAAGAATGTTGAAGACTAGATTGATAGATCACGTAACTAGTGGAGAGGTACTGAATAGCACTGATGCGAAAAGAAATTTGGGGCACAGCCTGGCTGTAAGGAAGGATCGGTTGATCGCACACATTCTGAGACATCAAGGAATCACGAATTTTTAGTATTGGAAGGAAGTGTGTGTGTGTTTGTGGGTGTGTGGGTGTGTGGGTTGAGGGAAGGGTTAAAAATCGTAGAGGAAGACCAAGAGATGAATACAGTAAGCAGATTCAGAGGGACGTAGGTTGGAGTTGTCACTTAGAGATACATTCCTAACGGCAAGCACCCCTCACAAAAAATTAGTGAGCCCCACGGGACAACACACTAGTAGAAGAGGGCGCACAAGTTTCTTCAGGTATGCTAGATCCCACTGAAGCCCCACATTTTTTATTAGACCGCATGAAGAAACGAAACTATGGGTAAGCTGACAGCTACGTTTCACCCATTGTTCCATTTTCTACGGGTTAAGATCAGTTCAAATCCCCGTGCGACCATCCAAATTTAGTCAAACCTGGAAGGCACACGTGCAACCGGGAGAACATAGATGTTGTCATCTCGGAATATCGGAATACCCAAGGTGTGGAAGAATGGACAACATTTGGGAGAATGTTGCAAAAAAAGAAAAACAAACAAAAAGTCCGGGTTCATGTTCACATAATTTGGATCAATGGGTACAAAACATCACAGAACGACCATTAGCCTGAACTACGAACTCGACCCTTTGTGGGTCAAACGTGTTATTTAATTATATATTTTCTCGACGCCTTGTATAATTCGTAAAGAGGTAAAACTGCTGCGCATGTCGCGCCATTGCGACCAATGGCCTCGTGCGAGGTACCTGATTCCCATTGCATGCACCTCCCTCAGATTGGAAACTGAGATGGACATGCTTCTGCTGCCTGCAGCAATTCCTGTCGCGTTTGAATCCCATTGTCATCGACAAGGTGTGACGCTCGCCTTCGGTCCCTGCGATATCTTTACGACCACCGTCCTTACTCCATATTACATGTCTGCGCCCAGACTCTCACGTCTCCACGTCGATATGTACGTGCATTGAATACTTCAAACTGTGGTCAATGCAGAAAAAGGAATACCAATTCGCGTATTATAACTACAGCAAATCTGTACGGACAGTTTTTGAAACATAGGCAGAAAAACTTTCCAATCGTTCTAAATGGTTCAAATGGCTCTGAGCACTATGGGACTTAACATCTGAGGTCATCAGTCCCCTAGAACTTAGAACTACTTAAACCTAACTAACCTAAGGACATCACACACATCCATGCCCGAGGCAGGACTCGAACCTGCGACCGTAGCAGTCACGCGGTACCGGACTGAAGCGCCCTAACCGCACGGCCACCGCGGCCGGCTCCAATCGTTCTCTGGCTTCATGTATCGGATGTCGCAGTTAAAAGTATCCCACCTCCCCTTTGAATGCGAACAATATTTCGTCTTCTGAAACAAACAGCTACAACAATGGACAGTTTTACGGTAATCGATTATTAACATTCTTCTGTTAGCATTTCACTTTATTTCATCAGTGAAATTAGACCTAATTGAAATTGTGGAAGCATATGTGAAGACAGATTCGATTAAGGAAACTCGCGAAATTTTAGGGGTCAAGTATCCGGGTAGAGAATTAATAGCAACTAGAGCAATACAGAGTCTGTATAAAAACTGGTGCATCTACGGATTTGTGCAAAATATAAAACGACAAAGAACTCCTTCAGTTCACACACAAGAAGTTGTCGCAGACAATCGCAGAAGAATTATTCAGAGCCCAAAAAAGCCTACACGTGAATTGGCCCAACAAACGCATGTACGTAGGAGGAGTTGCGAGTGGATATTCAAAAGCCTTAACCTGAAGCCATATCGTCTGATGGTTGTGCAGCAATTACACAGCACTCACAGTACACGAGGTGCTAAGCAACGGAGAACCCTAACAGTGTGTGTCAGCAACCACTCCATGATGAAAAAACTGGCGTTTGGTGCGGCGTAACGGAACGCGCATCTCTGGACCGATGTTTTTGGACACTGTCCTCAACGTGGTTGCATATACGCAAATTTTTGATACATTTTGTGCTTAACTCTGTCAATATGAAAGACAATACTGCTTCTTCCCGTAAGATGTGGCAACACGACACATATCTAAAGTATCCCTGGGAAGAGTCCACGATGACATCTCTGTGGAACGAACTGTCAGCAAAAGTTTATGGCCACCACATCTAACAACATCTGACTGTCTCCTGTGGGGGCACTTGAAGAGCAAGGTCTATGAAACAAATCCTCACACAGTACAGGAACTGAAAGACATCAGCCGCCATCGATATCTGAACTTTACGTCGGGTTTACCTGAATATGCTTAAGCGTGCACAGCGGTATACTAATGCTGCAAGAGGCCACTTTTAACATCTTCTATAAATGTATTTTCACTGTATTTTTTACTGTAAATAAATGGTAAGTCGATTTCATATCTTCATTTGTGTGATTTCACTGTATTTCCGTTACACTTACACCGTCTACTTTTAGCTGCGCCACCCTGTGCAAATTAAGGCAGAAATTTCGTATCTTTCAACATGTTTGATACCTTACCTAACTATCCTAAGTCCATTCGGATAGTGCGTGTATAAAATACAGCATTACTCTGCAGTTTGAGTACATTAGACAACAAGCTGGGGGACTGCACACGTACCAAAACTGCAGAGAGTTGTAACCAGCATACCACAAAACACTGATCTTGGAAGATATTATAGCTTCAATAAGCAAAAAGAAAAGTGTGTTTGAAAGTAATTACCTTACGATTTAGAAAGTGACGTCCTCTGATTGTCAACGTGCAATACAGATGGAGAGGATGCCACTGAGGTCAGCAACCAAGAAATATAAATTATCGTTTTTACAGCCTAGCACAATCATTTTTTAACAGAAAAAAGTCACTTTAAAAATAACTAGCTTAGCGTCTGCTTCTATGTTTGGTCTCCACAATTTTTTTTTAATCGAATTTTTATGTTGTTCACTAACTGTAACATCATCTAAAATTTATACGCCAATTAAGGCCAAGGGAGCATGGTCTTTTCCGAATGTACTTCTGACAAAAAAGCGAATCTGTAGCTGGAGTCGGAGGTCTTTGTTAATCCTGCCTTTTGAGTTCTTGTGGAGACATTTTCAAAGAAACTATCATTCCCTAATGCAAAAATTTTTATCCGTATTTCATCCCCTTAGGGTGTGAATTTCCAAAAATCACTGAAACACATATTCTTTATTTCTAACCAAGAAGTCAGATACTAGTTTTGATAACTGTAGGTTCAAGAATGCTCTAGTAGTATTTTAATAACGATTCATTTTCCAAAAATCTTTCACCTTCTATTTTACCCCCTTAGTAGTTGAAATTACAAAACTGCTGAAACACTTTTTTTTTAAATTTCTGAGAAACTAAATAACAATTTTAGTAGTTCTGGCTTCAAAATTGCCTTAATAGCCATATATTTTCAAAAAGCCTTTCATTTCCTATTTCACCCACTTAGCGGTGGAATTTCGAGCAGTTACTTCTTAACCAGTGCCTACGGTTTAGGATCTACACCCTCTCAAAATTTCATGTTTTTATCCTCGGCGATTTGGGCGATAACGACATTGAATCAGTCTGTCTCTATTTAATCCCCGTACGTGTTGAATTTCCAAAAACAGTGAAACATACATGTTTTCGTTTCTAAGCGAGAAGCCAAGTTCCAGTTATCAAAGATCTAGCTTTAAAAATACTTTCACAATGAAATATTTTCATAACAAATTTTACGCCTATTACATCCCTTTATGGGTTGAATTTCTAGAAACAGTGAAATACTTACTTTTTAAATTTCTAATAGAGAAGCCTAATATAAATTTTCGTAGATTTAGTTACAAAAATGCTTTCATAAGGAAATATTTTCATAAAACATTTCATCCCCTATTTCACTCTCTTAAGGGCTTAATTTCAAAAAACAATTAAACACGTATTTTTTTAGTTCTAACCGAGAAGTATAATACCAATTTTTTAATGGATGTAGCTTTAAAATATTTTATTATTTCTTTAATAATGATTTACTTTTTAAAAGTTTCACCCACTATTTAACCCAATTTTCCAAATATGCTGAAACACGCATTTTTTAAATTTCTGATCGAGAAACCAAATACCAGTTTCGTAGCTGTAGCTTGAAAATTGGCTTAATAGCGACATATTTTCAAAAATGCTTTCCTCCCCTATTTCACCCTCTTAGGGTAGGCGATCCGACGCAGAACCGTACACCATAAGGAAGAGGCGGTAAAACATTATGACATTCATGGGACGAAGTATTATGTGCCTGAATATACGGTTTAAAAATTGATGAAGCAATGATTATTACTGCCGCCTAATCTTGCGTGTGGTCACCACGAATGACATACGTATGTGTGATACGGATTCATTGAGATTATAGGTGAATCCCTAAGTAGGTACTTGTCACTATTCACTGAGCGGATAACCATAGTGGTTAGAGCTCTGGACTCGCTTTCGGAGGACGACGATTCAAACCCGCGTCCGGCCATCCTGATTTAGGTTTTCCGTGATTCCCCTAAATCACTTAAGACAAAAGCTGGGATATTTTCTTCAAAAGGGCATGGTCGCTTTCGTTCTCCGTCCTTCCCTAATCCGAGTTTGTGCTCCGTCTCTAATGACTTCGTTGTCGACGCGACGTTAAACACTTACTTCCCCCTCCTCCTCCTGTGTCACTGCTCAGTGACAGTAATCTCCAGCAGTGGAAGAGCGAGGGAGATGCTGATCTACATGATGAAGATTTCTCTGACGAAGATACAGAGAAATGTCATTAAAATGCTTATAAACGTCTGTGCATGGCTCCACTATATAAAGTTTAGTACTATTGCACCATTACAAGATCTCTGGATTTGCGCTGGAGGTTGTTCAGTTAACAATTCAATTTCTTTGTTGTGTCTTAACTTATAAACCTGTAAGAACCACATATGCAATTAGCAAAAACATAAAACTATTGATTCAAAAACAATGGAACTATTTACAACCAATTGACTGCTGTAAGAAAGCCATACACAGTTTTTTATTTTGAGGGTGCTTAACTACAATAGTCTGAAAATCATGTGTCCAACATAGTTCGAAAGTATTTAAACGTCTTACGTAAACGTAGGATTTGTCGACCTGGAAAAAGCGGTCGACAGTGTCCGATGGTGCAAGATGTTCGAAATTCTGAAGCAAATTGGGGTAAGCTATAGGGAGAGACGGGTAATATACACCATATACAAGAATCAAGACGGAATAATTAGAGTGGACGACCAAGAACGAAGTGCTCGGATTTAAATGGGTGTAAGGCAGGGACGCAGTCTTTCGCCCCTACTGTTCAGTCCATACATCGAAGAAGTAATGACGGAAATAAAAGTTCAAGACTGGAATTAAAATACAAGGTGAAAGGGTATTAATGATACGATTCTCTGATGATACTGCTATCCTCAGTGAAAGTAAATAACAATTACATGATCTTCTGAATGCAATGAACAGTCTAATGATTCAAAATATGGACTGAGAGTAAATCCAAGAAAGACAAAAGTAATGAAAAGTTGCAGGAATGAGATCAGCGAGAAACTTAACATCAGGATTAATGGTCACGAAGTAGATGAAGTTAAGGAATTCTACTACCTAGGAAGCAAAATAATCAATCACGGACAGAACAAGGGGGACACCAAAAGCAGACTAGCACTGACAAAAAAGGGCGTCCCTGGCCGAGTGAAGTCTACTAGTATCAAATATAGGTCTTAGTTTGAGGAAGAAATTTCTGAAAATGTACGTTTGGAGCACATAATTGTACGGTATTGCAACATGGACTGCGGGAAAACAGGGACAGAAGAGAATCGAAACATATAAGATGTGGTGCTGCAGATGAATGTTGAAAAGCAGGTGGACTGGCAAGATAAGGAATGAGGAGGTTCTGCACAGAATCGGAGAGCAAAAGAAATATGTGGGAAATACTGACAAGGAGAAGGGACAAGATAACAGGACATATGTTAAGACATCAGGGAATAACTTCCTTGATAATAGAGGAAGCTTAGAGGATAAAAACTGTAGAGGAAAACAAAGACTGGAATACATTGATTGAGGACGTAGGTTGCAAGTGCTACTTTGAGATGAAGAGGTTGGCACAGGAGAGGAATTCTTGGAGGGCCGCATCAAACAAGTCAGAAGGCTGATGACGCAAAGAAAAGTAAAAATTTTAACTAGCGTATAAATGAAAAAATAGCACATAATCTTTTACCTTTTCCACATAACTGAGAACCATCTCATTTACGACCTGTAGAAGGAACAGTTCTTTTATAAATAATTCTTGCGAATTTCAGTTTTTCTGACATGGCCTACATCGTCAAGGACCGCCTCACTACATTTCTACGGAACGAACGATATAGTTACGTTACTTGGCTGTAAAATCATACCGAAGAAATTACTGTTTCAGCACCAGGGAAATTCTACAATCCCGCCGAGTACATTTCCGCGGTAGCACCGAGTGTAGGATGGTAACGCTCCTCAGAACATTAGTCGGGTCTGGCGCTGGAATTTCGCTGCGCGCTGCTGCTTGTTTTACACCACTTGCGCAAAGAGAAACACACGACTGCGCCACGTTTTCGCTCAAAGCTGAGATTTTCAACACTCGCCAGCAGCGAGAGAGAGAGAGAGAGTCAAAGACCCGCGGTAGGCTCCCAGGTTGGATTTTCCCAACGCACATCTGACGAAACCCAGCAGGCTGACCCGCCAGAGAGGCTTGCGGAGGAAGAATTTTAGCCACGGGAAACCGCGGCTGACAACGTCATCCACTGAGACACCAAATTCCTGGTCGTTCAACATCACTTCTAGAAAATAATCATCATTTACTGGCCTAAGCTCTTTTTTGTTTAGAGCTCGGGGTGTCGACGAAAATCTTTTAATAAATCTTACACCTGAATGCTCTTAGTTAAACATTTTAAATAGCTAGAATGGGAAATCGCATAGAAATACAAACATAACGAGGACGAAAAATTAAATCACTTTACTCCCATGTAAGGAACGATTGTGGAAAAGAACTGCAGAATAAAGCCAGAAACAAAACCAGCTTCGTCGGATTAGGGAATGATGGGGAAGGAAGTCGGCCGTGCCCTTTCAGAGGAACCATCCCGGCATTTGCCTGGAGTGATTTAGGGAAATCACGGGAAACCCAAATCGGGATGGCCGGACGCGGGATTGAACCGTCGTCCTCCCGAATGCGAGTCCAGTGTCTAACCACTGCGCCACCTTGCTCGGTCTAAGTTCTAGGGGATTGATGACCTCAGATGTTAAGTACCATAGTGCTCAGAGCCATTTGAACACGTAAAAAAAACTGGAAAAATGGAAGCACCATGGATATCGTGTGGATGAAGAAAGACTCCTCGTAAGGGCTCTCAGTTATAAATGCACAGGAAGAAGAAATATAGGAAGGTCATACAAGAGTGGAGTACCGCAACAGTTAGTTTTTCTAGTTCCTGAAGCGAAGAAGAGAAGATGAAATGTCTTTATACGAATAGTTACTCCGAACAGTGTTAGAGATACTTGTTTCAAACGTGTTCATTGCGTACGTGCCGGATCTTTGCTACCTGAGAGTAGCAGAAAATGTTCCTGTTCAAATTATGAGTTATGACCACGGTTAACATCCAGATTATAACATCTCCAGAAAAGAATTCTATCGAAATCAGTCATTTACAAGAACGTTACGGCGACAGTTCTGTGGAGCGTACCACAGAGGTGAAAACATGACTTTCACGATTTGTGTGTACTTAAAAATGCCTCTGAAATTTGGAACATTTTTAATCAAACAAATACTTGTGTTACAGTCGTTGTGCTGTGAATATAGTCCAGTAACATACACGGGTGAGAGAAAAATATGGAAACACCTCTCCTGCACGTGGCGCTGCTGTATTTGCCCATAAACGACGCCTATGCAATGCTCTCAATACATTGCAAGTGTCAGACGTGGTCAGAACACAGTTCTGTGTAGTTGTGAGTGCATTATGTCGGAAGTGAGTGAATTCGAACGTGGACAGATCGTTGGTGCTCGTATGGTGGGAACTTGTGAGTGCATTATGTCGGAAGTGAGTGAATTCGAACGTGGACAGATCGTTGGTGCTCGTATGGTGGGAACTTGTGAGTGCATTATGTCGGAAGTGAGTGAATTCGAACGTGGACAGATCGTTGGTGCTCGTATGGTGGGAACTTGTGAGTGCATTATGTAGGAAGTGAGTGAATTCGAACGTGGACAGATCGTTGGTGCTCGTATGGTGGGAACTTCCGCAAACAATGTAGCTGAAGTGTTTGGTGTCTCAAGAGGCACCGTATCGGAGATTTATACCGCATACAAAGAAATCGGAAAAAATAACCGCTGTGTCACAACGCGGACGAAATTGTGGTGAGTACCGTGACAGACGCTCATTGAAGAGGACAGAGACGAAAAGCACGAGCGCGTGCTGAAAAGCAATGGCGCTGAATTTTTTAAATTCCGTCCTGAACGTAAAGTAAGAGGACGACTGCTGCAAAAGTCACTGCTGACCTGGTGACTGTCGCACTTATGAACCCTGTCAGCATTAAGACAAGACTGCAGCTCCAGAAGCACGGAATCGCAAGACGAGCTGGAGTTTCAAAATTACTCATTAGTGACATAAATTCCCGTAACAGGAAAGCGGGGTGCCGAAGCCATAAAACGTGGAGGGCAGTTACTTGGTCGGATAAGTCTTGTTGCATACTGTGTCCAACTTGTGGGCGACTTTACATCCCAATAGTGATACACGGCGGGGATTCCGGGATGATTTGGGCAGCCATGTCGTCGTATTCCATAGGCCCTATGTTTACTCTGCAAAGTAGTATTACCGCTAAGGATTATGTGACCATTTTGGCTGATCAGGTCCATCCCATGCTACAGTAGTTGTTCCTGAATTACGGTGTTTTGTTCCAAGATGACAGCACCCTGTTCCCCCAGCTCGCATCGTCCAGAATTGGTTTTGTCAGCGTGAGTAGGGACTGTTGCGTCTCTCTGGCCACCACAGTTACCAGACCTCAGTGTTATTGAGCCTTTGTGGTCTACTTTGGAGAGAAGGGTGAGGGATCGTTATCCACCTCCATCATGGTTACACGAACTTGCCAATATTTTGCAATAAAAATTATATAAAATTTTCTTGAAATCAATACAGGACCTGTATTTATCCTTTCCGAGAAGACTAGGAACTGTTTCGCATACCAACTGTTTTTCTACGCCGTATTAGGCATAGTAATGTGTTGTGTTTTTTGTGTTTCCTTATTTTCGTCCATTGCCTGTACAATGCTGTTATAGTCTGCGTGTAACCTGAAGAGTAAGCAGGCGATTGCTCTTATTACCACACTACGGCACAAGCGACAGCTGCAGGCCGTTTCACGCTTCCGCAGCCACCTTTCATGCCAGTGGCTCCGTGAGGAGACGCCCCACTAAACTCGTTTACACTCTAAGAGTACAAAAATTATTGACTAACACAACCGCAGGAAGCAAGGAAAGTAGGGAGATTATAGTTTAACGTCATGTCGGTAGCACAATCACTAGAAACAGAGCACAAGCTCGAATTACGAAAGGATGGGGAAGGAAATCGGCCGTGTCCTTTCCAAGGGTACGATCCCGACATTTGCCTGCAGCGATTTAGAGAAATCACGCAAAATCTAAATCTGGTTGGCTGGACACGGATTCGAATCGCCGTCCTCCCTGATATAAGTAACGCAAGAAACGCACACGAATATTAATTTATGAAGATTAGATTTTATTGTCCGTGTAGAATGAATGTTCAAACGTATGTGAAATCTTACGGGACTTAACTGCTAAGGTCATCAGTCCCTAAGCTTACACACTACTTAACCTAAATCATCCTAAGGACAAACAACCACACCCATGCCCGAGGGAGGACTCGAACCTCCGCCGGGACCAGCCGCACAGTCCATGACTGCAGCGCCCCAGACCGCTCGGCTAACCCCGCGCGGCTAGAATGAATATATTTTTGAAATTTTGACCGTTGTAGGTTGCAATATATTGTTCTGAAGAGATTAGATCAAAAAATAATAAACTAAAAGTAGTAGATGAGTTTCACTATTTGGATAGCAGAACAGCTGATGATGGTAGAAGTTGAGCGTATACAAAATTCAGTTTGGCTGTAGCACGGAAAGCATTTCTGATAAGAAGGAATTTGTTAACATCTAATGTAAACTGAAGTATAAGGAAGTCTTTCCTGAAATTTTTCCTGCGGCGTATATTACTGCAGGAATTGAAACGTGGATGATGAACAGCACAGACAAGAAGATAAAAGATGCTTTTGAAATGTGCTACAGAAGAATGCTGAAGATTAAATGGGCAGACCCATAACTAAGAAGGAGGTACTAAACCAAATCGTGGAAAATAGAAATTTATGGAACAATTAAAAGAAGGCTGATAGGACACATCCTGAGGCATCAAGCAATCGTCTGTTTGGTAATAGAGGCAGCTGTGGACGGGACAGGGGGTAAAATTGTAGACGGAGACCAAGGCTTGATTATAGTCACAGCCTCATTAGATGTATGTTGCAGTAGGTATTCGGAGATGAAGACGCTTGTACAGGATGTAGTAGTGTGGAGAGCTCCATGCAGTCTGTCTTCGGACTGAAGACCAAAAAACAACACCATTTTTGTATGTTGCAGCTTGTAAATTTACTGATGAATTGGATGGATTTCTCTTGTAATCAACATATTAATATCCAAAGATTGTTCCTGTGGATCTGAAACCGGTCAAAATTATACAAGGATCGTTCAATAAGTAATGCAACACGTTTTTTTTTCTCGGCCAGTTTCGGGTGAAAAGTGCGGAATTTGTTGTGGGGGGGCATCTCCTGATACAATTCAGTCCCCAATAGTTTCACGAAGTTCCGATAGGTGGCGGCGCTATACGGACCCTTCAAAATGGCGTCTGGAACGAAGGTGCGTTCCAAGGACAGAACTGTCAACGAGTTTCTTTTGGCGGAAAACCAGAGTATCGCATATATTCATAGGCGCTTGCAGAATGTCTACAGAAACCTGACGGTGAACAAAAGCACGGTGAGTCGTTGGGCAAGGTATTTGTCATCAACGCAACAAGGTCGCACAAACCTCTATGACGCAATGTTGAAACGTGCAGACACTCTCATTCATCACAATCAAACACCTCGCTGCACAACTGGGCGTCTCTGTTGGTAATCCTGACTAACTCGTCAGGTGTGTTCCTCGCCACCTAACGGAAGACCATAAAGAGAAACGAAGGGCCATCTCTGCTGAATTCCTTGAGCGTTACGAGACTGGTCGTGACATTTTTTGTCGTACATTGTCACATGCTATGAAACATGGGTTCATCCCTTCGAACTGGAAACAAAACAGCAATCCATGGAGTGACGCCACACTGACTATCCTCCGAAGGAAACGCTGCACCCTCAGCCAGTAACGTCATGGCGACAGTCTTCTCGGACACTCTAGGTGTTATTCTGTTTGATGTCCTCCCTCATGGTGCAACGACTAACTCTGACGTGTATTGTGCTCCCTTACCAAGTTCAAGAAACGACTTCAGCGTGTTCATCTCCACAAAAATGCAAACGAACATTTCCTTCTCCGTGACATCGCAAGGCTCACACAAAACTTCATTGGACTGTTCTTCTTCGTCCAACCGACAGCCCTAATCTTCCATTTCTTTGGGTCAGTGAAGGATGCACTCAGCGGGAAGCAGTACGTGGATGATGGGAACATTATTGACACAGTAAGACGTTGGCTCCGACGTCGAAGAATAGAGAGGTACCATGCGGGCGTGCAGGCCTTCGCCGTGGGGCGGCGTAAGGCCGTCGCACTGAGCATACATTATACTGAAAATTAGAGTTTTGTAGCAAAAAGAATGCGGGATAATATGGTGTATTGGTCAAATGGCTCTAAGTCGGACTGAACATCTGAAGACATCAGTCCCCTGGACTTAGAACTACTTAAACCTAACTAACCTAAGGACATCACACACATCCATGTCCGAGGCAGGATTCTAACCTGCGACCGTAGCGGCCGCGCAGTTCCGGTCTGAAGCGGCTAGAACCGCTCGGTGACGGAGGCCGGCTGAAATATTGTCATCCTGAATAAAATAAACCAGCTTTCAGAAAAAAATGTTACTTTACTTAGTGAATTACCCTCGCAAAAATACATGGATTGTAGACAGATACTAAAAACTGTTGTACAACCAAGTATTGGTTCAAATGGCTCTGAGCACTATGGGGCTAAACATCTATGGTCATCAGTCCCCTACAACTTAGAACTACTTAAACCTAACTAACCTAAAGACAGCACACAACACCCAGTCATCACGAGGCCAGAGAAAATCCCTGACCCCGCCGGGAATCGAACCCGGGAACCCGAGCGTGGGAAGCGAGAACGCTACCGCACGACCACGAGCTGCGTACAACAACCAAGTATTGCGACTCTTCTCTAAGAAAAACAATATTTCATTTTTTTTTTTTCAAAGAACCTGCGCAATTCACTGCATCCACCACTACACGGCTATCCGACAAACCAATCGCTACTAATCCAGTGCAACTAGTTGTACCGTTCCTCCGGGAAAGACCATTTCCCAAACCACACCTTCTTCAGTTAATGGACAAACTACACTACTGGCCATTAAAATTGCTACACCAAGAAAAAATGCAGATGATGAACGGGTATTCATTGGACAAATATATTGTATTAGAACTGACATGTGATTACATTTTCACGCAATTTGGGTGCATAGATCCTGAGAAATCTGTACCCAGAACAACCACCTCTGGCCGTAATAACGGCCTTGACACGCCTGGGCATTGAGTCAAACAGAGCTTGGTTGGCGTGTACAGGTACAGCTGCCCATACAGCTTCAACACGATACCAAAGTTCATCAAGAGTATCGACTAGCGTATTGTGACGATCCAATTGCTCGGCCACCATTGACCAGACGTTTTCAATTGGTGAGAGAATGTGCTGGCCAGGGTAGCAGTCGAACATTTTCTGTATTCAGAAAGCCCCGTACAGGACCTGCAACATGCTGTCGTGCATTATTCTGCTGAAATGTAGGGTTTCGCATGGATCGAATGAAGGGTAGAGCCACGGGTTGTAACACATCTGAAATGTAACGTCCACTGTTCAAAGTGCCGTCAATGCGAACAAGAGGTGACAGAGACGTGTAACCAATGGCACCCCATACAATCACGCTGGGTGATACGCCAGTATGGCGGTGACGAATACACGCTTCCAATGTGCGTTCACGACGATGTCGCAAAACACGGATGCGACCATCATGATGCTGTAAACAGAAACTGGATTTATCCCAAAAAGGATGTTTTGCCATTCGTGCAGCCAGGTACGTCGTTGAGTACACCATCGCAGGCCCTCCTGTCTGTGATGCAGCGTCAAGGGTAACCGCAACGATAGTCTCCGAGCTGACAGTCCATGCTGCTGCAAACGTCGTCGAACTGTTCGTGCAGATGGTTGTTGTCTTGCAAACGTCCCCATCTGTTGATTCTGGGATCGAGACGTGGGTGCACGATCCGTTACAGCCATGCGAACAAGATGCCTGTCATCTCTACTACTAGCGATACGAGACCGTTGGGACGCTGCACGGCTTTGCGGCGTTCCGTATTACCCTCCTGAACCCACCGATTCCATATTCTGCTAACAGTCATTGGATCTCGACCAACGCGAGCAGCAATGTCGCGATACGATAAACTGCAATCGCTAAAGGCTGCAATCCGACCTTTATCAAAGTCGGAAACGTGATGGTACGCATTTCTCCTCGTTACACGAGGCATCACAACAACGTTTCACCAGGCAACGCCGGTCAGCTGCTGTTTGCGTATGAGAAATCGGTTGGGGACTTTCCTCATGTCAGCACGTCATAGGTGTCGCCACCGGCGGCAACCTTGTGTGAATGCTCTGAAAAGCTAATCATTTGCATATCACAGCATCTTCTTCCTGTCAGTTAAATTTCGCGTCTGTAGCACGTCATCTTCGTGGCGTAGCAATTTTAATGGCCAGTAGTGCATATGTGCCTTGTTGGTAGCAGGTAAGGAAAATTTGGATAATGTGTAAACAAAAAATCAAATGGTGAAACCTTTTTGTGTGAAAAGAAACAAAACTGAGCTTCGCAAATGGCGAAACAGTCTCTAAAATGTAAATACAAAAATGAGCCTACATTTATAGGCACTGAAAATTACTGTTCCAGCGGTGTACATACCTATTTGGGTAAACCGGCTATTCGAAACTACCGGAGCTAGAAAAGCTACGTACACTGTAGGATTGTTCTTAGCTCTCGATTTGTATATTCTACTGAAAAACTTTGCATGCATAACGTACATGGCAAGAGAAATCACACAGTTTCTTCTGTTATACGTTTGACTCAAACAATGCGCTTAATCGGACTCTGGTGACTAAAAGCGGACCTCAGTACCGCAGCAATCACGCTAGTAGTTATTTTCGCACAAGCATCTCTCTCTCTGTTACATTCCACAGACGACAAATGTTCAAATGTGGGTGAGTTTCTAAGGGACCAAACAGCTTGAGTGCAATGCGACTTGTTAGTCAGTGTGCAACAATCCAAGCAGGAGGTCATCAGAGGACGACGGGATTTACCAGTGCAGAAAAAGGTGACGAAATGTTCAAATGTGTGTGAATTCTTAAGGGACCAAACTGCTGACGTCATCGGTCTCTAGACTTACACACTACTTAAACGAGACTAATAACCTCAGCAGTTGAGTCCCATAGTGCTCAGAGCCATACTTAAACGAACTTATGCCAAGAACTACTACGCACCCATGCCCAAGGGAACACTCGAACCTCCGGCGGGAGGGGCCGCGCAATCCGTGACATGACGCCTCAAACCGCGCGGCCATTCCGCGTGGCTCCACAGACGTCACTTTCGGCTGCACCGACATATCATTTTAGTGTCATCAGGGAAACGCAATATACTTTAGTTTCAATGTTATATCAGTGATGATTATGGTTTATGTCACTCGAAAAATATTGCGACTGCCACAGATTTCTTCGTGTCCGATCTATTAAACACCTCAGAGAGTGTATAAAGACCTATTTGCTTGGGCTACCAACGGCATTGAACTAGTCGTCCATTAACAAATATGGACACTTGACGCTTTAAAATAATTCACAGGGATCATCCGAAATTAGATGCATATGATTTATTAAATCCCGTAATTACGAGTATTTGCTTACGAATCAAGTAAAAGGAAACAAGTTAGTAATATGACAATATATAGAACTAAACATAAAGTCTCTAAGTTTGTGCTATGTGATATGAAGACTGAAAAATAGCAAGTGTCCGCTTGGAATATAGATAAGCCGGCCGGAGTGGCGTGCGGTTCTAGGCGCTACAGTCTGAAACCGAGCGACCGCTACGATCGCAGGTTCGAATCCTGCCTCGGGCATGGATGTGTGTGGTGTCCTTAGGTTAGTTAGGTGTAGTTAGCTCTAAGTTCTAGGCGACTGATGACCTCAGAAGTTAAGTCGCATAGTGCTCAGAGCCATTTGAACCATTTAGTTTGGAATATAGATAGCCTATATCAGCTATACTATTTAAGTACTGAAACGCAATAGCCTGAGGCACATTACCTACACAAAAGAAAACGCATTCACGAAACAAATATGCGCAAGGTAACTTCGACTTACTCCGTGGAAAACAGCAGTGAACAATTTTCACAGACGCGAATAAAGAATTTCTTTCTATTGCGTGTCGTGACAGCGTTCTTCAAGCAGGCTTTTCATAATTCTCACGATTGCAGATTATTCTCTCACAGTGAGTCTTGTCCTATGAAGTGAAACGAAGCGTTTACCACTTACTTTTTTTATTCGTCAATGCGGGAAACAAATGATTACAAAAAATGAATCATCGACATACGAAACAGTATCCTACCGAAAACCTACCAAAGCATTTCGGATCGAATTCTTCACACAAAAGAGGAGAAAGCAGTAACGCAACAGATAATTTTTACCCAAACTTTTCCATGAAAAATCGGTATTGGTAATTTCATTATGTACCAAGCAGTCATTACTTCATGCAAAAAGAAAATGTGCATTACGTCGCACCGGTCAAAATATCTGCGGTCGATTTTCTCACAGAGTAATTTCATCATATTACTCAGCCGATTAGTGTTGCGCAAATGCTAACGCGACATACGTAACGAAAAGACAGAAATAAAGGTATCAGGACATTTCTATCAGATTAAAGATTTATGAAAGTTTAGTAGTTTAAGACAATTAGGCTCTAACACCTATCTAGGATGAGATCGTCAGAGACGGAGTATAAGCTACGACTTGAAAAGGAGCAGGAAAGCAACTGCAGATGTCTCAAATCAACAAAGAATTCGCCTTCGGAAATTTGTGGAAACTACGGAAATTTTAAATTTGGATAGCCGTGCCGGGGTTTGAAGCTCGTTGTTCCGAATTCGTGCCTAGTGTCTTAACCATTACGTCCGCTTGTTCTGTAATGTAATAATTTTGCTTCAGCATTGCCTATGAGTATAGCAAAATATACTGTCCACGAAATTGTTTGCAATTAGTTTTACCCATATTTGTACGTGAATGAAGTAGGACAGGAGTGAATAATTTTGCTAACTAAGTAAACCTTTGTAGTTGTCACTTAGCATAGGGCAATGCAGGACCTCTTTATTTACATCATACTCCGCAAGTCACCTAACGGTATGTGGCGGAGGGTACTTCTGGTACCACTGACTTACCCCCCCCCCCTTTCCCTGTTTCATTCGCGAATGACCCGTTGGAAGAATGACTGTCAGTAAGCCTCTGTATTTCTGGAATTTTTTCGTCGTGGTCCTTACGCGAGATGGAAGTGAGAGGACGTACTAAGTTGTCCGACTCTTCCCGGAAAGTGCTCTCTCGGAATTTCAAAAGTAAGCCTCTCCGTGATGCACAACGGCTCCTTTGGAATGTTTGCCACTGGAGTTTGTTGAGCGCCTCTGTAAGCTCTCGCGCCAGCTAAATGATCCTGTGAAGAATTGCTCCGTTCTTCGTTGGATCTCTCTCTCTCTCTCTCTCTCTCTCTCTCTCTCTCTCTCTCTCTCCCCTATGAGACCCACCTTGTAAACATCCCAGACAAACGAACAATACTCAAGAATCGGTCGAACGAGCGCCTTCTAAGCCACTATCTTATTGGATGAGATACGTTTCCTTAAGGTTCTTCCCATGAATCTCAGTCTGACACCTGCTTTTCCTACTGTTTGTTTTATGTGGTTACTCTATCTAAGATCTCTCAGGATAGTTCTTGGCAGGGCTCCAGTCGGCATGGTCCATCGACGCATATCTGCGTAATGATGATACATTAGTATCCAACCCTAAAGTAGGACATAAGGGTTACTGATTTTATTGACCTATCTGAAGGGCAGGTCTGCCTCGACTATCTCCATAAAACATCTTGGGGAGGTTAGGACATTCCCATGACATGGCGCACAATCTTGTGATCAGGAACTGTAAGCCATTATCTCCCTCTTGCTGGCTAAGTAAATTCCTTCCATCAACGAGATTCGAGTTCGAATACCGTCACATCTACGCAGATAACCCGCAATTCACCATATGAGATTTGAGAAAGGCCCCAAAGTGTTTCATTATCATTCGCCCAATCCATTCTCCACTTCCATCGCAACTTCAACCACCATCATCACCACCACCACCACCATCTTTTGTTAAAAGCACATATAGTGCGCAGTAAGTAGAACTGTCGGTAAGTGGTGTTGTACTGAATTTATTCCCTCTGTAACGATCATTTACTAACTTACGTTAGATACCTCAGCTACGGAACAGGTTGACCTTATTAAAGACTCTTTCAGATCTATAACGCTCCGTGGTTTGTTTTGTGCCCCAGCGGCTTACCAAGGAAGGGGCAGGGACGGGCATTTGGCAACAATAGAGGGGGAAGGAAAAATTGCTACCGGAACTTTCATCCTGTTTCGTGAGACAGACATTCGTATCAGTACAGTATCAGTTAGAAGAAAGCGAGAACATGGATGGTGACTAGTAACAAGTGTACCCAGGGCCGTGTTCGTGACATTTCAAAAATGGTTCAAATGGCTCTGAGCACTATGGGACTTAACATCTTAGGTCATCAGTCCCCTAGAACTTAGAACTACTTAAACCTAACTAACCTAAGGACATCACACACATCCATGCCCGAGGCAGGATTCGAACCTGCGACCGTAGCAGTCGCGCGGCTCCGGACTGAAGCGCCCAGAACCGCACGGCCACCGCGGCCGGCCCGTGACATTTCGAAACTATTTCGTCATTCACCGTGAAACTGCACCAGCCACTGCCTCACATCACGGGTAGGCTCTTGGTATACTCTACAACCGCCTGAGGTAGGCGTCTTAAACGAGACCGCAGACGACCAAGGACGTTTCTCAGCAATAAACAGAGCGTCAACCGGAAGACATCAAGGCTTACGCAATGCAAGCAGGGAGTTCCGCACATGCTCAGATACGGGCGGTCGCCGCATAGTAGGACCTGTGACGTCAGTTACCGAGAGGATTACCATAATGTCAAGTATCGTCAACAGGATATTTCATGAAACGGTCCCGTGGAGAGAGCACGACGAGTACAGGTCATTTCAAGACGAGCGCGGGTGTTGAGGCCGTACAGTATTCAGGGCAGGAGACAAATGTGATTCGCGTGACTCCGCGCCGAAGGCCGGGCCACCGTATTGGCCTGGACTGCCAGTGGCCGCCCTTCCTGTGCCGCAGTCGGCGCGGCGGTGCCCTTTTCCCGAGGCAACCTGGCTGGCTATCAGCCGCAGGACCAGCACAACCCATATCAACCGGTATGAGTTGAAAACAGCGGAGAGTCACATATCAATATGACGCCATGCCCCTAAGAGCTTAGAGGCGGAGCTTTAGGTCAGTTGGACAAGAACACGTCCACATTTTGAACACACCAGCGAGTGGGACGGAGAGAGAGAGAATCTAAAGATGAAATGCGTGATTATTTATTGTTTCGCTTAATCAGTGCTAGGTATTAAAATGCATGGAGAAAAAATAAAAGCTTTGAGGTTCGCCGATGACATTGTAAATCTGTCAGAGACAGCAAAGGACTTGGAAGAACAGTTGAACGGAATGGACAGTGTCTTGAAAGGAGGGTATAAGATGAACTTCAACAAAAGCAAAACGAGGATAATGGAATGTAGTCGAATTAAGTCGGGTGATGCTGAGGGAATTAGATTAGAAAATGAGACGCTTAAAATAGTAAATGAGTTTTGCTATTTGGGGAGCAAAATAACTGATGATGGTCGAAGTAGAGAGGATATAAAATGTAGACTGGCAATGGCAAGGAAAGCGTTTCTGAAGAAGAGAAAGTTGTTAACATCGAGTATAGATTTAAGTGTCAGGAAGTCGTTTCTGAAAGTATTTGTATGGAGTGTAGCCATGTATGGAAGTGAAACATGGGCGATAAATAATTTGGAGAAGAAGAGAATAGAAGCTTTCGAAATGTGGTGCTACAGAAGAATGCTGAAGATTAGATGGGTAGATCACATAACTAATGAGGAGGCATTGAACAGAATTGGGGAGAAGAGGAGTTTGTGGCACAACTTGACAAGAAGAAGGGACCGGTTGGTAGGACATGTTCTGAGGCATCAAGGGATCACAAATTTAGCATTGGAGGGCAGCATGGAGGGTAAAAATCGTAGAGCGAGACCAAGAGATGAATACACTAAGCAGATTCAGAAGGATGTAGGTTGCAGTAAGTACTGGGAGATGAAGAAGCTTGCACAGGATAGAGTAGCATGGAGAGTTGCATCAAACCAGTCTCAGGACTGTAGATCGCAACAACAACAACAACGGGGTGATCCTTTTATCTGATGCCCTCGCACACAGCACGTAGATGGCAGGCAGCGAACGCTCCGCTGTCTGGTAAATCAGATACCGCGTCGTCCATCTACTGCCGTAATACTAAATTTAAAACACATGCAGATAAATTTTATACTTACTCACCCCATGAAAGGAGATGCTGGAACTGCCTGCCATTGTTTTCACGCATTTCCTTTATCTACTCAAGAAATTGTTCATCACACGATATAATTCTCTTTGAGTAATTGAATTAATTGACTCACGGATATTATCCTTGCGTTCTTATAACGTGTACTCATTTGTTGTGTACACTTTATCCTTTATTGCTCCCCACGAACAGAAATCGCACGAGGTTAAATCGGGACTCTGAGCAGGCCAGATATTGTCATATCCGTCTGTCATGGAACACATCCTGAAGTAAGCGCAAAGAAACATCGGTGTTATGAGCTCTTGCCGAATCCTGCTGAAAAAATCGAATCTCAGTTCTCTTTCTCTCAGTTCATTAAAGAAGGGTTGCAAAATGTTTTGCTCACATCTTTCACTGTCAACTGTGTCATCACAAGAAATGGGTCCCTTATTCTGTCACCATTAAATGCGCACCACACTCTTATTTTCTGGTCGTGAGGATGTTCCACAAGAAGCAGAATATGTCTATCAGTGCTCCAATGTCGAGAATTTTGGTAATTAACATACCCGTGTAAACTGAACCAAGCAGCGCCTGAAAACAATGAGGTTTCAAAACCCATTCGGAAAACCAAACCCTGAGAGCGGAATCACGAGGTTTAAGTCCTTGCACTATTGTTATTTTATACGGTCTTATCGCAAGTCATTTAGCAGCGCTTTTCACAGACGTGGAAGAAATTTGCGTTTGCTATGAAATACGTCTAAGAGGCTATTTATGGGAATTTTTCAGGCGGTATACTATGTCATCGAGATGAGCTCCTATGAGCACTTACATCGTCGTTTACACTTATTGCCATTAACACATATCGTTTCACAGAATTTATTCACTAATTTATGACTTGCAACACGATTGGAAACTTCAGACAATCTCCGGATCATAAGAACGGACACTCCACGCACATACTAGTCGTAAATAAACATTCGTTCCGGAATGGAATAATTTGCTCTTGCCATTGTTGCGTTCGCAGACTTCACTGCATGTTTGCTTAACTGTTCGAATGACTCTGGCCGAAAAGGCTCGTAGTGCTGCATCAACAGGGAGATGCGGGACCTGTTCAACCGGCCTACGCGGATCAAGCGTCTTGCAAACGAACACCGCGCGTGCGGTCATGAGATAAATGGTCGTATTACAGGCTTTTTAACACTCTCTAGTGGTAAACATTACAGAATAAAACATGTACACCATGTGGAGGACTACACGGCCATTAAAATTACTACACCACGAAGATGATGTGCTACAGACGCGAAATTTAACAGAAAGGAAAGAGATGCTGTGATATGCAAATGATTAGCTTTTCAGAACATTCACACAAGGTTGGCGCCTGTGGCGACACCTACAACGTGCTGACATGAGGGAAGTTTCCACACGATTTCTCATACACAAACAGCAGCTGACCGGGGTTGCCTGGTGAAACGTTGTTGTGATGCCTCGTGTAAGGAGGAGAAATGCGTACCATCACGTTTCCGACTTTGATAAAGGTCAGACTGTAGCCTATAGCGATTGCGGTTTATCGTATCGCGACATTGCTGCTCGCGTTGGTCGAGATCCAATGACTGTTAGCAGAATATGGAATCGGTGGGTTCAGGAGGGTAATACGGAACGCCGCAAAGCCGTGCAGCGTCCCAACGGTCTCGTATCACTAGCAGTCGAGATGACAGGCATCTTGTTCGCACGGCTGTAACGGATCGTGCACCCACGTCTCGATCCCAGAATCAACAGATGTGGACGTTTGCAAGACAACAACCATCTGCATGAACAGTTCGACGAC
The DNA here is from genome assembly GCF_021461395.2 of Schistocerca americana. Lineage (NCBI taxonomy): Eukaryota > Metazoa > Arthropoda > Insecta > Orthoptera > Acrididae > Schistocerca > Schistocerca americana. Next base: position 606,904,670 of record NC_060121.1, read on the forward strand.
GTTTCCAGCAGCTTGGACTATCAGCTCGGAGACCATGGCTGCGGTTACCCTTGACGCTGCATCACAGACAGGAGGGCCTGCGATGCTGTATTCAACGACGAACCTGGGTGCCCGAATGGCAAAACGTCATTTTTTCCGATGAATCCAGGTTCTGTTTACAGCATCGTGATGGTCGCATCCGTGTTTGGCGACATCGCGGTGAACTCACATTGGAAGTGTGTATTCGTCATCGCCATACTGGCGTACCACCCGGCGTGATGGTATGGGGTGCCATTGGTTACACGTCTTGGTCACCTCTTGTTCGCATTGACGGCCCTTTGAACAGTGGACGTAACATTTCAGATGTGTTACGACCCGTGGCTCTACCCTTCATTCGATCCCCGCGAAAACCTACATTTCAGCAGGATAATGCACGACCCCATGTTGCAGGTCCTGTACGGGCCTTTCTGGTACAGAAATGTTCGACTGCTGCCCTGGTCAGCACATCCTCCAGATCACTCACCAATTGAAAACGTCTGGTCAATGGTGGCCGAGCAATTGGCTCGTCACAATACGCCAGTCAGTACTCTTGATGAACTGTTGTATCGTGTTGAAGCTGCATGGGCAGCTGTACCTCTACACGCCATCCAAGCTCTGTTTGACTCAATGCCTAGGTGTATCAAGGCCGTTATTACGGCCAGAGGTGGTTGTTCTGGGTACTGATTTCTCAGGATCTATGCACCCAAATTGCGTGAAAATGTAATCACATGTCAGTTCTAATACAATATATTTGTCCAATGAATACCCGTTTATCATCTGCATTTCTTCTTGGTTCAAAATGGTTCAAATGGCTCTGAGCACTATGGGACTCAACTGCTGAGGTCATTAGTCCCCTAGAACTTAGAACTAGTTAAACCTAACTAACCTAAGGACATCACAAACATCCATGCCCGAGGCAGGATTCGAACCTGCGACCGTAGCGGTCTTGCGGTTCCAGACTGCAGCGCCTTTAACCGCACGGCCACTTCGGCCGGCTTTCTTCTTGGTGTAGCAATTTTAATGACCAGTAGTGTACTTTTAAAATTTCGAGAGTATAGCTTTCAAAATGAGACAGGACAAACTTATCTTTCCAGAATGAATTGTCGCTCTGCAGTGGAGTGTGCCCTGGTCTGACACCTCCTCGCAGATTATAACAATATGTTCTACCGGGACTTTAACTTGCCCGCGGAAGGTAAAAGCTCTCAGGCTCGAGTTCCCGTCCAGCACATACAGGGTTATTACAAATGATTGAAGCGATTTCACAGCTTTACAATAACTTTATTATTTGAGATATTTTCACAATGCTTTGCACACACATACAAAAACTCAAAAAGTTTTTTTAGGCATTCACAAATGTTCGATATGTGCCCCTTTAGTGATTCGGCAGACATCAAGCCGATAATCAAGTTCCAGCTCGCAGTTCTGGCACGTTTCTTGGTAGAGGAGGTTTAAACACCGAATCTTTCACATAACCCCACAGAAAGAAATCGCATGGGGTTAGTTGGGAGAGCGTGGAGGCCATGCCATGAATTGCTGATCATGATCTCCACCACGACCGATCCATCGGTTTTCCAATCTCCTGTTTAAGAAATGCCGAACATCATGATGGCAGTGCGGTGGAGCACCATCCTTTTGAAAGATGAAGTCGGCGCTGTAGGTCTCCAGTTGTGGCATGAGCCAATTTTCCAGCTTGTCCAGATACACGTGTCCTGTAACGTTTTTTTCCCAGAAGAAAAAGGGGCCGTAAACTTTAAACCGTGAGATTGCACAAAACACGTTAACTTTTGGTGAATTGCGAATTTGCTGCACGAATGCGTGAGGATTCTCTACCGCCCAGATTCGCACATTGTGTCTGTTCACTTCACCATTAAGAAAAAATGTTGCTTCATCACTGAAAACAAGTTTCGCACTGAACGCGTCTTCTTCCATGAGCTGTTGCAACCGCGCCGAAAATTCAAAGCGTTTGACTTTGTCATCGGGTGTCAGGGCTTGTAGCAATTGTAAACGGTAAGGCTTTTCTCTCCGGAGAAAAGAATCTCGAAGTTTAAAATGAAAGGACCATTTGAAGCGATGGGAAGAAACCATAAAAAGTGGTGATCGGCGACCGATAAATACGCACTAATTGATTCGTGTACCAATAACCGTTTCGTGGAGGCTCGCAAAAATCCTCAGCAAGTAAGTTACGTTTTTGTCAACTTCCCATCTAATTTTTTTATCTTCAGCAACCGTATTTTAACAACAGATTATGACAATGATATGTAACTTTGATTTTAGATTTCAGCTAACAACAAGGATTTTACAGGAGTGGGTTTTGGCTGCTGCAAGCCAATTTCAGTCCGATGATTTCATATTCAAAACATCACTTCCGTCGGCTAAAAAATTCAAACAACGGGAGAGAATTCGGCAGAGGAAGGTCACGACATATGTGAGTAACAGGGAGTCAGTGACTTGGGAAGAAACACCGAAAGCCGCAAAATAATGTGACCAGTGACGAAAAAAATATAGATAAAAAAATAGCTGTTAGCGGGATTCTAACTGTCGCCTTGTCCAGGACCCTCTTGCTGAGCGCAAACGCTAACATTTGACCACAATGATTTCTTACGGCCGGCACCTTCGCACACATACATCAGTTACATAACAGACGCGTAAAAGTTCTCTTGCGATTTCCTCGGAATTGCCGGAGTAATGCACCTTACTACTTGCACATTATGTTGGTTTTATTGCCTATTAAAGGTGTACAAAGTTTGAAGTAAATCCACGATCCCAACGTCGAGGCCTCCTCTTGTTAGTCATTAAGGCGCATTCGTAGAAAACAATAGCTGTGACACTAAGCAACGATTGTATAAGAGGTCTTATACCGCAGCACATTCCGTTCGATTACACTGCACGCTCTGCAAGTGAAAGTAAGTCCTCAGTAATTTCCTCGTTTTTCGAACGTTGCAGCAACACTTTCCCCTGGGCTCCTCGTTTATTTACTCTAACAAGCGCAATCTGGAACGCTACTGCGTTTGTGGGAGTTTTTCCCGTGTGAAAGGTTCCTGTTCTTACCGAGCGCTCAAGTCTCCAGCGCTGCATTTTCTTCGTCCTCTCTTCGTTGGCTAATAAAATTCCAACTGGCCTCTAAGCAATTTCTTAGTCAATCACGTAACCTCTTGTACTATATTTAATGTGAAAATCAGATAAATAGCGGCAAGTAAGAACGAATCAGAATGTGAGCAGCTCGCATTCAATCGCAGTAAGTATACAGACCATGTACGGCAAACAGACAAATTGCAAACTGCAGTTACGCCGTTCCCTTGTGTGCGCTGATCAAAAACAGAACCGTTTTACAAGGAGAGTACACTGTCGAATCAAAACACCTTTCAGCCGTCTAAATTTCCAATTGTTATTTTATTTGAACGACAAGTTCTGGCGGTTCATTACGCCGTCTTCAGGCCCCCTGACCGACGAGCAGAAAGATTCCCACAAAGTAGGGATCAACATTCAATGACTGGTGTCTGTATATTTCTACCTGACACAGCGGTCCCGTCGACCATCACTTGTGTGCATATGGGGGTGGGGAAGGGGGATTGTGCGACCTATGCTGAAACTGTTTTCAACTATTTCCTCTTTATCTCAACAGATCTACAGCACTCATTAGCTTCTAAAATTTTTTACACACAATTTTCTAATGTTTATACGGGCCCTCAAATTTTTCAGCACTGCTACCCCTTCCTTCCCAAGCTAACATTTTTTGGACGTCTTACATGATTTTCAACTAATCGGTCCCTACATATATTAAAATTCACGGGAGATTTCGTCTCTATACTCTTAAGAACTTTGTACAGGAAAAGAGGGAACAACAGCCTAGTTTTCGGTTCCATACGTGTCTGATACAGTACGAATATTGGTAAAGAAAAACAGCGTGTTATACATAACTGCTTTATCAGCAGTTACGGAACCTTCAGGTGGCTTCTCTAGTGTACCGTGAGTTGACTGTTATAATCTCTATGAAATCATGGCGTTTTTCACCCAAGACCTAAAACTGCAGGGAATTCAAAAATATTACTCAAAAACCGTTCTTGACAAACTGATATGCTGCTGACCGTCATTTCCATGTTGTTAAAAACGTGTACTTCGTTTTTGCATAGGACAGTCATTTCCATGTTGTTGGTTAACAACGTATACATCGTTTCTAAAGTGATTCGTACTATTGTAAAAAGCGCTTTTTTTTTAAATAGGAAGTATGGCCTCTAAATTGTTGATTGAAGATAGTTGTTTTGAATGTATAAATGTCTAGGAATAGACACGCCATGAACTGTGTGCGTACGAAACTCGTTTGCACTATTTCTCGTATTAGCTATCAATGGCTTGGTTTTTCTGTAGTAAAGTTAACCACCTGCCTCAAAACGTCAATTTAATCGTTAATTTTCCATAACAGCAATCTACAAAGCGACTGATGACAGTTTCCCTTGAAGCTGTTGCTCTTAAAAGAATGACAACGATTCTCGCATCTGCCACATGAATAACAGTTTAATAATTGTACTAGAAATTTTTTTCTGCTTATTTTGCCCAGTAGGATGACAACTTCACCTAACACACGTTTATATTCGGAAGGCTACGTCGAATCATTTGGAGTTCATGCTCCGTGTGTTACACCTGTCATGACAACATAAGAAAAAAAAAATTAGGGGATAGAAGAGAAATATTAGTGGTTCAAAAATGGTTCAAATAGCTCTGAGCACTATGGGACTCAACTGCTGAGGTCATTAGTCCCCTAGAACTTAGAACTAGTTAAACCTAACTAACCTAAGGACATCACACACATCCATGCCCGAGGCAGGATTCGAACCTGCGACCGTAGCGGCCTCGCGGTTCCAGACTGCAGCGCCAGAACCGCGCGGCCACTTCGGCCGGCTGAAATATTAGTGTTTAAAGACCGTAGACGACGAGGTCATGAGGGACCGAGCTGGAGCCCAATGAGGTGCAATGATGGGAAAAGAAAGCGAAGTTTCGCTTTAAAAGAACCAACGAAGCATTACCCTTAAACTGTATAGGGAAACCAAGGATAACACCATAGCGTGAAAGCAGTACCTCGTTAGGAAGCTAGTGGAGCGGTCAAACAACCTCTAAGAGCTTCCGCATCAAATTCTACGAAAAGATGGTGCTAACAATTTTAGTGTTCTTCCAAGAAATCTTCAAAGAACTTTCGCCGCCTTTCGAAGAGCTCAGTCAATAAGGCATGAGCGAGGCGTCTCTCAACGCGTGCCAACTGGAGGGGCAAAACGGGTGTTTGGCGTGAGGCCTACGTGCGACACCGACAGGCGTCCAGTGTCGGAGGACAAACTTGAAAGGGCGCCGCTGGCACATCCGACTGGTTACACAATTTTCTACGTCGGTACGTCTATGTTCAGTAAAGGATACAACGCGGGTTCGAAATTTCGAACATGTTCGGTTTGGTGTTAACCCCGTAATATTAGTGCATAACGTCATAGTTACGAACTGCACTTCTCCCATTGCATTCCAGATACTGCAAGAGGAAATTTTTCTTTCACTCCAGGATTCGAAAAGGCTACCACCGGTTCCAGTGCCTTTGCAACAGCACGCATTTACGAAATTCGTTCCGTAAATGAATCGATACATTTTACAGCATATTGTAAATGTGGAAAAAAGGCTGCAACCACTTATTTAAATTAACAATAGTTTCATGTCATTATGTTAAACGCTCCCGACGTTTAATGTTTGGCGTTTGATTTCTGGTTATAATCTCGAATTTTTTCCGGCAGTAGCAGGGACTCCACAGTCTCGTAAGACCAACAACAAAGATATTCCTCGTAGGTTACACATTTCTGTTATCAACACTAATTGAAGCCACGCTACTGGTCAGTAGATGACTGGAAACGAGTGACTAGGGGTGATGAATCACGCTATTCCCTGTGGCAATCCGATGGAAGGGTTTGGGTTTGACGAAAGCTTGGAGAACGTTACCTGCCAACACGTGTACTGCCAACAGTGACGTACAGAGGATGTCATGTTACGATAGAGGGATGCTTTTCGTTGCTATAGCGTGGTCCACTTAATGCACTTTAAAAAAATACGTTAGATGCGGAAGGATGTGAACACAATTCACAGCACTGTGTATGGCGTAAAGTATGGGATCATTTCGCAGACAATGTTTGTATCAGGATGATAGTGTGCTCTGTCATAAAGCATTATCTGTGAGGCAACAGTTTGTGGACAATAGCATTCCTGAAACTGATTGGTCCACCCAGCGTCCGGATACTTTCAAAGAAATAGCGTGATTCTTTTGGAAACGGACAGTCCACAGCTGCACTTGGTTGCTATTTTATTTATTTATCTTTCTTTTTTTCAGCTAGTTGCGCGGTCGCAGCCCCGTTCTCAGCCAAGCCGTCAGGCTGGGACCTGGCGACATCACTGGACACTGCCACACTACCACTAGTGTTCGTGACCTCGAAACGGGTAGCAAAGAACGAATTATAAATAAAATAAAAACTGTGGAATGTTTATTTCCAAAACAATTAAAAAATAGTTCTTTGCTAGACTGCAAAAGAAATGATGAGACCGAGATGAAGACTCAATGAAAGGCGGACAGTGACATTAGAAAACCTGGACGCGCATGGCTGAAGAATGGAATGCACTGACAAGTTTCCACGTCTTTATTCTCAAGAGTATTTCAAATGGTTGACACTGAGACAACCAGGAGGGAAAAGGTAATGCCTTGGCAAATATTTAATAGCAAGACTAGAGAGGACAGAGTGAAAAACTGAATACTTACTCAAGGTGATTCGGCAACCTTTTTAACGAAGCAGTAAAATGTCACTGCCAAGAACTACAGAGAACAGCGCCGCGAAGGACACGCACAGTTTAACACGGTGCACCGTCGCGAGAGAGCGTGCGTACTGGGTTGTAAATGTGTCCCGGCTGATATATGGAGTGTCCTCTAAGAACCTGCAGTAATACCGCCTCCATCGCAACAAGAAACAAAAGTCACCATCTCTGTTTCAAATGTTTGGACCGAGACAAGCGATGCATATTTTGCACACAGGTTTCCTGACTTCATTGACTCTTGAATAACAGTGTTTGGAAAAACGTTATTCGTGCTGAGCGTTCCCATCTTCGAAGTGGGCTAAACGATATCGCTTTGTAAATCGATATGTCTATAATAATAAACATTATCTCCGTTAGACTCACGGCAAAGTCACTGGCAGCACTAAATATTGACAAACAAATGGTACAGAAAGACTTTACGTATCTGACGGTGTAGTCAGGAGACGTGAAACTTCAGTTGCATCACTATTACTATTTAAAATGTATTACTCCAGGGCCACATTACGATAGCAAATGCGAATTATACTTTATTTGTAGCGAAACAGACATCGCCGTGCGGTTAAAGGCGCTTCAGTCTGGAACCGAGCGACCGCTACGGTCGCAGGTTCGAATCCTGCCTCGGGCATGGATGTGTGTGGTGTCCTTAGGTTAGTTAGGTTTAATTAGTTCTAAGTTCTAGGCGACTGATGACCTCAGAAGTTAAGTCGCATAGTGCTCAGAGCCATTTGAACCATTTGAAACAGACATCTGCCTGTATCCAGCAAACAAAAATGTAATGTAACCACTGGTCCACACGAAGATAGCGCGTCAGCCCGCCCTACTACGAGACCAATATCCTAATCGTACACACACAGTAGCGGCACATCAAAAGACTATATCCATACCGCCCCGGGACTCGAACTCACGACCTCTGTCTTCCAAATATGCTGTCTCGAGACCTACAAATATGCTGACTTTTCAAATCAACTACATCTAGAAGACCCATTTCTTTTCCATTTTCAAGATCTCGCAGTGCAAAAACTCTTAAGCGGTCGATGCTACGTTCAACACCAAATTTGAAGAATGGGGTCTTTTAACACACTCAGATGTTATTAAATATTAACAGTTTCTACATCTATTAGATTTTTGAAATCTCGTTATATTAATTTGTTTTATTAGCGTATACAATGAAATCTGACTTTCATAGATATTAATATCAGTGTGTGAACGTCGGCTTACAAACTCAATCGACGAGCCCATCGTATGTCTTTTTGCTACTCTGGCCAGCATACGCTATAATGCAAATTATTTTTCGGCGAAGTAATCTTCTTACTAGAGAAGTTTATTTCCTCAAATCACAATAAATGTATATACAGACAACTAGTTTTGGCAAGTTAAATTGCCATCTTCAGCTAATCTACGTATAAAGACCATTGCGCCATTCTACCTAGTGCAGTGACATTAGTCATGGATATATTTCCGCACCGACAACAGGAAATATCCTTTGAGCCAAACGTATTTAATTAGAAATTTTTGGGCGTGTTTGCACGATAATGGATTTATTTTGTAATGTAAAATCCAGCATTGATGACTAGCTTGGGAACTGGCAGATGTACCTAAACGTAAATACACTGACGGAAAAAACGTCGCAACACCAAGTAGGAGTTGTTCGACACAAACGAAAGTTGGTAGGCGTGTTTCTACATCCGAAAGATGACGTTTATTCAAATTTCGCGGCAGTCGCATAAGAATGACGATGGTGGCGCCCTACGAGGATACAAATCGGGTTTGCTTTAAATAAACGCTGGAACTGTCGTGAGCGTTAGACACCTTTGAGACGGATGTGGTGAGTTGCAGTTGTCAAGAACGTCTCTAAGGCGATAAAGACGCCCTTATCAACACGTCACTGAGTTTGAACGAGGCTGTGTATTAGGGCTACGAGAAGCTGGATGTTCCTTTTGTGATGCTGCAGAAACATTTGGCAGGAATGTACCCAGTGTATATGATTGCTGGCGGCGGTGGTCACAAGAATGTAAGGAACCGAGAAGACCGGGCTCCGGATGGCCACATGCCACTACCGAGAGGGAAGACCATCGTGTTCGGCTTATAGTTCTGGCGCATCGCACTGCATCTGCAACAGCAATTTGAGCAGTTGGCACTACAGTGACACAAGAAACTGTTACAAATCGGTAACTTCGAGAACAGCTCCCGGACAAACGCTGTGTAGCGTGCACTCTACTGACCCCAAACCACCACCACTTGCAACTTCAGTGATGTCAAGTGAGAGCTCACTGGAGGGTAGGGTGCACGTCTGTTGGCGTTTTCTGATGAAAGCCCTTTCTGCCTCGTTGCCAGTGATGGCCGTGTGTTGGTTAGAAATCAGGTGATTCGATCTGTTGTGCTGGCATTCATGAACAGAATTCTAAGGGGCGTTTTCCAACAGGATAGCGCTGCTGTAACCCAACATGCTCCGCAGTGTGTCGACATGTTACTTCGGCCTGCTTGATCACCAGATCTGTCTCCAATCGAAAACATATGGGACATCATCGGACGACAACTCCAGCGTCATCCACAAACAGCACTAACCATCACTGTATTGATTGATCGACCAAGTGCAACAGGCATGTAACTCCATCCCACTAACTGACATGCGGTACCTGCACAACACAATGTATGTATGTTTGCATGCTTGTATTCAACATTCTGGCATTTACACAGATTATTTACATACCAGCATTTCACAGTCTAATAGTTTACCTCGTGCTTACATTAACCTTGATCTTGTAGCGTTAATCACTTAAGTAGGAGATCTTCTTCACGATCTCCTGGCGTTGGCGGTTAACTGAACGGTGTCAAGGACCAGTTTCGCGCTCACGTAGCAGCCTGTTTTGCTTTGTAGCCAATGACAATTGCTCGTCAATAGTAGCTGGAAAAAAATTAGCAATAACCCCACTTCCTCAGCATAAGTGCGGTAAAACTCCATTTTATATGTGAACGCGACACTGGTCCTTGAGAGTATTCAGATAACCGGGAACACTGGAAGATCCCGAAAAAGCTCCCAGTAAATGCGTCGAAATGTCGATCGTGTAGAAGAAACTCTACATCTGCTGCCTAACATCTTAGAAGATTTTACCTTAGGGTTCACCACTGTTACGTTACACTACTAGCGACAAATCGCTGGAAACAGTTCAAATGGTTCAAATGGCTCTGAGCACCATGGGACTTAACTACTGGGGTCATCAGTCCCCTAGAACTTAGAACTACTTAAACCTAACTAACCTAAGGACATCACATACATCCATGCCCGAGGCAGGATTCGAACCTGCGACCGTAGCGGTCACGCGGTTCCAAACTGGCGCGCTTAGAACCGCACGGCCACACCGGCCGGCGCTGGAAACAGTAACTACTAAAAAATATTCAGGGGTAATCATGCGAAGCGCCCTAAAGTAGAATGATCAAATTGTGTGCCTACCTCAATTGTGTGAATGGATTCATGATTTCGTCTCTAAAGGTGGCAGTTCGGAGATATTGGCGGAAAATCATCGAGTAAAACAGAAGTGATATCTGGCGTTCCCCAAGGAAATGTTGTAGGCCCTCTGCTGTTTCTAATATACAGGGTGAAGCATCTAAAACTTGGGCTGCAAATATTGTGGAAATGGAATGTGCTACGGACGTGCGGTTTTCACAGAATGAATTGGTAGTCAGAGTCTCGTATTATTGGCCAATAAACAGACTGTAATAATATTTAGGAGGCGCAATTTTTGTGCGAACATATAGTTTTTTTAAATGGAACAACGACTCTTCACATTAACAAACTAAAAGCAGGGTAAATTACAATGCCAGTGTTGTTTGTTGGTGGATTCTAGTATGAGTCGTTTACGAGATACCGTATTTTGAAATTTTGAAAAGTTTGTGACATTCAACCTGCATAGTTGCTAATTACGATGATGTTACGTTTGCTTACACTGCGCTTGTGTGTTCCTTGAATGCAATGCGTCTTGCTAGTCAGTCAGTGTGTGACAGTCCAAGTAGTGGGTCGTCAGAGGACGACATAATTTACCAGTGCAGAAAAAAGTGACATGTTCATGGAGTACGGAGAGTGCCGGAAGAATGAAGTTCGTTCTTTTACGGTGTATGTGGGAAGATATCCCAATAGATGTCAACCATCTCGCCAATTACTTATCAGACTCTTCAACCAGTTATGTAAAATTTGTACTGTAACACATAGACAACGTAACAGAGGGAAACAAGTGACGGCAGAAGAGTGGAAAATTAATGTTCTTTCTGATGTCGCAGTTCATCCGCACGTTAGTTCCGTGCAACCGCACGAAGAAGTGGCACGAGTTACGCAGGTGTCCCATGCATTCTCCATCGACATGCTTGTACGTTCCATCCCTATAACATCTCTCTCCATCAAAGCCGCATGCAAGCGATTGTGAGAATCGAGCTAACTTTTGTACATGGACATTAAGGCAGGATACTACGTAACACGTATCTTGTTTAGTGAAGAAGCTACATTTACGAGTCATGCCACGTAAACCGCCGAACATAAACTACTGGTCTGATGACAACCACCCTTTCCTGCTCCAGGTGAAACGTTCGCGTCCACGGAGAGTACATGTATGGTGTGGGACGTGAAACATCAACTCATAGGGCCGTTTTTCATGGACGGAACACTGACCGCGCAGAAGTATTGCAGCCTCCTAACAGACCGTCTTCCACGGATGTTAGCAGACGTTCCGCTGCAGACTAGGAGGAACCTGAGGTACCAACATGATGGCTGTCCAGCCCACAGCGCACGAAGTACTACAGCATGTCTCCACAAATTGTTTCCAAATCGTTAAATCGTTGGACTGGACACAGAGGAACTGCAGCTTGGACGACCGGTCACACGAATTGACGCCTGTAGACTTTTTTTCTGTGGGGAAAGCTAAAAGACGCTGTGTACAAGGATATAACAGCTGCACCCGATGATATGCAACGGCGCATTACTGCAGCCTGCTCTGACATCTCCGCTGAAATGCTAGCACGTGGCCGGCCGTTGTGGCCGAGCGTTTCTAGGCACTTCAGTCCGGAACCGCGCGACTGCTACGGTCGCAGGTTCGAATCCTGCCTCGGGCATGGCTACGTGTGATGTCCTTAGGTTAGTTAGGTTTAAGTAGTTCTAAATTCTAGGGTACTGATGACCTCAGATGTTAAGTCCCATAGTGCTCAGAGCCATTTGAACCATTTTTTGAACCATTTGTGTTGCCCTTCTCCGTATACGTTTAATATTCCCTATTAGTCCTATTAGGTACGGGACCCACACAGTTGAACAATGTTGCAGAATGGATCGCACGCTTAATTTGCAAGCAATCTCCTTCGTAGACTGATTGCACTTCCCCAGTATTCTACTAAAGCACCAAAATCTACCACCTGCTTCAACCACAACTGAGCCTATGTCATCATTCCATTTCATATCCCTACAAAGTGGTACATCCATGAATTTGTATGAGTTTGCCAATTCCAACTGTGACTGAGTGATGTTACAGTCATAGGATACTACGTCTTTTCATTTTGTGAAGTGCACAGTTTTATTTACATTTACGATCATTTATAGTAAATGACTGAATAATTGTACGGATTCGTTCAGACTGTACTTCGTTGGAGACTACTTCAGCTTCTGCGAAAAGTCGGGTGTTACTATTAATATTGTCCGCAACATCATAATCGAGAGTTCCAACTCATTTGCCTGGGGCAGGGCCGAAGTTACTTCTACATCTGACGATGAGTCTCTGTCCAAGGCAACATGCTGCGTCCTTCCTGTCGAAAAGTACTCCAGTCCAGTCACAAATTTCACTTGATACCTCATATGATCGTACACAGAGTAAGCAGGAAAGCAGATGCCAAGCTGAAATTTACTGGGTGAATCTGAAAGAAACGTAACTTATCTACGAAAGAAATGGCTTACAAATGACTTGTAAAACCCGTTCCAAATATGATTAATAGAAGATATAGATAAGCTACAAGGAAGAGCGGCACATTTCATCAATGTAACGTTTAGCCGGCGCGAGAAGCTTACGATGAAGCTGAACAAACTTCAGTGGCTTACGCTTCAAGAGAGGAGTTGTGCTTTATGGAGAGGTTTATTGCATAGTTTAGAAAGCATATGATGCAAAATGAATCGTACAATAGCTCCCTTCCTCCCACATACGTCTCCCGAAATGACCACGACGAATAAATCAGGAATTAGAGCTCGTACGGAGCTTTACCCAAGCGGCCACAGCGAAAAGGGAAAGGGAGGTAAAGATAGTGGTTTGAGAAGTACTCTCTACCACACACCGTACTGTGGCTTGTGGGCTAGCAGATGTAGATACTGGACGGCAGAACGCAGCTAACTGTTCATCCTGCAAGTACCGGAAAGAGCTACATAATTCCTTCGAGCGCCGTCTATTTCAACATTGGCGATTACATATGTATGCGCCTCAGTATTCTAGGCGACGCGGCGGCCCCTCCTCGGAGAATGGCTGAGCCCGGCTGGTGTCCCGCCGCGATCGAACCAGTGGCGAGTATTTCCGTTAGATAGCCATCAGCCGACACGCGCGCGTCACTCAGCATCGACGCCCCCGCAATCACGTAGCAGATTTACATTTTCCGCGCAGACAGGTGTTTCCGCCCATTCTACGGGGCACCGGCTGGACCTCTGCCAGCTGCCACTTGCCCGGCCGCGCACATCCTTCCTGCGCGCCTAATGTCGTCTGCACGTGTGCGCTCGGTATGCTCCACACGTACCCACTCTGTTTCTCGTTGCTCTCCCCTTTCCAAAAGACTACGTGCACGCCGAGGCACCACACAGCCTGCCATGTAAGACAATTAACTGATGTACAGTCTCGAGCATGGGCGAGGACTCCACGAGACAATAAAAGTGTTGGGGCGTCATCTCGTTCCACGACCACGACGGGGAGACGTAAAGTGTTAACCAGTGGAAAAGTGCTCATATCGGAGGCGATTTACTTCAGCTTATTAAAAGACTGACTGAAAACTGGGGTCCAACCTTCCTCACGCTACCTTCCTCATCACCTTTAAAAATTGACCAACTCATTGTCACTACCTCTTTGGGTCTCTCTATCACTGCCTGTCGTATCACAGCCACAGTTTCCTTCGTTCTGTCCGACTTCTACTGTCTTTCCTCACTGTCACTGTCTCCCTCTTGCTCTCTCTTACTGCTACTATCTCATTCATTCCTTCTCACTGTTATTGTCTCTTCTCACTGTCCACTACGGTCGCAGGTTCGAATCCTGCCTCGGGCATGGATGTGTGTGATGTCCTTAGGTTAGTTAGGTTTAGGTAGTTCTAAGTTCTAGGGGACTGATGACCTCAGCAGTTAAGTCCCATAGTGCTCAGAGCCATTTGAACCATTTTTATCACTGTCACTATCTCTCTCTTCCTGGTTGTCTTTGTCACATACTCTGTCTCTCATTAATACTAGCACTCACCGACTTCCACTCCTCCTCTTTTATTTCTCCCCCACTGTCTCCTTCACTCATTTACTAGCACTGTTGTGTCACTGTCAACTATGTTCCACAGTGTCTCCTTCGCTCTGTCTCTAACGCAACCAATGTCTATTATCTTCCAGTATTGTTACTACGCGAATATGTTTGCATGCCAAAATTTTTGGGAAGATTTTTAATCGTACTGAGGAAGGTAGAGAGAGGCGGCTGTACCCCACTTCTCAGAGTCTTTTAATAAACACCAACATATATGCTTTTTGTGGCTCGATAGAAGGAGTTCTCCACTGATTCCCCTCGTTTCCCTGTCACAGCAGGGCATGTCACGCATATGAAAAGAACTTTATGGGTCAGTAAAATTTTGATAGTTTACTTATGTGAAATTTAACCCTTTAACTGCTCTGGACGTGCTAACGCGCGCGCCTTTGTACCTGCCCGCGTAGACACGTTCAGAGCACCAGATAGAAGGACTGGTGGCGCGCGTAAACACGTTCAGAGCACACAGGGACAGGTACGATGGCGCGCGTTAACACGTCCAGAGCAGCTAAAGGATTAAATAACACCAAACCAATTTTACATCGCAGACCAGACGGAAATTTGAAATCTGTCATTCTGAATGCACAATGACTCATTCGGTTGCTGCCTAGGCAGATATTTATTAAGACGCCGAATGTGAGCTTAATCATTGGGATCGAGATTATAATTTTAATTGAAATGCCTCGAAAAGAAACGCCAGAAATTGCGAATCGTCTAGACAGTAATGGCGGCAAAATGTGGTGGAACTGGATAAGCGCGTCCTATTTAAGATGGACTGGAATGGAAAAATTCATTTTCCTAGCTCACCATTCAGTAGCTTCACGGGACAAAAGGTACACTGAAATAAACATTACGTCCAAGATAATTAGTCCGTTTTGGGTATGGGAAAAAACTGATGGAACGGTGCCGCATCGCTTATATTTTTCCA
This sequence comes from Schistocerca americana, assembly GCF_021461395.2. NCBI lineage: Eukaryota > Metazoa > Arthropoda > Insecta > Orthoptera > Acrididae > Schistocerca > Schistocerca americana. Next base: position 606,919,946 of record NC_060121.1, read on the forward strand.
AAGACGCTCCTACGAGTCTCGACACGGTCATAAACATGGAGGGATAATAAGGGGAATTGTCATGACGTCCGCCATGTTAGTAGGGCCAAATATTACCTTCCGGTGGAAGTACTTTGATAAAGAAAAAAAAAACGGCAACTTGCATCATTTATAGGTGTACTAGTCGTTCTAATTATAGCATATTGTGTAAAGGAATCACATTTCATTCGTAAGTGGACCGGTTCAAGCGATATTTTCTTTTATGTTAATGAATTTCAGTTGCCGTGGTCACTTTTTCTATAGAGGTTTGATTTCTGTAATTTTACAACTCTAAAAACAGTCTGTGACAAGGAAATATTATAAACCGTCCACACATAGCAAAACGTGTTCTCAGCATTTTGGGGAAGAGGACAGAGACGAATTATCAGTTTCGTCATTTCGTATTAAGGATAATGCCGGATTACGAAAGCAGCCTTTTCACATCACATACTTCGCTTCTTGGTTACTCGAAATGTGTAACAAAAAGAAAGTTACTTTACTGAGGCCGAAAGTATCGTATTACTCGATGAAATCTGCCTTTCAGACCATAAAAATATTTGAAAGTTCCTTCCTGATACCGTGTTTTTCAAGGAAGCACTGTAATATTTACCATTTAAAATAAGAACAAGAAGCAATTGTAAACAGTAGTCTGCTAATGTTTAAGGACTACTAACATGGCGGCGCCGGCTTCAAGCAATGTACAGCGAAAGTTTGTAGCCCCTCTCCCTCTTATTATACTTCCACGGTCACAGAGGACGCAATGGTCCAGGTTTGGCATTCAGGATACAGCGGTCTACCGAACTTGGCTCTGAGCTGCATACCGCTTTCCAGTCGATTGCTCCTGCGGGAGATGATTATCTCTTGGGGTCCAACCAGGGCTGTGAGATGGGTGACCACCCACCGTACAGAGAGCGAGCACTTGCTACCCAGTTTAGCTGTGCTCACCCCTTCGCCACCATGGCACAAAACATGTGAGCGCTTATTCCGAAAGTAATGAAAAAAGCCCTTGAAAATTACTATTGCTTGCGAAACTTTTTTGCTCCAGAAGCAACTTCAAAACTACGTCGATTCCTAATCTCAGCGAAGTCCTGCAACAAGTTCGATAGTTTGACACTCTACCGCGCCAATTGGACAGAATTTGGCACAGAATCTATCAGGAGAACATACAACGACTCTAACAATCACTGGAAGCTGAACAAGTGTTTCGATAAGGGCCACAGGTGGACCAACGCGTAATTGACTCTTGAATAAATCCCAGTTTTTCAGAAATTGTAATAATTTATTTCTCCGGACATGCATATCATATCAACTGATTTCCCTAACATTCGGGTAATTTCTTAGTGATGCGTAGATTTTTTTTCTTAGAGTGTATTTTTAGAACAAAGCGTACTCTTCTGCTGTATGGGTAGGGCATACCATAATGCACTCCCTACCACATTCCTGCCACATGCTTTCCTCTCTGTGGAAGGTAGTACAATAGGGAGTCATAAATTTTTAATTAGTACCTCGAAAAAATAAAGGTACATAATGAGATTTTTGTTTGTTTGCAGGTACACGTTTGCAGTTCCGGTATACACCGAAATCCCAGCGCCAAAGTACCTTAGCACGGCGCTAGAGGATTCAAAACGAAATGGAGCATCCCACTGATAAAGACAAGTATCCTTTATCTATATTCGAAGGGGAACGACGCTGGCACAATCCATGTTGAGTTGCCGGAACAACATATGACATAGTGACCATGGGGAGCAGACGCATCCATTGCGATCAGACAAGTCCGAATGACGAGGAACGACCATCTCTCTGCGAAGGACCGGAAACTGTTACAGAAGTGAATGCCTTGGTCCCAGAAGTTCGCCGCATCACAATCGAAACGATAGTGAAAAAACTGATACTCAGTCATGGGTCAGTTTTCAACATGTTGCACGACATTTTGAACATGACAAAGGTCGCCGCCTGCTGAGTTCCGCGACTGCTCACATTCATTCAGAATGTCCACCAAGCCGAGGCAGCAACGGAAATATGCCGGGCCCATCCAGATGACGTATTTATCCATCCAATCGCCAGAACGACTGCTGAGTTTATCACGAAGACTTTGGAGACGAACAAACAGAGCAAGCGGTGGAAACATGTAGTCTTACCACCACCGAAAAAGGGGAAGACAAGCTATCATATCATGGAATAAGGTGGAGCTGAGTGTTTCTTGGGACTGTCATGGTGTAGTGCTAATAGATTATACACGTAAGGGACAGGATGGTCATTTTTCTCCACGACAATGCGCCAGACCATTCTAGAGGGTGAAAAGTATTTAAACCGACAAACTCTGGGAGGTTGCAGGGGACATCAAAACAAATATTTCCCCTAATGTCATTTTTTCCTATGAGGATTATTTAAACCGGTGGAGGCGGTATTCTGCTCTTCAGTTGTTAGAGGCCGTATTACGATCTTCAGTTGTTAGAGGGCGTATTACGCTGTTCAGTTGTAGGCAACTGCTGTCCACCAGTGTAGTAGTGCATTGTCTCTGTTTACTAATGGAGTGATACACCTGGAGTGAGTACACTGATATGGTTGGTGCGTACTACGTAGCGCACCACAACAGACGAGCTGCACAGCGCGTTTATCAACAACAATATCCTAATGGTCGTATCACGCATCATACGACCTTTGCTGCTCTGTACCAACGTCTTCGTGGGACCGGGTTATTAGCAGATTACCTGCACAGGGACGCTGTCGCACGGTAAGAACGCTGCAATTTGAGGAAGCTGTCTTGCAGTATATGGAGCGGGATCCTTCAATCGGCACTCGTGAAATTGCACGTAACATGGGGGACGAATCAGACGAATGCAAGAACCGTCCTTCGAGAGCAGTTGTTACGTCCATTTCACTTACAGCGTGTCCACAACCTGGAACCAGTTGATTATCCACCCAGAGCACAGTTTTCGCAGAGGTACCTGGAACAATGTGGAATGCATCCTACATTTCCATCCTCTGTGTTGTTTACCGATGAAGCAACGTTCGGGCGTGGTGGAGTCTTCAACATGCACAATTCGCATGTTTGGAGTGAGGATAACCCATATGCCACAGTTACTAGCGCTCATCAAGTGCGGTTCTTCGTTAATGTGTGGGTCGGTGTTGTTGGGGTCTGTTTAATTATGCCGTATCTGCTACCTAGGCCATTAAATGGCAGGCAATATTACAATTTTCTCGCCAGAGCATTGCCAGAATTGCTGGAAGACGTCCCGCTCCCTGCAAGATAACGCATGTAATTCTAACATGATGGGGTACCGGCACATTTCAGTCGTCGTGTGCGTTGATTCGTGGACCGACGATTCCCAGAAACGTGGATTGGCAGAGGTGGTCCTGTACCATGCCCTGCTCGATCCCCAGATATGTCCCCTCCGGACTTTTTTGTGTGGGGAGAGATGCGCAACCTTGTTTACGCAACTCCTGTTGCATCAGAAGAGGATCTGGTAGTCCGGATAGTAGCAGCAGCAGGAACAATTCAGGATACTCCTGGGGTTTTTGCCCGTGTCAGACAGAACATGATCCGACGGTGTAACCTTTGTTTACGTGTCAATGTAGGCATTTTTGAATATCCACTGTAATTGAAATTGGGTTGTGTTAATGTGTTGTCTCTTGGTCATAAAAAAATGAAAAAGTGTTTGTTGGTTTGATTAATTTGCTGACAGAGAAATCTTCCTCTACCGGTTTAAATACTTCTCATAGGAAAAAAAATGACATGAGGGAAAAATATTTGTTTTGATGTCCCCTACAACCTCCCAGAGTTTGTCGGTTTATATACTTTTCACCCTGTATACAGTTCACAGTTACACATGCTGCTTCTTTAGGCTATTAAATTTTGCCTCAGATTCCCATACTGCACAAAGTGACTTCTTTCTCTTTCCTCGAATGATGAAACAATTGATTGACAGGCAAGGGCGACGAGGTGGTTTTCGAGATGCAATGTGTCCTGAACGACCAAAGTGCAGGCATCTACAACCAAGGAGCCCTGCTACGGCGTCCTTCGTTGGGAAAAATGTGTTGCGTTGAAGGATGAACATAATATCTAATCAAAAGTGGACACTGGTCTGAGATATGTCCACTGTTCCATTTTATGGTGGCTTGAACTCTGCTGGAGACACTTCGGACGACGCCTGTGGAGGAATGGCAGTCCATTCCTCCTTAAGAGTTGAAGCCAGAGAAGGTAGCGATGTCGGACGCTGGGATCTGGAGAGAAGTCGACGTTCCAAGTCATCCCAAAGGTGTTCCATATGTTCCACAGGGACTCTGGCCGTGTCAATCCATTTCCAGAATGATCGACGATCCATGTTCGTCAATATATGACGTCGGTCTGGTCTTGTTTTAACTGTGGTTGTTCCTTCACGATTCAACTTTATAATCAGATCACCAGCAGGTTTAGAAGAGGTGAAATGTCCCTGATGGATTTGTTGTCATGGTGACGTCTTATGACTAGTCGATGATCGAAGTCATGAGCGAGCTCGCATAACTGACCCTTTCTGCGTCTCTACTGACAACACAATACTCCCCGCCTTCTTCCAAACCGGTGTTTGCGCCCCTCCTGATATCTAGTGACCAATTCCGCATTAGATAGGGGTTTCCGGATACTTCTGATCTGCAAACAATCCTATTGTTGTCTTCCGCTCACCGTACTGGTTTACAGTGTTGTGTGTTTAGTGTTCTGCTGTTAAGTTGCCTCCGCATGTTCGCCGTGGAGCGTAAGTCGTCCTTTAACGCAGGAAGCCAATTATGACGACTTACTACACTACTGGCCATTAAAATTGTTACAACACGAAGATGACGTGCTACAGACGCGAAATTTAACCGACAGGAAGAAGATGCTGTGATATGCAAATGATTAGCTTTTCAGAACATTCACACAAGGTTGGCGCCGGTGGCGACACCTACAACGTGCTGACACGAGGAAAGTTTCCAACCGATTTCTAATACACAAACAGCAGTTGTTGTGATGCCTCGTGTAAGTAGGAGAATTGCGTACCACCACGTTTCCGACTTTGATAAAGGTCGGATTCTAGCCTATCGCGAATGGGGTTTATCGTGTCGCGACATTGCTGCTCGCGTTGGTCGAGATCCAATGACTATTAGCAGAATATGGAATCGTTGGGTTCAGGAGGGTAATACGCAACGCCGTGCTGGATCCCAACGGCCTCGTATCACTAGCAGTCGAGATGACAGGCATCTTATCCGCATGGCTGTAACGGATCGTGCAATCACGTCTCGATCCCTGAGTCAACAGATGGGGACGTTTGCAAGACAACAACCATCTGTACGAACAGTTCGACGACGTTTGCAGCAGCATGGACTATCAGCTCGGAGACCACGCCTGCGGTTACCCTTGACGCTGCATCACAGACAGGAGCGCATGCGATGGTGTACTCAACGACGAACCTGGGTGCACGAATGGCAAAACGTCATATTTTCGGATTAATCCAGGTTCTGTTTACAGCATCATGATGGTCGCATCCTTGTTTGGCGGCATCGCCGTGAACGCACATTGGAAGCGTATATGCGTCATCGCCATACTGGCGTGTTACCCGGCATGATGGTATGGGGTGCCATTGGTTAACGTCTCGGTCACCTCTTGTTCGCATTGACGGCACTTTCAACAGTGGACGTAACATTTCAGATGTGTTACGACCCGTGGCTCTACCCTTCATTTGATCCCTGCGAAACCCTACATTTCAGCAGGATAATGCACGACCGCATGTTGCAGGTCCTGTACGGGCCTTTCTGGATACAGAAAATGTTCGATTGCTGCCCTGGCCAGCACATTCTCCAGATCTCTCACTACTTGAAAACGTCTGGTCAATGGTGGCCGAGCAACTGGCTCGTCACAATACACCAGTCACTACTCTTGATGAACTGTGGTTTGGTATCGTGTTGAAGCTGCATGGGCAGCTGTACCTCTACACGCCATCCAAACTCTGTTTGACTCAATGCCCAGACGTATCAAGCTTATTATAATTACGGCCGGAGGTGGTTGTTCTGGGTACTGATTTCTCAGGATCTATGCACCCAATTTGCGTGAAAATGTAATCACATGTCAGTTATTGTATACTGTATTTGTCCAATGAATACCCGTTTATCATCTGCATTTCTTCTTGGTGTAGCAATTTTAATAGACAGTAGTGTATTATGCGGAATAAATGTTCATTCCGAACACACACACACACACACACACACACACACACATTCACTCACTCACTCACTCACTCACACACACACACACACACACACACACACACACACACACACACAACACTTGCATAACATCAATTTCTGGTAAGTGCCGTCCTTAGGTCCTATACCTTAGTTTTATTTACGACAGTAAGAAATTTTATTTCACGTACACTTTTTTGCGAACACACCTACCTTTCCTGAGGATATATATGTTTTGTCACGATGAGAGCTGTAGACACAGGTGTATTTACCGCTGTCATCTCAAAATTCAGATGTTAAACAGCCTAGACAGGTTCACAGTCCGACAACATTGTTGTAACTGTTCTTTCATTTGGGTCTACCTGTAGAACCTGCTGGCACTTTCCTCAATATTACTTTTATAGCATTTTTATCTAAGGGACGTCTAGCGCTCTCCGTACGTAAATTATCAGTGACAACTGACCTTATTAAGTTTGACTAACGTTGGTGACTGCGTCATTTAGTGTTCCTCATTGCACCTTCGAACACGCGTTAAGCCGTTTAGATACAACGGGACATTAGACTATGTAAGTGGTTTTATGATAGCGGCTCACGTCTTTTGTTACTAATTCGCCTGCTATGATTTTAATTTTGTGGTATTAAGAATTCTGAAATTATTAAGTCAGTAGTACGTCTCTTATGAAGTTCTGGATAAAAAAAAATTACGTAGAAATACACCTGAGGATCTATCTGCATGGTACGAAACCTGTTATATCAGTCTCCGAGCAACTACAATAGAACAGCTAAAGCGGCAAATTGGACTCTCAGTCAGTTTTACCAGCATCTCGACAAATCAATATATTTTAATTTGTTCGAGCGTTGCTTTAAGTATATACTTTTTATCGGACAGTGGAGGACAGAGGACGACAACCATCACCAAATTTCATCGACACTGCCTTTTTTTTTGGCGATAATTAAAACTTAACGATTGCCCTTCGTAATTACTTGGCTTACAACCTGTGTCGTCAGTAAAGTTCGTCGAGAACGTCTTCGTTAGCATAGAAAACCCAGCAATAATACAGGGTGTTTATAAATGAATATCGGGGTTTTAAAGCTTTATAATGTTTATTATGTTAAATGGTTCAAATGGCTCTCAGCACTATGGGACTTAACTACTGAGGTCATCAGTCCCCTAGAACTTAGAACTACTTAAACCTAACTAACCTAAGGACATCACATACATCCATGCCCGAGGCAGAATTCGAACCTGCGACCGTAACTGTCACGCGGTTCCAGACTGTAGCGCCTAGAATCGCTCGGCCACTCCGGCCGGCTATTGTATTAAAGTTACAGTTATAAATGATATGTCAAATGAAAGAGCAACTCAAACAGTTTTAACAAGAACCTTATAAGTGTTCAATGTGAGTACCATTTGTCACACGGCACACATCAAGTGTTTTTTGTGCCGTATCCCGGCGGAAAGTTTATGGGCCTTTCTATTTTGGTGAACCTACTGTAACTGGCACTTCTTACCTTGATACACTAGAGCAATGGCTCTTCCCTCTGTTGCAAGAAGCCAGAGAACTTCATTTTCCAGCAAGATGGTGCGCCACCTCACTGGCAGGCGAAGTACCCGATTGGTTGAACTTCACTATACCCAAGCGCCGCAAGGGGCCCAATGACGGGGCTTGCTTTGCATGGCCTCCACGTTCACCCGACCCAACGCCATGCGATTTTTTCCTTTGGGGCTTCATCAAGGATCGTATGTACGTGCCTCCGCTACCAGCAGACCTCCCTGAATTAAGAAATCGGATTGAAGCAGCTGTTGCTACAATCACTGAAGACACACTTATCAACATTTGGGAAGAACTCGGCTACAGACTTGATGTACGCCGTGTGACAAATATGGTGCTCACACTTAACATTTATAAGGTGCTTGGTAAAACTGTTTGAGTTGCTCTTTCATTTGATATATAATTTATAACTGTAGTTTAATGTAATAAATATTATAACGAGTTAAAACACCGATATTCATTTATAAACACCCTGTATACAGAGTGAATCTCGTGCGAACTGTGTAAACAAAGCACGTTGCAGCAGATACTCCCAACGGCCCCTTCGGCCTGCGTCGCCGCGCGGACGATGGGCAGCGAGGACCTTGGGGGGACCAGCCGCTCAGCGTCCGAGCGTCCACAGGTGCGTCTCGCGAGCGCGCGGGTCCCTTTGTGGAGGAAGTTCCGCCGAGAGCAACAACCGGACAAGCGCCGCAGCTGCTGCAGAGTCGCAGCGGCCAGCAGCCCGCCGTAGTATATATATGTGTGTGTGCGTGTGTACGTACGCGCGAGTGCGTGTGTGCGTGCGCCATGCCGGTCACGTGGATCCCCTTGGGCCCCGCGTCGCCGGAAGTGACGTCGGCCTTGGTTCCCGCCCGCTGTCACCGCTCCCGGAGCTGCTGCGGCTGGGAGCCACCATCTCCGCGGTACAGGCGACGGTGCCCTCCTCGGGTGACCCGGGCGATGTCACGGACCGCGGCCGGGAGTCGAAGCGGAGCCCGCGGGCGATGCCCCGCCTGTTCGGGCATGGGGGGCGGCGCGCGCACACATGTTCCCGCGCTGTTTCCGCTTCTTACTTCCTCCCATTGTGTTCGCCCGGCCGGCTAACAGATGTGGGTTTAAATGACCGCCGGCCGAACGCAGCGGGGAAGAAAAAATTGGCGTCGCGCTTGTAGGTACCAGCCAGCGGCTGCTGGCAATACAAGTGAAAGCGGCCGCGAGTTGCAACTGTCGCCGTGGTTGTCGGCGCACTGTCTCTGGGAGACATGTGCGCGGCAGTGGTTCAACTCCACCACTGGGTTAAAACAACTGTCTAGATCGAAATAACATTTATTAATGACCGGTTGCGACTTCATGTAGAAGTTGCACCATCTGGCTCCGCCGATTCTCACGCGGCAACACGATCGTCCACATGGCGACGCACCGAATCTGCCGTGGGCGTATATCGTGCACTGAGGATGACTGGACTGCTATTCCGCAACAGATATTCAGCCACGTTGTTGAAAGTCACGCCAGCAGAATTCAATCCGTCATACAGCCGAAGGGTAGACACACCCCATATTAATGTCCACTAAAAGGAGTTTTGATCAGATAGTGTATTCATGATTCAATGCGATACATTTTTCCCAATGATGGGTGGCATAGCAGACTCCTTACTTGCAGAAGTCTGCATTTTGGTTGTTCAGGAAACTTTCCACTTCGAAAACACCCTCGTCTTCATTCCGGTAAAGCCTACCAAGCAATTGGTTCAAATGGCTCTGAGCACTCTGGGACTTAACTTCTGAGGTCATCAGTCCCCTAGAACTTAGAACTACTTAAACCTAATCAGATTAAGAGCAGCCGACCAGTTGCAAAGGATAAAGTAATCTTTACCTAGGTTTCAATAGATATAAATCTATCTTCTTCAGAAGACGGCAGTATTACATTAACATGAAGCGATATGTCCTTATCGTTTTTACAAACATCTGCATAGTTTTATTAGTCAAATAAAATATAGCCCTGAGAACAGGGTTTGTCAGACAAATAAAATAGGTACATGGAAGTTGGAGAGCGCTCTCCAACTTCCATGTACCTATTTTATTTGTCTGACAAACCCTGTTCTCAGGGCTATATATTATTTGACTAATAAAACTATGCAGATGTTTGTAAAAACGATAAGGACATATCGCTTCATGTTAATGTAATACTGCCGTCTTCTGAAGAAGATAGATTTATATCTATTGAAACCTAGGTAAAGATTACTTTATCCTTTGCAACTGGTCGGCTGCTCTTAATCTGATTACGTGGAACCGTTGCTGTAGCGCAGCTATGTTTAAAGTACTTAAACCTAACTAACCTAAGGACATCACACACATCCATGCCTGAGGCAGGATTCGAACCTCCAACCGTAGCGGTCGCGCGGTTCCAGACTGTAGCGCCTAGAACCGCTCGGCCACCCCGACCGGCACCAAGCAATTGTTTCATCGTTCGAGGAGGAAGAATTCATTTGGATCAATATGGGACGCGAGTTAAAATCTGATGACCCAAAGAAGCAACATGTGAAACTGCGTACTTTTTAGAATGAGCTAAAGCATTTTCGTGGAGCAAAATCAACACATTGCTTCTTACGAGTGTAATCTGTAGCATCGTATCATGGCAGTCTCAAGAAATACTCAGCAATACCTTGTCCGATGATACGATAGTTGAGTCTTCGCTTTTTTAGAAGATGGTAAGACAGCTTGTTTCCACTGCAAAGTTTGCTCCTTCGTCTCGAGGGTCACAGTGATAGCACAGCAATCGTCCTAGTATCGACGGCTAAATAAGTCATCTGCACGTGCCCGGCATATACCCGCTGCTGCCTCGATGGCTGGCGACCTTTATCACGTTCAAAATGTCGTGCAACGTGCTGAAAACTGATCAGTGACTGATTTTCAGTTATTTTCTATCGCTTCGGTTGTGATGCGCCCGTCTTCTGGCACCAGGACCTCCACTTCTATAACGATTTCCGGTTCTCCACAGGAAGATGGTCTGCCGCTTCGAGCCTCCTCAGCAGCAACCAGATGGTGCTCATTCTCTGAAGATGGATTCTACATGAAGTCGAAACCGTGCGTTAGTGAAATATTATTGCGATCCAGTCCGCCACGATAGCTCAGTGGTCAGCGTGACGGAATGCCATGCTAAAGGTCCCGGGTTCGATTCCCGGCTGGGTAGGAGATTTTCTCCGCTCAGGGACAGGGTGGCGTGTTGTCTTCATCTTCATCATCTCATCCTCATCGACGCAAAAGTCGCCGAAATGGTGTCAACTCAAAAGATTTGCACCAGGCGACTGGTCTACCCGACGGGAGGCCCTAGCAGCACGACATTTCATTTCAAGCAGACTTATGTTTTAATTCGTTTGTATCACCAGATCGCTGTTACTCCTCTGGTCCACGTTGTCCAAATTTATGATCACCACCATTGGTCATTTCTATTCAGTTTTTACACCAGGCCAGGTGAGTGCCTGGACGACCCTTTAAATAATGCTTTGGTCCATTTCCCATTTATTTTTGCCCAAACTAAACTAGGGCATTCTGTCTGATAACTTCGGTATGCATGTAACGATGTATTCTAAATTTTCTTTCCGAAATACAACTGCTAACCTACGTTCTACACAGCCATACTTTATTCTCTGTAGGCCATCAAACTCGATGGCGAAGGAGAGTCGCTATTGGCAATTTCCCCGCCCCCCTTACGGAAGCTGCCAATGCGTAGGGTGCGTGCGCTACCTAGAGTACTTTCCGCTGCAGCCGACGCCGTTAATGGACGATTGTTCACTAGCGCTCCAATCCTGTGAGCGGGAGATAATTTCATCAGGCCAGATGCGATGGATTCTCGTAAGGTGTTAATTATCATTTCGAAAAGGTAAACTTGCGTGTCTACGTATTTGTTTGCTTTAGGCAAGTGCATGTCTACAGTCGCCGCACACTTAGAAACTCCCGCGCCACAATTACATAGCACACCACTATTACCAACATTATGGTACAGCCCGTTCATTGATTGGGTATAGGCTGCGACATATTGATTTGATGCCTCTAGTAGGATGATACCTAACTGTGGAATTTCTAAGTGTGCGGCCACTGCAAACATGCACTTGCCTAAAATAAACAAATAAGTTTATCGTATCGAAGTTATAATTAAAACTTTATAAGCATCCATCGTATTTCGCCTGATGGGGCAAACAGGTAATGGTGGGCAGTTTCTGATCACCATACTTTTCGTCACTGTCATGAGCTAAATTTCAAACTTCTCCGAAATCCTCACGAAGTCAAAGGGTATGGAGTAGTTGATGATGTTGCGTACGTCGGGCTAATTGTTTTCGCACTCTGCCTTCATTTCACCTCATAGTCTTCTATAACAACATGTTGATTGTGAACAAATATTGCCTGACATGGAATTCGCTACACGTGCGAAACATACGCCGTCTTACACATCAAATCCGCCATCACACTTATGGTGATGAGAGTCGTGTTCAAGCCTGGATACGGAAGAAATTAGATAATATTTCTTGTTTCGATACGCGAAATCACGGTGCAAATACAAAGGCACGGCAAGTTGTGTACGTAATAATATGACATTTTGTCAGTCATTTCGGACTGTTGCAATCAATAAATCCAAATGCTAGAAAATAAAGATGTACAAAAAAGGAAATAAAACGTTAAATATTTTTGGTTACTTGGTAATAACCAGCCCTACGAACAAAAAATTAACCACTACTCTTCTTGACTTTGCGAGGGAGATGTGAATCTACTGGCTGCTTCATCTTTAACAAATAAAAATACTTTCCCCAAAAATATGATGTGCAGAAAGTATCCATTGACATTGTAACACACAGAGTCTAAAAAAAATAGCTATTACTTGTTGTTCTTTAGAGTAGTCGCGCGAAATTGCGATAAAAACACAAAGGCACAGCCAGTATGTAACAAAATAAGGCTTCGTCGGTAGAGACTTTTTGGAACGAATAAATGCAAATGCTAGAAAGTAAGGATGTACACCAAAGAAAACGAAATGTGAATTATTTTTTGGTTCTACGGTTACAATCAGCCTGTCGAACAAAAAATTAATCACTATTGTTTTTAATTTTAGGAAGGAGATGCGGATCAGTTGGCAGGCTACGCGTCAGTAAAAAAGAAATATGTTCTCCAAAAATATAGTTTGCAGAAAGTATCCAGTGATGCTGCCATATACAATGTCCTGGAGGTCCAAAACACGAAGTATGTTCAATTGGTGACAAATCTGGGAGACTGAGTGCCATCGAATGGTGTCGACTTCGTACGTGCTGAAAGCTATGTGGGTACTTCGCATTATATTGCTGCACCATAGGGCCGAACTTAGAAATGGCAGGAAGCAGAATTACAAAACACGTTCGACAATGCGCCAAGTTTTTTCAACTCTTTAAAGAAAAACGGGACATATTCAGTGATTGTCAGTGATGACTCATAAGCTATTGCCGACCCCATTACGGAGCAAGACTCCGCTGCGGGCGTGGCCTACAGCAGGAGTGGAGCGAGGAGACTCCCCGGGTCGCCATCGCTGTGTCCAGCTGCGATACGGGCTGCCGCAGGCGGCTGAGGGAAGTAAACAGCGCAGCGGATGTGCGCGGAGGCGGGGCCGGTGCCTTCTCGTGTTTCCTATGAGCACGCGGTTCTGCAGCCCATCTTCCTGTCATTTCTGGTCGCGCGCAGCTTTTCTTACAAATCTTTCAGCCTATTTAGTTGTTTAGATTTAACAAAGGACCCATACAAACGATTTCGAAGATGAGTCACACGGGTGTCCGGCATCAGATTCCGTCAGTAAACCATTTAAGCAACCTCAGATTGGAAGACCTGTACAAGTTAAGGCGGTGTGCCAGTACGGACGCTACTCAGCTCATGGCTTCCGCAGGATGTGCTTCTCTAATTGAAATGTGGTATGAAATGTGCTGTGTGCTGTGAAACAAGTTAAATGTAAGACTAAAGATATTTACGTGACAATGGAAGTTTAACTGTTTTGGATATCGAGTCTTTAGCTAAACATTTAGTACATTGTCGCCTTTTTCGCTAGAAGTTTCATTACAATAGAATAAAGTCTAGTAAAGCGCTGTGGTATGCAAACATTTGGATTGTGTACAGCTTTACCATAGCCGAACACACTGATCAGCCAGAAAATTGTGACCACCTATATAATACGAGGGTAATCCCAAAAGTAAGGTCTCCCATTTTTGTATAAGTACAAAACTCTGTTTGTGTGGCAGTTGGTCACACTGTTATGAAGAGTGCTTCACGCGCTGTGTGTAAACATGCGCACGCCGCGCTGAGGCGCTGTCTTGGCTTGGCAGCCGTTGAGAATGGAGATCCCGTTGGATGTTACCGCCAAGTGCGAATTGCGCGCAGTTATTCGGTTTTTGAACGCAAAGGGCACTGCGCCGTTTGAAATCCATCACCAATTGACGGAAGTGTATGGTGAGTCGTGCGTGGATGTCAAAAATGTTCGTAAGTGTGTAGAGAGTTTGCAGCTGGTCGGACCGAAATTCACGACGAACAAAGGAGCGGGAGACAGTCAATTTCTGAGGAGACAGTGTTGCAGGTTGAGAAAATCATGCGTGAAGATCGGCGGATCAGGCGGATCACCCTGGATGATTTCTGCTCGTTGGTTCCAGAGGTTTCCAGAAGCACCGCTCATAGAATTTTAATGGAAACATTGAAGTACCGGAAGGTGTGCGTAAGATGGGTGCCACGCATGCTGACTGAGGACCACATGTGGCAAAGAGCTGATGCTTCCCGCGCATTTCTTCACCGCCTTGCAGCAGAACAGGACAACCTTCTGGTCTCAACTGTCACGGGTTATAACGATATGTTTACGTAATGTGTATACATAAACATACAGTTATAAATGTCCCCGTTCCTAGTCGCTAATTATAACAATATGTTTACTTTTGTGCTGTAACATATAGCTATAATCAGCGATGGAAACATATTTGCGAACGCCGACCGTGTGCGGCTGTTTCTTGTTTGATCGTCTGATCAGTCGGAAGTTGCATTGCAGAGGAGAGAAAATGCCTATTCAAAATATAATTATTTTGGGATAGCTCAACATGAATTTCCTAAGGGACCGTAGTTTATCATGCATTTACCAGTAGAATATGGCGCGGAGAAAATATTTCGCCGCATGCAACTTCCGTCCGAACTCGACGAAAGAATTCGTGACTGTGAACTCTCTATTTGGCAGAAACGTAAAGAAAATTAAATAACTTCATGAAGGAGTGAGACATAGATTCTATATTAAATAAATAGTCCATACACCAGTTCCATTTAACTCTGAATTTATGGCAATTAATAGACGAACTTACACTGCAATGAAGGATTTAACATGGATGCCGTTTTGACTGGCACTTCTCGTAATGAAAACAATTCCTGTGACGTTTTCACATACACGTCGCACAATAAATCTACTGCTAGGCACTGTTAGTATTACACATTTACTTTACACAAAAACAATATTATTTTTAACGGTAATAATACGGCGGCAAGACATGCGCGTCCGACACAAGTTACAAGAGACAAGAGAAGAATGAGTAACTATTCATCGAGAATATCTCGTACATAAAAAAAAAAAAAAAAAAAAAGTGTAAAAGTGTTCTTCTTCTGTCAGTTTTTCGCGCCGCGGTTTTCAAAGTCAATAACTCACTGCATCTCTGACGGCGCTTCGACAATAAACAAGTTACGTCACAGGTCGTTCACCTTTTACATTCTCGCAACATTATTTGCTAACTGTAGCTGTTGCCGAGCGACTGCTCGATTAGTGAATGATTTACAATGATAAGGCAATCACATAATGTTACAGGGTGACGAAACCTGGGCATACCACTTTACACCTGAGACCAAGCAACAATCACGCCAGTGGCGGCATCCTTCTTCGCAGCATGGCGGCGGTATGACATGGGCATACAAAAACTGCCACAGCGTCTACAAAAATGCATCGGCAGAAATGGTGATTATGTCGAAAACTAGCTAAATGTTCAAGCTGTAAACTAATGTAAACCATTGTAGAAAGAAACAGGTCTATGTACTTATAAAAACATTGGAGACCTTACTTTTGGGATTACCCTCGTAGCAAGTATGTCCACCTTTGGTACGAATAACAGCGGCGACGCGTCGTGGCATGGAAGCAATGGGCCGTTGGTAGGTCGCTGGCGGAAGTCGGCACCACATCTGCACACAGAAGTCACCTAATTCCCGTAAGTTCTGGGGTCGGGACGATGAGCTCTGACGACATGTTCAATCACATCCCAGATGTGTTCGATCGCGCTCAGATCCGTCGAACTGGGGGACCAGCACATCAACTAGAACTCGTCACTATGTTCCTTGAACCACTCCAACACACTACTGGACTTGTGGCATGGCGCATTACCTTGTTGAAAAATGCCACTGCCGTCGGGAAACAAGATCGTCATGAAGAGGTGTACATGGTCTGAGACCAGTGTACGACACTCTTTGGCCGTCATGGTTCCTTGCACGATATCCACTGGACCCATGGACGCCCACGTGAATGTTCCCCAGAGCGTAATGGAGCAGCCGCAACCTTGTCTCCGTTCCGTCGTGCAGTTGTCAAGGATCTGTTCTCCTGGAAGGCGACAGATTCGCGCCCTCCCATCGACATGACGAAGAAGGTTGTAACGCGGAAAATGCATATCCTCCTATTTCCATCTATTTTCCTTATTTTGTTACCTGAAGATATGACATTTCTGTGTCTTTATATATTGTAATTGTTTCACTATCTGTATATATATATATATATATATATATATATATATATATATATATATATATATATATATATATATATATGCATTTATGTCTATGTATAATTGGTTTCTTTTGTAGATACTATTTGTATTTTTCCGCTGGGTCTTGCCTAGGGAAAACAATGCTATCGAACGATTACATCGATAGGTCGTGTGGAGAACCAAAGTGTTTAGGATCTTTGGTAGTGTTAACTCTGCCGCGTGATGCGCGGGCAGAGCAGAGAGAGTCTGGCTGGAGGAGGGTGGTGGAGCAGGTGTGTTGTGTGACGTTCCCGCGAGTTGCCGCGCTTTCGGGGTTTGGTTGGCTCTGAGCACTATGGGACTTAACATCTATGGTCATCAGTCCCCTATAACTACTTAAACCTAACTAACCTAAGGACATCACACAACACGCAGTCATCACGAGGCAGAGAAAATCCCTGACCCCGCCGGGATTCGGGGTTTGGCTGCATGTAATTGCGCTCGACTTGCTATGTTAGTTTCTGACGTGGTGTCGCGGACGGGAGCGTTAGCTGGCACACATCAAGAGCCCGTTTCGGATGGAGACCGTGTCGAGAAGAAGGCGCGCCAACATCCAGCTTCTGCAACAGCGACGGCCGACAATGAGAGACTGTCGCCACCTCCTCGATCGACGACTTCAAACCTTCAATCAACCAACAAGGAAGACTGGTAGCACGTAAAGTTTTAGAACTGTATGGCAGACCTGAGCTTTTCAAACTGTTAAATTTTTCTCACTAAATTACAGCAACGTAGCATGAACCTTTGTTGCTCATTGTCCCAATTGCATTACCAAGCAGGGTCCCTTCCATTTCCGGAATGAACCCGAGTGTCGTTGAAATTCAAATGCCAGCATTAAAGTAATATCATTCGATTTCATTGCTTTAATTTCAGAGTTCAGTTATGGTGTTCATAGCTGGCTACAATATTTAGATTACACAAGCACAAATTAAGAGTGCGAGTTTTGTTACCGTATTTTAGCTTACCTGTGACTGCAGCTCAGCTTGATACTTACTAAATTTTACTGTTGTTAATTGTTCAGAATCATTTAATTCAAGTTCAAAGTTAAATCTCTTATTTCTAAATTGCGTAGATTCAAGTAGCTCTTGAAATGATTGTTGAGATAGCCCAAGACTAACCTTATTTTATTGAATTTCGATGTGCTTCAGAAACAAAGCTCCCTATTAATTTCAGTCACTAAACTGACTTTCAATTTTCCGGTTTTATTAATTCTCTTGCTAAATTAAGTCAGAGTGTAGCGAAATTTATTACTTCTGACAGACTTTGAGTTTTCACACTACACGTGTCAACCTTCAGTTGCCACGCTTCTAGTGCTAATTATATGTGTAATAACCTTTCTTTTTTCAGTTACTATAGTAATTGTCCATAGGACTGGCGACTGTATTTTCCCCAAAATCTCAAATATCTAATTACCGCTAGTTAATTGTTAACGTAACGGCCGCACATTTACTTTCTTTACTAACTTTACCCCTTTTCAAAATTAATTTCCACCAGTTTCATTTGCATTTTTCCTTTCATTTAGATGTAACCCTTTCCTCCCTCTTTACCGACAGATTAACTTCGGTGACGATTGCTTTTCCCAAATTTCCATTAGGTACACGCGGTTTAATTTTTCACTGTCATTAAGGTCGATAAGTGAGGAGGAGGTTACAAGGTATCAGGTTTCATCAGACCGCGCAACACTCGGCCACTGCGCCAACGCCGAGTGCCGATAGTCACGTGCCCATTTCAGTCGCTACTGCCGATGTCGTGGTGTTAACATTGGCACGTGCATGGGTTGTTGGTTGCGGACGCCCATCGTTAGGAGAGTTCGCTGCAGTGTGTGTTCAAACACACTTGTACTCTGCCCAGCATTAACGTTTGGTGTTAATTCTGCCACAGTTCGCCGCCTGTCCTGTTTTACCTGTCTGCCCATCCTACGACGTTCGACATCTGTAATGAGGGGTGACCGCCCAAACGCACGACGCCTGGATGTGGTTTCACCGTGGTTTTGCCAAGAGTTGAAGACACTCGCCAAAGTCGTGTAGTTTCCGAAATGTTTGTGCCGAGCTTCCGGGCCATCAAAATCTGCTCTCGGTCAAATTCAGATAGATTGCGCTCCTTCCCCATTCCACACACGGACAACACGCTCGCTGATACTGATTAGCAGTCAATCTCCCCTGGTGACGCTGCTATCACCTGGACGCGTTTGTATTGACAGTAGGTCGGTGGTCGTAATGTTCTGGCTGATCAGTCTACATTTCGAGAGAAAACTGGTCGACCAGCAGCTGGAAAGCGTTGTTGCCAACGAACAAAAGTAGTAGAAACCAGACGGACGAGACCACGCAGAAAGTAGTCTGATCTCCTCACTTTCATGGTGCAGTAAGATGGACGCAGAGGACACAGTCGTGGTAATTACTGCGATTGCTCAAAAACAAGGAAGACAGGAAAATGAAAAAAAGGTTTAACATCTGCTGCAAGAACTAACAACTAAGGGTATCGTCAAAGGTTTCTACAAGTCTCTCCAGAAGGAAATACTGTTGGTCACATTAAGGAACACAAACTGATGCAGGTTGTAACCGAATTGCACTGGCACAATTTCGGATGTTGTTCAGGGATATGTATTGAGTATTTTGCTGTTAGGAACCACTGGTCACCGTTGGTCCGTTACAGAGTAATTGCACTTCGGTTGATGTCTTACGGGGATTAGCCGAGCGGTCTAAGGCGCTGCAGTCATGGGCTGTGCGGTTGATCCCCGCGGAGGTTGGAGTCCTCCCTCGGGCATGGGTGAGAGTGTTTGTCCTTAGGATAATTTAGGTTATGTAGTGCGTAAGCTTAGGGACTGATGACCTTAGTCCCGTAAGATTTCACACACATTTGAACATTTGATGTCTTACGCACATTTATCGTTTCATATATATTGCACTGAAAAAATTTGCACAAAAGTGCAGATCTTAGCGGTATGCATGGTGACTCTTGTTTCGAAACCAATTTGTTCCATTCACTCACGATACTTGTTCTTGACAATAATAACGTCCATTTACTCTTCGTCGCCAAGCTTACGTTAAATACTACTCGGTTTAGTCTTGGGTTTGTTTTTCCGTGAGTGTTAGTTTTACGTTAACGGTGATTCGCAGTAGTATAGGTAGCTTTCCTGGAGAAGAGTTGCTGAAGTTGCAGATGCAAAAGTGGTACGCTACTGTCGCCGTCACTGTGGTATCAGCCCAGTAGAGCACCATTGTGCCGTTCTTCCATTACCGTGGATATATCGGCTGACTCTACATCAACAAGCCCATCCGTAATGCTGTTAATCACTGTTAACGTACTACTAACACAGTCAGAGAAACGAAGTCAAGAAAGAACAGAGGTTATTCCGGATATGACAGACATTGTAATATGACCAGCCATTAATCTGTAGCAACGTCACAAACCCTAGTGCGAAACCCAGGCCAAGATCAAGTTTGTCCTCAGAGCTGGGCTGTACGGAACGGATTAAATGGTTTACAAACCTTTAATATCCGTGGATGCGATTGCGTATCGAAGACTTGCTAGTCTGGGTGCGAAGAACGGTCTAGCTCTAGCAGATGCAGTACTACCATTTCTCATATCCGGACAGTCAAACAAATATAACTACCTCAGATGGAAACAGTGAGATACACCATACTCTGATTAGTGTAACACTTGATGCATGTGTAGTTTTAGATTAACGGCTCGTCGTTTCTGGGTTTTTGGAGTTGTCATATGATTTTAAGCGAATAGTTACCATTTTTCCCGTTTTCATGCGATTTTCTCCTTTCTTTTCAGTTAGATTTTGTATCTGGCAATGTTAATAATATCACATAGAAATGCAAAATAGCGAATACTTCATATTTTCTAGCAATGTGAAACCACGATTTCTCACACAAAAACAGAGTTAATGGTAAAAAAATCAAACAGTGTATTATAATATGTAACGAACGATTACGCCTACTGAATATATGTGAACAACTGACAAAGCACAGTATACCAAAGAAATTTTATAAAACGAAAATAAAGAAAAAGGATCATATATTTCTATCAAAAGGTCCGATTAGTAAAATATGACAACGTTAATAATTTACGACGAAAATGTTACATATTTTATCGAAAGAAATCGCCAATAAAACTGTCTATAAAAATTAATTGTAACTGTATTTTCAGTAAAGTAAAAATGTAATAATTGTTGAAAAATTACGTAATGAATTGAGGTAGTGATCTCGTGACTCAGTATCTGTTATCTTTGACTGAGCCTCAGGGTCGGTCTATGTTCTTTGGAATTGTAAGGGGTGGCTGGATGTTATCAAAATTCGAATACTACAAAAACCTGTGGACTACTCAACGTGATTTAAATTTTAAAATTTACGTATAATACTATTCTCGAAATGTAAATTATTAGGGTCGACCAAAAAGTTTCCATTCGAATGTCGTACAGCCCAGAATCGGTATGTCAATCCGGCAACATCGCTGTGAGCACTGAGCTAGTAGTTCCACCGACGCATCAGGTTGAAGCAGTCCGTAACTCCCTGCTGCACATTCTCGTCCGATGAGAACCGTAGAGCCTCCGAGGCCCTTTTTAAGGGACCGAAGGCGTTATTCTCGCATGAGAGGAGACCAAGACCATAGGGTGGGTGCTCCAGCGTTTCCCACTTGAGTTAGCGTGACTTTTGGGTTACGACATTCGCGATGTGGGGACGTGCGTTATCATGAAGCAGTTTCCATTCAACAACGGTGGTTTTCGACGCTGCCCCATAGAAATTCTTCGTCCTGTTTGGACGCACTCGGGTAATAACGTCGCCCTACTTCACGTTTCTTCATTTACCGAACGCACATCTGAAATACAGGAATTCCACACTAATTCATCGCCTACATGTCGGTATTTATAAGCCTGCATCAGAATCGCACTGCGTTGCATACAAGGAGCAGCAACGCCCCTAAACGGAAACATTTTCATCGCCCCTTACAAAATAATTACCCGAGTGAACCACCTACAGGTGGATCGGTGGACTGGGTTACAATTTCAATTGCTGAATGTAGCCGGTTGTCTGCTTTGATCTGCATTTGAAGGAGTTCCCGCAAAAAGAATCCTGTGAGTCGTCATAATATACATTTTCTTCGTTTAATGGCACAAAAACGCGATATAAAAACAATGTTTTTGTGTCATACATTAACGAAAATTATTTTATAACGGTCCTCGGAGGACTTTTTCTTGAAAAATTGTAAAGCAGCCGGTTATTGCTAAAGCTATCTTGCTCCCTTTACGGCTGTCTTGGTTCACCATTAGACCCTTGCGATATTTCAGCATCTTAGAAATGTGGTTAAGGACAGGGAAGTGGCTACATACAGCAAATGAAATTTAAATGTAATCCACTGATCCACCTAAAGATGAGGGCGAAAGCCTCCGAAACGCACCATGGAAGAAAATGAAAGTGACTGACACACTTAGATGTCATAATTTCATAAACAGTCGCGTTTTCTAAACCACAGTACAGCATGAGCGACATAAGAATACTATTCTAGGCCTCTGTGAACAATGAAACGTACTTGTCAAATTCGCTTTTTAGCTATCCACGTGTTTGTCAAACAAGCGCGAAAGCCTGACAAAAAAATTTGTCAAATTTAACCTTATTTATGAATAAGGCTATGCATATTACGTCACTAATTACTTTGACATTAGTAGGCAAAGCATACCGTGCGATGCAAGGTACAAACTTTAAATCTTCCAAATCTGCTCCAATTTGACAAATACGCGAAGTTTTCTACAATTTTTATCGTCTATGGGGGCGTTTACAATTGTTTATTAAATAATGAGATGTTTCCTCTCAACGACACATACGGTTTCGAATTTCAGCGAAACAAAAGCACCAATGAATTTTTAATTTTAGACAGTGAACGATTTAATGGTGGTACGTACTGGGGACGAACATTCAGTTTCTAGGCCTAACTAACAGAGTAGCTGTTTAGGAGAAGAACTCGTGCATCTGAAGACGGCGGCAGTCCAGTGACTTTATTTTGGACGAGGTAGTGTGCTCGCATCGCCGCGAACTGCGGCCTTCGGCAGCGGCCTATGACAGCAGTAACGGTGCGCCGCCGCCGCCGCCACACCGGATATCCTAAACGCGCTCCGCCCGCCGCTTGTGCTCGCCGTGGGAAGCTGGCGGAGCTCGGCGGTCCCCGCGCTATTCCGGCGCCGAAAAGCCGCCCCCCTAACGAGCGCACTGGTTTCCGGCCCTCTATTAGTTCCATCTGTGCCGTGCCTCTGCCGCAGCTCCTCACCTGGTACCACTGGCTCATCCGCACAGGCAACTGCGGTACTTCCTTGCCGCCGTGGCATCGGGCGGGGATCCGAAGACGGGGGAGGGAAGAGGGGGCGGGGACAGGCGCGTTATGACCCTACACCCCCTCACCCTCAAATATTATTTTACTAACAGGTGAAGCACACATTTTGCGTCCGTTTTTACGTTTTCAAATACGTAAGATAACATAACATGTTCGATGACTGACTCCGCCCGAACAGGCCATGAAGCCCCAACGGTACCGACCGTCCGCCGTGTCATCCTCAGCCCACAGGCGTCACTGGATGCCGATACGGAGGGGCGTGTGGTCAGCACACCGCTCTCCCCGCCGTATGTCAGTTTACGAGACCGCAGCTGCTATTTCTCAGTCAAATAGCTCTTCAAAATGGCTCAAATGGCTCTGATCACTATGGGACTTAACATCTGTGGTCATCAGTCCCCTAGAACTTAGAACTACTTAAACCTAACTAACCTAAGGACATCACACACATCCATGCCCGAGGCAGGATTCGAACCTGCGACCGTAGCAGTCGCGCGGTTCCGGAAATAGCTCTTCAGTTTGCCTCATAAAAACTGAGTGCACCCACCTTGCCAACAGGACTCGGCAGACCGGATGGTCACTCACCCAAGTGCTAGCCCAGCTCGATAGTTGTTAACTTCGGTGATCTGACAGAAACCGGTGTTACCACTGCGGCAAGGACGTTGGCCATAACATGTTCACTACCACGTGGAAATAAAAGAGTGCTGGTGCATTGTATCCTCTCCTCCCCTTGTCTCCTTCGTCGTCGTCGGTAGTGGTTGGTTTGGTGCCCTCTCCTTTCTTCTTTACACGCTCGGCAAATCCTCAGGGTCGCATGTTCGAGGAAGTGGGGAAGGGGAACATCTTATTATCTTTTCGAAAACATTAAGAAGTTCGTGTTTGTAGCCTTCGTTCGAATACGGCAGGAAACGAAAAAAAAGTGTCACTGTTTTCACAAAAGTGATAACATCGAAGTGAAATTGTAGTTTCTACAGTTGGTCGTCAACTGAAATGAGACGCAACACATGAATTGTGTTTTCATGTAACTCCAGTTTATTGAAGTCCCGATCTGGCTAAAAGAAAATCACATTCATTCGGAATTCAATCATAATTAATGCCAATTTTTATAGTGTTCGCCTGTGTGTGTATGGGATTTTCAACTTATAATTCCGTTCCAGCTACTAGTACCCCAAGACTGTTGATACGTTGCTATACAACCGTACAATCAAATCTAATTCCCGAAATTTGTCTTTTCTCTCACGAATTGATTATGTTTCGTAATAGTTAATTAAAAGTCAGTTCAGAATCATATGCTTTCTCAAAACAACTTCCGATATAATTATTATCGGTAATAATTCTTCGTTTTAAGCGAAGTCTACATTGAAGCTGTAGCGCGATCCCTTGTAACATATCTCGAGCCTCGCTGATAAAGTCCGCAAGATGTGACCTTTCTTTTTTTGGACAGCTAGCGTATTGCTCTCTCTCTATCTCTCTCTCTCTTCCTTTTACCACTCAAAGGACTCGATAATTAATTAGAATTGCCCTCTACAGGACCAAAACACGAAATTCATTTATCGTGCACCAGAGTAACTCGATAGAGTGCTAACATCTCTGTCTTTATCAAAGAAAAAATATGCTTCTTCATTGTCAAGTCTATATCAAATCACTATTATATCATTGTGAATACGATATAATAGTCATATGATTTTCACTCATATCATACACAAATATTTCAATAGTTTTTCATATAAATTAACAAATTAAATACCACAAATATTACTACCGTGGTACATATAGTACGTTTCCATAGATTAAAAAAAAATCGATTCAACGTGACGTCACGCATTAACACTTGCTGTTTACCAACCCAGCATGACACTATGCATTTCTCGCAATCGAAACTTCGCTCTTAAATTACTTTCGGAGCATTTCTTACTTTTACCACGACTGACACCTTATGTAAGGTTACAGCATGTTGCCAAAGCTCTCCCAATCGTCCACAGAAAGCTGTACGTCACATGGATTAAGGTCAGCGTGACTATGCCACCAAATGGGGCTGGTCTCGCAACACGAGGCAGTTGAAGAAACTGGAAAAGACAGTGTGTTTCAATCAGCGAGCAGTTACGGTGCACTGTGGTGGCGTTCTTTATAAAACATAGCCCGGATACAACATCTGGATGACTTCACATAAGGAAACTGGAAGAAGGACAAAGTGTGATGAGTGTAGACCACGAGTATCGTATTGTTCACACGGCACTGTTTCACGTGCATGGGGAAGCGTTCCGAACTACAGGCACTCCTGCCCGAAGAGGAGGAGGTGGTCGACCGCAGTCAGCTACACAGTCGACCGCAGTCAGCTACAACAGCAGATGACCGCTACATTATGCAACAGGTAAGAAGGGCGGCTAAACAGCGGGTGCAACTGCAACCACATGTAACGTAACTGCAAGGCTAGAAATCTCAGTCTCCACAGTGGAATGACAGCAGCTTGGGGCGGTCTCTTGACCCCACAACCAGTATGTCGTGTTCCGTTGACACCCGCACATCAGTGGCACCGTTTTCGATTGTGGCCAGTGTATAGGGACTCAACCAACCCAGCAACATTGTCGAACACGACTGTTTTGATGATTCGGGTGTTATGGTGTGGGGACGTGTAATGCTGCATGGGCGTACTGACCTCCAAGTCTTTGAAAATACTAGAGTCAGCAGTAAACGTAATTACGACACTGTGCTCTTTCCCCAGGTGCTTCTTTTTAGAGCTGCATTCGGCCGTGACTTCATTTCTATGCACGACAATCGGTGACCGCATCGAAGAGCGCAGATGGAGGAGCTCTTGCAACGAGAGGATATTCGGCGAAAGGACTGGCCTGCCCGTTTCCCCAACTTATATCTCATCGAACACATGTGGGATGCGTTGGGAAGACATATTGCAGCACGTTCACATGCACCAACAATCATTCTGCAGTTGGCAACCACGCTGGTGGAGGAATGGAACGCAATGCCATAAGAACTCTGACAAACCTGGTGGCCACCTTGGGAACATTTTGCAGAACATGCATTTGTTGTCCTCGGTGATCACACAATCTATTAAGAATCATGTCCTACCTTTTGTAATGCCCATCATAAAGGGGAATGAATCCAATGTAGTTATTGCTGTTGAACAAACGTGCCACTCCCGTTAGTCTCACTGCCTATTTATTTCATTTACCCTATATATTACACCACGGCATTTCTTCGTATGGTCCGAGTTTCATCTAGCTACGTTGTTTGCCAGTGACAGTCCATGCGAAAGTTCCTTCGATTCTTTTGCACATTAATGCATATTAGACACTGCAATTTTTTTTCTTTTCCACTTTTTGTATTTTTCAGTGAAGTTTCACTATCATCATCGGGTTCCCTTTACTTTTCAGACGTATTGCAATCCTCTATAAAGGATTTATCACACACTTGCGAAAAAGTGTCCTCAAGATAAATCTTTCCATAAGATATACCATGCACACGTAGGTAACTGCAAGACGAATACACTGAAGAGCCAAAAAAACTGGTACATCTGCCTCATATCATGTAGGGCCCCCGCGAGCACGCAGAAGTGTCGCAACACGACGTGGCATGGACTCAACTAATGTCTGAAATATTGCTGGAGGGAACTAACACCATGAATCCTGCAGGGCTGCCCATAAATCCGTAGGAGTACGAGGGCGTGGAGATCCCTTCTGAACAGCACGTTGCAACGTTTCAAAGATATGCTCAATAATGTTCATGTCTGGGGAGTTTGGTGGCCAGCGGAAGTGTTTAAACTCAGAAGGGTGTTCCTGGCGCCACTGTGTAACAATTCTGGACATTTGGGGTGTCGCATTGTCCTGCTGGAATTGCCGAAGTCCTTCTGAATGCACAATGGACGTGAATGGCTGCAAGTGATCAGACAGGATGCTTAGTTACGTGCAACCTGTCACAGTCGTATCTAGACGAATCAAGGTTCCCATATCATTCCAACTGCGCACGCCGCACACCATTACAGAGCCTCCACCAGTTCGAACAGCCCCCTGCTGACATGCAGGGTCCATGGATTCATGAGATTGTATACCCGCATATGTCGGTCCGCTCGATACAACTTGAAACGAGACTCGTCCAAGCAGGCAACATGTCTCCAGTCATCAACAGCCCAATGTCGGTGTTGACGGGCCCACGCGAGGCGTAAAGCTTTGTACCGTGCAGTCATCAATGGTACACGAGTGGGCCTTGGGCTGCGAAAGCCCATATTGGTGATGTTTCGTTGAATGGTTCGCACGCTGACGCTTGTTGGTGGCCTAGGACTGAACTCTGCAGCAATTTGCGGAAGGGTTGAACTTCTGTCACGCTGAACTATTCTCTTAAGTCGTCGTTGGTCCCGTTCTTGCAGGATTTTTTTCCGGCCGCGATGTTTTAGCGGATCCCTGACATTCAAGGTACATACAAAATTGTTGAGGCTTTCGTGGCCACTTGTTGACAAACAGAAGCCAGTAGGCAGTTTGTCATTCAAGGTACACTCGTGAAATGTTCATACCCGAAAATCCTCGCTTCATTGCTAGCTCGGAGATGCTGTGTTCCATCGTTCGTGCGCCGACTATAACACCACGTTCAAACTCACTTAAATCTTGATAACCTGCCATTGTACCAGGAGTAAACGATTTAAGAACAGCGCCAGATACTTGACTTGTATAGGCATTGCCGACCGCAGCACCGTATTCGGCCTGTTTGCAAATCTCTGTATTTGAATACGCATGCCTGTACCAATTTCTTTGGCACTTCATTTTAAATTGAACAAGAACCATTTAAAAATGTTGACGAATATGTTTATCTGGGACAGTTAATTGATATCCAAGGAGACTTAAAAACTGAAATTTTCCGAGGAATCAAACTAGGTTAAAGGGCTTTCGGGAGCAAGAAAACCTCTTTTTCCCCAAATCTAATACACCAAAAATTTTTGTTTAATAAAAGTTGATTTCTAACAGTATGTTCTTCCCATACTAACATATGGCTATAAAACTTGGATTTTAACAAAGTTTTTCTACAGAAAATTTCAGACAGGTCAAAGAGCTATGTAAAAGTCTTGCAAGAGCTCACTAAGAAAAATTAAAAAAAGAAAAGGGAAGATGTACGAGCAGTAAAAAGAGTGCAGAGTGTTGCGAAAAGGGTAAAGGCTTGAAAATGGAAACCGGTTAGACGTAGCGAGTGAAAAAATGACAGAAGATGGACTAAGTCAGTAGTAGAGAGTAGTCCCAGAGAAAGAAAATGTCCACAACGCAGACCAACCGACCGCTGGGACAAGAAGACTGAAGAAGGTCGGAGGTCTCAACTTACAGAGGACAGCAGGATACAGAGGCATGGACATAGTGACTGAAATTTTATTTGTTTAAAATTAAAAGGCTCCTCTACGTAAAGGTTTAAATAGTTGAACAGTCGACTTCTATACATAAAAACGTGTATATCCGTTTGTAAGTTTCGGAGATTTCCCGATTTTATGTATATATTATATGCTATTGGACACTGTTGGATCACGCAAAGCTTCTTGATCCTTTTTCCTTTTTTTCACAATGCTCTCATTGTTTCTGCATGGTTGTTCTTCCTTTCCTCTGTTCATTTTGTTCCTTCTATGTATTTAAGAATTTTTTGAGTAAGTCTTGTTCGGGGAAGCCTACAGACATGCCCATAAATTTTTAATCGCCTTTTCCTAATGTCTGCTGCAAGGTTAGACAATTTCTGAGTTGTTTGACGAGAGTGTAGTCTATAGCCCTCCTCTGTTTTCTTTGGCTCTAGTATCTTTCTGATGATTTTACGTTCTTCATTTAATAAGTTATCTAAGTCACCTTTTATATGGACTGTTAGAGTTCACTAGCATACAGGACTTCAGGTTTTAATACTGTATTATAGTGACCAATTTTAGTGGTTTTGGACAAATATTTTTTACTGTACACTTTGTAGTTTCTCCTATAGGCTCTCTTTAGTTTTTGGAGGCGTATGTTTTGTGCTATTTTCTTTCGCCCCGTATGTTCAAGGACTTCACCTAAGTATTTGAAATATGGGGCTCTATTCATATGACCGTACTTTGTAGTCAATATTTGGGTGTCAGTTTTTGTGGCGATGAACTATATTTATATATATAGTTCATCATGCTTCTACCAAGCGCATCTTCGTTGTCTTGGGTATTGCCCGATTCTGCCATATCTTAGTGAGTTTGACCATTGCGGCTCGTCTAAGAATGATTCGTCTTATCTCTTTATCACACTTTCCTATGCAATGGATCAGAGAGCCTATATATATATGGCTATAAATCGCCAAGGCATCGATCAGAACCAACTTACAGGATGCTTAAGGAACCTAGAGATAGTGAGTCATTGTGTATACCTAGGCTCCCTGATCAATTGCAAAGGAAAGTATGACAAAGAGATAAGACGACGAATCATTCTTGGCCGAGACGCAATGATCAAACTCACTAAGATATGGCAGAATCGGACAATATCCAAGGCAACGAAGATGCGCTTGTTAGAAGCATTGGTGTTTCCTGTATTCTTATACGGATGCGAGACCTGGACCGTGAAAGGTAGTGATGAGAGCCTCATTGATGCCTTCGAGATGTGGTGTTGGCGGAGAATGCTAGGTGTACCGTGGACACAAAAAAGAACAAATGTTTCAATAATAGAAGAAATTAAAATCACAAGAAGGTTATCTTCTCCTGTCAACCAAAGATACCTTCAGTTCCTTGGGCACATCTTGAGAAGTAAAGGGGATAATTTAGAAAAGACCATCGTGCAGGGAAAAATTGAGGGCAGAAGACCATGTGGGAGAGCAGCAGACAGATGGTTGGATCAAGCGAAGAAGATTACCAGCCTGCCGCTTCACGTCATATTAAGAAAGGCCCAAGATCGCTGTGGATGGAGAAATTTGTCTGAAGTTTCAACAACGTAAGAATGAATGAGGAAATGAGGTCGCGACACTCAGCAATGTGTAAAACGACTAATGATGAAGGGGAAATGTTATTACCAAAAGTTTCGAAAAGTTATTGACCGATTTCCTTAAATTTTTTATACAATACTCTAACGATCATTTAGACGGACATAGGCTACGTATTTTTAACATACATGCACAATAGTGAAACATTTCTAGCAAATAGGTAAGTTATATTTATGGCTTATCGTCTTGTGATTAGAAAACAACAGAATGCGAATATACATTAACAATAAACAAGGCTCAAGATTAGAGAGACTGGGGGGGGGGGAGGGGGGAGGCGATGATGGAAGGGAGGGGGAATGCACGTAGAGAGCGGATAGTAGGAGGTGGGCAGAAAGATAAGACAGGAGGAGATAGAGGGAGGGCGAGGAAAAGATGGACAGAGAAGGGGAGGGATTAGGTGATGGACAGAGAGAGAGGAAGAAGGAGGAGATGGACAAAAAGAGAGGGGAAGCAGAAGATGGGCAGAGACATTGAGGGAGAAGATCAGGACGTATATCCAATTCCCATACATGTTAGAAACACGTGGTCGGGCCCAGCTAGTAAATAAATAAATAAAAAACAGATAGACTACAAGGAAGTGCGAGAAGACCTGCTGTAAAACGACGATAGATAACAAAGGCTAGCAGTTGGCACTGAACGTAAATAAACGTAATGTACTGCACATAAATAGACAAATAGATGCACTACTATACGATAGCATTACTGGCGACAAAACCACTAGAAACAGTAACTGTCGTAAAATACGTAGTAACAACCATCCGGAACGACCTACAGTGAAATGAGCACAAACAGCAGGAAAAGCACACGCCACGCTGAGATTCATCGGGAGAATCTCAAGGAAATATAATTCATTCACGAAAGAAGTGACTTAAAAGCACTTGTAAGATGCGTCCTTGGGTATTGTAGGCTACATCAGCCTGCGACCCCGACCAAGTACAATTAACAGATGACAGAGAAAAGAGCCAACGAAGAGCGGCGCGTTTCGTCACAGAATCGGTGCGACGGTGTGAGAGCATTTCGAGATGCTCAACAAACTTCAGTGGCAAACGCTACAAGGGAGGCGTTGGGGATCACGGAGAGTTATACTGTTGAAATTTCGAGAAATTTTTCCATCTAAATACACCTCCCGAAATGACCATTAGAAAAAAATCGGAGAAATTAAGAGATAATACGAAGATTTACCGACAATCATGCATCCCACACTTCATCGTCAATGAGAGAGGAAAGTGGGGAAAGGATACCGGTACTAGAATCACACTACTAGATGTAGATAGATAACAGGTAAAATGTAGCATGATAATACGAATACTTTTCGGATTTTGGTCATTATATTCACCGCATTTTAACGGAACACATACGTTAGCAGCACTTACCTGTAGTTCAAATGGTTCAAATGGCTCTGAGCACTATGGGACTTAACTTCTGAGGTCATCAGTCCCCTAGAACTTAGAATTACTTAAACCTAACTAACCTAAGGACATCACCCACATCCATGCCCGAGGCAGGATTCGAACCCGCGACCGTAGCGTTCGCGCGGTTCCAGACTGTTGCGCCTAGAACCGCTCGGCCACACCAGCCTGCTTACCTGTAGTTCCTGTAGCTATCTGTCATTAGCAGTATGGACGATATTTCGGTACAGTTTGCCATTTTCAGCCATCATTTATGTTAGAAAGAGGCCACATGGCAATCGTACTTTGCAATTTTTTATATTTATGGTACATAAAGTTCAAAACTCAAATATTACTCTTCCACAGCAAGTCGATGCAATTCTCAAAAATTCTTGAGAAAATCGACTTTGGCGTTTTCCGAGTATCTTTAACATCCTAATGTGATGTCGATTTTTCGACAGGCGTCGTAGCTCTGTGGTAGCTGCTCCTTGTCACATGAGGGGACTGGTTTCGACTCCTGACCGATGCAAACAAAGGTGGTTGTCCTACGAGCGTTTCCGTAAGGCGTAAATTATATAAAGTTAAAAAAAGTCGGGAGCGCTCGAGACTGCTAATCACCGAATCACTGGTTCGAGTCTCGTTTCGGTCATTATTTTTTTCATTTTTCCTCCGTTCCGTTCGAATTTCTACGTCATTTAAATACAAAATTCGTGAAACATATGCTAATTAACATACAGCTAATTGTCATTTTTACGAAAAATGCATTTCTTTTTATTTCTAATAACAGATTGTTAGTTAACATTGCCTACATTTAAAAAAATTACAAGTTAAATTCTTTTTATCTTCACGGATTTTACACATCGCATAAATGTACGTAGAACATGCACCTTTGTTTAAAAATTTACCACAGCCGGCTATCGAACCCATGTCGCCCCTGTGGCCGATAAGCGTTCTTCCACAGAACCACAGGGCCTGTCGAAAATATAATCTTTCTTTACAGTATGAAAGATGTTCAGAAAACTTCAAAGTCGATTTTCGATTTTCTCGAGAATTTTTGAGAGCTGCATCGCACTGCTTTGGATGATGCATATTTGAGTTCTGAACTTCTTACCAGCAGAAATATTTCCGATAAAAAGTAGAATAACCCAGTAAACAAACGTTAAAAGATAATGAAGATAGCAGTGCTGACAGTAGAAAGCAATGTATCAATAATAACGGTAACTTTATTTAAAATTCTCCTTTTTGTTCGCATTTTATTACATTATTGGCAATTTTTCCGTTTTGGGTTTTCTGCCATCATCAGATCATTAGTATTCTGTTCCGAGTATTAATGCCAACGTGCCATGAGCAACTGTTGGTGTACCTGCGTGTACAAAGCATTTGTTCGTGTACCTACGTGTACAAAGCATTTGACGTTGATACTCGTATCAGAATGCTCTGCAGAAAGATGAAACCGGCAATATTGTGAACTAAATTGCTCAACAAAAGTTTGGAATACTATCGTGAGATGTAGTCAACGATACGAGAGGCCTCACTGAGTTAGGCACTTCATGCGTTATCCAGTTAGAGCCCATATACTGGACGTACTGGCATGCTTTGTGGTGTTTTCCAGTCACGTAAACATACCGCTGCCGCAGCGGCACGCCGCGAGCAGTCCAGTATCAACAACAGCTTCATTCAGTTTGTGTTCAGCACTGCAGCAAGATGCCACGTAGAGGCATATAACACTCTGACAGAGGGTTAGCATAGTGGCCTTACTTTCCATACACAGCAAGATGTTGCCGATCGGTTACTTGTCACTCAATGTGGTGTCTCTAAGGCATGGAGAAAGTACAGAGAGACGGTAAATGTGAACGATAGACATCACAGTGGTCTTTCTCGTATGACAACACCAATGCAGGATCGCTTCCTTCAACTGTCGGGTCGCAGGCGCTCTTCATCAACTGCGAGAAACATTGGAAATAACCTCTCCCGAGCAACAGGGATTCCTTTCTCAAACTAAAAAATGCGTAGAAGATTGCATCATTCCACAAGACCAATGAGAAGTTTTGCACGGAACCAATGGAACCGACGCAATCGAAGGATCTGGGCTCTTGCACATCAACATTGGGCCACAATAGACGTGTTAGGTTTGGAGAAGCACTAAACGCCACCAGGAACGCCGATACGTTCAGTAAGTCCGTCTGTTCGCAGGTGGAAGTGTACTGTTCTGGGTGGCAATAATGATGGGATAGCGGACCCCTCTAATTTCCATCTACCGCAATCTGACTGGTCCTCGATACCTCCAAGAAGCCCTAAAGACGTGAAGTTCGTGACAGTGGATGACAATGCAAGTCCGCACCGTACTCTAGTAGAAGAAAATGTTACCTATCTGATAAACAGTGACGGTGTGGAATAATACGAATTACTTCCCCGAGATGTAACGATCACTGCTGACATTTACTGTCAACAACTGAGGCGTCTTGCAGACGCAGTCCAAGAACAGGGACCACGAAGACTGCGTGAACGGCCGCTCCTCTGCAGTAACGCCCTCCTGCATTCTGCTAGACTGACAAAAAACACTACTCAGGAGTTAGGTTGGGAAGTCACTCCGCATCCTCCTTATTTACGAGATCTTGCCCCCTCAGATTTTCACATTTGCCGCTCTATATCGAGCAACCTGCAGGGACCTTCCTTTACGAATGGCAAATTGGAAATTTGTGGTAAGTTCCTGTGGGATAAAACTATTGAGGTCATCGGTTCCTAGGGTTACACACTACTTAATCTAACTTAAACTGACTTACGCTAAGGACAACACACATACTCATGCCCAAGGGAGAGCTCGAAGCTCCTACGGGGGGAGCCGCGCGAACCGTGGCAAGACGTCCGAGACCGCGCGGCTATCCCGGACGGCTTTCCGAATGGAAATGCGCTCCGAACTTAGCTGGTCGAGTTCTTCGCCTCAAAACCACGTGACGGGATCGAAAAGTTTCCTCAGCGTTAGCAGACTGTTGTTAACAGTGAAGGAGAATATATTATTGATGATTAAAGTCTCCGCTATGTGTATCTGTTGCGTTACAAATTCACGGCAAAACGCTATGTGCTCGTGCACCAACCCAATAGTAAAGTGCAAGCGAGACGGAATTACACGGACGAGTCACATTAATGTGCCTGTATTCGATATCAACGTGCAATAGCCCTCAGAGACGGCAGGTGGCAGCACTAGCGGTGCAGGGTATAAATCTGCCAGGGAGAAGGGGGGGGGGGGGGGAGGGAATAGTGCAGTCATTGTAGTAATGAGGAAGCAGAGCGCTTTGTCTGACGTCCACAAGGGCAATATCATTGACTTTCGGGCCAAGAGTAAAAGCATTTCCGAAACTGCTAATTTTGCTAACTGTCTGCGTGCCGCTGGTTAAGCATTCAGTGCATGGCAAAAAAAGGCAGCTGTCTGCACCACGGCACATAGATGTCAGGGATGAAAGACAGTTGCGGAGTTGTGTGCAGGCGAACAGACGTGCAGTGTTTGAGCAACTGACCATCCATGAGCCAAGGGGCTGCCAACAGTGTCACCTCAACGACCGATCGGCGAACGTTGCTGCGTGTATGCCTCCGCAGCAGGTGCCTGGTTCTCGTAAACATGCTGACTGCTGTTCATCGGCGACGAAGGCTAGAATTTGCTCGCCAGTTCTGCAACTGGCCGTCCAGTGAAAAGCGACAGATGATCTTTTCAGATAAATCACGTTTTATGCTCCGTAGAACAGATGGCCGTTGGTGCGTACGACATGAAACATCTGGAATCAAACACCGCGCAACAGTCGTCAGACGAATAAAGGCTGGAGGAAGGAGCGTTATGGTCTGGGGGATGTTATGGCAAAAATCCTTGGGAGATCTCGTTAAATGTTCCATATTGCGCGTACATAGGAAAAGAAATCTACTACTGCACAATTACACTATTGATGACAAATTGTTGGAAACAGTTTCTTTCTTTCGCTTACGCCATAGTCCCGCAGCGATTGCAGGGTCGGCGTGGTTACAATGGATTTGGCAGTGTTAGTGTTAGGGATGGCCAGATGCCCTTCCTGCCGCCACCCCCCCCCCCCCCCCCATGACGGAATCAGTGTACCCCAACTGTCTGTGTCTAGCGTAAATCGTGAAATAAAGCGGACGTGTTTCAAATGTCTGCGACGCGTGTAACTGAGGCGGAACGTGGCGACCAGCCCGGTATTCACCTAGCGGGATGTGGAAAACCGCCTAAAAACCACATCCAATTTGCTGGAAACAGTATCTACCGTAAAATATCGAGGAGCAACTATCCAATGCGACCTTAAGTGGAATGACCACATAAACAAAATAAAAGCAAAACTAGGTGCTAGATTGAGATTGATAGGAAGAATCCTAAGGAACGAGTATTTTTCATCAATCTGGAACCTTTACCAGGTAGGACTGACAGAAGAGATAGAGAAGATCCAACGAGAAGCAGCGCGTTTCGTCTCGGGATCGTTTGGACGGCGCGAGAGCGTTCCCGAGATGCTAAACGAACTCCATTGGCAATCGTTCAAGAGATGCGTTGGCATCACGGGGATGTTTCCTATGAAAATTTCGAGTGAGCACTTTCCGGGAAGAGTCAGACAACATGTTACTTCCTCCCACACACACCTCAGGAAATGACCGCGATAAGAAAATTCGAGAAATTAGAGCTAACAGAGAGGCTTACCGACAATCATTCTTCCCACGCTCCATTCGCGAGTCAACACAGGGAAGGGAGATATCAGTGGTACCAGAAGTATTCTTTGTCACACACCGTTGGGTGGCTTGCGGAGTTTGGTGCACATACACTACCACATTTTTCGCGGTTTCTGTCAGGTATTCCTCTCTCTAAGGGGAAGTACGTAAGTAAATCTTGGTCCTCGCATCGTGACATCCTTTGGAATGAGCGATATAGCAGCGGCGTTCCGCACAAGGACGGACTAGTGCCGGTGTAGCGTTGCTTTTCGCACGCAGAACGCTCTCCGAGCCAGTCAACCGTGTATGCCTTGCGGGTTAGCCGGGTCCATAGGCGTTTCACCTAGCCGGCATGGACTACTGCTCCGTTCATATCCCGTGGACTACGCCCAGATGCACATACAGTTATAAAAAGTCAATGCTACTGTGGCCCTCTGAAGGCTTCGAAGTCCTTCCTCAGTGTACAAAGTCATTCTATTACTAGTGCACATGCTAGCGGCAGCGTGTCCATAGAGACTTTTACCAAATGTGACGGAAAGTGGGTGAGACAAATTACAGCGATACTGGGTTAATATTTTGAGTCACTACTGGAACGTTCATGTCGCTGAGCCACTTTATTGAAAATCGTCAATTTTTCGACTCATTTGATGCCTGTCCTTATGTATTACACCTTATGTCCTCTATAATTTGTTTTGTATATTCCAGTTTTCAATTTCCACTACTATTTTTTACTTCTTCCGCTCCTTTCAGCGCCGCCGAGTTAACTATTCCTGGATACTGTAGCAGATGGCCCAAGAACCGGTACCTTCTTCTGGTAAGATTCTTCCGCAGATTTCGTTCCTAATCTCATCTTTCTAGTATGGTTTTCTTTCATTTCATTTTACTGAGGAGGAAGTTGCAGCAATCACATGTTATCAAGTTTATTTTATAATCTGTTACTAGTTTCGGATGTTTTCGCAAACTTCTACGGAAGGGATATAAAAAAATTTTTTTTCCTTCGTTGGAATCGATTGTTTTATCTAGTTACGGAAGATGTATACTTACGAAACTACATAAATGTAGTTCTAAAATTTATTCTTGTAATTGGCGTTTTCTTCTTCCTTCTTGTAGGTGTGACTACCGAATTATGAGCACAGTGCACTATGCACTGTAAATACACTCTTGTTAAACAAAACCTTGTAAGTACAAACGATATCGCAACCCGCAGTCGCATCATCGCCTACATCTGAATAGCAAAACAGAGAGTGGAGAAAAAGTTTTTAAAATTTTGAGAAGAGCTCCAGTCGAATCACTACGTAACTCCCAAGATATTTAGTTACTAAATACACGAAACAGACAACAAGCCTCCAAGAGGATCGGATACACACTAATCAGAATACTCACATTCACATCATTTACAGCGAAACTTAAGAGATTACTGGACGCCTCCCATCACTCTCAATCAACACGTATTAAAACGACCTTAAAAGGAACGGTAGTCAAAATACGAGTGGCGGAATAAAGGAGGCAGCTTTGGCAATGCCTCAGGTACTAAAACGAAA
This sequence comes from Schistocerca americana, assembly GCF_021461395.2. Taxonomy (NCBI): domain Eukaryota; kingdom Metazoa; phylum Arthropoda; class Insecta; order Orthoptera; family Acrididae; genus Schistocerca; species Schistocerca americana. The sequence goes on from NC_060121.1 coordinate 606,957,435, forward strand.
CATGGAAAATAATAAACAAACTATATCTATCGGACTAAGGAGTAGATAACACCCATGAAAGTCTGTTGTAACATGCCCATCCGGAGGAACATAACTATGAAATGGACAGTACTATAAAAGTAATAAAATCATATAAACTACAGTGAAATGCAGAAACCAGCTGAATACTGAGCACATGGCAAATAACAAGTTGACTAGGAAGTGAGATGTTTGTACCTTTATAGTACTGTCTATTTCATAGTTCTGCACGATAATATGTTGATTTCCTTCAGAGTGAGTGTGTTATAACAGACTTATGAATTTTATCTATTTCTTAGTGCGATCGAAATATTTTATTATATATTCTCCACGACCGTTTTTAGAAATTGAGGCATTATCATGGACGTCTCCATTCCGCCAGTCCTATTTGGACTACCGATCCTTTTAAGGATGTTTTAATACAACTTGAATGACCGTGATGGGGGCATCAAATAACCTCTACGTTGCAGTGTAAATGATTTGAAAGTGAGTTTTCTGTTTTCTATGTACCCTGTTCTCTTGGAGGGTTATTGTCCATTTCGTATATTTAATATCTAAACATCACTGAAGTTACGTACTGATTTCACTGGACCTCTTGTAAGAATTTTACTTCTTCCTCTAGTCTCTGTTTTTCTTTGTTCACATGTACCTGATGATGCAACTTTAGGCTGTACAAATAAAGTATTATCCAACAGCTGCTGCGGTTTTGTTTAACAATAATGCATTCTTACAGCTGCGGTTACCCATAATATAAAGTGTGTTGGCATTCTGAACACAGTTTTCATGTCTTTTATGCGTGATTTCATAGCACAACAACACATACCTGATGGAAACCGGAAGTTACAATCGATTACATTTTACAATAATAAAGCATCGTATATTTTACCGATAGTTGGTAACATAAAACAAAGTCGATTGTAACTTGTGGTTCCTGCCGGATAAGTGTTATTGTGCTGTAACTCCACGCGTAAAAGACGTACACAGCATGCTTACATTACAATGAGCCCAAATTTCGGTAACCACACTCATGAAAACGAATGTGAAAATACAAGTTGTTGTGAATTGGCAGGAGCCAATTCACGGGATTTGGAGGAAGCCGAAAGGCACGCGTTTAAGCTCACGCAGGCTGGCGTGAGGTCTGGAACAGGTAAAGTAATTGCACTATCAAGAAAAGTACGTAGCTTCAGGAATACTTAGCTTTAATCCATAATTGGTGAACATCGGTCTGACTGTACATGCATCACAAGATAAATAGGAATTGACAATGGCGCCTTGCTAGGTCGTAGCAAATGACGTAGCTGAAGGCTATGCTAACTATCGTCTCGGCAAATGAGAGCGTAATTTGTCAGTGAACCATCGCTAGTAAAGTCGGCTGTACAACTGGGACGAGTGCTAGGACGTCTCTCTAGACCTGCCGTGTGGCGGCGTTCGGTCTGCAATCACAGACAGTGGCGACACGCGGGTCCGACATATACTAACGGACCGCGGCCGATTTAAAGGCTACCACCTAGCAAGTGTGGTGTCTGGCGGTGACACCACACAAGTATTGAGAACGAAGCTAAGATTTGTTTCATGTAATTACGTAAGTGTGTAGCTAGTGTAGATGTGCTGAAACTAATCTAATCCGATGTAGGATAAAAAAATAAATTTAATTACCTAAAGAGTTACAACTGGTTGCAATACATTTTAGTAATATTCTTTGCTAAATTATAACTTCTATATAAAGGCACTTAACTAGATATAGGTCTAGTATGAGAGTCGTAGGTCGCGGCCTTAAAAAGAACAATCCCAGCATTTGCCTGAAATACCTTAGGGAAACCATTGAAAACTTAAATCAGGATTTTCGGATGAAAATTGAGCGTCGATCCTCCCGAATACAAGGCTAGTGTGTTTAAAACAGCGCAAGCTCATTCGCTTATCCTTGGTATACAGTATTTTGCTCGTAGATTTTGGAAAAAAGTTCATAATATAAAAAGCTAGTGCTACACTGTTCCCTCATTTCTCAACACCAGTCACTGCACACACACACACACACACACACCACACACACACACACACACACATACACACACTACCCGCTGACAGCGGGACCGTCATGGTCGTGGATGTTTGGCTCAGGTTTGTGTATCGGGACATCCCATTTGTATGCCTGAAATGTTGACTCAGCATCCCTCCATAATGAGGAAGATGCCAAGCTAGGGTAGAGGATAGGACTTTAGCACTAACCATTCCAGAGTTTTGGTGTAGAGTTTTCCTGGAAAAAAAACAGTATAATACGGAAATGTGTTGTGAAGTGAAAACGATTTGTTGCATTTTTCAACAAACCCTATACTGTAATCTGAGTAATCCTTTAACGTACACAACGCGTAGCCGGAGCGGCACTTTATAGCAGCCTTTTTTAAATGTTTGCCGCGCTGCAGTCATGAACTGTGCGGCTGATCCCGGCGGAGGTTCGAGTCCTCCCTCGGGCATGGGTGTGTGTGTTTGTCCTTAGGATAATTTAGGTTAAGTAGTGTGTAAGCTTAGGGACTGATGACCTTAGCAGTTAAGTCCCATAAGATTTCACATACTTTTGAACTTTTTTTTAATGTTTGTTTTAGCACCCCCCTCTGTATTTTCAGGCATTCTATTAAGTCCTTGGTAGAAAAGGCTGTTTTGAGTTTTACGTTTATTCTTTCTAGTTAAAAGCAGGCAAAAGATTACTAACCTGTTCAGACCCACTCCGGTAGACGAATGCAGTGAAAGGGCAGCAGGCAGCAGAATTCTCGCAGTGCGCCACTGTCAAGGCGCATAACATGGCAAACTAAGCTGCAGGGGTTGGACAAAAACACGGAAACACCAAACTCAACCGACACTTGCAAAGTATTGAGGACAATGCCCAGGTGCCGTTCGTGGCCAAGTAGAACAGCACAACTTGCAGGACTGCCTAGCATGTGCGTTTATGTTCAAGCACGCATTTCTCGCGATGGTTCCATATTTTTGCCTACCCCTTGTATGGCCAAGAATCATGAGAAGTGGAGCATTTGACAACTAATCTCTCTCCTGATAACTATTGAGAGCAACCGACTTCGCGGCGTTTGTGTTTGAAATCGTTCGCGGTCTGATTGGAGGATATTCGACGACGTGAATGTTGTTTCTAAATTCAGAGAGGTAACACTCCATCTTCGAACAGTGAAGAGTAGGCAGCCAGAAGATACGGTGCACAGCCGCAATTCGTCTACGCTAACCAGACGTCGAAGGCGTCATGCCTCCTAGCTACTTCTGCTACTCTTGACATACACGCAGCTGGATTTTTACTGACCACAAAAACACACGAAAAGTCACTGCGGATACTCATATATTGACAGATGTCTCATATTTCACTCATTGACAGTTGTCTCAAACAACTTAATGTGAAACAGTGCTAATGAAGGCAACGCAAGAGTGAAACAACGGTTAAGGCATACTTTTACTTTCACTAGAGAGAATTTCTGAGGATGAGCGTTGAATACTAGATAACATAGCTTCTAGTAGATATCTCATGGAAACCAAGATTTATTTCTAAGTAAACGGTGAGTGTATTTAAATAGAAAAAAAGGAAGACGATCATTTCTGCACAGAAAACAGTTAAGTGAAAACGAGGACATTAAATCTTGAGTCATTCTAATAAGAGAAAAGGACACATAAAAAAGTCACAGTTAAGAAACAGTCGTAACTCGGAACATTACTACGTGATCTCAACGCTGCGGTACTTTCACTCATCTCCTCATTTCTCTGTCCACATCAAAGAGAAAGAACTGCGATGTATCTGCACCAGATTTTACCTAAGCCGTTTTTTGTCTTCTTGGCGTTTAAAAATTCCATTATTTTTGTTCTTTCTCTTTTTCACTACTCTCCACAGTTGACTTAGAATGATAATCTTGCATTTGGCACATAAACTCCGATTATTAGATCAGCATCATATCCTCAAAGTGTCCCTGTCCCCTAAGACGAGAGTCTGGTATTGAAAATCAACTTCGTTTTTTACAGATATGTCGTTTGGAAAGCATGCGGATATAGAAAACCATTAGTTTGAAATTGCAGGTCTCTTGCAGTAAAATTTTTCACTGTATCACGGCCATCTATTCCTTACCACTCATATTTCTTCGTAAATTGTCCAGTACCAGAAACTAAAACACGTCGATTTCATCGAGTGGCATTATTAACATAAACAAGTAAAATGTCACGAATGGTTATCTGAAAAGCGGCGCTTACACCGATGCAGCAACGACGATGAAACAGCCCTGTATGGTAATCACTGACTACGATTGTTTGGCAGCTGGGCGTTTAGTTTTCACCTCTGCCACATGTGTTTCCTGTAATAGCCTTTAATGTCTGTGTTTATATCAAAGAGCAGACATCCCCGTGGCACGCACAACAAGCATAGTCTATAACAAGCGGTTGTCTGTATTGCGCTCTGTAAGTGGATGTAGCTCGTGAGATCAACTGCACTAAATTACATGCTCACAAGTCGCTCAAGACACTGTACTAGCTGTTAATCTCGGCTTGGTGACTTTAGAGCGTAGCATGTGAACACAGGGTTTCATCCATTCTTTAATTATACCGCCAGAAATCAACACTGCACTGGACAAACAGTTGGTAACAAGCGACAAGGTTCCTTCCCGTTCTATTCGCACAGGGAGCGCTGAAAAATAGCTGCTTAAGTAACTCACTGCACTCTTATTAGTCTAAGTTTGTCTTCGAGTACCCACAGAAAGAATACACAGAGGAGACTGGAATAGAGGGTGTTCCGAAACTATTCGTTCATATTAATTTAGTCGATAAACATAAAAAACTTCGGTGTGGCCTCTGAAGTCAACTTACTATGTTCGGGAACGTTTTGTTAGTGGTGCTGACGTATGCTGTTGCGTCGGTGTCGCTATCTGGAAATGTGTACTGACATTCAAAACAGCTCCGTGTACGGATGGTTGGCTCTGAGATCTGGTTGGAGACACACCAATTCATTCGCAGGCGTCACCGACTTGTTACAACAAAGATGACTTCCGTGTAAACACACCGATACTGTCGCAATCACTTCCGCCTTGTGACAATAACAGTTAACGTGGAGCGGTTTACGTATTCCGAAATGGTTGATATGCATTTGGTATACGGGCCTATGAACGGAAATGGATGAGCTGTAGTGAGAGAGTATCTACAGCGCTTTCCTAACCGGCGGGCTCCACAACACCAAACATTCGGACGTCTGCATTGCCTGCTCCGTGAAACAGCCACTTTCCGTGCATGATACAGGTGGAATCAAACAGTTTGAGATTCTGCGACATGTTGAAGAGACTGCATCTACAAGTACACGACGTACTGCATACTTCCTTGGCGTCAGACATGGTCCTGTGGGGCTTGTGTAACATGACGAGCAGCTTCATCCGTTCTACTTTCAGCTCGACCAGCTGAAGATTTTCCCCATCGCGTACAGTTCGCACAATGATTTTTACAACATACTGCACGGTGTCCCCTATCCTCCGGAGGAGGTCCTGTACACCGAAAAGGCTTTATATACTCGTGAAGGACGTTTTTAATGTCCTCAATTTGCGTGTTTGGGCACATGTGAATCCACGAAGTACTAGACCTCGTGTTCATCAATAGCGATTCGGTGTTAATGCGTGGGTCGGCATTCTCGGTGACAGGTTGGCTGGATTATCTGTTCTTCCATTATGCCTCAACGGACAGAGATATCACAACTTCGTGGAACATCTGTTGCCAGAACTGTGGAGGATGTACCTCTGAATGCTAGACAAAGGATGCAGTTCAGCACAATGGGGCGCCAGCCTATTTCGGCGTTAAAAAATGGTTCAAATGGCTCTGAGCACTATGGGACTTAACTGCTGTGTTCTGCCGGCCGTGGTTGCCGAGCGGTTCTAGGCGCTTCAGTCTGGAACCGCGCGTCCGCTACGGTCGCAGGTTCGAATCATGCCTCGGGCATGGATGTGTGTGATGTCCTTAGGTTAGTTAGATTTAAGTATTTCTACGTTCTAGGGGACTGATGACATCAGAAGTTAAGTCCCATTTGCGCTCAGAGCCTTTTTTTTTTCTTTTTTCTTTTTTTTTTCCAGTGGTCATCAGTCCCCTAGAACTTAGAACTACTTAAACCTAACTAACCTAAGGACATCACACACATCCATGCCCGAGGCAGGATTCGAACCTGCGACCGTAGCGCCTACACTGTAGCCCTAGATCCGCTCGGCCACTCCGGCCGGCTTTTCGGCGTTGCTGCTGGGAATTATTTGAGAGCCACCTCCAGGTATCAATAGATCGGCCGAGGAGACCTGTGGCCTGGGCACCGAGGTCACCTGACGTCACGAGTCTGGATTTCTTCCTCAGGAGGCATATATGATGCAAATAATTACTATTAAAAACAGTCTTGATCACGATTTATTTTACAAGGTGACCGGTTTCGACCACTACTGTGGTCATCTTCAGACCATTGAGTAGGAACCCCTTTCTGTTGGAGAATCACAACTAGAGTTGTGATTCTCCAACAGAAAGGGGTTCCTACTCAATGGTCTGAAGATGACCACAGTAGTGGTCGAAACCGGTCACCTTGTAAAATAAATCGTGATCAAGACTGTTTTTAATAGTAATTATTTACAAGACATTGATCACTGCTGTTCCCGTAATGCATTCAAAAGTAATATATGATGCAGCTGGTGTATGAAACTGTTGTGGATGCAGAAGAAGACCCCGTCGTTAAGAGTTGCCGTCGCTGCTGGTACCACTGCGGACATGCCAGGGATCTTCGAACGGACACGACAGTCAATGGTCCGAAGATGTACTGCGTACACACAAGCCACTTGTCATGCATTTGAACAGTCCCTATTAGTGCCACTGCCGTAATTGGCATGCTAAACTATCCTCTATGGAAATCGTCCCTTGCGTCAGTAATTGCCGTCTGGAACCATACGTACCATAACTAAATATACTTGTTTGGGGTTCTCTATCTCCTACATTAATTTAAACGAAGTTTCTGAACGCCTCAGTTAATACTGCTTCCTACATTAATACTGCTTCCTAAAAGTTTATACGCAGGTTTTCGCGCGATATTTGACATCTTTCTTCAAACGCCTGTCGGTGCAGGATTTTCAGCATCTCTGGCACGCACTGCCGTGATTCAGTCAAACTTGTGAACAATCGTGCTGCCATTACTTGAATATATTCAACTTCCTTTGTGGGTCCTATTTGGTCCCATGCATTTGAACAATCTTTGTAGGCAGTTTCTTTCGTAAACCGGCCGGGATTCCTCAGTATGCTACCAAAGGCCCAAAGTCTGCTACCTGCTTTACCTACAGTTGAACGCGTGTGGTCATTCCATTTCATGTCCACACAAATTGTCCCACCCAGGTGTTTGACTGAATTTAATGATTAAAATTTTGACTCGTCGATATCACAATCGTAGGATACTACGGGTTTGCATTTTGCTAGCTATAATTTTATACTTCTGAAAAAATGGAGCAAATTGCAGATCTTTGCACAGATCAAATTTCTGTAAAGATCTTACTGGATATTTGTGCCGCTTTCTCATATAGTAACTGCGCCATGTGGAATAAGTCTGACGTTACTATTAATACTGTTTACGAGATAACTGATATACGAGTACAAAAAAATGGTTCAAATGGCTCTGAGCACTATGGAACTTAACTACTGAGGTCATCAGTCCCCTAGAACTTAGAACTACTTAAACCTAACTAACCTAAGGACATCACACACATCCATGCCCGAGGCAGGATTCGAACCTGCGACCGTAGCGGTCACGCGGTTCCAAACTGACGCGCTTAGAACCGCACAGCCACACCGGCCGGCGATATACGAGTACAACCTGATCAGCAACGGATCTAATACCAAGTGGTTCAGCTACTCACGGAGTTTCACTGAGTGCTGTAATTCTTTTATGGCAGCGAAACTTGGTAGATACGCTAATGCTTTAATGTGGAACCGATTTACGCTGAAAAAATTAGTCCCAACTTTGACCACCAGAACCAAATCTAGCGTTTATAGCATCTCGTCAACATCTCCAGTGCTCATATTGAAAAATTATGGCCGGCCGGGGTGGCCGAGCGGTTCTAGGCGCTACAGTCTGGAACCGCGCGACCGCTACGGTCGCAGTTTCGAATCCTGCCTCGAGCATGCATGTGTGTGATGTCCTTAGGTTAGTTAGGTTTACGTAGTACTAAGTTCTAGGGGACTGATGACCTCAGAAGTTAAGTCCCATAGTGGTCAGAGCCATTTGAACCATTTAAAAAATTATGTAAACGGCGTTTAATCATAAAATCAACATTATGCCTTTCTCACTTGTTTGGCCTTTTCTGCTCACGTCCCGTTCCTAATCCATTATATATGGAAACATTACTACACTTCTTCCTTGCATTCACAGCGCCAGATTTGCATCTGCCGCCTAAAATTGGAACTAATTTTTTGCAGCGTAACTAACTCCCGCATTAATGTATTAGAATATCTACCAAGTTTTGCTGCCATACGATAATTATAGCCCATACTGGGCTTCTGTGAATAGCTACACTTTAATTATAACAACCTGGGACCTGTCATTGTACCATGCCTGAAGTTGCTCCAGCATTTGTTGATGACTTTCCGTCCAAAATAATATGATGCGTCCTTCCAATCAAGAAAGCCTCAATCCAAATTTCGTTTAATACCGCATAAGACCATAAGGTTCAATATCAAGATTAACGGGATGAAAGGATATCAATGATAACACTCGCAGATTGCTATCGCAATGAAAGTGAAGAAGAATTACAAGACCAGTTGAACAAAATGAACGGTCTAATGTGTGCAGAATAAGGATTGAGAGTAAACCGATGAAAGACGAAAGTAATAAGACGTAGCAGAAATGAGAATAGCGAGAGACTTAACATCAGAATTGCGGATTACGAAGTAGACGAAGTCAAGTAATTCAGCACACATGAAGGACGAAGCAAGGAGGATATAAAAGTAGAAAAGTGCAGGAAAAGAGGGCATTCCTGACCAAAATAAGTCAGCTAGTATCAAACACAACCCTTAGTTTGGGAGAGAAATTTATGAGAAAGTACCTCTGGAGCATATCACTGTATGGTAGTAAATTACGGATTGTAGGAAAATCGGAAATAGAGGAAATCGAAGCGTTTCAAATATGCTACTATAGAAACTGAATTGAAAATTAGGTGGACTTATAAAGAATAGGTTTTCTGCAGAATCGGCGAAGAAAGGAACCTACGGAATACACTGCTAGAAAGAAGGGTTAAGAGGATGGGTCGTTTGTTAACTTCCATGGTACTAGAGGAAGCAGCTGAGGGTAAAAACTGTAGAGAAGACAGATATTGGGTTACATCTTCTTCTGCTTCTTTGGTGCTACAGCCCTTGATGGGCCTTGAACTCTTCAACAATCTTCCTCCGTGCATCTACATTCCCTGCTTCTCTCTTCCATCTTCGGATCTCTGTCTTGGTAATGTCAGCCAACACGTTGTGCGGCCATCTAGCTCTTGGTCCAACCTTCCCTCTTTTGGAATACAATCTGCCTTTCATTATCCATTTGGGCATCCTGTCACCTGTCATCCTTTCCATATGTCTTAACCAGCGTACTCTTTGAGATTTAACAAATTTCGTTATATCTTTTCATTGTACAAGCTCATGTATTTCATGGTTGTACCTTAGTCTCCAACCTTCTGCCTGTCTCACAGGCCCCTAAATTTTTCGCAGTATTTTCCCTTCAGATGCCCTAGATTTTTCATATCTGCTTCTGTCATTGTCCACATTTCTGACCCACATGTGACAGCTGGTCACCGTAGGGAACAGTTTACTCTTAACTCGGTTGATTTTGTAATTACGGAATTATCAAATACCTGTATGTTTGCGTAATAGGTTCTGTTTCTTGCTTGTATTCTTTCTCTAATACATTGTCTCATATGATTGGAATACATCCAACAAACAATTTAAGGACATATGGTGCAAGAGCTGTTGTGATATGATGAGGCTGGCACAAGAGAAGAATTTACGGCTGGCTGCATCACAGCAGTTAGAAGACTGACGACTAAAAAACGAAAGATTGTACTTTAGTTAATAAGCACTGGTGTCGTACAGAGTGAAAAGATATTCAATCACCAGATGCTTTTGATCTTTGGTTTTCAAGATGTCATGCGAAAGGATCGTTAGTTGGGTTTAGCATCACCAATGTGTTTGGAATCATCTCTTTTTTGGTATGGTGAAGGTCATTCTGTTCGAGATACCTCTAAAGTTTGAGCCTTGAGGATCGGTAAGACGTCTGTATGTAGGAAAAGTAAGAAAAATGCGAATGATTGCACGAAAGAGACTGCCTACACTGCGCTTGTCCGTTCTCTCCCAGAGGGATCCTTTCCAGAGAGAACTGACAGAGCACATCGAAAAATATCAAAGAAGGGCCGTTCGTTTTTATACTGTCGCGAAATAGGGGAGAGAGTGCCACGGATAAGATACGCAAGTTGGGACGGCGTCATTAAAAGAAAAGCATTTCTCGTTACGACCAGATCTTTTAACGAAATTTCAATCTCCAGCTCTCACCTACGAATGCGAAAGTCAGAGCTCGCAAGTAAAGATTTAAATGTTGGTTTTTCATTTTTTTCGCGCGCAGCGCAAAAGTGGGACGATAGAGAAACAGTGTGAAAATTGTTCTATGAATCCTCCGCCAGGCATTTAACTGTGAACTGCAGAGCAGTCATAGAGAAGTAGACACAGTAAATTACGCATATCCATCACATTTTGACATGTACAAGCATACACTGAACTTAATATGGAAGTACTCGTCATATATTACGTAGTGCAATATTTTTCGTAGCAGGTAAGAGCGTGGTGCTCGGAATGCCAAATACAATTTAAAGACAAACGCTTACCGAAGTTTTAAGTTGGTCTTTCACGCAAGTTGTGATAAAATCGCGTTGGATAATCGGTCATGATCGATGCGCTCAACTGTGGAGAATGAACATCGTTGTTTCTATTCTACACGGCAATTTCCATTAGTTCGGCGTGTCTGGGAAGAGAAAAGACGAGTGATAATGGTACGGAACACTCACTTTAGATGTTAAAAAGTTATGTATTACCTCCGTCGCGGTGCCGGCGAAGCCACGATTAAGTAACAGGCATCCGTGAAGGTACGAGAGAGAACGAACAGTGCCCCAGGGAACAGTGCAACGGGTCCGGACAGAATTTATGGACTCAGTCAAGGACCATTCGCTCAGCAGTCGGCGATGTTCTTCGGTGCGGCGTCATTACTCTCGGACCCGCATGTAAAGCCAGCGGTGGAAACATCGCAGTATAAACGTGGGAAGCCCGCGGCTAGCCAAGGCGCGGAGTATTTGTGGTGCGCAGCCTCTTCCTGCCTCACAAGGGCTCCTACCTTGGAGCTGAACGTTCTGGCAAGCGAATAGTTTAAGTTACTCGACTCCTGTTTTGGAAGACCAGAGCTGAATTTCTCTCGTGACCATCCACATTTAGGTTTCTAGCTTTTCCCGTAAAGCAAGTGAATGCACCAAAGTTATTCCTTGGTAAAGGAGCGAACGATCTGCATCATCTCCCTTTCGTGATTTCCCTAAATCACTCCACGCAAATACCGCGACGCTTCCTTTGACTGGGCACGGCCAATTTCCTTCCCACCCTTGAAAGATTCCGAGTTCATATTCCGTCTCTCATGACATAGATGTCGACGGGACGTCATATCCTAATCTTACTTCATTCTCCCACTGTTGGCAGATATCGCAGAAGAAATTTCTTTAATTGTACTACTCTTGCCTTCAGCGAATATTTTAATACTATTCCTCCACGTGATCGACAATGCTCTTGCTCTCTTTAAATGCTGTACATCAGAACTTGCTTCGTTTAATCTTCTCTCAATGTGAGTGTGCCATGAGTCTGTGAATCGTCTGACCGCTGTTCAGCGCGTATTTAGCCACTTCACAATCTGTGGATTGTTTATGTGATTCAGAATTGAGGAACACTTTGCCGAAAGGTATTTGAAAAATCGCCTAAATACCACAGTATGACTAACTGTCACGTCGGGTCTACTGTTGTTACTTCCGTTAAACTTCCAGAGAGAGTCTAACTTTCCAGCCCAGTTGCGGGAGACATCTTAGGAGAAAAAGTTATTCTTTGGAGATAAATCGACAACGGCGTCGGAAGCTCAGCTTACGAAGATGTATAGGAGACAATATCATTCGTCCAATAGATGGCAATGAGCCGTTGGTGAATAGTTTTATACAAGCTGGGCAAAATTAAACTGCCCCGTGAAATATTTCATGCACAACAAGATAGTCAACTCAACTTATATCATCTGCTGCTGCGACAGATGATTTAAGTTGGGTTGCCTACCTTAAGAAGTATGAAATATTTTACGAGCCATTTGCATAGGGAGCAATCAAAAAATTTCCCTTTGTGAGCGTTACTACAGCGTATATATGCAACTTAGTGCGACTCCGATACGGGTACGTAGGCACCGACATGTAGGCAAGGAATTAGTGTGGGATTCGCGTCTTTCCGGCGTGCCAGCGCTAAATTTGGAAATGTGAAATACGGCGACGTTATTACCAAATGCGCCCAAACAGGACCAACGTGCTGTTATTCAACAGCGGTAGACATCCACCGGAGAATGAATGATGAATGATGTGTGTAGAACAGCGCATCTATCGAAGATCACTGTTGGGGGGATTGTGGGTCAAATTATGTGGTGGTCGTGATTCGACACAGTACGCTGGTCGATCTTGGAGGTCGGCCACACCCATTTACGGACAATAAACGCCCTACAGTGCTGATCTCTCCCCATGTGATTATCACACCTTGCTTCCCCTAAATAAGACGCTGAAGGACTGACGACTCCCTTCGCACGACGATGTGGAGCAGGCAGTTACGGATTTCTTCACGCAGCAGGATACGGTGTTTTACCAAATCTTCAACCTGATATGTCGGTGGGATGATTGCCTCAAGACGATTTTGCCTGATTGGTGTACCGATTCTAGACCGTAGGGCCTTCGAGTGGAAACATTTTGATCACAGCTTGTATTTTGCTCAACGTGTATATCGACCATTCTCTCTGAAATAAACACAGGCCGTGAAAGCCCATAGTCTACAAGGGCGTGCTGAAAAGTAATTCCTCCGAATTTTTTATTCTGATATCAGTATCGCTTGAGGTATTACATGTCTTGTATATTGCTCGGTTGACCTCTCTGCTTTACTGACGCAAGTTGCAAACCTCTGCCGCTACAGCGTTCCGAATTGTAGCAAGTAACATGGCGGTGTGCAACATAACTATGTCGATATGTGAGAAAAACCATACTGTACTCGAGTTTCGAACTCGAACTGTTCGTCCACACATGGAGCACCCTCTCCTTCAGCATGAAAATGCCAAACCACACACGAACACTGCGACATTTGCAACAATCCGAAGCCTTGAGTTCACTGTGTCATCCAACATCCTCCATACAGTCCCAACTTGGCACCATCCGATTTTCATCTTGTTTCAAAACTAAAGAACACTTTCGAGAACTTCACTTTCATAGTAATGAAGCGGTGCAAGCAGAGATGGAGTTGTGGCTCCTTAACAGTGTCAAACATTCCACAGTGATAGTATCAACAAACTAGTCTTTCGTTGGGAGAAATGTATTTGTCGTCCGGGTGTTGAAAAGTAAATAAGTAGACACGAAGAATAAAGATGTAGAATGTTACTAACGTTTGTTTTATTTAAAAAGCTTTACAAGTTTTCACATAAAATTCGGAGGCTTCACCTTTCAGCACGCCTTCGTATTCTATCTCTGTTAATACGACGCGCGGATTCACTGTGCAACTGGCTCACTCCTACATTCCTGAAGAAAGCTCTTGAGCATACGGTAAGTGCTAGAGCAACCATATAAATTGAAAAAATAAATTAATATAACTTTGTCACATAAACTGACCGTCGAAGTGTTTCAGAGGATTATGCCTTTGTCCTCAGTTTGATTAATTTAAATGAATAAGAATGACACTTTGTAGAAAGTATATGCGCAGTAAATAGGACGCGAAAAGCAGTCTCTAAAAACAAACAAGAACGCAGCGCCATATTTTGTGTAGTGTATAAAAATTGCTTATGTCCTATTAATCTGTATGAGTCCACCTGATGACAAAGGTGTAGACAGTCCTCTGAAACGTGTAGTGGGGAGGACAAAAAATGTAATTGGTTACAACAGTTAGTATTTTCAAATTATATTTCTGTCGAGGTTAAACCTGCAATAAAATGTTCGCACTTGAAGTTGGGGCTACCATTTTTGTCACGAAATCATGAAATTTTATAAAGAAGCAGTGGCAAGCAAAATGTTTCTGGTATACAGAGTTAAAGTCGATTCACACTTGTAGGAACGGAACATCAGAATATAAAAAAAAAATTCATTTCAGATGGCGGCATTCACACAGGCCGTCAACAGAACGGAATGGAACAGAACAGGACGTCAAACTCAAGGTTTCAAGACAAAGAAAGTGTTCCCATTGATATCACTGAGGGGACAGTTGTGTTGTCTGCTGATATCAGATCGCTCACTCAGGCTAAACAAGTGGACTGTGTGCTTTTGTTTCTTCTTGGCATTTATTTCATTGTCTGCTTTGTTTACACGACACACTGCAAATTTTCCATAAAGACTTTTATATTTTCGCCATGAGTTTTCTTCCTCAAAACAGATCAGATATATGGAAGTGATACGTGATTTAGCATTTGTAATATATGTGGCGATCAAGAAGATTCCGTTTGAGGGCGTTCCTACGTTGTCTATGCAACGTCGCGCGACTCCGATGAGGGTATGTAAGTATTGACATGTAGGCTAGGGATTAGAGAGGTATTTTTGTTTTTTCCACCTGCATGCATTAAATGCGGAAAAGTTAACTATGGCGACGTTATCACCAAATGCGTCCAAACAGGGCCAACGTGCTATTTTTCTTTTCTTGGCTGACAAAGGACACACACCGGCAGACAACCTTCGGAGGGTGAAGAATGTGCATGGGGCAACATATCATTCAACACCGTTGTAGAAAGATGCGAGAGGGGGTACTTCTATTTCATGATAACGCATTTCTCCATATCGCAAATGCCGTGACGCAGAAGCTGCGCCAACTCAAGTGGGAAACACTCGAACGCACCCGCCCTATAGTCCTGATCCCCCTCGCGTGGTTATCACGTTTTCGATCCCTCAAAAAAGGCCCGGAACTGTGGACGATTCCTGTCGGGCGAAGATGTGCAGCAGGCAGTTAGGGACTTCTTCACGCAGCAGGACACGGTGTTTTGCCAAACGGGTATCTTATTCGGGGTGCGTTGGTGGGATTATTGCCTCAATGCTCACGGCAATCTTGCCCGGTTGGCATACCGAGTCTGTATTGAACGGCCTTCGAACGAAAAGTTTTTGATCGCCCCTTATACTTGGACAAAGAAACAGGTTTTGTGTCCATAAATAAACACATAAATTGAAGAAATAATTTTTTTAAAAAAAGTATTTTTTAACAGAGAAAATGTTGGCTGTCTTGAAGAGGAAAAATACGCTTGTTTCTGGAGTTATTTGGTACGTAAACAGAAAAAGCAACGCAAGAGAGAACGTAAAGACGCTCTGTGTACTGCCTTCTACATACTGTTCGATGTATTTGTGCCAGGCGTGGCAGGGCGGTTCTAGGCCGGAACCACGCGGCTGCTACGGTCGCAGGTTCGAATCCTGCCTCGGGCATGGATGTCTATGATGTCCTTAGATTAGTTAGGTTTAAGTACTTCTAAGTTTAGGGGACTGATGACCTCAGATGTTAAGTCCCATAGTGCTTAGAGCCATTTGAACCATTTTTTGATGTGTTTGTATATTTACACAATGTTTCAAATAAGGTGCTTTACTCTATAACTTACAAAATGATAAGTTAAATGAATATTTATTTAGATATCTAAACATAAGAATCGTTGCCCTTCCTGAGAAGTTACGAACATAGTTTATTTAATAATTTTTCAGACTTTTACAGCAAGATGTTATAAGGGCATCTTTTTCTATCATATGGCAGAGGTTTTTAAACCAGCTATGTACATTTGCTATCAATTTGAGCTATGGGGTAGGAAACATTGAAAGTTTTAAGACTGGATGCACATGCCACACGTAACTGGCTGTGTACAGATGGGTGTTTTGGTGGTGGAATGTCCGTTTAAGTGAGGTGTTCGAACGCGTGTCCATTCTCCTGAATGCACAACACAGTGAGCCTTGTAAAGAACCCAAGGACAAGACGTAAAGTTGCAGGTGTCAAAGAAGGACAAGCTTCCTCGGTGCGCTGTTTGAAGTCATTTTCGGTTAGACTGTAGACTGTATCCTTACACCGCAGTATACAAGGCGGGTCGGAACACACAAACAAACGGTGTTCAGTCTGCCACGGATACTGACGTCGATAAACAAATCTCAGGTGACTTCAAACAACGTAGCGACGAAGCTAGTCGCTCCATGACACCACCAATTTTCATCCTGTCCGTAGGCCGTCTAGAAAGATCACTGCTTTGCGCATTCAGGAAAATGGGCACGCGTTCGAACACGCCACATAAATGAACATCCATCTGAGGTCAGCATGTTGCATCCACCCGTAAAGCTTTGAACGTTTCTGGCTCCCTAACTGAAACGGACAGAAATTTGATTTAAATTATTCTGTAAACAGTTGGTTTGAATACACAGCTACATGATAAGAAACAATGTTGTATTAAACAATTATCTCGTTTCTGCAACTCTATGGGACATCCGTATCACTATCCGCTATCCCAGAACCCCGTACTCGTTGTCGGTTGCCTATATAACGGCTACCAAGGGCAACAAAAATTTGATTTTCAATATTTCGCGTAATTACTGGCAGAATTTCAAAATTTAAAATACTGTCAAAATCTACTCATTAAGAAGTATAATTTTATGTCAAAACTTTAGCACAGTAAGATAAGTATTACGGTTAGAAACTGTGTTTGTCTTGAGGCAGTGTACTGATGGCGTGCAAATACCTGGTATACATTCATCCCCTATTTGAGGATTAGAGCACTTAGCGTCTTCCAACAAACTTTACACATAACTTCCAAACTTTTCTCCGCTGACAAACTCCACAAAATGATGAAAGAAAAAAAATATTTTATCTCTTACTACAATTTAGCTGTTTATGTAGTAAAACTTCATGATCAGGCCCAACAATTTAATTTCCCGGTATTACTTCTTTAGTACCAACCCTGCTCGCAACACAGTCTGCAGACAACGGCCACCTATACCACTGAATGTACCTACAAAATTTTATCGTTCTACGACACACAATCCAAGAGATATGACAGTATAAACAATTGGAGGTGTGAACAGCTAAGTTTTACTTAAACTGACGCGCAGTGAAACTTCAGCATCACATATGTTGTTTTTAATTCATTAGTTTTCTACTACTAACTCTGTTCGCAACACATTTACAAACAGTATCTACATATATCACCGAAAGCATGCGCGTCAGATTTGAGGTCATAAACATTGAGATTCGTGAAAAACTAGCTTTTGCCGGACTATATTCATCCATGAGAGCAGCTAGCGACTTCTAACACAAACAGACACCGTCCCGACAGGCCTTGAAGGCCTTACGGTACCGACCGACCGCCGTATCATCCCCACCCCTTAGGCGCCACCGAATGCAGATACGGAAGGACATGGGGTCAGCACACCGCTCTCCCGGCCGATGTCAGTTTTCGTGATCAGCGCCGCTACTTCTCAGTTAAGTAGCTCCTCAATTGGCCTCACAAGGGTTGAATGCACATACTTTGCCAATAGCACGTGGCAGATGCGGTCGGTGATCCATCCAAGTGTTAGCCAAGCCCAACAGTGCTTAACTTCGGTGATCTGGCGGGGACCGGTGTTATCACTGCGACAAGGGCGTTGGCGACTTCTAACACACTTGAATTGTAATATCAGAGCTTTCCTAAAATTTTTCTCGCTTACATAATGAAAGTCAAAATATTTAATACGTTAACTCATTTTTTGTAAAGTTATCATATCATTGAAGCTGTTCTATGCGTGGGGGTTGTATTCTTTAAAGATTAGGGGGATCAAATGGCTCTGAGCACTATGCGACTTAACTTCTGAGGTCATCAGTCGCCTAGAACTTAGAATTAATTAAGCCTAACTAACCTAAGGACATCACACACATCCATGCCCGAGGCACGATTCGAACCTGCGACCGTAGCGGTCGCTCGGTTCCAGACTGTAGCGCTTAGAACCGCACGGCCACTCCGGCCGGCATTACGGGGGATCACTGGTAACTAAGTAAACTACTCAACTTCACAGACATTGTAGTGTTTCTTGAGTTAACCTATGTAAATAAATATTATTTTCACTCATTCTTATTATTTTGTAAGTAGCGGAGAAAAATACTTTAACTAAAACAGTCCATATATTTTCTCTAGCAATAATCCACACATATTATAAAAATGGATATACGTATGTATGTATGTATGTATATGTATGTATGTGCGTATACATCTATGTTCCACAACTCTTCCTAAGCCACTGGACCGCTTTCAACCAAACCTGATACACAAATGACTTACTGTGTGGCCATCATCGCTGTGGGAGTAAGAACCACCTCCGTATCAAAGGGGTGGGGTCAAAAAGCAGAGTAGCCCACGAAGCGAGAATAGCCATATTTTACGCATCCAGTATTTGAGAATAAGAGTACTTAGTGACTTACAACAAACTTTACACTTAATTTCAAACTTTTAAGAACCTTTTTCTCCCTGACGACCCCCGACAAAAAGATGAAAGGAAAAAAGTTTATGGCTTATTAGATTTTCGCTGTTCATGCACTGGAACTGCCGCCTGAAGCATGACGTTTTAATTTACCACTTCGATACTACTAACTCTATTAACAACACATTCCGCGGATAGTAGGCACGTATACCACTGGATGCACGTGCAAAACTGTAGTTCAGGAGATACGACGTCATAAACATTAAGCTGTGTGAAAATGAAACTGCAGCGCGAAATTCGCTAGCTGTATGGGTGAAATATGTGTACAAATAAGTTCAAAAAATGGTTCCAATGGCTCTGCGCACTATGGGACTTAAGTTCTGAGGTCATCAGTCCCCTAGAACTTAGAACTACTTAAACCTAACTAACCTAAGGACATCACACACATCCATGCCCGAGGCAGGATTCGAACCTGCGACCGTAGCGGTCGGCGGTTCCAGACTGTAGCGCCTAGAACCGCTTGGCCACTCCGGCCGGCTACAAATAAGTGTGAAATATGCTAAATATATGCGAAATATATCTGACATGTGCGTACCTGGACACAGTCACGGATAAGAAGCTTATTGTAAAGCCCTGGGACGATTTCAGCCAAATTTGATACACATATTAGTTACGGTCTGGAAGGAATACTATTGGAGTGAGAACCACCAGCCAGCGTCCTATTGGGGTGATCGTTATAAAGTGGAGAGAGAAGGGGGAGGAGGAGATGGGCAGACACCGAAGGGGAAGATGGAGAGAGAGAGAGAGAGAGAGAGAGAGAGAGAGAGGGAGAGGGAAATAAAGAGAGAAAGGAGAAAGGAGGGGACGAACAGAGAGAGGGTAGAGGAGGAGATGGACAGAGAAAGGAAAGAGGAGGAGATGAATAGAGAAAGGGTGGAGGAGGAGATGCGCAGAGGCAGGTGGAAGAAGGAGATGGACTAATAGGAGATTGGAATAAATACATACCCTGACCCTGCCACTGTTTTAAAATGTTCGATCCACGTTTTTCCTACTGTTTCGCGTCTCAGCAGTTTACATTCAGTTTAATTTGCTTTGGCCATTAATAATCTTTATCGTTGCTACTTTGGTGCGGTTATCGACTTTTTGTATCACGGATGGCACCTCATAACCTCACTTTCACACTTCGATATTGAGCTTAGCGTAGTGACGCCGTGACGGCGTTCAGTCACGACTTGACGGCGACGTCGCCTTGCCGTATCGTCCCATTCAAGTCCAGTTTGCGTCTCGATCTTTATCTGGTCGACAGCTCCGTCTTCCACCTTCCCGTAGCGCAGATGCCGAGGCGGGCCGCAGTCCCCTACCTCGGAATACATTTCCACACTAAAGAACCGGAGTGGAGGAGAGATGAAAGGTGAGCCGGTCGGCGCATTCCTGTGTGATCGCGGGGGCCCAAACGTGCCGACCGGAAGCGCGCGGGCCCACTTCCTCCGCTGCGCTCCGCGGCCCGGTAGCAGGCAGCCAGCAGGTAGCAGGCAGCCAGCGAACGCCTCCATTAGCGCCTCGAGCCACTCCTCTGCGCATGCGCCGCTTCCGTTTCCACTGCGTCACCCTGCCGGCTGCCGACAGCTCCCACACCGGTGGCCCGCTTCCTCTCCACTGCGCCGCCTTTCCGCTCCAGTGACGTGTCGAGCCGCACATTCCAACCACTACGTTCTGAACGACTGACTACGTATCGCAAGAAAGGCGCTACCTCTGCCGACAGTTGATACTTCCGCGGCAACTTCAGGCAGCGCTTTATCTGCTGCTCTTAAGGCCCTCACACGTTCAGTAATATTGTCAAAGTATCAATATATTGACCATCTGAGGACCATATTTACGTATTGCTCATAACAGAAATATTGACGAGCAGTATTTTGACTTTTCAATATATCGTCTTGCGGAACGTGCCTTATCTGCCATCTCAACAGTGGAATGTCAATTATGCCTATACGAACGTGAGGACAACACGGCACCAACGGAGAAAATCTCCGACCCGGCCAGAAATCGAACCAAGGCCCCTTTGGTTAGCTATCCGCCGCGTTGATGGCCAAGATAACGAGGCGGACGACGACCAGTATTGATGGTTCCAAAAATATTCTCAGTATAGTCAATATCAACTGCACGTGTAAGATCAAAAATTTACTGTTTGAAAATATTCGTCACTCTGGTATTGACAGAGCTTCATGAAGCGACCACACGACGTCAGTGTGCATTGCTTGTGTTTTCAATTCGTCTATAATCTCCTCCAGATTCAATTTTTCAAGTGGTCTTATAACACAAAACGGTGTTGGTAGGTCTGTACAAAAAAACTGGTTCAAATGGCTCTGAGCACTCTGGGTCTTAACGTCTGAGGTCATCAGTCCCCTAGAACTTAGAACTACTTAAACTTAACTAACCTAAGGACGCACACATGCTCGAGGCAGGATTCGAACCTGCGACGGTAGCGGCCTCGCGGTTCCAGACTGAAGCGCCTAGAACCGCTCGGCCGCACGGCCAGCCTAGGTCTGTACAGTGGTAGTCGTTGTACACTTCAGGATAGTTAGTGGAGGATTCACACTGGAATTGCTTTCTTCATTAATTTGAAAACATAGTAGGCCTCACCACATACAGGGCGTAATTTACTTCACTTTTCCGTGTCCGGAAACCAAATTATAGTCTTTCAGCTCAGTACTGAAAACTACGTTCACAGCTTCTTTCTCGTCAGCCACAGATCGACGAGGCTGCATCTGTAGGGACTGTTTCGACAAGCCAGGTGTTTCATGTGTTGCACAGCACCAAAGTCGCACTTGTCAGCCACATTCCCACGACTGCACCTGGTCGTGTTTGTTTTCTTCAGGACCAATCCTGTTCTTATGCGGTTTACGGTCGTCCACGTTTTCCAGTTTGTTATGGAGCCACCGAGTACTACCTATGCTGTTGGATAGTCCAAGTGGTGATTCTTGAATATCTACATCTGCATTCACACTCCGCAAGCCACCTGACGGTGTGTGGCGGAGGGTATCTTGAGTACCTCTATCGGTTCTCCCTTCTATTCCAATCTCGTATTGTTCGTGGAAAGAAGGATTGTCGGTATGATTCTGTGTGGGCTCCAATCTCTCTGATTTTATCCTCATGGTCTCTTCGCGAGATATACGGAGCAATATACTGCTTGACTCCTCGGTTATGGTATGTTCTCGAAACTTCAACAAAAGCCCGAGCCGAGCTACTGAGCGTCTCTCCTGCAGAGTCTTCCACTGGAGTTTATCTATCATCTCCGTAACGCTTTCACGATTACTAAATGATCCTGTAACGAAGCGCGCTGTTCTCCGTTGGATCTTCTCTATCTCTTCTATCAACCCTATCTGTCACGGATCCCACACTGGTGAGCAGTATTCAAGCAGTGGGCGAACAACTGTATTGTAACCTACTTCCTTTGTTTTCGGATTGCATTTCCTTAGGACTCTTCCAATGAATCTCAGGCCTGCATCTGCTTTACCGACGGTCAACTTTATATGATCATTCCATTTTAAATCACTCTTAATGTCTACTCCCAGATAATTTATGGAATTAACTGCTTCCAGTTGCTGACCAACTATATTGTAGCTAAATGATAAAGGATCTTTCTTTCTATGTATTCGCAGCACATTACACTAGTCTACATTGAGATTCAATTGCCATTCCCTGCACCGTGCGTCAATTCGCTGCAGATCCTCCTGCATTTCAGTACAATTTTCCATTGTTACAACCTCTCGATGTACCACAGCATCATCCGCAAAAAGCCTCAGTGAACTTCCGATGTCATCCACAAGGTCATTTATTGTGAATAGCGACGGTCCTACGACACTCCCCTGCGGCACACCTGAGATCACTCGTACTTCGGAAGACTTCTCTCCATTGAGAATGACATCTTGCGTTCTGTTATCTAGGAACTCTTCAATCCAATCACACAATTGGTCTGATAGTCCATATGCTCTTACTTTGTTCATTAAACGACTGTGGGGAACTGTATCGAACCATCCTGAATAGTCGTGGTTAAGAATGTTTTACGGGAACACTGTGGTCCAGGCTCGCTCTCTCAGTCAGTGTGACGATGTCTCATCAATGGCTTGTCTGAGCCTCTCTGTGAATTAGTGAAATGTTCATCGAGAGCTGGGACTAGCAAGACCAGCAGCTCTGTAAGGCTTTGGCAGAGGCGCGGGTTTATACACCTCGTTGTTATTCGATATATTTCACAAACGCTTACGTCGAAATTCTTCGCGTGGGTTGATCTCGTCCACACCGGGCAGGATTATTCAGCCGTAGAGAAGCATCGTGCTTGTGCACTAGTTCTCAGGATATTAGGTTTTGGTTCCCACTTGATATTTACGAGCTTTTGCAAAATATTATTTCTGGAGGCGCATTTAGCCGCAGAGGAGTATAGTGCTTGCGCGGTGGTTCTCAGGATAGTTGGTTTTGGTCCCCATTTGCTATTTGTCCGCTCCCGGTAGCTGAGTGATCAGCGCGACAGAATGTCAATCGTAAGGGTCCGGGCTCGATTCCCGGCTGGGTCGGAGATTTTCTCCGCTCAGGGACTGGGTGTTGTGTTGTCCTAATCATCATCATTTCATCCCCATCGACGCGCAAGTCGCCGAAGTGGCGTCAAATCGAAAGACTTGCACCCGGCGAACGGTCTACCCGACGGGAGGCCCTAGTCACACGACATTTACACTTGCTATTTACTCAATAAACACCACATTCCGTATTGTGACGTCCGTACACTGGGTGGAAAATGCGGATATTAAAATGTTCAGCTCAATGGACGCTGTGCTTTGGCGGTACATTATTGCCGGTGGTCCTGACGCGTGCAAAACCAGGAGGGCAGGAATTCCAGGGTGCGACCCAGATGTGGAGGGAGTCCCGCCCGGACGTTGCGTCACGGCGCGCTGCAGACGCCGCGACGCCCAAATCAGACCGCGGCGCGCGGCGCCCGCATGCCAAGCGCCGTTTTGGAGGCCGGCACGGCGCGGAAGTTGCCGCAAGACCGACACCTCCCAGCACGGCCCGGGACACGTGGCCGCCGGGGCACAGGACGACCCGGGCAACTGCTCCACTCTGGCCAGCCAGTGCCATCTCCGGAAAAGTTTCCACGTCATCTTCTTATTCCGCATAGCACGGCGCCGCTTGTTATACACAGCTCTAAAGATTTAGAAGAACATAACACTACATGTATGGCGTAATCCATTGAGCAATAATTGAACTGTGTCACCAAACTATACCCTTGTTGTTGTTGTGGACTTCAGAGACTGGTTTGATGCAGCTCTCCATGCTACTCTATCCTGTGCAAGCTTCTTCATCTCCCAGTACCTACTGCAACCTACATCCTTCTGAATCTGTTTAGTGTGTTCATCTCTTGGTCTCCTCTACGATTTTTACCCTGCACGCTGCCTTCCAACACTAAATTGGTGCTCCCTTGATGCCTCAGAATATGTCCAACCAGCCGGTCCCTTCTTCTAGTCAAGTTGTGCCACAAACTCATCTTCTCCCAAATTCTATCACTAATTCCCACTATATCTAACTTTAACCTATCCATTTCCCTTTTTAAATTTTCTAACCTATCTGCCTGATTAAGGGATCTGACATTCCACGCTCCGACCCGTAGAACGCCAGTTTTCTTTCTCCTGATGACAATGTCATCCTGAGTAGTCCCCGCCCAGAGATCCGAATGGGGGACTATTTTACCTCCGGAATATTTTACCCAAGAGGACGCCATCATTATTTAACCATACAGTAAAGCTGCATGCCCTCGGGAAAAATTACGGCTGTAGTTTCCCCTTGCTTTCAGCCGTTCGCAGTACCAGCACAGCAAGACCTTTTGGTTAGTGTTCTTTCACAAATGAAGTACAAAACAAAACATCATTACATCCTTGATCATTTACATAAAAGGAACTGAAATGTCCGACAGATGTCAAAAACACACTGGAAATAATCATTCATCCCGTCATCCTGGGGGCTTTTCATTGGACTTCCAGAGTTTCAATAAAATGTAGGCTCTCCGTGAATGTTTATGACTGCCTGACACCTATATGTCATCTCTTCGTCGGGTTCACTGTCATGTAGAATATTTCAGATGACATCATATTTGCCGATCACTGTAGAAGTTATTTATTTCGCAATTGCAATTTCGGCCTTTGGGCTATTTTCAAGTGGAACTGCAAAATCTAAAAAAATACAGAACTGCACAAACATGCCATGTAGACAGTAATACACTACAAAAAATGGTGAAAATAATACGTCACTTACATTTTGCTTCATCACTTTATCAGACTTTAAAATCCTTCTATATGTATATATGTCATCGTCAAATATAAGCCTTTTACTGTACTGTAGATTTACAGTAACATCAGAAAAGTGTGAACCTCTGTACATCGTGAAACATATGGTGTAACTTTACGTGAAATGTTAGCAGTGTTAACACCCTTCAACAAAATCGCTTCTAATCTAATCTATGTTCTTACAAACTGAACACATGTGAAATAAGGCTATTGGCCCGAAAATACATTCACAAGTCACTGTCTGTGTACTAATCAGAAATAGTACATTCCTGAGATAACAGTTGTAAGCTTCATATCATAACATCTTTTTTCTGTCTGTTAACAACATACAGATTTCTAGATGTGATATAGTCGTAAGGTGCAAGGTGATAGGAAAATTTATTTATAACAGAGTAGCGTAACAATACATATGTTATCTGTTAAAAAAAAACTCTCACTCATTTGGGTACTCATCCAGAACAAGGCAATAGTAATCATACATTTCTTTGTGTATACATTGCAACTGATAAAAAAAAACCTAGAAGGCGCAAAATGCACGCCAGTGATACAGCTAACAGTGCAGCACAACAAATTTGGACAACACATCACAAGACGCCAACTCATAAATACAAGTTATGACGTCTTACTAGGTCCTAACATGGGGAATGTAGATATGGTCTCCACTTATGATTTTACATATCTACAGTCCCCAGCGGCCTTACTTCGCATGTAAACAGTGTGTTATAACATTGATTAGATGCGATGTATGTGAAGTATGTTAACATTACTAACATTTCACGTAATTTACATCATATCACGATGTAAAAGCTTCACACTCTTTTATAGTTACTGTAAATCTACAGTACACTAAAAGGCTTATTTCTGACGATGATATGTATACATACCGGTTGATTTTAAAGTCTAATGAGTGATGAAGCAATATAAAAGTGATGTATTATTTTCACCATTTTTGTAATGTACTACTGTCTACATAGTATGTTTGTGCAGTTCTGTATATACACTCCGTGCTTCATTTTTGTATTTTTTAGCTTTTGCAGTCCCACTTGAAAATGACCCCAAGGCGGGAATTGCAATTGTGAAATAAATATCATCTGGTAGTCAACGGTGAATATG
The DNA here is from genome assembly GCF_021461395.2 of Schistocerca americana. Taxonomy (NCBI): domain Eukaryota; kingdom Metazoa; phylum Arthropoda; class Insecta; order Orthoptera; family Acrididae; genus Schistocerca; species Schistocerca americana. The sequence continues at coordinate 606,983,611 of NC_060121.1, forward strand.
ATGTCCTTTAAAAAAACCTACGTGGCATGCTCCGTATACACTATGTGATCAAAAGTATCCGGACATCTAGCTGAAAATGACTTAAAGTTCGTGGCGCCCTCCATCGGTAATTCTGGAATTCAAAACGGTGTTGGCCCACCCTTAGCCTCGATGACAGCTTCCACTCTCGCAGGCATACGTGCAATCAGGTGCTGGAAGGTTTCTTGGGGGTTGCACTGGATGCTGCACCGAGGAGAGGTATCAATGTCAGTCGGTGAGGCCTGGCACGAAGTCGGCGTTCCAAAACATCCCAAAGGTGTTCTGTAGGATTTAGGTCAGGACTCTGTGCAGCCCAGTCCATTACAGGGATGTTATGGTCGTGCAACCACTCCGCCACAGGCCTTGCATTAAGAACAGGGGCTCCTAGTGTTGAAAGATGCAATCGCCATCCCCGAATTGCTTTTCAACTGTGGGAAGCAAAAAGGTGCTTAAAAAATCAATATAGGCCTGTGCTGTGAATGTGCCACGCAAAAACAACAAGGTGTGCAAGCCCCCTCCATGACAAACACGACCATACCATAACACTACCGCCTCCGAATTTTACTGTTGGCACTACACACGATGCAGATGACGTTCGCCGGGCATTCGCCATACACACATCCCGCCATCGGATCGCCACATTGTGTATCGTGATTCGTCGCTCCACACAACGTTTTTCGACTGTTCAGTCCGCCAATGTTTACGCTCCTTACACCAAGCGAGGTGTCATTTGGCATTTACCGGCGTGATGTGTGGCTTATGAGCAGCCGCTCGACCATGAAATCCATGTTTTCTCACCTCCCGCCTAGCTGTCATAGTACTTGCAGCGGATCCTGATGCAGTCTGGAATTCCTGTGAGATGGTCTGGGTAGATGTCTGCCTATTACACATTACGACCCTCTTCAACTGTCGGCGGTCTCTGTCAGTCAACAGACGAGGTCGGCCTGTACGTTCTTGTGCTGTACATGTCCCTTCACGTTTCCACTTCACTGTCACATCGGAAACAGTGAACCTAGGGATGTTTACGAGTGTGGAAATCTCGTATACAGACGTATGACACAAGTAACACCCAATCACCTGACCACGTTCGAAGGCCGTGCGTTCTACGGAGCGCCCCATTCTGCTCTCTCATGATGTCTAATGACTACTGAGGTCGCTGATGTGGAGTACCTGGCAGTAGGTGGCAGCACAATGCACCTAACATTAAAATCGTATGTTTTGGGGGTGTCCGGATAGTTTTGATCTCATAGTGTAAGTATACAGAGGTCACCCTATGCTATCCGATCCCATTCTTCAATGAGAGCTCATGAAAGTTCTCGCAGAGCCTGTGGTGAAATAGGATGACCACGAACACGTTTGTCAAGCCTGTCCCACAAACGCACGATGGGGCTTGGATCCAGGCTCGGTCAATCCGTCTGTTCAATTTACATGCTTCGCAGGACATTCCTGCTGACGCCCGGCATATAGCCCGCGGCATTAGAAGCAATTCAGGGGCACCACCGTATGCAGCAATCACCACATGGTCCAAAAGGATCTGTTATATGTACTGCCTGGTGGTAAGGCGACCATGGACAACGACAACATTTGTATGGTTGGCAACACTGAAGCATCCCCACAACATAAAAGAACCTTGGAGATCTGTCGTTTTCCAGGACAACATCTGGTCGCTACCACTCACTATGGGTCTCTGTACACGAACACGGCCGTCATCTTGCGTCAGAGGATATCTGGACTCATCTGTGAATAATACGTTTCGCCAGCGACGAAGTTGCCAGTTGACATGGGAACGGCAGAAATGAAGGAGAGCTCCAAGATGACGTTGTCGTGTAAAACAGGATACTCCAACAGGACGTCTGGATCGTAAGGTCCTTACTTGTAACCTGTTCATTACAGCATGATCGTAACAGCAGCTTCAGTGGCCCTTCTGAGATCGTCTTGCAGTATTCTGGCGAAATCCGTACGACGGTGCTACGCAGACATGGCCAGATATTAGTCTTCACGTGGAGCTGTAAAGCGTCTGCGAGCTTGTCCAAAACCCCTTGTGTTATAACCTTTCTCCCCTTGGCGTGTCCACAACCTATGGATGACATACAGGCATTAAAATCTGAAGCAACACGACCAAGAGTCCATCCTTTTCGGATCAAACAGACCATCCTTGCAACGTTCACGGCATTAAGATGTGGAACTCCATGTACTTGGTTGAATGCAACGTCACAAATACCGGCCATCCGTTAACGTCTCTAGAAAACACCGATACTCACTTTTTCAGAGAGGTCATAACACAGCCAACAGATGGCGAATGATTTTAATTGCTGCCTACATTGAAAGCGAAAACCTCCAGTCACGCAATAAGACCACAGGCACCGCCTGTATGACAGTGTAATTGCAGGTACTCGGAAGCCACGTCAATACCCCTAAATCCACAGCGTAATCAACAGTAAGGTAAAATGTAACTTTCACGGTCGTAAATGCCACACTTATTAAAATATTCTGGGCTGATACACCGTAGTCGGATTGAATTGTTTGTTGAAACTCAACGTTTAGGTCCCGTAAGTAGGACGCATTCAGAGAGGTTGTAGCGGATAGAGCGAGAAGCATCTGCGAAACGGAGCTGCTCATTGCGCAATTGGTAAATCTAAACAGGCCACTGCTGAAGACTGGGTACTCGTACGCCGAAATAAAAGGAGCGTTATGACAGTCACGAAAAAATTGTAGCGACGTACACGCATCTGCAAAATCCAAGCATTTCCTGCCGTTCATTAAATACGACACTCATGAAAAAGGAAAGATCTTGACGAACTGGAATGTCGCTCTAATCTGCAAAAAAGGAAGAAGGAAGTTTAGAGTTTAACATCCCGTAGACAACGACGTCGTTAGAGACGAAGTAAAAGCTCGGACTACGAAGGGACGGGGAATCGGCCATCACTTTGCAAAGGAACAATCCCGCCAATTGCCTGGAGTGATTTAGGGATCTCATGGAAAACCCTTAATTTACAAACCCATGTGAAAGATACAGGAACACCTAAGTCGGCCAAGGATGCTCGAAAGCAACTAGAAAAACCAAGAATCTACAGGATATCCAGTAATTGTGGAGATGTGTACGTGCGTACTACTAAAAGCGTGGTCGAAAGGTGACTAGACGAACACAAGGACGACTGCTGAAGGAAAGAAGCAGACAGATCAGATGTTGCGGAACATGCTTTGCAGCCAGGAGACAACCGGATTCGATTTCATAATACTCAGGTACTGGCAGTCACAAGCGGATACTATGAAAGGGAGACCACAGTGACTAAACACCCCTACAAATTTAATAGGAACGGGGAGGGCGCGAAACGGAATGGTACCTGAATTCTGATGCCGAAGAAAATGTGTACTAGTCTGCTACCATCCCATCTGCATCTACATCACTGCTCTGCAATTCACATCTAAGTGCCTGGCAGAGGGTTCTTCGAGCCATCTTCTCTACCGTTCCTCTCTCTAACAGCGGGAGGAAAAACCGAACACATAAATCTTTCTATACAAGCTCTGATTTCTCTTATTTTATTACCATGATTATTTCTCTCTATGTAGGATGGCAACAATAAAATATTTTCATATTCAGAGGAGAAAGTTGCTGATTTGACATGACCTCGCTGCACAGCAAAACGTCTTTCTTTTACTGGTTGCCACCCCATCTCGCTCATCATATCCGTGACTGTTTCCCTACTGTTTCGTGCTCAGACTTTTAGCACATGATGCAGTTATCTACAATGAAGTACTGTCTTAAAAAAGCTGCAAAAATATTCAGTCTGATATTGATAAGATTTCAAAGTGGTGCGAAGACTGACAACTTGCTTTAAGTGTTGAGAAATGTAAATCTGTGCACTTAATAAAACGAAAAAAAACTATTATCCTATAAGTCCACTTTCAATGAGTCACAGTTGGAAATGGTCAACTAATACTACCCGGATGTACCAATATGTAGGGATATGAAATGAAATGATCATATTGCTCAGTTGTGGTCAAAGCAGGTGGAAGTGCAGGATAATAGGGAAGTGCAATCGGTCAATAAACGGGACTACTTGCAAAATATACATGCAGCCCTTTCTAGAATATTACTCATGTGTGTGGGACTCGTACAAACTAGGACTATCAGGGGATATTGAGTGGATAGAAAGAAGGGCAGCACGAACGATCACAGCATTACTCGCATGTCTTGATGAACAACTGTTGATGATGGGGACATTTATTCCGCACTAGGACTCGAACCTGGATATGGTGTAGGAACGTAGACAAGGTGACATTTGGAAGTTTGGGTCGTGCGGAAGGCACGCACGGATAGCCTAATGGTTAAGGTGACGGCTCGCGATGAACGGGATATCCAGGTTCAAGTCCCGGTCCGATATAAATTTTCATATGTCACCGATAGATATAACACATCTATACCATTCACAGTTGAAGCTACGTTATTCCCACTCACCGCATTTTATTTCGACGGATCATAGGTTTGTTTGATTAGTGGAAGAGCGACAAGGAGGTGCAAAAAGAACTGAACCGACTAACGCTAGGAGGTAGACGCAGACTATCCGTGAACGACTACTTACAAATTTCAAGGAAAAGCTTTAAGTAATGAATCTACGAATTTACTACAAACCCCTACGTGTCTCTCCCGCAGAAACACCATAACAACGGGTACAACGATGTTACCCTCTGACATTCACTTCACAATGATCTGTAGATTATGGATATAGCTGTAAATGCATCGCAACAATTTGGCCAACCTCTTATTTGCTTTTGACCATTACATTACTACCACTTACAGCATCACACCGAACACAGATTTCCTCTATATGATCAACAGTGAGGCCTTGCGCAATGTTGGGAACGCACACAAGTAGCTGCAGTGAAATAAACGCTAATACGATGACCTTCAGCCTGGCGCAGTACTTTCTATGAAGTAAGCGATTCCCAAAGTCGCGCAACTAAGCATGACCAGTCACTGCAGCGGCGGTGGCGGGACGAAGCTGCGTACTGGCGAGTGAGGGCAAAACTATCAGGGAAAATCGTTCAGGGAGTTATTTCGTCCCTCCGAATACGTTGCACATTATCCGCCAGGACACGCACGCTCGCGTTAGCATGCCGCTTCTGGAATTCAGGGAGGTGCGCCGGCTCCGGATCAAATCAACACGGCGAATTAATGACGTGGGCGGAATGCAGGACAGTGGTTTTTAGGCGGTTTTCCCACTTTTGACTAGGTTAATACCGGGCTGATCCCATGTCCCGCCTCAGTTACACGATTCACAAACACTTCGTAAACGTTCTTACACTTTCATATGGGATAACCCAAGACGCAGACACATGGGATACACAAATTGCTTTCCGAGAACTAAGAGGTGGCGACAGGAAGGCCATGTGGCCAACTCTGCCACTAGCGTTGTCAAATTATTGTTAACATATCCGTGAAGAGATGGGATAAGGCCAGGTAAAAGAAGAAGAATGCGTCACACACTGTTCATTTTGTTGGTCTTTCCATCTTTTTACTTTGTCATTTCAATTAATCTTTGGCTGATATCTACATATTTATAAGCGTGATGCATTATATTTCGGTGATTCAGCTGTTTTGTTAGATATCTATCGCACTTTGTAATTCGGTCCTTGTTCTTACATCCGTTCCAGTCTCTTCTTCTGTCAATCTTTACCTGATGTTTTCCCCTGATACCTTTTTTTCTGCGAACAGTGTTTTTTTTTTTTTGCTGCATAATCGGAATCTATGCCTCATTTCCATTCAGTAAAATGGGAATAGTCATTGTCTCATAAATATTCACAGTAACTGCCCTTCACGTTTCATCTTTATAAATTATTTGTGAAATATTAATGCAGTTAAATCTTTCTATTTTTGTTCTCAGTGATTACCTGTTCTTGTAAAGATTTCGCGTGCAAACTGCATTAATTTATATTTTTTATTTGTTCAGTTTCAGTTAATATTTTACATATAATAGAACTTGGACGTCAAAATGCCATACCTGTTGACCTGTCTGAAAGTCATGAACAAGTATCACTGACAGTAATCGTTACATTGGCGTCAGTAACTAAACGCTATTACACATTCAACGTACGGTACGTTGTCTCTTTAGGTCTCGATCTGCTGAATCCCTTACTGTAACACTTTATAAGTGTAAAGTTAGAATACGCTGGTAAGACGCAGATGTCCTACAACAGACCTAGGGAAACTTTCTACATTTACAGTAATATTTATTTAAGAAATTCTTAACATTTTTACTACGCCGATTAGGTATAAATATAAAAACTATAAGAGCGAACTGATGTATAACCAGTATTCGGAAAGGCAGACGGTAAAGAATAACGTTGAGGTTACTGAATCTAGCTGATTAATTCTTGCACTTATAGCAACTAAAAACAGCTGACGAAGCAATGGTGAAAGATACAAAAATGACTCATTCCTAAAATTAAATAACTTGTTTAAAAATAAGTAAGCAGTTCCCCCGGATCCGAAGTTCAATAAAAAACAAAATATAATACAGCATAGCGACATTCACCTTAAAAGCGCAAACGATTCAAAAAATGTGAGTTACCGAAGGAGAGAGGATTGTTAAAGGCAACGCTTCTGCACAAAGAGATGAATATATGAATAACAGAAAAGACAAGAGCCGATGATCTGAAAGCGACTGTTATGGAAGTCAAAGCCACACAGCCGTAAGAACTGACGGAAGACGGTATAAAGAGAGTTCTTCCTGGAATCCTCGAGATAAGAAACGACCTAGTCGACAGGTTAGTAAAGTTTAGGTAGACAGTATCACGAAATAGAAGCGACAGCCGGGCTGCGCAAAACTGAAAGATCGTAATACCCGAAGAAACCTTGGGGAGTCCATCATCCAGCAGTGATTGGAAAATGGTTGACGATAAAACGGACAGAACCGCGAAAATTGTTTTCCTTGCTTTGTTACAAAGGAACAGTTACTACATACTGTCTACTGTATACAGAACATTTTAAATACTGTTGTAAGAGAGGAGAGAGGTTTGAGAATGATTTATTCCTCCGGGCGAAAACTGGTGCTATTATTTACTTAGACCGACAGTCTTTTCTTGAATGTTCTCATATTCCTCTTGAAATTCTCTAGTTAAAGTTATTTCACAGTCTATGCGTGTTCTGCAGTTTTGCAAAGCCATTAGGTACGTTGATGTGGCTCTCCCTGCGTCTCCGGGAGGGACGTAAATTCTGTTAGCACTTGCATCCGTGATAGAGGTCGAAAATCTCTTTGCCATGAAGCCGCGTACGAAATCGTTTAAGGAAATGCCGGAATGGTTCCTTCCAAAGGGCACGGGCGCATTCATTTCGCACCCTTCCCTAATCCGAGCCTGTGCGCCGTCTCTAATGAACTCTTTCTCGACGGGACGTTAAACACTAATCTCCCCTTTCCAAGTTGTGCACGACCGCACACTTGCAGTTACACTAAATAGGATAACCTTCGGTGTGTCCCAGGGAAGTGTGCTGGAATCCTTGCAGTTCATGTTGTATGCTAATGAGCCTCCAGGCAATATTATTATGAGGGTTGGGGGAAAATCATTGCAACTATTTTTTTTTAATTGCAGACATGTGAGCGGATCAGAAACTGCTGTTTGTAGCGTGGATGCTATACAGGCATAGAATGTATTCGTAACAACAGATGGCTCTGTGACTGCTGGTAGAGTCCTGCGTTGCGAAATCGGTTATGTGGCGAGCGTCGTGCGAAATGGAAGTGTTGAGCAGCGCGCATACATCAAAACAGCCGTTGTCCGAGGGAGAAACGCGAGAGGACGTCACAGTGAATTGGTGGAAGCCCTTGGGAATAATGCCCCCCCCCCCCCCACCCCATACCGTATAGCAGCGCCGTGCGTAGGAAAGTTTCGTCAAGGACGTGTGGCAATCGGTTATCAGCAACGTTCGGGACGACCTGTCACTGGGCCAACCGACGTGGCACCTGCTGACGTCCAGCAGCTCCTGGGGGAAGACGGATGATGGACGCTACAGGAGTTAGAGAGGGCAAGAAGCATCGAGAAACGTATCATCCACAGGATACTGCGGACAAAGATGTAACTGCGCAAACGCGCATCGCGGTTGGTAGCGGATGAACTGATGGAAGTTCAACAGTGGAAGCGGTATGTAATATATGCACCGACTACCTAGCACGCTGGCAACAAGACGACGACCACTTCCTGTCACGAATAATGGCCGACGATGAATTTTTGCGCAAGGTATACGGACGGGAACTCAAAAGTCAGTCCACGGAGTAGCGACGTGCCGTATCACATAGGTGACAGAAGTTCCGCCAGAATCCTTCCGCTATGAAATTGGTGGTGCTCGTCGGGTATGACGGCAGAGATGTCATTGTGCGCCACTTCATTCCACATGGCAGAACAGTGAGCGCAGAGTACTGCAGGAACTTTCTGGTGTGACAGGTACGCCGGCCGCGGTGGCCGAGCGGTTCTAGGCTCCCAGTCCGGAACCGAGCGACTGCTACGGTCGCAGGTTCGAATCCTGCCACGGGCATGGATGTGTGTGATGTCCTTAGGTTAGTTAGGTTTAAGTAGTTCTAAGTTCTAGGGGACTGATGACCACAGATGTTAAGTCCCATAGTGCTCAGAGCCATTTGATTTTTTGTGACAAGTACGACGTGGCGTTCGAAAGAAACGCTCGGTTCTTGCGGACAATGCAATCATACTGCACGACAACGCAAAACCACATAAGGCAGACTGTGTACGGTGGCAACTGCGGCGCGGAGGATGGGAAGAACTGGATCACCCGCCGTACTCTCCAAACCTTTTGCCTGTGACTTTGATCTCATACGAAAGGTAAAAGATCCACTACTTGGTAGGCGGTATGCTACAGGAGAGGATATTGCCTATGCTGTGCGACAACAGATGACCCGATTCAGATGTGGTCCGGGAAATGGTGACGCAGATGATGTTCAGGGCCTCCCACATCACTGGCAGCGTATAGTGACCATTGCAGTGGACTACTCTGAGGCCTTTCGATTCAGTTTTGCCGTGTCAACTATAAGTGTGCAGTGCTGTATCATTTTGCACCATGAAACCACTATTGTCCTGTACACTACAGCAATAAACATGTGCGGCGCAGTGTTACCGTGTTCTTCAGTGTCCACACATACAATTCCCACCTCGACGTTTCATCTGTATGTGTCGCATTTCTAACTGAGCTGGTATATGCAAGAGAAAAAAATAGGTGCAATGAGTTTTGTCCCAACCCTCGTAGTAACCTCGGAGTTTTTGCAGGAGCAGCAGTTATTTACTGTCGGATAGAAGCAGATCTTGACAAGATTTCAAAGCGACGCAAATATTGTCAACTTACTTTAAGTGTTCAGAAATGTAAAATTTTGCACTTCACAAAACGAAAAAAATTTTGCAGCCTATGACTATAATAATGTCAAGAGTCACAACTGAAATCAGTCAATTCACACATACGAGTATACCTAAGTGTAACAATTTCTAGGGATATGAAGTGGAACGATGGCATAGGCTCAGTCATAGATAAAATAGGTAGCAGACTTTGATTTATAGGTAGAAGGCTACGAAAATGCAATCAGTCTACAAAGGAGACCGCATACAAAAATCCCGTGCGGCCCATCCTAGAATACTGCTCAAGTATGTGGGGCTCGTACCAAATAGGACTGAGGAGATTTTCGACGGATACAAAGGAGGGCAAGACGCATGGTCACAAGTTTGCCTGACCCATAGCAGAGTGTTACATAGACGCTGACAGACTTGAAGATATACGGGAACTATCTCGTTAAAGCATACTTAGAAAGTTTTAGAACCAACTTTAAGTAATGAATCTAGGAATGTAGAAAACTAAACTCCGCCCGAACAGGCCATGAAGGGCCAATAGTAGCGACCGACCGCCGGGTCAACCTCAAATCACTGGCGTCGACGGATGCGGATGTGGTCAGCGCTCTCCTGGCCGTGCGTCAGTGTAAGAGACCGGAGCCTCTACTTCACAATCAAGCAGCTCCTCAGTTTGTCTCACAAGGGCTCAGTGCACCCCACTTGCCAACAGCGCTCGGCAGACCGGATGGTTACCCACCCAAGTGCTAACCCAGCCCGACAACGCTTAACTTCAGTGATCTGACGGGAACCGTTGTTGCCACTGCGGTAAGGCCATTGGTGGAATGTATTAAAACCTCACACTTATCTCTCCCATGTAGAATCACAAAGAGAAGATTAAACTAATTACAGCACGCACGGAGGCATTTAAGCAATCATTTTTTTTCCGCGCTCCACGCATGAGTGGAACAGCAGAAAGCCCCAATAACTGGTACAATGGGACACACCCTCTGCCACGCACTTCACAGTGGTTTGGAGAGTGTAGATGTAGATGTCTGCAGTCCACACTGAAATTCCCAGGCCACTGGAAAAGTTCCGCGACTGTTCACACCAAAGAGACAGCCGTACAGAGACGGATGCGATAATTTTGCAGCTGTGTCAGGGCACACCAGATGACTTCCTTAGCTGCCTATTCAGCTTGGTGTACCGTTATGATCCCGAGACAGAGGAGCAAAGCAAGCAGTGGTAATTTGTGGACTCCCCACCGCCGAAATTGGCGAATACAAGCAATGACAGAGTGATGGTGTGTTTTGGAACTGTCATAGTGTGGTGCTAACTGATTATGCTCGTAAGTGGCAACGGGGTGCTTTTTCCTTCGTGACAACGCGCCGATTCGTCACGGGACACAACCATATGTTACTTCTTTGGTCTATTAAACTTTTAGTCGCATGTCATATTCTCCCGACATGGCGACCAGTCAATTCTTCCTCTTTCCTCGGATAAGGAAACCGTTGCGTGTCTGGTAATTGGACAATGATGACGTGATTTTCGAGGTGTGGCGTTTCTAAGCAGCCAACAAGCAGACTTCTATAACCAAGGTCTCCAGGAAGTCATTCGTCGTTGGTAAAAATTTGTTGCACTGAAGCGTGAATATGTAGAGGAGGACTAACATCATCACCATGTTTCGTGTTCGCACTTTGGCTTCTTGAGGTAATAATTAAAATCTGTGTGACCACTTTTGGTAAGACATTTGCCTTTCACATTTTTGCCGGCGGATGTGCCAGGGTGAAAATTCGAAAGGTCTGTGATTTACTGATTAGTCGACTAGTTGATACTAAGGTTTTCTTCTCGCACATAATGTGATTTCACAGACTGCAATGAAATGTGTGTGATGAATTAAAAGCTACATTCAACGTTTAACTGTAGACCCATGTAAGGTAAGGAAGGCTACAAGCCAGAGGATAATCAACCCAATAGTTCTTTAGAGGATTGCGGTACACGAGCCCAGCCTCCACTTCCCCCCCCCCCCCCCCCTCCGCACACACCTTTTTTTCCTTATGAGATATAGACAGGTATCCTCAGTAAACAAAAATAAATTTAGACTGGGGTCTTATTGCCCCATTTGGTATTCAGTGGAAAAAATTTAAAAAATGAATAAATTTTAATATGTTGTAAATATAAAGATTAACAAAACATCGTTGGTTCCAACTGATTTAAAGGGAGAAGGTTATATGTTTACAAAACTATAGTTTTGAATAGAAGCATACTATAACTGCAACCTGCCTTGATGGTGGGTCAACCACAGTACGAGTATTCATCTGGGGGATTATTAACCGCTTCAGCTGTATTTGGTCCTTTATTACTGGGTCACTGCCTGTTTCGTGGTGCTAAAAGACACATCTTCAAATGAACATATGATTAAAACATTATCGTTATTTTTCAAACCAAAAACACCGCTAAAAGACGTATGTCATAGATAAAGGACCAAATTCAGCTGAAGCGGTTATTAATGCCCAAGTTAAATATTCACAGCTGAGGTTGCCCCATCTACAAGGTTATCTGCAATTTACAATGTGCTTATGGGACCATATTAGCCCCAGCGGAGCTAGAAGGGGTAATATGTTGTTGTTGTTGTGGTCTTCAGTCCTGAGACTGGTTTGATGCAGCTCTCCATGCTAATCTATCCTGTGCAAGCTCCTTCATCTCCCAGTACCTACTGCAACCTACATCCTTCTGAATCTGCTTAGTGTATTCATCTCTTGGTCTCCCTCTACGACTTTTACCCTCCACGCTGCCCTCCAATGCCAAATTTGTGATCCCTTGATGAATCAGGACATGTCCTACCAGCCGATCCCTTCTTCTAGTCAAGTTGTGCCACAAACTTATCTTCTCCCCAATCCTATTCAATACCTCCTCATTAGTTACGTGATCTACCCACCCAATCTTCAACATTCTTCTGTAGTACCACATTTCAAAAGCTTCTATTCTCTTCTTGTCCAAACTATTTATTGTCCATGTTTCACTTCCATAAATGGCTACACTCCATACAAATACTTTCAGAAACGACTTCCTGACAGTTAAATCTATACTCGATGTTAGCAAATTTCTCTTCTTCAGAAACGCTTTCCTTGCCATTGCCAGTCTACATTACATATCCTCTCTACTTCGACCATCATCAGTTATTTTGCTCCCCAAATAGCAAAACTCCTTTACTACTTTAAGTGTCTCATTTCCTAATCTAATTCCCTCAGCATCACCCGACTTAACTCGACTACATTCCATTATCCTTGTTTTGCTTTTGTTGATGTTCATCTTATATCCTCCTTTCAAGACACTGTCCATTCCATTCAACTGTTCTTCCATGTCCTTTGCTGTCTCTGACAGAATTACAATGTCATCGGCGAACCTCAAAGTTTTTATTTCTTCTCCCTGGATTTTAATACCTACTCCAACATTCGGGAGGACGACGGTTCAATCCCGCGTCCGGCCATCCTGATTTAGATTTTCCGTGATTTCCCTAAATCACTCCAGGCAAATGCCAGGATGGTTCCTCTGAAAGGGCACGGCCGACTTCCTTCCCCATCCTTCCCTAATCCGATGAGACCGATGACCACGCTGTCTGGTCTCCTTCCCCAAACCAACCAACCAACCAACCAACCTACTCCAAATTTTTCTTTTGTTTCCTTTACTGCTTGCTCAATATGCAGATTGAATGACATCGGGGAAAGGCTACAACTCTGTCTCACTCCCTTCCCAACCACAGCTTCCCTTTCATGCCCCTCGACTCTTATAACAGCCGTCTGGTTTCTGTACAAATTGCAAATAGCCTTTCGCCCCCTGTATTTAACCCCTGCCACCTTTAGAATTTGAAAGAGAGTATTCCAGTCAACATTGTCAAAAGCTTTCTCCAAGTCTACAAATGCTAGAAACGTAGGTTTGCCTTTCCTTAATCTTTCTTCTAAGATAAGTCTTAAGGTCAGTATTGCCTCACGTGTTCCAACATCAACATTTCTACGGAATCCAAACTGATCTTCCCCGAGGTCGGCTTCTATCAGTTTTTCCATTCGCCTGTAAATAATTCGTGTTAGTATTTTGCAGCTGTGACTTATTAAAATGATAGTTCGGTAATTTTCACATCTGTCAACACCTGGTTTCTTTGGGATTGGAATTATTATATTCTTCTTGAAGTCTGAGGATATTTCGCCTGTTTCGTACATCTTGCTCACAAGATGGTAGAGTTTTGTCAAGACTGGCTCTCCCAAGGCCGTCAGTAGTTCTGATGGAATGTTGTCTACTCCCGGGGCCTTGTTTCGACTCAGGTCTTTCAGTGCTCTGTCAAACTCTTCACGCAGTATCGTATCTCCCATTTCATCTTCATATACATCATCTTCCATTTCCATAATATTGTTCGCAAGTACATCGCCCTTGTATAGACCCTCGATGTACTCCTTCCACCTTTCTGCTTTCCCCTCTTTGCTTAGAACTGGGTTTCCATCTGAGCTCTTGATATTCATACAAGTGGCTCTCTTTTCTCCAAAGGTCTCCTTAATTTTCCTGTAGGCTGTATCTATCTTACCCCTAGTGAGATAAGCCTCCACATCCTTACATTTGTCCTCTAGCCATCCCTGCTTAGCCATTTTGCACTTCCTGCCGATCTCATTTTTGAGACGTTTGTATTCCTTTTTGCCTGCTTCATTTACTGCATTTTTTATATTTTCTCCTTTCATCAATTAGATTCAATATTTCTTCTGTTACCCAAGGATTTCTACTAGCCATCGTCTTTTTACCTACTTGATCCTCTGCTGCCTTCACTACTTCATCCCTCAGAGCTACCCATTCGTCTTCTACTGTATTTCTTTCCCTCATTCCTGTCAATTGTTCCTTTATGCTCTCCCTGAAACTCTGTACAACCTCTGGTTTAGTCAGTTTATCCAGGTCCCATCTCCTTAAATTCCCACCTTTTTGCAATTTCTTCAGTTTTAATCTACAATTCATAACCAATAGATTGTGGTTAGAGTCCACATCTGCCCCTGTCCTACAACTTAAAACCTGGTTCCTAAATCTCTGTCTTACCATTATATAATCTATCTGATGCCTTTTAGTATCTCCAGGATTCTTCCATGTATACAACCTTCTTTTATGATTCTTGAACCAAGTGTTAGCTATGATTAAGTTATGCTCTGTGCAAAATTCTAACAGATGGCTTCCTCTTTCATTTCTTAGCCCCAATCCATATTCACCTACTATGTTTCCTTCTCTCCCTTTTCCTATTGTCGAATTCCAGTCACCCGTGACTATTAAATTTTCGTCTCCCTACACTACTTGAATAATTTCTTTTATCTCATCATACATTTCTTCAATTTCTTCGTCATCTGCAGAGCTAGTTGGCATATAAACTTGTACTACTGTAGTAGGCAAGGGTTTCGTGTCTATCTTGGCCACTATAATACGTTCACTATGCTGTTTGTAGTAGCTTGCCCGCACTCCTATTTTTTTATTCATTATTAAACCTACTCCAGCATTACCCCTATTTGATTTTGTATTTATAACCCTGTATTCACCTGACCAGAAGTCTTGTTCCTCCTGCCACCGAACTTCACTAATTCCCACTATATCTAACTTTAACCTATCCATTTCCCTTTTTTAAATTTTCTAACCTACCTGCCCGATTAAGGGATCTGACATTCCACGCTCCGATCCGTAGAATGCCAGTTTTCTTTATCCTGATAACGATGTCCTCTTGAGTAGTCCCCACCCGGAGATCCGAATGGGGGACTATTTTACCTCCGGAATATTTTACCCAAGAGGACGCCATCATCATTTAATCATACAGTAAAGCTGCATGCCCTCGGGAAAAATTACGCTTGTAGTTTCCCCTTGCTTTCAGCCGTTCGCAGTACCACAACAGCAAGGCCGTTTTGGTTAGTGTTGCAAGGCCAGATCAGTCAATCATCCAGACTGTTACCCCTGCAACTACTGAAAAGGCTGCTGCCCCTCTTCAGGAACCACACGTTTGTCTGGCCTCTCAACAGATACCTTTCCGTTGTGGTTATACCTACGGTACGGCTATCTGTATCGTTAAGGCACGCTAGCCTCCCCACCAACGGCAAGGTCCATGGTTCATGGGGGGAGGGGTAATAGAAACACAAGGAAAAAAAATCATGTTTTCTACAACCTCGAAAAGTTCATAACTGATACAACTTTTAACACAAGGCCGTTTTGGTTAATGTTACAAGGCCAGATAAGTCAATCATCCAGACTGTTACCCCTGCAACTACTGAAAAGGCTGCTGCCCCTCTTCAGGAACCACACGTTTGTCTGGCCTCTCAACAGATACCTTTCCGTTGTGGTTGTACCTACGGTGCGGCTATCTGTATCGTTGAGGCACGCAAGCCTCCCCACCAACGGCAAGGTCCATGGTTCATGGGGGGAGGGGTAATATAAACACAAGAAAAAAAATCGTGTTTTCTACAACCTCGAAAAGTTCATAACTGATACAACTTTTAACACAAATGGTTATAATTGTTTTTAAACAATGATGTACAAGTGTTACATTAAAGCAACTGCGAGATACAAAATACTGTGCTGCGAAAATGTGCAGTTTCGTAGTCTTTCTT
The DNA here is from genome assembly GCF_021461395.2 of Schistocerca americana. Taxonomy (NCBI): domain Eukaryota; kingdom Metazoa; phylum Arthropoda; class Insecta; order Orthoptera; family Acrididae; genus Schistocerca; species Schistocerca americana. Next base: position 606,999,564 of record NC_060121.1, read on the forward strand.
TAGAGTAGGTTTTAACCCTACGATAGCAAAGCATTTAAACCATTAGACAAATTGTTTCGTCCATTTAATTATATTGATCCTCAGTATACATAATCTTAAACAAAAACTGTATACACAACACTGTGTTGTTTTGTATTCTTCCTCGCAGTCGGTTTCCAAAGAAAATCAGCATATTTGGAAAGTTGTGTATAACTGTTACGCAATCTAAACCGCTCGATGCTTTGCGTTGCTACTAGTTTGCAGCTTAAAACTGCATGAAACAATGTCATTGAAGTTACTATCTTCACGGATCCAGCAACTGGCGAGACCTCTCTCGCACCCTTTAAACCAATGATCCCAATCGATTTATCCCTTCATTTTAAGCGACTTCAGTTCCTAGTTGAGGTTTTCGTTTGCAATAACAATAAACAAAAGTCAACGTCAGACATTCAAATAAGTAGTAACTGATTAACGATCAGAGCGTTTTTGCCCTTTCACACGGAGTGAGATTTGGTGATAGGGGACGCCATTTCATGAAACAACTGTCCCCTTCTGTACCACGGCCGCCATGTTTGCGACTAGCGCTGACTATCGGCAAATTACCAAACTACGCTACGTCGGTGCACATGAAAAATACTTTCAGGGTCTCTCTTCAAAATGAAATATGAATGATATCTGTACAATGTTTGGTTCTTCCGCAATAAATAATTGAAAGTGTTCCCGGGCTTTATGTACACCCTGTATATTCTGAAGTTATGCGATTGTATTGTCTACAACAAATTTAAAAATTTAAAAACAGTAAAAAACGAAAACAAAGGCGTTTTCTTTCGATCGTATGGTACATGATTTCTTAAAATTTTGAGTACCATACGTTCAAAGTGGACGAAGACGCAACTAGAAGTCGAAATTCATGTCCTGACAATACTTCCAGGACTAATCGAGATTATGACGGATTTACAGCTCCCATTGACATTTAGGTATCAACTGCGAAGCACTGCCGGGTTCGCTAGAAGAACGAAAGATGGCATTCCTTTGTTTCATTCGTCTTCTTACAATTTCATTAGTGCCTTTCGAGTTCCCATTATCGTCGAAATGCCAACAGACGTCCTAACAGCTTCCATTAGAAGTTTTCTAACAGGATAACGCTCGCTCACATACCACTGTTGTAACTCAACATGCTCTACAGGATGTCGACTTGTTGCCTTGGTCTGCTCGATCGTCAGATCTGTCTGCAATCGAGCACATACGGGACCTCGTTGGACGACAACTCCAGCATCATCTACAAACAGCATTAACCGCTCCTGTATTAACCGAGTAAATGCAACAGGCAGGGAACTCTATACCACAAACTCACATCCGGCATCGTATAACACAATGCATGCACGTTTACACGCATTGTAAATTAGACAATATGCAGTAAATCAAATTGGAAAGGCCGGCCGGTGTGGCCGTGCGGTTAAAGGCGCTTCAGTCTGGAACCGCGTGACCGCTACGGTCGCAGGTTCGAATCCTGCCTCGGGCATGGATGTGTGTGATGTCCTTAGGTTAGTTAGGTTTAATTAGTTCTAAGTCCTAGGCGACTGATGACCTCAGAAGTTGAGTTGCATAGTGCTCAGAGCCATTTGAACCATTTGAAATTGGAAACGTCAGTGAAGAAAAGATAATTCTGGTGCTCGTAAAAGTTTACACAGAAAGAACTGTAGATACAGTGCTTTTACCCGATTGACTATAAAAATGAAAACAATCGCATTAATATCGATAATTTCGCAAAACTGCGCTAACTGTGGTGCTACGTATGCAATTATAATGCAGCATGTCACTAAATTGTTATACTGAGTACTTGATTTCGGCAACATTTGAGAAAAACTGAGGCAGTCAACTCCACTTCGCATTGTGAAGGGATTCCGCGTTAATCTGCATGTTTATCCGAATGAATTTGGTTTTACAGCTTGTTCCATCAAAGTTACGGGCGTGCTTGGTCTGTACAGTGCCTTGCGGCAGGGATGGTCAGCTTTGAGGGATATGACAGGAGCGACCATTCGAAGGAAAAATGTCTAGTAAACATGGAGTCTATAATGCATACATTAAGAGCTATGAGCACATGTTCGTTTTCACTATTGTGAAACATATGTGTTCTACTAAACATGTGCTCATAGCTCTTTAAGGTATGCACTGTAGACTCCATGTTTACTAGACATTTTTCCTTCGAATGGTCGTTCCTGTCATAAGCCTGAATACTGATCGTTTATCATGGGACACATTGTATACCGCGCGTCTAAGGTTGGAAAACTTGCGGAGTAAAAGTTATCGTCGATAATGAAACCTTAATAATAGTCAGACTCTAATAAAAGTCGAAACTAATCACCACAATAAATGCATGGAGATACACAGAAGAGACAAATTACATTTCGTTTAAAAACGGTGCTACCAACAACTGTAATTTAGAACTAAGGAATGCGCTACTACAGTGAGAAAAAAAAATAGGATTAGAGGTATGAGGAGAGGCTAAGGGTCTGGAAATGAAGATCTTTCAAGAGAAGTTATTAAAGCTGGAGAAAAATGAATACAAAAAGAAACATGTAAAATTATTTACAGAGTATCTGCGAAACAGGACGTAGATACACCCAATACTGAAAAGGACGTTGTAATTGTGTTACTTCACAGGGAAAGAGACATAATAAACTAAACACTTATCAGCGTGTTCACTGTCATGTGTAAGTTATTACGTAGATGCTTAACAATCTCCAGTGGCAGGCGTTGCAAGAAAGACTTTGTGTATCACGTAGAGATTTAGATGCAGCATACGATCTAAGAAGAGATGGGCAACATATTAATTCCTCCTACATATCACCACGAGAAAAATTAGAGAAACTATAGTTCATACGGAAGATTATGAACCCTCGTTCCTTAACGCAACATTCGCAAATGGATCAGATCAGAGGGGAGTAGTTAGCGGCACCAGAAGTAGCCTCTGCGACACATGGTAAGGTGGCTCACACAGTACACACACACACACACACACACACACACACACACATATATATATATATATATATATATATATATATATGTGTGTGTGTGTGTGTGTGTTACAAAAAGGTACGGCCAAACTTTCAGGAAACATTCCTCACACACAAAGAAAGAAAATATGTTATGTGGACATGTGTCCGGAAACGCTTAATTTCCATGTTAGAGCTCATTTTATTACTTCTCTTCAAATCACATTAATCATGGAATGGAAACACACAGCAACAGAACATACCAGCGTGACTTCAAATACTTTGTTACAGGAAATGTTCAAAATGTTCTCCGTTAGCGAGGATACATGCATCCACCCTCCGTCGCATGGAATCCCTAATGCGCTGATGCAGCCCTGGAGAATGGCGTATTGTATCACAGCCGTCCACAATACGAGCACAAAGAGTCTCTACATTTGGTACCGGGGTTGCGTAGACAACAGCTTTCAAATGCCCCCATAAATGAATGTCAAGAGGGTCGAGGTCAGGAGATCGTGAAGGCCAGGCACATGTTCTAGCAGCACAGGTAGAGTATCCCGTATCAAATCATGATAAAGTGCTCCATTGAGCGGAGGTAGAAGAACATGAGGCCCAATCAAGACATCACCAACAATGCCTGGCCAAACGTTCACAGAAAATCTGTGTTGATGACGTGATTGCACAATTACGTGTTGATTCTCGTCAGTTCACACATGTTGATTGTGAAAATTTACAATTTGATCACATTGGAATGAAGTCTCACCCGTAAAGAGAACATTTGCACTGAAATGAGGATTGACACATTGTTGGATGAACCATTCGCAGAAGTGTACCCGTGGAGGCCAATCAACTGCTGATAGTGCCTGCACACGGTGTACATGGTACGGAAACAACTGGTTCTCCCGTAGCGCTCTCCATACAGTGACGTGGTCAACGTTACCTTGTACAGCACCAACGTCTCTGACGCTGACATTAGGGTTATCTTCAACAGCACGAAGAATTGCCTCGTCCATTGCAGGTGTCCTCGTCGTTCTAGGTCCTCCCCAGTCGCGAGTCATAGGCTGGAATGTTCCGTGCTCCCTAAGACGCCGATCAATTACTTCGAACGTCTTTCTGCGGGACACCTTCATTCTGGAAATCTGTATCGATACAAACGTACCGCGCCACGGCTATTGCCCCGTGCTAATCCATACATCAAATGGGCATCTGCCAACTCCGCATTTGTAAACATTGCACTGACTGCAAAACCACGTTCGTGATGAATATTAAGCTGTTGATGCTACGTACTGATGTGCTTGATGCTAGTACTGTAGAGCAATGAGTCGCAGGTTAACACAAGCACCGAAGTCAACATTACCTTCCTTCAATTGGGCCAACTGGCAGTGAATCGAGGAAGTACAGTACATACTGACGAAACTAAAATGAGCTCTAACATGGAAAGTAAGCGTTTCCGAACACATGTCCACATAACATCTTTTCTTTATTTGTGTGTGAGGAATGTTTCCTGAAAGTTTGGCCGTACCTTTTTGTAACACCCTGTATATACAAAAACAAGAAAAGGAACTGATAGGAACTGGAAATGGATGTAACACAATGGTGCATTTATAACTCATTAATGAAATAATAATATGGAGTAGGTTAGTTAAGTTCCATGTTCTGGCCTAGACGGGCCAAGCGGACTCGACCGCCCACCATGTCATGACGTCACTGGATGCAGTATGGAAGGGCATGTTGTCAGCACACCGCTCTCCTCGTCGCTGTAGGGATTCTTGGTTTTGGAACCGCTACTGATCGGTCGAGCAGCTCCTCAGTTGGTCTCACGAGGCTGAGTGCACTCCGTACTAGTCCTCCACCCCATGAAAAAAAAAATAACTGGCAATGCCAGGAATCGAACCCGCGTCCCCCGCAAAGCAGGCAGTCGCGCTAGCCACTTTCTTTTTCTTTTTTTTTTATTAAATCTCATTTTGTTTGTTAATGTTCGTTGTCTTTGTTTGGGGCGGACGTCGCAAGACATCCGTTGAAGTTCGTTGTAGATCTATTCACTCAGCTTTTTTAAATACAGAGGGCTGCTAACCCTCCGACCGAACACGCTGAGCTGCCGTGCCGGCTACCACTCAGTTACGCATGAGGACATAAAAAGGTGTAATCCATATTAATTACTACTCTGACAGGTGTACCACTGTCAGAGCGCCAAGGGAAAACGCGTCGATACTCCCCGTGTTTGCAGTGGACGGCGCTACAGACGGCGCTGCACTATCCACGTGTATACCTGTACTGCTGCAAACAAACCAATTTTTGACTAACATTACAGTGCAATCAAAAATGGTTCAAATGGCTCTGAGCACTATGGGACTCAACATCGTAGCTCATAAGTCCCCTAGAACTTAGAACTACTTAAACCTAACTAACCTAAGGACATCACACACACCCATGCCCGAGGCAGGATTCGAACCTGCGACCGTAGCAGTCCCGCGGTTCCGGACTGCAGCGCCAGAACCGCTAGACTACCGCGACAGTGCAATCCTAACCGACCAAACGAACAATATGTCTTCTCGGGCGCTAGTCGCGTGGGATTGTTCAGTACCTACATGGCGCTGACTGTGGAAATTTTGAGAAAGATACTGGCTCGCTTTCAACAAAATCTATATAAAGAGCCCTTAAAAAACCAAAGAACCGATTTTATCTATGTTGTATACTGAAGAACGCACAGCCCTACATCTATGTTGCAGTTACTGTATCAGCAGAAGGATATCAGGATAGTGAATACTTCAGAATTGAAACAGCAATCTATGATGAGTTTCTATATCACCAGCACTGTTCGCAGCAGTCCTGAAGAACGGTTCCAAATCTGTAAACTCGGAAAGAGAAGGACAAATACGTATTAATGGCACATATGTGAACTATTTAAGTTCTGCTTGCATTGTACTATTTGTCTTTAGTCCAGGTAAACTTCAACAACTGGAAGAGCAAGTTTTACTTTAAACTTAAAATCAATTGCGAGACTAAATGGAGACTTAACACACAACTAAACGGCAATTATTCATAAACACTGAAAATAAAATAAATACGAAGCGAAGTAGGTGAGTAAGACGAGGTCGACAGCATAGGAAGTAGAGGAAAAGTGCTTGACTGTATTAAGATCTTAAGGCGTACCAACAGTTAACATACACATACACCACGTGGCACATCGATAGCTTGGAAGAGTTAACCGTTACATTGGCATACACCAAGGCACAGACGAAGGGGTAGAGGACAATGCCCTTTGTTGGCCTGCATACTTGTCAGTATACTTCCTAGAAGCACACTGCGCATCTCATTTCTCATCCGTGACGAGCATGCGAAATGACTCGTAACATTGTTGCACGTACTTCACCGCCTTATTTCGGCACTCTATTTCTGTGAGCCTACTGGCTACTACCAGCTTCCATTCAGCAGGTTTTGTGTCTGAACATGGCGTAGAATAAACGAATCATCATCTTTCTTGGGTAAAATTGCTATTTTCGAAAATATGGCCAAAATAAGTAGGAATATGTCGTAATGACCTTTTGTTGACAATCACCTCGTTCTTCTGTTGCAAGTAATCTGAGAGCAAGTTTTGTTTAACTGATCGATTATAAAACGGTACAACGACTTCTTTGCCATGTCTCTCAGATCAAAACCATAGTACTGGCAGAGCGCTCTCTGAACTAAATACTTCTACCTCAAGAGACCAGTTATATCTCTAAACAAAATATTCGTGCGTCTTTTCTGTGAACCTCAAATGACTAATAAAAAGAAAAGAAATTGCGACGGAGGTAGAGAAACGGTGAGCTTTCATAAACAGTTCAAATGGCCCTGAGCACTATGGGACTCAACTGCTGAGGTTATTAGTCCCCTAGAACTTAGAACTAGTTAAACCTAACTAACCTAAGGACATCACAAACATCCATGCCCGAGGCAGGATTCGAACCTGCGACCGTAGCGGTCTTGCGGTTCCAGACTGCAGCGCCTTTAACCGCACGGCCACTTTGCCCGGCTCATAAACAGTTGTCTGCTGTAAATAATGATTAAACAATCAACGATTCTTTTAAAATTGCGATAATGTCAAGTTCAGTGAGCAGTTATGGTAAAATATAAGTGACTCTGTCGGAGTCAGTTTTGTTATTGTGGTCTACAGTCCGCAGACTAGCTTGGTGCACCTCTCTACATTTATCCATCCCAAGCAAGCCTCTTGAATTCTGCATAACTGCTACATCCTACATTCACTCGAACCTGCTTATGTAGCCAAGCCATGGTCTCTTTCTACAATGCCCCCTCAAACTCATACACATACACAAAGATTTCATTATATTAATTCCATCGCTATTATCTGTCCATAACTTGGACGCAAAGGTTTCAAATACCCTTTATTTCGACATTAAAGTATTTTTTATTTATACGGTACTGCGGTATGTTATATAAAACTATTACTGAAGACATCAACGTTTCGGTCACGATTACAGCGGCCTTTTTCTAGATCTACTAATGTATTTTAACTATCCAGAGTCACTTATATTTTACCATGACTGCTCACTGAACTTGACATTATCACAATTTTAAAAGAATCGTTGATTATTTAATCATTATTTACAGCAGACAACTGTTTATGAAAGCTCACCCTTTCTCTACCTCCGTCGCAATTTCTTTTCTTTTTATTAGTCATATGAGGTTCACAGAAAAGACGTACGAATATTTTGTTTAGAGATATAACGGGTCTCTTGAGGCAGAAGGAGTAGGAACTTTAGTGTAATAGGTAACTCCGTTGGAGGGAGTGAGGATCTGTTGTTGCTTCTTGCATTGTACCAGTGTGCATACTGTGATTGGTAGTCATCGGGCAATGAGGTGTGAGCTCCTGTTTTCCTCTTGCTGGACGCGGGCCGCAGTATAATTGCGTAGCCTTCCGCGACCACACTCTGGGCAGCAAAAACACTCAGTAGACCCAGAAGAAGATCAGTGTAACTGTGGGCGGAACGTTGGCTTCTCCAGTAATAATTTTTTTACAATATGATGCGGTACCATACCCAGAAAACTTATTGTCAACTGACCCTGGCGGCGGAGCCTCAACATTTTTATGTTGTATTTCATTCAGACTTTGTTGATTACTTATAGCAGACAACTGTGTATGGAAGTTCTTTCTCCCTATTTTTCAACCTTTGTTGCAACTTCTTTAGACACATGAGTTTGAGAGAAAAGACCAACGAATATTTTGTTTGGAGAATTAACAAAGGCGTCTAGCTGAATGTACTCAAAGTGCTGGCCACTGGAACAGTCTTAACACTGGAAACATGGTCTTGCGGTTTGTTTTTTTTTCCAAAGCGATTGTCATAGAGACTTCGAAGATCGGTCACAGGCACGAGCGTTAACACGTCGGTGCCGTAACGTCTGCAGCAACGCGAAACAGGGGCGACTGTTCTGTGTACCTAATGGCACGTCATACCGTCACGTCAACTGCTCGCCCCTTATGACGGTGACGGGTGCAGCCTGGCAATGTTAGTGTACTATGGGTCACCTCACACGGCTACACCCATCGTGATCTTGCACGCAGAACTGGGAGTCGTCTCGAAAACGATGCTACCACTCCTGTGTCCACTGCCGTAGTAGGGTGCATCAATATCGGCCACCAAGGGAAGCCACAACAAGAGTCGCCATGACGACAGTCCATTGTGCTACCGACAACGCAGCACTGTCCAAGTGCATACTTGTCTTGCTGCAAACAAACCTATTTGCTGACTCACGTTACATGACATATCCATACAATCCTAAATGACCGAGCGAATAATTTGACTGGCCTCTCTGGCGCTAGTCGCGTGGGCCCTTTCAGTGTGGCTCTGTACCACTATCAGCGCATCAAGGGAAGCCACAACAATAGCCGCTGCGCTTACAGCACATGGTGCTACAGTCGGCGCCGCACTATCCATGTGTATACCTGTTCTGCTGCTGTCAAGCTCAGTTCCTGGCTCACGTTATGTGACGTAGCTGTACAGTGCTACACGGAAGAACGAACCGAACGAACAGTATGTCTGGCCTCTCAGGCGCTAGACGCGTGGGGCCGTACAGTTTCTGCATGGCATTGAGTGTGGCCGTCCTGAACCCAACGAATCCCTATTCGCATAACAGTGGTGGGATAACGGTTTTTTCGATAGGCCGCGATCCTGTCGCTGCCGACTTCCGACACATTCTCCTTACACGCTGCATAACACAATCTTCTCATAAACAACGAACATTCTGATGCGATTCCTGAATGAGAAAGCCATTGCGTTATCTTCCCTTTTGCACAGAATGTAGATTGGCGTTATCTTTACCCATTCTGTGTGGTTGCTCTGAAATGCTGCTCATTTGCAAATGCAAGAATGTAGTACACCTCATGCCAATCTGACGTCTGTTGCACGTAGCTTCAGTTTTAAAGGCCAGTAGAGTATATTGGTGCCGTTTCTTCGCCTGTCCTCCACTTTGGCCTGAATGAAGCAAAGCGAGACGAATGCAGCGGCGCCAGCACACCTGGCTGGCCACACATCGCCATGCCATGCGTCTGGCTGCCGACTGCATGCGGCCACGTGACCTGCTTCTGGATCACGGCCACAGCGAGCCATCTGCGCTCCACCGGGTACAGCAGTTCAAGCGCTCTCGCGCCAGACGCATACGTCACATAATTTCACGGTCCGTACGCAGAACACACTAAGTCACAATGATCATACGACAGCACTTCCATTTGGTTCACTAAATAGCAGCTAACTACGAGGGGGCGTTCAATAAGTAATCCTACACTTTTTTTTCTCGACCAGTTTCGGTTGAAAAATGCAGAATTTGTTGTAGGACATCGTGGAATATTCCCGCTTCAGCCCCTATAGTTTCATGACGTTCCGATAGCTGGCGGCACTATACGTAGCCTTCAAAATGGCGTCTGTAACGGAGGTGCGTTCCAAGCAGACCGTTGTCACTGAGCTTCTTTTGGTGGAAAACCAGAGCATCGCAGATATTCATAGCCGTTTGCAGAATGTCTACGGAGCCCTAACAGCGAACAAACGCACATTGAGTCGTTGGGCAAGACGTCTGTAGTCAATGCAACAATGTCGCGCAAACCTGTCCTATCTCCCGCGTGCCGCCGACTCCTGCAATGTTGCAACGTACAGTTAATCTCATTCGAGGTGATTGACGGATCACAGACAAACATCTCGTTGCACAACTGGACATCTTTGTTGGTAGAGCTAAAATACCCGTCGTTGGAGTACATACCGTTGGAGATCTCAAAGGTGTTTGCTGCTGAGTTCCTCGTCTCCTAATAGACGACCATAAAAACAAATATGGACCATTTGTTGTGGAATTGCTTCAGCATTACGATGCTGATCGTTTTTTTTTTTTTTTTAAGAAATCGTCACAGGCGATGAAATACGGGTTCATCAGTTTGAACCGTAAAGAAAAACGGCAATCCACAGCGTGGCCCCACACCACCTCTCCTCCGAAGAAAAAGTTCAAGGCCACATCTGCGCCGGTAAAGTCATGGCGACGGTCTTCAGGGACTCTAAAGGGTTTATTACGTCTGATGTCCTCCCTCCTCTAGATTGGCAATGGCAAGCAAAGCGTTTCTGAAGAAGAGAAATTTGTTAACATCGAGTATAGATTCAAGTGTCAGGAAATCGTTTCTGAAAGTATTTGTATGGAGTGTAGCCATGGAAGTGAAACATAGACGATAAATAGTTTGGACAGGAAGAGAATAGAAGCTTTCGAAATGTGGTGCTACAGAAGAATGCTGAAGATTAGATGGGTAGATCACATAACTAATGAGGAGGTATTGAACAGAATTGGGGAGAAGAGGAGCTTGTGGCACAACTTGACGAGAAGAAGGGACCGGTTGGTAAGACATGTTCTGAGGGATCAAGGGTTCACAAATTTAGCATTGGAGGGCAGTGTGGAGGGTAAAAATCGTAGAGGGAGACCAAGAGATGAATACACTAAGCAGATTCAGAAGGATGTAGGTCGCAGTAGGTACTGGGAGATGAAGAAACTTGCACAGGATAGGGTAGCATGGAGAGCTGCATCAAACCAGTCTCAAGACTGAAGACCACAACAACAACACCGAGCGAGGTGGCGCAGTGGTTAGCACACTGGACTCGCATTCGGGAGGACGACGGTTCAATCCCGTCTCCGGCCATCCTGATTTAGGTTTTCCGTGATTTCCCTAAATCGTTTCAGGCGAATGCCGAGATGGTTCCTTTGAAAGGGCATGGCCGATTTCCTTGCCAATCCTTCCCTAACCCGAGCTTGCGCTCCGTCTCTAATGACCTCGTTGTCGACGGGACGTTAAACACTAACCACCACCACCACCACCACAACAACAACAACAACAACAACGTCCTCCCTCGTCGGCAAACGATCATATAGGAATGTGTTGTGCTACCACCAGGAAGTTGCAGAAACGACTTACATCGTATTCGTCGCCACAACAATGCAAACAAACTTCTCCTTCTCCACGACAACAAAGGCCTCGCACGAGTCCTTGCACCCGAGAGGAACTCACAAAACTTCATTGGACTCTTGTTCCTCATCCACTCTACAGCTTGGATCTCACACCTTCCGACTTCCATGTCTTTGGCCATGGATTGTTCAAATATTCAAATGTGTGTGAAATCCTAAGGGACCAAACTGCTGAGGTCAACAGTCCCTAGACTTACACACTACTTAAATTAACTTTTGCTAAGAACAACACACACACACCCACGCCTGAGGGAAGACCCGGCGGGAGGGGCCGCGAAATGGTTCAAAATGGTTCATATGGCTCTAAGCACTATGGGACTTAACTTCTGAGGTCATCAGTCCCCTAGAACTTAGAACTAATTAAACCTAACTAACCTAAGGACATCACACACATCCATGCCCGAGGCAGGATTCGAACCTGCGACCGTAGCGGTCGCTCGGCTCCAGACTGTAGCGCCTAGAATCGCACGGCCACTCCGGCCGGCGGGCAGCGAAATCCGTGCATTGCGCCTCAAACGGCGCGGCCACTCGGCGCGGCGACCCATTGACGGATGCGCTCTGTGGGAAGCAGTACGCGGATGATGGGGACGTATTGATGCAGTAACGCGTTAGCTGCGACGTACCATGCAGGCAAGCATGTCCTCCCACGAAGGTAGCATAACGCCATCGGAATGAATGGAGATATGTTGAAAAATGGGGTTTTGTAGCGAAAAGAGTGGGGGAATAATATGGTGTATTGGAATTCCGAATAAAACCAACTCCCTTTCAGAAAAAAAAGTGTTACATTACTTACTGGACGCCCCTCACATAAAAGCTAAAGCCTTTTAACGAGGAAAAAAAAAGGGATGATCAAAAAGTATCCGTTTGAGGGCTTTGCTGCAGCGTATATGCAACGTAGAGCGACTCCGATGCGGGAATGTAAGTAGCCACATGCAGACAAAGGATTAGTGTGGCACTCGTAACTTCGCGGCGTGTATGCGCTAAATGCAGAGACGTGAACTATGGTCGCGTTATTACCAAATCCATCCAAAAAGGAGCAACAGGCTTTCATTCTCTTCTTGGCTCACAAACACAGGTAGACATCCATCAGAGAATAAATAATATGTATGACACAGCATGTCTGTCAAAATTCACTGTTGTGTAATTGTGCGACAAGTTCTGTGTTGCTGCTTCATGATGATGTATGCGCCCCCTAAATGCAAATGTCGTAATGTAGAAGTTACGCCTGCTCAAGTGGGAGACAGTTGAGCGGACGCCTTAGGTCCCTTAAAAAAGGCCTTAAGTGTCGACGATTCCTGCCAGACGAGGATTTGCAGCAGGCAGTTACAGACTTCTTCACGCAGCAGGACACGGCGTTCTACCAAGGTGGTACGAGTATCTCCAACCTAGTGATTAGGTGAGATGATTGACTCAATGCATAGGACAATTTTTCCTGATTGACATAACGGTTCGAGACTGTACGAAATGGTTCAAATGGCTCTGAGCACTATGGGACTTAACTTATGAGGTCATCAGTCCCCTAGAACTTAGAACTACTTAAACCTAACTAACCTAAGGACATCACACACATCCATGCCCGAGGCAGGATTCGAACCTGCGACCGTAGCAGTCGCGCGGTTCCAGACTGTAGCGCCTAGAACCGCTCGGCCACCCCAGCCGGCGAAACTGTGCGGCCTTCAAACGGATTCTTTTTGGTCGCCTCTTATATTATCAGATAGCAGTGTCTGGTAAATTTCTGGAGCCTAGCAAATCATTTGAATACTTAATGGTAACATTAAGAAAAAGATTTCAAATGAAATGAACGATTGAAATCAGCACTAAGACCGTCAATAAAAAGAAAAAAAATCTTTGATCTTTGCAGGATTCTAGGGAAGTTTAGTTGTTCTCTTGAGAAAATTGGCTACAAAACTCTAGTTTTATTCTTGACTACTGCTGCAGTACTTATCAAGTTGACATTATGGAGTTACTCTCATGGTAGCCGAAAACAGAGATTGCTCTACCGAGTCCTTACAACACCCATTGTATCTACTACAGACGCTGCTTACACTAGCGTACTACAGCTCAATACCCATCATGATGTAGGTGCACTGTAATTACTAGTTTATTTGTAAGTAGGTTTTGCCTTGGATGACTTCGAAGGAATTCAGTGAAGACTGTCAGTATAGATTGGGGCGCTGCATTTAGCGGTTCCCATCGAGTGGCGGATGCCTTACATACACTGGGAGTTTAATATTATCCATTATAGATATGAGGGAACATTTGAGTGTTTTTAAATGGGTAACATTCAACCGCAATTTTTGTCCTATACACAATGCTTTCATCACCAAGTTGTAAAACTGAGCTCATGAGATGAAAAGCTGTCAACACAATTGCATCGTTCACAAAATAAAATTGTATAAAAACAAATTGGACTATGTACGACGAGGACCCATAGTCCAACGTGTTTTTGTTCCATTTTATTTTGTGAACGTCACACTTACGTTTGTTGACTTTTTAGCGTTTTAACCTCATGAGATAAGTTTTACCACTTGATTATGAGAGCGCTGTCTCTCGAAACGCCTTGTTGAATTGTGGGTAGGACAAAAATTACGGTTGAATGTTACCAATTATTACTGTGTAAACACTGAGATTCACACTTTCCCTTCACTTCCATAATCATTCAAAACAACGTAAACAATACAGAACACTGTACCTCAGAAGTACCCAACCCTTTCACCCACACAATGCACTTCCGGACTTGCGGTTCTGAGAAAGGCAAAGACAATCTAGCTGGAGTAGACCCCAGGGAGGCACAATTGTGCGAGGTTTACATTGTCATCACGCTTAGTTATCTACAGCGTGCTTACAATTGTTGAACTTCCTCTACAGGCGAGTGTAGACGGAAAACTGTTTACCATAGTGGTAGCTAACTTTAAAGGAATGATGTTCAGACTGAGCGCTGCAGGATTTGTAGTGTTAATAGTGTCAGTGTCATGACTTGTCGTTGGCCACGGGCTCTGCTACGGCGAAGTAGGTTTGTAACACAAGCACCAGTGCGCATTAAAGTTGTCAGCGTGGATACAGTCATGGTGGGCATGGCTTTACTCGTAAAGCTGTTTTATCAAAACAACAGCAATAGTTCCGTTGCTCTTCACGAGCATCGACGCGTTAAAGGAATAGGAGACGCCCCCTTCACGCACCGAATTAACTGGCGATTAGGGAATTGCTCCTAGGAGAGGACGACGGCCAACTGTGCCACAAATTGTTGAAGAAGTTACTGTTGCTATGGCTAAGAATGCTGGACTCAGTGTTCGTTCTTCAAGCAATGCACGAGCTGTGTCACAACAGCTGAACATTCTACGGTTCACCATTCGAAAAGTACTGCGAACGCTTGAGAAATAAAAATAACTTTGCAATTGAGACTGATTCTTTACATAACTGTGAAATGGTATCTCTAGTGCGTTTCCAGGCTGTCGTGGATCCAGATAGTCGTCACACTGAGCAACATTTGTAGCCAGAACGTAAGCATGGTACGCAGTTAACGAATGTAACCCCCCTCATTTGGAAATTAAAATCTTTTTCTTTCAATGGTTTATTTGTTATTTCTCTTCCGCATGTACTTGCAAATGTTTCCACGAAGTCTTATTGCCCTATGATCACTCGTCTTTCATGGGGGACCTCTAAAGTGGCGGAAGTTTAATTACAACTACCCTCCACGTCAACGACTATACACCGTAAACGAAGTTACAAAACTACCGTAAGCTACCGTAGACTGTCAGAAGTAAGCGTAGACTACCGTAGCTTTGATCATTTAAAATTGTAACCACGTTATTTGTACGTTAGATATTGTTGCATACCTATCGGCCGTTACCTCATTTCGGTCGTTTTGTTTGCGTATGCACCCGGTCTCTCATTAGGTTTCCCTAGAAACCGGAAGCGGTGAACCGTACAGCAACTGAGTGTAATCTACAGAAAAATTTTGTTCTGCATAGGTATCCTCCTGCCTATTACTTAAAAATAAACAGTATTTATAGCTAATTATTTAATTCTGTTTTTATTCGAAAACTGTTGTTTTTTAAAGTGAAACAGAGGGATGTTGTAGTAGTGAAAATAAAAACATAGGCAACAGACTTATCAAATAGCACTAGAAAAATCATTTCTCAAGAGAAAGGTAAAATTAAAAGGAAAAAGACATATCAAACATCGTTTCAATACTTTGTCGAGCTTGTGAAACATGCTTCTGTTGCCGGCCGAAGTGGCCGTTCGGTTAAAGGCGCTGCAGTCTGGAACCGCAAGACCGCTACGGTCGCAGGTCCGAATCCTGCCTCGGGCATGGATGTTTGTGATGTCCTTAGGTTAGTTAGGTTTAACTAGTTCTAAGTTCTAGGGGACTAATGACCTCAGCAGTTGAGTCCCATAGTGCTCAGAGCCATTTGAACCATGCTTCTGTTATCCATAACCAACTTTTGCACTTATCAATAATAACAGGAAGCTTCTGCCTTTAATCGTTATGAAGAACGTTCTACTGCATACAAAATAACAATTACACAGATTTTTTATATTTGTACATGTAAGGTGTACTTGCATCAAAATTAATTGCTTTGGTAACATAAAAGAGCGAAAGTTACGCGATCAACTAATTGTTATTACTTAGACAACATAATTTAAATTTTGTACGAATATAAGGTACTCAAAGAACTAAAACTGAGCGATATATGATTATAATTATGTGCAAAACAAACAAACAAACAAAAATCAAAGAGAAGTCTCCGGCTCACAGTTTCTGTCTCACAATTCATTTACGTTTTTTCCCTACTAATGCTGCCAACACTAGCAGTAATCTTGCCACTTACTACATCATTTATATAGTATACCAAAATTAACGAACTGTAGTTTTGGTAGAGCGCAACTCTAGCCGCAAGCCACCTTATAACGTGTGGCGGAGAATCCTACGTGTACCTCTCTCATTTCCACCTATCCTGTTCCAGTCTCGAACGAAGAGTTCCTAGATAACAGAACGCAGCATGTCATTCTCAATGGAGAGAAGTCTTCCGAAGCAAGAGTGATGTCAGGTGTGCCGCAGGGGAGTGTTGTAGGACCGTTGCTATTCACAATATACATAAATGACCTTGTGGATAACATCGGAAGTTCACTGAGGCTTTTTGCGGACGATGCTGTGGTACATCGGGAGGTTGTAACAATGGAAAATGTACTGAAATGTAGGAGGATCTGCAGCGAATTGACGCATGGTGCAGGGAATGGCAGTTGAATCTCAATGTAGACTAGTGTAATGTGCTGCGAATACACAGAAAGAAAGATCCTTTATCATTTAGCTACAATATAGTTGGTCAGCAACTGGAAGCAGTTAATTCCATAAATTATCTGGGAGTAGACATTACGAGTGATTTAAAATGGAATGATCACATAAAGTTGACCGTCGGTAAAGCAGATGCCAGGCTGAGATTCATTGGAAGAGTCCTAAGGAAATGCAATCCGAAAACAAAGGAAGTAGGTTACAATACACTTGTTCGCCCACTGCTTGAATACTGCTCACCAGTGTGGGATCCGTAACAGGTAGGGTTGATAGAAGAGATAGAGAAGATCCAACGGAGAACAGCGCGCTTCGTTACAGGATCATTTAGTAATCGTGAAAGTGTTACGGAGATGATAGATAAACTCCAGTGGAAGACTCTGCAGGAGAGACGCTCAGTAGCTCGGTACGGGCTTTTGTTGAAGTTTCGAAAACACATCTTCACCGAGGAGTCAAGCGGTATATTGCTCCCTCCTACGCACCGGATGATCAAAAAGTCAGTATAAATTTGAAAACTTAATAAACCACGGAATAATGTAGACAGAGAGGAAAAAATTGACATACGTGCTGGGAATGACATGGGGTTTTATTAGAAATAAAAAGACGCGTGAAAGATCTCTTGCGAGCGTCGTTTGGTGATGATCGTGTGCTCAGCCGCCACTTTCGTCATGCTTGGCCTCCCAGGTCCCCAGACCTCAGCCCGTGCTATTATTGGCTTTGGGGTTACCTGAAGTCGCAAGTGTATCGTGATCGACCGACATCTCTAGGGATGCTGAAAGGCAACATCCGACGCCAATGCCTCACCATAACTCCGGACATGCTTTACAGTGCTGTTCACAACATTATTCCTCGACTACTGCTATTGTTGAGGAATGATGGTGGATATATTGAGCATTTCCTGTAAAGAACATCATCTTTGCTTTGTCTTACTTTGTTATGCTAATTATTGCTATTCTGATCAGATGAAGAGTGTCGGACATTTTTTGAATGATTGTATTTTTTTGGTTCTAATAAAACCCCATGTCATTGCAAGCATGTGTGTCAATTTGTACCTCTCTATCTACATTATTCCGTGATTTATTCAGTTTTCAAATTTATACTGACTTTTTGATCACCCAGTATATCTCGCGAAGAGACCATGGGGATAAAATCAGAGAGATTAGAGCCCACACAGAGGCATACCGACAATCTTTGCTTTCCACAAACAATACGAAACTGGAATAGAAGGGAGAACCGATAGAGGGTACTCAAGGTACCCTCCGCCACACATCGTCAGGTGGCTTGCGGAGCATGGATGTAGATGTAGAAGCCCAGGGAGAACGATTCTGCTAAGTCTGGTTGTGAGCTCGGATCGCTCTAATTTTACATTCTATTTCTTTTCCCGAGATATACGCAGCAGGAAGCAATATACAAAACACCTCTCTTGCAACATCTACCAATGGAGTTGGTTGAGCAGCTCCCTGGCGCTGCTAGACAGTTTCAAATCAGGACACCTTCGAATTCGAAGTAAACGATTCGTTCTAGCGTTCTTAACTAAAAAGAAGGTTAAGCCAAGTGCAGTACGCAACGCCGACAGGGTACTCACCAGCCTCGAAGTTGTCCTTGAGCCTGCGCCACTGGCGCGCGTGGTGTATGGAGTAGATGCCCGTGACGAGGAAAAAGAGCAGGCAGGCGCAGACGGCGAGCGCGAGCACCACCACCTGCCAGTCCCACACCAGCGTCTCGGCCGTCGAGAACGGCTGCTGGTGCTGGTGCTGCTGGGCTTGAGGCTGCGCGTGGTGCGGCCGGGCCGTGGTCTGGGCCGGCGGCGGCGCAGAGTCCTCCTTGAGCTGCGCCGCCGACTCGGGCAGCATCGGCTTCCTGGCGTCCGGCATCTGGTGACCGGTGAAGTTGCGCTGGCGGTGCTCCTCGCGGTGCCGGCTGTGGGTGTGGCTGTGGAGGCCGTGCTTCCGCCCACCGCCGCCGTGCTTCCTGTGCTGCGACGTCTTGTTCCTCCGCTGCGAGGACAGCGACGACGTCCTGTTGAAAGTACCGAACCCGTCCTCCGCAGACGAGCTGTAGGACGATTCCTCCGCGAAGGACGAGGAAGAGGACGACGACGAGGAGGAGGAGGACCAGCGGGAGTGGTGGTGGTGGTGGCCCTGCCGCCTGCGCGCCGGCCGCGGAGTGTCTTCCGAGTGCTCTTCCGAGTGCGACGAGAACGCCGACGAGTCGAGCTCGGAGGAGGAGGACCACCCGTCACCGTGGCGGTGGCTCTTGCGGTGGTGATGGTGGTGGTGGTGATGGTGGCGGTGCGAGGGAGGCGCGGAGGTCCTATTGGAGCGCCTGGGCAGCCAGGACCAGTCGATCATGAGCTTGGAGATGGGTCCGCAGTCGGTGTCGCGGTTGACGGCGCAGGGCGCCAGAACTACCTGCCCGTCGGGGCACTGCGTGCAGGGCAGGCAGCGGCCGCGCCGCTCGTCCCAGAACTGCCGGTCCAGCGAGCACGATAGGCCCGCCCCGGAGCCGGAGCCGGAACCAGCACCAGTCGCTGCGGCCGCTGCTGTCACCGCCGCCACCACCAACAGCTGGCACACCGAAAACAACGGTGCGACTTGTACAGTTATGAAGAGGCACTGGTTCAAATGGCTCTGAGCACTAAGGGACTTAACGTCTGAGGTCATCAGTCCCCTAGAACTTAGAACTACTTAAACCTAACTAACCTAAGGACATCACACACATCCATGCCTGAGGCAGGATTCGAACCTGCGACCTTAGCGGTCGCGCGGTTCCAGACTGAAGCGCCTAGAACCGCTCGGCCACCGTGGAAGAGGCACTCTGCGCAACTTTAAGTCGACTTCTACATCTACGAAGGGCGTTGGGGTACAAAGTGTAGACGACCTCCAAGATGCTGTACTCCGGGCAACGGTCCGTGACGACGGAATGGCAAACAGTCTACACACTAGGCGACTGAATTTCTTTCACGGTCAAGAAAATCTACAGAGGAAAACGAAAAAGCAAAAAAGTAACGGTTCTTATCCAAGGTGTATACGCGGACAAAGAAAAAAAAAATCCTGGATATCTCCCGGATTTCCCGGTTAAAAATACATTTTCTCTCGGGTGAAAACGTACTTTTTCTCTGTTACCTGACAGAAAATTTTCTCTCGAAACTGTTTAACCTATCCATCTTTAGAATGGTTATGGTTTTATACACAGGCATACAATTTCCGGCACTTTAGAAAACGAAACATAGGAGGAAAAAAAAACGTTTTGGAAAGATCTTTGATGTGCAGTAACTCGTACGCTGCATATTTTCGTATTACGAAAGTAAGTATAAATTCGAATTCCACCAAACAGCGCATGTTACTTTCCGAAGCATTGAAATCAAGATTGCGATACGCTTTTGTAAGCCAGTCACAGCTCATGTCACGTGATTTTCACCAGCTGATGATACCAGGCATTGAGAGCTTATGACACGTGAAGAAGTCAGCCAATAGCAACATCACTGTTAAGTAGTGCGAACACACAAACGGAAAAGTTAATGTTTCAAATTAATATACACAGTGTTGCTACAAGAAATGTAAAGCTTTCACTTGTAATATTGGTCTATAATATTAATACGCTGGAAGAGAAGCTAAGCTTTCACATATAATGTTCTTCTTTTATGCATTTATTACAATTTAAGATATATCACACAAATGTGCCATTAAAAATTTTAATAACGACATAAATGTCTGTTCTTCTGGGCTCGAAATTCATCTAAATGGCTTGTCATCAAATAGTTTATTTTTAAATGAGAGTCAAACGTTCTTTGATTTAAGAAATTCAACGTACATTCTCGCACGTAGTTCAACTTGCGTAAAAGGAAATTTTCTTTGATGGTAACGCTTTTCAAACCCCCATTCTGAATATTTTCCCGCGACCTGTTAGAAATAGGTGCGCTTCTGCAGTTGCCAGAGAGCGCCAGATGACAGGCGTCACCGCGCTTGCGCAGCTACGATGTCGTAGGGAGCCGTATGTTCCTACGTTTAAAACATTAAAAGATCTTACATTAGGCCATAAAAGAAACAAGACATTCGAACCTGCTGCTTACACAGCCAACAGCCACATTTCTGTAGCCAGAAGCGGGAGAAGGTACTACTCAACTGCGCATACGCATGATTCCGCTTGTAACTGCTAAAACGAATCTAATGTAAAAAGTTGTGACGTCACGTTCATCGGAGGCAATTTGTTGTTATGAATCATTGCACATTCTTCCTAGAGCCTTTGACAAGTTTTGCTGTTGGCAGACGCTTGTATCAGCACTTTCTTTTGTTGCTGTATATGGCGCATTTACTTTGCAGTTTAAAATTTTATTTTCGTTTTCACTCGTTCATGTTTTATTGCTCAACTATTATTCTGCAGTAGCGGGATACAGTAATATTCTTTGTTAGAGTATCGGTTCTTACCAGTCAAAATTACAAACATTTAACTGAAAACAATGACAAATTCCCGGAATTCTAAAATATTCCCGAGTTTTTCTCGGTTTTTTTCCAGGGTGAAAAAATTCCCGGGTTTTTCCCGGATCTCCCGGTTGTCCCGCATTGTGTACACCCTGTTATCAGAATCACCTGACAAGAGATATCGGAACTTGTGTCCGTATCTTACAACTAAATGTTGAAGGCTTAAGCCGAGACAAATGCGAACAATTGAGTAGGACGGCTAAAGATAACCACACAGAAGTTATAAAAAAAAACCTAGAAATAACCAAAGATAAAAAATCGAAATAACATATTAAGAAAGCTGACTGGAACCTTCTTGGGAGCTCAAGCTGACACCGTAAGCACCGCAGTACAATCTCTTGTTTACTCGTGGCAGAATACTGCGCCCCAGTCTGGTACAAGAGCACACACACGAAGATAATAGACGTCCAGCTTAATACCACCATGAGGATTGTCTCAGGAACTCTGCAATCAACTCCACTTCCCTGGCTTCATGCCCTTTGCAAACATAGCTCCTCCCTTCCTCAGAAGGCAACAAGCAGCTATCCGAGAATGGAAGAAAATTAATGACCCCTCTGTCTCTGAAGATATACCTATCCGAAAAATATTGGACCATCTACCAACTACACGCCTAAAATCCAGGAAACCTTTATGCGAAGTCGAAATCCTCAAATTCCCAGAAAGGTACGAGATAGCAAGGGAATGGAGGCAATACTGGTCGCTGAATAATCACCATCCACTCATCACTGATTTTGATCCTTCGATACAGGTGGAAGGTATGCAGATGCCCAGAAGAACTTGGTGCAGACTTAATCGTGTGAGGACTAACCACGTCAGGTGCAAGGCCATTCTCCACAAATGGAAACTCACTGATGACCCACGATGTGACTGTGGTGCAGAAGAATAAACAATCCCTCACCTGATCTTCGAATGTCCTGCGAGGAGGTTTGAAGGAGAATGGAGGGATATCATGAATTCTACTCCACGTGCTGTTCAGTGGGTGACCTGCTTAGATGTGCACTTGTAATAGCTGCAACGGCTGTCTCCCTAATCTTACGCATATTGTTGTTTGCAATCAATCATTTAATAATATATTTGTAATTCGATTATTATATTAACTAATAGTTTGTGTGCAATTTTACTCTGTAGATGCCATACGCTAAATAAAATAAAATAAATAAACGAAGGGCATTCAGTAAGTAATGCAACACTTTTCTTGTAGGACAATTTCCGCTGAATAAAAGAGGAATTTACTGTGGGACATCGTGGAACAAGTTCCGATAGGTTGCGGCGCTATACGTAGCTTTCAAAATGGCGTCTGTAACAGTGATGCGCCACAAGCAGAGAGCTGTTATCGCTCTTGGAGGAAAACCAGGCATCACAGATATTCATAGGCGCTTTCAGAATGACTACGGAGACTTGGAAGTGGACAAAAGCACGGTGAGTCGTCGGGCGAGACGTCTGGCATCAACGCAACAAGATCGCGCAAACCGTTCCGATCTCCCGCGTGCCGGCCGACCGTACGCAGCTGTGACTGCTGCAGTGTTGGAACATGTGGACACTCTAATTCGAGGTGATCGACGGATCACAGTAAAAAACCTCGCTGCTCAGATAGACGTCTCTGTTGGCAGTGCTGACACTCGTGCATCTGTTGGGGTATTCAAAGATGTGCGCCCGCTGAGTTTCTCGCCGCTTAAAAGAAGACCGTCAACAGCAATGAAGGACCATCTGGGCTGAATTTCTTGTGCGTTAAGAAGTTAGTCGTGACAATTTTTTGTCGAACATCTTCACAGGCGCTGAAATACGGGTTCATCACTTCGGCAAAACGGCAATCCACCACCTCCTCTCCGAAGAAAAAATTCAAGGCCACAGTCTGAGCAGGTGAAATCATCGCGACGGTCATCAGGGATTCTATACTGTCTATTACGTCTGATGTCCTCCTTCGTGATGCAGTGGTCATCTTGGAAATGTATTGAGCTACCATCAGGAAGTTGAAGAAACGATTCGCATCGTGTTCGTCGCCACAACAATGCAAACAAACTTCTCCATGGCAACACAAGGTCTCACAAAAATCTGTGCACACGATAGGAACTCACAAAACTTCATTGGATTGTTCTTCAATTGGCTCTGAGCACTATGGGACTTAACTTCTGAGGTCATCAGTCCCCTATAACTTAGAACTACTTAAACCTAGCTAACCTAAGGACATCAGACACATCCACGCCCGAGGCAGGACCGTAGCGGTCACGCGGTTCCAGACTGTAGCGCCTAGAACCGCTCGGCCACTCAGGCCGCCCGATTGTTCTTCTTCATCCACCTTATAGACCGGACCTCACAAATGACGACTTCCATCTGTTTGGCCTAATGAAGGATGCAGTCCGCCGGAAGCAGTATGCGAATGATGGGGAGGTTACTGACGCAGCAGAACTTTAGTTCCCAAGTCGACCGGCGGAGTGGTACCACGCGGGCGTACGAGTCCTCACAGTGAGGTGACGTAGGGCCGTCGCAATTCAACGGAGATCATGTTGATTTTTTTTCTTTTTCTTTATTTTACAAGTCTAGTTCAGTAGGACCAAATTGAAGAGCTATTTTCCATGTCATGGAACGTGTCAGGACATGAAATTACAACAGAAAAGTAATAATAGATCAAACAAAATGTTTATGTATCCAAAGAGGACGACAAGTTGAAAGTGTATATAAACGCAATCAACAGTATAACACGGGGCACAGCTTAATTTTTCAAGGAATAAATAGGGTTTTGTAGCCAAATGAGTGGGTAATAATTTGATGTATTGGAATTTTTAATAGAACCAACCTGCTTTAAAAAAAATGTCTTTCACTACTTATTGAACGATCGTCGTACATATACACTCTGCAAGCTACTTACAGTGAGCGGTGAAGAGCACTTTGCATATCAATCTCACTTCCTTCCTTTTCTGTTATAAGCGTGAATAGTTCGCGGTGAAAACGATTGTAAGCCCCTGTGTAGTATCTGGAAATATGCAGAGACAAGCTGATACCGAAGGTCTGGGGTCATATAGGGTTACTCAACAATATGTAGTTCGTTGGCGGCTGAAAGTAGTACTGTTCCGCAGCAAACTCATCCCGGGTAATTAATACGGATACGTACGAGTCTGCTCGTCAAGTGTTGCACGATTGTACATTTAAAAATTAATATATAACATGTCTGCAAGGAACCTTGCAATCAGGTTTGACAATGTATTGCAGTCGTAATCGGATAATATCAATTAACATACCTTGGTTAATGAACTTCTTTATTTATTCTTTGCATAGCACTACAAACTTCCACTGAGACGAACCTTGACTACAGGATACAGAGAACTCCAAAAATTACGAAGAGTTTGGAAACATTAGATTCTGCTTCAAAGCCATTGCCTTCAAAGCCATTCCCCACTTTCAGAAACAGGACTAATATCTATTCACAAGTAATATATTAAAAAGTTATGAAGGCCTCTCTGCCCTCGCATATTATTTGATTAAAATTTTTGATCATACTAAAGAAGCATCGTCAGCGTTAATTTTACGTTATTAGTAAATAAAGTGTACTGCAGTTCTAGCATAAAAATTGTGATGCCTATGTAAAAAGTATGTGAATAGTTCGTCACTGATACCAAAAATATCCCACAGTGAGTGAAGAATTTTAAAAATAAAAGTGATAAAATTTACAAACGTTGTGGTTATTTTCTGTTTACTTTTAATATATCTTTGAAATGATCTATCCTTTAACAATTTTTAAAGGTTTACTTTTCACATCTTTCGATGTCTATAGCATTTGTTTCTATGGTTGTGTAGAGTTGGTTCATCTCTGTTAGCTTGGACTATACTGATATACTCGTACTTGTTTCTCATAGTCAGTTTTTTGAAACTGCACTGTTATTTGCCATGTGAGGTAAGTCTAGAGCATCATTACCACCACAAAATTGCTACCTAAAACGACATGCTGGTGTTTGACATGCAAAAGGTATCCCGAACAAGAGTTTCACTCTGCAGATGAGTGTGCGCTGATAAGAAACTTCCTGACAGATTAAAACTGTGTGCCGGACCGAGACTCACACCCGGGACCTTTGCCTTCCGCGGGAAGTGCTCTACCGTCTGAGCTACCCAAGCGCGACTCACACCCCCTCCTCACAGCCTCACCTCTGTCAGTACCCGGTCCCCTACCTTCCAAACTTCACAGAAGCTCTCCTGTGAACCTGCCAGGAAGTGTCATTATCAGCGCACACTCCGCTGCAGCGTGAAAATCTCATTCTGGAAACATCCCCCAGGCTGTGGCTAAGCCATGTCTCCGTAATATCCTTTCTTCCTGGAGTGCTAGTTCCGCTAGGTTCGCAGGAGAGCTTCTGTGAAGTTTGCAAGGCAGGAGACGGGGTACTGGCAGAAGTGAGGCTGTGAGGAGGGGGTGTGAGTCGTGCTTGGGTAGCTCAGACGGTAGAGCACTTCCCGCGGAAGGCAAAGGTCCCGAGTGCGAGTCTCGGTCCGGCACACAGTTTTAATCTGTCAGGAAATTTCATGAAACAGGTAGATTGTTCCAATAACTAGTCCACATTTCCTACTATTTTTTGGCTTAATAATATGACAAACAGCAATATACGTATCCACGCAGGACTTCGTACTGTACATGTAAAACAAATCGAAAATCTAGTTCCTCAGATTGAATTTTCCGAAAAGTATATTAATACAAAATTCATAAGCATCATAACCCTGCTAGGCGAAGAAGAAATTCTCTCACAATGTCACGTGGTCCAATCTCACACAAACAAATCATCAAATATAAATTGTTGAGGTTTTTGTGGCCACTTGTTGACCTATTGCCTTTTGGCTTCTGTCTCGACATCTGCGCCCGACGTTCCTTCAGTGATTTTGCTGATCTTTCTGAGAAGCCGTGGTGTGGAACAGCTTGGTGACTTCCTAAACCATCTGAGCAGTCTCCACGCCAAAATTAAACATACTGCGGAGGTAGGAAAGTATCAACAGCTACCCTTTCCGCATGTGGTTGGTTACGGCAAATATGAGAACCTGGGCCACAGCATGTACCGAAACCCGGCAGAGAAACATTCAAACCATCTGCTGAGCCAGAAAATAGGAATAACCAATAGGCTCGCAAGGCGCGCAAGACGAATGTGAGGGCCGCACATCTCGGACGCAATGTGCAAAAATTGGCATGCGTTTTGAGAAGTAACGGGTACACCGCTAGTTGTATAAGAAATGTCACGAATTAATAGTTAGCAGAATTCTTCCAGTTTTTCTTCTGTCTCTTTATTACTATTGATTGATCGTACATGCCTATTCCCATTTCCACTTCCCTATCGATTTTGATTTCTTTCTATTAAATCAGAATTCTTACGAACCTTCCCGTTGACAACTAACCATCCTTGATTTTGTTTTTTAAAAAAAAAAAAAAAAAAAAACCATAACGTTGTGTCAGAAATTCTGAGGGTTTAACTTAATGGAGCGTCAAACTAAAGTCTCAGAAATCAGAAAGGTGTGCTAAATAATTCAAACAAGAGGCGGTAGAAAGTTATCTGTGTGCTTAAAAACCATCGTACCTACTGAACAATCCAAGCACGACTTCCAACTCGTCTTCGCAGTTTCAATTCTGACAGAATCGTCAGTACTTTACAGGCTTCACACAAGTTCTCTTGCAGACATTCGTGTAGAGGTAAAACCAGAAATAAAGCTATTGGATGAGTCATGAGTCGTACCTGGATAGCTGAGTTGGTAAGCGCGAAAAGTAAGGGTCTTAAGAGTCTCTGCCCGAGACACAGTTTTCATCTTTCATAGTCTTTCTCCAGAGGAAGCCCGATGCAACAGGGCCGAAATATCGGTTGTTTTATAATATGAGGCAGCAGTAGACCCAGAAAAACTGTAATGAGACTGACCTAGTGCTCGCGAGTAGTGCAGTTCTAATCACTATTTAGTCATTCTTAGTAACGTTTCCTTCATTCCGCCATTTCTCTCTTCACCACAACGACCATCGTAATGCAACTCAGCTACTGACTTTCTGACATCAGCGAGACGTTAACGTCTAATGTTTCTGTCGTGTTCCTTTCAATGCCAAGCTTTGCTGTCTACATTACAGGCCATTAAAATTGCTACACCAAGAAGAAATTCAGATGATAAAAGGGTATTCATTGGACAAATATATTATACTAGAACTGACATATGATTACATTTTCACGCAAATTGGGTGCATAGATCATGAGAAATCAGTACCCAGAACAACCACATCTGGCCGTAACAACGGCCTTGATATGCCTGGGCATTGAGTCAAACAGAGCTTGGGTGGCGTGTACAGGCACAGCTGCCCATGCAGCTTCAACACGATACCACAGTTCATCAAGAGTGGTGACTGGCGTATTGTGACGAGCCAGTTGCTCGGCCACCATTGACCAGACGTTTTCAATTGGTGAGAGATCTGAAGAATGTACTGGTCAGGGCAGCGGTCGAACATTTTCGGTATCCAGAAAGGCCCGTACAGGACCTGCAACATGCGGTCGTGCATTATCCTGCTGAAATGTAGGGTTTCGCAGGGATCTAATGAAGGGTAGAGCCACGGGTCGTAACACATCTGAAATGTAACGTCCACTGTTCAAATTGCCGTCAATGCGAACAAGAGGTGACCGAGACGTGTAATCAATGGCACCCCATACCATCACGCCGGGTGATTCGCCAGTATGGCGATGACGAATACACGCTTCCAATGTGCGTTCAGCGCGATGTCGCCAAACACGGATGCGACCATCATGATGCTGTGAACAGAACCTGGATTCATCTGAAAAAAAAACGACGATTTGCCATTCGTGCACCCAGGTTCGTCGCTGAGTACACCATCGCAGGCGTTCCTGTCTGTGATGCAGAGTCAGGGGTAACCGCAGCCATGGTCTCCGAGCTGATAGTCCATGCTGCTGCAAACGTCGTCGAACTGTTCGTGCAGATGGTTGTTGTCTTGCAAACGTCTCATCTGTTGACTCAGGGATCGAGACGTGGCTGCACGGTCCGTTACAGCCATGCGGATAAGATGCCTGTCATCTCGACTGCTAGTGATACGAGGCCGTTGGGATCCAGCACGGCGTTCCATATTATCCTCCTGAACCCACCGATTCCATATTCTGCTAACAGTCATTGGATCTCGACCAACGCGAGCAACAATGTCGCCATACGATAAACCGCAATCGCGATAGGCTACAATCCGACCTTTATCAACGTCGGAAACGTGATGGTACGCATTTCTCCTCCTTACACGAGGCATCACAACAACGTTTCACCAGGCAACGTCGGTCAACTGCTGTTTGTGTATGAGAAATCGGTTGGCAACTTTCCTCATGTCAGCACGTTGTAAGTGTCGCCACCAGCGCAAACCTTGTGTGAGTGCTCTGAAAAGCTAATCATTTGCATATCACAGCATCTTCTTCCTGTCTGTTTAATTTCGCGTCTGTATCACGTCATCATCGTGGAGTAGCAATTTTAATGACCAGTCGCGTATTTTGTTTTTTGTGTCAAATATTCTTGGATGTCATTTCCCCTTCCTATATTTCACTAATGCTGTCCCACGAACTTCTGCCACCGCTCATTCTTGCATAATCTCTTAATTTTAAATCACTGAAGGAAAAACTGCATAAGCCATACTTTTTGAATGAATACTTTACTTAACCGTAACTTGTTTTGGGCCTCCGGTCAATGTCAGACGGCAACAAGGATTGTTCAGACAAATTTCACATTTTTGTCTTATAACAAAATGGAAAAATCGTGTTTTTCTGATTCACAAAAGTTCTAACATCATATGCAAAGTATTTACTTTTGACAACGTTTTCTTTTATGCATTACATCATAGAGGTGTGCTTCGCCGAGAGGTGACATTCTAACCATGAGCTAAGGACAAGATGGCGGAAATAGGTGTTTATATTAGACGCCACATCATCTATGATCGTGGGCCGTGGCGGCTCGCTAAGAGCTGATCTTCCACCGAAAGCAGAACCTTTGGTCGGCCGCCGTAGCAAGCGAGGTGGCGCAGTGGTTTGCAAAAAATGGTTCAAATGGCTCTGAGCACTATGGGACTCAACTTCTGAGGTCATTAGTCCCCTATAACTTAGAACTACTTAAACCTAACTAACCTAAGGACATCACACACATCCATGCCCGAGGCAGGATTCGAACCTGCGACCGTAGCGGTCCCGCGGTTCCAGACTGACGCGCCTAGAACCACCCGGCCACTTCGGCCGGCTGTGGTTTGCACACTAGGCTCGCATTCGGGAGGACGACGGTTCATACCCGCGTCCGGCCATCCTGATTTAGGTTCTCTGCGGTTTCCCTAAATCGCTTCAAATGCTGGGGTGGTTCCTGTGAAAGGGCACGGCCGGTTTCCTTCCCCATTCTTCCCTAATCCGAGTTCGTGCTCCGTCTCTAATGACCTCGTTGTCGACGGGACGTTAAACACCGATCTCCTCCCCGTCGGCCGCCGTACGAGGACAGGGCGCTCGGGGAGCGGGGTGCTGGCTCGCGAGAGAAGCAAGTTAGGCTGTGTCGGTGGAGTGGAGACCGGGTCTGGCGAAAGAGTTTGCGAAGCCCAGTACTGCAGCGTGCAGCTTGGCAGTTGCGGCCCGCATTGTTCTGGCCCTACCAGTGCGTTGTCGTCATCATCATCATCCTTAAATTGGAGCCGTGGATTTGTCGAACATCCCGTTGCATGCAACATTTTATTTTATTTTCTACGGCCTTTCCTCTTGGTGTCTCGGGCCGAACTTGAAAGGAATGAAGATTGTACTTTGGAAGGTGAGGTATAAAATGTCTTTTCACTCTCAATCCATGTTCCGTGACCGCCTTGTCCTGATCTTTCACTTGTTGGTGTGTGGGAGAAAGACAGACTCTCAATTACGATTAGAGCCTTGCTGATAAAAAATCGTAACACCAGGAAGGACTTGTGCACCATAAACGGAAGTTGGCAGGCATTTTTCTACTTCTTATAAACGGTCGTGAGCGTTAGTTGCCTTTTGAGATTGGACGTAGTGAGCTGATGAGAGTGAAGAATGACTTCAAGGTGACAGAGAATGCATTATCATCTCCTCAACGAGGTCGTGAAATAGGACTACGAGAAGCTGGACATTCCTTCTGCGACATTGCAGAAAGACTTGACAGGAATACAGCCGCAGTACGTGATTTCTGACAGCAGTGGAGCCGGCCGAAGTGGCCGTGCGGTTAAAGGCGCTGCAGTCTGGAACCGCAAGACCGCTACGGTCGCAGGTTCGAATCCTGCCTCGGGCATGGATGTTTGTGATGTCCTTAGGTTAGTTAGGTTTAGCTAGTTCTAAGTTCTAGGGGACTAATGACCTCAGCAGTTGAGTCCCATAGTGCTCAGAGCGATTTGAACCATTTTTTTTGACAGCAGTGGTCACGAGAATGTACGGTCGCAAGAAAACCGGACTCCGGACAGTCACATGGCACTACCGAGAAGCACGACCATCATGTTCGGCTTATGGCTGTGGTGCACTGTACTGCATCTGGAGCAGCAATCTGAGTAGCAGTTGGTATCAAAGTGATACAACGAACAGTAATAAATCGGTTACTTCAAGGACAGCTTCGAGTCAGACGCCCTGTAGCTTGCATTCCACGGATCCCAAACCACCCCCATTTGCGATTTCAGTGGTGTCAAGTGAGAGCTCCTTGGAAGGGAGGGTAGAGGTCTGTTGTGTTTTCTGATGAAAGTTCGTTCTGTCTCAGTGTCAGTGATGGCCGTGTGTTGGTAAGTAGGCGTCCAGTTGAGGGCATGTAACCAACCTGTCTGTGTGTTAGACACACTGGACCTACACCTGGAGTTATGGTCTAGGAGATGATTTCGTATGACAGGAGGAGCACTCTCGTCGTTATATCACGCACCCTGACTCCAAATTTGTGTGTCAATCTGGTGAGTCGAACTGATGTGCTGCCATTCAAGAACAGCATTGGGTTCGGTTGTTTTGGGGGAAGAGACCAAACTGCGAGGCCATCGGTCTCATCGGTTTAGGGAAGGACGGGGAAGGAAGTCGGCCGTGCCCTTTCAAAGGAACCATCCCAGCATTTGCCTGGAACGGTTTAGGGAAATCACGGAAAACCTAAATCACGATGGCCGGACGCGGGATTGAACCGTCGTCCTCCCGAATGAACAGCATTCCAAGGGGTGTTTTCCAACAGGACAACTATCGCCCACGTACCACAGTTGTAACCCAACAAGCTCGACAGAATGTTGGCATGTTGCTCGGTCTACTCGATCGCCAAAACTGTCCCCAATCGAGCACATATGGGATATCATCGGACGATAACTCCAGCATCATCCACAAACAGCATTAACCGCCACTACATTTACCGAAAAAGTGCAACAGGCATGGAACTCCATCCCACAAACTGACATACGACACCAGTACAGGACATTGCATACACGTTTGCAAGCTTACATTAAACATTCGGGCGGCTACACCGGTTATTAATGTGTCACCATTTCAAATTTGCAATAGCTTATTTCGCGCTTACATTAACCTGTGATCTTGCAATGTTAATAACTTAACTATGTTATCTAGACAAATTTATTCCCGAAATTTCATTACTATACATTAATTATGTTTTGGTGTTGTGTTTTTTTGCGTTAGGGTACTTATATGTATACGCACTATTGTTCTTAAGACCGTATGTGAGGGGTTTCAATTAATCTTCATAGCGCTTTGCTTGCGTAAGGAAAAATGTTCAAATGTGTGTGAAATCTTATGGAACTTGACTGCTAAGGTCATCAGTCCCTAAGCTTACACACTACTTGACCTAAATTATCCTAAGGACAAACACACACACCCATGCCCGAGGGAGGACTCGAACCTCCGGCGGGACCAACCGCAAAGTCCATGAGTGCAGCGCCCCAGACCGCTCGGCTAATCCCGCGCGGCGCATAAGGAAATTATGTGTATTTAGTATCTTTTAGTGTGGTCCACGTAGCCCGTTAAATCTATGGTGTGTCCTATGTCACCGTGTGGTTGTGCCGGTTGATGTCCAGGGCATGTTATTTACCTGTCAGTTTGCTGACGGGAGAGACGCAATCTGTAAGTCAGCAGGGTTTTTCACTTCTCACGCTTTGTAAATCGTAATCAGAACATTTCGCCCCTCGGGGCGCTGAGTTGTTTGTAGTATTCCATTTAATGAAGTTAATATTTTTATTGTAATAGAATATCCTTTGTGTTTATTCATACCTGTTGTGAGGCCTAGGGCGAAAATTGTTTAAAACGTTTAGTTGTCATATTTCTTAGTCGTCACTGGTTACTAAGGTGACTGAATTGAAGGCGCCCTTGTATTTCGGCCGATATTTGCGACTGTCATTCTTAAAGACTTGGTTAACATTATTGCACCCAGGCTGTACTTCAGCATCTTGTTTTTCCGCTCTGTGCGGGCCATGTGGAGATCCGGTATTTCTACCTTAACTAGTAAGATATTCTGTATCTGAGGTGCGCCTGACATATTTGTTACTTCAAGTTCGGTTGGGCTCTTCCAGCCGCAGGAGCATGCTCCTGTCCCTTCGAAGCGTTCGGTCGGTTCCATCGGATAACTTGTTTCCGAAAAGGCAACATACACATCGGGAAAGCTAGCCAATGCGCGCAACGGAGGTAAAGAGTTTCTCGGTCTGTACACAAAGCCTGCCCCTCTCAATGTGCGAATGGCGTAGGCAAATGTATTGTCAAACATTATTGTGTACACTTTCGGATCCGTGGCTGTGAGATTTGGTCTAATAGTTGTATTTGCTATCCCGCCAGAGTCTGATGTGTCACCTGTTATAGAGTATCAGCGAAAGAAGTTGTTTCAATAGTCAATTTACTTAAAAGTAAAATTTTAGTACTGAATGTTTAAAATTTTTTCTTGCTGACAAGTTTGCATCAGTTAATTATTCTTAGGGTCTCTTTGGGTTTTTATCTAATTAATTACTTGTTTGTTTTTGGAAGGGACACTTATTTCCTGAAATAAAATTGAATGCTTAAGAAACTGTGGAAGTAAATGCTTTTCATGTTAGTACCCTGATAAAGGCGATAATTTCATGAGTATTATACTATTTATTGTTTTTAACCACTTTGGAGGCATGTTGTGCCATAATTAGAGGATCATTTGTCTTGTTAGTTTTATGGTACAACATTGTGTGGCTTTAATACTTTTTCTTTTTGTCAGATCTGGGTCAACTAACAATTTTAGTGGGCCCTTTAAATTTTCTTATTAATCAGATGCTCTTGTTAATAGCTGGTACTTGTTAATTATATAATAAAGGCCTGTTTGTATTTTTCTCAAACGGTGAATGTTGTTGAAGAGAAAAGCCCTGGGATACAGTCCTTCCATTCGAGCCCTTTCCCGGAGATCCTAAAGGCGCCAAGGCCCACACCAAATCAGACAGGCTGCCCAGACAACAGTGTGGTACACAAATGGAATACTTGTACCGCTATGATATCTAATACTGTAAAGATTCTTATTTTTAGTCAAGGTCGATTTTTAAAAATACTGATAATTTTCAATGAAGAATTTTTTTCCTTTTCGTTCAGTGCAATTTGTGGTTTTTCTTGATTAACTGGTGCAATTTGTGGTTTTTCTTGATTAACTGAGCTAGCTATGGTAATACACTCATTCCGTCTCTGTGATTACAAAACCATAAAAGTTGGATGAATGTTCGAGGCTTCTTTTGGTTCCTTCAGTCTAGTTAGTGATCCAAGATGAAATCCGGTTTGTCTTGAACACTGAGGTGACAAACGTTGTGGGACAGCGATATGCACACATACAGACGACAGTAGTAGCGCATACACAAGGTATAATAGAGCAGTGCCTTGGCGGAGGTGTCATTTGTACTCTGGTGCTTCATATGAAAAGGATTCCGACGACGGGAATTAAAAGGCTTAAGAGCGCGGAATGGCAGTTGGAGCTAGACGTATGAGACATTCCTTTTCGGAAATCGTTAGGGACTTCAATATTCCGAGATTCACAATGTCAAATGTGTCCCGAGATACGAAATTTCAGGCTACGCAGCACTGGCTGACAGCCTTCTCTTAACGACCGAGAGCAGCGGCGTTTGTGGAGAGTTGTCGGTACTAGCAGACAAGCAACACTGCGTGAAATAACAGCAGAAATCAATGTGGTTCGTACGACCAACGTATCCGTTAGGACAGTGAGGCGAAATTTCGCGTCAATGGGCTATGGCAGCAGACGGCCGACTTCAAGTGCCTTTGCTAATAGCACGTCATCGCCTTAGAGAGGTCTTGGGCTCGTGACCATATCGGCTGGATCCTAGACAATTGGAAAACTTGGTCTGGTCAGATGAGCCCCGATTTCAGTTGGTAAGAGCTGATAGAAGGGCCCGAGTGTAGAGCAGACCATACTACGCCATTGATCCACGTTGTCAACGAGGGACTGTGCACGCTGGTGATGGCTCCATAATGGTGTGGGCTGCGTTTACATGGAATGGACTGGGTCCTCTGGTCCAACTGAACCGATAATTGATTGGAAATGGTTATGTTCGGTTAGTTGGAGACCATCCGGAGCCATTCATTGGCGTGATGTTCCTAAACAACGATGGAATTTTTGTGGATGAGAATGCACCATGCTACACAGCCACAATTGTTCGCGATTGGTTTGAAAAACATTCTAGACAACTGGGTCGAATGATTTGCTCATCCAGACCGTCACAAATGAGTCCCATCGAACATTTCTGGGTCAGTTCGTGCACGAAATCCTGCACCGCCAACACTTTAGCAATTACAGACGGCTATAGAGGCAGCACGGCTCAGTTTTTCTGCAGGGGTCTTCCAGCGACTTGTTGAGTTCATGACACGTCACGTTCCTGCACTACGTCGGGCAAAAGGAGATCCGACGCGATATTAGGAGATATCCCACGACTTTTGTCACCTCAGCGTATATTTCTTCCAATAAACTGATCTGCTCCTTTCTCATCAAAATATAGTATCTGTAAGTTTCCATTAGTGGTATTCTCTGCGTCTACATATTGGAAAATCTGAGAAGCAAATGTTTAAATCAGGAAGTCACTGGTTGTAGATGTTTTCCTTGAGTGTGACTAGGGCCTCCCGTCGGGTAGAGCGTTCGCCAAGTGCAAGTCTTTCGATTTGACGCCACTTTAGCGGCTTGCGCATCGATGGGAATGAGATGATGATGATGATTAGGACAACACAACACCCAGTCCCTGTGCAGAGAAAATCTCCGACCCAGCCGGGAGTCGAACCCGCGCCCTTAGGATTGACATTCTGTCGCGTTGACCACTCAGCTACCGGGAGCGGACTCCTTGAGTGACATTTACGAAAACAACCGTGGTGTTTTCAAACAATCATGGGTAAAAATAACATCTCAATGTACTGCTTCATCTCGTAGACAGTGAATAAAGAAGCACAAGATCGTCTCCGCACTCGCATAAAATACGCGGTTGCCTGCACCACGGAGAAATGTGCAGAAATAGTGGAAGAGCCAGCAAGTTCTGATAAGCAAACAGTGGGAAACATAAAATGAAATTGTAATTCAGCGGGCGGGGCAGCCTTAATGAGGCAGGTACTGAGAAGCAGGTCGCAGAGGATCAGGGTATTAAAATGTGATTTGGGCTCAGCCGGCGACACAAAGACGCCGCAGACAAGAGATAACAGGGGAGGGGTGAGCAGCTCCTTGCGGCGGCAGAGCGGCCGACGCCACAAAAGGACAAAAGAACGCTGCGCGCCGTATAATGAGATTTGAGAGCGCCGCCTATTCTCCGCACCCGGACGTGGATGCGTGGTCGCGTCTACGCTGTATATAGAGCCGCCCACAGCCGGAATAGGAAATACACGATCACGCGGCCGCTGCACGCGCATTCCTTTCCATCGTGACCGAAAAAAGTACAGGGGTTGGACAAATATGGAAAGATGGCGAGAAATGCATACTTGAACACAAATGCAGATGTTAGATATGCCTGCAGGTTGTGCTGTTCCATTTCACCACGAACGGCATCTCTAAAATGACCTCAATACGTTGCAAGTGTAAGTCTTGTTCAGAACTGCATTTTGTATAGTTGTGACTGCTTTATTACGGAACTACACCACTCCCCATTAAAATTGCTACACCAAGAAGAAATGCAGATGATAAACGGGTATTCATTGAACAAATATATTATACTAGAACTGACTTGATTAAATTTTCACGCAATTTGGGTGCATAGATCCTGAGAAATCAGTACCCAGAACAACCACCTCTGGCCGTAATAACGGCCTTGATACGCCTGGGGATTGAGTCAAACAGAGCTTGGACAGCGTGTACAGCTACAGCTGCCCATGCAGCTTCAACACGATACCACAGTTCACCAAGAGTAGTGACTAGCTTATTGTGACGAGCCGGTTGCTCGGCCACCATTGACCAGACGTTTTCAATTGGTGAGAGATCTGAAGAATGTGCTGGCCAGGGCAGCAGTCGACCATTTTCTGTATCCAGAAAGGCCTGTACAGGACCTGCAACATGCGGTCGTGCATTATCCTGCTGAAATGTAGGGTTTCGCAGGGATCGAATGAAGGGTACAGCCACGGGTCTTAACACATCTGAAATGTAACGTCCACTGTTCAAAGTGCTGTCAATGTGAACAAGAGGTGACCGAGAAGTGTAACCAATGGAAACCCATACCATCACGCCGGGTGATACGCCAGTATGGCGATGACGAATACACGCTTCCAATGTGCGTTCAGCGCGATGTCGCCAAACACGGATGCGACCTTCATAATGCTGTAAACAGAACCTGGATTCATCCGAAAAAATGATGTTTTATCATTCGTGCACCCAGGTTCGTCGTTGAGTACACCATCGCACACGCTCTTGTCTGTGATGCAGCGTCAAGGGTAACCGCAGCTACGGTTTCCGAGCTGATAGTCCATGCTGCTGCAAACGTCGTCGAACTGTTCGTGCAGATGGTTGTTGTCTTGCAAACGTCCCCATCTGTTGACTCAGGGATCGAGACGTGGCTGCGCGACCCGCTACAGCCATGCGGATAAGATGCCTGTCATCTCGACTGCTAGTGATACGAGGCCGTTGGGATCCAGCACGGGGTTCCGTATTACCCTCCTGAAACCACCGATTCCATATTCTGCTAACAGTCGTTGGATCTCGACCAACGCGAGCAGCAATGTCGCGATACGATAAACCGCAATCGCGATAGGCTACAATCCGACCTTTATCAAAGTCGGAAACGTGATCGTTCGCATTTCTCCTCCTTACAAGAGGCATCACAACGATTTTTCACCAGGCAACGCCGGTCAACTGCGCTTTGTGTATGAGAAATCGGTTGGAAACTTTCCTCAAGTCAGCGCGTTGTAGGTGTCGCCGCCGGCGCCAACCTTGTGTGAATGCTCTGAAAAGCTAATCATTTGCATATCACAGCATCTTCTTTCTGTCGGTTAAATTTCGCGTCTGTATCACATCACCCTCATGGTGTAGCAATTTTAATGGCCAGCAGTGTATGTAAATTCGAATGTGGGCAAATTGTTGGTGTTCGTACGGTAGGTGCTTCTGTAACCAAGGCAGCCGAAGTCTTCTTTCTTATAGAAGGGGTGGGTGAACCAAGCGATTTCAGCAGGGCCTAAGGTTGTGAAGAACGTCGTTCTGTTGCACATCGAACTGCAAACTGCCGTTTTGGACCGCGAAATGTATGTAAATGGACGCCCCAAGGGAAGGGGTAGTTTCACTGACACCCTCTATGCGACCTGCAAAGGCCTTTTCATGTCTATTCTGAGCAGCGGTGTCTCTGAAATCTATTCCTCGGCCAGCCGTAAGAAAACAGCGTTATTTCAGCATTGGACGTCCGGATTCTGATCTCCACTGTGGAGGCGTCAAGAGAAGTGATGGAATGTGGGTAAGAGTCTGTGTAACGACCTGCCCATCGTTTATACGTTCACGGTAGCGTTGAGCAGAATTTTGGCGAAATTTGGTGCTGATGTGACATCATTAATCCACCTTATACCTCACATGAACTTCTGAACTCTGGTCTTTTTTCGCATAAGTCGACACCTTGCCGTTTGAAACGTTGCCGAACTCGAGGGTGACGTCGGAAGGAGTCACGCTTTTATATCGCTGCAAAGGAAATTTGTGGGCACCTTCGAACGAATTTCAGAATGTCTGCGTCGCAATGAGAGAAAATGACGAGGTTTTAAAAGAAGTGACACTTTAATTGTGTTGTACTGTGCACTTGTGAGCACTATCGAAGTTGACCGCAGACAGCAAGCACAGAACACCTATACCTTTCATGTAGAATCAGTTACCTGTAGCAAGAGACCAACGTATAAAAGTCAGTCCAGTATTTCGAAGATGTAAACAATGGGAGCGAGGTAGAATGGGAAAGGGTGAGCCAAAATTGCATTCTCGCATTTAGAGCCAGTTCTGCGTCACAGCATTTGCTCATGCGACTTCGTTCTGTGGACGTGTGAAGCCGGTTTCCACGCTTTCTAGATGATTATCCAAAGAGATCGTAGGTTGGTATACAACAGCGATAGTGAGCTCAATTGATGCACTTAGATGAGTTTTGATGAGTTCGTATTGCTGTCCTTCCAGACAACTATCACATATTGGATATGATGTGTTGGTCCTGATAATCCAAGGAAAGTGCAGTGATAGTAGTTTGTGCGCCAGACAGGAGAAAGATCCAGATTCAAGTTAGCACTATTGCGTAAACCGAAGAGCCAAAACATTATGACCACTACCCACCGCGAGACTGAATACTGCCTGGTTGCGTTGCGGCCACGTGACACGTTAAGTAATGTATATAAGCAGAGCAGAGACGAACCATTCTAATGACGATAAGGGCCGCAAATGGTGAAATCCCCTGACAAAAGTGCTTGTGACAAGGAGCACACTGTTGTGGCACGTCAGCTTGAAAGCATCTCAGAAACGGCGAAGTTGGTCAATTGATCGCGTCCTACTGTCACAAGAATCTATGAAAGCGGATGAATGGTGGTGAAACTCGCAAGTAGAGATCTAGGAGTTGGACGTGCACGCCTCTTCACAGAACATGGAGGTCCGAAGCTTGCCTATAGCGTATTAGTAGGATAGACAGCACCGTAAGATATATCTGACGACAGAACACGAAACTGGTGCAGGCACTAGTGTTACGGAGCACTCCTTTCTGTGCGCATTGTTGAACACAGTGCTCTTCTGTAGATGACCCATACATGTTCCTATATTGAGACAGTGGTACCGTCAATTACGATGGCAGTGAACGCGAGATCTCCGGGATTGGAACGTGGATCAAAGGATTCAGGAAAACGACTGTTCGAAATACCGCGCCACTGACGGAGGCCGGGAAGGGGGGGGGGGCGATGGGACATGCGGTAGTAACAGAGACGCCATGACAGCTGTGGACTACGTGATTATTACTGCAAATCACCTGCATCCCTACATATTTCATGTCTTCCCTGTCAGAAGCGGCACCTTCCAGCAAGATACCTGCCCACGTCACAAGGCCACATGCTACAGTAGATCAAGGAGCATGACGGTGACCTTATGTTGTTCTCTTGGCCACCAAATTCACCTTATCTGGACTTGATGGGGCACGTCAGAGATACTATTCGGCACCATCTCTGTGCCCAGAGCCACCGGCCGGTAAGTTACGGTATCTGCGTGACATGTGTGTAGACATAAGGTGCATCGATCTCCGGAAACCTACCAAGGACATGTCGAATACGAGGGGCGTTTGAAAAGTCCGATAGATGGCACCACCGGCACGTATCGAGGTCATGTTTAGTTAGTAGCAGCTTTGGAAAGAACTCACACAAAGTTTCTTTGTGTTTGGCATCCGTGTGAATCAAGAAAGTCCAGTTATTGTCAAAAAATGGACGAAAAAGAATTTCGTGTGGTGATTAAACACTACTTTATGAAAAGCTAAACGCCTCAGGAGACTAAAGAGAAGCTTGATAAACATTACAGTGACTCTGCACCTTCGATTAGAACAGTTTATAAGTGGTTTCAAAATTGTCGGAGTGGCCATATGGGCACAAGTGATGCTGAACGTTCCGAACGCCCTGTGGAGGTTATGACTCCAGAAATCATTGATAAAATCCATGATATGGTTATGGATGACAGAAGAGTTCAGGTGCATGAGATTGCTGGTGCTGTGGGCATCTCGAATGAACGGGTACATAATATTTTGCATAAACATTTGGACATGAGAAAGCTACCCGCAAGATGGGTTCCGCGATTGCTCACGCTTGATCAAAAACGGAATCGTCTGAAGTGTTGCAAGGATGGTTTGCAGCTGTTCAGGAAGAATCCGCAGGACTTTAAGCGTCGTTTCGTCACTGTGGATGACACATGGATTCATTACTATACTCCTGAGACCAAAGATCAAATTACCAAGGGAGAATCTGAACCAAAAAAGGCGAAGGCCATTCCTTCGGTTGGAAAGGTTATGGCGACTGTCTTTTGAGATTTGCAAGGGATAATCCTCATCGACTATCTGGAAAAGGGTAAAACTATTACAGGTGCATATTATACATCGTTACTGGACCGTTTGAAAAACGAGTTGCAAGAAAAACGCCGGAGGCTGGACTGCAAAAAAGTCCTTTTCCATCACAACAATGCACGAGCACACACCTCAGCAGTTGCGATCGCAAAATTAATGTAAATAGGATTCCAACTCATTTCACATCCCCCCTATTCTCCAGACTTGGCGCCCTCGGACTACTATTTGTTCCCCAATTTGAAGAAATGGCTGGCAAGACCAGGATTTTATTCAAACGAGGAGGTGATTGCAGCAACTAATAGCCATTTTGCAGACTTGGACAATTCCTGTTATTCGGAAGGGATCAACATATTAGAACAGCGTTGGACGAAATGTATAAGTCTAAAGGGAGACTATGTCGAAAAATAAAAAAGGTTCACCTCAAACACGTAAGTAGTTTTTATTTTTGCACGAACTTTTCAACCGCCCCTCGTAAATACCATGCAGAATCGCTGCTGTATTGCGTTCCAAAGCTGGACCAATATGTTATTAAGAAGATGGTCATAGTACAAGGAATAAAGTAACTTCCGCAAGATGTGCCATTGCCAAGTAACATAGCTAGATGAAACTTGGACCTTGTGTAGAAAAATCTGCTAAAGTATAGTACAAAGGTGCCTGATGGAAACACACCGTTAGACACACGGAAAAAACACTTTTATTTAAAAACTATAAATATACTGAAGTCTCCACTACTTATTATGATCTGCTGGACATTACAAAAGGCGGGACATAGTTCTTAACAGGACGTGTGATCACAACAGCCAGCTGTGCATACTATGCAACGTGCTCCCATGCTGGCCAAAAGGTTGGTATGGAGTTCTTACGGCAGGACATTCCATTCGTTCACGAGTGCAGTTGACGGTTGCTGGATGGTCGTTCGTGCACGTGTATAACTACGTCTCCTAAACGTATCCCACAATGGGTCGATGAGCAGGACAGTCGTTTCGCCGAATATCTATCGTTACTCTTGAGCAGTTCGATGCGGTCGTGCGCTGTCATCCATAAAAATAAAGTCAGGGCCAAATGCGCTCCTAAAAAGACGCACCCAGTCAAGGAGTACATTGTCGCAATAGCGTTGACTGGTGAATGTACCATGTTCAAAGGTTAGGAGGTGAGTACACCCAAGCAACATTATGCCTCCCCATACTGTAACACCTGGCTAAAAAAGCGATCATGTTCGACGATGTTCCTGTGTGCATTAAATGTTGCACCCTCTCGACATATGAGGGTACGTCCAGCATTGTCGAACATTATGGTTTTGGTGGTCCAGCTGTTATGGTATGGGAGGCACAATGTTTAATGGACATACTGACCTCCAAATCTCTAGATACAGCATCCTCACCAGACAATACTATTGTGACACTGTGCTCCTTCTCCATGAGTGTCTTTTCGGGAATACATTTGAATCTGACGTCATTTTTATGGATGACGACGTGTGACCGCTTCCAACTGCGCAGGTGGAGGAACGAAAGGATAGGTGACGAATGGAGTGGCCTACCCGTTCCCTCGACTTGAATCCAACCAAGCCGATCTGGGACGCGTCGAGGAGACGTACTGCAGCAAGTCCATATGGCTCCAAAGACCACACAGCAGTTGTCGACAGCGCTGGTGAAGGAATGGGTTTTGTGGCCGGGAAGGGAACACGTTGCGGAACATACATTGCCGTCCTTGGTGATCACATACAGTATTAAGAATCAGGTCCCGTCTATTGCAGTGTGAGGAGACCATCACACATTGTGGTGACTTCAGTACAATAACTGTTTTTGAATAAAAATGTCACTTTTGTTGGTATCATTGCATATTAGTTAAGGCCTTTACTGTACTGTATCAGTTATTTCTATATATGTTCCAAGAATCAAGGCGCTATGTTACTCGGCAATGACACATCATGCAGAAGTCACTTTTGTCCTTAAGTTTTGCATACCAGTGTGTTTTAGCTCATCAACGAGTACCGAGACCGGCCATCAACCGAATTGGTTCAAAAATGGTTCAAATGGCTCGGAGCACCATGGGACTTAACTTCTGAGGTCATTAGTCCCGTAGAACTTAGAACTACTTAAACCTAACTAACCTAAGGACATAACACATATCCATGCCCGAGGCAGGATTCGAACCTGCGACCGTAGCGGTCGCGCGGTTCCAGACTGTAGCGCCTAGAACTGCTCGGCCACTCCGGCCGGCCATCAACCGAATTCTCCGAACAGATAATGAGCAACACAAGAAGTGCACAACACTTTTTTGTGTATTCTTTCGGGATCGCTAACAGCAGATCATTAATGACACAGTCGCTTACAATTATGAATTTATAGAATGAACAAAATTTTGTTTTACATCGTATTGATTCCAAACCCGTTTTTAGATTTTTTCAAACACAACGGGTCTTTATTAGCGTTGCTACGAACGAAGCACACCCAAGAAAGGGGCAAAAATAATACGGCAAGATGAGTCAATGGAAGTTCTGAGAAATAAAAGTTAAATACGGCGATTCGATATTGGAAGTGCTTGCTACACCATCATCAAA
This sequence comes from Schistocerca americana, assembly GCF_021461395.2. Lineage (NCBI taxonomy): Eukaryota > Metazoa > Arthropoda > Insecta > Orthoptera > Acrididae > Schistocerca > Schistocerca americana. The sequence continues at coordinate 607,042,816 of NC_060121.1, forward strand.
GTATGAAACGGCATACGAAAGGCATTCATAATGTTGGCAATTAATTGAATAAGAAAAGGTTTATTGACCCGTTAGAACTCAAAAGAAAGGTGGACTTCAAGGAAACGACCATTTCAAAAACGAAAATCATAACGAATTATAATGACCAACAGCCACTACATGCTTAGCTGACTCAACAGCATCAAAAGACGTGAAGAATGACGGAAGAGCACGACGTAGTCGAGATATGCATTTGTAGAAGATGCACCAACTGCTTCCCGATGATATTTACACATATTTTCTGGCTGTTAGAAATGTAGAACGATGTGCACCAACCAGGGCTGGTTTAGCGCCAAGTCAGACAAGTTGCCGACTGGGAGAACGTCGACTGAGGCGTCCAGGACCAAGGTTTGTATACGACGTGTATCACAATCAGCAGCGAAAAATGACGCGAGTGAAAGATTACTGCGGAAATGGGAATAGGGACAAACGGTAAGTCATTTGTGTGGAAAAATGTTACCGACTCGGTTCTGCCAGCGGCAGTAGCAAGGCGTATTTTTTCTGCTACTGCGGGACATTAAACCCTAATCTTCCTTCCTACCTACTTTTTTTTTTTTTTTTTTTTCCTCTTAGACTGTTACTGCACACGACTCTTAGACGTTCTATGCCAATTCACAACGTAGCAATTCGACAGGAAACGCCAAACGTGTGAGTAAAACGCACTTACTTCATCAGTAATTTTGCCATAGTTAAAAATTCCCAACTCTCTTTGCATTTATGAGTAAACTGGATGCTCTATAGGCTATGAGTTCGTCTACGTCTACTCCGCGATTCACACGTAAGTGCCTGACAGAAGATTCATCGAAACATTTTCACACTATAGTATTTCCCTAATGTTGCACTCTCTAACCGCGCTGTAAAAACGGACAGGTAATTCTTTCTGCGTGAGCTCCTGTTTCTCTTATTTAATTACGATAATCATTTCTTCGTGTGTGTGTGTGTGTGTGTGTGTGTGTGTGTGTGAGCGAGCGTCAACAATATATTTTCGGGTCTGGGGGAGTGAAAATATCTCGCCGTATCGAAAAAGGCCTTTGTTTTAATGACTGCCACTCCAACTTGCTTACCATATCCGTGGCACTCTCTCCCCTGTTTCGTGACAGTATAAAAACGAGCTGCCCTTCTTTGAATTTGGTCAACAACCTCCGTCTTAACCGGTAAGGATCCCATACCACACAGCAGTACTCCATGACAGGACGGACAAGCGTAGTGTAGGCAGTCTCTTGAGTGGATCAAAAAATGTTCAAATGTGTGTGAAATCTTATGGAACTTAGCTGCTAAGGTCATCACTCCCTAAGCTTACACACTACTTAACCTAAATTAACCTAAGGACAAACACACACACCCATGCCCGAGGGAGGACTCGTACCTCCACCGGGACCAGCCGCACAGTCCATGACTGCAGCGCCCCAGACCGCTCGGCTAATACCGCGCGGCTTTAGTGGATCTGTTGCATCTTCTAAGTGTTCCGCCAATAAAACGCAGTCTTTGCTTCACCTCCCACAACACTATCCACCGTTCCAATTTAAGTTGTTCGTCATTGTACCCCTAAGATAATGGACAGCTTTCAGATTTGTGTGATTCATCACGTAACCGAAATTTCACCCGCTCCTTTTAGCAGTCGTGTGGATGACCTCACACTTTTTATTTTTTTAGTTTTAATTGCTACTTTTCGCATCATATAGATCATTTAGCAATTTGTTTTGTTCTGATGACTTTACTAGACGGTAAACGACAACATTATCTGCAAACAATCTAAGAGAGCTGCTCACATTGTCTCCTAAATTATTTATATGGGTTGAGAATAGCAGAGGGCGCCGCATATCACTTCCACTCTACTTTGTGACTTTGCGTCGATTACTACGAACTGTGACCTTTCTGAAAGGAAATCACGAATCCAGTCGCACAACTGAGACGATGCACCACAGGCACACAATGTAATTAGAGGCCGCTTGTGAGGAACGGCATCAAAAGACTACTGGAAATCCAGAAACGTAGAATTAATCGGAGTTCCGCTATCAATAGTACTCATTACTACACGAGAATAAAGCGCTAGTTGTGTTGCACAAGAACGATATTTTCTGAATCCGCGCTATTCTGTGTCAATAGATTATTCTCTTCGATGTAATTCAAAACGTTCGAACACGGTATGCGTTTTAAAATCCTACTGCAAATCGACGCAAGTCGAGTATTTGACTAAGAAATTTCATTTTCTAGGTTACTTTTGGACTATCCTGTATTTCTGGATCACTTTTTCATTAAGTCGGATAATGCACGTATCTTTTGAGAACAAAGGACATTTTCGAATCGATACATGGATCGAAATAGTGGGTACTTGACGACTACGTCAAAGTTGAAATACAGTGACTATGTCTAACAAGAAAAGCTTTGCAGGCTCCTCATTAAATTAGTTAGGTCATGACACACAAACCCAGTGCGTTATGGACGATAAAGGAAAGAAAATTAACAATTTACGCGCCGATCAACGGAAAGATGCTCTCTCTCAGTGGGAGAAAATCAGATACCACTAAACTGAAACAAAAATGGTAAGGCATGCCAAGCGGCGAAATGACAATCGTGGAACCGACAATCGGCGGAGAGGTACAGAAGGATTCTGCAAGAGGACGTTGCACTGAAGTGGTACCTAACGAGCCATACACATTAACGGGCAGCTATTCTTAGGCACCAGGTATTCTCGAAAGCGTGAGTGTCGCTGCGCATCATCGTGATAGAGCAAGACAAAATCATAAATCTGGAATTCATCTGTGTGAGGAATACCAGTCTGGTCCGTACATTCACACGTTTTATGTCTTCTTTCATAATTTTATGCACTACTCTGACAGCATCTTGTAGACTGGGGGCTATTAACGATGAATGTTCTGTAAATCCCAGCATTGTGTAAGCCTTTCATTTTGACGAAACTGCAGCGGCTCTTGCGACAGTTTTTCTGTCTTGTTTAATTCAAGCATCTTTTCACTTGTCCTTCTGACGGTGAGTGGACCCCGTTTCAGACTGGTCATAACAGAAAGATTTGAGACAGTCACCGGGAACCGAGCAGCAACCAACGACTCTTACAGTAGACCACAGAGCTCTATAGTAACTAACTAAATGCAAGGAACGGCAGAGTGCAGAAGCGTGTCCTTGAAATGCAGCACTCAGTTACTCTTCCAAAAGTTTGTGTGTGTGGGAAAGAGTGAGTGAGTGAGTGTTTGTGTGTGTGTGTGTGTGTGTTTGTGTGAGAGAGAGAGAGAGGTGGGGGGGAGAAGATGAGGTTGCCCGTCACATTATGATCAGCGGATTGTATACGAACATCGTCTCTGTTGTAACGGAGACAGCGCAAAGATGCTGTTGACTGTAATCTGGCAGTCGAATGGCGACTTTAAACTTCTTATAGGCTTTTAACGGTAAAGGCTGAGGGTCTGGGTTTCAGACGACCACGCATTACATATACGCACTAGTCATACTAGGGCGAGAAAATCTGAAAGGCCCCGTCCTTAGCATTCCTGTATGCCACACGGCCACTAGTGATAAAAAGTCCACTTTTCGGGTTCAAACGAAACTAAATGTATAACGCAAACGCGTTTGCCTTGGGGCAGACTGGCGAGATAAACTTAGATTGAATAAGTGTACCTGACTGACAATATGCCCAAAGTATCAGATTGGTTTTCTATCGCCATACCCGTTTAGAAGGTAAACGTCGTGCTAGCTATGTGTTTGTGATTCAGTTACATAATATGCGAATAATTAGGAAAAGGACGCAACAAGGAATACGAAACGTTCTCCCTGACAACATGCAGTTGAAAGCGTATAAATTATACCAAGTATACCTCTCTAGGGGTGTGGCCAACAAAAGCAGAGGAAAAAAAGTTGAAGCATAAATTTAGCACTATCGCCGCGTGCGTTAACCTCGTCGCTACCTCACATTGCACGATATCTCCGTACACTAACGCATGGCAAATTCAAGATTTTTGTTCCATTTGGGCTTAAGTTCCCGCCGAGATCGATGTCATTATACATAGCACTATATAGACCAACCTGTCCAGAGAGTCCGTAGAAATCCAACCTTTTAACAAACGCCTGTAACAATGTAGAAAAATCGTAGCCCCAGTCTAACTGGACATATTTCCATCCACTGATAGTATGGACTGCTTTAGCGCTTTGGCATGCAGTTCAGTTTCGTGAATCGAGCAACAATGTGTAACATACGATATCGCCAGAGCTGATCAACTTTAGGTAAACTTACTCGTGACAGAAAGACGAGCCCTATCACGAAAGTGCGAATCTCTTTTACCACTCATATTTGGAAAGAAAGCTGTTCTAATCTGATGGAGCACGAAATGTTAGACATTTTTGCCTTCCGAAAAAATATCCCTACAAAGTTTTTAAGTGATTTTGGAGAAATAGCAGATGGGGATTTGTATTCTGTTCTTACAAAACACGACACGAATGACTTTAAAAAAAAAAAAAAAAAAAAAAAACGCTTCCTCACTCAGTAAGAGACATCGGGGTGAAACCGATAGCACAGCGAAGTGAAACGGGCTGCAGCAAAGACTTTGGCGGAGCCGACGGCGTGGACGCGCCACAGTTTGAATATGTCACTCTGGAAAATCCGACGTATTACGTGTGGTGCCGGCTCAAATGTCTTCACGTGCCCCTTCCACTCTGAATTTTTTATTCCTTCATTATAGAGTCGTTGTCACATATCCTACCAGCAGCGGGTCGTCCCGATCTTTCTCATGCTATTCGCGCTTTTTCCTTAAATCGCAAATGCAGACTGTTTAAATGCGGACCATCATCAATTACACGACGACATTGCAGCAAAATACTTTTTGCATCCAAGAGGATGTCTCGCTTTCCGTCGCCGGTGAGTTCGGCACACAACAATCACAATATTTTATATTGCAAAATGTGAAAATCGGCTTTGACGCCATGAACTTTTACACAGAATGATTCTATAAACATTCTCGACATTGCATTCCATCATACCTAAGCAGTGTGTGCAGGCCGTTTTTAATATTTCCGTGAAAATATCGTATCTCGCTAGATACTTCTACCGATGACATATTAGCAGTGATTACTATCTTCGAGTAGGTCGAATTACATGATGCGCTAAGTACATCTAACAGATACAAAAAGAAGTCAATTCGTGTTTCCTTATATTATCGCACAAAGGAAAGAATTTCCAAAAACATTTTTATTCGCAACTACACGTTTACGCTGCACAAAAAAAATGTAACTGTGCGCGTATGACAGAAATTGCGCGCCTACCCCTCAATGTGTATCAACCTGTTGCGCCCTATGCTCCGCAACGCAACTGTCGTAATTTGAAACCTCTTCCCTTCCATGGATGAAATATGTGACAAAGTGTTCAAGAGGAAATATACGCTGTGAATTTATTGGTGTTGTTCTTTTTCTGATCAGACGCATAAACTCCTTTACAGTTCAGAGACAAATAATAACCGCGTGGTACTATTTCTTTGATGAAAAAAAAAGGTACACTTAACATGAGTAATATATCAGTGCTTACTATCGCTGTATGACACACGGAATCATTTTAAAAACTGTCACTTTAATTCTGATCTACTGAGTGTTTACCTCGAATAATTTGCTTCTCCCCATGCGTTCTTCACAGTTTCCAGTTCTTAATGAAATTACTCCTTGGAGTTAGAGTCTTTTCAGTCTGTAAGTCGTGGCTATCAAGCGAAAACTAAAAATTTACACAACGCGCACGAACGCTTCTTTCCACTCTGCTAACGTCAAACATCTTTCGACAACTGCAGCCGAAACTTTCTTGAACCAATAACTTGTCCGGACGCGCCACAAAGCACTTCAATGACGAAGATAAAAGCACTATGCGCGGCGGAGCCGCACACGATAAGCGCAATATCGATACTACAGAAAGATAAGTGCAATATGTGTAGTCGGTATGGGTTCTTTAACCTAAAGAGAGTAATTAAAGATCAAGTTAAGATATCATGGAACAATAACAACAGAGAAAGCTCTCATCTTCGCTAGCAAATGATCACGGAAAGAAGCCATGCCTCTCTTCCCACATGTCAGGCAAAGTGTGCCCAATATCTATTATTCAGCTTTTAATCTTTAATTGACGTCTGATATATTTTACTTACGTTCACATGAACTGGTCGCAAACGTGAGTGCAACCTTGACATGCAATAAATTTTTGTGCAGGCGTGATGAACTAGCCGTAGGTCAATTTTGCGTAAGAATTCGGATCGTTCAAGCTGTTTCGTCAACCACACTTTATAGCACACATCACATCATTACCTACTTCGCCCACCTATCGCGCCCCCCACCCCACCCAACCACACCGAGTCTCAACGGCAAAACCGACGACAATGTACAAATTGTCGTCATCAACCACGCCCTTTCACCCAATAGGTGTAAAACAAACCATAGGAGTTTACATAGAAATATGCCAATTGAAAGGCGTTTTGCTGTCAAAAGGGGAAAAATTTGAGGCCTACAACAACTACGAAGAGGATCTTGTCGAAAAACCGCTCACAAACTCAAAAAAATTCTGGTCGTATGTAAAGGCTCTCTCTGGCCTCAAAATTGGTGTTACACACCCAAGGTGGTAAAGAAACTGAAATTGTCTTTCGCAAAGCAAAAGTGCTGACCAGCATAGCCAAACGTTCATTTATAAAAGAAAAATGTGTGTTGCCCTGGTTTAATTCTCGCAACGGTACAAATGAAGATATGAGTGATATACATCGGCAGTGATGAAAGCAGCTGCCGTAATTTAGACTGAATAAAGCATCAGAACATATTGACACCCAGATTCTATACAGAATTTGTGGTTTCATTAGCCCGTCTTTTAACTATAACATACATAAAAAAGGATGGCAGAAGTGATCCACTTAACTATCGTCCAATATCATTGGCATCCATCTGTTATAGAATCTTAGAATGTTTTCTGCGCTCAGATGTATTGAGATATCTCGAACAGAATGACCTTCTCTCTGTCAATCAGCATGGATTCCTAAAACACTGGTCATATGAATCCTAACTCTCACTTTTCTCAAATGACACCTTGAAAGCCATTAATCAAAGCAATAAAATATATAGAGTATTTCATGGCATTCAATAAGCATTTGATTCTGTCTTTAAATGGTAAAGCCATCACCAACAGCAATGTTCGTTTGAACTCCACACTGCTTTACTAGGCATGGTCCTATTAGACATGGTATGTCATCACCTTCCTTCAGTTTTTGAAGTGACTTTCCTAGCTAGTTATATGGTGACCCAGCAGGTTAACACATATTCCCAACTAAAGAGCAACTCGGCATTTTTCACATTAATGAACATTGCCAAAGGTGAGGAAGTTGAAGTGAGAGATAAAAATTCTAAGATTGACCAGGTATCGAGCCCAAGACCTTTGGATTCACAATCTGACTCATTACAACTTCCTTTATTAAAAAATCATGGGAGGTATCAAATGGAATTTGTGACTAGACTGGGGATGATGATTAGGAAGACACCATGTTATCTTGGATGGAGGGTCATCAACAGATTCAGAAGTAACTTTAGACATGGCCCAGAAAAGTTGTTACGACCCTTCCTGTTCATGTTGCTTGCTTATGACATGAAAGACAATATCAATGGTAACCTCAGACTTTTTCCAGAATATCTGGTCATATCTTGAAAAGATTTCAAATTAATTATTTTAAATGCTCAAAAATGTAAAATTGTGGGCATCAAAAAAATGTAGTACCCTATGAATGAACTAGCAATAAATCACAAATGGAAACATTCAGCTCACAAAAACAACTGGATACTGTGAACAGTGGGGATATGAAATCCAATAATCACATCGGCCCAGTTGTAGATAAAACAGGTGGAGGACTTCGGTTCATTAGTAGATACTCAAGAATGCAGTCTGTACAATGAAGAATGCTTACAAAGCACTCATATTCAGCAACAACTGCAGCAGCAGCAAAACCAGCAACATCTGAACCAGCTCAAGCAACAAGACCAATAACAGCAGCAGCACAAGCAACAGAAGCAGAAATGGTGTCAACAACTGTAGCAGTTCCACTACAGTCACTGGCAGAAAAGAGGAAGGAAACCACAGGCATCAGCAATTACAGGGCAAAACCAACAGATACTACAACAACAGATCCACCACCAACAGAAATAGTGCCAATAAAAGAATCAAAGGCAGCAACAGCACGAAGAATCCTGTCAGCACCACCACCACCACATCCACTACCACTACCACCACCACCACCACCTCCACCTCCACTTCCGGCCACAGAAGCACCAGCAGCAGCAACTGAACCAACAACAACAGTAGCAACAGCAACAAAACCATCAACAACAGTTGCAGCAACACAACACTGCCTAAGGAGGAGTCAAAGACAACGTACATCTACATCATTAAATAAGGATTTTTTATGGCCTCAGACAAAGAAATGAAAAAGATTGTGACAAATCAGCAAGAAAATTTGCAGATAAGTCACAACTGCTATGGAAAAAGCAGCACATTACCAGGTAATGGCAAAAGAAAAAATACTTGCAAAACAGTCAAGATAATGTGTCAGAATATTCAATGCCTCAGAAACAAAGTACTAGATCTAGAAGTAGCTTTAAATAATCTTGCTGATGTCTCTTGTATTTGTTTATCTGAACACTGGTGCAAGGCTAGTGAATTAAGTCTCATAAATATAAGCAAGTTTAATTTAGCAACACACTATTGCCAAAGTGTTTTTAAAAATGGTGGGGTATGTATTTACTCTAGAGTAGGATTGCAGTTCAAAGTGAAAACAGAATTGGACCATCTAAATATAGAAAAACATTTTGAATCATGTGCCATAGAGTTAAAAACTGAGGAGAAGAGTGAAAAACTAGTTGTCATTACAGTATATAGATCTCCACTGGGTGACAAAAACATATTCTTCAAAAAAATAGAAGCAGCATTAAACACTTTTTATAGTAATGAAGTGAAATTGTTTTTATGTGGAGATTTTAATATTAACCTGTTAATTGAAAGTGATGAAAAAAGACAGCTTTTGAGTATACTCAGCAGCTTCCACATGAAACCACTCTTTACAGATGCCACCAGAATAACTGAACTGTCATCTTCTCTTTTAGACAATATTTTCTCAAATATGGAGAATGGTATCACTGAGCCACTAAACGTAAACTTAGGTCTTTCGGATCACAATACACTATTAACATACATGAATTACTCTATCCCCAAGGCAGTAAATTATAAGTGGGGATACAAAAGGCACTTCTATACAGAAAAAGTAAATACTTTCATCCAGTTGTTAGCTAATGAAACCTGGGAAGATGTCTTTGCACAAACAACAACCGAGGAATCTTTCAATGCTTTTTCTAGTACATTCATGTCCCTATTTGAGATGTGTTTCCCAAAAAAGCTCACAAAGATCAATGTCATGCCTAGGAACACAAGCCAGTGGATAACACCTGCTATTAGAGTATCCAGTCAAACACTAAAACATATCAGTCAACTCAAAAAAGATAACAAAGATGAACACTTCACAGACTATGTTAAGACATACAAGAAAATTTACAGGAAGGTGATAAAAAAAGCCAAGACAATGCACAATGACAGTGTAATTGCTGGGTCAGCAAACAAATCAAAAGCTATATGGAATGTAGTAAAAAAAGAAATAGGCCCAAGCAAAAACGTTAGAAATCCAGATGACTTTGTTTTAAAAGATGATCAAGGTGTGCTAGTCAGAAATTGTATTTCAGCAAATTACATTAATGACTACTCCATAAATAGTCCAATCAATCTGCATAAAAATTGTTCTAAGATTAGTAGAACATCAATCCCAGAAGAACAAAGTGTTAATTCATTATTGCTACCTCCCACGAACAAATTGGAAGTTAATCGAATAATAAAAACAATGAAGAATAAAATGTCCTCAGGGATTGATGAGATACCTTGCTCAGTCATGATGAGATGTGCTAGTGTCATATCAGACCCACTCTCACACATCATAAACATATCATTTTCAGAAGATGTCTTTCCACAACGATTAAAAATTGCAAAAGTAAAACCATTGTATAAAAAGGGCAATATACATGAAGTGGGAAACTATAGATCAATAGCTTTATTATCGGTATTTTCAAAAGTAAGAGAGACAGTCATGAAAAACAGAATTACAAAATACCTTGAGAAATTCAATCTATTGTCTGTAAACCAACACGGCTTTCGCAAACGAATGAGTACAGAGTCAGCCATCACCCAATTCATTGAAACTATTGTAACGGGGCTAGATAAGAACAACAGTACAATAGGAATAAATTTGGACCTCTCAAAGGCATTTGATACTGTCCAACATGATATCCTGCTAAACAAATTAGAATATGTCGGTATACGAGGAGCAGCTAAAAAGTGGTTTCAGTCACATCTCCATAATAGGAAACAGGCAGTAGAAATTGCAACAACAAACAGTAAAAACCAAAGTACTGTTTACAGATCGGATATTCAGACTGTGCCAATAGGGGTACTGCAGGGGAGTGTTCTAGGACCTCTCCTATTTCTTCTTTACATAAATGATATCAAGATTCCAGTAAATGGTACTCATATAACCCTGTTTGCGGATGACACAAACATTGTAGTAACTGACATAAACTGGGTATTGCCAACATCTGCAACCAGAATTATAGAATATTTGCAAAATTGGTTTGAAGTGAACAAATTAACCATAAATATCTCTAAAACTAATTATATCCAATACAGGAGAGCAAAGTCACACTCTGATCTAGATCTCAGAATACAAAATAAAGAAATTGTGAGAGTTGCTACCACAAAATTCTTAGGTGTACATATAGATGAAAATTTAGACTGGAAATCCCATATCCTGTATCTCTCACGTAAGTTAAGCTCTGCTTGCTTTGCTTTACGCGTTATTAGCTTTGTATGTAGTAGGGAATGTAGCAGAGCTGTTTACTTTGCTTATATACATTCTGCTATTACCTATGGCCTCATCTTCTGGGGTCATAGTAAGAAAAATCTCAAAACCATCTTCAGTCTACAAAAACGAGCTGTTAGAATAATTACAAACAGTTCAAGGCTAACTTCTTAAAAGCAATTATTTAAACAGCTGAATATTCTACCCCTACCATGCCTCTATATACAGAAAAGCGTAATTAATGTAAAACGAAATATTAACAATTTCCAGTCCAACTCGGATCTACATACTTACAACTCAAGAAAGTGCAATGACATTCATATAAAAAGAGTTAACAGGGCTTTGGCGCAGAAACAAACAAACATACAAGGAAGCAGATTGTATAACAAACTACCGGTAAAGATAAAAGAAATAAAAAAATTGTCTTCATTTAAAGAAGCAGTATTCAAATTTTTAATGACCAACTGCTATTATAGTGTAAAAGAATACCTGGAATAGCTTCATACTAAACAATTATATTTATGTACTCTGTGCCAATAGTAATTTTTATCTGACTGTTGCTATGATCTAAATAAATAATATGTACAAAAGTGCTAGAATTGTATGTGTTATATCTAAATATCAACTGTGTATTCCATGTAAAAAGTCTTTCTCATACATCAATGTAAATAATCAAAGTTGTACATGCTATTTCAATGTGGTCTGATGTTATGTAGTCTACTATGCACATCTGTATTTTGTATAGTATTGTTCACCCTATATGTGTGTGTATATATATACTATGCATTTTTTGACGAAATCCATGCAATGTAAATTGTCTCTGGATGAATAAACTACTACTACTACTACTACTACTACTACTACTAACCATTTTAGAATACTGCTCTGTCTGTGGGATGTATATCCCACATGACTAACAGGAGACAGTGAACATATACAAACAGGTGCAAAATGAATGGTAAATGGGTTGTATGACTTGCAGGAGAATATCATGGTAATTCTGAAAAGCCTGAACTGGCAGATGCTTGTAGAAAGCTGTCAAATATACTGTGAAAGCTTTTTTACAAAATATCTAGCACCAGCATTCAGTGAAGACTCTAGGAATATACTAGTGCCCTATGTTCTGCTCCTGCCATAGCTGCAAAGACAAGATTAGAATAATTACAGCTTGTAAGTAATAACTTTTAAATGAAAATTGTTCCAGATTTTGTTCTTATTCCAAGCAACACAAGATCCATGGAATGAAAATTAGTGTGTCTTGTACAAGGTAGCTAGCCACTCTGGGAATATTTATGTTTCTATTTCAGACTTCACTTTCCCCTTGAAAATTTCAAGTACCCTTCCAGTACCTGTATAACTTCGCCAATGCCTACGTGCCAACCCAGCCTGTTGTTCAGGAAAGAAGCAGTTCATTTCAGTACAAGCCACTGATGAAAGACACCTTCAGCACTCTGGTGAATAAACTAACATCCCCATGCCAGTTTCTTAACTAGTAGGGAATGTGTGAGTCGAGTCATGTGTACAGTTGCTAGAAGGTCTTGGCAGACAGTGCATATTTGTGCCACTCTCTTGGTTAACAGATTTGAGATAGAGCAAAAGTTCTTTCATGAACTACCTCTCAGTCAGGGCAAATAGCTCCCACCATCAGCCTCTGGTTCTGTTCATCAGGATGAGCCACCAGCCACACGAACGTAAACTGCCACCTCTCCCATTCCCTTCTCCTTTATTGTTTTTGATCAAATCCCTAAACTGGCAGTCAACCTTCATTTCCACTCCCATGTGAGTCCTTTCTGTATTCTGTACACCAAGAATATATTCCAAGCCAATGAACTTAACTCTCATTTCACCACCTCCCTTCCAACATTCACCCATCCCTCTCTGCATCCAGTAGGCTCTCTTCTTTGGTTAATGTGTTTTTTATGATATTTTAACATCCTTGAGGATTACCTCAATATGGATCATTGGAATGAAGCGTAGAGGCAGGGAATAAATTTTCACTAAGAATTAACATACAAAAACACTAACTTCACTAACAATTTGTGGTTATTATTCCCAGTTCTACTTTTGGATGTGGAAAACTATAGGTTGTGTTGATAAAGTATCTCAAAATATGATTCCATATGACATTATGGAATGAAAGTAGATACAATATTTCAGCTTTTTATTTTTATATTACATACAATTGCAGATAAAGATTTGTTTAGGTGTCCCGGAAGATCTGTGCATGCTAAAGAAACCCAAACCAAGATGGCACTTGAATTATCCCCTCCAAATATGACTCTATTGGCTTAAACCACCATGCCTCCTTACCCACCATAAATACGAAGATACTCAAGACACCTGTGATGAGGTATAGGAGGCATAAGAAATTAGAAACAAAGTTACCTACTAGTTAAGCAATGTTAGCTAGAACACAGTTAACTAGAACCAGTTGATATGAAAACTAGTACAGTAATGGGAAAGAAGAATATATTGGTAAGAGATAAATCATTGTATGGTACTGCAAGAATCCATGAGGAAAGGAAACAAAAGATAAAACACATTTAAAACTACCACCCCCTCCCCTCCCCTAAACTCATGGATTATTCAAAGAATAAAGGAATATTGTAGTGTAAAAAGGAAGGAGATTTTATCTCTTAGTGAGACACAGCTCTGCTGCTGATACTGTAGCCCAATATGAGACATGCTGAAAAATATTGAAGAAAGTAATTCAGTCATAGAAACAAATGAATTATGAGAAAAACAAAACAAATGTAAATGGGTATAGTGAAGAATGAAACTGGTAGAAGCAGATGTGTGGCGAAGCCAATAGCTTTAAGGATAAGTGGTGCATTGGTAACAGATGTGTGCAATGTTGCTAAAATTTTTAGCAAACCTTTTATATCTCTTACTTAAATGATATTGTCGTCAGGCTTAGTAAATTCTGCCAATATATATCTGAGACTAGCCATAAAAAAAAACCAGAGAGAGAGAGAGAGAACAACTTCAGAATGTGAATATGACCCTCACTGCACTGGAAGCAGTAACGGCCACCACGAAATGTTTAAAATTTAAATAAATGTGGTGATTACAATAATATATCAGCAAAGTTAGTTAGTGGTTATCTTTTGAATATAGTGACATAATAAGTTATTTTTGTATCTGGTCAGTGAAACATTTCTATATACCTGGAATATGCTCTACAGAAGAAAAAGAAATATGTACCATCAAAGTGCCATCCAACTTCATTTTTGCCAGCATTCTCAAAAATTTTAGAAAGGGTAACATATAAGCAGCTTCCTAAGAGAATGGCCACAAATAATATATTGCCAGAGGTTCTGGTTGGATTTTTAAAGGCATCGAAGACTGAGAAAACATATTGTCAAAAATTACGTAATTTATTAAGCAATAAATTATAGGCAGCATGCATGACACAATCAAAATAGCCTCAGAGTTCAAGAACAGTGTGATAATTCTACACTGAAGCACTATTTCAGACATTAGTTGAGTCTATGCCACACCATGTTGTGGCACTTCTGCATGCTCGTGGTAGGTGTAGCAGTTTCTTTGGCTCTTCAGTGTAATTCTGAAGAAGGAAGCTACTGACAGAGGTGAACGCTAATGAACCATCAGTTTAGTTGCAAAATATTGATGTGAATTATTTACAGAAGGAATGAAACACTGGTAGAAGCCAACTTCAAAAAAGATCAGTTTGAGTTCCAGAGAAATGTGCAATGCATAAGGCAATACTGACATTACGCCTTATCTTAGGAGACATTTAGAAGCTGTCTACAGGACAGGTTAGTACAGTCCAGTTATAGTTTCAGTGTACTTTTGTAGCCTTTCATTCGGCACTCTTTCGCACAAACTATGCCTCCACTGAATTATCCCGGTACCTCCGCTAGTGTGTTGTCATAATATTTGTGACTATACCGTTTATTCTCAGGCAGCTGGCGTTTTCATTTATAGGTTCAAATTCAAAAAGAATTTTTGTTGTTATATATGCTGTTACAGATCAATTTGCTCTTCTGTCTGTCACACCATACAACAGAGAATACGGAGGCATATCTGCCAGTCTTTTCCTGATCACCTCAATCCTAACAGTACCATGATGTTTTACATAACATATGTTTCATTTTTACAGTTGTTAACATTGTTGTGTGTCTATGACCTGTTCTTCCCTGCACAACTATATGTAAATCCCAGGATGATTCCTTTGAGAAAGATATGGGTGATCCCAACTCCGAATTTCATCCAATTAAACTAGTGCTTCTATTAAGATTTACTTTATTGTCAATGACATATGAAACTCTTAACTATTAAAGAAGAGGGTGGAACGGTTCACAGTCTCACAAGAGTCTTTAATAGACCTATGGAAATAATAATAATAATAATAATAATAATAATAATAATAATAATAACTGATACATGTTCAATTAACCGAAAGTTCCTAAATGCAATGTAACATATACCGCACAGTTAAAAGGAAGTCACGCTTGATCAAGGTCCGCATCACTTTCCATTTTTAACCAGACATAACATCTGAGAAAGGAAAGAAATAATAATAATAATAATAATAATAATAATAATGCCTGAGAAAGGGAAGATAT
Organism: Schistocerca americana; assembly: GCF_021461395.2. Lineage (NCBI taxonomy): Eukaryota > Metazoa > Arthropoda > Insecta > Orthoptera > Acrididae > Schistocerca > Schistocerca americana. Next base: position 607,058,348 of record NC_060121.1, read on the forward strand.
AATAATAATAATAATAATAATAATAAACTTGCTTCATTCAATTTTGTAGGTGATATACTGTATTTATTTCAACATAAGAGAAAATGTTTTGTGAGCCCAATTTTCACAAACCACAGCCACAAGAATTTCTATCCTAGGAGCACCAGGTGACTCTTTTTGCTTTTGTCACTGAAGTATTGGACATGTAACCTGGTGACCTCTTTTCTTAAACCAGTGCCGAACAGAGATTTTCTTTTTAATAATAGTGGCAGTGGTGGTGGTGGTGGTAGTAATTACATGGCCCACCTATTGTATTATTTTGCTCTATCTTCCGTAGGATGGTTGGTTGTCGCATCAGAAGGTAGATTTACTCGTTTTTCCTCCTCCTCCATTCTCTAAAACTACTCCTCATATCTTCCTCATTACTCTTCTTTCAAATATAAATAGTTTTCCTTTTCTCGCTTAGTCATACTCCATGTTTCTGAACCATACATTACTGCTGGTCATATCACTGTGTTGTAGACTTTCATCTTAGTGTTCACTGAGATTGATTTAGAGCCAAATGTCTCTCTGAGGGAATGTATGCATTTCATTCCCACTGCTATTCTTTCCTTGATGTCCATTTTTATGTTGTTGTCCGTGGTAAACCAAAAACCCTAAGTATTGGAACTGGTGTACGCTCTTGAACCACTTGCCATCTATCTCAAGAAATTCTTCCTGCTCTTGTTTTCTTCCTAATTGCATAAACTCTCTTTTGCCTTGATTCACTTTGAGCCCTCCCTTTTGTGCATAATTGTCCATTTTCTGGTACATTCCTTTCAACTCGTGCTTTGATTCACTTAGTAGTACTATGTCATCTGCATATGCAAGACAATTGAAGTTACTGTCCATCTCTACTCCAGCCCACTCCTGTTGCCTACACTCTTTTATTACTTTCTCTAAGATGACATTGAACAGAACACATGAGAGAGCATTCCCCTTGTCTGAGGTCTGTCTCAATCTCGAATGTTTCTGAAGTGGCTCCTCGGAAACATACTGCTGCCTTTGACCCTTCCATACATGTTTGCACCATTCTCATTAGCTTCTCAGGTATTCCGAAGTCACACATCACATTGTATAGGCTATTCCTGTGGATGCTGTCATACGTACGTTGAAAATCGACGAACATCTTTATCACATTCCCAGTGTTTTTCAAACAATTGTCTTAGTGTGAAAATGTGATTCTGTAGTTCCCCCAGAATTTTACGAAAGTCTGGAGTCACTTGTGTTCCAGCCGCTTCAAACACACATTATTTTGTAGTGGGTTGTAGCATAAACAGATACACACTGCCGCAGAACGTTATTTGTGCAGGCTAACCGAGAAAGAAGAGCAAAACCGGGCCAACAAGTGACGCGATTGGTTGCAGCAAAGAGAATAGAAAAATTTCTGGCCCAGAATTCCGTGGACGAATTTCATGCACGAAAAACATTGGTGATTGTTGTGTGTTGTGGAGAGACAACGGAAGAAAAAAAATGATTATTATTAATAGTGACTTGGTCTTGACCAGATGGACACGTATATTAGTACTGTATCGTTGAGGAAAAAACGTTACTAATTTTGGTCGAATTCAGTCATGTGTGAATGCCCTAAGAAAGTGTGGGCTTACTGTTTAATGTGGCAGTGAAATGGTGTATTGAATTTTGAATATACACTCCTGGAAATTGAAATAAGAACACCGTGAATTCATTGTCCCAGGAAGGGGAAACTTTATTGACACATTCCTGGGGTCAGATACATCACATGATCACACTGACAGAACCACAGGCACATAGACACAGGCAACAGAGCATGCACAATGTCGGCACTAGTACAGTGTATATCCACCTTTCGCAGCAATGCAGGCTGATATTCTCCCATGGAGACGATCGTAGAGATGCTGGATGTAGTCCTGGGGAACGGCTTGCCATGCCATTTCCACCTGGCGCCTCAGTTGGACCAGCGTTCGTGCTGGACGTGCAGACTGCGTGAGACGACGCTTCATCCAGTCCCAAACACGCTCAATGGGGGACAGATCCGGAGATCTTGCTGGCCAGGGTAGTTGACTTACACCTTCTAGAGCATGTTGGGTGGCACGCGATACATGCGGACGTGCATTGTCCTGTTGGAACAGCAAGTTCCCTTGCCGGTCTAGGAATGGTAGAACGATGGGTTCGATGACGGTTTGGATGTACCGTGCACTATTCAGTGTCCCCTCGATGATCACCAGTGGTGTACGGCCAGTGTAGGAGATCGCTCCCCACACCACGATGCCGGGTGTTGGCCCTGTGTGCCTCAGTCGTATGCAGTCCTGATTGTGGCGCTCACCTGCACGGCGCCAAACACGCATACGACCATCATTGGCACCAAGGTAGAAGCGACTCTCATCGCTGAAGACGACACGTCTCCATTCGTCCCTCCATTCATGCCTGTCGCGACACCACTGGAGGCGGGCTGCACGATGTTGGGGCGTGAGCGGAAGACGGCCTAACGGTGTGCGGGACCGTAGCCCAGCTTCATGGAGACGGTTGCGAATGGTCCTCGCCGATACCCCAGGAGCAACAGTCTCCCTAATTTGCTGGGAAGTGGCGGTGCAGTCCCCTACAGCACTGCGTAGGATCCTACGGTCTTGGCGTGCATCCGTGCGTCGCTGCGGTCCGGTCCCAGGTCGACGGGCACGTGCACCTTCCGCCGACCACTGGCGACAACATCGATGTACTGTGGAGACCTCACGCCCCACGTGTTGAGCAATTCGGCGGTACGTCCACCCGGCCTCCCGCATGCCCACTATACGCCCTCGCCCAAAGTCCGTCAACTGCACATACGGTTCATGTCCAGGAGCAACAGTGTCCCTAATTTGCTGGGAAGTGGCGGTGCAGTCCCCTACGGCACTGCGTAGGATCCTACGGTCTTGGCGTGCATCCGTGCGTCGCTGCGGTCCGGTCCCAGGTCGACGGGCACGTGCACCTTCCGCCGACCACTGGCGACAACATCGATGTACTGTGGAGACCTCACGCCCCACGTGTTGAGCAATTCCGCGGTACGTCCACCCGGCCTCCCGCATGCCCACTATACGCCCTCGCTCAAAGTCCGTCAACTGCACATACGGTTCACGTCCACACTGTCGCGGCATGCTACCAATGTTAAAGACTGCGATGGAGCTCCGTATGCCACGGCAAACTGGCTGACACTGACGGCGGCGGTGCACAAATGCTGCGCAGCTAGCGCCATTCGACGGCGAACACCGCAGTTTCTGGTGTGTCCGCTGTGCCGTGCGTGTGATCATTGCTTGTACAGCCCTCTCGCAGTGTCCGGAGCAAGTATGGTGGGTCTGACACACCGGTGCCAATGTGTTCTTTTTTCCATTTCCAGGAGTGTAGAATATGTTAACAGCAACTGAATTTTGAGAGTCTTTATTTGGACTAGATAATAGGTTTTTGGGATAGATGAATTGTCACCTTCTTCGAAATATAGAATCTTCGGAGAAGGGAGTGATGCAAGCAGAAGACACCGGAGCTGCGGGGAAGCTGAGCCTGTATCCGGCATTCAAGTAAGTTCACACTGATAGTCCAAGGAGCGCGGCTCTAAGTTTTAGAGAAGATACAACGGGGCACCGCATAACGTGGCGACCGATAAAGAAAGGGCCTGTGAAGGTGGAAGATTAATGAAATCAAGTTGAAAAGATTGACGAGTGTTGCCATAGCAACAGAACTCAGAATTAAAGTCTAAATTAGATTTATAGAACACTCAAATGCAACACTTCAAGTTAGACTTGAAGAAAGAATTGTCCGACTCTCTAAGTGAAAGTGTAAACATTTTGTTTAAAGGCTTAGAGGAGAGACAGGAGAAAAATGTACGGGAAATAGTCCAGAAATTAGAGTATGATGTCGACTGTGAATGTAGTAGCCTAGAAACCAGAGTTAACGAAAATTTTGATTCCTTGATAGATGTCTGTAAGGTCACATTTGATGTGGTTAAACACCAGCAAACAAGATTCGAAGATATTTGTCGAAAATTGTCCTGTTGGTTAATGGTGATAGAAGCAAGGAAATCGAGTAGAACGAACGCCACAGTCAATCCATTAATTCACAAACGCCGATGCCGCTGTTCAAGAATGCCGCCGCCGCTGTCAACAACGCCGACGCCGGCGGTAGCAGATCGTCAAGTCACACCGGGTGAGCAAACTTTGACTTTTGTTCAATTGTGCAGTGTAAGACTTGTGAGTAGGGGGTACTGTGAATGTTGACCCGACTTAAGGCTAAGAAGAATGAGATGGAAGGGGATAATCAACAATCAGAAGAGCATGTTGGGGCTATGGGTATAGGAAACCCAGGACCTGATTTGGGTGAATTAACGAAGTTTATCAAAACTCAGTTTGAGTCACAGAACACAAGACAAGACGAACTGAAGGCAGAATTAAATTCTAAACTAGATTTACAGAACTCAGAATTAAAGTCTAAATTAGATTTATAGAACACTCAAATGCAACACTTCAAGTTAGACTTGAAGAAAGAATTGTCTGACTCTCTAAGTGAAAGTGTAAACATTTTGTTTAAAGGCTTAGAGGAGAGACAGGAGAAAAATGTACGGGAAATAGTCCAGAAATTAGAATATGATGTCGATTGTAAATGTAGTAGCCTAGAAACCAGAGTTAACGAAAATTTTGATTCCTTGAAAGATGAAAACAAATGTACATAAACAAGATAAATTGCTCCCATTAGTTCAGGCATAAATTTCAGGAGTTAGCTCACGTTTAAAAACTGTAGAACAAAATCTCAAAGCAAAGTTAACTACAACTGAGTTGATCAATCTAACCGGTATAGAGGAACAGGTGGATGAGCTAATAGAACGAAAAGTGGAAGAAAAATTAAGCGTTGACATTTCTTCACCTATAATGACCTCCGAATTAGATCATACTAAAAAAGACTTAGATAACCTACGAAGGGAATTCAAAATTATTCAGGAGAAACTTGAAAAGAGTACAGTGTCTCAAAATCTTGTTCTAAGTAAAGAAAAAATTAATGATTTGCAAAGGGGATCAAATTAAGGCTTTTCCCGACAGTTCCCTAGGTTTAAACCAGACGGGGAGGTACACCCCACTCATTTCCTAAAACAATTTAATCAGGCCATGCCTAAAAGTTGGGAAGAGGCTAAGAAAATAGAATTTGCGATAGGTTATTTGGAGGGTGAAGCTTCAGAATGGAGCACAGTAAACATAGAGAACTTCACGTCCTGGGAAGACTTTCAAAGAAAATTTAAAGAAAAATATTGGTCTTCCAATGCACAAGAGAAGTTAATTTCAGATTTATGGGACCTGAAATACTACAGCAACGCCTGAGGTTTGATGCGTAAGTATTTCGACTGGCACTTGACGAGGGCCAAGTATTTAAACAAGCTGATAGAGGAGAAAGGAATGTATAATGTTAAAGACATAAAGAGATATGTGCAAAACCCACAGGGACATTGACATTCTGTGTTAACGGGCGGAGTGACGTCCGCCGGTTCCCAAGTTGAATTCGGTGTTGCTTCTACTTTAGTTTTCCTGCACCAGATTCCCTTCACTTCTTCAACTATTATGTCATCTATTCTCATACTATAAATCTATAACCGGTCACTTTCACGTCAGCCTGAAATGACTGTACTGACAACTGGGTTCAAGGTTATCTCATTTTCGAGTTCTGAAAAGGTAAAACCCGTAGATGTAATCTACGAAGGCTAGGTCCCCCACAGACTTGACATAAATTTGTCAACTTTGAAACTGCATTTGGATCTGGAGATATTCCGCTGAGGAAGTGTGCCGAAAACAGAAAGGTAATCTCATATGTGAGTTCTGCAAGCGTAAAACCCCGGGAGTGTGTTCCCGAGAGTGTTATCTGGTAGTCTCTGTACGTCTAGATAGAACATTATAAACACCAGTGTTGAGGGAAACGGCATAATTCAGTGTTACATGATGTTTAAATTTTTATAAAATGTTTTGTACCTTTTGTAAAGTATGATGTGATGGGGAGGGTTTGTAGTCAATTTTGTATAAGGGGTGGGTAGTGTAGACATAGACACGACCAACACTACACAAACACCACACCCTTCATACAGCCCTCGCAAACAAGTGTTACTGGTTCTTCATCATTTGCCATTCCATAGGAGTTGCTAAGATCTTTTCTTTGGGGACTTCTAAGGTGACGGTGAGAATGTCCATTCTGTAGGAGATGCCGAACATCATACCTCCTCCGGCTTCTCACCTAAGTACTGGCGAAGTGGGGATCCTTGGGAAGGGGTGAGGGAAGGGTTTCCTGTCTTTGGGGCTATCTTCTTTCTTTCTTCGATCTTAGCAACCAACTCTCTTATTTCTTTTCTTACTTCTCTTTAGAGTAGCAATCTATTTTCCCTCTATCCACATTCATAAACTTCTATCGCTGAAGTCCTTCTCTTTTCCGTGATTTATATAAATCTTCAACTAAGAACCTTAGCTGGCCGAAGAATCAGGACACACGATCACACTTTATCACTCAGACTATTGAAGACAAATGCGCAGACAAGAAACACCAGATAAGAAGTGACTACCGTCATGTGTAAGAGGGGGAAGTAGTGCTAGTCAAGGACTAGAGCACTTGGTTATGAGGATGATGGTTGCACTTCTCAGAGGAAATGATGCATTTAAAGTAAGTTAAAATAAACTGTTCCTGATGCGTTTAGAGTAAATTAAAATAAACTGTTCCTAGATGTGGTAGTACCTTGTAGAATAAGTAGAGCTAAGGGAAGATAAAAGTTAAGCCAGAGAAGAAAAACACTACCAGAACCTGTATAAACAGATGGCGTTCATAAGTTTCTGAGTATAAGAATAGGATTGTGCATCCCGAATAGCCTGATAAGAAACAATAGAGTAATAAAAAATAGGTGGAGGATAATTAAGTGTTAAAGCTATGGAAGCGATCTGTAAGAAAAAGGAATCAGGAAGGACATGTATATTTGGCCAGGTAATTTTAAAGAGAATTGTATGAAGAGGTACATGCCAGAGTAGTGACTATGAACAGTGTTGAGAGAGGATAAGGAGGGCGCACCCGATATTGTTGAAATGAGAGAAAGTGACAGGTAGGCAGACCCGGAGGAGGCTGACCTATACTGTGTGGGCAGGGGCACCAGAAGGGGATTGACCTGTACCATAGTTTTAAGTAAGTGGAAGTGGCATACCTACCTGTATGTGAGGAAGAAAATTATGTTCATAGGATCATACCTTATGTCATTGGTAGATACTGTACCGGCAGGAAATGGGAGGTATCGTAATTCTAATTTATTGTGGAAAAGTTTCCCCTGGTAACTTTGAATTCTTTTCTCCTTTTCTAGAAACGATGCATTCTGAAAGAACAGGTGGTTACTGTTGCAACTGTAGAGTAAAGAAGGAAAGAGTTATTTGATGGGAACAACACCTGAAATTTGTGACTGGCTAAGGGGAGGGATTTATTTTGCACGATCATAAAATAGCCTCGAAGGAAGGCTTATATTTGATTAAGTGGTCAAGATTTGTTGTATCTTAAATTGCTTGTACTACTAAGTCTATTGGTAAAATGACTTACCATCTGAGGGAACGACAGCAATGAGACAAATGTATTTTTTATTTCTGTGCTAAAGGTTTTGTGTGAATAATAAATGCAAAAGATATTATATGTTGTATCTAAAATAACGAGTGTTGGAGCTAAGGGGAGGGATATGTAGTGCCCCCAGAATTTTACGAAAGTCTGGAGTCACTTGTTTTCCTGCCGCTTCGAACACACGTTATTTTGTAGTGGGTTGTAGCATAAACAGATACACACTGCCGCAGAACGTTATTTGTGCAGGCTAACCGAGAAAGAAGAGCAAAACCGGGCCAACAAGTGACGCGCTCGGTTGCAGCAAAGAGAAAAGAAAAACTTCCAGCCTAGAATTCCATGGACGAAAAACATTGGTGATTGTTGTGTATTGTGGAGAGACAACAGAAGAAAAAAAATGATTATAATTAATAGTGACTTGGTCTGGAGCAGACAGACATGTATATTAGTACAGTATCGTTGAGAAAAAATGATATTTAATTTTGGTTGAATTCAGTCGTATGCGAAAGCCCTAAGAAAGTGTGGGTTTACTGTTTAATGTGGCAGTGAAATGGTGTACTGAATTTTGAATATAGAATATGTTAACAGCAACTGAATTTTGAGAGTGTCTTTATTTGGACTAGATAATAGGATTTTGGAATAATAGATGAATTGTCACCTTCTTCAAAATATAGAATCTTCGGAGAAGAGTTTGATGCAAGCAGAAGACGCCGGAGCTGCGGGGAATCTGAGCCTGTATCCAGCATTCAAGTAAGTTCACACTGATAGTCCAAGGAGTGCGGCTCTAAGATTTAGAGAAGATACAACGGGGCACCGCAATCTACTGTCAATTGGTTTGGTCAAAAGCCAGCTGGGTACTCCTGTACGTTGTTCTCTATGAATGGTTGCAATTTTCTGAGGATAATGATGGACATCACCTTGTATGTTACATTCAACAAGCTGAGTCCTCTGTAGTTACCGCATTTCATTTTGCTTTCCATCTTGTACATTGGGCATATTATTGCCAATTTCCATTCTTCTGGCAGTGTCTCCTTCTCCCATATCAACTGGATCAGTTTATATATCTCGAAGTGTAAGCTCTCACCTCCCTCCTTGATTAATTCTGATGTTATTCTGGCCTCCCCTGGGGCTTTGTTGTTTCCGAGTCCTTTGATTGCAATCTTCATGTCTTCTTCACGAACTTCCCATTCTTCTTCATATTTCCTTTCCTCCATAGTGTTTGCAGATAATATCTCATCTGGGTCTGGGCAATTCAACAGTTCTGATAAATATTCTTTCCATCTTTCTGCAATACTTTCCTTGTCATTTATCAAGTTGCCATTCCTATCTCTAATGAAAAAAGTTGGGCTCTGAAATACACGTTTCCGATTTTTTATGTATTGGAAGAAATGCCTTGAGTTGTTGTTTTGGCTCTCTGCCTCAACTTGTTCCAGCAAACTGGTTAGATATATTCTCTTCTCTGCTCTTAGAATTCACTTTGTCTCCCTTCTGACGTTGATAAAATGTTCCCTTTTCTGCTCATTCTCCCTGTCAGCCAGCCACTTCTCCCTTATCTTTCTTCTCTTTTCTGTAGCCTTCTGGCACACCTCGTCGAACTATTTAGTCTTCTTCATTATCTTCTTTCTTCCCAACGTATCCTCCGCTATACCTAGTACCGTGGACTTTATTTATTTCCACCTTTCCTCCGAGTTCTCTCTTGCTTCCAGGGTCTCTAGTACCCCAAAATGGTTTTTGATTTCTATAGCATATTGTTCTTTAATGGCACTTTCTCGTAGATCCTCAACATTCAAAGCAAGTTCTGGTGTCCCCTTCTTCTTATGGAAGTAGGTGAACTAGAGTTTAAGCCTGCACGCAATGAGGAAGTGGTCTGATGCACAGTCGGCCTGATGTCCATGACTCTATGGCTATAGCGCTGGTCCACCAAAATGTTATCTATCTGGATGGTAATTCTTACATCTGATGAACACAATGTTCCCTTATATATTTTCTCGTGTTCAAAGTAAGTGAAACTTACTCTCAGGTAAGATAGCTAAGTTGATCATCCTCTGACCATTCTCATTGGTCTCATCATGCAAATTGAGCCTTCTTATAGTTGGTATGTAGAATTCTTCTTTTCCTGCTTTTCCATTAAAATTTCCCAGCACTATCTGGATATTTTTAGTTGGTGCGCTCTCAACTGTTTGTTCTAGTTGGTCATAGAACTCTTCCTTTTCCTCATCTTTTATCTTCAGTTGGGACATAAACATTGATGAAAGTGGTGTCTGACACTTGGTTTCCATGTACTATGTAGGATATTCTCTTGTTAACAGTTTTGTTGAATTCCTCCACCGAATTTGCTGCTTTGTAGTGTATTACAAAACAAGTGCCGAATTCATGTTTATCTACACATCTGCCGTAGAATAGTGTGTATCCATCCTCTTTATGAGTTCCATCTCCTAGCCATCTTGTCTCTTGCACCGCCACCAGGTCCAGTTTATATCGGTTAATTTCTGAGACCATAGTCTGGATGGCCCGTGGTCTACACAGACTCTGAACATTCCAAGATCCAAAATTAAAATTTTTAAATCATATACCATTTTTCCTTTGCAGTTTCCGTACTCCATTGCATCCATCCACGTCCGAGGCAAGTTTGTGTTTTGCAACAAAGAGATTTTTTACAACCCTCCTCCTTTATCCGGGCTTGTGATTGGCAGTGGCTGTTGAAGGCAACTGACCTCAGACTAGTAGTAGTGGCAATAATAATAATATGCGAGTTGTTTTCATGTGTTCCATATTTGATTAAATTTACGTAATTCAGTTAAACCAGTGCTCCATGTCCAATTACTGAATGATAGTGATTCTCTGTGAAATTTCAAACTGTGAGGTTGCAAAGCATCTTTCCCTTGTATCATGGGACTGGGTTGATGGAGTGACTTCGTCCAAGTTCAACTGAATCCATAAGGATGCAAGTTTTTAGCAGGTGTCAAAATTTGATCATCTGTTGCCACAGCAGTTGTTACCTCAAGAGGTAACTGCATGATCTTCCTTCGTCAATTTCACGCAGAAAAATTTGGATGATGTGACGCTGTCTGTATTAAAGAAGGAACTGACTCAATTTTGAAGCTACACCTAAAGCACCACCTTAAATAAGTTTTTTGAGTGGTGTTTAAGAAGCTGTATGACATCTTCCTTCAGATGCTGCAGAAGAAGTAAGAAGGGAAACTTGCCGTGCTCTTTTGAAAGCTCTCAATGTAGTAACTTAACCACTGCAGAAAGGACTGCACAACAAAATCTGTAACAGGACACTGAGGTAGTGATAACAAAGGCTGACAACACAACCGTTTTGTTCCCCTAGTGTGTATGACAATGAGATGTACTGTCTGCTAAATGTTTCTACCTATACGAAGATTGATTACGGCCCTACAGTATGTGTGCAACAGGGAAGTTCTGCACTACTGAATTCCTCCTCTTTACCTCAAGAGATCTTCAAGAGGTTAATACCGAATGGTTGTGTACCACCAAGACTGTATAGCCGTTCCAAAAATTCATAAGGAAAGCATTCCATTACGTGCGATGGTGAGAAACACTAGAGCTCCAACGCATGATTTAGGCAAACGTCTCACTTCTTTCCTAAGACCACTGGTGGGAAAATACTTACACTGCATTTGTTACTCAGCTAACTTTATTAAGAGACTGGAGGCTCTCTGTCTAAGCAATTCTGAGCATTTAGTTAGCTTCGATATGATATCGCTTTTTACAAAGGTCTCTCTTGCAAATTCTTTGACACTAATTGGCAAAAAGTTTCAGGTGGACACAACCGCCTTGTTTCAGCACACACTATCTTAAATTAATTGGTTTTATTCAGCACCTTAACCCCACTCATAAGAACAGTTAGTTCACTACGGAAACAAAGATGGTTGTCTGCCTTTCTTGGATGTCTCGTTAAGATGAAAGAACCATGGCTCTCTGGGACATTCAGTTTACCATAAGCCCACTCATACTGATTTGTATTTGATGCGTCAAGTTGTCACCATCTGTCACAAACTATGAGCGTACTTAAAACACTCATACACACGCCTCACACTGTCTCAGCTCTGGATAGTTTACCTAAAGAAGTCACCCAGCTACAGAGAGTGTTCAGAAAAACTTGATATTCCACCCAGAAGATTAAGAAGGCACTCTCAGTTCAAGTCTAGCATAACCATGGAAAATTGCATCAGTGTCAAGTTATTTATGGGCAGCAGTCGTTTCATGCGCTTACCGTAATCGACTGAGTACAGAGGAAAGTCTGTTTCGACACTGTTGTATGAATAGGGGAGGCAATTTCTGGTTACCATCATACACGTGGAGGCCCACGTCTAGAATAAACATCGGAAAGTGGATGAAGAGGAGAACAAGTGGGCAAAATCTTTAGCTTTTCTTCCTTTTGTGGACAAAATTTCATTTAGAACAGCAAGAATCCTCAATAAATTTCAAGTGAAAGTGATTTTCTGTCCACCATCTAAGATTGCAAACCTTTTTGGATCAGTTAAGGACGACTTTTTATAGCAAAAGGCCGGAATTTACAAAATACCTTGTCAGTTGGGTATGGTTTACACAGGACAGACCACACACACTCTGAAAGAAACCGCACTGAACACCAACATTGCAACTGCCATTTGCAACCAACCAAGTTCACTATTGTGATTATTCAGTTTCTCTCGGCCTATTTGTTGGTTGAACAGTCCACTGGTATACTGCCGGTTCATAGTGTCCAACAGGCACAATATTTCAGCGATCAGACATGTCGCCATCGTCAGGTGTGCTGACGCACTGAGCTCCAGAGGGCGGGCGACCCCATCATCTCCACAATTTATTCTAATTGAAGACAATCGTGTGCCAATGGCCATGGCGAGCAGTAATGCAGAGGACAACTGAGTTCTGCGGTTCCACCAGTGAGGTTGCTGCTGCTGTGAAGTGTGATCCATCTGTCAACTTGAGTTTGATGCATGAGGGAATACTCACAGTTTGCTATGTATTGCAGAACAAAGGAAGTCTTCGTCAGGCACCCAGTTGAAATATTGTGGGTTGTATTAAACAACGAGAAGCTGCAAGCCTGAAATTTGTAAGAACACTCTGTTTGCCAAAAAAATTTTAATATTCACATCAGACAGCCTTGGGCTCATCTCTGAAACCTTGCCGCCGTTGTGAGCTGCAATTTGCAGCCAAATGCATCTAGTACACTCAGTCACTGCTGGTAGAGGCTCCTCAGATGAGATACCAGCCAAGGAAACAAAGAGGACACTGGCCTTCTTTCCTACCCTGCCTGCTACTTCCTCGAGGAGCTCCATTACTCGCTTAACATTGGTGTTTTTAATGACAAGCAATCCCATCTCTGTACTTGTCCCAACATCCCAGGAAAATTGGTCATGATCCCAACTGGCAACGCATCCTGTGTTGGCTCAGAAGTACTTTTAGCAGTGGGTGCTACCTCAAACCTGTGTTTGAGGTGTAAGGGGATAACCATACGTCTGGTACCCATTTTCACCTTTCTCCCAAATACTTGCTCCCCTTCACTGTTCACCAGTCAGCATCAGGCAAGTGTCGAGCAGCAGGGACATGCAAATTGGAAGGCATAGTGGCATAAGAGATCCTAGGCCACATTATAGGCTCCAGAGATGCCAAAATGTTTGTCTCAGTTGCACCAAGGTCACCACAGCCCATTGCAGCAACCTGAAGCCTGTTGACTGCAGCCAACACAGCTTCAAGTCGTTTACAGACAGTGGCCAATTCCTCTGCATCTATATCCAACAAGCACAGTCTCTGTCCATATTTAAACAGTTTTTGTCTTTATCACAAGTAATGTAACAATAATTCACGAACTCGCTGAGTGCAACCTACGTTCTGCTGTTACGGTACCTTTGATTGATAGTAACCAAGAAAATTGCCATTTATAAAGATAATACACAAAAATTTACATAAAAAACCTTAGAGTACATTAGTAAACACTAGTCTGCACAGTGAAATACTCAGATACAATTCACTTCTTCACAGAAGTACATGAAAACTAGAAATTAAACTAAATTACTGTGTATTACATAAAGTGCTAGAGCTAAGGGCCTTCCTCTTGGCTCCACTGCTGCCACTACACTCAGTAGACCATTACAGTATATTTCTATGTTATAACAAGATTTTCTGCTTTTTATTTTACATCATTTGAGAGTGTTTCGACATGCGACACTTCATTATACCCTAATTAAATACTTTATTTCACCTAACACTTCTAGAAGTTGTGGCAGTAGAAATATCATGGAATTGCATGCAACATAGTATTATTTATTGGCCCTTTCAAAAATTATTTCAGTCTATAGTATTTGGTGGTCACTAAATTGTGTGTGATGTAATTGCAATCCTATTTGGTATTTAGCCTCACTTGCAATAATCTGGTCCAAGGTCTTCATTGAATTTGGTATTATTCTAAGGGGCATTTATTTTGTTACGTAAATTAAATGTTTTGACAATTTTAAAATGCCCGCCAGTTTACACTTTTAGTTAGGAAAATGTTAATTAAGTATTAGTTAACTGGAGCAGCATCATCTGTGGAAAGGTCCCGGAACTGGTCTCACTTATAAATGGTAAAAATGCCCACATAGTACTAGGGACAAAAAGCTGGCTGAAACCATATGCCAATAGTAATTAGGGCAGGTAGTATGGATGGAGAATTGAGTGCAATTGTCAAAAGTGCTTTATCGAAAAATAACCTTGAGCAGATAATCAGAGAATTGACTTTTGAAGATAACTCTCAGATCTGTTGGTGACAAACATATCCAAACTTTTCAACTCAACACAGCACAGGGAATCAGTGATCATGCCATTACAGCTTCACTCAATATGGTTGTAAATAAAAATACAAAGAAAGATAGGAAGATTGCTCTGTTTAGAAACAGCAGTACAACAGATTTCAGATTACCAAATCGGTCAACTTGAAAATTCATCTCCAACACTGTCAGTTTCAAGCAACAATGGCATAGTTCAAGAGCATCATTCAATATTCTTTAAATAGGAATGGGCCAAAGAAGGTGGTTGAAGATAGAAATATCCACCGGTGTTTGACAACCATGTTACAAAGCTGCTATGAAAGCAAAGAGAGCTTCACTGCAAATTTAAATGTAGCTAAAGTTTCACAGAAAACAAAAACTAGACAACGCCAAAATCAGCTTACAGAGGGCTATGCATTCTTTGACCACAATGGCAGTGAAAGAGAGCAAGACACACAAAAGGCCTAAATACTACATGTATTTTTCTAAAACTATTTCCCAGAGGAAGATTGCACTCTAGTTCCTTCTTTAATTTGTAGCACAAATGACAGATTAGTGACCAAGTGCTAGAAGAGCAACTGAAATCACTCAACAGAGGAAAGGCTGCAGGACTTGACGGAATTTAAATTTGATGCTACATAGAGTATGCAGAAGAATTTGCCCCTCTTTTAACAACAGTGTACCATAGATCTCTGGAGGAGTGAAATGTCTTAATGAATGGGTAAAAGTCTGTCATTTCTGCTTTCAAGAAGGATCGTCAAACAGATGCACAAAACTACAGGCCTGCATCTCTGACAGTGGTCTGTTGTAGAATTTTGGAACATGTTTTATGCTCTTGTATTATCACATTTCTGGAGACCAAAAATCTCCTCTGCAGGAATCAACATGGGTCCCAAAGACAACTGTCATGTCAAACTAAGCTCACTCTGTTTGTCCACGAGACCCAGAAAGCAGCAGGTACAGATGGCTAAATAGATGTCGTGTTCCTTGACTTGTAGAAGGCATGCACTGTAGTTCCGCATTGCTGCCTAATGATCAGAATACGAGGATATGGAATATCAGACCAACTGCATGACTGTACTGAAGAGTTTCTAGGAAACAGGACACAGCATGTCAATCTGAGCAGAGAAGAGGCTTCAGGCATATATATGCTACAGAAACTACAGTGATTCATGGTCATACGAAGATCAGAGAGATTGAAAAGCAGGAAAGAAAAATTCTGAGGACAATATATGGACCAGTGTTTTGGAAAGGAATTTGGATGAAGAGGCCAACTAGAGAGATTTACAAAGACACAGAAACAATAACAGACGCCATTAGAAAGAGAAGGATGAAATTTTATGGACATATCAGCAGGCTCACAGAGCAAATATTTAAGATAGAAAACAAGAGCAAAAACAAGACAAAGTGGATCACTGAAACGGAAGAAGACATTAAAGAACTGGGGAACACGCAAGACAACATAAACACTAGAGAACAGTTTATAAACATCATAAAGAAACACACACTTAAACAAGAACATACTGACAACAGAATGGGAAAAAGATGGTTGGAAGAACGCAACAGAGAACACAGTGAACGTATGAAGAGAATTTGGGAAGAATGAAGAAGAAATCATGACTACTCAAGTTCAGTCGCTCTCTTAACAACACTTTGTGCAGGGAGTGGCAATTGATCCTCTACATACACAAATGTAACATTGTGAATACATAGACAGAAAGACCATTTAATGTACAATTACAAAATTGCAGAACAAGCACTGGAAGCAGGTACTTCCAGAAAACATCTAGAAATATGCGTACAAAGCAGTTTGTAGTGGAGCAACCACACAAAAATTAATTGCAAGTAGGGCAGATGCCAGACTGAGATTCACTGAAAAAATCCTCAAGAAATAGAGTCCATCAACAAACCAGTAGCTTACAAAACACTCTTTCAACCAATACTTGAATGTTTTTCATCAGTCTGGGATCCATGCCAGATAGGCTAGATAGCAGCAACAGAAAAGATCCAAAGATGATTAGCACAGGATCATTTAATAAACACAAAACCGCCGTGGAGACACTCAGTCAACTCTGCTACAGAAACTGCAATAGAGGTATTCTGCAGTCAGGCTATGGTCTACCATTAAAATTCTGAAAGCTACATTCCCAGAAGATTCAACCAACATATTGCTTCCTCCTATGTACATCTCACAGAATGACCACGAAGATAAAATTAGTGTGTTTCAAGCCCACACAGCAATCATTCTTCCTGCCAACCATATGCAACTGGAACAGGAAAAGGGAGAAGTGACTGGGGTACATGAAGTACACTGCAATGTGGCTTGCAGAGTATAGATGTAGATGATAACCCAAGTGATTCAGCAATGAAAAATAATATTCTTTATCTTGGTCAAAAAAAGCAAGTACATACTAAAGACTGGTCTTGATCTTCCACCTTTTCTTCTCATGTCTTTCAGCAACTGCAGAAAAACAACTTGAGTAAAAAAGGGTGACAATCTAGTTTCTGATTCTGTGTCTTGGCTTTTTTCTTACTAAACTTTTTTCCAATTTATGTACATCTGCTGACAAAATTTATGCAGAGTTATGTACTTTTCACTACTCTTATCAACTTTGATGTCACAGTAATACTGTGACGACTCAGATTTCAACGCTAACAAAAGATAAATTTGCACTTCCAAGTCTGACCAGCTTCTGTTACAACAAAGTGCTTGAGACTTCACAAAAGCCAGGCCATGAAAACAATCATTATTTAAAACTTAAACAGTTTAGTGCACCATCAACTGCAATTTGTATTTTTGCCGATTTATTTGTGTGTTGCCTTCAACTTGGCAATGCTATTAAAATTACAAGGGCATGCTGCAAAATACTACCTCCAAATTTTTATGTGAAAACTCAAAGCTTTTTAAACAAAACTAACATTACTAATATTCTACATTTTTATTCTTAACACCTACAAATTTATTTCCCAACATAGCCACTCTGGTGACTGACACATTTCTCCCAATGAGAGCCCAGCTTGTTGATATCACTATTAGAATCTTTGACTTTGTTGACAAAGTCACAACCTTATCTCTGCTTGGACAACTACACCACTATCAAACTGAAGTCCCTGAAGGTGGTCTTTAAGGTTTTGGAAACAGATGAAAACCGATTACGGCCAAGTCGGGCCTGTATGGAGGATGATCGATGACGGTGAATCCAAGGCGTGGGATTCTTGTATATGACTTGTCATGGCAAAGAAGAGGGTGTTCCACATTTGGATGAAATCTTTGAATTCGAAACTCGATTACAGCATGCTGTTTCTCATGGCCCAGCATAGTTACATTACACACCACCATGCTACTCGGTACAATTTGAAGCCCTCTTGTGGCAGAAGGCTGCAAATATGTAGACAAGAAGAATAAGGATGTAGAATACTAATAATGTTTGTTCTATTCAAAAAGCTTTAAGAGTTTCCTAATAAAAGTCTCTGAGGAATTACTTTTCAGTTTGCCCTCATAAAACGCACTTTTTAAATATTACATTTGTTAATATACTGTCTTGTACGCAAGGGTTTGTAAGTAGTGTTTGTACACATTTTTCATTTCCCCCTCTTGTACACCACAACAATCCAAAACATTTATCTAATTATCTGGAAAATAGATATAATGTATTAATATCCTGTACCATTATTTCACTGATTACATTTTTCTCACAAATCCTATAAACCATCACTGCAGCCATTCAATTTTCTTATATGCAGCAGAGCTAAACATATACTCAGCTACAGTACTGACCACTTACCGCATTTATGAGAAGTGAACACCGATAAATGATTAAATTCTATTTTTCTGTCCTCCTTTAGTGACCAGATAAACAAGAACATTTTGAAGTTAAGGACACCTTCATTTCTTCCGTATTCTATCTTCTCTTGTTTGGCCTTATAATTACTCATTTCAAAGCTGAGAATTGTTAATGGTCATTGCTAAATATGGACAAATGTGTGTTTTTCTTTGTATACATTAAGTATGGTGTATCACTGATGCATTGTAAGATTATAGCAGATCTATCATTCACAACTATGTATATTTTGAATATACTGAAAAGCAGAACACAATTCAAATTTTTTGGAAAATGAAGAAAAAATGAAAACATAACTAATATTTCAACAGATTTCATAGCTGGCTTCTTAGGGTGTCTGGGCACAAATCTTTGTTGCTCATTGTCTTTTCTCAGACTGTGAATTAATAAGCAGCACACAATTTTAGTAGCAGCCATTGTTTACCAGCACTGACCATTGTAATCTGACCCAAGTCTCAAGTGCCCTCCACCCATTCCCCTTTCCGAAATGTATTCCTCATATTGTACAATATAATTTTCAACAATTTGATTCTAATAAAGCCTCTGTCCCCATTGATGTAATTTACCAATTTTAATCACCATCTTCGGCAGACAATTTCACAAGTTGTCTCTGCAGCATATTGCTGGTATCATCTTTGTATTTTATTCCACGCTGGAAGCGTTCAGTAACAGCTGATTTAAGCAACTGCTTGACTTGGGTGTGCAGTTGGTGTTAATTACATTTTTATTTTATATTTTTTACAGTTTGACAGATGTAGTGGATGCTCTCTCATTTAAAAAAAAAATATTTATTGATTTCTTTAATCTGGTATAGTTTCTTCTATGCATTAAGTTTTTGGGATCTTGAACACCTTAGGAATAGCAGACAGCTTTATTTTGTTGCAGGCTTCACACACATTGAAATCTGTATTATACAGGCAGTCTCCAATCATGTTGGTGATTGCACCCACGTATGCAAGGTATGGGACTTTAGAGTTTTCTTCTTCGGTGCTTGTTTCCTTTTGCAGGTACTGGTGACTTGGGTCAATGTACAGGTCCAATTTGTTGTTATGTGTACCTACTACTTTTGAAAAATATCTCTCTCTGTTGTTAACAGTTCCTCAGAGCATTTTCTTTGTCAAGTAGCTTATGTACTCTAATGAATCAGTGTGCTAAGCATGAATATTCTCAGTGAAGAGTGGTTGTTGCTCATGGCTTGGATGTCGGTATGGATGGGCACTTTGGCCCACGGATCCATCAACTCTTACTGATGTGCAGCACTGGTCAAGACAAATTTGGAACGATGGAGGCCACAATACTGTTCTAGTCATACCAATTAATATTTCCAGTGTTTTCCCAAATCACATTAGGCAACTGCCAGGACGGCTCCTCTGAAAATTTGAAATGGTGTTTCATCTCTAACAACATATTTGGTAATATGAATTTTAACCCTAATTTTTCTTCTATACTACCCAAAATGTTGAAAAATAGCAGCTGGCTCTCTCAATCTACTTGCATCATGAATTTCTTTTTATTGATCAGTCTTCTGACTTGATCGAGGTGGCCTGACACGAACTCTTGTCAACCTCTTCACCTCGAAGTATCATTCGCACGCTACATCCCCGACTACTTGTTGGATGTACTTCAACCTCTGTCTTCCTCAACCGTTTTTACCCTCTAGTAACATCAAAGTTATCCCCTAATGTATTAATATATGTCCTATCATCTTGTCATTTCCTCCCATCAGTGTTTTCCATATGTTCCTTTCTTCAACAATTCTGTGCAGAACCTCCTCATTCCTAGTCTTATCAGTCCACTTAATTAACAACATCCTTCTGTGGCATCATATCTCAAATGCTCTTTCTAAGATGCAGGTTGGTGTTTGATACTAGCAGACTTCTTTTAGCCAGGAATGCCCTCTTTGCCTGTGCTAATCTGCTTTTTATGCCCTCCTTGCTTTGTCCATGTCTATGTCCATGTCATTTTGTTTTCAAGGTGGTCAAATTTCAACTTTATATACTTCCTGGTTTCCAATTTTGATGCATTATACGAGGGGAGTACAAAAAGTAAGTTACACATTATTGTGGCAGACTAGGTAACTTCACAGTGACACAGATACAGGACATTATTTTTCAAAATAGTCACCAAGTGTCTTTCATAGTCCAAACTTCTACCAATCATTCATAATTTCTCAATGATAGAAAGCTGCTTCTCTGTAACAGGTCCACTCAAGAATCGCTGTGTGAACGTCCTCATTGGAAAATCTCTTTCCCTCTAGAGGTTCTTTCAACTTGCAGAAAAGGTGGAAATCACATGGTGTTGGACTTTATATGCAGAAGCTTTCAAACCTTCCATCAAAACACTGAAGTAAAGTTTGTGTTGTGCACACCACTTGGGGTGTTGCATTCTTGTTCAAGAGAAAAACATCTTTGTTTAATTTTCCACAGCTCTTGTTCTTTGTTGTCATAAATCTTGTCCCTTTGTGTGCAGGTGACAGTGATCACAGAACCCAGCATGAGCAAAATTTCCAATACTGTAGATGATCTTCAGATGATGGAATGAGCACTGCCTATAGAGATGGGCATCTGCTGAGCAATGTCCACAATAGTCACTCTGCAATTGCTATGAATCAGTTCCTCAATTGCCTAGACAATGTCAAAGACCTTCCTTTTTGATCAATATCACCAATGCCTGTGCACCCGTTTCACTATAGATGGTATGGCACTCCGTACAGCCCATATACCGCCAGAATTTCATGGTGAATCTCTGTGCAATTTAGATGTTTTTCCCCCACAAGAATTTTACTGTTATTTGTACTTCAAATTTGGAGTATGTTTACAGCTGCTGTGCCATTTCACTTGAACACTGTAATGCAGCAAACATGGGTCATGTACTCCGATCTGACAATAGGCTGCTCATGTTGCACAATGGTTTTCGTGTGGACAACGTAACTTATTTTCTGAAGTCCCTGCATATATTGGGCTGACCTGAGTTGAGATGAGATGTAGCATGAATTCTTGAAATTTCTCAATCTCATCTGGTCAAATTTCCCTTCAGTATAGAAACACATTATCTTGTATTTTGAAAATTCTACTGATTGAAACTTGAAATGTGCATTGTACAAGTTGGAATAATGTACTGCCCCATCATGGATAGAAGCTTGGGGGTTTAACATCAAGACAACAAGTTTGTTACGATAGCATGCGAAAGTTCAGATTGGAAAGGGGTGAGGAAGGAAATTGGTCATGTTCTTTTCAAAGAATGAGATTTATACTCTGCAGCAGAGTGTGCGCTGATATGAAACTTCCTGGCAGATTAAAACTGTGTGCCGGACCGAGACTCGAACTCAGGATCTTTGCCTTTCACGGGCAAGTGCCCTACCAACTGAGCTACCCAAGCACGACTCACGCCCCGTCCTCACAGCTTTACTTCTGCCAGTACCTCGTCTCCTACCTTCCAAACTCAACAGAAGCTCTCCTGCGAACCTTGCAGGACTAGCACTCCTGAAAGAAAGGATATTGCGGAGAAGACATGGCTTAGCCACAGCCTAGGGAATGTTTCCAGTATGAGATTTTCACTCTGCAGTGGAGTGTGCGCTGATATGAAACTCCCTGGCAGATTAAAACTGTGTGCCGGACCGAGACTCGAACTCAGGACCTTTGCCTTTCGTGAGCAAGTGCTCTTGATAGAGCGCACAGTTTTAATCTGCCAGGAAGTTTCATATCAGTGCACACTCCGCTGCAGAGTGAAAATCTCATTTTGGATACATCCCCTAGGGTATGGCTAAGCCATGTCTCCGCAATATCCTTTCTTTCAGGAGTTCTGTTAAGTTTGGAAGGTAGGAGATGAGGTACTGGCAGAAGTAAAGCTGTGAGGATGGGGCATTAGTCGTGCTTGGGTAGCTCAATTGGTAGAGCACTTGCCCACGAAAGGCTAAGGTCCCGAGTTCGAGTCTCGGTCCGGCACACAGTTTTAATCTGCCAGGAAGTTTCATTTCTTTTCAAAGGTTACATCATTCAGGCAAACCACACTAACTTTGGATTGCAAGGTAGGGATCTGAACACCGTTCTTCTGGAATGTGAGCGTAGTGTCTTGTATACTGTGTCATCTTGCTTGGTGGTACAAGATTACGTGGTGACAGGCAGCAATGTCATATATATTGCAAAACATAGGAGCTATGTAACAAAAATAATTATCTAAGCATGCAATTAAATTAATTAATAGTGAGCAAGAAACAGAATACGCAAATAGTGACACTGTCGTGCAAGTACAACGCTACTGGGATGATGTAATGAAGAAAAATGCAAGATTAGTCACACAATTCAGTCAACAGAGATGGAGGCTTTGTTCTGAATAAACTGTGACACATGGTGTCTAATTTCCTTAGAGATCATTAGCAATCATACCAATGTGATACAGGGAACACATCATTTGATAGACAGACTTGCAGCTAAACATCATTGTCTGCAGTAGGTAACAATCACTGTTATGAGAGGCAGTGTTTGGCTTACCTAGTGCATAGTTTGAATTTTAGACAACAAGCATGTGAAACAGCCAGCTATGGATGCTGTTGAGTACCACGTACAATCATCAACCCTACTGGGGGACAAAATCCACTTGCAAACAGTGTATAAATACTACTATGACAAAGCTACCAGTTCATAAAAAAAAAGAGGTAACTAAAATTAAAAGGAAATTAACCTCATATTTTGGCTTCAGTTTTGGAAACAACAATGAAAACTGAAGATACTATGGAAAAAGTAGTGATATTATGATACAAGTGTTGTGCTGCTGTAGTGACACTGTCAATCGCAAAATCTAAATTACATGGGCAATGTGTTGTATTCAACATTGAATTTCAAACTGCCAGCATATAAGGGACTGTAATAAAAATGGACTGAGTTCTCTTCTTAAAAGTTGTTTATTTTCATTATGTGTATAACAAAAAAATACATCACAAATATTAAAACAAACATTTCAATAATCATTTTTTCTTTTGTGCAATAATAGGAACAATTGTATACCTTGATACGTTTGTGCAAAATACGTAAACTGAAGATCTGCTGCAATGTTTGAAATTTCCTCTTCTTATGTAAATAGTTATATTATGGAATTTTTGGAATCACTTGATCAGTAAATATACTGCAGATTTCTGGTCTTTACATCAGTCAAAGAAGCTCTGACAGCTTCAAAAGCAAGAATTGGTCACTATTTCTATTAGTCAATGATGGGCTTAAATTCATTTATTTGTTCACTGCCACAGAAATCTGCACTATTGATATGAAGAACGTGAATAATTCAGACGTGTAACATACCATGAACGTCGAGAAATTTTTGAAGGAGAAATAAAAGCCTATCAAATAAGTTACATTTACTGAGTGTAAGCAAGTGGTGATGTCAGCATGAAAGAACACAGTGATAACCACTCAAAAGTTATGGAGAAGGTACTTGTGCACAGTGAAGGATATAGATTAACATTGACATCTAAGGCATCAAATTCAAAATAACCCTAATTATACTGAACAAGTTAAAATGTAGTTTTGTCTTAGAACAGTGGTAACACCTGCAATGATTAAAACATCAAAATTACAAGAATGAAGTAGGCTTCTTTAGGACATCGGCAAATCAATTTCGAAAACACAATTGCTTAATCAAATATATTTTTTCTGCATTTGCTTGTGTTTGAATCTCTGGAGTAATGCTTATTTAAATAAAAGAGGACACCTTTGGTATAAATAAGTGTATGTATATTACCATGGATTCACCAAACGGCAAATACTGAGTTTTGAAAATGAAGGGTAAAGGAAGAATAGACAAATAAATAGTTATGAATGTCGGAAATCAAGATTTAACTTTATACAAGGAAAAGCTCAGTGCCCAGACTCAGATCCCCAATGAAAGGGGAAATCAAAGAAAACATCAGATCTCTCGAAAATAATAAAGCACCTGGGGAGGACTCCATAATCGCAGAATTTTGGAAATATTCAAACAACAAATTTCTCGAAAACCTAACAGAAATTGTCCAAAATATTTGGTTAACAAAAGAGATTTCTGAAGACTGGAAGACTTCCTTGATCTACCCACTGCATAAAGCAGGTGATCAAACTGATGTGAACAGCTATAGAGACATTTGTCTCCTACCAGTTACCTACAAAACCTTTCAAAAGTGCTATTAGCTAAGGTAAAACAGCAACTCGACTCTGAAATTGCTTTGGTGGATATATCAATTGATTTTAGAAAGATCAGATCATGCTCAGAGCTGATTATCAACTTAAAGTCTTTAATAATTTATCTGAAAAGTAGATCTAAAAATTTCTTAATTGCTTTTATGATGACAGGAAAGTCGACGAATCAGCTGATAGGAAGTCACTGTTTGAAATACTCAAACTGTGCATTGATACTAAAACCACAGCTCCAATAAACAGATGCTCACAAACAACAATTCTAAAGTAAAATTTAGAGATGAAATTTCTAGAAGTTTTGAGAAAAAAACTGGAGTGAGGCAGGGAGATAGTCTCTCCTCACTGCTCTTTAATTGTGTTTTCGAAAAAGTCATAATGTAATGGAGAAAGTCATTATGAGAAAGCCAAATCAATGAGGCATCAGATTAAGTTACAAAAAAGACATCTCACAAATAGACTTTTTAGCATTTGGGAATGACCTAGCTAATTTTTTTGACTCAATGAAAACAGCCACTAGACAAATAGAATTGCTTAAAGAACAAACTGAAAAAGCAGGCTTACAAACCTCCTTTGTGGAAATCAAATTTATGGCTAACATTAAGGCAGTCCCAAACATAATGAAAACCAAATATGGAAACTTTGAGAGAACTAACACGTATTTCGGAGAAGTATCTGAACAAGACATTTCAGAGAAAGAAGTCATTAAACCACGAGTTAATAAAATGAAAGCAGCATACCACCTTACCAAGGATGTATATAATAAGAAGTCAGTATCCATCAATGCTAAACCTTCATACAACTCTATATTAATTCGCCCATAAGCACTTTATGCAGCAGACTGTTTATAACTCTGAACAAAAAGGCAATGATGGAAGCACTGGAAACCACAGAAAGAAAACTACTTGGGAAAATTTTGGGGCTAGTTAAAGAGAAAACACAACACAGAACATGTCATAACAGTGAACTTTATGTATACCTTGAAAAATGGCAGTTGTGGTTGAGAAATTAAGAGTAATTTTCTATGGCAACATACATGGGACGAATCCCAACAGACTGGCTAAAAGACTGTTTACTTACTTTGGTAAATTAAAAATGGATAACACATTGTGCAAAGAAGTTGGAAGGGACATGGACGAACTTAAAATTATTCCACAAGATATTGGAGGAACAACTGCCACTCAGACACAAATTACAGGACTCCAAAGGTTTCCATGAAAAATCCAAGAAGAAGACTGTAGTCACTTGGGCAGAAGAAAGAAGAGAGCAACACTGAGAAGTAATGAGAGAATTGTGGATGAAAAGAAAGAAGAGAGAGCTGAAATAACTGTAGTCCATAGCAGCTCATACATAAAATAATAATAATAATAATAATAATATGAAGGTGACAATGCTGTGTGGCTCCCAGCCTGTCGCAAGCCTCTGATTGGTCTGGTGTGTTAAATTCATACTTAATTTACTCAGTTTCTCTTTTGTCCTCAGATGACTGAGTAGGTCCTATTACAGACCTTTCCAATACACAGAAATGTGAGGGAGCTCCACATCAGTACCAAGAAAGACCTGTTAGTAGGCCATGGAGGTGGTCTAGAAGAAGAAGAAGAAGAAGAAGAAGAAGAAGAAGAACCTGTGTTGAGCAACACCAGCTTATTCCAGACATTTTCAGATTTATTTCCTTAACGTAGTTCATAAGGTTTTGGTCTAAATAAGGCAAGTACAGGGATATTATTTATGAAACAGCCAGTGTGACTCTTCAACAGAATATGTATTACAGCAAAATCTTCTGTGTTCAAATAAGTTATTGATTGTTTTGACACTGCAAAAATTTCACTGTCACTTACAGACAATAGGTTTTCAGCAGAGACTTCAGTATTAAACTGCAAACATTGTTAAAGGCTATACATTACTTGAAATTGTATGTTCAAACAGTTACCTGCGGCACAAAGAAATATATGTTGACATTATCAATTAAGCAACTGTCATTGCATCAATTAATTTTATAGGACAATAATTAACAATGTATGTACTATAAGAAAAGCAGCACAATACACACAGCTGTTGAATCAGCCCAAAAATAGTTTTACATGCCTAATGACTCTAAAATAGAAGAAAATTTCAAAAATTATATACGTAGGAAGGATTTATAAGGAAAATAGTAAATGACTAACAGGGGTAAGGTTTCCCTTGGTGATCAGAATTTCATCTGGTCACAGAAATATAATGGCTGTTGCATCCAGTAAGTGAAAGTGGCCACCATGTGCTGAACCTAAAAATGGGAATAATGGAAAAAAAAAATGCAAGCTTGCTCCATCAGCAAACATGTTTCTACATTAAAAAGTGCAAAAGTGCAAGCTTTCCCTGTCTGCAAACATGTTTCTGCATTTCCTGCTTCTGCAACAGACCAACAACGTTCCTATTTCTGATATCTAAACAGCTGACACTGAAACTGTAACAGTATTTAGAACAATCAGACCCATATATATAACGCACAAAAACTGTGATAAACTAAATTACTTATTTCAAGTATGTGTAGTACAAGAGTGAAAATGCAGTGAATACTGACAGTAGCATGCAAACTTCTATGAGACTGTTACTATCTTTTCAATCATCCCTCATCATATTTCAGGAATTTGCAGCTAGTTAGCCTAATAAATGTTTCAGACTGTACACAAATGACTGTCGATTGTGAGTTACATTACTAGTAAAAATGCTGTAAGGTGCAAGGAATTGCAACTGTAAACAGAGTGATCAGCTGTACCATAGCCACATTAGGTAAACCGATAGTAAACATAGTAGATGTTCTAATCTGCAGCAATGAAGAAACAGAAGAACAATTAATTCTATTGCCTTACTGTTATTTTTCTGTAAACAGTGATTTCATACCAATTTCACCATATACCAAACATCCCAACATTCCTTGTACTCGCTAGTTTATAATGAGGGTTATGGCATACTTTTCTTTCTTGTAGTCATGTTTCAACAATATTGTTCCAGTAATTCCTCATTCTATATATTTACACAAAATGCAAGAACCTTTATAAGTTCATGAGACTTTTTTATTTCATAGTTCATAACAGAATACTAATATCCTATGTAGGTCAACACCGTCTCAGTCTTACGAGAAAATGCAGTGGTTTATGTACTGTTTACTGACAAGTTGTGTGGTCTTCATTTCTAGCCCTTGCTCTTTTCTTCCACTACAAACAAAATGAAACCACCACTGATTCAGTAAAGTAACTGTACTCATAACAACAAAGATGGTTCACCTTTTCAATGGAAGTGCTAATATTCAGTGGAGCTTGCCTGTTCCACCATGAGAGAGAGAAAGAGAGAGAGAGAGAGAGAGAGAGAGAGTATACCAACACTTGCAATCAAACAAGAATGCCTCATCTTATTGCCTAGAATGACACTTAACTTTTAGTTCATTCAGCTCCAAATATTTCACCAGACATAGAAATTCGCTGCACAAATGGTTGGGCTAGACATGAAAGGACCTCATAGTCACTTTCCCAAGAAATATTGCGAGGGTAATTTATTTCTGAGCGCAGCCTCTCGAGCAGAATCTGAGGATCAAAGTCACGTTTCGGAGGGACACCTGGCAAAAGAAATTCTTTCAGAGCAGATGAGATATCAGATGAGAATATCTGTTGAACCTCTTTTACTCCATTCCAGGCTGGAACCATTTTAACACCTGCTTTCTCACTATCCACTACTCCCACTGGGCCACTCTGCACTACCTTTTTTGCTTTAGTTGTGTCACGGACTGCATAGACATGATCATTATCATCTGCTCTATATTCTGGAACACTGTTATGGTTCTGAGTCGATTTATCTTCTTCAGATGATGAGGAGAGTTCCAACCCTCCATTACTACTCATGTTTACAGTTCCTGTAGTTATACTAAAGTTATCAAAATTGTCTCGGTCAGAAATATTTACAGACTCAGAAGAATTATCAGGACTTATGTAAGACTCTGAAGACTTAGTTTCATTACCGTCTACTGTAATGTATTGTGTATCGGCGTCATCTGTGATCACACCACCATTACCAGAACTTTGGTTAACTTCATTTAAACTTCCATCCAACACTGTATTAGTAGTGACCTCTTCATCATTTTTTGCCTCTGTCCGTTGATCATCATCAGTGTCAGAATTAGAATCTGTATTCTCTGTTGTAGACTGCTCTGTCTGTTGTGTAGAATTTTCAGCTTTTACATACGACTGATGTTTTTTCCTGAGGTTGCGAATTGTGGAGAGACGTTCACCACGGAAATTTCTGCTGTCTATATTGCTCAGCATCTGGCGGATATCAGATTCTCGATGACCGCTGCAGCAATGTAAAGCACCTGGATCAATAGGGTGAGCCTCTGTGAAGGAAAAAAATATGTTACTTGATTATCAGCAAAACAAAATGATAGAGTCAATTGTCAAGCACTTTTTTTAATGTATGTGGAAACTATTTCAGAGTGGTTACAGACCTACATTAACAAACTGCAGGTGCAAAATAGAGATTGATATCTGAAATTAAAAACTAGAATTACTGTAAATACACATTCTCAATTCTTTGCTCAGATATAGTGACTGATGCACTTAAGTATCAAAAGATTTGTGAAAGATTGATTCTTGTACAATACTGCAAAAACGCAATCTCTCCAATGAAGAGTTATTGTGATGGTCTTGCAATCTTATTCATTTTTCAGGGTACATATTTCTGAAGAAACTCACAGAATTATCTTCATAAACAAATGATGATGTAATTCGCAATACCATTGCTGTGTAGGCCAAATGATAGTGAAGATATAATGACACTAATGCTTAAACTTCCATGGAAAACATTATATAACACGGCTGTTACTGCTATCCTGTGATGCATTTGATGCTGCATTCTGGGGAGGAATTTGTAAGAGATGCAAAAATCTTAACTATTTCACATCTTTGTTGTTATTACTCGAAACAGATAACAGGTTCCCATTCAAAACCACGGGCTGTCATCTCATTAATAAACTATCAACACTCTTCCAAAACATTCCATACCGGAAGAAAGCCAATGTGCACTCCGTGTGCATATCGAGAGAGTCATCCAAGATGTGGAAAGGGTCCTTCTGGATGCCATGAAGGGTAGAGGGTGCAGCCAACTGCAGGTGGTGGCTCATGTCGACACTAATGATGTGTGTCGCTATGGATCGGAAGAGATTCTCTCTGGTTTCAGGCGGCTATCTGAGTTGGTGAAGACTGCCAGTCCTGCTAGCAAGATGAAGGTAGAGCTCACCATCTGCAGCATCGTCGACAGGACAGATTGCGGACCTTTGGTACAGAGCCGAGTGGAGGGTCTGAATCAGAGGCTCAGATGGTTCTACGACTGTGTAAGCTGCAGATTTCTCGACTTGTGCCATAGGGTGGTAGGATTTCGGGTTCCGCTAAATAGGTCAGGTGTCCACTACACACAGGAGGCAGCTACAAAGGTAGGTATAGGTTAGACAGTCTTGGGAAAGATCAAAAAGGGCTCCAGGGCAAAGAAACGACAGGAATCGACCACGCAACAGTCGATATTGTAGTTGTAGCTGTGTTGGAAACGTACCAGAGCTTCAAGTGCTGATAGAAAGCACTGAAGCTGAAATCGTTACAGGAACAGAAAGCTGGCTAAAGCCGGAGATAAATTGCGCCGAAATTTTTTGTTATATCCTAGCCAGTAATGCCACCCGAGCCCACTGCCAAAAAGGTTGGCAGCATCAAAGTCCGGACGCCGTCCGCATAAGCAGCGCCAGCGAGACAGGAAATCGCCGCAAGTCTGCGCGCGCCACCGCTGGCTTCTGGTTTCTTAAGCGCTGGAGTCGCGAGCTCTAGGACAGTTCTGTATTCGCCGCTCAGTTGTATACTCGCCACCGAATTGTGTACTTGCTAGTCAGTTGTGTGTTCATCGCAGCAGAGTTGTTGTTTGTCGTCAGCCGACGTTGACCTAGCCGCTCCGACTCGAACTAGACAGATTTCTGTAGACACGGAGTTCACTACTGTGTTTCTGTATCTTCGTTAATAAAGATAAGTACCGACTTTTATTTAATCAGAGTGTTTGGGTTTTCATCTTTCTGTTCACTGTTCCAGCGGACCGGTCGGCCCGCTATTAAAAGTGTGGCGGTGACTTCGTAAGCCGTTTCTACAGCGAATTGTTTGTCGCTACGAACGCCGCCACAAAATTTTTACAGAGGTGCAAACTGTGTTCAGAAAGGATAGATTAAATTAAGTAGGTGGTGGTGTGTGTGTGTGTCTGCTGGCAATAGTTCATCTTGTAGTGAAGTTGAAACAGATAGTTCCTGTGAATAACTATGGGCAGAGGTTATACTCAACAGCTGTACCAAAATTTGGCTCCTTCTACTGACACCCCTCCCCCTCCCCGACTCAGATGATATAATAGCTGAACGGTTCAAAGAAAACTTGAATCTCATTACAAATAAGTACCTCACTCATACAGTTATAATTGGTGGAGACTTCAATCTACCCTCGATTTGTTGGTGAAAATACATGTTCAAAGTCAGTGGTAGATAGAAAACATCTTCCGAAATTGTACTAAATGCTTTCTCTGAGAATTACTTCGAACAATTAGTTCACGAGCCCACACCAATTGCAAATGGTTGCGAAAACACACTTGACCTCTTAGCCACGAATAATCCTGATCTAATAGAGAGCGTCATGATGGATACAGTGATTAGTGAACACAAGGTCATTGTAGTGAGGCTCAAAACCATATCAATCAAAACCACTAAAAATAAATGCAAAATATATCTACTTAAAACAGCAGATAAAAATTCACTTGATGCCTTCCTAAGAGTGTCTCCATTCCTTCCAAGCTAATTATGTAAGTGTAGACCACATACGGCTCAAATTCGAGGATACAGTATCGACAGCAGTAGACAGATTCATACCGCATAAGTTAATAAGAGACGGGACTGATCCACCATGGTACACAAAACACGTTAGAACACTGTTGCAGAAGCAACAAAGAGGCATGCCAAATTCAGAAGAACATAAAATCCCCAAGGCTGGCTAAGTTTTACAGAAGCTTGAAATTTAGTGTGGACGTCAATGCTTTCCACAATGAAATATTGTCTCAAAATATGGCTGAAAACCCAAAGAGATTCTAGTAGTACATAAAGTACACCAGTGGCAAAAAAATAATCAATATCGTCACTGCACGATAGCGATAGAAATGTTACCGATGATGGTGCCACTAAAGCAGAGTTACTAAATACAATTTCCCATAATTCTTTCATGAAAGAAGATAAAGTAAATATTCCCAGAATTCGAAGCGAGAACAGGTGTTAGCATGAGTGACATAAAAGTAGATATCTTGGGTTTTGCGAAACAACTCAAATCACTTAAGAATGGCAAGTCTTCCAGTCCAGATGGTATACCAATCAGGTTCCTCTCAGAGTATGCAGACACAATAGCACCTTTCTTAGCAATCATATACAACTGCTCACTTGACGAAAGGTCTGTTCCTAAAGACTGGAAAGTAGCACAGGTCACATCAATATTCAAGAAAGGAAATAGGAGTAATCAATTGAATTACAGAGCCATATCACTGACCTCAATTTGCAGTAGGATTTTGGAGCATATACTGTACTTGAACATTATGAATCGCCTTGAAGAAAATGACATATCGATACATAACCAGCACAGATTCAGAAAATATTGTTCTTGTGCAACACAGCTAGCTTTTTATCCCCATGAAGTAATGAGTGCTGTCGACATGGGATCTCAGATCGATTCCATATTCCTAGATTTCCAGAAGGCTTTTGACACCGTTCCTCACAAGCAATTATTAATCAAATTGTGTGCATATGGAGTAGTCTCAGTTGTGTGACTGGATTCAGGGTTTCCTCTCCGAGATTTTTATTTATTTATTTATATACTTGTTCCATAGATCTGTACATGTGAGCAAGTCACTCAGATGTGGAACGTGTCAATGTACATAATAAAATACATAGAATAAAGACATTGTTATAGTATTAATAACAGTGCACAAAAGTCACTTATTAGCTTAAAAACTAGTCAACATAAATGTGAAGATAGCAGTTTCATATTTAGGGCATTACTGCATCTATTTTAACCTTGAACAGTAATCAAAACTCCCCACTTTGGGTTTAAAAGTGACCCAAAAATGGAAATGAGAAAAACAGGAATTTTTACATTAGGGCATTATTACATTAGTTTAACAGTAAACAGTGTCAAAAAATTTAAAAACATCTTTCCAATCTGGGTTTTACTTATTTCTCTGAAAGAATTCCTCTAGTGAATAAAGTGAGGTCTCAAGTAAATAATTTCTCAAGCTACGTTTAAATACTGATGTACTACTCCTTATACTTTTGATGCTGTTGGGTAGGGAATTGAAAATTTTCGTTCCAGCGTACTTTACCCCTTTCTGAATAAGTGTCAAGTTCTTTAACTCACAGTGGAAATCCTCTTTTCTTCTGATGTTATGTTCATGATGTAGGCAATTCGTTTCATACAGAGTGGGGTTATTTATTATGAAGCACATCAGTGAATATATGTACTGAGATGTTGCTGTCAGTATTTCAAGTCGTTTAAAAAGATTTCAACATGAGGTTCGTGGGGGTACACCACAAATGATTCTTATTGCTCTTTTTTGTGCTGTGAGGATTTTCTTTGCGGCAGGTGTATTGCCCCAGAAGATGATGCCATAACACATGACTGAATGAAAATAGCCAAAGTAAGCTGACTTTGAGATGGTAATGTCATTGAAGGGTGACAAAATTCGTAAAGCAAATGTTGCTGACGTCAGCCGTTTTAGTGTTTGTAGAACGTGATGTTCCCAATTCAGCCTACTGTCCTCGTATATGCCTAGGAATTTTGATAAGTACACTTGCTTTATCATCTGATCATTCTGTGTGATAACTATTTCTTTTGGGCTTTTGTGGGTTGTCTGGAACTGGATAAAATTGTTTTTTTTTTTTTTTTTTCAGGTTTATTGAAAGGGAGTTAATACTAAACCAACCCAGAACTTCTTTAAGGATATCACTGACCTCGGATTCTAAGTCAGTAGCTGACGCATTATCCACCAAAATGCTCGTATCATCAGCGAACATTGTAAATTTACACTTCTTATTGATGGATAAAGGCAGGTCATTAACATATATGAGGAACAGCAAGGGCCCAAGCACTGATCCCTGTGGCACTCCATGCTGCACAATTCCCCACTCAGAGTCCACTGTGTATTGTGATACACTATCTGAAACATCTAGAATAATCTTCTGTTTCCTATTTTTGAGGTACGATTTTAACCAGTTCCCTACAGGTCCTGTAATTCCATAATGACAGGCCTTCTTGAAGAGTATCTGGTGATCTACACAGTCGAACGCCACCAATTGGCAGCCTCTTGCTGTTTATAGACTCTATAACATCATTTGTGAATGAGAAAATTGCGTTACCTATTGAAACTCCCTTTTGAAAACCAAACTGCTGACTGTTAATGATGTTCAGGTCACCAAGGTGTGCCACAATCCTGTTGTACAGAGCTTTTTCTAGGACTTTTGAAAATGTTGTTAATAGAGAGATAGGGCGATAGTTTGACACATTTGTAGCATCCCCTGCTTTGTACAGGGGCCTGACAACAGAGTATATCATTCTATCTGGAAACACTCCTTGTTGCATGGATGTGTTGCAGATGTGAGACAAAACTTCTGTCACTTCACTACAGCAAGCCTTCAACAGCTTGCTTGAAATATCGTCGATACCAGCAGAATGTTTATTTTTCAAAGACTGTATGATTTTTTTTATTTCATTGGCAGTAATGGGAAGCACACTTATTTGACTGAAAGGTTCTGGAAAATTAGTTTTCATTATACGGGCAGCTTTATCTACAGAACCATGGCAACCTATCTGTGTTGGGACAGTTAAAAAATGTTGGTTAAAGATTTCAGCGATTTCCTCACTATTAGTTATCTCTGAGTTGTCAACAGTTAAAACAATATTTTTGTCTTTGGTGTAGTTTACAGTCCCTGTTTCTCTCTTTATCACATTCCAGATTGTTTTAATTTTATTTTCAGAATTAGTAATTTCAGATGCTATACACATACTTTTAGAGTTTTTAATTACTTTGGCAAGAATTTTACAGTAGAGTTTATAATGTTTTAGCTGAGCAGGGTTGTTAGAAGTCTTTGATGCTATGTAGAGTTGTCTTTTTCTCTGACAGGAAGCTATGATGCCCTTAGTGAGCCATGGTTTTTTTGCAGCCCTTGCAGGTTGGACTCTGTATGACTTTTTTGGAAATACACTTTCAAAGATACCTGCTATCTCATTTGTGAATAAATTGTATTTTGAATTAGCAGTTTCTGCTAGATAAACAGGTGTCCAGTCAGTATGCTGAAGACATGATCTGAACGTTTGAATAGCTTCCTCACTTATTTTCCTTACTGTTTTCCATCTAAGTGAGGTGTCACTCAGAGGAATTCCCAAGCTGTTGAAAGTAACTCGTTGTCCGTCATGGTCAGACAGACCATTTATAACCATTTCAATATTAATATGGTTGACTTTACTCTGATCAACAAAAACGTTATCAATGAGAGTACTGGAAGAGGTTGTGGTTCTGGTGGGCGAGCTAACCACGGGAACAAGGTTGTACGTGCACATGAGATTTTCAAACTCCACCTTGCAGGGAGAATTAACCAAGAAATCTATGTTAAAATCCCCAACAACTACCATGCCCCTATTTTTTCTACTTAAGTACAACAAAAGAGTATCTAATTGTTTAACAAACACTTTAAAATTTCCAGATGGTGCCCTGTAAACTGCCACAACTGTTAATCTGGAGACTGTGTCTGGCACCTCTATAGCACATACTTCAAAATGTAGCTCAAAGCAGAATCTTTGTACATCTATTGCCATGAACAAGACATTGTTTTTTACATATACAGCTACTCCTCCTTTGTCCATATAGTTCCTGCAATAAGACGTTGCCAAAACATAGTTGGGAATAGGGACCACTTCAATACCAGCAGTGATGTGGTGTTCTGTTAGACACAGAATGTGGGCACTGTTTATACCTTTTGTGTCTTCTATATTTGCTGTGAACTGATCCAGCTTGCAGCATAGGCCTCTTATGTTCTGATGAAACACTGTTAACTTTTGTTTGTCTTTAATTGTATTGCTGTTTGAGTGAACTTTCGTTTGTGTATTAATTACTTGTTGCAGATTTTTGTTACGGTAACAGTATGTAGTGATAGATGGTAAATCATCAAGTAGAACAGAAGTGATATCTGGTGTTCTGCAAGGTAGTGTCATAGGCCCTCTGCTGTTCCTGATTTATACAAATGATCTAGGTGATAATCTGAGCAGCCCCGTTAGATTGTTTGCAGATGACACTGTCATTTACCATCTAGTAAAATCATCAGATGATCAATTCCAATTACAAAATGATCTAGAGAGAATTTCTGTATGGTGCGAAAAGTGACAATTAGCACTAAACACAGAAAAGTGTGAGGTTATCCACATGGGTACTAAAAGAAATCCAATAAATTTTGGGTATACAATAAATCACACAAATCTAAGGGCTGTCAATTCGACTAAATACCTAGGAATTACAATTACAAGCAACTTAAACTGAAAAGACCACCCAGATAATATTGTGGGGAAGGCGAAACAAAGGCAACGCTTTTCTGGCAAAACACTTAGAAGATGCGACAAACACACTAAAGAGACATCGTACATTACACTTGTCTGTCCTCTGCTGGAATATTGCTGCCTGGTATGGGATCCTTACCAGGTAGGATTGACAGAGGACATTGAAAAAGTGCAAAGAAGGGCAGCTCGTTTCATGTTATCGCGCAATGGGGGTGAGAGTGTCACTGATATTATACACAAGTTGGGGTGGCAACCACTGAAACAAAGGCACTTTTCTTTGCGGCGAGCTCTGTTTACGAAATTTCAATCACCAACTTTCTCTTCCGAATGCATAAGTATTTTGTTGACACCCACATACATAAGGGGAAGTGATCATAATAATAAAATAAGAGAAATCAGAGCTCGAATGGAAAGATTTAGGTGTTCCTTTTTCCCACATGCCATTCGAAAGTGGAATGGTACAGTAGTAGTATGAAAATGGTTTGATGAATCCTCTGCCAGACACTTAAGTGTGAATTGCAGAGTAACCATGTAGATGTAGATGTAGATGTAGGTGTTTGTACAAACACGGTTGGATTCTCATCAGAAGTCCAAACCATATGTCAAAAGGTAATGCCCAATCTTGTGGCAAGTTAACAGGACTCCTTCCTGCCTCAGTGTCTGGAAGAAAGACTGTCACCACTGAGTAGTTGATGTTAGATATCTACATCGACTGGCATATTGCCCTTTGTCTCAACCGAAAGTCACTGCATGTAAGGGGACATTGTAACTTGCCACTAAAACTATTTTAAATTTTTCTTTGTTTATTGTATTCACCAGCTTGCTGCCCTAAATTCCTGTACGTCTTGTTACCCAGCAGAATATAACATCCTTTTCTACAGATTGTAGGTGAAAAAGCGTGTTCTGGATGGTTTGGCCAGATATACTGAGCAGCATCCATGGAATCAGAATAGATGAGGAATTTATGTGCTCAAATACATATAATTTGCTCCACGTATGTCAAGATAGCATGTTGCTCACCAATAGAAATGTTAAGCAAATTTGGTAATGGGTTCTTGAGAATATTAGTGGGGCAAACTACAGAGCAGCAAAGGAGACTGCCTCCACTTAGTGTCAACAATAAATTGTCAAATAATTGCAGCACTGGTGTACTCTCTTCAAAAACTTAATTTTATAAATAAATTCTGGCGTACTGTCTCCCTTATATTCCAGAAGATCTAAAGATTACCTGGGACCTCTTGAAAGACCAAAGTAGCAGTCTACACCACCGACAGTAAGTGTGTTGCTGCACAGATCAGAAATGACACTTTCACTAATGGCAATTCAGAGAATGCCATTACAAGGCAATTCAGAGAATGCCATTACAATGGGATGCAGTGCTGTTGGTGGTAACAGAAAATGTGGTAACACTGGGGATATTGGCTTGAGGGAAACCATATTCACATTCAAACCGGTCTGTCAGTATTTTCAAAAACACAATACTTGAAGCAGCACTCTGAGTCAGAGGGTGGAAATCGTTAAGAGACTGCTTTCAAATGGTATCACAGGCCTTATAAAGATTGAGAGAGACACCAAGAAACTCTTGCTTGCATTGGAAAGCTTCTAGGATAGCCCCCCTTAAGCAAGGTCAAGTTATAAACTGTAGAATAGCCC
Source organism: Schistocerca americana (assembly GCF_021461395.2). NCBI lineage: Eukaryota > Metazoa > Arthropoda > Insecta > Orthoptera > Acrididae > Schistocerca > Schistocerca americana. Next base: position 607,095,985 of record NC_060121.1, read on the forward strand.
TGAATTCAAAATTTAAGGCAACTTAGGAGTTATATGAAGATGGTATCTGTTCTTTCAGGCATGTCCGAAAGAACAGATACCATCGGTGGCCGTGCAGCTCTCTAGAGTGAAATGATAATTATATCAAGACCCTAAGCTGCCAACAGGCGTTGATATACATCAATGTAGTGTGTGGACATTATGTTGGGAATGTGGGTCTCATGGGGAACGTACTATCCTCTGTGCCCTCGGTGGCTCAGATGGATAGAGTGTCTGCCATGTAAGCAGGAGATCCCGGGTTCGAGTCACAGTCGGAGCACACATTTACAACTGTCCCTGGACATGTCTGAAAGAACAGATACCATCTTCATATAGTTAAGGCTAACCAGCCATTGAACCTCCTTCTGTGCGGATGCACACGCATTGCCCGAACTCTGATTGAACTCGGTAAGATTGTCTGCCACAAGTAACGAGTGTAATGGGCAGGGGCACTACGAATGCAGTGTGTGGACATTATGTAGGGAATGTGGGTCTCACGGGGAGCATGCAAGGGATAAGTCCCTGCAGTCACACTATCCTCTGTGCCCTTGGTGGCTCAGATGGATAAAGCATCTGCCATGTAAGCAGGAGATCCCGGGTTCAAGTCCCGGTCGGGGCGCACAGTTTCAACTGTCCCCGTCGATGTATATCAACGCCTGTCGGCAGCTTAGGGTCTTGATTTAATTATCATTTCAATTTAGGAGTTGCCTTGACTCAGAATCCAGGCAAGAATTTATACTGAGATTTCCTTCTATGCAGCTACTAATGACAACACAATGATAATCACTCAGCAAGTCCCTTCCTTTCCTGGTTTCAAGAGGGTATTGGTACTGCATCCCTCCAAGAGTTGGGGAAGTCACCTTCCTTCTCCCAAGTAAGTTGAACAGGATAAAAATGATTTTTCCATCTGCCACTTTGAAGTGCAACGTGCTGTCAGGATCCAAAGACAATGTTCAACCTTGGTCCCACAAAGATATGGGTGCATCGCAAATTTGCTCATTATGGGAATATTGTCTCAAATGCCCATCTCAGTAACGGCTCTGTGCTGACAGACAGCTGGCAGTAGTGATGAGTCTACAAAAATATTCTGCCATTCTCTGTGCTATGTCTCTCTGGCTGATCTGAAGACAACTATGTCTCATTTCACTAATAACTGAGCACCTCTAATTTCACCTAGAAATTATCCACGCGGTTTACATACTAATGCTGACTTGATGGAATACTTTATAGAGTTCAGGGATTCACAACATGAATCTCATTTTGTTGTTCTTAATAATTCAGTGACATTTGGCTCCAGCTATCCACAATTCTGTGAAGTTCTCTACAGCTCATCAGTGTTCGAACCACTGTGAAGGTGCACCATTCAGCAGATAGCAAGCGGCCTTTGTAGATGGCCTACAGAATTAATGCATCAGTGGCTTGGTGGATCATAGTGCCACATTCATAATGTGACAGACCCAATCTTGTATTCTGTCTCAAAGCTCAAACATGCACAGTTCGCTATACAGCATTTGGTTAGTCTTGCTGAGCATCAGTTTAATTTCAAAGGCTGCCTTTGGGAAACTACTTTATCTGCAAGTTGTACCTGAATCAGGAGAGCAAACCAATGACCACTTTCCACTGAACAGTGTTAGCAAGGGCTGTAGTGCACTTCGAGAAAGAGTCTGTAAATAATGATTCCATGGTAGCACTGAACTGGGTATCTGTCTCACATTTAGAAGATGTGAGGTTATTGAGATCTGCTTGGACAGATGGGTGGTTTGAAGTGCCCACTTTCCACTTTAGGAGAAGGGGGAAGTGTCCAAGACCTGGATTGAATCCATGTTGTGGATTAGAAATGGGGCTGGTGTGCCAGCCAGCCTGGAGACAGATTTTAAGGCTCATCCACTGAGATAAACACTGGACTGGTTCTCATGTCCCACCCTAGATACACAAGTCACAAACACTTTGAAATATGTTATCACATTTGACGATGGACTGTATCTGGTACCAAGTGCCACAGGTTTTGAATCCACGCCAGATGGCACGGACCTCGATGACCACCAGAGATCACTGCAGCAGTCGCACCGCAAGCCGTGTCTGAACGCGCTTCTGGCCCTGAGTCCAACATGAGGGTGCCACTGTGGAGCATGTGGTCCCATACCCTGTTGTGTATTTAGTCAGCTGCATCTCACTCAGCGAGGCAGTCTGGTATTTGCATTGATTCAGTTGACATCTCACTTACAGACATCGTGTTTACATTGCGTGTGTTTACTTCCCGTTATGAATAGGCGTTGTTTTGATTTTGTGAGGTTGGCTCTTGTGACCCCATGGCTTAGTACTTTGTTGTTGATCTTGGTGTCTTGCTTGGTTGTCTGTTGTCATGCTTGTCCTTTCATTCCCATTCGTCCGTCTTGTTTGTTTGCAGGCCGCTCCAGTTGGTCCCACCGCGTTTTCGTTAGCGGCAACCCCGTGACAGTCCCTGATGCAGTTACAACACTGTACACTAGATGGAGACAGATGGGGTACACACATTCATCCCAGGGGAGGAATTGCCTTTGGGACTACTGATCTCATTGTAATAATAGCATCTATACAAAAATGGTTGGTCCTCTGTGTAAGTGGAGACACACCATACCTGTCGCAATCCCGCACTGACTGGTTAAAGGGCACTAGAATGGATGGAATGTTATTGAAGAGAAGAGGCTTCCAATAGCTCTCCGCTTGGGCCACTTTTTAGCAGAATGTCTTAACATGTGAGGTTTGTTCAAATTTTCACAAAGGTAGAATCAATGTGACAGCTGTCTAGCGATGTCTGTGAGAGCATTTTGGTCTAAACAAGGAACATATTGTCACAATTCACTACTGCAGTGGCTTGTAATCTGATGTATTGGAGGAAAGGTAAGGAATTGTATTTGCCTCTTCCACTGAAATAATTCTTTCCATGCGAGGCACTTACCAAGGTCCCACCAGTATCCTTCCCTAGACCTTCCAGTCAAGATAAAATAATGGCAAAATCTGGGGTACGCATAAGAAATTTCAATATCCGTATCTTCATTAGATGCTTCCTCTTGCGATCTATCAGATGCCAAAAGAAAAACACAATTTGATAGCTTTGACAGTATTCTTTTAGATATGGTATTCTTGTTTAAGTGTTTGCCTTTTGGGACCGATAGCTTTGGCACTGTTCTTTTATGCTTGGTATTCTTGTTTAAGTGTTTGCCTTTTGGAAATGGCAGAGCAGTTTGATTTTGTGAAAGAGTGACTATATTTTCTTGGTCATCCTGCGATATGGGTGCAGCAATAATCATGTTGTTTGATTTGCTGGATGTTTGCATTTGCAGATACTTATGCCACCTGTACTTGACTTGGTCAGTGTGCCTCTAGGCTGGGTGAAATAGGCTCTTTCAATACTGAGATGAATGATTTTAAGCAACTAGGGAGATGAATGGCTGTAAGCAATATATTTGCCTCAGAATACATTGTAAGTAACTTTTAATCTCCTATACTCTCATCTGTAAACTGTGCATCCTATACTCCCTGTAGAGTGGCTACAAGAACAACTTACATATACTGACGTAGCACCATATTCAGTGCCCAACTTGGGAGCTGATAAACTGCATGCTTCACATTAAACTTGACCTTTACACACTATGATAGTATGCCACATAATTACTTCAAAAGGCTCATAGGATTGGGCATATAAGGATGAACTTTTGGGCTGCAAGGTATTTTGGTCACTTTAAATATAAAAGGTAAGTACAAAAGCAGCTATCTTCTCCAATTCTTTATTCTTCTGTTTCTTAACATCTGTCACTTCAGTTACACCACTTACTTTCCATTCCTGTAGTAGCTGTTTTGTGACAAGAAGTATTACACCCCTGCAGCTGTCTGCACCTTTACTATAATTTTATGCAGAGAGCAGCTTGGTAGTGATAGCATTCTCTCCAAGCTTTTTTGGATTTAACATATTGTTCACTTGTGTAACTTCCACAATTTCTACCAGTTGTGTGTCACGCTGCACACTCTTGATCTATGTGAGAAAACCTTTAGGACTTTCCAGTGCTTTATGAATATAAAACAGTGGCATATTTTCATAGGTTCCATCACAATTTTTTCTTACGATAAAAGCATTATTCATCAGAGGTTATGGTTGGATAGGATTGTTTACCATTTCTGGTATAACTGTCTGCTATGGCTGAGTGTGAATGGGCCACCTAAATTGCAGCAAAGGTTATCAGAATTACTAGACTGAGTGTGAATGGGCCACCTAAATTGCAGCAAAGGTTATCAGAATTACTAGACTCTGAAGAAGTATCACAAGCAGTGAGGAAGAATAGTCAATCCCAACAGAACTTAACACTGAGGCTTTCTGCTACAATTTTGTCCCAACCTTGAGATCTGAGTAGTTCAACAACAATGATCCCTGCTGTCTGAGACATATAGTGTTTCACCGTCACACCAAATGGTGGTCTTTGAATTATGGTGGTCTTTGAATTATGCCCAAAGCTTATGGTGCCAAATGATAATGCTACTATTGACCAGACTTCAGCTCAGAAACCCCAGGTATGCCAAACACATACCCTGCCACAACTCACTGAGAATTTATAGTGACATTTCTGAGAATATAAAAAAATGTCAATTATTAGTCTGTACACATGAGCTCAGTTAAAAATATGCATATATATATACACTCAGAAACTATCATCAATATTTCCAATTTCTTTATACATTAAAAGCTTCTCTGTCCTATTAATGTCCTCTTTCTATGTATTTGTTTGTTCCTCTCTTTCTACTTATTCATATGTTTGTAAGAAAAGAACTGTTCTACACACCACAGCCTGTCTTTTGAGGTACACAGAGATTATTATGTATTCATCCCAAACAAGAAATGTTTATAAAATTTGTACCTCCAGTTTGAAATACCGTGGATATATAAATGCACTTACATGCCATGGATGTGAAACAAATCTTTCATTGTTCATGCATATGGGTTTAACTTTAACAATATTATAAAAAGGATAGATGCTACTCACCACATAGCGGAGATGCTGAGCCCACATAGGCACAACAAAAAGACTGTCAGAAAATGAGTTTTAAGCCAACAAGGCCTTAAATAGAACACCCCACCCCACACACACACATGCGCACACAAATGCAACTCACACACATGACAGCGGTTTCTGGCTGCTGAGGCCAGTCAGAGACTCGGGTTATGTGTGTGTGAGTTGAATTTGTGTGTGTGTTTTCTATCTCCAACAAAGACCTTGTTGGCTGAAAGCTCATTTTCTGACAGTCTTTTTGTTGTGCCTATATGTGACTCAACATCTCCGCTACATTGTGAGTAGCAACTATCCGTTTCATAATACAGGGTGTACATAAAGTCCAGAAACACTTTCAATTATTTATTGCACAAGAACTAAACTTTGTACAGATATCACTCATATCGCATTTTGAAGAGAAACTCTGAAAGTTTTATTTTACAAACATTCAATATGCGAACCATGAGTGATCCATCAGACGTCAATATGGTAATCGAATTCTTGCCATACCTGTTCCACCATAGCATTGTAAACTGTGGCAGTCGTTTCCCGTATTCTCTCCTGGAGATCTGCTACATTACATGGTAGAAGTGGTACATACACCAGATCTTTAATGTGTCCCACAGGAAAAAGTCACACAGAGTGAGATCCGGTGATTGGGGAGGCCATTTGTCGAACTCCAACACACAGAAAGCTCATTCCACACCTGAACTTGCCATGTTTGTGACTAGTGCTAACTATTGGCAAATTACCCAGCTAGGGTGTGATGAGATATGTATGATACCTGTACAATGTTTGGTTCTTGTGCAATAAATAATTGAAAGTGTTCCCGGACTTTATGTACGCCCTGTATTGTTACATTCCATCCTGGATTTTGTACTGTTGGGTTTAACTTAAATCACGCAATGACACAAGCATAGCAGAAATGAATACGAGAGCTGCACTACTGAATAGTATGAGATTTAGTATTGCGATCTGGTTTTTGAACAAGTAAGAAAAGCAACAAAAATTTAAAGAAGGTGAAGTGATGTTGAGAGAGAAATAAACTAATTTTGGCAATAGGAAGCTATTTTGCTGTCCAATGCATACATAGGCACAGAACAACTTCAGTAGCACAGAGTTAACTCTGGACATGGACTCAAAATTCTGCATGATAATATGTACATGACACAATTACCAGCTTGACAACTATCATCTTTTGTTGTCACTCATTCAATGTGGCAGTCACATGTTACATTTACCACGAAGATCCAGAAATGAAGGTGGTTAGCAGAATATGGATTTAAATGCAGATCCACACAGATGCAATCATGCAGGCTATTAAAGAAGGGAAGAGTCATGTCAACAGCATACTTAACCTACTGTTTTGATAGCTCAGTGCTACAACAACCATACAGAAAGGATTAATGTGGGGTGAAGCATTATCATGTAGTGCACGTAATCCTTTTGCATCATAATTGTAGCAGCAAACCCAGGTAAACGTCAGAAGCAATTCTCTCTGAAACAAAAGTGGTCCTCAGACTTCAGAAAGAGGACACAGCATGAACACAACCCATTTCAAGAAATCATAGATGTGTACCACAATCACATGAGGGTTTTCTGTACCCAAAATATGTACAATGGGACAATTCACCTAGCCAGACTCATCAAACATGGCTTCACAATTAAATACCAACTTTTGTAAGAGCTATCATCTTCTAGTTACTTTGGAATTCTTTGGAAATGTGAAAATGAAGTTCATTGGCCTGATGAACCAACATCTGCAACAACTGAGATCAGTACTGTTACACATGAAGACATTTGCATATCATGTGCCAGACTGTTGGCTGAGGTATATAGAGTTCATAATTCATGCAGTTTATCAGAGATCCTGGTAGATGTTTTTCTTACAGGTTCCATCTTTTCAGGTCCCCATCTATCTGGTTGTCTTACAGTCCTATTGAATATGTTATGCCACGCATGAATTGCTTTGTGTTGAAGCTTCTGTTTAAAACAAGGATGAAAAATTCACACAAAGATTCTAAGCTCCCCATGTACTGAAATTACTGAAACTTTGTAGTGCACCCTGCAAGATAGTAGCACAGGTTTTACAAATCAAAACTTGGAGACATTTCTCTCTTGTAGGGGTAGTGTCTGCATATTCTACAATTCTTATGACTAAACCTTAACTATATTTGAGAAATGGTTGTTAAACTGGAATACACAAAACCTGGATCTAAGTTCCATTCCAATGTAGTAACTATACACAGTTGAAGATTGTGCTATGACTCGAAGGCTACTGCCATTAACAAAGGGAAACTAATACAGAATAATTGTGTACCAGCATTGCTTGCAGTAAGGGGAAAGGTTGCTTTCTCTCTGTACTACCACTCTAATTGTAAGCAATTGCTTTCTTTCATAACACGATACCGAGATTTTCCTCTAAAGTTAATACACATAAGGGAATTTTAATTAATTGTGCAGAGAACCTGAGCTTCAAAATGCTTGGAAATAGTAAAATAAGGATTTTACTGAAGATGGCTGTCACAATAGTATCCTACTGGGATAAGAAGTATGTTATACCACTGACTCTTTAGAAATTACATTAATTCACATTAACCTGCTCAAAACTGGGATAAGAAGTATGTTATACCACTGACTCTTTAGAAATTACATTAATTCACATTAACCTGCTCAAAACTGTTTTAACTGAAACAGAGCTAATTCATCTTTTTGTACATTCCATTCTGATACTAAGAACATTGATCATGCTTGTGAAATTCATGGCCAATGCCACAACTTAAGGTATTGGCCACTGACAGCCCATACAACACAAACAAATTAAAATAATTACTGCATATGCCACTCCAAACTACAATAATATTAATGAGTGTACCTGTGTTAAAAATGTAACCACCAGCTTCCAGGACACACTCTCCCCAAGCAGTTTGTACAATTGTTCCTTTATCTCCTCTGTTATGTATGAAATTGTCTGGATCGAAAAGCAAATATAAATACTTGGTGGTTTCTGCAAGGAAAAAAGATTCCATTCTATCCTCCTTGCGGTGGTCTCTTACATCCTTTATCTGCAACATATGTTCATATTGTCTTTCAGCGATAGTAAAAGGTCAAATTATCAGCAAAAAGACAGATCACAGTATAGTCTCATTTCTAAAGTGTCCAGAGATTCTAAAAAATTAAAATGAGACCAAGTTGCAAATGAAGTAAAACTATATTAATAAACACTTGCCTTAGGAAAAATCAGCTGTTTAGAGCACACAGACATAAAAACAAAAATTATTAGTTATTTCAGTAAAAAGTTACACTTTTTACAAAGACAGTGAAGAATAAAATTCAACTACAATTGGAACAAAACAAATATGGGAGGAATAGGAATTACTAGTCTAAGAAGGACACATAAATCAACTACTTCATCAATCTGCACTTTCCGTGAGTTGGGTTCTCATACTTTGTAGCACTCTTAATTTTCTCTACTCACTTTCTCCTTTCTCTCACTTTCTTCTGAGGAATTCTCAGCTGCCCTTTGCTCTGCACCTACCATGTGAATTCCTGAAGTTGTGATTAACTGCACTGTGATAGTTACAGATCCAACATCCCTAGCGATCATGACGACATTGTGAATGACTATGAGAGAGGCTTCAGTCAAATTTTGGACAATAATGAAGTTGTCAGGGAAACCTCTTGTAAGGCTGGCATTGCCTTGGAGGAGACTTCAAAGAAACTTGATAAATCTCTCCACATTTTCATGTCCACTCTTGACTCCAATGACCATAATCCAGAACTGATTGATGCGAATACGATCCCCATCAAATTCTTTGAGGATTTCCTTTACTGACCTGAACTGTACTACATTTTGGAAGTCAGGGGCAATAGTGTGAGCCACATGACCACCAAAGCGATTTAAGGTAGTGAGTCGTGTCAATGCTATGCCTGTCTCTTCTCAGGGTCGGTGTTAATTGCCACTTCTGGATATAAAGATGAAATACCCTTCATAAAGCAATATCACTGGGGCAATTTATCCAGAATTTTGAACATCATACGCTCTAAGGCAATCTTTCTGGAATGTCAATATATCTTTTTCCAGTACATCACACCAACTCAGAGCTTTTTCGGTGCTATACCTGATGTCCACTGTCTGAGGTTGCAACTGATTTATCTTGTAGTTAAGATCTATTTTGAAGGAACAAACTTCTGGTTTTACAAATTTTGTCATTAACTGTTTGACATTGGGTGTGCTATGGAGTACCTTAGGCAGATAGCGTCCAGGGCTGGAAGGAAAGCCAACATGCACTCAATACTCAATATGTCTGCTCATCCGAGATATGGAGGCAGCCTTGCCTGCGGCTACTGAGTGTGCAGGGTGCGGTTGTCTACAAGTTGTGGCTTACGTCGGCACCAATGACACCTGTCACATGGATTCTGAGGTGTCCTCAGTTCATACAGGTGGCTGGCGGAAGTTGTGCAGGCTGATAGCCTCATGTGGCTCGCAAGCAGAGTTAGCAATTTGCAGCATTGTTCTCGGCGTTGACTGGGGTCCTTTTGTTTGGATCCCAAGTAGAGGGTCTCAACCAGGGAATTCATAGACTCTGTGACAGTCTTGGCACCAGATTTCTAGACCAGCATCATCAATTGGGAATTTGTAGGACTCCCCTTGACAGGTCAGGGTGCACTACACAAAGTAAGCGCTACTCAAGTAGCAGAGTACTTCTGGAACGCATGAGGGTTTCTTACGTTAGACAGTAGTCTGAGGTGCTTTGATGAAAACTCACCAGTCGATATGCAGCAAGGGAAGTCAGATGAAATTCTGAATAAAGACACTTTGATTGTCAAAATGTTGTCAGCAAACTGTAAAAGTATTCATAATGAAGCTCCCAAATTACTGCCCTCCAAGGAAATTCTCACACTCAAGTAATTCCTGGGACTGAGAGTTGGCTGAAACCCAAGGTGGAAAGCTCTGAGGTATTTAGCAGATCATGAAATATATATCAGAAAGACAGATTAGAGGCTATAGGTGGGGGGAGTGTTCATTGCAGTTGACAAAAAATATTGTCCCTTTGAGGTCGAAGTTGAGTGTGATAGTAAAGTTACCTGGTCATATATAACAGGCTTAGGTGAAAACAAGTTAATTGTTGGGTATTTTTATTGGCCAACTGATTCTGCTGTGACAGTTGTAGAGTAATTCAAAGAAAGTCTCTGGTCAGTAGCAGATAAATACCTGGATCATGCAATACTAGTGGAGGTAACTTTAACCTACAGAGTATAGACTTGGATGTCTAGGGATTCATTGCAGAGGGTACAAACAGACAGGCAAGCCAAGTACTTTTGAACAGTTTTCTGAAAACTGTCTTGAGCAGCTAGCTCAGCAACCCACACACAATGGAAACACCTCAGACCTTAAAACTGCAAACAGACCGGACCTTATTGAGAATGTCATCATAGAAATGAGAATTAGTGATCATGATATTATAACAACTATGACTATGAAAGTTAATAAATCAGTCAAGAAACTTAGGAGAGTGTTTCCGCTAGACAGAGGAGATAAGCAGTTGTTGCATCTCACTTACACAGTGAACTGACATCACTTATTTCCAGATGGACAAAGAGAAATTATGGGTAAAGTTTAAGCAGACTGTATATTGTGGTCTGGATATTCATGTGCCTAGCAAGTGGATAAAGGATGGAAATGATCCAGTATGGTTTAATAACATAATTCAGAAAATGCTGAAGAAGCAGAGGCAGTTGCACTCTCTGTTCAAAAGGGAATGCAAGAATGATGACTAGCAGAAGTTAATAGAGATTCTTACAACTGTGAAAAGATCTATGCGCAAAGCACACAACAACTACCACCGTCACACCTTAGGGAAAAGATCTGGCAGAGAACCCAAGAAAATTCTGGTCCTTTCTAAAATCACTAAGCAGGTCTAAGGCTGTTCACTCCCTTGTTGACCAGTCGGATGTGGCACGTGAAGACAGCAGAAAGAGAGCTGAAGTTTTAAATTTCACATTCACGGACAGACTCCTATTGGATCACACGGTAATGAAGTTCCCTGACATACAGAAACAACTTAAAGATCTGAAAGCAAATAAATCACCAGGTCCACATGTAACCCCAATTCTGTTTTACAAAGAGTACTCTATGGCATAGGCCCATTACCTAGCCTGAATTTATCAGGTATCTCTTCTCCAGACTTTGTGCTGGTCGGAAAAAAGTGCAGGTGACTCCAGTATATAAGAAAGCTACAAGAATGGACCCACAAAATTATAGACCAATATCCCTAACTGAGGTTTGCTGCAGAATCCTTTAATATATTCTCAGTCTGAACATAAAAAACTTCCTTGAGACTGAGAAGCTTATGTCCACAAATCAGCACGGTTATAGACCGCATCACTTGTGTGAAACTCAGCTTGCCCTTTCCTCATGTGGTATACTGCAAACAATGGATGAAGGGCAGACAGATCATTCCATATCTCTAGATTTCTGGAAAGCATATAACACAGTGACCCACTGTAGGCTGTTAACGAAGGTACCAGTATATGGAGTAAGTTCACAGATATGTGAGTGACTTGAAGACTTCTTAAGTAACAGAACCCAGTATGTTGTCCTCATTCTTGAGTGTTCATCAGAGGCAAGGGTATCATCAGGAGTGCCCCAGGGAAGTGTGATAGGACCGCTGTTCTCTATATACACAAATGATTTGACAGACAGAGCAAGATGCCAAAGTTGAGTGTCTGTAGGAAGATATAAGATGACTTAGACAAAATTTCTAGTTGGTATGATCAATGGCAGCTAGCTCTAAATGTGGATAAATGTAAGTCAATGCAATGAGTAGAAAGAATAAACCTGTAATGTTCGGAAAAAATTATTACTAGTGTCTTGCTTGATACAGTCACGTCATTTAAATACACTATGTGATCAAAAGTATCTGGACACCCCCAAAAACATACATTTTTCACATCAGGTGCATTGTGCTGCCACTTACTGCCAGATACCCCATATCAGGGTCCTCAGTAGTCATTCGACACACAGAGAGAGAGAGAGAGAGAGAGAGAGAGAGAGAGAGAGAGAGAGCAGAATGGGGTGCTCTGCAGAGCTCACAGACTGAATGTGGTCAGGTGATTGGGTGTCACTTGTGTCATACACCTGTAAACAAGACTTCCATACTCCTAAACATCCCTAGGTTCAATGTTTCCGATGTAATAGCGAAGTGGAAATGTGATGGGACACGTACAGCATAAAAGCGTACAGGTCGACCTCGTCTGCTGACTGACAGAGACCACCGACAGTTGAAGAGGGTCGTAATGTGTAACAGGCGGACATATATCCAGACCATCACACAGGAATTCCAAACTGCATCAGCATCCACTGCAAGTACTATGACAGTTAGGTGGGAGGTGAGAAAACTTTGATTTCATGGTTGAGTGGATGCTCATAAGCCACATCACGCCCCATAAATGCCAAACAATGCCTCGCTTGCTGTAAGGAGCTTAAACATTGGACAACTGAGCATTGGAAAAATGTTGTGTGGAGTGATGAATCACGGTACATAATGTAACGATCCGATGACAGGGTGTGGGTATGGCAAATGCCTGGTGAACGTCATCTGCCAGCGTGTGTAGTGCCAACAGTAAAATTCGGAGGTGCTTGTGTTATGGTGTGTTCGTGTTTTTCCTGGAGGGGGCTTGCACCCCTTGTTGTTTTGCATGGCACTTTCACAGCACAGGCCTACATTGATGTTTTACGCACCTTCTTGCTTCCCACTGTGATGGCGATTGCATTTTTCAACACGGTCAAGGACCTGTTCATAATGCACAGCCTGTGGTGGAGTGGTTATATGACAATAGCATCCCTGTAATGGACTGGCCTGCACGGAGTCCTGAGCTGAATCCTACAGAACACCTTTGGGATGTTTTGGAATGCCGTATTCGGGCCAGGCCTCACTGACCAACATCGATACCTCTCGTCAGGGCAGCACTCTGTGGTACAGAAGGCAAGCGGTCAACTTCGGTTTATTGGGAGGATTCTAGGAAAGTGTGGTTCATCTGTAAAGCAGACTGCATATAGGACACTGGTACAACCTATTCTTGAGTACTGCTCGAGTGTTTGGGATCTGTACTACATTGGATTGAAGGAAGTCATAAAAGCAATTTAAAAGCAGGCTGACAGATCTGTTACTGATAGGTTTGAACAACATGTAAATATTCTTTACCTTTGTACTTCCTTACACAGTTTTGAACAGCTTTTAGTATTTGCCGAGTACAGGCTGACACCATTTTATTTTCCACTCATCAATGGGACAATACTTCTGCAGGAAAACAGATGTGCTTGGAGTACTGTTGAAATCAGCTTGGCAGGAGGGAACATTCCTTAATAGATTATATACAGTACTTGGAAACTGAACAAAGTTACAACCAATGGTAGCAAAACCTGTCCAATATTTTGTTATGGTTGGTCACACACTGTTTCATTTTCTCCCAGTACTACTTTCTTTTTACTGACCTTCAGCAGCTCACTGAAATTTTCAGCCCACCGGTCTAAAATCTGTTCTCCTCTTACAAAATTTCCTTCTTTAACTGTACAGGATAGAGTACATAGTTGAAAGCTTTCTTCAATTCCTCCCTTGTAGAATTTGCTTACTTCTTGGTCGTTATATCCTTCTTCTTCTTCTAGCTCCATGATCCATTTCTTCTCTAATTCTCGTTTCTCTCTAGTACAAATTCTGTCTCCTCTTCCCTTTTCTTGATGAATTCTTCTGAATTATCTCTTGTTGCCCTGTCTGTCATTTTCTTTCTTGCCTCATTTCTTTCTGCCACTGTCGTTTTAGAATCTTCACCAAACTACCCTGCTCTTTTCACCCTTTCTTCTGTAACTAACACTACTTCTGCAATTTCTTGTGGAACATCTTGCATCACTCTCCACTTCCCTTCAATGTTATCCACAGCCCCACTTTGTTTAGCCAAAATTTCTTCTGCAGTTCTCTTTCATACTTTTTGGATACTCCTTTATCTTTTAATTTGGAAACATTGTATCTTTGTGGGGCTTTTCTCTTTCCTCTGGATCTAAAGACAGCTATGTTTTATCTGTATTTCACACTTACCATATAATGATCCAAGATGAAGTCAGCCCCACTGCAACTATCAATGTCAAGGATGTCAGATGCATGTATCCTGTCAATTACCACATGGTCAATTTGATTAAAAGTAGTGCTATCTGGCAAGCACCATGTGGTTTACACAATGTTCTTTTTTTGTAGCTACGTACTCTTCACCAACATTGCATTGCCCATGGCAAAGTCTGTAGCCTTCATCCATTTTCATTTGACATCTCACGCAGACTTACATTTCCTCTAAAGGCTTCTTCTTTTCCCACTTTTGCACTGAAGTCATGTATCACTATTTTCACATCTTGCCCTGGTATACCTTCTAATTCCTGTTCCAGTAAACTATAAAACTCGTCTTTCACTTCGTTTTTATCATCTTCTGTAGGTGCATACACACACATGAGAGCGATGTTGAAGAAATGGACCACTACTCTCAAAGTGCACACACTTTCACTTACAGGGTTAAAATTTGTGATTGCTTCTTCATACTTATTGTCTATAAGAAAGCCTGTGCCACCTATTATACCACTGACCCCTCCATTAAACCATATTGTACAATCACCACTTCTTATGATACCATCTAATTTCTATCCGATCTCTTGGATTGCTGCTACTCTTATGCGGTATTTCTCCATCTCTTGTTTGAGTCCATGTAGAGCCCCTGGTTTGTTCAAAGTTCTTACATTCCAAGTAGAAAAGTATAAATCATTCTTCCGTTTACCATGTCCTATTCCTTGTATGGGTCATTCATCATTACCATCAGTCCAGCTGTTCCTGTCTGAGTTTTGTGGGATGTACCTGCCTCAAATTCTTCAACTAAACCTTTTGCAGCACTTTTTTAAAAATGAACTGAAGTGAGGTGCATGCTCAAAACCTAGCCCAACCCACTATCCCAAAAACATACAAGCAGACTAAACTCTATCACTACTGTTTCACAGGCAGCAACAATATCTGGTAGCCGTTTAGTGAAAAACGGCTGTAGTCTGAACACAGTGTTTCAATTTACTTTTGATTTTTGGGTCTGCATTTTGGGGGCAAATTTATTGTCTGGAATACATATGGTATGAGATTAACAAGGCTGCTAACATACTAAGAAGATTCGTGTCTCACAGCAGCCAATAGACACAACTGGACCTCTGCCTTTGTCACGTCATCCATCTGCACGTAATCTAGCATCATCAGCTGTTGTCCAGATGTTCCTGCCCTAGGTGCTTGATGCGACTGCCTCAGGATAGGACCTGGTTGCTGGGCCACCCTGCAATCGCATGATGCACTCCATGCCTGCACCATAGCAGACTAAAAATACAAGGAGACTAATTAGAAATACTACTTTTCTTCATTGAATTTGGTAAGCTTCTCACAGAGAGACTAAAACATTGTTCTCATTTTATGAAACACATGAGTTTAGCTTCTAACACATTGCACATTCGATACACTATCATATATCAATTCACAAAAAGAAGAAAGGAAGATTAGGGTTTAGTGGCCTGTTGATAATGAGTTTGTTACAGATGGAGCACTAGTCCAGGCTGCGGAAGGAAATCACCCGTTCCCTGTATAAAAAAGCAACCTGGAATTTGCCTTGCATAATTTATGGGAATCATGTTGTTGTTGTTGTGGTCTTCAGTCCTGAGACTGGTTTGATGCAGCTCTCCATGCTACTCTATCCTGTGCAAGTTTCTTCATCTCCCAGTACCTACTGCAACCTACATCCTTCTGAATCTGCTTAGTGTATTCATCTCTTGGTCTCCCTCTACAATTTTTACCCTCCATGCTGCCCTCCAGAGCTAAATTGGTGATACCTTGATGCCTCAGAACATGTCCTACCAACCGATCCCTTCTTCTAGTCAAGTTGTGCCACAAACTTCTCTTCTCCCCAATCTTATTCAATACCTCCTCATTAGTTATGTAATATACCCATCTAATCTTCAGCATTCTTCTGTAGCACCACATTTCGAAAGCTTCTATTCTCTTCTTGTCCAAACTATTTATTGTCCATGTTTCACTTCCATACATGGCTACACTCCATACAAGTACTTTCAGAAACGACTTCCTGACATTTAAATCTATACTCAATGTTAACAAATTTCTCTTCTTCAGAAACACTTTCCTTGCCATTGCCAGTCTACATTTTATATCCTCTCTACTTCGACAATCATCAGTTATTTTGCTCCCCAAATAGCAAAACTCCCTTACTACTTTAAGTGTCTCATTTCCTAATCTAATTCCCTCAGCATCACCCAACTTAATTGAATTACATTCCATTATCCTCGTTTTGCTTTTGTTGATGTTCATCTTATATCCTTCTTTCAAGACACTGTCCCTCCATTCAACTGCTCTTCCAAGTCCTTTGCTGTCTCTGACAGAATTACAATGTCATCGGCAAACCTCAAAGTTTTTATTTCTTCTCCATGGATTTTAATACCTACTCTGAATTTTTCTTTTGTTTCCTTTACTGCTTGCTCAATATATAGATTGAATAACATCGGGGAGAGGCTACAACCCTGTCTCACTCCATTCCCAACTACTGCTTCTCTTTCATGCCCCTCAACTCTTATAACTGCCGTCTGGTTTCTGTACAAACTGTAAATAGCCTATCGCTTCCTGTATCTGACCCCTGCCACCTTCAGAATTTGAAAGAGAGTATTCCAATCAACATTGTCGAAAGCTTTCTCTAAGTCTACAAGTGCTAGAAGCGTAGGTTTGCCTTTTCTTAATCTAGCTTCTAAAATAAGTCGTAGGGTCAGTATCGCCTCACGTATTCCAATATTTCTATGGAATCCAAACTGATCTTTCCCGAAGTCGGCTTCTACTGGTTTTTCCATTCGTCAGTAAAGTATTCGCGTTAGTATTTTGCAGCCGTGACTTATTAAACTGATAGTTCGGTAATTTTCGCATCTGTCAACACCTGCTTTCTTTGGGATTGCAATTACTATATTCTTCTTGAAGTCTGAGGGTATTTCGCCTGTCTCATATATCTTGCTCACCAGATGGTAGAGTTCTGTCAGGACTGGCTCTCCCAAGGCTGTCAGTAGTTCTAATGGAATGTTGTCTATTCCCGGGGCCTTGTTTCGACTCAGGTCTTTCAGTGCTCTGTCAAACTCTTCACGCAGTATCGTATCATCCATTTCATCTTCATCTACATCCTCCTCCATTTCCATAATATTGTCCTCAAGAACATCGAACTTGTATAGACCCTCTACATACTCCTTCCACCTTTCTGCTTTCACTTCTTTGCTTGGAACTGGGTTTCCATCTGGGCTCTTGATATTCATACAAGTGGCTCTCTTTTCTCCAAATGTCTCTTTAATTTTCCTGTAGGCAGTATCTATCTTACCCCTAGTGAGATATGCCTCTACATCCTTACATTTGTCGTCTAGCCATACCTGCTTAGCCATTTTGCACTTCCTGTCAATCTCATTTTTGAGACGTTTGTATTTCTTTTTGCCTGCTTCATTTACTGCATTTTTATATTTTCTCCTTTCATCAATTAAATTCAATATTTCTTCTGTTACCCAAGGATTTCTAGTAGCCCACGTCTTTTTACCTACTTGATCCTCTGCTGCCTTCACTACTTCATCCCTCAAGGCTACCCATTCCTCTTCTACTGTATTTCTTTCCCCCATTCCTGTAAATTGTTCCCTTATGCTCTCCCTGAAACTCTGTACAACCTGTGGTTTGGTCAGTTTATCCAGGTCCCATGTCCTTAAATTCCCACCTTTTTGCAGTTTCTGCAGATTTAATCTACGGTTCATAACCAACAGATTGTGGTCAGAGTCCACATCTGCCCCTGGATATGTTTTACAATTTAAAACCTAGTTCCTAAATCTCTGTTTTACCATTATATAATCTATCTGAAACCTGTCAGTATCTCCAGGCTTCTTCCATGTATACAATCTTCTTTTATGATTCTTGAACCAAGTGTCAGCTATGATTAAGTTGTGCTCTGTACAAAATTCTACCAGGCGGCTTCCTCTTTCATTTCTTACCCCCCATCCATATTCACCTGCTACGTTTCCTTCACTCCCTTTTCCTACTACCGAATTCCAGTCACCCATGACTATTAAATTTTCACCTCCCTTCACTATCTGAATAATTTCTTTTATTTCATCTTACATTTCTTCAATTTCTTCGTCATCTGCAGAGCTAGTTGGCATATAAATTTGTACTACTGTAGTAGGCGTGGGCTTCGTGTCAATCTTGGCCGCAATACTGCGTTCACTATGCTGTTTGTAGTAGCTTACCCGCATTCTTACTTTTTTATTCATGATTAAACCTACTCCTCCAATACCCCTATTTCATTTTGTATTTATAACCCTGTATTCGCCTGATCAAATGTCTTGTTCCTCCTGCCACCGAACTTCACTAATTCCCACTATATCTAACTCTAACCTATCCATTTCCCTTTTTAAATTTTCTAACCTACCTGCCCGATTAAGGGATCTGACATTCTACGCTCCGATCCATAGAACGCCAGTTTTCTTTCTCCTGATAACGACGTCCTCTTGAGTAGTCCCCGCCCGGAGATCCGAATGGGGGACTATTTTACATCCGGAATATTTTACCCAAGAGGACGCCATCATCATTTAACCATACAGTAAAGCTTCATGCCCTTGGGAATCATGGAACATCTAAATCTGAATGGCTGAATGGGGATTTGAGCTGCTGTCCTCACAGATATGAATCCAATATCTTAACCATGTGTCACCTTTCTTAGTGTAAGCTCACACAGTATACTAGGAGATAAATATCAATAATATAGGTACCTATCTGGAACGAACACCTCTACAACAGCAACTTAGTGGAACAGATATCCATAATACAGCAACACGGAACAAAACAATTAATCAACATAGACTTTTAGTAGAATCAAGATAACAGTAACATACAGAATGAACTTACAGATCTATTCTTTCAGTTTATACTGTTGTACCCTTCATATTTTAAGCAGTTTCTTATTAAGAACATACAATACAACATACTGAATGTTATTCAACTTTCATAATTCATCAAACATACGGTACATATTTTCCATGAAGTTAAACTTCAGTACTATGCATGTTAACACAGACATCTAATTCCCTTTATATGCTTATTTACATTACCTACTTATCACAACCAGAGGAAACACAGCAGAACAGAATTTCCTTTCCCTGAAAAGCATTCTCTTCAACAATGTTTTTTGCACGCAAAAAGATATTTTATAAGCAAATAAAAGTAAGTTTACGGTGTATGGGTAGTGGTAGGAAACACAGTCATTGCATTCCTCAATCGGAAGAAAGATTGATGAGTTTGTGCGTAAACAAAGCTCAGAAACCACTGTAGTTAGAAACAAGAACTAACTTGTAATGCCTACCAAAACCTAACATCATATGGTTCCACTATGTATTGGAGCCTGTGAATGAATTTTTGTGTCAAAGGTGTTCAAGCTATGTCTTGTGATGAGACTGGCACTACCAAATACAAATCTGCAAGTAACATAAGTACCGTAGCATATCCACATGGGGTCCTGGCACTGTGCTGAATGCTCCGAAGGATGTCTTTTCCTACTTCTATCAAATACGGATCACGTGTAGCTCTGTACAAATACATAACTGATTCCACAAGCTCAGGACGCAAAGGGTAACCTTCCCGATTTGTCCCAACCTCCCCCTGAAACATAAGTGAAATTCATTTAATAGTAAACTATCTATATTACAGCATGTTATATATTTTAAAAATTAACAAATGTTGTTAAATGCTGGACATACCAGGTGATCAAAAAGTCAGCATAAATTTGAAAACTGAATAAATCATGGAATAATGTAGATAGAGAGGTACAAATTGACACACATGATTGGAATGACATGGGGTTTTATTGGAACCAAAAAAATACAAAAGTGCAAAAAATTTCCGACAGATAGCGCTTCATCTGATCAGAATAGCAATAATTAGCATAACAAAGTAAGACAAGCAAAGATGATGTTCTTTACAGGAAATGCTCAATATGTCCACCATCATTCCTCAACAATAGCTGTAGTCGAGGAATAATGTTGTGAACACCACTGTAAAGCATGTCCGGAGTTATGGTAAGGCAATGGCGTCGGATGTTGTCTTTCAGCATCCCTAGAGATGTCGGTAGATCACGATACACTTGCGACTTCAGGTAACCCCAAAGCCAATAATGGCACGGACTGAGGTCTGGGGACCTGGAAGGCCAAGTGTGACGAAAGTGGTGGCTGAGTACACGATCATAACCAAATGACGAGCGCAAGAGATCTTTCACGCGTCTAGCAATATGGGGTGGTTCTAATAAAACCTCATGTCATTCCAAGCATGTGTGTCAATTTTTACATCTCTATCTACATTATTCCATAGTTTTAATAGAGGGAAACATTCCACGTAGGAAAAATATATCTAAAAACAATGATGATGTGACTTACCAAATGAAAGTGCTGGCAGGTCGACAGACACACAAACAAACACAAACATACACACAAAATTCCAGCTTTCACAACAAACTGTTGCCTCATCAGGAAAGTGGGAAGGAGGGGAAAGACGAAAGGATGTGGGTTTTAAGGGAGAGGGTAAGGAGTCATTCCAATCCCGGGAGCGAAAAGACTTACCTTGGGGGGAAGAAAGGACGGGTATACACTCGCACACACACACATATCCATCCACACATATACAGACACAAGCAGACATATTTAAAGACAAAGAGGTTGGGCAGAGATGTCAGTCGAGGCAGAAGTGCAGAGGCAAAGATGTTGTTGAATGACAGGTGAGGTATGAGTGGCGGCAACTTGAAATTAGCGGAGATTGAGGCCTGGTGGATAATGGGAAGAGAGGATATATTGAAGAGCAAGTTCCCATCTCCGGAGTTCGGATAGGTTGGTGTTAGTGGGAAGTATCCAGATAACCCGGACGGTGTAACACTGCGCCAAGATGTGCTGGCCGTGCACTAAGGCATGTTTAGCCACAGGGTGATCCTCATTACCAACAAACACTGTCTGCCTGTGTCCATTCATGCGAATGGACAGTTTGTTGCTGGTCATTCCCACATAGAATGCATCACAGTGTAGGCAGGTCAGTTGGTAGATCACGTGGGTGCTTTCACACGTGGCTCTGCCTTTGATCGTGTACACCTTCCGGGTTACAGGACTGGAGTAGGTGGTGGTGGGAGGGTGCATGGGACAGGTTTTACACCGGGGGCGGTTACAAGGGTAGGAGCCAGAGGGTAGGGAAGGTGGTTTGGGGATTTCATAGGGATGAACTAAGAGGTTACGAAGGTTAGGTGGATGGCGGAAAGACACTCTTGGTGGAGTGGGGAGGATTTCATGAAGGATGGATCTCATTTCAGGGCAGGATTTGAGGAAGTCGTATCCCTGCTGGAGAGCCACATTCAGAATCTGATCCAGTCCCGGAAAGTATCCTGTCACAAGTGGGGCACTTTTGTGGTTCTTCTGTGGGAGGTTCTGGATATGAGAGGATGAGGAAGTGGCTCTGGTTATTTGCTTCTGTACCAGGTCGGGAGGGTAGTTGCGGGATGCGAAAGCTGTTGTCAGGTTGTTGGTGTAATGCTTCAGGGATTCCGGACTGGAGCAGATTCGTTTGCCACGAAGGCCTAGGCTGTAGGGAAGGGACCGTTTGATGTGGAATGGGTGGCAGCTGTCGTAATGGAGGTACTGTTGCTTGTTGGTGGGTTTGATGTGGACGGACGTGTGAAGCTGGCCATTGGACAGGTGGAGGTCAACATCAAGGAAAGTGGCATGGGATTTGGAGTAGGACCAGGTGAATCTGATGGAACCAAAGGAGTTGAGGTTGGAGAGGAAATTCTGGAGTTCTTCTTCACTGTGAGTCCAGATCATGAAGATGTCATCAATAAATCTGTACCAAACTTTGGGTTGGCAGGCCTGGGTAACCAAGAAGGCTTCCTCTAAGCGAACCATGAATAGGTTGGCGTATGAAGGGGCCATCCTGGTACCCATGGCTGTTCCCTTTAATTGTTGGTATGTCTGGTCTTCAAAAGTGAAGAAGTTGTGGGTCAGGATGAAGCTGGCTAAGGTAATGAGGAAAGAGGTTTTAGGTAGGGTTGCAGGTGATCGGCGTGAAAGGAAGTGCCCCATCGCAGCGAGGCCCTGGACAAGCGGGATATTTGTGTATAAGGAAGTGGCATCAATGGTTACAAGGATGGTTTCTGGGGGTAACGGATTGGGTAAGGATTCCAGGCGTTCGAGAAAGTGGTTGGTGTCTTTCATGAAGGATGGGAGACTGCATGTAATGGGTTGAAGGTGTTGATCTACATAGGCAGAGATACGTTCTGTGGGGGCTTGGTAACCAGCTACAATGGGGCGGCCGGGATGATTGGGTTTGTGAATTTTAGGAAGAAGGTAGAAGGTAGGGGTGCGGGGTGTCGGTGGGGTCAGGAGGTTGATGGAGTCAGGTGAAAGGTTTTGTAGGGGGCCTAAGGTTCTGAGGATTCCTTGAAGCTCCGCCTGGACATCAGGAATGGGATTACCTTGGCAAACTTTGTATGTGGTGTTGTCTGAAAGCTGACGCAGTCCCTCAGCCACATACTCTCGACGATCAAGTACCACGGTCATAGAACCCTTGTCCGCCGGAAGAATGACGATGGACCAGTCAGCCTTCAGATCACGGATAGCCTGGGCTTCAGCAGTGGTGATGTTGGGAGTAGGATTAAGGTTTTTTAAGAAGGATTGAGAGGCAAGGCTGGAAGTCAGAAATTCCTGGACGGTTTGGAGAGGGTGATAAAAATATCTTTCTTTTTCATTTCAACCTCATGTTAAACTTTCCACCTTCTAATACCATGTCACCCTCACAACACCCCCACAACGACCCCATTAAGTTTTATTTACATTCCCTCCACAAACATGCCTTCGCCCTAGTCAGATTATGCTCGCATATTTTATTTTCTCAGGCTTGTCTGACATTTGGCATAACCCCCCAAGGCCTCACACTTAAAGTTCCCATCTCTGGCTGCAACCCTTCTTTCCATCAGTCCCTAAACCAGTTGCAAACTGAACAATCCTTTGCTCTCACCCACCTAATCCTTCGCCTACACATCAACTCAGCCAATGAACACACCCGTCAACTCCTATCCTTAATAAAAGTCCTCAATCTTTCCTCTCCCACATCCACACCGGCTATTCAGAGCACCCTCCTACAGGCCAACCGCAAATTAGAACAGCATGCCACCCTTCACCTCAAAAAACTATCCAATCTCCTGGTTTCCCACCTCCGGAAAGGCAACTCACTCACCCTTCACAACCTTTCCAGCAAACCTCAACCACCTCTCATTGCACACAAACCCAGTCTCTCCCATCTACTCAATCTCCCACTTCCAGCTCCACTCCCTCCAAAACCTCAAAATTCCAATCAACACAATCTGGTACCACAACACCCTAATTCAGTAGTTAACCTTTCCTCCAAACCTCTCTCCCAATCCGAAACCTCTGTCCTATCCAAAGGCCTCACCTTCAGCCCCACTCCCAGATTCAACCAAACAGCCCTCGTCAAAGATTTACTGTCCTATACTCGTACTCTCTGCTGGAAGTATCACTTTGCCACGAAGACAAATGATCCTAATCCTACCCCTAATGATCCAACTCCCCAAGACACTATCCAAATTGAACCCTGCCTGGAACAGTTCCGTCCTCCGTCACAGCGGGACCCACCTCCTCTTCCTCAAAATCACCCTCTCCAAACCTTCCAGGAATTTCTGACTTCCAGCCTTGCCTCTCAATCCTTCTTAAAAAACCTTAATCCTACTCCCAACATCACCACTGCTGAAGCTCAGGCTATCCGTGATCTGAAGGCTGACCGGTCCATCGTCATTCTTCCGGCGGACAAGGGTTCCACGACCGTGGTACTTGATCGTCGGGAGTATGTGGCTGAGGGACTGCGTCAGCTTTCAGACAACACCACATACAAAGTTTGCCAAGGTAATCCCATTCCTGATGTCCAGGCGGAGCTTCAAGGAATCCTCAGAACTTTAGGACCCCTACAAAACCTTTCACCAGACTCCATCAACCTCCTGACCCCACCGACACCCTGCACCCCTACTTTCTACCTTCTTCCTAAAATTCACAAACCCAATCATCCCGGCCGCCCCATTGTAGCTGGTTACCAAGCCCCCACAGAACGTATCTCTGCCTACGTAGTTCAACACCTTCAACCCATTACATGCAGTCTCCCATCCTTCATGAAAGACACCAACCACTTTCTCGAACGCCTGGAATCCTTACCCAATCCGTTACCCCCAGAAACCATCCTTGTAACCATTGATGCCACTTCCTTATACACAAATATCCCGCACGTCCAGGGCCTCGCTGCGATGGAGCACTTCCTTTCATGCCGATCACCTGCAACCCTACCTAAAACCTCTTTCCTCATTACCTTAGCCAGCTTCATCCTGACCCACAACTTCTTCACTTTTGAAGACCAGACATACCAACAATTAAAGGGAACAGCCATGGGTACCAGGATGGCCCCTTCATACGCCAACCCATTCATGGGTCGCTTAGAGGAAGCCTTCTTGGTTACCCAGGCCTGCCAACCCAAAGTTTGGTACAGATTTATTGATGACATCTTCATGATCTGGACTCAAAGTGAAGAAGAACTCCAGAATTTCCTCTCCAACCTCAACTCCTTTGGTTCCATCAGATTCACCTGGTCCTACTCCAAATCCCATGCCACTTTCCTATAGCCTAGGTCTTTGTGGCAAACGAATCTGCTCCAGTCCGGAAACCCTGAAGCATTACACCAACAACCTGACAACAGCTTTCGCATCCCGCAACTACCCTCCCGACCTGGTACAGAAGCAAATAACCAGAGCCACTTCCTCATCCTCTCATATCCAGAACCTCCCACAGAAGAACCACAAAAGTGCCCCACTTGTGACAGGATACTTTCCAGGACTGGATCAGATTCTGAATGTGGCTCTCCAGCAGGGATACGACTTCCTCAAATCCTGCCCTGAAATGAGATCCATCCTTCATGAAATCCTCCCCACTCCACCAAGAGTGTCTTTCCGCCATCCACCTAACCTTCCTAACCTCTTAGTTCATCCCTATGAAATCCCCAAACCACCTTCCCTACCCTCTGGCTCCTACCCTTGTAACCGCCCCCGGTGTAAAACCTGTCCCATGCACCCTCCCACCACCACCTACTCCAGTCCTGTAACCCGGAAGGTGTACACGATCAAAGGCAGAGCCACGTGTGAAAGCACCCACGTGATCTACCAACTGACCTGCCTACACTGTGATGCATTCTATGTGGGAATGACCAGCAACAAACTGTCCATTCGCATGAATGGACACAGGCAGACAGTGTTTGTTGGTAATGAGGATCACCCTGTGGCTAAACATGCCTTAGTGCACGGCCAGCACATCTTGGCGCAGTGTTACACCGTCCGGGTTATCTGGATACTTCCCACTAACACCAACCTATCCGAACTCCAGAGATGGGAACTTGCTCTTCAATATATCCTCTCTTCCCTTTATCCACCAGGCCTCAATCTCCGCTAATTTCAAGTTGCCGCCACTCATACCTCACCTGTCATTCAACAACATCTTTGCCTCTGCACTTCTGCCTCGACTGACATCTCTGCCCAAACTCTTTGTCTTTAAATATGTCTGCTTGTGTCTGTATATGTGTGGATGGATATGTGTGTGTGTGCGAGTGTATACCCGTCCTTTCTTCCCCCCAAGGTAAGTCTTTCCGCTCCCGGGATTGGAATGACTCCTTACCCTCTCCCTTAAAACCCACATCCTTTCGTCTTTCCCCTCCTTCCCTCTTTCCTGATGAGGCAACAGTTTGTTGCGAAAGCTGGAATTTTGTGTGTATGTTTGTGTTCGTTTGTGTGTCTGTCGACCTGCCAGCATTTTCATTTTATTGCATAGTTTATTACGCTTTCAAACTTATACTGATTTTTTGATCACCGGGTACTCTGCTCACTTAGCAAATTGTCAAAAACATCCTTAAAAGACAGGATCAAAGGCATCATTTAACAAAATTATTCTCTGAAAAACATGCTAAGGAAAGTCTACAATTTGTTTCAGACATCTGAACATTCTCACAGACTACCCACCAATAATAAATTATACACTGAGTACTTGATTTTCCTGAGCATTTGATTCCG
Source organism: Schistocerca americana (assembly GCF_021461395.2). Taxonomy (NCBI): domain Eukaryota; kingdom Metazoa; phylum Arthropoda; class Insecta; order Orthoptera; family Acrididae; genus Schistocerca; species Schistocerca americana. The sequence goes on from NC_060121.1 coordinate 607,122,261, forward strand.
TAGAAATTATTCACTTCATGGTTATGATTTTTGCAGAATACAGTAACAAGAATATGGTAAATATTATTACATTTTGGCACAGACATTCTCTAAATTGCAGATCAACAAATAACACAAATGTTAAAAAAAATCATGTTAACCATTTTCAGATTGTAATTACTATGCACTCACATGATTATACGGGTACAGGGATTATACAGGGTGTTTCTGGAAAATAAGTTGAATAACCAGCAAAGAATAATTACTGAAAGTAAAAGTACAATGTTTAGTATTCTTCAAAATAGCATCCTGGGATGACAATACACTTTTTCCAGCAATTTTGCCAGTTCTGATAGGCTTCCTGGAACATGTTGGAGGGAACCTCCTTCAGACAGCTCATCATGGTGACTTTCAAGGCATCTACCATCCCAAAAAGATGACCCCTTAAGCTTCTCTTCATCTGAGGAAATAAAAAGAAGTATGCTGGTGCCAGATCAGGACTGCATGGTGGCTGGGGCAGTGTTGCCACACCTTGCCTGGCCAGGAACGCAGTAACAATCAAAGTGGTATAAGACAGCATATCACTGTGATGGAGTTACCAGTTTCCACTGACTTCCTTCCTGATGTAAAGCACCAAGTTTTGGAGTCTTTCAAGGACTTTCAAGTACAACTGGCTGTGATAAGTTCGTCCCTGTGACACAAACCCTGAGTGGACAATGCCTTTGGAACAAAAAACAATAATGAACATTGACTTCACCTGGAATTTCGTCATCCTTGCCCTTTCTGGCTTCAGGAAAGCCTTTGTGTGCCACTCTGCACTCTGTATTTTTGATTTAGGGTCATATTCAAAAACCCATGTTTTATCCCGTTATCACATTATCCAAAAAATTTAGGTAACTTTCCCAACACTCCAAAAGATCACACACATATGTTAAATGACCAGTCTATTGTTCATCTGCGAGGACCTTTGGAACTATCTTCACACAGATATTCAGGTGGCCAATTGTTCAGTAAGAATTTCATGAACTACAGTTTTCAGTACGTTATACTGTTTTGCTACAATTTGCACACTGAAGCATCAGCCTGAGTCCAAAAATTCCTTCACTTTCCATATACTCTTGTCAACATGAGATGTGGACGGGCATCCACACCATTTTTCTATGCCTACATCTGTATCTAAATCAATACTCTGCAATTCATCCAATGGGCGCCTGGTAGAGTGTACCTTTTACCGCTACTAGTCATCTCCTTTCCTGTTCCACTTGCAAATAGAATAAAGGAAAAACGATGGTCTACATGCCTCTGTGTAAGCCCTAGTTTCTTGTATATGTTCTTTTCATGGTCCTCATGTGCAATGTAATTTGCAGGCAACAAAATTGTTCTACAGTTAGAGTCAAATGACGATTCTCTAAATTTTCTCAATAGTGTTCCTCGAAAAAAATGTAGCCTTCCCTCCAGGGATTCCCATTTAAATTCCCAAAGCATCTCTGGAACACTTGTGCGTTATTCAAGCCTACCATTAATAAATATAGCAGCCCACCTCTGAATTACTTCAATGTCTTCCTTTAACCCTGTTCTTGAGTACTCAAAACAGGTCATACTAGGATCCTCTATGCAATCTCTTTTACAGATGACCCACACTTTCCTAGAATTCTCCCAATAAACTGAAGTCGACCATTTGCCTTTCCTACCACAATCCTCAAATGCTTGTTCCATTTCACAGCACTTTGCAACATTCCGCCCAGACATTTAATCGATATGACTGTGTCAAGAAGGAAACTACTAATGCTGTATCCAAACATTACGGGTTTGTCTTTCTTACTCATTCACATTAACTTACATTTTTCTACATTGAAAGCTAGCTGCCATTCACCACACAAACTAGAAATTTTGTCCAAGTAATCTTGTAGCCACTTCCATAAACTCGTACCACCTCTAACAGTATGCAATGGGGTACTGTGTCAAATGCTTTCCTGAAGTCTAGAAATATGAAATCTGCCTGTTGTACTTCACCTATAGTTTGCAGTATATCATGTGAGAAAAGGGCAAGTCGAGTTTCACATGAGCAATGCTTTCTAAAACCTTGCTACTTCATGGACATAAGCTTCTCGGCCTGAAGAAAATTTTTTATATTCGAACTGAGAATATGACCAAGGATTCTGCAACAAATCAATGTTAGGAATGTTTGTCTGTAATTTTGTGGGTCCATTCTTTTGCCTTTCTCACACACAGGAGTCATCTGCACATTTTTTCAGTCGCTTCAGACTCTCAGCTGGGTGAGAGAATCATGATAATTACAAGCTAAGTAAGAGGCCAATGTCAAAGAGTATTCTTTGAAAAACCGAACTGGGATTCCATCCGGATCTGGTGACCTACTTGTTTTTAACTCTTTCCATTGTTTCTGTATGGCAGGAATGCTTATTACTATGTCATCCATTTAGGAGTCTGTCCAATGGTCAAATGACGGTATGTTTGTACAATTCTCCTGTGTGAACGATTTTTTCAATGTTAAATTTAAAGCTTCAGCTTTTGTTTTGGTATCTTCAACTGTCACACCAGACTGGTCAACAAGTGACTAGTTGGAAGCCTTCGAGCCCCTTGGTGATTTTACATAGGGCCAGAATTTTCTTGGTTTCCCTGCCAGGTCTTTTGCTAAAGGATGATGGATGGTAATAGTTGTATGCTTTGCGCATAGATCTTTTCACAGAGGCATGAAACTCTATTAACTTTATCTTGTCATAATTTGCGCATTCTCTTTTGAGCTGAGAGTAAACAGCCTCTGCTTCCTCAGCATTTTCCAAATCTCATTAAACCATGGTGGGTCTGTCTAAGCGAAATGCTAATAACTGCTTAACTGCTCTTTCTAGCAGAAACATTCTCCTAGGATTCTCAATTTATTTATCAACTTTCACAAGCATAGTTGCTACAGCGACATCATGATTTCTATTCCTCGTTTCTATATCGATGTTGTCAATACACTCTGCCCCATTTGTAGCTACAAGGTCTACGATACTTCCACTGCATGTGGACTGCTGAACTAGCTGCTGAAGACAGTTTTCAGAAAACTGTGTTCAAAACTAAGTTGCATGACTGTCTTTCTGTACCCCTGCAATGAATCCATAGACATCCCAGTCAATACTCGGTAGGTTAAAGTTGCCTTCAGTAGTATTGCATGATCCAGGTATTTATGCGCTACTGACCATAGACTTTCTTTGAATTACTCTACAACTGTCACAATTGAAATGGGTGGCCGCTAAAAACATCCAACAATTAACTTGTTTTCACCTACATCTGTTTTACGTGACCAGATAACTTCACTGTCACACTCAACTTTGATCCCAATAGAGAGAATATTTTTGTCAAATGGAATGAACATTATCCCTCATATGGCCTCTAACCTGTCTTCCCGATATACGTTCCACAACTTGCTAAATATCTCAGAACTTTCCACTTCCGTTCAGCCTCTCGGTACTGAGAATAATTTGAGAGTGAGAACTTTCCTGGAGGGCAGTAAACTCAGGAACTTCGTTACGAATACTTCAACAATTTACTAATGAAATTTTGACAGTCAATGTGTCTTTATCCTGAACATGGTCTGACTTTCCTTGTTGTGCATCAACTGACGAGTCTTCATCAGAGTGCTTCAAACTACTGCCTAGCCTAAAAAAAAAAACCACTACATGCACTTTAGAAGTACTCTGCTACCCAAGCAGCTGCTTCCTATGTGTAGTACACCCCTGTCCTAACAAGGGGAGTTCTACAAATTCCTAACCGATAATGCAGGTCTAGAAATTTGCATCGAGTCCATCACAGACTCGACAAATCCCCTGCTTGAGACTCCCCAATTTGGCTGCAAACAAAAGGACCCTGAACAACTCTGGGAGCAATGCTGCAAATTTTGAGCTCTCCTTGCACTCCACATGAGGCCAGCAGCATTGACCACTTTTCCACCTGTATGAACTGAGTATGGCCTCAGAATCAATGCCACAGGTGTTGTTGGTGCCGGCATGAGCCAAAACTTGCAGACAACTGCACCCTGTGCACTTGAGAGCCACAGGCAAGGCTGCCTCAACATCTCGAATGAGGCCTCCCAGCAGACACAGTGAATGCACATTGGCTTTCTTTCCAGCCCTGAATGCTATCTGACTAAGGGGCTTGACAACACATCTAACATTGGAGCTCCTGATAACTAGTAAACCCTTCCTCCTTACGCCCGCTCAGGCCCTGATGAACAATTAGCCACCTATCCACTCATAGGATGAACGCATGAGGCCAGACAAACAGACTCCATATTGGCTCTCCGCCTTGAGTGACGTAAATGCATTATCCCCTGCCACTCACTCTGCTGTGAAGGCAGATCCACCGCGTTGGGTACGCTAGGAGGTGCCTCAGTAGCAGAGCCTGTGGCAAAACAAGTGACACCTGAGGTGTCCCATGCGACACGCCCGTTTCTCCGCCCACCATTACATGCTGAGGCAGCAGCCTGAAGGTGACTGACATTAGCCAAATGCGTATTCAACTGTTCACAAACTGTGGCCAGTTCCTTCTGCGTCCACTCACAGCATGCACACATCCTACCTATCCTAACAAGACAAACTGAAAATGTAAACTATAAAAGCAGACAAAATCCTAGATATGCAACTTGCTACCCTCCTGGTAAGTCACCAATGGACATTGATGCCTCAATGAGTTATGTACTGGCTGTTTAGAAGAAATGAAAACTGTATTACAAACTGCTCGAATTTACACTTACAAAATGTGAGTTTACATGTCCTAAATGGAAACATGCATGAAATTTCAGACATAAACTATGAGGAAAAGATAATCACTTAACTTGATGACCTGTAGATGTGTATACACTGAGAGCCTGAGCCCGACTGTTGTTCGTCATCGGCATCCTCTCTACCCTCCTGTAACATCTTGTGCCATCAGTAAGTCATGTTTTGGGACATCACACCATCCCCAAATGCTTGTTTAAGCATTGTGACGGTCTTTGAGCCTGTTTTTCCTAACTTAACACAAAATTTAATGGCATGTTGCTGTTCAGTGAACTGTGGCATTTTGATCTCCCAATGTGTCACTTGAACACAGGTACACACTACAAGGAATCCACACTGGACAATGGCCAGCAGGTACCTGGCAAGAAATGTGTTGCCTGCCCAAGAGCCTCCACCAGTCACAACACAGTAATCTTCTGGGTTGGCAGGAAACAATCATTCAACTTACTTTCTGGACACACCCAGTACATTATTAGAATTTAAAAAGGCTATACAAATACCTGGGGGATATTGTAAAATTCTGGTGTAAATCCATACTGCTTCCACACCTGGTGATAATTATGTAAGGACTTCATTCCTTTACTAACTTCACCTGGAAAGTACAATAATAGTATAACACCTGAAAAACAACATACAATGAACTTAATGTTGAAAGAACCAGCTTACTTCTTTATGCAATTATCCGGATTGGTTCAGTGACTGGTTTATTATCTTCTTATATGCTAATTGAAGCAAGTCATAGATTGAATTTTTTAATGTTATTGAGAAGGCTTTTTATACACAAAGTGAAAGTGTACTCAACTCACTGTGATACCTTAAAAGGCTCTGGTGTTACTACCAGCATATGGAAAAAATGAGGATATGATGATAGAAAAGACTGACAATGTCAAACATAACAAATTCAGTTAGGAAGAGCAGACTAGCAGATTATAAAACTACTGAATTACCAAAACAAATTATTATTTAGAATTCATATGTTGTTTGACACAGGAGACCTAAAGCAAACTGGCTTATTCCCATTCCACAAAGCCACATGATATCACATTTGAGGGACCTTCATATGCCAAACTAAAGTTTTTCAAATATAAAAATGTATGTTATGAATTCAAGAATTTCCTGCAGCAACCTGTTACAAGAATTGGTATACTAACTACTATGGTTGTTTCTTAATGACATTTAATGTATTATTCCCTGCCATGGTCAGGGTGGAGACAAGTGATGTATGAAAATGTTAAACTTCAAAGATATTTCATATAAAAACTTTTAATAGTCCAAATCAGAATATTTTAACAATCGTCAATCACTAGTTTTAGCTGAACAATGTTACAGAAATTGGTCATAAAGGGCAAAATAGTGTAAAGCACACTGGCTAATTTAACAACCCAGTTAATATAATAAAAGCAGTTTCTAGATCGCAAGATTGGGCGAAACACATCATTTTCAACACAGCACTTGATTGTGTGCTAAAGTGATCACAGGACAGGAAAAGTTTTGCAACTGACGAAACATTATGTAAGTAATACCAAAAATACTTATATGAACCAGGTATTAAGAAACTCGACATAATGCGTCATTATACCAGTGTAAGTTTATGAAGACAGCAATGAGACACTGCACCCATTTCGACAGTACCGAGACCCTGTAAGCATTCCATTAACTGTTGTATATTTGCCTTCATTTACTTCCTGTTAAATTTGCCAGTGAGTTTTACATTTTTTCTCCCCCTTCACATGCAATTTTCTGAAACATTTCAAATCTGAAGCTGGCTGACTGCTAAGCCAAACTCTGATCACTGATTGTTAAAATATTGTGAACTGGACTATTAAAGGATTTTACATAAAAAATACTTAACATTTAAAATTTGTTGCAAATAACATTATTTTTTCCAAAATACAATTTACTTCACAAATTCAATACTAGAAACAATAAAGTTATGTATAAAGACTTAAAAGCATTTAATTGGATAAAGAAGAAAAGAAAAAAGGTCAAATACTAATGAACAAATGTTGTCAGTACATTGACAGCAGCCAACAAAACTTAAGTTACTAATGGAAAACAATTATGTAAATTGAAGGAGGAGGAGGGGGGAAAGGAAAGGAAAGGAGCAGACTGTTGGTAGCAGCTGCATTAAGACTTTGAGCAGGTGCAGCAGCAACAATGAGCAAAAATGTATGCTGGACCAGGATTTGAATCCGGGATCTCCTGCTTACAAGGCAGTTGTGTTAACCACTGCACCACCTGGACACATTCTCTACTGCAACTGCGTGGACTATCTCAGCATGCCACTCAGCCAACCCACATTCCCACCAAGAGCCACCTATCTGCAGTCACTATCCATGTCTTCCATGCTCGCTAATTAGCTCGGATGTAATTGCGCATCCACACTGAATGAGATGGATTCATTGCTCATCGAGGCGAATCAATTATATGAATGGGTGATGTCTGTTCTTTCAGGCATGTCTGAAAGAACACACACCATGCAGTCACATAATGAAGAACAGTTTTAGAACAACCTGAAGGGATTATTGGTGACTAATTCCTTCTAATCTGCCACAGAGTTATTTAATAATATTACAAGATGTAAATTCTATGTAATATTCAGTTTTTGCACATCTCAAAAACAGCAACAAGTTGAATTTGTAATTTTGTTTTCTTTGATAATGCCTGACTATAAAAGCTTGGGAACTGTTTTATATGCAGTAGTATACATTGTACTTCACCATTGTATTATTCTGAAAACGAATTTCTAGTTTTCCCCCCCTTCTTCTTCGTGTTGTCCATATCTTTGCAAGCAACTTCACTATCAATACGTTAATACCTGTATGTTAAATAAGCACAAAATCTAAGCATATTAATTCTTATGTAAAATATGTTTTGTATACTGTATTTTCCTGACTTTTTTACTTACATGAGGATCTGCATATTATGTATCTATGGAACAAACAACATAAATAATTTAAAATACATTGCCAATGTTTGTATTGAGGGACTATTCATCTTTTTCCAAACATCTCATTCAATTAACAAATGGAAGGAGTAAATGTGGCTACTCATTGAATATTTGAGCCACTGAATCATCTAGTTAGTTACTTGTTCGATGTGTCAGATTCATGATACATGTTATAATGTGGAACATTTCAGAGGAACAAATTGTAGAGCTGAGACTTTTCTCAGCCTACAACAAGGTATGTAGAAGCAATGGCTTTAGCCCTGTCCAGCCAGCTGACAAAGAGTGTGTGTCTAAATAAAACTTAATTTACATTTCTGATCAAGATTCAGACTGCTCCTAAAATTACGAATTTAATGATGTACATCATGGGTTGCTAAGATTATTAATTCAAAAGTCAATGAAATTAACTGGTACATCAATAAAATAAAATCAATTTTCCGCAGCAATCAGAAAGCACAGTGGGCTTGCCTAAACAGAAATACTGTGTTGTTGGGGGGGTGAAGTAATTTTCTAGACCACAGAGTAATTATTAATAATAATTTGCAGGATGAGAAAACTCTGTAGAGGTTTCTGAACCATTACTTTGAATTTCGAGCCACAGTTACCTCGAGGTGCAAGGATACCAGACCTAGCCACCTACAGACATGGCAACAGTGACAGAATTAGATAATTAGGTTTGTGTAATAGCAGATTTCGCAAAGCAGCTCTGTTTGAAAGTGTGTTCCCACTGGTTTTCTGTTAGTCACTCCTGGCTGAACACTAGTAGTGACTAGGATCATTCCTTTCTCCCTTCACACAGTACTGTACACTGTTACTGTGATTTAATAACCTAGTTTAATGAGATAGAGATTTTTAGCTATTGCTACTAGCAACCAAAAGACAGTCATGAAAAGCAACTGAGAAGCCAGGCAGGCAGCCACCTGACAGAGAGGGAGAATGAGCACTCAGCTGGGCCAACAAACCTTCACCTCCCACTGTTTTCGAGGAAGCAACTCCTGTGTCATGACTGGTTCTATTACCTGCATGGAAGAGGTACAGCCTGCCTTCCCTGACTCTCAACAGCCATGGGTGCATCCAGGGCTGACCACATGGCTGTGACCAGCAAACTGAACGACAACAATGTGCTGGCCCATGATGCCACCAACTTTGTGCCACCACCCATGATGCTGCCACCTCTGACATCACAGGCTATGGCTCACTGCATGTTATCAATGGCGAATGTGGCGCAAGACCCTTTACTCGGCCAAATGCAGATGTAATCAACAACAAGAATAGTACCATTCTGTAAGCAGCTGTTGCCAGGGGCAATATACATGCTATATCAGGTTAGCAGATGATGAGTACCGACACAAAGTATGAATCTAGAAGCTAATTAACTGTGCTAAATGCAGAGTCAAGGGAGCAATTGTAAAGTTATGTGCTGAATATAAAGGGGAATTACAGATGCGAAACATGAATTTAGAGACTAAATTTCAAGCACAAATTTAAAATTGCCAGATTGTTCTAACTGAAAAGTTAGAAGCTGACAGTGAAAGAGTGAGAACTGAGGTAAATTCGAGGTTGGAACAGCATTCAAAATTCTTAGAAACAGTTAGTAACTCATTTGCGGAGGTCATCCAGGTTCACTGTGTCAAAGTATTGATGCAATCAGAAGCTCAGGTCCTAAGACTGAGGATAAAGAGCTAGCTGCCTCACAATGCACTAACAGAGTCAAGGAGACTATCAGAAGTCAACTCATAATAGAGCGCTACCGACAGCAAGTTCATGGGGGTAGATGAACAATTTATTTCCACACATCTACATCTACATGATTACTCTGCAATTCACATTTAAGTGCTTGGCAGAGGGTTCATCGAACCACAATCATACTACCTCTCTACCATTCTACTCCCGAACAGCGCGCGGGAAAAACGAACACCTAAACCTTTCTGTTAGAGCTCTGATTTCTCTTATTTTATTTTGATGATCATTCCTAGCTATGTAGGTTGGGCTCAACAAAATATTTTCACATTTGGAAGAGAAAGCTGGTGACTGAAATTTCATAAATAGATCTCGCCGCGACGAAAAACGTCTTTGCTTTAATGACTTCAATCCCAACTCGCGTATCATATCTGCCACACTCTCTCCCCTATTATGTGATAATATAAAACGAGCTGCCGTTTCTGCACCCTTTCGATGTCCTCCGTCAATTCCACCTGGTAAGGATCCCACACCGTGCAGCAATATTCTAACAGAGGACTAACAAGTGTGGTGTAAGCTGTCTCTTTAGTTGACTTGTTGCATCTTCTAAGTGTCCTGCCAATGTAACGCAACCTTTGGCTCGCCTTCCCCACAATATTATCTATATGGTCTTTCCATAATTTTAACACCCAGGTACTTAGTTGAATCGACAGCCTTGAGAATTGTACTATTTATCGAGTAATCGAATTCCAACAGATTTCTTTTGGAACTCATGTGGATCACCTCACAATTTTCGTTATTTAGCGTCAACTGCCACCTGCCACACCATACAGCAATCTTTTCTAAATCACTTTGTAACTGATACTGGTCTTCGGATGACCTTACTAGACAGTAAATTACAGCATCATCTGCGAACAACCTAAGAGAACTGCTCAGATTGTCACCCAGGTCATTTATATAGATCAGGAACAGCAGAGGTCCCAGGACACTTCCCTGGTGAACACCTGATAGCACTTCAATTTTACTCGATGATTTGCCATCTATTACTACGAACTGCGACCTTCCTGACAGGAAATCACGAATCCAGTCGCACAACTGAGACGATACCCCATAGGCCCGCAGCTTGATTAGAAGTCGCTTGTGAGGAACGGTGTCAAAAGCTTTCCGGAAACCTAGAAATACGGAATCAACTTGAGATCCTCTGTCGATAGCGGTCATTACTTCGTGCGAATAAAGAGCTAGCTGCATTGCACAAGAACGATGTTTTCTGAAACCATGCTGATTACGTATCAATAGATCGTTCATAATGTTTGAATACAATATATGCTCCAAAACCCTACTGCAAACCGATGTCAATGATATAGGTCTGCAGTTCGATGGATTACTCCTACTACCCTTCTTAAACACTGGTGTGACCTGCGCAATTTTCCAATCTGTAGGTACAGATCTATCGGTGAGCGAGCGGTTGTATATGATTGCTAAGTAGGGAGCTATTGTATCAGCGTAATCTGAAAGAAACCTAATCGGTATACAATCTGGACCTGAAGACTTGCCCGTATCAAGCGATTTGAGTTGCTTGGCAACCCCTAAGGTATGTACTTTTAAGAAACTCATGCTAGCAGCTGTTCGTGTTTCAAATTCTGGAATATTCCATTCGTCTTCCGTGGTGAAGGAATTTCGGAAAACTGTGTTCAATAACTCCGCTTTAGCGGCACAGTCGTCGGTAACAGTACCATCGGCACTGCGCAGCAAAGGTATTGACTGCATCTTGCCGCTTGTGTACTTTACATACGACCAGAATTTCTTCGGATTTTCTACCAAATTTCGAGACAATGTTTCGTTGTGGAACCTATTAAAGGCATCTCGCATAGAAGTCCGTGCCAAATTTTGCGCGTCTGTAAATTTTAGCCAATCTTCGGGATTTCGCGTTCTTCTGAACTTCGCATGCTTTTTCCGTTACCTCTGCAACAGCGTTTGGACCTGTTTTGTGTACCATGGGGGAAGAGTTCCATCTCTTACCAATTTATGAGGTATGAATCTCTCAATTGCTGTTGCTACTATATCTTTGAATTTGAGCCACATCTCGTATACATTTGCATAGTCAGTTCGGAAGGAATGGAGATTGTCTCTTAGGAAGGCTTCTAGTGACACTTTATCCACTTTTTTTAAATAAAATTATTTTGCATTTGTTTCTGGTGGATTTGGAAGAAACGGTATTGAGCCTAGCTACAACGACCTTGTGATCACTAATCTCTGTATCGGTCATGATGCTCTCTATTAGCTCTGGATTGTTTGTGGCTAAGAGGTCAAGTGTGTTTCCGCAACCATTTACAATTCGCGTGGGTTCGTGGACTAACTGCTCGAAATAATTTTCGGAGAAAGCATTCAGGACAATCTCGGAAATTGTTTTCTGCCTACCACAGGTTTTGAACAAGTATTTTTGCCAACATATCGAGGGAAGGTTGAAGTCCCCACCAACTATAACCATATGAGTGGGGTATTTATTTGTTACAAGACTCAAATTTGCTTTGAACTGTTCAGCAACTACATCATCGAAGTCTGGGTGTCGGTAGAAGGAGCCAATTATTAACCTAGTTCGGCTGTTAAGTATAACCTCCACCCATACCAATTCGCACGGAGTATCCACTTCGACTTCACTACAAGTTAAACAACTACTGACAGATACAAACACTCCACCACCAATTCTGCCTAATCTATCTTTCCTGAACACCGGCTGAGACTTCATAAAAATTTCTGCAGAACTTATTTTAGGCTTTAGCCAACTTTCTGTACCTATAACGATTTCAGCTTCTGTGCTTTCTATTAGCACTTGAAGCTCAGGGACTTTCCCAGCACAACTACAACAATTTACAACTACAATTCCGACTGTTCCTTGATCCAAGCACGTCCTGTATTTGCCATGCACCCTTTGAGATTGCAGCCCACCCCGTACTTTCCCGAGGCCTTCTAACCTAAAAAACCGCCCAGTCCACGCCACACAGCCTCCACTACCCGTGTAGCCGCCAGCTGAGTGTAGTGAACTCCTGACCTATTCAGCGGAACCCGAAACCCCACCACCCTATGGCGCAAGTCAAGGAATCTGCACCCAACATGGTTGCAAAACCGTCTGAGCCTCTGATTCAGACCCTCCACCCGGCTCTGCACCAAACCACAGTCAGTTCTGTCAACAATGCTGCAGATGGTGAGCTCTGGCTTCATCTCATAAGCAAGACCAGCAGCCTTCACCAAATCAGATAGCCGCTGGAATCCAGAGAGAATTTCCTCAGATCCAAAGCGACACACATCATTAGTGCTGACATGTGCCACCACCTGCAGCTGGCTGCACCCTGTGCTCTTCATGGCATCCGGAAGAACCCTCTCCACATCAGGAATGACTCCACCCGGAATGCACACGGAGTGCACACTGGATTTCTTCCCCTCCTTAGCTGCCATATCCCTAAGGGGCCCCATTACACGCCTAACATTGGAGCTCCCAACTACCAATAAGCCCACCCTCCGTGATTGCCCAGACCTTGAAGGCTTAGAATCATCCTCTGAAACAGGGCAGGCAGCTGCATCTGGCTCAGCCAGAGACAGTACCTGAAACCTGTTTGTCAGACGCACCGGGGAGGCTTTCTGATCAGCCTCCGGGGATGTCTTTCGCTGCCTGCCACGCCTTGGAACGACCTCCCAATCAACTAAAGGTGAGGGCTCAGCCCCACTGTGGGCAGCAACTGGGGCAACCACAGCGGCAGACCGATCTGGGGACAGACGGGACGAGGTTGAAATCCCCGTGTTACACAAGTTCGGCTCCCCACAGTGGTGCCCATTGGCAACAGCCTCAAGCTGCGCGACCAAAGTCAGTGCCGCCCGCAGCTGTGAGCGAAGGGATGCCAACTCAGCCCTCATCCGAACACAGCAATCACAGTCCCTGTCCATTGTAATCGATTTTGAACAACAGTTACTGAAACACGAGTCCATGCCTAGATAACGCAAGGGAAACACGCAAAGAATGTATGAACTAACCAGTACAAATGCCTAACGACTGCACTACAATCTGCCTGAATTTACAATTATAGTAACTAAAACTCGAAATTACACCTCCTATACGAAACTCACATGCAATTTAAGTAAGAATCTACGAAGTAAGCACAGAAAAGAAGCTATATATGTATCTTTCTGCGCTGTCGATGTGCACCAACTGGGAGCTCAGGCCACAAAAAATGATTTGCATCATCTCAGTTCCGAGAGTTCCAGAACCTGTACAGAAAATTGGAATATAGATCAACATAAACATCATTTCCTCCCTTTTTATTCCTTATGGAAACCACACACTATGTGTTGTATCACCATACAGTGAGATCTTCACAGGTGGTGGTCCAGATTTCTGTACATGCCAGAACCTCTAACACCCACTAGCACATCCTCTTGCATTGATGCATACCTGTATTTGTCGTGGCATACTATCCACAAGTTTGTCAAGGCATTGTTGGTCCAGATTGTCCCACTCCTCAACGGTAATTCGGCGTAGACCTCTCAGAGTGTTTGGTGGGTCATGTCGTCCATAAAGTGCCCTTTTCAATCTATCCCCTGCATGCTCAATAGGGTTCATGTCTGGAGAACATGCTGATCATTCTAGTCGAGTGATGTCGTTACCCGGAAGGAAGTCATTCACAAGATGTGCACAATGGGGGCACGAACTGTCATCCATGAAGATGAATGCCTTGCCAATATGCTACTGATATGGCTGCACTTTCGATTGGAGGATGGCGTTCACGAATCGTATAGCCGTTACTGCGCCTTCCATGACCACCAGTGGCGTATGTTAGCCCCACAAAATGCCACCCCAAAGCAGCAGGGAACCTCCACCTTGCTGCATTCGCTGGACAGTGTGTCCAAGGTGTTCAGCCTGACTGGGTTGCCTCCAAACACGTCTCCGACGATTGACTGGTTGAAGGCATATGCGACCATCATCGGTGAAGAGAACGTGATACCAATTCTGAATGGTCCATTCGGCATGTTGTTGGGCTCATCTGTACCACGCTGCAGGGTGTCGTGCTTGCAAAGATGGACTTTGCCATGGATGTCGGGAGTGAAGTTGTGCATCATGCAGCCTACTGCACACAGTTTGAGTTGTAGCACAATGACCTGTGGCTGCACTTAAAGCGTTATTCAACATGGTGGTGTTGCTGTCAGGTATCCTCCGAGCCACAATCTGTAGGTAGCGGTCATCCACTGCAGTAGTAGCCCTTGGACGGCCTAAGTGAGGCATGTCATCGACAGTTGCTTTCTCTCTGTATCTCCTGCATGCTCTCCTCCATGTCGGAACAACATCATTTTGGTTCACTCGCCTGGACACTTCCCTTGTTGAGAGCCCTTCCTGGTACAAAAGTAACAATGCAGATGCGATCAAACCGTAGTATTGATCGCCTAGGCATGGTTGAACTATGGACAACATGAGCCTGGTGAAGTGACTGGAAGTGATCGGCTGTTGGACCCCCTCCGTCTAATAGGTGCTCCTCATGCATGGTTGTTTTAAAAATCTTTGGGCGGGTTTAGTGGCATCTCTGAACCGTCAAAGGGTCTGTGTCGGTGACACAATATCCACAGTCAATGTCTATCTTCAGGAGTTCTGAGAACTGGGGTGATGCAAAACTTTTTTTGATGTGTGTATTAAGAAACAGCAAGACTGCCAACAGACCACATTTTAGTAGCTAGATGAGCAGGTAATGGAAACAAGAATGGTAATCTTGGGTCACACAGATATTTTATGTGAGATTGAGACAAGGGTTAACAGGGCTGAGGGAAGACTTGAAGAGTTCAGAACGGGAGTAACACAGGAAATTGCTATAGCGGAGACATTTGCCTCAAAATATGAGGTGTTTGGTAATGAATTAGAAAATAAGTTAGTCTGTAAAGTTTTGAGCACTACGACATGCTGGAATGTCACAGAACATGGTGCAGCCCCAGCATGCAAAGTCATTTCCAGCTGTCAGGGAGGCTGCAGCTAGTGGAAGCAGGGAAAGGCAGGGCAGTGTCTCAGAAATAACATCGTCTTCCCCTACTCCATTGCCACCCTCTGTGGTGTACATTATGCCACTGATCACTGTTTTACATCCTTGCAAAACATAGGGAATGCTAATGAAGGCATCTCTGGATGAGCTATTAATGAACCAGTGCAAAGTCAAGGTTATTAACAGAGCCACCAAGGGGATAGGAACATGATGTCTGCCTAGGATGAAATTAGGGAGGAAGCGCAAGTTCACTGCTGGTGGCATGCTCCACCACAACCTGTAACAGATATAACTGCAACCAGAGGGGTAGTTACGATCTCCGAAATAAATACGGAAAAGTAATGTTTACAGGCTTTCACCGAATCAGTGTCTGCCAGACAGCAGCGAACCCGGTTGAACAATGCTTTTGCGAGGTTGGCACACTAGCCAGAATACTCTGTCCAGAGAAACATATGAGAGCTGTTGAATACTGTTTTAAGCAAGAAATCAAGCTCAGATGCATTTACTGCCTGTATTGTCCAAAGAACTCATTACAGCAGGATGCTCTAGACTGGCAAAATGGTGTCACTGAGGGAGAAACACAACCACTAGAACATTCTTAACAGTATTTTGTTTTAAGGTTTTGATCTTTGGACAAGAAATTCAAGATTTTTCTTTTGTAAAATTCAACTTAAGATGTGTACACTCAAAATCCTGGTGTCAGAGATGTTCACTCACAACTGAGCCCACAGAGTTGCCTGTTGCTGGCATTCGTACTAGGAGTTTAAAACAGAAGTTAAATGATTTTACCATAGTAGTTTGCTACCATAATGCTGAAGCAATGACAGCTGGCTGCTGGCTGGCACCTGCCAGTTTCCCAAGGAAGTGCCAAACAGTTGACTGAGATACCTGGAGGCTGTTTTGCCAAAGTAAGCTGAGTGCCAGTCATACAGATAAGAGATCTGCTGGACACCAAACCGGCACCAGCTGCACTTGAAGGAGACTTGCTGGCTGCCAGGGAAGCTGCTTCCCCCCCCCCCCCCCCCCCCCCAAATCGTCTTTGTCCCATGACAACACCACCTCCCGTGGCCTTTACTGCCTACTGTCCCTCCATCAGTAATGAAAATGTCAGTGAATGAGATGGGAAGGGAAACTTGCTGGGCAGGGCCAGTGATAACATTCTGATTGATTCTCTTTGACATCCAATGCAGCTAAGTGAATCTAAGTACAGGAAAGTTGAAAAGGGAAGTCTCCAGCCAAGTGATGGAAATTCTATTAACTGAAGTGTCATAAAAGTAATATTCTCTTTTCTTTTCATGAGCATCCTTCAGTGTAAGACAGTGGTACCAAGACCTGATTATAAAGTATTGAGAACAATTTATTCAATCAATAAAACACATTTTTCATTCAATTGTATTAAAATGGGGATTTCTACAGGAAGACTGTGGATGAATCCCCCGAAGGAACAAAATTCCAAAACTGAAACTAGGTCTGTCTGAAGAAAATGATTTCTGTGTTGTAGCAAGGTATTTATTTATTGCTTATTTAGCCTGACCAAATACACAATAAATAAATAAATACCTTGATACAACACAGAAATCATTTTCTTCAAACTAACCTAGTTTCAATTTTGGAACTGTGTTCCTTCTGGGTGAATCCATCCAGTCCTCTTCTTCACAAATTATCACTATTTTAATACAGCTGAATGGAGTATATATTTTACTAATCGAGTCCAACTATATTATTCCAAAGGACATTTACCAAAAGAAAGAAAAGAAATTCTGTGACACACATCATCAGCAATCTTCTATACTTGAGAATCTAGTACTGGTATCCCTTTAGAACACATTTTTGACTAGACTCGAAGTTTCGTTACATCGGTAAACAGTTTCAGTCAGTTCAGTGGCCATCTTCAGACTTGTAAGGGTTTACAATGAAATGCAGGTAAACACATCAATAACCAAACCAAAACTGTTGTAATATAATTAAGAAGAGTATATAAATTACACAGTAATATCAATGCTGTTAAGTAATTAATGACATTTTTGTGTACAACACATACAAAATATCGTAATTTAAGGAACCTACCCATAATCCCAGAACTTGCAACATTTTAGACATTGTATGGGGTACTGAGCCTCTCACATAGTGCAAAAAAATGGTGCAGAATCCCACGTGTATGATGATCTTAATATCTAATACATAATATCTACACTCCTGGAAATGGAAAAAAGAACACATTGACACCGGTGTGTCAGACCCACCATACTTGCTCCGGACACTGCGAGAGGGCTGTACAAGCAATGATCACACGCACGGCGCAGCGGACACACCAGGAACCGCGGTGTTGGCCGTCGAATGGCGCTAGCTGCGCAGCATTTGTGCACCGCCGCCGTCAGTGTCAGCCAGTTTGCCGTGGCATACGGAGCTCCATCGCAGTCTTTAACACTGGTAGCATGCCGCGACAGCGTGGACGTGAACCGTATGTGCAGTTGACGGACTTTGAGCGAGGGCGTGTAGTGGGCTTGCGGGAGGCCGGGTGGACGTACCGCCGAATTGCTCAACACGTGGGGCGTGAGGTCTCCACAGTACATCGATGTTGTCGCCAGTGGTCGGCGGAAGGTGCACGTGCCCGTCGACCTGGGAGCGGACCGCAGCGACGCACGGATGCACGCCAAGACCGTAGGATCCTACGCAGTGCCATAGGGGACCGCACCGCCACTTCCCAGCAAATTAGGGACACTGTTGCTCCTGGGGTATCGGCGAGGACCATTCGCAACCGTCTCCATGAAGCTGGGCTACGGTCCCGCACACCGTTAGGCCGTCTTCCGCTCACGCCCCAACATCGTGCAGCCCGCCTCCAGTGATGTCGCGACAGGCGTGAATGGAGGGACGAATGGAGACGTGTCGTCTTCAGCGATGAGAGTCGCTTCTGCCTCGGTGCCAATGATGGTCGTATGCGTGTTTGGCGCCGTGCAGGTGAGCGCCACAATCAGGACTGCATACGACCGAGGCACACAGGGCCAACACCCGGCATCATGGTGTGGGGAGCGATCTCCTACACTGGCCGTACACCACTGGTGATCGTCGAGGGGACACTGAATAGTGCACGGTACATCCAAACCGTCATCGAACCCATCGTTCTACCATTCCTAGACCGGCAAGGGAACTTGCTGTTCCAACAGGACAATGCACGTCCGCATGTATCCCGTGCCACCCAACGTGCTCTAGAAGGTGTAAGTCAACTACCCTGGCCAGCAAGATCTCCGGATCTGTCCGTCATTGAGCATGTTTGGGACTGGATGAAGCGTCATCTCACGCGGTCTGCACGTCCAGCACGAACGCTGGTCCAACTGAGGCGCCAGGTGGAAATGGCATGGCAAGCCATTCCACAGGACTACATCTAGCATCTCTACGATCGTCTCCATGGGAGAATAGCAGCCAGCATTGCTGCGAAAGGTGGATATACACTGTACTAGTGCCGACATTGTGCATGCTCTGTTGCCTGTGTCTATGTGCCTGTGGTTCTGTCAGTGTGATCATGTGATGTATCTGACCCCAGGAATGTGTCAATAAAGTTTCCCCTTCCTGGGACAATGAATTCACGGTGTTCTTATTTCAATTTCCAGGAGTGTATATCTAATATCTATATCTAATAGATAATAACCATAAGCAATATAACACACCATCCTGCATGACATGGGAAGCAGTTGAAATAATCCCACCGACAGAATCAGACAGACTAACTGTCATAGATCATTTAGACCTTAAGTCGTAGTTATTGTCACCAGATGGCAGTATAGTATTGCAATTTGTGTGTGATGTTATACCAATGCATATTCCATAATAAGTTAAATAAAATACACCAATTATCTAAAATCTATTACCCATTAGACTATATGCCATACATAATTTACTATAAGAAAATGCTATGGGGCAGAGCAGGACCAGTACAAAAATGGATATAAACAAGCTGACATCCAATAATATGTTAAAATATATAAACTGCACAGACTTTTACAGTACAAGATTCAAATTAGTTTTATCAAATTTGTTACATGAAAACACCATGAGGTTGAGCAATATCAGTGCAATAAGTTCATATAAACAACCTGTCTCTACCAGCCATATAGGCTAGAATACACTTAGTCAATAAGACATTATATTTTACAACCAATAGCGAGAACTGTAATACGTACCACAAAGTCTACATTACATAAGTGTTACACTAAATTTAGTGTATGGTAACATTATAAAACACAACTTACCTTAAAATTATATTCTCCCATTAGTTTCGAGCAAATTATGAAGAGTCCCTGATGGATAGCAAGCAGTTTGATATTTACATTATACTCATTTTATTGTGACACAGTAAAAATACCACATTTGAACAACCTGACATCCAGCAACTAGTTGGATAAGACCTTTTAGGAACTACTACATAACAGGACCTACTACATAAACAGGAGAGGTACATGATGACGTGTTATGAAACCAGAAATATATTTCTAAACACGTCTCTACCGGTTTTATGCCAGAAAAACAGTATATGTATCAGTGCTGTATATGCCAGATGACGCTATGTCAGTACAGCAATAGATACTCTTACTTTTATTCTGTACTACCAAATAGAGTGTTTGAGATCCGCGAGTATTACAACCTAGTAGCATGATGTTTACGTTATGTGCATGTTACGTTGTATTTATTTCATGGTAATACTGTAAAAAAGCACAACTTCCCTTAAAAATTACACAATCCTATAGAGTTTAAAACAACAACATGTACAGGCTCCCTGATTGATAGCTTCATTATGAGACCAGTAATACAAAGCTTGAGGTCTATGTTACATAAATGTTACACTGTACTTGTTTCAAGGTGTCACTGTGAAAACAATGATGTTCCTTCCAAACTCTGTTGTCATACTTTTTAGTAAGCATATTTTTGTCATAGGCTACTGACTTACCTTACTTCCAACAGGTATAGGCAAAAGGTACATTTATAAAAGCCATTGTAAGCACATAAAACAGTAATATCATACAAAGTGTACCAGCTCAAGGTTGACTAAGAATACCTGTGAAAAACATGATACATAATTCAAGGTTCAAATGGCTCTAAGCACTACGGCACTTAACATCTGAGGTCATTAGCCCCCTAAAACTTAGAACTACTTAAACCTAACTAACCTAAGGACATCACACACATCCATGGCTGAAGCAGGATTCGAATCTGCGACCATAGCAGCAGCGCGGTTCCAGGCTGAAGCGCCTAGAACAGCTCGGCCACAGCGGCCGGCCATAACTCAAGGTCTACGTTAAAAAAATTCTTAGTAAATATTGAGGTGCTTATTACTATTATCATAATATTGCTTGTTGTGATCAGCAACCCAATATGCTTTGCTTTGAACTGAATGGGGGAGTGTATTTTCAAGGGAAGTTGTGTTTTATAATGTTACCAAGCAATAAATATAATGTAACACATATGTAACATAGACATCAAGCTACAGTTCTCGCTACTGGCTGTAATCTTTATGGATCTTACGAGGTGTGATTGGAAAGTTTTAAGAATGGATCCGCTACTGTTTAGTGGTTTGGCAGACAGGTACATGGAGGGTGGGGAGTGAGTCATTGCCTTGTCCTGGAATACCCTCTGACAGGAAACTGCATTTCCTTTATTCAGTTCGTTGTGGCAGCTGTTTGAGTGTGGTCTGTTACGGCTTGTTGCTGGATTCTGTCTGCATGAAAATGGACATAAAAACAGAGCAACGAGTTTGTGTGAAATTTTGTTTTAAAACCAGGAAATCATCTTCCTAGACTTACGAACTATTAAAAACAGCTTTTGAAGATAACTGTACAAGCCAGTCAAATGTTTTTGTCTGGTTCAACAGATTTTAAAATGGCCGTGAATCATTTGAAGATGAACCACGGTCTGGCCATCCTCCTACCTCAAAAATGAATGAAAATGTTGTGAAAGTTCATGGCTTAGTGCACTCTGATCACAGACTTACAATTAGGGAGATGACTGATGAACTAAATTTAAGTTTCTATGCAGCTCAGTCAATTTTAACTGAAGATCTGAACATGCGTCGAGTGTCCACAAAATTCATTCCAAAAGTGTTGTCAAGTGACCAGAGACAATACTGGCTTGAAGTGTGCCAAGAACTGATTAATCGGACTGAAAATGACCCAGATTTGTTAAATAGGGGAATTACAGGTGACGAATCATGGGTATATGGATATGATCCTGAAACCAAAGTGCAGTCTTCACAATGGAACACTCCTGTGGTTCCACAACTGCCATATTCCCCTGATTTGGCCCCTGCAGACTTCTACCTGCTTCATAAACTGAAAGTTTCACTGAATGGGAAGCGATTTGACTCGATTGAACACATCCAGGCAAACATGGAGAGCTTCCTTAACACACTTTAGGAAATAAATCTTCCAGGAATGTCTCCAAAAGTGGAAACATCATTGGAGTCTGCGTGTTCAGTCAGAAGAGGACTACTTTGAATGAGATGCATCACAGTACCACCATTGTACTATTACACGCCCATTCTCAAAACTTTCTAATCACACCTCGTATATACTCTGCCTGATAATACAGAATAAAAGTAAAGTGTCTATTGCTGTAGTGATTTCATCTCCTCTGGCACATAGCCAATAGAGAGATGTATATGAGCTACAATACAAGGTTCACAAGACTTAACCATGTATCTGTTCTGTTGTGTCATGTAATACTGAACGCAGGAGTAATACCTGTTATTATTGTCAAAATGTATTCTGGCATACGGCTGATAGAGACAGGTGTTTTAGAAATATATTTCTGTAGGTTCGTAATACGTCTCTTGTAGCTGTCCTGTTCATGAAACATAATGTAGTAGCCCCTATCCATTTAATTACTGGATGTCAAGTTGTTTATATGAACTTATAGTGTTGGTACTGCTAAGTCTCATGGAGTTTTCATGTAACAAATTTGATAAAACTAATTTGAATCTTGTACTGTAAGGATCTGTGCAGTTTATATATTTTAAGTATTTTAACATATTATTGGATGTCAGCTTGCTTGTAAATGCATTTTTTATACTGGCACTACTCTATCAGATGGCTTTTTCATATAGCAAATTTTAATAAATGGGCTCTAATCTTGCAGCTTAATTATCTGTGCAGCTAACGCTTTAAGTACTTAAACCTATGTAACAAGTTCCATTATGTTATGTTATCTACTGTTACATATGACACACAGTCTAATGGATACTAATAGATTTTAGGTAATTGGTGTATTTTATTTAACTTATAATGGAATATGCTGTGGTGTAACTTCATATGTTAAATTATTATACTGTACTGCCACCTGGTGACATTAACATAAGGTCTAAATGATTTGCGGCAGTCAGTTTGCTCTTTTCCATCAGCAGAACAATTCAACTGGTTCCCACATCATGCACAATAGCATATGGTTATTATTTCATAAAGCGAAAGGTTATCTTACAAATGGGATTCTGCAACGCTTTTTGCATTATGTGAGAGGACTCAGTACTCTATACAATGTGTAACATACTGCAAGTTATGGGTAGGTAATGTATGTACAGAATAATGGTGTAATGTTAAAGGTACGTTTACACTGGGATACATGTATCACGACATGTATGAGCGACATGTCAATTTGACATGTCGCGAATACATCACCTCATACAAAAAGTCATGGAACTTGTATGCGGACCCTCGAGTTCATACATGTCACGTATACATTTTGTATATCACTTTTTGGCCATATTCGCGACATTTGAAGAACTCGCACATGCGCAGTACTATCATTTCCTGTCGTCTTGTCGCCTGCCGCTTATTTTGCCGCTCATATGCGTAGTACCAGGCTCGCGCGATTGCTAATGCCAACGTCTCACACAGGAATGTCGGCATTAGCATCCGTTGTCAACATTATCACGCGAGGCCGCCGGAATAATAGCAAAAAATTGATATACGTGCCAGATGCATGAAAAAATTATATATTCTATTACATACCCTGATATATATAAAACTTTTACCTTCGCTTCTTCGGATAAAATTTGCACAATGACCTCGCAAACACGAAGAATAATGTTACATATGGCAGTTTTTGATATTCTATGCAGATACATTAACATCAAAAAGGAATCCCCAGTGGCCAAAAAACGCAGTGTTACTGTCAACTAGCCGGCCAGGGTGGCCGAGCAGTTCTAGGCGCTACAGTCTGGAACCGCGCGACTGCTACGGTCGCAGGTTCGAATCCTGCCTCGGGCATGGATGTGTGTGATGTCCTTAGGTTAGTTAGGTTTAAGTAGTTCTAAGTTATAGGGGACTGATGACCTTAGAAGTTAAGTCCCATAGTGTTCAGAGCCATTTGAACCATTTTTTGAACTGCCAACTGATCCTCTGGTGGAATCACTTCCTAAAAGTTTGTGTGGGTTTTGGACACAAGAGGAGCCACAAGAGATAACAAACCGCGGAAATCCTCCATACTCATCCGAACATAATTTCTAAAATATGCGCCATCCTCTAGCGTTAATTCCTGAACGAGCATTGCGTAGGCTCCGTGAGTAGCGCGTTTGCGAAGAAACTCTCTCTGCCACCATCTACGCTTCCTCCGCCTTTTCTTCCTATCATCTTCCAAAAGAGCATGTGTACCAGCACATAAAAATGTGAAATCTTCCAAATCATCGTCGGAAGCCATCGCACAGTGATACAAATCAACCAGTGTAAACACACGCTCATACATGTATTAGGTTGATACTTGTCAACTCATACAAGTCGCGATACATGTCGCAAAGTCGCATATACATGTATCTCATACATGTGCCGATACAAATCGCAGTGTAAACGCACCTTAATGACGACTTTGGATCAGTTCCATAAATTATTATATTCTGTACATGTCATACACAAACATGTGATTAGCTACTTAACAGCACTGATATCACTGTATAAGTTATATACTCTATTTAATTGTATTACAGCATTTTTGGTTTTGACCTGTACTTTATTGTAAACCTTTACAGATCTGAAGATGGCAACTGAACTGTCAAACTGGTTACCTATGTAACAAAACTTGTGATCTAGACAATAAAGTGTTTTAAAAGGCTACTAGACTCACAAAAGATTAATATTATGACGCTTTATATAATACATAACACAACAGAATAGGTAGTCCTATAAGGAGGACTATTTGCTGTAAATATTTTGAGTGCTGATATTTGTGTCCTGATGTGTATACAATTTTCCTTTGTGTGTGTGCTTTTATCGCTTTTCATACTGCATACACCATGAAAGATTTTGTACCTTTAGTGATGACTGTCTATCTGGTCAGACCCCTTTGTGAGGGTGCTGGAGATCAGAGACTTTTCTCTGACCTCCAACAACACATGCAGTGACAAAGACTGCAGCTCTGTCCAGCATCCTGACAAAGAAAAAGTAGCGAAAAAAAATTAATTTATGTTTATGATAGCAGATTCAGACTGCTTGTAAAATTATGAATCTAATGATACAGATTGCACTTTGTTCAGATTATTACTTCAGAAGTCAATGAACTTAACTGATGTACACATGATACCAAACCAATTTTCCCCAGCAGTCAGAAACCATCATAGACTTGCCTAAACATGAAACTAGTGTTTCACTGGTAGTAGAGTAATTTTCAGACCACAGATTAATTACTGGCGAAATTCTTCAGAAGCTTACAAGCCACAGCCATTATTCTGAATTTCAAGCAACAGCTACCCTGAGGTGCAAAGATATCACACCTACTGACCTTCGTGGAATTTGCTTGTTTCAGTCCCCAACTTCAATGCTGGGAGGTCAGGCTATCATGGGCTGGTTACATTGGCCACAAGGTCCTCTTTCCACCCACAGATGTCAACTGCGGTGCGGCATCTGCACTGGCAAAACAGACAAGATATGCTCGCCAATTGATTGCAGTTCTCAGTAGGAGCCACTTCATGAGAGCACTAGTGTGGGTGTCGTTGCCATTTTAAAATCTGTGTGCATGCTTCCTGTACTTGGTAGCAGCCATGAAATGAGGAGCTTGTGTTAGTACTGTCTTTGCTCAGTAATATGTTTGCATTTATTTTGCTCGTTGTTCCGGCATAACATCAAGTGCTGGTACGTCGGCCTAGAATGATATGGCAGAGAAGGCTGTGAGACGTCAGCCAATAGAAAGCTGACTAGGATGACACCATTACAGGAGTGACACCTATACGAAGAAAACAAACACTGCTCCAGATAGCCTTGGCCGCACTAGAAGACAAGCCGTGATCCAAATGATTTAGCCGTGATTTGTAATCTATACTAATTGATTGATGGAAATTGTATATATCAAAGAACAGTGATTATTTGCATGTCACCAATTTCTTGCGATATCTCTTAGTAAAAAACCAAAGTTAAGTATTGTCAATCCAGCCCCATTAATAAGATTTGCTTGAATTGTTGTTTAGCTATCCGAGAAACCAGCTTCCTAGACATCCTATATTACACAAGTGGGCAGGCGTCCACACTCCTGATTTCTTAGCGATGGTTCTGATAGCATGTCAGTTGATAGGCAGGGCAAAGCTATTCACGTTTCCACGATACACAGTTTGTGCTGCCCCTACCTGGGCTTCATTCAATCCACCTCTACTGCTGTTAGCCATTTCCAAATAATTAGCTAGTTTTCACTCCCACTCCCCCCCCCCTCTCTCTCTCTCTCTCTCTCTCTCTCTCTCTCTCTCTCTGTGAAAAAAGGGGTTGGATGAGTTCTTCGTACTTAGCATCATGGGTTCAGAGATCCCCATTATTTTGCCTTGTCCTGTAGAAAGAAGTTTTCATGTCAGCTACTGCTTCAATTATGTGAGGATTAACTGCAAACAGAATCTCGCATTGTATGTGATTTATGGTCAATATATCTAAATTTTTACCAAGTTTGTCTGGCTTCTGGTCTGTAGCATTCTCTGTTGGCTCAAGTCCTGAGCCACTATGGTTGAGTCAGCCAAAGGCTAGTAGGTGAGACTAATTGTTCCAGCTAATAAGTGCAGATACACTATGTGATCAAAAGTATCCGGACACCTGGCTGAAAATTACTTACAAATTTGTGGCACCCTCCATCGGTAATGTTGGAATTCAATATCGTGTTGGCCCACCCTTACTCTTGATGACAGCTTCCACCCTCGCAGGTATAAGCTCAATCAGGTGCTGGAAGGTTTCTTGGGGAATGACAGCCCATTCTTCAAGGAGTGCTGCACTGAGGAGAGGTATCATTGTCGGTCGGTGAAGCCCGGCACGAAGTCGGCGTTCCAAAACATCCCGAATGTGTTCTACCAGATTCAGGTCAGAACTCTGTGCAGGCCAGTCCATTACAGAGATGTTATTGTCGTGTAACCACTCTGCCACAGGCTGTGCATTGCGAACAGGTGGTAGATTGTGTTGAAAGATGCAATCCCTATCCCCGAATTGCTATTCAACAGTGGAAAGCAAGAAGGTGCTTAAAATATCAATGTAGGCCTGTGCTGTGATAGCGCCATGCAAAACAACAAGGGGTGCAAGCCCCCTCCACGAAAAACATGACCACACCATAACACCGCCGCCTCCGAATTTTTCTGTTGGCACTACACATGCTGTCAGATGACACACACCAGGCGTTCGCCATACCCACACCCTGCCATTGGATTGCCACATTGTGTACCGTGATTCATTACTCCACACATTTTTCCACTGTTTAATTGTCCAATGTTTATACTCCTTACACCAAGCGAGGTGTCATTTGGCATTTACCGGCTTGATGTGTGGCTTATGAGCAGCTGCTCGATCGTGAAATCGAAGTTTTCTCTCCTTCTGCCTAACTGTCATAATACTTGCAGTGGATCCTGATGCAGTTTGGAATTCCTGTGTGATGGTCTGGATAGATGTCTGCCTATTACAAATTACGATCCACTTCAACTGTCGGTGGTCTCTGTCAGTCAACAGACGAGGTCAGCCTGTACACTTTTGGCTGTACATGTCCCTTCACGTTTCCACTTCACTATCATATCGGAAACAGTGGACCTATGGATGTTTAGGATTGTGAAAATCTCACATACACACGTATGACACCCAATCACCTGACCATGTTAGAAGTCCCTGAGTGCCGCGGAGTGCCTGATTCTGGTCTCTCATGATGTCTAATGACTATTGAGGTCGCTGATATGGAATATCTGGCAGTAGGTGGCAGCACAATGCACCTAATATGAAAAATATGTTTTTGGGGATATCCAGATACTTTTTATCACATAGTGTATTTTGATTAATTCCACATCCATCCATTTATCACACTAGTATCGTAAATACCGCCTAAAAATCTCTAGACATATTACTATATTAAAGTGTCCCACTGGATTTTTCTATGTGTACATAAAGGCTAATGTCAAGAACTCTTGTAGGTGTTTTGATACAGTTTTCACAGACAGACAGATTACACACACTAACCTCCCTTGGGAATGCAAGACAAGTCATCTGGCTGCCGATACTTGGTGTTGCCTGCAGAGTCGGAGGATATATTTATCTGAAAAAATTTTTCTATGGCACAGGAGGAGTTGTTAAAGTGTAACATCTTAAATTCACATTGAAAGATATGTCTGCTATCCATCAGATACTTTGTAGATGTATACTTCACCTCTTGCAGTGCCTAAGTTATATTCACTGAAGGTTAATGCATATCTTTTTCCTTCTAGTGTTGTAGGTCTACTTGTGAATATCTCTGTTATTCACAAACTCAAAATGGATTGTTGA
Source organism: Schistocerca americana (assembly GCF_021461395.2). Classification (NCBI taxonomy): domain Eukaryota; kingdom Metazoa; phylum Arthropoda; class Insecta; order Orthoptera; family Acrididae; genus Schistocerca; species Schistocerca americana. The sequence continues at coordinate 607,150,405 of NC_060121.1, forward strand.
TAACAAATTTCATAAGTGAAGAAATATACTGTGAGGCTGTGATTAATATCCACAGTGAATGAAACCATGCAAAATATGTTAACTTACTGACTTCTGTATCCGAAAGTTAGCAATTATTCTTATGACAAAAGTGGTTTTTCCATTTTAAGTTTCCATCATTATGCACACCTAAGGACTTAAAATTTTCTACCTTGTTTATTATTTCTTGTTGGTATAGTTGGTTAATAGGTTGTGGGATATCTTGGACAGTACAAAACTGGATGACATGCATCAAATGCATACTGTTGTAATGATAATTCACCAGAGCTGCTTTATTCTTCTATTTTACTTACTGCTATTGGTTTCAAGTGGAGACTCATTTTCAAGCTGTGCTTTTTCCAAAGGTTAAAGCTGATTCACATGTGCAAAACCAGTCAGTCACTTTAACAAAACATTATTTACTATTTTCTCTGTTAACGGCTTTTTGCTCAGCTATAGAACAATGCTTGTACCATCTGCAAACAGAACTAATTTTGCCTGATGATTCAAATAAAATGGCAGATCATTACCATAAAACAAGAATAGTAGTGGCTCAATGATTGAGTCCTATGGGTCTCCCACTGTAATACCTCACAACACAGATGATATGGCATCCCTCTATGTATTACTTGAAAAGCCTAAAATAACTTTCTGCTTTTTTAAAAAAATAAGAATTAAACCAGACAAATATAGAACAATGAAATTCATAAATACCATACATATGTCACAGATTATTCAAACTGGCATTATTTCATGATCTAAAATTTTATTAAGTGTTCAGTAAATGTATAAACAGTTTTCTCATTAGAGTGGTCCTGCTGAAATCCAAAGTGTGATAATGTGGATATACCATTACTACATAGATGGGTGACAACCATGGAGTATGTTACCTTCTAAAAACTTCAGAACATAATGTAAAGAGCGGCACTGGGCAGTAGTAATTGATATCTGTGAAGTAAGCTATCTTATAGAGAGCCCTAACAACGGCATATTTAAACGTCTGGCAAAACAACCCAAGTTAATGATGCACTGCACAAGTGATTAAGAATATTATATGGCCAATTTTTTTTCTGTCTTGTTAGAGGCATTATTCAATCTGTATGAGCTTTTACTTGTTAGACTCTTGATGATCTTCCTTACTTCAGAAGGGGAGGTGAGATTAATTTAATAAATCTGTACACATATAAACAAGGCAGAGTTCTGAAAGCATTTGTCAAAAGCTAGGAAAATGTTCTCAGTTTTGTTTACATGACTACCAATGATTCGATGTCTCAATTGTTTAGTGAGTTGTTAACTTTATTATTTGCTTAAAAATCTAACTTACTCAAAATTCTCTCTTACAGTTTTAATTCCATTAAGTCTTAAATATCAATTTTTAATCTGCAGGTACAAATGGACAACTTCTACTAAAGTATTTTCAGCAAAATTACAAACAGTGGAAGGAGTAAAATATAGCAGAGGCACTGACAATGCTTGGTTGAAGGCATATAAGAAAGATTAGAGATATTGCTCAACTTTTGGACATTCCTGCATGGCTGCACTGTCTGGCAATGGGTTTTGTTGCTTTATGTACTCACCCAGTATGTCCTATTCACCCCTGACATAAGTACACTTTATCCTATCAGAGACAGTGCTACGTGTAAAAGCAGTCTTGTCACATACCAACTCTGTTCTAACTTCTCCACAGCAACTGTCCTCCCAAACAAATGGCCGCCACGAAACTGTGGCAAAGAGCAGAGTTGACCACCTACTGGCAGAACACATTGCTATACTAGACTTCAAGGGCTGCCTCAAACTACATACTGTATGTATCCTATACCCCCACATTCTCCTCCTCCTCACTATACCAGCTTCTCGTAACTTCATTGAAGGGAATTGTCTTTCCAATACATCCTTTGATCCTGCAATCCTTCCAGCTGCAATCTCTGTTAGTGCTAGTCCAATCCCTTTCTTCATGTCTCCACTTCATTTCATTAATCTTCCTGGGGCCTTTTTCTTCATCTGTTTCACGACCACCACCACCACTGACACTACCAGCCAACCAACTCACTCCTTCATGTGCTATATGGAATTTCTTCTACATGCATCACAGAGGGATCGCCAGTGCCCCATTGTTGTCCTGTGTGTTTGCCTCACCCCTTACTGTCAGTCTCCGTTTTCTAAACCACCATTTTATCCTCCCTTGCAGTTTATTCTTCTTATCAACTCCATGCAACACTATCTTTCACCACATGAAGGGTGTCACAGCTAGAGCACTGTAGCCATGTGTGTATGGATTTATTACACTCTGAAAGAGGATATATCTTAAAGCTCAGCAATGTTTTTAATTTTGCTTATGTGCCTGTCAACTGCTCAAAATCTCAACTAAACTATGAGTGGGTTACCCTAGATTCTTTCTAACTTGTATTCCACCCAGGACTTTTTAGTATCATATCAAACACATGACAAACGTAATTAATTTTTTTTTGCTATAAAAAGAGGTGTTGAATCCCACACAGGTGCATTTAAAAAGGTATTTCTTTATTTTTTTAGGCTGGATAGTTTTCTGATATGATTTCATGCATGCTGCTCTAGCTCCTGGAGGGCAAGGGTTTCAATCTGGGAGATAGAATGCAGGATCCTTTTTCTTTGTGCCTGTCTGCGACGCAACACCTCTATTTGGAGAGTAGCAGTCTATCATATCATCTACAGTGGAACTTCAATTTTATGTTCTCTGATTTTGTGTGTTTCACAATTCTACACCATAAATTCCTAGCCCCTGTGAAAAAGCCGTAAGATCAATGATAAAAATTCTCCAATTTTACATTTCTTCCTAGTAAGGTTTGACTCGATTCTAAGTTCTTAATCAATGTCTCACCTGACTTTCTCTCGTTTTCTTCCAATTACATTTGATGTGACTGGACAAGTTATAAATGGCACAAAAGATGGGTGGTTCCCACCACAGGTGGTGGCAGAGTTAAGGGAATATTTTAGGCTGTTATGGAGAGGGCACGCATTAGATAGAAAATGTTTATGTAATCCACGACAGCTGTTGCCAACACAACTTGCAACATTTAGCTTCACCACACAATTATGATACAACTACTGCTAGGTTGCAGCGTTAATGGAAGAACAAGACAGTTGACGCGAAGTGTTCTGAACTGAGACAATGCTGGCCCAGCCACCACCTTTCCTTGTGCCCCCTATAACTCAGTCTCATCTTTTTGCATGTACTTCTGATATACTGTATTCAGCAACAATATCAATTGTCAACCTTCTAACTTAAAACACTAAGCCCCGAAGAATATGCTCAGTCATAATCGAGGAAACGTCGCCCATTTCTGGCTAGTGAAGTCTTACTGGCTGGCGACTTGTTAAGTCACCCAGTAACTAGCACAGCCACCGCACCACAATAACACATGTAAAATGAGCTCGCCTACTGGAAGTGTGGAGAGGGGGAGAGGCCATTCAATGACAGGAGTGCAGGCAGGGGGTGAAAGCATTTTTTGAAGTGTTGAAAACATACTTTTCATACAGGTGAAGTGTTATGACAGAGATGTCACCGAGAAATAGAACGGTTTTGCAATAGCACATTTTAAAGACTTTGTTCAAATCTGACACAATAAATTTGCAACAACTATATACACCACTCATGTATGTACTTTGCACCTTACACTGTAGATAATAAAGATTGGTTGCTGTGATAGAGGGCATGAAGTGAAACCATTGCATCTGAGCTTTCTTTCAAATTTACTTTTTACACTTTTACAGAAATTCACTAAGCCAACTTCTAATAATCTTGTAACGTCAACTGGGAAAGCGAACTCATTTTTTTGTGTTTCTGTTTCTCTCATCAAACCTAAAATAACACTTTAAAAGTGTGAGCATATGAAGTGCAGCTCGTAAAAAAAGCATCAAACAATAACAGCAATGAAACTTCCTGGCAGATTAAAACTGTGTGCCCGACCGGGACTCGAACTCGGGACCTTTGCCTTTCGCGGGCAAGCGCTCTACCATCTGAGCTACCGAAGCAAGACTCACGCCCGGTACTCACAGTTTTACTTCTGCCAGTATCTCGTCTCCTACCTTCCAAACTTTACAGAAGCTCTCCTGCTCAAACTGTAAAGTTTGGAAGGTAGGAGACGAGATACTGGCAGAAGTAAAGCTGTGAGTACCGGGCGTGAATCGTGCTTCGGTAGTTCAGTTGGTAGAGCACTTGCCCGCGAAAGGCAAAGGTCCCAAGTTCGAGTCTCGGTCGGGCACACAGTTTTAATAATCTGCCAGGAAGTTTCATATCAGCGCACACTCCGCTGCAGAGTCAAAATCTCATTCTGGAATAACAGCAATGTTGACTTAGTTTGTCACTAAGCAGATATCCGCATTTATGCATATGCTTTTCCACTAACCCGATGTGTGTTTTTGGTTTAATTCAACATGTTCATCACTTTTTGCTGGATGAGCACACAGGATGATCTCCCAAAAATGCATATTTGAATGTATAATTTGTGGTTGAGCATTATTACAATTACCTTGTACCCAGACACTATTTTCAATTTTTTGACAAGTTTTTACTTGCTATTACACACCAGTGATTTTTTAGTAAGTGATGAAATTCATTACCACAAATTATTGTACAAACATTGTGTTGTACATTTAATTTCCTTCACTCAGACAGATTTTATACAAACTATTGGAGAAGATTGCAATTTTTAATCACATATGCCAACTGCACTTTTTTTGCTCATATTTTTGGGGGTTTTAACATTTTCTTCAATTCTGTTTCTTTCTCAATTTTCCGTTTTTTAAGGCTGGACTGCACCAAAATGTATAATAAGGGTTTCCCTGTATTGTTATTCCTTACTAGACTTTTCACTGTCATTTCTTTTGTTACATGTTTTTTGGGTATAATACAGTGTGTCTCATAAACAGAACTGTATGTGGAATCTCGGCCTGAATTCACAGGAAAAATTTCCTGGTGTGCCTGTTCCCAATGATTAATGAAGAAATTTCAAGAGACTGGATCTGTGTTACACAAATGAAGCTCTAGAGAACCTAGTGTTTTAACCAAAAATAAATTGGACAAGATAGGGGAGGCCTTTGAAAGAAGTCTGAGAAAATCTCTGCACCATTTGCCACTTCAGACTGGTATGTCAAGTGCATCTGAATTGAAACCATACAAAATAATGGTAACGCACCAACTGAGGAACTCAGATACTGTTGCTCGGTGTCATTATTGCACCTGGATTTTACAATTTGTGCACAATGGGGGAAGTTAATCCTTAGGGGATTTTTTTCTGATGAAGTAAGGCTGCATTTGTCAGGGTACATAAATTTCCAGAACAATCGACATCGGAGCTCTGAAAATCCTCATGAATTACATCAACAACCTCTGCATGATGTGAAAACAAGAGTGTGGTGGGGAATTAGTGCAAGACAAATTGCTGGACCAATCTTTTCCCACAAAACAATATATTCTGACAGATATGTGAACAATATACTGCAGCCCCCCCCCCCCCACTTTTTTTTTTTTTTTTTTTTTTTTTTTAGAACTAACACCTAACGTCACCCCCCCCCCCCCCTCCCCCCATGAACCATGGACCATGGACCATGGACCTTGCCGTTGGTGGGGAGGCTGCGTGCCTCAGCGATACAGACAGCCGTACTGTAGGTGCAACCACAACGGAGAGGTATCTGTTGAGAGGCCAGACAAACATGTGGTACCTGAAGAGGGGCAACAGCCTTTTCAGTAGTTGCAGGAGCAACAGTCTGGATGCTTGAATGATCTGGCCTTGTAAAACTAACCAAAATGGCCTTGCTGTGCTGGTACCGTGAACAGCTGAAAGCAAGGGGAAACTACAGGCGTTAATTTTTCCCGAGGGCATGCAGTTTTACTGTATGGTTAAATGATCATGGTGTCTTCTTGGGTAAAATATTCCAGAGGTAAAATAGTCCCCCATTCAGATCTCCGGGGACTACTTAAGAGGATGTCGTTATCAGGGGAAAGAAAACTGGCGTTCTATGGATCGGAGCGTGGAATGTCAGATCCCTTAATCGGGCAGGTAGGTTAGAAAATTTAAAACGGGAAATGGATAGGTTAAAGTTAGATATAGTGGAAATTAGTGAAGTTCGGTGGCAGGAGGAACAAAACTTTTGGTCAGGTGAATAGAGGGTTATAAATACAATATCCAATAGGGGTACTGCAGGAGTAGGTTTAATAATGAATAAAAAAAATAGGAGTGCGGGTACGTTACTACAAACACCATGGTGAACACATTATTGTGACCAAGATAGACACGAAGCCCACGCCTACTACAGTACTACAAGTTTATATGCCAACTAGCTCTGCAGATGACGAAGAAATTGAAGAAATGTATGATGAAATAAAAGAAATTATTCAGATAGTGAAGGCAGACGAAAATTTAATAGCCATAGGTGACTGGAATTAGGTAGTAGGAAAAGGGAGAGAAGGAAACGTAGTAGGTGAATATGGATGGGGCGTAAGAAATGAAAGAGGAAGCCGCCTGGTACAATTTTGCACAGAGCATAACTTAATCATAGCTAACACTTCATTCAAGAATCATGAAAGAAGGTGGTATACATGGAAGAAGCCTGGAGATACTAGAAGGTATCAGATAGATTATATAATGGTAAGACAGAGATTTAGGAATCAGGTTTTAAATTGTAAAACATTTCCAGGGGCAGATGTGGAGTATGACCACAATATATTGGTTATGAACTGACTAAAACTGAAGAAACTGCAAAAAGGTGGGAATTTAAGGACATGGGACCTGGATAAACTGACTAAACCAGAGGTTTTACAGAGTTTTGGGGAGAGCATAAGGGAACAATTGACAGGAATGGGGGAAAGAAATACAGTAGAAGAAGAATGGGTGGCTTTGAGCGATGAAATAGTGAAGGCAGCAGAGGATCGAGTAGGTAAAAAGACGGGGGCTAGTAGAAATCCTTGGGTAACAGAAGAAATATTGAATTTAATTGTTGAAAGCAGAAAATATAAAAATGCAATAAATGAAGCAGGCAAAAAGGAATACAAATGTCTCAAAAATGAGATCGACAGGAAGTGCAAAATGGCTAAGCAGGGATGGATAAAGGACAAATGTAAGGATGTAGAGGCTTATGTCACTAGGGGTAAGATAGATACTGTTTAGAGGAAAATTAAAGAGCCATTTGGCGGAAACAGAACTACTTGTATGAATATCAAGAGCTCAGATGGAAACCCAGTTCTAAGCAAAGAAGGGAAAGCAGAAAGGTTGAAGTAGTATATAGAGGGTCTATACAAGGGCGATGTTCTTGAAGACAATATTATGAAATGGAAGAGGATGTAGATGAAGCCGAAATGGGAGATATGATACTGCGTGAAGAGTTTGACAGAGCACTGAAAGACCTGAGTCAAAACAAGGCCCCAGGAGTAGACAACATTCCATTAGAACTACTGACAGCCTTGGGAGAGCCAGTCCTGACAAAACTCTACCATCTGGTGAGCAAAATGTATGAGACAGACAAAATACCCTCAGACTTCAAGAAGAATATAACAATTCCAATCCCAAAGAAAGCAGGTGTAGACAGATGTGAAAATTACCAAACTATCAGCTTAATAAGTTACGGCTGCAAAATACTAATTCGAATTCTTTACTCACAAATGGAGAGACTGACAGAAGCCGACTTCGGGGAAGATCAGTTTGGATTCCGTAGAAATATTGGAACATGTGAGGCAATACTGACCCTACGACTAATCTTAGAAAATAGATTAAGGAAAGGCAAACCTACGTTTCTAGCATTTGTAGAGTTAGAGAAAGCTTTTGGCAATGTTGACTGGAATACTCTTTTTCAAATTCTAAAGGTGGCAGGGGTAAAATACAGGGAGCAATCTGTACAGAAACCAGATGGCAGATATAAGAGTTGAGGTGCATGAAAGGGAAGCAGTGGTTGGGAATGGGGTGAGACAGGGTTGTAGCCTCTCCCCGATATTATTCAATCTGTATATTGAGCAAGCAGTAAAGGAAACAAAAGAAAAATTGGAGTAGGTATTAATATCCATGGAGAAGAAATAAAAACTTTGAGGTTTGCCGATGACATTGTAATTCTGTCCGAGACAGCAAAGGACTTGGAAGAGCAGTTGAACGGAATGGACAGGGTCTTGAAAGGAGGATATAAGATGAACATCAACAAAAGCAAAACGAGGATAATGGAATGTAGTCGAATTAAATCGGGTGATGCTGAGGGAATTAGATTAGGAAATGAGACACTTAAAGTAGTAAAGGAGTTTTGCTATTTGGGGAGCAAAATAACGGATGATGGTCGAAGTAGAGAGGATATAAAATGTAGACTGGCAATGGCAAGGAAAGTGTTTCTGAAGAAGAGAAAGTTGTTAACATTGAGTATAGATTTAAGTGTCAGGAAGTTGTTTCTGAAAGTATTTGTATGGAGTGTAGCAATGTATAGAAGTGAAACATGGACGATAAATAGTTTGGACAAGAAGAGAATAGAAGCTTTCGAAATGTGCTGCTACAGGAGAATGCTGAAGATTAGATGGGTTGATCACATAACTAATGAGGAGGTATGAACAGAATTGGGGAGAAGAGAGATTTGTGGCACAAATTGACTAGAAGAAGAGATTGGTTGGTAGGACATATTCTGAGGCATCAAGGTATCACCAATTTAGTATTGGAGGGCAGCGTGGAGGGTAAAAATGATAGAGGGAGACCAAGAGATGAATACACTAAGCAGATTCAGACGGATGTAGTTTGCAGTAGGTACTGGGAGATGAAGAAACTTGCACAGGATAGAGTAGCATGGAGAGCTGCATCAAACCAGTGTCTGGACTGAAGACCACAACAACAACAACAACAACAACACCTAATGAAAAGATGTACGGTTATTTCATGCAGGACAATGCAAGACCACACATCGCCAATGCTTCTATGACAGCAATACGAAGTGTTTTTGATGGTAGGATAGTTGACTGGTCTTCTTGTCCTCCAGATCTTAATCAATATGATTTTTGTCTTTGGGGAATGTTAAAAGATAAGGTATATGCAACCAATCCCCACATGCTTGAAGAGTTGGAAGACCGGGTTTGGCTAGTCATTTCCCAGATTTTAGTAGCTAAAATTCATTTGAGTGTTTGCTAAAGTTCCAGGAGAAGTCAGGCATCAGGCTGCTCTAACCACAGAGGGAAAACACTTTGAGCACCTACTAAAAATAAAGGTAAGCAAGGGAAGCGTGCACACAGCTGACTAGTGACAACAGAGAGTTGATTTATTCCATGTGTTCTGTAGGATCATCTGTTTTTATGCACTCAACTCCAAAAAGAGCTTGTGGTTTACATTCACTGTCATCTTTATAATTTGGGCTCAAGGCAAGGGCAACCTCTGCTCTTTCCTCAAGAACCCTAGCTACCTTCCTAGATGTCATGCTCCACATCCCATCGAGTAAAAAAAGGAGGGGGGTGTGGGGGGGAGCTGTCTTCATATCAAATTCACTAACCACCAACAGCACTTCCATTTTGACACGTCCCAACCATTCCAAATTAAAAGATCCTCCCTTATAGCCTTGGCTTCCAGGTGTGTCACATCTGCTGTGGACAACAGGACTTAGCCAAATATGCTGATAACCTGGCAAAAGCATTTACAGACAGATCCAGCTAACCCTCGTTACTTAGAAGAACTCTTCTTGTCACCCAGCCTTTGAGAAACTCAATCACAGCCTTCACTCCAGGCTTTGACTGCCTCCACTATGTCCTGAGATAAGGTATAACCTAATACAAATCAAACTCTCAATCACTCAAGAGTAATATTTTGTTGCTCAGCCAAATATGAAATAGTCTATTCCATCCTTCTTATGCCAAGCCTGCTTCCAATCCTGCACCACATGGCTCATTCCTCTGTCAGTGACCCATATGGAAGTCTTGTCCTATTTACTAACCCATCCATCACCTATTACTGCAGTCCAATCAAACATTTCCTATCCTATAAAATGTAGCTAATCAATCAAACATTTCCTATCCTGTAAAATGTAGCTATCTCATAAAAAGCAGCTATGTTATTACGAACTGTGTTGCCATCACTGCCCAGCTTTCTTAGTGCAAATAACAATGAACAACCTGTCTTTCTGTGGTTAACTGAAATCCTCAATGACCCAGTTGCTGAACATGCTGTATACTGCAACACTACTTCAGTACCTGTGCTCTCTGGTTACTCGTCCATCATCGCCTGGTGCCAGCTCATCTGAACAATGTAGATAGGAACTGTCCCAACTGAATATCCTCTGTTCACGCAATCTCTCTGATCTAAGGCTTTTCTAGTTCATTTCCACTTCATTACCCTTAATTCAATTTTCCTTTGTCCAAACCTTGTGCTTAACTTTCCTCAGTCCCAGAATTTCACTTTGAAAATAATAACCTCTGCTCTGTGATTTTAGGGCACCAAAACCTAACCCCTACAAAGTCCCACAGCATAACAATGTATGTCCAACACAACTTTGTGGAAATATGCAATCAACTCCCCAAACTGTCCCATCTAGAGTAACTGCAAAATATTGATTAACCTCCGGCCTTTCAGTTCATTACTACTCTTGTTAAAAATTGTTGGGTTTTTGCTTCAATTGTGGACATTTCCTATAGTTTTGTTCTCTTAAATGGACTGTAATTGTAACTATATCTATGGTGAAATCTCTTGGCATGATCTCTAATTACTAGTGTTCAAAACATTCACCGAGTACCAAATTATGCTTGAGTTACAGGACCACACCCACTCCCTAAGTGACAGCCAAACTTGGGGAGATGCTTATTGCTGATGCAGCCCAACAAATTCTCTCATCAGATGGAAATATGCCACTTACTCAATGATGAGAAAATTACACTCATAACAGAGTGTGCTCTCAAACTGCTCTTGGAAAAAACACGCACACACAAAAATCAACCTACCAATGAGACTGAGCACTCCAGGCCAGTAAGCTTCAAGAGACTGGAAAACAGGCAGTGTCACCTGCCCCTTGGACATTGACACCCAAAGATGCCAGTCATCACGACTCAAATATTTATCAATAGCTGAACGCCCTTCTCGAAACATGCGCATCAACTCTGGTCTCTGCAATAATATAGCTCCCTTTGCAAGATATTCATAATAAGAATCCACTCCAGCACCTATTCCAGCATCTTGTGCAGTCCATTTACCAGTCTGCACATCAATATGATTTCCCACTAGGCCAATTGCAGAGCGATGATTATACAAAGCATGAAGTGCATTCATTGCCACCTGCAACAAACAATGTATACACCACATCAGTGTTAAGATATTCATAATAAGAATCCGCTCCAGCACCTACTATGACATGTTGTAGAATCCCCTTGTCAATCTGTAAATCAAGATGATTCCCCACTATGCCAATTGCACAGAAATGGTTATACAAAGCATGAAGTGCATTCATTGCCACCTGCAACAAACAATGCACATTATATTAGTGTTACATGGGTAAGGTGCTGCTACACTACAAAAGGTGGTTAGCAACAATTCATTAATCAGTACACGGCATCAGTCATTCCACATCAAATTAACACAGGTGTCAATCCAACCACCACCAATTTTCATCATATTTGATGTGTTCATTGCACATGACAAGAGAATGAAAAATGCCAAATTATAGAACTGCAGCACAAGTACAACCTGAGCAGTGGCCACAAAAAATTTTCAGATAATTTTGTAAAGGCCTGGGAACAAACTTTCAAATAATATGCAATGTGGACATTCAAGCAATTTACACAATTATGGCCAATGACCTTATTCTTTTGACATTAAATACCTCAAAGAATGTCACCTTCAAAATTCATGAAAAAATATATCTCAGGTTGGGATGATATTTGGCTCAACTTTTGCAACACTAAGATGAGGGGAGGGAGGATTTTATGTCTACCTCTTGCAATGAAGTCTTCTACCAGATTCCATAAATGTTTTAAATTTTTAAGTCAACTTAATCCAATTTAAGTGTTACTAGCAGATTGCTACTTACCGTAAAGAAGACAGTTAAGTGTAGACAGATACAATTAAAAAGACACATTTGGGCCACAGTCTTCGTCAGCAAAAGAGAAACATACCATTCCAGACCAAGCTGCCGGAGTTGCGGTCATGTGTGCATGGGTTTTGCTTGTTTGTGCAAATGCGTGGTGTGTGTCGCTCTTTTGCTGATAAAGGCTGTGGCCGAAAGCTTTATGTGAATGTCTTTTAATTTTGTCTGTCTGAAACTTAACATATCTTCTTCAAGGTAAGTAGCAACATATCTTTTCCTACATTGTTGATATTCCTATCTGGAGTTTCCATTGTTTGATTTAGTCTTACTAGTAGATGTGACTCTTCGTAACGAATACCATTGAAGATTTTCAGGTTCAGGACACTAGTTACACATCAATATTTCTTTACAAGATATGTTGGGAACAGCAGTCAACAATAACTAACAAAATTCGTAATTTTTTTAGGGGTATCCCACCCATGGTAGTACATGTTATTGAAAGTGCATTGATATTGCTAAGAGACTACTAAAGGGTATTTTCAGGTTCTTGATCCTACTTATACCTTAGTACAGCTTTAAAAACTCTCTCTTCAATATAAGTCAAAACCAATTAACAATTTTTTTCAAATTTTTTACGGGTGGGTGCAAAGTACCACTCCCCCATCCCCTCTTGATAACATGTTACTGCATCAAAATTACGAAGTACTGGAAAAGGCGTTAACTATTTAAATGGTAATGTGAAGATGCCAACAAAACATGCATGGAAAGCATGAAAAATAGGTTAAATTTACACAAACGAACAATGACAATGACACTTTCCTAGATGTTGATCTCATCCTCACCGAAGGTCAGCTACACACTTCTGTGCACATGAAACCTACTGACAAACAACAGTACGTACATTTTGACAGTTGCCATCCTTTCTGTGTCAAATGTTCCCTCCCACAGAGCCTTGGCAATTGAGGCAGAAGTATTTGTTGAGATGCAATATACCACCATTCTCACCTCAGCCTTCACTGGATGTAGTTTAAAAGCTGATTTTTGGGCTATCACATTCAATCCTGGTACTGCTGATTCCTCCAAAAAAACAACTTCAGAGCACACCACTGGTCACTCAGTATTATCCTGGTCTGGAATGTATTAATCAGCTACTTTGACAAGGCCATGACTTCCTAAGATCATGTCCTGAAATGAGATCCATTGTGTCCGAGATTTTGCTCACTACACCTAGAGTAGCTTTTTGTCACCCTCCCAATCTCTGCACTATCCCTGTCAGACCCTATGCTCCTTCTGGACCCATCTCCTCACCTTATGGCTCCTACCTTTGTGACCGGCCCTGCTGCAAGACCCGCCTTATGCACCCTCCTTCCACCCCCTATTCCAGCCCTGTAACTGGCAAAACATATGCTATCAAAGGGATAGTCACCAGCAAAATGACATGTCATATACCACCTGCTATGTATACATTGTTCAGCCTTTTACATCGGCATGACTACCACCCAGTTATCAGTCAGTATGAATGGGCATAGGCAGAAGAGGGCTTATACAGACAACAAACAATATCCTGTTGCAGAGCATGCTATACAACATGACAGCCATGATATCGGTGCCTGTTTCACCACATGCACCATCCGGATTCTTCTCCCAGACACCAGTTTTTCAGAACTCTGCAGTTGGGAACTAGCACTACAAAATGTCCTTGGTTCTCGCCACCCACCCGGCCTTAATTTATGCTAATTCCTCCTGTCTCAGTATTTCTTCACAGTAGCTACTCCTTTCTTCATTCCATTTTAGTGTTCTACATCTTTCATTTTCTGGCTTGTCTATTTTTTGCTGTCCACTCCCCCCCCCCCCCCCCCCCCTCTTCTGGGTGACTTTTCTGAACTGTACCACTTTTATTTAACATCTACAGTCCTTTTCCTTCACCCCTCTTCTGTTCCCTTCAACTCTTCTGCCAGAAGAAAGAGCCACTGACTCCGAAAGCTTGTAAAAGTTAAATCCTTTTGTGTGTGTGTTCCCCTACTGCTGCTCGGTGAGTAGATTTTTCATCTATCCGTTTACATTATATTATCAATAATTGATTATTTTTGGTGAAAAGGATAGACTGCTACTCATCATATAGCGGAGATGCTGAGTCACAAACAGGCACAACAAAATGAGTATTAAACATGTAAGCTTTCGATGAACCCCCCCCCCCCCCCCACACACACACACACCTGCGCGCGCATGCACACACATGAGCGCTGTGACTAGCTGTCGAAGCCAGACTCTGGCCTCGGCAACAAGAGACAGTGGTCGTGTGTGTGTGTGTGTGTGTGTGTGTGTGTGTGTGTGTGTGTGTACATGCTTTTTTTTGTCTATTTCAGAAGGAGGCCTTCTGGCCAAAAGCTTACATGTTTAGTAGTCATTTTGTTGTGCCTGTCTGTGACTCATTATCTTCGTTATATCATGAGTCCTTTTCATAATACTGTCAGTACACACAGGGTCATGTTTAGGGCAGTCAGGTACGGTAACAAATGAAATATGATCTATTCCACAGGTTTCTGGATACTTATAATATATAACACACAGATGTGGTCTATGCATTGTTACAGTGATAAAAACTGCAGGATAAAAACATTATTATCTGCAAAATCCCATATTACACTGTATCCATTGTCACAAAGTGTCACATTCAGATACTGTAGAAATTCAGATGATTGGATGCAGGAAGCCCTATTTTTTCTTTTTTAATTTGCCTGCTAGATTTTCCAAGATGTCTTTCACAGAAGACAGACACATGGCCACAGTCTGAATGATATTTGATCAATTCCATTTTTGTCACACTTACATGCAGGGTGAAGGCACTGTGTGACTGGCAACAGATGAGGGAAGTATGTGTGCCCACATAAGCAGTGAACTAGCAGTATATGTCTGAACCAGATTCAGTAAAAGGTGTTATTTTAAGAGTTACGACTGGACATGAGCATTTGTAGTAAAGTTTTGCAAATTTTGAACCCTTGCATGACCAACAGCTACAGACTAATTTGGATTGCTAAAAAAACTATTGCTTTAACTTAGAAACTTTGCATTCAACTAAGTTATTTGATAGCTGTATCTGTCTGTCATTATTTCACCTACCAGAAAAGGGAAGTTGCTACTCACCATATAGCGGAGATACTGAGTCGCGATATGCACAACAAAAAGATTCACACAGTTATAGCTTTAGGCCATTAAGGCCTTTGTCAGCAGTAGACACACACACACACACACACACACACACGCGCGCGCGCGCGCAAACGCAACTTGCACACACGTCTGCAGTCTCACAGAACTGAAACCACACTGTGGCAGTGTGGTCTCAGTTCTGTAAGACTGCAGACGTATGTGTAAGGTGTGTGTGTGTGTGTGTGTGTGTGTGTGTGTGTGTGTGTCTACTGCTGACAAAAGCCTTAACGGCCGAAAGCTATAACTGTGTGAATCTTTTTGTTGTGCCTATCGCGACTCAGCATCTCCGCTATATGGTGAGTAGCAACTTTCCTTCTCTGGTATTGTTACATTCCATCCTGGATTTTCCATTGTCTGATTATTTCACCTACATTATATTATAGGCAGTGGATGACAGGATGTGAGACTTAATGCACAGATTTGTGTTAAACATTGGACGAGAGAAGTCTCACTCAGACATACACTGCAGTCCAATACAATGATGTACTGTAAGAGCTTTTCACATCATTACACACTTAATTGCTGTTCACAGTAGACAAAAAAAGCTCGAACTAGAATTATTTTCAAATTACATAACAAATAAATAGGCTTCTGTCTTCACTACAGTGATAAGAGACTACATTTTCATTACAGTTCTATACCTTAAGACAAATTAACCATACTCCAAAGCAACTGATGAGACATACTGTTTGGCAATATCAAAGCCACCTCATAGTAGTTTTCATACCAATGACATTATCATTACAAAGTACAGAAGCAATTAGATGTTGAGGAAGATGATATGCAACAACATGGCCTAAATTTTAAGTAAAGGAGAGTGATCTGGTGTTCATAATAAGAAAAATGGACAGACGTAAAGTAAAAATGGTACTGTATGAGGTATAGCTGACAATGGTGGAAAGTTTAAAGGGCTTGGGGAGTATAATACAGTAAAATGGAAGAAATGAGTGATTGATAGATAAACAGGGTGTATACGCGGACAAAGAGAAAAAATTCCCGGATTTTTCCGGGATCTCCCGGTTAAAAATACATTTTGTCCCGGGTGAAAATACGCTATTGCATGTTAAGTGACAGTATACTTTCCCTCGTAACTGTAAAACTTATCCTTTGATAGGATATGGTTTTATACAGCAGCGTAGAATTTCCCGGCAATTTAGAAAATGATACTCAGGGGGGAAAAAGATCTCTGATGTGCAGCAACATGTACGCTGCATATTTTCGTACTACGAAAGTATAAATTCGAATTCCCCAACAGGAAAAGTTAATGGTTTAAATTAATATACGTAGTGTTTCTACAAGAAAAGCAAAGCTTTCGCAAATAATATTTGTCTCAAGATTAATAAGCTACAAGAGAGGCTAAGCTTTCAGTTATAATGTTCATCTGTTTAGCGCATGTTACACTTTAATATACATCACACAAATACACCAGCAAAATTTTTAATACCGACATAAATCTCTGATCTTCTGGGCTCGAAAGTCTTCTAAATAGCTCTTCATCAAAGATTTGATTTTTAAAAGAGACCAAACACTCTGTGGTTTAAAAAATCCATCGTACATTCTCGCACATAGTTCATCTTGCGTAAAAGGAAATTTTCTTTGAAAATAACAGTTTCCTAACAACAATTCGCAATATTTTCCCGTGACCTGTTAGAAATAGATTCATTTCAGCAGTTGTCAGAGAGCGCCAGATAAGAGACGTCATCGCGCTTGTGCAGGTACGGTAATGTAGGAAGCCCACATGTTCGTACGTGTAAAACATTAAAGGAGCTTACATTATGTCATAAAAGAAACAAGACATCAGAGGATACTCCAAGAGCGTCAGAATTTTGTGAACCATACCAAAATGCATAGTTCACCTAACAGTGTACATTGGTATGTCCAGATTCTCAATGACGTAGGCCTCGATCAAATATGAAGCTTTTCAGTGTGGTTTTCGGGACATAAATTTTCTTGGAGTATCAGTACTGTATTATCTCATGTTTGGTTCTTTATTATGGCATAATGCCATACGTGCTAGAAGATGAAAATGTGCACCTGAAATGCAGTGAACAGTTGAAACTAGCCAATAGTGTGGAATAAATTGACTGCCTCAGCAGGACAGCTTAATAAAAGCCAAATTTATTTATCAAACCGACAAAAATAACTTCATTGTTCTGTAAGGCGATTAATGCTTGACTGTCAGAAAGGTGGAAATAAAATAAAATCTGAAACGAGTAGCATAGTTTACCCTTCCATAATTATGTGAACGTATTTTAATTCACTTGATAGCTCCCAGCCACAGAAATCCGTCTTGTTTTCATTTGACGTGAGAATAGTAAATGAGAAGGAAACTGAAAAATCAGTAAATGTAAAAACGGGTCATGTGGAGACTACTCCCCCCCCCCCCCCCCCCAACTATAACTCAGACTGCTCTTTTCAAAAATAAGTTCATTTTGTAGCGCACATCTTTCTGAAGAGTCTGATACATAAAAGATATATCTTCAAGGATATGTACGACACGTTATTTGGTCTTAAGTGTGCGGTGGGGAGCCACGCATCTTCAAACAACATTGTTATACCATCACTATATTTCACTCTGTGGAACTCAAACGTGTATATTTTGTAATGGATGCCATCAAACCATTTCAGGACAGTGGAAATTAAAATGTCCTGTAGCGCCTCTCCTGCTCCCAGTCGGCTGGTTTGACATCCTGCCCCCCCCCCCCCCCCCTTTTTTTTTTTGTAAAAAGACCCTCTTGCCATTAATACAGGATAGGTTTATTTGTAACCAGGAGAACAAGAACTCTTCAGAAAAACTGGACTCATAAGATTAAATATAGGACACCTAAAACCAGTAAGGACAAGAGACAGGCAAGACAGTTCACATTTCTTCAATCCTTAGGTCCTAGCGATTTTTCTCTCTAATCTTGCTACAGTTTCACATGGCGTGCTTTCCTTTCTGTGAAAGGACTATTACCTTATCAAAGTTCGTCAAACGTTTTGCTACATGAAAAATGGAAATGTCACTGTCTAATACTGAACAAGCTGTTAATACAAATAGTACCCAAGACTGGTGTGGTTTCTCGAACTGATTAAGTCTATTTTGTCACTGTGTGCTGGAGAAAACAAAACAGGCCTTTCTAATATTTCAGCAATTGTAAAACACACAAAATAAGCGAGACTGTTTTAGCAATAATGATCATTTTTATAATACGTCAGAATATAATTCACGAAGTACCAATACGAAATACCTATTTGGCCTACTACAAGCAAAAAGCTTTACGTTAGGAAACAGTTTCACATTTCATTCATATGCTCCAGTTTCTCATGCACGAGACCGAAAAGTAGTAGAACGAAATTTTTGTATAAATTTGAAATCGTCATATTCCTCCATAATTTGTGTGATGTCCCTGTTTCTTCTCCTTCCTTATTCTAACAAACGGTCTTGTCGTCACTAATTCTGTAACTATTCCTACCACTGTCAAAACTCATTCTCCGGTTAATTTCACTAACCCTGCCACAATCACCGGTTTAGTTATCCAGCGATTATTCATACAATGCGTTTTCCGCGCTACTCGCAGAATGGAACTCAAGCGGCTGGTAGCTGGGGACTACAACTGGCCCTGTCTCATGTAGCGATCTGGTCAAAAGATTTCTGTCAAAATTTCGCTTTCTTGGATACACCGAAAAGATAATATGTAATCTTTCTTACCTGTTAGTCGTTTATTTCCACTCTGGTAGTCTGAATCTATGGATTTCGCTAGTAATTATAACAATGCTGAACATTCGCAAACCGAAACAACCACATAAACAAGCAGCACTTGGCATTCACCGGTTCGGCTTTATTCCGCTCAGCTCGTATAGCCCTGTCCCGTTTTGTCTGCAGGAAAGTTTATTTCTAGATGTGACGATGATTCCCCTGGCAGAGACATCAGGTACACTATGCACACATTCAAAAATCAACTTATAATTCATTCAGAAATCAACTTAGAATGTGTTCAAAAACCAGCAGGGGTGCGTTTCAAAATCATATGAATAATCGATAGACCGATGTGCGCTGGATGCTGGGTGCTTTATGAAACACATTTTTTTTTCTTCCTCAAGAATATGAATTTGCCCCTTCCCTCGTAATTGCCACCCAGTTCAGATACCCCAGTTTGCCCTCACTCCCCACTAGATCCGGGCCTGCTGCACATGCGTGAATCTGGCAGCTTGGGCGCCCCAGTAAAATTTTTCCGGTTTACTACACATACACGACTCAACTGCGCGTGTGCATGAGCCCACTCGTAACTGATTAAATGAGTCTAATGTAAACAGTTGTGACGTCACGCTCATCGAAGGCAATTTGTTGTTATGAAGCATTGCATAGTCTTCCGAAAGCCTTTGACACATTTTGCTGTTGGCAGACACTTGTACGAGCACTGTGTTATTCTATATGCCGCATTTTCTTTGCAATTTAAGTTTTATTTTAGTTTTTTCTCTTGTTCATGTTTTAACGCTGCAGTATTATTCTGCAGTAGCGGGATACAGTAATATCCTTTGTTAGAGTAACAGTTCTTACCTCTGAAAATTACAAAAATTTAACGAAAAACTAAAACAACGAAAAATTCCAGGATTTTTCCTGGATGAAAAAATTCCCAGGTTTTTCCCAGATTTCCCGGTTGTCCCAGGTCGTATACACCCTGATAAATGAACAGGCAAGACAAGCTGATTGTTTTATGTGAAGTGTGAGGTATGATATGGGGTAAAGAAGTCTCTTGGAAAAGTAACAATGTGATATACTAATCATATTATATAATATATCAATTCTGTTGTATGTTGCAGAAATATACGTCATGAAGAAAAAGGGAAAAAAATAAGGTGTGAGCAAGTGAGATGGAGGTTTAGAGAAATGTGATGGTTCCAAAACGGTAAAAATGAGATTTTGATTGATTAAGGAGATACCACATGAGGATCCCCAACAAAAAAAAGAGAAAAGTAGAGTAAAACAGTATGGGCATATGAAGAGAGTGGACTAGACATGAATGCCTCTTAAGACGCACACATTGAGATGAAAGGCAAGAGATACAAGTGGCTAAAATAACTGAAAGAAAGGATGCGGAAGAGAGAAGATGACGTGGCCAGAGTAACAGTAGAGAGGAAAACTGGAGAATATGAAGAGGTTGTGTTCCAAGATTACAATGGTATTATTCTCTCTATTATGAAAGCTATTAGTTCCCTTACTTCCACAACTACAATAACTTTATGCAATTATCTTTGCTGTCATTTAAGTTGTTGTGTCTAGACAAGACAGCCTAGACACAATGAGAGGAAGCCGAAAGGCACGCGCTTAAATTCACGCAGGCTGGCGTGAGGTCTGAAACAGGATACATAATGAATGCTATAAAGAAAAGTATGTAGCTTCTGGAATACTTAACTTTAATCCATAATTGTAGAACATCGCTCTTGATGATACATGCTTCATAATATTAATTAGCAATTGAATACGGCGCCTTGCTAGGTCGTAGCAAATGTAGCTGAAGGCTAGGCTAACTATCGTCTCGGCAAATGAGAGCGTATTTGTCAGAGTGGCGTCGCTAGCAAAGTCGGCTGTAGAACTGGGGCGAGTGCTAGTACATCTCTCTAGACCTGCCGTGTGGTAGCGCTCGGTCTGCGATCACTGACAGTGGCGACACGCAGGTCCGGCGTATACTAATGGACCGTGGCCGATTTAAAGTGCTACCACCTAGCAAGTGTGGTGTCTGGCGGTGACACCACAAAAGTACTTGCCTTTATGAAACTTCTTTAGCTAATGAAATTGCTTTTATTCTTCTGAAAATGTCCCTTCATTTTTTTTTTTTTTGAAATTTCTCTTTGTGCTTTTTTCCCTATGTTCTGTTGTTTCAGTTCATTTTTTGTTCACAAAACAGTGATTCTCAACAAGTGTTCTGAACACATCTCTGTCCTGTGTCATGCCACCTCCAATGCCAATTCCCTGAAGATCTCTACAGTTTCAAGCAGCCAACAGTTCTTAGATTTTGCTGAGATGAGAAGATGGAGACTTCTTTCAATCAGTATATCATCGTTCAGTATGAGAATGTGACCGAAAAATTTTAATCACCATTAACTGTACGTGTCAGACATTTTCTCAATATGATGATATAATTCCAGGTATCTACTTTTCATTAAAAATTTCCTTATGTTTTATTTCTGCCAAGATAATACCGAACTCTCAATTTTTAGGTTTGATTGTCAGCACTGTCAAATACGCCAAATGAACTACATCACTAATATGCGTGGATGTCTAAATATACCAAAATATTTTTTAACATTAGGCATGTTGCTACTTGTAGAATGAAAAAATACATTACCTATAAAAAAGACAGACTCAAAAGTGAAGCAATAAAATAAAACACCAATACAAAATAATGACTAGAAGTTTTGTCTGATGAATAGTCAATTTTAAAGCCGCAGTACTGTTGCAAGAAGTTACATACACAAGTTTTCTCAAAAATTTAGTTATAATGCTGGCTGATTGCAGGAAAATGCTGGATCAACCATTTAAAGTTACATTTGCTCCTGTCATTAAAATTTCCTTTTACTACAATTTAGTTACTATTTATTCTACAATAAATTGAATAAATACGGACAGAACAGTTCATGGCTGTACTGTCAGTTCATACTGCCCAATGGGCACAATATTTTGGTGATACGACATATTGCTATTATCAGGTGTGCTGACAAAAGAACCGACAGTACACCCGTGGACTGTTCTATCAACAAACATGCAGGAAGAAACTGAATACTGACTGGAACTGGAAATGAGGATTTCCAACTACAGAATAAAACAAACATTTTGAGTAAAATTGGCTACAAACAACCACAGGGGAAAGTCAATAAATAAATCACAAATGCTACTTTATCTTATACCATGATTAAATTACATGCACATATTTTGCCCAAGAGATAGTAGCACGTGTATGCTTTGTTGTAGAGGCTGTGGGACATCGCATGGCAGCCAGTACAAGATGCTGTATGAATGTACATGAGTAAAACAGTGTACAATCATGAGCTTTTTGTGGGCTAGAGAACTGTCTGTAGAATAAGGGCATCATGAAATGCATCCTGCGTATGGTGGCTTATCTTCAAAAACTGTGTTCAATTGGATCTAGGAGTTTAACAAGGAAACGCAAACACCAGAGTTTGGGAGCATCCGTGTCGTCCTGTGGCTGTGGCAACTGAACCCACATTGCAATGTGTGGAACAGATCTTTTGTAATGAGCAGGGTGTTACAATCGATGCTGTAGTGGGTGCTGTAGGCTGTTCACATGGAACTGCTTTCATCGTCACACATGAGCAGTTTAAGTTTCATGAAGTTTGTGCATGGTGGATCTCCTTCAAGTTAACTGAAGAGCACAAAATGAACAGAATGGGTCTTGCAGCACCTTATTCAGTATTCTGAGGAAGGAGAGGACTTCACAGCATGGACTACTGCAGGTAATGAGTCTTGGGTTCACACTTTCAACCAGGATCCAAAATTGTCAACATTCAATTTCAAAAACAAAAAATCAAAAACAAAAAATCGAGACCATTCCATCAGCCCACAAGGTTATGCTCACCCTGTTTTGTGACGTCCAAGGGGTCATACTGATGAAATTCTAGCACCATGGCAAGACTGAATTCCATGTCATATTGCACCACTCCACAGGAGCTCCGACAGATCATCTGCCGCAAAATGACCTGGCCTCCTGACAAATGGAGTGATTCTTTTGGATGACATGCCCGCCCTCATGCACCAAGACAAAAACGGGAGTTGTTTTGAACATTTCATTGGAAATGGCTAGAATATCTGCCCTACAGTCCTGACTTATCCCAGTGACTTTCATCTGCTTGAAACCCTAAAATCTCATTTGCATGACCAACATATTAAAACTGATGATGGCATAGCCAAAGAGGTTACATATTGTGACAGCAGTCAAAAAACTTCTTCCCTGCTGGTTATCAAGGACTTGTAAAGAGACAGAACATGTGTCTGAATGCAGAGGGTCTCTCTGTAGAAAAGGGAAATAAATTTCAGCTAGTTATGTTGATTACTATTGCCTCTAGCCTGTTTTGTGACTTATTTATTGACTTACCCTAACATGTAGCAGCAGAGCATACCTCCTCAAACACTGGGTCACCTGTAAGCCTGGAAAGGGTCCCCATTTCAAGAATGAATGTGCCAACTCCAGCAGTACATGTGACACTTGTCTCACCAGGTGGCACTCCATAACGCAGATTCACTGTACCATATGGCATGCCAGTTGCTGTGTCAAAGGCAGCCAATAAGCGACGAGCCATATCCTCAGCCAGGTGCAGTAAAGGTCCATTGCAAGGCCAACCAGGCTCAACAGGAACTCCAGCCCTGAGAAGAAGTGATAGTTATCACAATTACATGTAGAAATACATACTTTCCTTAGTGACCTCCAGAAATAATACTTCACAACATTTACTAGGTGTTCATCGCAAATGTCAGGGGGGATGACATTTTTAAATGAGCCAGTCAACGCGATCCTTAAACTGGGACAATTCAGACGGAATGTGTGTTAATAAAAAATATCTGGTCTTAGTAATTTTTGCCGATAGTGCTGATAAACTTCAACTGCAAATGGAAATACTTAAAAGAGTAATTTTCAAAGTAGCCCTAAAAATTAACTGTAAAATGACCAAGGTAATGTATAATCAAAATACAGAAAAGGAAATATTGCATATTAACAATGAAGGCACAGAAGGAGTTTATGAATTTTTATATTTAGGTCAGCTGAAGGCAACAACTGGATGGACAACAAACAATACGAACAGAAAAGTACAAATAGTACTTTAGGTTGTTGTTGTGGTCTTCAGTCCTGAGACTGGTTTGATGCAGCTCTCCATGCTACTCTATCCTGTGCAAGCTTCTTCATCTCCCAGTACCTACTGCAAACTACATCCTTCTGAATCTGCTTAGTGTATTCATCCCTTGGTCTCCCTCTACGATTTTTACCCTCCACGCTGCCCTCCAATGCTACATTTGTGATCCCTTGATGCCTCAGAACATGTCCTACCAACCGGTCCCTTCTTCTCGTCAAGTTGTGCCACAAACTCCTCTTCTCCCCAATTCTATTCAATACCTCCTCATTAGTTATGTGATCTACCCATCTAATCTTCAGCATTCTTCTGTAGCACCACATTTCGAAAGCTTCTATTCTCCTCCTGTCCGAACTATTTATCGTCCATGTTTCACTTCCATACATGGCTACACTCCACACAAATAATTTCAGAAACAACTTCCTGACACTTAAATCTATACTCGATGTTAACAAATTTTTCTTCTTCAGAAATGATTTCCTTGCCATTGCCAGTCTACATTTTATATCCTCTCTACTTCGACCATCATCAGTTATTTTACTCCCTAAATAGCAAAACTCCTTTACTACTTTAAGTGTCTCATTTCCTAATCTAATTCCCTCAGCATCACCCGATTTAATTTGACTACATTCCATTATCCTCGTTTTGCTTTTGTTGATGTTCATCTTATATCCTCCTTTCAAGACACTGTCCATTCCGTTCAACTGCTCTTCCAAGTCCTTTGCTGTCTCTGACAGAATTACAATGTCATCGGCGAACCTCAAAGTCTTTACTTCTTCCCCATGAATTTTAATACCTACTCCGAATTTTTCTTTTGTTTCCTTTACTGCTTGCTCAATATACAGATTGAATAACATCGGGGAGAGGCTACAACCCTGTCTCACTTCTTTCCCAACCACTGCTTCCCTTTCATGCCCCTCGACTCTTATAACTGCCATTTGGTTCCTGTACAAATTGTAAATAGCCTTTCGCTCCCTGTATTTTACCCCTGCCACCTTCAGAATTTGAAAGAGAGTATTCCAGTTAACATTGTCAAAAGCTTTCTCTAAGTCTACAAATGCTAGAAACGTAGGTTTGCCTTTTCTTAATATTTCTTCTAAGATAAGTCGTAAGGTCAGTATTGCCACACATGTTCTATTCACATAGAATTGAAAATCAATTATATCTGGATAATTTTTTAAGCATGCAAAGTTATCTGGATGAAATTAAAAGACGAAGAAAAATGGACTGAGATATCTCAACGATTTGAACAGTACACAATGTTCCCTCACTGATTCACAGCTATAGATGGTAAACAAATCAAAACACAAAATCCAGAACATTCAATTTCCTTGTATTTCACTGTTAGTATTATTGGTGCTGTGTGACTCTGATTATTGTTTCATATATGAAAATTCACTGAAAAATCTTTTGATGGCCAGCACAGAATAACAGTCTTTTCATTACATGTATGACTCAGTGCCACCTCTATGTGGTGAGTAGCTTTTCATATTGTTGAAAAATCATTGTATCTACCAAAATTATGACCGTTAATGGAAAAACACCATATGGCACTCCCTTACGTGATTGTAGGCAGGGCTTAATTTTGGCCAGAGAAAGCTGGAATGGTTTTCCAGCACCTCCCAGAGATTTTTTTTTTTAAAAGTCTCTGGACCAAGTTGGCATTAGAGATTTAAAATAATATATGTGTATTAAATAGCAGCACAATTATTATTTGAACTGCGCCAGCAATGGTGAATGTGACAAATGGTGACCAGTGTGATGCAATGGGCAGGTGTGTGTGTGTGTGTGTGTGTGTGTGTGTGTGTGTGTGCGCGCGCGCGCGCGCGTGTGAGGGCGCGCGCAGCAACCATTTTAAAACTGGAAAGGAGGGGGGGGGGGGGGGGTCTGAGAGGTGGCATGGGATTGTGTGGTTGAAGAGGTGCATTCCAGCAACTAAAATTTTAGAAGTTAGGCATTGATTGTAGAAAACAGCAGACTTATGAAAAAAGATTGAACTTTCAGCTAAATATGTTGAGTGTACTTTTGGTACAACATGTAGTAAGTGCAGAATACTACACTGCCCAAGAGACATCAGTGTGAATTGTGCTCAACACATTGTAAAAGTGATTACAGTACTTCATAACTGTGTTCGACATAGAGAAGGATTTCTACACAAAGACAACTTGGAAAGATCTATCTCCCCAAAATGGCCTAACCACTTCATAAGCAGACAATATTCTGTCTAAATTAACCCACTACTTTTTGAATGAAGATGGACTCGAATGTACAGATTTTACCTTATGAACAAAAGTACATTTGTTACCAATGAAGTTTTTCTTACCCATATTTTCCCCTTTATCTTGAGTTATTTCCCTCACAGAAGATGAAAACCAATTCTTCTCACACTCACTATCTAAAGATTTAATTTTTTTTGGTACCCTTCTGATGTCATATTCTATATGGCCTTTCTTTTCTAGTACATCAGTTAGTAGCTCAATGTTAATATCTCGCCTTCAGTTTCACTCATTTTTCTCAACACTCAACAAAGAAAAATAATAGTAACACACAGAAAATGTGTCTGGTCATGATGGAAATACATGGTCAACTGAGCAGCACATGGGCGCCATATACTTTTCTAACCCTGCGGCAAGGCGTGTTCATCTGCGTCTAGAGAATTTTTCCATGAACACCGCATTAATGTCATCAGCATTCATATGGTAAGTTGAAAGTTGAATGATAGATGGCTAAATGTGTGATTTGAAAACATGACTTAGATTTCCATCACTTGAACTTAGCCTAACAGAGTATTGAAGGCTCTGACGTACGGTGGTGAGACATAGACGTCTAATACAAAAACCATTCAAAACCGGGGGTTTCCAAGTGAGCAGTGGAGAAATGCACATAGGGAATTATGAGATGAGAGAGGAAAATAAACAATAGGGTGGAGGGGAAGACATAAAAGAAATGACTGCAATGAAGTGGGCGCGATATGTATCCATATGCAAATGGAAGGTGGATGGACGGAGGAAGTTCTTACTTGGATTTTAGGAGGTTAGAAAAACCCCCACACTACAATCTGAAGGTAGGTGGGTAGACAATGTTAGAAAATGTGCAATAAAAAAGTCTAGGTGTGGCCTTCGCCCAGGAATGGATGCCAAACTGACAATTATATGTATTCCATGAAATGTTAAGGTGGACAGCTAACTTTTCAGTATATCTGACAATAATATCACTTTTCAGTTCAAAACTTTAAAACATACTCCACACTCATTATATCACCATTTAGAGTAGATAATCGATATTCTGCTTATTGCTACACTGTTAGTTTTTAGAACATTGTAAATGCAGTTAAAGTGTGACATGCTTTAGTTGGTAAAGCATGAATAACGTACGTGTTATAGAACAGCATGCTATTATTAGCTGAATTCCTTCCACTTGAATGTTAGTAAGAAGGTGTGCCACAGTTGAGAAGCTGGCTTAAACAAATTATGAGTTGTTACTCTCTGTGTTCTGAGAATACTTGCTGGTAGATATGGAGGACTTCACTCTGTTCAAAGTATCTCATTATGTTTCAGTTCCAAACATGTTATAGACTTCAACAAAGCACAATATCAATGATATTGGATGTTAGATTTGTGAATCAATTCTGTTGTCCTCCTCACAGACAGGAGGGAGCTATGCTATTTTCCAATCACTGTGCTTGGTTTTGTTCCAGGGATTTATAGCATATTATAGTTAAAATGAGAGTTTACTCATATGCAGATTCTGTATAAAATATGACAGAAATCCCATCAGGCTCTGGAGCCTTGTTTAACTTTTGTGATTCCAGCAGTTTCTCGATGCCACTAACACTAATATCTGTTCTATCACTCATCTCTGCAGCAGTGTGAGAAGTTAAGTGGTTCACAGCATCAGTATCTACCTTAGCAAAGGTACATTCAAAACCTGAGTTCAGTATTTCTAATTTTGCTTTCCTACCCTTAATTTCAATTCTCATGTCATCCATGAGCGGCCGGACACTAACTTCAATGTCGCTGACAGCCTTTCAATATGGCCAGAATATTTTTGGATTTTCTGCAAGATCTTTCAATAATACTCTGCTACGATAGTCACTGAAGACTCCACATGAGATCTTTCAATAATAATCTGCTAGGGCAGTCACTGAAGACTCCACATATGTCCCTCATGACAGCTAGAACAGTTTCATTCAGTGTCTCTCTTTCTATGGCCATATGCTTTGTTTTACCCTGTTACACATAAATAATTGTTTCTCAGAAGGTTGTTTATAGTAATTATATATAGCATGGATCGTCCCTCCCATCATGAACTGTTCTACTAGATACACATATATCCAGTGTCTGCTCCACAATTCTTTTAAACTTAAGCCATATTTCTTCTACATTCTCCTGTCTGGAGATGTGATACAACTGCCTCTTATTCAACTTAACACCACAGGAAAAGACTTCCTTACATTTAAATTTATATTAGATGCTAACAAATTGCCCATTTTCATATGTGTGTTTCACTTTATGGTCATTCTGTGTTTTACATCCTCTTTACTTCAGCTCTCATCAGTTATTTTGCCACCCAAATGCCACAACTCATTTAGCACTTTTAGTGTGTCATTTCCTAATCTAAAATCCACAGTATCATCTGATTTCATTCGACTATATTCCATTACTATTGGGTGTTTCTTTTTTAGTTCATCTTATAACCTCTTTTCAAGATTATACATTGCCATCAACTCCTCTTTCAAGTTTTTTGCCATCTCTGACAGAGTTACTATGCCTTGGCAAACTTCAAAATTTTAATTTATTCTTCCTGAAATCCAATCCCTTTTACAAATTACACCCTCTCTTACATGATCCCTATTTCATTTCGTGTTGCTAACACTGTACTCGCCTGACCAGAAATTCTATTTTTCATACCACAGCATTTAACTAATTTTCACTATACCTAACATGGACCTATCCATTTTTTCCCAAGTTCCCTATCTACCTGTTTGGTTAAATTAACCATATTCCATGGTCTGAAATGTAAACTAGCAACTCAATGTGTGCAGTTTATTACTGCTGAATGAACAACACACTGTTAACAATAACAACTTCAAAATTATTTTATATCTGCTGTACTACTTACCTATAAGATAATAAGTGAGCACTTAACAATCCTCCTATAATGCGAATATTGGTTTCAAACACAGATACATTAATATTTGCATCAAAATTGGCATGAGTGGTGACTATGTTCACAACTCGCTGGAATTCTGTGTAGTTTCCCATAACAGCCAATGTATCAAGAGCATCAATCAGTGTCAATGAATAACTGCAACAGTGACACAAAGTTGAGTTTAGTATTAACAAACAACAAAAGAAAACAATTACAAGAATATTTGAAAGTTGCTGACAGATTAAAGCTGAGTGCCTGAATGGGGCTCGAACATGAGACTTTTTCCTTTCAGGGTTAGTGCTCTAGCAACCCACAACCCACCTGCAAAGCTTCGCTTACACCATACCTCTTCTCTAACCTTACAAACATCACAAGAAGTTGTTCTACACACTTTGTGGGGCTAGCACTCTTGGAAAAAAGGACACTTAACAGAATTTTAAGACAAGTGCTGTGCTTGTACCACTGTTGGCTAAAATGAAGTGCAAATCCTAAGATAATCAGTCTTTCCTATCAGCTAGTAAGATGTCATGTTGTTTCTGTGGTAGTCAGAAGACAGGCTAGATGCAGTTCTTCACGCTAGTCTAGCATATAAAAGCCTCTTCATCTCTGCGTAACTACTGCAACCTACATCCTTTTGAACCTGCTTACATTATCAAATTAAAGGTTCCTTGATGTCACAGAATGTGTGCTATCAACAGATTCCTTCTTTTACTCAAGTTGTGCCAAAAATGTTTTTTCTTCTGTTGATCACTCATGTTTCATTTCTGTACTAGGTTACTCCAAACAATTATTTTCTGAAAAGATTACCTAAATTAAGTTTATATGTTATAAACCATTTCTCCTTTTAGAAATGCTTTTCCTGCTATTGCCAGTCTGCATTTTTTATCCTCTGTACTTTGGCCGTCATCAGTTAGGCTGCTGCCCAAATACAAGGGAAAGGGGGGGGGGGGGGGGGGGGGGGGCTCACCGGCTGCTTTGCATGTCCCATTTCCTAATCTAGTTCCTTTAGCATTACCTGATTTAATTAGAATACATTCCATTATGCTTGTTTTACTTTTCTTGATGCTCATCTTATAGCCTCTTTTCAAAACATTATCACATCCATCCAAATGCTCTTCAAAGTCTTAGCCAACCCTGAGAGAACTGCAATTTCACTGTCAGACTTCAGATTTCTTCACCCTGAATTACAGGTAAAATTTGAGGCACACTAGAACGTTTACATAGTTATGGAATTTTTCGCTGCAGGAGGAAACTTTATCAACAGGTAATGCCTTTTTCTGGTTAAAGAAAGCATCACTAATTTTCAGTGCTTGCTTGACAAAAGAATTGCCATGGCCATGTAGTTTATTTAATGACAACTGCTTGTTATCCAGTACTTCCAACTTATCCAGTACTTCCACCCATTCTCCTCCCACTGACAAGCCATCCTCTTACTTAACAGCACAATGATAGCACACTAAGACATAATGGATCTAATTACAGAGCCTCATCACCTTTCTGCCATAGTTGTGTGTTTGTTTTATGTAGTCTTGGATATTTGAAATCTTTTTGTATGGAGTGTATTTTGTTTTTCTGCCTGTACAGTACTGACAGTCAGAATGACAGAAACATTCTGCTATAGTGACTTCTCATCCAGTCCATTGCCTCAATATTGTGTGCAGTTCTGCATCATAATCTGTTAGTACTGTGGGGAGGTAAAACATGAAGTGACATTCAAGGAAAACAATGTAGCAGTGTTGAGTATCACCCTGCTTACATTCAAGAATCTATATAATTATGAAATAGAATTAAAACTGAAGATGAAACAGTTTTTTTGAGTAAAAGATATTTTTGCTTCTCATCAAGTCATGAAGTTTAAAATCACTCCTGGCCTCTG
This sequence comes from Schistocerca americana, assembly GCF_021461395.2. Lineage (NCBI taxonomy): Eukaryota > Metazoa > Arthropoda > Insecta > Orthoptera > Acrididae > Schistocerca > Schistocerca americana. The sequence continues at coordinate 607,181,501 of NC_060121.1, forward strand.
CAGTCACCAGGGCAACAATTTAATCCATCCCTTGCTCATCTCCATATGGTTCAAGAAAAACTGATAACACTAAATTTTGACAACACTCGCTACATACAATTCAGTACTGCCACAGAATTTTACAAGCTACTCAAATAAATAGAAATGAAAAGAAGGAAGTGCTAAGGTTTTGTGATCACAGGTCTCACAATCTTAACTAGAAAGCTCACACCTGGGGACTTACGAAGCACCTCAGTTTGATCAGATTTGCAGGTACACAGCTACTGCTAACTATCTTATTCTGTGTATTTAATTTCGCTAATCAGTTGTGGCATCATTCCTTGGAGAAACTCAACTTACACAGATACTATTTTCAGATTATAGAACCAAGTAAAATGAATTTTTTTCTGTTGAGAAACTATTCCTATTTCACTGAACAGTATCTGCAGACAAACTTATAAAACTAATATTTCAAGTTATATTTTATAAGGAGAAGCAAATAAAAATGACACAGACAGAAACAAGTAAGTAAACTGTTAATTATTTCAAAAGTAATTTCCGTTACTGTTAATACATTTATCCTACTGTGAGAGACGATGGTCAATATTTTAATGGAAAAACCTTTGCGGCTGCCTATGGAACTGTGATTCTACATCTTTGTCTGAAGCAACTCGACAGCAACGAAAGTCTTTCTTCAGGCCTCAAACATGTGGAAATCTTATGGAGAGAGACTGGGACCAAATGGAGGATGTTTTAAGGACTTTCCAGCAAAACTTCAGCAGCACAATAAAAACAAGAGGCACATCAGCTCCAGATAAGTCATAATGCCCTTTTTCTTTGATTGCAAGGGCGCACTGCTCACTGACTTCCAGGAACATAGCGTCTCAACTAATGCACGGGAGACACAGACCCCTTACAAAAACTGAAGAGTGCCACCAAGTCAAAATGCCCACCAATGCCAACATAATTCTGTTGCAGGATAATGCTCATTCACATGCTGTCGAGGTCGTTTCAACAATGCTGCAGAAATTTTGTTATGTCCATGCAGTCGTGATCTCTCACCATGTGATTTCTGTTCTAACTCCACAACACTGTATTTTACTGTGTGAACAGCACACACACGTGGAAGGCAAGGTACAATACAATTAGTAATAACAAGTAGCCAGTGGAGCCTTGCACTCCAACCTATATAGTCATTAGTTCCAACAGAGGGTGCAGCCGGCAGGCTGCACTTACAACTGTTGTCATATTAACAGACTGGATGGCCTCTGGTGGCCAAATCAAGCACAAACTTCACACACAAACTAAGAAGTGGTGCACACACTAATTTGGTACTTACAGCACCCCTCTTCCTTTGTGAAGAAATGAGGACTGAGCTCATATCCATGTCCTCCGTGGTCGACATAGGTTGGTGAGTCATATGATGCACTGCCACTGATACATAATATCAGAAGTAGTGTGATTATAGACACTACAGTGACTGCCCACCTGTGAGAGGCCATACGGTAGGACAGGTGACGCTGGCACAACTTCAATTTCCATGTCCAAGTACAGCCCCGGGGAAGGAGGTTGCAGTTAAGGCAGCAAAACAGGTGGCACTGGATGGGATGGAGGCAGCGGCAGAACAGGTGGTGCTGGGTGTGATGAAGGTGGCAGCGGCGGAGGCATCAGCTGTGAAAGTGTCGGAGCCAGAGTCCTGCTGTAACCCCCAACAGCTGAAGGGGGCACCTACAGCAGAGGAGACATCGGCAGTGGCGGGAGAGAAGGCGAGGGCACTGACCACGATGTAGGAGATGGCCAGGTGGACAGAGGACATGGCAATGGTGGAGGCGCACCCCATACGCAGCTGCCCACATGAGATCACAGCTGGTTAAAGTGTCATGACACCCTCTCCTCAGCCATGTGGATGGTGCAGAGGCATCAGCCACAGGTACTCTCGATTACCGCTGGCACAGATTGTGGCCAGCAGCCAAACCTGCGAGCCAAAACAGCTGTACCAGACCGGAAGCATTGCAGCACTGCTGCTAGAGGATGGCCTAGTGTTGGCTGAAGTAGATGTAGCAGAGTCCAGGGTTGACAACCATGCATCAACTCTGCCGGACTCTTATTGCCAACAGCAGTGAACTTATAAGAACTGAGAGGCTGCTCAAGAGCTACTTCCAGTTACACATCCGAAAAACATTTTTTGATATGCGTCTTAAATGTTTGTACTAGTCATTCTGCTGCCATGTAAAAATGAGGGTGGAAAGGAGGTACCACGACACAGTAACTCCACTTTTTTTAATTTTTTTTTTTCTTATTACAAAAGTTGTTCATGTTCCTGAGATATGAACTGGGGGCCATTTACTGTAATTCACATACACAGAAGACATTCCATTGCAAAAATTTTGGACAAATCTGACATTATTGCCACCGCAGAAGTGTGCAGACAAGGCACCACATACAAACTTAGAATAAGCATCAATTACAACAAGCTAATAGAAGCTCAACAAAAATCCCACAAAATCTACATTAATTTGTTCCCAAGGCTGTTGAGGATCAGGCCATGGTGAAAAAGAATCATGGGAAGTTGCCTGATGGGTGGCACTGTGGGCATACTGCAACCATTACACACACTATTTCCCCATCGATACCTGGCCAAAAAACATGTCTGGCTGCTAATGATTTTGTAGTGACTCACCCTAGTGGTCCACAAGTAATAAGCACATAACCTCACACCACGTGGCAGATGGGACTACAACCCAGGGAGCTGAGGCCTCTGTAGCTAACAGCAGCACTCCACCCCTAAGAGAACAACAATTTTGTAATGCACAATAATTTCTCAAAGTATCAGAAACACAACTCGGAGGTTTGTCTGGCCAACCATGTTGCACAAAAGAAAAAACTTTACTTAAAACATCTAAATGGAAACAAAGTAGTTCCTCTTTATCAAAATCTGGATCCGAATAAACTGGCAAGCGCTATATGGTGTCGGCATTTGCACTTTATGTTGTAGGTTGAAAATGTATTTTGTAATTGTATTGTGACAGGAAAGGAGCCAACCACTGTATGCAATGTGTGGCTTTGTCCGACCAGAACACCAAATGTTAAAAAGAGACACCAGTGGTTTGGGATCTGTGATCACGTGGAACTTACACCTGTACAGATTAGATTAGATTAATACTTGTTCCATAGATCATGAATACGACACTTCGTAATGATGTGGAACGTGTCAGGTTAATAAAAGATGTCTGTACAAGATATTACATTACACAAAATGTTGCATGACACTAATGTTTAAGTTGTTTTTTTTTCCCTTAATTTATATCTAAAAATTCAGCCAATGAGTAGAAGGAATTGTCATCTAGAAATTATTTTAATTTATTTTTAAATGTTAGTTGGCTATCTGTCAGGCTTTTGATGCTGTTTGGTAGGTGACCAAAGACTTTTGTGGCAGCATAATTTACCCCTTTCTGCGCCAAAGTCAGATTTAACCCTGCATAGTGAAGATCATCCTTTCTCCTGGTGTTATAGCTATGCACACTGTTATTACTTTTGAACTTGGCTGGATTATGAACAACAAATTTCATAAGTGAATACATATACTGTGAGGTTACTGTGAGGATCCCTAGATCCTTAAATAGATGTCTGCAGGATGACCGTTGGTGGGCTCCAGCAATTATTCTGATTACACGTTTTTGAGCAATGAATACTTTTCTACTCAACGATGAATTACCCCAAAATATGATGCCATACGAAAGCAGTGAATGAAAGTAGGCATAGTAAGCTAATTTACTGAGATTCTTATCATAAAAATTTGCAATAACCCTAATAGCATACGTAGCTGAACTCAGACGTTTCAGCAGACCATCAATGTGTTGCTTCCAGTTTAACCTCTCATCAATGGACACACCTAAAAATTTTGAAAATTCTACCTTAGCTACAGACTTCTGTTCAAAGTCTACATTTATTACTGGAGTTGTGCCATTTACTGTACGGAACTGTATATACTGTGTTTTATCAAAATTTAAAGAGAGTCTGTTTGCTGAGAACCACTGAATAATTTTGTGAAAAACATCCTTTACAATTGCATCACTTAGTTCTTGGTTTTTGGATGTTATTACTATACTTGTATCATCAGCAAAAAGAACTAACTTTGCATCTTCATCAATGTGGAATGGTAAGTCGTTAATGTATATCAAGAACAGTAAAGGACCTAAGACCGAACCCTGTGGGACCCCGTACTTGATTGCCCCCCAGTTTGAGGAGTCAGCTGTTGTTTTACATTACATGAACCACCTATTTCAACTTTCTGCATTCTTCCAGTTAAGTATGAATTAAACCATTTGTGCACTGCCCCCCCTCAAACCATAATGATTTAGCTTATCTAAAAGAATTCCATGATTTACGCAAGCAAAGGCCTTTGAGAGATCACAAAAAGAAAATCAATGGGTGATGTCCGGTTATTCAGAGCATTTAATATTTGAACAGTGAAAGCATATATAGCATTTTCTGTTGAAAAGCCTTTCTGAAAACCAAACTGACATTTTGTTAGTACTTTATTTTTACAAATATGGAAGGCTACTCTTGAATACATTACTTTCTCAAAAATTTTTGATAGAGCTGTCAGAAGAGAGATTGGGCGGTAGTTGTTGACATCCGACGTATCCCCCTTTTTACGCAATGGTTTTACAATGGCATATTTCAGTCTATCGGGGAAAACACCCTGCTCCAAAGAGCTATTACATACGTGGCTGAGAATCCTACTTATCTGTGGGGAACAAGCTTTAAGTACCTTGCTGGAAATGCCATCAATTCCGTAAGAGCTTTTACTTTTCAGTGAGTTTATTATTTTACTGATTTCAGAGGGAGAGATTGGTGGAATTACAGTTGTTTCAAACTGCACAGGTATGGCCTCTTCTATTAGTAGCCTTGCCTCTTCTAGTTAAGATCTAGATCCTATTTTCTCCACAACATTTAAAAAATGATTATTGAAAATATTTACAATTTCTGATTGTTTGTTAGTACACTTGTCATTCAGTTTTATGGCACTAAAGTCTTCCTGTGCTCTTGGTTGCCCTGTTTCCCTTTCAATAATATTCCAAATTGCTTTAATTTTATTATCAGAGTTACTGATCTCAGACATGATACACATGCTTCTGGACTTTTTAATAACTTTTCTTAGTACCGCACAATAGTTTTTATAATATTGAACAATTTCGGGGTCAGTACTCCCTCTTGCTGTTAGATACAGAGAAACATGACATTTTTTGAGAGCATAGAGATCACCATAGCTTCTTCCCCTATCTGAGAATATGTTTATGAGCAAGGATGGTGCCAAGGCCACACTGAGATGTGTCTGTCACTAACGTGCTGGCCCGGCTGGAAAGTGGCTGAACATGGGGGCTGGTGCAGTTCAGATTTCAATTAGAATGCCCAGTCACAAGCTGGGGCACACCTTTTTTTAAAATAATGTGTGGAGCAGTTGTGGCGCAATAGCAGTGTCTGGTAGTATGCAATGTTTCCTGAAACTGCCTGTAATTCCTTGATGGACGTGGAATGTTGCAATGTGGCAATAGCATCAATATGCTGGCGCAATGGCTTAATGCCTGCATGACACTTCAAAAGTCAAATAAATAATGGATTGTTGAAAAACTGTGTATTGTCCAAATTATACTTTAACCCTGCAGACTGTAAAATAGAAACTGGAGGACGAAGACTCTTTCTTTGTAAAGACACCACACACTATTATGTTATCTAAATAGTTGATGCAGTCTGGAACTGACGCAATAAGTTGCTCTAGAAAGTGTTGAAAAGTAGCTGGCGTGCTTGCTATACCAAATGGCAAACCTGGTATTAATATAGCCCTAATGGGGTATTGATAACTAAAAGATATTTAGATTCCTCATTGAGTGGCAGCTGTAAATACACCTCTGTCAAGTCAATCTTTGAAAAATAATGGCCCCCTCAATAATTTTGCTAACAGCTTATCAGGGTGCAGAAAAGGATAGGTATCAATGACTGACTGCATTAATAGATTTGTTAAAATTGCCAAAGAGTCTTATTTACCAACAGCTTTTTTGACTATCACCAGTGGTGTTGACCATTCACTGGAAGAAATAGGTCAAATAACATCAAGGGATTGAAGACACACTGATTCTCCTTTTACTTGATCCCATACAGTTATGGTACCAGGTGGGCCTGGAAAAAATGAGTGGACAGTCTGTTTCATAATAATACGAAGTTGAAATTCTGTTGTACAACTCAGTCCTGGAGAAAATTGAGAGGAAAATTCAGCACAGAGGACATCCAATTGTTGATCTGGAACTTGATCAGAAACCAAATGCAGTTCATCATTAATAGAGAATACAAACAGTTTAAAAGCACCCAAACCAAAAAGATTTTCAGTGTAAGCAATGTCCACAACTACGAATTTTAAAGAATGAACCACAGCCTTATAAGTCACAGGTACAGAAAACTGTCCAAGAATGGGAATCTGTTGTTTGTTATAACTCACCAGCCTCCGTGATACTGGAGTCAGAGGTGGAGAACCCAAATCCACATAAGTCTGACAATTCAACAATGTTGCTGCATTCTCAATGGTTTGTTAAACACAGGTACTTCAGTGTATACCTCGCTTTGAGACACTGTCATGACTGACACACTGCTCACATACATGTTCATTTCATTTCCACTCACGTTTCTACAGCAGCAATGTGTCCTTTCTTTCTTTGAGTCATTAGTCTTCTGACTGGTTTGATGCAGCCCACCACGAATTCCTCTCCTGCACCAAGCTCTTCATCTCAGAGTAGCACTTGCAGCCTCCGTCCTCAATTATTTGCTGAATGTATTCCAATCTCTGCCTTCCTCTATGGTTTTCAACCTTTGCAGCTCCCTCTAGTACCATGGAAGTTATTCTCTGGTGTCCTTTCATCCTGTTCTTTCTCCTTGTCAATGCTTCCCACATAGTCCTACCCTCTCCAATTCTGCACAGAAACTCCTCATTCCTTACCTTATCAGTCCACCTAATTTTCAATATTCATCTGTAGCACCACGTCTCAAATGCTTCGATTCCTTTATGTTACAGTTTTCCCACAGTCCATGTTTCACTACCATACAATACTATGCTCCAAATGTACATTCTCAGCAATTTCTTCCTCAAATGAAGGCCTATGTTTGATACTTTTCATTGATATCCTTTCACCCTGGATTCTAATTACATTCCTGAACCTTCCTTTTATTTCCAACATTGCTTCTTCAGTGTACAGATTGAAGAGTAGTCCCGAAAGACTACAACCCTGGGTTACACCCTTCTTAATCCGAGCGCTTCGTTCTTGGTCATCCACTTTTATTATTCCCTCTTGGCTCTTGTACATATTGTTTATTACCCCCCCCCCCCTATCTCTCTCTCTCTCTCTCTCTCTCTCTCTCTCTCTCTCTCTCTCTCTCTCTCTCTCTGTCTGTCTCTGTCTGTCTCTCTAGCTTACCCCTATTTTTCCCAGAATTCACCATTTTACAATGTGGAATGCTTTTTCCAGACCGACAAATCCTATGAAAGTGTCTTGATTTTTCCCCTTAGTCTTGCTTCCATTATCAACCACAATGTCAGAATTGCCTCTCTGGTGCCTTTACCTTTCCTAAAGCCAAATTGATCGTCATATAACTTAGTCTCAATTTTCTTTTCTATTCTTCTGTAAATCATTCTTGTAAGCAACATGGATGCTTGAGCTGTTATGCTGATTGTGCAATAATTCTTGCACTTGTCAGCTCTTGCAGTCTTTGGAATGGTGTGGATGATGTTTTTCTGAAATTCAGATGGAATGTCCCCAGACTCATACATTCTATATGCCAATATGATTAGTTGTTTGTTGCCACTTCACCCCACGATTTTAGAAATTCTGATGCAATGTTATATATCCCTTCTATTCTTTTAAATCCTGATTCTAATACTGGATCCCCTGTCTCTTCTAAACTGACTCCAGTTTCTTCTTCTATCACATCAGACAAATCTTCCCCCTTATAAAGGCATTCAATGTATTCTTTCCATCTATCCACTACATTTAACAATGGAATTCCCACTGCATTCTTAACATTATCACCCTTGCTTTTAATTTCACCAAAGGTTGTTTTAACCTTCCTATATGCTGAATCAGTTCTTCCGACAATCATTTCTTTTTCGATTTCTTCACATATTTCATGCAACCATTTCACCTTAGCTTACCTGCACTTCCTATTTATTTCATTCCTCAGCAACATTTTTGCATTTTCTTCTATCATCGATAAACTGAAGTTTCTTCTGTTACCCACGGTTATTTTGCAGTTACCTTCTTTGTATGTTTTTCTTTCCAAATTCTGTGATTGCCGTTTTCAGAGATGTCCAGTTCTCTTCAATTGTACTGCCTCCTACTGCGCTAGTCCTTATTGCTGTATCTATATCTTTTGAGAATTTTAAACCTGTCTCATCATTCCTTAGTACTTTTGTATCCCACTTCTTTGTGTAATGATTCTTCCCGACTAATCTCTTAAACTTCAGCCTACTCTTCACCACTACTACATTGTGATCTGAGTCTATATCTGCTCCTGGGTACACCTTACAATACAGTATCTGATTTTGGAATCTCCACCTGACCATGATGTAATCTAACTGAAATCTTTCCATATCACCCCGCCATTTTCAAGTGTACGGTACCTCCTCCTCTTGTGATTCTTGAACATAGTATTTGCTGTTATTAGCTGAAATTTATTACAGAACTCAATTAGTCTTTCTCCTCTCTCAATCCCAAATTCTCCTGTGACCTTTTCTTCTACTTCTTCCCCTACAACTGCATTCCAGTCCCCCATGACTATTAGATTTTCATCTCCCCTTATGTACTGTTTTACTCTTTTAATATCCTCATATATTTTCTCAATCTCTTCATCTTCAGCCTGAGGCATCTGCATGTATACCTGAACTAACGTTATCAGTGTTGGTTTGTTGTCGATTCTGATAGGAACAACTCTATTGCTGAACTGTTCACAGTACCACACTCTCGTCCTACCTTCCTATTCATAATGAATCCTACTGCTGCTATGCCATTTTCTGCTGCTGCTGATATGACCCTATACTCATCCGACCAGAAATCCTTGTCTTCTTTCCATTTCACTTCACTGACCCCTACTACATATAGATTGAGCCTTTGCATTTCCTTTTCAGATTTTCTAGCTTCCTTACCACATTCTGGCTTCTGACATTGCATGACTCAACTCATAGAATGTTATCCTTTCACTGGTTATTCAAATTTTTTCTCATGGCCACCTCCCCCTCGGCAGTCCCCTTATTACAGCACCAATTACATCTTTCCCAGTGCTTGGGAAACATGGTCCATTTGTGTTGAATGAAGCAGTATGGGCATGAAAGCAGCAGGGCATGAGGATGTCGATGTTGCGACTCAGACTACTATTGTTGTGAACGATGATGATCTATAATATGCTGAGACATCTGTTGGACTGCTGCAATAGCATCTACGTTCCCTTGAGAACTGACTGAAGGCTGGGAGGGGTGAGAGGAACTGATTTCTAAAACTTTGTACCAGGCTTCTATCTGATTGGCTGCAGCCCGTGAAACTTCAGATAACTGAGTTATGTTCAATACTTCCATAAGTGTAGGATTCTCACAATGTAGACCTCACTCTCAAACTTCCCTTTTAACTTCCCTATCACGAAAAAAACATACGATTGTATCAAGAACCATTTGACCAGCACAGGATTCCTTAAGAACACTTGTCACAAAATTATGACAACAGCTAAGTCCATGTAGTTCTTCTGTGTGTGCCCTGTACAACTGTTTTGGCCACTTTTGGCAGCAGTGAAACTCTACATGAATAGCAATAAAGTGAGTATGTTTACAGTGATAGGTAGAAAGTAACTCACACATCTGATCAAAAGAAAGACTTGAAGGTGGTTGTAAGGGGGCGAGCTGACACAATAACTGATACACATGAGGTAAAATCCATGACAAAAAAAGAGCCTTGCAAAAGTTCACGTCTATTACCCCAAATACCTGAAAATGTTGTTGCAGATATTTTTTGTAACCATCCCAGTCTTCTGCTGCAATGTCATATGCTGGAAATGGCGATGGATATGTTGTTGGTGGGGCAGCAGGTTGTAAGCACTGCCTCCAAAGAAATTATACTGAAAAGACCAATGAGTAAACTGGAACATGTGGAGTCAAGTACCTTTCTTATCGACAAAAAGTGTTCTAACCCAAGAACACTGTACTTATATGCTTGAACAGTACAAAAATATGAAAGCAAGGTACAATACAATCAGAAATACACAAGTGGCTGGGAGGGCCTTGTGCTCCGGCATATGTAGTAATTAGTTCCAACAGGGGGTGCAAACAGCAGGCTGCACACGCAAATGCTATCACTTTAGCAGGCTGAGTGGCCTCTAGTGACCGAATTGAGCACAAACATTCACATGCACTATAAGTGGCACATACACTATATTGGTAGTTACAGGATTTACCATACTTTTGGAGTGTCGAAGAAAGACATTCGTGGTCATCAATTTCCTTCGGAGAAGAGGTATACACTGGTTACAATTGTGGTTCCACAGGCAACTGCGAACATTTTTCCATATTGATTGTCTTGTCTCAAAGTGGGATAAATTTATTAACAGTTACAGCAATCACTTTTGAAATAATAGATAGTTTTACTTACTTTTTTCCACCTGCCTTGTTTTGATTTGACAGGCCCTTACAATTAAAGTTAGCACTTCAACACAAAAATATTTCACAATGTTACATCAAACAACGGAAAATCCAGGATGGAATGTAACAATATCGTGAAAAGGCAAGATGCTACTCACCATACAGCAGACGTACCGAGTCGCAGATAGGCACAACAAAAAGACTCTCACAAACATAGCTCTCGACCAATAAGGCCTTTGTCAAAATTAGACGACAAACACACACATACACACTCACGCAAAGGCAACTCTTACACACACACAATTGCAGTCTCAGGCAACTGGAGCCACACTGTGAGCTGCAGCACCAGTGCATGATGGGAATGGCGACTGGGTGGGGGTAGCGAGGAGATGGATACTAGGGGTAGGGGTGGCAGACAGTGGTTGGTTGGTTTAAGGATTAAAGGGACCAAACTGCAGAGGTCATCGGTCCCTTTTTCCAAAATACTAAAAATACCCACAGAGAATAAAAAATGGTCAACAGAATAGGAGACAGACGACACAGAACAAAAGAAACATAGACAAGGACCAGACAAAACGAAATAAAATCACACGGAGTGTGACGGTGGTTGGCCGACCATAGGAACAAAAAAAGGGAAAAGCTAACCACCGAAAACACATTAAAAACTTAGTTTAAAACCGTAGGCCAAAGGCCAGAATCAACACAAAACAAAATAAAACAGAAACACTCAGATTAAAGAATAAAAACTCCCTGCCCTAATAAAACGTAAAACTAAGGCAGCCATAACAGGGTCATCAGATAAAACGGCAGGGAGCGTATCAGGCAGCGCAAATGTCTGCCTGACCACAGCTAAAAGGGGGCAGGCCAACAGAATGTGGGCCACTGCCAAAGCCGCCCCGCAGCAACATACAGGAGGGTCCTCCCGGCGCAGTAAATAACTGTGTGTTAGCCGGGAGTGGCCAATGCGGAGCCGACAAAGGACGACTGAGTCCCTGCGGTTGGCTCGCATGGATGACCGCCACACAGTCGTCGTCTCCTTAATTGCACGGAGTTTATTGGGTGTGATCCGATCGCGCCATTCAGCGTCCCAAAGCGCAAAAACTTTTCGGCTGAGGACTGCCCGCAAATCAGTCTCTGGGAGGCCAACATCCAGAGATGGTTTACACGTGGCTTCTTTCGCCAGGCGGTCAACATGTTCATTGCCCGGGATACCGACATGACCGGGGGTCTACACAAAGACCACAGAGCGGCCGCAACGCACAAGAGTATGCAGGGACTCATGGATAGCCATCACCAGACGAGAACAAGGAAAACACTGGTCGAGAGCTCGTAAACCGCTCAGGGAATCGCTACAGATCACGAAGGACTCACCTGAGCAGGAGCGGATATACTCTAGGGCTCGAAAGATGGCGACTAGCTCAGCAGTGTAAATGCTGCAGCCAGCCGCCAAGGACCGTTGTTCGGAATGGTCCCCTAGAGTTAGCGCATACCCGACACGACCAGCAACCATCGAACCGTCGGTGTAAACAATTCCAGAGCCCTGATACGTGTCCAGGATGGAATAAAAGCGGCGGCGGAAGGCCTCTGGAGGGACCGAGTCCTTCGAGCCCTGTGCCAAGTCGAGCCGAAGGCAAGGGCGAGGAACACACCTCGGGGGTGTACGCAGAGGCGCCTGGAAAGGAGGTGGAACAGGGAAAAACCCAAGCCCGCAGAGAAGCTCCTTGACGCGTACGGCGATCGGACAACCCGACCAGGGCCGACGGTCCGGCAGATGGACGACCGACTGCGGGAACAGGACACGGTAATTTGGATGCCCGGGCAAGCTAAAAACATGGGCAGCATAAGCAGCCAGTAATTGTTGGCGTCGTACCCGCAGTGGAGGAACACCTACCTCAACAAGGATGCTGTCCACAGGGCTGGTGCGGAAGGCACCAGTGGCAAGTCGGATCCCGCTGTGTAGTATTGGGTCCAGCACCCGCAACGCAGAGGGGGATGCTGAGCCATAAGCCAGGCTCCCATAATCCAGACGGGATTGGATTAACGCCTGGTACAGCCGCAACAGGGTAAATCGGTCGGCGCCCCAGCGGGTGTGGCTCAAGCATCTCAGAGCGTTTAGATGCCGCCAACACGCCTGTTTAAGCTGCCGGATATGAGGCAGCCAAGTCAACCGGGCATCGAAAACCACCCCCAAAAACCTGTGTGATTCCACCACTGAAAGAAGTTCGCCGGCAAGGTAAAGCCGCGGCTCCGGGTGCACAGTGCGTCGCCGGCAGAAATGCATTACGCAGGTCTTGGCTGCCGAAAACTGGAACCCATGAGCTACAGCCCAAGACTGCGCCTTGCGGATAGCACCCTGTAGCTGACGTTCAACAGCTGCAATGCCAGTAGAGCTGTAATAAAGGCAGAAGTCGTCAGCATACAGGGAAGCAGAGACAGAATTTCCCACGGCCGCAGCGAGCCCGTTAATGGCTATTAAAAACAGGCAGACACTTAAAACAGAACCCTGTGGCACACCGTTCTCCTGGACGTGGGTGGAACTATATGAGGCTGCGACTTGCACGCGGAAGGTGCGGTACGACAGAAAATTTCTGATAAAGATCGGCAGAGGGCCCCGAAGACCCCATCCATGAAGCGTAGAAAGGATGTGATCACGCCATGTCGTATCGTACGCCTTCCGCATGTCGAAAAAGACAGCGACTAGGTGCTGACGGCGGGCAAAGGCAGTACGGACGGCCGACTCCAGGCTCACCAGATGGTCGGCGGCGGAGCGGCCTTTACGGAACCCACCCTGAGATGGAGCCAGAAGGCCCCGAGACTCCAGTACCCAAGTCAAGCGCCGGCTCACCATCCGTTCGAGAAGCTTGCAAAGAACGTTGGTGAGGCTAATGGGGCGGTAGCTGTCCACCTCCAAAGGGTTCTTGCCTGGTTTCAGAATGGGGATAACGATACTTGCCCGCCACTGCGACGGAAACTCACCCTCGACCCAAATACGGTTGTAAAGGTCGAGGAGCCATCGCTGGCAGTCCACTGAGAGGTGTTTCAGCATCTGGCAGTGGATGCTATCTGGTCCAGGAGCGGTATCAGGACAAGCGGCAAGGGCACTGCGGAATTCACTCTCACTGAATGGAACATTGTACGATTCGGGTTGGTTGGTGCGAAACGAAAGGCTCCGACGTTCCATCCGCTCCTTAATGGAGCGGAAGGCCTTAGGGTAATTCGCAGAAGCGGAACTCATAGCAAAATGCTCTGCTAAGTGGTTTGCAATGACGTCGGAGTCAGTACAAACTGCTCCATTCAGGGAGAGTGCAGGGACGCTGACAGGTGGCCGATAGCCGTAGACGCGTCGAATCTTGGCCCAGACCTGCGATGGAGTGACATGGAGGCCAATGGTGGACACGTACCGCTCCCAGCACTCCTGCTTGCTTTGGCGGATAAGGTGGCGGGCCCGCGCATGCAGCCGTTTGAAGGTGATCAGGTGTTCAATGCAGGGATGTCGCTTGTGACGCTGTAGCGCTCGCCGGCGATCTGTAATCGCTGCAGCGATCTCAGGCGACCACCAAGGCACAGTCCGCCGCCGAGGGGACCCAGAGGAGTGGGGAATGGCAGATTCGGCGGCAGTAACGATGCCGGTGGTGACCGACTGAACCACCGCATCAATGTCGTCGTTAGAGAGAGGCTCAAGAGCGGCAGTGGAGGAGAACAAGTCCCAGTTAGCCTTATTCATAGCCCATCTGCTAGGGCGCCCAGAAGAGTGACGCTGTGGTAGTGACAGAAAGATCGGAAAGTGGTCACTACCACACAGGTCGTCATGCACACTCCATTGGACAGACGGTAAGAGGCTAGTGCTACAGATTGAAAGGTCAATGGCGGAGTATGTGCCATGCGCCATACTGAAGTGTGTGAAGGCACCATCATTTAAAATCGAGAGATCGAGCTGCGACAATAAATGCTCAACGATGGCGCCTCGACCTGTTGCCACTGACCCACCCCACAAAGGGTTATGGGCGTTGAAATCGCCCAATAGCAAGAAAGGGGGCGGCAATTGGGCTATCAGTGCAGCCAGGACATGCTGCGAGACATCACCATCCGGTGGAAGGTAAAGACTGCAGACGGTAACAGCCTGTGGCGTCCACACCCGAACAGCGACAGCCTCTAAAGGTGTTTGGAGAGGGACAGACTCGCTGTGCAGAGTGTGAAGGACATAGAGGCAGACGCCACCAGACACCCTTTCATACGCAGCCCGATTCTTATAATAACCCCGATAGCCACGGAGGGCGGGGGTTCGCATTGCTGGAAACCAAGTTTCCTGAAGAGCAATGCAGAAGAAAGGGTGAAGGCTGATAAGTTGTTGGAGCTCAGCTAGATGGTGGAAAAAACCGCCGCAGTTCCACTGGAGGATGATATTGTCCATGGCTGAGAAAGGCGTGAAAGGACTGGGAAGGCAATTTACGCCGCTTGTTCACTCACTGCCACCGATTCAGTACCCGTACGAGAGGCATCCATGGCGTCCGAGGGACCAGCGAGATCAAGGTCCTCAGCGGACGCTAGAGTCTCGACTTCATCCGCAGACGCAGAGTGCGAAAGGTGCGGTGGGGTTGGTGCCACCACAAGTTCTTTGGCCTTAGAGGTCTTTCTCTTGGACTTCTCTCGCTGAACCTTGGGTTTCACCGGCTGGGAAGGCTTCACCGATTCAGTCTCCGGGACAGAGGAGGATCGTGAAGCCCTACGCCCGGCCGCTGGTGAGGACTTATGCCACTGGGGGCCGTCATCCTTCCCGCTGGTGGAACCCTGTGAAGGGAGGGTCCCAAGGGAACCCTTACGGGCGAGAGTAGCCGAAGAAGTTAGACGCTTCTCCGGCTGAGAAGCGGGGACGGACGTCCCCGACGGGTGGGAGGAGGTTGCTCCTGAGGTAGGTGGTGCAGGAGCAACCGGTTGGGTAGAGCCCCCCACGGGCAAGGGGGCAGGAGGAGTCTTACTGCTTATCGAGCTGGCTGGAAGTCTCGAAACTGATGGGGCTAGCACAGTTGTTGTAGCAGCTGCATAAGAAGATGTCATTCTCACAGGATGGAGTCTGTCATATTTCCTTTTGGCCTCAGTATAGGTCAGCCGGTCCAGGGTCTTATATTCCATGATTTTGCGCTCTTTCTGAAAGACTTTGCAGTCAGGCGAGCAAGGTGAATGGTGCTCCCCGCAGTTGACGCAGATGGGAGGCGGGGCACATGGAGTATCGGGATGAGATGGGTGTCCGCAATCTCGACATGTGAGGCTGGAAGTGCAACGGGAAGACATATGGCCGAACTTCCAGCACTTGAAGCACCGCATCGGGGGAGGGATATAGGGCTTGACGTCACATCGGCAGACCATCACCTTGACCTTTTCCGGTAACGTATCACCCTCGAAGGCCAAGATGAAGGCACCGGTAGCAACCTGATTGTCCCTCGGACCCCGATGAACGCGCCGGACGAAATGAACACCTCTATGTTCTAAGTTGGCGCGCAGCTCGTCATCAGACTGCAAAAGGAGGTCCCTATGGAAAATAACACCCTGGACCATATTTAAACTCTTATGTGGTGTAATAGTAATGTTAACATCCCCCAACTTGTCACAAGCAAGTAACCTGCGTGACTGGGCGGAGGATGCCGTTTGTATCAGTACTGACCCAGAGCGCATTTTAGACAAGCCCTCCACCTCCCCAAACTTGTCCTCTAAATGCTCGACGAAGAACTGAGGCTTTGTGGAGAGAAAAGACTCCCCATCAGCTCTCGTGCAAACTAAGAATCGGGGCGAATAACTGTTACCTCCATCCTGAGACTTACGCTCTTCCCACGGCGTGGCCAGGGAGGGGAACGTTTTCGGATCATACTTCTGAGCATTAAATTGAGCCCGAGAACGCTTAGAGACTGCTGGCGGCTGGCCGCCAGCGAGAGATGATGTACCACACTTCATTGCGGGTCATCCGCCCTGATGCCACCTACTCCGACCAAGGGCCCTCCCCACGGGCGCCACCCAGCCACAGCAAAGGCCACCTGGCAGGATGGCCGTTGCCAGGAGTCCCGATACCCCAGGAGGATAGGCATCTACTCCTTGGCATACGTGGGGAGTTAACGGCGCAGGCATCAGTAGAGCGAGCCCTGTGTTGTCAGGGGGCTACAACCAAGAGGGTACATGGCGGCCCCACCACAACGGACTGGCTACCGTGCTGGATCTTAGGTGCAAAAATGTCCAAGGTCGTCGTCGCAGTTAAAAGAAACACTGCAGAGTGCAGCGTGGTAATCGCACCCAGGGACGTATCCTCACCCAAGAGATCGAAAACGAGCGGGACACCATTGCAACGACGAGAAATCCGGCTAAAGGTCTAATTGCACGACGGATACAGTGCACCATGTAAGGCGCCCTTCCCCAATTGGCTCGCTCTTCGGATAAATTTAGAAAGATGGAGGTCAAACCCGAGAGGGGACCATCACATAAGGCCGAAACATGTGAGACTCCTTTTAGTCACCTCGTACGACAGGCAGGAATACCGCGGGCCTATTCTAACCCCCGAACCCGCAGGGGGGGGCAGACAGTGCCATGCTGTTGAGGAACACACAGGGACGATGTGGAAAGAGGGTGGGGCAGCTATGTGCACTTGGGAGGTTAGACGGAGGGCAGTGGAGAGGTGAGGGGGGGGGGGGGGAGGGGGAAGATAACAGAAAAGGAGAGAAGTAAAAAGACTGGGTGCAATGGAGGTATGAGGGCTGTGTAGTGCTGGAATGGGAACAGAGAAGGGGCTGGATGGGAAAGGACAATGACTAACCCGAGGCTGTAGGGTTACGTGAACATAGGATACATTGCAAGGAAAGTTCCCATTTGCACAATTCAGAAAGGCTAGTTATGGTGGGAGGATCCATATGGTACAGGCTGTGAAGCAGTCATTGAAATTAAGGATTTCATGATTGTCAAAATGCTCAGCAACAGGGTGGTCCACTTGTTTCTTGGCCACAGATTGTTCGTGGCCATTCATGCGGACAGACAGCTTGTTGGTTGTTACACCCACATAGAATCTTGCACAGTGGTTGTAGCTTAGCTTGTAGATCACATGACTGGTTTCACAGGTAGCCCTGCCTTTGATGGGATAGGTGACGTTTGTGACCGGATGTTACATGTTACAGCATTTCACTGTCATTCATTGTTCCCTATCTACTCAACAATTACGTATGTACCATGTCTTGCAACATCTTCCGATTCATTCATAATATAAATGTCTATTGTATTAAAAACTTGAGTTATTTAGTTCCACAGATATTTAGAATGGTTTATGTACTAAAAATTGCAATTCTGAGACTTTTCTGAAAGATCACATATAAAATGTGTAAGACAATATTTTTTTTTCTGTAGTAGAAGAGTGGAACAGAATATTGCCATGAAAGCAACAGTTAAGTATAAAATGCATACAGATAATGAAAACATTATGACACGAACTGCATAAACAAAGCAATCGTTATTAAGATGTCACAATCAATTTCTTTCATAATAAAGCTCTATGGACAGAAGAGGGTTCAGAGCCACGAACGTAAGAAAAGTGGTACTGCCTATCACTGGAAACGTGTAATGCAGTTCAGTGAGTCTAACTTTACATTTTCTTCAACTAGTCTATAGCATGTATTTATGGATAACACCACAAACACAGGGGAAGTGTGTGTTTCAGAATATTTGTGCAACATGGGAGCCTAAGGGAGATTCTTTGGGTGTAGTGCGATAGTGTACACCTTTGAAAACTTGGTTGTGGTGATAGGCTGATCTGTAGTGTCTCTGATAGCATAGGTTGGGCTGGAAGGTGACAATTTGGTTGTGCGCTGGCAAAGCCGTGAATGAAAAATACAAGTCGCAGCAAAGGCTGATTTTTAGCGTACTATGTTTGTGCTATATTTAATTAGTTTTTCATAATACAAAGCAAAACTGCAAAATAAATTCAGAAAACCTATATTAGATGACTGACAAGTTTGTGGTGAGTATTATGATGCAAATTATGTACAAATATCGGGTCAATGGAGGCGTCCGATCCAACCTGTTGGCTTTGACCCATGACTTAAGGGTGTTGTGGTGTGTGATGTCATGAAGGCACGGAGTTTAGTTTATAAGTGTGTTGTGTTTGTAGATGTCGTCTTGTTGCGGATGGTGGTGTCCTCTGGTGGTGTGTGTATGGTCCGCATGTTATGTGGTGTATTGGGTTGATTTGGGTGTTGGTGCTTGAAGTGTGCATTTTTCGGTCGTGACTGTTATAGAAGAATGGAAATTAATTATGGTGAGTTAAGAATTAAGTTTTCGTTGTGTTTATGCTATTGTGTTGTCGTTTGATGTTATTGTTTTGCTGTTTGTAGTGCGGTAAATAGTTTAGTTCAATTTGTCGCTTCTTTCGCTAGGTATGGATATGACTTCTAAGTTTAATGGTGACAGTCTGCGGGCTGAAATGGGGGATGACATGTTGTCCATCATTAAGTTTCTGCAACTTTCTGGGCTTGTGACGGAGATAGTGAAATGCAGTGTATGCAAGCAGAATATGCGAGTTGGGAATTTGTTTTGGTTGTGTGTTTTCTCTCTCTCTCTCTCTCTCTCTCTCTCTCTCTCTCTCTCTCTCTCTGTGTGTGTGTGTGTGTGTGTGTGTGTGTGTGTGTGTGTGTGTGTTGGTGGTTGATGTTTTGGTATTGGCACTTGTGGTTGATTTATGTATGTATCTTAGGGGAAGTAATCTATTTCAATTTTTTTTGTATTGTGAGCTGTTGTTGACTTACATAGGTCAAGGGAAGTGTTAGTTTCCAATGTGTCGTAGCTGTGTGTGCTTTGGTATTGTGAGCTGCCGTCGACCTATATAGGTCAAGGGAAGTGTCCAATTCCAATTTTTGTTGTTTTAGATGTTGATTTAGTGGTATTGACAGTTGTGGTGTGTTTATAATTTTTGGAATAGTTTGTTTTTACTTTGTGGTATTGGCAATTGCGGTTGAGCTAATTAGGTTAAGGAAACTGGCCGATTCCTGGCAATATTGAAAGTGAAGCGGAATTTGGGAATTTTATAGTGTTTTTATGTCATCGTTATGTGTGGTTTGGGATCATGGTGTGTGTCTGTTTGTGTTTATATTTAGTTTGTCCCTACCCAGAAACCCCCAAATTTCCGCACTGGTCCCGTTAGTTTGATTATATTTTTGGAGGGAAATGTCTTTGTTGGTTTTATATGTATTTTCGTGTTTGTTGACGTGTTTATGTAATGACGTCATAGGTGCCATATTGGAGATGTTGAGAATGGTCATTTCTGTCATAATGGTGATGTCATGGGTCAAAGCAGACGGGTGGAATCAGACGCTTCTGTAATCCCCATATATCATACATAAACTACGAAAAATGAAAGGGGGGTCCACTACTTTACTTTTGATGATTCTTTAGTGGTTTTGGTATTCATATTATGGTTTTTCAGTGGATTACAGTAGAACGGAAGATAATTGATCACATTCTTTGACTGCACAGTTCCCTTTGGATGGAGAAACACAAGCAACCTCACTTACACAGGATGAAGGAAATGGGGGCTTCAAGGAAAGAACAGCTCACTGCTAAATTTAACAAGACTTAATGTGGTCCAAGATGGCCCCCACAAAATAATAGTAGTGGTGGTAGTAGTAGTAGTAGTAGTAGTAGTAAGTATTAGTACCAAGTGAGTACATCTATCAATCTATTTGGATATCAGGGAAAACATTAGTAAATGTCTCACTAACAATTCTACCATGGAACAAGAGCCAGTTTGCACTTGAATTTGCCAAGGAAAAACAAACAAAAAATTAAAAAATAAAATAAAAACAAGGGACAAAGTTCTATAATAAATTGCCCAATGAGATAAAAGTGATTACTAAAATACATCTAGGCTACTTAAAAACAACAGCTAAAACATAATGTAATAGTAATGCAAACTACACTGAGATTACTTTTATAATAGGGGTTAATAACAAAAAGGGATAACTAAAACACCCTGTCAGGTAATGCTTTTTCAAGCAAATGTGCAAAGATCTATAGTTCATAACAGTAATGTCAACTGTCATTATTCTGAGATGAAATCTCACTTCTAAGCAGAGATGCATACTCAGTTTTTCAAATAGATTGAAGAGAGGGAATGGAAACACACATGTTCATGGACCTGGATTCACCAGCAGGTGTCCATAATGTGTGCAGTGCAAAACCATGTATTTACCATAAGATCCTTGGGGCAGATTATGTATGATCAAAAAACATTAAACTGCAGAGAGCAACTGAATGAGACAGTGAAGTTGTTAAGACACTAACTTCATGTTAACAAAGACGAAGTTTTGGATAAAGAGGATATTCAATACTAGTTATCGACTTTGACCAGTGACGTAGGAAACAGCGACAACACTGTAAACAATTTGGCGACTATAACGTGATGTCAGTGGTGATTTTTTCTAATAGGCTACACTACAGATCAGTGTATTAAAACAATCAGGTTTTTTGCTTTCACACTCCTTGGCTTTGCCAACTAACATTATGTCACTCATCAAAGTTGATGACTGGCATCAAATATTCCTCTTGACCCAGAGTTTCCTCTATCCAAATGATGGAATATGAGATTTTAATGTCTTGTTGACAGTGCTGTTATTAGAGGCAGAGCACAAGCTTGGATTATGAAATTACGGGGAAGGTAAATGGCTATGTTCTCTGCAAAGGAATCATCTGGATGGTCAAACAATGATTGGAAGTTCAGTCCACCCATACTGATTTAGGTTTTCCTTAAGCTTTATATGGTAAATGCTGAGATGGTTCCTTCAGCAAGACCACACCTAAGCCCGTCCTATCCACATTTAATATTCTGTGTGTTCGCATACTGGAACTTTATTGCCACTGTATGATGATGACTAATCAAGTATTAACACGTATGAAAAAGATAGATTGCTACTTACTGGAAAAAAATGACATGTTTGTTTGCAGACACATGCAACAAAAAGACTGTTATAACTTGAGCTTTTGGCCATAGCTTCTTCAGGAACACACAAGCAGGCACACCTCATGCACACACAATCGCTACCTCCATCGGCTCTCGGCCAGAGGTAGCGGTCATGTATGCATGACGTGTGCCTTTCTGAAGAAGGCTTTGGTTGAAAGCTCAGCGTGTAACATTCTCTTTGTTGTGCCTGTCTGCAACTCAACATGTCATCTTTATGGTGATTAGCAAACTATCCTTTTTTATAACTATTTATATTCCGACCTAGAATTTCTACAGTTTGAAATCATACATCATTATGAGATGATCTCTGGATGAATGAAAACTTAAATAATAATAAAAATAAATAAATAAAACCACATGGTGACAAACTGAACATCAATTTGGAATAGTGGCCATTTTTCCATGTTTAAGAACTCATCCATATGTCATCCACGAGAGCAGAATAGGTCATCCAGTTAACAATTGATTTCTGCTGATATAGGGTCTACACTGAGACAATAATAAAGTAATTAATATATTGCAATCCTGGACCATCTACAGTTTTTGTAAGTTCCTTTCACGTCCGTTATTTACTTCCATATCAGTAGATTCATTATTCTTTGTGTATTTCTAACTACAGTCACCGAGGTACCTAAATAATGGTTCTGTATGGAGTGAACTATCTATAAGCTATGAACCCAGATGAAAGAATGTAACAGGAGGACGCAAAATGTAATTATTTACCTGCCCCATGTGTCCATTCCATCGCAGCTGAGTGGGCGTAGTTCGTCATATGGGTATGCATACCGCAAATAACTGTCATAGGCATGTTGAAACATCTGTCGAACTTCCTCCCTGTATATGTATCATAAAAAAATTCGACGTCGTTACAAATTTAGCGAGTTCTAGATTAAAACACTACTTTTAAAACTTTAATGTCTGCAATCACTAACCGTAAAACTTCCAAATCCTTCTTCTCATATTTCCTCAAGGAAACTACACTATCCGCAGTTAGTAATATTGTGAAACATAAATATATGCCACTCACAATGTACTTCACATGTGACATTTTAACAGTATTGGAGATGTTACGGTCCAAACAACCAACACATGTCTCACACGTTAGCACACACTGCTGTAAAGCAATACTTTACTGTACGAGGTAGATAGGAACAACAATCAAGCTACATTGTAATTCAGTAAGTATTGCGAACGCAAATTCAAGAGTTTCTATAATAGCTGTGCGTGGTTTCTGCTAATTGTGTAGAACCGCGTATCTCTTTAGCACAGTGTGACACTCGACGTAAATCACAGGTATATATTGTTTAATATGATCTGACTTTATGTTTTCCTACACGTACTGTACCGCTAAATAACAACTGACATATGAAGTTGGTGCACATTGCAGTTCTAGTCGATCTTTCGGGTCGACTGTCGTATGTTATGCTTCCCTTAATGTAAACATTAAGAAGGAAACAGTGTTGACCGGCTGGGCATGCTATGGATGTGTGTGATGTTTCTGTTGTATGTAGAAAACATCGTTAAGGTTGTTAAAGCGTGCGTTCATGTTATTGTTGCATACTAATTAATGAATGCTGTATAGTGAAACTGTGATAATACTTGTA
Organism: Schistocerca americana; assembly: GCF_021461395.2. Lineage (NCBI taxonomy): Eukaryota > Metazoa > Arthropoda > Insecta > Orthoptera > Acrididae > Schistocerca > Schistocerca americana. Next base: position 607,204,734 of record NC_060121.1, read on the forward strand.
GTACCAGGAAGGTAGGACTTTTATGTAGAGAAAACACATTTATGCAAGCATGTCACAGAAGGGCCAGAAGAAGCCTTCAGAGGCATTGAAAAAGGAGGACATACTGCAGGCAGTGTTAATAACGGATGATTTCAGTGCAGCTTTTGAACCGATAACATTTTACAAACCAGCCGTAAGTGTTACCATATGGACTAGCATTAATGTAAATTGACATCTTTTGACAAATTAAAATAATGTTTAACCGTTTCTGTTTAGTCACTCCTACCATTGGTCAATACAACTCTCCTGGATTACACATTGGAGTTCTTAGCACTTGGTGGCGTTCAAGAAGTGATAGTTTTCTGTTGTTCTCATACAGATGAAATAAAAAACCATATAAAGTAAGTAAAAGTTGTGTAATAGTTTTTAAATAATATCACTGGAGAGGTAACAGCCTACAGATCTGTCAACAAAGATGATGGGAGTCAACACCATTCACTGTAAAATTATATGCTGCAGAGAAAACAATTACATGCACCAAGGTAAAGTGGAGCCTCTGGTCCACTCTCATCCAGTCAGTCCCCCATTCCCCCAACCTTCCTTTACCCTCTGTTCATACACACCTAATTCCAGCGACTCACAAGGAGGGAGCAGCAACTTGTAAATAAAAGAGGGTCAACCCAAGCATCATGAAATTTTGCCTGAAGACGATGAATGTGGCACTTATCTAGTGTATGTCATGGCATTTCAACATTGTCACCTTGCCTTTTCATTGAGTGTAGGGCTTCCCAATATAGGGATGGATATAGAAATCGCTGCAAAGCATTTCCGTAATAGTTCGTTGGAGTATTTGAAAATTGAATTTCAGCTGAAAGTAATTTTACATTTATGATCGATATTTGGCTGTCACTTATACAAAGCGAATGAAAAATGTATTATGCTTCTTATTGATTACACTCATAAAACTGTTGCAGGAAAAGCAAGTGGAATGACAGCCTGTCTCCCATAACTATATCAGTTATAATATCTGAAGGATGTAGATCACTGGGGGATGCAATGAGAGACTTGGATGCAAAAGGAGTAATAAGAAGTGACTTCATTCTCCTTTTTGGTACCACTGTGGCCAATCTCCATTTTCAACAAGCTCTGGAAATACATAGGTACAGCATATCATACAGTTCTAATGTCATTAGGTATGTCCTTCAAAAAACAAAAAATTAAAACAGGAAAATGTTGCTTAGGAAGTTTCAGAAGCAAGACAAAGGAGCAGTTATGACATTATTGTATAAAGAAGCCGGTCCAAAGCACAAGTCTCGCTCACGAGAAGATGAAACGGTAATTGCTGTTGACCACACTACCAGCAGAATTGTGTTCCACCAGAAGGTGGGACAGTTAAAAAGGATCAACTTCCCATTGGTAAGAACATGAAAGGCTCATATCCTCAACTTTTATAAAGTTTACAAGGTATCTTATCTTTTATTAATATATGTGTTCTACAACTGAGAAGTATTACAATACTGGTTTAACAAAGTCACACTGAAAAGGTATGATCAAGTTAGGCATTACAGTCTTCAGTGGCTAGAGTGTGTTATTGGTTCCTCCTCTCCCCCCTTCTCCAGTCCGTGAAATCTTTGGTGTGGCAGTTCAAACTCATTGATTCATTCTGTAATTTCCTCCACAACCTGAAAGTGCCTTGTTGTGCTAGGAAGACAAGTATACATAAGGCAATCTTGTACCTAGAGCCATACATGTTTGGGGGGGGGGGGGGGGGGATGTAGAGACATTAGTATTTTGTTACTCAGTTGGTTACAAGTTCTGTAAAGAGTTAGACAATCCATAGTTGGAGGGAACTTGGCAACCATAAGAGAGGTGAAGGACTTTTCATGTTTTTTGTCTTCAGCACTTTTTGTGAGGTAAGCACTATCAATTTTTACATTGTGTACCACACAACTTAGAATTTAATTATTAAGTGTTCATAAATTGTAGTTTTAGGTTGTCTAAGAATTTGAGGTTATTCCAATCATATTTGAATATTATTGTAAACATCTATAATGGGGTGAACCGTATAGCAGTGGTTGGAACTAAAGAGATCATGAGGGCATTGGTCACTGCCAGTCATCAACATGCATGATCTGCACTTAAGTAGATGCTGCCGCATCTGTGTCGTGAGGCCTTGTGTATTGGTGCCCTGGGAGTGACATGGCATTCTGGAAGCCACTCTAATTTGACCAGCTTCTGCATGACAACAGCTGCTTTGATCATTGCCTCTGTTCCAAAATATTTCTGCTTGACACACAAATGTGGACACTTCCATAAAATCAGCTGGCAGCAGCTAAATTTGAACATCTGCTACACCAGTTGTTATTGTCGAATAGCAGAGTGTCAATGTGGTGTCTGGTGTGTGTTAGAAAGCTCTGTGCCAATGTCACATGGCCTCAAATCACTGTCACAGCATCAAAATCTGAGCTCTCAGGCACTTTGCGGCCTTCATCAAACTATGACATGGGGGTCTAGCCATTCGCATCTCTGTTGAGGTACTAATGTAGGACCCCTTCACTTTGAGTCACTGGGGCAGAACACTGTCTGACATATTCACAGTGGACTGGCCACACAAAACTGGTATGCTATGGGCCAGGTAATGCAAGCCTCCCCTTGACACAGTAGCCATAGTGGAGGCGCATCCTCAGTACTGTCACATATGGGGGTGGGTTGGAGATGCTGGGCCTGTGTATTTACCTTACTCGCCATAAATACCAGCAGCTTAGATGTCCAATGATGTTAAACAAACAGCAATGAACAAGTTCTTGTATCTATGAACTGTCTTCTCCTGCTGCACCTGCATCCATCTTCTGCAGAGTATCGCCACTCACACCCAGCCATCCTAGAAACCCCATTATAATTGATGTCAGATGTGTGTCTTCTCCTCCTACCTCATTGTAATTAGTGTTACAAGAACTGCAGAATATGTCACAGGGTAACTTCCTGTAGACAGCAACCACTTCCATGGTTCTATAGTAAGAGACATCCTACACAGCAGTATGTTTAAGTGCCAATTTTAGAGTTTTTTTTTTTTTTCATTTTGTGTATGTGTGTGTGGGGGGGGGGGGGGGGACACACCTGTATGGTTTTTTTGCTAGTCTTTCTTTGTGCTTTTTATGTTATTTTGGTACACTGCAGACTTGTGTTGCTATTAAGTAGCCAGTATGGATAAACAAGTTTTGGCTTAAGATGCTGTTCAGCATGTGATAAATCAAGTAGCTCAGTCCCAAACAGAAATAGGATGACTAAAAAAGAAAGGAGAATAGGTAACGGTCACATCCTTGAGCACCTATCCTTGACACTTAAACTGCTTTGTTGCTTACCCCATTTACCAGGAAATTGGGGAAAGATATGTTTGTGTTTTTTGACTGTTTAGGTACAGCTTTCAGGTTGGGAAATTGGAGTAATGAACAATTAATGAGTGTAGCTAAATTGAAGTTAGTTGGAGATGGGAGGGCATGTGTGATGTGCCATGAAAAATTAAGAGAAGCAAGGTCATTTGGAGTCTTGAGGGAAGGATTAATAGAGAAATATAGGAGGAAAAATACATCAAGATACTACTGTGAGCAGCGAAGGGGATGTTCTGGAAACATGAGGAATTGGTAGAAAGTTTTGTGGACTGCATTCACAAAATTAATATCTATACATGTGAACTCACTGAGGATGATAGTGCGAATAAGGCCATATTACAGAAGATGAAAAAAGAGCATGTGATGTGTTTTTACCGGGTGTCCTGCCAGAAATGTTATGTAAGGTTTGTAGGGAATTACAAAGACTCTAAGTGAAGCAGTAGAGACTGCAATAGCTCTTCTTGAAATTGATGTGGTCACCAAACAATGGGAAAAGAAAGTATTATTTACTACAGATATCAAATGTTTTAGATGTGGTTGTATTGATCATATGAAGACTAATTTCAGAGAACAGCAGTGTCGGGTATGTAAATGTTTTGGACATTCTGAATGGAATTGTATGAACGAAAGTTTGCAGAGGTAGAGGAGGTGGTTACAAGTCAGACCTCATACCCTACCATTAAATGGTGCAGGGGCAATGTGTCCATTTCACAGTGCAGTGTAATGGTAAACACAGATCACTTCTGTGAAGAATCAGCGGCATACTTTTTTCTGGCTGGTTAACGCAAAAGAAAAGTTGGGAAAATTCTTATTAGATATGGTATCTCAGGTGTCTGTGGCATGTAGGAATGTACTTGGTAAAGTATAACTAAGTCTGCCACACTGGAGATGAAGCAGTGTTGTTGGGGAGCATTATGAGCACATAAATATCGTAGAATTCTGAATGGGAGGGAGAGTAACTTCCAGGTTATGTAGACGTTTTCCTTGTGATTGGCAGTGGCTACAAAGTTCTATTTAGTTCGTATTTCCTGGTTTCGCATAATGCCAAAAGCAGCATATACTAGATCTAGATGGAACACTATTTCATCACGGTTTTATGACCGGAAAACCACTACTGTCGCAATGATCACCCCCCAAGGCCAGAAGCAACCACCTAAACTGCGACAATGGCACAGGGTGACATGCCAAAAGACAATGGAAAATTAAGCTGGCAGTGGAAAATCCAGGATGGAATGTAACAATACGAGAGATGGAAAGTTACTACTCACCATATAGCGGAGATGCTGAGTCGCGATAGGCACAATAAAGAGATTCACCCAGTCATAGTTTTCGGCGATTAAGACCTTTGTCAGCAGTAGACACACACACATACATGCACACACACACACGCTTACGCAAGCGCAACTTGCACACAAGTCTGCAGTCTCAGAGAGCTGAAACTACACTGCGAGCAGCAGCACCAGCGCATGATGGGAGTGGCTGCTGGGTGGGGGTAAGGAGGAGGCTGGGGTGGGGAGGGGGAGGGATAGTATGGTGGAAGTGGCAGACAGTGAAGTGTTGCAGTTTAGACAGAGGGCAGGAGAGAAGGTGTGGAGGGGGGAGGGGGTAAGTAGCGGAAAGCAGAAAAATAAAAATAAATTAAAAGACTGGGTGTGTCGGTGAAATGACGGTTGTGTAGTGCTGGAATGGGAACAGGGAGGGGGCTGGATGGGTGAGGACAGTGACTAATGAAGGTTGAGGCTAAGAGGGTTATGGGAACGTAGGGTGTACTGCAGGGAAAGTTCCCACCTGTGCAATTCAGAAAAGCTGGTGCTGGTGGGAAGGATCCATATGGCACAGGCTGTGATGCAGTCATTGAGATGAGTGGTATGATATTTGGCAGCGTGTTCAGCTACAGGGTGGTCCACTTGTTTTTTGGCCACAGTTAGTCAGTGGTTGTTCATGCGGACAGACAACTTGTTGGTTGTCCTGCCTACATAGAATGCAGCACAGTGGTTGCAGCTTAGCTTGTAAATCACATGACTGGTTTCACAGGTAGCCCTGCCTTTGATGGGATAGGTGATGTTAGTGATTGGACTGGAGTAGGTGGTGGTAGGAGGCCCCATTGTGGCCGGGTACTGTGCCCCCACTGAGAGAATCTCTGCTCTCGTAGATCAACACCTTCAACCTATTACCCGGAACCATTTCCTCGACCCACTCTCCACAGTTCCTCTCCCTTTACCACATGGTGCCCTGCTCACCACTATTGATGCCACCTCCCTGTACACTAACATTCCTAATGCCCATGACCTTACTACTATCGAACACTACCTTTCCAGTCGCCCTATGGGTTCCAAACCAACAACCTCCTTTCTAGTCTTCATGATCAACTATATCCTTACCCACAATTACTTCTCCTTTGAAGGCATTACCTACAAACAAATCCACTGTACGGCTGTGGGCACCCACATGGCACCATCCTATGCCAACCTGTTCATGGGCCATCTAGAGGAATCCTTCCTAAAAACCCAGAATCCTAAACCCCTCACCTGGTTCAGATTCATTGATGACATCTTTGCTATCAGGATTGAAGGTGAGGACACCTTATTCACATTACTCCAGAACCTCAACAACTTCTCCCCCATTTGCTTCACCTGGTCTTACTCAACCCAACAAGCCATCTTCCTAGATGTTGACCTCCACCTCAGAGATGACTACATCAGTACTTCCATCCATATCAAACCTACTAACCACCAGCAATACCTCCACTTCGACAGCTGCCACCCATTTCATACCAAAAAGTCCCTTCCGTACAGCCTAGCCACCGGTGGTCGTCGCATCTGAAGTGACAAGCAGTCTCTCTGTAAATATACCGAGGGTCTCACAGAAGCCTTCACTGACCGTAATTACCTTCCGATCCTTGTACAAAAACAAATCTGTCTTGCCTTATCTTTCCAGTCTCCCACCACCTCCCAAAGTCCCACAGTCCGGCCACAGAGTAGCATTCCCCTTGTAACTCAGTACCATCCAGGACTGGAGCAACTGAATTACATTCTCCGCTAGGGTTTCGATTACCGCTCATCGTGCCCTGAAATGAGAAATGTCCTACCCACTATCCTTCCCACTCCTCCTAACGTGGTATTCCACTGTCCACCGAACCTACACAATATACTTGTCCATCCTTGCACAACCCCTGCTCCCAATCCCTTACCTCATGGCTCATACCCCTGTAATAGACCCAGATGCAAGACCTGTCACATACATCCTCCTACCACCACCTACTCCAGTCTGGTCACTAACATCATCTATCCCATCAAAGGCAGGGATACCTGTGAAACCAGTCATGTGATTTACAAGCTAAGCTGCAACCACTGTGCTGCATTCTATGGAGGCATGACAACCAACAAGCTGCCTGTCCGCCTGAACGGCCACCGACTAACTGTGGCCAAAAAAACAAGTAGACCACCCTGTAGCTGAACACGCTGCCAAACATGATACCTCTCATCTCAATGACTGCTTCACAGCCTGTGCCATATGGATCCTTCCCATCAACACCAGCTTTTCTGAATTACGCAGGTGGGAACTTCCCCTGCAATACATTCTACATTCCCGTAACCCCCTGGCCTCAACCTTCGTTAGTCACTGTCCTCACCCATTCAGCCCCCCCCCCCCCCCCCCCCTGTTCCCATTCCAACACTACACAGCCACACCCAGTCCTTTAATTTCTTCTTATTTTTATTTCTCTGCTTTCCGCTACTTGCCCCATCCCCTCTCCGCACCTTCTCTCCTGCCCTCCGGCCCTCCATCTAAACTGCAACACTTCACTGTCCGCCACTCCCTCCCTCTCCCTGCCCCAAACTCCGCCTTACCCCCACCCAGTCGCCACTCCCATTATGCACTGGTGCTGCTGCTCGCAGTGTAGTTTCAGCTCTCTGAGACTGCAGACGTGTGTGCAAGTTGCTCTTGCACGTGTGTGTGTGTGTGTGTGTGTGTGTGTGTGTGTGTGTGCTGACTAAGGCCTTAATGGCCGAAAACTATGATTGTGTGAATGTTTTTATTGTGTCTATTGCGACTCAACATCTCTGCTATATGGTGAGTTGCAGCTTTCCATCTCTCGTATTCAAAATTAATCTGGACCACTGTAAGAGCTGTTCTGTCAGTTAACTTTTTCTTTAGTTGAGCCTTTGCCTGAGAATGAATAATTAGAAAACAGTGTATTTCAGTTCTTCAACTGCTTTGTAAATTTCGTGGAGCATGACATCCTGATTTCTCATGCAGTTTAAGTGTTCTGTTTTGAAGAAACTTGTATCCATGTGTGGGTAATACATATGAAAATAGCAGTGTGACCATCATTACTGAGAGACAAATTCTGCTCTTCCATGCAATAAAATGCGCTGTGTACACAACTCCTCAGTATCATATTCTATATTTCTTCTGGGAAAATCATTAAGCAGTAAGTTCTCCATAAGCTGAGGCTCAGTCTGTTGGTTCTTCGATCCCAGTGTTTCTTTTTTTTTTTGCTAGCTGTGCTCAACACCTTCTTTTGTTGGTGCATTACTGTACTGTTTCTCAGTGTGCAATGCATGTTTCCAGGTTATGGTAATGTTGTACAGATTCCAGTCATTTTTATAGCTCGGTTGTGAATGATTCGCCCCATCTGAGTAGCTGCATCTCTAATATAACCTTTTTCTTTATTATTCTGCCAGAAATTCGGTGCTCTCTCCACATCTCCCTTTCTCCTAGACAGATATTTTTGCCTTTTATGCTTTCAGCAAGTTATCTTCTCATGTCAATAATGCTTCATCATCTGTTATTAATTGCATTTTACCTATTAAGAGGGATTTGTGCTTTCATTCATGTTGCAATGTAGTGTCACCTGTGAGCGAGTATTGTACATTACATGGTATTGCACATGCAAAATTCATAATTTTATTAACCAAGACCGTAGTTGGTTTTTTGAATTTCTTGTTCAAGCAGAAACACATACTCGACACTTCTTTTCCTATTCAGTTGCAAGATTTGTGCCCGTATGAGCATGAAATGCACGCAGGTTTTGACACCATTGGTAATGGCTGCCATTGCAGACAAATCATTTCAAGCATTGACTTTAACACTGTGTATAAAGAAGGAAAAGAAAACAAAATGCTGACCCATGAAATGGTTGAAATTGAAAGACAAATATATCCATGAAAATCTGCTAAAGGAAATATTACAATCAGAACCTAATGATTATATCAGCTTTCTTTGAATGGACAGTTAGACTTGTAATAACTGAGTTACTTCGCCCTCACATTGGAAAAAAGGCATAAATATGCAAAAATTTATTGTGTTCTACTTGGTCATCTAATGACAGTTCATTAAAATTCATCTTCGGAAGATATACCTTGTCCTGCTTGTACGTTGTGTGTACAGTATTGAGTTTCTTCTTAACCTCTTCCTGCTTAATATATGGCTGGGAAAGAACACCTGTACCATTTTGGTAATTGCTAATACTATTTTGTTTTTAATTCTTGCTTGCGGTTTCCGTAGATGTAGAAACTCAGGGTACAGTGAGATAAATTGTTTTTTTATTTTTATTTTATTTATTTATTTATTTATTTATTTTTTTTGGTAAATTGTGCAGTGAAACATTAACACAAGCAATGTCTGCCATCATGTCAGACCTGCTGTCAATCAAACTTTCTCTCAAGCACATCAAACGACGCTGTACATGGTCAAATATTTGCAAATGTATTGTAGTAAAGTCTGGCAAACTAATTGTGTATGGAGTACTTTAGCTTCCCAAGCAGAATTTTATTACTGCTGCTGCTGTTGATGGTGATCAAGGGTTTGAAGAGACTAAATATCTAAGGTCATCAGGTTCCTATTCAGTCCCAGGATGGAATCTGTGTACCCTGTGTGTCTGCATCTAGAGTTAATTCTGTGTCCAAGTGTGAGAACGTATTCTAAATGTTTTAATAATCTGAGGTGGAAAGTGGGTACCACTCTGATATTCCCTTTGTGTGGTAAGGGAAACCACCTGAAAACTACATTCACCCTGGCTGGCTCACCAGCCCGGGTCATTAGTCCACAAGACAGATTCTGTCTGGTTCAGATCACCTACCAAAAACGTGGAACCAGTGCACTAACATGCATAGCTATCTGGACGGGTACAACTTTGTGATTTACACAGTCAAAGACCTCGTCAAGATTACAGAAAATACCAACAGGGTAAATTTTTTCGTTACTCATACCAGAATTGAGTTCATGAGATCACATACTGTCTTATCTGTAGAGAAGCCTTCATGTAAGCTAGAGCCTTTGTTAAAAGGTTTTTACCAGAAAGACTTTTCAGTATTCTGTTGTAAAATACTTTCTCAAAAATTTTTGAGACCATGGGAAGGAGGGAAATCTATTATAGTGGCCAGTTGTTTATCTCCCCATCTGTGTATTGTTCTTACTACTGCATATGTCGGTCTTTGAGGAAAGACACCTTGTTTCATTGAGTGGATACAAAAGTAACTCATGCATGCTGTTACAAGTCGGTGATTTTTGTGATCTCTCTAACAAATGAACTGGCAAAACTGATGACTGCTGGTAAGAGTATGTATTACTTGTGTATATAAGTTCATTGAATCTGCTTTTGAAGGACCACTTTTTTCCATGCTTTCAGATACTGTTACAAATAATTTATTGAATTTAGTAGCCAGTAATTTAAATTTCATACCACCTTTGTCACTGCTACTGTCATCTGAGAGGTCAATATTATTTGTCTTGCTGAGTTTATTCATTTCATTCCTAATAAAGCTCTAGACTGTCATTTGAACTGTTTGTGCATAGGACATGGTTTATGCCTTGTTGATGACATGCTGCACATTTTTGCAGTACTGCTTGGTGTGCATTTTTAAGTCTTGATTAGAATTAGTCCTTGTATTAAATAAAGCTCTCTTTTTCTTGTACAATATGTTTAGGTCCAAGATGTTAGCCATGTTTTTTCCCCGACTTCCACTGTAAATGTCCCTTATACAATGTAAGGGAAATTTGTATTCATCACATTGTAAGAAGATTTTTGGGAATGAATTGAACTTTGCATCTATTGTGTGTCCTTGTTCTTCCCATTTTTCACCCTGTAAGTTCTATCTGACTGGTGTCACTAAATCAGCATTTATAATTGTATGAAAGTTTAACCCTCTGCAATTGCTTAATGAAGTTCGAAAACATTTACTGTTAGGGGCCTATAGACTGTCAGAACTGCTGTCTTGTATATTTCCAAGTCTACTACCAAATTACAGCATCCAGACAGCTGTTTAATGCTGTATTGACTGATGTCTATAACCTGGGACTTTATTTCACTTTTGGGTACAGCGCCACTGCACCTTACCATTTGTTCACTTCCTGTGACTTCCAGCTGGTGTTGTGTCATGCATATTATATCTGTAGAAATACCTTTAGGTTTTTCAGTATCCTGTACTGATATGAGAAACCCATGTTTCTTATTAAACAAGTGTGTCATGTTTGGATGGGAAAGTCCAAATGGAATATGAGTGTTAACCTCTTTACTGTCAAAGCTTACATTTTCTCATATCTCATTTATCGTTGCAGCTGTGTTTATCTTTATATGTGAACGAAGTCTTTCATGACAACACTGTTGTATTAAACATTCTCAGACTTCTTACTGCATCAGTTCAGGGTAGAATCTCGAGCTTTCGATGATTACCTTCGTTGCCTTTATCACCCTCAATTTTAAAAAGACACAACATATTCAGTTCTGCACATCTAGAGATACTATACCAATGATACATGTAACACATGATGAGGAAGTGATAAAAGGGTGGAAACTTCAAAATTCTTAGATGATGAGAATTTAAATTGGAAATAAACACATTTTGGAACTCCTAAAACAGCATAGTTTAGCCACATTTGGGTTTAGAATCACTGCAAATTTTGGGAGAGGCAAATCAGTAAGTTGACTTATTTTGCATATTTTCATTCAATAAAGTTATGTGGAACTATGTCCTGAGTAATTCATCTTTAAGAAAGAAAGTCTTAATTGTGCAGAAACATGCTGTAAGAATAATATGTGGTGCTGACTGATGATCATCTTGTAGACATCTATTGAAAGACTTGGGCATTCTGATTACTGCTTCACAGTATTTATTCACTCATGAAATTTGTCATAAGTAATCCACTACAGTTCAAAAGGAACAATGAGGTACAAAATTACAATACCAGAAGGCAAATGACATTCATTACTCCATGTGGAGGTTGTCTTTTTGTCTGTAGAGGGGGGGGGGGGCGGGGTTGCACAATGCTGCAACAAACATTTTTATCACTTACCTAATGATATAAAATGTCTGACATACAGTGAAGAAAAATTTGATGAGAAACTGAGAAAGTTTCTCCTTGACAACTCCTTCTATTCTGTAGAAGAATTTCTGTTACTGTAATGTGTAAAACATGGTCGGTAGGAATTACTAACTCACAAAAAACAATGACAACTTAAAAATGTTCAGAATGTAACCATACATAGATATTAATTTGTGATGTGAATATAAAATGACTCATACCACATCATTATGATCTGTCATGCAAAATGATCCATGGAACATGTAACTAACTAATATGTGGTGTGTGATCATCCCAGTCTGTTGAATGACTTGTGACATCCTGCACTTACACATTCATTGGAACACTTCAAACCAGGCTTGTTGTATTGCTCAATGAGTGACCCAATCTTCACATTTATGTGAGGAGCATTCTAAGTGATGTCTCTGATGTTATCCTCAATTGAATTATGCTCCAACCTTGCTCAGAACATCCTCAATAACCACTACACCATCTCTTTTACCAAGCTCTTTCTCCTGAGAGCCTATATCACAGGTGACATTGCTGAGCCCTGTACTTGCTCTTAAAAAAAACTAGTTACTGTGTATTCATCACCTCGGAACATCTGTACAAGTTCAGACAATCCCCTCCCATGACTACTCCTTAGCAGAAGGACTATCTTGGTCTTTTTAACCCCCTGATTGCTCCTAACTTTACCTTGCATTTTTTTCCACAGTTGTCCATTGTGAAGATTTTTTTAAAATTGCAATTATGCAGCTTCTGTGGCTTTATTTAATGAAAGTGACTGACTTACGATACTGGCAGCAAAACCAAAGATGGTGGTACCACCTGTCAGCTTTGACTCATGTTGTCATCACGATGGTGGACACTGTTATTTCAAACTTACAGAATATGGCAACCGTGTCATCACTCAGTACACGTGCGGATAGATTCAAATTATATGAAAAATATTTAATTGTCAAACTAACATGAAACTAGCTGGAGAATTGTGGGAATTTGGGGTAAGGACAAACTAAATATACGACAATCTTAATAATGTAAAAATACCAAAACAAATACTAACACAAAAAAATCACACAAACAAAATCCTCAGGGGGGGGGGGGGGGGGGCAGAACTGGTATCAGAAATTTCACTTCACATATGTATCTGAAAGGACGACATGGTACAACAAAACCTAAACTTAACTAATATTGAAAACCTAACCTCATCAATGTAGGTGGTAAAACAAACTTCACGCTACCTACAATCACAATACATAATAATAAGTCAGTGTCTTAACAGCTTCACTACTTCATTCAGTAAGTATCTATTGTATAATGTTTCTTGATTTACACACAGTTTGTTTTGGGTACCTTGTACTATAAAATATAGTTCTACTCTTCACTGTGGTAAGCACCAAGGATACCTGCTGATACCTCCTGGACTGTGAAGATGCTGCTGTGCCTCTTGCACCAAGCCCAGACTCCATTCCCATCACTTTCAATGCTTCTCAGCCCATCTTAAATGCTAAGTCAGAAGGCATTACTATCATCTCTTTTACATCTTGACCCATTATTTCTTGTGAAAGCGGAAAACCATGATTGTATATTGAAATGTTGCAAGGTGCTATAGTTATTCCCTTTCATTACTATCCACTACTCTAATTAACTGTGTAGTGGGCATTACTTGTGAAGAACATTTTAGATACCTTTTTAAATAAATGTATTTCAGTAATATTTTTCATTTCATATGACCAATTTGTTGTACAATTTTGTCACCTGATACAAAATGCTGTTTTGAGAGTTTTGTTTGTTTTCCCCGCATAAATGTAATTCCCAACTGTGTTGTTCCATGAGTATGCATAGAAATTGTTTGTGAATTATACAATAATGTTTTCCCTGATAGGTGCAACAAATTAGTAGATATATTCACTTGATGCAGTAAGGATGCTTAGCTTTTTTAACTAGATTTGTACAGTGAACCCAACCACTACTTCCAGTTATTATTCATACAGTCCTTTTCTGCAGTTTAAAAACTGTGTCCATGTGTTGCACCTGCGATCCCCATGAAAAAATCCTATAGCTTAGAACTGAATCTACATATTCGTAGTATGTTACCATGAGACATTTGACTGTTGTAAACTTATGCTAGAATCCTGAGAGTACAATATGCTGAAGACATTTTTTTGCTATTATCTTTGTGTGTTCATTCCATGTTAGCTGACAATCAATGTCCACCCCTAAATATTTTGTTTGTTACACTATGTATAGATTTATCATGTATGCTTGATGCAACAGAGTTGTTTCCCTTTGTTTTTCTGAAATGCATACTACTTTTTTCTTTATGTTTAACATCAATTTATTGCATACTGCCCAGTCTTAAATATCCTTGAGGGTTTTATTTACTTTCTGTAACAGGATTTCTGGTATTTTATCAGTAACTATGATGTTACTGTCATCAGCAAAGAGAACTTTTTCTCTATGTTTTACACTATCTGGAAAATCTTTGATATATATTAAGAACAGAGTTGGTGTGCAAGTCATTGAGGGTACTACATGTGTTTTAGGAAGATATTTCTGTAGCTTTCCCATGATACCATAGAAATAATCCTTTACAAAATTTGCTAATTCCTCAGGACTTTCTATTATTCTACCCTCTTTTTGGATTTGTAGGGTGTTATACATGTGTCTGCCTTTTCCAGTTTCTTGTTTTATAACAGCCCACACTATTTTATTTTCTGCATTATGCATTATTTTGTCATTAAATTTTTTTTTGCAACAAGCAGTGCTCTCCTGTATATTTTTATACTTATTATAGTACTCTAGAGACTGCAAAGAACTGAAAAAGTGTCTACGATGACCTTCTAATACCCGCAGATATCCATCCATTTTCCCTAGCTGCTGCATTGGGAGTGGTTACTTTAGGAAATACATACTCAACAATCAAAGTCAGCTGACACACAACTTCAGCAGTCTAGTGATAGCAAAAAGAATGTTATATATAAAAACAAAGATGAGGTGACTTACCGAACGAAAGCGCTGGCAGGTCGATAGACACACAAACAAACACAAACATACACACAAAATTCAAGCTTTCGCAACAAACTGTTGCCTCATCAGGAAAGAGGGAAGGAGAGGGGAAGACGAAAGGAAGTGGGTTTTATGGGAGAGGGTAAGGAGTCATTCCAATCCCGGGAGCGGAAAGACTTACCTTAGGGGGAAAAAAGGACAGGTATACACTCGCACACACGCACATATCCATCCACACATACAGACACAAGCAGACATTGGTCTTTAAATATGTCTGCTTGTTTTTATATATAATTTTTCCCACGTGGAATGTTTCCCTCTATTATATTGATATCAAAAAGAATATGTCATCAACACCATCTCTTGCATGACCAATCTAGGCTTCTCAAACCAAGAAGCACTCTGGATAGAACACCATATGATCCTCCACAGACAACACCTCTTATACTGGTGCCTGATCTGAGATTCAGCAACTTTGGTTAATCTCAAACATTCCCCAGAAATTTAACACTCCAGTACTCAGCAATTAAACCAAATAACTGTAGGAATTTAATTGTTGTCATCATGTCATCCCCCATTGCCACATGCATGAACTCAATTTTCATACCTGCAAGTCACAAAAAATGAAACATAAATGTAAAGTTCCTGCCATAAAGAACATACTCCACTAATAATTTCAAACCTGAAAATGAAACTATCATTCAAAACTGTCAACATCAAAATAAGTCGCTAACAAATCACGACAAACTCTTCCAATATTATTCTCAGAAACAGCACTCAAGAAATCCAGTGAATCACAAACAATTTAGAAACATAAACATCTACGTCTACATATTCGTCTACATTGATACTCCGCAAGCCAACATACGGTGTGTGGCAGGGGGTACCGTGTGCCACTACTGGGCATTTCCTTTCCTGTCTCACTCACAAATAAAGCAAGGGAAAAATGACTGTCTGTATGTATGCCTCCGTATAAGTCCTAGTTTCTCAAATCTTATCTTATGCGCAATGTTGGCAGTGTAAAATCATTCCACAGTCAGCTTCAAATGGCGGTTTTCTAAATTAACATAGTAGTGTTTTTCAAAAAGGAATCGCCTTCCCTCTAGAGATTCCCATTTGAATTCACAAAGTATCTCCTTACGACTTACATGTTGTTGGAACCTACTGGTAACAAATCTAGGAGCCCGCCTTGGGATTCTTTAGATATCTACCTTGAATCTGACCTGGTATGCATCCCAAATGCTTGAGCAGTACTCAAGAATAGGTTGCACCAGTGTCTAAAAGCAGTCTCCTTTACAGGTGAACCACTCTGTCCTAAAATTATTCCAATAAAACGAAGTTGAGCATTTGCCTTCCCTACCACAGTTCTCACACACTCATTCCATTTAATATCATTTTGCAATGCTACACACAGATATTTAAATGACTTGACTGTGTCAAGTAGGACACTAGTAATACTGCAATCAAACATTTCAAGTTTGTTCTTTCCACTCATCTGCACTCATTCACATCCATCCACATTTAGAGCTAGCTGCCATTCATCACACCAACTAGAAATTTTGACTAAGTCATCTTGTATCTTCCTACATTCACTCAATTTTGACACCTTACTG
The DNA here is from genome assembly GCF_021461395.2 of Schistocerca americana. NCBI lineage: Eukaryota > Metazoa > Arthropoda > Insecta > Orthoptera > Acrididae > Schistocerca > Schistocerca americana. Next base: position 607,221,028 of record NC_060121.1, read on the forward strand.
TACACCACAGCATCATCATCAAACAATCACAGATTTCTGCCCATCCTGTCCACCAAATCATTTATGTGTATAGGAAACTACAGCACTCCTGAGAATATCCTTGTCTCTGATGAACATTAACCATTGAGGACAACGTACTGGGTTCTATTACTTAAGAGGCCTTCGAGCCACTCGCTTATCCATGAACTTATTCCATAAGATGCTACCTTCATTAACAGCCTGCTATGGGTCACCATATCAAATACTTCCCAGAAATCTAGAAATGTGGAATCTGTCTGTTGCCCTTCATCCATAGTTCGCAGTATATCATTGCTCTAATTTTGCAGGTCCTTTCTTTTACCCTTATTATATACTGGAATCACCTGTTCTTTTTTCCAGTCCCTTGGGCCCTTTGCTGGGTGAGAGACACAAGATAAACACAGGTTAGGTAAGGGGCCAATGCCGTGGAGTATTCTGTAAAACAGAATTGGGATTCCATCCGGATCTGGCGATATATTTGCTTTCAAATCTTTCAGTTGTTTCTCTACGTCAGGGATGCTTATTACCATTTCATACATACGGAAGTCTGTCCGATGGTCAAATGATGGTATACTTGAATGATTCTCCTGGGTGAATGACTTCTTAAACATGTAATTTAAAACTTCGGCCTATGTTTTGTTATTTTCAAATGTCACACTAGACTGGTCAACAAGTGACAGGATGGAAGCCTTAGACCCACTTAGTAATTTTACATAGGACCAGAATTTTCTCGGGTTCTCTGCCAGATCTTTTCCTAAGGTATGACAGTGCTAATAACTGTATGCTTCATGCATAGATCTTTCCATGGACACATAAAACTCTATTAACTTTTGCTTGTCATCATTCGCACACTCTCTTGTTGAACTAGGAATGTAACAGCCTCTGCTTCCTGAGCATTTTCCAAATCTCATTGTTAAACCATGGTGGGTCTTATCCATCCTTAATCCACTCACTAGGCACGTAATACTCCAGACTATGATTCACAACCTGCTTAACCTTTGCCCATAATTTCCCTATGTCCGTCTCACTGGAACTAAGTGATGTCAGTTCACCGCCTAAGTGAGATGCTAGCAACTGCTTAACTGCTCTTTCTAACAGGAACACTTTCCTAGCCTTCCTACATGATTTATTAGCCTTTGCAACCATATTTGTTATAATGACATTACGATCACTGTTCCTCGTTTCCATACTGACTTTGTCAATAAGCTCTGGTCTATTTGTAGCTACAAGACCTAAGATATTTCCTTAGTGTGTGGGCTGCTGAGGTAGCTGCTCAAGACAATTTTCAGAAAACGTGTTCAAAAGTATTTAGCATGACTGTCTTGTCTGTACCCCCCACAGTGAATCCATAGACATCCCAGTCAATACTCAGTAGGTTAAAATCGCCTCCAAGTAGAATTGCATGATATGCATATTTCTGAACTACTGACTGTAAACTTTCTGCGAGTGACTCTCGAACTGTCACAGCAGAGTCAGGTTGGTGGTAAAGACATTCAACAATTAACTTATTTTCACCTATATCTGGCATACATGACCAGATAACTTCACTGTCAAACTCATCTTGGACCTCAATGAACACTCCGCCTCCTATAACATCTAATCTGTCTTTCTGATATACATTCCATGACTCGCTAAATATCTCAGAGCTTTCCACCTTAGGTTTCGGCCAGATCTCAGTCCTGAGAATAATTTGAGTGTGAGAGCTTTCCTGGAGGGCCGTAAATTTTGACATTTTACTGATGAAATTTTGATAGTTGATGTGCCTTTGCTTTGAACGCCACCTGACTTCCATTGCTGCATATCGACAGGCAAGTGTTCATCAGAACACCTCAAACTACTGCCTTGCCAAAAAAAAAGTCTAATGTGCACTCCACAAGTACTCTGTTATCTGAGTAACTGCTTCCTTTGTGTAGTGTACCTCTGACCTTTGAAGGGAGTCTACAAAACCCCATACAACAACGCAGGTCTAGAAATCTGCTGCCACGATCATCACAGAGTCAACAAAGCCTTTGGTTGGGACCCTCCACTCAGCTCCAAACCAAAGGATCCCGATCAGCTGTGAGAACAATGGTGCAAATTGTGAGCGCTACTTGCACCCCACACAAGGTCAGCAGACTTCACCACCTCTGTCTGTCACCTGTACGAACTGAGGATGCCTCAGAACCCAAGCAACAGTTGTCGTTGGTGCTGACGTGAGCCACAACTTGCAGATGACTGCACCCTGCATGCTCGATAGCCACAGGCAAGGCCACCTCCACATCTCAGATGAGGCCCCCCTGGCAGACACACTGAGTGCACATTGGCTTTCTTTCCAGACCTGAACACTGTCTGCCTAAGGGGCTCCATAACACACCTAACGTTGAACTCCCAATAATTAGTAAACCGCTCCTCCGTATACCTGCTCGGACCGTGCTGAGGAGTGGCACCTGTCCTCTCTCAGAGTGGATGAGTGAGACCAGGCAACTACTCTCACATTGGCCCTGTGCCGGAAGCGACACGAACCCAGTTACACCCACCCACATTAAAGGCCACCGTCGCACATTCCAACATACCCATTGCAAGCACAATCCATTTCAAACACACCACGCTACTGTGATGTCATACAACATAACACATTATGGGTCAAAGCAGGTGGGTGATACCGCAAATGTTGCTTGACCTGTACCAGTAGATACTTATACAAAAGAAACCTGGGTATGTGTGTATTAGTGTATTAGCTACTTGTTAAGTTACCAAATATTTCCCTCAAAACATGATGTTTCCTGTATGTGATTTAATTGCCATGCACTATTGTTGAGACTAAGATCAAGTTAAGCTGCATTAACTACACAATTTTGAAGAAAAGAAATATTTTATTCAAATATTGTAATGAAACCAGTTCCTTTGGATGGAGCCTTTATAGGATCAGTTTGTTGTTCATTCATCTGTCCGTCCGTCTGCCCAACAGTTATGACCCCTTTTTCTCAATAACTGGTTGATGTATCAAGTTGAAATTTATGTCACATGCTAAAGTCTGCTTGGCGTTGTAAAAATTTTAAGCTTCTAAGTCAGTGCAGTCAAAAGATACAGGCATTCTTTGATACTGGCAAATTCACTCATCAAAACCTGTAGGGTACTTCCTGCTTACCTAGAATCATGAAATTTGGCAAGAAGCGATGTTTTGTAGGACATGCAAAAAACCTGGAAATTGTTAATGTGTAGTTATGTCACTTTTTTTTTTTTTGCAAACTTGCACTGCATTTATAATCCAACAAAAATCTCAGGAACTCCTATAGGAGTTTTGATGTGGTTTTTAGTAATAGAAAGATTCACGAGGAAGGTTTGTGTATATAATTTACAAATATTTCATGCAAAAATCGAGCAGTGGAGAAAAGCCAGGATGGAATGTAAAAGTATTATGAAAAGGAAAGTTGCTACTCACCATATAGCAGAGATGCTGAGTCTCAGATAGACACAACAGAAAGACTGTCACAAACAAGCTTTTGGCCAGTAAGGCCTTCATCAAATGATAGACACACACACACAGCTTCAGTTGCAAGAGACTGCAATCGTGTGTGTGTGTGTGTGTGTGTGTGTGTGTGTGTGTGTGTGTGTGTGTTGCCTATCTGCGACTCAGCATCTCTGTTATATGGTGAGTAGCAACTTTACTTTTCATAATAAAAATATTTAATGCTAATTGGTTGAGGTATGATGAAGTGAAGTCCCCTGCCTCTGTGAAAACAGTGTCTTTACCATCTAGCAGTGCAAAAGCCACCACGCAGTGTATGACAGAGGGAACGTTGTAATGTTACTAATTATTTCCTTTCCTGTTCCACTCACAAATAGAGAAAGGGAAAAAACAACTGTTGGTATGCCTCTGTGCAAGCCCTACTTTATCTTATCTTACATTTGTGGTCCTTATGCGAAATGTTTGTGGTAGCAGTAGGAATGTTCTGCAGTAAGTTTCAAATGCCAATCCTCTAAATTTTCTCAATAGTGTTCCTCGAAAAGAACATCATCTTCCCTTGAGATATTCCCATCTGTGTTGCAGAAGCACCTCCATAATACTTGCTTGTTGATTGAACTTACCAGTAACAAATCTAGCAATCTACTTTTGAATTGCTTCAAGGTCTTCCTTTAATCCAAACTGGTGGGGATGCCACACACTAGAGCAGTAACGAGGAATGGGTCGCACTAGTGTTCTGTATGCAGTCTCCTTTACAGATGAACTGCACTTTTCTAAACCTCTCCCTATAATCCTGAGTCAACCATTTTCCTTCAGCACTACAATCAATACATGCATGTTGCATTTCATATTGCTTTGAAATGTTCGACTAGATATTTAATCGGTCTGACTGTGTCAGGTAGCCATAATACCGACCACCGATCGCACAAAGACAGTACTAGCATTGTAGATCCTTTAAAGCAAAATAATACTAGTAGTTGATGCAGGATTGCACTTGCATTATTTGTGGAAAGCTCCTGAAATCCCTTAAAATATCCATTGAAGCATTCCATAGAACAATTAGACATTCATGTAACAACAATGTTGGTGAACATCTTGTACCTTTGAAGACAACGCTGATATGTCATGATTACTTATGTCTTGTCTGTCTCCTTTCAAGTGAAGTGAAACAATTTACAGCATTCTTACATTATCTCATCTCTACCCTGAAAGCCATCTTGCATTTTGTGACAAATGTTATTTCTGGCACCACTATAATTTCTGCCCTTTCCCATCTGATTTCCAGTCGGTATACAGGAAGAACAGCAATCAGTTAACTTCTGTATGAGCCTTGATTTCTCTAATTTTCTCATTGCAGTAATTTTGGAATAGAATAGAGAAAAGTCATATGACATTTATATACAAACATTTGATTGAAACATTGGTGACTCGTCAATGAATAATTTTATGCCTACATAGCTATACAGCAAAAAAAGAGACATTGAAAGAAAGCATATGAATGCACCCAGAAGCACATTACAGCATAAAAAGATAAATACGTATTACATTTCTTCCTGTTTCTTAAAATGTTCCACAGTGGTTGAAATTTTTTCTTGTGAATTATTTTTCATGTTTCTATCTGTTGTTTATAAATATGGACACACATAAAAAGAACACTTACCTCCATAAAAATGGAACTAGTGTGTACATGTGGACACTTAGATGCATAGTTTACATACATACATATTTCATAAGTGTGGATACATAAAAAGAATATACCTTCCTTAAAATAGAACATATGCATACATGTAGGACACAATGTAGGAAAAAAACCAAATTAAATATCTCCTACTTGTGTTCCTCATTTACAAAATAATCCATACTAGTAACATTTGCTTTTTAAATATTTTTCAATGTTTGGTTCTGTGGGTTCAAGCTTGCAGTCCTTGAACTTCGGCCATATTTTATTGCTAAGATTCAAAGCCATGTAATATGGAGTATTTTCAGATGTCAGTCTGTGGCAAGGTTACATGTAATCTTGTGTATGCCTTGTTTCATAATCATGGGAAAACAATTTCCTTCAAAAAGATGTGGGTTTTTTAGCCCAAAGAGAAGTGTTTCATATACAAACAGAGAAGGCATTGTCAATAAATCAAGGCTTGCAGATAAAGGATTGCATGATTGCTTATTGTTTGTTCTAGTCATAGCTCAAGTAATTTTTTTCTCTAGTTTGAACACTCCCAGATGGTTTCCTTTTTCAACACTCCCCAGGGGTATTCTTGCTTGTGTTTCCTTCCAACTAGAGCAGGCTGTCTCACCCTTATGTTGTATAACTATCCTCTGTTTACTATTTTTAAGATAGGACGAGAACCAACTTAAAGATATTTCATGGAAGTCTTAGGAATTACATTCGTGGAATTTGTGGAGCAGCTGCTTGTGGTTTACCATAACAAATGCTTTAGTGAGGTCACAGAAGATACCAGATACTCTCCTTATTTTTGAGGCATTTGCTTTCTTTAGTGATCAGCTCATTAACAGTGTGCACAGTTCTTTGCCCTTTCCTAAATCCAGATGAAGAATAATGATATGTTTTTGGGTACATTTTTCTAATTGGTTATACACTATTCACTCAAGTATTTTAGAAAAAATTGAAAGTATTGATTCGGGGCAAAAATTTCCTTTCTCCTCTTGTCTGCCCTATTTGTGGATAGGTTAAACTTTCGCATGTTTCAGCCTGTCCGGAAAACAGTCCTCATCAAGTGATTGATGTATTATGTAAGAGAGTTGGGGTGCAATATTATTATGTCTTGCTTTTATTGTTTTTGTTGGAATTTCATCCCAGCCCACAGATGTAAGATTTTTAAGGGATTTTATAATGTTAGCCACTTCTTAACAGGCTGTATGAGTTAACTTGAATTCTCCTGGTCTGTGTCACATTATATTGAGGTTTATGTTTGGAGCCAGGAGATAATAAATTTTGTTTGAATCTTCACATACATGTCTGGAGTTTGTAATCATTTCCCCATCAATTGCTAATTTAGGATTAAAAGCTTTGTTTTTCCCAGCATCTACTTCAATGTTAACAATTTGCTTTACAGCTTTTGATTTATTTGTGGCATTTGATATACAAGGGTGGTTTGAAAAGTTCTCAGAATAGAATAGAAAAAAAGTACTTACATCACTGAAATTTTTTTATTTTTCAATGTAGTCTCCTTGTAAATTAATGCTCTTGGTCCAATGATGTTTCAATGAGTTGATCCCATCTCAAAAATGAATTTTCTCCAGGCCTGCAAAATAGTTGTCAACTGAGGCTACCAATTCTTCGTTTGAAGTGAAACTTCATCCACCAAGAAAAATTTTCAGTTTTTGGAAGAGGTGGAAGTCTGACAGACCCACATCAGGTCAGTAAGGCAGGTGTGGCAACAATTCATACCTTAGTTCGTGTAATTTTGCCATGACGACGGCACATGTGTGTGGGTACACATTGTCTTGATGGAAGGTGACTTTCTTCCTTGTTAAACCTCGCCTTTTTTCATGTATCTTTTGTTGCAATTCATCCAGGAGGTTAGCATAGTATTCTCCAGTAATTTTTTGCCCAGTGGGGAGATAATCTTTCTTTCTTTGGTGGCGGAGAATCTGCATGTTTCCATTGTTTTGACAGTTGTTTTGTCTCTGGGGTACAGTCGCGCACCCAAGTTTCATCTGTAGTCACAAACCAGAGCAAAAAATCTTGTTCGTTTCTCCTAAAACAGGTCAAACACTGTTCCGATATGTCCATTATCGTGTGTTTTTGATCCAGCGTAGAGTCAAAGCACCCATCTTGCAGATAATTTTTTCATTTCTAATTCTTCAGTTAAAATGTCATATACCCTTTCAGATGACATCTGGCAAGCGTGAGCAATTACAGGCTCTTTCAATATGCGATCCTCCATGGCCATTTTCTGCACTTGTGCAATGATTTATGGAGTAGTGACACATCTTGGCCAACCACTGTGCAGATCATCATCTAAGCTCTCCTGATCAAATTTAAATTCATTTATCCACTTGGCAATGGTTGAATATGAAGGAGCAGAGTATGCAAGTGTATTCTGCAAATTGGCATGCATGTCCTTTGCTTTCATACCTTGCTTTACGAAGTACTTAATCACTGCTCGAATCTCGATTTTTTTCCACTATGCGGGAACAACAACAGAGCCACATCACTGTTCCAGCTCTCTTCCAAGAGCAGTGATGTGGCATGTGTTTACGGGCAACAGTCCAATTTATATCACGTGAACAACTCATGGAACTAGCACTGACCTCTCGTGATTCCGAGAACTTTTCAAACACCCTCATATATTTACTGCCTGCCATTTGTTTTGCCTCTTTAACGACCCTGGCAAATACTCTTTTGTATTTGTTTGCATATCTGACAAACTCTGCATCACAGTTGATCTTTGCTTCCATATGTAGTTTCCTCATCCTAATGCTAGAGATCCTGATGCCTTCAGTTATCCATGAGTCCTTTTTACAGTTTTTGTCATGTGCTGTTATAAAGGGGGAAAATTCATTGAGAACACTCATGAATTCTGATAAAAAAGCATTGTAGTTTGTGTTCACTGAATACCGGTTGCTGAACGACCAGAAAGTTTCATTTAGTCTTGAGACAAATGTTTTCACATTTTACTGGCTGAAGTTAGTGACTCGTTTTAGACACAGTTTTATCTAAATTTGACACAATGAAGTAAAAAGAGCTGAATGATCAGATATCCCTGATTCTAAGATGAAGATTTCTGTATCGCCATAGTTGATACTGCTCACTATATTATCTATACATGTTGCAGAAGATGCTGTTACTCTAGTGTACTCACTAAAGTTTAATGTTAGATCAGTTGTAGATCGCAAGTCCTTCAGAGAAATGGCAAACCTGTCATCAGCTCTTACTTATCTGTTGAAGTCAGAGCAAGTTATGATATTTTCACATAACTTTTTTACCTGCAACCTACTCAGCAAGGGTTCAGATTCGTCTAGAACTGTACATATAGCTGAATATAATTAATACACCATATTCCAAAAATTCAATGCAGGAGCTTTCAAATATTAGCTCCCTAATCAATCAATTAAAAGTTTGACTTCAAATCTTAATGAGTTCTCCAGTAGAGTGCATGATCGCCCAAAACCATTTTTCTACAAAAACTCACTGCTAAATTGTAACCTGAAAGTGAATTTATTAAGCATGTAACTTTTACAGAATTTGCGTTTTCCAGAAATACTTATAGTTCATACAACTTGTTCATCATTCCTACTGATAGACCACCTATATTAAGGTGCATTATGAAATTATTATGAACTAAATCAAACAGAGAATCATTCAGTTGGTCATCAAATGTGGCACCTGCATGGGTCTTTAATTCTAAATTGCATTCCGGTGTTATTTTGTTTCTTTTGAACTAAATTCCATTGGAACTGGTCCATTCTGTTCGTTTCCCTGTGAAGGAGCACCCGGCACAATATTAGTTTTATTTCTACTTTTGTTGACGAGAGAAATCTCTTCAAGAATATTGCCTATGTTAGAAACATTACCATATTTGTTGATATGCATTCCATGGTGCGTAAAACAGTTTCTTTCATAGTTAGTGTTGTATATCACCTTAATAATCACAAATTTGGCGCAGAATCTTTTCTGCTTCAAATTAGTTAGGGCAATATCTTTGTTAAGGCACAGCCAGGCTGGTAGGTCATACTTTAGGGGCAAAGTTCTTATGATGACACTGGTGAAATGCAAGAACTGCAGCACTGGAAACAGCTTCTTTAATAAAGGCACTAGCTTCATTTCTGAAGACAATATTAGCCCCTCCTATGAGCACAACACAATCGGTCCTTGTGAGATCAGAACATTCTTCGTTAACACTCACCATTCTGCAGTCGAAATTTGCTCCAGGTTTTATGGTGCCAGAAACTTGAAAACTGTCGTTCACATTGTTTATCAATAATTCCAGAATATTGCATGCATGACCACCGCAAGTGGACAGAAGTAATATGTTTCCTAAATATTCCTGAAATATACTTTCTTAGAATTTTAACCGTAAATTTCTCCATGATGTGGGCCTTTTCTCCACTACTGTCTGCAACTGGAGTATGATAAAGATCTTTATAACACTCTTGTGCTTACTAAACAAACCAGCAATAAATTGCGTCACTCTTTATTTCATCTTTTCTATTAATCCCTGTAATAAGGATCTCAGACTGAGATATAATATACAGAGAAACAGTCAGCCTTTTTTTTTGTTTTTTTTTTTTAAAAAAGCCTCTACTTTTGTGGATGAATAATGTTTTATGAGGACTCTTCCATGAGTCTCAGCCTCGCACCTGCTTTTCCCGCAGTTGCTTTTATGTGTCTCCATTCTCTTTAGTTTTGCTACAGGAATGTGAGACGGACAAAATCATTTGAGCTATGGGGGGTTTTGGATAGAAGTAGGTAAAATTGCAAGAAAAATAATACAAAACTAACTATTTTTAAGGAACTGGCACACACTTCAAACGTACAGGAAGTAATTCTCAAGTTCCTTTTGTATTATCTTTCCTCCAGCTTAAATTATTTGTATTGAAACCACAGCATGTCTTGACACTTTTCCTTTCACCATGCCTCAAATGGCTTGATACATCTCATGCTGACGATGATGATGATGATGATGATGATGATGATATTTGGTCTGTGGGGTGCTCAACTGCATGGTTATCAGCAACCATACAAATTCCCAAGTTTTACACAGTCCAGTCTCGCCTCTGTCGCGAATGATGATGAAACAGTGTGGACAACCAGCCCCGAGTGGAGAAAATCCCTGACCTGCCTGGGAATCGAACCCGGAACCTTATGAACCAGAGGCAGCAACGCTAGCTGTTATACCACAAGCAGTGGACATATATCTCATCAGACATTACTTCTGAAGCATTATTACTTTTTAATTGTGTGCATTATTGATTCGTCTCATGAACTTTACAAATATTTAAGGAACTCTGATTTTTTGTGCAGTTCCAGCTCCATTGTTAATTATTATGCCAATTGTAATTTTAATTGATAAAATGGAATGTCTGCCAAACATAACACATTCTCTAATTTCTTAACATTTTTATTGTTTTTAATTCTTTCTCTTACCAAATTTACATTGTGTTTTCTAGAATCTCTTGTAAATATTTCCAAATAATGTTGTTTATTCACTATATTCTATCAGGTTACTTAGCTAAATAACTGCCTTCTTTATCTTAGTCTATGTTTTCTTCATTTTTCTCCATTTAGAAAACCAACAATGAGTTTCACATTTTTTCATCTATTCCCTGTAATTTGTTCCACTTTGTTGTTAGATCTATTATTAGGGGTTTTGGTAATGAAGAAGGGACAAAGAGCTTAAACAAATTCACCAACAGTTATCATGCTGCAGAACTGTGATGCATTTATGAACAGCAGAAAATAAAACAAATGGACACCATGGAGTAACTGCAAGTTTTATGACCGAAACTTGAAAACTTCATATATCGGTACTTAGTTTCCAAACCTTGGTTCATGAGCCATCACCAACTTTTTGATATTGTTGCTGCCATCATCAAATTTCTGTTATTGATAAATTTGACTTCCAATAATGATTTTTGAACTATTTTGTTGCAGTGTGTGTTTCTGACTTTTAAGAAAGAAGCAAAATTTGTTTGCGTTTGACATTTGCATTATCTACTTTTTAGCCAGAGGGGAAAATTATAATTGATTACTGGATCATGAGATGACACTATAATTTCCCCTGTACAGAACCCCTTTTTTTCAGAACCAGATGGATGTAGCACATCTTTTCAGGATACTTAGGTTCAACGCAACCTACCAATACTGGATATTGACTTTGTCCTATAACATGATAGTAATATGGTTTGTGACGTCATATGCACACAGCCAGGAAGAAAACATAACACCAACAATATTTCTTTTGCGTTTGCATAGTGTTTTGGGTTGTGGGTTGCGTTGAGAGACTGGTTTGTGGTGTAGCCTTGGGTATATGTAAGGTTAGAAAGTGACAGTTTGGTTGTAGGTTGGTTATGCCAACGAATATGAATAAAAAATCTTAAGTGTGCTGACATTCTTATCTGTACCATAGCCTGAAGTCTAGTTTAGGTTGACGATGTACATTTAGTTGGCATAGTCATATCAAACACTTGAATTGATCTGGTACTCAAGTGCTAAGAAATTATTTTTGTTTCCGCTGCTGATAATGGTGCAGGAATGTTCAAGGAACAATAATATTAGCAGATGCAATAACAGTGTCACGATGTCAAACTGTGACAACCAGGAAGCCTTCAGTTATATACTTAAGCCTTTTCTACTCACACAGTATTTTATTCAGGACTTGGACATTAAACCTCATAGGCCCAACCAAACGGAAGACAAAAGAGCTACAATGGACTTTTCTGTGTTTACATCTACAAAATGTTTCTTAAATTGTGATGTGACAGAAAGGAAACCAAATGTATGATTAAAATTGTGCTTATTTGTGTTTGTGGGTATGGGAAAAGGGGGGGGGGGGGGGGGGGAGACCACGTACACTAGTATAACAAGTACAGGAACTTAACTGCTCATAGTATCCCAAGAACACTTTGGACAAACAATGATCAGAAAATACATAGAATAAATCACTCAGTTGAGTAAAGCATCAAGGATTTCCTCTTCCATCAAACTGGAAAGGCTTACAGAATTAACTTTTTGTTTATTTTTTATTTCAGGAAACGTTTATGGATCATTCACAGGTGGAAGTTCTATATAACCTCCAAGACACACAAATCTGTATTTGCTCTCCTGCAGTCCCACCATTGTTTTCAGACAACTTTGATTTTCAAACACGTGATGACTTTGTACGTGGGTTGCTTATGAATGAAGAGATACTGTCAAGCACAATTTACTACCACAAACTGCAGGGGCCAGAATATGCCTCTCGGGTTAGCAACTGGCACATGTATCAAGCAGTCAGGTATGCAATAAAACTTATTATGTTACAACTATTGTCACATGATTGTTTTGAGTATTTTAAAATTCTTGTGTTTTTATTAAAAATTACTGTTTAGCTGAAAGCACATCAACATTCATACAAAACGTAATGGAAATATTACTTTTAGCTTTAGGTAAAAAGAGAAGAGGGGTTTGGAGGTAAAGGAATAATCAGAGATTAAGACTGGCCTTTCAGTACACCCTGGCCAAGGGAAATACAGCAGAATGGAATAATATAAAATTACAAACAAAATCACAACAGAGGACATTTGAAAACTTGGGACAGTAGAAGTAGCTTCGTCCTAGATAAAATCTACTTCATCAAAAGGGTGCAAGCTGTATCAGGATCATTATTATATAGTAGCATATAGTACAGAAACCAGATGGCAGTTATAAGAGTCGAGGGACATGAAAGAGAAGGAGTGGTTGGGAATGGAGTAAGACAGGGTTGTAGCCTCTCCCCGATGTTGTTCAATCTGTATATTGAGCAAGCAGTAAAGGAAACAAAAGAAAAATTCAGAGTAGGTATTAAAATTCACGGAGAAGAAATAAAAACTTTGAGGTTCGCCGATGACATTGTAATTCTGTCAGAGACAGCAAAGGACTTGGAAGAGCAGTTGAATGGAATGGACAGTGTCTTGAAAGGAGGATATAAGATGAACATCAACAAAAGCAAAACAAGGATAATGGAATGTAGTCTAATTAAGTCGGGTGATGCTGAGGGAATTAGATTAGGAAATGAGGCACTTAAAGTAGTAAAGGAGTTTTGCTATTTGGGGAGCAAAATAACTGATGATGGTCGAAGTAGAGAGGATATAAAATGTAGGCTGGCAATGGCAAGGAAAGCATTTCTGAAGAAGAGAAATTTGTTAACATCCAGTATTGGTTTAAGTGTCAGGAAGTCATTTCTGAAAGTATTCGTATGGAGTGTAGCCATGTATGGAAGTGAAACATGGACGATAAATAGTTTGGACAAGAAGGGAATAGAAGCTTTCGAAATGTGGTGCTACAGAAGAATGCTGAAGATTAGATGGGTAGATCACATGACTAATGAGGAAGTATTGAATAGGATTGGGGAGAAGAGAAGTTTGTGGCACAACTTGACCAGAAGAAGGGATCAGTTGGTAGGACATGTTCTGAGACATCAAGGGATCACCAATTTAGTATTGGAGGGCAGCGTGGAGGGTAAAAATCGTAGAGGGAGACCAAGGGATGAATACACTAAGCAGATTCAGAAGGATGTAGGTTGCAGTAGGTACTGGGAGATGAAAAAGGTTGCACAGGATAGAGTAGCATGGAGAGCTGCATCAAACCAGTCTCAGGACTGAGGACCACAACAACAACAGCATATAGTATTCAACTGTTCAACTTTCGTTTTTGCCACAATGACAAGTAAGCTCCCAGTAAGAATGAACAGCTAGTACTCTCTTATCTACACCTATACTCTACAAGCCACCTTATGGTTTGTGGCAGAAGGTACTTCTTGTAGCACTTTAATTCCCTCCCTTTTCCTGCAATACATGTAAATGGTACATGGAAGCTGTTCCTTTTATTTTTCGTGTCACATATTCTTTTCTCATGCTTTTGTGAATTTTCTATTTTCTGTTTATTGTCTTTTCTATTCTTATATTTCTTTATTGTTTCCTTTTTCATGATGTTTCCTTATCCTTTTCTCATTTACATTTCTTTTCTCAGTCTTTCCTTAACATAACACTAACTCATCATTTCCCATCTCTGTTTCTTCCAACATCTTGATCTGCTACTGCTTGTTGCTTTTCTATTTTTACTTGATTGTAATATTATTTCTTTCTGTTGTTTCTGGCAAATATATTTTTTCTTCTTTCCACTTCCTTATGCCATATGTTGTTGTCATTTTTCATTTTCAGTGTGATATCTTTCCTTTTCCCCATGTTGTGGCAACTGGTATTAGATATTATAATTTGTATAGTTTTTCTGGTATTTTGACATCTAATGAAATGAGTAAAAACAGTTATTTGTTTTTAATCATTCCATAATTTTGCTTGTAATATTTATATTTGGTGTTGGTGCATATGACATAGTAACTCCTTTTATGTGTACTCTAGAGTCAGAAAGGAGAATCTTTTCGTCATTTGGCCAAAATTTCTTTTCTGATCATCAGTACCTGTTCACATTTATTTACACTGAAGATGAAAATTTTGATGATTTGCCTTTGTGTTAAAGTGAATTCAGGAAACTGAAACAGTCCCAACGTTGTAAGAAAGGTAAAAGGTCTGACTCATGACTTCATTGGAATTAGGGTTAACAGTTGATGATTGACATGAGTATTTTTGCTGAACTGAGAGATAGTTACATTTCAAATCACCATATTCCAAAGACAGTGCCAGTTATGAACCATGTTCTGTAACAGTGATGTCATCTTTTGAAATAGATGACTGGGATAGACATAAAACGTAGAAGTTTGTGATAAAACGATATAGTGGTAGTTTTATACCTGTTATCTCAAAAGGCCTATGAAGCACCAATGACTTCTGTAAAAATAAACAGTTATTATTGCAAATTGAGTTGCACACATTTTCAGTATGCAAAATGCAGTTAACATAGAAACAATGGATTACAAGCAGAACCCAGGCCTCCTCCTCCTCCTCCTCCTCCTCCTCCTCCACCTCCACTACCACCACAACTGCGTCACCATCACAATACTTTTTTGTAGAAATGATTTTTTGAGAAGCCCAGCTTTATTAATGTAATTAATGCTGTTCCACAGATAAATAAAATTACAGATATAGTTGATGTTAAAATGCAAAAACTCTTTAAAAATCTATGTTATTCTCCATAATAGTCTGTTAACTGAATACTTTTGTGAAGTACCTTGATCTGCACAAAATAGGATACTTTTGAAGTAATACAACATCGTTCACTGTGTTTTACTTCCACCAAATCACTTTTTTAAGGCTTCAGTGAAAAAAAGTAGTCACAGAATTATAATCTCTGGAGAACAAACTTTGATAGGCAGCAGTTCATAGTGCAGTTATGTCAGTTTATATTATGATATTATCTATATCAACCACATACCATGACCTGATTGAATAATCATTGCCTTCTTTAGTGTTTGTAAGAGAAATTCTAATATTTTGATTAATCCTCATTCTCTTACTGAAAATAATTTATCCACATTCTATAGACCACAATGTAGTGCTTGAAAAATTTATATTCATTGTATTTCAACATTTCCAGTGACTACTGGGTAATTCCGTACTATTCAGTTTTGGCTCATACATTAGCAGTCATGGCACTCGCCTTGCTAGCAGCTTCCTGATACCAACCCCCTCTTTTTTTTTTTTTTTTTTTTTTTTTTTTTTTTTTTTTTTTTTTTTTTTTTTTTTCCTTCTGTCATATAAAATACCTATTCGCTTAAGATGATGTCTTGCTCTTTCATGGAAGTCTACTTGACAGTGATCCAACACACATGTGGATTCTGTTGACCATCTCTTCAGTTTCTGTATCCACTGAATGTGGCTAGGCATCTAGCAAGACACGAGAATGAAATTAAGTAAAGTGCATTGGACCATCAGATGCAGTTGAACGGCGTAACCTTAATACTCTCTCAGGTTTTATTTGTTTGCTTTATGCTGTAGAGGTAGTGGTCAATCTTCACTTGTAATTATCATCATATTACAGATTTTATATTTAATGTCATCAAAGTAAAGTGCATTTATTTACTTCACATATTCTTAAAATTTTCTAATGAAGTAAACAAATTGATCGGAGTATTCGTAAATAAACACAATGTTACAGATAAAACAAAATATGTGAAATTAACAGAAAATGTGGTATGGAAGAGCAACAATATGAAAAGGATAGGCTGCCACTCATCACATGGAGGTGGTGCTGAGTGGCAGACAGGCACATTGAAAAGACACTGCTAGATATTATTAAGTATCAGACTTAAGTCATTCACAACACACGCACACACACACACACACACACACACACACACACACACACAAAATTGTCCCTGGGTGTGAAGGTCCAGAGGTGTGTGTGTGTGTGTGTGTGTGTGTGTGTGTGTGTGTGTGTGTGTGTGTGTGCGCGCGCGCCCGCTCTGTTTACATTTACTGAAGGACTTATTCTGATAACTATTGATGTGTGACAGCCGGGGTTTTTTTTTTTTTTTTTTTTTTTTTTTTTTGCCCCCCAATGTGCCTGTCTGCCACACAACACCTCTTCTTTGTGGTGACTGGCAGTCGATCTTTTCATATTGTTGTTCTATCTTTTCATATTGTTGTTAATAAAATGTGCAATTTAGAGTCAGTATCATTTCGTCACTGACTTACTAAATGTTCCTCATACTTTCACTTTCATGTTTCTACAAATTAAGGAAAAAGATACTTAGAATAAAACATTTGAAGTAAGTAACAAAAAATTCATATGTACATGTTTTTCCAGCCATGATGTAATTCATCGATGGACGTACCCTCTGGTTCCTGATAGTCCATTCAGTAAACAACAGGAACCTTACATGTTTCTGCGGCACCATGTGTATCGTAAGAAAGATATTACATTAGGCATGTAAGTGTCTGTAACCACCAAATTACGTATTATGAAGTTCAGAATATGTTCATAAACTTGTCAAGGTTATAATGATTACAGGGGCTGCATTCTGGAAGAGGACGTTGTAATAGATGAGAAAACAAATGTAGGAGAAAAAACTTATATTACACAGTCTGTCATTGGTAAAAACTGTACAATTGGGAAGAATGTAGTTATGACCAATGCTTACATTTGGGACAATGTGATTATTGATGATGGCTGTCTTGTCTCACATTCAGTAGTTGCAAATGATTCAGTGTTAAAGAAGGGCTCAAAACTGGAAGAAGGCTGTATACTGGCACCAGGAGTTGTTGTTGAAGAGGAGTCTCATTTTAAAGGTGTAAACCTTGTAGCCAGCGCTGTGGTAGTAAAAGATGATTTTGGACATGATAAAGGTAAGAAAATTGTGAAAGTTTGTTAATTCTGTTCAAAATAGTTTTAACCTTATCTTGCTGCTGAGCTGATACGATATAGTGTAGAATGAATTGCAAGTTCATTGAGACTAGATATATGGTTACTTTTCCAGTTTTACCAAGGCTTTATTTATAATGTAATAGTGTAGAACAATCACAAATTATGTTCCCACCAGGTAACAGATGAAGAAGCCGTTGGTAACATAGCCATGTGGGAATTTCCACACATGGTGGTTGCAGACAAACAGTCAAGGTGGACCAGCTTGTGAGACAGTGCAGTATGGCCTAGGAAAACATGACAAAGAAATGTTTACCAAACTTTTGATGTCTGATGTTATTGACTCATGGAGAGCAAGCCACTTAACCACAATATTAATACAGTCTGACACAGTAATTTGCTTAAGACATTTTCACAAAACCTCATGAACACAACAACAGATACTGAAAGATTGGTAAATGTTCAGTTGTCACATCTTCCCCTCTCTGACTTGCATCGTATTGTGTACTGGACCATGGCAGTAGGTTTAGTCAGCTACTGCTAGTGTACTGCATATTCACAAAGAAATCTACAAAGAGAAAAGAGAGAGAGAAAGCAGCATTATGAATGATACGAGCTGGTTCAAATTAATATTCTGCAGTAGTCAAGTTACTTAGATGTTCTGTGAATTATACAAGGGTCATCCAAAAGTCAAGAAAACATAATTGCATGAAAAGCCATATTGGCCACAGATACAGCAATCTTTCAGCTATGTTACCCTCAGTTGCTCAGAGCTTTAGTTCTCTGGGCACGGGCTTTTTGACCCCAGGTTTCCTGAGCTGGGGACTGGTAAGCATTGCCAGTCCTCTTATCATGGAAGGCTCTGGTCCTGCTTCAGTCACCATCCAGTGGTGTGGCAGTGGAATATTGTGTGCCACAGGAAATGGGAAAGTTGGCTTAACCACCCTGATTGCGAGCATGGTAAAATCCTCAGTGCAAGGTGACTGCTTGCGGATGAGATGCATGGCTCTTGAGGTGGAATGGTCTTTAGTGGGCATCCCCTGATGAAACTACTGCATCTTTATAATGCTTATTCAGCCAAGCGTGTCTCTGTCTGAGTGGACCATTATTTCCCTAGCTGTTCATGGGACCGAGATTGGCCCCTCAAAATTTTCATCCTCTCCCAGCGGAATGGATAGGCCACCCAATCACACAAGAGGTCCCATGCGATGAGCCCTCCAGATTCTGAGTTTCTCCAGTGCAGTTCACTATTTAGTAAGAGAACACATGCTGCAGGTCAGACTGCGGTTTTGATATTTAAAAGGAGAAAGTGAAGCTAGGAGACCATGTCCCCTTTTTACATTCAAAAGGATTTAGAGGGGATTGCAGGTACATTTAAATCTGTTAAATAGTTGTTCAGCGGGACACTGCTGGTCAAAACCTCAAGTTGGTAACAAGAGACAGATCTGCAGAAAGCCAAAAGCTTTGGGGAATGTGGCACTGAAACCGAGCTGCACACTACATTGAATTACAGAAAAGGTGTTGTGACAAGCAGGGATCTGGTGGACATTCCCAAAGACAAACTTAAAGCTGAAGGTATTGTTGACACCCAAAATATATTGGAAAGGGTGGATGGCGATCTGATCAAGTCAGATTTCTTTGTTCTTACTTTTGACAGCATGACACTAGGCAGGTTTCCTTTGCCCAAGTGTAAGAATCCACTTGTGGCAAATGTGGTAAGGCTGCCCATGAAGGAGTCATGTATTCATCTCCTTTCAAGTGTGTGAATTGCTCTGGGAATCACCCTGGCTGGAGTAGGAACTGCAGTGTATATCTAGAAGAATTGAAGATACAAGAGTTTCAGACTACAAAGAGCATCCTGTATGGTGAGGACAAAAAGATGTATAAAGCCACTCTGTTCCCTCCCCTCCTCCCCGCAAACACACACACACACACACACACACACGCACACACACACACACACACACACACACTCTCCCTACCTCCTCTGCTTTGGTTCTTAAACAGCTAGTTCAGGAAGCCGAAGTCTCCCCAGGGAGAAAATTAGAACTAAAGTCAAAGACAAAGAGTCAGCTGCTGATGGAGAAGGGAAGTAAGCAGTCTGGCAGTGTAGACTTCGCTCTCTCTGAAGTCTCTTATGATTTGACCTCGGAGCGAATAGTCCTTCATGTCAGCCTAGGGCACTCATCTCACACCAGGACTGAGCCTCAACCCCCTGTGGGCTTCCCTTCCTGGTGGAAAGACTGGCTGAAAGTTCTACCCTGGTAAAAGGCTCCCATACTACATTGCAACATCAAAGGGTTCAGGACCTATGTGGAGGAACTGAAACTCCTTGCACAGGAATACCCCCTGTGCATGTGTTTTTCAGGAAACACATTTTAAAGAATTTGATGCTCTGTATTACGGAGCTATACCAACCTGCAAGCAGTTGCAGCTGAAGTTCATGTGTGTCATAGGATCACTGTCTGCTTTTTGTACCTACCTCCACAAAATGTGATAGATTTTGATGCTGTAACAGACCTTGTAACAGACCTTGTAGAACAAATCCCTTGACCATTTCTCATACAGGAAGACTTTAATGCCCACCATGTATTATGAGGCTTGACCTCTACTTGGCCTTGGTATCAGATTTTGGAGAGCCTCATGACATCTCACAAGCAGAGCATCCTCAGCACAGGCACTCCCACTCATTTCTGCGCTTCTACTTGGTCATCGTCAATTATCAACCTCACTTTCTGCTCTCCGACCATTGTGGACTCTGTTAAGTGAGAAGTCACTGATGATCTTCATTTCAGTGACCAATTCCCTCTCCAGTTTCACCTGCTGGATGGAGCTCTCCCGGAAAGGATGCAGCCATGATGAGTGATAAGCAGAGTTGACTGAACCCTATTCAGCCAGCTGGCTGTGTCTGAACACCGTAACAGTGTCCCGGAGTGGGGGAACTACATCACATGAGTGATCCACCACGCAGCTGACGACTCCATACCAAAGCCCTCAGGTCATCTTTGGAGGCAACCTATGCCTTGGTGGACTGATTAGTGCCATTCAGTAATCCAGGTCAGGCTGTGGTACTGCCATGGCTTAAGTGCTGCCCAGTGGTGGAAGATCTAACAGGCTTTCAAATGTCAAGGGCCAAGGCTCGATACATCATCCAGGAGAGCAAGAGAAGGGCACGACAAGTATACCTGGATACTATACATTGTTCCAGTTGTTCTACAAAAGTATGGGAAGCCATTAGGAGGATTTCCAGTAAACACAGTTGTTTCCTGGCAGTAGCAGTGCTGAAACAGAGGTGTCTCAAAACAATGTCCAAAGAGATTGTCCAGATATGGCAGAGCATCTTGCAGCAACTATTGCCATTGGCAGTGCCAGTCAGGATCCAGCATTTCACCACTAGTGCATGACTGTGGAGAGAGGCCAGTTGGTCTTCAAGTCCAACAATTATGAGACCTACAACTGCCCTTTCTCCACATGTGAGGTCAATTCTGCAATGTCTGAGGCTCATGATATTGCATCTGGTCGCTACCAAATCCAGTACAGCAAACTTTGACATTTGCCAGTGTCAAAGGCAATCCTCTTTAGATATTGTAATTGATGCAGCATGCAGGCCATTTTCCCAGCCCATGGAGAGAGGTTGTTTGATACCTCTCCTCAAACCAGGTAAGGACCGAAGATGTCCCTTTAGTTAATGGAGCATCACCTTACTGACCTGCGTAGGGAAGACCCTGGATGTTAGAGGCCAGACAACTCCTTAGCTGCTCTCTACATGGATTCAGGAGATTTTGATACACTGTCAACAGCCTGATCCTGCTAGAGGTGGCTATCCAGCTGGCTTTTCTAACCAAACATCACTATATTGGTGTATTCTTTGACACCACTAGGGTGTATGACACAATTTGGAGACACAATATTCTATGGCAGGTCCACCAAAGGGGCTTCCTTGGGCACCTCTCCAGCTTTATATGGTCCTTTCTGTCTTAACGACGACAGGTACCCGGGGTGGGACTGACTTTTTGAAACCACCTGTACTTTAATATAGGTTAGGGTAGCAGGTATCCCATCCAACGGCCATTCACCCTTGTGGGCCCTTTTTTCTGAGTAATCAATGGAATTCTTTTTAATAATTTTGCATGATGTTCTAGAGCCTTGAAACTGACATTAGCACATATAGCGGTGCTGTAGTGTAGTGGTTAGCGTATGAACCTGAAGTGCGGAACTCTGCGGGTTCGAATCTCATTAAGTGCTTAATATTTTTTTTAATTTTTAAATTGTTATCAAAATGACTTTGATCATCATTTTTATTCAATTAATTGATTTTAATGTAATTATTTTTTTAAATTGCTAATCCTGTGTCTCATCATTTTAATCATTGTATTAACTTTTTCATTTGCTCTTTTTTTTTCTTCCTACCATTGCTTTCATTTTGAATCATTGTGTGCAAGATTTTAATTATTTTCATGTATTTATCACAATATTTAAACATTCGAAAATGTTGACATATCAATTAAAAAACAAAAGACAAAATAATCTATTTAAATTGGCTGTGCAGTGATGTCAAAAATGTAATTTTTTTTCTTTTTTTTTTCTTTTTATGTGTGTGATGCACATTGTTTTGGATGCTAACCTTTGTACAAACATTTAAAATATAAATTCCTGTAACATTATTGACAAAATAACCCAAATGAAGATTTAAGTGAAAGAAGGGAGCAAAATGAGGGATAGAAATAACAAATGCAATAACATAAACAACAATATATAAGACAATCAAATGAAAGAAATTATATCGAAATTTATGCAAGAAATAATTAAGATCAGGTGCACAAAGATTCCAAATAAAAAGAGGATAGGAAGGAAAAATAAGAGTAAATGTAAAATTTAATATGATGATTATAATGAAGTGACAAAGGATTAGAAAATTTAAAAAAAAATGCTTTTATACCAATTAATTGAATAAAAATAATGATCAAAGTCATTTTGATAACTATTTTAAAACAAAAATAAAAATTGCGGAGCACCTAGATTTGAACCTACAAACTTCAACACATAAGGCTCATAAGCTAACCACTGTGCTGCAATGCCGCTGTATGAGGTAGTGTAAGGCTTTGCAACATAATGCAAAATTATTAAACTGCTTTTGTCTATTACGTGCAAATGAGGGCCCACCAGTGTGATTGCCTGCATGTTGTTATACCTTGCACCCTAACCTACATCACTGTATAAGTGGTATCAAAAACTCCATCCCACCTCTGGGGACTTCTCCTTGTAAGCTCTTTTTTAGGCTCGGAATTGGTGACAAGTTGTTAGCTTATTTTGAGCAGGGGAATGGGGTTCCTCAGGGCAGGTTTTATGTGTTACCCTCTTTACTGTAGCCATAAACAGTATTACATCTATGCCGAGGGGTCCTGTACAGTGCTCCTTATTTGTAGATGATTTTATGATTTTTTGTTTCTCCTTCAGTATTGCAACAGTGACTCATCAGTTGCAACGGCGTTCTTATCTGAAGATTATTGACACTGTCCACTATGAGGGGACTAGGCTGGCTAAGGGTGCTTACAAGCCCTGTCCCATACCCAGTCTCTGTGCTGAGGCTAGTGAACTGCCACTTATCATCTGGCTGCAGCTCTTCATTGTACGCGAGGTATGCAAGTTCCTAAGTACTCCAAATTCACTGGCATGCCTTACCATTACTTGTCCAGCTGTGGAACGCCCCTTTACCAATCATCCGTGGTCAGTGAAGCTGTTTGGAATCGGCGCAAAGGGGGGAACTGGCGTCACTTGGTGTGGAGTAAGTTCAACCCCAAATCCATGATTTTAATCACCTGCCACCCTAGTTACTGCAGATGTCTAATGTGATTTTAGATTTAGTGCTGTACAGGTAAAGTTTTTAATACATTGTGTTATGACATTTTAACTGAGCACCACAACTCTGTACCCATATTTATGGATAGGTCTAAACAGGGGGACTCTGTCGGTTGCTGCGTTGTTCCCCCTCATCGTGTCTTTAAGTTCTGATTGTCCGATGAGTTTATTGTATTTGATATGGAATTATACACTGTCTTGTGGGCACTGGAGCAAATGAGATGTGTTATGGGTGCTAAATGCTTTGTGTGTTCCGATTCCATGAGTGCCCTTCACTCTCTACAATACTTGTCTCAGTAGATAATGTAATCTAGAATATCCAGGACACCCTCCTGCGACTGCAAAGGCTGGGGAAGGAGGTATATTTCTTCTGTGTGTCAGGGCACGTAGGTATTGTGTGGAACAGAAGAGTGGATGTAGTGGTCAAGTAGGCATGTTGAGATCCTCAGTTAATTCAGTGTGCCATCCCCCTGCATGCTATCGCCCCACTGTTGAAGTGCAGAGCCATGCATCAGTGGGAAGAAGAGTGGCTGGAAGTGGCAGACAGTGAGCTGTGTCTGGTAAAGGCCACATCGCCATGGCGTACCTCCTTCCCGCCACACAAGTGGAATGAGGTCTTTCTTACCAGTCTTCTTATAGGCCGCAGCCCCATGGTGCATGGTTTCAAGATCTGTGAGAGGACCCTCCAATGTGTGGTGGTTGTGCTGTACATATCACTGTAAGCTTAATTTCATTAGACTGTGTTTTATTTTCAGACCAGAGTAGCAGATTTGCACTCAAAATAGAGTAACATTCAAACAAATTTGGTGAGAATTTTGAAGGCTTGAGTGACATGTCCAGCTTCTTTCCTAAAAATTTTGGGAGGTTTTCTCAATGTGTTAACATGATGAGTGGCTCACGCATTTCCCTGTGCCATTACTTTAGCTCTTCTGTCATTTTACTTATGTTTTAATCCCAAGTATAGCACCTTTTATGCTTTCTACCTTGTTTTACAGCATGTGAGGTGGAGTGATTGTGTAGGGCAACAGGAGTGAGAAGGGAGTGAGTGTTATTTTGTAGGTTTCACCCGACTATGTGATAACCTTTTTACCCATTTTATGCACATTCATGTCTTTTAATATTTGTAGGGGTGCTGATAACCTTGCCATTGAGTGCCTGTGAACTCAAAAAACAATGAGTCCACGCACTTGCACACCCACCCACCCACACACCCACACCCACACACCCACACCCACACCCACACCCACACACCCACACCCACACCCACACCCACCCCCACCCACACACACACACACACACACACACACACACACACACACACACAGCTATTTTTTGACTATTCATCATCAGAACTGAGACAGTGTCATATTGTGGGACCAACTTTTATATTCCTGTGTCAGAGAAGTCTGTTTTAGTCACAATATCATATAACAAGGATTACAATAACTGTGGAAAATGGCTTCTGAGATCCATAATTATGGAACGACAGTTCTTCACAATGCACTGCCCCACCAGCTCCACGAGCTTGTCACTGCTGATGGACAGTAACCCACGGCCCTCTTCAATGCGGACTCCCTGACAACCTTCAGATAATTGTTTGCACCAGTGATGCACCATGTATGTACACTTTTACACACAATGGTTTGAGGGAGGAACAGTTGCTGGTAAACCTCCGTGTGAGCTCAAATCTCTCTAATTTTACCTTCATGGTGTTTTCACAACATATGCATATGGGGAAGCAATATTTTGCTGGACTCTTCTAGGAATGTACGGCATTGGTACTTTAACAGTAAATCACACAGTGATGCAGACTGCCCTTCTGCAGTGGCTGCCACAGGAGCATACTAAGTGAACCCGTAATGAAATGCATTGCTGTTCTTTGGACTTTATTTGTTTGCTCCATCAGTCTTATATGGTGTGGATCCCAAGCTGATCAGCAACATTCAAATATTGGGTCAAACAAGAGTTTTTTTAAGCTACCTCTTTTTTGGGTGGACCACATTTCCTGAGAATCATCCAATGAATCTTGATCGTAAATACATTACATTTGTTTATGTTGTGGGTCTGTTGCCAATCCCTGCACTGAGTGATCGTCCTTTACAGGTGTTCCTGAATTTTGCTACAATTGTTTATTGTTGCAGGATCATCTGTGTAAAACCTTATGGCACTGATGCCATTATCCACTAGGTCATGTATATGCAGGATGAACCAGAACTCCACTGACAAACTTTCAGTGCCTTTCAGTGCCAGTTGTTTGCTTTCAGTGTTTTGGGAGGAGGTAGTATGGACCAAAACAACAAAAAGTGGCCAGTAAACATGGGCTCTAAAATGAATACCTTAAGAGCTATGAACAAATGTTCAGTAGAAGAGATGTATTTCACAGTAGCAAAGATGAATAAGTGCTCATAGCTCTTGAGTTGTGCATTTAGGGCCTGTGTTTACTAGACATTCTTTCCTTATTTCAGTCCATCCTGTTACCTCCAAAAGTTTATTGGTGGAGTTCTGGTTCACCCTCTATATTGTGAAAAGTGAAGATAGAACAATACTCTCTTGGAATATGATTGTCTCTTGGAATATGATTGAAGTTACTTTTACATCTGAAGATGTTCCCTGTTGAATGACATGCTGTGATCTGTTCACTAGAAACTCTTCACTCCAATCACACAGCTGATTTGATATTTGTTCACTCGCACTTGTTCATCAGGTGGCAGTGCAGTACTGTATCAGATGCCTTCTGGAAGTCGTAGAACACAGCATCAACCTGGGTGCCAGTATCTACTGCTTTCAGGGTCTTGTGGATGGATAGAGTGATTGTTGTTCTTTTTAATACATGTTGATTCCTACAGAAAAGATTACTGGTCTTCAGAAATGTCATAATATGTGAGCATAAAAAGTCCAAAATTCTGCAACATACCTGCATCTGTTTGACAACCTTGATTGAAAACAGGAATGACCTGCACTTTTTTCCAATCACTAGGAATGCTTCACTCCTCCAGTCACCTGTGGTACAACACTGCTAAAACAGGGGCAAGTTCTTTCACATATTACATGTATAATTGTATTGCTATCCCTCTATTGAGCAATTTCAGTTGCTTTTCTAACCTATGGTCACTTATTTTTATATCTGTTTTCTGATGTTCATGCGGTGATGTAGAGGGGGAACTACAGTGTGATGTTCCTCAGTGAAAAAGTTTTGGAAAAAGAAGTTTAGTGTTTCTGCTTCCACTATATCATCCTCCGTTTTGCTGCTATTATGATCACAGAGTGTCTGAAATAAGTGCAGAGTGTCTGAAATAAGCAGAAATATCTTCCTGCCTTTCTGTTTACAGCTGTATTCAGTATGCTGTAATGGCCATCTGATCACTGTTTTATGATCACTGGTTCCTTGTTCTGCTCTTATTGAGATGTAAGTTTGGGCCTCTTGGTGACAGGAGCTCTGATACATTACATTTCACCAGTTCATTCTTTGATTAGTTGATGAAGGCAATTTTCGGAAAAGGCATTTAGAAAAATTTCACATGATTCCCTGCCCCCTCTATCCACCTTAATAACTTGAGTCTCCCAGTCTGTAGCTGAATCTCCACCTAATGCTATAACATGACCAGGAAATTAAGCAAAATATTCTCCGAGTTTCCTCTCAAATGTTCTACCAATACTTCTCCTGAGACAGGGGATCTATAAAAGCAGCTTATGACCATGTTTGAGCCACATTTTAACACATCTTCACCCAAATTACTTTACATTCAGAATTTATGCTGTGCTCACTAGATATTGTATTTTTTATGGTTATAAATATGCGTCCATCACTGGCATTCAGCTTATCTTTGTGATATACATTCCAGTCGGAATTTAGAATTTCATAGCTATTTCAATCTGGTTTTCAGAAAGGTGTCTGTCCCTAGTGCTGTGTGGGTAAGTTACAGTTTATAAGGAAGACTAGTTGTGCGAAATTTCTATAGATACTCTTCTCCAATTTGTCATGAGAGATGCTATGCTCTTTAATTAGTGGGGGTAGTAGTATTTCCTGTCTGAAATCAGAATGCATCTTGTCAGACCTGTGTTGGGATTTATATATCCTCAAAGAACCACATGTGCATGCCACACATAGTCCACTACCCTAGTAGCCAGTTCATGCATGTAGTGCACATCTGCCCTGTTAAGGGGGTCCTACAATTCTCCATCTTATAGCAGAGGTCGATAAACTGCATCAGATCAGAACAGAATCGTCTGAGCCTCAGATTTAAGTGTTTCACTCAGCTCCAAACCACAGGACTGCAACTGGTTCTGGTAATTATGCTGCAAAATGTTATCTCTGCTTCCACCCCATGAGCAAGGCTAGCTGTCTTTGCCAAAACAGTCAACCACTTTTAGGAACCAAGGGTGGCCTCCAATCCCAGGCAAAAGGTATCATGTGCACCCACATGAGTCATGATTTGCAGTTGGATGCACCCAATGCAGAGCCTGCTCCACATGTTGGACTTGAACCCTCCAGCAAGTATGCAGGGTGGATGCTGCCCATCTTTCCGAACCTGCCCACTCTTCCCCAATGGGCTCCATCACCCTCCTAACATTGAAGCTCCCAGTAACAAGCAATCCCACCCTCTTTGTTTGATGATGAATTTTGATCAGTGCTACATTTTGTACATTAAGAAACTTTATTACAGGCCAGACCTAACAGTTGGCAGGAGAAAGAATAAAAGAATCACTGTTTTCAGCCACCACTTCAGTGCTGCTGACAACAGTGAAGACTTGTGTAGTCTTCATGTGATTCTGATGTAATATTTTTGTCATGCTTGTGCTATAGTAATAGCTAATATGTTTACTTTTTTTAAAAAGTAGGAGAACTTAATTTCTGGATGACTCTCGTAACCCAAAGATTGCAGGCCAATCTTGGGTTTTCAAAAGAAAGCAGGTCTAATGTGTTACAAAAATGTATAACATCAGAAACTTCTTTTAAATTTGCACTCATGCTCTAGGAGCAGCTTCTTTCTGTAGTAATTAAAATGTCATGGTTCTCAGGGTTGAACTCAGCTATTTCTTAAATTTTGAATAAAAATCGTCAGCAATATTAGCTGTAGACTTCCAGTGTAAGGATTCTGGGCTGTCCTGCCAATGGCCTTGTCAAAGAAGGGTTAGGAAAGAGGAGAGAGTTTCGGCGCAACTGCTTGCCCTAGAGGTGGGAAACTGCTACTTAAAGGTAGAAGAATCAGCAGTGATCAACAGGATAAGATGAAAGATAAAAGATTCCAGATTTCTCCCCTATTCAGTTCTCTGGAAGGGGTGCCAAGAGGCTGAATGACCAATAAAAGGATAACATACTACAATTCAAATAGCAGAATATAAGAAGTTTGATTGTGGTAGGCGAGCTAGAAAATGTGAAAAGGGAAATTCGAAGCTTCAGTCTACATAGGTTACCTAGAGGGCCTCAGTGAAGTGAAATGGAAAGAAGGTAAAGATTTTTGGTTAGAGGAATGTAGGATAATATCATCAACAACAGAAAACTGTGTAATGGGAGTATGATTAATTATGAATAGGTTGGTACGGCAGAAAGTGAGTTACTGTGAACAGTTCAGTGATATTGTTGTTCTCATCATAATCAGCAGCAAACAAATGCCAACAAGAATAGTTCCGGTATACAAACAGATGTCACAGGCAGAAGATGAAGACACAGGGGAAATGAACATGTAGTTGGGTATCAAAGGGAGATGATAATCTAATAATAATAGAGGAATGGAACATGGTAGAAGGAGGAGGACTAAAAGGCAGAGTTATGGGAGAATATGAGCCTGGTAGTAGGAATGAGAGTGGAGAAAGGCTAATTGGGTCCTGCAATAAATTTCATTAGTAACAGTGAATACACTGTTCAAAAATCACAAGAGGAGGCAGTACACTTGGAGAAGGCCATAAGATACAGGAAGATCCCATCTGGACTACATCATAGTCAGACAGAGCTTCCAGAATTGTATATTGGCTTGTACTGTGTACCAGTGGCAGATATAGACTCCGATCACAATTTAGTTATGACGAAAAGTAGACAGAAAATTAAGATAATCATCAAGAAGACTCAATGTGGAAAGTAATGGGATACTGAGATATTAAGTTAAGATGAGATGCATTTGAAGTTCTATGAGGCTGTGTACTATGATAATGAAAACCAAACTAGGTGGTTGGAGAAGAATGAGAATCTCTAAAAAGGGCAAACACAGAATATGCACTGACTGGCATAGATAAAAGGAAGGTAAAAGTAAAGAATTGATTGTTTAAAGAAGTTCAAAATGTTAAAGGGAATTCAGGAATATGGAAATACAATTCATTTAGAAATAAAATGAATAGGAAATGCAGGGAAGCCAAGGCAAAATGGTTATAGGAAAAAATGTGAAGAAATCAAAAAAGAAATGATTGTTGGACGGATTGATCCAGCATGTAGAAAAGTCAAAACAACATTCATTGGAATTAAAAGCAAGGGCAGTATCATTAAGAATGCAATGGTAATTTCAGTGTTAAATGCAGAGAGAGCAGATAGGTGGAAAGTGTACATTTAATACCTCTACTAGAGTGAGGACCTGTCAGATGGCATGATTGAGAAAGAACTGGGGTTGATACGGAAGGAGTAAGGGTGTCCTGTGTTAGAGTCAAGACTTCAGCAGAGCTTTGGAAGACTTGTGACCAAATAAGGCAGAAGGAATAGATAATATTTTTTGGCAATTGAAGCCACTGATTGTGGCTGCAGTTGCCAGAGACTGCAGTCATGTGTGTGTGTGTGTGTGTGTGTTGCATTTACATGAGAACATGTGTGTGTGTGTGTGTGTGTGTGTTTGTCATCCATTTTGGGTGAAGAAGGTCTTGCTGGCCAAAAGCTTGACAGTCTTTTTGTTGTCCCTATCTGCGACTCAGAATCTCGGCTATATGGTGAGTGGCAACTTTCCTTTTCATAATATTGTTACATTCCACCCTGGATTTTCCATTGTTTAACATTCCTTCGGGATTTCTAAAGTCCTTGGCACAAGTAACAACCAAAAGTCTTAAAGTTAGTGTGCAGAATCTACGAGTCTGTCAACGTACCATCAGACTTTCGGAAAAATATAATCCACACAGTCCCAAAGATAGAAGGGCAGAAAAGTGAGAGAACTGTTGCACAATAATCCAGTTGCTGACTGAAATAATATACAGAAAAATGGCAAAGAAATGTGGGAATCTGTTACATGATTAGCAGTTTGATGTTTGGAAAGAAAAAGGCATGGGAGAGGCACTTTTGACATTGCAGTTGATAAAGAAAGCAAGATATAAGAAAAATCAAGAGAACGTTCATAGGATTTACCAAGCTGGAAAAGCATTGTACAATGTAAAATGGTATAATGTGTTCGAAATTGTAAGAAAAATTAGGAGTATGCTGTAGGAAAAGACAGATAATATACAGTATTTACAAGAACCAAGAGGAAACAAACTGCTCAGATTCATGAGGGTGTAAAACTGGGATGTAGTCTTTCACCCTTGCTGTTCAGTCTGTGCATCAAAGAATCAACAACAACAATAGAAGAAAGATTCAAGAGTGGGATTAAAATTCAGAGTGAAAGAATATCAATGATTAAATTAACTGATGACATTACTATCCTTGGAAAAAGTGAAGAAGAATTACAGGACCTGTGGAATGGAATGAACTTTCTAATGAGTAATGCTGTAGATGTTGACCCAGGGCAAAACAAAATGTTTCTTGCTGATTGAATTCCACTATGGAGCCAAGAGGGAGATGGGATAGGGTGCCTGTGTTGGCATGTTGGGAGGTGGGGACAAAGTATATTTGATAATGGTACCCACTTACAAACAACACCCAGTGCAGCATGTGCTACGCTTGACCCTAGAACGATGACCAAAGAATGGAACCAAGGATTTGTGGCCAGTCAACAAGTGCAGTTTGCTGCTGTACAAATACATATGAATTTTCTTGATCCCATAAATGATTGCTAAAGCCTTTTCCTCATTTTAAGAATAGTTGAGATGCACCACAGCCAATGTTTTGCAGGCAAAGGTGATTGGCCATTTAGAACTATCTGATAACCCATGTGACAAAAACAGCCACAGTTCCATACTGGGATCCATGTGTCGTGAGTGTCGACTGAAGGCCAAGTGTGTTTGACATTAGACATTGTGCCACCTGGACCATCCTTAGCTGACAAACATGTTGACGGGTGGCCGACCACATAAATTTGATGTCATTCTTGCACACCTGATTTAGGGGATGTGCAATTTGTGTCACTTGGGGAATAAAACTAACTTAGTAAGTGATTTTACCCAAGAACCACTGCAACTGTTGAAGGTTAGTGGGAGTCAGCATGTTAGTGATCAGCTCAGTGTGGTCGCATGTGGGTATGGTTGCTGCGTGATGAAGAATGTGTCCTGGGTGTTTGACATTGGGGGGGTGAAGAAACTGCGATTTTCCACCTGATAGCAAAAACCATTTACCTGGAGCCATTTGAAAAGGAATTTGAAACTCTTGGGGTGTTCTGCATGTGTTGGCCCCATAAAAATCACACTATCCAAGTAAGTAACAGAGTGAAGAATACCTTGAATCAGTTGTTCTAAATACTTTTTTGGAAAACAGCAGATGCACTAGCAACCATAAACAGTGTGTGATTGTACCTATACAAGCTGAATTGCATATGTTAGACTAGCAACTGACAAGATGCATCAGTGAGGGCAGTTGCAGATATGCTTCCTTTACATCTGTCTGTGGAAAAGTAGTGGCCCATGGCCAGTTCAGTTAACAAATCCTTTGGGTGAGGCATGGGATAGAGATCAGCATTGGACTGGGGATTTATGGTGGACTTAAAATCACTGCAAATGCATTAAGACCCATTAGTGTTTTAAGGATAACCATAGGTGTCACCCATTTGCTGGTTGAAACCAGAAAAACAACACCTTGGTCCCAAAAACATCCAAGTTCCTCTCCAACCACAAACAGTAGTGGGCAAGCTCTATAAAATTTTGGCACTGCTGAAGGTTTCATACAGATGTGAGCAGTAAAATTGCTTGCTCACCTGAGTGCCTTTTCAAAAATCTCTATGAACAAATTACACAGAGCATCAGCATTAGAAAAGGGCACAATTTGAGACACAAAATGACTTAGTCCACTACTTGGAGACCAAAACTGGTAAAGCATCTAAGTGAAAATGTTTGCAGCAGAGCAGTTTAGTGTATGTTCGATGTTTTTGTACTTAGCTGCCAGTAACAGTTCTTCAAGGAGAGGAATGACTTTTCGGCAGAAATATGTGACCTGACACTGGGCTCTTCGCAACTAAGGAGAGCCAAGCCACCAATCACATCCTCATTGATTCATGAGAAGGCAGTGCTGATGTATAGCTGGAATCTTGTAGGCCAACTGGAAAGCATCAGGTCCAACATAAGCTTTCACTGTGGTGGGGAAGCCGTCTGCTCTGCATCCATGATGACATGGGCTGATGTGCTGCCTACATACTGCAGTTGAGTGTACATGAAGTCCCCTGTTTGTTGACACACTGCTGTAAGGTGGCCCCACTTACTGCAGGCCCAACAGTGTGCTCTGCAGTGCAGACTGCTGTTTCTGGAGCACTGGCTGCCATATTCAGGGCGGGAATGGAGTTTCTTTGACTTGACTGAAGCATGTTGCAACGCAGAGGGCTTTTCTGACCTACCTGATTAACATTACAAAAATGTCACTCCACGCTATGAGGGGGGAGGGGGGGGGGACACAGAATGATTGATGTGCTTAAGTCTCTATGCACTTAGGCATTTCTTGAGATGATGGCAATCCAAAAACTTGTGAACTTGGGTGAGGCATAAGAATCAGAGAAAAAAAGATGATGAATTGAAACCATCAATTGATTGCTGTTTGCAATGGTGTCAAATTGTGTTTGATACTTGAAATTCATCAATGAAAGCATGCTGAGCATCAGAAGCAACCTTCAAAAATTTAGTGATTTTAAGCATTTCACCAAGACTGGGATCAGACATGGCCATAACTTTTCTGTGACCTCCCTGTCAGGGGCAAGGTGCACACTCACATCCTGAATCAGTGATTCCACATATGAAACTTTACAGTTCTGAAACATAAAATTGCACTTACATGTGAGACCCTGCAAGTTGACAACACATGCTGTGTAAGCCTGTCCATGTTGTTTATGACACTGATTAAACTGTAGCTTAGCTGCAATAAGGTGTGCCTTATGCCTGTAGTATTCAGAGTGCATAGTTCATTCAGAGATGTATTGTTAGGGTTCAAGTAGAAACATAACTTTTGAACGACTTCATACGAACAACTGCCAGTAGATAAAGAACTCTACTGCTTAGAGGAAATGCTATAAGCAAGAAACTGCAGTTTAAAATACCAGAGATAAACCTTTCAGTTCTATAAACCTCATCACAGCAGATGAACGGAGCAGGGGCGCAACCATGACCACCGATAGGTATTGTTCCTGCTGTTGAGACAAGAGCTGCAGGAGAGCAGCATGCTGTTGTTGATACTGCTGCTGTTGTTGTGACAGCAGTTGCTGGTGGCATTCTTCTTGTGCTTAAACTGTTCGGTAATTGTTGGAGCTGTTGTTGCCAAAGTTCTGGAAAATTGGGATCCATAATAATGGCATCTGGTGTGAATTTGTCACCTAAAACACGTTAGGGTAAGATGTCATGACCACTTTTCTGTCCACTCCCAATACAAATGCTTAATCCGTAAACAAAGCCAAGTTCGTCAAGAGCAGATCACTGAATGAAAGCTAATAATGAGAGCAAGAAAGTCAAAGTACAATGCAGGGGCAAAATCCAATAAGTAGAAGAGTGTGAATGTTGTGTATCTCATGCACAGACTGTATTAGACTGAAGTACAGTTGGCTGCCTGGCCCCCATTGCTGTGGGTGGGTTGGACCGTGTGCATGTCACGCACGCTCTCGGAGGCGATCATCATATGCAGTCTGTAGTGCCTCTGAGCGACTATCGATATTGGCTATTGGTGGGGATATTAAAATCACTCTAAAGAAAACTGTGTGATGATTGTATGGTTGTTTCAAATCTGTAATTTGTATAATTTGTCAATGGTAGGGGCAGAAGCAGTGATAGTGGGTGGATGCACAGAGCAGGTGTTATTTTAGGAATGTTTCAGGAGGACAAGGAACCATGTAATAGATATGATTGTCTGGAAATGTCGTTGGCTTAACAAAGATGTTGCGAAGGTTAGGAGGGGGACAGAATGCGACAATGGGTACTTGGGGTGGGAGGTGATATCAGGAGAGAGGATGTCATTTCAAGGCATGATTTAGGATAGACATTTCAGAGTAATCTTTTGAGTCATTCAAGGCCTGGGTAGTATGATTGGCAAGAGGGAAATAAAGTTGACTAATATGACAATGAACAAGGTTTTTAGGCATCTTCCAGGTGGGCATTGGAAGAGTTCGTGTTCAAAGGCTGGGTGGTCCTGAGTGGCAAGGGGGAAATGAAGTTGACTAATATGACAATGGACAAGATTTTTGGGCATCTTTCAGATGGATATTTGGAATAGTTCATATTCAAAGGCTGAGAGCCAATAACTTCATCTTTGAGAACTAGACCAACATAAGTAACGAAGTCCTTGGATATGGGAGTGACAATGGCCTCAATGAATGCCTTCCCTTATATTGCCTGCACAGAAACGAAATTTCTCAATTCCATATACCTGTAACTTAGTAGATTGGTAGGAGTTCTTTGATCATATATATTTGTGGCCTGAACTTAGACAAAAAAGTGCAAAGAACAACTCCTTTACTTTCTTCAGCAAACCCCTTTTACCAGCTGAAAATCATCTGGCCCTTCACTTAATCCTGTCCCTCTTTCCTGGGTGTCTACTCTGTAGACTACATCAGACAAACTAATGAACAACAATATTTTTACTTTGACATTTGCTACCCATTCCACATCAGATGCTATCATTCATACAGCCTCAGTATCCATTGTCAATCTAACAAGCAGATGCCTTGATACCTTTACCAATAACTTCACTGTGTCACCCTTCCACCCATATTTCACTGCTCTTGCTCATAAACAAATCTCCTCTAGCCCTTCAATCAGCGTAGCTTCCATTTCAGAAACAACAGAATTCCCACCCTTTTTACAAAGTGCCATCTAGACTTGAACAGATTACTCTTTCAGAGTTAAGACTTTCTTAAGTCAAACCCTCAAATGAGTTCATTTCTCCCCTTTAGCTTACTCGCTACCCATTGTCAGCTTTGTTGACCTCTTAATCTCTGCTGCATACTTGTCAAACTAATCACCTTCCATAGCCCAAAATTCCTACTCCTTCAATGATTTCTGCTGTAAAACTTGTCCAATGCATCCAGTGCATCCAATGTTTGGATTAAAAAAGGTGTAAGACAGAGATGTAGTCTTTTGCCTGTACTGTTTAATCTGTACATCGAAGAAGCAATGATGGAAATAAAAGAAAGGTAAACAGTGGAATTAAAATTCAGGGTGAAAGGATATCAGTGTTAAGATCTGCTGATGACAGTGCTATCCTCAGTGGAAGGGAAGAAGAATTACAGGATCTGCTGAACGGAATGAACAGTCTACCGAGTACAGAGTATGATTTGAGCGTAAATCGAAGAAAGATAAAAGTAATGAGAAGTAGCAGAAATGAGAACAGCGAGAAACATAGCATAAGGATTGATGGCCATGAAGTTGATGAAGTTAAGGAATTCTGCTACCTTAATAGCAAAATAACCAATGGCGTATGGAACAAGGAGGATTTCAAAAGCAGACTAGCACTGGCAAAAAGGGCATTGCTCGTCAAGAGAAGTCTGCTAGTATCAAACCTAGGCCTTCATTTGAGGGAGAAATTTCTAAGAGCACAGCATTGTATGGTAGTGAAACATGGACTGTGGGAAAACCAAAACAGAAGAGAATCGAAGCATTTGAGATGTGGTGCTACAGGCGAATGTCGAAAATTGGATGGATTGATAAGGTAAGGAATGATGAGGTTCTCCGCAGAGTTGGAGAGGAAAGGATTATGTCGGAAACACTGACAAGGAGAATGGACAAGATGATAGGACATCTGTTAAGACATCAGGGAATAACTTTCATGGCTGTAGAGGATAAGAACTGTAGAGGAGGACAGGTATTGGAATATATCCAGCAAATAATCGAGGATATAGGTTGCAGGAATACTCTGAATGAGGAGGTTGGCACAGGAGAGGAATTTGTGGTGGGCCGCATCAAACTAGTCGGAAGACTGATGACTCAAAAATAAAGGGAAAAAAAGGATCATTGTGAGACCTTGTCTCTGGTATCATTTAAGTCTCCAAGCATCCTTGTGTACAGGAACACGCATAGCATGCTTTACCGTATTTTTATGTGGCAAATTCTTTGCCAATGGGAGACTGCCCATTTAGTTCAAAATTAGTGTTTCATACAGTAGTATTTACCCATAAACCCCCACTCTCGATTCTTTAAATAATTGAACACTCATGTATAAAATGTAAAATCTCCCAGTGTGGTACAATGAAATAATTTTGCAGATACATTCAGTGGTATATGTGGGTACTGTCGCCAAAATGTGTTGTAAATAGAGCTAGTAGTAAAGAAGTAATACATTAAAACTTCAAGCATAGTGCTGCAGTTTAACCTTATTAACAGTGAAAATGTAGTAAGTGATAAACTTTTTTTCTTTCATCATGTTGTGCAGGGTTCCAGCAAGAAAAAATTTCATTAAGGTTTGAAATTACGTATAATGTTTGTTGGAAGTTGCTGACTTGTCATTCCTGGATGAATACAGTCTGGTTAATTTGCGTGCCATGAATCATGTTGCTTGAAGACATATACACAGTTTCTAACTGTAATACTTGACTTTTTATGTCCAATTTTTAATGTGATATTATAGCTATTAATGAGCATATCACAATAGCATTTAAAATTTTAAAGTATGGTTGATAATTGTATGGAATATTAAAAATCACATATTTGTTCCCCCTGGAAACTATTAGGTAGATTGCTTGCAACTGGAACCATGTTTCAAGTTAACCATTTAGTAATTTAGACTTTCAGACAACAAAGAACAGATATTTCAGAAATGCCTGCAGTTTCAAAGGAGAAACTGTTAATTCTAGTTCTTTACAGATATCCCTGTTTGGATGATATTACTTTGCTGTGCAAACTTGGGACTGTTCTAACATCAAGTTTATTAAGTGTTAGCTTTCAATGTTTACTAACCAACTGTCAGATTCTCCTGAGAAGAACTGTTTCACAGCCTAATATTGCAGGCATACTCCAAAATGCTGAAGAATGTTGTCAGAGAGGCCAAAGTTAGATGCACAACATATTAAGATCTCTTTTGTGGGAGAATTAAATTGTTAGTGATGCATCAGAGATGAGCAAAACACTTAATAATCACTTTATGTCAACAGTTAAAAGTTGAATTGAATTTTTTTTGGTATGAACAAGAATTGAGATGTTTTAAAAGCTGGACATCTAAAAAATTATGTTACATGTTGTTACAGGAAACAAGCAGAGGAGAATTTGAATTACTTGTTTATTTTCACTCATTTGGGTGGGCCATGTGTAAACCACACAGCGTGTGTGTCTGCTGTGCTGAACTGTCATTTGCCACTTCTGATGTTCTTGGTGAACTTTTGTAGCTGTTTTGTTGTTAGTGCCTTAAGCTTTTTTGGTGGCCCAGTGTTCCTTCATTTTGCTACTATAATCTATCTTGCATACCTCAGACAATATCCGGGTCTGACTGTGGTTAGCTTCTGTAAGGAGTATTAGGAACAGTCTGAACTCAATAGCTAAATGATAGTCACTCCTGCTAGTTTCATGTATTGCCTAATATGAATTTCTATAAGATATTTCTCAATTTACTTGATCCATGGGAATCCAGTGGCTTTCCCCTTGCTGGCTACTCTGAAGATCTCATAGCACAGCCTATGGGGTCTGTCCTGTACAAGTAGCCATAGAAGGCTATTTGTCTTCTTCTGATAACATCAGCGAAGTTTTCTTGGTGTTGTTGGAATTCAGTTTGTACAATTGTCTCCTGTCTGGTAGGATCCTTGGTACCATCAACTTTCACAGGAATGTTGTTTCTTGTAATCTGAGGATCTTACTGGGGTTGTCTCAGTTAGGGACTGATGGTCTGACTACTCTGTTTTAGTGTCTTAGTTTGACATTCATCAATAGATGTTTGGAGAGTTACTGTTTCACTGAGATTGTCTGAGATCCATTCTCTGAAGTACTTTACGGATTTGCTCCCTTGGTAGCAGTAGCTCTCTTTGTTCTAGGGGTGTCTTTAATGTCAGCAATAGATTTGGTCTTTCTGACACTGATGAAGATACATGTTTTCTCTGCTATTAAATGCAAGGCTTTGAGTTGCATAGAAGTCTCTTGAACATTGTTTACCAGTAATGGTCAGATAAACAGCAAAAGCCAGGTGTGGGATCCGTAGGTTGTCTGCTTTGATCCAATGTTTTCTAATAGAACTGGTCCCTTTCTCAATGATTTTTTCCAGGACACAGTTAAATTATATACGTGATTACCATCTCCTTACCTCATTTCTGCATTGATTGAGAAACTCTGTGGGAGTTGTCATCATATATGGTGGGTAAGACAAGTTTGTAAGCTCGAAGGGGGACATCAAATGATACTACATGTGACCCCCCCACCCCCAGCCCCCACCACCTAGGGTGGGGCGGGGGCAACTTTTAAATCTTAAATGGAAACTCCCATTTTTTATTGCAGATTCGGATTCTCTATAAAAAAAGTAATCAAGCTTTGTCTGAAACATTTTTTCGAACTATTGACAGATGGCACTGAAATCGAGAAAAATTAAAATTGGGGAAGTACTCCGATTTATTTAGAATGATCCGAGAAAGATGCATCAAATCAATACAAAATGTGCACCAATTCTTTCAATACGCCAAATTAAGCTATTTTTTTGTGTAATGTATCCTACCCACCACAGTTTTTGATGGAGGAAGTTGGAATGGTATGAAAATCTTGTTAGGTAACTCTTCACAATTGCATTACTCACCTGACTGTGGCGCTACCGTGGCCAAACTGTGAACTGTGGCTCAGTATAAAGGTCGGCGCAATGCGATCAGATGTCACTTAACTTTCAAATTGTGAACCGTAAACATCAACTGACGAAAGTAAATTATTCTTTAGCGAAACATGGCTCACTATCTTCGTACAGAGATTGTTGATATAATGTTAATTTTAGGTGAATACCATAACAATTACACTGTGCCTGCGCAATAGTATGTGGGTCATTTCCCAAACAGATGACATCCAAGCAAAAACATTATTCGAAATTGCACTCAATAAGCTCGAAATGGGTACATGCACCGTCCACCTTGTCATCGCGAATACAATGAAAATTGCGCTCGTACCCTTACCGTTATTGCCTGTGTTCAACTGGATCCTGAAATTAGTAGTCGTGTGATTCAGAGACAAACTGGAATACTGAAATCAATTGTTTTGAGGATTTTGAAGGCACATAAATATCATGCATATCATATCTCACTGACACAGGCATTAACGCCGAAAGATATGCAAATACACATGCATTTCTGCGAATGGGCCTTGGAAATGATAAGAGGTGACAATGATTATTTTTAGATACATTATGTTCACCAACGAAGCTGCACTCAAAAACAATGGTGAATTACATCTTGATTGTCATTATTGATCCCCTGTTAATCCACACTGGCACAGACACGTTGACAATCAATGCAAGTGGTCGTTAATGGTCTGGTGTGGAATCTTAAACGGTTACTTGATAGGACCGTATTTTTTTGACCGAAATGTTACTGGGGAATCTTATTTACAGCTTCTCCGCGATGATTTGTTGGAGCTAATGTAGGATGTTTATTTAGAAACTAGGCAATGAATGCGGTTCCAACAGGACGGAGCAGCTCCCCATTATGCTAAAAATGTGCGGAACATTTTAAATGTATGGTATCCTGGTCAGTGGATAGGACGCAGCGGACCAATTCAGTGGCCTCCACATTCACCAGACCTAACATCTCCTGGTTTTTTCCTTGTGGTGTTATTTAAAAATTATTGTTTATGAAAGACAGCCCACAACCAGAAACAATACGGAGCAATGCATTCGAAGAGCGTGTGCAGCCATACCACGGAATATGATGCTCAAAACTGTGGACAACTTTCCCAGACAATTGACTTTATGCATTGAAGCAAATGGGGATAATTTTGAACAATTTCCTCATGGCTAATTTCATTAATTAAGCACCCCAAATTGTGAGAGGCAGGGGGACTCTCACTAATGCAGCACCCCAACATGTGAGAGGCAAGGGGACTCTCACTAATGGAGCACCCCATGGGAACATTATTCTACTACATCCATGTCATTGTTCCTGGGTAATACTAAAAGTACGATACAGTACATATAGTACAAAAATAGCTTAATTTGGTGTAACGAAAGAATTGGTGCACATTTTTTATCAATTTGATGCATCTATCTCGGATTATTATAAATAAAACAGAGTGCTTCCCCAATTTTACTTTCTTCTCGATTTCAGCGCTATCTGTCAATGGTTTTAAAAAAATGTTTCACACAAAACTTGATTACTTTTTATGGAGAATACGAATCTGCAATAAAAATGTGTACTTCCATTTAAGATTTAAAAGTTGCCCTGCCCCACCCAAGGGGGTGCAGGCTGGAGGTCACATGTCATGTAGTATCATTTGATGTCCCTCTTTGAGCTTACGAACTTGTCTTACCCACTATTGTTTCCCGATGTATAGTTTTCGAGGTAATCTCATCCTAAACTTCAGATGGACCACCCTGTGTGTGTGTGTGTGTGTGTGTGTGTGTGTGTGAGTACAATAGTGTTCTTTTAGTATACCTGTGACATGCCTCTTTATGGTGTAGTCACTTTCCATTCATATTATGATATAGAGATGGGGGATGCACTCTTGAACTAATTCATAGAGTTGAATCTTTCAAAGGAGTGAACAATCAGTGATTCAGAAAAAAAGAACGGTAGCTCCAAACGTTTCCGACGGCAGAGAGAGAGAGAGAGAGAGAGACGGAGCATATCAGCGGCGCCTCTGCTGGTCACAGCACAGTGCACGCCACACAACACAGCCAGCGCCGGCCTCTGCCATGCTTCTACCTTGGCTGCCTGCATTGTGCAGTGCCCCATTGGATTTTGTGTTTCACATATGCCGTGCCGTCTCTGTGCGTCGTCTGCCGCGCGCAGTGTCTGGCGCAGCTTGACTTCGCATCGCACTCTGTCGGCGATCGTTTCAGTCGCACGTCCTGCCCTCTGGGCAGTTGATGCGAGCAACAGGACAGAGAGCCACCTAGCGGATAACATAGGAACTACTTGCAACAACCTGCTCGCAAGAGAACAGACGATTTGTCTCGGAGCGGGTGAGTTCACCGCTCCCCCCACCCTCGGAACTCGCCCGCTCAACGCTCACCCCACCGTCTCGACTCTAGCCAGAGCGTTGAGCAAAGCGACTCAGGTGTCACTCTGCTCTCTGCGGTCTCGGCTCACGCAGTAATACAGCTCGCGGCTCGACCTGCTCGACTCAGCGGCTCTGCATCGGAGTTCGTCTCTACTGGATATTGTTCTTCGTAGTAATACCGCTACGTATATTACATTATTATGTTATGTATACATCATTTGTTTTTATTTTATTTTTATTTGTTTAAACTGATTAGATTAGGTTCCTGACGACTCCTCTTACTATAGGATTTTTATTATGGACACTCGAATTTACGCTTTAATTACGAGCGAACCGATAAACGTATCGCAAAATGTGATACACCAATATTTTCCTTGTTTTATTCTGCGTAAGGCTATATGCAGCACTTTCGTTTTACAGTCAAATTTATAGTTTTTTTCTTATTCTGGTACGGATTTTGCGATTTTAGGCGTCTTCGGAAGGAAACGTTCACTTTAAAAATATATGGCTTGCGATGTATTTGTATGAGGTTAATGAAATTTTAATACATTGTAGCCAAATATATTGTTAATGTAAATCTGAAGTTACAACATTTTCCGATCACCCAAAAAACCACGATAGTGCAAAATAAATCAATAATCAAAAACTTTGTCATATCGTGGAAATTTCAATAAACAATACAAAATTCTTACTCATTATCTGTGTTACTTCAAAATAGGATCAAATAAGATCAAAATACAGGTATAGTAGTGGAATAAACCAAGTTTAAAGGGCAATGTGCCTTCCATTTATTTTCTATTGTAAATGAGTGGTGAGTCATGAAAAAGAGCTAATTCATTTCAGGGAGTGAACAGTTCTGATCCGATCTCTGAAAAGAACAGTTTTGCCCATCTCTATTATGATACTCATTTATAAAACAACTTTGTAAGAAGAAAGAGAGAGATAATGAAGACATTCTTTTTCCACTTCCCTTGCTAATACAGTTTACAATGGAATTTGTTTTAGAAGAAACAGTTGACTATGTAGACTATGCTATACTTTTTTTCTGTAAGTTAGAGCAGTGCAGAATTAGACAAGAAGTTCACTAACAGTTTACTTTGTATAAAGCAAATCTGTAGGGGAAAGCTATCCTTTAACATTAACAAACTGAGAATAAATTTGAAACTGAATTGAAGGACTGTTGGAGAAATCAGTGATAGTCTTTAGTGCTAAGTACAAATAGTTTCCATTGGGTAGGAACCATGGACCATGAACCATGGACCTTGCCGTTGGTGGGGAGGCTTGTGTGCCTCAACGATACAGATAGCCGTACCGTAGGTGCAACCACAACGGAGGGGTATCTGTTGAGAGGCCAGACAAATGTGTGGTTCCTGAAGAGGGGCAGCAGCCTTTTCAGTAGTTGCAGGGCCAACAGTCTGGATGATTGACTGATCTGTTCCTGTAACACTAACCAAAATGGCCTTGCTGTTCTGGTACTGCAAACGCAGAAAGCAATGGGAAACTACAGCCGTAATTTTTCCTGAGGGCATGCAGCTTTACTGTATGATTAAATGATGATGGCATCCTCTTGGGTAAAATATTCCGGAGGTAAAGTGGTCCCCCATTCGGATCTCCGGGCGGGGACTACTCAAGAGGACGTCATTATCAGGAGAAAGAAAACTGGCGTTCTACGGATTGGAGTGTGGAATGTCAGATCCCTTAATTGGGCAGGTAGGTTAGAAAATTTAAAAAGGGAAATGGATAGGTTAAAGTTAGATATAGTGGGAATTAGTGAAGTTTGGTGGCAGGAGGAACAAGACTTTTGGTCAGGTGAATACAGGTTTATAAATACAAAATCAAATAGGAGTAATGCAGGTGTAGGTTTAATAATAAATAAAAAAAGTAGGAGTACAGGTAAGCTACTACAAACAGCATAGTGAATGCATTATTGTGGCCAAGATAGACACAATGCCCACGCCTACTACACTAGTACAAGTTTATATGCCAACTAGCTCTGCAGATGACGAAGAAATTGATGAAATGTATGATGAGATAAAAGAAATTATTCAGGTAGTGAAGGGAGACGAAAATTTAATAGTCATGGGTGACTGGAGTTCATCAGTAGGAAAAGGGAGAGTAGGAAACATAGTAGGTGAATATGGATTGGGGCTAAGAAATGAAAGAGGAAGCCGCCTCGTAGAATTTTGCGCAGAGAATAACTTAATCATTGCCAACACTTGGTTCAAGAATCATGAAAGAAGGTTGTATACAAGGAAGAACCCTAGAGATACTAAAAGGTATCAGATAGATTATATAATGGTAAGACAGAGATTTAGGAACCAGGTTTTAAATTGTAAGACATATCCAGGGGCAGATGTGGACTCTGACCACAATCTATTGGTTACGAACTGTAGATTAAAACTGAAGAAACTGTAAAAAGGTGGGAATTTAAGGAGATGGGACCTGGATAAACTGACTAAACCAGAGGTTTACAGAGTTTCAGGGAGAGCATAAGGGAACAATTGACAGGACTGGGGGAAAGAAATACAGTAGAAGAAGAATGGGTAGCTTTGAGGGATGAAATAGTGAAGGCAGCAGAGGATCAAATAGGTAAAAAGACGAGGGCTAGTAGAAATCCTTGGGTAACAGAAGAAATATTGAATTTAATTGATGAAAGGAGAAAATATAAAAATGCAGTAAATGAAGCAGGCAAAAAGGAATACAAATGTCTCAAAAATGAGATCGACAGGAAGTGCAAAATGGCTAAGCAAGGATGGCTAGAGGACAAATGTGAGGATGTAGAGGCTTATCTCACTAGGGGTAAGATAGATACTGCTTACAGGAAAATTAAAGAGACCTTTGGAGAAAGGAGAACCACTTGCATGAATATCAAGAACTTTGATGGATACCCATTCTAAGCAAAGAAGGGAAAGCAGAAAGGTGAAAGGAGTATATAGAGGGTCTATACAAGGGCGACGTACTTGAGGACAATATTATGGAAATGGAAGACGAGGTAGATGAAGATGAAATGGGAGATATGATACTGCATGAAGAGTTTGACAGAGCACTGAAAGACCTGAGTCGAAACAAGGCCCCCAGAGTAGACAACATTCCATCAGAACTACTGACAGCCTTGGGAGAGCCAGTCCTGACAAAACTCTACCATCTGGTGAGCAAGATGTATGAGACGGGCGAAATACCCTCAGACTTCAAGAAGAATA
This sequence comes from Schistocerca americana, assembly GCF_021461395.2. Classification (NCBI taxonomy): domain Eukaryota; kingdom Metazoa; phylum Arthropoda; class Insecta; order Orthoptera; family Acrididae; genus Schistocerca; species Schistocerca americana. The sequence continues at coordinate 607,265,933 of NC_060121.1, forward strand.
TAATAATTCCAATCCCAAAGAAAGCAGGTGTTGACAGATGTGAAAATTACCAAACTATCAGTTTAATAAGCCACAGCTGCAAAATACTAACGCAAATTCTTTACAGATGAATGGAAGAACTGATAGAAGCCGACCTCGGGGAAGATCAGTTTGGATTCCGTAGAAATGTTGGAACACGTGAGGCAATACTGACCCTACGACATATCTTAGAAAATAAATTAAGGAAAGGCAAACCAATGTTTCTAGCATTTGTAGACTTGGAGAAATCTTTTGACAATGTTGATTGGAATACTCTCTTTCAAATTCTGAAGGTGGCAGGGGTAAAATACAGGGAGCGGAAGGCTATTTACGATTTGTACAGAAAGCAGGTGGCAGTTATAAGAGTCGAGGGGTATTAAAGGGAAACAGTGGTTGGGAAGGGAGTGAGACAGGGTTGTAGCCTATCCCCGATGTTATTCAATCTGTATATTGATCAAGCAATAAAGGAAACAAAAGAAAAGTTTGGAGTAGGTATTAAAATCCATGGAGAAGAAATAAAAACTTTGAGGTTCGCCGATGACATTGTAATTCTGTCAGAGACAGCAAACGACTTGGAAGAGCAGTTAAACGGAATGGACAGTGTCTTGAAAGTAGGATATAAGATGAACATCAACAAAAGCAAAATGAGGATAATGGAATGTAGTCGAATTAAGTCGGGTGATGCTGAGGGAATTAGATTAGGAAATGAGACACTTAAAGTAGTATGGGAGTTTTGCTATTTGGGGAGCAAAATAACTGATGATGGTCGAAGTAGAGAGGATATAAAATGTAGACTGGCAATGGCAAGGAATGCGTTTCTGAAGAAGAAAAATTTGTTAACATCGAGTATAGAGTCGAATGTCAGGAAGACGTTTCTGGAAGTATTTGTATGGAGTGTAGCCAAGTATGGGAGTGAAATGTGGACAGTAAATAGTTTAGACAAGAAGAGAATAGAAGCTTTCGAAATGTGGTGTTACAGAAGAATGCTGAAGATTAGATGGGTATATGTATATCACATAACTAATGAGGAGGTATTGAATAGAATTGGGGAGAAGAGGAGCTTGTGGCACAACTTGACTAGAAGAAGGGATCGGTTGGTAGGACATGTTCTGAGGCATCGAGGGATCACCAATTTAGTATTGGAGGGCAGCACGGAGGGTAAAAATCGTAGAGGGAGACCAAGAGATGAATACACTAAGCAGATTCAGAAGGATGTAGGCTGCAGTAGGTACTGGGAGATGAAGAAACTTGCACAGGATAGAGTAGCATGGAGAGCTTCATCAAACCAGTCTCAGGACTGAAGACCACAACAACAACAACAACAACAACAACAGGTTTGAATTTCATGGTGTCCATTAGAAACATTATGGTAAAAATAATAAATGCCTGTTCATAGGTATGTCACAGTCTGACATGTCTCTTGATGTTTAATTAGTTGCTGATTGTAAAACATTGGAAAGTAGGTTTAACATAGAAAAAAAGATGTTTTCAGAATTTCACTATCTATATGTAAATGTCATTGCTAGTGGAACTCAAGCAGAAAAATAAGTGAAAACATGTCCCATGACCAAAATACTAACTTTCAATATAACTAGTAAAGTGATGCCGACATGATTCCATTGTACAACCAATATTCTTACTTAACTTTGTATGGTGTCTGTTAAAGTGACACATGGTGGTTTTCAACTGTTAAAAATGTTTCCAGTGAAAAAATTCCTCATTCAGACCAAGGAGCAAAATTGATAAGTTTGAGATTGTAATATTTTGCATTTGTATTTTCACACAAGGAGCATTCTACTGACCAAACAGAGAATCAGGTGGTGCGAGCACCTCATATACTGGTTGTTACTGTGCAATTCAACAGCTATGGATTGCATTAAGATCTTACTGAATTAATTGGGTTAGGTTGTTTTTTGGGTTTATTAATGGTTCGTGAATTAGTTGGAACTCAGAGCAATAAGGAAGCTGCAAATAATTTTCTCTGTCTGAATCTTTAGAGGAATGTAAAACAAGCACTGAAAAATAAACGCAATTTTATTTCAATAAAAAAAAAAGTTTATCATAGATTTGGTTCTGGATGGAGATTTTTAGAATAGGAACTGAGTTGGTGGAACAGCTATGAAGAAAAAACTTCTGACCAGTAAGAGGTATGTGGAGATAAAAAATAATTCAGAAACTGAGAGAGGAGCTCTAATTCATACATTTGTATTACACTTAGTAATAATATCAGTACTTAAGAATCTGGAGGATACAAAACTAGGAAGTTAGCAAATCAACCTGATGGAATAGTTGTTAGTGTTTCACACTGTCAGCACCTGCAAGTAGGAGAGGAAATTGATCATCTGCTTGAAATCTGTTTTGTAATGAAAATTTTGATGTTCATCAATTAAAAGAACACTAATCTACAGGTCTGGGAATTGATACTCAGACAGATGCTATTGCAAAATAGAATGGAATGTAAATGACCTTCAGTATCTGGATGGTTAATAAATGCCTTGTTATAATAAATAGTGATCACCCACCCAGATAGCGGTGCATGTTAATGCGCTGCGTCCGGGGCTTGGAGGTGCATCGGCCATGTATTGAACACACCTGATGGATTAATGACGTGGGTTGGCATACTAGTCAGACTGGATGTAGTTTTTAAGCAGTTTCTCAAATGCCACTAGATGAATACTGGGCTGATACCCAGGTCCTGCCTCAGTTACGTGATTCATAAACAGTTAGAAAACTTTGCTCAAACACTATACATAGGCAGTTGGGGCACACATGTTCCATTACAAAGGTTAACAGGGTGGTGACAGGAAGGGCATCCCACTACCTGTTAAACTGAACATGCCAAATCCGTTCCTAACCGTACAGACAGTCAGGACTTTTCCTAGTCACAATATCTTTTTGCATTGAAACTTAATGCTGGTTACTTTAAGTCTAATCTCCACTGTTACTGTGACAAAAACATGAAAGCTTGTTTTCTTTGTGTATAATGTAACAGATATCTGTTCCAAATTTATTCATTTATAGAAGGAACGGAAACTCCAGGTAGGAATATCAACAATATAGAAAAGGATAGACTGCTACGTACCATAAAAGAGACACGTTAAGTTGCAGTAAAGCACAATTAAAAGACACTTACACAAAGCTTCCAGTCACGGCCTTCATCACTGCCTTCTGCTGATGAAGGCTGTGGCCTTAAGCTTTGTGCAAGCATCTTTTCGTTGTGCCTGTCTGCAACTTATCATGTCTTCTTTACCATAAGTAGCACTCTTATCTTTTCCTACACTGTTCATTTATAGGCAGACTTCTAATAATCTTTAACAACTGCTTCCACAAGAAAACAGTTTTAGTGTAACACAAATAATGCACCAAAAAAGGAGTCAAAATACATCCAAGGAAAAGAAAATTCTGTGAAGTGATTTGGACAAACAGAGAAGTAGACTGACTTTATATTATAAGGAATACTGATCTGTCTTAAGAAAAGTGATTAAAAATTTAAAAAAGGAACACTGTATAATGTCTGAATTAATAATTCAGATAATAAAAATACATCTAATGGGTAAAAGTTAAAAGAGAAATGTAGAAATAACTTAACTATTGTGAGGACTTTGCTACTAAGGAAAACAGCAAAACAATAAATAATAGCAGTCAGCTAGCTGATCTATTTATTAACCCCCCAGTGGCAGTAGCTCAGAAGATTGGCATGGTAGTTTTAAGTGATAAAGCAATAGAAAATACATGCAAGAAGTTGTGCCACATATCTACAGCTAAATCACAATTATTCCTTACTCTACCAAAAAAATTAAGAATGTAACTGCCTCTGTCAAAACCAAAGACACTCATGGAGGTGGTAGTATCTCAAGTAAATCACTGGAATCCTAGTCTTCACATATATGTAATGAATTCAGTCTCATATGCAACACATCACTGTTACAGGGCACATTTCCAGTCTGACTGAAACATGCTATTGTCATATCCCTTCACAAGAAAGGCAGTAAGACAGATACATGCCTGCCATCTCTCCCGATTTAGGTGGGAGAAACCCAATTTTCCACTTTTTTTGCAGACTGTTCTGTTGTTGCTCCTGATTTTTACTAATCATTGTTAGACCCAAGATATCTCAGTTTTAATCAATACATGCATTAAAGTTTATAGAAATGGGTAAGTGACATCACAGGGAAAGACTCTAGTCAGTTTTCTTGTGTTTACACAAAAATAAGATGTAGCTTTTGTATCATGTATGTCTCCTGTTTCTCCCGATTTTTGAAGCTGAACCTCCTGGTTTTTTGTTTTTGAAGGTTAGCAGGTACGCAGATATTAATATTTACCAGTCTCACTAATTACCTCCCTCGCAATGGTACTGGAAAAAGATTGAGCGTGCAAGAATCATAAGACTCTTCTCTCAAAATAAGATAATTAGTAAGTCTCATATTGGATTTCAAAAGGGCCTCCCCCCTGATCATGCCATTTTTCCAATTCATAAATTAGATTATATGAAATTTAAATTACAAAATATTGCCAGCTGGTATATTCTGTGACTTTTTAAAAGGGATTTGATTGTGCAGTTCATAGTACACACTTAGAGAAGCTCAAATGTTATGTTATTACAGACCTTGGTTAAGAAACCCAAGGAATGTACACAATGAATCAGTATCTTCACAATGGAGAATAACCACTACACATGTATCACAGGGATTGATACTGGGCTCTTGTTGTACAGTATATGAATGAATTTCTATCGTATATCTAAGAAGCAGTAATAGTTTTCTCTGCTGATGATGTGAGCATTATAACCTTGCCTAATAATTAAAAAGGTAAATAATTTTTTTTAAATTAATAATTTGTCTCTGAAAATGCATGGGCTGCCATTGAACTTACATAAAACACAATATATGGAACCCAGTACCATTGCACTCCTGATTGCAGCATTACAAATAACGCAAGGGGGTAAATCAGTAAATACAGACCTTAAATATCTAACCGTGCAACTTTTGTGTTTAGGATAATATCAGATATTGTAGACGAAAGTCCCAAAAAGTTGATGTGCCTTTTGTTTTATTTGCTAATGTCTTATTGCATGATATTCTGGAATATCTAGTCAATTAGCAAGAAAGTGTTTGTTGCACAGAAGTGTTTAATAAGGATAATATGTGGTGTCCATCCTAGAACCTCTTGCAGAAATTTCTTTAAAAGTTGGGCTTACTGACAACTGCATCACAGTACATTTACTCCATTTTGGAGTTTGCTGCTTACAATCAGTCACAATTTGAAAACAAGAACATTCTTCTGCTTCTTCTTCTTCTTCCATTGGCACTACATCCCAGAATGGGACTTGGCCTCCTTGATGATTTTCTGCCATTCCTCTCTGGACTTCACTGTAGACCTCCAGTTACAGCAACCAACTCGGGCAGTGTCTACTCCAACCTCATCACTCCATCCCAACCTCGGTCATCCTCTTGCTCTTCCTCCTCCAGGTTCAATGCAGCAGTCTTTCCTTGCAGGATCTGTCTCAGCCCATCTCAATCTACACAACTTTATGAACTTGACCGCATCATCCTCCATATTGCAGTCATAAAGCTCATTATTCCTTCGCCTTCTCCAACTCCCATTTTCACACACAGGTCCAGACATTCTCCTCAGTATACTTCTTTCATGTGATCTCAGTCTACATTCACCCTGTTTTGTAATCATCCGTGTTTCTGAACCATACTTATGTACTTGGTGTATCAGAATTTTATAGAGTTGGTACTTAGTCTTTCATGATAGGAGCTTGGATATGAAAGGTTGCAGCATTCCAAAATAACATTGATTAGAAACACTTCAGTGGGCCACAATTTCAGTCAAAGTGCTGCCATTTGCTTCTGTCTTTGTGCCCAGATAAGTGAAACATTCCGCTCGCTCAAAAGTCATTCCATTGAGGGTTTTTGTGGGCTCTAAGGGTTGATTTGTACCATCATACATTTGTTTGGTCTTTCGTTCATTAATTTTCAAGCCCATCTTCTCTGCTCTCAGTTTTAGAGTTGAGAAGGCATTTTGTAGGTCTCTAAATGTTCCATTCATTAGGTCCAAATCATCTGCATATCCTCCCAACAGTTGTACAGACTTATAGTAGATAGTAACTCTTGTTTGGATACCCGATTCACGCACTACTTTTTCGAGTACCAAAGTGAAGAGTAGACAGAAAAGCCCTTCCCATTATCTTAGCCCAGTTTGTGTGGGAAACTGGGGTGATGGCCTAGGTTGCACTCACGCAGTATACTTGGGGTGCCTTAGGATGACCTCAGTCAAATGCACCAACCTCTCAGGCACCCGAAATTCTCGCATTGCCTCATAAAGTTTAGCCCTATTTATTGCGTCATATGCAGATTTTAAATCAATGAAAAGATGATGCACACCAACATTAAATTCGTTGGTCTTTTTTATTATTTGCCAGAGAGTGAATATCTGATTCACCCAACTGACAACAAGAACATTAAAAATATAACACTAGTAGGAGAAATAACTTACACTGTCCATAACTAATGTAAACAACAAAATTGGCAGCATCAGTCATAAGATGTTTGAAAACATTAATTACAGCAAATCGATTTCACTCACTGTGTGACCATCTTCAGTGCAAATATTAAAGTCTTGAAGACTCATCTAATAAGAGCGTATATTACAACTTCAGCATGTAATAAGAGCATGTATTACAACATAGCAGCTATAGAACAATTTGTTCAAAATTTATTTGTTAGCTGCTATATTCCTGTATATTGATGCCATGTTGAAGATGTAATATTTGCGCTTGTTACATTAGTCTTCAAGACTAGTATTTGCACTGAAGATATCACACAGTGACTGAAATTGATTTTATTTAATGAATGATTCTAAACATCCTACGACTCGTGCTATCAATTTTGTTGTTTACAGTACTAATATTGCAGTCATTGAGCACATGGTTCCCAATGGAATCCAACTATCCATAACTCATCTGTATTGTGGCAAAGAAAGGAGTAAGATATTCAGCCATAAAAATCTGTTCTCTCCCATGACATAAAGGCTCTAATAGATCATAAAATTAATTCCAAACACAAAATGAAATTGTATCTACCTTACAAGCTGCTCTATTCTAAGAAACTGTACTGTAATTGTAAAGCTTACTTCATAGTGAGAGGTTGCCATTATGGTGATAGAACATGCAAATAGTTACCTGACTAACTGTGCCTCCATTCAGTGGGAAATCCAGGATAGAATAATTTTAAAGTTATGAAAAGGATAGATCACAGACAGGCACAACAAAATGATTTCACCATATGGTGAAGAGCAATCTATCCTTTTCATAATATGCCTACTTTCACTCTGTTACCTTATGTAGTATTGTATCTTGGAGCATTTCTGTGCCCGGGAAATTTTTATACATTTTATAAATTTGAAGCTATTGTGTTATCTATCAATTAAAGGAGGCATAAAGGTTCTGATGAATCAAAGCAAAAACATGACAGAAATACTTCTTAATGCTTACAATGTTACAACAATTTTAAACTTCCTCACTAAAATTATATAGTATAGTAATTGTATAAGCAGATAACATTTATGTGTTACTTCAGATACATAGTTGGGTACAGTTTCTGGGCATGCATATTGATAAGAACTAACAATGGAAACCATATACTCCCTTTGTCAGAAAAGTTCCAGGACAGGTTTTTTTTTTAAATAGAAAATTGCACTTACCAAGTAAAGATCCTATCTCCTTTTGAAGTAGTCCCCTTCCCTATCTATACACAGCTGTTGATGTTTCTGGAGGTCTTGGAAGCAAGCAGGAAAATTTTCAACTGTGATACTTGTAAGCTAATTTATCACAGCCCATTGGACATCTGCGATATCTTGATGAAGCTTTCCTTTCAGTTGCCTTTCCAATTGCATAAACAAGAAAAAATCGAGCGATATGGGACTGCAATAACAGAATGTCTGACCAGATACTCAGTAACAGATAAAGCAATACAGGGTCTTGCATTGTCATGCAGCAAGAACCAGCCCTGAGAATGCCACAAATCAGGGCATTTACATCAAATTGCTTGTCACAAACATTTCAAGACCTTGATGTAAAGAGTTTGGTTTACTGACCTGGAGAAACACACTCATGATGAGCTGATCCATCACTATCAGAGAAGGTGATCGACATTGTCTTTGTTCTTCATGGTTGTCGTTTGATATTTTTTGAGGCTGGTGATCCAGGACTACGCCATTCAGCACTTTGACACTTTGTGTGAGGTTCATGCTAGTAGCACCAATTTTCAGCCCCAGCAATAATCCTTCACAGGAATGTGGGATCACATCTAGTTCTACTTAGTAGCTCAACTGACATTCTTTGTCTTTCCTCTTTCTTTCTGTTTGTCTGTTAGTGTGCAAGGGCCAAGTTTTACATTAAGTTTCCATTTCCCTACATACACATATCATTCAAATTGAGTTGTTCTGCTGTCGCAAGCACAGTTACTTGATGATCTTCTTGCAATAACTGCCTAATGTGCTCGATGTCTGCATCAGTATGTGCTGTAGACAGGCGACCGGCTCTGTGATTAGCTTACACTGAATCCCTGCCTTCGTGAAATCTTTTGTGTCACTCAAAAACATGACTTCCTGAAAGTGCCTCACTTGCATGTGCCTGCTTAATCATTATGTTTTCCTGAGTGTAACTCAGAATTTAATGTTCACTCTTTGCACACAACCAGCATCCGTTGTCTCTCCTAAGAAATGTGCCAAGAATCCAAACAGTGCGTTGGTAGCACAGCACTGCCATTTAGTCTGTTTGCACGGAAACATGGCCAAGATTATCTCAAGGACATTTTTTTTCCTTTTTAATATTACAAACTAAAAAAAAAACTGCCCTGGAACTTCTTTGACAAAGGGAGTATGAAAGATAGTACATGCTTCCACATATGATAGTTAATTCTTTGATAAGCTAAGTCCCTTAAAATTAGTGTGTTTGTGTCTTTCTGTTCTTCAATATAGTACAGAATTGTATAAATAATAAAAATAATCACATGCTGGAAATAATTCCAAATGAGGAACACCAAGCCAATCAATAGATAAATAAAGGAAAGATGCCAGAAGATGATAGTGCTTCATTTCAAATGATTTCAGCCGGAGGTTAAGTAATACAAAAAGAACTTCCAAAATTATTTACTGTCAGTTGTTTCAAAAATGTGAGACAATTGCCTAGGGATTGTAGATTTTGAGAAAGAGCTGTCTAGAAAGAGCTGTCTTGATTTCAAGAAAACCTGTTCTTGGAGCCTTTGAGAAATCAGGCAGTGCTTCAACCAATGTTAGTATAATACAGAATATGTACATCTATATTGCAGCTTACATTAGACTGTAACAAGATTTTGAGAAATTCAGATTTCAAAGAGGATTAGGGCAATAGAGTCAATAACATTTTGAGTGCTCCAGCACCCCTACATGAAATTTTTCAGATCCTTAAACTGGAAAAATAAAGAGGTTATGTGTTAATGGAATATACTAGACCTTCCTTGATTTTACTGGCAACATTATGTGATTTGCTCCTAGTCCAGATAAACTTCAGCACATTGAAAGTAGATCTGAAATCAAGACTAGAATAAAGTATAATGAAGTTATCAAAAGGAAACTAGTGCAAATTAACAATGAAGTCATAGAACCGGTAGATTAGACTTTCTCTTTAGGGTAGTTGAAAATCTCAACTAGATAGATGTTACAAGAAAGTAGCAGAAAAATAAATGATGTGGAGTGTTTTTGGCAGTCTAAATAGGTTTTCAACACCAAGCTTCCAATGTGTTTGAAATGGACTTGTATGATTATTGACAGTTACCTATTTTGGTTTAGGCCTGGAGACATGAAATTTTAATGACAGAACCATTTACTGACTGAGGGTTATGCACCAGAAAAATGAGTGGAGGGGGGGGGGGGGGGACCAGACAAATAGATTGGGGAACTACATCACAGTATCATGTGTGAGGAGCATAGTTTTGACATTACTGTATTAATTACCTCAGATTATAGAGTCAAATACTTGTGAAAGTTAAAATTTGATGTTGGTTTGAGTTCACATTATGGTCTAACATACAACTGTAATTTGTCAAAAATGTTGATTGCAGCATACATATACTCCACTAAAGAACAGAAAAATGTCATTTTATATTGTGAGTAATTTGCAGACTGTTTACAGAATACAGCTTTATTTGCCTTTGCAGTCCTATTTAGCTATCTAATAAGAATTGGAACATAATATATTTTCTCTACTGTTAGCATGGGAATCATATAATGCAGTTTCTACCTAATAACAGCCAAAAATTTAAAAACATATTTTTCTGGTGGCTGGAATTATAAATGTGTCTGAGAAACAAGTAATTTAGTATATAGGATAGCCAACTGTGTTCTGTAAATTTCATGGTATAATGAAACCCAGTTGCTACTTAGATAACTTTTTTATGCAATTTAGACTTATTATGTGCAAAATAAAATAACAATATACTGTTGCTGATCTCCAGGATAAGACACATTCTCCAACATGTACAATACTGAATGTTCCAGGAGGAGTGGTCAATATTCAGAAATATAACAGGAAAGATTATTCGAAGCAATAATGTCTAGAAAACATGGGCTCTAAAATGCACACCTTAGGATCTGTGAGCACTTTGTCATCTTTGCTACTTCAAAACACATTTCTTCTACTGAACAAGTGCTCATAGGTCTTAAGGTATGCATTTAGCTTGTGTTTACTAGACCTTTTTTGTTCTGAATGATCGTTCTGTAATATCCCTGAATGTGTACTATTCCTCCTGAATCACCCTCTATAAATAATAGTTTGTTACATTTCACAAATCTGTTTAATTGAATGTATACTGAGAAAATGTTAAAAATATAACAATACATACAGTAGACTGATAATAGGAAAACAATATAGATAAGTGAGGTGCATTAATACATGAATATCCCTGAATGTGTACTATTCCTCCTGAATCACCCTCTATAAATAATAGTTTGTTACATTTCACAAATCTGTTAAATTGAATGTATACTGAGAAAATGTTAAAAATATAACAATACATACAGAAGACTGATAATAGGAAAACAATATAGATAAGTGAGGTGCATTAATACATGAATGTTTTGTTTAACAAAAGGAGCATGCTCTGGAAATAAAGAGTAATTTGTAAAATATGTTCTATTGTACTCTTGCGGAATGAGAGAGGCATGTAGGAAAGATTTAGGTGGAGCTGCTCATCGAAGTAAGCATTTAGATGGGAAGAACAGACAGTTTCGGAAAATGTCAGTAACTGGGTGAAGTTAGTTTAGATTTTGGGGCGTATAATATCATGTTTAACCATTCAAAATCAAATAATAGCTGTAATCAATAGTTTATACATTTCAAGACTTCCAAAGGAATATATTTCTGGCCTATGATAGCCAAGGAGAGGACTTGTGATGAGTCTGCTTGGCAGCTGTCACCTTCACTTCCAGCATACCCAGAAAAGTTAGAACATACTCCTGTTCACTAGATAAATATAAAGATAATGCAGTACTGGACACCTCCAAGTTAGATTCAATCAATGGAATGAGGAGAGATAAACATTCTATGTGTAATGTAAGCATTGAGCAATACTAAGAACTTGAATGTAATACCTCAGCTTGTGAGTTTTCATTCTTCTTCAGAGCATACAAGCACAAAGTACACACATACACAAACATCTACAGTGTCCTGTCTCTGTGAGCAGACAGGTAACTTTATTCATTTCACTTTTGCCTATTACATATGTTTTGTTAAATAGTAGTCTGCGGTAGCCCTCACATAAAATAGTACACTTTTTTTTAAGTATACAAATGTATGCAGCTGTTAAAGTGCAGTGGAATTTCCTGGATTTGTTATAACTTCAGGATGGGTAGAACACATACATCACCTAACTTGGTGGTATACTTTTTGAACTTAGTGCAGGAAATTCAAAATATTCTATGCAACAGTCACAGATTTAAAAAAAATCATACCTTTGTTATAGACCTGTATTGCAGAAGGTTGTTATTTTACTTTATTTCTCTTTTTTCACAATTTCCTAATTTCTTTAATAGAAAAAACTATTATTTTTGTTTAGTGAATTACACTGCTGAAATGAAAGTGTTTTCATTTTGGAGAACTCTTTTGTGTTGCACATATATATGACAAGTCTGGACTTGAACCTAGACATCCACTAAATTGCAAGAAATAGTCATCATATGATCAATAGCAATAAAACAAATGATAAAATGTGCAGAGCACAAAATAGCATCGCATATTGAAAGTCAGTATATGGTAAAACCTCAATGAATTGCAGTACATGCCTTTACACTATGTAACATTCAAGATATCTTCCTATCCAGATCTAAAGCTACACTGTATTGGTTACTGCAAGAGTTTCACAGATCTACAAAGTCCCAGACATGCCCAGTGAATGCTTTGTCAAGTAAGTAGAATAGAAGCAATGATATGCTATGTTGAAAAGACATCTTGTTAGTTCTTTGAAAAATGTGAATAGGAATTGCCCAATTGAAACACATCCCTAGAAATGTGCTGAAGGAAAGATATACTTTCGGCTATAAATATGTGTTGCACTACTTTACAACAGCTATTGTTCCCTCTGATACCAATTGGCTTACCATTAATTAAGCTTGGTATACATCTGGTGTAATACTGGATAATGCACTGAGGAGAATGGCATATACCTCTATGACGTATTACATTCTCGGCTAAAAATTGGGTGTGACTCACAGGTAAAGACCAATCTGTGTATTGATGGCACCACCGATTGACAACTATTTGTCATCAGAGGTTAAGAAATAAATGTAAACAACACATCTGAGAAACGCAAGGAAGAAATGGTGGTTGAAGGTGGCACTCGTGTAGCAGTGTTGCAACATTTGGCATGCTCTTGTTGAATAAGGATCCATGATCTATCACTGATATTCTAATAATGATTCGTTTGTTGTCCTCTCCTGACAGCACATTTCATGGACAACATTTTGGGTTGTAATTTACAACAGTTCATGTTGGCTCTATTTTTCACACAGCAAACTGTCTTCTTGCAATATTCTTTCAATATTCATAAGTAGATGTGGAAATGTTTTGGTGGTGGATTACCATAAGAGCCAGCCTAAATACATCAGTGTTGCTTGCGTTTATTCCCTGTGTTACAACACACATCATTACTGTGACATTGTCCCATATGATTTGCAGTTTGGTAATACGAAATGAAGCGCCCTGCCGAGTGGTGGACTAAGGTTGTGATTGATTGGCACACTTGAAGTAACACAGTTTGTTTATTGGACATGATCTAAGTCGATACAGTTCAGTGACAAAAGTCCACACATGAAATAAAATGAAAATGTCCTGCTGTGACGATTGAAGAATACAGCGGAATGACCTTCTGGGGCAATAAATAGCCAATACCCTTGAGGACGAAGTGCCAGTCATCAGTAGAGGCTGGGGGCTGTGGAAGTGATGTCTTCCAGAGAGGTGATTACATGGTAGTGTCTGGGAGCCTGTGAAGGTGTGGGACAGCACTGTCCACAGCGACTGCAGCAGCGACAGTCATTGTGGTCTGTAGCTTAGTCTTACAATGTGACCGGCAATCGGTCTGGAGGTCAAAGGTGAACGGGTTGTCAAGGGGCTTAGTGACCAAAGTACCTGAGCAGAGGTGGGATAATGCAGGGCTGTGCCTGGCCTGCAGAGCATGTCTGCAAATGTGGTGGCTGAGTATGCAGGAGCTTAGCCCTGTGTATACAACACTACACTCTGCAGTCATAAAGTGCAAGAACATGGCATTGTTCAGACTTTGAAAATCTGCTGCTTGATATTCTTTGGTAGCAATGCAGAATAGTTATCTTCAGTGCAGTGTTTACCAATCCAAGTAGACAACGCTCAATATTCTGCGCTTTTGTGCAGCCCTTTTTATATATGCGCAATATATAGAGGATGCTGTTCAGCTGTGTTCTAGAATGTCAATATATCATCAGAATGAATCTTTCTCTCGGCATAGTATTTTGAAACTTCCTGGCTTATTGTAACTGTGTACTTGGATTGGGACTCCAACAAAGAAACTTACCTTCTATGACAGTAGTCTACCTGGCTGAGCTACCCAGGCGTGACTGATGAACTGGCTATCCTAACACTTTGAGGAGAAAGTATGGTAGGAAAAAAATCCTAGCCACAAAATACTTGTAGAAACAAACAAAGCTATGAAGGTGGGATAGTTCACTCAGAGTTTTTTAATCAAAAGTAGTATTTGATGGTTGTACAGTTGGATGTCTCCAGATTAGAAAATCCTTTGTTGTTATATGTGTTTACCATCATTACATTTTGTGTCCATTGATATTTAACATTGATGCAAATTTGTAATTAACAGTTCTAAATTATTCTAATCATGGCAGCTGTACAGGTGGAATTCATGTATGCACTTCTACAAGAACACCTACTTTCTGTTACTATTACTAAATAAATTTCATTGTTACAGTTGTGAAAGTCGAGAAGAAAGGTGAGAAGTCATATGTCATCCAACCGTCATATGATTCTGAGTCTGAAGAGGATGTTAGCAATCTACATGATTCTGGCTTCTACACAAAATCTGATGAAGAAGAATATGATGGTTACAGTGAAGAATCATCAGGGAGTGAGGAAATCTCGTATAGAGCGTCCCCTGTTCCAGATGACACAAGTTGTAAGTGTGTCATGTGTATAGTTTTTGTAGTAATGGGTTGTTTGCTGTATGTGTATGTATATAATTGCTGAGATTTACTTACCAATGTCATTAAAGTGTCAAAGTTGGTTGCTATGTGTTTTTCTTGTGTGTTTTTTTCCTCCCCCATATACTGAGAAGTATGAAAAGAAAACTTCTTCTAATAAAGTAAACAACTGAGATTGTAGGCTTGTTTGGTACCAGCACAATATACATATCTAATGGCAAAATAAAAGCTAAGCAATGTAGATGAATCACAAAATGAAGTAATCCTGTTGAGGGTGAACTTCTACTCCCATATGACAGAAGAGCTGTAGTGAAAATGAAGACATTAGGTTTTTGAGACTGAGGGTAACTGGAAACCCACATGGAAAACATACGGCTATGAGGCAACAAAAACTGATTACAGCTTTCTATGCATAAGAATAATAATTGCAATCAATGGCTCTGATATACAATTTCTCTCTGTAAAGTAAAATAGTGTGCCACTCTGTCTCAGCTTAATGCACAACAGATATTTTTAGCAAGAACTTAGCCACTGCAGCTGTTGGTGCATTTTATTCAGAAAGTTAGGCAGAGATCTGTTAAACTGATGTATAAATAAGAAATTTATATCCAAGCACATTTACTCCCTCTTGAGGGGAAAAAATCATATGTTTGAAAGGATTTGTGGTATATTTTCATCGAAAGAAAGAAGATTGGGGTACTTGGCGGTGTGCACTATTTTTACTGTTCTCTAAACAGAGTGCTAGTAATTTAAAACAACCATATTCATTTGGCTAAATTGGTAGTGTCAAAGATATGTAAGTGATTTTCTTCTACGACTTTCATTGAATGGTTGATCGACATATAATTCACCCACTCATATTACTTACTGGAGTTTGTTAGGTACACTTTTAAAATTTGTACTGATTACATGTAATAAATATGCCCTGAATTCTTTCTACATGCTTGAAACCTACATCAAAACATCAAAATAATGTCACACACACGTACACTACTAAAAATGACACTACTGCACTTTCCTTACAGCCTAAATCTTTCCAGTTGCCTTACTTGGCCAGTGTTTTATCTGAGTCTATTCTAGAGAAAGTTGGGTGATTCTAAAGAATATATCTGAGGATGGGTCTCAGCATATCTCACAAGAAAGGCTGAAACATTTGATTATATGCTTACAACTTCAAAGAATCGGTTCTGTAAATTTCATGCTGTGTAGTCCTTGTCTAAAGCATTTTATAAATTAAAAAATCATGTTTCAACCTTCCTTCATAATATAAGTATTAAAAAAAGCCAAGCAGTATGACACCTGACTTTGGAACCATAGTTGAGTTGACTGTGCAGTTCCATATGATGTCTTCCCCTATCTTCTGGACATGTGCTGTATGTTTTATGATCTGGGGGGGAAAAAGCAACTCCTACAACTCAATAACACAATTTTATGTCATAATTTTCATATGTTGGCAACTTGAATCTTTCTTTTAGTGTACATTATTCTGGGAATTTCATTTTTCATTTGTGTTGTGTTAATTATTTCATTAATAAACTTTATAATTAGTATCACTTTTTTATGTGAGACATATACAAACTGCTTGTTAATCTGAATTACTTTTCATGAAACATTTCTTATTTTCAGTGTTCTACAATGAAGTTCTGGATTCACTTACAAGGGGTTTTGATGACAAACTGCACTGTGATAATCTCATCCTTGAAATAAATTCTTCTCGATACGCATATAATGTCACCATGGATGAAGTTAATTATCATGTGGTGCGAGCTGTGTTGAACTTGTCAACAGAGTCTTCAGCTCAGGCTTATCTTACAGAGCTTCAGATGCATTTGAAGTACTTCATGCCCTTGTTTAAAAATTACTTGCGGAATGAGAGTGCACAGAAAGAATGTCTGAAGGCAATGGAGGTAACTCCCATTTTATTCATTCTTAATGTACATGTCATGTATTCTATCATTTTAAAATTAGAAGTATATTTTAAGTGTTATGTAAAATGTTTTCTTTTTCTTATTAGTACACAGCAGGCTGCAGAAGTGAAGTGCTGGAAGTGATTTTAAAAATTCTGAAATGGCTGTATGATGCCGATGTTCTTGATGAAGACATTATATTACAATGGTATAAGTCACCAGATGAAGCATCCACTGTCTCTGATGTTGTTAGGAAGAAAGTAAGTACAATTACACAGTGCTCTAAGCTCTCTCGTACACACTGTTGCTCCTCACATTCACTTAACTTTTCGCTAATTACTAGTGTTGCAAAAGTAGTTTACAGAGAAATTTTGTCTCATTTGTATCATGTGCTACAAATCACAACTTTTTTTAATACATCCATTTAGTAAATTGTAGTTCAACATTTAAAATGCAGAAAGAGGGACCACAGATGAATATGTTCACCTGTGTGTGAAGCTTTTAGAGTTATATTTATGTTCATAACTTACAATTCTCTAAATAGTTCTTCTTTGTGTTGGCTTTATTTTTATTTGAAAACAAATGACGTTTGAAATGCCCCGTGTAAGAGGAGGTCTAGATATTGTTCTGTTTGGAGTGTGTGATCTTAGTCATTGTAAAAAATTGAAATTTTCAAATAATATTTTAAATTTAAAATATGGGGTTTTGTGTTTTAACTATACAACAGCACCAACAACTGGTGACCTTGGTATGATCTAAACAAGGCACAGATATTATATTATAGTAAAATAGAACTCTGAAAAGCCTCATGTGTGGTTTTGTCAGGTCAAAGCACAACTCACTTTCACAGGAATAGAGAATGAAGCAACCAAATTCAGTTACTTATTAGAAAGTTAAAGCCCCAGTTTGTCAAAAATAAATGTGATCTCGTGAATAGTGATGATAGCAACAAATATTTGCTAACTAAAGAAAGACTGTGAATGACTTTTAAGGATAGTAACAAGTCAAATTAAGGGAGAAGTTAGCAAATTAGAAATTGCTGATATGAGACCCAGTCAGATGCTTCAGAAAATGAAAGGATATGGAGCAACAAATATTTCAGATAAAATTTTAAAGACACTCTGTCTAGGCAAACTTCCTGGTAGTGAACAAAATATTTCCAAAGAAAATGTGGACAAACTAGAACAAATGGCTGACCAGATGACGGAAATGCAAAGCACTCAGGAAATTCAGTCAATTTCATTTGAAGTTCCCCTGTGGGGTGTGATTCTTCTATAGCAATGAAAGATCTTCTGGTAAGGATCAAAGAGTGCCAAAACATAGACCGAAAATCCAGATCTAGGAAACGACATTATCACTCATGATGACGTTCTCATAGCAGAGACCACAGCAAGCTGAGATACAATAGTCAGGAAAGTACTGCTACTGTTATTTTCATCATGATTCATATTGCAGAGCTGGGAAGTGTATCTGATCTTGCCAATGAAAAAGTGAGGAAAACTCTCATTGGCACACACAGTAGTGGCTGAGTGTTCTGCCACAGTAGTTATACCAGGCCGCCACTATCAGTTCTCTGTGAGAGATAAAACTTTAGGGTTACTTTTCCTGACTTATAGTGGTGCTGATGTTTCCAATACGTCAGTGTGTCCCAAGGAGAAAGTTAAAGAGGCAGACTAAAAACTTTATGCTCCAACTGGATCTGAGATTACAACTTACAGAACAAAGTTATTGAGTCTTTATTTAGTTTTAAAGCACACTTTTGAGTGGCCTTTTATTTTAGCCAGCACAACAATAGGTGTAATTGCTGCAGACTTTCTTCATCACTTTGGCCTATTAATAGACTTGAAGAGAAAATTATTAGTTGACAATAATACTCAGTGACGTGGCTGCACCGCAGTGTATAGTTGATTTGTCTGATTCTGTTAGTTCACACGATGCTAGCTGTAAATACTCCGAATTGCATAAAAAATTTCGTGAACTGACAAGAACCACTCTTATGCCGGGAGAAATGAAGCATGATGTTAAACATTGTGCAACAGCAGTGACCCTCCAGTGTACTCAAAAGCCTGCAGGTCAGATCCAAAAAACTAAATGTGGCTAAATGAGAATTCCAGTTTCTAATGAATCATTATATAGTTTTCCCTTCTAAATTTCAGTGGGCTAGTCTTCTGCATGTGGTAGAAAAGCCATATGGTCAGTTGAAAGTTTATGGAGACTACTGATCTCTTTTTGACTGCAACCTATCTGACTGCTATCCAGTTCCTCACATAAACAATGTAAATTCCATCCTTGTTGGCAAGAAACTATTCTCTAAAGTCAGTCTCCTAAAAGCATATTACCAAATCCCACTACCTGAAAAAGGAATAAGGAAATGAGTGCTGTGATCACACCCTTTGGACTTTATGAATTCAGTATCATGCCATTTGGCCTCTGGAATGTACCCAGTACCTCTCAGAAATTTATTAATGAAGTTTTGAGAGATTTAGATTTCTGTTTTCCATATCCTAGATGACACACTGATAGATTTAACTCTACAGAAGAACACGCTCAGCATTTAGCTATCCTGTTTGAACAGTTGAGCAATTTTGGTTTAAGGACTAATGTTGGCAAATATGTGTTTGGAGTTCCAGAAATTAACTTTTTAGTTCATTTGGTTACTCCAGAATGTACCACACCAGGCCCAAACCAGTGCAAGTGATAACTAATTTCAAATGCCCAGGGTCTGTGTCAAATTACATCATTTCCTTGGAATACTGAATTTATACTGAAGGCATTTAGAATGTTCTGCAGAACATCAAGCTATCCTGAATGATTACTTGAAGAACATCAAGAAAAATGACAAAGTAAGCACTCAGTGGACAAAAGATGCAATAAAGGAGTTCAAAAAGTGCAAAATGGTTCTTGAAAATGCAGGCCATTTAACATTCCTGAATGTAAACAATGAACTTGTATCATTTGAAGATCCTTCATTTTGCATCTGGTGCTGTGCTGCAACTAAAGAAGAAGGAATGTGAAAAGCAACTGGTTTCCCCTCCAGATTTCTCACCATTCCATTACAAGTATTCAGCTTATGATAGAGAACTTCTCAGCATGTATATGGCAGTAAGGTATTTTAAATTCTTTCTTGAAGGGCATTAATTTCCATGTACGTTGACCATGCTCCTTCAACACATGCTTTTAAACAACAAAACAATAAAGCAATTTATATGCAGTTCTGTCACCTACAGTTCATATCACAAATTATGACAGATATCAGATTCATTTTGGGACAAAAAGTATGTGGCTGACAACCAATCTACGAGGGCTGTTCAGGAAGTAGGGAATGTTTCTGCTTGATGCCACTAGGCACTCACTGTTCACATATATTTTGGTATGTGTGTGCTTGACAGCTCAGTTGGCATGCATCCGTGACAGTGAGAACATCTCTGCGCATCTGGTTTTTTTTTTCGATATTCAAATTTGAAGTGTGTGCTGCAATTGAAAATCCCGCCAGTTGTGAGGTGCGGTCTGTGATATGGTTTTTGTTTGCAAAAAACTTAAAACATATAGAAATTTATCGTGAACTGTGCAGAGTGTATGGAAACAACGTAATGAGTGAATGTTCCATCCGGAAATGGTGCATTTGGTTTAAAAATGGCCGAACCAATGTTCATGATGAAGAGAAGAGTGGATGTCCGGGCATTGTGGCTGACAATCTTCTCACTAAAGTTGATG
This sequence comes from Schistocerca americana, assembly GCF_021461395.2. Classification (NCBI taxonomy): domain Eukaryota; kingdom Metazoa; phylum Arthropoda; class Insecta; order Orthoptera; family Acrididae; genus Schistocerca; species Schistocerca americana. The sequence continues at coordinate 607,286,293 of NC_060121.1, forward strand.
AAACGATTCGTGAAACCCGTCGCTTCACAATAACCGAGATTTCGCTTTCTTTTCCGCAAGTTTCATGGACTTTGTTGTTTAAAATTGTCACTCAAAATCGAGGCTACCACAAATTTTGTGCACAATGGGTGCCCAAAATGCTTACAGAGCACCATAAAGAACAGTGAATGGGGGCAATGTTGACATTTCTGGAGGCCTACCACAAACATGGTGATTCATTGCTGGATCAAACCGTAACCCGGTGATGAGACTTGGGTGAAACACGTCAATTACGAGACAAAATTACAGTCCCTGGAGTGGGAGCACATGAGGAACCTTGTCAACAAGGAAGTTAATGGTGACAGTGTTTTGGGATAGGTTTGATTTTCTCAAACGTGGAGCTACCATAAATTCTGTCCGGTACTGTCAGACTTTGCACAGCCTTAGAATACCAGTTCAAAACAAACGCCAAGGAAAGCTGATGTCCAAAATTTTGTTTTTGCACGACAATGCCCGATATCACATGGCAAACTTAAGATCTCCTTCATTCATTCAAATGGGAAATTTTCCCTCATCCGCCCTTCAGCCCCTATCTTGCACTAAGTGGCTTCCACTTGTTTACCAAGGTGAAGAACTGGCATGCAACGCAGTGCTTTGATGACGACACAGAACTCCAGGCGGGTGTGACTCACTGGCTGAAGTCTCAGGCGGCAGAATTCTGTGACGAGGGTCTTTCAAAGCTTGTCCACCACTATGATAAGTGTCTCAGTGTGTTTGGTGACTATGTTCTTAGCTTTTTTTTTTTTTTTTTTTTAAATGCCAAAACATTCCCTACTTTCTGATATCCCTCGTATTAGTACGAAGATAGCAGATATTCGTGCGGGTGATGAAGAACTCCAGAAAGTTCGATCTAGTCCTCATACATCATTGAAGTTTAGACAGCATGAAACCCCATAAGATTCTCATGGGGCAATGTGTTGACAAGTAACTTTCATCCTTATTTTCCTTAGGAGTTTAGATACTCAGTATTTCAGCATTGCCACAGCATGATACGGCCTGGTATTAAGTCTTCTGTAAAATTACTCATGCCTTCATTTATTTGGTTAAACATCAAACAAGATATCCAAAAATGAACAAAATAATGCATAACATGCAAAAAGAGCAAAGTACCTGGACATACTAAATCTGCTGTTGGCTAGTTTCCAAGCACAAATGGACAATTTAAGGTGTTACAGATCGATCTGATTGGGGCACTGCCTCCCTCAGATGAATTCGTATACTATTTAATGTGCATTGAACTGTTCAGTAAGTAGAAAAAAGTTATTCCATTACGTGATGTTTGAGCAGAAACAGCGACACAAGCATTTTATAACTCCTGGATCACTAGATTTGTGGCACCTAACCAAATAGGGACTGACCAAGGAGCAAAGTTCCAGTAGGTGCTGTTCTGTGCATTAGCATAGATATGTGGTACTACGTGCACACAAACTAAGTCATATCATCCACAATCAAATGGGAAAATAGAGAGATTCCATAGAACATTGAAGACAGCCATTAGGGCATGTGGTAAAAATAAATGGCGTGACTTAATTCCTACTATTCTCCTAGGACTTTGTTGCTGTGTGAGAGAAGAAAGTAAGTCAACAGCTGCTGAGGTGCTGTATGGCACAACTCTAATATTGCCTGGAGATTTCATTGTAATGTCAGAAAACAAACAAGAAATAGATCTTTCGGCAGTCACTTCTCCCTTATGCCAACATATGGATAAACTATACCCTTCAGAATATTCCCAAAAGGTAAAGGAAATAGCATTTGTTAGTAAAGATCTGCACAATATGACTCATGTATTTGTGAGGAATGACAAAGTTAAAGCTAAATTAGTGCATTCCTATAAAGCCCCCTGTGAAGTCCTGGAGCAAAAAAGAAAATATTTCATGTTAAAAGTTAAGGATGTGGCAACTAGCATCTCACTTGATAGAGTGAAACCTGCATTCATCTTTGTGAACTCAAAACACTGTGGACATTCAGGAAAACCTACAAAGCACTACACTTTTGAATGAGTTACCCATACCTTCAAGAGTCTCACCAAATCGTTACCTGAAGTGGTCAAGTTGTGAAATTCCCTGCAAAGTACAAGTAATTGACAATGGGAGGGGGGAGTGATGATTGTGTTCACAACCTACAATTCAGTAAATAGTTCTTCTTTGTGTTGACTTTCTTTGAAAACAAATGACATTTGAAATGCACAGTGCAAAGGTGGTCTAGAAATCAATTGTTCTGTTTGGAGTGTGTGATCTTTATCTTTGTAAAAAAATGGAAATTTTAACATAATATTTTGTATTTAAAATATAGTGTTTTGTGTTTAATTGTGTAAAGGACCTACACGCTCACTGGCACTTGAAACACTTGCACTGTTATTTTATCATTCATTTTACCCTCAAGGTCTTTAATCTCCGAATGCCACATATTTAATAGAAATTGCAACCATCCTCTAAGCTAAGTGACTTTCTGCTGATGAGACTGTACATTAATTTCAACTATGGCTTAATCAGTTGATTAAAATGCATAAAAACAAAAGAGAATAATAGAGCGTAGCATGTTACGTTATGTTTTCAATGAAATGCGGACAAGTCAAATGTCTATTGCTTCTGAATGAGTCAGTTCAATTGAAGAACATAGGATTAGGACATCCTGTTTATTATAAGCAACAAATATGCATTTATAAAGTGATAGGATACATGTATATCTGATGCTGCCGGCATCCAGAATGAAGAGCAATACTGTCAGGTGTTCCAGAAAAATACAGATATTTACCATATAATATAAAAAATGCCCTATACTTCAGAGTATAATATCAACCACATAATGAGGAAAAGAATAGGAATCACACCAAGTCTATTGCCCTTCCTCACTACCTGATGAATTTTACTGCACAAATAGTCATGGTCATGGAAAATATCAAACAGCAAATTCAGGGAAATATCAAGCAGTGAATAGATTAACCCTTCTAGCCATTAAAAAAGTGATCAGCTATTACAAAATCAGATTCCATGTGGATTTAGTAATGTTATTAGGACACTGAGTTATGAGAATGGTACACAGAACATCAGCAAGTTTCTCCAGCCACAAAAAACTGTGTTGGATGAATGCTGAATTTCTGTAGGCAGTTCAGTGAATTATGACAAAATTCAGATTCTGGTCCATCCACATATCTTTGGGCTTTGGTGGCCAAGAAATAATTGAAGATAATACATAACAAACAAGATTATTAACCAGAACAATACTTGCATTTATAGAATACATCTCCTATTTTCACTCTCTTCATTGTGAGTGTTCAATGCTTGGCATTTTGATGCATGCCATTAAACTAAATGATGAAACATCTGACTTACAACAATTTTGTGCGTGTTCGTACATATTACTCTTTTCATTGCAGCTTTGATGTATTCCTTGTGAAGTGACTTAATTTTATATGTGACTGAAGCACTGCTGTATCAGCTACCTCATGTTTAAGACAAGTACCTTTAACTTTAGAGTGTAACTTTGAGAAAGATATTCTTCATGTCTGTAGGAGTAACTAACAGAAGAAGAAATAATAATCTCATAGAAGCATGCCTGAAAACTGATGGAACATTATATTCTCTGTCATGACTTCATCAATCACACTGCTGGACACTGTCCAGAAGACCTCTCTGGGGCTCAACTGAAGCACTAATGTGTCATTGTGAGCTGCCATCTTGTGTTACAAAATATCACATCATGTAGGAAAAATCAATTGACTGCCACCTCATCAGGAGGTGGTGGAATAATGTGTGGTCACTGTGATAAACCCCCTCTCACTGACCATCAAGGAGCGACCATACAGTAGTGTAGTATGTTCTTGAAATCTGTTTTTTGTTGCTACTGAAGCCTGAATGAATTACAGAAACATGGTATTGCTTAGAAATTCATTTCAGACAGGACTATGAATTAATATTCGATAAGACAGTTTATTTGGACCAAATGATACCATTAACTCCCAATAATGAGTGCAAAATTGAGGGTGCAGCAGCTAATAATTATAAACTCAGTTGCGTATTAAGGCATTAGTAATTTTTCTGAACATTTTGTGGTGTGATATTCAGACATCTGCCCTAGGAAACCTGATAGAAAAATTGATCTCTGAACTTCAACTGTGTTTATTGCTCATTTGCACTCTTACTCGTTTGGCTTGGCACATGAAAGATGTCAGCCATTTATCTCTCTGAAATATGTCAGCCATAGTGATCATTTTCCTCCATAGTGATTATTTTCTTCTTGTTCTGTCCCTTCCTGACTGTCTACCTGTCATGATGGGCTCTCAAGGAAGCTGAATGCTCTCAACTTTTTACACTATTCAACAAGAGAAAATTGACATCATCCAACAGCAGGTCACAATTGTTATGACTATGGAATTATCAAAATTAGTTGTAACACTGACACGTCCCAGAATATGCTCCCATGTAATATTATGGAATGAAAGGAAGCGAAGTTGACCAGATTTTTTATTTTTATATAACTTATGCCTGACAAAGTCAATATTGCAAATAGATATTTGTTTAGATATTTCAGTAAGTCTACAGTTAGTTCCTAAATGAATTTATTATTGAGTTAGAATTTAATGCAGTCAGCCTGCTCATCATTATATTTTAATTTTTTAAAAAAATGTGATTTAATACAACACTACAGCTATTTCTCACATCCTACTTTCCAAAGCTCCTTTCTTTCCAATCTTCTGCTTGCAAATTCTGCTCTGATTTAGCACTTCTGACTCTCTCTGCCCTTGTTGGTTTCATGTATCCTCTTCCTGTACTAGTTGGACTCCACTCCACCATCTTCTTAGGCCATCCATCCTCACCCAAACAGCATACATTTTGATGCCACATCCATTGTTTTGCTTCAGTTGTATCCAGTAAAGTGGTGTCACAGTACATTCTCTTATGATGTCTTCATTTTTATTTTATTCCATAGTGTTAACTTATAGGAACACCTCCAAAATCCCATCTTCATTGACAATAAGTTCTTCTTAATTCTTTCAGTCACTTCTGATCCATAGTTTGCTATACATTCTACAATAGTTTTAAATATCCTATTCTTTGTTTCTGTTTGTGCTCCATGAAGTTCCAATCAGTTGTTTGATTTGTCTAACTTGACAAATGCTGTTCCTAATTTTGCTTTTAATACATCTATCTATGTTAATAATGACTCCCAAATGCTTATAATAAGAGTCCACAGATCTTACAACCCCAAAATATAATGCCAGGTCTTGATTCACTCATCCAATAACCAAATATTTGGTTTTCTCTAAATTAATCATTAAACCCATTCTTGATATTCTCTGTGCAACTTTCTAACCATGTTTTTCTTGATAGGACATCCCCAACTAGTTATGTATATAATTTGTGATTGATAACATTCACTACCATTATAGTAAATTTTATTTTCCAATAAAAGGAAAACACAACCAGGTTTCGAGGCAACAATCCCATCTTCAAGTGCATAGATTGACCATACCAGTAAACTAACAGTAACTAGTTGAATAGTATGGACATCTCATGGATCTGAACATGAGATTGTTGTCATGAAACCTGACTGTGCCTTTTTTTGTTGGAAAATAAGACTTATTGCATCTGTAGCAGATGTTATCAATAATGAATTTCTAACCGTGTAACTTGTGTAATCCACATACTCCACAAATATGACTTAGTCATCAGCAAAATGCAAAGTGAAGAGCTTGTCATCATTTAGTGACACACTTATATTATGACAGGAACGTTTGCATAATATTAAGTCACAATTCAAAAATGTTTTAAATAATGAAGATGTTATCATGCATCCCTGTTGTGACCCTTTGGCCACTGGGATCTCTTCAGATATCTTTCTATATACTTTAAATGTGCAAGTTGTACCACTACATATGCTGTAACAGCATGTACATAATATAGCTCCTTTCTCTAACACTGCAGTCCACAATTGTACACATGGAAATGCCATCATAAGGGTTCTTAAAGCCAATGAAAAGCATATGGGTCTCTAAATTCCAGACCACTCTTTTTTTTCATGAGCTGTGTTAGGTAAAATATACTGTATGTGCATGATCATGTGGCACAGAACCCATTCTGTTCTTCTTTGTAGATCTATTTTTGTCTACTTATAATGTAGTCAGTTATAGATTTTCTCTATGGTGTAGCTTATGTCCATGTAAATTCACTACCAAACCCAACAATGCTTTGCTATTGCCAAATGTGTATGGGAATTGTATCTACATCCTAATCTCCTTCTCCCCACTCTCTCTGTCCTTCACCTACCTCCCACTCCCTGTGTTTATTTTCTACCCCTCCCCTGTCTGTTCATCTCCTGTTCCTCCCTCTCTTTGACCTTTTTGATTGTTGTTGCAACTGAAACCTTGACTGGGAAATGAAGCCACTTAAAATGAATGGGTGAACTGGTTGGGATCATTAATATGAGGGGCACAGGAGAGGCCCCTCCAGCTGCTGGATCTGTGGGGAGAGTAGCTTCAGTGACAGTATCCCTCATAGTTTTAATCTGTGAACAGTTAGGACTGTAGTGTTTCGGATGATTCAGATCTCATAGTAGTATTACAATCATAACTCTATGTCATTCCAAGCATGTGTGTCAATTTGTACCTCTCTATCTACATTATTCTGTGATTTATTCAGTTTTCAAATTTATACTGACTTTTTGATCACCTGGTATATACCATATAAAGAGAAACATTGTTAGCAATATCATTTTAAATTTATACACAATAATCTAATAAATGTTCAGACAGATATTAGCTACATATTTTTATTAGCTACATATTTTTAACATATGGTATATAAATACAAGGGCTATCCACAAAGTACATTATGTTTTGGAATTAAAAATAAATAAAGTATTGGAAATTTTTTTATTATATACAGATGAAAGCCACACTTCAATACTACTTTTCTACATAGTTGCCATTTAAATTAAGGCACTTATCGTAGCAATAGACGAGCTTGGAAATTCCTTCGTCGTAAAATTCGGCCGCCTGCGCCTTCAACCACGTGGTTACCTCTTCTTGAAGCTTTGCGTCGTCATCAAAACGCTGCATAGCCAACCACTTCTTCATTGCTGGGAATAAGTGGAAGTCGCTCGGTGCCAGGTTGGGACTGTACGGCGGATGAGGAAACAACTCTCACTTAAAAGATTTGAGAACTGCACGAGTGGCATTTGCCGTGTGGGCCCGGGCGTTGTTGTGAATCGGCAAGATCTTTGAGCCCAACTTTCCCCTGTGCTTGTTTTGTATTGCTCTTCTGAGGTTGTGCAGAGTTTGGCAATACCTTTGAGAGTTTATTGTAGTGCCTCTTTCCAGGAAATCGTATTTCTACCGGGTTACTCATTAACCACATGGTTGAAGGCGCAGGCGGCCGAATTTTACAACGAAGGAATTTCCAAGCTCGTCAATCGCTACGATAAGTGCCTTAATTTAAATGGCTACTATGTAGAAAAGTAGTATTTAAGTGTGGCTTTCATCTGTATATAATTTTTAAAAAATTCCAATAATTTATTTACTTTTAATTCCAAAACGTAATGTACTTTGTGGATAGCCCTCGTATATACCACACAAAAAGGGAAAAATAGTGAGAAAAACTCAAAATATTCCTGACCGATTTACTTAAGATTTTTACATGGTACTGCAATCAACATTCAGACATTGTCTACATATTTTTAAAATATATATAGTATATAAAGACCTATATCTATACAACTATAATATATAAAAATAAGTTTTCATTGAACATTGTTGCCAAAAATCTCAAGTAGTTGTTGATAGACTGACTTCACATTTTTACATGATACCCTAATAAATGTTTGGATGCACACTGGCTACACATTTTTAATATATGTTGTAGATAAAAGTATATATACTATGTAAATGGAAAAATGTTTTTAGTAAAGTCTTAAGTTCTTGACCGATTTACTTCAAAATTTTACACAATACTCTAATAAACATTGAGACACACATACGCTATACATTGTTTTAATATATATGTTATATCAATATATACTACTATATACAGAACAATCATCATTTAAAAATTTTACCAAAAATTTTTTTACTTCAAATTTTTACATGATGCTTTAATAGACATTTAGATGGCCATTGTAGTCTATATAATTTGTTATAAAAATATATATATGGACAAGGCATACTCTACACATTTTTATGTAGCAAAAATCTCAAAATTCTTTTATTCTTTTGACCAATTTACTTCAAATTTTTACAAAGTACTCTCATAAACACTCTGACGGACATAGACTACCATATTTTTCAACACATAAGGTATATAAATTCAAAAATTTCTTGACAGTTTTATTTCAGATTTGTACATTATACTCTAATAAAAGTCTGGATAGACACAGGCTACATATTTCAGTTTACATAAGTATATGCAACACACAAAGGGAAACATAGTTAACACAAATCTTGAAAAGTTCTCAACCGTTTTACTTTAAATTATTACCCAGTACACTACGAACATGAAGATGGACATAAACTATCTATTTTTTAAATAACAATATACATATTTTCTGCTATCTCCTTATATGTAATTTTAAACAAAAAATGTATATACAACAATGCGCTGTTTTGTTTTCTTCATCACAGTCAGTTTCAATGGGACAGCTGTATTTACAGCTTATCGAGTTACGATTGTAATACTACTATGAGATCTGAATCATCTGAAACACTACAGTCTTAACTGTTCACAGATTAAAACTATGAGGGATACTGTCACTGATGCTACTCTCCCCACAGATCCAGCAACTGGAGGGGTCTCTCCTGTGCCCCTTATATTAATGATCCCAACCAATTCACCCATTCATTTTAAGTGACTTTTCATTTCCCAGTCAAGGTTTCGCTTGCAACAACAATCAAAAAGGTCAAAGAGAGGGAGGAACAGGAAATTAACAGACAGGGGAGGGGTAGAAAATAATAAAACCCCATGTCATTCCAAGCATGTGTGTCAATTTTTACCTCTCTATCTACATTATTCTGTGGTTTTCAAATTTATACTGACTGTGTATTTATATACCATGTATATTTGTAAGAAAGTAACATATGTCCATCTGTACATTTAATAGAATATTTTATAAAAATTTTAATTAATTTCAGACTTTTCAAGATATTTGTTAAGGCCCTCTTCAATTTATGTTGTGTATAGATACTTTTAAACCATACATATTTCAAAAAATGTTGCCTATTTCCATTTTTATGTTTATTTGAATATCATGTAAAAATTGGAAGTAAATCGGTCAAGAACTTATTGAGATTTTTGGTAACAACATTAAACTACAGTCTGTCTTAGTATAGTAGTTATGAGGTGTGTGAGAAAAGTAATGTGATTGATTTTTTTTATCTACCAAAATTTTTATTTCTTTCAAACAACAATATTATCTCCTTCAAAATAGTTCAACCTAGCAGCTATACAGCAGCGGAATCGCTGTTCCCAGTCTTGGTAGCAGTGCTGTAAGCCTTACATGTTGGTCACATTCTGTGGAATGTTCTCCAGAGTCCCAAAATGATGCCCCTTCAAGAAATTTTTCAGTTTCTGGGAAAGAAAAAAGTCACAGGGACTTGGATCAGGTGAATTCATGACACATCATTCACTTGTCTGCAGTGTCTGGCCTCATTCAAGTAACACTTTGCCTGAGCCATTCAGGGACACCTTTGTAATACACTTGATTGACAATTGGTCCTGGAGGAACAAATTCTTCATGTACAATTCCCCTATTGTCCAAAAAGCAAATCGGCATTGTTTTGATCTTTGATTTGATTATTCCAGCTTTTTTCAATAGAAGAGATGTCTCAGTGTGCTACTTCTCACTTTGCCGTTTTGTCTTAGGGTCATATTCAATAAACCAGAATTCATCACCTTTGATCAAATGACTGAACCATTCATTGTCATTGGCAATTCTGTCAAGATGATCAGTGCACATGTTTCTTCGATTGTCCTTCTGCTCAGTTGTGAGATTTTTTGGCACAAATCTTTCACATGTGCAAAACATCAGTCAAAATGTGATGTATGATGAAAGTGTTTAAGTATAACAAATCACCCATCATCCTTATTGTTAAATATTGGTCTGATCTCACAAGATTATGTACATGTTCAACGTTTTTATTGGTTTTTGCAGTTGAGGGTCTCCGTGAGCAAGGCTCATGGCAACCTTTTTTTGCGGCCTTTCAAAAATGATTTGTGCCAATGAAAAACTTGTGCTCTCGATAAGGAATCTTCCCCATAGGCCTCTTTCAACACTTGCTAATTCCCTAGGCTTAACACAAAACTTGATAACGTAACATTGATCTAAATTCTGCTGTTCCATTTTTGTAATAAATAACTTCACTAATGGCACTCGTAAAATGGCTATACGGAGCAGAAACTTGGACTGAGCATATGGAAGGGATGAACATGCCAGTGTACACAAATAGAACAACACAGCGTTACCATATCACTCACAGTGTTGTCAAGTCTCATTACTTTTCTCACACACCTTGTAGATGGATATCTTTCTGCTTTAAATAACCACTTTAAATCCTTAGAAAATATTGCTGGCATACGTCTATAAGTCGCTTAAAATTCTTTGAAACATATGCTCGGTGGAAACCTCCTACAAGTTGCAAACTGCACATAGTATGTGTAGTAATAGAATATATTTGTTACATTTTTCATTCATGTCATGACCACTGTACACATCACTTCAGTTCAAGTCTTCATTCATGAACCAATATAAATATTGGTGTAATATTGGGTTTCAGTGCAAAACTTATTGAAATTTTTATGAGAATTTACACATTTTGCTGTCTCTTCTATTTTTATATGATGTGTTATGTTGCTGTTACAGGTTGAGCCGTTTATTGATTGGCTTCTAGAGGCTGACGAAGAGACAAGCAGTGAAGATGAAGATGAAGACTGAACACTTGTAAAATTATAAAACATTACACAAAACCATTTGCTGTATTATTTATAAATCCTTTTCTATCTGTTATCAAATAAAATTATAAGTGCAGTGGTAATGTACTTTTAAATCTTTATTAGATATATTATTAAAAATGAACCACCTTTTGGGTGCATTTTTATTTTGCAATTACTTATTTTGTCTTGAGTTCTGCAGTGGGTTGAGACAATATTCTCCTTTGTTGAAAATGTTCTGCTTACAGATGGTTTTTGAGAAGCATGTCTTTGGATGCTCTTAAAAATATGTTAATCACTTTCTTATTGTTACTGCGTAAATCAGTCTTGTCTGTAACAGTAAGCTGTTGTATAACCCAGTCAATGAGAACCAAAAAAGGTTGAATGGGGGGAATATTTGTGTAGTCACAAATATTTGCACAGTGGTAGGAGAGAGTGCCATGTACAACATACTAAAAATCCCAACCAGTGGAATTTGGGGGGGAGGGGTTTAGGAGTGAGGATGGGGAGACGTTTAAAGGTCAATTTTTTATTTTCTTCTTGAATAACTGAAAAACCACAGCATCTAGCAAAAATGTTTCCTGGTATAAAATTATATAAAATTTCCTACGAAAAGGTTCTCTTCATTTTTCCTCTAGGACTAACAGTTTCCACATTGCAGGGGATGAAAAAATTGCAGTTTATTAAAAATAGTGTGTTAATGGTATAAAATTAATGTTTATTGTCCATTGGATTGGAATAGATTGTATTCTAAGGTGTCATAGGATGGAGGGGCTGGGAATGGAGGGTAGAAGTGTGAGGGAAGGCACTTTGCCAGATCGTGATTGTATACCTCACACCTTCATAGGTCTGCAAACTGAATGGCAAGCTGCTGAGGCCATGCTCTCTCTGCCATACTTAATCAAAGAAACTACAATGTGTTTCACAAAGCTATACCAATGCTACAGCAGACACATGCTGGGGGTCGGAAAGCATATATTCCATTAAGTTATTAACATTACATGGAATACAGGTATGAGATGATAATGCAAGAAACACATGTGGGCATAATCAGCATATACCTCTGCCCACTGTTCCACACTGCTAGAAGGGAATTGATTCATAGTCATCCCGTATGGTAGGCAACTTTCCCCAGTACAAGTGCTGCTTGCTTTTCAGTTTACAGGCAGACTACCTCCCCAGCTTCTTCTATCCAGTTCTATTATGTGTGTAAACAAAGTAACTTCACTGAACTCATGTTTATGTAGTGGAGTTATTTTCAGTTTATTAATTCAGCACTTAATTGCAGTAGTTCAGTCATCAATTATGTAAGAAGCTCAACACCTGGAGCCACTATGAAGAGCTTGCACCATGTGTAACATGGTGCCAATATGTATCTGACAATGTCAATTTCGACGTCTCCTCTATCAAGGGCTGGAACTGGAATACCTTCCGACATCTAAAGAGGTCCAGGGGCTTAAAGTGACTCCCTCTGCCACAGAAATAGGTCACCTAAGGTCTTACGGAACTTCAGGTATTTCAGCATAAGTCAAGCAATGCATTACAGCAAATTACTGTTCAAAGTCTGAACTAGAGCAGTCCCTTTTCATCAGACGTATGTACACCCACCTTGCAAGTTATACTGCGGATGTGTACTAAGTTGGTCCACACTCACAAAGGAAGAGTCTCAGATACAATGAAACAATCTGGATGAAAACTGGTTGGTATGTAGAGGGGTCAGGTGTGACCTGCACTTTCTTCCAACCAATGGATACAGTTTTTTTTTTTTTTTTGTTAAAATGGGGGGACTAACTCAGCCGCAAATTGGGTATAGAGTCTGACAGGCCTTCCATCAGGCCCTCGACCTTTGTTGATCAGTTTTACCGATTTCAGCTATTTCTAAATGCCATTGACACTAATATCTGTTTCATTAATCTTTGCCAGGGTACTAGGATCAAGTTGGGGCATTACTTCTCGGTTTTCCTTTGTAAAGGAACATTTTTTAAAAGGTTAAGTATTTCTGCATTTTTTTCTTTGCTATCCTCGATTTCTGTTCCTGCCTCGTCCATGAATGTCGTCTGGACAACAACTTTGATGACCAGTATTTCTTTTGGTTTTGTGAAAGATCTCGAGACAACACCCTGCTTCAGCAGTCACTGAACGCTTCATGCATTTGTCCCGTGATACGCGAACGCGTTTTGTACAGTTTATGTCTGTTTACATTCATTTACTTCGTTTTGCGCCTGTACAGGGCATGTCATTAAAGAATCGTCATTAAAAGTTATTGCGCGAGCATTCTTTCGAACACCCGCCATCAACGTCTGCGAAGAAAACGCGTACATGTTTCTCTGGATATGGAGTCTCTCTACTTTTAAAAGTCTCTGAGCAACCTTCTCCGTCGTCCCCGGGTGAGTGTTTGTTGCCTGATAGGTGGCGTCGGGTTCGCAGTGCAACGGAAGGCGCGCAGCAGGTCGCACGCATCCAGGCATACGCTGCGTGGTGTTGTCAACGGTAGAAGCAATGGCTTGCCTAGCAATCAGTTGTATCCTGCTCATGCTCTATGTACTCTTCGATGTCGGTTATTTCATACGTATTGCCTTCGTCATAGCCTTAGGGAGGCTATTTCAGCGGAAAGTGAAGGTGCTGGAGTCCACATCCACCTACGGTAAGTCAAGAACACTGATATTTGAGACACGACGTTTCAGTAACTATATGCATTTCCAGCGTTTCTGTGTTTCCTAGTTCGTGTAGACGGAATAGGCTTAAAGTTTAATCCAAGAAGAAAACTGGGTTCCATGAAACATCTGTTCCATACCAGTTCTTGAAATTTATAAATATTACTGGAAAGGCGTTCAATGTTACTTGTGATGACTTTAATTTATTTTCTCCGTTTTTCCACTTCATAAAACTTAGTCAAAACTTCTGATACATCTATTTTTAATTATCAGCTATTGATCTATGCATTTTCCGTATTTTGTCGTCACAGAACTTTTCATGTGGTTTTGCGTTCAGTACTACAAAAGCTTGTTGTTCTTCTAGCATGCTAATTAGGTCAGAAAAAATAGACGCTGTCTATTGCAGATTATTAGTCTTTTGGGGGTGCAATAAATACGAAGACGACGTATTTTATAAAAGTTTACGTTTGAGAATGAAACTAAAACAAATCACGAGTAGGGGAGCGAGACTGACTGGAAGGATACGGTGTAAACTGTTCTGAAAGGGCTGGCTCTAGATTAAATGAGTTCATTACCAGCTTCGCATCTTTTTATTTTATCTCTAAATGACGCACAACAGCTCACTGCGGAAAACAAATATTCACGGAATTCTCTGTAGTTGAGACTTTTTATGAAAATGAACCGTGAACACTGAATAGCCTATGAAAGGATATGTGCTGCCAGCACTTAAACAGATTCGAACAACAATACAACCAGAGTAGAAGAGGTGAAACAAAATGGTTAGACAAAGTTTAGTTACGGTAAAAAATATTCATATTTTAGTAAATACAAATCCTCATCTGGATTTCGAAAGAAATCCTTTTTCTGTTTCTTCATTTTCTATCTCACACTCCACAAAACGAAAAAAAGTAGTGTCCAATGACTGTATTATCAACGAGTCACTGCTGGACTCGGCCAGCTCTTACAGATACCTGGGACTAACAGTTTGTAGGGAAACGGAATGATCACAGACTAAGGTTAATCGGGAGAATGGGCTGCCACAGGGCAGTGTATTGGCACCCACCCTCTTCAATATATACACTAATGACCAGCCGTTACCAGAAGGAACACAAAGCTTCATATATGCAGATGACCGAGCAATCACAGCTTTGAGAGGGTGGAGCGGAAGCTAACTGACGCTCTGAAAGAATTAATTGCCTATTACAGGGACAATCAATTGAAACCAAATCCTTTTAAGACCTGCTTTCCACCTCCGAAACAGACAGGCTAGTAGAACCTTGCAGATAGATTGGGAAGGAACCTCTTTAGAACACTGCAAGACTCCAAAATACCTCGGAGTCACTCTGGACCGTGCTCTTACATATAAGGAACACTGCTTAAAAACAAAGCAAAAAGTGGCTGCCAGGAACAGTGTGGTTAGGAAGCTGACTGGAACAACATGGGGAGCACAGCCAGACACAGTGCGCACATCCGCATTAGCCCTCTGCTACTCTGCAGCTGAGTACGCTTGCCCAGTATGGTGCAGATCTACACATACAAAGAGAGTTGATGTTGCTCTGAACGAGACATGTCGTATCTCTACGGGTTGTCTAAGGGCCACACCTGTGGAAAAACTGTACTGCTTATCCGGCATAGCCCCCCCGGACATCCGAAGAGATACAGTAGCACGGAGTGAAATGAAGAAGGGATTAACATCCGAAGCCCACCCACTACATGGCCACCAACCGGCACAGCAAAGACTTGTGTCTAGAAAGAGCTTCCTTCACAGTACAGAACCACTCGCTGACACTCCACATCAACACCAGGAGAAGAGATGGCAGGTCAGATGCCAGCATCTGGAGGAGTGGCTGATCCCACAAGAAGTTCTTCCCCCAGGCCACACAGAGAAATGGTCCACATGGAAATCACTCAACCGCCTGCGTTCTTCTGTCACAAGATCTAAGAGTAATCTGGAGAGGTGGGGCTTTCAGGTGGACTCTCTCCAGTGTGACTGTGGAGCTGCCGTGCAGACATCAACACATCTACCACAATGCACATTACCTCCAACTGTGTGCACCATGGAGGACCTCGTAAACGCTACACAAAGTGCACTGGACGTTGCAAATTTTTGGGCATCCACTGTATAGATTAAAATTATCTTATGTTTGACAACACAATCTGTGTCTAATCATTTATTTCATTCTTGTCTAGTTTAATTTATAAACCATAATGTATGTATGTATGTAGTAATGTATCTAATATTGATTTTAGTTTGCTTCTGACACGATAAATAAATCGGGAAAATACTGGGGAAGTGCAATCAAGTCTACAAATCACTCTTGCGACCAGTTCTAGCATATTGCTCAATTGTGTGAGACCTGCACCAAATAGGACTAACTGAGTACATTGAATGTATACAGGGAAGGGCAGCACGAATGGTCACAGGTTTGTGTGATCTGTGGAAGAGAGTCACAGAGATACAGTCCGCACAGAATACCGTAGCCGGTAGATGGGCAGTCGGCAGGGCACACGTGGGAGAGCAGTAGTGGCGGAGGTTGTGAGCACGCGCTGCAGGGGAAATGCCGTTCTAACTGTAGCCTGGGCTCACATTTTTTTGTAAATATTAAATGGGGCCCCTCCAGGCCCACACTTGCTGGTGACCATTAAAAAAGATCTGCTGTCACCCCTGCTTTGGTTAGTATTTAAAAATATTTCCACTGAAAATGCAACAAAGTAGCGATTTATTTTCGCCTGGCGTCCTAACTATTTGTAACTTTCAGAGAAGCATCACGAGTGGCGAATTTTTGTGTAAAACTTACGCATTTTTCTTGTTGCCATATTAAAATTTGCCTCTTTTTGCCAAAACACAGTGGATTTTACACACAATTACCTCACTAAATGTTATGCAAATGCAGTTGCGAGAAAATTCTGAAACAGTGGTTTATTAAGTGAGGAAAAGGAAGCTCAGTATATTATAAAAAAAACTCATTTTCATTACATAATGAACCTGTAATGCCTTCACGAATATTGTTCCAAAACCCATAGCATTTCTCGTTTGACCAGCTATCGATAGGCCCTAAAAATTACGTTCGTTCATCAAAAAAAGTCTGTAGTTAGTGGAATAATGCGGCATATTATGAAGGCTTTTTTGTGGTAAGATCTTATGGGACCAAACTGCTTAGTCATCGGTCCCTAAGCTTACACAATATTTAATTTAGCTTAAGCTAACTAACGCTATGCACTACACACACACACACATGCCCGAGGGAGGACTCGAACCTCTGAAGGGGGGAGCCGCGCGTACCGTGACAAGGCGGCGTAGACCACGCGGCGTGAAGTTTTCATAATAATACCGGCTGATCAAAAAGTCAGTATAAATTTGAAAACTTAATAAAGCATGGAATAATGTAGATAGAGAGGTAAAAATTGACACACATGCTTGGAATGACGTGGGGTTTTATTAGAACAAAAAAACCAGACGTTTTCAATTGTTGAGAGATCTGGAGAATGTGCTGTCCAGGGCAGCAGTCGAACATTTTCTGTATCCAGAAAGGCCCATACAGGACCTCCAACATGCGGTCGTGCATTATCCTGCTGAAATGTAGGGTTTCGCAGGGATCGAATGAAGGGTAGAGCCATGGGGTCGTAACACATGTGAAATGTAACGTCCACTGTTCAAAGTGCCGTCAATGCGAACAAGAGGTGACTGAGACGTGTAACCAATGGCACCCCATACCATCACACCGGATCATACGCCAGTATGGCGATGATGAATAAACGCTTCCAATGTGCGTTCACCGCGATGTCACCAAACATGAATGCGACCATTATGATGCTGTAAACAGAACCTGGATTCATCCGAAAAAATGAAGTTTTGCCATTCGTACACCCAGGTTCATCGTTTAGTACACCATCGCAGGCACTCCTGTCTGTGATGCAGCGTCAAGGGTAACCGCAGCCATGGTCTCCGAGCTGATAGCTCATGCTGCTACAAACGACGTCGAACTGTTCGTGCAGATGGTTGTTGTCTTGCAAACGTCCCCATCTGTTGACTCAGGGATCGAAACGTGGCTGCACGATCCGTTACAGTCATGCGGCTAAGATGGTTGTCATCTCGACTGCTAGTGATACGAGACCGTTGGCATCCAGCACGGCATTCCGTATTACCCTCCTGAACCCACCGATTCCATATTCTGCTAACAGTCATTGGATCTCGACCGACACGAACAGCAGTGTCGCGATACGATAATCCGCAATCACGATAGGCTACAATCCGACCTTTATTAAAGTCGGAAACGTAATGGTACGCATTTCTCCTCCTCACACGAGGCATCACAACAACGTTTCACCAGGCAACGCCGGTCAACTGCTGTTTGTGTATGAGAAATCGGTTGGAAACTTTCCTCGTGTCAGCACGTTGTAGGTGTCGCCACCGGCGCCAACCTTGTGTGAATGCTCTGAAAAGCCAATCATTTGCATATCACAGCATCTTCTTTCTGTCGGTTAAATTTCGCGTCTGTAGCACGTAATCTTCGTGGTGTAGCAATTTTAATGGCCAGTAGTGTAGATATAAATACACGGAATCGATAATCTGTAGGTGCAGGTGAGACGCGAAGCTGTCAACGAAAAGGAGGCGGATTCGTGTTTCACACTGCAGCGACAGCTGTGTTGTTAAGAAGCAGGTAATTAACTGCATTGCTGAAGAACTGAAGTAGAAACAAATATTATCCTTCTTGCAAAAATTAGCCATTATCGGAACAAATGATTTAATCACCAACACAAAACGAAAATGAAGATCAGCTCGAGGGGGATCGAATACTAATCATCTTGAATACGAGTTCGTTGCCTTAACTACTGCGCAACCTAGGTTTGGAGTTATTGTATTCTAGGCGTTCACACAAACATAAGAGAAAAATGAAAAAAAATGATATAGCCTAGTTCATATTCATCTATACCACTTTCTCTCACCACAAGATTGCATGCCTGCTCGTATTGCCAGTATTGTATGCGTTATTCTCTTCGTGCCATGCTACAAAAAGCTATCTACAGGGGATGGACAAAAAATATGGAAACATCAAAAACACAGCACATTAACATGCCTCTAATGCGGTGTAAGTAAACTGTTGGCATGCGAAACAGCTCCCAATCGTCTCGGAATGATTGATTTCAAGGAAATCTTATACCATTCTTCCTGCAAGAGTGTATCCAGATGGAGGATATAGCAGTCACGTGTTCTTCGCTCTACAATAGAACACAAAGGCTCAACAATATTGAGATATGTGACTGTAGCGGCCAGGGAAGATGTGACAATTCATCCTTGTGCTCACAAAACCAATCCTTAACGACGCGAGCTGTGTTTACAGGGGCCCTGATGTCTTGGAACACAGCATCACAATTATGGAGCAAACATTGTATCATTGGATGGACGTGATCAGCCAAAATGATCGCATAATCCTTCGCGGTAACGCGACCTCACAGCGTCACCGTGGGGCCAATGGAATAACATGGTTGCCCAAATCATCAACAGATCCCGGCCGTGTTTGACTCTTGCGACGTAAACACGGTCTGAAATTAGAAATAGTGTGAAAGACATACTTTCAGCCGGCCGTTGTGGCCGAGCGGTTCTAGGCGCTTCAGTCTCGAACCGCGCGACCGCTACTGATGACCTCAGATATTAAGTCCCATAGTCATCAGAGCCATTTGAACATTCTTTCATTGCTGCAGAGTCTAGGTTTTATGGCTTCGGTACTACGTTTCCCTGTTGCGGGCATTTGGATTACTGGTGAGTGGTTTCGGAATTCCAGCTCGCCCTGTAATTTCCTGCTTGTGGTGCAACTCCCTCCGTGTTGTTTTGTTGCTGACAGGGTTCGCGAGTGCGACATTTAGTTCTGCTGTGATTTTTGGAGCTATCGTCCTCTCATGTTTCGTCACAATCGTCTTCAATAACCGCCTGTCACAATCACACAACACACACTTTAGTCCGCGTTGCGCCTTTAGCGGATGATATATTTTTTGCTTTCCTTGTACGTGGCTTCCAAACACTTCAGCATCTTGGTTATGGAAGCACACACCATACGACCACGGACCATTTGCCAACGTTAGAATTCACTGAGCTCCGACATAAAGCAATTACAACTACACAGAACGCTATTCTGACCACGACTGACACTTTTATTGAGGAAAACCTGCAGGTGTGCCTAGCATGTGCATTTATGTTCAAGCTTGCATGCATTTCTCGCTGTGTTTCCTTATTTTTGTACGACCCCTGTGTCTGCCCATCGCAGTCTGACTACTTCGAACCGCGTTCTCTTTGAATGTTTCATTTGATATCTCTTCTGTTCAGTAGCCTGGCACTGGAGTATGCATTCCCTCGCCTTGTTCAGTTGATCTATACATATCGCGAAATAAACCAAAGCACAGCTTTAAGTTCACTAACACGTAATCTGCTATCCGTATAAACTGTTTGCTAGCATGGTCTGTTTTTGAAACCGAGTGCCCGCTGAAATGAGCCTGTAGAATTTGAAGGAATGTTGCTACTGGAAGCTGAGTTTCCGCTGAAATGAATGTTTGCTACAGGCCACACACGTGCATTATCAATAGTCTAACGAACCACCATTTTTCCAGCATCTGCACCCTTGGAGTTAAGTTAACAACCTAATGTTCTGGCAATAAACAGAAGCTTTAAGGTTATCCGTATGACGTAGTAGTAAAGCAACTCACGTGCATGGACGTCAGTTGCCGGAATCCAGTCCTGATGCAGCACACTGAATCTCTCTGTTCATTCACCTCTAATAGCAGGTATCGAAATGATGACTGTCCGTTAGACTTCAAAATCTGACATTCAAATAATAGGTAAATATAGGCTTTTGCCTTGTGTGAAAGCTGTGTATTCTTTCAGTGCCATCAAAAAATGTAGCACCGCTGTCGTTCCACTCTACATCTACATCATACACCGCAAGCCATCTCGTGGCGTGTGGCGGATGGTATTTCTTTTACTGATACCCCGTGCCCTGTTCCACTTACGAATACTACGTGGGAGGAATGATTGTCGATAGGCTTCTGTAATTGGCTCAAATTTCTCGAATTTTCTCATCGTGGTCATTAAGCGAGATCTACGAGGGAAGAAGTTATATGTTGTCAGACTCTTCCAGGAAAGTGATCTCTCATGCTCAACGCCTCTCTTGCAACGTCTGCCAATGGAGTCTGTTGAACGCCTTGGTAACGCTCTCGCGACGGTTAAACGATCCCGTGATCAAACGTGCGGCTCTTCGTTGGATATTCTCTCTCTCCTCTAACAGTCCTACCTAGTAAGGGTCCCAGATTGGTGAACAGTACTCAAGAGTCGGTCAAACAGGCACCTTATAAGGGACTTTCTTCGTGGATGAGTTGGATTTCCTTAAGATTCTTCCTATGAATCCCGCTCTGGCACCTGCTTTTTCCGGCCTGGTTGGCCGAGCGGATCTAGGCGCTACAGTCTGGAACTGCGCGATCGCTACGGTTGCAGGTTCGAATCCTGCCTCGGGCATGGATGTGTGTGATGTCCTTAGGCTAGTTAGGTTTAAGAAGTTCTAAGTTCTGGGGGACTGATGACCTCAGAAGTTAAGTCCCATAGTGCTCAGAGCCATTTGAACAATTTATGAACCACCTGCTTTTGCTGCTATAATGTTTTATTAAGTCATTTGACGTAAAGTCGCTCTGGATAGTTAATCGTAGATATTTTACGGCAGATACTGTTTCCAACAGTTTCTCATCAATAGTGCAATTGTACAGTAGTAACTATGCACAATATTTTACGTTTGCTAACGTTCAGGGTCAACTGACCGAGCCTGCACCACTGAACAGTCCTCTGCAGATCATTCTGTAAACTGATACTACCTTCTGGCGTTGCTACTGTGTAACAGATAACCACATCATATGCGAACACAGCATCCTGCGCTTTCTACTAGATCATTTGCATAAACTGTAAACGGTGTACGTCCTATCACACTTCGTTGGAGCACTCCGCAAATTACCTTTACATCTGTCGTTTTTGTTCCCTTAAGAACAACAATTCTATCTGGAAGGTAGTTTTGAATTAGTCGCAAATCTGATACGATACTCGATAAGTTCGTATCTTTTCCACTAAACGACACTGCAGGACGGTGTCAAATGCCTTCCTGAAGTCAAGGAGCACGGCATCTACTTGAGCGCTATAGTCTGCAGCGCTATGGATCTTATGGAGGAACAGAGCGAACGCCGTTTCTCGAGGTCTCTGCATGCGGAATCCATGTTGATTTTTACAGAGGAGATTTTCGTTCTCCAAAAACGTCATAATTCTTGAGCATAAAACATGTTCTGTAATTCTGCAACAGATTGACGTCAACGTTATATAACTGAGTACATCTGTCTTGTGGCCATTCTTTGGAACGGAAATGGCCTGCGCTTTTTTTCCAGTCGCTAGGTACCTCCGTCGCTCCAGCGATCTACAACTGCTGCTAGAAATGGAGCAAGTTCTTTCGCGTAATATTTGTAGAATCTTATAGGTTTCTCATCTGGCCCTGATGCCTTTACAGTGCTAAGCGATTGTAGTTGCTTTTTTGTTCCATGATCGATCATCTCGATATCTGCCATTGAGACTTTCGTACGATGATTGAAAGGAGGAACTGTGTTACGATCTGCCGCGGTGAAACAGATTCGGAAGATCGAATTCAGTATTTCGGCCTTCTTCCTGTCATCTTCCGTTTCCTGCCAGTATGGTCTCTGAGTGAATGAAAAGATAATTTCGAACCGCTCATTGATTTTCCTTAAGACCAAAACCTCTTCGGGTTTTTATTCAGATTGGTTGACAAAGTTTTGCTTTCAAAGCCACTGAATGCTTCTCTCATTGCTCGCCTTATGCACATGTTCGCTTCGTTCAGCGTTTTGTTTGTCAGTTAGGTTTGACTTATCTCGAATCTGAGATGAAGCTCTCTTTGTTTACATCGCAGTTGTCGAACACTGCTATTAAACCACGGCGGGTCTTTCCCACCCCTTAAGACCTTGCTAAGACATATTGAACGATGCTTTTGAATTTTTTCTATTCGTGCTCCACATCTTCGTCCTCTTCACTGAATATTGATGCTGATTCTCAGCTACTCAGCAATTTGTACCCTGTCAGTCCTGCTAAAAAAAAATCTTCTTTTTTTCCCTTAAAACTCCTTGTAAAAGCCATAGTCATAGTTGCTATCGCAGCCTTATGGTCACTGATACCTTCATCTACATTAACCAAATCGAGAAGTTCAGGTCTGTTTGTTTCTAGGAGGTTCAAGACATTGCCTACTAATCAAAGTAATTTTCAGATAAGACATTCAGAAGAATGGCATGCGAATCCCTGTCTCTACCACCAGTTTTGATAGCACGATTACCCCAAGTCGAACTCATCCCCAATTACACAAGCGTGACCAGGAAAATTACTAACGATATTCTGTAAGTTCTCTCCAACATATTACCCCAACCCATACCTGCCAAGTTGCAGTCATCCCCAATTACACAAGCGTGATCAGGAAAATTAGTAACGATATTCTGTAAGTTCTCTCCAGCATATTACCCCAACCCATACCTGGCAAGCTGAAGTCATCCCCAATTACACAAGCACGATCAGGAAAATTATTAACGATGCTCTGTAAGTTCTCTCAGAGGCGCTCTATCACTACAGCTCCTTGCCATTTTTAACCGACCTTTCATGGTCGACTTCACCCAGATTAATTCACATTCAGGATCAGTGATCACTTCGCTAGATATTATCGATTCTTTACTGAAATATATACGCCGCCACCATTGGCGATTAACCTATTCTTACGATAAATACTTCAATCCGAACTTAAGATTTCGTTGCTATTCACTTCCGATTTCAACCAACTTTATGTTCCTAATGCTATTTGGAGATTATAACCTTCAATAAGCGATACTAATTCTGGGATCTTTCATTGATTGCTCCTGCAGTTTACTAAAATCATATTAATCTTTTCTATACCCGATTTGCAAGGACGAACATTCTCTGAAAACATTGTGCCTGATGTAAAAAACCATTGTAACTTGTAATGTTGATGCATTAACTTGTTCTGAAAGCGGTGCTGATATTCAAGATAATAAAAGCGGGTTAAAAGCTGTGAGCTATCTCGGGAAGTATTCCTTGCATTACTGAGCAACTGTTTCTCCAGGTATCCAGTCTAGTTTATCAAATTGCCAACCAGGCTAACATTAATTATAGTCTTTTAATAGTCATCTTACGACAACCGGTGATATATATACACAGGGTGTTACAAAAAGGTACGGCCAAACTTTCAGTAAACATTCCTCACACACCCTCTACAAAAAGAGAATTTAAATAAAAAGAAATAAATCAGTTTATATTTGGACATTTATTTTAACATTGATCATTGTTCCGTTAAAATTTCAGCATATTAAACTTGATTCATAACTAAACTGGTGCCTTATTAAGGAGTGTGAAAATGTGAGTTTGTAATCTTACGGAACAAATCAAATATGGAGCCAAGATTGGGAGACTGCATAACAACACTGCATTCATAAAATAACACACGAAGAACGTTGAAACATATGCAAGAGGAAATTAACCACAAACAACCGATTCAATTTTCACCCAAAGAAGTTACGGTCTTAGTGTAATCCTGTCCATCATGAAATTAGCATACACTGGTATATTAAATTCATACTAATTTCTGTGAAATCTTCTCGAAAAGAATAGCTGAGGGCTACTTTGATGATTACACCACATGCTTCACGTGGTCAACTTGGTTTACACAAAGAGTGTAACTCCACAATAATTTTGATAATTAAAATAAATTACTTCGAAACGCAATTTACAAAAGAAAAACCTCGAACTGGTTACTGTCTTCATACTATCAACCTGATGGGTCAAACAATTATATAAGCACGTGGTACTGGTCTCACAAAGTACACCCCATGTGGGTTGAACATAAAGAAAAGTTGCTATATTGAAAAATATTGTCAGAACGAGACATTATAATCTCACGCACATTCGTATTTAAGATTGATGATCTTAGTTAGAGTTACGGATCATCAACATGTGGTTCCACTTTGCTCACAAAGTAGTGACAAAGCAACTACTGGAAGATATTCTGAACTTCACACTCGAATTACACTGTGTTGGAAATTAAGATAACATAAGATATTTTAGATCTAAACCCGAAACAAAGGTGATTAAATTTTCAGTTAGGCTGAACTTAAGGAATCCTTGTCCTACGGACTTAGCAGAGACGCGCTTAGCCGGAGATCTTACCACTTCAGATGCTCGCCGTGGACCGACTGGCGTGGGCCCCTACTGAGGGTGCCTCACAGATATAAGCAGAAGTGACAAGAGAGGCAGCTTCCTATACCAACATGACAAGGGATGGACAGGACCATACCAGGAATAGAAACTTCTTTGCTTGTAGAAAGCGTAGCTACCTGTTCCGACGTTGGTCCTACTTTTCTCTAGCAGACAGGCTTGTCTGCTACCATCAAGCATGCAACTAGAAATGCATTTGCTCATTCATCCAAGCTGATGTAAATTCGATTTTGGCATGCAATTCATACCTGATCCCAAGGGGCAGGGAGTTTCTCGAACCTAACAGCCCCTTGTGCATACCACATGTACGTCGCTATCTTAGAGGCTGCTTTCTGCGTGTAGTGCACACCTGACCTATTAAGGGGACTCCTACAGTTCTGCACCGATAGCGGAGGTCGAGAAATCTGCATCCAGTACCGTCGCAGAGTCGTCTGAGACTTCTCACACTGCGAACCCGAGGACTGTTATCGACCCTGGATATGATGCTACAAATAAACATCTTAGCCTGCACCACGCGAGCAATGTTAGTTGCGTTCACCGAATCAGGCATCCGCCAACAGAGACAGAGGATGACTTCAGAAGCCAAGTGGCAGGTGTCATTCGTGCCAACATGTGCCACGATTTTGCAGTTGGTTGCGCCTAGTGTGCTCTATAGCTGCCGGCAGGCCTCCACCGTGTCACAGACAGGCCCCCTGGCAAATTGTTAGTGAAATTAGTTTCTTGGATGTAATATCTTTTGATCGGTTTGATACTTTGTGCTGTATCTTCCTACCTTGCACTAATCCATCAATCACATCCCACATACTACACCACCTACAGTCCATTTCTGTTCCAAATTTGTTACTGATGGATTTCTTAGCAATACTCGGTTATCTTGTCCATTCTTTTGGAAACTGTTGTAGATAGATTTTATTTTTATTTTTAATATTTTTAAATTTGTGACCCACATCACTTAATGTCAGAGGTAGAGGTCAAATGTGCTTGCTACACTCTACTTTTAAATTAGTTTATTTTATCACTTTGAAAATAAAATTTCTTTTTGGATGAGGTAATTAAAACTTGAAAAACATTACAGCAAGAGATGTATCGATGACCAGTCTATCTTTAGGGATCGTTACATCATAAAACAGGTTACTTGAAAATGAATTCTGGATAGTTTATTGTTTTGATTGCGTTTAACCTCAAGTACACCTCATTCTTAAGATGTCACTGTGAACAGAACCAATCAATTTGCACAACATACTTGCTAAATGAGCTACAGCGGGAATTGCTTAGGTTACTCGACTTTTCTAAGAGAAGGTGTGTAGCTGTTCACCCGGGATTCCCGCAAATACTCGTCCGTCAAGTTCTTGAATCTGGATGTGGGTGGTCGCTCTGGCGACCTTGTGAGTTGACTTCCCTACGCACGGATAAAGTGACATTAGTCGTATCTCCTGAGTGTCTAATTTATAACTACTGGTAGAAGAACAGAAACAAATGAGAAAGAAGCAGAAAGCTCTGAACCACACAGTAGTATGAAGTCAAGTTACAAACCATTACACCATCCCTATGACAGAAGAAACACTGCTTCTCGAAAACAGGTTCTGCGCTGTAAACATAAATAAATACACACTTACACCCTGTAAACTACTGTGAAGCGCATTTCAAAGGATACTTTTCATTGTAATAGTTTTTAGGATTTCTGTCTGTTCCGTTTGCGTATGGAACGTGGGAAGAATGATTAAATGCCACCTACGAGAGCTATAGCCTACACGGGTTTTTTTTAGTATATTCCTAGACTCCCCGCTTAATACTATTTGTCGAAACTTTGTACAGGGTGTTTCAAAAATGACCGGTATATTTGAAACGGCAATAAAAACTAAACGAGCAGCGATAGAAATACACCGTTTGTTGCAATATGCTTGGGACAACAGTACATTTTCAGGCAGACAAACTTTCGAAATTACAGTAGTTACAATTTTCAACAACAGATGGCGCTGCGGTCTGGGAAACTCTATAGTACGATATTTTCCACATATCCACCATGCGTAGCAATAATATGGCGTAGTCTCTGAATGAAATTACCCGAAACCTTTGACAACGTGTCTGGCGGAATGGCTTCACATGCAGATGAGATGTACTGTTTCAGCTGTTCAATTGTTTCTTGATTCTGGCGGTACACCTGGTCTTTCAAGTGTCCCCACAGAAAGAAGTCACAGGGGTTCATGTCTGGCGAATAGGGAGGCCAATCCACGCCGCCTCCTGTATGTTTCGGATAGCCCAAAGCAATCACACGATCATCGAAATATTCATTCAGGAAATTAAAGACGTCGGCTGTGCGATGTGGCCGGGCACCATCTTACATAAACCACGAGGTGTTCGCAGTGTCGTCTAAGGCAGTTTGTACCGCCACAAATTCACGAAGAATGTCCAGATAGCGTGATGCAGTAATCGTTTCGGATCTGAAAAATGGGCCAATGATTCCTTTGGAAGAAATGGCGGCCCAGACCAGTACTTTTTGAGGATGCAGGGACGATGGGACTGCAACATGGGGCTTTTCGGTTCCCCATATGCGCCAGTTCTGTTTATTGACGAAGCCGTCCAGGTAAAAATAAGCTTCGTCAGTAAACCAAATGCTGCCCACATGCATATCGCCGTTATCAATCATGTGCACTATATCGTTAGCGAATGTCTCTCGTGCAGCAATGGTAGCGGCGCTGAGGGGTTGCCGTGTATGAATTTTGTATGGATAGAGGTGTAAACTCTGGCGCATGAGACGATACGTGGACGTTGGCGTCATTTGGACCGCAGCTGCAACACGGCGAACGGAAACCCGAGGCCGCTGTTGGATCACCTGCTGCACTAGCCACGCGTTGCCCTCTGTGGTTGCCGTACGCGGTCGCCCTACCTTTCCAGCACGTTCATCCGTCATGTTCCCAGTCCGTTGAAATTTTTCGAACAGATCCTTTATTGTATCGCTTTTCGGTCCTTTGGTTACATTAAACCTCCGTTGAAAACTTCGTCTTGTTGCAACAACACTGTGTTCTAGGTGGTGGAATTCCAACACCAGAAAAATCCTCTGTTCTAAGGAATAAACCATGTTGTCTACAGCACACTTGCACGTTGTGAACAGCACACGCTTACAGCAGAAAGACGACGTACAGAATGGCGCACCCACAGACTGCGTTGTCTTCTATATCTTTCACATCACTTGCAGCACCATCTGTTGTTGAAAATTGTAACTACTGTAATTTCGAAAGTTTGTCCGCCTGAAAATGTACTGTTGTCCCAAGCATATTGCAACAAACGGTGTATTTCTATCGCTGCTCGTTTAGTTTTTATTGCCGTTTCAAATATACCGGTCATTTTTGAAACACCCTGTAAGTAGACTCGCAAGAGATAATTGACGTCTGTCTTCTAGCGTGAGCTATATCAGGTTTCTCAGCATCTCCCCGACTTTCTTCCATTAGAGAAAAAATAAGCTACGACCATTCACGCTGTCCTTTTTTTATACGTTCAATATGCTCTGTCAGTCCTCTTTGTTACGAGTCCCACACACTTAAACAATATTCCAGGATGGACCACAGTAGCGTATAGTAAATATCCTTTGTAGACTTACTGCATTTTTCCAGTATCCTAAAAATGAACCAAAGCCTACCGTCTGCTTTACCTACGACAAAACCTATTTGATTATTCTTTTTCATACCCCCCCTCCCCTCCACACCAATTATTACATTCTTTCTTTTCATTTTGTTAAGTGTCCATTTTTCACTTCCAAACAGTTAAAGCGAGTTGCCAACATCTGTGTCACCTTGAAATCTCATCAAGATCTGACGATACTTGTGCAAATATTTCCGGATAGTATTTCGTTATAAATAGCTGCGCCATTTGAAAAATGTATGATGTTAGTACTAACACTGTCAGTCAGGTCATCAATACACAGCATGAGCAGTAAGAGTCCCAAAACAATTACCTGGGTCATCCATCAATGACTCTGCATCCTCCGTACCAAGAAATTTACTACTACAGCTACATCTATGTACATACTCTGGAAGCCACCTTATGGTACACGGCCAAGGGTACCTTGTACCACAAATAGTCATTTCCTTCCCTAATCTACCCGCAACAAGAGCGAGGGAGAAACGACTGCCTATATGTCTCCCTACGGGCCCTAAATTCTCTTATCTAATCTAGGTGGACCTTGCAATGGTGGCAGTGAAATCGTTCTGCATTCACCTTCAAATGCCGATTCTCTAAATTTTTCCAATATTGTTCGTGAAAGGAACGTCGTGTTCCCTCCAGGGATTCCCATTTAAGTTCACGAAGCATCTCCGTAATACTGCTGTGTTGACTGAACATGCCGGTGACAAATGCAACAGCAGCACGCGTCTGGATTGCTTCTACGTCTTCCTGTAATCCGAGCTAGTGGGGATCCCCAATGTTCGAGCAGTACTCATGAATGAGTCGCAACAGGCGTTCTGCACGTGGTCTCCTTTACAGATGAGCTACAGTTTCCCAAAATTCTCACAATAAACCGGAGTCTACCATTCGCCTTCCCTACTGCCACCCTTACGTGCTCCTTCCATTTCATATCACTTTGCAACTTAACGCCTAGCTACTTAATCGACGTGTCAGGCAGCACACTACTAATGCTGTATTCAAACATTAAGGCATTCTATTTGTTATTCATTTGCGTTAACTTACATTTTCCTACATTTAGAGCAAGCTGACAATCGTCACACCAAATAGAAATTTCGTCTATCTTATATTCTACTACCAACACTCGACGACGAAATCTCCCCTGTCCATTAAATCATTTATGTATGAGGGCGTGCTTGAAAAGCGATGCCTCAGAATTTTTTATACGAAAACTCTTAAAGCCTTTCAAATAAGACAAATCCTATTAACATTCTACATCTTTATTCTTCAAGTCTACATACGTGCAGCCCTCAGAGAGCACCAAATCGATGCGTGTAACATGGCAGTGTGTATTGTAACTATGTCGATTGGTGAGAATCAGCGGGCGAGTTTCAAATTCGAAGTGAGTGTCCACACATGGAGCACTCACTCCTTCAGCATGACAATGCGGCACACGAACGCTGCGACATCTACAACAGTCCAACACCATCGGCTCACTGTCATCGATCAGCCCCTCCTTGCGGTCCCGAGCCGCGCGGGATTAGCCGAGCGGTCAGGGGCGCTGCAGTCATGGACTGTGCGGCTGGTCCCGGCGGAGGTTAGAGTCCTCCCTCGGGCATGGGTGTGTGTGTTTGTCCTTAGGATAATTTAGGTCAAGTAGTGTGTAAGCTTGTGTAAGCTTAGGGACTGATGACCTTAGCAGTTAAGTCCCATAAGACTTCACACAAATTTGAACATTACGGTCCCACTTGGTCGCATCACATTTTCAGATGTTACCAAATCTTAAAGAACATCCTTCGAGGACTTCACTTTGGTAGTGATGAAGCGGTGAAAGCAGCGGTGAGGTTGCGGCTCCGCCAACAAAGTCAAACATTCTACAGTAACGGTTTCAAGACACTGGTCTCTCGTTGGGAGAAATATGTTAATCGCCAGGATGACTATCTCGAGAAATAAATACGTAGACATGAAGAATAGATGCAGAATGTTAATAACGTTTGTTTATTTAAAATGCTTTAAGAGTCTTCACATAAAAATCGGAGGCATTACGTTTCAGTACGCCCACGTATAATGACAATCTGAGCAGCCGTCTTAAGTTATTTGAAGATGATGCTGACGTTTATGGTCTACTAAAGCCATCAGAACATCGAAACCAATTGCAAAACGATTCAGATGAGATATATGTACGGTGCTAAAAGTGGCAATTGAGCCTCACTAAATGAAAAGTGTGACGTCATCCATATGAGTGCTAAAAGGAATCCGCTAAACTTCATGTTACACGATAAATCAGTCAAATCTAAAGGCAGTAAATTCAACTAAATACCTAGGAATTAAGTTACGAAGAACTTAACTGGAAATAAAACATAGAAAATGCTGTTGGGAAAGCGAACCCAAGAATGCTTTTTATTGGCACAACACATAGAAGATACAACAGATCCATTAAAGAGACTGCCTACACTGTGCTTGTCCATCCTCTGTTGGGGTACCGCTACACGGTGTGGCATTCTTACCAGACAAGATTAACGGAGTACTTCAAGAAAGTTCAAAGAACAGCAGCACGTTTTGTATTATCGAGAAATAGTTGAGAGAGAGTTACTGACGTGATACAAGATTTACGTTGGACATCTTAAAACATAGACATTTCTCATTGCGGCGGGATCTTCTCACGAAATCTCGATCACCAGGTTACTTCTCTGAATGCGAAAACATTTTGTTGACACTGACCTACTTAGGGAGAAGTGATCATCATAATAAAGTAATGGAAATCAGAGCTTGCATGGGAAGGTGCAGGTGTTCGTTTTTTCCATGCGCTCTTCGAGAGTGAAATAAAAGAGAATTATTTATGAAGGCAGTTCGATGAACCCTCTGCCAGGCAGTTTTGTATGATTTACAGAATAGCCGCATAGATGTGGATGTAGATCAAAACGAGACAGATGAAAAAAGAGTAAGTAAACTGTTTATTATTTCAAAAGTAATTTCTATAACAGTTAATCCATTTATCCCACTGAGAGTCAAGATGGTCAATGCCTTCATGGAAAAATGTTTGTGGCTGCCTATGGATCCATGATTGTACCCAGGCATGCACCTTTGCTACATCTGAATGAAATCACATACCACAAATGTCTCTCTTCAGGGCTCCAAAAACATGGAAATCGCATGGGGAGATATCAAGATTGTATGGAGGGTGTGTAAGGGCTTGTGCAGCATATCGGAACAATCTGCTAACAAAATGCCCGCTCACATGTTGCCAATGTTGTTCCTAGCAGGCTTCAGAAATTTCTCTGGGAAACCTGTACACATCCTCCATACAGTCCCGATCCCTCCCCATGTGATTTCCACATTTTTGGAGTCCTGAAGTAAGAAACTCACAGCCGTCAATTTGTACGCCAGTAGTAGGGCAAAAAGAGTGTCGCCCCACATTGCATTGTTGTCAAATTTATTCAAGATGATGGATCCAAGATGGCGGCGATAGATGTGGCATTGACATCATGGCAGGAAGTTCAAATTTTGGCGGGAAAGTAGGTCAATTGGGCTACCTCCACAAAGCTAACCCCTCCCCTCTCCTACCCCTCCACTCCAAAAAAAATAGCAGGAAGTTCAAATTTTGGCAGGAAAATAGGATAACTGGGCTATCTCAACTAACCTAAGCCATATGACCACCACCTCCTCCTTGGAATCGGCGGGAAAAGGACTTAGTCTATGCTGGATAGGATGGACATAAGTCTTTATTTTGTATGCACTGTTTAAAACAGTTTGAGTTGTCATTGCCAGTAGCTCCATCCAGTGTGTTCACCATGAGGTCTGCAGTCCAGTTGACCTAGTACACAGTACTACAACCAGAGAGCCCTATCGTCCCTCCCATGACGTGATCCAAGATGGCGGTCTGGGGAAAAATGGTGGGAAAAGGACTCAGGCTGTGCTGGGCTGCTGGAGAGGAAGGAATGTACTTTTATTTATTATTTCAGTGGGAAGTACAAGCAATTTATTTATTTAGGGATGGATTTCACATAGTATAATTATTATGCTGATACAAAACACTCGCCCTGGCTTGCATGGGATCACGGGAAATAGCCTACAGATCTGAAAACTACTTGTAAGTCACAGAAATAATGCAGTACACTGATATACTGGTGCACAGACACGAAAACAACTTGTAAATTGTCAAAACATTGCATGTACAACCATCTGCAAACAGACTCACTAATTGTAAACTGTTGAAATAATGCATTACAGTCTCAGACCTGCAAACTACTCGTAAATCTCCAAAA
The DNA here is from genome assembly GCF_021461395.2 of Schistocerca americana. Classification (NCBI taxonomy): domain Eukaryota; kingdom Metazoa; phylum Arthropoda; class Insecta; order Orthoptera; family Acrididae; genus Schistocerca; species Schistocerca americana. Next base: position 607,319,090 of record NC_060121.1, read on the forward strand.
TAATGCAGTACACTCCTGTACAGTCACGAAAACAACCATCAAATTGTCAAAATAATGCATTTATAACGCACTGTTAACAGGCTCACTCATTATAAACTGTCGAAATAATACATTACACAGCCCAGAGACATGTTCACAAAATGATGCAACAGACACATTCACTACATGTAAAAAGTCCAAAATAATGTATGTAAAATACTCTGCAAACACATTTGCAATGCTTAAACAGCTGAAAATAATACAGCGCACAAACACTCACTGCATAAAAAACACTTTTGAACTATTGTTAAGAAATTGTACCACGATGTATCAGCGAACTGTTCCTTACTGAGGCCCCAAGGCGTGCATGCTGGCACGGTGTGCTCACATCGGTCCCAGCCTCTGGCCATGCACATGTTTACCTAACCACCATTGCTGGCGTGATGATGGCCAGTGCCTTTGTACCTGCAGTCCAGTGAAGACCTAATTGCCGAGCGAATCACCATTGGAAGTGCAGCTAAAAGATTGTCAATGTTATACTGACATCATGGGTCTATGTAAATAAGAGCCAAGTCTCCCTCTGGACGCACTATAGAAATCTTTTGCAATGCTTCCTAGAATAACACAGGATGCATTGTTCCTAGTGATCCTAACGGGACACCCCGTCCCACATGTGAGACGCATCGTGCCATGTGCACGTTTCTATCGGCCCAGTGTGGCTGACACAAAGACGCGAGATGTTTGCATCGCGTAGCTGCAATTTTCAGTGTCCTACAGCTACTCGGCTAGACATGTCCTGACGCCACAATGGCGGATGAGGGAGAGCATTATGCTAGAGATGGCTGGTCTGCTTCAACTTGTCTTTAAATATTTGAACAAAGAATACATCTCTTTACTCACAGAATTTTCTGTAGATGCTTTGCTCCCATCTTGTTTGAACTAGTCTGTAGAGGCTCCTATGTCCCAGCACAAAGAATGTCTTGTTAATGAATGGAGCAATCTGATTGGCTCTTACTGAATTTACCCACCAAACTGCTGCTGGTGTGGAAACACTGTCGGCCATTTTTTTGTGCAGACGAAACTTTCAGCAGCAAAACTATTTTGTACAGATTACCTTATTGTGCTGACAGTTAAACCCTACAAAAGTGGTCTACAGATCCTAAGATGTGGAAAGACACTTCCTCAATTACACTTCTCCGCTGCTGACGATGGTAGCTTGAATATTTCAGCGTGAAACCAATCTCCACATACTACATCTATGTAGTAATCATACAATTTATATCCTGTGCCATACAAAATCGCCACTTCTGCATCTTGCATATAGCTATCGACCACCAGACCCTCATACATATACCGTGAAGACAGACAGCATAAGCACCTGCACCGTATATACTCCTCGCAGCACCACAAGGTCGAGCTGTCATCCACCGCAGCCGATGGTCACAAGTCATCCGCCCCTGCACACACACTGGCCTGGCGCGTCACCAGAGCGCCCTCAGTGGACCGAGGTCACTCTCTGAACTGTTGTACAAAGGCTGGGTCATTTCCCCTTGGCACAAAGGTGTTACTGATTCTGGCCCCTACCTGCTTGCTTACCTGCTTTCTACACTCTAGACTCTGGGATTACAAGAACTTATGTATTTTCACATGGTTTGCCAGAATATCATACCATTTTCGTGATACTTCTCGATATCAAGGACTTAGCAGTATGCTACCGATCACTGGCACACTATAATTCCGAAGATACAGAGCCGGCCGCGGTGGTCTAGCGGTTCTAGGCGCGCAGTCCGGAACCGCGCGGCTGCTACGGTCGCAGGTTCGAATCCTGCCTCGGGCATGGATGTGTGTGATGTCCTTAGGTTAGTTAGGTTTAAGTAGTTCTAAGTTCTAGGGGACTGATGACCACATATGTTAAGTCCCATAGTGCTCAGAGCCATTTGAACCATTTTTTGAAGATATAGACTGGAAATTATTTTCTAGAATCCCAGAACTTTAGCGAGGTGGAACGAGCTGTAAACTACTGAGTAACTAGAAACTTATCCGGTGTGCGAAGGCGTTTACGTGAAAACTCGGAAGAAATAGAGGAAACTGACATTTCCACTCACAAATAGCGATGTCGGTGAAATAACAGATTCCAAATCATCTTTATAATTTACAAAGTCAACTAAGGCGTTTGTCATGTCCAGAGAACCAGAAAACGTGTCTTCCACCCGTCTTTCACCTGCTAGATGCACACAACACATGCCACAATTGATGTTCTCTCAACTAAATAAAGACTGGAAATGAGCAGAAGCAGTCAACCGGACAATTTACATGGGAGGGAAAAATGGTCCAGCGCAAACACACGTCCATATTGAATGTTCTCAAATTTCCATGGAGAACACATGCGATCATGAAGGCTGGCCAACACATACTGAGTATTAGCTCGCTGTCTAGAGAACGACATGGTTAAGTCAGCTACATTCCTGCATCCCAGCAGGCCTCTCCATTTGGACAGCTCCTACTGTTAGCTGGAAACATGAATCATCCCTGCCACAGGCCACCAGCACAGACAGGATCGTCCCAGTAACCTGGTCACATACATACACTCCTGGAAATTGAAATAAGAACACCGTGAATTCATTGTCCCAGGAAGGGGAAACTTTATTGACACATTCCTGGGGTCAGATGCATCACATGATCACACTGACAGAACCACAGGCACATAGACACAGGCAACAGAGCATGCACAATGTCGGCACTAGTACAGTGTATATCCACCTTTCGCAGCAATGCAGGCTGCTATTCTCCCATGGAGACGATCGTAGAGATGCTGGATGTAGTCCTGTGGAACGGCTTGCCATGCCATTTCCACCTGGCGCCTCAGTTGGACCAGCGTTCGTGCTGGACGTGCAGACCGCGTGAGACGACGCTTCATCCAGTCCCAAACATGCTCAATGGGGAACAGATCCGGAGATCTTGCTGGCCAGGGTAGTTAACGTACACCTTCTAGAGCACGTTGGGTGGCACGGGATACATGCGGACGTGCATTGTCCTGTTGGAACAGCAAGTTCCCTTGCCGGTCTAGGAATGGTAGAACGATGGGTTCGATGACGGTTTGGATGTACCGTGCACTATTCAGTGTCCCCTCGACGATCACCAGTGGTGTACGGCCAGTGTAGGAGATCGCTCCCCACACCATGATGCCGGGTGTTGGCCCTGTGTGCCTCGGTCGTATGCAGTCCTGATTGTGGCGCTCACCTGCACGGCGCCAAACACGCATACGACCATCATTGGCACCAAGGCAGAAGCGACTCTCATCGCTAAAGACGACACGTCTCCATTCGTCCCTCCATTCACGCCTGTCGCGACACCACTGGAGGCGGGCTGCACGATGTTGGGGCGTGAGCGGAAGACGGCCTAACGGTGTGCGGGACCGTAGCCCAGCTTCATGGAGACGGTTGCGAATGGTCCTCGCCGATACCCCAGGAGCAACAGTGTCCCTAATTTGCTGGGAAGTGGCAGTGCGGTCCCCTACGGCACTGCGTAGGATCCTACGGTCTTGGCGTGCATCCGTGCGTCGCTGCGGTCCAGTGCCAGGTCGACGGGCACGTGCACCTTCCGCCGACCACTGGCGACAACATCGATGTACTGTGGAGACCTCACGCCCCACGTGTTGAGCAATTCGGCGGTACGTCCACCCGGCCTCCCGCATGCCCACTATACGCCCGTCAACTGCACATACGGTTCACGTCCACGCTGTCGCAGCATGCTACCAGTGTTAAAGACTGCGATGGAGCTCCGTATGCCACGGCAAACTGGCTGACACTGACGGCGGCGGTGCACAAATGCTGCACAGCTAGCGCCATTCGACGGCCAACACCGCGGTTCCTGGTGTGTCCGCTGTGCCGTGCGTGTGATCATTGCTTGTACAGCCCTCTCGCAGTGTCCGGAGCAAGTATGGTGGGTCTGACACACCGGTGTCAATGTGTTCTTTTTTCCATTTCCAGGAGTGTATTTGATCACTATACTTAAAATTAAATACTACGATGCAGTGTAATTGGACAGCATTTGACAATGAGCAAAGTACTGGAAATACCACATGCTGATGGCTGTGGATTTCGAAATAGAAATAACTGTACCATTCTTATGACTTGATATACTTTTTCAAGGAAGAAAAGATCTTTCATTCCCTTTGTGGCTTTCGCAGTATACCATGTCAAATCCATACCTTCCCTTATGATAGAACATAGTCATTTCCTTTGCACATATGGGACCACACACACACACACACACACACACACACACACTTTATAAGCCTGATGCTCAAGTCGAACCTATCACACACCCTCTACTACTAAGTATAATACTTCACCAGTAACTTCTTGCTGGTGATACGAAAAAATACTTAGGGATAATCATCAATTGGTGGACAAGTTTTTATTGCCAGTGGTATCACAGTGTCTTAGCAAGACAGACATAATGGTCTTACAAGCCGCCAGATGTTAGAAACACGATTGCAACGAATATGATACTGTCACAAGCAGTCTTGGTTCTACAGGTGCTCACAAGTACCACTGACGATATCCAAGTTAAAAACTATACAGGCCTTATAAATCGGGGTTGGCATTACCTCTGAATGAAGTGGTTTTTCCACACAAATACCGTGACACTGAATATAGACAGTGATCACCGGAGTGTATATTAACAGACCGAAAGTGCAGTTACACGTCACTGATGGTGTAAGCTCGTAATGAAATCACTGAATTTAGAAAGTGATTTGAGTAAGGAATGCGGTATGAAGCCAGTATTTGCAATTCTCTAATGCCACCGCCAGATATTCCTCCAGTATTTCTAACGCTTTCTGTCTCGATGCCAATTCTGCGATAAATCCACTGAGTTATAAGTGATGGTTGATTGAGAAGGATCACAAACAGCAGATGGTGTGTTGATTGAGGTCATAAGAAATGTTCACAGGATTTTCAGATCGCAAGTGCTATGCTTGCCAGTAGAAATGCTGCCTAAAACTAAAACTTAAACTAAACTCCTCCCAAACAGGCCATGAAGGTCCAACAGTATCCACCGGCCACCATGTCATCCTCAGCCGATAGGCGTCGCTGGATGCGGATATAGAAATGCAGTCTGTGATTTGGAATTAAATCTTTCCATTCAACCACATACCTGAATTGGATCCTATGGAGAACTCTTTTAATGATTACAGCCAAGAGTGAATCATATTTCCGGCACTCTCATATCTTGAAATGAGTCACCTTTATCGAGCCTATCTGCTACAGTAAAATTCCAATGTGGTTTTAGGTAGTCCCTAAGCATCTTGCAACTGCCCCTCAAACTCTGATCTTCCATCCCTGCAGCTTTGTGCATGTGATAGTTCATATTTTAAGTTGGAATTGAGTATAGGTTGGAGAAAGCTATATCCACCACATTCTGCAGTCCATGTAGAAACAGGCTAAGCTGAATTAGTACGACAGGACAATGTTTTGACCATTTGATGGAAATGGGAACATGTTTTTGTAGCTCTGCCAACCATGTATGATGTGTAAGGTGTACCGAAGAAAGACTGCTCCTGCAACACGAGGTAGTATAAAGACAATACGAACAGTTACGGTGGTGTTTCTTATCGGCAAATTAGGAAGACTCAATATCATACAGGTACTGCAGTCTGAAGCAGATCCGCATCCCTCAGGGTCCATTCATGTCTGTCACTCCAACATTCTATCATTGTTATTCTGTACCATCCAACAGAGTAAAATTACATACTATAAAACCTCCGCTAACTTCATCTGATAGAGAACTCGGTAAGATTTTTACCATATCTCCCTCTTCCTGTATATCGAAAACAAATACCACCTGTGTGCTGGAATCGAGCATATGTGGCGATCCTGTTAAATATACAGGTATTGATCCATTGCACAGAGCAGTGTAAAGTTTCATCGCCTGTGCTGTAGTATGTCCCACAGACTATAATGTAAGTCGCAAGATTTTGTGGCGGTGTTCGTAGCGACAAACAATTCGCTGAAGAAACGGCTTACGAAGTCACCGCCACACTTTTAATAGCGGGCCGACCGGTCCGCTGGAATAGTGAACAGAAAGATGAAAACCCAAACACTCTGGTTAAATAAAAGTCGGTACTTATCTTTATTGTCGAAGATACAGAAACACAATAGTGAACTCCGGGTCTACAGAGATCTGTCTAGTTCGAGTCGGAGCGGCTAGGTCAGCGTCGGCTGACGACAAACAACAACTCTGCTGCGATGAACACACAACTGACTAGCAAGTACACAATTCGGTGGCGAGTATACAACTGAGCGGCGAATACACAACTCCTAGCGCTCGCGACTCCAGCGCTTAAGAACCCAGAAGCCAGCGGTGGCGCGCGCAGACTTGCGGCGATTTCCTGTCTCGCTGGCGCTGCTTATGAGGACGGCGTCCGGACTTTGATGCTGCCAACCTTTTGGCAGCGGGCTCGGGTGGCATTACTGGCTAGGATATAACACAAGAGATGCTCTCTGTGACCTTTTGTCATTGTTTGGAATATTGTTTTTTTCTGCTGTAACACGCTTTTTTATACTGCCATATATTTTGTTTTTTCCTGCCACAACTTCGAGGTCTGTTTCATGTTCTAAACTGACATTAACATATTTTGATGCATTACCCCCTCACAGAACACTAGATGTCACCTTGTTCCAACACTTTGGAGAGTGACCTCGGTCGACTGAGTGTGCTCTGGTCATGCATCGGGCCAGTGTGTATGCGGGGATGGATTAGCTGTGACCATCGGCTGCAGTGGATGACGGCTCGACCTCACGGGAAATATCTGGTGCTGCGAGGAGTATACACGGTGCTGTCTGCCTTCATGGTATATGTATGGGTGTGTGGTGGTCGATAGCTATATGCAAGATGCAGAAGTGGCGATTTTGTATGGCACAGGATATGTATTGTGTGATTACTACATCGATGTGGTATGTGGAGATCGGTTTCACGCTGAAATATTCAAGCTGCTATCGTCAGTGGCAGAGAAGTGTAATTGAGGAAGTGTCTTTCCGTATTTGAGGATCTGTAGGCCACTTTGCAGGATTTAACTGTCAATGCAATAAGGCGATCTGTAAAAAATGGTTTTGTTGCTGTAAGTCTTATCTGCACAAAAAAATGGTGGACAGTGTTCCCACACCAGCAGCAACAGCAGTTTGAGGGGTAAATTCAGTAAGAGCTAATCAGATTGCTCCATTCATTCACAAGACATCCTTTGTGCTGGGACATAGGAACGTCTACAGACTGGTTTGAACAAGATGGGAGCAAGGTAGCCCAATTGACCTTTTTTCCCACCAAAATTTGAACTTCCCACCATGACGTCATTGCGACATTGCTACGTCTATCGCCGCCATCTTGGATCCGCCATCTTGAATAAATTTGGCAATAGGGCAACGGGTCGTCGCATCTTTGCCCTACTGCTCACGCCTGGGGTACAATTACCATTCCGTAGGCCACAGCAAACATTTTTCTATGAAAACACTGACTGTCTTTTCGCTCTGTGGGATAAACGTATTAATAGTTATGGTGATTACTTTTGCAATAATAAAGAGTGTACTTACTGTTTTCCATCTGTTTCGTTTTCAAGTCACTGTCCTTTATATGTAGAGGATAAGGGTGGTCGTGCCACACTTCCCAGGGCATTCTTCACAATATCCTTGTTTCTGATTAACACACGTTGTGGAGGACTGCACATGGGTTCTAGTGCTTAAGAAGCCTTCTTGCCACTTACTTACACGAGATATATGGGTATCTAAATTAGATGCTTGGACCTTCGTTAACAGTTTGCAATAGGACATCATGTCAAACAGCTTTTGGAAAATCTAGGAATATGGAATTGTGTTGCTCCTCATCCTTGGTTCACAGGTTATGTGAAAGAAGGCCAAGCTGAGTTTCGTACGACGATGATTTCTGAATCCGTACTGTTTTGTGTACAGGAGCTTTTCCACCTCAAGGACATTTATTATACTCTAACTTAGAATATGTTCAAGAATTCTGTACCAAATCGATGCTAAGAACATTGATCTGTTATGTTGCGGGTCTGTTCTTTTATTTTTCTTATACACGGCGGTCATCTGCATATTTTTCCAGTCACTTGGGACTTCGAGCTGGGCGAGATATTCGCTATAAATGTAGCCTACGTGAGGGGCCAGTGCCGTGGACTACTCACTGTAAAACCGAATTGGGGTCCAATGACGACTTATTTGTTTTCAATTCTTTCAGTTGCTTCTTTTCTTCTCTATGCCTGAGATGCCTATTAGTATGTCATCCACACGGGAGTCTGTGATATGGTCAAATGACGATATGTTTGTAAAATTCTTCTGCGTGAATGAGTTCTTAAACGCGAAATTTAAAACTTCAGCTTTCCTTTTGTTATCCGTTATTGCACACCAGGCTGGTCACTGAGTGACTTTGACCCGCTTAGCGATTTTAAGTAAGACCAGAATTCTCTCCGGTTCTCGGCAAGATCTTCTGCTAAAGTACAACGGAGGAAGCTGTCTGCCTGTATTGATCGCTTTACAGACACACGAATTTCTACTAACTTTTGAATGTCGAGATTTGCGCGCGATCGCTGGTTCAAGGTATTAGAGTAACTTTAGATAGAGAGATGTATGGGGGACTCTCAAGTGTAAAGACGTGTTGTATCTGATGTGTGCTGTATATGTTACTCACTACGGGCAGTAATGATATTTTATTTGCAAGAGACAATAAATTAAGGTAAAGAAAGTGGTTTTGCTACCAATGCAATGCACATATTCGTAAATGATGATTGAGGCAATGTATAGCTCACATTCAGTGATTTTGTAAAACTAATTGTTAATCTACACTCAGTTTATTGTGTGTTAATTGTGAGCATTATTAATTTTCAAAGAGTCAAAATACGTCTTTTAAAGTTGGTGCCATATTGTTACTTAGCACAGGTCAATACCAGTTCCCAGATCCATGTCGTTTTTGATTAACTGTTTTACTCAAGAAGTTATTGTCTAAGTCATAATTGATTTGATTAAAATGTATGCTAAACAACAGCCTTGCACAATAGCTGTATGCTAACCATACAATTTAAAGTACCGACAGAGAGCAGTGCAAAGACTGTTACCATTGCGCAGATAAGGGTAAGAAATTTTATTAATTTAGGGATAGCATTCATTAAGCACAGGGACCATTATTGTCAGACCTTTTTGTTTTGTTGGTTAGTGGACTCATTTTGCACTTGGATTGCAAGTGTTGGACATGGATCTGGAAAATGGTATTGTCTTGTGGTAAGTAACAATGTGGCACTAACTTTAAAACATGTATTTTGACTCTTTGAAAATTAATAATGCTCACAATTAATACACAATAAACTGATTATACATTAACAAACAATTAGCTTTACAAAATCATTGGATGTGCGTGCTATACAGTGTCTCAATCATCATTTATGAAAACGCGCATTCCATTGGTAACAAGACAGCTTTCTTTACGTTAATTATTTCCAGTATGGTATTTCGCAAATAAAAAATCATTACTGCCCATAGCGAGTAAGCATATAAGCCACCGAGCGAGGTGGCGCAGTGGTTAGCACACTGGACTCGCATTCGGGAGGACGACGGTTCAATCCCGTCTCCGGCCATCCTGATTTAGGTTTTCCGTGATTTCCCTAAATCGCTTCAGGCAAATGCCGGGATGGTTCCTTTGAAAGGGCATGGCCTATTTCCTTCCCCATCCTTCCCTCACCCGAGCTAGCGCTCCGTCTCTAATGACCTCGTTGTCGACGGGACGTTAAACACTAATATCCTCCTCCTCCTCCATATAAGCCAGCACGCATCAGATATAACATGCCTTTACACTTGAGAGTCCTCCACACAGCTGTCCATCTAGTCACTCTAACTTATTGCACATAACACCTTGAACCAGCGATCGCTATTGAGCAGCGACGTTACTACTCGATCGACACTACATTTGACCATCTCCGGTTCAATATAAAATTTTCTTAAAAAATTTTACTCTATGTGCATACCTTTCAATTGATTAGACTGTTCATTCCATTCAACACGCCCGGCAATCAATCTTCATTGTTACCGAAGATAGCAATGCCATCGCCTAATCTATCACTGACCTCCTTTCACCCTGATTCAATGTAGAGTTTAAACAGTAGGGCGAAAGGCTGCATCACTGTCTCACACAATTTTTAATCCGTACACGTTGTCCTTCGTCTTCCATTCTTACTATTTCTTCTTGGTTCTTGTACATATCGTATATTATCAATCTTTCCCCATAGCTTACTTCAATTTTTCCAAGAATTTTGGACACCTTGCAGAAATTTACATTGTCTAATGCTACACTATGTGATCAAAAGTATCCGGACATCCCCAAAAACATACACATTTCATATTAGGGGCATTTTGCTGCCACCTACTGCCAGGTACTCCATATAAGCCACCTCAGTAGTCATTAGACGTCGTTAGAGAGCAGAATGGGGCGCTATGTGGAATTCACGGACGTCGAACTTGGTCAGGTGACTGGGTGTCACTTGTGTCATACGTCTGTGTGCGAGATTTCCACACTCCTAAACATTCCTAGGTCCACAGTTTCCGATGTGATAGTGAAGTGGAACAGTGAAGGGACACGCACAGCACAAAAGTATACAGGCGGACCTCGTCTGTTGACTGACAGAGACCGCCGACAGTTGAAGAGGGTCGTAAAGTGTAAAAGGCAGACATCTGTCCAGACCATCACACAGGAATTCCAAACTGCATCAGGGTCCACTGCAAGTACTATGTCAGTTAGGTCGGAGGTGAGATAACTTGGATTTCATGGTCGAGCGGCTGCTCATAAGCCACACATCACGCCGGTAAATGCCAAACGACGCCTCGCTTGGTGTAAGGAGCGTAAACATTGGACGATTGAACAGTGGAAAAACGTTGTGTGCACTTACGAGTCACTGTACACAATGTGGCAATCCGATGACAGGGTGTGGCTATGGCGAATGCCTGGTGAACGTCACCTGCCAGTGTGTGTAGCGCCAACAGTAAAAGTCGGAGGTGGTAGTGTTATTGTATGGTCGTGTTTTTCATGGAGAGGGCTTGCTCCCCTTGTTGTTTTGCGTGGCACATTCACAGCACAGGGCTACATTGATGTTTTAAGTACCTTCTTGCTTCCCACTGTTTAAGACCAATTCGAGATGGCGATTGCATCTTTCAACACGATCGAGCACCTGTTCATAGTGCATGGCCTGTGGCGGAGTGGTTACACGACAATAACATCCCTGTAATGAACTGGCCTGCACAGAGTACTGACCTATAGAACACCTTTGGGATGTTTTGGAACGCCGACTTCGTGCCAGGCCTCACCGGCCGACATCGATATCTCTCCTCAGTGCAGCACTCCGCGAAGAATGGGCTGCCATTCCCCAATAAACCTTTCAGCACCTAATTGAATTTATGTCTTCGAGAGTGTAAGCTGTCATCAAGGCTAAGGATGGGCCAACAGCATACTAAATTCCAGCTTTACCGATGGAGGGTGCCACGAACTTGTAAGTTATTTTCAGCCAGGTGTCCGGATACTTTTGATCACATAGTGTATTTCCAGGTCGCTAAATCCTGTGAATCTGTCTTGATTTTTCTTAAATCTTGCTTTCGTTATCAATAGCAACGTCAGGACTGCCTCTGGTGCCTCTACCTTTCCGAAAGCTATACTGATAGTCATCTAACAGACCTTTAATTTTCTTTTCCATTCATCTGCATATTTTTCTTGTCAACAACTTGAATGCATGAGCCGTTAAGCTGATTGTGCGACAGTCCTCGCCCTAATCTCCTCTTACTGTCGTCAGGATTAAGTGGATGATAATTTTCCGAAAATCTGACCCTATGTCTCCATATTTATTCTACACACCGACTTGAATAGTCGCTTGGCATCGACTTCGATTTCTTCCCAAATCACGTCATCAGGCAAGTCCTTCCCGTCTTAGAGGCCTTGAATGTGTTGTTCCCACCTATCCGCTCTCTCCTCTGCGCTTAACAGTGAGATGCCCGTTGCATTCTTAATGTTGATGCTCTTGTTTTTAATTCCACTGAAGGTTGTTTTGACTTTTCCAAAAGCTGAATCACTCCTTCCGATGATCATTTCTTTTTCGATTTCTTTACATTTTTTCTGCAGTCATTTCGCCTTGGCTTTCCCGCACTTCGTATTTATTTCATTCCTAAGTGACTCGTACTTCTGTGCTCCTGAATTTCCGTGAACATTTTTGTACTTCCTACGTGACTTGCATTTCTTTGTTCCTGAATTTCCCTGAACATTTTTGTACTCCCTGTATTTCTTCCGTTACTGAAGTTGAAGGTTTCTTCACAGCTACTTTCCTTGTGCCTATTACGCCTAACTTCTACGATTGTATTTTTAGAGATGCCCACTCCTCTTCAGCTGAACTGCCTACTTGGTATTAATTATCACGGTAGCCCCAAAGAATTGTAAGCGCATCTAATCATTCCTCAGTACCTCAACATCCCATTTATTTGCACATTCATTCTTCTATACGAGTCTCTTAAACTATAGCGTACTCTTTGCCATTACTAAATTGTGATCCGAATGTGTACCTCCTCCTGGGTACGCTTAACAAACCGGTATGTTATTTTGATATCTTCTCTGACCTTGCCGTAATCCAGCTGGAATCTTCCCCTACCTCCAAGCGTTTTGCAAGTATATCACGTCTTGTGATTTCTGAACAGTGTGTCCGCTGCTAATAGCTGAAATTTGTCGCATAACTCAGTTAATCTTTCTCCTCTCGCGATCCTATTACCAAACCCATAGCGTCCCGTAACTATTTCTATTCCTTCTCCTACTAACGCATTCCAATCCCAGTTGATAATTAGATTTTCACCTAGCTTTACATGTTGAATGATAAGTTCAGCTTCTTCATATCCTTTCCTATCTCTTCGTCTTCTGCTTGTGACATCGGTATGAATATCTCAACTATTGTTGGCGTTGGTTTGCTGTCGATTCTGATGAGAACAATCCTATCACTGAACTGTTCCCAGCAGCTCACTCTCTGCCCTACCTTCCGATTCATGACGAATTTTACACTTGTTATAGCACTTTCTGATGCTGTTGATATTACCTGTATTCTTCTGACCAGGAATCCTCGTCTTAGTAGTTTACCAACGGAGAGATCATTATGGGATTTATTTGATTGCAGGTCACATGTACTGTGAATACACATTATGTGACTTTAATATAGCGGTTTCCCTTGCCTTCTGCATTCTCATGTCGTTAATAATAGCTGATTCTTCAACATTTTAATAGCAATTTCTCACCCTAAGTGTAAGAAAGTGCCCTGAAACTCTGTTCACTCCTCCATCCTCTTTGACAAGGCCGTTGACACAATGAGGGAGACTCGTTATGTCAGGAGTTTTCGACCGCCACTACTGATGGTTTTTATTTGAGATTTTAGGAGTGGGTGGTTTCGACCTGTGACTCAGGATGTTTTGCTTGCTAATGAAAGACGCTACACCTACACACCGGATCGAACCCTACCAATTCGAAAGCCATCGTCATAGCTGCAAAATTTCTCCAGTTCTCGCTTGGGTGAATCGCTTCCACGCATCGTTGTAAGGAATAATTTTTGCTTTTCTTTCTGTTTCTCTGAAATCTCTGTGTAGCGAGTCGACGTTATGAAAGTCACAGCACAAGTTCGGAATGGCGGAATGGACAATGACTCGGAAGGAAACAGACCACGTCGTTTTCAAAGAAACCATCCGGATGGCTGCTTTATTCCGAATGAAAGTCCAGTCTCAAATCAGAACAGAAGGTACAGCTGAAAAGCACCATTAGACAAGGAACGATATCAAATGGATCACAGTGTCGTTGTTAGATATTCACGAACAAGGTGCTGTATTTCAACGCTTGCTCAGATCTGAATGTGGTTTCAATGCATAACCTAAAAGTGACTAACCGTAGGCTGAAATTCAAAAAATAACTAGGAAAAGCGGAGTGTTCAAGAAAATGGAATGAATATACATTACACAATGAGAAGACAAATTCGCAATCTAAACCAGGTTTGCTGAAAGATGAATCTGACTTAACTTCTCCCCATTAGGCTCCAGTGTATTTCACATTGGACCATCTCATTACATCGTTTCTAGAGAAACGGACGGGTTGGTGGGACATGTGCTAAGACGTGTAGACCAAGTTAATCAGACGCTACAGGGGAAAGCTGTATGAGCATAAACTGTACAAATGCTGACAGTGAAAACAGAAAAAATGGCAAAATTGTGACGTGTCGTTCATCAGAGACACAATTGTAACCTTCAGCAGTCGAACACGCAATTAATTCGTGCTCGGCGATATCTGTTGGTGGTCGACGGACATTGAAGTGAATGGAACATGAGCTATGGAAATGAGGAAATTTAATACTGCTGACGCTCGTTTCGTTTACAAACGGCGCGCTGTGATTTTCCGCTGTCACTTCCACTTATTGTAGAACCTGTTTACGTCTCGGTGTGCACTGAGCGAGGCAAGGTCAATTAACGCGGGTGAAAAGAGAGACAGAGAAAGAGAGAGAGAGAGAGAGAGAGAGAAACTCGGAGCAGGTGCGAGTAGGGCTCGCGCTCTCAGGGTTCCGCACAAACTAAATTATGTGGTTATCACCCGCTCTGGGAGATGGGTGATCAGAAGAACAACATATGAAACATGTCTTAGAACAGTAAAGCAACACTTGATGAGCACAGTTACAGACTCTCCTCTTGAAGTACAGGTACAACATTTACAAAAGTACAGTTCCATCTGAGATTTGAATAGCACTGGTGTCGTAAGTAGATGACGCTGACAGCTTTAACGAAGCTCACAAACTGGAGGCAGAGCGAGTCCACGCTCGCTTCTATATAGACCTCCGTGTGACTGCGCTGCACTGCTGAGAAAGAACGTGTCTTCAGAAACGCCTCCCATCCGTTGTTGCGGATTGCAGCGAGACACCGCTAATGTCTTTGATACTGATGCGCATTGTCGAGTTTGGTGTGGCACAGTGATCTTTGGACAATACCACATTATGTACGTAGACAGTTCATCCATCCCAGGAATCGAGTATCTCAACGATTTTTGCCTGTTATTGACATTGATTGTGACAAAATACAGGTTCTGAGAATTCCAAGAGCTACGAGAATGTTTTAAGTTTGAAGTCGAATAACAAATGACAAAAAATATTTTTATGAGAATTAATTATAAGTTAACATTGTCAAAATTGTTCCATTACTTTTACTGTGAAAGCTTACTTCCAGCCCAAATTCATGGTTGTTAGTCAACGGGAAGTACCCATGGGCTTTGATGAATCAGTCTGTGAGTATAAAAATTTGTGACATTAATAACCGTATCTTATGACTGCATTGACACAGAAGCTTCAATTTTTTATACTGTAAAGAAACAGTAGCCCTTAGTATGTGACAGAAATGTCAATGCGATGCATCTATTCGTTCCTGAAAATAAGGGCTTTTAACTGTCAAGACAAGCAGACAGACAACAAAGTGATCCTATAAGGGTTCCACCTTTACAGATTGAGGCACAGGACCATAAAAACGACTTGTCGCAGTATGAACAGTTTCTTAAGGCAACTGTGATTTTTAAATAGACTGAGGTCCAGGAAGGACAGGAAATTTTACTTATTGCGCATTTATAGTACAGTAGGAAGAACACGATTAAATTTGGAAGACAGATTAAACGATATGGTTCCAGAGACCTTTTCATGTCTCAGATTTCATTGATGTATACGGGGTGATTCACAAAGATATGCAAATATTTTAATATGTTGTTCTACCAGTAAAACTAAAGAAAAGCTCATATAAACATAGGTCTCCAAATGTTTAGTTACGTTATGAGAGTTACGGCTAATAAAAGATTTTGCTCGAAATCTCAACTTCGCTAATATGAAGCCATCCCAAAACTGTACGAGGCTAAAGTAAATCATGATTTCCATTTATTTTGTTGTTATTGGTCTGGTGAATCAATAAAACATGTCTCAGATTTGTATCTGCAGTAGTTTCCAGAACATCCAGCGAAGCAAAGATTTTCATACAAGTAAATTTGTTTACTTTCCATTAAGAATGTAGAAACGTTTATGTCATTGTTAGGAACCGTTAGTGAGTTGTTTCAACCGTTTCCTAACCTTGAAACGAGTTGGTTTTGTGTATTGTTCAGTGAAAGAACACAATACCAACAGTGTAGTGAAACCACATAGTAACTGTTGTAGTTTGTAGATTATTTATGAAATAGGGATGCCTTTCAAATTTACTACAGGAGGATTCCGAATGCACAAACAATTAGCGGAGTATCTCGAATGTTACGGGAGACTGGTTCTCTGCCTAGCGCTCATAATCAGTACGAGCGCTCGATACATGAAGACGATGATGAGGATATTATGTATGCTGCTCAACGTGCCCGGCTACCAGTACACTACGTATCTCTCAACGATTAGGCATTTCGCAAGCTAAGGTATGGCGTACAATAAAGTGCAATAATCTGTATCCGTACCATAAACAAAAAGTGCATGATTTACATCCGAGAGATCCTGTCCTTCGCTTGGAGTTGTGGAACTTGTTAAATACTAATCGGCAGTTACACAGATACATTTTATTGATTGGCGACTCCATAGTGTCTTGTGCACTACGACCAGATAATGGGTATACGTGGAAGGAGAGACAGCATTGGTCGTATATTTTTGTTTATTATCGCAAAATCTATTTTCGGTCACTTAGTGACCATCTTCAGTGCTGTAATTATAACTTAAATTAGTAAGCACTGGTGTCAATAAGCTTACGGCGATCACATAGACTCAGTCTATGGAGTCTATGTGATCGCCGTAAGCTTATTGACACCAGTGCTTACTAATTTAAGTTATAATTACAGCACTGAAGATGGTCACTAAGTGACCGAAAATCGATTTTGCGATAATAAACAAAAATATACGACCAATGCTGCCTCTCCTTCCAAGTATACAAATACATTTTATTTACTGATGTGGCACAGTTTACTCGAGATAGTATACACAATTTACGTAACGATCTCTTATGGTCTGAAGCATACCCCCATGCAACACTGCAACGCTATTTCCAGCAGCGATGTAGCATAAATGTGTGGTGTGGTATAATTTACACACACTTTTTTTGACCATTCATTTTTACAATTCCTTCAAGAAGAAATGCCCCGCTTGCTCGAAGATGTTCCACTTGCTACGCGATTGCCATTGTAGTTTCAACATGACGGCGCGCCTCCACATTTCACCAACACCGTTACTACACATTTAAATGAATATTTTCCCCAGAAATTGACTGGTCGTGGTGCTACACGTCTGTAGCCACCCAGATCGTCCGAACTAACGCCAATGGATTTTTGTGTATGGGGATGGATGAAAGACATAGTTCATGAGGACAAAGTCAATACAAGTGAGGCATTACTTGCTCGCATTATGAATGCAATAGACGAAATTAAGAACAACCCTGTGAAACTGAAACGAGCAACAAAATCTGTTCATACACATGCAGCTAAATGCATTGAACTCGGTGGAGACATTTTTGAACATTTATTGTGAATGTATTGTGAAATTGTATATACACTGTACAACTTCCTTAACACAGAGCTTTGTTTTTTACCGTTTACCATGAATTCACGTGTGCTATGGTACTCACAAAAGCAGACTATCTGACACATTCATACAGTTTCAGTTAACGTTATTACCATCATTTTTCCAAAATTAAATTCTCTACTACTTCTGTTGAAAACTTTGTGGAATTGTCTGGAATTTAAAAAATAAATTGGGCGAAGTAATTAATAAATTAAAATTTTTACGAAAATACGTCTTTGTTTCTCTGGATGTTCTGGAAACTATTGCAGATACACGTCTGGGACATGTTTGATTAGATTCATCAGATCAGTAACAACAAAATAAATGGAAATCGTGCTTTACTGTAACCTCGTACAGGTTTACGTTGGCTTCATATTAGCGAAGTTGCTAAATTTTAGGCAAAATTTTTATTAGCCGTAACACTGCAACTAAATATTTGCGGACCTATGTTTATATGAACTTTTTTCTTTAGTTTTACTTGTAGAATAACATATTAAAATATTTGCGTATCTTCGTGAATCACTCTGTGTATGCAGACTTTAGTGATGAATGAAAATTTGTACCTAGGCTGCAAATTTAACCCGAGTTTCCCACGCAGTAGGCAAAGGTGCTGACAATTATGCCAGTGGCTTTACACAACTGCCTCCCTCCAAGTGGAAATTTGGATTGGGGAGGGAGGCGTGCTAGGTTGGTTGATGTAGTTGTGCAAAGCCACTGTGCCACAATAACTTGTGAGCGGAGACCTCGGTTCGAATCGCAGCCTTGGTACAAATTTGCATTTGTCGCTTCAGTCTGCATATATACAAATTTGGAGGTGGTTTGGAGGTATACAGGGCGCGAAATTTTATATAAAGAGCTGAGGTATGCTGGATTGGAAAGGTGGTTTACAGAGCTGCCACCTGTGGCATCACTAATGGCTCTAACCCGAACTCAAGTGAGCTCAGACGAAAGATATGGGAAAGTCATTCCGTGCTGCTTCAACTCTGTGCTAGAGTTCATCAGTCGTGGTAGCTGGCGAGTGGTCAGTGTCTCGCCAACTCAGGGCCATATGTTTTTAATGGGCGAGAGATCTAGAGAATTTGCTGGCCAGGGCAAAAGCTGAACACCCTTCGCACTGAAGGAGAATGAGACAGCACAGACAACATGCAGTCCTACCTCATCTTGTTGAATGATAACTTCACACAAAGATACAGCACAAGCGTTGGCCTTAACGCCAGAATCATAATACCTGCTCTCCAGATAAGCTACCAGCTATGTGGACCAGACGTCATGATGTTGTGTACCCAATGGCAACCCATACCATCACGCCAGATGCTGGGACTGTGTGGCGATGATGAATGCCACATGACAACATTCTTTCTCCTTGGAGCTTCCACATATGGATACACAAGTCGTGTTGTTCCACATGCTGACATTCCGGGGTGCTCCACACGACACAGTTCATCCCATTCCACCTCCGTAAATCGCACTTTAATACTTTCAGCTGTATTCTCGATCTCTATTACAATACGCCACTCTGTGTCTGTGGTTGCTTCTATACCAATATGCAAACGTTTCGAACCACTAGCGGTTAAATTATACACTTAAGAGAAGAGTAGTGGCGCACAGGGTTTAACTGGTATCTTCTCATCCATTACATCTTTACTTTGTCCATGCAATATCACTGGAATATTCTGCGATGGCGCGTATGATGCAGGCCAGTACCGACCCGCGTCATGCTGATTAGGACTCCCGTTGCACTTCAGCGAGTCATGGACTGGCTGGGTGCCTGCAACCGACAATAACAGCTCATTGTCCTGCTCCATCAAGCTGACCAGGTGCGCGACTGGATCCCAGGATGTTGCTGCTGCTGCGGGTCCTGACGGTCTGGGACATGTCGCTGTTGCAGACCACGACAGGCTGGAGGACGCATCCGCTGATGAGCAAAGAAGAAGAAAAACCGTTACGAGTGACACTCTTCTGCGGCTTCTTCGTATTCTTGGGATTACAACTTGATAATAAATTCAGTTGGGAGCAACATACTACCGAACTGCTAAAGCGCCTAAACAAGTCTATGTTTGCAATGTGAATGATGTCAGGCATAGGAGATATAAATATTAAAAAAAAAACTGGCATATTTTTCTTACTTTCACTCCATTATGTCATATGGTATCATATTTTGGGGTATCTCCACAAATAGAGAAAAAAAATTTTAGAGTACAGAAGCATATAATAAGAGTAATGAGTAGTGTAAATCTAAGAACATCATGTCGAAACCTATTCAAAGAATTGGGCATATTAACCACAGCTTCTCAGTATATTTATTCCTTAATGAAGTTTGTTGTAAATAATACATCTCTTTTCCAACTATCTGCTTAGTACATAGTAACAATACTAGGAATAAGAACAATATACATAAAGATTTAAAATCACTCACTCTTGCCCAGAAAGGAGTCCAGTATTCAGCAACGCATATTTTCAATAAGTTACCAGCAACCATTCAGAGTTTAGTTTCAGACAAGGCACAATTCAAACATAATTTAAAAGAATTTTTGGTGGCCAACTCCTATTCCATCCATGAGTTTCTAAGTGCAGTAGAACATTTTAATGAAAATTTATTATACTTTAAATTTTGACAATACTTGGTTGTAACAGCCAAGCAACTACCTACTGTGTCAACAATGGATGTATGGAAAGCAGATGTAAGACTTAAGTCTGTACATAGTGGAAGTTTAATTTCAAATCTTGCACATAATCTGACTGTTCTTAACTGAGGATCACTGAAATGAATAATTTATTTTAATTTTTGACAATACTTGATTGTAATAGCCAAGAAACCAGCAAATATCTGAATGATGGATTTAATGAAAGCAGATGTAAGTATTAAACCTGTAAATATCAGAAGTTTAAATTTAATTCATGTACATAATTTAACTGTTTATTGACTGAGGATCATTAAAATTAATGAAACTCAAGTTTTTCTAATTAAATTTTTGTAATGTGTTTATCTGAGATGTTCGACACCTAGGAGGATTCCCTCTTTTATGGGTTTATGGAATGAATAATTAATCTAATCTAATCATTCTGTTCCTGCTGTACAGGACGGTGCTGGACGATCTCGATTGGCGTTTCATTCTGAGTGACTGACTGAGGCTGCAGAACTACTGGGCCCGCCTTATATCCCCGTTGTGATCGGATGCTGCGTTCCTGTTCGCTACTGGTAATTTCAAGCGCCTCTGATGGTATAATTGTGTTAGGGGGTGCACTTGGGATTTTCGTCCAGGAGGACCAGAGTTAGAGTCCCGGAAAGGGCACCGAGAATTTTAATTCCCCGCCAATTTTAATTTCCCGCCAATTCCCGGGTGGGTGGTGGGGTGGGATGCCAGCACAGCCTTGAGACAAAGACATTCCCACCAAAATTCGAAATTCCCGTCAATAAGGTATGTTGGGGGAGGGGGAGGGTGTGGAGAGGGTTGGAGCCCAAGTGCAGGCTGAGAAAAACGCGTGACGTCATCCGGGGCAGGGGTCGTCGGGGCTGGGAGTGATTAATTGATCAAATTCATTACTTTGTATATCAATTTGATATCAAAATTGCGCCCTTGGCGCCAACTCCCTGCTACTTCGTCTAACTAACTTTATGTCTGGTGAATGAATTTAAAAAAAAATGAGAATATGATTTGAAATAGTTTTCGGTGAAATTCCAGTAATGTATCTTGATCGATAATCAGCGCCAGTTTTCGGTGAAGCGATCCGATGTGTATGGTTTGCCGCGAAATTATTGCCATTGCGTGAAATCTTCAGCAACGTCGACGACATTTCTTTTCCGAGCGAGATTAACACGAAGAAATGCCATTGCGGCAAACCCGCTTTCACGCGATGCTCGTGGTGTTCAGAATTTCCATGTTTCGATGTCTCTACGATCAGTATCATCCAAGGGAATGCACCAAATCTTCCTGAAGAATTAACATAAGAATAATCTGTAAGAATTAAGAACTGACATAAGAATGAAATACAACAATATGAGAATTTAAAAATATTGCAATTTCTGAAAATAAATGTATGATATATATTGTGAAACCCAGTTTTAATTTTACAGTTAGCATAACTCACTTGTATCCCCTAGCCGGACAGTGTGGCCGAGCGGTTCTAGCCGCTTCAGTCTGGAACTGCGCGACCGCTACGGTCGCAGGTTCGAATCCTGCTTCGGCCATGGATGTGTGTGATGTCCTTAGGTTAGTTAGGTTTAAATAGTTCTAGGGGACTGCCGACCTCATATGTTAAGTCCCATAATGCTCAGAGCCATTTGAACCATTTTTTGTATCCCCTAACTTAGTAAGAAACATTCGTGTAGAAACCATCTACGGACATGTGTATATATAAAAAAAAAATGGATGTAGTAATCGGGTTTCGAACACGGGATGCAAAAAGTGAGACGCCGCGACGCTAACCACTGTGCCATGAGCTGGGTTGAGACTATCACCCTCTAGAAGCCATCTCAGTTACTTCCAAAACTTTGACGATCGTTTTCTCGGAAACGGTCGAGTATCTACAAATAAGCCGAGACACGTGGTCGCTTATTAGCGAAGTTCCAGGAAAATCGGGTTACATCACGTGCCGTGTTCTCCTCGTTAGTCGGAGGTATGAAATTTGCCTTTGAAATCCAAACTTGTCCCAAACTGTGGTTCTAGCTTAGCCTGTTAAATGAGTAAAATATCTCGTAAACGTTCATCGCTCAGGTTAGGTCTGCATTTAAATTTTGTAAATTTCAGCAAAGAAAATGTTTTTTCACACGTGTAGGAAGTTCCAAATGCAGATAACAAACATCATGCAAAGCCTTTGATCTTGGGGTGATTTTCTTCTGGAAGAAAACCAAACAAGGGATATTAAACTTGTTCGTGGCGTCGGCAGTTTGAGGAGCAATGATTTCCATTTGTAGTGCTGCCCTTACGTCTTCCACATGACACGAAAATGAGTTCCGGAAATTTAGGGTGTCCGTGGAAAAACATCTAACTCTAAGAACCTAGAATAGAATTCTTTCTTCGGATTATCAAGAAATTCCTTTGCAAACAAGAGTAGAAAACTTGAACCATGTTGACCATTCAACGAGTGGCAACTAGCGAAATGTGAGAAATTTCTTCTGTCTGATGTTGTGTTCAAAAAGTATCAGTTTCTGTCTGAAAACTTCAACACGTGTGTTAACGTTGCAAATAGTATTGTACTCCGTTTGAAGTTTTTCATTCAGTTCAATCGAATGGAGAGCAACATCAGCCAAGAACGCTAGTTGCCTAGCCATTCTTTGTATTACAGGACTTCCAAAGGAGATATTTCAGTCTCTGTTCTCAGAGAAAAGACGCTTGACATTATCTCTCACGGTTCGGTTTAACTCCCATCGCGGGCCGGGTGAAGCCGAGTACCGTATTTCGGAGACTCCTGATGCAGATAATATAATCTTGTGAAAAGGCATGTATCGGTTCGACACGCCCTGTATAACGATTATGATAAATGTTTCACTAAAAATTTCTTTTAATTCGAGGCATATGCTGTATGGACCCTACGGACCTGATGGGATACCAGTTCGATTTTACACAGAGTACGCGAAGGAACTTGCCCCTCTTCTTGCAGCGGTGTACCGTAGGTCTCTAGAAGAGCGTAGCGTTCCAAAGGATTGGAAAAGGGCACAGGTCATCCCCGTTTTCAAGAAGGGACGTCGAACAGATGTGCAGAACTATAGACCTATATCTCTAACGTCGATCAGTTGTAGAATTTTGGAACACGTATTATGTTCGAGTATAATGGCTTTTCTGGAGACTAGAAATCTACTCTGTAGGAATCAGCATGGGTTTCGAAACAGACGTGTAACGCCGGAAATGCATGTCCTCCTATTTCCATCTATTGTACTATAATTTTTTTCCTTGTTTTGTTACCTCAAGATATGACATTTCTGTGTCTTTATATATTGTAATTGTTTTACTATTTGTATATATATATTTATGCATTTATGTCGATGTATAATTGGTTGTTTTGTAAATATCATTTGTATTTTTACGCTGGGTCTTGCCTAGGGAAAACTATGCTATCGAACCTTTACATCGATAGGTCGTGTGGAGAACCGAAGTGTTTAGGATCTTTGGTAGTGTTAATTCTGCCGCGTGGAGTGCCGGCAGAGCAGAGAGGGTCTGGCTGGGGTGGTGCAGTGGAGCAGGTGTGTTGTGTGAAGCTCCCGCGAGTTGCCGCGCTTTCGGGGTTTGGCAGCATGTAATTGCGCTCGACTTGCGGTGATAGTTTGACATGGTGTCGCGGACGGGAAGCATTAGCTGGCGCACATCAAGAGCCCGTTTCGCCTGGTGACCGTGTCGAGAAGAAGGCGCGTCAACATCCAGCTTCTGCAACAGCGACAGCCGACAATGAGTGACTGTCACCACCTCCTCGATCGACGGCTTCAAACCTTCAATCAGCCAACAAGGAAGACTGGAAGCACGTAAAGTTTTAGAACTGTATGGCAGACCTCAGCTTTTCAAACTTTTAAAATTGTTGCATCACAAAATTACAGCAACTTAGCATGAACCTTTGTTGCTCATTGTCCCAATTGCATTGCCAAGCAGGGTCCCTTCCTTTTCCGAAATGAGCCCGAGTGTCGTTGAAATTCAAACGCCAGCATCATTCGATTTCACTGCTATAATTTCAAAGTTCAGTTAAGGTATTCATAGCTGGCTACAATATTTAGATTGCACAAGCACAAATTAAGAGTGCGAGTTTTGTTACCGTATTTTAGTTACCTGTGACTGCAGCTCAGCTTGTTACGTACTAAATTTTACTATTGTTAATTGTTCAGAATCATTTAATTCAAGTTCAAAGTTAAATCTCTTATTTCTAAATTGCGTAGATTCAAGTAGCTTTTGAAATGATTGTTGAGTTAATCTAAGACTAACCGTATTTTACTGAATTTCGATGTGCTTCAGAAAGAAAGCTTACTAAATTAACTTTAGATTTTCCGGTTTTATTAATTCTTTTGCTAAATTAAGTCAGAGTGTAGCGAAATTTATTACTTCTGACAAACTTTCAGTTTTAACACTACACGTGTCAACCTTCAGTTGCCACGCTTCTAGTGCTAATTATATGTGTAATAACCCTTCTTTTTCAGTTACTATAGTAATTGTCCTTAGGACTGGCGACCGTAATTTCCCCCAAATCTCAAATATCTAATTACCGCTAGTTAACTGTTAACGTAACGGCCGCACATTTACTTTCTTTATTAACTTTACCCCTTTTCAAAATTAATTTCCACCAGTTTCATTTGCATTTTTCCTTTCATTTAGATGTAACCCTTTCCTCCCTCTTTACCGACAAATTGACTTCGGTGACGATTGCTTTTCCCAAATTTCCATTAGGTACACGCGGTTTAATTTTTCACTGTCATTAAGGTCGGTAAGTGAGGGGGAGGTTACAGACGGCCGTGTGAAACTCAGCTCGCGCTATTCGTCCACTAGACTCAGAGAGCCATAGACACGAGTTCACAGGTAGACGCCGTGTTTCTTGACTTCCGCAAGGCGTTCGAACCAGTTCCCCACAGTCGTTTAATGAACAAAGTAAGAGCATATGGACTATCAGACCAATTGTGTGATTGGATTGAAGAGTTCCTAGATAACAGAACGCAACATGTCATTCTCAGTGGAGAGAAGTCTTCCGAAGTAAGAGTGATTTCAGGTGTGCCGCAGGGGAGTGTCATAGGACCGTTGCTATTCACAATATACATAAATGACCTTCTGGATGACATCGGAAGTTCACTGAGGCTTTTTGCAGATGATGCTGTGGTGTATCGAGAGGTTGTAACAATGGAAAATTGTACTGAAATGCAGGAGGATCTGCAGCGAATAGACGCATGGTGCAGGGAGTGGCAATTGAGTCTCAATGTAGACAAGTGTAATGTGCTGCGAATACATAGAAAGATAGTTCCCTTATCATTTAACTACAAAATAGCAGGTCAGCAACTGGAAGCAGTTAATTCCATAAATTATCTGGGAGTACGCATTAGGAGTGATTTAAAATGGAAGGATCATATAAAGTTGATCGTCGGTAAATCGGATGCCAGACTGAGATTCATTGGAAGACTCCTAAGGAAATGCAATCCGAAAACAAAGGAAGTAGGTTACAGTACGATTGTTCGCCCACTGCTTGAATACTGCTTAACAGTGTGGGGTCCGTACCAGATAGGATTGATAGAAGAGATAGAGAAGATCAAACGGAGAGCAGCGCGCTTCGTTACAGGATCATTTAATAATCGCGAAAGCGTTACGGAGATGATAGATAAACTCCAGTGGAACACTCTGCAGGAGAGACGCTCAGTAGCTCGGTATGGGCTTTTGTTAAAGTTTTGAGAACATACCTTCACCGAAGAGTGAAGCAGTATATTGCTCCCTCCTTCGTATATCTCGCGAAGAGACCATGAGGATAAAATCAGAGAGATTAGAGCCCACACAGAGGCAGACCGACAATCTTTCTTTCCACGAACAATACGAGACTGGAATAGAAGGGGGAACCGATAGGGGTACTCAAGGTACCATCCGCCACACACCGTCAGGTGGCTTGCGGAGTATGGATGTAGATGTAGATGTAGATACCCTGCTTTTCAAATACACCGATGGAAGAAAAAATCGCAACACCAAGGAGGAGTGCTGCGACAGAAACGAAAGTTAGTAGGCGTGTTTCTACATCTGAAAGATGATGTTCGCGCCAGTCACATAAGAATGGTGCTAGTAGCGCCACTGTGAGGATTCAAACGCCTCATCACTGAATTAGAAGGAGTTCGGGTAATAGGGCTACCAGAAGCTGGATGTTACTTATGCGATATTGCAGAAAGACTTGGCAGGTATGTAGCCACTGTATGTGACTGCTGGCAGCGGTGGTCACGGGAATGTACGGTCGCAACAAGACAGTGCTCCGGACGGCCACGTGGCACTACCGAGAGGGAAGACCATCGTGCTCTGCTTATTGCTCTGGAACATCGTAATGCATCTGCAACAGCAATCTGAGCAGCAGTTGGCAATGTGTGACACAAAAAACTGTTACAAATCGCTTAATTCAAAGACAGCTCCAAAGCAGACACCCTGTAGCGTGTATTACACTGACCCCAAACCAGTGTCATTTGCGACTTCAGTGGTCTCAAGGGAGAACCGATTGGAGGACAAGGTAGAGATCTTGTGTTTCCTGATGAAAGCTGGTTCTGCCTCGGTGCCAGTGACGGCCGTTTGTTGGTTAGCAGGAGGCCAGTTGAGGGCTTGCAACCAACTTGCCTGTGTGCTAGGCACATTGAACCTATACATGAAGTTATGATCTGGGCCCTGGGGTGCGATTTCGTACGAGGAGTTCGTATAAAGGCAGGAACACTGTCGTGGTTGTCCAATGCACCCTGACTGCAAATCTGTACGTGATTCGACGTGTCGTGCTGCCATTCATGAGCGGCACTAGCGGCGGCGCGGTTCCTTCCGTCCCTTTTCGACGAACATGCACCACCTGTGAACATTGTCTCAGCATATCATCAGTAGGGAAGCCGAGCGATACCTACTGTACTTCGACGTGAACCAGGCTGCAATTAAAGTCACTAATATACGTTTCGGGAGAAAGTTTTCACACGAAATGAAAGGTTGGAAATTTTGTCCTTAATTAATATATTCTGAAAATTAGGTGAGCAAGTATCACTGCCAAGCCCGTGCTAGTCTTAACGCAGTCACTCACTATCCCTTTAACTTACGTTAGCAAGTTTACGGTGTTGCATTTCCAGAAAGCGTAAAAGCTACAAAAATACGTATTGTTTTTGGTCGAGAATCCTCGCCAAATATTAAGTCTGTCGGTACCTAATGCAGTCACAGTTTTTAGCCACCGACCTGCTCAATACGCCACGCGGAATTTATGTCTTTTCTCGTCACAAAATTCACTTAAAAATTCCGAAATTTCTACCCATACACAGGAATAATTATGCCGTCACTTTACAACACTTTTGATGTATGAAACACTTCTAGATCCGGCAACATCATTTCCATCGGAACTACTATTACACACGTCCGAACTGTTTCGTGGCTAGGCTCCGACTCCTCCCTAGAATACTCTTAAGTCTTCTCTACCAGCAGAGAAAGGCGTGCGAAGAATATTGCTTTACCATTGATCAGTTTTCTCAACAGCCAATAGCAAAACAACATTCTCCGGCGTCAGTCCGCGCTTTTCTTCAATAACCAATCGCAAAATAGTAAACCTAACGACTGCACTTTTTACCGACGTAATTGTCTAATATGCTGAAGTTTTGTTTATGCATAAAGTTATTTACTATTGTTATTTACACCTGAATTAACTTTCCCTTTGCCATAAACTTACTCTACAAATCTATTCTACAAAAATTCCCTTTGGTCACATCCATACTTCTTCGAAATGTTCCCACACTAAATCCCACTACATAACTCGTTAAACAGTTATCTTCATATTAACCTTAAACCACACTCACGCATCATTCATACTGCTAAAACACATTTATAACATTTTACATACACAAAAAGACATAATAACACTTTATGAAAATACTAGAACAGTTTATGAAAAACATTCTATTACTTTAGTGCACTCTAGTGGACACAATCGAAACTAAATCAGTTCCCTATCCAATATTGTCCTCTATCGGCTGATACATAAACTACGTGCGCGTCCAGTCTCGCGTCACCATCCAGCTCTGAGACACATCTCCCACTTAACCGCCTCTAAGGCAGGATCGGTATACGGCGCTACGCCTCACACTCCAGGGGAGGTTTTCCAACAGGATTACGCTCGCCCATATACCACTGTTGTAACCCAACATGCTCTACAGAGTGCCCTTGCCTTGTCCTGCTCGATCGTCAGATCTGTCTCCAATCGAGCACATGTGGGACATCATCTGACAAAAAGTAGAGCGTCAGCCACAACACTAGCGTTAACAGTCTCTCTAGTGGCTGACAAAGTACGACAGGCATGGAACTCTATCCCACAAATGTATTCTCAAAATTTCATTGCTTTACGTTAATTATTTGTTAGTGTTGGCGTTTTTTTCCGTCAGGGTATGATCGGGACTAATCATTGGCTATCCTTTTATTCCTAATTCCTCTTACCGCTTTTAGTAAATTCTTACGGTAAGAAGAATCTAAGACATTGGATAGGTTTACAAATATGCCTACGTTGTCCAGTAAGCAACGCTAATGACACGCTGCCCACAGGCATAGTGACGACCCAGGACGTGGACATCTTCCTGCGGTTCATGAACAATGCGCGCTACGTGCGCGAGCTGGACTTCGCGCGCTTCCACTTCTACGACCGCACGGGGCTCTACTCGGAGATCGTGCGGCGCAAGGGCCACGCGCTGCAGGGCGCCACCACGGTGCGCTACCGCCGCATCATGCCGCTGCTCACCGTCTACCGCATCGACACCAAGGTCAGTCATTTACCACCGTCCTATCCAACAAGCTAACACACTAAAATACCTTGGACTAACCTACGATCGACAACTAACGTGGAAACCTCAGCTACTAACCATTCAACAGAAAGCCCACAGCATACTAAAACTACTAACTGGCCAAACATTGGGACTATACTCTTTCACTATCCTTTATACATACAAATCCCTGATCCATCCCATCCTTTGCTATGCAAATCTTACATGGGTATCCACCTCACCCAAATTTTGTAAGTCCCTCCAGATCCTCGAACGCCATGCTTTCCGCGTCCGCTTACCTTCCCCCACAAGGATCCTTCACCAATTCATCTACTTCCCACCTTTGCTCACTCACATTGCCCTGAGTAACCTACAACATCTACAAACTCAACTCCAACAGTCATGTTGTTCCCCCCTCTCCTCTCCTCTCCTCTCCTCTCCTCTCCTCTCCTCTCCTCTCCTCTCCTCTCCTCTCCTCTCCTCTCCTCTCCTCGCCAATCGTAGTGTGCTGCCGCGTCTCCACCTACACATCCCACCAACCCTCCATCTGCACACCTTTCACGTGCTCTTCCAAAGAAATTTCAACCCACTCCTGGACCACGAGCTCCGCCCCGACATACACTCCTGGAAATGGAAGAAAGAACACATTGACACCGGTGTGTCAGACCCACCATACTTGCTCCGGACACTGCGAGAGGGCTGTACAAGCAATGATCACACGCACGGCACAGCGGACACACCAGGAACCGCGGTGTTGGCCGTCGAATGGCGCTAGCTGCGCAGCATTTGTGCACCGCCGCCGTCAGTGTCAGCCAGTTTGCCGTGGCATACGGAGCTCCATCGCAGTCTTTTACACTGGTAGCATGCCGCGACAGCGTGGACGTGAACCGTATGTGCAGTTGACGGACTTTGAGCGAGGGCGTATAGTGGGCATGCGGGGGGCCGGGTGGACGTACCGCCAAATTGCTCAACACGTGGGGCGTGAGGTCTCCACAGTACATCGATGTTGTCGCCAGTGGTCGGCGGAAGGTGCACGTGCCCGTCGACCTGGGACCGGACCGCAGCGACGCACGGATGCACGCCAAGACCGTAGGATCCTACGCAGTGCCGTAGGGGACCGCACCGCCACTTCCCAGCAAATTAGGGACACTGTTGCTCCTGGGGTATCGGCGAGGACCATTCGCAACCGTCTCCATGAAGCTGGGCTACGGTCCCGCACACCGTTAGGCCGTCTTCCGCTCACGCCCCAACATCGTGCAGCCCGCCTCCAGTGGTGTCGCGACAGGCGTGAATGGAGGGAAGAATGGAGACGTGTCGTCTTCAGCGATGAGAGTCGCTTCTGCCTTGGTGCCAATTATGGTCGTATGCGTGTTTGGCGCCGTGCAGGTGAGCGCCACAATCAGGACTGCATACGACCGAGGCACACAGGGCCAACACCCGGCATCATGGTGTGGGGAGCGATCTCCTACACTGGCCGTACACCACTGGTGATCGTCGAGGGGACACTGAATAGTGCACGGTACATCCAAACCATCATCGAACCCATCGTTCTACCATTCCTAGACCGGCAAGGGAACTTGCTGTTCCAACAGGACAATGCACGTCCGCATGTATCCCGTGCCACCCAACGTGCTCTAGAAGGTGTAAGTCAACTACCCTGGCCAGCAAGATCTCCGGATCTGTCCCCCATTGAGCATGTTTGGGACTGGATGAAGCGTCGTCTCACGCGGTCTGCACGTCCAGCACGAACGCTGGTCCAACTGAGGCGCCAGGTGGAAATGGCATGGCAAGCCGTTCCACAGGACTACATCCAGCATCTCTACGATCGTCTCCATGGGAGAATAGCAGCCTGCATTGCTGCGAAAGGTGGATATCACTGTACTAGTGCCGACATTGTGCATGCTCTGTTGCCTGTGTCTATGTGCCTGTGGTTCTGTCAGTGTGATCATGTGATGTATCTGACCCCAGGAATGTGTCAATAAAGTTTCCCCTTCCTGGGACAATGAATTCACGGTGTTCTTATTTCAACTTCCAGGAGTGTAAACCCATCCTTCCAACTCTGAAGCCACCCCACCCACTTCACCCCACTCTCTCGAATTCGATCCAAGTGTGCTGACGACTGCGCCATCTCGCTCGGTGGAGGCGTTGTGTGCACAATGACGCGGCGGCAAAGAAAGCAGACGAAATTCGGGTATTATGAAACACCACTTACTTTTGTAATTATTTCTTCAAATCAAACTCATTATTTGCTCTCCAAAATACTTTACCATAAACATCAAACATGTATTGGAATTTCTCTTAATAAAATTATAACAGCCTACCACCGATTTTTTTAATGACGCGGAGGGTAATATCGAATAGTCGGAAAATATGACAAAGGCCTGTAAAAATGGATTTGAGGAAAAACATATTTTATGTACAAAAAATACAATTTTGGGGTTACTCTTAATTTAAATACTTTAAAGTATCACTTATCGGCATAGAAAAATAATTTTATTCGATAGCAAATCTGTTGAGTTTATCAACTTAACGTTCTGAAACTATTATTTGTCTATGCCAAAGAGGTGATTCGTTTTACATTCGCCTATTTGCTTGTCAAAAATCTAATCTTCGATCTCATCACCTGTGCGGTCACGGTGGGTTTTTTTGAATACCAAGTATTCCGTATTGTCTGACATGCCATCTTTCACATAACAACAAAAGCAACTGTATCCACTGCCAAAAATCGAGCGATATGTAACGTTCTACTCCTCTTTTGCTTAATAAACTGCTTAGTTTTAATCGATTGTTCCATCTTCTTGAAAACTTAACTGCCGGCCGAGCGGTTCTAGGTGCTTCAGTTTGGAACCGCGCGACCGCTACGGCCGCAGGTTCGAATCCTGCCTCGGGCACGCATGTGTGTGATATCCTTAAGTTAGTTAGGTTTAAGTAGTTCTAAGTTCTAGAGGGTTGATGACCTCAGATGTTAAGTCCCATAGTGCTCAAAGCCATATTGTCAAACTAAGAAAACAATATTTCTGCGCCACAGTTCACACGATATTTGGGGACGAACTGGCTCGTTACTGGGCATCACGGGAATATTTTGAAGTAGATCATTCGTCTCCTGTTTGGCAATATCAATCGACGGATGAGAAATCACGATATTCCACATTGCACAACTATTCCATAATACCTGCAGTTCATCCATGTAAGCGGAGCACAGACGAATGTGGAATTATTCCAGCGATGAAATAGGCGTTAAATGTGGAAATACAGTGGTATAAGCGACTTTGATAAAGGGTAGATTATTATGGCCCGGCACCTGGTAACGATTATCTCGGAACGTCGAAACTGAGCGGCTATTCACCGGCTGCTGTCGTGAGGACCTACGGAAAGTAGTTGAAGGACGGTGATGCCACGAACTGGCAAGGTGCTGGCTGTCTACACGCATCACAGAGAACGTGGAAGTCGGCTGATTGGCCGCTCTCTAATGATCGGCGACGGATCTGACAACAGAGTAAAGTGCTGGTGCAGGCACAAGTGTTCCGGAGCACACGGTTCAGGTCGCGTTGTTGAACGTGGTGCAACGTGGCTTGTTTTTTAAAACTGCAAGGTAAGCCTAGCAATTGTCACAATAATATCAGGATGCCCTCGAAAATAATGGGTGGAGGAACTTGTTAACAAAACAAATGACAGTCACTGACAACGTTGATATAATAAGTCCTTGGCATATCTGACATAGAGGTCGTAATCACGAAGTGCCCAGTCATTGTTGTGATGTTAATTGAAACAAAATACTACAGAAAGGAATACATCCCACATGTAGTCAGAGTTGAAAGCACCCCACTGCCATTAAATGCAAGTCTTCAGAGTGAAGCTTGAAGTAACCAAATTCCATAAAACGGCTTTAATGTCCCTAAACATTGTCTTGCAGCTGCAGCTTGACATCACCATAGTGTTGCAGTTGGGAGCTGAAATGACTGAAGAATCAGTCATTGGCGGAACCAACCACCCTTGCCAGCAGCTAAGTGCAGATCAGCCGAAAATTTTTCTGGGTCTGCAGTGCATCAGCTCAGGCTTTGCGGCAGGCCGGCGAACTCGATATTGATTTTCAGTGTGGAAGTCTGGCAGTTGAGGCTCCCAAATGTCGAGTGATTTCTGATCATATGTTAATTAGAAGAAAACTTCACATTGCCGCATTTTGTGTTTTTTTTTTTTTTTTTTCTAAACTCAGATTGGCTGGGCTCCAGATGTTCCGAGTGCTGACTGATAAAAATGCTCCTTAGAAAACACCAGTGCTCTTCCTCTAGCTGGTTAAACAATCCTCCACAGAAAAAAAGTCACTTCACTCTCTCTCTTTATCTCGCTCTGAGATCAGTGAGGCGGTTTTCGTCGTTACTGTCCCGTTTCACTTTATAACCTGTAATTTATTTACGTTAGCCAATGCTGCTTGTTCTTAAATTGAGTCAACATTTGTATTTTCAGAGTCAATACATTCAACGGTGTCTCAAGTTTTCAAAGCCGGAAACTGCGGGACCCCAATGCATCTCTGAGATCCTTTTCTCTGGCATCCAGTGCTTCCTGGAGAAACAGCTTTCTACATTTGTGCAAAACAGTGCCCTCTGCAAAAAGCCAATCTTTCACTTCACTCCCAGGTTGTAAAATGTTTTTGCCAGGAGCTTACACGAATGCCGGACATTTGCCACGCCGGACATTTGCCACGCCGGGCATTTGCCACACTTGCCCCTTCGCCAGGTAGCTTGATTAGCGATCCCTCATGTAAGGGACGCCCTTTCCCGCACTACCTCTGTCCGCTTTCAAACCGCCGTCTCCACATCTTACTCGATACAACCAGTACGTAAGGGACCTTCTTCTTCGATATCTTGGCCAAATACAAAGCTTCTTTTCCGAAATTGAAATATTTATAACTTTTGGGAAACGAAAGCAATACCGACGATTATGTCAGTATGTAATTAGTTCTGCCAAGTATAAATATAGATTCCTCTGTCTGTACGGTACCTTCCTTTAACGCTTACTGATTGCGATAGAAACAGTCCATCGGCATGGGAGCAACAAGAAAGGAACGATGAAACGAGAATGCGAATGTACGCTAATCATTTCTTTTTGATCCCTGCATTTGTGCCTACTTTAATTACTACAACTGTATACCCAGAATACAATAGGGAAAGAATAAATGGGTTTGTGAATGTTGGAAAAGAAGAACGACATACTCCATATTAATTTACTCTCTAAAAACATTATTTAATAAAGTGTAGTGGGACAATGTTCAATACGTAACTGAAAATACGTTCACTAAATAGAGATAAGAGCATCTATGACTGACATGTCATCTAAAGCCGACTTACAACTTTAAAATTTTAGAAATAAGGAAATGAAGTAATACAGAATGCTACGCTTGTAACGTACGTTCTTGTTCTACAATGTTTAGCTCTGGTATTTACAGGGTCACAGACAAAGCATCTTAGGTTCTGGAGGGAAAAGCCGTAATTGTAATCATCTGCACTACAACAGAAACAAGAAGGACAACTTAAGGAAAAATAATGTAAGCACATAATCGACTTTGAAGCTGATAGTTCCTGTGACTTAGTATGGGCAGAGGCTATATTCGACAACCGGAATAAATTAATAACTGGCTCCTTTTTCCGACCCCCTGTCTCAGATGAAACAGTTGCTGAACAGTTCAAAGAAAAGAAAACTTGAGTCTCATCACAAATAGATATCCTACTCATACAATTCTAGTTGGCAGTTAATTCAATCTACCTTCAGCAGGTTGACAAAAATACATTTTCATACCCTATTGTAAATAGAAAACAACTTCCGCAATTGTTCTAAATGCTTTTTTTTTAAATTATTTTTAACAAGTTGACGAGGCCATTCAAATTGTAAAGTAGTAAAAAAATTGAGAGAACCTTCCGTTATCAGGAGCTTCTGCATGAATCTCATTCCATCCACTGCTTACATCCTCCGGTTTTACAACTGCCAGAGCTGCACACATGCTGACGTGAAGTTCTAGAGGACTGATGACCACAGATGTTAAGTCCCATAGTGCTCAGAGCCATTTGAACCAATCTTAAGGCATTTGTCCGGAGTGTAGCTACGTATAGAACTGAAACATGGACGATAAACAGTTTAGACAAGAAGAGAAAAGAGGCTTTTGAAATATTCTACAGAAGAATGCTGAAGATTAGATGGGTAGATCGCATAACTAACGAGGAGATACTGAATATAACTGGAGAGAAAAGAAATTTGTGGCACAATTTGGTTAATGAAGGGATCTATTGTTAGGACACATTCTGGGACATCAAGGGGTCACTAATTTTGTTATTGGAGGAAAGGATGTGTGTTTGTGTGTGGCGGGGGTGGGAGGGCGGGGGGAGAGGGGGGAGGGAACTGTTGTACCGAGAGATAAATACAGTGAGCAGATTCTGAGATTTGTAGCTTGCAGTGGTAGTTTAGAGACGAAGAGGCATGCACAGATTAGAGTAGTATGGAGAGCTGCATCGAACCTGACTTCTGGCTGAAGAGCACAACAACGAGACACTGAAAGACTCAAATTCTGTTTCTTTTTTTAACTTTTACGAACTACCATACCTTGTAATTTGGAACAAAGAATCATCGTATTCATTGGTGCATTTGATATGCACGTCTTATTTCGCACAACACCCATTTTTGGACTCAACATATGTTTTTTTCATCCATTCCTCTTATGTAGTTTTCTGGGCTGCTTCATGATGACTCTCCTGCACCGCCATATGATTTCAGTTCACGCTATATTGAAAACCATGCCTAGAGAAATTTTCCGGTAGCTTGTGGAAACAGCAGCTCACGGCGTAACTCAGTTTCATCCGGCTTGCAACTTGCTTTGGCGGCGCTGTATTTGGGTGTGAAAAAGCTGCTTTGGAACAGTTGGAGAGGTGCAGCCGACTGAAGTAGTCAAGGAAACTAAGTGTTGCCTAGCGCTGCATGCAGTGAATAACGAAATGGTGCTCCAACTTGCTGGAATTGCGTAATTAGTGAGTCTATCAAAAGTACAAGAACGAAGGAGTTAATGAACAGGGACGTTCGTCCCACTAACATAGAGGCATGAAATCCGGCATTAAGTGCATTGATATGTAATTGAACTTACGGCTGCCTAGAGTCGAAAACGTTGAGGCAACTGACGGAGTGTCGGTAGGGCCGGCTCTACGACATTCTTCCCCACACGTTATCATTTGCCGCCCCCTCCAAGCAGATGTTGGTTGCCTTTCTCATTCAGTATGTTTTATTCGCGTGTACTAAACATATTTTTCCTATTTATGCTATGCTTCTTGAGTGATATTCATTTTTATGGCCTTTTCGTGTGCCCATGTGATCCTCTGTATGCGCAAGTTGCATGTGCCACTTTTTAAGGATTTTATTACTTCCGCTTCTTTGATTACAAACCTATCTGCTGATTGTAATAATAAAGAATTACGCTAGTAAAACTCAAATTTTCACGTAAAATTCGTATTTTTTTATAAACAAAATACCAAGTAAATAAAAGTAAATAAAATAAACTATTATCCGATCCAGCAGTGGTTCAACTCTTGAAGAGACCATTGAAGCAACAGGCAGAGCATCGCCTATGTTCACAATATTTCTGTTTGGTGAAATAACATACCTGCAAGATTTTCCGAAGCTGGTAGAAGCCGACATACAGTAACAAAAACTTTCAAATCCTTTGCTTGTTTCTCGCTATCCTTCCTCTTGTGTTTTTCCTCGTTATGAAAACGGCAAAAATACAAAGTAACTTCATAAAAGTGCTGGAAAAGCAGATGCAGAACACCGTATTCGCATGAAGCAAGAGAACTTTAGATCAACTGAACACTCTGAGCTGGAATCAAATGTTGCCGCAACGTTATTTGGATGTCATTGACGGCTGTGGAGAGGAGGAGGGAAGAGCCATACCTGGATAAAGTCGAGATGGCGTTAGAAAATCCCTGACAGCTTGCAGCGTTGTTGCTAGTTTTCAGCTTCAAAGCGCAAAGAGCTGCAGATGAAAACAATAGCTGTGTATAGAGCTGCGACAACACTGTGGCGTTGCCATAGTGGCAATTATAAAATCGCGTTACGTTATTGGTTGAAGCAGGCACGCGGAGCTGCCGCGCCCAGCCCACTGCAACTGTCAGGGAGGGATCAACTTGCGCTGTCACAGGCTGGGCGATTCTGCGTCCGTGAACAGTGCATCCGTCAGCAATGAGCACTAGCGAAGCGCTCGGTATTTTGCTGTGTATTTATTAGTGAAAGTGGCATGAGGCTTATAATAGCCAGTCACATGCATTGCACTCACGCCATAGATACACTGGCATGGTTCAAAAATGACTCTGAGCACTATGGGACTTAACATCTGAGGTCATCAGTCCCCTAGAACTTAGAACTACTTAAACCTAGCTAAGCTAAGGACATCACACACATCCATGCCCGAGGTATGATTCGAACCTTCGACCGTAGCGGTCGCGCGGTTCCAGACTGAAGCGCCTAGAACAGTTCGGCCACGCCGGCGGGCACTGGCGTGGAAAACTTATGTACGATAGTAATTTTCGCGTGATGGTCACTGCCGAGTAACATAGCTCGATGAAACTTGGGTCATACACAAGAAGAACTACTCCAGAGTAGTACAGAAGGCAACTGAGAGAAATAAGCAATGAGACGAACGAAAATGACACTTACAGGGTGCGGCGCTTAAATCCGCACAAATTTCAATTTGAATTTCCCGCCGTATCGTACTTCCGCCGGAGGTGGCGACTGGCGTTCTTCAAAGCCATGGGAATCTAGTAAACAGCCAGAACTTCAAAATCGCCGAGATATCATAGACAAGTGCGGAGCGCAACCGAAGAGCCGCGATTACCAAAAGTCGTCGCGTTGGGCGTTCGCCCACTGAAATAATTCCAGTCTTTTGGTACCCGAGATCAACGGTTTACGATATTGTGGCCAAGTATAATGCTTGGCAGAACTGTGGGGAAGGTTCCGCTAACCCGGCGAGGAAACCTCATTCGAGGAAATGCTTGTCACGAACTGCGGCAGTCATCAAAAAAGGCTCATGCGCTGATTTCTGAGGATCCGGGGCAATCGCTGAAGAAAATGGCGTCAGTATTGAATGTCAGCGGGCGAACAATGCGTCGGATGGCAGAGGAGGACCACATATGAGCCATTTAGCCCAAAACTGGCTCTCGGATAATGTTGACATGTTCTGGTCAGAGAAGTTCTGGTCCCCGAATAACCCGGATTTGAACCCCTTCGACTACTACGTTTGGAGCGTAGTCGAAAGAGTTAATAAGACGAGGCACCCTAATGTCGCATCTCTAAGCACCGCTATCGAAGCGACATTCACGAATATAGACAACGCTGTTTTAAAAAGTGCGTGCGATCGCTTCAGGAGAAGATTGGAGGCGGTCATTGCGACTGAAGGGGGTTGCATCGGGTAACGTTAATCTTGAAAGATACCACTACTTATACGTAAAGGGATTTTCATTTTCATTTGTATTCATTTAAAAAAATGTTTCATTTGTCCGGATTCAAGCGTCTCACCCTGTATATTCAAAGACAATAATTACACTGAAGTCTCCGCGGTTTATGGTGATCCCCTGGACTTTAAAAATCGCAGGACATGATTTTTAACATGATGTGATAATGAGTGATCACCATGGGCAGCAACAGCATGTTCTGCAACGTGCTCCCATGTTAGCCACAATGCTTGTAAGGATTTTTTTGTTTTTATTATTTTTTTATTTTACACGTCTAGTTCCGTAGGAATAAATTGAGAAGCCAATCTCCATGTTCATGGAGCTTGTCAGTACATGAAATTACAACAGAAAAGTAATAATGGATAAAATGAAATGTTTATGAATCCTAAAAAGACGACAAGCTATAAGTATTTATAAATGCAGACAACAATATAACACAGGAATTACCTTAATTCTTCAAGGAATTTCTCGACAGAACAGAAGGAGTAACTATGAGGAAACTTTCCCGTTTAGATTTGAAAGCGCGTGGATTGCTCTTGAAAATTCTTGAAAATGGATGCAGCAGAATACTGCGCGCCTTTCTGCACGAGTCAAGCAGGTGCGATCCAAATGCAGATTGGATCTCTGCCTACTATTAACTGAGTGAAAGCTAATAATTCTTGGGAATAAATTGATATTGTTAACAAGAAAGCCAACGACCTTGCTGCAGTGGTAACACCGGTCCCCGTCAGATCACCAAAGTTAAGCGATGTCGGGCTGTGCTAGCACTTGGATGGGTGACCATCCAGTCTGCCGAGCGCTGTTGGCAAGCGGCGTGCACCCAGTCCTTGTGAGGCAAGCTGAGGAGTTACTTGATTGAGAAGGAGCGGCTCCGGTCTCGTAAAGTGACATACGGCCGGGAGAGCGGTGTGCTGACCACATGCCCCTCCATATTCGTATCCAGTGACGCCTATGGGCTGAGGATGACCCGGCGGCCGGTCGGTCCCTCCCAAGGTCTGTTCTGACGGAGTTTTTAGTTAGTAAGAAACGGCATTAAGGAATATGCCAACATCAGAATACTCAGACTCATAAACAGGGTCAACAAGCGGTTCGCGAATTTGCACCACTTATTGCCCGAACTGCCTGTTTCTGAGCCAAAAATACCCTTCGAGAATGGTAAGAGTTACCCAAAAATACAGTAACATGCGTCATAAGCGAATGAAAATAAACAAAGTAGACTACTTTTCGTTTCGAACTTTCTTCAGATACTTTTCTAATAGTAAAAATGGCAGCATTAAGTCTTTGAACGAGATCCTGTACATGGGCTTTCTACGATAGTTTATTATCTATCTGAACTCCTAGAATTAACACTACATGAAGTGTGAAGAAGTTTGCTTGGCGTCAAATACTTAATTGTTTTTTTAGATACAGCACTTGTCATGTAAGTGTGTGTCTTTTACCTCATACATCTCCCAGCAGTCATCAAATGCAAAAGTCGACAGTCAGTCACTATATTAAGGGGACTAGTGCGTGAATACCAGGGGAAACCTTGAAAAAATTATCAGTTTTCTAAATAGTGTAACTCAAAAAATAAGATTTGCAAGCCCATATAATGCTTACCATCTTTTAATACATATTTTGGGAATATTTTTATGTACGAACCACAGCTTTAGCTCTCACACTTTTTTAAAATTGAGTTTTTTTTTGTTGCAAGTGAAATAAACCATGCTAATTATATATGTACATCATAGGTAAACATTACTCAAAATACAAACAAAGTAGAAGGTTTCTTAACATTGTTATCTTTAAAGCAGACTAATGGAAAGGTGGTGTTGTCATAAACTGTGGTACAAAAAAATTTTAACTATGATTATCAAAAATTTTGCAAACAAATTCATGGTTTTTCTTCAAAAAAGTCACAGGAGTAGTCTACTTTTTAGTTAAGGATGTTTTAAGACAGCATACAAAATTTTAGCTCTGTATCTTAAATAGTTTTTAGCCAAAATGTACCAGAACATGAAATAATTTAACTTTCGGAAAATTCAAGTTAAAATTAAAACTTGCTTTTTCTATTAAACTTGCATGGCACTAATGCATCTCAGGTCCATATTCACCTTGTTTCCTGTGTTGTTCTTCCTCCCTTTTCTTTTTCACACTTCTTATTCTTGGTTGTTTGGTGGTTTCCAACACTGATTTTTCTACTTCGAAGTGTCTCTTTCTGTCAGTGGCTGTTAGAGCTCTATGCATATTTAGTCCACCAGGCGCTCCCATCGGTTCCATAACATTAAGCTTTGACACTGCACAGAACAGCATCTGGAACACCTATTTTCAAAGTATTTAGTCTTATAGAACAGTTTTTGGTATCTGTTCCCATACACATTTGCTGTAACTTTCATTTGGATTTTGAGAGCCGGCCGGAGTGGCCGTGCGGTTATAGGCGCTACAGTCTGGAACCGCGTGACCGCTACGTTCGCAGATTCGAATCCTGCTTCGGGCATGGATGTGTGTAATGTCCTTAGGTTAGTTAGATTTAAGTAGTTCTAAGTTCTAGGGGACTGATGACCACAGTAGTTAAGTCCCATAGTGCTCAGAGCCATTTGAACCATTTTTTTTTTGGATTTTGAGTCCTACCATGTAAACATTTTTCTAATAATCTTGTGTCACTAAGATCCCTATATGTACGTTTTATGACTTCCATCGCAGCAAATGGCTAAGAATGTTTATGGTTGTAGGTCTCACCTTGAGTAACAGCCCTCTGGTAGCCACACCATGAATCACTGCCAGGTGAGCGGAGTGCATGACATGGGTTGTCATCTGGGAGGATTGATGAAAGAAGGTAGCCCATACTGCCTTTTTTATTCCCTCAACATCATTTTGATTTTGTCTTATGGCTTGTCCATAATAATACTGCAACATGTCTATTTCTTCGTCTGTAAGCTGACCACGTTCACTAATGCACTTACCGTCAGCTAATGTCTTTCTCTTCAAATCACTCTTCAAGTTTCTCAGTTTTGTACCTAACCTTTTAGCCAAATACTGCAACATGTCTATTTCTTCGTCTGTAAGCTGACCACGTTCACTAATGCACTTACCGTCAGTTAATGTCTTTCTCTTCAAATCCCTCTTCAAGTTTCTCAGTTTTGTACCCAACCTTTTCTGGACATGTCAATACATACATTTTTTTCAATTTTTGTGTCACATAAGGTTTGGATTGACAAACATTTTGGTACCGTTTCGAGTCTCCACCTCCTAGGTAGGATGTATACACCACACCATATTTCTCCACTGTCC
Source organism: Schistocerca americana (assembly GCF_021461395.2). Taxonomy (NCBI): domain Eukaryota; kingdom Metazoa; phylum Arthropoda; class Insecta; order Orthoptera; family Acrididae; genus Schistocerca; species Schistocerca americana. The sequence goes on from NC_060121.1 coordinate 607,360,857, forward strand.
TGTGAAATATCTTCACAACACCTTCAGATTCCATACCTCCAATATAACCACTAAATTAATCAAACATTTATGATTTTCAGTTCCACTATTACAGCCATGACCATACATTCCAAGTCAATGCATTTGCCTTTGTCCAAGGAGGCAGCTATCATTACACCGTTTAGGTAACTATGGCCTCTTCATTGCCGGGATGCATCCAGGGCTGCAGATACATGTATTGCTGTCATTCATGTCTACTCTTTCCTGAACAGCATTTTTGCTACTTCTTCTAAAGTCTGTAGAATAATTTCATTGTATCTGTCAAACCTTGTATGGGATGTAAGTTCAAAGGACCACAGAAAATTTGAATTTGTACACTTCTGTACCCTTTGGCTGTACACCTCATAGCATAAGCAAGTTTAATATTTTTGTTATACACTCCCTGTTTAGTTACGCCACAAGTATAACCACATTCGCTTAAATCACAAAAATTGCAAACAATTTTGATTTTGATGGGCAACTTCTTGTAGCACATATCTCTCAACTACCTTCACACCACTATTGCCATATTATTTGCATTGCAAACCTTTACTTATTAGCTCAGATAGAGCAGAGGGTTCAACAATAACACAACCTGAATTAATAGTTGGCGTTCTATATTATCAGCATTAATACTGTCAAGCCTATTGTCCAAAATATTTCAGTTTTAGCTTCGAAGACTTGGAATAGCTGAAGCTGATTCAAGTGTTGTATCACGTTGTATTTCAGTATTAGCAGAGTGAATCCGTTTGGTGAACAGATTTCCATAACATTTACGTTTTTTGACACTTCGCTGCAAAAAAAATATTCGCGCCAAAACAACAGCAATGAATGACTAAACTCTCTGTATAAACAAAAGATAAGCAAATGTGAACTTTCGCAGGTTAGCCAACTTAAGGGACTAAAAAGTCATAAAACGAAACAAATGAGAGCAAAACATTATTTTTAACAGAGCTGACTGTGTGCCATGGGGATGTCTTGCTGTGTGCAGCCACTTTTAAATTCCTCTAATTTTGGTACTTTCTGTGGTCCATTTTCCTGGAAATAATCTTTTACTCGTTCAGAAAACTACAGAGAATTTTTTAAAAACAAAAATTAAAAAATCGATTTTTTGACAGTTATCCACGCACGAGTCCCATTAAGCATACATCCTGGCCAGAGCCGCACCATAAACTTGAAAACAGTCGCTTGACATAAACCAGTCGTCTGAAAACATAGATTACAATAGCTTTTAATGGTGTCACGATGCCAGTCTTTAAATACTTTGAAGTTGTGTAGCGCTGTCTACAGAAAACATTTATTCTTTACTTGTTCCAAACTGCAATTCATGTTTATTTCTGGTGATGATTCCCAAGTTCGACATTGGATCTGTCTGCATCAGAGCCGGCCACGGCGTGCCAAACGGCTCGCGTGCTTGGTATGTGAGCCGTTTGGCCTGTCTGCTTTTCTCGACCCTTCTCGTAAGTATTCGGTACTGCGTGACATTTCGTTTAGTATTGCGGTGCGGTATTTTTTGGTCGGCACAACCATCTTCAATTCGGCAGAATCGTGATGTCAGCGCTGTTTACGCCTCGCTATTTGTTCTTTGTATGAAGGGCATTCATAGGTCCACTGGTTGTTTGCACAAAAGGAGGCACTCGAGCGATCTATCGTCATGGGCTTTTAAAACTGAAGGGGAATGACAGAAGAGAGAGGCGGGAATTCTTAACATATATACACTACTGGCCATTAAAATTGCTTCACCAAGAAGAAATGCAGATGATAAACGGGTATTCATTGGACAAATATATTATACTAGAACTGACATCTGATTACATTTTCACGCAATTTGGGTGCACAGAGCCTGAGAAATCAGTACCCAGAAAAACCACCTCTGGCGGCCGTAATAACGGTCTTGATAAGCCTGGGCATTGAGTCAAACAGAGCTTGGATGACGTGTACAGGTACGCCCATGCAGCTTCAACACGATACCACAGTTCATCAAGAGTAGCGACTGGCGTATTGTGACGAGCCAGTTGCTCGGCCACCATTGACGAGACGTTTTCAATTGTTGAGAGATCTGGAGAATGTGCTGTCCAGGGCAGCAGTCGAACATTTTCTGTATCCAGAAAGGGCCGTACAGGACCAGCAACATGCGGCCGTGCATTATCCTGCTGAAATGTTGTGTTTCACAGGGATCGAATGAAGGGTAAAGCCACGGGTCGTAACACATCAGAAATGTAACGTCCACTGTTCAGAGTGCCGTCAGTGCGAACAAGAGGTGACCGAGACGTATAACCAATGGCACTCCAAACCATCACGCCGAGTGATACGCCAGTATGGCGATGACGAATACACGCTTCCAATGTGCGTTCACCACGATGTCGCCAAACACGGATGCGACCATCATGATGCTGTAAACAGAACCTGCATTCATCCGAAAAAATGACGTTTTGCCATTCGTGCACCCAGGTTCGTCGTTGAGTACACCATCGCAGGCGCTCCTGTCTGTGATGCAGCGTCAAGTGTAACCGCCGCCATGGTCTCCGAGCTGATAGTCCATGCTGCTGCAGACGTCGTCGAACTGTTCGTGCAGATGGTTGTTGTCTTGCAATCGTCCCCATCTGTTGACTTAGGGATTGAGACGTGGAGGCACGATCTGTTACATGCTTGTCATCTCGACTGGTAGTCATACGAGGCTGTTGGGATCCAGCACGGCGTTTCGTATTACCCTCCTGAACCCACCGATTCCATATTCTGCTAACAGTCATTGGATCTCGACCAACGCGAGCAGCAATGTCGCGATACGATAAACCGCAATCGCGATAGGCTACAATCCGACCTTTATCAAAGTCGGAAACGTGATGGTACGCATTTCTCCTCCATACACGTGTTATCGCAACAACGTTTCACCAGGCAACGCTGGTCAACTGCTGTGTGTATGAGAAATCGGTTGGAAACTTTTCTCATGTCAGCACGTTGTAGGTGTCGCCACAGGCGCCAACCTTGTGTGAATGCTCTGAAAAGCTAGTCATTTGCATATCACAGCATCATCTTCCTGTCGGCTAAATGTCGCGTCTGTAGCACGTCATCTTCGTGGTGTAGCAATTTTAATGGCGAGTAGTGTATTATACAGTCGCATATTCGACGAATACTGCAAATTTTCTCTGAAGGTACATTACAATACCGTGCAGTTAGACTTTAGAGATTTAATTAAGAATTAAGGAGCGAAACATTGCAATGATGGCGAAATGGGATTCATTTTTTCGTATATCTAGAAGCAGTTTGTATTAAACTTAAAGGCATGAAACACGTGAAGAAACTGATGTTACGAATAGCAAAATGTCTAAAGTCGCACGCATTGTTTCACTGTCAGTTGCAACAGTTTTCGATGGAAGTGAACGGAAGAGTATGGAGACTATATTGCTTAAGTCGAGGAGCACGCCTTGAACGATTTTTCGAATTAAAACCGCTGTTGTTGAATCTATCAAGGAAAAAGGGCTTTACGTACGAAAATTGAAACATCCGGAATGGACTGCAGACCTCGTATTTCAAGTGGCCGTGACTGCACACTGCACGCAGTAATAAACTGCAAAGCGAGAAACAACTAATTTCTGATATGTTGGGGATGCGTTAAAAAGAAAATCTCGTTATGGAAGGGCCAAAGTATGACAAAAAAACTCGCTTAATTTCCCTCATTTTACTGGCGTGAAGGAAAACGCGAGTTTGAAGAATTCATTGTCGCTCTGAAAGAATTGCAAAGACAGTTTACTAAACGTTTTGAGAACACTGCCAATCTTACATCTGTTTTCGAGACCGTTTCTTATTTCAGCTGAAAGCGCCTCTGTAGTGAATGTGCAGATTGATCTGTAATGTAATTCCCGTCTCACAGACAAATCCTTTTACCTTGAAATTGTCCAGGACGTCTACATTGTTTTCCTCAGGTAGCGTCTCCACGTCTCCATAATTTGGTTACAAAAGTGCTACACTATTTTAATCAACGTAAGTGTGTGAAAGATATTTTTTCGGTTATGAAGTCACGATTACACTGTAACCTGAGAGCGAAAATCTGTGGAATTGACTGCGTCTGTCCACAGGTCGACAGTTTGTACCAGATAAATGTTATATTTTGTCTTTTGCACGCCAAAAATAATGAAATAATACTGAAAATGTGTTTTGTTTGTGGTCCATGTTGTAGAGAAATGTGAAACATAAAACCAAGTCGTATGTTGTGCGACTGCATTGCCACTTAAACGTGGCGCGTTTACGGTTTCCCCGTCCTTCATGTTCAGACAACGTGCCGTCGCGGTTGGGGATGTTTGCAGCTGGGCTGAGCGCTTTGTGACCATTCTGCCAGGGCATGGTTCGCGAGCTGAATTCTTGGTCGCCCCCGGTCTACAGCATTAAATGAGTAGATTACTTTTTGACGATGTGAGTCGCAACTGCATGTTATCACATGGCAATAAGAGTGAATAATAGTGAATGATGAAGTGGATATTTTTATTTAAGCCAGAAGCACGACGATGTTTCCTAGCAGAGACCAGCATTTTCCAAGACGACAATGTCCCATTTACAAATCACATCGGGGTGGAGATCCCAGGCGGACTCGGCAGAGACGCATACCTGGCGCCATGTGCCCACCGGCGGGTACAAGCTCCACTGTCTTTAGTACAATATATTTTTGGACTGTGTGTGTTCGTAATACTGTCACAGTTACATACAGCGTGTTGAAACATGCATCAACGTGGCCTGTTAACGTGTACTTGGGTCGGCGTGGTTTAGCTGTGGTCGCAGTTCTAGCTTCTTACAGTGCCTCTCGCTGTAGATTTCTTGCAGACCATTGCAATCACCATCACCAATACAATAATTGCCATTGTCCCTGTTATCGCTATTAGTTATGTCCACAAACGCATCTTCTTCGTCAGACAACTTCGATAATGCTGGATCAACGAAATCAAAATCTGATTCTTCCAACATCCCCAGCAATTCTTCAACAGTGTAACAAGTCGCTTTTCGACATTGACGCTGTCGTGCCGACCCACTGGATCCACTTGAGCTAAAACCATGTACGTCCGTATTATCATAACTCAAATCTGACTGCTCGTACAAAAATATAAATTAACAGTTAACTTTATAATGGATGTTGTGCGACTCTGACATTCCGTAAGAATTAATAATAAAACCTCTGTTCAGGATAAAGTTTCAAATTAAAAAGAAAATCAAAACGTTGACCATGATTGTGTACTTGATTTCCTGTACGCTGGCGTCAGCAAAATCAAGTATTGCAAATTAATGCACAGTACCGCACTATACAAGGTATTAAGCACAATCGAGTGTGTGTCGGCTGGCGGCCTAGAAGGCAGTCAACGTGTTAAGCACTGTTTAACACCTGTGTCCAAGTATTGGGCAAAGAATACATTCAGAATATTCTAAGTCATTATCGCTAACGGTACCATATTCCTGACAGCATCACGAATGCTTCAAATGCCTAATAATAGAGCATAATGAATTTGATGAAGACACAAGAAAGCTCATTTATGAAGGCCAAATTGTGAAAGAAATACACGAGAATTTACGAGATCAAGGGATACACCGAACTCTGGATCGTTTAAAGAAGTACGGCACGTGGAAAGGAATGAAGAGATATGTCGAGGAGTGCATCAGAATGTGTGACAAATGCCAACAAGATACACTCGTGGGGAAAAAAATCACAACACCAAGAAGGAGTTATGCGACATAAACAAAAGTTGGTAGACGTGTTCTACAACTCAAAGATGACGTTTATTAAAATTTGGCGCCAGTCGCATAAGAGTGGCACTATTACCGCCACTATGGGGATGGAAATCTGGTTTTGTTTTTATTGCACACTATAAAGGTTGTGTTTGTTAATTACTTTTGAGATTGGACGTGATGAGTTGATCGTCAAGAATGCCTTGAAGGCGGCAAGTACGTCATTATCAGCACCTCAGTGAGTTAGAATAGGGCCGTGTAATAAGGCTACGAGAAGCTGGATGTTCCTTTTGCAATATTGTAGAAAGGTTTGGCAGGAACGTAGCCACTGTACATGGTTGCTGACAGTGGTGGTCACGAGAATGTACGATCACCAAAAGACGGCTCGCACAGCCACGTGGCACTACCGAGCAGCTGTTGGCACCACAGTGACACACCAAACTGTTACAAATCGCTTACTTCAAGGACAGCTCCGAGCCAGACGCCTTCTAGCGTGCATTCTGCTGACCCCAAACCAACGCCACCGCGGTTTGCCACCTCAGTAGTGGTTCTCCCTCGGTGCCGTCGATGGCCGTTTCGTGGTTAGAAGGGGCCAGCTGAGGGCCTGCAAACAACCTGTCTGTGTGAGAGACACACTGCACCTACACGTGGAGTTATGATCTGGGGTGCGATTTCGTATGAAGGCAGGGGCACTGTGATGGTTATCCCACGCATCCTGACTGCAAATTTGTACGTCAGTCTGGTGATTCGACCTTTTGTACTGCCATTCATGAAGAGCACTGCAGGAGGGTTTTCCCAACAGGACAATACTCCCCCATATACCGCTGTTTTATCCCAACATGTTCTACAGAGAGCCGACATGTTGCCTTGGCGTGCTCAATCACCAGATGTGTCTCCCATCGTGCACCTATGGGACATCATGGGACGACAACTTAAGCGTCAGCCATCAAACAGCATTAACCGTCCCTATACTGACCGACCAAGTGGATGGTTCAAATGGCTCTGAGCACTATGGGACTTAACATCTGAGGTCATCAGCCCCCTAGAACTTAGAACTACTTAAACCTAACTAACCTAAGGACATCACACACATCCATGCCCGACCAGGATTCGAACATGCGACCGTAGCGGTCGCGCGGTTCCAGACTGAAGCGCCTAGAACCGCTCGGCCACTCCGGCCGGCCAACCTAGTGGAACAGGCATGGAACTCCATCCCACAAACTGTCATGTGGTACCTGCACAACACAATACATGCACGTTTGCATGCTTGCTTTCAACATTCTAGTGGTTACACCGGTCAGTAATGTATCAACATTTCACTTTTCAATGGCTTATCTCGCACTTAAATTAATCTGCGGTCTTGCAACGTTGATGACTCAAATATGTTACCTACACAAATGTGTTCCCGAAATTCCATTACTCTACATTAACTTTTTTTTGGTGTTGCGATATTTTTCCGTTCGTTTAAATTTACCCAGAACAAGACAAAAATGCCATTAGTGATAACGGACACTACAGAAACCTTTTTTTGACAAATGTTGTATGTACATTGTTAGACGCAACATCAAAAGGCACCAGATATAACTCAACATTTTATGACGGTTTGAGTACATTTATAGCAGCAGTCCCTCTATAGAGGCAAGATGCTGACACCATTGCAAAAAATTCACAGGAGGAATGGTTTTACGGAATGTTATTCCAGAGTGGTACCTCAGCTGCAAAACAAGGTAACATGTTCCATTGCCTTGTTACTCATTTTCGTTGAGGTGCCCTCATTTCTCTGATAGTCGAATGTACACTACTGGCCATTAAAATTGCTACACCACGAAGATGACGTGCTGCAGACGCGAAATGTAACCGACAGGAAGAAGATGCTGTGATATGCAAATGATTAGCTTTTCAGAGTATTCACACAAGGCTGGCGCCGGTGGCGACACCTACGACGTGCTGACATGAGGAAAGTTTCTAACCGATTTTCATACACAAACAGCAGTTGACCGGCGTTGCCTGGTGAAACGTTGTTGTGATGCCTCGTGTAAGGAGGAGAAATGCGTACCATCACGTTTCCGACTTTGATAAAGGTCGGATTGTAGCCTATCGCGATTGCGGTTTATCGTATCGCGACATTGCTGCTCGCGTTGGTCGAGATTCAATGACTATTAGCAGAATATGGAATCGGAAGGTAATGCGGAATGCCGTGCTGGATCTCAGCGGCCTCGTATCACTCGCAGTCGAGATGACAGGCATCTTATCCGCATGGCTGTAACGGATCGTGCAGCCACGTTTCTATCCCTGAGTCAACAGATGGGGACGTTTGCAAGACAACAACCATCTGCACGAACAGTTCGACGACGTTTGCAGCAGCATGGACTATCAGCTCGGAGACCATGGCTGCGGTTAGCCTTGACGCTGCATCACAGACAGGAGTGCCTGCTATGGTGTACTCAACGACAAACCTGGGTGCACGAATGGCAAAACGTCATTATTCGGATAAATCCAGGTTCTGTTTACAACATCATGATGGTCGCATCCGTGTTTGGTGACATGGCGGTGAACGCACATTGGAAGCGTGTATTCGTCATTGCCATACTGGCGTATCTCCCAGCGTGATGGTATGAGGTGCCATTGGTTATACGTCTCGGTCTCCTCTTGTTCGCATTGACGGCACTTTGGACAGTGAACGTTACATTTCAGATGTGTTACGACCGGTGGCTCCACCCTTCATTCGATCCCTGCGAAACCGTACATTTCAGCAGGATAATGCACGACCGAATGTTGCAGGTCCTGTACGGGCCTTTCTGGATACAGAAAATGTTCGACTACTGCCCTGACCAGCACATTCTCCAGATCCCTCACCAATTGAAAACGTCTGGTCAATGATGGCCGAGCAACTGGCTCGTCACAATACACCAGTCACTACTCTCGATGAACTGTGGTATCGTGTTGAAGCTGCATGGGCGGCTGTATCTATACACGCCATCCAAGCTTTGTTTGACTCAATGCCCAGGCGTATCAAGACCGTTATCACGGCCCCCAGAGGTGGTTGTTCTGGGTACTGATTTCTCAGGATCTATGCACCCAAATTGCGTGAAAATGTAATCAGATGTCAGTTCTAGTATACTATATTTGTCCAATGAATACCCGTTTATCATCTGCATTTCTTCTTGGTGTAGCAATTTTAATGGCCAGTACTGTATTTAGATTGCATAGATGTCAATAGGAGACGGATATTTGAAGACTGCGTGTCATTTGTGGGGGGTCTAGGAATGGTGTGGCGCAGCGGCTTGTAGCACTAGAGTTGGTGAACCGGCCAGGTTCCGTGGAGTGTAGCGGTGCTGCAGGGTCCGGCAGCTGCTGGCCCATTCCCGCTACAGGATGCGCTCGACAGCCAACGGCACCTGCCTAGTAGGTCACGCAGCAGACGCACTCTCCTTGTGACTCTTACCTATACTGCTTCATTCCGCTACCGGTACCTGTTTCCTTCGTGTCGTTATTCCGTTTACGAGTTCGCACATGACGAGGGTTCATTCGTTCTGGATTAAGCCATTTTTTTGACCCGTGTATTCTTAATACTAATAGAATATCGATCTATGCTTAAGTATGTTAGATTTCATGTTTTCTAAAATTACAGAAAATTCAGGGGAAAAAACTACAAAATGTTTTGTGAAATTAGTTGTCTAAAAGTAGAAAATAAAATAGACTGGAAAAACGTTTGACGCGCTCTTGAATGATGCTCGAAATTTTGTACTGCAAATGAGCTGCCTATTGAGAATTTAAAAGTTAATATTTAACTTAGAACCTTAAAATTTTAAAACGTCCTAGAGGATATTTGTGTGGCAGAATTTCTCTCAGTGGTCTCTTTACGTCACTAACTTATGAGAATCTCAGTTGCTGTACATGTCTACAGTCCTGATGTACACGTTGTTCCTGATATACATGACATTCGAGGAGGAATGACCAATATTCAGGGAGATGGCAGGAAAGATCATTCGAGGCAAAAAAAACGTCTAACGAGCATGGGGCTCTAAAATGTGTACCTTAAGAGCTATGAGCATTCCTTCATCTTCGATACGGCAAAACAAATCTCTTCTACTGTGAGTTCTTTATTTCCGTATTTTCAGAGATAATAATGTAGACCAAAACGAGAAAAAATTGTCTAGTAAACATGGGCTCTAAAATGCATATCTTACGAGTTATGAGCACTCGTTCAGTAGTAAGAGAGGTGTTTCACAGTAGCGAAGAGGAACAAGTGCTAGTAGGTCTTAATGCACGCATTTTAGAGCCAATGGTTACTATTCAGTTTTTCTTGTTTTTGTCCATACTACCACCTCTCAGAATATGGACTACTTTTTTTAAACATCCTGCAGAAATTCCTAAATCCAGAACCCTCATCAAGTGCGAACTCGTAAACGGAATAACGTCATGAAAGAGACAGATACCGTTAGAGAAATGAGGCATTATAGATGGGAACCACACGGAGAGTATCTCTGTCGCCTGACCTACTAGGCAGCTGACCACATAGCCATTTAATCTAAGCTCGGACTGAACGATCGGTTTGTTAATCATATTAAAGTTGTTCTGACAGTTTTCATCTACTGATTGAGTATGGGTTATGTTTTTGAAGTGAAAGTGCAGAACCAGCCCATAATTTTCCTAAACGGATACGAATAACCGTCTAAAATTCAAACGCAAGGTGGCCGGAGCTCCACTGGTCGTCCGATCGTAGGGCACCTTCCTGTGCCTCGAGCTGGAGTGCTGCTCTTTAACTATACGAGCAGATGGCGTGTATGAAAAAAAGGATAGAAGCAACGCCACAAAAAATTTCATTTGTGGAAATCAAGTTGTCTCAAATCATCATCATCATCATCAACAACAACATCCATTTGACATCCTCTGCTGGATGAAAGCCGTGCCTTACAGTCTACTTAACAACAGACTGGAGACCCTGAAGCAGATGAAGTGACGCAATACTGCTACCTTAGAAGGAAAATAACATGCGACGGATTAAGCAAAGAGGGCATAAAAAGCAGACCAGCTCTGACAAAGAGGGCATTCCTGGCCAAAAGAAATATACTCGTTTCCAACATCGCTATTAATTTGCCGAAGAATTTTCTGACAGTGTACTTTTGGAGCATAACATTGTAAGGAAATGAATCATCGACTGTGGTAAAAACCGGAAAAAGAAGAGAGTCGAAGCGCCAGCCGCGGTGGCCGAGCGCTTCAATCCGTAACCGAGTGGCTGCTAAGGTCGCAGGTTCGAATCCTGCTTCGGGCATGGATGTGTGTGATGTCCTTAGGTTAGTTAGGTTTAAGTAGTTCTAAGTTCTAGGGGACTGATGACCTCAGATGTTAAATCCCATAGTGCTCAGAGCCATTTGAACCATTTGAAGAGTCGAAGCATTTGAGATATGGTGCCACAGAAGGATTTTGAAAATTAGGTCGGCTGTTAAGAAAAGAAATGAAGAGAATACGAGCAGAATAGGCGAGGAGAGGAACCTATGTAAAGTATTGACAAGAAGGAACATGATGGAAAGTATGTACACTCCTGGAAATGGAAAAAAGAACACAATGACACCGGTGTGTCAGACCCACCATACTTGCTCCGGACACTGCGAGAGGGCTCTACAAGCAATGATCACACGCACGGCACAGCGGACACACCAGGAACCGCGGTGTTGGCCGTCGAATGGCGCTAGCTGCGCAGCATTTGTGCACCGCCGCCGTCAGTGTCAGCCAGTTTGCCGTGGCATACGGAGCTCCATCGCAGTCTTTAACACTGGCAGCATGCCGCGACAGCGTGGACGTGAACCGTATGTGCAGTTGACGGACTTTGAGCGAGGGCGTATAGTGGGCATGCGGGAGGCCGGGTGGACGTACCGCCGAATTGCTCAACACGTGGGGCGTGAGGTCTCCACAGTACATCGATGTTGTCGCCAGTGGTCGGCGGAAGGTGCACGTGCCCGTCGACCTGGGACCGGACCGCAGCGACGCACGGATGCACGCCAAGACCGTAGGATCCTACGCAGTGCCGTAGGGGACCGCACCGCCACTTCCCAGCAAATTAGGGACACTGTTGCTCCTGGGGTATCGGCGAGGACCATTCGCAACCGTCTCCATGAAGCAGGGCTACGGTCCCGCACACCGTTAGGCCGTCTTCCGCTCACGCCCCTACATCGTGCAGCCCGCCTCCAGTGGTGTCGCGACAGGCGTGAATGGAGGGACGAATGGAGACGTGTCGTCTTCAGCGATGAGAGTCGCTTCTGCCTTGGTGCCAATGATGGTCGTATGCGTGTTTGGCGCCGTGCAGGTGAGCGTCACAATCAGGACTGCATACGATCGAGGCACACAGGGCCAACACCCGGCATCATGGTGTGGGGAGCGATCCCCTACACTGGCCATACACCACTGGTGATCGTCGAGGGGACACTGAATAGTGCACGGTACATCCAAACCGTCATCGAACCCATCGTTCTACCATTCCTAGACCGGCAAGGGAACTTGCTGTTCCAACAGGACAATGCACGTCCGCATGTATCCCGTGCCACCCAATGTGCTCTAGAAGGTGTAAGTCAACTACCCTGGCCAGCAAGATCTCCGGATCTGTCCCCCATTGAGCATGTTTGGGACTGGATGAAGCGTCGTCTCACGCGGTCTGCACGTCCAGCACGAACGCTGGTCCAACTGAGGCGCCAGGTGGAAATGGTATGGCAAGCCGTTCCACAGGACTACATCCAGCATCTCTACGATCGTCACCATGGGAGAATAGCAGCCTGCATTGCTGCGAAAGGTGGATATACACTGTACTAGTGCCGACATTGTGCATGCTCTGTTGCCTGTGTCTATGTGCCTGTGGATCTGTCAGTGTGATCATGTGATGTATCTGACCCCAGGAATGTGTCAATAAAGTTTCCCCTTCCTGGGACAATGAATTCACGGTGTTCTTATTTCAATTTCCAGGAGTGTATGTCATTAAGACATGTAAAGGAATAACTTTCATGGTACTTGAGAGAGCCGTAAAAGTTAAAAACTGTAGGGGAAGAGAGACGCTGGAATATTTCCAACAAATAATATGTTGGGTGCAAGTGGTAGTCTGCGATGAAGAGGTTAGCACAGGAGAGGAAGTCGTGGCGGGCCACATCAAAGAAGTGAGAAGACTGATTACTTCACTTTTACTTTTCGGCGATCAGGCCCAACGGACCGCGTCCTGCTACAGGTATCCTTCTCCACTGCCTTGTATCCATCTCCGCCATTCGCCATCCGTCCACATTTATCGCTGACTGTTGCAGGTCTTCAAGGAGGCCAGCCCTCCACCTCTTCCTTGGCCTTAAAAAAAAATGGCTCTGAGCACTATGGGACTTAACTGCAGAGGTCATCAGTCCCCTAGAACTTAGAACTACTGAAACCTAACTAACCTAAGAACATCACACACATCCATGCCCGAGGCAGGATTCGAACCTGCGACGTAGCGGTCGCGCGGTACCAGACTGAAGCTCGTAGAACCGCTCTGCCACTCCGGCCGGCCCTTGGTCTTCCTGTGAGATTGAAAGCCAGAAGCTTCCGTGGCCAGCTGTCGTCTTCCATCCGAGCTAAAGTCCAGCCCACTGCAGTCGTCACATCTTATGATCCTTGCTGTAGTGGCTTCTCGGTACAGTTCGTCTAGCTCATGGTTGTGTCCGATTCATCGTTCACCTGTGTTTGCGTCCGACACCAGACCAACGATTTCCGCGGCACTTTTTTCTCAAATACGAAAAGTTTATGAAAGTCCTGCTTTCGTATACTCCACGTTTCGCAGCCGTATAGTACCATGTGTTGGATCAGCGTTTTATATACATACACTCCATACACGGCTACAGTCCATACAAATACTTTCAGAAACGACTTCCTGATACTTAAATCTATACTCGATGTTAACAAATTTCTCTTCTTCAGAAACGCTTTCCTTTCTTGAACTGTGCCAAGAGAGACAATTGAACTGAAGCAGTTTTGCTAGGCTGTAGAAGGATCCGTTTCCTGCCTGCCTGCTGGCGTTGATCTCTATTTCGTATGACTTCTCCGTGAAAAGCGCTCCCTGGTATTTAAATTCGAGTTCTCTCTTGTACAACCGGTCTCCCACCAGCCGTGACTGTGGTTGTTCGGTATCCTAACCTCGTCGACGAGTTATAACGAGGTAATTCGCCTTGGCTTCGTTGACGAATAGCCCGAATTTGCTGTCAGCTATCTCTAGTGTCCTGGTCATTTGTTTGAATTCTTCTTCAGAGCTGCTGATTAAGCAGGTATCATCTGCGTAGACTAGATATGCCAGGTTCTTCCCCTCAACTTGGATCCCTTCAAAGTTCTGTTTAAAAGCCTCACGTATGATATTCTCAGGGACAAAACTGAACAGGGTAGCAGATAAACCACCGTCTTGCCTGAGACCCATTACAATATAAAAGTCACCTGTTGGTTTTCCATCTTCACCTTACCACGTGTTTCATTCAGGAAGATCTTTATCAGGTTGATGATATTCTGTGGCACCATAAACTCTTTTAGAAAACTGAACAGGCTCTTGTGGTGTATGCAATCATAGGTCGTCTTGAAATCTACAAACAAAATATGTAGTTCTTTACCGCTTTCTCTCAGGTCTACAGTGAGCTGTCGGAGAACGAAGAGAAGTGTCAGGTATACCCATCCATTGTGTCTTAACGGATTTCCAGCTTCATTTACTCACCGGCTGTATATGTGTATATGGGTATTGAACCGGAGACCTAGAAACGACGGAGAGGCTTTGTCCCGCCGTAGCCCTCAGTGGTCCACAACCCCACCACCGTCCCATACCGAACCCAGGGTTATTGTGCGGTTCGGCCCCCAGTGGACTTTTTTATTTCCAAAGTTTAGAACCCTGTTGAAAGGACAAATATTTGCAAGAAACGGCGTTGGGAGCGGTGTATCAATTGTGGAGGAGAGTATTTCGAAGGAGACCATGCACTATAATTATAAGTAAGTGTAGAAAAATATTGTGGACCAAGTTCCGGAATTTTTTGAACAGACCTCATAAGGAATATTAGTATAGCTGAGATGGAATTATTAATTTTTTTCGAACATAAAGATATTTTCTTGAATTCATTGCATCAATACCTTCTGACTCTTTGACCAAATATTTAAATGGGCCCAAAGGAATGAAAGTCTAAACTGGTGTTCTTAAGCGCCAGATTATTGTCTACGTTATAACGCAGCCTCATCAGTTAGCGGAAGCATCGTAGGTTAGTGCATGGGTGGTTTTCTATTTATTATTCTCCGTCTAGCTAAGTCACAGGGTCGTAGAGCTGAAAAGAGTGTGTATTAAATGTTAATGGAAATGACAGAATTCATTAACCTTGATTCCCACTTTAATCCTAATGTCATGACAATCTGTAGAGTGTTACTATCCTACAAAGGCAAGATACGCTGATTGAATAAAATAGCAGTAAATTGCAAAATCAGACATATCTACAATTTTTTTTGAGTCGTCAGTCTTCTGACTGGTTTGATGCTGCCTACCACAAATGCCTCTCCTGCGCTAACCTCTTCGTCTCAGAGTAGCACTTGCATCTTACATGTTCAGTTACTTGTTGCATGTATCCCAATTATCTACCTTCCCCTATAGCTTTTACCCCCTACTGCTCACTACAGTACCATGGAAGTTACTCCCCGATGTCTTAACAGATGTTTGTCATCAAGTCCTTTCTTGTCAGTGTTTTCCATATGTGCCATTCCTCACCGATTCTGTAGAGACCCTCCTCATTTCTTATCAGTCCACCTAATTTTCAACATTCTTCTATAGTATCACATGTCAAACCTTTTCATTTCCTTCTGTTCCTGCAGTCTACAATTACAAATAATGAATAGTCCCAAGACGTGTTATATTGCTTGAGTCAGACACTATGTGTCTGTTTCTCGTAATGTGTCTCTCCTTGGGACTAAATATACTCATGCATTTTCAAGCACTTTCGTCAAAATATGTGGCACTCTTAGACTTGTTCTTATATTTTATTTCATGTACTCTCTTTACGTATGTATGGAAAACGACGTACTGCGCAGTGAAGTGTACAGGCTTAGAAAAATGGAAAAGGCACACGTTATCCATTCACTTCAAGGGCTAGGCGAAACTACAACACCTAAGCTAATGTAGCAGCAGTTTTTACTAAAGTCCCGTGGTTTAGTAACTCAGGTCTTCAATAACGACAGCGGAATTTCCCGCGAGTAAATAGTAATTACCACGTAGCTCACTGGAACCATGACGGACAGAATTCTTGTGTGGCTACAGCACTTCATTGCAACGTGAAATTTATTTTGAGCAACTTTTTGGTTCTATTTCATTCCAGTGCTGTCTTTTACCAGTCGACCTCTCTCTCCAGTACCGCACATTTCGACAACAGCGTTTGTTTTATCTCGCGAAACGTTCTTGTTTGCGTTCGTGTGCAGTTTTACTGACGGATTCAAGAGGTGATTTGGAAAAATTTCAAAGTCGTAAGATGACGGCGCGAAAGCCTGTTAAACTCTTTGGTTTGCAGTGTGTTAGAGTGGCATACACTGAAGCGCCAAAGAAACGCTCTTCTGAGTTTAAACGCTTCCGTTGGCTGTCAGACTCCCCAGACATGAACATTATTGAGCATAGCTGTGATGCCTTTGCAACGTGATATTAGGAAGAGATATCCACTCCCCCCTCCCGAACTCGTACGGATTTATGGACAGCGCTGCAGGATTCATGGTGTCAATTCTCTCCAGCACTACTTCAGACATTAGTCAAGTCTATGTCACGTCGTGTTGCAGTACTTCTGCGTGTTCGCTGGGGCCCTACACGACATTAGGAATGAGTGATTCCAATTTTGCTGGAAGTGGAAATACGGTGTAACATACAAGTCTCAAAGGTGACCAAAGTAAATACAGTTCTGATCTGCAGAGGCCAGTGAACGTTTCCGGCAGCCAGGACCTAATTCGAGCGCAATTAGTGATTAGTGATCGACCTTGGGGGGGGGGGGGGGTAAAGACTTTTTCAATGGTAGCGCACATACCCACAAACCACAGTGATGAATTACAGGAATTATCATAGACGCCACAGGTTCGCGAAAGTACGAAAAGACGTTGGCAATCATTGATGCGTCACTGGTGTCAAGTGACAAAGTTCTCAGTAGAGCCTATGATTTGAAAGTAGATTACCCGACGAAGAAGGTGAAGCACCGAGAAGGGGAGGATGAAACGAAACTTCACGGGTTGAAACGTTATGTGATGTTATTCCAGACATAATAATGTAGCCCGTTAACGCCAAATTTCGCCGCACGGTCATAACTGATATGTTCGTCGTTCGTACCACATTGATTTCTGCGGTTATTTCACGACGTGTTGCTTGTGTGCTAGCTAGCACTGACAACTTTACGCAAACGCCGCTGCTCTTTGTCGTTAAGTGAAGGCTGCCGGTGAGAAGTATACTCGCCACACTCTTGATCCTGTGGGTCTCGGATATTGAATACCCTAACAAAAAATTTTGACAGTATGAGCCCACTTACCAGTATGAAGTTGCACCCCGTACTGCATGGATGCATGCACTGACTCGGTTGGGAGTGATGTCATCAGGCCTTTGAATCGACTCTGGTGGCAAGATGCCCCTCAACTGTTGTAACTGGTCCTTGACATCACGGATGCTGGAACTGGGACGGAGTTGACGTTCCAGCTGGTACCACACATTTTCTGTCAGGATCTTGTTGACGACTAGAGTATCCTAACATCACACAGACAGTTCATAGGGACATGAGCCGCCTGTAGACGATCATTGTCCTATTGGAAAATGGCACCACGATACTGTCGCATGAATGGTCGCACATGAGGACGGAAGATGTCCGTGGCGTGCCGTTGTGCCGTCAGAGTTCCGTCAATCACTACCAGCCGTGACTTGAAGTCATACTTGATGGCTGCCCAGACCATGCCGTCAGGCGTAGCACCACTATGCCTAACCAAAAAATTGGAAGAAAGACCCTTTTCTCTGGTTGCCTTCATACTCTGATGATGATCATCCGAGGAAGTGCAGAATTGCGATTCATTGCTGAACGCGTGCGACGCCATTTATCAGCTGTCCATGCCTCTTGATCATGGCACCAATCCAGATGCAGACATTTAGGTTGTGATGTTAACGGCAGCCTACCTACAGAACAGTAATTCCGAATTCAGGCTACTACTAGTCTCTGACGAGTGATGGGGAATGATAAAAGTGGTTACAGGGAGTCCATTACTTCTTCTCGGACGGCAGGCTCAGATGCGAAGGGATTTCGATGCGCTTGGTGCCATGATGCGGCGATCCTTCCTTTTGGTTGTCAGGTTTACAGAAACCTTAATGATGAGTATGGCTGCCCTCCCGTTCTACATCTACATCTACATTTATACTCCGCAAGCCACCCAAAGGTGTGTGGCGGAGGGCATTTTACGTGCCACTGTCATTACCTCCCTTTCCTGTTCCAGTCGCGTATGGTTCGCGGGAAGAACGACTGTCTGAAAGCCTCCGTGCGCGCTCTAATCTCTCTAATTTTACATTCGTGATCTCTTCGGGAGGTATAAGTAGGGGGAAGCAATATATTCGATACCTCATCCAGAAACGCACCCTCTCGAAACCTGGCGAGCAATCTACACCGCGATGCAGAGCGCCTCTCTTGCAGAGTCTGCCACTTGAGTTTATTAAACATCTCCGTAACGCTATCACGGTTACCAAATAACCCTGTGACGAAACGCGCCGCTCTTCTTTGGATCTTCTCTATCTCCTCCGTCAAGCCGATCTGGTACGGATCCCACACTGATGAGCAATACTCAAGTATAGGTCGAACGAGAGTTTTGTAAGCCACCTCCTTTGTTGATGGACTACATTTTCTAAGCACTCTCCCAATGAATCTCAACCTGGTACCCGCCTTACCAACAATTAATTTTATATGATCATTCCACTTCAAATCGTTCCGCACGCATACTCCCAGATATTTTACAGAAGTAACTGCTACCAGTGTTTGTTCCGCTATCATATAATCATACAATAAAGGAGCCTTCCACGGACATCAGGCTAGGGTCACATCTGAATGCCTCACAAATCCAGTTAATACACGATTCGACCAGTTGGACAAAGAGACTCCTTTTAAACTCTGTCAGTTGCTGATAATACTGTCTCACACGAGCAAACGGCATCTTTGTGTCATTCACAGTGATCACTTAACATTGGTCTCCCTTGTACACCCTACCAGGCCTGGTAACAACACTAAACTCGAACAACGTTAATGCAATCTGGACACCGTTCTGTCACAGTGAACTGTACACACCAACCAATTGGTGCTTCACTTTTTTGTCAGGGGGGTTTTATCACTAATATCAAAAGAAGAGAATGATAGAATTTGAGACGTGATGTTACAGTATAATGTTGTAAATTAGGTGGACAGATAAAGTAAGACACGAGGTGTATCTCCATAGAATCGGCGGGGAAAGCGTACTAGGGAGAGCTGTAGAGAGTATAAAATGTCGTGGAAGAAAATGTTGAAATACATCAAACAAGTAATTGAGGACGCTGGGTGTTAAGAGCTGCTCTGGTTGTGAGGTGAAGTACCGAGGAAGGTGGCGCGGTGGTCAGCGTACTGGACTAGCATTCGGGGGACGACTATTCAAATGCTCTTCCGGCCATCGAGATTTAGGTTTTCCGTGAGTTTCCTAAATTACTCCAGGCAAATGCTCGATTTCCTTTCCAAACCTTTTGCAATCCGAGATTGGGCTCCGTCTATAATGACCTCATCGTCGACGCGATAGTAAAGTCTAATCTTGCTTCCTTTTGAGATGAAGAGGTGGGCACAGGGGAGGAAGTCGTGACGGGCTGCATCAAACCAGGGCTGCATCAAACCAATCAGAAGACTGGAAAGTAACGAAAAAGACGTATGCGTATAACTGGATTTATAAAAAATAAGGTGACAAGAGTGATGGGATACCTCCTGATATCGTGTTGGACCTCCTTCTGCCCAATGTAGTGCAGCAACTCGACGGACATGGACTCAACGAATTGTTGCAAGTACCCAACAGAAGATTAGATGGGTAGATCACATAACTAATGGGGAGGTATTGAATAGGATTGGGGAGAAGAGGAGTTTGTGGCACAACTTGACTAGAAGAAGGGATCGGTTGGTAGGACATGTTCTGAGGCATCAAGGGATCACCAATTTAGTATTGGAGGGCAGTGTGGATGTTAAAATTGTAGAGGGAGACCAAGGGATGAATACACTAAGCAGTTTCAGAAGGATGTAGGCTGCAGTACGTACTGGGAGATGAAGAAGCTTGCACAGAATAGAGTAGCATGGAGAGCTGCATCAAACCAGTCTCAGGACAGAAGACCACAACAATAACAACCCAACAGAAATACTGTGCCTTCCGGTCTCTGTAGCCATCCATAATGGCGAAAGTGTTACCGGTGCAAAATTTTGTGCCGGAAGAGCCGAAGACTGATTCGCAGTCTACATCTACATGATTACTTTGGAATTCAGAATTAAGTGCCTGGCAAAGAGTTCATCAAACCATCTTCAAGCTACTTCTCTAGAGTTCCAATCTCGAACAACGCTTGAGAAAAATGAACACATACATCTTTCCGTTCGAGCTCTGATTTCTCTTGTTTTATTGTGACGTAGGGGGACGCCAAGTGCCGCAGCGAATTACGCCTTTGTTTTAATGATTACCACCCCAATTCGTTTACCATATCGGTGGCATTCTCTCCCTTATTTCGCGATAGTACAAAGCGATATGCCCTTCTTTGAACTTCTCCGATGTCCTCTGTCAGTCCTGTCGGATGCGGATCCCACACTGCACAGCAATACTCCAGAAGAGGGCGGACAAGTGTAGTGTAAGCAAGCCCCTTAGTAAACCTGTTACATTTTCTAAGTGTTCTGCCAATAAATCGCAATCTTTGGTTTGCTTTTTCCATAGCGTTATCTATGTGATGGTTATAAGTTATTTGAAACTGTAATCCCTACGCATTTGGTTGAGTTTACAACCTTCAGATTTGTGTGACTTAGGCCGGCCGAAGTGGCCGTGCGGTTAAAGGCGCTGCAGTCTGGAACCGCAAGACCGCTACGGTCGCAGGTTCGAATCCTGCCTCGGGCATGGATGTTTGTGATGTCCTTAGGTTAGTTAGGTTTAACTAGTTCTACGTTCTAGGGGACTAATGACCTCAGCAGTTGAGTCCCATAGTGCTCAGAGCCATTTGAACCATTTTTTGTGTGACTTATCGTGTAACCGAATTTAGTTACTTCCTTTTAGTGCTCATATGGATGACTTCACACTTTTCATTATTTAGGGTCAGCTACCACTTTTTGCACCATATCGTGCACAGATGTCTTGTCTAAATAATTTTGTAATTAATTTTGATCAACTGATTACTTTACAAGACTGCAAATCACAGCATCGTATGCAAACAATCTGAGAGGTGTGCTCAGATTGTCTACTAAATCGTTTATGTAGATCACGAACCGCTGAGAGGCCTATATCATTTCATGGAGGAGCGCCAGATATTACTTCTGTTTATAACTTTTCTTCAGTTACTACGAATTGTGACCTTTCTGACAGGAAATCACGAATTCAGCCGCACAACGGAGACGTTAATCCGTAGGTACGCAGTTTAATATGTCACTTTTGACGAACGGTGTCAAAAGCCTTCTGGGAATCTAAAAATATCGAATCAATTTGACGTCCATTGTCGATAGCATTCATTAATTCGTGAGAATAAAGAGCTAGTTGTGTTTCATTTTTTGAGGCAGTGAATCTGGATATCATAGAGACAACGTTTGCCGCTATGCATTTTGCGTATAATACAAATCTCTCTTCCATGTTTCCGGCGGCAATGGCATTGATAAATAGAAACTTGAAGTTCGGCGGGGACTAACACTGAAATAGATGAAAACCTGAAGTTCGACGGGCACTAACATACTGTACGAAAGGAGTACACCAAGGGCAGGAACAGATTTTTACTTTGTCCATTTCATTTCCGCAGCCATCTATAGCAACACAGAAATAGCATTACACTGTACAGCACTCATCCCATTTCACCACTCGTTATAATTGCACATTGTCTTCATCAGTAACCAGTTGGACTTACTACAGAAAACTTCCTATCATCGTAAGAATGGTAGTGATAGCAAAATACAATATCGTTTATTGACTTCACTACAGAGGTGTAAATTTATGCATTGTCGTGGCCGACCACAAATAAAGACACCTCTTCGCGCCCGTTTCGCCACTTTGGCGTTCCCGAGAGACTGACTCATGGCCTACCTCCGAATGGAAATTCGGATGTTTTTCCAAATGGTAACACACCATACTTGATTAACACGTTGTCTACAGCGCACATTGACGAGATTACCTCTTTTTACGCTGCACACATTGACGAGTATGAGACGGATTTTAATTTTTATACGTATTGTCTTGTCAAGCCAATTGGCCAGATGCAGTACCAATTGAAGTTTATTGGGAGAATGGTGGTGTAGAAGATTAGACCTGGCAGAAATATGGAGAGGGCAGTTTATGGGGGAGGATTGATTGGAATATCTGTCACTAATGTTCAGATTGCCGTTAAACATTTTTGTAACAAAATAAATGCTAGCGAGCTGTGGTAGATTCTTCGCAAGTTGCTTGGACCAATTTGTCACAATGTAAATAGCTTGCAGTGACTTCAGTGTCTGGCGATTCAGTCTAAGCTGTCTCTTGCCATGTCTAGTTAATACTGTGTTGTTTCTTTTCTGAACCACCATCGATCTGTGTTTTACAAGTATGAGGAATAACTGTTACGCACTAATTAGGAATTTAATCACTATTATTGAAGACATGTGTTGGTTAACCACGGGACATTGTACAAAGAAGAGGTCGGAGAGACTGTTCGGCGAAGATTTTTAAAAAGATGACAAGAAAATAAAACTGTAAAACATAAAAGCTCTTTTACTTCGTACCAAGAAGTTGCAATGCTTGTAACTAAAGAATGAGAAGCAATTTGTTGCAGAAGTGTGTGTGTGTGTGTATGTGTATGTGTGTGTGTTATTTATGTGCCGCAAGAGTAACATCGTAGTCGAGAACTTGCGGAAATGTGACACTGGGCTGTTCTTAGTAAGAGTAATTATATGAAGGGCACATATCATCACCGACTGCATTCAACGCTTCTTCTGACTTGCCTGGGAGGTACGGCTGGCTGCTAATGTGATATCGGACTATTTTCGGGTGAACAATGGTGCCTGTGTAAATAACTAGAGGTCATTCTCGCGACCTTCGAGTGGGATATGTATTGTCCGGTACCTAAAGTCATAATAAGATGCATCTGTGAGAGGCTAACGACGCGACCGTATCCGGACGTATGTGAGAAATTCCCTTCGTTTGTTTCGTTAGTGTATCTCTCTATGGTCTTTCACGCGGTAAGGAGGATAGTGATAGAGTATCTGACTTTTTTTCTGGAAATCATTTTAAATGGTTAAGCATGTCAGTTTATGCTCTTAACATGCTTTTTTTCCTAAGTACCGAAAAAAAAGGAAATGAAATCCAGATAATCTGAAAGCCCACGAGAACGCTCCATTTCAGTCATCTGATGCCTGTAATTTAAATGACTAGCGCGCTGCTCTTACGGTCATAAACCTCATTCACAGTGATATTTTGTTTTGGAATTTACATTTCGGGAAATGGGTTACAAATGGCGTGTAGTAACATATTATCCAAATACATCTATAAAAACTACTGAAAACTTGTTTTTGAGTATTCTAAAGAATGAGAAGATGCTTAAATTGTAGTTGCAACTCATTCTTACATATCCAAGTGAAAAAGTGGTCACTATATCTGTTTATTTCTGTGAGCATCATTTTAATGTCAGTAAACACTCTATACGAACTTCAAAATGGTTCAAATGGCTCTGCGCACTATGGGACTCAACTGCTGTGGTCATAAGTCCCCTAGAACTTAGAACTACTTAAACCTAACTAACCTAAGGACAGCACACAACACCCAGCCATCACGAGGCAGAGAAAATCCCTGACCCCGCCGGGAATCGAACCCGGGAACCCGGGCGTGGGAAGCGAGAACGCTACCGCACGACCACGAGATGCGGGCTATACGAACTTCTTGTCGCTTGTAGTTTAAGGTACCGTGCGCAACTTGTAATACAATGTTTGCAAGATCGATCCTCATTCGGGTCAATTCATTTACATTGATCAACCTGAATATTATGAGCACCGCTTTAAGAAGGATATAAACTCGTCCTGGCGAGGAATGACTGCTAGTAAGACACACCCATGGTACATGTAGTATCCGTGAGCGTGCTGTCCGTGTGTAGAATGGGGAAGGCGCGACCTATGTGAGTTTGACCCAGGGCAGATTGTGATGGCCCGGAGGCTCGACACGAGCATTTCGGAAATTGCATGACTTGTCGGGTGATCGAGGAGTGCTGTGGTGAGTCTCTTCAAGTGGTAAAAGAGGACAGGCTGCGAACTGTTGCGGAACTAATATCAGACTTTAATGCTGAGCAGAGTATAAGTGTGTCTGAACACACACAATGCACCGAACCCCCGCAGCCGACGACCCATGCATGTGGCAACAGGCCCGTATCTGGGAGGGGGTGCAAGGAGGGGGGGGGGGGATGTTAGAACGAGGAAGGAGAAGAAACGGGGCATTACACAAATTATGTGGAAGAATATGACGATTCAAAATTTATATACAAATTTCGTATTACTACTACTACTTTTCGATCTCATGTTTGAAAAACTGGAGCGTATGGAACTATTTCCTAACATAAAATTTTTTACTTGTCATAGGCCCAATTGGCACTTGATATTGGTAATTCGTGAATTATGTTCTGTCGTGTTAAGTGTGTAAATGAGGTAGATGAAAAAATGACCATTTGTGCCGAAACAGTCTCAATTATTTCGCGTGTGTTACAATTGCTGCAATATTAGTAAGGCCTATTTCGGTTTTCCTAGCAGCGACAAAATGAACGTATGAAATCGAGAAGCCACGCCACTCTTGGGAACTACTCGTATTAAAAGCTTTTTCAGCATTAGACAACAACATTTTGATTCTTCATGTAACAAAACATTTGACGAGCTTTGATGAAGTAATAGATTCTTTCGCAGAAAGAAAAGCACGCCTTGTAAAACTGGATGAAGATTAGAGAGAAAAAAATTCTGGGGCCTAAGGATTGAAGAAATGTGTACTGTCTTGCTTGTCTCTTGTCTTTATAGGTATTATATTTCCTATATTTAATTTTAAATCAAACAAAAGAAAAAGGTTATTAGCTAATAGGCAATGAAGAGTGCAAATTTTCTGAGTTCTTACTCTCCCGTTCGCAGATAATCCTACCCAGTATTAATTGTGAGTTTTTTCTAAGGGGGTTACGATGTCAAGCCGGCCAACTGGGAGTAGGAGAGGCACTACAGTACATTTTAATTTCCACTGTCCTGAGTATAGGTTTGATGGCTTCCATTATAAAATATACACGTTTGAATTCCACAGAGCGAAATACAGTGATGTACGATAGAAGAATGCTGTATGAAGAGGCGTGGCACTGCACTTTGGCACAATTATGACCAAACAACATGTCTTACATTTCCTCGAACATATATGTTTTATATATCAAACTCTTCAGAAACATGTGCACTACAAAATGAACGTATTTTTGAATTTTTTTTTAAATTTTTGCCGTCGTACCTCAAGCAATCGAGTGGGATGGGGGTATCGCTATCAAGTTTTTGCCCCGGTTCGGAAATATCGAAGATCTGGAACTGTGTGCTAAAGTTAACACCACGACATCGGCAACTACGATTGAAATGAGCACGTGACCATCGGCTCTGGACATTGGCGCAATGGCAGAGTACTGTATGGACTGATGAATCCCGAGGGGGGCGGCTCCTTGACACCTGTACTGCAGGATGGAGACAAGCTGGTGGCGGCTCCATTATGCTCTGGGGAACAATTACGCGGGCATCCATGGATCCAGTGGAGCTCATGCAAGGAATCATGATGACCAATGAGTATCGTACACCCCTTCTTGACGATCATGTTTCCCAATGGCAGTGGCATTTTTCATCAAGACAATGCACCATGTCACAAGGCCAGGAGTGTGATGGAGTTGTTCGATGAACACAGTGGCGAGTTCTAATTGATATACTGGCCCCATTCAACACGCCAGATTTGAATCCGATAGAACACATCTGTGATGTGATTGAACGTGGCATCAGAGCTTATGGCCCCTCTCCCCAGAATTTACGGGAGTTAGGTGACTTGTGTGCAGTTGTGTTGCCAAATCGCTCCAGTGGCCCACCAAGGCCTCATTGCTTCCATGCCGCTGTGCTTTGTCGCTGTTATCCAAGTGAAAGGCGGACATGCCGGCTATTAGGTAGATGGTCATAATGTCCTCAGCGATCAGTGTATTAGTTTCATTTTAGACCCGATCACTTTGACATGAATCACAAAGACGATGTTATACTGCATTTCACCCCTGTTGCAGCTCTTATTCCGAAGAATTTGAGAAATCATTTAACAATTTTCGACCACATTATTCCTCCAAAACAAGTCGTTGAAGACAATAATTTGCCACTTTCATCTGTATCAACTGAGCGTGCTGTAAGCCGTACGATTCTGACAAAGAGAAAAATTGTAATATACGATGAAATGTAATAAGACCAGGGTGTTGGTCCTACTTAAGCACTATTAATTATAGCGCTTCAGCAGCAGTTAAGTACGCAGACAGGCAGCAGATATTTTAAGATTTTGCTGCGTCAACTGCATATTTAACAGACATGGTTTTCCGGTGGTTTAAATTAATGACCTGGAGGAACAGAAAAACTACAATGTGAAAAACTGTTGAAGGCAGACACGATGATCCTCTGCAGTTATTACGCTGTCTGAAAATATGAAAATTGAGAAAAGAGGTACTTGGAAAATAGTAGTAGTTCTGCCAACGACCACAGCAATTAACAATCAGAATTATCCTCTGAATGAAAAAGTTTCCACTATGTTTTACTGGTCAGGCTTCCACTAGCCGCCCTGGAAAACCTATTCAGCAAGGTCCGAGCAAATAATCCAGTTCCAAATTCTCTCAATTTTAAGACAATTCTGCGACTTATCATTGTGTCACAGTACTTCCACCCCAGTCGCCAAGCTATGCAGTTTTCACTTTCCTTCCTTTTGAAACATAAAAACCTTCAAAAGAGTTTGACCGAGGGCAGATTGTGATGGCCCGGAGGGTCGATACGAGCATTTCGGAAACTGCATGACTTGTCGGGTGATCGAGGAGTGCTGTGGTGTCTTCAATACGTGACGAAACCAAGACGTCGTGGGGTTGGGCGGCAAACCCCCATTACAGATGTCAGACGTGCTAGGCTGAGCAGACTGGTAAAACAGGACAGGCTGCGAACTGTTGCGGAACTAATATCAGACTTTAATGCTAAGCAGAGTGTAAGTGTGTCTTATGAAGAATGAAGAGTCCATAAACGCATCAACTTTCGAAAGCTTCGATTATCAGTCCTTACAAAATTCCTTTCCATTGTTATTTTAAAGCTGTAAATCCGTTTTCAGTGAGTGAATAACTAAACTGTTTGCAGAAAAAGTACGGAAAAAATTTCTGTTAACGCTTCCACAACACACGTACAGTTTCTTCTTCCTTCTAGCCAGAGCTTCAGCCAGTAACAGAGCGATTTCGACAACGTGGCCAAATCTTGAAATTTAATGATTTTTAAGCTTTTATTAGATAACAATAACAGGTTTCTTCTGAAAACGTTGATCGAAAATTTTATTTGTATGTTGTAATCATTCAGAATAAGAACAATCCGAACAATATTTTTACCACAGGAAAGTAGCCTATTTACGTCAAATTTTAGACAGTCTGCTCCAAGGTTGGTACAGTATTCTGTAGCATACAGATACGTTAAACTACAGCTTAACAGCCAGTCGACGTCGAGGTCATTAGAAATGAACTTGTACTGCACAAAAAATTTGGCTGCGACCTTTTGCAAGCAAAATATGGTTTAGGGAAAGCAAATAAAACGTGAATGTGGATACCTGGACAAATGGCTCTGAGCACTTTGGGACTCAACTGCTGAGGTCATTAGTCCCCTAGAACTTAGAACTAGTTAAACCTAACTAACCTAAGGACATCACAAACATCCATGCCCGAGGGAGGATTCGAACCTGCGACCGTAGCGGTCTTGCGGTTCCAGACTGCAGCGCCTTTAACCGCACGGCCACTTCGGCCGGCGATACCTGGACAGATTTTAGAATTCTGTACTAATGTGGATTAGATATTTGTCTTTTCAGTGGCACCAGTACACATAAGTGTAATCTGTATCAGCGTGTAAACAGGGGATAGCATAAATGGAAACCTTTATAAAATAGCGGCTTCTGATTGCAGAGATGAGCTTTTTTAGTTAGCATCTGACGAAAAATAATCAGGTCAGAGGAAATAATTTTCCTGGGTATTCCATAATAAGAAAGGACACGAGTTTTAACAATTAATGACATGTATTATTTGACATCTGCTTCGCTCTGCTACTGATATTTATCTGAGCCTTTTCATAGAACTGAGATTGACTGTGTGTGTCGGGAGGGTGGATTATATGGGGGGGGGGGGGGGGGTGGAAGGCGGATAGGGAGCAGCAGAAGGGGATAGCTTAGTCTGCTCGTGCCGTACATCTAGATCAAAATGCGCACTGTGCAAACCACAGTGAATTGTTACGTTCCATCGGGAGTGTATAACATGTGCCTCGATTACTCACTTAACTTCAAACTTTGTTAGTGGGCTTTGAGGGGTAGCCGACGAATATCTTAAAGTGTTTGGCAGTTCCAAGTTTCAGCATTATTGTGACCCTCTAGGTTGGGTAAATTAGTGATAAGTTCTGTCTTTTGTACGTTCAATATTCTCTGTTTATCCTATTTGGTACGGATCCCAAATGCGTGAGCAGTATTCTAGGATGGGTCGTACGAGTGATTTGTATGCAATCTCATTTGTAGATTGACTGCATTTTGCTAGCGTCCTACAAGTGCTTTACCTTCGACTGAGCCTCTGAGATCAGTGTTTCATAATCCTATAAGCTGTTACACCACGATATTTATGAGCTGACCGATTCTGTTGTAACTCATTGATATTTTACTAATAGGGTACTGTTTTTTTTCGTTTTTGAAGTGCACAATTTTGCATTTCAGCGTGATAGCACTTAAAGCCTGCTGCAAATCTTTGCACCACGTTAAAAGCTTATCAAGGTGCGACTGAATATGTATACAGATTTTTCAGAGCATGCTTCGTTATAGATAACAGCATCGTCTGTGAAAAGTCTGAGGCTACTAGCAATATGGTTGACACGTCATTAACACACGTACAACATGAACGACAACGGTACCAAAACATTTCTCTGTGGCACACTTCAAAGGTACATACTTGTACATCTTTCGATGTCTCTCGATGCAAGATAACGTGGCGATTTTCAAGAGCCAGTAGTAAGTGAAGGCTAGTCCCTTAAATCGCTGACGTAAGGATCGCGAAGGCAAGATTAGGTTAACGGCAGTGGGCACAAGACGTTTAAGCCATTATTCTTCCTGTGCTCCGCCTGCAATTCAAACGGAAAGAAACAACGTTGTGGTATCGCGCTGAATACACTATGCTGTGCACATCACAGTGGTTCGCGGAGTGTGTACGTAGATGTAGATGACAAGGCGACTGGCGACCCAGCACAAGCTTGTATGGGGTAAGGAAATCAGCCATGCTCTTCCAAAGCAAGCACCCCACTAGTCGCCTTAAGCTGTTTTGCGAAATCACCTAAAGACTAGTTTGACGTATGAGTCTGTCATGAAGTATATAAAACTCTGAAACGAGGATGCTCCAAGAAATATGCTAATCACATCTCGAGAATTGTCGGCCTCAGCATTTGTGGGGTAAAGGTCAACCGAAGGGGCCCATGTTCAGTTCTCTGCAGGGTCAGGGATTTCCTCTGCTTGGGGACTGGGTCTTGTGTTGTTATCATTTCATCGTCACTGATATGCAGGACGCCTAAATGGCGTCAATTAATAGGACTTGCACATAGCAACGAGCTGCCACACGACACAGAGAGGGTGAGGGGGAGAGGGAGAGAGGGAGAGAGAGGGGGAGAGGGAGAGAGAGAGAGGGAGAGAGAGAGGGGGAGAGAGAGAGGGGGAGAGAGAGAGGGGGAGAGAGGGGGGGAGAGCGGGGGAGAGAAGGGGAGAGAGGGGGATAGGGAGAGAGGGGGAGGGGGAGGGGGAGAGAAGGAGAGGGAGAGGGGGAGGGGGAGGGGGAGAGAGGGAGGGGGGAGATGGAGGGGGGAGAGGGAGAGAGGGAGAGAGGGTGAGGGAGAGAATTTAAAAAAATTTTGAAGAATCATTGTCTTGCACTTTGTCAGATCCTCACATGCAGCCTCTGGCCTGTGGGGATCGTGAAGAGATCATTACATTAAAAACAACTCAAATAGGTATGTGTAACCAGCCAGTTTTGACAGCTTTTTTGAATGAAACTTTGGTATACGCTACAATAAAACATATCCTTGTCATGTATCTTAAATTGATTTGTAGGAGGGTCATGTAGATGCACTAACAGTTTCTGTCCTGTAAATCTACTGGATTTTGAGAACTGATCAGGCGACAGCATGACAGCACTTATTTCAGTTCATCGAGAGGCGTTGTTAAAGGATACTTTCGAACCTTTCTTTTAGGCACACAGGGGTAACGAGTGGAGAAGGTCAAGAGTTTAAAGCAGCAAAATTAGTTCAAATGAACGTTCTCGAAGTGCACTAAACACTAATTGAGAAGTATAATAAATATGAAACGACAACATGTTATATTATTTTCCAAAATAAACATAAACCGAAAGTTTCGTAGAGGAATTGTGAGTGACACAAACGTTGAAATTTGAAAAGTTTGATTGATTGTGCAGTGCCCGCAAAAGTAATAGAACAAGGATTTTAATCTCAGTACAGCGCACACTTGTCACACAGTCATCGGAGCAAATACTGTGGTTAGAGTAAAATAAATAGTTTTCACTTGAGAAAAGTTTTAGCGCTCTAACATATTCTACCTACAGCTGCTACAGTGTATCCAGTTTTAAAAAATCGTGTTTGCACATAATGTTGTGGTATGAGGCATACAGAAGATTTTTAACAAATACTTATTTGGTGACGTGACATGTTGTCTAGGTCGACAACAGGTCCAGACTGTAATCCAAAATACTGAACGAAATATTTTTCATGTTACGTAATTATATATTGAATCATCATTTACAGCAGGATCAAACTTTCACGTAAACTGTTGAACAATGATACATTTGTTTGAAATAAATATCCGACATAGTTGATACAAACTGATGACTTCTCAGCAACCAATCAAGAAGTAAATTACTTGGCCTTGTGCTAACTCTTACATAAAAGAGTAACAATTACAAATAAGTGTTTCATTATTACAATTTAACTGGAATTGATTTACAATGAAGAATGAAAAATTCATGACGGTTTAGGTATGACAACACATTAACCATAAACAAATTACCCATCTGAAATAATGTTTAACGTTAAGGAAGCGAAGAACTTTCTTGTGAATGTGGACTTTCCCAGCATATACTACTGGTGAACAGCTCTCAGTTTGGGTTTACATCAAGGAGACAACATTAAGAAAAGGGGGAAAATGTGGGGAATACGCACATTCATTTACATATAAAAGCCAGCTTAGGAGTGAGAGACCGTGTGTATAAGATCGTGTGCCGATGTAGAGCTCTAGATTCGCACATTTTCCTGTTCGCGTCGCTTCTGCGTGATCTTTCATTGATTGTACGAACAGCAGTTTGTATTGTGATATATTGAGAAATTTTGAACATTCGCTTGTGTCGTGATAAGCTACTACAGTTATCGTCAATCGTAGGTTTAAACCAAATTATATTCTTGTAAAATTTTTGAGAACAGCAGGCTTCTCCTCGTTCAAAACAATCGTTCTCTGATTTCATTGCACAGTTACATGAGAAATAGGCTAGTTCGAGAATTTTCGGGCGCTTGCAAAACTAAGTTTACGTAAGTTACCGCTACAAGTATTTTGGATAAGTACGTAATTTATTCCGTAGCAAATAAGCGTTTGTGGTTCACAGCTCAGTCTGTAGCGACCCGCAGCCGCCTAGTGTGTGTCTGTGTGTGTGTTTTAGTGCGGGAGTACAGCCACCACGCCAGCGCGAGCGGAGTACGATGCATTAGCGACGAAAGTCGATAGACTGACGCAATAGATTAGACAGCTGGTAGCGTGTTGCAGCGTCGGTGGAGATGGCAGCCGACCAACATACCATAGGTGCCACTCGCCTGCGCCATCATCTGAGGCACAGAAGGACGTGTGCTGGTACCACTGGCTGAAAGTACTTCATTGATACTGGTTCCGACTTATGCATTTACCCACGAACGATGCTATATCAGTGCCGAGCGCATACGTCGTTCTGTCTGGCGGCCGCGAGTAGCTCGCTTATTGCAACGTACCGCTTGCAAAGAATAGAACTGGATCTTGGCCTCCGCCACGCCTTCTTTCGGAATTTCATGGTGGCGGATGTGGCAGGGCCAATAATAGGAGCAGATTTCTTGGCATACTACACTACAAGCCATTAAAATTGCTACACCAAGAAGAAATGCTGATGATAAACGGGTATTCACTGGACAAATATTATACTAGAACTGTCATCTGATTACATTTTCACGCAATTTGGGTGCATAGAGCCTGATAAATCAGTACCCAGAAAAACCACCTCTGGCCGTAATAACGGCCTTGATACGCCTGGGCATTGAGTCAAACAGAGCTTTGATGACGTGTACAGGTACGCCCATGCAGCTTCAACACTATACCACAGTTCATCAAGAGTAGTGACTGGCGTATTGTGACGAGCCAGTTGCTCGGCCACCATTGACCAGACGTTTTCAATTGTTGACAGATCTGGAGAATGTGCTGGCCAGGGCAGCAGTCTAACATTCTCTGTATCCAGAAAGGACCTGCAACATGCGATCGTGCATTATCCTGCTGAAATGTAGGGTTTCACAGGGATCGAATGAAGGGTAGAGCCACGGGTCGTAACACATTTGAAATGTAACGTCCACTGTTCAAGTGCCGTCAATGCGAACAAGAGGTGACCGAGACGTGTAACCAATGAATGGTACCCCATACCATCACGCCGGGTCATACGCCAGTATGGCGATGACGAATACACGCTTCCAATGTGGATTCACCGCGATGTTGCCAAACACAAATGCGACCATCATGATGCTGTAAACAGAACCTGGATTCATCCGGAAAAAATGACGTTTTGTCATCCGTCACGCAGGTTCGTCGTTGAATACACCGTCGCAGGCCACATCACCAGCAGTTCGCGGTCGTACGTGCGCCATTTCTTTTGCGAGGTGGTCAGCTTTTTAGAGAAGAGAGCTAGCGGCTGCCAGGCCTCATCATTGCGTTGTTGAAGCACGCCGCGTATCACTGTCTGGCTCGCATCTACAACCACAGTCAACAGTGCATTCGGCTTGGGATGTGCCAACAATGCCGCGTGCGCGCGCGCCGGCCGAAGTGGCCGTGCGGTTAAAGGCGCTGCAGTCTGGAACCGCAAGACCGCTACGGTCGCAGGTTCGAATCCTGCCTCGGGCATGGATGTTTGTGATGTCCTTAGGTTAGTTAGGTTTAACTAGTTCTAAGTTCTAGGGGACTAATGACCTCAGCAGTTGAGTCCCATAGTGCTCAGAGCCAACAATGCCGCGTCCGCTATAGGCCTAGCTTGTTTTGTTTTCTCAAATACCGCGATCATGTCGTCCGTCCAGGTAATTATCAAAATGCCTTCAGCATCTGCGATGCATTGTCAAGGGTAACCGCAGCCATGGTCTCCGCGCTGATAGTGCATGCTGCTGCAAACGTCGTCGAACTGTTCGTGCAGATGGTTGTTGTCTTGCAAATGTCCCCATCTGCTGACGCAGGGATCGAGACGTGGCTGCACGATCCGTTACAGTCATGCGGATAAGATGCCTTTCATCGCGACTGCTAGTGATACGAGGCCGTTGGGATCCAGCACGGCGTTTCATATTACCCTCCTGAACCCACCGATTCTATATTCTGCTAGCAGTCATTGGATCTCGACCAACGCAAGCAGCAATGTCGCGATACGATAACCGCAATCGCGGTAGGCGATTTAAAGTCGGAAACGTGATGGTAAGCATTTCTCCTCCTTACACGAGGCATCACATCGTTTCACCAGGCAACACCGGTAAACTGCTGTTTGTGTATGAGAAATCGGTTGGAAACTTTCTTCATGTCAGCACGTTGTAGGTGTCGCCACCTTGTGTGAATGCTCTGAAAAGCTAATCATTTGCATATCACAGCACCTTCTTCTTGTCGGTTAAATTTCGCGTCTGTAGCACGTCATCTTCGTGGTGTAGCAATTTTAATGGCCAGTAGTGTATAACCTTTTGCCAGATATGACCAACACCCGCCTTTTAGACCGGACCACCGGGCTGGCGGCGCGCGTATCCGGCGCCAGACATTCATCCAATCTGCCCGGCTGATTACCGCCACTGACGATGAGTATGCCGCGCTATAGAAGGACTTTCCAGCGTTAACAAAGCCACCGGGCATGCCGAAGGACGTCAGGCACAACACCGTGCGCTGTATCAAGACAACTGAGGGGCCGCCGATCTCCTGCCGACCGCGACGGCTGGCGCCGGACCGTTTAAAGATAGCTAAGGCCGAGTTTGATAACATGATCAAAGAGGGCAACATGCGTCCGTCTGACAGCCCCTGGTCTTCACCGTTACACCTCATCCCCAAAACGGGTGGTGCGTGGCGGCCTTGTGGGAAAGCCCGCACAATACCCGACACCTCCGCTCCGTGACTTCAACTGCACGCTGAGCGGCGCTTGTGTGTATAGTGTACTAGATTGTGGCAAAGCCTGCAAACACATTCCGGTGGCCGACGAAGATATAACGAAGACAGCCATTATTACGCCATTTGGCTTATTTGAAAGCAAATTTTTGACTTTTGGTCTCCGGAATGCGGCACAAACGTGGCAAAGGTTCGTCAATTCAGTGCTGTGAGGCCTGTCTCTCTTTTTCGCTTACCTCGATGACGTTTTGGTCTTTTCAGCCTCGCCAGAAGAACATCGCCAGCATCTGGTCGAGGTTTTTCAACGGCTAAGTGATTATTGAATTGTGCTGAACGTGGCGAATTGTATCTTCGGACAGTCGCAAGTTGACTTCCTAGGTCACCGCATTACTCCTTCAGGCTCGCTACCATTTCCGGTCAAAATAGAGGCTATCCGCCATCTGCCCCGGCCGACCACTTGCAAAGAATTAAGACGCTACCTAGGGATGCTGAACTTTTATCGGCGACGTCTGCCGCATGCAGTTGAAGGTCAAGAGCAGCTGACAGTCGGGCTGGCAGACCCGAAGGCTAAAGGCATTTTGACAATTACCTGGACGGACGACATGATCGCGCTATTTGAGGAAAAAAAACAAGCTGTAGCGGACGCGGCATTGTTGGCATATCCCAAGCCGAATGCACTGTTGACTGTGGTTATAGATGCGAGCCAGACAGTGATACGTGGCGTGCTTCAACAACGCTGTGACGAGGCCTGGCAGCCGCTAGCTCTTCTCTAAAAAGCTGACCACCTCGCAAAAGAAATGGCGCGCGTACGACCGCGAACTGCTGGCGAGGTACGATGCTGTCAAATACTTTTGCCCTCATGTCGAGGCTCGCGCCTTCACAATATTTACAGACCACAAGCCGCTGACATTCGCCTTCTTGCAAAACAATCTGAACTGCTTGCCGAGGCAACACAATCAACCGCTATACGTTGCCCAGTTCACCACGGACATTCAACACATTTCCGGGATCGACAACATCGCGGTGGACTGTCTCTCGCGTCGGCAGCATCTTTACTCTGGACCACGCGGCACTCGCAGAAGCACAGAGGTCAAACCAAGAGCTGCAAGACCTGTTACAAGATGTACGGACTTTATTGTAACTACAACCCGTAGACACTCCTGATTCTGGCGTGCAACTGTATTGCGATGTGTCCACGGCCAGGCCATGTCCATACCTGCTTCCGAACTTCCGGCGGCAAGTAGTGTTGTCTCCCTACACAGTCTAAGTCACCGAGCTACGAGATCTACGCTCCTTCTGGTTCTAGATCGCTTCGTGTGGCAGGGAGCAAAGAAGGATTATAGAATGTGGACGAAGCGTTGTCTCCGGTACCAATGCAGTAAAGTCGGCAGACACGTACAAGCCCCAGAAGTTAATTTCCCAGACGTCGCAGTGCGATTCTCACATGTTCACGTTGAAGTTGTCGGACCACTGCCGCCTTCATACTGCCAACGCTACCTGCTCACCATCGTCGACAGGATCACTCGTTGGCCAGAAGCAGTACCAATAGATAATACCTCGGCCGAGATCTTGGCGCATGCCTTTGTGTCGCATTGGATATCCCGGTTTGGCTGCCCATTCCACGTCACCACCGATAGAGGCAGACAATTCGAGTTCGAATTGTTCGCAAACCTGTCAGTTCTTTGCGGCAAGAACTATCTTCGGGCAACCAACTACCACCCGGTAAGCAGTGGAACGGTGGAACGATGGCATCGCACCCTAAAAGCAGCCATGATGTGGCATACAAATAGGTGGACTGAAGCTTTACCAGTCGTCCTACACAGACTCCGAAACACACACACACACACACACACACACACACACGCACACGACCTGGGTGGTTTCTCGGCCGAGCTAGTATATGCGGAAGTACTGAGACTACCCTGTGATTTCGTAGCAGCAGCTCGAAGAGCACATCCAGAAGGTACGCCCCCCGTAGCCATCCAGGCACGGCACCGGCCCGCTGCTCGTGCACAAGGACCTCAACCTGTGCGCTCACGTGATGCTACGTAGTGATGGCATCGAACCAGCTCTATGACCACGCTACACCGGTCGACACCACTGGACATTCCCCTGAAAGGGAAACGTATCACTGATCCTATCGGCAAAGTCAAGCCGGCTTACGTTTTCCACGAGCCACCTCAGTGAACAGACAACTACTGCGTCACCCACCGCCTGTTCCAGCGCCGAACCGAGCAACAGGAATGGTACTTCTCGGCGCGTTTTCTGCTATGGTACAGCCACCACGGTAGCGCGGGCTGAGTACGATGCATTAGCGACGAAGGTCGATCAACTGGCGTTAACTGATTAGCCAGCTGGTAGGGTGTTGCAGCGTCGATGGAGGTCCAGCCGGCCAAGATACGGGAGACGCTCACGCAGCAGGGCCACATCCCGCTCGCCTGCGCCGTCACCTCACGTACAGAACGTAAGCGCTTCATCCGACTGCCGGCCAACATCGCATAGCGTATTCATCAGCGATCAACACTGCGGCCAAAAGCACGCTATAGATCACCCATGAATTTCATTGTACATCAACGCAAATAAACGTGCGATTTTGAGAGTTTTCGGAAGCTACCATTGCCCTTTGCATAATCTACGAGCAATCTGCAGTAAATCGGCGTTTGTGATTTAGTTACTGAAGCAGATTTTCTGATTAACATATCATGTTACATCTAGTTTTTCCTTAAAGAGGAGTAAACGTATATATTATCTGCATTTATCGTAAATTA
Organism: Schistocerca americana; assembly: GCF_021461395.2. NCBI lineage: Eukaryota > Metazoa > Arthropoda > Insecta > Orthoptera > Acrididae > Schistocerca > Schistocerca americana. Next base: position 607,398,224 of record NC_060121.1, read on the forward strand.
ACTCTTTTTTTGAATTTGCTAGCAACTATAACATCAAAACGTTTTAAGAAACTAGTAATTTTTACCACAGGTGTTTGTGTTGCCTTAACAGAAATCTCGTGTTGCGTATCTCCTTCAATTATTATAAGGAATTAGCAACTTTTTAGCTCAACAGATTAAAGGATAATCAATGGGCTTAATTAAAAGTTATTTGTTCACTGCCTTGTAATACATTGTACCAGCCGAAATGCAGCCCCACTGTGAATGCTGTTCTCAAACAAGGGATGAGTTGACTGACGTTTGTAAGCAGCCGGAAATCGCCCTAACTACTATCAACCAGAATGAGATTTTCACTCTGCAGCGGAGTGTGCGCTGATATGAAACTTCCTGGCAGATTAAAACTGTGCGCCCGACCGAGACTCGAACTCGGGACCTTTGTCTTTCGCAGGCAAGTGCTCTACCATCTGAGCTACTGAAGCACGACTCACGCCCGGTACTCACAGCTTTACTTCTGCCAATATCTCGTCTCCTACCTTCCAAATTTTACAGAAGCTCTCCTGCAAACCTTGCAGAACTAGCACTTCTGAAAGAAAGGATACTGCGGAGAAATGGCTTAGCCACAACCTGGGGGACGTTTCCAGAATGAGATTTTCACTCTGCAGTGGAGTAGCGCTGATATGAAACTTCCTGGCAGATTAAAATCTGATTCTGGAAACATCCCCCAGGCTGTGGCTAAGCCACGTCTCCGCAGTATCCTTTCTTTCAGGAGTGCTAGTTCTGCAATGTTTGCAGGAGAGCTTCTGTAAAGTTTGGAAGGTAGGAGACGAGATACTGGCAGAAGTAAAGCTGTGAGTACCGGGCGTGAGTCGTGCTTCGGTAGCTCAGATGGTAGAGCACTTGCCCGCGAAAGGCAAAGGTCCCGAGTTCGAGTCTCGGTCGAACAAACAGTTTTAATCTGCCAGGAAGTTTACTATCAACCAATTGGCAGCTGCTGTGAATCTGTCTGCTGGAAGAGCTTCTGAGAGTCGTTTAGCTCTGATATCTGTACCAGAGGTACCTTGAGTACTGTCCTCTCCTGTGGATCCTGTTTCCTTTGCAGAAAGTACTAGATCTGTCATTACCCGTCCACTTGACTGTGAGTGGTGTGTCAATGGTAGATTTAGGCATCATGTACAGGGTGGATGGGGACCAGGGATGTTGTACCGATCCCCATAACCAACAAGTTTGAGGTGCTGTCTTTCACTGAAGCTGAAACTGAGCCAGTGGAACTCACTTCACATGTTTTAGGGAAGCGTGTTTTGTCCAGTGTCAGGAGGCGGCAAACGCAAAAGGTTAATGGTCTATTAATCATCAGAAGTTCAAACTTAACTCAAATGATGATACCCCTTAGGGAAATGGCACAAGAAGACAGGAAAGGACATCAGATGCACTCAGTGTGTATGCCTGGGGGCTTTCTTCAACATGTTAAAGAGGCTATTCCAGCAGTCATTGAGGGAACAAGGTGCAACCAACTGCAGATTGTGGCACACATTGGAACAAATGATGGCTTCTGTGTCTGGGCTCCAAGGTTATTCTTGGTTCACTCCAGCGACTGGTGGAGGAGGTTAAGAAGACCAGCCATGTACATGGAGTTTCAGTGAAGCTTACAGTTTGCAGCATTGTCCCCAGAACTGATTATGGACCTTTGGTCCTAAGTCGAGTGGAAGGACTGAACCAGAGACTTTGAAGGTTCTGTGACAAGCTAGACTGTGATTTCCTGGATTTGAGCCAAAGGTTTGAGAATTGTAGGGTGTGCACTACACATCAGAGACTGCTACTCACGTAGTTGATGGTGTGTGAGGTGCACACAAGGATTTTTTTTAGATTAGGTTACTCTCCAACCTGTAGGAAACCCAGAATTATCAATTTAAGATAGAAAGAATTGCCTTCTACAGGTGAGAGTATTAAAATGCTAATGGTATATTACCGAAACATTCACTACAAAGTACCAGAGTTTGAAGCAATCATGACAGCAGTGAAGCTCACATAATACTAGGTGCAGAAAGCTGGTTGAAACCTAAAATTGATAGCAGTGAGATATTTGGAGAAATTTTAAGTGTATATTGAAAGGATAGGCAAATGGGAATTGGAGGTGGTGTATTTGTCACAGTAGACAAGAAACTCAAATCCACCGATGTAGAAATTGAAGCTGCATGTGAGATTATTTAAGCGAGACGCAGTACCAGGGGTGAGCATAAAATGATAATTGGCTCATTTTATCGTCCACAAGACTCATTTCCTTATGTAACCAAAAACTTCAGAGGAAACATCAGTTGACTTGTAAGTCCCCCAGTCATACTGTAATCATCAGTGGAGACTTTAATCATCCAACAATTAATTCGAAAATTTCAGTTTTGTTAGTGGTGGGTGTGATAAAGCATCCTGTGAAACTTTACAAAATACCTTCTCAGAAAACGTCCTAGAACAGGTAGTTAGGAACCCCACTGTTGATGCAAATATGTTAGATTTAATAGCAACAAATAGCCCTGACCACCTTGAGGATCTCCACAGTGGAACTGGTATCAGTGACAATGACTCAGTCATGGCAGCAATGATTACCAACGTACTAAGGAGAACTAAAACAAGCAGAAAGATTTATGTGTTCAGTGAACTAAATAAAAAATCAGATATGTCGTATCTCAGTGAGGAATTTGAAACTTTTGGCACAGGGCAGGAGCATGTGAGAAACTCTGGCTCAAGTTTAAAAGAGTAGTTGACCATGCACTGGATAGATACGTACTCAGTGGAACCGTTCATAATGGGAGGGATCCTCCCCAGTATACAGTCACTGTAAAGAAACTTCTAAAGAAACAGAGAGTGCTGCACACAAGGTATAAAACAATGAAATGCATTTGGCTGTCAAGAGATCAATGCATAATGTCTTTAATGACTACTGTAGCAGGATATTGTCAAATGATCTTTCACAGAACACAAACTCTGATCATACGTAAAGGCTATTAGTGACACCAGAGTTAGTGTCCAGTCTCTAGCAAATGTGACAGGAACTGAAATTGAGGGTAAAGCTGAAATGCTTAGCTCTGTTTTCAAATGTTTCTTTACAAAGAAAAACCCAGGAGAATTTCCTCAATTTAATCCTCATACTACTGAAAAGATAAATGAAACATGTATTAGTGTCAGTGGTGTTGAGAAAGAGCTGAAACTGTTAAAAGTGAACAAAGCTCCAGGCCCCAACGGCATGGATTCTGAAAACATTGACCATGTGAAGGGCAACTTGCACTTTTCCCACATGACATACTGAAAGGTTGGGATCAAGGCAACCAGGTAGATGCAGTGTTTCTTGATTTCTGAAAAGCATTTGATGCAGTACCACATCTATACTTACTGTCAAAAGTATGATCATATGGGGGTATCAAGTGAAATTTGTGACTGGATTGAGGGGGTTTTGGTAGGGAGTACACAGCCTGTTATAATGGATGGAGAATCATCATCAAATGTAGAAGTAACTTTGGCCCCAGGGAAGTGTGTTTGAACCCTTGCTGTTCATGTTGTATGCTAATGTCCTTGTAGACTATATTAATGGTAAAATCAAGCTTTTAGCAGATATTGCAGTTACCTATAATGAAGAAATATCTGAAAGAAGCTGCATAAATATACTATCAGATCTTGATAAGATTTCAACATTGTGTAGAGATTGGTGACTTGCTCTAAAAGTTCAGAAATGTAAAACTGTGCACTTCACAAAACAAAAGAAATGTGGTTCCTATAACTTTAATATTAATGAGTCACTGTTGAAATCAACCAACTCATACAAATACCTGGGTGTAACGCTTTCTAGGGATATGAAATGGAGTAATCACATAGGCTCAGTCATGGGTAAAGTAGGTGGTAGAATTGGTTTATTGATAGAACAGTGGGGAAGTGCAATCAGCTACAAAGGAGATTGCTTACAAATCACTTGTGCAACTGGTTCTAGAATATTGCTCAAGTGTGCGGGACCCATACCAGATAGAACTAACAGCAGATATTGAACGTATACAGAGAAGGATAGCACGAATGGTCACAGGTTTGTTTAATCCATGTGAGAGTGTCACAGAAATACTGAAGGAACTGAAGTGAAAGTGTCTTGAAAATAGTTGTAAAGTATCCCAAGAAAGTCTGTTAGCAAAGTTTCAAGAACCAGCTTTAAATGATTACCCTAGTAATGTAGTAGAACCCTTTATGTATTGCTCACATAGGGATCATTAGGATAAGATTAGAATAATTACTGCACTCACAAAGACATTCAAACACTAATTTTTCCCATGTTCCATACATGAATGGAACAGGAAGAAGCCCTAATAACTGGTACAATGGGATATACCCTTTGCCATACACCTCACAGTGGTTTGCAGAGTATAGATGGAGATGGAGATGATACTGTGACATTTCAATGAATGTCATACTCAGTGTCCTTTCATATATACAAAACTTCTTAAAATTTTAGATTTTAACAATTATTTTCGAAATATGAATGTTTTAGTTAGAGTACAAGGAAATGTCCTTAAAAGCATGTTAAATGTTGACTATGTTCAAAATGTTTACATTTTGAATCATTGATTATGATACATTAAATTTTTTTCTGGAAACTTCTATTTGAAAATTCTATACATTTTACCCAAAAATTGCATTATATGAATAAATTTCTGTCTTAACTGCATTTGAATCTGTCTTAACTGCATTTGAATCTGTTGAACTGACTGTAAAGAAACATTTATACACAAAGTTAGAATCTGATGAATTAGATGATGAATTTTGTCTTTTGAAAGCCATTAAGTTATTTCAGATGATGATAAATGATTATTTATGCAGGTGACAGAACAACATAATAAAAATTACAAATTATTATGTACTTCATTAGAAGTGCTTATCACCTGCTCCTATATGAATTTATTGTTGAATATTTCATTAACTAGCTGTCTCAGTAAGCTAGTTACACTGCACAGTAAGTTACACTGTGAGAAATTTCTTCACTGTGTCTTAAACTCTCTCACACAATTCACAGAAGCAAACTGGCATGACTAATATTTTCATTTTCCTCTTTTATGATTGCTTAGGAAGGAAATTCCAAATATTAGTGTTCTGATTAACTTCAAGAAGTGAAAGAAAGAAGACTACTGTGTCCCAATGCAATATTTTTTCACATTCAGTACAGGTTACATGTATTTGAATAAGCAGTTGAATGTAATGCAGAAATGGTTTGAATTTTTGTTTGCAAAGTGACTTGGAATGACACTTTTCACAGCCCATTCAGGAAACTGGACACTAAAATTGAACTTGTGGCTGGATGCTGCCATTCATGGAAGCCACATGTCTTTACTGCAAGATTACAGTAACAACTGTGTCAAGTGGAGTACTGTGAAACTCATGGCTCAACCCCTTGTCCCTGATGATTTCCAAGAGTTGATGTGGATTTTCTTGACTCTTGCCTAGTTGTCAAAGATGGGGTGTCTAGGAAACCTGCTTCTCGGATTGCTAGACAACATTTCAAGCAAATCGTATTAAAGAGTTTTATTACTAAATGAATCAATGACAGTACTTAACTTTGAAAAATACATAGATGTGTTGCAAGTAACGGGCAACATGCAATATAGCCATTGTCCTCCAGTATAGTGATTCCAATACATGTGAAGTAATACAGTGGATGCTTCTATCCAGGTCACTGGTCTTGATGCTTCCATAGAACTGGCAGAATTGGTGATGACCAGTAGGGAGTGGTGCTTATGTCCTCTTCACCTAGAGGCCGCTGCTGTCATGTTGTCATCCTAGAGAGGGGTCGGCTAGCATGCAATTGGCTGATGTCTCCTTCCCAGCCCTCTCCACTCTATCATTCCTGACTGGTGTGCTGGCGCTTTCCTATTTCTTACTTTCTTACTGCTACATATCCCATATGAGTGTTTTCCAGAAGTTTAAAAATTTTCCCTATTTGCTGCTTTTTATTAACTTGCCTGGGATTTATGGTGATTAGGTGGCTAAAGGAGACATCTGGATAGGTGTGACACAGGTGCAACATTTGTGCTGCTACCTTGGTTTCATGGTAATTTTGAATGGGTGTAAGCAGTAGCGGGAGCACAGTGTTTTGTCTCCCATAGCACCATGTTACAGTATTTTGGTTCAGGGATTTCAGGACTGCAGATTGTAGATAAAAAATAATTAATTACAGGACTTTATTTGTTGAGGTGATAATCAAAATTTTATGACTACCCACTGTACATGTGGATGTAGGGCTCATATAACAGATGGTAGTAACATGATTCTTCTTGTGCTGGCAGCTGATCTACTGGGATGAGAAGAGCATCTACTTGGAACAGCAGTTTGTGACACCACGTGATGGCTTTGTGCGTGCTGTGGTGCTGAGCCGACAGAATGTGGTGGGCACTGACGCACGTGTCATGATGCGCGACCTGACACATTGCGATGCTCCACCACCACCGCCGAAGGACCTGGAGCTGTGGTTGGAAGCTATGGATGCTTCTAGGACACGCCTAAGACCTGAAGATGCCTCCAAGAATGACTGAGTAGTCTCCTAGTGATGCTGCCACATATTTTGAGTTGGCGTTTTATTAATGTAACTAAAACATATCACTGTATCAAAACTTAAAACATTTGTACCATGGACATTAATAAAGATTTGTATCAATATGATGTGTTTTATCATTATGGATCAAGACAAACCATAAGTCTGTTGTATAGCTGAACAGTGCAAAAGCTTGAATCGACAACGACACTGATTTTACACTATTTTTGCCTGACACTGTGCAAGTGAACGTGAGTACAATGTGTTTCCTGAAAGAAATGTTGCGTACTTCACAAACTTTTTGTTCTGCCAAATGACAGAAGATGAACCTGTGATAAATTTGAAGGTTGATTTGAACATTAAAACGAATGGGATGGTATTATTGGTGTTGGTATGCCTATGCCTCCTTCGATCATTGAACTGACTTATCCTTCCAGTTATAGGGAGACATAGATTAATGTGGACTCCAAATCGTGGTGCAATTCAGCAATTTTCACATTAACCAAGCTTTAACAGATAGAGTGAAAGTCAATCATTCAAAAGAGTCTCCATTTGTGTGTTTGTTTTCAAAATGATGTGATGTGATTTTTATTTAAGCAATAAAATTGTTTGTTGCTAAAATAATCATCTTTTTCACCAACAGGAGGCACTTCAGTGAAATCAGTTGTTGTACATATTGGCTTAATACAACACACAGTTGTGTATGTTTACACATCCTTTAAGTGAGTATTGCATCTTATCTATTAACAGACAATTTAGCACTAAGTCAGTAGGTAGAAAACAAGAGTACTGAAATAATGGATGACTTTTTACACAGCTCCCCCACCTTTCTCCCTCCTCCCCCATCCGGTAACCCCCCCACCCCCCCAATGCCTGCCCCCTCCCCCCCCCCCCCCCCCCACACACACACACTTTCCATAGAAATTCAAGATAGTGGGTTCAGGTCAGGTGTCCTCACATCTGTCTTTGTTCCTAAAGACTCTGGTTTTAAGTCCTGGAAAGGTGCATCTTTATAAATTTTTGTTATATACAACTATATTTTGTATCTTTTTGTTTTGGTCAAGATGGTGGGGGTTGCTATTCTCATCACAGACTTAATAGTCTGAAGATCCAGGTCAAGGTCCACAGAAGACATGTTTCACAACTTTTTCCTTTCATAAAAACTTTTACCACAAGACACAATACATACAAGGCGATCATAAACAGTCTGAAAAGCTGGTAAGGGCGTTGCAGGGTACATTGTGCAGAGAATTAATTGTTAAGAAAAAAATTCAATATTATGCAACAATTCTGAGTTGATTAGCACTGAAGTTAGCCAATCATGCCATTGTGCATGCCAATGCTAGCTGCCCACCAGATACATCAGTGTCAGTTGTTCTCATAGTGTAGATAAAAGTTCACTAGACCGCTCAGCCCTTGGCATGGGTTTGTTCCTTATTATTGTCCCATGCCCAATTTTTGTATCACTCTCTTGGTCAGTTTTATGAAACCAAACAAAGAACACATGGGGCTGCTTGATTTTGGGGCAGCTATGGTCTGATTGGCTAATTTCAATGCAAATTAACTTGGAAATGGTGCAACCTACCAGTTTTTTTCTTAACAATTATTTCTCTCCACAACCTACACTGCAATGCACTTACAAGCTTTTCACACTGTTTCTGACCACCTCCTATAACTAGTGTGGCGTTACAGCTTAATCAGCAGGCTATTAGTTCATTGAGAGTTAATAATACCTAATCACTGCACTGTGTTATTTATAATTCCCATCATTAGTTCAAATAAGTATATGTAACGAAGATGATGGTGAAGATTAAGGTAAGGTTTTTAATGAATAAGAAGAAAGATATATGACAATGAACAAATAAATTATCATTTCTTTCAACAAATGCATCAAAATCCATAAAAGAAAAATCTGTGCTAATTTTTACATGCACATGGATACTGATGAGCCAAAACATTATAACATAAGCATGTTGGTCAACCTTAGAAACATAATACAGCATTGATCCTGCATGGTATGGATTCGACAAGCCGTTGGTAGGCTTCCATGAGTTTGTGGCACCAGACACCCTACACACAGGTCATGCTAGTCCCACAAAGGGTATGCTGTTAATTTGTGGGCACAGATCTGACACCCATTAGTGTCCTAGGTTCAGATCAGGCAAATTTGATAACCAACACATCAGTGTGAGTTCCCTGTCATGCTCTTCAAATCACTGTAGTATTTATCTGACCCTGGATCATTATCCTACTGGAAGATGCTATCTACATCAGGAAAACATCAAACATGTAGGGATGCAGGTGGCCCACAGTAAGGTTCATTGATGTAGTCCATGACTTCAATCTCTATCACAGATCAAATAGAACCAAAGGTCAGGGTCCCCATAGGATAACACTCCTTCTTCTGGTCTGTGTCTGTAGTGTGGTGCATGTTTTGAACAGCTGTTTCCTTTGTGATGACGTATCCAGAAGTAACTATGAACCCAGTATAGTCAAACACAAGTTCATCCTACCAGATGATACATTTCCATTGCTCCATGGTCCATTCACAATGGTCCCATGCATAATTGTTAATGATGTTTGGTTAATACAAAAAAACATATGAGCTGTCTGCTGCATGTTGTACAATGTATGCTGAATGGTGTTCTCCAAAAACTTGTGTGTGAACCAGCATTAGTATGAAGGTGCCACATTATAGATCTTGATACTAAAGCTAAAAAAGTTGAAGTAAAGGTAAGTAATGTTGCATATAGTGACGGTTACTGAAAAAAAAAAGGTTAGTCTTTGTATAGTCCTTTGAGCTTGAGTATAGGAAAAAAAGAAAGAAATATGCTATTTGGGGCAAAGTAATGTTTTAATCAAGTAGGGGTTTGTCTATTATCTGAAGAAGGCTAAAGTTTTGTTACTGTGGAGTGATATGTAGTAGTAGAATCACTTTTTGAAAGAAAAGGAAAGCAGTGGTTTTGATGTTTAGTTAATGAAGAAATATGTAATGAAGCAATGAGTTGACGAGATGTAAAGATGAACATAAATAAATAAAATGAAATTAGATTTAGGAAGCAATGATGACTTATTGAAAGTGAATGAAGTATGTATATTAATGAGAAGATACTAAGGCATATGAGTACTGGGTCCTCTTCTGTTTATGATTTATGTAAATGACATAAGATATCACACTCTAAGTTCCAAAATAGTTCTGCACATGAATGATACAGCTATTGTGCATGAAAAGGAATCATTTAACGAACTAGAGACCCACTGAAATAACATGACAAATGAAACTGTTCAGTACTTTAATGAAAGCCACTTAAATGTAAGCAGTAGTAAAGCATATCTCATGGATTTTAACAACAGTAATTTTAATGATCAAATTAAAGTATACATAGGCAATGAATTAGTAAAAAAAAGAGTTTAGTGTAAAATTCCTCAGTTTAATAATTCAAAGCAATCTAAACTGGGACACACATGATGACGCTCAAGCATGTAAGTTGTCTAAGAATATATTTGCAATTAATATGATTAGCAAGTTCTGCAAAGACACTGTTGTCCTAAAGACTGCAAACCATGCTCTGTTTTCCTCTCACCTGAATTATGGAATAGAAATTTGGGGAGCAACAATCAAAGCAAAACAAAATAAGTTATTACTGCTTCAAAAAAGGACTATAAGAATTATCTGTGTAGCAAAATATAAGGAATCATGCTGTGGCTTGTTTCCAAAAACTGGTGTACTGACCAAAGTAAACACGTACGTTCTAAAAGCCATATTATTTGTTCCAATTTGTATCACTACAATACCAGAAATAAAGAAAAATTCTACATCAGTATCCACAGAACAGCACTCTATGAAAAGGGTCCACAATAGGCAGCTTTAAAGTTAGCCAGTAAAGTTATGACCCTACCCACAATGAAGCTTAAATTTCAGCTAAAGAAATTCCTGTTACAAAATTCATTTTGCACATTAGAAGAGTACCATACTTACATGCAAAATAAGAAGTGCTCCAAAAAACATGTAAATCGTGTTAAGCAAACAATTTTATTTAACAACAAAAACAATCAATTATTGATAAAATGATTTAATTGAATAGATACAAATATCTACTCATTAAGCAGTGGCAGAAAGCACACATAAAAGACCGTTGTGATTGGCAAGCTTTCAGAGCCAGTAGCTCCTTCTTCAGGCAGAAGGGTTGAAGGGAAAGGAAGAAGGAAGAAGGGTGAAGGAAAAGGATTGGAGAGGTGTAGGAAAAGGAGTAGCTTTTGGGAAAGTCACCCAGGACCGCGAGTCAGGGGAGACTTACCATACAGGATGGGAAGGAAAGACTGACTTTCCTTCTGATCCCATACAGTATGTCTCCCCTGACCCACAGTTCCGGGTGACTTTTCCAAAATCTATCCCTTTTCCTAGACTTCTCCAGTCCTTTTTCTTCACCCTTCTTCCTTCCCCTTCAACCCTCCTGCCTGAAGAAGGAGCCACTGGCTCCAAAAGCTTGCCAATCACAACAGTCTTTTATGTGTGTGTTCTGCCACTGCTTGGTGAGTAGTCTTTTTATCTATCCAATTAAAGAAACCAGTTTCTTTGTAATTTAATCTCTTTGTTATACAATGACACATCCAGAAGAATGAATTATTGTGCTATGAATCAAGAATTGTAACCTGTTTTTATACATATGCAATGAAGCACTTGTTGAGTAAAGTATTATTATTCATTATGTAGCAAAGGTGAGGGAAGTTTCGTAGAGACACTGTCTTTGTGGTAGTTCAGTTTTGCAAATGCACTTTAGTAACAAAGGTAGCTGTGTATGCCATAATCACTGATATAAAAAATATGAAGCAGGTTATAATGGTGATCAAGATGACAAAAACCACTCAAAGATGAAAAATTTGGAAATTTTCATTCAGTGCACTGTGTACAGCAATAAGTTGCTGAATGATAAACTGGAAAGTAGCAATGTAAATTTCTTTACAAAATTCTCTGTTATGGAATGCCTGTTTTATTAATATAAAGAGAATTCCTTTACCAAAAAGCTCTTAAAAATACTGAATGACCATGAACTATGAAAGGTACCATGATGTAAATATACTTATATAGAAAGATTGTATTGTTATTGTTTGTATTTTTGTAGCAACTGCATTAAGTTTACCTAAGAAGTTATGAGGTTTTGGAATGTAACAGCTGAATTTGAAAGTGTTAAGTGATAGATGATTGACTGCACTGGCCTTGGAACATCAACCAAAATAGCTTTGATGTGCTGATACCGCAAACAGCTGAAAGCAAGGGGAAACCACAGCCGTAATTTTTCCCAAGGGCATGCAACTCTACTGTATGGTTAAATGGTGATTGCATCCTCTTGGGTAAAATATTCTGGAGGTAAAATGGTCCCCCATTTTGTTCTCCAGGTGGGACTACTCAGGAGGACATCAGTATCAGGAGACACAAAACTGGTGTTCTACAGATTGGAGCATGGAATGTCAGATCTCTTAATCAGGCAGGTAGAAAAGAAAATTTAAGAAATGGATAGGCTGAAGTTAGATACTGTTGGAATTAGTGAAGTTCGGTGGCAGGAGGAACAGGACTTCTGGGCAGGTGAATACAGGGTCATAAATACAAATTCAAATAGGGGTAATGCAGGATTAGGTTTAATAATGGATAAAAAATAGCAACACAGATAAGCTATTACAAACAGTATAGTCCATGCACTATTGTAACCAAGATAGACATGAAGAGTATACCTGCCACAGTAATAAAAGTTTATATGCCAACTAGCTCTGCAGATGATCAAGAGATTGAAGAAATGTGTGATGAGATAAAAGAAATTATTCAGTTATTTAAGGGAGAGAAAAAAATTAATAGCCATGGGGGACTGGAATTCGATAGCAGGAAAAGCAAGGGAAGGAAAAGTTGTAGGTGAATATGAACTGCGGTAAAGGAATGAAACAGGAAGCCACCTGGTAGAATTTTGCACAGAGCATAATTTAATCATAGCTAACACTTGGTTTAAGAATCATGAAACAAGGTATTATACATGGAAAAGACCTGGAGACACAGGAAAGTTTCAGTGAGTATATAATGGTTATATTGTATTGTATTGTATGTTAACCGGGGGCCTTGAAATGTCAGAGAGGCTCCGTCCCCGTCGCAGCCGCAGTGATCCACAACCCCACGACGACTACCGCAGTCCACTTCACCCCTCCACCGCCCCACACCGAACCACTCTTTCATGGTTATTGTGTGGTTCGGGCCCTGGTGGACCCCCCTCCCCCCAGGGAACACAGGGAACATCTCACACCAGAGGGGTAAAACCACTATGTTTGTGTGGTAGGGTAATGGCGGTGTACTCGTACGTGCGCAGCAACTGAGGCAGATGGAAAACTGCCTAAAAACCATCCACAGACTGGCCGGCTCACCAGATCTTGACACAAGTCCACCAGGCGGATTCGTGCTGGGGACCAGGCGGTCCTTCCCAATCCCAAAAGCTGTGCAATGTAATGTTTAGTCAGAGATTTTGGAACCAGGTTTTAAATTGTAAGACATTTCAAGGGGCAGATTTGGACTCTGACCGCAATTTATTGCTTATGAACTGTAGATTAAAACTGAAGAAACTGCAAAAAGGTAGGAATTTATGGAGATGGGGCCTCGATAAACTGAAAGAACCAGAGATTGTAAAGAGTTTCAGAGGGATCATTAGGGAACAACTGACAAGAACAGGGGAAGTGAATACAGTAGAAGAAGAATGGGTAGGTTTGAGAGATGAAATAGTGAAGGCAGCAGAGGATCAAGTAGGTAAAAAGACAAGGGCTAGTAGAAATCCTTGTGTAATGCAAGATATATTGAATTTCATTGATGAAAGGAGAAAAATATAAAAATGCAGTAAATGAAACAGGTGAAAGTGAATACAAATGTCTAAAAAATGAGATCAGCAGGAAGTGCAAAATGGTGAAGCAGAAATGGCTAGTGGATAAATTTAAGGATTTAGAAGCATATATCACTAGGGGAAAGATAGATGCCACCTACAGGAAAATTAAAGATACCTTTGGAGAAAAGAGAACCACCTGTACGAATATCAAGAGCTCAGATGGAGAACCAGTCCTAAGCAAAGAAGGAAATGCAGAAAAGTGGAAGGAGTGTTTAGAGGGTCTAAACAAGGGAGATGTACTTGAGGGCAATATGGAAGAGGGCGTAGATGAAGATGAGCTGGGAGAGATGATGTGTGAAGAATTTGGCAGAGCACTGAAAGACCTAATTTGTAAGAAGGCTCTAGGAACAGACAACATTCCGTTAGAACTGCTGATAACCTTGGGATAGCCAGCCATGACAAAACTCTTCCATCTGGTGAGCAAGATGTATGAAACAGGTGAAATACCTTCAGACTTCAAGAAGAATATAATAATACCAATTCCAGAGAAAGCAGGTGCTGACAGGTGTGAAAATTAATGAACTATCTGTTTAATAAGTCACAGTTGCAAAATACTACCATGAAATGTTTACAGACAAATGGAAAAACTGGTAGAAGCTGACCTCAGGGAAGATCAGTTTGGACTCCGGAGAAATGTAGGAACATGCGAGGCAGTGCTAACCCTATGACTTCTCATAGAAGATAGGTTAAGGAAAGGTGGAGCAACGTTTATAGCATTTGAGGACTTAGAGAAAGCTTTTGACAATGTTAACTGCAACACTCTCTTTCAACTTTTAAAGGTAGCAGGGGTAAAATACAGGGAGCAAAAGGCTATTTACAATTTGTATGGAAATCAGATGGCAGTTATAAGAGTCAAGAGGCAGGAAAGGGAAGCAATGGTTGGCAAGGGAGTGAGACAGGTTTGTAGCTTATCCCTGATGTTATTCAATCAGTATATTGAGCAAGCAGTAAAGGAAACAAAAGAAAAAATTGGAGTAGGGATTAAAGTCCAGTGAGAAGGTTTGCTGATGACATTATAATTCTGTCAGAGGCAGCAAAGAACCTGGAAGAGCAGTTGAATGGAATGGACAGTGTCTTGAAAGGAGGATATAAGATGAACTTCAACAAAAGCAAAATAAGAATAATGGAATGTAATTGAATTAAATCAGGTGATTCTGAGGGAATTAGATTAGGAAATGAGACACTTGAAGTAGTAGATGAGTTTTGCTATTTGGGCAGAAAAATAACTGCTGATGGTCGAAGTAGAGAGGATATAAAATGTTGACTGGCAATGGCATGAAATGCGCTTCTGAAGAAGGGAAAGTTGTTAACGTCAAGTGTAGATTCAAGTGTCAGGAGGCCTTTCCTAAAAGTATTTGTATGAAGTGTAGCTATGAATGGAAGTGAAACGTGGATGATAAACGGTTTAGAAAAGAAGAGAATAGAATCTTTTGAAATGTGATATTACTGAAGAATGCTGAAGATTAGGTAGGTATATTATGTAACTTATGAGGAGGTGGTGGATAGAATTGTCAAGAAAAGAAATTTGTGATACAACTTGAATAAAGGAAGGGATTGGTTGACAGGACACATCCTGAGGTATCAACGGATCACCAGTTTAGTGCTGGAGGAAAGTGTGGGAGGTAAAACTCATAGAGGAAGACCAAGAGATGAATACAGTAAGCAGATTCAGAAGTTACTCGGAGATGAAGAAGCTTGCACAGGCGACAACAACAACAACAACAACAACAACAACAACAATAAGCGATGGAGTTGTGTTTATTACAGTGATATGTGTGACAGACAAATACATATCCAGCAAAACTGTGAGTAAGAACATCAGTGAGATTATATAAACATACAACTCACATAGTGTACATTCTGAAATAAATGAATATACCTGTACAGAGTTAAGTTTCATTACATAACTTTGCTGGCACACTCAGAAAATATTCCTCGTCACATTTAGATTAATATACATGTAACTTTAAAGTACCTGATGATGGCAGCAAGCTGACAAAATGTGCCATACTTATAAATTTTAGTAAAAAGTGAATGAAGTGGAAATAATTATTTTATAAAAATGATAATTTTGTATTTCCTGACTGTAACATGCAGTAGAGATCAGCTGTTTGAATGGAGTTGGACATAATATCTGTTTATTTTATTGGCATTTATTGTATGTTGGTACATTATTTTCCAGTGAGTTAAATAATGTCAAGGTCAAATAATATGTAGAGAAACGATCACTAAAGTTCCATGGAACTCAATCAGCTACTGCATTATGTTTATAAGAGGAACAATGTTGTTTCTTCACATTGCTGAGTTGTTAATACCTGCCAGGACACTTAACAAGTCAGATACAAGGTTTGGCTGTATAGCAAATTAAGGTGGCATAAACACACAGTGAATTAATTAAGAAGCTCAGTTCAACATGTTTTGATGTTAGAAGGGGCTCTCATGGCGATAACCTAGAAACATGGGTCGTAGCTTGTTCTGCACTTTTTTCTTCCCTGTTTTTGTGTGGAGTTGTCATCTGGGATGATGTAACTAAAGTATTTATTTCACAGAAATGAACAGTTTAATATTTTGTATGGCCAATAGCAGTACATCTTGCAAGGGTCTTCATAAAGATTTCTGCTTCCTCATATATTTACTCCTTAATGGTTTTTCTTGTTGATGAGAAAAATCAATTTTCATGTAGATTTGATCTTCAACTATGGGGTTCAAATGGAGCTGCAAATTTACATTTATTTCAGTAATTAAAACTTCCGGGCTAAGAGGCCGTGGTCCAATAGTAGAAATACTTCTCCCTCACGTTTTGTTGCCAGCTGCGGGCAACATCATCTGAGGTGAGTCTACGACTGGCTGCTAGACCATGGAGGTCCTGTTTATATAGAGCGCGAAGAGGGCACCACCACTTGTCACGTGTTGTCAACAGTAAAACTATCTCTGGCTGGCGTCATTACTCTCGATCGAAGGTAATCGATTGTCACATCTTTGGTACAGAGTCGATCGCCATATCTTATCTAACTTCAAGGCTTCTTCTTTCCTGTTAAAATTATTGTGGTGTTTAAAAATCTCTACAGCCTCTCTATATATACGTGCATAATAATGCGATGTCTTAGCTAGCACGCTCATCTCACTAAATTTTTTTTCATGGTTACCCGTTTCAAAAACATGTTCCGCTACAGCCGATTTGTCCATGTGTCCCAGTCGACAGTTCCTTTTATGTTCAGTTAGGCGAGTATTGACACTTCTTTTTGTGGTTCCAATGTAAACCTTCCCACAACTACATGGAATCTTATACACACCAGGAGTAGCTAAAGGGTGTTGTGCATCTTTCGCCGATCTTAAGCATTCACTAATCTTCTTGGTGGGTCTGAAGATTGTTTCAACTCTGAACTTGGCCAGCACTTTCCTGATACGGTCCGTAATATTGTGGATGAATGGAAGAGAAACTTTCCCCACCGATGGTTGTTGTTGTTGCACGTTTTCGGACATTTTTCTTCTGGGATGGAGTGCTCTATCTATCTCCTTGCCAGCGTATCCATTTTTCTGGAAAGCAGTTTGCAAGTGGTTTAGTTCCTCTTGCAAATAAGCTGGCTCACAGATTTTATTAGCCCTGTCCACCAATGTCTTGATAATACCTCTCTTCTGCCTGGGATGATGGTTTGAATCCTTATGAAGATAACGATCGGTATGCGTATCTTTTCTGTAGACTCGTTTAATTACTGAGACGTTCAAAAAATTAATCTGTCCATTACTTTCTGTCTCCATAGTGAATTGTATTTTTGAATTGATGCTATTCAAATGCTTCAAAAAACGGTTCAGTTCTTCTTCACCGTGATTCCATATGACAAAAGTGTCGTCCACATACCGATACCACTTCAAAGGCCTTTTTCTGGCTGACTGCAGTGCTTGCTGTTCAAAAAATTCCATAAAAATATTAGCAACGGCTGGACTTAGAGGGCTATCCATTGCCACTCCATTAATTTGTTCATAGATCTCATTATTGTACTGAAAATAAGTCATGGAAAGGCAATGTCTAAACAAAGCTACTATATCAGTAGGAAATATGTTAGATAAGCAAGCAAGAGCAACAAAACATCAGGAAGTATTTCTACTATTGGACCACGGCCTCTTAGCCCGGAAGTTTTAATTACTGAAGACTCCGGCCGTGAAAGCCTACACGCAATGATTACATTTATTTGTTCACAAACTGGCTTTCTGCTTCTTAGTCTGTTTTCAGGTGACAACTGAATGTCACACACACATATACAATGATGTGTGACTTACACAGATATTATTTCCAAATAAGATACAAAAATGATGAAATGTAGTGTGTTTATACAAGAAATTATTACATTTTTTGTTATTCATGAAAGAATTGTATTCATCTTTTGTCTTTATTATTAGATAAATACTTTAGATATGCTTTTAAAAAAAGAAAAGAAATATGTAAAATTACACCACTTCTCTACAAAGGCCAACAGGAACTGGGTGCATCATCCCACACACTGACAAAATTTCAGATAACCTCATTAAGAACTTAAAAGCCTCACAACAACAGTTCAGCATTTGATAGTATCAAGAGCATATCAAAAGTTTTACTGCAACCCTTGGCACAAATTGGTGTACATAATAAAATCACCTGCAAATGCTACAGAAAAGTAAGTATTAGTCATATCAGGCAGAACAGCAGGCTGGCTTTTTTTTTCTAACTATGTCCTCAATTATTTGCTAGATGTATTCCAATCTCTGTTTCAGTCTCTGTCTTCAGTCATGGGTTATTTTGCTGCCTACAGAGCAGAATTCCTTAATTTCATCTACTTTGTGATCAACAATCATCATATTAAGTGTTTCACTATTCTCCCTTTCTGCTACTTTCTCACTACTTTTGTCTTTATTCAATTTACTCTCAATCAATATTTTGCACTCATTAGATTGTTCATACCATTCAGCAGATCCTGTAATTCTTCTTCAATTTCACTGTGGGTAGCAATGTCATCCATTGATATCCTTTCACCCTGAATTCTTATCTCACTCTTGAACATTTCTTTTATTTCCCTCGTTGCTTCTTCAGTGTAGAGATTGAATAGCAAGGATGAAAGACTGCATCACTGTCATTCACACTTTTTAATCCGAGTTCTTTTTGCTTGGTCTTCCACTCTTATTGTCCCCTCTAAGGTTATTGTACATATTGTATATTACCTGTCTTTCCCTATCTCTTGCCACTATTTTTCTCAGAATTGTGAACATCTTGCACCATTTTACATTGCCAAACTCTTTTACCATGTTGACAAATTCAACGAATATGTCTCAGTTTTTCTTCAGTCTTGCTTCCATTATCAACCACAATGTCAGAACTGTCTCTCTGGTGCCTTTGTGTTTCATAAAGTCAGACTTATCATCATCTAACAGATTCTCAAAGTTCTTTTCCCTTCTTCTGTATTTATTATTGTGCATGAATCAGTGGCAGATACAGAAAAACCCAAGGAGGGGGCACTAAAGATATCTTGAGCTACCTTTACTTTTACCATAATAAAAAATAATCAAGTCACATATAAAGTTTAAGGAAGTGTTATTTAAAGTGATTATATACATGTACAAGACAATGTCATTTTATGGTATAAAAAATTTACAGTTGTGGTTCGCTTCCTTAAATATGAATTCTCTGCACCTATTCTTCCTGGCAAATTGGTTAATTACATCATCAATAGTACAATCAATATCAGGGTGAGTGTACAACAGAGCTAAGCCATTAAGTTGATGCTCCTTCACTGTTGACCTCAGCTAGATCTTTGTAAGCCGCTATGTTGAAAAACTTCTTTCTACTGTAGCAATAGATCCAGGTATGTGTTAGCCCCGCACACCTCCCCCCCCCCCCCCCCCCCCCCCGCAATATGTATTCGCCACTGGAGTGAATTGTGAAGCTGATTGTGCAGTGCTTCTCATTTTGGCTCTTATTGTTGCCAGAATTGTTTGGATGATGTCTTCTGAAAGTCTGATGGTACTTTGCCATTCTCATACATTCTATACACCAACGTGAATAATCTTTTGTTGTCACTTCACCCAGTGACTTAAGAAATTCCAATGGAATATTATCTATCTCTTTTGCCTTATTTTATCTTAAATTATCCAAAGTCCTTTTAAATTCTGATTCTAATATTGGATCCCCCATCTCTTCCCTATTGATCCTTGTTTCTTGTTCACCCATGCCATCAGAAAGGACCTCCCCTTCATAGAGGTCCTCAATGTACACTCTCCACCTACCCATTCTCTCCTCTGAATTTAACAGTGGAATTCCCATTGCACTCTTAAAGTTACTGCCCCTGCTTTCAATTTCACTGAAGCTTGTTTTGACTTTTATATATACTGAGCCAGTCCTTCAGACAAGCATTTCTTTTCTGTTTCTTCACATCTTTCATGCAGCCATTTCATCTTAGCTTCCCTCCACTTTCAATTTATGTCATTTCTAAATGCTTGTATCTCTGTATTTATGAATAATTTCGCTGGGTGGGGAAGGGTTGGTTGGATGGGGGGAGGTGGGGGGGGGGGGGTAGAGGTGGAGGGACTGTGGATGTGTTGGCGCCTGCCCTGCCCTCTCTTTACCTCATTCCTGTATGCTCCCACAAGCAGCACTTTACTCTCCCCCACCTCTACCCTGCTATCCCTCCCCCTCCCTGCTTGCTCCAGCCTCCTTCTTCACCCACCAACCTGTTGCATTTCCAATCATGGGCTGCTCCTCACAGTGTGACCTCAGCAGTCAGAGTCTGTGGTCTTGATGTGTGTGAGTTGTGTTTGCATGAGTGTGTGTGTATATATTCTATCTCTGATGAAGGCCTTGTTGGCCAAAAGCTCACTTTTCAACAGTCTTTTTGTTGTGCCTTTCTGTGGCTCAGTATTTCCACTACATGGTGAGTAGCAATTATCCTTCTCATTATACTGTTACATTCCATCCTGGATTTTCCATTGTTTGAATTTCACTGAACATTTTTGTGTTTAATTCTTCCATTGATCAGTTCCAATATTTCTTCTTGTTTCCCCACAATTACCTTCCTTGTACCTAAGCTTTTCTTTCCTACTTCTGCGATTCCTGTTTTTAGACATATGCATTCCTCTTCATCCAAACTACCTACTGAGCTATTCATTACTGCAACATCTGTAGGCTCAGAGAACTTCAATCGTATCTCTTCATTCCTTAGTTCTGCTTAATCCCACTTTTTTGCACATTGATTCTTCCTGACTTGTCTCTTATGCTCAGCCTACTCTTTGTGATAGTAAATTGTGATCTGAGTATATATCTGCTCCTGGGTATGACTCACAATCCAATATCTGATTTCAAAATCTCTACCTGACCATGATGTTATCTAGCTGAAATATTCCCATATCTTCTAGGCTTTTCCAATAATAACTCTGCCTCTTGTGATTCTTGAAAAGGGTATCCTCTATTGCTAGCTGAAATTTATTAGAGAACTCAATTAGTCTTTCTTGTCTCTCATTCCTTGTATCAAGACCATATTCTCCCATAACCCTTTCTTCTATTCCTTCCCCTACCACTGCACTCTAATCCCCCATGACTATTAGATTTTCACCTCTCTTTCCATACTGAATTACCCATTCAGTACCCTCATATACTTTCTCTCTCTCTTATCTTTTGTTTGCGATGTTGACATGCATACCTCAACTATTTGGTTTGTTGTCAATTCTGATGAAAATAACACAGTCACTGAACAGTTCACAATAACTGACTCCCCACTACCTTCCTATTCATAATGAATCTTACTCCTGTTACACCATTTCCGTTGCAGCGTATATTACGTTCATCTGACCATAAATCCTTGTCTTCTTCCCATTTCACTTCACTGACCCCAACTACATCTATACAGAACATTAGCATTTTCATTTTCAGATTTTCTAGCTTCCCCACCATGTTAAAGCTTCCAGCATACCACATTATGTCTTATAAAATGTTACCCTTTCATTGATTATTTGATCTTTTCCTCATTGTCACCTTCTCCTTGGTAGTTCCATCCCAGAAAACCAAATGGAGCACTAGTCCAGAATCCATTGCCAATGGGGAAATCAACATGAAACTTTTTAATTACAGGCCAAATTTCCTGTGGATACACATTATGTGTCTTTATTGCAGTGGTTTCCATTACCTTTTGCTTCCTCATGCCATTGATTATTACTGTTTCTTCCATCTTTTAGGGGCAGTTTCCCACCCCAAGGGCAAGAGAGTGCTGTGACCCTTTATCCACTCTTGCCCTCTCTTTGACAAGACTGTTGGCAGAATGAGGGTGACTTCTTATGCCAGAAGTTTTCAGCTGCAATTGCTGAAGAGTTTTGTTCATAATTTTGGCAGTGGCAGGGTGCAAACCTGGGACTGAGTATGTTTTGTAGTTAAAGATGCTACCCCTAGACAATCATTCTCTAATTTCATTTTCAGAACCCATTTGATGCTAGAGCAAATGGCCAGCTTCCTTATATAATGAGAACAATGGGCCCTTTGGGGTCAAACTGGTACTGTTCCACTAGTGATCTGAAGGATAAACTCATAAACCCCGTGAGCTACTCTCAGACAATACAGTTGTTTATAAGAGGATTGTAGTGAAATGCAGGAGATCTGTGAAAGATTGAAGAGTGGTGCAGGAATTAGTGGTTGAGCGGTAATATAAAGAAATATAACATATTGCCTAATGTAGAATGACCACTGATTGTAGGAAAAGCAGATGCCAGGCTGATATTTGTGTCGTTATTTAGCAGCACACAGCACAGCTAATGTCCTATTCCACTTTTCAGTTGGCACCAGAACTGGTGACGTGTTCCTGCCATGTTAGGGAGTGCTCAAAACATCAAAACAGCTGAGTTTGGCACCACTGCAAGGCAAAGAGTGAGCATGAGTGACAGCTGAAGGGAGCCTGGTGTTTGATTGTGAAGCAGCCACAATTTGGAGCCAGCACTAGGGGCCTTGGACAGCAGTGACAGGGCCACACTCCAAGAGTTGCATTGGTCCGTGGAGAGTGTGCAGTCCAGTGTGGGCTTCATCCTGGAGTGGCTGGCTCCTGTAGTAGTCAATGAGCAGCCACACTGCCTGGCCCAGAACCCCAACTTATAAGAAGTGCAAGGCCTGTATTATGATATGGAAACTAAGAATGACAGTAGTGCTTTTAGTGGCCTGGTAGTGAATTTGAATACAGGAAAATATACTGCAAAAATCTGTATTCTGGCTTTGCAAAATATGAGCACTTCATTTCATTTATGGTTCATGGTTGGGCCTCATAAACTGGTGGTAAAGTGTGCACTTTGTAATGGGACATACTCCTCTAAATTACTTTTCTTTCTAGAAACAGCTGATACCAAAAATATTTTCAAATATTGTATAGGTGAACATTATCGCAGATGTTTAACCAAATGAATTTCATTTGATTTTGTTTATGACGTATTATATTTCAGGCTAAAATGTATGAAAAGAAATTCATTTGTTTCAATCAATATGCGCTATCTCTATATACACAGTTAAAATTATTCTTTTTTTAGAAATATTTGAAATTTCAAATTATCTGGCACACTTAAAATTCTGATTATTAACTGCACAATCTAATGCTAATTATTAAATTTATTTCTGGATTCATTAACAAAATAATGATATAAGCTGATGATGATTCTTCTTTTGAAGAAAGTTTGTAAATTCTTTTGTTTTGTAAACTCTTTGGAATATTGTGAGTACCACAGAATGACTGAGGAGTAGTGAGCATGCCTCTGATGGAAACGGACATGTTTTTCATTTTTGCAATAATAATGTAATTTTTGGTTTTATGAAAATGGAGAGTGTGAAGTCAGTGGGATTAAGTAAAAATTGCAGCCTCAAGGATCACCCCTAGATGTACTTAGGCCAACAAAAAGAAAATGAAGATAAATAACAAAAGTTTTTTTATACCTTACACGTCTCAAAGCTTTTAAAACTAATGAAGAGACTAAAAATTTACTGGTGATGTGTGGGAGGGCAAGATTACAATTGTGGGCATCATCCAGGATCAGTTGACTGATAACAAAGTCTTGTCTGTTGCAGAAGAAGGGAGGACAATGATCTGTGTCAATTTGAATCTCCAGTCACTCCAAGAAAGAAAACAAAGAACTGTTCAACAAAATAGTATCAACAGTGATGAGATATAGGATGCGGCAGTGTTCATAGCGTAACTGGACTTTCGTTGTTCAATGACGTACTGCAGGAATGTGGGCCAGCTCGTGCCGCATTCATGTACTAATGAGCTGCCATTTCAAATGTAACAGTGATATGGAGTGGTGGACTGCACAGCACCATGCCTTTGCTGTTGAAAGTTATTTCAAGAATAATGAATTTCTTAATGCTACCCAACATCTATTTCGGCAACATTTCAACTTGGGACGTCATGGGAAAGTTCCTGACGGACAGACCACTGTTGAGGTGGGTGCGTGCATTTTGAACAACAGGTTTTGTTTGCAATGGCAAACCGGGAAGAAGTGAAAGAACCGTGCGGACACCAGAAGCTGTGGAAAATGTTTGTGCTGCACTACTGCGTAGCCCAAAAAGATCTGCTTGTCATCATGCACAAACTGTGCTTATGTCTGATTGCTCATTCAGGAGAATATTGCACGAAGATCTCCATTTTCACCCATATAAGCTGCAGATTGTTCAGGAAATTAAGCCTCATGATTGGATTTCATGCAAAACATTCTGCTTAACCATGTGTGATCTCCTTTGCGAAAATCCATAAATATTGCACACCATCCTGATGTCAGATGAAGCTCATTTTGAGTTATGTAGTTCAGTGAATAAACAGAATATGGATTATTGGAGTGATGTAAACCTGTATGAACTGCACATCAAACCCTTGAACAGTTCTCATGTCACAATGTGGTGCGAAGTTGCTTCCTTTGGGATTATTGGCCCTTACTTCTTTGAGGATGACAGAGGTGTTGCTGTAGCTGTCACCAGTGAATGCTACCTAAAGGTGCTGCAAGACTTCATTCTTCCCAAATTAGGTATGGTTGATGTGGATGTGGAACAATTGTGGTTTCAACAAGACAGAGCGACCTCACATACAGCCAAAATTTGCATGGATTTCTTGCGACAGACATCTTCCATTTTGGTGACATTTCCTGAATGTCTCACTCACTTGACCTTTCATGTGCAGACTTTTTACTTTGGGGCTACCTGAAGCAAGAAGTGTTCCAAACACATTGTGCCACCATTCCTGAGTTGAAGGATCACATCAGAACTGCCATTGGCAATGTCCCAGGGAATATGTTACACCAAGTTATGGAAAGCTTCCAATGTTGCCGAGTAGAATGTGTTGTTCAGAAGGGTCATCATTTGACAGGAGTCATATTCAAAAAGTAATCCACACAATGGACAATGACTTACACATTAGTAAATGGCATACCTTTAACTATTAATTGATTTAAGAGGTAATAAATAAATTACAGTTACTGCATGATGGTATGTTTTTAATAAAAAAAATGGCTCTGAGCATAATGGGACTTAACATCAGAGGTCATCAGTCCCCTAGAACTTAGAACTACTTAAACCTAACTAACCTGAGGACATCATACACATCCATGCCCGAAGCAGGATTAGAACCTGCGACTGTAGCAGCCACGTGGTTCCCAACTGAAGTGCCTAGAACCTCTCGGCCACCACAGCTGGCTGTTTTTAATATCCTACTATGAACGCTGCCACACACTGTATTATCAACAATGATGGGCCAGATGAATTGAAAGAGGACTTTACAACGATGGACATCAATAAGAAAAAAGATAAGTACAACTTATAAATATAATATATAGAATATATAAATATAATATATAAAAGCAGTAGGGCCCAGCCAGAACATATTTGAACCAAGAGAAAGTGTAGTCAGCAAAGAAACAATGAAAACCAATATTTTGCAGTTGATTTTGGCAAAATTAGAGGAAATGAAGATGGATAACAATGGGAAATTTAGTGCAGTTAATGATCAGTTAAATGAAATAAAAACAGATAGCAATAGCAAATTTAGTGCAGTTAACTGAAATAAGGATGGACAGTGATAGTAAGTTTACTTCACTTCAAGGACAATTAAATGACCTAAAAACTGAAAACAATAGTAAAATGGATAGGGTACAATACCAAATAGCCCAACTTAGTAATCAGGTTTCAGAGCTAAAAAATGGGCTGTCAGATGGATTAAAAAGTGTGAATGAAAAAGTTGATGTCTTAGAAACTAAATTTATTGTTTTTAGAAAATGAGTTAGTTGCCCAATCTGCACAACAGGCAAAGAATGTTAATGACATCAGAGTTGAACAAAAGGCTGTTGCAGAAAAAATGGAACAGAAATTTAGTAGTTTTGATCAAAAAATTTTAAATGTTGAAAACAGTATGCTAACTAATGTAAATGTTCTAGATCAAAAAATTTCAGTAGTTCAGGAAAATTGTATTCACAAAAATCTTTATTCAAACAATGGTATTGCATGGTCCAGCATTCCAATCAAAAGTTTTTCATCACACAATTTACACGCAATAGATTTTCCACACAAGTGTAGAGATAGTTTTGTGTCAGGCATGAACGACAATCAAAAAATTAAATTCATTAAAAGACGTCTTGAAGGTGAAGCTCTGCCTTGGGTAAATCTAAATTTATGTCAGTGGGAAACATATCAAAGTTTCAAAAAAATTTTTTAATAAATTGTGGTAAGAAGCTGAACAGGGAAGAATTAAAAGTGAATTTTTGAATTGTCCTAATTATAGGAATAGGGATGGTACTCTGAAAGAAATTTGTAAGAACCAATGTAAGAAATTAACACACCTTGACAAACCATTTGACGAACTGACATTGAATGATGCACTCAAAAGGAGATTACCAGAGAGGTTGCAGTGGGATTTCGTGAACGAACCTGACAATTGTCCTGAACAATTTTTGTGATTTGTTGTCAGGCTGGATAGAGCAGTAGAAAGAAGCATGTACCATAATAATGAAAATGATAGAGATGTCTTAGAAATGTAATAACTACAGAAACAGAGATAATGTTAACTTCCATCAGGGTCAAAATGGTAATAGAGACAGAAATTTTGAACATCACCAGAATAAGAATAATGGGGATAACCATGTTCAATTCAATAGAAGAAATAATCACAGAGATAACTATTTGGAAAATGGTAGTCCACCTCAATGAAGGTCCACAGTTTTTGTGCGAGGAAACACAACAATAACAGGACCCCCAATTTACACTAACATTTAGACAATAATAACAGTATTAATAATGTGGCACAGGTATCTGAAGTTGAACAGAAGGAATATCAGATTTCTCATTTATGTTTTGTTCAAAAGTTTTGGGATAGTATGTTTAATTATAGTGGTGTAGGTGCTAATCACTCACCAGAATATGAGAGTAATGATAATTTTGATATAGTGTGTACTAATGATTTCTCCTCTTAGTCAGAAAACAGCCTGTGGTTATCACATTATGCTGGCCTGTAATAACACACTTTAAATATCATAAATGCATTTATTAGACATGAAGCAAGAAGAATAAAGCTTGGCAGTACACCAGTTGAGCACCGAGAGAGACAGAGAACGAAACAGTTCAAAGAGGTCAGAGTGAAAGATAGGATGCTCCGTACTAGAGACACCACTACCCCCTCCCCCTCCCCAGCAGTGCAGAGCACGGCGGAGGGAAGCCTCATCATTCGAAATCGTAATCCTCATGCCGGCATGGCGGTTGTAGGCAGTAGCTGGCATGAGAAGTAGGCATGTCAGAAACTGCACTGCAAGAGTCCCGTGTGGCCAACTGCTGTGTATGCAGAGAGGCATCAGTCGAGGGCAGGTCAGCAGTGTTGGGAGGTGGGGCGGCAGTGATGGAAGGCAGATTGGAAGCATAAGAAGACAGGTCAGAGAGTGACCACACTGGTTTCAGGCAATTAACAGACACGGTCTGTGGTCGTCCATGTAAATGAATTACGAACATGTTCACACCTCAACATAACACTCTGTGAGGCCATGAATAAGATGGTTGCAAGGCTGTGCACATGGAGTCATTGCACAGCATCACAAATTCACAAGATGCAAGGTCCTTGTGGACAAACACAGGCAGGGTGGAATGAGGGCGAGGCAGGGGGGTGCAGAGGCGTATGACATGTGCACAAACCCATTCAACCAAAGGCAGAATGTCCATAGTATTGGCTGACTGTGAGTCCTACACTAACTCTGCTGGAAGGAGGAGGGGCTCACCATATAAAATCTCAGCGAGCAAGGCATTCAAGTCTTCTTCATGTGCTGAGTGGATGGCCAGCAGGAACCAAGAGAGGGCCTTGGACCATAAGCCACCGTGGTACATAAGTGTGGCCTTGAGGGTGTGGCACCACCGTTTGACCAGGCCATTCGCCTGTAGATGGTAGGCCATAGTGTGGAACCTAGCAACACTACAGAGTTTTTACAGCTGTGCAAAGATGACAGTTTCGAACAGTCATCACTTGTCAGTTGTGAGGCAAAGAGGACAACCGAATCGTGTGACCCATGAGAATATATAAGAACGAGCGATGGTTATTGACCATGATGATGATGAGAGGGCTGCCTCAACCCAGCAAGTTACATGGTCGATGACTGATAAGATGTATCTGTACCCCTCGGAAGGGGTGAGGGGGGCCAAGGTACACATGCACGGATCCAAGTGTGACAGTCATGCTTAACGCCAGCCCAGATGAAGTGCTTAGTAACCAGCCTCATCATGGCCCACATTCCTGGGTGGGCCAAGCTGTGAAAAGCAGTAAAGACCCTGCATTGCAGAGTGGTAGGGACCAGGGGGTGGGGAGTACCCATAGAGATATCACAAAGGACCGGGATCATCGAGCCGTGTAGGATGTGGTGTTGGACAGAGAGCGATGACTCGTTGTCCAAAATTAATCACGTATATCATCATCTTCAGCCTGAAGTTGGGCAGTCTCTTCCAAGTTCAATGGTGCAGTTAGCACACAGATGCAGGATGGGTAGTCTGCCACAGCATTCTCCATGCTGCAGATATAGCCTGTGTCAGAAGAGTGCTGACAGATGTAGTCCATATGACAGATATGCCCCAGCAGAAGGTCCTTAGCTGGATTACAAATAGTGTCCACGAGAGGCTTGTGATCTAAGTAGATCGTGAAAGGTTGCCCCTTGAGGTCACTACGTTTAATCACCTCGTACACAGCGAGAAGCTCACATTTGAAAGCTGACCACTTACATTGGCTCTTTGTTAGATTCTTGGAAAAGTAGCAGAGCAGTCGGGTAGAGTCGGTGGTGTGCTGTTGTAAAATAGTGCCCACAGCTGAGTCACTGACAACAGTCGTGATCGAAACATGTGCCTCAGAGTCAGGGTAGGCGAGTTAATGGCTTTGACGAGGGCAGTTTTAAGGTTACCAAATGCATCGAGCATGGGTTTGGTTCAGTCCAACTTCCATTTCCCCATGGTGTTTTTGCTGGAGAGGGCGTCGGTGAGGGCCAATTGGATGGAGGCAGCCTGGAGAATATAGTGGCAGTAAAAGTTTGCCATACTCAGAAAATGATGGAGCTGAGCTTAATCTTCAGGAAGAGGAAAATCAAGTATTGTTTCGACATGAGAACTCGTTGATCAGAGGCCATCGGCAGAGACAGTATGACCAAGGAACGTATCAGACGTGGAACAGAGTTGAGATTTATCATGCTTAATCACCACACCATTGGCAGCGAGGGCCGAATGGACTGCAGAGGAGGAAAATATCTGTATATCATCTAAGCAAGCGTAAGCAGAGGTAGCAAAATAGAATCAATTAATCTCTGCCACATCTGCACAGTATTTTTCAATCTGTAAGACATGTAACAATATTCAAATAGGCCGAAGGGTGTGATGATGGCCATCTTCGGAATAATCGGAGGATGCATAGGAGTTTGATGGTATGCCTTGGAACTATCTAAAACAGAGAAAAACTTAGAATCATGTAGTAATTGCATGAAATCCTGGATATGAGGAATGGGGTAGTTATCGATAATGATGCGAGCATTAAGGGACCTGCAGTCCCTGCTCATGTGTAAAGTGCCATCCTTTTTAGGAACAAGGTGAATAGGTGAAGATGAGTTGATATCGGAGGGGCAGAGCATGCCTGAAGCCGACAGATCCTGAACGATCTCCCTGGTGCACAGAGGTTTGGAAGCATTAAGGCACCTGGCCTTATAACGTACAGGTGGGCCATCTGTGGTGCGAATCTTGTGACAAGTGCCATTTCTAATGGCTGATACTCGTGAAGGGAGGTTGGCAAGGCAACGTCAGTTCACTCACCTTGCTGAATTGGGGCAGTGTATGCGGTGCATTGGTTGAAGTTGGCAACGGAAGACACGGTACTGGAGCAGAGCATGGAGTTGTGTCTTGCATATTCATCTGTGGCAGTGAAAAAACGACAGCAGGCAGAGGAATGCTCAACACAGGATCAGATTGGTGAGAAGATGTAGTAGACACATGCGCTGGGTTGCCTTGTTGTGGTTCTGCAGATAAGCGACGTATCATATGCCATGCATGTGACAATTCAGCAGAAACGGAGGTGATGTGGTTGCATAATGCATCGTTTTTGGTGTGGAGTTTGTCAATTTGTGTGCACACGGTGTCGACAAGACAGCAAGTGCAAGATGACAAGTCAGTGGTGCAAAGGTGCGAGTGGTGCGGCGTCGGACCTTAGGTGCCGTGAAGGAACGTGGCAGGATGTGGCGCCTACTTGTGCCCACCAGAATTGTTTGAGTAGGCACAAGGTACACGGCAGTTGGCCAGTTGTGTGTGGCGTCCCCATAAGTAGCATGGTACCAGCACAGCAGGTAGGCTGGGAAGCAATGCAGTGTGGAGAGCGAGGGGGCTGCAGCTGGCTGTGTCGGGGCTGGTAGCCACTCGGGCTGCTGCTCCGGCCAGGTCGGCAGCTGTTGGGAACCAGCTGGCAGTACCTCCTGTAGGCTGCTAGGTGGCAACACCTGACTGGCAACTGAGACACTGAGGCGAGCACACTGGCCCCTGCCGGCAGGGCGCAAAACCAGAGGTACATTCATGCCAACTGAGGGTGATGGAGATGTCCTTCGTGACAGGTGGTGTCAGTGACAAATGATAGTGTAAGTCTGATCTGACATGTGTAAACGAACCTCTAGTGGGTCAGCAACGTGAGACCGTAGTTGAAGTTGGAATTCAGAAGATATTTTGTACATCCACCACGTCCAAAGACTGGTGTCAGGTAATGTTTGATTGTCGATTAATGCACGTAGGTGCCAATAAGCTGTGAAGGGGTGTGGTCATCGAGGTGCTCTTTGTGAGTAAATTGATGGATAGCCTCCACTGGAGAGCAGGGAAGTTGCTCAGTAAGCAGTACTTTTGCCGGAAAATATTTGGGCAAGGCAGGCAGTGAGAGAAGCAAGTCGCTGATGAGGTCCGTATGAGTGTGGAGGTGGCTCACCAGGCAGACAAAATGGGCACCATCATTTGAAATGCCGTGAATGTCTGTAGGTGAACCAAGTCTTTGGGTTATCTTTTTGCAAAGCAGGTAGCTTGGGAAACCTGCCGGGTAACACATGTTGAGGCAGCACTTGCAGACAGAGATCCATGCGAGCAGGGCAGGACACCTATGACAATGGAAGTGCAGTAGCAGTAAATGGTGTGTCACCTGAGGTCTGGGGGGGGGGGGGGGGGGGGGGGGGGAGGGGAGGGCAGCCGCATGCAGCACATGGTGTGGAGTGTGCAGGTGCAAAAGAAGTTGGCACAGTGTGTCCAAACTGCAGGCCCAATGAAGAAAATGGTGTGGGTGTAACGACTGGTGCCGTTACGCCAAATGGATGGAGGGCAGTCGTGGCACAACCATAGTGCAATGGTCGCTGGCCGAAACGGTATGCTGGGGAGGAGGGGGGGGGGGGGAGAGGGGAGGGGGAGGTGCTGCAACACTGTGGAGGAGCCATGGCGTGATGGATCCAGAAACCAGCGTGGGTGGAACGGCCGGTGCTGTTACAAAAACGGGCAAAAGGTGGCCATGGTGCAACCAAGGCGTGACAGTTGCAGAAGCCAGTGCAGTCGAGGCGACTGGCATTGCTGAGATGGCATGCGGGGTAGGGAGGGGTGGGGGGAGGGTTTCTGCAACACTAAGCATATTAGAATGTGCTACCCTGTGCATATAAATGTTCAATTCACAATTCTGGGACTTTGTTGGCATGTCAAACCAAAGGTAACGATGCAGATGAAGGAAAAACCACAATGTTTTTAGTTCAAAGGTTGTCCACATTGTTGTTAGGTGGCATGCACTGTCCACGTTGTTGCCACTGTTGTGCTGCTACACTAGATGGTGACCATGTTGAGCCGGTTAAGGCTAGGTGGCCACCAGTGTGGCCAGGCATAAATAATTGTTCGCTTTTAACCAAACTTGTGTTAGGTACACTTGACCACTCATTGTCACAAGCACAGTTAATAGGAGGCATGGCACTAGCACAGAAAGACACTGGTAGACTCATTGTGGCGAGAACAATGTGGGCTGGCACACAAAGTTGATAAATGATGAAAACAAGCACAAAATAGTCGTGATCACACGTCGACGATGTCGGGGTCACCACTGTTGTTATCATGTTATGATGGTTGGTAATAACACACTTTAAATATTGCAAATATCGTAAATGCATGCAAGAAGAACAAAGTATGGCAGTGCACAAGAGAGACAGAGGACAAAACAGTTCAAAGAGGTCAGACTCAAAGATAGGGCACTCCATGCTAGAGATGCCACAAGCATTATTGATGTATGTAAAAACAGGTGATGACTGTATTGAATCTAAATGAGGTGATGTTTTTGGTGTAGATGTGAATGAGAGTTGTGAAATTACCTGATAACTAAGTTGGTCTATTTGGTATTTATGCTATCCATTTTACTATTGTTTTCAGTTTTTAGGTCATTTAATTGTCCTTGAAGTGAAGTAAATTTTTTATCATTGTCCATCCTTATTTCAGATAACTGCACTAAATTTGCTGATGTTGGTATGTCTGAGACAGGTAGATTGTTGCAAATGAATGTAGGTGAGGTGTGTGACTTTGATGGTGATGAGACTTGTGTTGTTAATGATGTTATTGATGAAGTAGTTTTGGAAGAGTATGATGATCATGAGTATCAGGTATTTGTGGAGTTTAACGTTAATGAAGTTACAGTGTTAATTGTGAATACAGGTAAGGTAAATGATGAATGGGATGATGTAAGTGAGAGTCATGGAATACAGTCCAGTCAATCAGTTTTTCATTAATGTCATGCAGAGTAATGATCCAAACAGTCATGGCGAGTTATCTGTAAGCCTAGAGAATAAAGGTGAAATCTTTTTGAAATTTGTTTGGGGTTAGATTGATGATAATGTTGATAAATGTGCATTCTGGAATAAGATACCTGTGGTTAGTCAAAATTTGTATCCAAATTGATGGAATGAAGTGGAAGAAGGTCTAAGCAGGACGTGTAATTGTGACAGTAATATATGTGATGTTCCTTCTGTGATAAGTGATGTTAGTTGTGCTATGGAACCCATTCAATGTGTTCAATCTTTACCTTACAATATGAGTACCAACATAATGCTATGATATAAGTAAAGTTGATAAAACCCTGCAAGGACAGTGTGGATGTAGCATTTGATGAAATTGAAGGTGATCCTTTACATGAAGTATCTAATAACAAGGTTGATGATTCAGATTTTGGATGTTCTTACATTAAAATTAAGATTGATCAGCGGGGAGGGAAACGTTTGATTGATACAGGTAGCCCAATTTGTTGCATATCTGAACAATTTAGAGACAAGATCAATAATAGTAAGAATTTTATGGAAATGCCTGTTGTAGGTCTAAAGATAAGAGGAGCTACAGGTAACCAAAGCAAATTGGTAAAATGTCAAGTACAGTTAAAGTTTAGTATAGAGGACAAGACCTATGAACATACATGCTCAATGACCCTTAGTTTGGAAGAAAATATTCACTACATCTGTAGATTTATAAGACTATATCTTTGTGTTTTGTTTGCCATGAATGTAGTATGTAAGATCATGTAATTTCTCAAGTTCTGTCTTATCTATCGCCTGAGTTAAAATCTATTATACGCTATAAAGTTGTGTTCTGTAACACATTTGTGCTTTATAATTTGATGCATATATGCCATGAGACTAAATGAGTAGATCGTTTTACAATTTTGAAATGGGACAATGCATATCATTTGTGCTGTAAAAATTAGGAATAGTATTTTAGTACATCTGTGTGTAACACCTGAGTAGTACATCCTTTTATATATTGCATTTAACTCTGATTATTAATGTTTCATATGTGAACACTTTTTAATCACACCTGACATAAATCCCATACAACTGACTTTGAAAAATGAACAGAAAGAGCATATCTTGTGTGATGTAAAAAAGGTTTTGAAAAGTGCATTTAGTACATAAACAATGTTTCAGGATTTGATGTGAATGCTAGACATTAAGTTACCTGTCCACTGAAGTGTGTGATGAGAACTCTAGGGAGGACACTGAAAGATGTGGGTGGATCCATTCCCCACACTGCTGTATGGCTGTACCCAGCTGGACCAGCAACTTACAAGAGATCATAGATGCTTGGTAACGTAATCGAGTATTTGTCAACTACATTAGCGTTGTGACTGACAGTTTTGAATTGTTAGCAAATACTGTTAAAGGCAGTGTTATTCTGGATAAATGCAAGTTTTTTCAAGTAGAGGGATTGACTTCCCAATACACTGTGTAACTTTAATTCAGTATGTAATTTTTCTAGCTAGGCTTTTATATACATAGGCTAGTTTGTATTGATAATTAGCAAATGGTGTGGAAGATATTTACACATAATGACATCATAACAAGATGTATACATGTCTGCTCTCATACACTGAGTTTGGTCCTCAAGCTACTCAGTTATATCATTACTCAAAGCTGTCTATAACTCTGTTTACCTGTATTTATCCTGAGTTTTGCAATATTGTCTCTGATTGGAACTTGAGTTGTGGGCAGATTCAAGCTTAACTCTGTTCTGTGTACCCCTGGTCATCACAACTTTATGTGTGTGTACTCAAGGAGAGCATATAACCATTGATTTTGACTGGGTCCTTATTATAGTTACTCTTTGCATATGATTGAACTTATTGATATGATTATGAGCTTTATACATTTTAGTTGTGTTGAAACGTTTTTTGGTGGGTTGTACCCAGTGTGGTTTGGATTCATGGGCCGGTCCCCATATCGTAAACTTAGGCCCTAATATTTTTTCATTATTTTTCCCTTTAATGAATCAACATATCTTTAAATATTATGGTTTATGTAGCTGATTGATTTCTACTTGTGATTGAGTATATTCTTCTCATCTGTACCCATCATTATGAGTTTTTTGACTTGGCTCAGTTGTCATACACCTAGGCACTGACATTTTTCTCTTCTCTTTTGCAGATTTTGAAGGTTTGATTGTATGGATGTAAACTTACAATTTATAATTCTAATAATTTACCTTGTCTCTGTAATTATTTCTATAGTTTAGTGTTGCAATGTTATAGTTTTGACCTTGTATCAATATTGTCTTGTGACAGAATATTCCACAGATCTGAAAATCTGAATGCCACTTGTAAAGCAGATATTTTTCGTATGTTTTCTTTACTATGTCATGTATCAGATGCTTCTACACATCTGTAACCTTCTTTTTGGCATCGTTTTCTACTCTGTTTGGCAAACCCTGAATCTGTCACAAAATATTGTAAACACACTGTTTCCAAATTTTGTGAGGGAGATATTGTAATTGGATACACTCCTCTAACATTACCTTTCTTTATAGAAAAAGCTGATGCCAGGAATACTTTAGAATCTTGTATAGGTGAACATTGTCTCAGCTGTTTAACTACTTGAATTTCGTTTGCTTTTGTATAGAATGTATTATATTTCAGTCTAAAATGTATAAAAAGAGATTAATTTGTTTCAATAAATATATGTTTGCTATCTCTGTATATACAGTTAAAATTATTCTTCTTTTAGAAATATTTGAAATTACAAATTATCTGGTGCACTTAAATTCTGATTATTAATTGCACAATCTAATGCTAATTATTAAATTTATTTCTGGATTCATTTACAAAATAATGATGTAACTTGATAATGATGCTTCTTTTGTCAAGAAAGTTTGTAAACTCTTTGGAATGTTGTGAGTACCACAGAATGAGTGAGGAGTAGTGGCCATGCCTCTGATGGAAATGGACATATTTTTAACTTTGGCAACAATAATGTAATTTTTGGTTTTATGAAAATGGAGATTATGAAGTCAGTGTGATGGGATAAAATTTTAAAAATGTCATAGGAACACAAAGTACTTCATCAATTATTATGTCAATTGGACTCCACAAAGTCAAAATTGCAGCCTCAAGACTCTACTGTAGCCAACAACAAGAAAATGAAGATAAGTAAATTTTTTTTGCATATCTTATGCTTCTAAAAGCTTTTGAAAGTAATGAAGAGACTGAAAATTTAGTGGTGATGTGTGGGAGGGTAAGATTACAACTTGAGAAATTTCAATCAAAACTTAGATTAACTCCTTGTAGATGGGGTTCACAGTCATGTAAAATTCTGTAAATCATATCATGGTGGTCTTTTGACAGTAAAATTGTTTACAGGGACATTGCTAAGTGTTTTGCTGCCCTAGGCAGGAACTGAAAAATAATGCGCCCTCTTTTTTTACTATCAGTGATCTTCCAGATATCCTCCACACTCTCCATCTTCAAAACCAACATCCAATGGCACAACAGTGCAAAACTTCTGTTATACTTTTAATCATTAAACTAAGATAACCAGATGCCTTCATTTTCTGGAGGCAGTTGTTGAGTTTCATGTTTCAGCTTCAATTCCTTTAAAACTGATTGAGGACAAGTAATGTCGTCAGTTTCTGGTTTTCTGTTGTCAGTTTTTGAAAGTTCCAAAACATTTGAAATAGGAAAATATGATTAACATTTTAAACTAGAACTCAAATAAATATACCAGTGGAATGCAATTTTTACATCAATCAGATGGGGGACAAGCCGAAGCATGAAACTAGGTCATCAGGATAATTGTGATGATATTTCATTTCTGTTTTAATGGAAATATTTTTAGAATGATGAATAAATCTTGTCTTTTCAGCATCTAGTTTCTTGCAGTTAAATAAATAAATAACACCTTGTGTGTATTTTCTATTGAGAGTTCTACAACTTTTATTAGCTACCCTTGTGTCGCAGTGATCCAAGATGGGTCCAGTCTCGAATTCCTGTGAGATATGGATGTTGTGTTTGTTTAAAGATGATCTCCAGAAGCAAAACAAAAAGAGGGTCTACAGGAGGTATGGTATCAAGTCACAAAATGATTGCAAGCCAGTGCATGTGCCCCACTCCAGTACTTGACAGAGATGAATCGAGGTCATGTTTGTTTTCATTTCATACTCAGTAGAGGCTCCTTTACTTTAGAAGTAGATAGAGGTAATGTGTGTGCTTTTGTAAAAGTAAACAAAGACTTATGAAGTAACTGTTCTGTATCCTTTTGGAAACAATCCAGTGCTTTAATTCTACCCCTTTCTCTTTTTTGCTCAATTCTTCGCTGTTTGAATTGAAATTAATTTTTTCTTCCCTTTGCTGCCCCTAAAATTTTGCATCCCTAGGCGCCACCTAGTCTTGTCTAATGGTAGAAACAGCCCTGATTATTTATCAGTTAAGCCAAATATTGCAGTTTCGACCATGTGGCCATTATAAAATGGAAATAATTGTGCTTTAGCATTTGTCAAAACCAAAAGATCATCTGCCATGACTTGGTGCAGATGTTCCACTGCATTCTGTTCCTGTTTATGATCTTCATGTGTATATTGGAGTCTTTAAATTGCATTGTAAATCTGTTGCTTATAATTTGCTTAGTTTTTGTTTGCATCCATATTACAGTACTGGGTGGGATGAATAGTTCCACATTTGCTTATGTTTCATATAAAACAGAAGCTGGTTTGAAACTTCCTGGCAGATTAAAACTGTGTGCCCGACCCCCGACCGAGACTCGAACTCGGAACCTTTGCCTTTCGCGGGCAAGTGCTCTACCAACTGAGCTACCGAAGCACGACTCACGCCCGGTACTCACAGCTTCACTTCTGCCAGTACCTCGTCTCCTACCTTCCAAACTTAACAGAAGCTCTCCTGCGAAACTTGCAGAACTAGCACTCCTGAAAGAAAGGATATTGTGGAGACATGGCTTAGCCACAGCCTGGGGGATGTTTACAGAATGAGATTTTCACTCTGCAGCGGAGTGTGCGCTGATATGAAACTTCCTGGCAGATTAAAACTGTGTGCCCGACCGAGACTCGAACTCGGGACCTTTGCCTTTCGCGGGCAAGTGCTCTACCATCTGAGCTACCGAAGCACGACTCACGCCCGGTACTCACAGCTTCACTTCTGCCAGTACCTCGTCTCCTACCTTCCAAACTTAACAGAAGCTCTCCTGCGAAACTTGCAGAACTAGCACTCCTGAAAGAAAGGATATTGCGGAGACATGGCTTAGCCACAGCCTGGAGGATGTTGGTAGAGCACTTGCCTGCGAAAGGCAAAGGTCCCGAGTTCGAGTCTCGGTCGGGCACACAGTTTTAATCTGCCAGGAAGTTTCATATCAGCGCACACTCCGCTGCAGAGTGAAAATCTCATTCTAGAAGCTGGTTTCTTTGCATGGTATTCTGTGGGCTCATGTATATTTGTTACAAATCCACTTGTAAACTGCTCAATTTAATACATTGTAAATATTTTGCTCATATTCTATGTTATTTTTGTTAGCATCCATTTTTCGTACTTTCCCACATTTAATGAAGACCTCTGAAACTTTCACTGGAATGAGAGGGTGTGTCTAGTACATTGATTTCTGCTGAAATGTATTGTTTGTTGTACCTTTCAATAATGAGTAAACATTTTTGTATAACTACTGTAGTATTTTTAGCTTTTCCAAGTAAGAATACTGTAGCGCTTAACACTACAAAGCATACTTATCTACATCTATGCCATACTCAGCATTTGCAAGAAGCGGCACCATTCAAAGCAGAACTACATACTCATTCCATGACAATATGTTATAAAGCTGAGTACCAATAATGACAAAGGCTGCTAACATGGAGTTCTCCATTAAATGTTAGAAAATATGGAAAATAGATCCAAACAAACAAACAGTAGAATAAAAGCAATAATTTACAATTCCTTTAAATCAAGCAGTTCACATATGGATTCACAAGCAGTAACAAACATACCTATGTCCACAGAACATGTCCTGAAAAAAACCAGCTTCTGTTCTGTATGGAACAAAACCAAATATGGAATCATCTACTCTGGCTATCAAGTAGGACACAAGCAGTACATTTACAATGCAATTCGGAGTGCAATAGACACAAGAAGTTCATAATCATAAACACAATGAAACCATCTTCTCTTTAGTGAAAAAAAAAAAAAAAAAAAAAAAAAAAAAAAAAAACTTTAAATCACCCAGTAAGAAACCAAGATAATGGATTGATAAACTTGCAGTGCTCCAAGTGGCCTGGCAGTGAATCAAGGTCATGGTACCAGAAGTCCTATATGAATTTCGTTCCCATGCTGCATGGTCTCTGAGGATATGCCCAGGGAGATGAGTGGTGATCAACAAGCTGATAACACGAGTGAATGAACTGAGTGAGCCCACATGCAAGGAGCATGGGCTGTGCAATGTCAAGGATGGGGAAGGAAATCAACCATGCCCTGTGGAAGGAAATATCCTGGCATTTGCCTGGAGTGATTTAGGGAAATTGTGGATGGCCAGAAGTGGGTTTGAACCATCATACTCTCGAATGCAAGTCCAGTGTGCTAATCACTGCACCACCTTGCTTTGTTAAAACCATTAGGTAGCATTGCAGGGAGCAACAGAGATGGCAATATGGGCAGTGCAGACGAAGCTGCAACTTCACTTGACCAGAAGTGGGGCAGCTTGGTGTGGAGTCTGATCCTAAGCTACTGGCTATCATCAACTTATTGTCAACAGTTAGACACTGGTTCCTGATCTGAGTCAATGGATGATGCCTGGTGTCTTGGCTCAGCTAAGACCATGATGGCTATGCACAAGTGAATACTACCAATGGCATGTTCTCTTGAATGTAAGTGCACAAGAAGAGTCTCACGCCAGTGGTATTTGACAAAAACATTGGTTGTGCAGTCACTTGTGGTATGACTGTGATCCAGCTTTAGGCAGTGCTAGCAGTTGTAGGGTTCAGGGTTTCCTGTTTACTATTGTCTTACGGTAGTGCCAGTACATTGTCAAGCTTTGCATGCCTGAAATATGTTCAGTTTTGAAGGGTTCTGTGTTAAATTAAAAGGTGGCACCAAGCTCTTATGTTACTTTTAAGTTATGTTTAACTGCTTAACCTTTCCAGTATTTAGTCTGCTGACCCACTG
Organism: Schistocerca americana; assembly: GCF_021461395.2. Classification (NCBI taxonomy): domain Eukaryota; kingdom Metazoa; phylum Arthropoda; class Insecta; order Orthoptera; family Acrididae; genus Schistocerca; species Schistocerca americana. The sequence goes on from NC_060121.1 coordinate 607,438,114, forward strand.
TTTTTGCATTTAGTGAACTGGTCTGTTCTCTCTATATTCCAGTATCTTGTAGGGTTTTATCTGTGCTGTTTAAATTCACTACTTCTTGCTACTTTTAATTTTGATTTGCAGAATTAGCCTTAACTTTTGGGTGTCTTCTGTCATCTCTCAGATTAGATTATATGCACTTTTCATTCCAATAGAACCATAATGAGAAGGTCCTCCAGGATGTAGAACATTTTAGAAAAACAAGAATATGTGATACATATTTACAAAGAAAAACAAACATGTTAATGCAACTTACACAGGTCCCAAGTGAAATGCTCTCCATGGATGCAGAATAATTGAAAAAGAATTCAAATATATTTTCATTTAAATAATAATAAATAACTTGATACAAAAAATGTAAATGTTTAATACATTGAGGTACACAGGTTCATTGTTAGGCTATATGTAGCAATGCATCATAAAATAGAAAAATAATTTTACAGCACTTACTTACTATGATCGTATTACTGCACTGAATTTTCTCAGAAGTCAGGCTTCCGGAAGGCGTTCGATACAGTTCCGCACTGTCACCTGATAAACTAAGTAAGAGCCTACGGAATATCAGACCAGCTGTGTGGCTGGATTGAAGAGTTTTTAGCAAACAGAACACAGCATGTTGTTCTCAATGGAGAGACGTCTACAGATGAAGAATTTCAACAGTTGCTGTTGCAGCCATGTTTAAAATCTTGACGTCTACAGACGTTAAAATAACCTCTGGCGTGCCACAAGGGAGTGTTACGGGACCATTGCTTTTCACAATATACATAAATGACCTAGTAGATAGTGTCGGAAGTTCCATGCAGCTTTTCGCGGATGATGCTGTAGTATACAGAGAAGTTGCAGCATTAGAAAATTGTAGCGAAATGCAGGAAGATCTGCAGCGGATAGGCACATGGTGCAGGGAGTGGCAACTGACCCTTAACATAGACAAATGTAATGTATTGCGAATACATAGAAAGTAGGATCCTTTATTGTATGATTATATGATAGCGGAACAAACACTGGTAGCAGTTACTTCTGTAAAATATCTGGGAGTATGCGTGCGGAACGATTTGAAGTGGAATGATCATATAAAATTAACTGTTGGTAAGGTGGGTACCAGGTTGAGATTCATTGGGAGAGTCCTTAGAAAATGTAGTCCATCAACAAAGGAGGTGGCTTACAAAACACTCGTTCGACCTATACTTGAGTATTGCTCATCAGTGTGGGATCCGTATCAGATCGGGTTGGCGGAGGAGATAGAGAAGATCCAAAGAAGAGCGGCGCGTTTTGTCACAGGGTTATTTGGTAACCGTGATAGCGTTACGGAGATGTTTAACAAACTCAAGTGGCAGACTCTGCAAGAGAGGCGCTCTGCATCGTGGTGTAGCTTGCTCGCCAGGTTTCGAGAGGGTGCATTTCTGGATGAGGTATTGAATATATTGCTTCCCTCTACTTACACCTCCCGAGGAGATCACGAATGTAAAATTAGAGAGATTAGAGCGCGCACGGAGGCTTTCAGACAGTCGTTCTTCTCGCAAACCATACGCGACTGGAACAGGAAAGGGAGGTAATGACAGTGGCATGTAAAGTGCCCTCCGCCACACACCGTTGGGTGGCTTGCGGAATATAAATGTAGATGTAGAATGTAGATGTAGATTGTAGTATTACTCATATTATTTAATATCATTAGTAAGAAGCACACCCCAGTTGGTTCTACTTAGAATTCACCAATGGAGTAGAAAGAGTTTATCACAAATAAGTCCTTTAAGCTCCTCTTAAGCTGAACTTTATTAGTGGTTAAACATTTTATGGTCACTGGTCTGCTTTGAGAGAAAATGTGTGTTGCTGAATAACGAATACCTTTCTGGACCAAAGAAAGTGACTGTACAGTGAGGTGACAAAAGTCATGGGAAACCTCCTAATACTGTGTCGGACCCCCCTCTGCCCAACGTTGTACAACAACTCAACATGATGTGGACTCAACAAGCCATTGGAAATCCCCTGCAGAAATTCTGAGCAATGCTACCTCTACAGCTGTCCATAATTGCGGAACTGTTGATGCTCCAAGATTTTGTGCACAAACTGATCTCTTGATTATTTTGTGCATGAACTGACCTCTCAATTAAACTCAGGTTGCAAAAGTCATGGTATAGCAATATGCACATATGCAGGTGGTGGTAGTATTGTGTACACAAGGTATGAAAGGACCATTGGCAAAGCTGTCATTTGTACTCAGGTGATTCAAGTGAAAAGGTTCCCAATGTGATTATGGTCGCACAACAGGAATTAACATACTTTGAAAGTGGAATGGTAGTTGGAGCTAGACGCATGGGACTTACCATGTCAGAAATCATTAGGGAATTCAATACCCAAGATCCACAGTGTCAAGTGTGCTGAGAATACAGAATTTCATGCATTATCTCTCACCAGGAACAATGAAGTGACTGAAGACCTTCACTTAACAACCTAGGGCAGTGGTGTTTGCTTAGCATTGTCAGTGCTAACAGACAAGGAACACTGCATGAAATAACAGTAGAAATCATTGTGAGATTTATGACGAATGTATCCGTTAGGACATTGCTGTGAAATTTGGGGCTAATGAGCTATCACAGCAGATGATCGATGAGAATGCCTTTGTTAACAGCACGACACTGCCTGTAGCACCTCTCCTGGGCTCGTGATCATATTGGTTGGACCCTAGATGACTGGGAACCGTGGCCTGGTCAGATGAGTCACAACTTCTGTTGGTAACAGCTGATGTAGGGTTTGACTGTGGCACAGACCCCATAAAGTCATGGACCCAAGTTTTCAACAAGGCACTGTGCAAGCTGGTGGTGGCTCCATAATGGTGTCAGTTGTGATTACATGGAATGGAATGGGTCCTCTGGTCCAAATGAACCAATCATTGATTGGAAATGGTTTTGTTAGGCTACATGGAGATCATTTGCAGCCGTTCATGGACTTTATGTTCCCAAAAATGATGGATTTTTTATGAATGACAATGCAACATGTCACTGGGTCAAAATTGTTCATGATTGTTTTGATGAACATTCTGGACAATCCAAGTGAATGATATGGCAACCCAGATCACATGACATAAATCTTATCAAACATTTATGGGACATAACCGAGAGGTCACTTTATGCAGAAAATCCTGCACTGGCAACACTTTTGCAATTATGGATGGCTATAGAGGCAGCATGGCCTAATATTTTTGTAGAGGACTTCCACAACTCATCAAGTCCATGCGGCAAGTCTACAAAGAAGCCATTGATTACTCAAGAAATAGGGGTATCTTGTAAAACAAAAAGAAAACTGTATCTGTCAATCCGAAACAGTTCCGATGTTGATGCTATAGCACATTACAAGAAATACTGCAAAGTATTAAAGACTGTAATACGGACATAAAGCAAATATATTGCAAGGAAAAGATAGTCATATCAGTTAACAAAATAAAGACAATATGGGATATAGTGAAGGAGGAGACTGGTAGAACCAGACATGAAGAGGGACAAATAGCATTAAGAGTAAATGATACATTGGTGACAGATGTGTATAGTGTTGCAGAAATTTTTAACAAACATTTCATAACTGTTACTGAAAGGATGGGGTTGTCAGGTTCTGTAGATGCTGCTATGGAGTACCTCAGACCAGACATTTCAAGTAACTTCCATAATATGAATTTGACCCTCACTACCACAGCAGAAATAATGTCCATCATAAAACCTATAAAATAAAATAAAATTAAAAAAATCAGTGCAGTAATGTGTTGTGTGTGTGTGTGTGTGTGTGTGTGTGTGTGTGTGTGTGTGCGCGCGTGTGTGTGTACGCACAATCTAACTTCTGCACCATTTCAGTGCCGTAATGTGTTCATTGTAAATAAGTATTATAGTAGTTGTATTATACACTTATTACCTTATAAATAAATAAATAAAAACTTTCTTATTTTAAATTCAGTGCATTAGTATTTGTAAAATGATTCTTTCATATAGTGTTCCTTAAAAAATGATGATCATTCCACTTGGGACCTGTGGAATGGTACATTAGCTTATTTGTTTTAGTTGTAAATGTTTGTGATGTATTGTTGTTTTTCTGACATGTTCTACATCTGGGAGGACCTCCTCATTATGGATCAATTGGAATGAAAGTAAATCTAATCTAATCTAATCCACATTGAGGTCCTGTGCTACACCAGGCAAAAGGAGGTCTGACATGATATTATGAGGTATTTCATGATTTTTGTCACTTCAGTGTATGCCCATAACTATTTGATGATATTGATGTTGGGTGATGTGGGTAGCCAAATCAAACCAGTCATGAACAGTTGTTGTACAGATACATGGAAAATTGTAAATTGGGAACTTGAAGTCCATGAATGGCTGTAAAATGTCTCCAAGTAGCCAAACATGACCATTTTCCATCAATGAGCGGTTCAGGTAGGCTAGATGATCCAGGCTGTCCCACGTACACTGGTGTCCAAAATTAAAGCAACAAATGGAAATTTTGTAAGGTTGCATTTATTTTGCCACAAAGCTGTACAAACAGGTGATAATAAAGTAGAAACATTGTAAAGAATACAGAATGAATTACTCACACATTCTGGCAACTGGTTAATGTGTCCACCACTGGCAGCAGTACATACCTGACAATAATGGAGAGTGGTTGGTGGATGCTGACGTGATGCAACCTGTCTCCCTAGTGCATCCCAGACATGCTCTATGGGACTCAAATTGGGAGAGAGAGCAGGTCATTTCATGCATACAGCATCTTCCAATTCCAAGAAGACATCAACCACCCATGCTCTATGAGGCTGAGCATTATTGTCCATCAATACAAAGCCTGGGCGTACACCACCTCACAACAACTGCACATGAGGTCCCAAGATTGGGTCACGAAACCTGACAGCAGTTAAATCTTACCGGTTCACCTGTACAATTTCATAAAGAGGTGTTCAAGTGGTCAACATAATCCCAGTGTTTAGGAAATAGTGTTTCCTGAGCTTTTGCCAAACAACTTTGTTTTATTATTGTTCTTTTCCAGTTTGTACAGTTAATTAGTTGTTGTCAGGCTTACTGTTTTACAGTGTGCTCTCCATTTATTATTAAATCAACATTAGAGTATCAAGGTTTTGTCATTAATATTATGTAAAGCATATTGTTCATATTTTGTTTCTTGGAATTGACCACAATTAATATTGTAGCTGATTTGCTCTGATTAGCCAGTTTGTATTATGAATAAATAAGATAGGAGTATCGTACATTGACAATTATTTATGCCACCACAACCTGCAACCCCTTATTGCTCGCACAGTATTCTGTGCCACAGATTTATTGGAAGAACCATAAGGAAACATAATTCATCCATGGAAGAAATGGCTTTCAAAATGCTTGTAAGGCCACTTGTTGAGTATTGTTCAATTTGAATTAATTGAACAACAGCATCATCCAAACAGGCCATGGAGGTACTCACTGGCCGCCATGTCATCCTCAGCTCTTAGGCATCACTGGATGCAGATACAGAAGGGTATGTAGTCAGCACACTGCTCTCCCAGCTGCCGTCAGTTTCCTTGACTGGTGCCACTACTTCTCAGACAAGTAGCTCCTCGGTTGGCCTCAAAAGGACTTGAGCGCACCCACTTGCCAACAGCAGTCAACAGACCTGGATGGTGACCCATCCAGTTGTTAGCTAAGCCTGACAGCACTTAACTTCGGTGATCTGATGGGAATCAGTGTTACAACTGTGGCAAGGCTGTTGGCTGAATTAATCAAAGAGATCAATTCGGGACCTTTATCAGTTTTAATTAATCGAACAACAGCACCATCCTAACAGGTCTTGATGGTACTGTCACAGGATATTTACCAAGAGCAAAAACATTACAGAAGCTCCTAAAGGAGAAAAGTTTGCTGTTGAAATTTTGAGATTATACTTTCCAAGGAAAGATGGGCAACATCAGAGAAAGTCAGAGCTTGTATGCAGCCCCACTTACAGTAGCTCTTCCTATGAACCATTCACAACTGGAGCATGGAAGAGGAGAAATGAGAGTGATATCACAGCTGCCGCACAGCTGATGGTGGTTTTCCAAGTGTATAGTACACACTATCTGATCTAAATCATCTGGACACCTGTTACTGAACATTAATATGGGGTGTGTCCACCCTTCACATTTATGATGGCATGAACTCTAATGGAGACACTTTCCATGATATGTTTTTATATTGTGGTATTCAGACCAGTTTTCAAATGTGTGGTTATTGCCATAACATGTTTTGGGACAACAAGGAAATCAGGTAAAACCATCCTCCTTATACAGGAAGACATATGAGGATTACAGACGTCCTAAGTTATAACCTGCTGTAATTTTTTTTTTTATGTCATTAGGCCTCGTCACAACCTAAAGACAAGTTTCAATTGTGCATTGTTAACTCAAACCATAAAACATAAAACATCATAAGCCACTGCATCCATTGTTCCTGAGGTACAGTTGCAGATTGAAAACTGCTGCCATCACCTATCAATGATGATATTTACATTCAGATTGCAGCATAGAGGTATCTTTAAGTTAAAATGGGCTAGGACCAGACAGGCATTTTTCAAAGATTTTATGACAGACACTAATATTGTTGGTGCAGAGCACTAGGCTTTAGTAAATGTCATTGTTGGTAGGTGACGGCAGCGGCTTTAATTTACAATGGTACCTCGGGAACAGTGATGTACTGGGTTCTAATGTTTTGTTTTATGGTTTGAGTTGAGAATGGACAGGTGCAGCTTGTTTTTAAGTTGTGGCAAGACCTAATGGCATAAAGATTTTTTTAAGGTAGGTTATAACTCAGGAAGTCTGTAATCCTTACATGTCTGTCTCTATGAAGAGGATTGTTTTATCTGGTTTCCTTGTTTTTAGCACTTGAAAATGGAATAATGTTGTCCCAAAACATGTTGTGGGGATAATCACACAATTGACAACTGGGCTGAATATCCTCAATATTGCTTAAATAACAGTTGTGATGGCTCCATATCAATTATCGTATATCTGTATGTCTATGTAGGAATGGCAGCCCATTCTCCTTCAAGAGCTGAACCAGAGAAGACAGTGATGTTGGATGCTGGAGCCTCAAATAGACGTTCTAAATCATCCTGAAGGTGTCCCATTGGGTTCTGGTCCAAACCTTGGGCAAACCAATCCATTTTAGGAATGTTACTATCCTCAAACCATTGCCTCACAGATGCTGTTTTATGAAAGGGCATTGTGATGCTCATGCAAACAGCAGCTGTTAATCACCTGTTCCTCTACTGTACAATGCTGTAAAATTTGTTCATATCCTTATGCATTTATCGTTTTCTTAAGCACAATGAGGGGATCACACCCTAACCACTAAAAACTTCCAGATATTGTAACACAACCTCCTTCGAACTTCACTGTTGGCACTACACAGGATGCCAGATAACATTCTCCAAACTTAAACCCTTCCTTTGGATTGCCACAGAGTATAGCACTCCACACTGCTTGTTTCCAGTCATCTGCTGTCCAGTGACATCATTTTTTTCACCACCTCAAGTGTATTTTAGCATTGACTATGACAGTGTATGGCTTGTGAGATGGAACTAGGCCATTGTACTCCATTCACTGTGCTAGCTGGACTGCTCTTAGCAATTTGGAATTTACGAGTGATTTCTTGCACTGGTTTCATGTGATTTTTTGCAACCATCCTGTGCAACACTTGATGATTCCTGTCCATCAATACAAGGGGTCTGCCTTGTCTTTGTTTAGTTGTGGTTGTTCCTTTGCATTTCCACTTCACAATCTCATCACCAACTGTCAACTTAGGTAGCTTTATAAGGGTTGAAATTTCCATGATAGATTTGTTACTAAGGTGACCTCCATTGACTAGCACATATTCAAAGTCACTGATTTCTCCATTTCTGTTGTTATTGTTTCTCTTCTGCCAACACAATACACCCCACTTGAGTTTATGCTGGCGAGACCACTTCTAGTGATGTCTAGTGCTCGATTCCAAATTATGCAGTAGTGTCCAGATACTTTTGATTAGATAGTGTGCATGTAGGTGCAAGTGTAGATGCTACCTCTGTGTGGACATATCATGTCCATAGATGAATGGAGAGGTTATCACTACATGTTGCAGCACAGTCTAGTATTGATAGTGGATTGTCAGTTCTGCCTTAAATTTAATATATAACTCATTACATCAGAGAGGTTCTCTGGTGTGTAGTCTGTGGCCTTGTGTTACTACAGGGAAGCCTAAAAAAAGGCAAAATTTTGGCAACTTTTTCAGTTTTTTCTATAATTTTTTCCCTTATGTCCCACAACAAAACGAACTTAGACCTTTCATGTAGAGTGTTAAATTTTCAACGTTTTTCAATCCTTGGGCATATTTTTAAACCACATATTTACAAAATACAAAGCTTTAAAGTTAAGGCAACATTTTAACAGTATTTGAGATGGTGCAAGGAGGACAATTTTAGCATTACAATTTTAATTGTAAAACTTATTTTTAGATGGATAGTTGTTGGTGCCCTTTTGGCCATCATTTAATAACGTAAGAACCCCATATCCCGCATCCAGTCCCACCTTCCTTCGGTCGTGATCAGACCAAACCTGCACAAAACAGCATTTACCTGGTAAACTCCCAGATGTGGATGTCTTGGACAGATTCCTTCACTCTATCAGATTGATTGACTAATTAATTAAATTGATACCCTTTGTGTGGGACAATTTTTCCTTGATCCCTATTGATGGATATGAGGATTGGAATATTTGGCAGGATTCAACAACAAATTCCACTGCAAGATGGAGTCCACTGCAATGTACTGAGAAGCACTAAACATGACACACTTGAACCATGATCCCGCCCACATCAGTAGTTGTCAACGCTAGATGTCAGAGATCGTTAAAACACTCATACATCCCTTACACTCATGTCCTGCCCCACATGCTGTGTGCCATTCCCCTCATATGCCACTGTCACCACCACAATAGCTGCAGTCATGGATGCACATGTGTGCCAGAGTGTACTAGCACTGGCCATGAAGGTCATTCATGGACAACTGCAGTGGTAGGAATTCAGATGTTATCAATACAGACAGCAAAAACAAGTCATTTGAATCTTCTTTCATGCAACACAGACATCTGATTCTATCCCTGCTCACCTAGCACACTAGTCACTTTGCTAGCCCCTGCTGCTGTAGGCAAGATCAGACAAATTGGTGCATTCTTTGTCCCTAACAACCTGTCGCAGGCTGAGCTAATCCACAACTTCTGGTCACTGAGGCCTCGTGACGATTTCTGCACCAACACCTGTGGCTTGGATGTATACAGCAGTTCCAATCAATTCCAGCCCAACAATAGACCCCCCCCCCCCCAAGTTTATAAAATCCACTGTACCCAATCCAAGACAGTGTTGTTGTTGACCATACACCTCAAATTTCTGACACAAAATGTAGATTTCTCGCTTTTATGCAAGTTATTTTTGAAGACAGAAGAAATTGGGGCATAGACGCTTTTCACATCACTAAAGTAACTTACTTGTTGTGAAAATCATATAACAGTATGGCATAGTATACATTTCCTCTCAGTATTCTCTCATCAGGTAGGAAAAAATCTATTCCATTCAGCTTAACATCAGTTACATCCTGCATCACATACTAGTGTTGGATACTGTGGAGATTAATGATTACAGCCAATGGTGAATCGTATTCGTTCCACTCCCATTTCTTGAAACAACTCACCTTTTTTGAATCTATCTTCTATGGACCCCATACAGCAAAATTCCAGTATGGTTTTTTAGACAGTTCCTCTGCATCTGGTAATTGTTCCTCATTCTCTGTCCCACCCTCCCTGCAGCTTTATCCATGTGATCATTCCAGTTTAAATCAGAAATGAAAAGAAGTCAGAGAGCACTATACCTAAGACCTTCTGAATCCCATAGAGAAGCAGGGTGAGCTGAGTTAATGAGACAGGACTGCTTTTTGACCACTCGGTGGAAATGGGAACATGTTGTCTTAGCTCTGCCAACTGTGCACAATATGTAATGGCAGCACCAAATGAAGATTTTTCCTGCAACAAAAGATAGCAGGAAAGAGTGTATGAGCAGTTGTGGGAACTGGAAGAAGGATAAGTATTCTGCTACTGCATTGTGGTGTGCCCCCAAACTACAAACAGGTACTCTAGTTCAAAGAGATCTGCATCCCTCAAGGTGCATGCATGTCTGTCATCCATACATTCACTCTGTTCTTATTATTTTGTACCATCCAACAGAGAAAAACTACAAACTATAAAAACTCCGTTAATGTCACCCGGTAGAGAACTTGATAAGATTTTACCGCATCTCTCTCTTCTGATATATCGAAAACAAGTATCATCTGTGTGTTGACATTGACCATTAGTGGTGATTTCATTAAATACACATGCATTGGTCTGTTGGAGCAAGTGGCTACTGGTTGAAGTGGCTTCCACAGACCAGTGTAAATTTTCATCGCCCGTACTGTAGGAGGACCATATTTCACAGACTACCAGTCACAACAGAGGTTCCCTGTGTTGTTGTTTGATGCATTGTTTTTCTACTGTAACACATTCAAGCAGTATATGATTGTAGCTTTGTACACCACCATACATGCTGTTTTTGAACCATGACTTCAAGATCTGTGTCAGGTGCTGAACTGACATGAACATGTTTTGATCCATTGGCTTTCACAGAAAACTAGACATTGCATAGTGTAAATTACGCTGCCACTGCTTTCACAACACAGGGTGCATGAAATAAAAGGCAGAGGCTGTGTTTCATATTGACAAAAAATGTGGAAGACACAATGACATGTGGAGACTGGAAGTTTTGTGGCATTGTGGAGTGTCTCCAAACAGCTACCCAAAGGTAGTTGATGATCTCTACATTTAAACTAATTTTTCACATTGACATGATAGCATATGTCTTTGTGTTCTGATTCAGTTGATTCGTCATATTGCAGTCATGTAGGTGATCAATGTTTTATGCAGACAATCCCCAGAACATGTTGTTCCCACCAGGACTCTCTCTGTATCTCAAACAAGTGGCATGAGTCAATGATTATGTGGTAATCAACAGCATACCAGTTGACAGATAGGATGGAAGGGATATTGTTGATATAGGACAATATATGATGCTTGCTGTTTATGAAGTTCAAGTGCAATTGCAGTTCGGAAATTATGATATGTTCACAACAGTCCTATGAAATGGTTGTTGGCTGCTGAAAATGCATACAAAGAAACAGTGACGTCTTAAGAGGAATTAAACACCATGATCAGTAGCCAGAGGAGATGTAACAGTCTTATCACCATTCCTGGTAACCTTTCTCTTCCATGCAGAAGTCAAGATCCGATGTTAGGTTGTATTGCTCATGTACAGGATAAGATTGTCATTTTGCCTTGATGCCACATCTCTAGACTGTGTCCTCTTTCTGCTATTTAGGTGTGTATGTGTAGCCCCAGTCGACTCTCCTCCTCCACAATTTTATTGATTTTGCTCAGTACTGATTTCATGTTATTTTGCTCTAATTTTGTGTATTCCTTCTCAGCCAGTTACCATAATTTTACTAAGTCTTCGCAATTTTATATATTTCATCGTATTTCCCTCAATGTTTACGTATTTCACATCAATTTTCGTGATTATACTACGTTTTCCTCGAATTTTACTGATTTTATGACATTCTTCATATTTTTTCCACAGTTTTCCATATGTATATGGTCATATTGCTGGCATACCCGTGTGCAGTTTGGTTTTCTACGTGAATATTTGTGCGTCTTATACATCAACCTACTAAAAAATCGTAAGACTTGCCCTCTCCCCGATAATCCACATGCATGCATTTTGGATAGGACGAACATGAAAAGTATTGCAACAATTGCTTTGTACCTATTAGAAACTGAAGACTCAATTTATACACAAGATGCAGCAAGGGAATGGAGTAGGTTGCATAAATCTTTGTTCAAAAGTGGATCACTCCATCCACTTTCTATCTTCCTTTAATGCAGGTGCAAGTTATTTTGGAGGCAGAAGTTTCTCTTTCCTGAGAAGGCATCAACGACAGCAGTCAACTTGCATTTATCACTATTATGTCAATAGACTATAGTAGAATGTTGTTCAAAAAAGCCGTACAGCAACTGTGAGGTATTTGTTATATGGCACTGCAAGGTTGTGACTGGTGGATAGCACAGAGAAGCTCATTGTAAATACTGTTTCAGTGTTTAAAACACCTAAACAGTCCTACACAGGATCAAACATGCAGTCCATTCTGTAGTTGTATATCGCAGTCCCACAACTGGTAATACGACGCTCTTTAGCTGAGGACACTTTATAAAAATCTATAAGATGGTTGCCAGTAACTTTGTGGTCATACATGGGCTTGTGGTCCAACATATATAAATTTATTACTCTATATGTGGCGGTCATCCATGTTTAAACATTCTATTCCAGCCATATTATTGTGTCGACGAAAAACGACTGTTTCCCTGGTTCCCGGCAGTTCCAAGCCAACTTCTTCTCGTGTTCTTCTTACTGCCACATACTCATACCCATGGACAAGAATTTTCCTGGACCAAATAGAAGAAATGCAAGCATTCCTGCAAATATGGTTAAAATGGGTCTGAGCACTATCGGACTTAACAGCTGAGGTAATCAGTCCCCTAGAACTTAGAACTACTTAAACCTAACTACCTAAGGACATCACACACATCCATGCCCGAGGTAGGATTCGAACATGTGACGTAGCGGTCGCGCGGTTCCAGACAAGCACCGAGAACCCCTTGGCCACTTCGGCCGGCTCAAGCATTCCCTCAATTTCCTCCGTATTTTGGCGTATTTTCCCTCAATTTATACGTATTTCTCATCATCTTTCGTAATTTTATCGATTTTATGTTACTTCTGCACTTGTAATTATGACATCACTTCTCGCCATATATTCTAATATTTCTTGTAAATGTAGTACAGTTATCAACACGTAGCACAAATGCACTATTTTTCTGGCCAGGCAGCATAGTATAGCATTTTACTCGGATGCTTCCAGTCATCTCCAATCACATATTCTACAGTTTCAGTGTGTTTACTCAGTTTTCTGTGTGTATGTGTCTGTACGTGGGTCGTGGATGGCTCCCAAGACCCAGAGTAGACCCGAGTTAGTGTTCAGGTGTGGATATGCCACGTGTTATATCCAGAGCGATGTTCTGATGTGGATCCACAATACGCCACGTCTGGGATAAGATTTGAAGGTGGATCGGCTATGCGTTGAGTCCAGAGATGTGTTCTACGTCCGAAGGTGGACTGTGTTGTGGGAGCCATTTGTAACTCATGCACAAGCACATACATACAGGAAGCAGAGTAAATACACTGCAACTGTAGAATATGTGGCTGGAGGTGACTGAATGCATTTCAATAAAGTCTTAGGATCTTTTACTACATTGATGTATGAGAAGCGCAAATATTCTTGTAGAAAATCAAACAGCACATGAGTCTGTGAGCTGTTTGATCATACACATAAGGAAAACTGTGGAAAAATATGAAAAATGTTATAAAATTGGTAAAATTCGGGGAAAAGATAGTGTTACCATGAAAAATGATGTAAAATACATAAAAATTGTGGGAAATACGATGAAACATATAAAATCGCAAAAACATAGTAAAATTATGGGAACCGAATGAGAACACATAAAAATAGAGAAAAATATCATGAAATGAGTACTGAGCAAAATCAATAAAATTGCGTGTTCTGGAGGAGGAGAGTAGACTGTTGCTATATACACACATCTTAATAGTGGAAAGAGGGGGCATTCTAGAGATGTGGCGTCAAAGTGAAACTGCAATATTATCACTCACATGAGCAATACAACCTAACATTGGACCATGACTTCTTTGTGGCGGGATGGTGGTGCGCTGTGATAAAACTTTTACATCTCCTCTGGCTACTGGGCGTGGTTTATTTCCTTGTAAGATGTTACTGTTTCTTCTTATGCATTTCCAGCTGCCAATGACTATTTTATAGGGCTGTTGTGAATATATCATAATTTCTGAACTGTAATTGGGCTTGAACTTCATAAAAATCAAGCGTCGTACACCTGTGGAAACCTACATAGTGTTCGTGTTACAGAGAACCAGTGTTTCCTTTGGTGTAAACGGTAGTGACTTTATCACTTTACAGTTTGTCACCATACTTTATTGTAGGGAAACTTGCAAGGAGAATGAATGTCATGCACTGCAAATATATTTCTTACATTGGAATACTGACAGCATTGCACTCCATGTGACTAATAGATCTGCAATCACTGGTTTTAACATTATAGCGTGTTTAAGTGTAGAGCCATGTAGCCTTAGGAGTGCATGTGTTTACGTTCTACGATCATTTGGTACTGACCCCAGACACTAGAACAATATTTTAGAATTGACAGTACAGCCGTGCGGGATTAGCCGAGCGGTCTCAGCCGCTGCAGTCATGGACTGTGCGGCTGGTCCTGGCGGAGGTTCGAGTCCACCCTCGGGCATGTGTGTGCGTGGTTGTCCTTAGGATAATTTAGGTTAAGTAGTGTGTAAGCTTAGGGACTGATGACCTTAGCAGTTAAGTCCCATAATATTTCACACACATTTGAACATTTGACAGTACATCTGATTTACATAAAATGCTTCATACTCTGTCCATCTGGAGCTCCATCATGCATAAAAGCACACGCTTCTTCTTAAACGTCTGTTAAATTGTCACAACACTCTCATATCTACTATACACTGATAAGGGGTGCTAACCTCCCCGAATGTGAGGATCTGGGAAGATCTTGTGCACTTGGGTGGGTGCCATCAATAAGAGTGTTGTGGAACAGTCTTCACTGAACAGCAGCTATGGACTCAGCTCACTCTGTTCCTTCACGAGAGAAGGAATGTAGTCTACTACTTCTGGTAAGCTGCAAATTAAATCGGTGACCATGTTGCAGGGAGGGTTGGTCAAAGACAATGCGAGGAGATCTTTAAACCTCTAAATTTATCCTAAGAATGCGAGAACGCTCTGTGACTCCTGTCCCCATAGGAAAAGATGGACAATATAATCGTAAATTACGCACTGTGATGGAGGTGATAGAAACATGTAGATCAGTATAGTATACTGTCAGGTATACTTTAGTGTATATTTTCGATAGTTAACCATGAATGAATGTACTGCGCAGTCATCTATCTACAATCGCAATCTGCTATACGGTACCCACAAACTAGTGGAGGGGTGGTTTAGCGATGATACAGAAACTGGGAAGCATGCTATCATGTCATTGGTCAGCATTGAAATTACAGAAAAGCTGGAAAAGTTGTTAAAATTGATCGCACTATCGCCTGAGGTACTTATTTCAGTATATTGTCCCATATCAACAATGTGTTTTCCGTCCCATCTGTCATTGGTACTCTGTTGATTACCACATAATGACTGACTGATGCCACTTTTTTGAGATGGAGGGAGAGTCTTGGTGGGAACAACATTTTCCGGATATGATCTGGACGAAATACTAATTACATATACGACTTTAAAATGAGGAATGAACAGAATCACAACACAAAGATATACCGTACACGGGGTTGACTTTATGACTGCCGGGGTGACATTGTGACATGTGAACTATTTCGAGGAATTTAAATATTGAGCCATTTCTGCACTAGCCACAGGGCTACGGGTTGGCTACAAGCGATTCCTTCAGATGCCAAGCAAGTGCTGCTATCTGTTGGTCATCACTTGGCCACTTGCACTTCTGCGCGAACTGTCATGGCTGCTACAGTGGTTTAGTTGAAACGTGTGGTTTTCTTCCCAGGAGGAAACCTGCTAGTTTCGTATTGCACAACGTTCAACTCACTTGCTTGTGTTT
Organism: Schistocerca americana; assembly: GCF_021461395.2. Taxonomy (NCBI): domain Eukaryota; kingdom Metazoa; phylum Arthropoda; class Insecta; order Orthoptera; family Acrididae; genus Schistocerca; species Schistocerca americana. The sequence goes on from NC_060121.1 coordinate 607,453,994, forward strand.
CTACAGGTAATTGTATTAATAACCATGTTTGTTGGCAATCATTTAATGTTTAAAGAACTTAGATATATTCGTTTGGTGTAAAGTTATACAGACATAACCAAAATTTCGAAGGTTGATGGGGTGACTATGTGACAGATACAGGTTGTCACAAAGTCACACCACAATGTTTTTTCTAATATTTTATGTTTTTACCAGTTTATTGTCAGTTGAGCCAACTATATTAACAGCCCAGCATGCCGAGGAAATATGTAAGAAGGATTGGGAGTCGTTCTTACCGCAATTGTACTGAGGAAACTCTGGCAGAAGCTGTCAAACAAGTTTTGGAGAAACAGCTATCACTGAGAGAAGCTTCCTGCAGGTCAGTAACTTACTCATAAACGGAATTACTATGAAAAGACGTTATTACAATACGTAATATTAATTTATCTTTTCTTCTCAGGTACAACATTCATAACAACACACCGTGGCTGAAAACAAAAGAGGCCCGAAATGTTCCAGTTCCAACAGCAGTACCAGTGAGAACACCAGGTGGTCAGAGAGTTTTTACAGACAATGAGGAAATGGAATTTGCAGTACATGAGGTTGCAATGTATACATATTGATTTCCAATTACCTGTTTTGATCTTCGGTGCAATGCTAAGGGCGACAGGGTGAAAAGTACCTGCTTTTGGAAATAATTTTCCTGGCAGAGATTGAGCCGAATCTTTTATGAAACATCATAAAGATTTCATTTCATTAAGAACTGCCAAAAATATTACCTATTCAAGGGCTTCAAGTGATGAAAATATAATTAATGATTACTTTTCGAATCTTGAGAAGGAGATTGCTAGTGTACCTCCAGAACAAATTTGGAAATATGATGAAACCAATCTCATTGATGACCCAGGAAACAAAAAGGTCATCATACGGCGAGGATGCAAGTACCCAGAGCAAATTCGAAACTCTTCAAAGGCTTCCACATCGTTGAACTTTCGTGGGAATGCTGCAGGGAATATAGCACCTTTATATATTAATTATAAAGCAGAAAAGATTTGGTCCACTTGGACTGAGAATGGACCAAATGAGTCTAGATATAATAGACTGGTTCATTTCTCTCATGTTGCCTATTTTGAAGAAACAAACGGGTGTCAAAGTATTGATAGGAGATAATTTGAGCTCCCACATCAATTTGGAAGTGCTACGTCAGTGTGAGGACAACGAAATCAAATTTATAGCCCTCCCACCAAACACAACCCACCTTCTGCAACCTCTCGATGTAGCATTTTTCCGCCCTTTGAAAGGCCATTGGAGGGAAATACTTTCTTCGTGAAAGATGACAGGTTGTGGAAGCAGATGCTCATCTGTTCCCAAGGATCAGTTTCCTGGTCTGTTAAAGCAGCTTGTGGACGCCATGGAATCGAATGTAGAAAAAAATCTGAAGTCTGGTTTCTGCAAAACAGGAATTTTTCCACTAAACAAACAAACAGTTTTGTCAAGACTTCCTAAAGCTAATCTAGAAAACAATATGGGTGATATGACAGACCACATTGGAGAATAATTTCTTCAGGAGCTGCAGAAAAGAAGGCAAGAGGAGACAAAGCCAAGGGAAAAGAAAAGACGTAAGAAGTTACATGTTCCACCAGGGAGGAGCATTGGAACAGCAGATGTTTTAAATGTGGAAAACAACCAAACTGAGGAAAACATGACAACTGATGCAAACAAACAAGGAAAGACGAGAATGAAGCAGAAAAGAAAGAAGAGTCAGTCAGGTGATGAAACTGATGTCAGTGAAACATTTTCTATATAGGTACAGGAATCCGATGATACTGATTTGGACTTTTTACATGAACAGTTGTCTGATTCTGATGAAGACGACTTTTTTGATGAAACAAACTGTGTAAATCAAGAAGCGTTTGCCACTGAAGAATCCAATAACACAGACTTTTCTGTTGGAAGTCACGTTGTTGTCAATTTGTTCCCAGGGAAAGTCATTGAGAAAAAGGTTGGTGGTTACATTGTCTCTGTTATGGAGAGATCGAAGAAGAGTTGGAAATGGCCATCAAAGCCTGACACCATTTTTTGTGATGCAGAAGAAGCTTTGTACAGCATAAACCCACCCAAACAAATAAGTGACAGAGGTTTATTTCATGTGAATTGTGTAGATTAATAAGGCCAAGTTTATTGTCAAGTTGTTGAGCTGTAATGCCTGAAACAATAGCTATTAGTAGAGTATTATCAAAACCTAGCATTTAAAATTCATTTTTATAATTTTTTTATTTGTTCATGATGTTTTATGGGGTTAAATTGTGACAGTGTTATTTTCCTATTAGTTTTAGTAGAAAAACCAGACTGTCACAAAGTCACCCCCCATTGTGGGGTGACATTATGACAGTTATTTTTAACTGTAATTAGGTCATACTTTAGTATTTAGTTTGTGCCTGTATGTTGTTATATAACCAAAGAGTGTAGTTACACATGGTAGTAAATATATCTCAGACTGAATCATTTTTATCTGTTTCACATAAATAAAAATAAAAAGAGTGTCCCAAAGTCCCCCCACCCCCCCTTATGGTATGGTACCCTTATGGTATGGTACTATGTCAATGTGAAAGATGAGCTTAAATTTAAATGTAGACGTCATCAATTACCTTTGGGTAGCTCTTTGGAGTCACTCCACAATGTGGCAAAACTTCCAGTTTGCATATGTCACGATGTCTTTCACATTTTTTGTCAATAAGAAACACAACCTCTGGCTTTTATTTCATTCATCCTGTGTGTTGTGAGAGCAGCACAGTTTACACTATGCAATTTCTAGTTTTCTGTGAAAGCCAATGAATGAAAATGTGTTAATGTCAGTTCAGCACCTGACACATACCTCGAAGTCATGGAGGAAAAACAACATGTATGGTGGTGTACAAAGCTGCAGTCTTATACTGCTTGAATGTGCTACAGCAGAAAAACAATGCATTAAACAACAACACAGGGAACCTCTGTGGTAATTGATAGTCTGTGGAATATGGTCCTCCTACAGTATGGGCGATGAAACTTTACACTGGCCTAGGGAAGCGACTCCAATCGGTAGCCACCTGCTCCAATGGACCAATACATGTGTATTTAATGATATCACCACTAATGGTCAATGTCGACACACAGATGGTATTTGTTTTCGATATATCGGAAGAGAGAGATGGGGTAAAATCTTTTCAAGTTCTCTCTTGTGTGGCAGACATGAATGCAAGAGATGCAGATCTCCTCCTGTGATGAAGTACATCTACATCTACATTTATACTCCGCAAGCCACCCAACGGTGTGTGGCGGAGGGATCTCTTTACTTCCTCTATTGTTTTGCCAACTGCCTCCTTAAATTCATTTTATTTTCATTTTTGTCTAATTACCGTTAACAGCCATGAGTGTAATCTGCATATCCATAAAAGAGAAAGGCTGGCCCTCAGCCTTAAGGAGTATAGTACCAGGTCTAATTTTTTGGTTAGTTTTATGTATGTAATTCATTTCCTAATTTATTCTGACTATTCCTAGTTAATATCTTTTGTTATAGGGTGAAATCAGTAATTGTTTCGTGACATAGACTCTTTTGTTGACTGACAAACAAATAAAAATTGTGTATTAATTATAAACATTTGGAACTACTAAGATTCTTAAAGTATTTATTTGGCTCTATTCCAAAACATATTAGCAAAGCCAGCCCTTAATTAATTCCAAAATAATTACCAGGTTTGTCAAAACATTGTTTATGTAACAATATCTGTTAATTTCATTATTCAAACAAATAATCCGGCATAACCTTTGTGATAGAAGGAACTGTTAAAAAGAAGGAATTTTTCGATGTATTCTGTTAATTGAATTAGTTGTATTTTAATTTTAATTTCTGTAACGAAACAGTGAACAATATTTCGTTTCAGTGCCTATTATTGTGAGGGTATATAAAGGATGGATTTTTGGTCTCTACATAGTCAGTCCAAGGCCGATTTCCAGAGGGAAATTGCGTACTGTTTCACGTAACAATGCATGAAATTAATGTTGGAATAAGTGTAACACAAATAGGCCGTGGGTTAAAACAGTGACAGTGTCTGTTCAATTTATTTGAGAATTCATGTCAACGTACCTTATTATTATGTAAGAACTGTGAACTATGTGGTTAGGTATTTACTGCTCATAGATGTTCAATAGCAAAATATTGTAACAGTATGCTGATGTTTGCCTGCAAACTATTAATGAGGCTTATCAAAAGTTAACCAATATTGAACTGGCCATATAACTGTGTAATATTGAGGAGGGGGGGGGCGGTTGCGAACAGTGAAAGTAAAGAACTGTGGAATGCAACTGTGCAACTGTCGGCTTGTTGGCTACATCATTTGCAGTAGTCAGTGTTGAACCTCCAAACCTCATTTTTCAGCCAGTATAACAATGCAGTACGTCAATACCGAGGGCTGTCAACGAAGAAATAAAGCAGAAAACATCACACTTTGAACTACAGTACCTGTATGTAGTTTGGAGACACACCACAATTCAGTGGCAGAAACCTCATCCTTCTTCCAGTTCCCATAACTGCTCGTACTATCTTTCCTGCTATCCTTTGTTGCAGGGGTAATCTTCGTTTGGTGCTGCCATTACATATTGTACACAGTTGGCAGAGCTAAGACAACATGTTCCCATTTCCACCGAGTGGCCAAAACACAGTCCTGTTGCATTAACTCAGCTCACTCTGCTTCTCCATGGGATGCAGAAGGTCTTAGGTATAGTGCTCTCCGACTTATGTTCAGTTGGGACTTAAACTGGAATGGTCACATGGACAAAGCTTCAGGGAGGATGGGGCAGAGAATGAGGAACAGTTGCCAGATGCAGAGGAACTGTCTAAATAATCACACTGGAATTTTGCTGTATGGGGTCCATAGAAGATAGATTCGAAAAAAGTGAGTTGTTTCAAGAAATGGAAGTGGAACGAATATGATTCACCAGTGGCTGTAATCATTAAAAGACATCTCTGTAGGATCCTACACTAGTAAGTGGTTGAATGGATAGACTTGATTCCAAGTTGCAGATATCATTTCTATCAGAAAGCATAACACTACCAGCAACTCTTGTGTGTGCCTGTGAAACTAAGACGTCTTCTCATGCACGATGACGGTAAAATAGTCATTGTGATTGTGTTTTCAATAGTGTGGCTCTTAGGCGATGTGTATGTCGCGGTCGGTAAAATCCTTCTGCAATCAGCTTAAAATGTCAGTTCTCAAGTGTTCCCTGAAAAGAACATCACCTTTCCTGCAGGGGTTCCCATTTCAGCTACCTGGTGAGTGTACTCTGACAGCTTAAAAAAAATTACTCGCCATGGAAAGTGACTCTCATGATCAGTTTAATTAATTTGCCTATCAATTTGGTCCCCCCCCCCCCCCCCCCATGAACCATGGACCTTGCCGATGGTGGGGAGGCTTGCGTGCCTCAGCGATACAGATAGCCGTACCGTAGGTGCAACCACAACGGAGGGGTATCTGTTGAGAGGCCAGACAAACGTGTGGTTCCTGAAGAGGGGCAGCAGCCTTTTCAGTAGTTGCAAGGGCAACAGTCTGGATGATTGACTGATCTGGCCTTGTAACAATAACCAAAACGGCCTTGCTGTGCTGGTACTGCGAACGGCTGAAAGCAAGGGGAAACTACAGCCGTAATTTTTCCCGAGGGCATGCAGCTTTACTGTATGATTACATGATGATGGCGTCCTCTTGGGTAAAATATTCTGGAGGTAAAATAGTCCCCCATTCGGATCTCCGGGCGGGGACTACTCAAGAGGATGTCGTTATCAGGAGAAAGAAAACTGGCGTTCTACGGATCGGAGCGTGGAATGTCAGATCCCTTAATCGGGCAGGTAGGTTAGAAAATTTAAAAAGGGAAATGGATAGGTTGAAGTTAGATATAGTGGGAATTAGTGAAGTTCGGTGGCAGGAGGAACAAGACTTCTGGTCAGGTGACTACAGGGTTATAAACACAAAATCAAATAGGGGTAATGCAGGAGTAGGTTTAATAATGAATAGGAAAATAGGAATGCGGGTAAGCTACTGCAAACAGCATAGTGAACGCATTATTGTGGCCAAGATAGATACGAAGCCCACACCTACTACAGTAGTACAAGTTTATATGCCAACTAGCTCTGCAGATGACGAAGAAATTGAAGAAATGTATGATGAAATAAAAGAAATTATTCAGATTGTGAAGGGAGACGAAAATTTAATAGTCATGGGTGACTGGAATTCGAGTGTAGGAAAAGGGAGAGAAGGAAACATAGTAGGTGAATATGGATTGGGGGACAGAAATGAAAGAGGAAGCCGCCTGGTAGAATTTTGCACAGAGCACAACATAATCATAACTAACACTTGGTTTAAGAATCATGAAAGAAGGTTGTATACATGGAAGAACCCTGGAGATACTAAAAGGTATCAGATAGATTATATAATGGTAAGACAGAGATTTAGGAACCAGGTTTTAAATTGTAAGACATTTCCAGGGACAGATGTGGACTCTGACCACAATCTATTGGTTATGACCTGTAGATTAAAACTGAAGAAACTGCAAAAAGGTGGGAATTTAAGGAGATGGGACCTGGATAAACTGAAAGAACCAGAGGTTGTACAGAGATTCAGGGAGAGCATAAGGGAGCAATTGACAGAAATAGGGGAAATAAATACAGTAGAAGAAGAATGGGTAGCTTTGAGGGATGAAGTAGTGAAGGCAGCAGAGGATCAAGTAGGTAAAAAGACGAGGGCTAGTAGAAATCCTTGGGTAACAGAAGAAATATTGAATTTAATTGATGAAAGGAGAAAATATAAAAATGCGGTAAGTGAAACAGGCAAAAAGGAATACAAACGTCTCAGAAACGAGATCGACAGGAAGTGCAAAATGGCTAAACAGGGATGGCTAGAGGACAAATGTAAGGATGTAGAGGCCTATCTCACTAGGGGTAAGATAGATACCGCCTACAGGAAAATTAAAGAGACCTTTGGAGATAAGAGAACGACTTGTATGAATATCAAGAGCTCAGATGGTAACCCAGTTCTAAGCAAAGAAGGGAAAGCAGAAAGGTGGAAGGAGTATATAGAGGGTCTATACAAGGGCAATGTACTTGAGGACAATATTATGGAAATGGAAGAGGATGTAGATGAAGATGAAATGGGAGATACGATACTGCGTGAAGAGTTTGACAGAGCACTGAAAGACCTGAGTCGAAACAAGGCCCCCGGAGTAGACAATATTCCATTGGAACTACTGACGGCCGTGGGAGAGCCAGTCCTGACAAAACTCTACCATCTGGTGAGCAAGATGTATGAAACAGGCGAAATACCCTCAGACTTCAAGAAGAATATAATAATTCCAATCCCAAAGAAAGCAGGTGTTGACAGATGTGAAAATTACCGAACAATCAGTTTAATAAGTCACAGCTGCAAAATACTAACACGAATTCTTTACAGACGAATGGAAAAACTAGTAGAAGCCAACCTCGGGGAAGATCAGTTTGGATTCCGTAGAAACACTGGAACACGTGAGGCAATACTGACCTTACGACTTATCTTAGAAGAAAGATTAAGGAAAGGCAAACCTACGTTTCTAGCATTTGTAGACTTAGAGAAAGCTTTTGACAATGTTGACTGGAATACTCTCTTTCAAATTCTGAAGGTGGCAGGGGTAAAATACAGGGAGCGAAAGGCTATTTACAATTTGTACAGAAACCAGATGGCAGTTATAAGAGTCGAGGGACATGAAAGGGAAGCAGTGGTTGGGAAGGGAGTAAGACAGGGTTGTAGCCTCTCCCCGATGTTGTTCAATCTGTATATTGAGCAAGCAGTAAAGGAAACAAAAGAAAAATTCGGGGTAGGTATTAAAATTCATGGAGAAGAAATAAAAACTTTGAGGTTCGCCGATGACATTGTAATTCTGTCAGAGACAGCAAAGGACTTGGAAGAGCAGTTGAATGGAATGGACAGTGTCTTGAAAGGAGGATATAAGATGAACATCAACAAAAGCAAAACAAGAATAATGGAATGTAGTCTAATTAAGTCGGGTGATGCTGAGGGAATTAGATTAGGAAATGAGGCACTTAAAGTAGTAAAGGAGTTTTGCTATTTGGGGAGCAAAATAACTGATGATGGTCGAAGTAGAGAGGATATAAAATGTAGGCTGGCAATGGCAAGGAAAGCGTTTCTGAAGAAGAGAAATTTGTTAACATCCAGTATTGATTTAAGTGTCAGGAAGTCATTTCTGAAAGTATTTGTATGGAGTGTAGCCATGTATGGAAGTGAAACATGGACGATAAATAGTTTGGACAAGAAGAGAATAGAAGCTTTCGAAATGTGGTGCTACAGAAGAATGCTGAAGATTAGATGGGTAGATCACATAACTAATGAGGAAGTATTGAATAGGATTGGGGAGAAGAGAAGTTTGTGGCACAACTTGACCAGAAGAAGGGATCGGTTGGTAGGACATGTTCTGAGGCATCAAGGGATCACCAATTTAGTATTGGAGGGCAGCATGGAGGGTAAAAATCGTAGAGGGAGACCAAGAGATGAATACACTAAGCAGATTCAGAAGGATGTAGGTTGCAATAGGTACTGGGAGATGAAAAAGCTTGCACAGGATAGAGTAGCATGGAGAGCTGCATCAAACCAGTCTCAAGACTGAAGACCACAACAACAACAACATCAATTTGGTGTCAATAACGTGCAGCCCAGCGGGTGGATGCAATGGCTAGGGTACCACAGATACGATTTGGGAATGGCAATGGTAATCAGGCATTTTTTAGTTGTGGCGATATCTTTTAATGACATGTCAATCTTCCGCCTACACAGAGAGAGACGACCACTTTCACAACAAGCAACGATACTTTAGCGATGTGAAAAGAGTGTTTGTCCCAATTTCTTCTGTCTTCGAAAATAAATTGTATAAAAGCTAGAAGTCTATATTTCGCATGAGAAATTCGAGATGTGTGGCCCGCAACATCGGTGTCTCGTATTGCGTAAGGTGGATTTTTTAAACTGGAGGGGTCTATGGCGGGGTGGAATTGGTTAGAACTATTGCATACACCTGAGTTACAGCTGTTTGTTTTGCAGTGCACCGCGGCGTTCGTTTCGCTGTCAGCAGAAGTGGTCAGGAACCTTCAGCAGCCGGAAGATGTGGCTTAGCTCAGCCTGTGACGGGTGGCTAAGTACAGAGAATGTGCCAACCTGTCCGCAGGTGTTTGCTCTGGACGTACTGATAACATTTGAATTCGTACCACTCCAATCATCCCCGGGTGCCTTCAACGACCGGGGTGGTGCACTCTGGCATACATGTGCATCCACAACTGCATCTGCGGCTATGGCGATAGTTTTCACCTACCTTTGAGCATTGGCGCTGGCGGCGTATGAGGTGATTGACACACAGCGTGTGGACCTCACGTGTTGGAGGTGCGAGTGTTTCAGTGATCTCCGGCATCCAGCCTCGACAACTACTGCTTCGGTTGTGTGAAGTGTGTCATATTTGGTGCTTCTCAATACTTTGTAGTGGACTCGGTCTTGCAGTGGTATTTTCTGTTGTCTCTATCCTATCACGCTGTATGGCCTTCCTCCTTCCGAATGCAGTGGAGAGAACCAATATAGAAAATCTATAGAGCTTTAAAAATCAAATCACGACGTCAGATTCCCGATTGATAGCAATCTATGACTTCTAGCCATGACAACTTATTACTACAGACTGAATTGAACCTAAGTGTGTCGTGTTTAGTGCTTTTGAATACATCACAGTAAACAAGTCTTGCAATTTTATTTGTTGTTGTTGTTACTACCCCATTATCTGGGATGTTTCCAATAGTTGTATGTGAGCACGCATCTGTCCAGCCCCTCCCGCAAATAGTTAAAGTACGTAGCATGCAACTGAGCTGGAATCTGAAATTTTCAGCTACCTCCAACGTCATGGACTTTCTGCCAAATGACCTAACTGTGTCAGTATCCACCGATAGGAGGCAAGGGAAAACAAGGCACCAGTAGGATTTCGAAACCAGGTGGTTGCAGGATCGAATCTAGCCAAATATTCCAATCCTAGTATCCACCAATAAGAAACATGGAAAAACTGTCCGACATTTACGGTATCGATTTAATTAATTAGTAAATGAACCTGATAGAATGAGGGAATATTTCCAAGACATCCACAGCCGGGGGTTTACCAGGTAATCTCTGCTTTATTTACGGTTCGATCCGACTGCAACCGACGCTGTGTGCAGGCCCGCCAGTTGCTCGCGACACGATGTGGCTCCTTGAGGAAGAGAAAGCATGTCTTTCAACAGGAATTTCCCAGGCATCAATATCTAAGGGTTGCCGCCAACTGCCGTGGAAGCCCCTCCGGCGCGCCCCGACTCCTGGCTGTCTGCGCACGGGTGGCAAGAGGTGAGAGAGTCTTTCAGATATGTTTAAGCGACCTGTGACAATGTAATTCCGTTTCCTTACGCGATCGGAGTGAAAACGCACCGCAGTTGTTTAAATATTCCGCGCACTGCAATCGATTTCCTGACAAATTCGTTAAATAAACAATATTCCACACACCACATTGTATCCTGTTAACTGTTTAAATAAACATATTCCTTACACTGCAGTCAATTTCCCAACAAATTCTCTAAATAAATGAATAAAATATATATCAAACATTGCCTTGTGTCCCATTAACTGTGTAAACAAACAATATTCGACACATTGTCTAAATTGTTTAACAATATTTCGTACATTGCAATCAATTTCCTGCTAAATTCGTTACAAAAATAAATAAACTATATTTCATACACCACTTAGTACCTCACAAATTATTTAAATAAACAATATTCCACACATTGCCTTGTCTACCAGAAATTGTTTAAGCAATATTCCATACACTGCAAACGATCTCCCATCAAATTCTTTAAATAAATAAATAAACTATATTCTATACATTGCCTTGTCTCCCATTAATTGTTTAAATAAACAACATTCAGTGCATTGTCTAAATTGTTTAAACAATATTCCATACGCGACAAGAAATTTCCCGCGTACTGGTGGGGGACGGAAAGGGGGTGAGCTGGGGTGTTTCCCAGAGGGGAAGGGATTAATTAATTGATTGATTTAATTAATTAGTCAATCAAATCGATATCTAAAGTGTGCTTGAATCAGTGAGGGGAGTTCCCAGAGGAATGAGGAAGGTGGAGTGGGAGGGGTGGGGGAGACATGGAAACCGTTTAACCAAACAGTAGGTTAAGGACCTGTCAGTCAAAAGGTCAGATTATCCCCAGGAGGCATAATCATCTTAGCAGAACAATAGGTTAAGGACATTTCAGTCAGAAGGGAACAATTGGTTTGCCCATGAAAATATACGTGCCACTGAATGTAGACAAACCACACTAACAAACTGGAGATGTCCCTGTTGCCCTACTACTCCCGTCATGAGGACATGCTCTATGCTCGTGTCTTATCAGATTCCCAACCAGAACTTTGCAGTACGACGAATAATGAAGTAGCCTCTGCTGTGAATTTGTAAAATTCCTGAAGAAGCATTCTCTCTTCTAGGTTGATCAAGCGCTGAAAGTACAGTGTGCGCTCTCAACATAGTTCAAATGACCTGCAGCGTGCAAGTAGGTAACCGTTTCTTTTGGACAGTCGACGTGCAGTCTCCAATATCCCATCTGTGTAGCTTTAATGAAGTTTTTTTTTATAGCATAGATACGAGGAATTATTGAATCCATAGTGCTATATTGGGAGTACATTACTACGTGAAGCAGTCCCATTTTTAACAACAACTCAGGCTGTGGTGGAAGGTGGTGGAGGAGGGTGGAGGGTATCGACCTATAAGGGCCTCTCAAGGAAATAGGGCCATATCTAAATTGTATTTAAAGTTGAGACCGGAAAGATATATCTTTCCATTCTTGAGATATTGGTTGTTATATCCGCGGACAGGTCGCTCGCGGCGCGTCCGAACTTTTCCTGCGCTTCGGGAATCAAGTGGCCATAGAAATCGTCGTATCTCATAAACGGTTCAAGATATCGAAACGGCGATTTTTGGGAATGACAGCACGTAGAAGCGACTATTTTATCGTATGATTAACAATCGATGCGTATTTGTAAACGCGTGAGCAGATGAAAACAAGACTCCCTATATATTACACCATGAGGTTTCGTCCAAATTTTCATAGCCAAACAAAGGGAGAGAAACAGGTAAACGGGTTATCAAAGTGACCAGCGTGAGGTTTAGTTTTGCACGAAAATGTTTAACTGCTTGAAAGTAATCAGGGTAATTAACGAAAACTTAATTAATAACTATAGTAGGAAGGTGTGGGTTTCTGAGAAACCGTGTAAAGGTGAAGTTAAAGCAGCCAGGAAATTTTGTGTTGAAAGTAGGGTTAAGCTTGAGAACCAAATCGATCATATTAAAAATGATTTAGAAATTGAGGTAGAAACCAAGTTTGTAGTAGTGATAGAGGGAAAAACGGTAAAAGCAAATGAAAATTTAGATTCAAAATTGGCTGAAATAGAGAAAAAGGGGGAAGGAGTACAAAATCTAAAGCATAGAGAAAGTGACAGTGGGTCTGATTCTGACAGAATTGTAATGATGATAGCAATGATGAACCCTTAGTGATGAGGATGAGGTATTTGAATTTATAATTTATAATTGATAATAATCGCAACTCTAATATTTAGATATATTGGTTAGATTTCACATGCAATAATGTACGGCCTTAAATAAACTATACGGAAAGTCCACTCAATGTGATTTTTTCCTCTGCAAATTCTTAAAAATTTCGTGCAGCCATGTACTCAACTTCGTGCAGCAAGGTAACTACGACGATTAACGAAAATAAACCCAGACCTTTATCGTTTAAAAATATCAAGCAATAAGATGTGTAAGAATCGAATTTTTTCACCGAATAGTTATCTTAAAATCAGATGATAAGTATTTCATATCTGCCCTCGCGTCCGCCCCACTGCTTTGCTGAGAAGACGCGTGGCTGTCGCTCTCTGACGCGCGTTCTGCAGCCACAAGATTCAAACACGCTTGAATTCAAACGTCGCCAGTTCCAGCGGGAGACAGGCAGCGACACTTCCGTAACTACACCTGCGGTTGTGTTCTGTCGCCTGAAGCTGCCGCGCGCTGTCGGTCGCTTCTGTCACTTACGTAGGACGCGGCCTAAGGGCATGAACTCGGCTGCAATTCATCGCGAAATTGTTTCAGTTTATGGACAGGATGTAATGTCAAGGCAGCTTATGACCAAATGGGTACGGAATTTCAACTGTGGAAATTCACAATGAAGAGAGAGGCGGAAGGCCTCTGTTGTAACAGATGATGTGGTGCAGGAAATAGAAGAATATCTTCTCTCTGATCGCCGTTCGACAACCGGCGACCTACATGCAGTTTGTCCAAACATTTCACGAACTGTTGTTCACGAAATCGTAACTGATCGATTAAATTATCGCAAGTTCTGAGCGCGATGAGTGCCCAAGATGCACACAAAATGAACGGAGTCAGTGCCGCTCGCGAATTCCTTGACCGTTTAGAGACTGAAGGCGAGACTTTTCTCAACTCTGTAGTGACAGGAGATGAAATTTGGGCCTATTACAATGTTCCAGAGAGCAAACGACAATCAATGAAGTGGCGCTAGACTCATTATCCTTCAGCCAAAACACTCACAAGTCAGCAAACAGTGAGGAAAATCATGGTGTCTGTTTTGGGACAGAAGACAGGTTCTGCTCGTTGATTTTTGGAAAGAGGTGAAATAATAAATGCTGCAAGATGTTGTGAGGCCTTGAAGAACTTCGCAAAGCCATACAAAACAAACGGCGCGGGATGATGACGGCGGGAATCTGTCTCCATCATGACAACGCGCGTCCGCACACCGCTGAATGTAATCTGGCTGCTGTCCATAGCCATAGCATGTGATGTTTCTGGCTTTTGTGTCAATTTTATATATGACAACAATCGCTCGGCTTCGGCTAATGTAATTTACCACCATGTGATTTACCTCACAAATACTTTTCTATTATTAATATTTTGTTATGTATATAAAAATAACTTGTAATCGTTTATATACATTTTTAGGACCCACTCCTTCTGAAGAAGCTATTTTAGAAATATCTAAACTTATGTCAAGGGCTCTAAATAAACCTTTGGTTTGCAACTGGTTGGTCGATTTTTTTCAAGCTCTTCAAATATAGAGAGAGGTCTATACAGTTGCTGAGTCGCAACCATATTCAAGATTTTGTTATAAAAAATGAACATTAAAGGTACTTGTTCTCTCTTGAAATAATTGTATAATTGGAGTTTTAGTGCTAAAACCTGCCCATTTTGCAGTTCTTTTGGATGTTTATGTAATTATGCCTTTTGTTTCGAGTATGTCGTGAAAAAATAGTTTAAGCAGTGAAAAATGTAGTAGCATGCAAGAGAAAAAATGCAGTAAAAAATACTGAAAAATTGTGCTGTTTCTCGGCTGCCCCCGAGATAACAGGGTTATCGAAGTCGAAAATTGTATTCTGCACTACGGACCATCTACAAGGGCATCAATAATTCCTCTGACTTTTGTAATAAGTGAAAACTCTTAAAGGTTTTTAGATAAAACAAACATTCTACTTCTTTAATCCTCATGCCTTCATATTTAGGTCTCATCACAGTCATCCTGCGACGAACACATTTCTTTCAACGAGAGACCAATTTGTTGACACTGTCACTGTGGAATGACTGGCCTCGTTGACGGAGCGACAACCTAACCTCTGCTGGCACCGCTTCATCACTATGAAAGTGGAGTCCTAGTAAGTGCTCTTGCAAGTTCTGGAAACATGAAAACCAGATTACCCCAAGTCGGGACTTTATGGAGGATGATCGATGACAGTGAACCCAGGGCGTCAGATGGTTGCAGATGTCGCAGCGCTCGTGTATGGTTTGCCATTGTCATGGTGATAGAGAGGGTGCTCCATACGTGGACGAACTCTCCGAATTCGTGCTTTAAGTTTCTGAGGGAGTACAGCACGCTATTCGTGCTTTCAGTTTTCTGAGGGATTACAGCACGCTGTTTCCCACGCACCGACGTAGTTAACGAAACACACTGACGTGTTACACGCTACGATTCGAAAAGGAGAATAAGGACGGTGAATGATGTACAGTGTTCCCGCTGCATCACACGGGTCCGAAGATTACGCCTTTCAACTCACATATAGGCAGAGATTGTCGTTTTATATACGTCCGTGAAGATTGTGGGATGTTCAGGAAATGAGACAAATTGTGAACGAAATCCAGGCGATTCGGCCAAGAAGTGTACTTTAATTGCCGCCTGTGGTCCAAATAGTTCAGCAGGAAGCCGCTAGGAGAACGCATCGACTATTTTGCATTGTGCCCCTACAGATGGCAGCACAGCGCGCAGCAGATTGAGCCGTGCGCGTGGGCATCGGTGACAGCGTCATTCGTGCCCACACTCTCTGGGCGCTAACAGGACGCGCCTAAGTTCGAAACGAGTTCCGAAGGAGTGCCGGACAGGGATGGCCGAGTAAATAGTGTTTCGTCGTATTCAAACAGCGCGCCGTGCACCTCCGTCGGCCGCATCGCAGTACCGCAATAGTCTCCCAGTGCCACCAAGGTTTGTGATTTTATTTTTTAATCACAAGCTGAATTTTTTATTGATTTAGAAATGTCTAACTTAGTACTTGTGGAACACCACATTTGTATGAACTGAATATTTTTGTCCAAGAAAACGAAATCTGACTAAGTAGAAGTGTGACGAAGAAGCGTCCGTTGATATTGTTATCTGCGCTTGTTATCAGAAGAGTGACATATGTGCGCCGAAGTCGCTGATATGTTTGCGAGAGCACGAAGTTACGATACACAAACCGCTTCGATTTCACTGTGGTTTTTTCTTTTCAATTTTCTGAACTGTTTCGTTTTGCAATAACCCAAGTCATTACGCAAAGTAGTTCCGTGGATTTTACTTAAAGTCATCAGTTTTTGTGACACGTCTAGACCATTCACAATATTGGAGAACATACGTGCTGTCAACAAGATTGGAACTAACTTACCGCTAGATTTACTTCGAACTGTAGTCTCGATCTTGTTCATGAATCTTAATGTTGGCATTAGATAAGTTTAGAAATTATTCTTTTGTATTTTCTTCTACCAGCGACTTTTGTTTTTCGTTTAGTTTAACATACTGCAACGCGTTTCGAGATGCTCTGCTTATCTTCAGGCATTTATACGTACGGAAAATCCTTAAGTTAAAAATAAACTGTCTTAAACTAAAACAACATAGAACTTTTTGTTTCAAATTTTTTGAAAACAGCCACAAGTCGCACTTTGTATTTTTTATTGACCTGTTTCGTTCTTCAAATGAACAAGAACATCATCAGAATATACACTGTAAAAGATACAAATTGAGATAATCCGGAAAGCTTACATTAATATTACGTAAAGTACATACTGTACTTCTACTTACATTTAAAGTTGGCCGACAGCGCTAATGATTGTTCCCTCTGCTGGCAATAGCTGCTCTAGGTATTTTTGTTTATTCTCTTTTAGTACGTCTGTTGGAGTGTTTGGAAGGGGGGTGGGGGTGGGGAAGGGGGCACTGCCCCGTCTACCTCCAAATACCCCAACAGCCACGCCAGCGGCGAACAATAAACAAAAAGTTCTATATTAATTTAGTTTATGACAATTTATTTTAACTGACGATTTTCTGTATCCATGGTCGGCTGAAGATGAACAGAGCATGCTCGAAACGCTTTGCAGTATGTTAAACGTAAAACAAGTAAAAGTGACTGGTAGCAGAAAATACTATTAAGTAATTGTTACACATAGTCACAGTTCCCAAACGAGCCAATATGGCCACAAGTAACTAAGTGTAGGAACATGACTAAATATGACTACATCCAATTAATGGACAGTCATACAAATGCGTCCATCTAATAATTTAACTCTCAACACACGTTGATTTATTATAAAGATACGTGCTTACTCACGAAAACGTCTGAAGGTATTGTCTCAGTTGTTACATTAAAGATACAAATCCACAAATGAAAAAGCTGTTGAAGCATGTAATTCTGTCTACGTACCGGCTGTTTGCATTTGTTGAACCCATTAGCTTATGATACTTTGCACGCAGTTGTCGGAAGATGAGAACCAAATGTCTTAACTAATTGCGTGAGATGATGATTTTTACCTCTAAGTGATAAACGACGCATTAATGATTGAAACGTGAGGACGATGAAATCGTTAGGTATAGACCGGTCTGCTACTCAATTTCTCTATAGGATACCTGGTGCAATGTCGGCTGATGAATAGGTACATAGGTTGTAAGACATTAAGGCAAGCCGGTTGTGGCCGAGCGGTTCTAGGCGCTTCAATCTGGAACTGCGCAACCGCTACGGTCGCAGGTTCGAATCCTGCCTCGGGCATGGATGTGTGTGATGTCCTTAAGTTAGTTAGGTTTAAGTAGTTCTAAGTTCTTGGGGACTGATGACCTCAGATATTAAGTCCCATAGTGCTCAGAGCCATTAGAACCATTAAGGCAAAGACAGAAGATAAGGAAAATCTGTCTGGAGTAGGATTGTCATATTATATTCTTGTTAAAATCTAAGATGTGTACTTCATTAGTCAACACCCATATTGTGGCGAGAAGATTTATTCTGGTAACAACCCATAGGCTGCAGCTAAGCCATTGACGGCGATATCCTTCTCCCCAGTGGTGTTAGTCCAGCGAGTTCGGTAGCTTTGCGGAGTTGGAAAGCAGGACAGAGGTACTTGCAGTCTGAATACTTGAGTTTGGCTGGGGTAATTATCAAGAAAGTTAAAAATATCTTGTAAACTTTGGTCAAATGGCTCTGAGCACTATGGGACTTAACATCTGAGGTCATCAGTCCCCTAGAACTTAGAACTACTTAAACCTAACTAACCTAAGGACATCACACACATCCATGCCCGAGGAAGGATTCGAACCTGCGACCGTAGCGGTCGCGCAGTTCCGGACTGAAGCGCCTAAAACCGCTCGGACACCGCGGCCGACCAAACTTCTATCATTAGAGATCGAGTATTAGCTTGGCGGGAGAAGCAAATTGTCGCCATCTATTTAAGGAAGCATGCTATTGTCTGCAGTGTTGTACGATAGCAACATAAGACGAAAATCAGGATAAGCTGTGAGGTATTTGAAATTCTAAATTCCCGAATACTGTTAGAGTACACCACTAACCACTGTGCCACGTTACTCAAAAGTTGTAGATTCGCAAAAGGAAACTTTTAATCTGATACGAATCGTCTTGACGGTTTAAAACTGTATGCCGATTCCTGCTTCGAAGGATGAATGACGTTCAGCATCCAGCCGACAAGGTCATTTGGGACGGAGGACAAGCTCGGATTAGATGGATGCGGAAGTTGTGTATCGGCCGTGTCCTTCTCAAAAGGATTTTCCGCACTCGTCTAATTATGGATGGCGGGACGGGGGTGCGAACGTCCGTCCTTCCAGATGCGAGTTCAGTATGCTAACCACAGCGCTACCTGGCGCAGTCTGTTATTTTGAACCGAATCTTCGTTCGTGGACAAAAATTTACGGAATGAAATCCCCTGTACATGTCTCATGAACTTACCAGTTTCTCTCTCTCTCTCTCTCTCTCTCTCTCTCTCTCTCTCTCTCTCTCTCCTCTCCTCTCTACTTTTTCCAAACGCTTCGGATGGTCTGTAGCATGTGGTAAAGACCCGGGATTCGAGCCTTGTATATTAATTTGTAAGAAAATATCTCACAGAAGCTTACAAATCTGATAGATGCAAACATATTTTTGCCACATTATTGTTGAAATGAAATGGTCATTAGCATGATTAACGCAGTTAAGAACTGGCACTAACGCTCATCTGCCTGATACCTCTGAAAGTGTCACACTATACGAGAAATCTCAATTTCTCTTCGTCTACCCTTTTTTGTGATGGTACCAGTTCTATTGTGTACTGGTCGCTTAAAACATTGTCGCAATTGCTGCTGTTGCAGTTCGTCATACTCTCACACAGAGCGGCCTGCAGGAGCTTAAATTGTTTAGTTTTCTTTTATGAAGGTAATTTGCGTTTTAATAAAACTTTCTGTGCTTTTCAAATGCCAAGTCGCTCTTTCGTGGGGATTCCGTTTCGAACTCTAGGACCTCCCGGAAATTGCCTTGTGAAACACCTCTGATTTCGGAAGAAAGCATGGGTGTGCCATCTGAGATAGGGCTGTGCTTAATGAGGCACTGTGTTCACACCGACCCAGGGGTGACGGCGGATTTGCTTCCTCGTATACAAACACTCTTAGCAGAAAATACTCTGCCTCCGTAGCTGCGTGGTCAGCGTCGCCATGCGAAGGACCCAGGTTCGAGGGAAGACTCTTACGGGGTGCACTCAGTCTCGTGATACTAGATGAGCGACTTGACCTAATAGTAGCGGCTCCACGGTCTGGAAAGTCTGCAAAATGGTCGGGAGAGCAGTGTGCTGACCATATGACCCTTCATAGCGCATCTGTATGACGACGCAAGGCAGAAGATGACATGGTGGTCGGTAGACATCCCTTGGGCCTTCACGGCCTGGCTAGGAGCTCGTAGTAGAAGACAGGGAACAATTTTCCAAAAACTGTTGTACTGATAAATACTTCATTACAACCGGTTTCAGCACTCAGGCCATCATTGGGTACTGAGAGACATTTACAGCAGATTGCATGTTGATAGGAACCTGTTTGTTCAAATAGCATGATGGATTTCATTCTACTCGATCAGCATCCAGATCTCACATAGGGTTATCACCTACCGTGCATTGACGAAGTGCAATTATGATGTTCCAGAGTTTCCTTAATTGTTCTTCCTATTACGACACTAGTTTCTTAAAGGCTGTCGTAGTGTTTCAACGAGAATACGAAAATTTTGATTGAAACAGAGAGGCAGGCCTGTTGATTAATTCTGTTGTTGTTTATTGCTATACATTTAAGCTGACTGATTTTTGAATCTCGTGATGTGGTCCGTGTAAGGTTATAGGAGTGAAATTTTATCCAAATTATATTACCATCTAAATTTATAATTCTGGTGACGATACGCATTTCCGGGTACCCGCCGTGCCCGCCTGCCCGTATCGTTGACATTAAGAGTAACAGCCAGTTCATTCTTTGAGCGTGATTTCTAAAAAAGATCACATTGCATAATATTCAACAGGGCTGAGCAAGAGCGCACGGCAAGACGCATTGTATTCTCCTGTGCTGCTCGTAATGTAAAGAAAGCCCGCGCACTACTCTAATTTGTGTCCGCGCTCACTAGTTTCTGGGTGACGCAGGAAGTTTCCGAACAAGCAGCGTATCTACATCAACAGCTACCATCATCTGTAGCTAAATTATATTTCAGCACAGAAACAGTGACACCACATACACATATATACTCCTGAGACCACCTTACGGTGTGTTGTGAAGGGTAACTTCGGACATGATTGTCATTTCCCATCTTTCTTCTTTTGTTCGCGAAGGCTGTTCGAGAAGAAAGATAGTCGGCGACCCCCTCAAGAGAACTTTAATTTGTTTTGAAGCCGTTATTACATGCGTCCTACTTTAGTTTAAAGTCTTTGTGAAAACTATTGTAATTTGACATTACGTTCCACCAATAACATCAGTCATTTTCAGCTTCGATCTCGTAAAGCAATCTCTGCCAAGGGCTCTGCTATATTTCCACAAGCGGGTAATATAGCGGGCACCATTCTCCTGTTTGCAGTAGAACTGTTGATATTTTTAAAAATATCGGGAGCCGATGCAGCGATATTTAAAAAGCATCACCATTGGGCACGATATACAGAAAAAATTATCGATGTATCGACGTGCCGTCCAAAAAAAAAATATCGACTGCACATTGTGAATATACTGCCAGTTCTAGAGCTTTGTTCCTAGGTATTCTGTACATCAACGAGCTAGCAGCCTGCTTATCCCATTAGAGCAAGAACTGAAAGGAAAACGATGCACGTTCACACTTAGCGATAACCACTTTTAACAATGGTGACTGCAGGTAAGTGGCACAATAAAAGTTGTCCTGTGCGTCCATCGTTCAGTTTCGTCACATATAGGATTTGTCTCGAACACTTCAAGACGACGTTCCTGTTTTTTCATTTCTCCAAATGCCGGCGACCTAGGGCTTGTAGTGTCAAAACTGTATGGTGAAGCTAAACGTTGCAGTCTCTAATAGCGCCGATTACCTCATCATTTCCCCTAGTACGTCTCTGCTCACCGCAAAGACCAATTTTGTATATTAGATTTTTGTTCATCAGTTTCAGCAACTGTTTTTGAAGAATCCCGATGTGATGAAATATCACACTAGTTGCGTTAAAAACTATTTTTTAACGCAACAGGTGTGCTATTTCTTCACATCCGATATCTTGTTAATCCATTTACACCGCCACCCCTGAGCGCAATCGAACTTCTACTTTGCTTCACACAGTCAAAAAGAAAGACTGATAAAAACTCAAACATTTGTATGACTCCTTTACACTGCTAAAGTAAAACTATGTTCAACTACAATTTCAAAACAACTACTTCAAATATTTATCGAAAATTGCGAAAAAAGTATAATATAAAATAAAAATATCAGCACTCGATATGTCAATATGTCGATGGAAAAGTATTTCCGATACATATCGATATCTCATGGGAATCTGTCGATATATAACGATATTTTATTGACACCCTTAGTTTGCAGCACTATATACGACCACAAGCCATATAGATCTTCCCTTTGGTTACAGTGTCGTCTGAATAAAGGAGACGATAAACAAGTAGATAGTACTATACTTGTGTATCAGGTCACTGATAACGGCAATGTGAATGCGATCTCCTTCTTGAGAGACAATCACATTTTTTTTCTAAAAAGAGACAGGCAAGCTGGCAGTCAGACTTTACGTCGCTTTGACGTTTCTCTCATGAGTAAACCTTTCACGACGTTACTTGATCGTTCACGATTCTCAAATCATCTGTTTTGCGGGCCTGAGTGTATACTACTGACTACTGATGGTTGTTCCGCTAATCGTGTTAGGAGTTCCTGCAGGGAGCTTCGTCTGTTGCTATTAATATTTTTGTTTGAGTGGCCAACTTCTACAACAGTTGTTATAAACAATTGTTATTGGTTTCTCTCTCCCGAGCTTAATGCAGTTACAGAGAATTTTACACAAGATGTGTTTAGTTTTTATTCGCAAAAAATCTTCTGTGGTCATTGGCATAGGTATCCATATTTTCAGAGTCTCTTTAAGAGACTGCTTACACTACACTTGTTCGCCCTTTTCTGGAATATTACTGTGCGGAATGTCGCCTCACTTATGTGACTGGATTTGTTATTTCCTGTCAGAGAGGTCACAATTCTTAGTAATAGATGGGAAGTCATCGAGTAAAACAGAAATGATATCTGGCCTCCTCAACGTAGTGTTATAGGCTCTTTGCTGTTCCTTATCTGTATAAATGGTTTGGGAGACAATCTGAGCAGCCGTCTTAGGCTGTTTGCAGATGACGCTGTCGTTTATCGACTAATAAAGTCATCAGAAGATCAAAACAAATTGCGAAACGATTTAAAAAAGATATCTGAATGGTGCGAAAATAGGCACTTGACCCTAAATAACAAAAAGTGAGAGATCATTCACATGGATCATTCACATCAGTGCTAAAAGGAATTCTTTAAACTTCGGTTACACGATAAATCAGTCTAATCTAAAAGCCGTAAATTCAACTAAATACCTAGGAACTACAATTACGAACAACTTACATGGGAAGGAACACATTGAAAATGTTGTGGGAAAGGCTAGCCAAAGACTGCGTTTTGTTGGCAGGGCGCTTAGAGAATGTAACAGATCTGCTAAGGAGACTGCCTGCATTACGCTTGTCCGTCCTCTTTTAGGTTACTGCTGCGCAATGTGGGACGTTTACCAGATAGGACTGACGGAGTACATCGAAAAAGTTCAAAGAAGGGCATCACGTTTTGTATTATCGCGAAGTATGGGAGAGAGTATCACTAAGTGATACAGGATTTCGGCTGGACATCATTAAAAGAAAGGCGTTTCTCACGAAATTCCAATCACCTACTCTCTCTTCCGAATGCGCAAATATTTTGTTGACACCTACATAAGGAGAAACGATCACCACGGTAAGATAACGGAAGTCAGAGCTCGCGTGGAAAGAGATACGTGTTCTTTCTTTCCGCGCGCCATACCAGATTGGAATAGTAGAGAATTGCCAGGCACTTAAATGTGATTTTCAGAGCAAACATGTAGATATAGATGATGTGGGATCGCATCAGATGGTATACTGAAATTGTTCAAAGAAGGGCAGCTCGTTTTGTATTATTGCTAAACAGGGGAGAGACTGCCACGGACATGATACGTGAGTTGGGTGGCAATCATTAAAACAAAGGCCTTTTCGTTGCAATAGGATGTTCTCGTGAAATTTGCATCACTAACTTTCTCCTCGGATTGCGAAAATATTCTGTTGGCGCCCACTTACACATGGAGAATTGATTACCATGAAATAAGGGAAATCAGAGGTCAGACAGAAAGATTTAAGTGTTCGGTATTCCCGCGCGCCGTTCAAGAGTGGGGCGGTTGAGAAATAGCTTGAAGATAGTTCGATGAAACCTCTGCCAGGCACTTAATTGTGAACTGTAGAGTAATCGCTTAGATGTATGAAGATGCCAGGCAGAAAGCATATAAGTGGCGATAATACTGCGAGAACGGTTTAAGAAGGCACTGATAAAGCAGGGTAGTGGGCGGAAAGAATGTATGCACGGATACAGACTACTGACGGATGAACTATATCACTATGGCCATTGCCCACCGCGAGATCTGGCGGCGACTGGTGGCGTGTAGGGACGCGATGTGTTAAGTACACTCATGTTCAGAAAAAAAAAAAACATCCTGAACGACTAGAGATAGGACGTTCATATTCACAGGACATGTACATTAGTATGTTCTGCAGAATCGATTAGTATTTGAACCACGTCGGCCCGCACATTTAAGGTCAACGTTGACTACGCGGCACAACGCCACCTACCGGTAAAATGTGCCTGCGGCTCTCGTTGTCGGTGTAAACCGAAGGTAATGGATAAGTGTGACTTTAGCAGGCGTGCAGGATGCCTCGCAAACGTTTGCGCGACCCGTAGCGTCCAACCAGTTAGTTTGAAAGAGGGTGAGAATGTGATAAATCCATCCGGGAAGTTGCCGCTGTTGTGGGACGAAGTGTTCTGGCAGTGCAACGGGTGTGTTCAGAATGGTTCACGGAAGGCAGTACATCTACATCTACATTTATACTCCGCAAGCCACCCAACGGTGTGTGGCGGAGGGCACTTCACGTGCCACTGTCATTACCTCCCTTTCCTGTTCCAGTCGCGTATGGTTCGCGGGAAGAACGACTGTCTGAAAGCCTCCGTGCACACTCTAATCTCTCTAATTTTACATTCGTAATCTCCTCGGGAGGTATAAGTAGGGGGAAGCAATATATTCGATACCTCATCCGGAAACGCACCCTCTCGAAACCTGGCGAGCAAGCTACACCGTGATGCAGAGCGCCTCTCTTGCAGAATCTGCCACTTGAGTTTGTTAAACATCTCCGTAATGCTATCACGGTTACCAAATAACCCTGTGACGAAACGCGCCGCTCTTCTTTGGATCTTCTCTATCTCCTCCGTCAACCCTCCCCCTGCGGGTCTGGGGTAAGAATAGGCCCGAGGTATTCCTGCCTGTCGCAAGAGGCGACTAAAAGGAGTTTCAACTGTTTCGGCCTTCCATATGATGGTCCCCCTTGGGGTTTGACCTCCATTTTTCAAAATTCTACAGAAGTACAAGCCTTTTGGGGAAGGACGCCTTACGTGGTGTACCACTGGTCCTCAGTGCACTAAGTCCTTGGCACTCAGCATTGTACCGGCGTTGTAACCATACCCACTATTCCTCAAATTGGGCCTAAATGCCTGATGGGTTGTACAAGTTATGCCCATAGTGCGTCCCCATCTGCACCTACCATCATGATGGACTTTCCATGGCACCAGAAATCCAGCACGGTAGCCAGCCCATTGTGGTGGGGTCGTCATGTACCCTCTAGGTTGTAGCCCCCTGACAGCACAGGGATCGTACTGCCGATACCTGAGCTGCACCCTCCCCACGTCGGCCAAGGAGTAGATGCCCGTCTCCTTGGGTCATCAGGACTCCCGGCAACGGTCATCCTGCCAGGTGGCCCCTACTGAGGCTGGGTGGCGCCCGTGGGGAGAGCCCCTGGTCGGAGTGGGTGGTATCGGGGCGGACGTTTCGCAGATGAAACGTCAACACGTATCAGGTCGCTCTGTGGCCGAGTCTTTCAAACAGAAAGGTACTGTCTCTAGTTCTGGTTCTCCTGCCCTTTCCCCCTTGGCCACTCCCTGGGAGGAAGGACAGGCCCGCCGGCTTGGGGCGAAGTACTTCCCCCGCTATTTGCTCTGTTCTCGAACCAATGGGGGCACGTTCGCCACCTCCAAGCCCATGTTCTTTGTTCATCACATTGAGGACATCGTCGGGGAAATCGAGGCTCTCAGTAAGATGCGTTCGGGGTCCGTTCTTATAAAGACCACCTCCGCCACACAGTCGGCGGCGCTCCAGGCGTGCGACCGCCTAGGGGATATCCCAGTGTCCATTGTCCCGCATCTGGCACTAAATAGGACGCAGGGCGTTATTTTTCATCGGGACCTCCTGCTGCAATCTGATGAGGAGCTCAGGGCCAACCTGGAGCGCCGAGGCGTGCATTTCGTCCGGCGAGCCCAGCGCGGCCCCAAAGACTGTTGCATCGACACCGGGGCCTTTCTCCTCGCCTTCGAGGGGGACGTTCTCCCGGAGAAGGTAAAGGTGATGTGCTACCGGTGCGACGTGCGATCTTACGTCCCACCTCCTATGCGCTGTTTTCGGTGTTTGCCATTGGGCACATGTCGTCACGGTGTGAGGCTGAGCCCCATTGTGGCGATTGTGGACGTCCTCTTCATCAGGAACAAACATGCACCCCACCACCTCGATGCGTTAATTGTCCTGGCATCCACTCGCCTAGATCCTCAGACTGCCCCGCATATCAGAAGGAGAAGAAGATACAAGAACTCAAAACTTTGGATCATCTCTCTTATTCTGAGGCCAGGAAGAAGTATGACCACCTTCATCCCGTGCCGTTGACCACTTCGTTTGCCTCAGTTGTGTCCCCTCCTTCTGCGGTATCCTCACCCCTATCCTGTCCCCCCTCCACCTCCTCCCCCCATCCGGGGTCTCTGCCTCCGCCTCCCAAATCCCTCCCTTCCAAATCCTCTTCTCAGGCGTCCATCGGGGAAACGTTCCGGACCCCAGCTTCCGAGGTCCGGCGTTCCAAAACGGACCACATGTGTGAGGACCTTCTTCGGGTCCAGCCCACCACCCCTGTGCCTCCTCGGACTTCCAAGAAGGCCCCCAAGAAGAAGTCTCTATCATCCTCTCCACCCCAGCGTGTTTCGTCTGACGATACATCTGTGAGTCGCTGCTCCTGGCCGTCCTCAGTTTCGCCGGGATGCTCTGCTGCCAGGCGCTCAGCTGGCCTCTCGTCGGCAAATGATGATGCCCCTCCTACACCACCAGGGACAGGGGCCGCAGCTGGCGACGACTCGATGGAACAGGATCCGCCTCCCGCCGGTTGTAGCGTTGTTCCCTCGAAACCTGGCCCTCCGCGGCTGTTGAGGTGACCAGCTCTTCCCCCGTCTCGTTCCCCCTCTTTTTTGACTAGCGATGGCCTTGTTACATTGGAACATAAGAGGTATTCAATCTAATCGGGAGGAATTACAACTGCTCCTCCGCCTGCACTGTCCGCTCGTCCTTGGTCTCCAGGAAACCAAGTTGTGCCCGACTGACCGTATTGCCTTTACCCATTATACCTCAAAGCGGTATGACCTCACCCCTGTGGACGGTATCCCAGCTCATGGTGGGGTTATGTTGCTCGTTCGGGACGATGTCTATTACCATCCCATCCCATTGACCACCCCACTCCAAGCAATAGCTGTCCGTATTACTCTTTCTGCTTTTACTTTTTCAGTTTGTACCATCTGCACTCCATCGTCATCCGCTGTTAGTCGGGCTGACATGATGCACCTGATTGTTCAGCTTCCCCCGCCGTTTTTATTGTTTGGCGACTTCAATGCCCATCATCCCCTTTGGGGCTCTCCTGCATCCTGTCAAAGAGGCTCACTCTTGGCGGATGTCTTCAACCATCTCAATCTTGTCTGCCTCAATACTGGCGCCCCGACTTTCCTCTCGGACTCTACTCATACCTACTCCCACTTGGACCTCTCGCTCTGTTCTACCACTCTTGCCCATCGGTTCGAGTGGTATGTCCTTTCTGACACCTATTCGAGCGACCACTTCCCCTGTGTCGTTCGTCTCCTGCACCACACCCCATCCCCACGTCCTTCGAGCTGGAACATACCGAAAGCTGACTGGGTACTTTACTCCTCCCTGACGACCTTTCTGGACCACAATCTTCTCAGTTGTGACAGTCAGGTCGAATACCTCATGGCTGTTATCATCAATGCTGCCGAACGTTCCATTCCTCGTACTACCTCTTCTTCACGTCGTGTTTCCGTCCCCTGGTGGAATGAGGCTTGTAGAGACGCTATCCGTGCTCAACGACGTGCTTTACACAACTTTCGCCGCCATCCTACGTTGGCGAATTGTATTGGATACAAACGGCTCCGAGCGCAATGCCGTAGAGTCATCAAAGACAGCAAAAAAGCTTGTTGGGCCTCTTTCACCAGCTCCTTTAACAGTTTTACTCCCTCTTCTGTCGTATGGGGTGGCCTGTGCCGGCTGTCGGGCATTAAGGCCCACTCCTCGGTACCTGGCCTGACCTCAGGTAATGAGGTCCTCGTTGATCCTGTGGCTGTCTCCAACGCCTTCGGCTGGTTTTTCGAGGAGGTTTCAAGCTCCGCCCATTACCACCCTGCCTTCCTTCCCAGGAAAGAGGCAGAAGAGGCTCGGCGACCTTCCTTCCACTCGCTGAATCTGGAAACTTATAATGCCCCCTTTACTATGCGGGAACTCGAACGTGCGCTTGCACTGTCCCGATCCTCTGCTCCGGGGCCAGATGCCATTCACGTTCAGATGCTGGCACACCTTTCTCCGGCGGGCAAAAGCTTCCTTCTTCGTACCTACAATCGCGTCTGGACCGAAGGTCAGGTCCCCATGCGTTGGCGTGACACCGTCGTTGTTCCTATACCCAAACCCGGAAAGGATAGACACCTTCCTTCTAGTTACTGCCCCATTTCTCTTACAAGTTGTGTCTGTAAGGTGATGGAGCGCATGGTTCATGCTCGGTTAGTTTGGATTCTTGAATCTCGATGGCTACTTACCAATGTCCAATGCGGCTTTCGTCGCCGCCGCTCCGCTGTTGACCACCTTGTGACCTTGTTGACATTCATCATTAACAACTTTTTGCGAAGGCGCCAAACGGTAGCCGTGTTCTTCGATTTGGAGACGGCTTATGATACCTGTTGGAGAGGAGGTATCCTCTGCACTATGCACAAGTGGGGCCTACGTGGTCACCTGCCCCTTTTTATTGATTCCTTTTTAACGGATCGAAAGTTTAGGGTACGTGTGGGTTCCATATTGTCCGACGTCTTCCTCCAGGAGAACGGAGTGCCTCAGGGCTCCGTCTGGAGCGTAGCCCTTTTTGCCATTGTGATCAATCCAATTATGGATTGCATTCCACCTAATGTCTCAGGCTCTTTCTTTGTCGATGACTTCATGATCTACTGCAGTGCCCAGAGAGCATGCCTCCTGGAGCGCTGCCTTCAGCGTTGTCTAGACAGCCTATACTCATGGAGCGTGGCAAGTGGCTTCCAGTTCTCTGAAGAGAAGACGGTTTGTATCAACTTTTGGCGATATAAAGCGTTCCTTCCGCCATCCTTACATCTCGGTCCCATTGTTCTCCCATTTGTGGAAACAACTAAGTTTCTAGGGCTCATGTTGCCCAGGAAACTGTGTTGGTCTCCGCATGTCTATTATTTGGTGGCCCGTTGTACACATTCCCTTAATGTCCTCAGAGTTCTTTGTGGTTCATCTTGGGGAGTGGATCGCACTGTCCTGCTTCGCTTGTATCGGTCCATAGTCCAATCGAAGCTGGATTATGGGAGCTTCGTCTACTCGTCTGCTCGGCCATCCCTCTTACGCTGTCTCAACTCCATCCACCATCGGGGTTACGTCTTGCGACCGGAGCCTTCTACACTAGTCCTGTCGAGAGTCTTTATGCTGAAGCTGCCGAATTACCATTGACCTACCGGCGCGACGTACTGGTGTGTCGGTATGCCTGCCGGCTGTTGTCTATGCCTGACCACCCCTCTTACCAGTCCTTCTTCGCCGATTCTCTCGACCGTCAGTACGGGTTGTATGTGTCTGCCCTGTTGCCCCCCGGAGTCCGCTTCCGTCGCCTGCTTCGACAATTGGATTTTGCCCTCTCTACCACCTTCAGAGAGGGTGAGAGCCTGACACCACCTTGGCTCCAGGCTCTGGTTCATATTTATCTCGACCTCAGCTCACTCCCGAAGGAGGGTACTCCGGCTGCAGTGTATTGCTCACGGTTTGTCGAACTTCGTGCTCGACTTGCCAGTCACACCTTTATTTACACCGATGGCTCCAAAACTGACGATGGTGTTGGCTGTGCCTTTGTCGTCGGGGCCGCCACCTTTAAATACCGGCTCCTCGACCAATGTTCCAGCTGTACGGCCGAGCTTTTTGCTCTCCATCAGGCCGTTCAGTATGCCCGCCGCCACTGCCATTCATCGTATGTACTCTGCTCTGACTAACTCAGTGCTCTTCAGAGCCTTGGAGCTCCCTATCCAGTCCATCCCTTAGTTCAACAGATACAGCAGTCCCTCCATTCTTTCGCTGATAATGGTTCTCCTGTCAGCTTTCTGTGGGTTCCCGGATATGTAGGAGTGCATGGGAATGAGGCTGCGGATGCTGCAGCCAAGGCTGCAGTCCTCCTGCCTCGGCCAGCCTCCCATTGTGTCCCGTCATCTGACGTTCGTGGGGATGTTTGTAAGAGGCTTGTGTCGTTGTGGTGGGATGCTTGGTCATCCCTCCAAGGAAACTAGCTCCGGGCAGTAAAACCGCTCCCAACTGCTTGGACAACCTCCTCCCGACCATCTCGGCGAAAGGAGGTCCTTCTGACAAGGTTGCGGATTGGGCATTGCCGATTTAGCCACTGCTACCTGCTCTCCGGTCACACAGCCCCGCAGTGCCCTTGTGGTCAGGCATTAACAGTGCACCATGTTTTATTGTCATGTCCCCGCTTTAGTCAATCTCATGTTGTCCTGTCCCTGCTATCTACTTTACCGGATATTTTAGCTGATGACGCTCGAGCAGCTGCTCGTGTTCTGCGTTTTATAACTTTGACTGGCTTGTCCAAAGACATCTAACCTTTTTACTTATTTTATCTACATCTTTGTTAGGTCTTTCTGGTGTCCCCCCCCCCCCCCTCCCCTTGAGTTTTACTAGATTCCATGTGCTCTAACAACAGTGATTGGGCGCTAATGACCTCAGTAGTTGAGCGCCCTTAAACCCCACCAAAAAAAAAAAAAAAATAAATAAATAAATAAATCGTCCGTTAACCCGATCTGGTGCGGATCCCACACTGATGAGCAATACTCAAGTATAGGTCGAACGAGTGTTTTGTAAGCCACCTCCTTTGTTGATGGACTACATTTTCTAAGGACTCTCCCAATGAATCTCAACCTGCTACCCGCCTTACCAACAATTAATTTTATATGATCGTTCCACTTCAAATCGTTCCGCACGCATACTCCCGGATATTTTACAGAAGTAACTGCTACCAGTGTTTGTTCCGCTATCATATAATCATACAATAAAGGATCCTTCTTTCTATGTATTCACAATACATTACATTTGTCTATGTTAAGGGTCAGTTGCCACTCCCTGCACCAAGTGCCTATCCACTGTAGATCTTCCTGCATTTCGCTACAATTTTCTAATGCTGCAACGTCTCTGTATACTACAGCATCATCCGCGAAAAGCCGCATGGGACTTCCGACACTATCTGCTAGGTCATTTATATATATTGTGAAAAGCAATGGTCCCATAACACTCCCCTGTGGCACGCCAGAGGTTACTTTAACGTCTGTAGACGTCTCTCCATTGATAACAACATGCTGTGTTCTGCTTGCTAAAAACTCTTCAATCCAGCCACACAGCTGGTCTGATATTCCATAGGCTCTTACTTTATCAGGCGACAGTGCGGAACTGCATCGAACGCCTTCCGGAAGTCAAGAAAAATAGCATCTACCTGGGAGCCTGTATCTAATATTTTCTGGGTCTCATGAACAAATAAAGCGAGTTGGGTCTCACACGATCGCTGTTTCCGGAATCCATGTTGATTCCTACATAGTAGATTCTGGGTTTCCAAAAACGACATGATACTCGAGCAAAAAACATGTTCTAAAATTCTACAACAGATCGCCGTCAGAGATATAGGTCTATAGTTTTGCGCATCTGCTCGACGACCCTTCTTAAAGACTGGGACTACCTGTGCTCTTCTCCAATCATTTGGAACCTTCCGTTCCTCTTGAGACTTGCGGTACACGGCTGTTAGAAGGGGGGGCAAGTTCTTTCGCGTACTCTGTGTAGAATCGAATTGCTATCCCGTCAGGTCCAGTGGACTTTCCTCTGTTGAGCGATTCCAGTTGCTTTTCTATTCCTTGGACACTTATTTCGATGTCAGCCATTTTTTCGTTTGTGCGAGGATTTAGAGAAGGAACTGTAGTGCGGTCTTCCTCTTTGAAACAGCTTTGGAAAAAGGTGTTTAGTATTTCAGCTTTACGCGTGTCATCCTCTGTTTCAATGCCATCATCATCCCGGAGTGTCTGGATATGCTGTTTCGAGCCACTTACTGATTTAACGTAAGACCAGAACTTCCTAGGATTTTCTGTCAAGTCGGTACATAGAATTTCACTTTCGAATTCAATGAACGCTTCACGCATAGCCCTCCTTACGCTAACTTTGACATCGTTTAGCTTCTGTTTGTCTGAGAGGTTTTGTCTGCGTTTAAACTTGCAGTGATGCTCTCTTTGCTTTCGCAGTAGTTTCCTAACTTTGTTGTTGTACCACGGTGGGTTTTTCCCGTCCCTCACAGTTTTACTCGGCACGTACCTGTCTAAAATGCATTTTACGATTGCCTTGAACTTTTTCCATAAACACTCAACATTGTCAGTGTCGGAACAGAAATTTTCGTTTTGATCTGTTAGGTAGTCTGAAATCTGCCTTCTATTACTCTTGCTAAACAGATAAACCTTCCTCCCTTTTTTTATATTCCTACTAACTTCCATATTCAGGGATGCTGCAACGGCCTTATGATCACTGATTCCCTGTTCTGTACATACACAGTCGAAAAGTTCGGGTCTGTTTGTTATCAGTAGGTCCAAGATGTTATCTCCACGAGTCGGTTCTCTGTTTAATTGCTCGAGGTAATTTTCGGATAGTGCACTCAGTATAATGTCACTCGATGCTCTGTCCCTACCACCCGTCCTAAACATCTGAGTGTCCCAGTCTATATCTGGTAAATTGAAATCTCCACCTAAGACTATAACATGCTGAGAAAATTTATGTGAAATGTATTCCAAATTTTCTCTCAGTTGTTCTGCCACTAATGCTGTTGAGTCGGGAGGTCGGTAAAAGGAGCCAATTATTAACCTAGCTCGGTTGTTGAGAGTAACCTCCACCCATAATAATTCACAGGAACTATCCACTTCTACTTCACTACAGGATAAACTACTACTAACAGCGACGAACACTCCACCACCGGTTGCAAGCAATCTATCATTTCTAAACACCGTCTGTACCTTTGTAAAAATTTCGGCAGAATTTATCTCTGGCTTCAACCAGCTTTCTGTACCTATAACGATTTCGGCTTCGGTGCTTTCTATCAGCGCTTGAAGTTCCGGTACTTTACCAACGCAGCTTCGACAGTTTACAATTACAATACCGATTGCTGCTTGGTCCCCGCATGTCCTGACTTTGCCCCGCACCCGTTGAGGCTGTTGCCCTTTCTGTACTTGCCCACGGCCATCTAACCAAAAAAACCGCCCAGCCCACGCCACACAACCCCTGCTACCCGTGTAGCCGCTTGTTGCGTTTAGTGGACTCCTGACCTATCCAGCGGAACCCGAAACCCCACCACCCTATGGCGCAAGTCGAGGAATCTGCAGCCCACACGGTCGCAGAACCGTCTCAGCCTCTGATTCAGACCCTCCACTCGGCTCTGTACCAAAGGTCCGCAGTCAGTCCTGTCGACGATGCTGCAGATGGTGAGCTCTGCTTTCATCCCGCTAGCGAGACTGGCAGTCTTCACCAAATCAGATAGCCGCCGGAAGCCAGAGGGGATATCCTCGGATCCATAGCGACACACATCATTGGTGCCGACATGAGCGACCACCTGCAGATGGGTGCACCCTGTGCCCTTCATGGCATCCGGAAGGACCCTTTCCACATCTGGAATGACTCCCCCCGGTATACACACCTAGTGCACATTGGTTTTCTTCCCCTCTCTTGCTGCCATATCCCTAAGGGGCCCCATTACGCGCCTGACATTGGAGCTCCCAACTACCAGTAAGCCCACCCTCTGCGACCGCCCGGATCTTGCAGACTGAGGGGCAACGTCTGGAACAGGACAAGCAGCCATGTCAGGCTGAAGATCAGTATCAGCCTGAGACAGAGCCTGAAACCGGTTCGTCAGACAAACTGGAGAGGCCTTCCGTTCAGCCCTCCGGAATGTCTTTCGCCCCTGCCACACCTTGAGACGACCTCCCACTCTACCACAGGTGAGGGATCAGGCTCAATGCGGGCAGTATCCCGGGCAACCACAGTCGTAGTCCGATCGGGGGATGCGTGGGACGAGCTGGCCGTCCCCGACGGACCTCCATCCGGAACCCCACAGTGATGCCCATTGGCAACAGCCTCAAGCTGTGTGACTGAAGCCAACACCGCCTGAAGCTGGGAGCGAAGGGATGCCAACTCAGCCTGCATCCGAACACAGCAGTTGCAGTCCCTATCCATGCTAAAAACTGTTGTGCAAAGAACGTCTGAACTAATTTACAGAGATCGCAAACAAATCGACACAAAATTTAAACGGTTATTAAAATACAAGATTGCCTAGCAAATGCAGTAATGCTGCTACTTGCGCACTGCTGACACACTGCTCGGCGGCGGAAGGAGACTACGCGATTTTACACTATTCAGGTACTAAAACGCGATGCTACAACTCTCAAATACTATAATACGCCCGAAATTTATGAATTAAACAATGCAAGTACCAAAAACACACCAAGAATTTAAAAATTAAACTATGTAACAAATGAGTGAGCTAGGAGTATACGACTTGCTGCTGCAGCTGCTTATCCAACGACGGCAGGGAGCACACGATGAGATAGGTTAGGTCGCGTCACACAGACCACCCTCCTCCTCCTCCTCCTCCTCCTCCTCCTCACAGGAAGATAGACACCTCATCCGAATGGCATAGCTGGACGGATCTAGCCGGCCGGAATGGCCGAGCGTTTCTAGACGCTTCAGTCTGGAACCGCGCGACCGCTACAGTCGCAGGCTCGAATCCTGCCTCGGGCATGTCCTTAGGTTAGTTAGGTTTAAGTAGTTCTAAGGTCTAGGGGACTGATGACCTCAGATGTTAAGTCCCATAGTGCTCAGAGCCATTTGAACCATTTTTTGGACGGATCTATGTCGTCCTCCGCTCTGACGAAACAGTGAAAAAGTGTTAACACATCGTACACTATCAGGGACGAGGCGTCCCTAGTCCACTTCTCTGTCTGACAAAATGTGCAGGAACATGCAAGACGGCAGTAGTGTATGGAACGACGTCACTGAGGACAGGAATGGCATAAATAGTGTTTTCGGACGAATCAAAGTTCTGTTTGCTTGAAAGTGATGGAACGACGTCACTGGGGACAGGAATGGCATAAATAGTGTTTTCGGACGAATCAAAGTTCTGTTTGCTTGAAAATGATGGCCGCATTTTGGTTCGCCGCAGACAGGTGAGCGGCATCACAGTGACTGTATTCGCACAAGACATACAGCGCCAACTCAAGCCTTATGTTGTGGGAGGCTATTGGGTACAACCATAAATAACAGCTGATGAATGTCCAGGGCACTGTGACCAGTGTGACCTACGTGAATGAAATTCTGTGACCCATAGCCATACCCTTCCTGCACAAAACGATAGACGCCATTTTTAAGCAAGACAGTGAACGACTAAATGTTGATGCACGGCTGCACGTGGCTTCTAGGTGTCACAGGATGTCACTGTTGTCCTGGCCCACCAGATCACCAAACTTGTCGCCAATCGAAAATGTGTGAGATATGGTGAAACGACAGGTGCAGCGACGTGAACCAATGCCAACCGCCACAGATGAACTTTGCACCAGGCAAATGCAGCATGGATGGCTATACCACAGGACGCCATTCGCGTCTTACACGCGTCAATGCCCTCACGCATGGAAAAAGTTACCAGGGCCCATGGCGGACTCTATGCCTACTAGGCAACAGGACTCCTGCTGAACCGAGGTGACTGAAATGCTAATCAATTATGCCGAACATATTAATGTGCATGACCTGTGAATATGAACGTCCTATCTCTAGTCGTTCAAGGTGTTCTGTGTTTTTCTTCGTGAGAAGAGTGTATACAGCTGGAGAAGAGCCGAGTGAGAAATCATTGTCAACATCATGGACCGCTATAAACTGCCAGTAATCCTACTGGTAATGTTTGGCAAGTAATGTTGATCATTTTGGGTTCCACAGATGGTTGATATTTATGATTAATGAGAGTCACCACACCTGTACTGATGTACATTCTTGTGTCGCCACCGGTTTGGATCGCTGCAACTTCCGCAGGCTGATAAGTTGTGCCTATATCATGATTTATGTTTAGTTGTGTAATGTAACGTTAGAGACAAAATCTCGTCTAATGTTATTGCCCGGAAAGTCAAGTGTACACAGTATGCAGTTATTGCTCGTCATCCTCCTAGCAGGCGATCGGCAGGATGTTTGTGATCATCATTGCGAGAATCTTGTCTAAATAATTTTGCAACTGGTTTTGACTATATGAAAGACTGTAAATGAAAGTATCATCTGCAAACACTCTAATAGAACTGCTTAGTTTCTCTCATACCGTTTATGTAGATTAGGAACAGCAGAGGGCTTATAAGACTTCCTTGGGGAACGCCAAGTACGAGTATTACTTTTGTTTTACTCGATGACTTTCCGTCAGTTACTACGAGCTGTCACCTTTCTGCCAGGTACTCACGAATCCAGTGGCACAACTGAAACGATATTCCACAGACACGCAATCTGATCAGAAATCTTTTGTGAGGAAAGATGTCAAAAGTATTGTGGAAATCTAGAAATAAGAAATCAATTTGACATCCCTTGTTGATAGCACTCATTACTTGGAGTACAGAGCTGGTTGCGTTTTACAAGAACGATATTTTCTGAATCCGTGCTGACTATCTCTGAATAAATCGTTTTGTTCGACGTAATTTACAATGTTCAAAAGCAGTGCATGTCCCAAAATCCTACTGCAGATCGAAGTTAGTGATACAGGTCTATAATCAGTGGATTAACAATTAGACCTCTTAAATCTTGACATTGGCACAACTCGGCAACCTGATGATGTTCTAACGAACGAAACCGGCTGAGACACAATAAACGTACGTCAATGCAACTGTGGTCGTTCTCATTAATCATTAACATTACAAACAGTAAGGCTATGCAAAGTAGGTAACCAACCTAAATATTAACCTAACGCAATCCAGGTGATACAAAGAAGACGAGAGCCGGAACCTACTCTTATCTCGAGAGTTATTCTACCATGCAATTTATACTTAAGAATCCTGGACAATAACGTAAATGTTAACGAGAAGAACAGTAAGGGTATGCGAAGTATACAACAAGCCTTAGTATTAACCTCGAGAAGGTCGCGGTGATGATACAAACTTACAAAAATACGTTAAAAATTGCCATACTTTCACTGCTGTATTTAATTTACTTATTCTTCGTTCTTATTAAATTTGCCTTGATTTTTCATATTAAAAATTTCCGATAGCTTACGTCTAGTTACTCATGAAGGCAGGAAATTATTACTTTCATCGAAGAAGACAACTATTTTGAGTTTATTTTTCTACTGAAATTCATTTCTTTGATATAAAGCGACGAAGCTCACCGGAGAAAGCTTATTATGGAGAACAGTGTGAAAAATGAAGGAAAAAAGTGCCAGTAGATCACTTGCCCACGCAATGAAAGATTCCAGGTTCGCGTTCCGGGCCGGCATAAATTTTTAAAGTGCTTGGAAGCTTCAAACCAACTCGGACTCAGCTACAGAGTAAAAATCCATTCTGGACACAACAAACATGGAAGACGCATAGGCAATACAGATGGTTACTCCACTAACAATACATTCGATGTAACGATTAGGCAAAGGTTTTTAATCTGGAGAAACGGAAATATTTCATGGTTAAGCAGTAATCATGACTGATTTCAAAGAGGGAATTAGGAGATTATTTTATTGCTGTTATGGAATATACAGTCGACACTTGGAGTAACATAAAGAGATTAAAACTGAATTACTCAGTACTGATTTTCCACAATATATTGCGGACGTTAATACTTTGTATTTCAGATCTGAATTTTACTGCAAACTAGCGGGGAAACTTTGGGTTTCCATGTATGTATTTGTAGCTGTGCGTCCACGGCCGTACCACGCAGCATCTGGCCTTGTTCTTAACGTTTATGACGTCATATCCCCCTAACTACGTATCATACAACGACATAATTTTGTGGTACATTCAGCGGCATCTGTGGATACTGCCTGCGAAATTTATTGCGAATAGATTTGGCAGTACAGAAGTAATTAATTTAAACGTCAAGCATGATGCTGCAGTTGTTCGTGACGTCATATCTCTTGAACTATGTGGCGTACAATGATATAATTTTGCACTTACATTCGGTGGTATATGTGAACACTGTCTGTAAAATGTGTCGCGAATACAGTTAGAGGTGAAGAAGTAATAAATTATAACGTCATGCCTCAAGCGGAACTTTTACTGCATGAACAGCGGAAAAGTGATGAGCTGTGAGCGAGAAAAAATTTCGTTAAGGTTTGTTTGCTTGTTGTTAATCACTGAGTGCTCTCATTCTCAAATAAAGGATGAATAAAGACTGGGAATTCACACGTCAGGGGTTATGCTTCTTTTTCACGCCCACCCCTACCCCTTTGGTAGATAGGTGGGTGTTACCCTCACAGCGATGGTCACCTGGCAGTAAGTGATATATGTACCAAGATCGACTGAAATCGGTCCAGTGGTTTCGATGTGGAACATAAATACACACACGCATACATACATACATACATACATACATACATACATACATACATTCATCCATTTTTATAATATGTATGGATCAGCTGTACCGAAATCTCGTCTTAAAGCATGTTTCTCTCTTCTCCTATTTTCCAAGTATCCACTAACGCTGTTTCTCGCCCAAGATAAAAAGCAACTGGAAAGAATACAGCAAAAGAAGGAAAGGAAGACACTAATCGACCTCGCAATGTGGAGAAAATAAATAAACCGCTGGAGTCTTACAGGTGGTCTGTTGTTTTGCTGCGGCCAACTCGAAAATTCGATACTCACTTGCAGAGTACACGTAGCTGAAGGTCGACCTCGCTGTGTATACGGCAGAGGAGAGGCGCGCGGGACGGTATCGTTCAGCGAAATTGGACTCGCGGCCTTGGATGGGAGCGCGCGTGCGTTAAGCGGAGCGACAGTTTCGGGTAACAGCACACTCCGGCAACGCGCGTCCACAAGCCAGAGGCGGCGCCCGAAACCGAACGTCAAGTCAGGTTTCAACGTGCAGCTAACGATGACATTTGACATGACAGTGGCGTCGTGCACTGCTCTTCCCACATGCTCCTGTCGAAACTGTAGCGGCACTGTCTGCAGTATGGCGTTAACTGATATTATTCGGACGGACGCTAGTGTTGTCATTGAGGTTATGGCACGAGGTTTCCCGATGTCTAACACTAAATACAGTCACATCATACACGATTTTATTAGCTACCGTCACCTCTTCAAATCTTGTGAGCTCAGACACCGTTCCCAGCGCTTCGACCACAAGTGGAATGTATCCTGGAAGTCTATTTAGTCAGTGTGTTCTGCACAACTGGCGATTCCGGTTGAATCTCCACTATCATGTCAAATCTTCGTCCCTTCAACTTCATTTTCAGCTTGGGAAAGAGAAAGAAATCGCACGAAGCCAAGTGGCGTGGTTACGATGGATGAGGAAGAACCGGCATGTTGTTTTTTGCCAAAAAAAAACTAGTGCACAATGGAAGCTGTATGTGACCTCGCATTATTGTGGTAAAGGACTCAGTCATTCCTGCGCCACTTCTCTGGATGTTTCCTCCTCGCATCCTCCCTTAGCCACCGTCACGGTAGAATTCAGCTGCTGTAACCGCGACCGCAATGGTCGCGGGGTGGCGGAGAAAGCGCGGCGGGACCAAACGGAGAGCGGACCGCGAACAAACAAACGAACGGAGAGGACGGACACGAACCAACGACGGACGATCGAGAGAGAATGTACAACGACAACACGCAAGAAGCAACGGAGTGACAGAGACAACCAAACGAATCCAAGACGTCCACTAGTAATGAAACCAAAGAATAAAAACGCTGTCTGTTTTTGAGTCGATGTGTCGAGACTCACGCAACGATTAGACTCGCTGACTGAGCTTTTTTTTATTTTTTTATTGTTATTTTCACACCTGATACAGGTAGGCCGGCAGCGACATACTACGCCGCTCTTTGGCCACAGATATAGCTAATGATACAAAAGGAGACTACCGAAAAACAGACATGGTGGATATACAAACGTAGACATACAAAATTAAAACACGCAGAGTCGTTCACGGGCGCAGCGTCCAAAATAAAAACGTTCGGAAACGTGGACACGCACAGAGATGACAGAGACGACACACGCGAACGATGGAGCACAAACGATGAAAAACTGGAACACTGGAACAGGAACACGACGACACACACAAACGCTAGGCGATGATCTCCGGCGCGTGAAAGTTCACTATACGTGTACGAGCCCGGGGACCTGCCAAAAAGGGGAGAAGGAGGGGGAGGAAGGAGAGAAGAGGGTGTAGATGCCAGTGGCAGAGGAGATGGGAGGGGAGGAAAGAAGGTAGGGGGAGGTTGGGAAGGCCTGGGGGAGAGGAGGGAGAGAAAAAAACACAGGGGGTGGTTGGGGAGGATCAAAGTTGGTAGGAGGGGTAGATGGAGGGGAGGAGGGCATCGTCAGGGATGGGGAGTTGGTGGAAGCCACCTTGGGCGAGGGTATGGAGAGTGGGGAGATGGAGAGCAGGTAGGATGTGGGAATGCAGGTGCGGCAGCAGACGGGGGTGGGAGAGGATTGGAGAGACAAGCAGGTGAGGGGGATTAAGTTTGCGGGAGGTGGAGAGGATCCGTATCCATTCGCGGAAGAGGACTAGGTGTGGGAATGGATGAGGTCATATAGGATAGGGGATGGGAGGCGGAGCACATGGCGTTCTAGGATTTGAAGGGATTTGTAAAAGGTAGGAGGGGCAGAGAGCCCGGGGGGATGAGCGTAGCAGAGGATAGGGCGGATGAGGGATTCATAGTGGAGGGGTCCAGACCCCATGTGCGACCAGAAAGGAGCTAGGGGAGATGGAGGCGGGAGCGTGCCTTCGCTTGGATAGACCGGAGATGGGGGGGGGGGGGGGGTGTCCAGGAGAGGCGATGGTCAAGGGTGACGCCAAGATACTTGAGGGTGGGAGTGAGGGTGATAGTATGGCCATGAATGTTGATATAGAAGTCGAGGAGATGGAAGGAAGGGGTGGTTTTGCCTACAATGATCGCCTGGGTCTTGGAAGGATTGACCTTGAGCAACCACTGGTTACACCAAGTGGTGAACCAGTCAAGATGGGGTTGGAGAAAGTGTTGGGAGCATTGCATGGTGGGGGCAAGGGCAAGGAAGGCGGTGTCATTGGCGTATTGGAGAAGGTGGATGGGGAGAGAAGGCGGTGGCATGTCCACCGTATACAGTAAGTATAGAAGAGGGGAGAGTACGGAACCTTGGGGCACACCGGCGGAGGGGTAGAAGGTGTAGGAATCCATGTTATGGATGGTAACATAGGAAGGACGTTGGGAAAGAAAGGGCCCGATCAGACAGACGTAGTTGATAGGGAGGGTGAAGGTTTGGAGCTTGAAGAGGAGACCAGAATGCCATACACGGTCGTAAGCACGTTCAAGGTCGAGGGAGAACAAGATGGCAGAGCGACAGGAGTAGAGCTGTTCAGAGAGGAGATGAGTAAGGTGAAGGTCACTGGTAGAGAAGGACGGTCGAAAGACACACTGGGTAACGGGAAGGAGGCTGTGCCTCAGGTAAGGATGGATTCCAGGACCTTGCTGAAGACTGAGGTAAGGCTGATGGGTTTTTTGTTTTGTGTTTTGTCTCTTCTTCTTACTGGATTCTTGGGTCATTTCTATATTTGCGAAATCCCGCTGGGATGGGGGTAATACATGTTTTGTGCGTCAGTATGGCTACCGGCTTCAATCTAGGTGGGCGTGTTTATTGTTGGTGGGCAATTTTCCACGGCGACATTTGATTGTATTTGCGATTTTGCAATCACCGACGTGAGCGAACAGCGTTGCTGTATCAAGTTCTGTTTTAAACTCCGTTAAACAGTTCCAGAAACGCAGAAAATGTTAATGCGAGTACTGGTAATGAACTTTAGGACAGGCACAAACTCATGATTGGTTTAAACGTTTTAAAAATGACCGGACATTTGTTGTTGATTTGATGACGACGATGATGAACGTTCGGGATGACAATTTATCGGTATTACATCAGAAAATTTCAGAACTGTTCGGAATGGGAGTGATAAAAAGATCGTAGGCAGACTATCTACGATGTCTCTTACATCGTTTGATTATAATATGATGCACGTCAGCTGATTGTCAGAAAAAGTGATCATGAGAAAGACGCTAAAGGACTGCTGCAAAATTCATGTTACGACTGCTGAGGGACGATCACGAAGAGCACCGCATGAATGAATGTCTACAGGGAACTGAAAGAATTGGTTCGAACTGACTCATTTTCTTTCTAAGGTCGTTAGAGGTGAAGAAAGTTAGGTTTATGGATATGACCCTGCAACTAAACAGCGAATGTCCACCTCGGCCAGAGGAAGACCGTCTAGTTCAGAGCTATATCAATCCTAATTGATATGTTTCTTCGATACTGATTGGATTATCCACAAGGTGTTTGTACACTGAGGTGACAAAAGTGGTTGACTAGCGATATGCGCGTATACAGACGGCGGTAGTATCACGTATACAAGATATAAAAGGCCAGTGCATTGGCGTAGCTGTCATTTGTACTCAGGTGATTCACGTGAAAAGGTTTCCAACGTGACTATTTTCACAAGACAGGAATAATTGACATGGAATGGTAGTTGAAGTTAGACGCATGGCACAGTCCATTTCGGAAATCGTTAGGGAATTCGGTATTCCGAAATGCGCAGTGTCAAGAGTGTGCTGAGAATACCACATTTCAGGCATTATCCCTTACCACCCACACAGCAATGGCCGAAGGCCTTCACTTAACAACCGACAGAAGCAAATTTGCTTAGAATTGTCAGTGCTAACAGACAATCAACACTGCTTGAAGTAACAGCATAAATCAATGTAAGACATACGGTGAACGTATACGATAGGACAATGCTGCGAAACTTCGCATTAATGGACTATGGCAGCAGATGACAGATGCGAATACCT
The DNA here is from genome assembly GCF_021461395.2 of Schistocerca americana. NCBI lineage: Eukaryota > Metazoa > Arthropoda > Insecta > Orthoptera > Acrididae > Schistocerca > Schistocerca americana. The sequence continues at coordinate 607,496,866 of NC_060121.1, forward strand.
TTGCTAACAGCACGACAACTTCTCCAGCACCTCTCCTGGGCTCGTGACCATATCGGTTGGACCCTAGACGACTGGAAAACTGTGCCCTCGTCAGATGAGTACCGATTTCAACTGATAAGAGGTGATGGCGGGGTTCGAGTGTGGCGCAGACCCCACTAAACTATGGGCCCAAGTTGCCAACAAGACACTGTGCAATCTGGTTGTGGCTTCATGGCGGTGTAGGCTGTGTTTACATGGAATAGACTCGGCCCTCTGGTCCAAATGAACCAATCATTGACTGTAAATGGTTATAATCGGCTACTTGGACACCATTTGCCGCCATTCATGTAATGTTCCCAAACGAAGGTGGAATTTTTGTGGACGACACTGCGTCATGTCACCGGGCCACAATTCTGGGCCAGTAGATTGACGAACATTCTGTCTGGACAATTAGAGCGAATGATTTGGCCATCTAGTTCGTCTGACATGAATACCATCGAACATTTAACGGACATAATGGATAGGTCAGTGCAGGCACAAAATCCTGCGCTGCGCTTTCGCAATTATGGACGGCTATAGAGGCAGCATGGCTCAATGTTTCTGCAGAGCACATCCAAGGACTTGTTGAATCTATGCCACACCGAACTGCTGCACTATACCGGGCAAAAGAAGGTGCTACACGCAGTTAGGAGGTATCGCATGACTTGTCACCTCAGTATACCTCAGGGATAGACGATTAATGGAGATCTGGTACCGCGCACTGCGGAATTTGAATCCCTGCCAGACGTCATGGACGTCGAAGACCCCTAGGGGTCTCTGCACCATCGCGCCGTAAGCTGTGGCGGCGCGCGCGTCCTGGTCCGCATTTAGTGTGAGGACGCCACAGTGGAACACGTGGTTCCAGCGGCCAATAGCGGCACCCTCGATAGAGTATTTAAGCGCCTGCCTCTCGCTCAGCCAGGGAATGCCTACCGGGATACCCTCTTTACCCAGGTCGATAGCCACCCACTCGCCTACCACCACCGTGATGATATTACCCATGCTGCCTCCTTTCTCCAGCAGACCTTGTCTGAGGCCGTGGAAGCCCACGTCCCCACCGTCGCCATCCACCCGCACCGTCCATCTCTACCCTCACAGGTGGTCCTCCTCTTCCATGAATCCCGCCGTCTTACTGTGCCTTCCCTCACACGCGCGGCCGGGACACACTACGACGCCCCTGGCAACTACAACGACACGTCAGAAACTTGCTCGCGGCTAAGAAACTCCGGGACTGGCGCCAGACATGCACCCGTCTTAATGCTACCCTACCTATCAACTCGTCCAAGTACTGGTCAGCCTTCCGCCGCCTTACCGGATCTAAACCCCCCCTACTGCCCTCTCCTTCATGATGACCGCCCCTTCCCTGACAACCTTAGTAAGGCCAATCAGTTTGCCTCCTACCTCTCCGGTATCTTCACCCTCCCTGACGATTCCCAGTTCGACCACTCCCTCTTCCCTGATGTCCGCGATCGAACTGACACCTCTGTCCCTTCACTCGCTCCTTGCTTCCAGTACTTGGACAACATTACACACAACGAACTCAATGCCCCCATCAGAACTCAGTATATCGTCGTTACATTCCGCACGAAACGCAACACCGCTCCCGGTCACGATCGTGTTACCTATCGCCATCTCCGTGAAGATCCCGCCTCCTTCCTATCCACCCTGGCCCGACTCTATAATGTGGTCTTGTCCACCGACTTCTACCCCCGACCTGTGGAAAACCTCCCGGATCCTGATGTTCCTCAGACCCGATAAACCATGTATTACCCCCATCCCAGCGGGATTTCGCAAGTATACAAATGACCCAAGAATCCAGTAAGAAGAAGAGACAAAACACCTAGGGTTTACCAAAAACATTTTTTCCATTCCTGGCAGATGGCGCTGTAATCGACAACATTAAATTTTTCCGGTTTTTGCAGTTAAGAATGTACTTATTTAATTCTACTCTGTTTTCGATAAAAATTTAAAATTTTTGTTCTTAACGGTTGATATTAGTATTAAAATTTAATTTAGTTGTGTAAATTTTATTGTGCAGTAAAACTATTATATCTGGACATTTAAAAATCTGGTACATTAATATTTTTAACATAACGTAGTTTTCTGTTGTCTTCAGGGTTGATTTCAGTGAATCCCCACACCATGAGCATGCCCCGGAAAAATCCTACTCCTCGAATCTCAACTTAAGAGCTACAGATTTTAATGTGTCCTTCCACCCAACTGCCGCAACACGGGCGCTGAATACAGCGTCATATACCACGAATGGAAAGAGTGTATCAACTAAATCCTAAGTATTTTTTGGTTTATAAGCCGAATCTGCAATAAAAAAGGCGGTTCCCATTTGAAAAAGATGATGATCCCGTTGAAAGGGGGGGGGGGGGGGGGGGAGGGCGCCTTCTTAGCTTAGACAGATGTCCCCTTTGAAAATATTTACTTTTCATTTGGAAAATTTTTGTCCTACGGTGCGTATTTTGAGAAATATTTCGTTGTTCCAAGTTGAAACAAACACTCTATGTACCATGTTCAAAATGGTTCAAATGGCTCTGAGCACTATGGGACTTTACATCTGAGGTCATCAGTCCCCTAGAACTTAGAACCACTTAAACCTAACTAATCTAAGGACATCACACACATCCATGCCCGAGGCAGGATTCGAACCTGCTACCGTTGCGGTCGCGCGGTTCCAGCCTAGAACCGCTCGGCCACTATGTACCATGTCCCCAAAAGTACGGTTTTAGAATTATTGTGTCATGTCTTAGATGCTATCTGCGATGCCATGAAGATACTTTGCCCTATAAATTAGTTAAGGGGATACGGAATAGGATTTTGTGTAAAAAATCGATTTTCGTTTTATTGACTTATTATATTCCGCCAAGTTTCCTCTTTAAAATGACGTATCATACATAGTTCTACTAGAATTATAACTATTTTATTTTTATAGATTTGTGAGATAGTTATACACGTCTCTCATGGCGGACCATAAACTTTTTGGCAGTACATTTATGTGACATGAATTCAAATATCCCGCTTTCCAGCGACTCTTTATACACTATTTGTCCGAAAATGTTTCTCTCTGGTTTCCTCAAGTTACTCTTCGACTTTGTGACGGGATTGTTTGTAAGCAGTGTGCTATATGAAAGTAGTTGTTGTCAGGTTATTTCGTATTTAGTGCTTCATTTTTCGCAGTGAAAATGCCTAGAGCTAGAGCAAAATGTGTAAAAAGCGTGTGAACTGGCAAAAGAAAAGAAATGATTCATTAGCAAAGCAAAGCAGTTCTTCATCATCAGTGTTGGAAAATGTGAGTCTACTTACTACTGGTTTGCCGAACGAATTTATTCCAAATGAAAACAGTGTTTCTCATAAAAAAACTAAGAGATTTGGAAGAGAAATATAATTTTCTTGATAAAGCGAAAGAATTTTTTGAACTCATTGATACGAGTAATTGTGCGAAGCTCTTGAAAACAGCGTGTGCCGCAAAAAATGTCAGGGAAACGTTTCTCTGAAAGTAGAATCCTATGTTGGCCTGGCTGCCCAGTTTAATTTAATATGCAGTGTTTGTAAGTATAGCTGTAAGTTTCCAAGTTCTGTTTCAGTAACTGTAAATAATGGATACAAGAAAACTGAACTTCGTAGTGTAAATATTAGGTTAGTTTATGCATTGCGAGTAACTGATAAGGACAAAGCAGCTGGTGATATGCTATGTGGTGTTCTAAATCTTCCAAGTGTACCTTCAAAGTTTGGTGCTTACAACTACGTACTAGGATCTGCAGTTGAAAATGTAGCACAGAAGTCAATGCAGTTAGCTGTGGAAGAAGCAGTGAAAGAAAATGATGGCAGTCATGACCTCAAAGTAGCTTTTGATGGCACGTGGAAAAAAAAAGGGGTCACACCTCCAACAATGGTATTGTAACAGCAACTAGTGTTGACACTGGCAAGGTTATTGATGTTGCAATAATTTCTAAATACTGTAGATACATAGACAGGCTGAAAAATGAACGTAGTGATGACTGTGTTGCTAATTATTATGGTAGTAGTGGTGGCATGGAGGTTCCTGGGGTGAAAAAATTTTTCATCGCTCTTCAGTGTGGTATAATGTTCGCTGTGTCAAGTATCTGGGAGATTGTGACTCTAAAGCATTCAAAGAAGTTTTGGAAAGCAAACCACATGGGAACAGTATAAATATAAGCAAACTTGAATGTATAGGACATGTGCAGAAGAGAATGGGTGCCAGGCTGAGAAGGTTAAAATCAGTTATGAAAGGGAAAAAACTGGATGATGGGAAAACCTTGCATGGCAAAGGAAGATTGACTGATTCCATAATAGACCACATTCAGAATTGCTATGGCCTTGCAATCAGGCAAAATACAGGCAATCTTGAGGAAATGAGGAAACCTATATGGGCTTTGTATTTCCACACCGCATCCACAGACGAGCATCCAGAACATGGTATGTGTCCCAAAGGTGAAAAGAGATGGTGTAAATACAATAGGGTACTAACAACTGGAGAGAAATACATTCACCACCACAGTCTACCATTAGCGATCATGGAAGAAATAAAGCCCATTTTCAGAGATCTGATGAAATGTCTTCATGGAAAAACGCAGAACCCCAACGAGTGCTTGAATAGTGTGATATGGCATCGTCTCCCAAAAACAGTGTTTGGCGGAACTAATATACTACATTCTGTTGTGTATGATGCTGTGGCAACCTTCAATCTTTGGAATATAACTAAATGCCAGGTCCTTCAAAAGTTGGGTTTGCTTGTTGGTTCCCGAACAGTACGTGCTATGTTGACTTTAAATCAGCACAGATTAAGGCATCCTGACAATATAATCAAGACCTTAGTGAAAAAAGAAAGACAAGTGCAGAGGGGTGCCAAAAGAAGACATGAAGATGATTATGAATACGGTGAAGGGGGTATTAAGTATGGACCAGGAATGTTTTAATCTTCTTTCTCCGTTTCCCGTAAGTTTGCTTTTTACTTCTTCTAGGAACATTATCTCAGGTACTAGTGAACCTAGAAGTCACATGGGTTTCTTTTAGACACTGAAACAAGACTTAGGGATGATAATCTAGTAAAAAGTGATGGAAAAAATGTACTTAAAAATAAATGTAAAATATCTCTGTAAGAAAATACTTTAACAATAAACTGTTGTTTCTGTGTTGTTATAACATATCAATGTACATACAGTAAAAATTTTATTTCTCTGTCTCCAGTAGTTCGTGAGAAAATGTTCCCTATAGTAGGTATATTTCACCATTGCAGGGATAGGCGATTCCGAATCCCCTTAAATAAGATGTCAATGGCAATTTAAATACTCTCTAAGAAGAAAAGAAAAAGAAAACGATGCATCACGAAGGAATTATACGAATGGGACGGAAATCGATAGATGTGATGTATATGTACCGAAAAACAAATGATTACTATTTCAATGAAAGTCGACCGTTTATTCAAGAGAAAGAGCGTCACAACATGAGCAAGTCAATAACGCGTCCTTACGCAGGTAGTTTTTCGGCTTTGCATTGATCGGTAGAGTTGTTGAATGTCCTCCTGAGTGATATCGTGCGTTAGATCGTCAAAATCCCTAGTTGGTTGGAAAGCCTTGCCCATAACGCTCCGAACGTTCTCGATTGAGGAGAGAACTGGAAAGCTTGCTGGCCAAGGTAGGATTTGGCAAGCACAAAGACAAGAAGTAGAAACTCTCGTCGTGTAAGGGCCGGCATTATCTTGCTGAAATGTAAGCCCAAGAAACAGAACGGGGAGTAGAATATCGTCGACGTACCGCTGTGGTTTAATGGTGGCGTGGATGAGAGCCAAAGGGGTCCTGCTATGAAAAGAAATGACACCCCAGACCATGACTCCTGGTTGTCGGGCAGTATGGCGGACGACAGTCAGGTTGGTATTCCATCGATGGCCGGAACATCTCCAGACATGTCTTCGCCCTGGAATCTCATTGAAAGGAGTGGAATAGTTTAAACGATGATTCCCGCTTTGAACGGAACGCCTATGACCAGCGAAGATATGTCTGGAGAGTTTTGGAAAATTGTGGTAAGTTCCTATGCGACCAAACTGCTAAGGTCATAGGTCCCCAGGCTTACACACCACTTATTCTAACTTAAACTAACTTATACTTACGACACCACACACACACCCAAGCCCCAGGGAGGATTCGAACCTCCGACGGGGGGAGCCGCGCGAACAGTGGCAGGCCGCCTTAGATAGCACGTCTACCCCGCACGGCATACGTCTGGAAACGTCCAGGATAGTACTGGGAAACCAGCCTGACAGTCGCCCCGACAACCAGCGGTGATGTTCTGAGGTGACATTATTTTTCGTAGCAGGACCCCTTTGGTCGTTATCCGCGGGACCCTTACAGCACAGCGGTACGTCGACGATATTCTACGAAAAAAAAAAAAAATAATAATAATAAAATAAATGGCTCTGAGCACTATGAGACTTAACATCTGAGGTCATCAGTCCCCTAGAACTTACAACTACTTAAACCCAACTAACCTAAGGACATCATACACATCCATGCCCGAGGCAGGATTCGATCCTGCGGTCGTAGCGGACGCGCGGTTCCGGACTGAAGCGCCTAGAACCGCTCGGCCACACCGGCCGGCGGATATTCTACGCCCATTTTGTTACCCTTCGTGGCAAGCCATCCTGGGCTTACATTTCAGCAAGATAATGCCCGCCCGCACACGCGATAGTTTCTGACGCTTGTCTTCGTGCTTGCCAAACCATTTCTTGGCCAGCAATGTCGCTGGATCTCTTGCCAATTGAGATCGTTTCAAGCATTATGGGCTCGGGATATTGACGATCTAACTCCGCAATTGGACGAAATCTGGCATAGTATCCTTCAGGAGGACATCCTACAACTCTGCGAATCAATGTAAAACCGAATAACTGCTTGCATAAGAGCCACAGGTGGACCGACTCGTTATTGACTTGCTCAGTTTGTGAAGCTGTTTCTGTTGAATAAATTATCCAAGTTTTGTGAAATTGTAAGCATTTGTCAGTCTGCACATGTTCTTCACTTCTACCGATTTCTGTCGCATTCGCGGTGAGTCGTTTGTTGTTTTACAGTTCAGTTGATTGATATTCATGTTTCTTTATTACACGCTGCAGTCAAGTTCAAAGTTCAAATGGTTCTGAGCACTATGGGACTTAACATCTGAGGTCATCAGTCCCCTAGAACTTAGAACTACTTAAACCTAACTAAACTAAAGACATCACACACATCCATGCCCGAGGCAGGATTCGAACCTGCGACCGTAGCGGTCGCGCGGCTCCAGACTGAAGCGCCTAGACAAGTTCAAAGTATAGTGCCTCCAGAAACCTTCTTACTTCCTGTTTTATTCATCAAATACACTTGGTGCCAAACATAAGTAATCTGGCTGGAAGAGGAGCCGCTATCACCGAAAGTATTTACTGTTACGACATGGCTTGGTTTAACACAACTATAAAACTTCGCTGCAGGTCCAAATTGTGTTAGACAACTGCACAGCATTACCAACAATTTACAGTAATTTATTAAAAGAAAAATACCATTACTTATGTTTAGCGTGAAGATAGAGAATGGCAGTAGTTCAGCGTTTACTTGCACTGACCTGTCCCTAACTCTGGTCTAGACCTGTGTCCAGTGAACAATAGTTACGATCACTTATAGAATATCTAGTCTGACTCTTACTGGTGGCGCACAGTGAGCTAACTTGCTTCAAAATCTGACAGAATAAGAACAGGAAAAGTTGCCCGTTCCGACATTATCCCCGCGAAATCTAGTGTAGATTACACTGGTGCATTCGTGTCCGATGCTGCGGTGTCATTCCAGTCTCAAGTCGCTGTGATGCGCGCCGTGACAGTTGCCGGTAAACAGTGTATCGGACAACGACACATTTCTGGGTTATTGTTTGTGCGCTCTGGTTAACATATGAAAGAGACACTGCCCAGTTCTTAGTATAAAAGAAGATGGGCAGCACTCGAGAGGACATGTTCGACATTTGTAACCGCTGTAATGGCGTGCATTGACTTAAAATTAAATTACTAAAGATAGTGTCTGAAATCATTTGGTAAAAAATTTCCTCTGTGTGGCTCTATTTCTGTAACTGGGTCTCCTACTACCTTAATATTACAGTTAAGGAAATAAAGTGTATTTGCGCACGCGTTTTTAGGGCACAGTCATTTTTCTACCGTGTAGCGGTATCAGAGCAAAAATGGGTTCCTCATTATTACAAGTATCTTATGAACTATTATCTGCCCAAAAAATGTCATTAGTATTTTCTACACAACTCCTGAGGAGCTATTCATAAACGACATCATAATTTTGCAAATTACAATTTTTTTCAACATTAAAATTTTCCAGAACACATCACGAGCTCTGAAAAAATGTCTTTCTCTGAAGTCCAGTTCCAACTTCACCGGACTCGAAAAATTGTGCAATACGTCCAATGCCGTCATCAGTCTACATAGTTTTGATCCACGGATATGCCATAAAATCGAAGCTGCTCTGTTGCCGATTGATCGGCTATCCGAAGATGTGCGGGAAGCTCGGAATAACGATACCCGGCGTTACACTGTGATATTCGTGTGAGAATGACTCATCGGATTTTGGCATCTTCTGATCCACTCACCCCAGATTCCAGAAAATGACAGTTGAAGGACATAATCGGATGTCACCTGAGGTAAGAGATCTGCTTTTCAAACCATCTCCCTATGGACAACCCGACAGCGATCCTTCCGAAAGCAATGACACTGGCGACAAATGCGACAACGATTTCGACTGAAAAATGTAAGATGTTGAATAAAACAGTTCAATACGGCAAATTAGATTTCTGATTCCTTGTCAGCGACCTCAAAACAATTTATATCCGAAGCTTTACTCGAATCCACTGAATTTATAAATTCTGATTCGCCAAATTGGATCCGCCAGTTTGAATTTTGTAATTCCAACCCTGTATTCTGTGTCATATTTTAGAAGACCATCTTTCGTCTGGCATTCTTTTGACGAGGGAAACTTCCCGTGGTAAGATGGCCAGGTAGACAGTAGATAGCCCGTCATAACTGAACACAGATCCACAGATAAAGCATGAAAACAGGTAGAAGCTGTACTGAACTGTGGAAAAAGAGCAAAATACAAACAGTGAAAATTCCGAGAAGGAGTGCATTGTAGATCAGGCTGAAAGACCAGTGGGGTTGTGGTTTAGCCGGAACGGTAGCTCAGTGGATTCGGTCAGATACCTGGCTGGTCCCCATAATAAAAAAAAACTGAGTGAAAGGATCAACAACGAACTTCAATGGATGTCATGTGACGTCCGCTACGACCAAATACAACGAACAAAAAACGCAAAAAAAACCTGATCATGGTGTTGGACTGTCAAGCGGGCGAGCCTTGTTCTAAATTCCCTCCTCGCTCAAGTCCTTTGTTTCTATTTTATTTTTCTACAGCATTGTGAAGTGTCCGTCTGGTCATTGAAATGTTTATTCTCTTTCTGTAACCTTGGCAGTTGTCATATTATACACTGGTTATAGAATATGTCATGTAGTAAGAATAAGTTACCGTCGCGCGTAAACGTGATGAACAGGGGAAGGAAATTGGCGTCACAAAGTGACTATGACCTTTAGTGGTACGACCGAAAATGATGTCACTGGAGTGAAGCACAGGAATCTGGGTGTTCCCACAATACAACATTGGTGACGTCACTCGAAGGTGGCAGAGTGGCGTCACTTTAGTTGCAGGTGGAAACTCAGCTTATAGACAAAGCGAGCATGTATTGTACAAACACGATCACATTTTGCCGCTTTGCAGGCTTCTCAGTTACTGCGTAACTTCCAAAAATGCTGACGAGACGAAGTCAGCTGTGTCTTCAGTAGCGTCGAGCTGATGCAGCCTTGTCATCAGCTGACGTCGACGTCTTTCTAACCCGTCAGTGCGAGGCGCGCTAGACCAGTCACGTGGTATCGCCGTCTGACAGATTCGGCGGTAATCGTTTCAGCTGCTACTTTTAAATTGTTGGAGCCGACTGTACACATGGCTACTGCTCGTAAGACTTAGTTTTCCCACCAAATGCTAGTGGCTGTACAGCTTGGTGCCTTCTGTTCACGCGTGTCAACCATTACTACTTGAAAGTGGCATTTCTTTCCGGGTCATCAGTCGTCGTTCTGTGCTAATCTCTTCGTCACAGAGCACCACTTACATCCTATCTACCCCTTTGTTTCTTGGACTATTTAGCTTTTTGTCTCCGTCTCTAGTTTTACCCTCTACAGCTCTCTCTAGTACCACAGAAGTTATTCCCTAATGCCTTAACACATGTCCTATCATTCTGTATCTTCTTCCTGTCAGTGTTTTCTACATGTGCCTTTCTTCGCCGATTCATCCTAATTTTAAAGATCCTTCAATAGAATTACATTTCGAACGCTTTGCTCTTCTCTTCCGATTTTCCCGCAGTCTGTGAGTCACTACTATAGAATGCTGTACTCCAGACGTACACTCTCCGATATTTCTGCTTCAAATGTTTGGTAGAAAGTCTTTCGTTGGACAGGAGTGCCTTCTGTGCCTGTGCTTGTCTGATTTTTATGTCCAGATTCTTTCGTACGCCGTATATTCTTTCGTTTCCATGTTAGCAGAATTTCTTCACTTCACCTATTCCCGCCCCCCCCTCCCCCCCTTTCCTCACAATTTTGATGTTTCTTTTGTGTAGATTTAATCATCTCTCTGGTACTCAGTAATACGGTGATTGGTAAAGAACGAAACGCTCGGTGGTAGAGGACATCACAGGCAGAATACGGACACAAATGGACAAGAACGAGTTAGAAATTCGGCATGTCCTTTTTGATGAAATCATTCCAACGTCCATCTAAAATAAACAGCGAAAAGACTGAAAATGCCGTCCTTCGCAGACAAGCGTCCAATGCCTGAATCCATGCATCTCACTCGGTTCCCCCATCGGAATCCAAGTATTTTCTGCAATGGGGAAGAAATGAGCAGTACAGATCGTGAACCCACCTTCGTGTAAAGTCTCGTACTATGATTGCTTTTGTCCTCCCACTATGTGGAAATCTGATCAGGCTAATCGCATCGGTAATGTCGTGGACAGAAAGTGGCAAAAGTAATCTCAAGCGGATCTCCGCGTAATTATTTCATTACTTAGATAATGTCTATTTTATACTTGTCTGCAGCTACCGTAGTTTTAGAAAAGTAGCGTAGTCGGTGTCACCCCACGGCCAGCCACGAAGAAAACTTAACAGTTTTACTGCCCATCCATTAGCAGACCAACAGCTGTGGCTCAAGTGACAGGGGCGCGTCCGTCGACCTTTTTAAATGTAAGAGGAAACAGTTATCCCTTTCCACTTCGAAAATCGTAGCAACGGAAGTTGCATATACAATGTGTAAGGTTCCTATGTTTTGTACTATTGTAAATGCACACATCAAAAAAAGTTTTGCATCACCCCGGTTCCCAGAACTCCTGAAGAGAGACGTTGACTGTGGATACTGTATCACACTGCATGACTGTGCAGAGATGTCGCTAAACCCGCCCAAATATGTAAACATCCATGCATGAGAGCGCCTACTAGACAGAGGGGATCCGACAGCCGATCATTTCCATCATTCTACCAGGAAGGAGGTACACAGTTCGTGTTGTCTGTAGTTCAATCACGCCTAGACGGTCAATACCGCGGTTCGATCGCGTCCACATTGTTACTTTGCGCCAGGAAGGGAACAAAGGGAAGTTTCCAGGCGTCGCGGAGTGAACCAAAGCGATGTTTTTCGGACTTTGAGGAGATACAGAGAGACAGGAACTGTCGATGACATGTCTCGCTCATGCCGCCCAAGGGCTGCTATTGCAGTGGATGACCGCAACCTACGGATCAACGCCAACATGTTGAATAATGTTTTTCGTGCAACCACAGGACTCGTGTTACGACTCAAACTGTGCGAAATAGCCTGCATGATGCGCAACTTCACTCCCGACATCCATGGCGAGGTCCACGACACCATGCAGCGCAGTACAGATGTGCCCAACAACATGCCGAATGGACCGCTCAGGATTGGCATCACGATCTCTTCACCATGAGTGTCGCTTATGCCTTCAACCAATAATCGGAGACGTGTTTGGAGGCAACCCGGTCAGGCTGAACGCCTTAGACACACTGTCCAGCGAGTGCAGCAAGGTGGGGGTTCCCTGCTGTTTTGGGGTGGCTTTATGTGGGGCCGACGTACGCCGCTGGTGGTCATGGAAGGCGCCGCCGCGGTCGTACAATACGTGAATGCTTTACTCCGACCGAAAGTGCAACCATATCGGCAGCATATTGGCGAGGCATTCGTCTTCACGGACGACAATTCGCGCCCCATCGTGCATATCTTGTGAATGACTTCCTTCAGGATAACGACATCGCTCGACTAGACTGGCCAGCATCTTCTCCAGACATGAACCCTATCGCATATACCTGGGATAGATTGAAGAGGGCTGGTTATGGATGACGTGACCCACCAACCACTTACTATGCCACAACGAATACAGGCACGCATCAATGCAAGAGGACATGCTACTGGGTATTAGAGGTACCGGTGTGTACGGCAATCTGGACCACCACCTCTGAATGTCTCGCTTTATGGTACTACTACAACATGCAATGTGTGGTTTTCATTAGCAATAAAAAGGGTGGAAATGATGTTTATATTGATCTCTATTCCAATTTTCTGTACAGGTTCCGGAACTCTCGGAACCGAGGTAATGCAAAACTTTTTTTTGATGTGTGTAGTTCACCTCTACTGTACTGAGACAAAGATGAATGTGCGCACTGCATGAGCAGTGAATATGATCCTTGACTGTGCGTTTACTTTTATCCGTGGCTGCCTTGCTAGTCAGTCAGTTGTGCAGCGCTGGGGCATCTTATTTGACGCATTGTAGTGAGCTGTTGGGTTTTCCAGAGTGAGAAATCTATTTTCTGTGACTCTAGGAGAAGCTATCTGGAACACTTTGTTATGGAGATGAAAACTCATTTATAATTCTTTCTCCTTCTTTATATTGATGCAGAAGATTTTGGAGGATTTTAAAGGTAACGAAGGCATGCGCAAAAATGAAATGTTTCTCACAACTATTAATAATAGGAAATCTTTGTCCCTCATATAACTGATAACTTTCATGATTAGTGTTAATTCGATCTGTGTTTTTCATTATGTCAAATTATGCACTTGCTTGTGATGTTTGTAATTTCTGTAATGAGGGAATTTTGTAACTGTTAGTCTTCTTATTTTGTGTATTCTTTTTGTTAATAAACAGAGATTGCTTTCTCAAGAACGATTTTCTTTAGAGTAAAACCCACCTCCATGATTCATCGTAAAATTGTGAAGACTTTGTCGTGTGTGCATTGCTCCTTACGCGACACGAAGTCCAGATTCTTTTTTTCTGACACAAAAATTTGGAGTTGGTCATTTATCTTTAGCTGCTGATCTGCTGACTTGTATTTGCTTTCGAGAACATAAAGACAGCATGCTGAACGAGAGGTAATTCTTATTTCAGAACAGATCTCTCCTTGCATTCTTGAGAAAACAGTGAGTGGTTGCAATTGTCAGATGTGGTGCTAGTAAGCAAATTAATTTTCAGTGAACAGTATTGATAGATTTTAACAGGTATTTTCTTCAGAGTACAGTGGTAATTTATTTTTGTGGATATCTCAAGTCAAACATCACACCTCATATAACGCAACATTCATAATGCAATGCGGTACTAAGTTTTATTTACGCAGTTTTCATTGAGCACACAATTAGTTTCTTTCGGCATTTGTTTATTTCGAATTTTGCATTTCATGACGTTTAAAGTTTTGTCACAATACTGTTCACGGGCGTAGCACATGGCCAACCAACAGTCAGTTTTGCTCAGCAATTGTAAACGATATCTAAAGTTTTTGAAATTATTATATTCAGTTTTCTCACATTCAGACAATTCTTTATGAAAGGCCCACAACTATAGTCCTGAAGCTGCAGCGTGTTGTGTCCTGAAAAGAATGTTCTTGATTATTAAAACTGGGAACCCTTTTAGGGTCTCTCCGAAGGTAGATAGTGGTCTACAGGTTGTTTAGAAGTATTTGTATCAGAAGTCTGGGAGCGATAGATCACGTCGTGGGGGAACAAGCTTTGTTAGATAAAATACGTTCGCTGACATGTGCTGGCGGCGCTATGCGTCCTTTAGTAGTTCCGGCCCTGATACGACGAGAGTTCACCGAACCGCCGGGATTTACTAACAAAGTGTGCAGCTCGCTACCTATCCCAGTAAGTTGATAGTGATTTTCAACAAAAAAATCTCTAGAATGAGTGTCTCTAAGAGGAGAAAGATATTTTAGAACCGAATTAGGAAGTTTAATTTTTGCTAGGTCTACCCCTTTTCATGTGCAGCAGATCACTGGCTTATAGGCAACACACAAGACAGATGCACGCTGTAGAGTGCCTACGCCCTGCAGCCAGTCTTCAACGACGGCTAGCGTCACCGGGAAGCGGCAGCGAAGCACAGAGGCGCTCGGTGCTGGTCGCTTTTCTTCACTAATAGGATTTCCTCCTGTTTTCCTTCTGTGAGACTCATGTGTCGTCTATTTTCCAGGAACATCGTGATCACCCATTTTTCTCGCTGCAACTGATTATCTGAGAACAACTGGAATTTCTTCTGGTGACTCGAAAACGTGAATGAGGTGGGTGGGGGAGGTGGGAGAAAAAAATGTTTGCCTCACTTTTTTGTTTTGGTTCACCCCTTGTATTTCTTTGTACCTCTTGTGTCTCCCAGCGTCGGGAATTACTATAACTGTATGGGCGGCGGTGTCTCGGTCAGATTTGTTCCTTTGTCATTTTACGTTGTCTGTGAGCCAGATGCCTGTGATGTCAGTGTTTTTAGACCAAGAGCTGTCTACAAAGTTTTCCTTGCGTCTTGGGTCCATAGTCTTCAAGTGGTTGAAGTACGAACTCTTGGGGTAAAGTGCATATCTCCTTTAGCAGTTGCCAATCTGTTCTGTCACACATTATCAAAGTTTGAGCTACTGTATTACTGTGGATCAAAATATTGTAAATTTCATGTTTTTGTGAGGACAAATATTTCAACGCAGTAACATACTCCAAAGTAATGTTCTGTCTGTTAATAAAGGTATTTCGGCTTCCATTACGTGATACGTTTCAGTGTACTCCAGCTTTGTCAGTCTTCACAGGCGCTGTGCATGTGGCATCAAACACCGACCTCGTATCCTTCCACCGGTCTAAAATTCGCTAAACGTTGTGTTTGTTCTGTTAGTTTCGTTTCTAAAAGCGCTGGTAGCTCTTCGTTCTGTAAGAACTCGTCTTCAGTCCGAAGGCTGGTTTGCTGCAGCTCCGCATGCCAGTCCATACTGTGCAAAGCGTTTCATCTCTGCACGACTGCTGCCACCTACATTCATGAGAAACTTATTGTTGTATGAATTAGCATGATAAAAACTACTTTGAATACACGCGGGCTTCTGAACGATGCTAAAGACGAGGTTCAACGCACGTTGACTTCTGATACGACGTAGATAGGTTCGACAATGTAAAATGGCGCAAGATGTTCAAAATTTTCACAAAAATAAGTCTAAGTATATAGTATGTACAAAACCGAAGAAGGAACAATAAGAATGGAAGACAAAGTTCGAGGTGCTTGGGCTGAAGAGGGTAACACGACTTCCACTAAGGACAGCTCAGTGAAAGTGAAAAATTGAAGGATCTGTTGATTGCAATGATTAGTGTACTGAGCACGGAATACAAACTGAGAGTAAAGAGAAGAAAGACAAAAGCAACAAAGAGTAGCAGTAATGAGATTGATGAAGGTTGAGACAGAGCAATCTGATGATGATCATAACTACAGAAATCGATTATTGAACAGAATATAACAAATTATTCATCAAAGACTTCGTTTCAACGTATTCAGGAGTGAGATTAATGATCAATTACCATCAAAACTGACAACTACGAAATGAAGAAAATCTGCCACCTTCGAAGCAAAGTAATCTACGATGGACAAGCAAGGGGGCAAAAGAAGTAGACTAGAACAGACGAAGAAGGTACTCCTGACCAAAATAAGTCTACTAGTATTACATATTGGCACTAATTAGAGGAAGTATATTTTTGTGGAGCACAACATTGTATGGTTGTGAATCATGGACTCGGCAAACCGGAAAAGAGGAGAACTGAATCTTTTGGGATGTAATGTTACAGATAACCGTTGAAAATTAGTTGGTCTGGTAAGACAATAGATGAGGAGACTTTCCGCAGGAGAGGAAAGGAATTGCTGGAAGACACTGAAAAGAAGGGACAGGATGACACGACGAGTTAAGACATCGGGGAATAACTTTCTTAGTACTAGAGGGAGCTGTAGAGAGTAAAAACTAAAGGAGATGACAGATCGGAAAGTACCGGGTGTCTCTCCTAAGAGTCACCACGCGCATTTTGTCTGATGTTTCGACAGGTACCTGCAATTTTGTTTTTGAATTGCGTACCTGGAGTCAGTCCAAATAATTATTGCTCGTCACGTCTTTCATGCGACGCCCACTGATAACAGAAAGCATCAGTTTCTCAAGCGGGTATTTTACGTGCGCATTCGGTACAGTGCTCTCAAATTAGTGTGCCCGATGTTCGTTTTTAGCGATATGTATTAACAGGGATAGTAAAACACGAAGAATAAACAGCAGTCAGCGAGTACGTGGGCAGTGCTGTCAGTGCTGGAGTACTGATTATTCTTCGATTTTTACCGTCCCTGTTAATATATATCGATAAAACTAATATCGAACTAGACTAACCTGGGACCCCGTAAGGAATGCCACGGTGTTGTTACCGTCCACGATATGCAATGGTCTTACAAAATGGTAGCGAGGGGAAGAGTCACAGGTACAGTGCTGCCACAAGTATTGTCTGGTGTTCAACACGCCCCAATCACCTAAACTGACTCCATGTTGGAAACTGTGCCATTAGGTTGAATTTGTGGCGCCGTCTTTGCGAACGGTAGCACCCGTTATCACTACAGCTGTGTCGCCACTTTCGTTGCTTGTGTGGAGGCGGCTAAATAGGCAAAGAACGGCTGCCACATCACGTTCAATGTGCTCGCATAGTCAGTTTGAGCTATTGCCGCTGTTGCCTCGTTGCGCTGCTTTTTTTTTTCCTTTATTGTAATTTTAAACACCTATACAGCAGGCGGGCTGTCAGCAGCATAGTACGCTGCTCTTCAGCCTTAAGTGGAACAATAAACATGACAGAGAGGTGATATATACAATACAAAAAACGGCGGGCAAAAAATGGAGATACAAAAAAAAAAAAACAATAAACAAGAACCCGTTCACGTTGGACGAAAAAAACACTAACACTTGGAGACACCGCGCACAAAACACGGAGAACGGCGACGGCACATGTGAACAGTTGAGTTGTAACTGCACGAAACACAAAACGATGCACACACACTAAACACTGATGGCGATGATCTCCGGCGCGCGAATGTTCACTGAGCGTGTACGAGTCCGGGGACCTGCCAAGAGAGGAGGTGGAGGAAATTGCGCTGCCGTACTTGTCCACATAAATACAGGTGACAAGACGCAGCGGTCGGCTCTGATAGGCCAGCGCACGTCCCGTCCACGCGCGCGTTTAAGTTTCCATTAATTGCAGCGCTGGCGCCAGTGACGTGGCGCCGCGTAGCCACTTGCATAGCCAGAGACAGCTGCCACGCCACGCCGGCGTTTGTAAACAAGGCTGATATACGGCCGGCCGTGATAACCCGCCTCTGGTGCGATACGGCGGCAGGGTGACCACACAGCAAGACAGGGGCCGCACTGTCTCCGCCGGCCCGCCTTCTCACGCCAGACAGCGGCCGCCTAGTCAACACGAGCGCCACACAGCCGACCCACAGTCCGATGACTGCTCATAGGTCTTCATGTCACACGCGAGGTAATACAACGAGACATTTTGTAACATTAATACCCTTTTCAGTCTGTGACTCCAGCCTAATTGATTGACATTCAGATTCGTTGACTTCGCTAAGTCAATACCAAACTGTCACCTTTCAACGCACACTGGACCTCGGACTACGCTACAGATCGGTGGGCCGTTACAACTAAGATTTCAGGTGGAACGGGGTGTCCAATACCACGCTTTAACTTAATTCTTTAGCATGGTTAACTTTTGTATCGACAAAGATGCTAAAGCAAGTATAATTTTTGATAGACCGCTGTATTTTTCTTAGTGCTATTTGAAAGCTATTGAAAAGTGATATAACGAGTGATAATACCGCGGTTGAAACAGTAGACAGGTATAAAATGAAAGTTTCAGTAACTGTTCGATCTTTTCCTGACAAGAAAAGATCGCCAATGGTGACCTCATATCTTAAGGAGATAGAAGCACACTTATGTCAGTTCGAGCAGTCGATCCTGCGCTGAAATTTGGGTCATAATTCAGGCAGTATGTAGTTGCGACTTTCTGAAAGTACCGGTTTTAAATTTAAGCGCGCACCGGTTCGTTGTCACTCGTTTGCTTCTGCCTTTGTCCCGTAGTTTTCGCAGGGTCGGCGTGGTTACGGTCAGATTTGGAATGGTTAATGGAAGGGGGGGCCGAATGCCCTTCCTGTCGCTATACCGGTTGGTTGTCACTACCTCCGCCTAATTCCTACCGCGGTGTACTGCACGGCTGAGTGGCAACGTATTCGCGAGATGTTGAAGGCGAGGAGTGAAATCTTATTAGTGAACACACGTTAAAAGCAAAAAATAGTAAGGAATATGAGTAAGTAACATGCCAACCTCACGCACACATAAGTTCAATATAACAAAATATTCGTATTAATATTCTGCAGCTATGTATAGGATGGTCAGAAACAGTCTTAAAAGCTTGTAAAGGTATTGCAAGGCAGGTTGTGCTGAGAAATAACTGTTAACAAAAAAATTCGATATGTCACGCCCTTTCAGAGTTAATTAGCATTGAAGTTAAACAATCCGGCCCTTGAACGCGCAAATTCAAGCGGCCCGCCAGTACAATTAATGTCAGTTGTTCTCATAGCGTGGCTGACAGCGCATGAGGCTGCTCAGCCTTTGACTCTGGTTCGAACTTTACTACCATCCCATGTCCAGTTTCTGTGTCGCTATCTTGTTCGGTTCTAGGAAAGCAAACGAAGAAAACGTCTGACGACACAGTCTCTGGCGGACACTTGAATTTGTGCGCGCAAAGAGCTGACCTGATAACTTTAATGCTCATTAACTCGTAAACGGCGCAAGGTATCGAATTTTTTTCTTAACTTATTTCGCAGCACAAACTACCCTGAAACACCTTTACAAACTTTTCAGACTGTTTCTGACCATCCTGTACACGCCTCAAAACCAAAATGAAGAAACTTAACGCACTGAGGAACTACCATGAAATGAAGTTAATGGTTTTCGATTTACATTGAAGAATAGCGCATCTTCTGGTTGTTAACCGTGGCAGCTTCAAAGTTACAAGAAAATAACGCACAACAGCGATGTTAATAATTAAACAGCACAACGCTACTTAACGACACATTTTCGTTTCTTTCATTTACACTCCATTTCTGAATTGCAACATACAAATATTTAAAGTAAAGAGATCTTTGGCACCAGCTACAGGTTCGAAACCGCGCGCTTTGACACAATGGACAAAGCATATTGTCAATATCAAAACAGTATTTCCCAAACCTCTTATTCACTGCACTGCACAATAGCTGGGGCTCGAGCATTTGTCACTGAAGCGGGGCGGAGGGAATGGCAAACAACTGGTGCGCGAGAAAAGTTTAAAATCTGTACTTCCAGAAGGTCATAAATGCATACTGTCAGAATTAAGGCACAAATTTTCGCGTGGGATCGATTACTGGGGCTGATATTTGGCAAGTGTGCTTTTTTTTCCCTCCTAGTATGACGTCAAGTTGATGTTTCCTCGTGAGAAGAGACTTGAAACATCTCTATATTGGCCGCCTCCATCTTTACATTTCTCTGTTACTTTTTGCAAAGACAGTTACGGTAAACGTTGGCAGTCTTAGAATCATTACAGACCCCTTATAAGAATTATCGTCTAATGGAAAATGTAGAGCTTTCGATTTAAAAAAACGCTGTAGTAATAAAATTCTTCAGAGTACTAACATTACAGAAGGATAATCACTCCCTGTGTATTACCACATGTCGTAACGCTTGCCCCTTTATCTTTTACTGTTATGAAGCATTAGGGTCACCTGACAGGTAACACTTCGAAATCGAATGTGTTTCTATGCCTAAGTAGTCGGCATCCGATGGTTGATGTCCAAAGTTTCGACGATGAAATTTAGTTATGGTATAAAACTCCATATCAAGTTAAAAATGTATTAATTTAATTATGGGTACATTTACATTAAATTTTGTCTGACCGGTGAAATACTTTTTTGTAACTTTTGTCAGTATTAGGATAGCTGATTGGATTGCTGTGTGCACGAGTAAGCGCTGAAAACTTGCTAGTAGTTGGTGTACGAGGGCGTGCTGAACGGTAATGCTTACGTTTTTTTGTGTGAAAACTTTTAAACCTTTTAAAGAAAACAAACTTTATTAACATTCTACGTCTTCATTTTCTGTGCCTACGTATTTCCAACCATCTGCCGCTAGAGGGCTCCGAACTGTAGCGTGTACGTTGGCGGCATGTAACGTAACTATGTCGGTGCCTCAGAAATAGCGTGCTGTTACCGAGTTTCGAATTACAAGCGTTCGTCCACACATGGGGGACTCTCTCCTTCAGTATGACCGTTCCATATTACTCACGACGAACACCTTCAAATGCTTAACTTTGACAGTGGTGAAGCGGTGCAAGCAGAGGTGGTGATGTGGCTCCGTCAATAAAGTCAAACATTCTACGCCACGGTGACTATATTAAGAAATAAATATGTAAAATGAAGAATAAATATGTAAAATGTTAATAATGTTTGCTTTTATTCAAAAAGCTCTGAGTTTGCATATAAAAAATTCAGAGGCTTTGCTTTTCAGCACACGCTCGTAGTTAGCAGACCATGTACATCCCAGTGAAGGGAAGGTAACTCACCCATTGTAATATGTCGAGTGGCACAGAATATTTGTTGTGTTTTGTGAAAACTACGTAGAAGTTTTTAGCTATTATGTTCAAGTTATCGGGGTAAGGGACTTACATCGGACAATACCCGTAACAACATAGAGGGTGAGTCATTAACTGTTGCCACCAAGAATAACTCCGGAAGTATGATAGCAGTTGAAAAGTTTGTGGGACAAGAGTTGCATGGGACAACGGGGGCCATAATATTGCGTTGATTTTTTTGTTGCTAGGTAGGGTCGCTCCAGACACATAAGTCAACTTTGTCTTTTTAAATGGGATGCTATAGCTTGGTACTTCTTTTCTGATAGCGGCTATCGAGACGAATCCAATGATACGTAATAGTAAGGCATTTGAAGGTCAACGAAGGTCACAAAGGTGTCATGAACATCCATTTACAGGAGATGTTCGAAGTGATGACCAATTGGTATGAATGCAGTGCTGCAATCTTCTTATCATGGATTGAGTGGTATTCCCTATCACTTCGGCTCTTATCGAAGCACATGCTCTGACAATTCTCTCTCGCATATCTTCAGATGTAGTTGGAACGTCTTTGTAAACAATGTTTTTTACGAATCCCCACAAGAAAAAAATCCAGAGGCTTCAAGCCGGCCACGACACACATCTTCTCCGCGTCCAATCCAACAAATTGGGAATTCTCTCTGCCACTCATTTCTAGCCATCAGCGAAAAATATGCTGGACACCCATCGTGTTGATACCACATTCTGTTCCTTGTCCCTAAAGGTATTTCTTCCAATAACAGACCTAATGTTTCTTGCAGGAATGTGGTGAAGTTCCTACCATTTACTTCGTTGAAAGAGGGGCCTACAACTCTGTCCTCCAGGATCCCACACCATACATTCACGGACCACGGTGTTTGGTGTGCAACTTGCCGCAGCCAACATGGATTTTCAGTTGCCCAAAAATGCACGTTATGCAAATTAACATTTCCATGGTTCGTGAATGTAGCCTTGTCAGTAAATAAAATAAAATTAATGTGTTATACCTCTGAATCTGAGTTGAGCTCATCAGCAGAATTCAATGTAACGCAAACAATCCGTACCAGTTAATTTTTCGTGGAGATCGATATGGTAAGGATGGTATTTATGGCAATGCAGAACAGGAACAACGCTGCTCTGTCTCCTGCCAAATTCTCCTGAGATTTGACTCGAACTGGCACAAGGATCTCGAAACACAGGGGCACGAGTCCAATTTCCGTTTCCTCGTTAGTAACTTCCTTTGCCGGATATGTTTCCGATGCGTTAAAGATCCAGTTGTTCTCAATTTATCATACACATATTTAAACGTACGACATGTAGGGTGAGTACGTTGAGGATATCTTTCAGCTCATAAGTATCTAGCTCTCACTGAATTTCGTTGGCATTCTCCTTAAATGAGGAGCATATCGACTTGTTCTTCGAAGGAATACGTCATTCACATTCGCTTGATTCGACTATATTAGTCTTACTGCACCTATTACTGTTGTATTTCGAAAGCGTCGAATGGTGTTTACATGTCAATCGCACGTTAGATGGATACGCGGTATTCGGCGAATATCTACTATTTGCACGATATATGAGAGAGAATTGTCAGATCATGTGCTTCAGTTAAGTGCCGCAGTGATAAGGAATACCTCTCAATCCATGATAAGAAGATTGCAGCACTGCATTCATACCAATGGCCATCACTTCGAACACCTTCTTTAAATGGGCATTCATGCCACCTTTCTGACCTTCGTTGACCTTCAAAGACATTACTATTACACATCATTGGATTCGTCTCAATAGTCGCTATCAGAAAATAAGTACCAAACTATAGCATCCCATTTAAAAAAGACAAAGTTGACCTTCATAACAAAAACCAACGTCATATTATGGCCCCCATTGTCCCATGCAACATTTATCCCACAAACTTTTTAGCTACTGTCATACTTTTGGAGTTATTCCAGGTGGCAATAGTTAATGATTCAAATGGCTCTGAGCAGTATGTGACTTAACTTCTGAGGTCATTAGTCCCCTAGAACTTAGAACTACTCAAATGTAACTAACCTAAGGACATCACACACATCCATGCCCGAGGCAGGATTCGAACCTGCGACCGGCAATAGTTAATGACTCACCCTGTATATCACAGATGTGCATGTGATACTTGCTAACAGATCAGAAGAAGAAATAGCAAACAAGCTTCACCAGAACCGTATACAGGAACGTAATGTGGGACCACCGCTTCGGTACCAACGGTCGGCTACTGAGTATCAAGTAATTCCTGCGTAAGACTTCGTTTGTGGTGAGGGATGTATAACGTTATGTGAGGATTCTTCGTTCTTCGACGTATAGATCCATCGCACTGACAGCGTAAAAATCACGCTCTCCGACAAGCGGTACTTGAAAACCAGCGTATTTTTGCATTCGCTGTCCGTAAGATAGCAGCTGACCAGTGTTACATCTTTACAAAGAAGCTGCGTTGGAGGTACGTAGGTGTATTCACTAATTTGAGATTCATCAGTAGTTTGGCTGCAACGAAACGGCCAACGTGTGCCACCGAAGTAAAGTAGTCCATTTACTTGCTTGTGTACACAAGCAACAGCTGCGAATACGAGGCCGTTGCTGATGTCACACCAGACGTACGTGACGTGCAGCTCTGTTCAAAATCTCCTTAGCGACAAGTACTGAGATTCAACCAACCGAAAATTTCTTGCCTCGGATAGGGTAGGTGGAATAAAGCTGCGCAATTTTCAGTTTGTGGTCAATGAGGAGTACATTTTACCACGATTTCAAATTGGTCGCAGTTTCGGTTGTTACCTATAACTCATCTAGATTCGAGCGTGGTCTGATTATTAATTACAGAGAAATTTACAAGCTAGCTAAAACAAAAATTTTTTTTTTTTTTTAATGGATGACTACATAAGAAGAACACTTGAAATAACCTCTTGTAACACTGTTGCAATGTAGGCAATTTACCCAATACAATATTGAACATAGGTGTAGTAGGGTAACCTGGAAGAGTCCAATTAATGAGGTTAAGCTATATAGGCACCTAGAAAATAGCATACTTCGTTAGGTCCTCTGATTCTTCCTTGAAGTCTCATATTACACCCCATATTGCATCATAATACAAAGTAATTTATACAAGATACAATACATACTAAATTTCTAATTAACACACAGTATCTAACGGGTTACAGAATAGAACAAGTACGCCACATTTACAACAAACGTAACTGGAGAAAGTTCTAGGTGGCACATCTGTTTTATAGTGTCACAAACGGATGTGAATTTGCAGCCCATTTGATAACTCGCTTAAAGCAACGACTAATCTAACTAGGCAGCACCTCCCTGATGCTAAGGTGACGTCAGAAAGACTACGGCGCAGGGTATTCGGCAGACACCCTTCAGTCGGCTACCCGTTCCCGCTCCCCTCCCCCGGAGAATACAATTAGCCCTCTGCAAGAAGACTCATGGCACGACGGCAGATAGACGTAACTGAATCGAATAACATACAACGACGTTAACTGCTGTTCAGTTCCTGCCAGACAAATGTTCGACTAGTGCGTCTACTTCTGCAAAAGCAATAATGACACGCCGAGTTAACGATTACTGAAACGTTGTATGTAATTGAAACAATCTTGTTTATTCAGTAAGAAAAACTAAAGGTAACACAATTAAGATTAGACATTCACATAGGTTAGAGTATCCTGTTTCCTGATGAAGTTAATCCAAAAGTAATGACTGACATTAACGTGTATTTTCTAAGCTTTTCTCAAATATTGTAGGCTAAATGCATGATCCTTCTGGAGGTGGCTTGTCGTTGTTTTGGATCTGATTTACTCAGCCGGTACATGGGAAACTCCACGTTAACGTGGATTCGGAACCTCGATGCGACATCGTTTTTACTCCTACACAAAAACTTGCCAGACGAGAAAAATGCCGGAAGAGACAGAAAAAGGCCTTAGAATTAAATGGAGAACCAAATTATCATTATGCTGTCACATTCAGATAATGAAGCGGTCTAGCATAACCTACACTATTTGATCAAAACTATGAAGAAGAGCCAAAGTCATGCGGTACTGAGCAATAGAAGTCCCGAAAGGCGGGCAATGTTGTGTTCTCAGTTGACATGCAATAACATAACAGCAGTGTGGCCCAGTGACTGGTAACAAATCAATCAGTGTCATTTCAACACTTCTAAAGTTGCCCAAAATCGACTGTTCTCGATGGTAATGCGAAGTGGAAACGAAGGCCAGGCAGATCTCATGTACTGACGAACAGAGATCTTAGAGCATTGCAGAGGGTGGACGTAAAAAAGGCATAGGTCGATACCTGGCATTCTTGTTGCTATGTTTCCCCTTTCCTTAGGTTTTACTTTCTTATGCAGCGTTTTCCTTCTTTTCCTGCTTTCTTTGAGTGTGTGCTTTAGTTTTCTTAGATCTGTCCACATTCGTTCCTTTTAATGTGTCAGGGCGCTGATGACCTCGATGTTGAGCGCCCATAAGCCCCAACACACCACCACCACCATAACCACTTGTACTATTGATCTGCAAATGTAATCATTTCATATATTCCATAAGCACTGTTGCAACAATAAACCTCCAAAAGGGTGTACTATTTTTTTCCGGCAGTTTATTTCTATACCCAATGCTAAGTGGCGTTTGGTGGAGGGGGGAGGGGGGGGGGGGTTGGTGTAAGGAGCGATGTAACTCAGCAGATAATGACTGGAAACGAAGATTTGGAGTGATGAATCACGCTCTAGGCCTACCCAGTTTCAATAGAATGGAAGGATTTGGGAATGCATGAAGAACATTACCTGCTATCACGTGTATTGCCATTAGTGAGAAGAGGATTTGGTGTTGCCACATGGAGGTGTTTTTCGTGCTTTGGGTTGGTCTTCCCATTGTGCTTAAGAAAACGCTTAATGCGGAAGGACATGAACATATTTTACAGATCTATGTAACGCGTGCAGTAGTTGAGGGAAAATTCGGAGACGATTATATCAGCATGGCAATGCCTCCTGTCATAAAGCAGTATCTGTGAGACCACGGATTGTAGGCAATAACGTTCATGAAATGGTCTGGCCTGCGCAGTCTCGAGATGAACCCAATGGAACAGATTTGAGGAGAGTTACAACCTCGGTTTCGCATCAGACCCCAGCGTTCAACATCAATCCTCTCTGGTTTCGACACTTGAGGAAAAATGGGTATCATTCCACCTCAGACGTTCAGACACCTAACCGAAAGTATCTCCAGCAGAGATCGAGCCATCATAAAGGAAAAGGGTGGATACATCCATATTAATGTCCATTGATGGTTGTCGAGATCTTATTGAACATTTGTCCGCCACGTCTGCTCATTTCCTCTTAATCGTCAAGCCTCACCAATCATTTCCTGGCCGTGATATTGTTGCTGGCTGCCAGCTCTTGTGTAACAGATGTGAGGGAATGTCGTTTCCTCGATTTTTCGCCTGGAGTAAGGAACGGCAGCGCTACCTCTGATGAAAGAAAATTTCCGGCCGTGAGAAGCGGAGTGACGGCGGGGGCTGGCATCGGTGGGGCGTCATCCCCCGAGATTGCGGGGTGACGCATTCCTCGCGGAGCAACCAATATCCCGCCGCGGGGCCCGGGGAGCTTGGAGCGGGCTGCGGATGGGGTGTCGCCGGCTGACTCACCCCGTATTACGCTGCCGGCGTCATATCGTCTGCCGTCGGGCCAGAGGTCTACAGAGTGGCGGTCTGACATCTCCTCGCTGCAGGAGCATCGCGTCTGGTCACTCCCGGCAAGCACTGCTTCGGATTACGAGTGAAACTCATTACGTTCTAATTATCTGATCGAATAAGGAGAGAAAAGCAAACTAACTGCCATCTTGAAACTTGGTCTTAGTTCTCATCTAAACTCCACGACCGAAAAATGCAACCGGAATGGGAGGAGGAAACGAAATGAAACTTTACAAGCCGAGAGGGCATGTGAAGTTATTTCAGTGATTACAAAATCGGGTCATATTTACAAAGAACTTGGCAGTAGGGTACAACGTTCCAGACCCTGCCCCTGTGCCATCCCCGCCCCTCCCCTCCGCTGGCCTGAATGGATGCACTCTTTCGTTTGGCAAGGGTATTCCCTCTTGAAGGAAGATGGCTCAGTGTACCGGACCAGTTTTGGATAGCGCCTTTTTTTACCAAATGGCTCTGAGCACTATGCGACTTAACTTCTGAGGTCATCAGTCGCCTAGAACTTAGAACTAATTAAACCTAACTAACCTAAGGACATCACGCACATCCATGCCCGAAGCAGGATTCGAACCTGCGACCGTAGCGGTCGCTCGTTTCCAGACTGCAGCGCCTAGAACCGCACGGCCACTCCGGCCGGCCTTTTTTTACCATGCACGGAATACCGTAACCACGGCGGCAGTCGACTAGTTTACAAGCTTACCGCTTCGAAAATGCTTCCACCCTTGGACCGAAACCCTAGATCATTTCCTTTTCGACGTTAGATAATTTGGTCTGTTTCCGCGTAACACCAACAAAAACACTATTTTCTACATCCCCTGACACTCTTTATATACCTTCCACTGCTAGTATTTCCACGTGCTGTCTATGAGTGGTTATTGCACGGTGACGTAACACACAGATGGTGGTCACATTAATGTGACTGGGCCGCGTAGAACCAATACAGATGTACTCTCCCAGTTTGCTCCTCGCACCACTGCGAAAACGTGTGGTGGTGGTTAGTGTTCAACGTCCCGTCGACAACGAGGTCACTAGAGACGGAGCGCAAGCTCGGGCTACGGAAGGATGGGGAAGGAAATCGGCCGTGCCATTCCAAAGGAACCATCCCGGCATTTGCCTGAAACGATTTAGGGAAATCACGGAAAACCTAAATCAGGATGGCCGGAGACGGGATTGAACCGTCGTCCTCCCGAATGCGAGTCCAGTGTGCTAACCACTGCGCCACCTCGCTCGGTGAAAACGTGTGATGTTAGTGTTAGATGTAGTGACAAACAGCTACAATCGTTAGGAGCAATTCTCCAGGGTTTTTGGACAACTTGGTTGTGGAGATGAAGCAACGATTAGTATCATTAATCAATTATTCAAAAACAGTCTTAATCGTAATTTATTATTATTATTACCGCCAACCGGTTTCAACTCGATGTAGGGGTCATAGTTTCCTGTCGTTATGTAGGCAGGAGTGACACCACCAGCAGTCGACCAATGGTGTAAACGCCCAGATGACCCCTACATCGGGTTGAAACCGGTTGGCGGTATAATAGTAATAAACTGCGATTATGACTGTTTTTGAATAATTAATTAATTCTCCAGGGCCTGCCAGCTTCTGTATAGTCTTCTGAGATGTGTTAACTACCATTTTAATCGTAGTACGCCACAGATTCCTCGACTGCTTGTATGATGTAACAAGCAGCGCGCTAACCTGCGAGCCCGGTAGGTGGTCCAGACCCAGATCGAATCCACACGCTGGGAGCCGACCGTGCGTTGGTACACCAGCTAAGCTAACTGTGCTTTTCACATGGTTTTACCACTGTCGTTTAGCCAGTGTCGACCTGGTCCGCGAGTCACTCCGCAGAGCATGCTACACAAAACAAAAAACACGATACCGAATAGAACAGCATTCACACAGTTCACTGAGATGGCGCATTTCTCTTACGATAAAGGACGGATGTGGCGTCAAGAATGGCATTCAACTACAGACTTAAATAAAAGAAATAAAAAAAACTGAGCACGAGGATGGTCTCCACATTAACAGTAAAGGACACGTATTGACTCATTTCATGTTGTTACCTATTTAAAATGACACACATGCTGAAATCGCTATTGTGAGATTAATAATGCAAGTAGGTCCAGGCTAAACAGATTCTCTTGTCTCTGACGTATCACTAGCTGTTACCTGTGGGTGTGCTTGCATATAAGTTGTTGAGTTACGACGACGTTTCGAGAGTAACTTAGCTATTGTACATGCAATAACATCAGCTGGCGTCACATGTCTGTCTGTTCCGGTAAGCGTAGCTTGTGATGTGCTCTTTGCTCCCCCCACTCCCACACTGTCCTAATACAAGTTCGAGGGCGTCGGCAGGAACACAAATCTATGCATCATGCTACTGGAATAGGTATACATAATACAACTGGATATTACGAAACAAATTAAATTATTTTTAACATAGTTTATATACATTGATAACATGTTTCATCCCCTGCTACAAGTTCCTGGTGGTTGTTTTTTTTCTTTCTTTTTACATTCTAAAGTAGCCTATGTTCTTCCTCGAGGTTAAAGCTATCTCCAAACCAAATTTTATTGAAATCGGTTCAGCGGTTTAGTCGTGAAAACGCAACAGACGGGCCGTGCGGTTCTAGGCGCTACAGTCTGGAACCGAGCGACCGCTACGGTCGCAGGTTCGAATCCTGCCTCGGGCATGGATGTGTGTGTGATGTCCTTAGGTTAGTTAGGTTTAATTAGTTCTAAGTTCTAGGCGACTGATGACCTCAGAAGTTAAGTCGCATAGTGCTCAGAGCCATCTGAACCATTTTTGAACGCAACAGACGTACTATCGCATTTATATTAACTAGTATGGATAAAACTTTAAATTACAATATCTTTGTTTCCGTGACCCGATTTTCATGAAATAAAGGCTGTACGTTGACCGAGGGTACGATTGCATTACCTGTGAAAACCCCCATGAAAATTCGTTTAGTAGTTCTGGAGGTTAGCGTGTTCAGACAGACAGACGCGACAGTCTAAACAGTTTTATTGTTAGAATACACGTTACATCCAAGGTGTGGCGCAGGGGACAGTCCTGGTGTCAGTAAAAGGCTCATGAATGAATAAATGTTCAAACAGATAAGACAGAGGAAGATAGGAGTTTTATGTCCAATCGTCGACTACGAGGTAATCAGAGACGGCGCACAAACCGGTGTGGGACAAGATGAGAAAGGAAAGCGACTCTGTCTTCTCCCAAGGAACAGTCGCGGCACTAGTAATAATCGATAGAATGAAAACACAGGAATCATTACCAAAATGTTACGAAGGTCGGCTTTTGACTTTATATTATTTATTTGTTCAATCCACTTCTGCAATTTCAGCAGTGTGGTCATTATCGAGTGGAAATAACTGATATTTAGCATATGTCAAAACCCAAAAATCATCTGACAAATATGCATGTGTTCGTCATATTCAGTTACTAATTTTGCTGTTAACATTTTTGCTATACATCACAAAAAAAAAAAAAATGGTTCAAATGGCTCTGAGCACTATGGGACTAAACTTCTGAGGTCATTAGTCCCCTAGAACTTAGAACTAGTTAAACCTAACTGACCTAAGGGCATCACACACATCCATGCCCGAGGCAGGATTAGAACCTGCGACCGTAGCGGTCTCGCGGTTCCAGACTGCAGCGCCTAGAACCGCACGACCACTGCTGCCGGCTGTACATCACTTCACTACTTATGTACACTGCATGCATGGCACCTGAACCAACTAACTATATGATAAAGACATAATCTTTTTATCAAATGAGTTTTAAGTTTTGGCAAGTGCTAAATCAGAATTGCTTCCGCTTGACAAGATAACCATGATGTCGTATACAAAATTTTTCATGACTGTGAACTCCAGCTACGATAAGTTAATTTCAAAAAACGTAAATTTTGGTGGCCTAAGTAGGATCTCAGCTCCAATCTTCGACTTCATATACTATGTGTGTGTTACACTACCTATCAACGTGACTTATTACAGGCGACACTGTGATCTGACAGAGCGAAATGGCACACTTATTTGCACACTAGACTAAGTCAAAGATTGGAGTTGAGATTCTACTTTGGCCACCAAAATTTATGTTTTCAAAAATTTTATATATATATATATATAACAATCGTCAGGCGCTTTTTCTCAGCGTTTCAGTAGTTATCTGCAGTAGTTACGTTTTTGCAACGTGTAGCTGGAATCAGTCCTTCCAAGCCTTCCCATCACGTCTTTCATGCTATGCCCAGAGTCGCCTGAAAGTGTCGGTTTGTTTCCCGTTACAAACAAAATTATTTTTAATGTGGAATTTTTCGTGTCCGACAGGTCGGTCCCAAATTAGTCTAGTGCGATATTTGTTTCTCGATATGTATTAACAGGAGGAGTAAAACAGGAAGAATAACCAATACTCGAGCAGTGAGTGACCAACGCTGCTGCATGGCGGTAGCAGTCAGTTATGGTCAGTCACTACTGGAGTGCTGGTTGTTCTTCCTGTTTTCTGGACAACATTGTCCAAAAAATAAATTGAAATAACTCCAACCTCCAAGTCGCACCGAGGTTTTTGGGAAGCTTCCTTTGGTATGCCAATACCGGACATCCCCTCCAAAACATCCCCAGTTGTGATTTTCTCTGCCCCACTTCCTGCCAGCTGGAATATTTGGCTGAAAGGAACGAAGTGCTAAAGAAAGCTCCTGCTTCCACAAGCTGGGTATCACTGGGTATCAAAGAACTAAAAATAAAAAAACTGTTAGTTGTGAACGAATATATGAGTAGTTATGAAAATACAGGAGACCGGCAGCCATATACAGCCTGTTCCTGCTGGAAATAAGAGGGGGAAATTGCTGAATTTAATACCCTCACTCGTTGGGGCGATTTCGTGAGAAGTAGCGTATACTCCAAAGAACTCCGTGAGGGGTACTCTATAATGTCTCTTCTTAGGACATTGAAGAGAAGGCTGGCTAAAAGAAAAGACACGGGAGAATAATTTGATATCCCGAAGCTACACATTTGAAAAAGAATTACGGGACTCGTTGAATGGAATGAACAGTCTAATGAATACAAAGTATGGCTTGATAATAAACCAAAGAAGGGAAAAAACGGGGAATAGCAGGAATAAGATTAACGATAAACTTAGCATCAAAATTAGTGAAGCAGACGAAATTATGGAATTGTGCTAAATTACAAGCAAAGCGACCATTGACGGATGAAGCAAGCGAAATATAAGAGCAGATTAGTAAACGATAAGAGAGCATTCCTTGCTAAAATAATTCTACCAGACTCATAGGACTTAATTTGAGGAAGAAGTTTCTGAGAATCTACATCTGGAGCAAAGCATTGCATGGATGTGAATCATGGACTACAGGAATACCAGAAAAAAGAGGTTTGGTGTTACAAAAGAATGGTGAAGTGATAAGAAATGAGATCCTCTCCAGAATCGCTGTAGGAAAGAATATGTGGAAAACTCTGACTGCAATAAGAGGTAAGATGATAGGTTATGTGTTAAGAATAACTTGCATGCGAAACGTTAGATAAAGTTTATCACTGTCACCTAAAAAATTAAAACACGTGTATACGGAATATCAGACGAGCTTCATGACTGGACTGAAGTTTCTTTCGCATAGAACACCGGAATGCCGGATTAGATGAAGAAGAAACCGGAGTTAAAGTAGCTGGGATAAATATAAATAACCTTAGTTATGGAGATATCATACCGATGGCATAAAGTGAAAAAAAGAGTTAAGTATCCTGTTGCTGAAGGTGCAGAAAGTTCGAAGGCTGATCTAATGCTGAAGGTAAGAAAACGAAAATTATGGCAACTACACTCGTCACTTTATGGCATATAGGAGGAGAAACACTGGAGGTAGTTACTGTGTTCAATTATCTCGGCACCCAGATTTCTGCTGATGGGGACTGCAGAAACCAAATCGAGAGATGCTTGTTACTTAGCAGAAAGGCAATCTGCATCCTTCACAATGTTTTAAAGAGGCATAACTTTAACAAGAAAATTCCGTATAGTAAGGGCTATGATTTTTCCAGTGGTGATGAGTAGATGAGAAATCTGGACCATGAAGGTTGAACGGCGTAGAATAAAAACTTTTGGAGGAGTTCCTTGGAGTTCCATGGGCCGCAAAGAAAAGAAGTAGGTCACTGTTACAGCAAACAAAACCAGATTTGTCCCGGGAAGGAAATTGACGCACTATGGTCATGAGGAGACATGATTCGCTAAGAAAAACCATGCTGGGGAAGAAGCACAGGGAGAAGAGAGCGGCAAAGGTTGAGATGGATTGACGACATCACGAAAGTAATGGATTCCAAACTGAAAAATATTCGGTAGAAACAGCACGTCAGAAGAAACGCGTATTTTAGCTCATGGAATCACGGAGAATTGCAGTTGAATAAATGAATGGAGTTAGCGAGAGAGGATTCAGAGTAACTGCTGGTCTACTCCAAGGCAGTCAAACAGGAGAATAATGTTCACAATATACAAGAGACATGATTTAAACTCTTTTCAAATTAT
The DNA here is from genome assembly GCF_021461395.2 of Schistocerca americana. NCBI lineage: Eukaryota > Metazoa > Arthropoda > Insecta > Orthoptera > Acrididae > Schistocerca > Schistocerca americana. The sequence goes on from NC_060121.1 coordinate 607,530,197, forward strand.
GCGAGGTATCGAGCGCACAGACGCGCCAATGAATCGTTTTGGGGATGTCTTTCGTTTCATGATTTGGTACCAGTCTCTCAAGTAAGCCTTAGCTTGAACCAGGGTGCTTATTTCAACACATACATACATTCATCTTTCTTCTATGTCTTGTTGATGAGTATGCTACGGACAATCACGACTTCCATGGCTACAGTAGTTACGTTCACCGGAACTGCACCCACACCAGTAGCTTCCCGGGCTTGACGATCACGTTGGCATGCTGTTGTTCCTTCACTGTCCGTCTGATTCATCTTAATTATGTAATTCTTGGAATATTCGGAGCAAAGAATGAAATGATCTAGGGGCGTTCCATATTGATTTCCACTTTCTTTTTTCCCATCATTCACGATGCATCATTTGATCCGTCATCACATTCAGAAGTATATAAAGTCCAAATCCCCATGATACAGGGATCAGCAGTTGACTTTCAAAGTAAAAGAATCTGAATTATTGTGCATAAGGAGGAGGAATGGCCCGTTGTCGCATGATTACACGATAGTACAAATGTCAGTCATTGCAGCCATATCTATTAAACATCACGGGGTATTCATTCTGAGCTATTTAAAGCGGAAAGAACCCACAAGACCAACCCCAGGAAAGGCAGTTGCCAGACTGAGCTATATTAGAAGTAACCTGAGCATGTGTGATCCGTCTATGAAGGACCATAGCTCGTCAGTCTTGGATCGTTACCAAATACGATTGACAGACGAAATAGAGAAGATCCAAAAGAGAGCGTCGTGTTTCGTCACAGGTTCGTATAGTAAGTTCCTAAACGTGACGGAGATGCTCATCCATCTCCAGTGACAGAGGTTACAGGAGTGGCGTGCTGTATCACTGTAGGGTTTACTATTAAAATCCCGAAGCGTAGTGGTCGACCACAATGTTACTGCACGCGGGAGTGAGGCCGTTTCTGTCAGCTCGCATGTTTACCTGTGCACTTCAAGCCCATCAGAATGTTATCTGCTGTTCTAACAACCAGACAACTCGCTCGTGAAGCTTTCAGACTTCCATTGTACACTACAGTCGAACAAATGGTTATGGCTTTTGTTTACTGTCACGCCAGTGCGTGTTTCCAATAGCGGTCACGGGAGGCAAGTGCAATAAATCGTCGTTGTGTGTTATGTTCCCAGAAGAGTCAACCACTAAACTGTTTCCTCCATCCAGTTTAGAGAGATTAAATTCACACTGAAGTTTACCAATTGTTCTCCCACGGACCACTCGCTACAGGAGCATTGGGGGAGAGGAGGGGGGAGTGACTATGGTACACAAAGTACACGCCACCAAACAACATAAGGTGGCTTCCGGAGGATATAGATGGTAACAGAGGGAGCCGTAGTAGCCAAAAACTATAGGTTAAGAAGTGGATTGGAATACATCCAACACATTATAGAGGTTGCAAGCGCTACTCCGTGATGACGACCTCCCCCCCCCCCCCCCACCTCTCCTCTTCTCTCTCCTGCCTGCCACTCCCACCACTCCTTCCCTCCCCCCTGCGGGTTCGGGGGTAAGAATAGGCCCGAGGTATTCCTGCCTGTCGTAAGAGGCGACTAAAAGGAGTCTCAAATGTTTTGGCCTTAATGTGATGGTCCCCCTTGGGGTTTGACCTCCATTTTTCAAAATTCTACAGAAGTACGAGCCTTTTGGGGAAGGACACCTTACATGGTGTACCACTGGTCCTAAGTGCACTAAGACCTTGGCACTCAGCATTGCACCGGCGTTGTCACCATACCCATTATTCCTCAAATTGGGCCTAAACGCCTGATGGGTTGTACAAGTTACGCCCATAGTGCATCTCCATCTGCACCAGCGATCATGATGGACTTTCCATGGCACCAGAAATCCAGCACGGTAGCCAGTCCGTTGTGGTGGGGTCGTCATGTACCCTCTAGGTTGTAGCCTCCTGACAACACAGGGATCGTACTGCCGATACCTGAGCTGCACCCTCCCCACGTTGGCCAAGGAGTAGATGCCCGTCTCCTTGGGGCATCAGGACTCCCGGCAATGGTCATCCTGCCAGGTGGCCCTTGCTGCGGCTGGGTGGCGCCCGTGGGGAGAGCCCCTGGTCGGAGTGGGTGGTATCGGGGCGGACGTTTCGCACATGAAACGTCAACACGTATCAGGTCGCTCTGCGGCCGAGTCTTCCAAAAGAAAAGGTACCGTTTCTAGTTCTGGTTCTCCTGCCCTTTCCCCCTTGGCCACTCCATGGGAGGAGGGACAGGCCCGCCGGCTTGGGGCGAAGTACTTCCCCCGCTATTTGGTCTGTTCTCGAACAGATGGGGGGACGTTCGCCACCTCCAAGCCCATGTTCTTTGTTCAACACATTGAGGACGTCTTCGGGGAAATCGAGGCTCTCAGCAAGATGCAATCGGGGTCCGTTCTTATCAAGACCACCTCTGCCACACAATCGGCGGCACTCCAGGCGTGCGACCGCCTAGGGGACATCCCAGTCTCCATTGTCCCACATCTGGCACTAAATAGGACGCAGGGGGTTATTTTTCATCGTGACCTCCTGCTACAATCTGATGAGGAGCTCAGGGCCAACCTGGAGCGCCGCGGCGTGCATTTCGTCCGGCGAGTCCAGCGCGGCCCCAAAGACCGTCGCATCGACACCGGGGCCTTTATCCTCGCCTTCGAGGGGGACGTTCTCCCGGAGAAGGTAAAGGTGATGTGCTACCGGTGCGACGTGCGACCTTACGTCCCGCCTCCTATGCGCTGTTTTAGGTGTTTGCGCTTTGGGCACATGTCGTCCCGGTGTGAGGCTGAGCCCCTTTGTGGCGACTGTGGATGTCCTCTTCGTGAGGAACATACTTGCACCCCACCACCTCGGTGCCCTAATTGTCCTGGCGTCCACTCGCCTAGGTCCCCAGACTGCCCCGCCTATCAGAAGGAGAAAAAGATACAAGAAATCAAAACTTTGGATCGGCTCTCTTATTCTGAGGCCAGGAAGAAGTATGACCACCTTCATCCCGTGTCACTGGCCACTTCGTTTGCCTCAGTTGTGTCAACTCCTTCTGCTGTATCCTCACCTCTATCCTGTCCCCCCTCCGCCTCCTCTGCCCGTCAGGGGGCTCTGCCTCCGCCTCCCAAATCCCTCCCTTCCAACTCCTCCTCCCCCGCGGCCCCCACCCCCCCTGCCCCAGGGGCCACCCTTCCTCCTCCTCCTCCTCCCCCCACGCCACCTGAGAAGCGCTCCTCTTCTCAGGCGTCCATCGGGGAAACGTTCCGGACCCCAGCTCCCGAGGTCCGGCGTTCCAAAACGGACCCCGCGCGTGAGGACCTTCTTCGGGTCCAGCCCACCATCCCTGTGCCTCCTCGGCCTTCCAAGAAGGCCTCCAAGAAGAAATCTCTATCCCCCTCTCCACCCCGGCGCGTTTCATCTGACGCTTCATCCGTGAGTCGCTGCTCCCGGCCGTCCTCAGTTTCGCCGGGACGCTCTGCTGCCAGGCGTTCCGCCGGCCTTTTGTCGGCAAATGATGCGGCCCCTCCTACACAATCAGGGACAGCGGCCGCAGCTGGCGACGAGTCGATGGAACCGGATCCGCCTGCCGTCAGTTGTAGCGTTGTTGCCTCGCAACCTGGCCCTCCGCGGCCATCGAGGTGACCAGCTCTTCCCCGTCTCGTTCCCCCAACCTTTTGACTAGCAATGGCGTTGTTTCATTGGAACATAAGAGGTATTCGATCTAATCGGGAGGAATTACAACTGCTCCTCCGCCTGCACTGTCCGCTCGTCCTTGGTCTCCAGGAAACCAAGTTGCGCCCGACTGACCGTATTGCCTTTTCCCACTATGCCTCGGAGCGGTATGACCTCGCCCCTGTGGACGGTATCCCAGCTCATGGTGGGGTCATGTTGCTCGTTCGGGACGATGTCTATTACCATCCCATCCCATTGACCACCCCACTCCAAGCAATAGCTATCCGCATTACTCTTTCTGCTTTTACTTTTTCAGTTTGTACCGTCTACACTCCACCGTCATGTGCTGTTAGTCGGGCTGACATGATGCACCTGATCGATCAGCTTCCCCCGCCGTTCTTATTGTTTGGCGACTTCAATGCCCATCATCCCCTTTGGGGCTCTCCTGCATCCTGTCAAAGAGGCTCACTCTTGGCGGATGTCTTCAACCATCTCAATCTTGTCTGCCTCAATACCGGCGCCCCGACTTTCCTCTCGGACTCTACTCATACCTACTCCCACTTGGACCTCTCGATCTGTTCTACCACTCTTGCCCGTCGGTTCGAGTGGTATGTCCTTTCTGACACCTATTCGAGCGACCACTTCCCCTGTGTCGTTCGTCTCCTGCACCACACCCCATCCCCACGTCCTTCGCGCTGGAACATACTGAAAGCTGACTGGGGACTTTACTCCTCCCTGGCGACCTTTCCGGACCGCGATTTTTCCAGTTGTGACAGTCAGGTCGAATACCTCACGGCTGTTATTATCAATGCTGCCGAACGTTCCATACCTCGTACTACTTCTTCTTCACGTCGCGTTTCCGTCCCCTGGTGGAACGAGGCTTGTAGGGACGCTATCCGTGCTCGACGACGTGCTTTACGCACCTTTCGCCGCCATCCTACGTTGGCGAATTGTATTGCATACAAACGACTCCGAGCGCAATGCCGTAGAGTCATCAAAGACAGCAAAAAAGCTTGCTGGGCCTCTTTCACGAGCTCCTTTACCAGTTTTACTCCCTCTTCCGTTGTTTGGGGTAGCCTGCGCCGGCTGTCGGGCATTAAGGCCCACTCCTCAGTACCTGGCCTGACCTCAGGTAATGAGGTCCTTGTTGATCCTGTGGCTGTCTCCAACGCCTTTGGCCGCTTTTTCGCGGAGGTTTCAAGCTCCGCCCATTACCATCCTGCCTTCCTTCCCAGGAAAGAGGCAGACGAGGCTCGGCGACCTTCCTTCCACTCGCTGAATCTGGAGACTTACAATGCCCCCTTTACTATGCGGGAACTCGAACGTGCTCTTGCACTGTCTCGGTCCTCTGCTCTGGGGCCAGATGCCATTCACGTTCAGATGCTGGCACACCTTTCTCCGGCGGGCAAAAGCTTCCTTCTTCGTACCTACAACCGCGTCTGGACCGAAGGTAAAGTCCCCATGCGTTGGCGTGATGCCGTTGTTGTTCCTATACCCAAACCCGGGAAGGATAGACACCTTCCTTCTAGTTACCGCCCCATTTCTCTCACAAGCTGTGTCTGTAAGGTGATGGAGCGCATGGTTAATGCTCGGTTAGTCTGGATTCTTGAATCTCGACGACTACTTACTAATGTCCAATGCGGCTTTCGTCGCCGCCGCTCCGCTGTTGACCACCTTGTGACCTTGTCGACATTCATCATGAACAACTTTTTGCGAAGGCGCCAAACGGTAGCCGTGTTCTTCGACTTGGAGAAGGCTTATGATACCTGTTGGAGAGGAGGTATCCTCCGCACTATGCACAAGTGGGGCCTACGCGGTCGTCTGCCCCTTTTTATTGATTCCTTTTTAACGGATCGAAAGTTTAGGGTACGTGTGGGTTCCGTATTGTCCGACGTCTTCCTCCAGGAGAACGGAGTGCCTCAGGGCTCCGTCTTGAGCGTAGCCCTTTTTGCCATCGCGATCAATCCAATTATGGATTGCATTCCACCTAATGTCTCAGGCTCTCTCTTTGTCGATGACTTCGCGATCTACTGCAGTGCCCAGAGAACATGCCTCCTGGAGCGCTGCCTCCAGCGTTGTCTAGACAGCCTCTACTCATGGAGCGTGGCAAATGGCTTCCGGTTCTCTGAAGAGAAGACGGTTTGTATCAACTTTTGGCGATATAAAGCGTTCCTTCCGCCATCCTTACATCTCGGTCCCGTTGTTCTCCCATTCGTGTACACAACTAAGTTTCTAGGGCTCACGTTGGACCGGAAACTGTGTTGGTCTCCACATGTCTCTTATTTGGCGGCCCGTTGTACACGTTCCCTTAATGTCCTCAGAGTTCTTAGCGGTTCATCTTGGGGAGCGGATCGCACTGTCCTGCTTCGCTTGTATCGGTCCATAGTCCGATCGAAGCTGGATTATGGGAGCTTCGTCTACTCGTCCGCTCGGCCATCCCTCTTACGCCGGCTCAACTCCATCCACCATCGGGGGATACGTCTTGCGACCGGAGCCTTCTACACTAGTCCTGTCGAGAGTCTTTACGCTGAAGCTGCCGAGTTACCGTTGACCTACCGGCGCGACATACTGCTGTGTCGGTATGCCTGCCGGCTGTTGTCTATGCCCGAACACCCCTCTTACAAGTCCTTCTTCGCCGATTCTCTCGACCGTCAGTACGGGTTATATGTGTCTGCCCTGCTGCCCCCCGGAGTCCGCTTCCGTCGCCTGCTTCGACAATAGGATTTTGCCCTCCCTACCACCTTCAGAGAGGGTGGGAGCCCGACACCACCTTGGCTCCAGGCTCCGGTTCGTATTTATCTCGACCTCAGCTCACTCCCGAAGGAGGGTACTCCGGCTGCAGTGTATTGCTCACGGTTTGTCGAACTTCGTGCTCGACTTGCTGGTCACACCTTTATTTACACCGATGGCTCCAAAACTGACGATGGTGTCGGCTGTGCCTTTGTCGTCGGGACCGCCACCTTTAAATACCGGCTCCTTGACCAATGTTCCAGCTTTACGGCCGAGCTTTTTGCTCTCCATCAGGCCATTCAGTATGCCCGCCGCCACCGCCATTCATCGTATGTCCTCTGCACTGACTCACTCAGTGCTCTTCAGAGCCTTGGGGCTCCCTATCCGGTCCATCCCTTGATTCAACGAATACAGCAGTCCCTCCATTGTTTCGCTGATAATGGCGGTTCTGTCAGCTTTCTGTGGGTCCCCGGACATGTAGGAGTGCCTGGGAATGAGGCTGCGGATGCTGCAGCCAAGGCTGCAGTCCTCCAGCCTCGGCCAGCCTCCCATTGTGTCCCGTCATCTGACGTTTGTGGGGATGTATGTAAGAGGCTTGTGTCCTTGTGGTGGGATGCTTGGTCATCCCTCCAAGGAAACAAGCTCCAGGCAGTAAAACCGCTCCCAACTGCTTGGACAACTTCCTCCCGACCATCTCGGCGCGAGGAGGTCCTTCTGACCAGGTTGCGGATTGGGCATTGCCGGTTTAGCCACCGCTACCTGCTCTCTGGCGACCCAGCCCCGCAGTGCCCTTGTGGTCAGGCACTAACGGTGCGCCATGTTTTATTGTCGTGTCCCCGTTTTAGTCAATTTCGTGTTGTCCTGTCCCTGCCATCTACCTTACCGGATGTTTTAGCTGATGACGCTCGAGCAGCTGCTCGTCTTCTGCGTTTTATAACTTTAACTGGCTTGACCAAAGACATTTAACCTTTTTACTTATTTCATCTGCATCTTTGTCAGGTCCTTTTGATGTCCCCCCATCCCCTTGAGTTTTAGCAGGTTCCTTGTGCTCTAACACCAGTGACTGGGCGCTAATGACCTCAGCAGTTGAGCGCCCTTAAACCCTACCAAAAAAAAAAAAAAAAACTCCTTCCCTCCTCCCGGAAACCAAAGAAGATGGAATTTAGATGAACTGAAACGACTACTTCTGCATCAAGCGGCACCACGGTACTAAATCTGCAACGTATGGGGTCCAAAAGACCATTCGTTATCGTTTTAACAGTTTGTGCTTAAACTATAGTACTTTAACCGAGCGCAGCTTTTATCGTGTAGAGAGAAGCTGCTTTCACGCGTCGGAAGTGGCCGTCAGATTTCGCGACGAGTGGCAGGTCCTGTGTGGCCTTGCCGCGATGTTTACATCGGCTGCGACGCCTCGTCTCGTATACACGACGCGACACACGGCACGTGGCGGCAGACAGCTATCGCTGGCACCCATCAGATTAACGATACAAACACGTGACCGACATAGACAACGTACACCTCGTTGATAGGAGGTGCGCGCCTTATGCTCCACTGCATGTTGGATCGTACAGTGCTTACTTCCACGCAAAGAGCTTACGGAAATTCACGGTGTCGTTTATGCCAGTTTCATTAAAATTGGAACACTACGAAGGCGGAAAACACCACACGTCGAAGTGGCATGCTTGGATACTCAAATTATTACCATTTCAGTGCGGTCGCACAACGTAGGTACAAGTATCCCCACCTACATTCTGCATAGAAGGAACGATTATGAAGCGGAGTAATCATATTTGATAGTTGTTCGTGATCAGATTGTGTTACGCCTCGTGTAAGAAGCGGAAACGCCGACCGGCATCCGTGCTCGATAGGGGCACCATCGTTGCTTATAGAGACTGATTTATCGTTTCGCGAGACTGCGCGCACGTATTGTCATGCGAATATGGAATTTAGGGGTTCATGAGGGTCGTATTCAACGCCATGTACGAAATCAGAGGTCCAGGGCGACAAGCGCCCGAGTGGACAGACATGTCGTTCTTACAACCATGCAGGATCGTTCGAGGGATGCTCATAAAGTAAAATAATTAATTTTGGTTAGTTTCCTTTTATATTTCTGTAGTATCGGTAAACACGGAAATCTCAGCGTCACAATTCCGTAGCATGCCGCTAAAAGCGCCAAACAAAATTACGCAGCATATTAATGAAGGGGAATATCGTGCGGTAATTAGATTTCTGCATTTAAAGAGGAACAACACTGCAACAGTCCATGAGGAATCTGGGTCGTGCTGTTAAGAGTTACCTCGATGCTGAAGGTTCTCCACTGTTGTCCTGGGCAACGCGTTCTGCAGACTTCACACGCACTGAAAACCAATGGTCATGGGTTGCCGGGTGAATTGCACGCCACCACTAGCCAGTGTTTCTTGCGATAGTAAAGCTTTGACGAGAGAAAACAGTGTCCCACAGTGTGCGGGAATCATAATAGAGTAGTGCAAGAGCAAGGGAGAGTAGACACCAGAAAAAATGGTTATTTTGGCCGCTCCTGGAAACGTGTTTGGGTATATGAAGTGTTAAGGCGACTGCTTGCAGCAAGCCGGAAATCTGAGTTCGAATTGCAATCCAGCACAAATTTTCATTTGTTCTGATGCGGAACCATAATCGCAACTGCGAGTGCATTCTTAAGAAAAATTTTGTAATACTAGTTAATGCTTAGCACTAGCGAAATTCTGTTGTATATCTATATATATTTATGATATAATTCATGGCTAATTTGTGTTTCTGCTATTTCAGGTAAGCGACCATGGATGATAGTCACGACATTGCATTACGCGAACATAAGGGGATAACGCAGCAACGTCAGTTGAAAGTAAGCTATTGTCAATCCACGGAAAAAACTTAACTAATATATTACGAGGTATTCAGAAGTTACGAAATGGTGATTGCAGCATGCTCGACCAGCGACGTTCAGACAGTTCCTCAACCACCACAACTCATGAAAATACACCAGTTGTTGACGATCTTGTCCGAAATGATAAATGCTTGACCATGAGAGAGATCACTGAGAACATAGGTATGGCAAAAGAATTCATGTTGACTAATCTCATTATAGGTGTACACTAAAAAAAGTGCTCAGTTGGGTCCACACTTTTCGACAAGCGAAATGTTAAGTGTGATTAATTATGAATTACGTTGGAGACGTATCTTCTGAAAATTTTCACAAGATATTGTGCTTAACTGTTTCATAGTCATAAAGTTTGATAAATGCCGTATAATTGGATAATACTCGGCGGCAAATGTGAAAATGTAACATAAGACATACCGTAGTGAACGCTGGAGTAGACGTTCTTTCATAGATGTTATTCTTTCATGGATGTTATTCCTTCATGGATGTTATTCTTTCATGGATGTTATTCTTTCATGGATGTTATTCTTTCATGGACGTTATTCTTTCACAATTTCTGCAATGCTATTTTTCATCATTAGCATCGTCTGAAAGCGTTTTCCCTTTTCGTAGTGAAATGCCGCACATTACCACAAACTCACTATGCTATTCATTTTTTGTGGTCTTCCTCCAAGTAGGAAACATCTATATTGAAAGATATCGCTGTGTTTGTCATTGGACTAGATTATTATTGCGTAACTAATGATGCCGAAGCACAGACTTGGTCCCCTGGGTCCCAAAGTGTCTGTTTTATTATTATTGCTATCATTAATTTTTCACGCAGGTTTGCAGTCATTTTGGTATATTTCTCGGTTTAACCGTCACATTTACAACTTACGGTATTTGTTAATTAAATTATAAAGCGACTCATCGACATGGATGTCACGTGTTTTCACTCTAACACACTCAATGAGCAGAATTGTGAGAGCTCCAAGACTTGAAACAACGAAATCTGACGGAGTCAAACGCCCTTCCTTCACTTTTGTGGACATGTCATCTGCGTCGTAACTCAGTCTATCTTCCGGGTTTATCCAGCTGATATTCCATAAGGAAGTGTGAAATGAACTTAGTATCCGGGAACAGACCATGAGTTATATTTCACAAACGTATCTCATGACACACTGCTTTTTACGCACTCTTCTGCACTTATTACAGCAGCTTGTTTGTAATGGGTTTAGATTTCATTTCTGTACAATTTACTTGACTCATTGTTTGGAGTTAGTATGCGTTTAAATTGTGCAGGCGCATGTCACCAGCCCCGCAGAGCTTTCGTATAGTTTCAGTGCATTGTGCAATGGTTTCCCTTTTCGACGAACACTATGTAGGGTAATGACTGAACAATTTTTAACAGTTGTTCTTAGCGCCGTGTAGTTGTTCAACTTTCATATCAGTTAATAATAAGCTATTTTTTCTGTTTGAATGAAATATCTGAAAATGAAAGAAACGATTACTTGCTTTTTTATTCCTTCTGTGATGCAGGTGATTTCACGCAAGCGATGATACACCTTATTATGTGGATGTAGAATTAATGTCCACATATGTCAACATTTAAATAAATTGCAGACAAATTGACGAAACGTGGTTTGGACACCATAATGTCGAAACACGGTAAGGTGTCATGCGAAACGACATTGTTTGACATGGTAGGGAATTTATGAACGTTACAAATCAGAGACTATCACGTTCACATCGATAGCAACCGTGTCTGCCAAGATATTCCGAGAGAGCGTTCGCAGGATGCTGCATGTTGTTTTTGACTTTGACGTGGCTAGCTAAAGATACTGAAATAACTAATGGAGTGATCAATGTCCACGATTAACATTCTACCGTAAAACCGGCCTTTTGGATATCACGCTCAGATGTTTACTACACGGCTGACTGGTTAGCCCTATCACATCAACATCTGCATCATACTCCGCAAACTAACAGTGAGTGGCGGAGGGAACTTCTGGTAACAAGTAACTGATCCCCACATCCCCTGCTCCACTTGATTGTCGTTGAGCTTCTGCGTTAGATTTAATTTCTTGAAATTTCACGTCGTGGTCATTTCGCGAGATGTATATGGATAGAAGGAAAATGTTGTCCGATTCTTCCCGGAAAGTGTTCTCTCGAAATTTCCATATTAAACCTCTCTGTGGAGCTCAGTGTCTGTCTTGTAATGTCTGCCACTAGAGTTAGTTGAGCATCTCTGTAACGCTCTCGCGTCGAGTAAACTAACCTGCGACGAAACGTAAATCTATTGGTTCAAATGGCTCTGAGCACTATGGGACTTAACATCTGCGGTCATCAGTCCCCTAGAACTTAGAACTACTTAAACCTAACTAACCTAAGGACAGCACACAACACCCAGCCATCACGAGGCAGGGAAAATCCCTGACCCCGCCGGGAATCGAACCCGGGAACCCGGGCGTGGGAAGCGAGAACGCTACCGCACGACCACGAGATGCGGGCGTAAATATATTCTTGGTAACCTCTCTGTCTCTTCCATCAGTCCTACGTGGTAAGGATCCCAGACTGATGAACAATACTCAAGAATCGACCGAACAAGCGCCTTGTAAGCCACTTTCCTTGTGGATGAGTTAAATTTTCTTAGTGTATTACCTGTGCGCTGAGATTGAGAGATGACCCGTTACGACTTTTTCAAGACCTCTATAGACGCCGTAAGTTCAGTGGGCTACAATTCAGTGCTGACTCATTCCTTACGTGCAACTTGGGTCATAATCGATACTAAATTTACTATAGCGGTCACACGTACGCTAATGAGCCATAACATTATGACCGCTTGCTTATTTGCTTATCGGTCAGGTAATACAGCAGCAAGTTAGTGTGGCATAGATTCGATCAGTACTTGGTAGGTTTCTTGAGATAAGTGGTACGTGGCTTCTACGCACAGGGCACTCAGTTCCTGAAAAATGGGATCTTGTGGTTTGGGGAGTAGAGCTAGTGTTCGATATCGTCCCAGACTGAACTCGGATCAGACGAAGTTGGTGGACAGTACAAGCGCGATTTTAGCTTTTTGACAGTGACAGTTATTCTACCGAAAGGTGCAATCTCCATAAGGGGAAACATCAAGCATGAAGAGATGCAGGTGATCCGCAATACGTTCACGTAGTTCAGAGCAGTCGTGTGCATGCGGTAACAACAGGTCCCATGAAAACTCAGGGCAATGTCCCACATGGCATAATACTGCCACTACTGGTCTTCGTTCATGTTCCGAGCAGCTTTTCGGTTGGATGAAGGCGTAACCGGACAAAACCATCGGCCGGTATGATTCATCCGAGCATGTGACACGTTCCCATTGATCTACAGTCCAATCTTGATGATCACGTGCTCACTGCAACCGTAACAGACGATGACGTAGCATCAACATGGGAACATGCCGCGTGGGATTAGCCGAGCGGTCTAAGGCGCAGCAGTCCCGGCGGAGGTTAGAGTCCTCCCTCGGGCATAGGTGTGTGTGTTCGTCCTTAGGATAATTTAGGTTAAGTAGTGTGTAAGCTTAGGGACTGATGACCTTAGCGGTTAAGTCCCATAAGATTTCACACACACACACACAACATGGGAACATGTAGAGGCCGTCTAGAGCAGAGCACATTGTCTGGTGAACGCTGTGCTGCGAAACACTTTTTTCCATCATTGTACTCCGTCGTCATAACTGCTTCACTCAGCGGGGAAACCTCCTACCCTCAGGTTTTGTGATGACGCATTGACGTCCAGACACTTCGTCGCTAACTCGTGGCTTCGCTGCCTTTCAACCACTTTTCATGGATGTTCACCACAGTAGCTCGCGAACAGCGGACCAGCTTCACCGTTTCCGCGATGCACGTTCGCAAACGCCGGGTCATAACAGTTTGCCGTATGTCATAATCGACAATGTCAGCGGATTTTCCCATATGCGGCCAGTATTGAATAAAGTAAACAGATACACATCTGGGAACTAACATTAATCACCAATGGGATAACTCGTAAAAAATTAAGTCTGTATTGAGGAAGCCAGAGCAGCGTTTAGTGTACTTAGGTATTGAAGAGTCATAGACTCTCAGTATAAACATAAGATTTTATATTACTATATATTACCCATCCTTTTCTATGGAACTGAGATCTGGGCTTCGACCAAGACGACGGGAAAACGACTTGAGACATAAAGATATGGCTGTACAGGAGAACTATAAGAGTGCCCTGGAGAAACAAAATCAGTAAGAGCGACATTCTGCACAAAACGAAGAAACAAAAAAATTCTGCCCTCTAGACGCGCGGTCTGGCGCACTTTGTCACGGTTCACGCGGCTCCCCCCATCAGGGGTTTGAGTCCTCCCTCGTGTGTGTGTGTGTGTGTGTGTGTGTGTGTGTGTGTGTGTGTGTGTGTGTGTGTGTGTTGTCCTTAGCGTAAGTTAGTTTACGTAGGATTAAGTAGTGTGTAAGGCTAGGGACCGATGACCTCAGCAGTTTGGTCCCACTGGAACTTAGGACAAATTCTGCCCTCTAGAAGTAAGGTGGAACGTTTTTGAGACAAACTAGATGACGATGTGCATAAAATTCCGAACAAACACGACATCCTATTTGTTGGGGCTTCCGTAGGGAACGAGAAGTAGTATAAAGAAAACTGTTGGAAACTACCCAGCGCATATCAGCCCTAACCAGAATACCACCAGACTGATATAACTATGCCAAGCCCACATGTTACTGAAATCCACACCCTTTAAAAGCTACCTAAAAAAACAGAAAGCCTGGGTCTCACAAAAACCACACTTACGTGAATTCCAACACGAACACATGGCAATCAAACTGAAGTTCCTTAAAGATATACAAAATGTCAAAGTCCTCAGAGGGGCCAACCTAGATTCCGATCACTGCCTTTCTAAAATACTTGTAAAACTCAAAATGTTCCCCAAAAGCAGAAAATAGGTCAAGGAAGGTAATAAACTCAAAGGTGATTCCCCTCGCAACTGAAAAACTGGGATAAAATAACAGCCCAATAAGTAAATCCGAACAACTAGCTCCCATAACCAAAGCCAAAAAACATGCCCGATGGGCAGAAGAATGTGACAGACTTCTTGAACTAAGAAGAAAAACACGACAACAGTGGCAGTCATAGAAAAAGTAACACCACAGAAAAAATTTCCTAAATGTAAGAATTTTAGTGAGCAAAATCGAAAAATAAATAAGAGTCGAAAAAGACGAACTCTTGTTTCAGATCAACGAAGAATTCATCAAAAAGAACAGAAGGCACTTTTACAAGACTTCTAAACAAAAAAAAGGCAAATACAACACGCCGACTCTACAATTCCAAGACGGAAAGGGAATTATTGCCCTCAACAACATGAATAATTGCAATATTGGCAAAATTTTAGAAACATCCTCAGCTGTGGAGAACCCATAGAAAAATTGGATTTTAAGGCGTCAAGAACAACCAACCCTAACTCTGAACCACCCTCCATCGAGGAGCTACAGACAGTCGCTTCGAATCTCAAAAAAATTGTTAGGGCTTGTGAGAAAACCAAATTACAGCTGAACTTTGGAAAAACGTCAACAAAAATGCCATAGACTCTCTTCAATACACCTTAGAAGAAATCTGGATAATCGAAAGAATCTCAGATGAATGGAAGACGGCCCTCGTCCACCGACTCAATAAGAATAAGTCCAAAACAGACCGCAACTACAGAAGAATCTCCCTGCTAGACGTTACTTACAGCCGGCCGTTGTGGTCTAGCGGTTTTAGGCGCTTCAGTCCGAAACCGCGCTGCTGCTCCGGTCGCAGGTTCGACTCCTGCCTTGGGCATGGATATGTGTGATGTCCTTATGTTAGTTAGGTTTAAGTGGTTCTAAGTCTAGGGAACTGATGACCTCAGATGTTAAGTCCCATAGTGCTCAGAGCCATTTGAAGCATTTGAACGTTACATACAATATGTAACAACGTCTTCGTTATATAGACCTACGTATCGGCAACTCTTGTAAGTAGCCTTCATCAGTGGCGTACTTTAAGTACTTATTATTTACAGTAAAGAAGGCCACTTCGTAACAGTTGCCGAAACGTTGGACTATAAAACACAACGACACGGTCACGTACCGGAAATAGTTTACTGGCGCAATCACAGATGTTTCTCACCTTGTTAACAGCAGTACCGACACTTAGTTGCTATTTTCGTTGTTTGCTCTTTCACGCTGAGAGTAGTTATGGCGCAACGATGCACGTAGGTCCCTATTCTTTCTAGAAATTCCCCGATAGTCTTTGGTGAAAGTGTGATCACAATCGCGAGATTTATTACTCAGGAAATGAGACTTTTGACTCTACACAAAACGTCGCGTATCTGATTGTGCTCGACTGGGGCAAGCACTGCACAGTAATAATTGCACAAACGTCTGTGACCGACAGGGTCGTGTAAACTAATGACCGAAAAGCGCCATTGTGGACCGGAAAGGGGAGCTGTAAACTTTAACGAACTATGACCTGGCCGACTGTAAGAGCGCAGCTGAGATAGACTGGCGAGATGGCGGCAAGAGCCGGGAGGTGGGTGGTCGCTGACGTCGGGCTCGTGGAACGTTTTGTAAGATCAGTGCAGACGCGGGTCCAGGGTTCGCTTCTAGGGGAGGAGGTCACTGGATAACTGTTTGTTACTCTTCCCACCCCGTTCCCCCGGGTTGCTTTTTCTAAGGTGCCATAAGTGCCTATGAAATTAACAATAATAATAATAAAACATAAAATGTTGAATATTATGATAATAAACGGCTTAATAACAAAAAATATATAAACATGTATTGTACTGAATACGGATATGAACTAAATGTTGTATCACATATAATATTCAAAAACTGCCATTCAGAGATGTGGGGTATTACTATATGTCAAATCTGGTGATATTTTAATACCAGCTGAACTTCAGGCCGCACACCTACAAGAACATAAGGAAGGGAGGAAGCCTGGGGTTTAACATCCCGTCAATAAAGAGGCCACTAGAAACGGAACAAGAACTGTTAAGGTATACAGTGTGTTTGATTATTATTTATTATTATTATTATCATTATTATCATTATTATTATATTTTTGTTGTTGTTTTCAGTCCGAAGTCTGGTTTCATGCATCTCTCCACGCTATTCTATCCTGTGCAAGCCTTATCATCTCCGAATATCAGCAACACACCTGTTTTCTTTATTCGTCTCTGGGTCTCCATCTGCACTTATCGCCCACACTTCTCTGCATTACCAAATTGACGATTCCCTGATGTCACGATGTGTCCCATCGACATATCTCTTCTTCTAGTCAGGTTGTGCCACAAATTTTTCTCCCCAGTTAAATGCAGTACCTCCTCATTAGTTACGCGACCTATCATCTGCTCTCCCGCATTCTTCTGTAGCACCACATTTCAAACGCTTCTCTTCTTGTCCGAAGTGCTTATTGTCCACGTTTCACTTTCCTATAAGCCTATTCTCCAGACAAATGCCTATAGAAGAGACTTCCTAACACACATATTTATATTCGATGTTAACAAATTTCTTTTCTTCAGAAGCACGTTTCTTGCTATTGCATCCTCTCTACTTCGACTACAGTATGTTAGCGGTGGTCTCGCGGTTCTATGCTCTCAGTCCGGAGCCGCGCGACCGCTACGGTCGCAGGTTCGAATCCTGCCTCGGGCATGGATGTGTGTGATGTCCTTAGGTTAGTTAGGTTTAAGTGGTTCTAAGTTCTAGGGGACTGATGACGTCAGATGTTAAGTCCCATAGTGCTCAGAGACATTTGAACCGTGTGTATTCCTTCCAGCATCCGGCTTTTCGTTCTTTGCTTAGAACTGGTTTTCCATCTAAGGTCTTGACATTCATACAGCAGCTTCTCTTTTCTCCAAAACCGTCTTTAATGCTCCTGTAGGGGGTATCTATCTTTCCCCTAGTTACATGTCTCAATAGGTTAGCCATTGCTGCTTAGCAAGTTTACTTCATGTCAATCTCATTTATTGGACGTTTGTGTTCCCTTTCGCTTGCTTCATTTGCTGCATTTTCATATTTCATCGTTTCATCAATCACATGTAGTATCTCCTGTGATATTCATGGATTTTTACTTGGCCCTGTCTTTTCACCTATTTGCTTCTCTGCTGCGTTCTCTATATATTTTCTCAAAGATACCCATTCGTCTTCTAATGTACTCCTTTCCCCTGTTTCAGTTAACCGTTGCCAAACGCTCCGTTTAAAACTCTCAACAACCTCTGGTTCTTCAAAGTTATCCAGGTACAGACGAAAAGGACGAAAAGAGGACAATGAAACAAGCAAATAATGCTAGTAAGCATACGTCCGGAAACCAGTGCTTTCCAGGATGTGACTTGTTACGACTAAGTGCATGAAAACGTGAGGACGAAAACATAGCAAGTGCTCCACATGGCCACCGTTCACGTGAGGCCAGGCTGCAGTAAGACTCCTCATTGATACACGTACACGTTGCAAATCAGGGGCGTGTTCCGAATGCATTGACAATCATCCATAATGCGTTCCTAGAGTTCGTCGACAGTATCAACGAAATTTTCAAATATCCCCATAAAAATATCCAACGATTTCAAGGCGGAGGACCTGGAAGGCCATAGTGTTGGTGAGCCACGACCGATGTGTTTAGATAAACGGAATGATGATAAAATTAACTAGAGCAGTTTTCCACTTTTTAATTTACGCCTCACTTGCAGTGTTTCAAAATAAACGTAGCCTGAAACTTTGACAGTATTGTGACATTGACATGAATGAACTTGTGCGTACGCTGTATCATTTGTTCTTGGATCTATATTAGGGTTATTTGCTACTTTCATTGCCCTCTACTCGTCCCTTTCCTTTCTACCTAAAATAGTCTAACAATCTGTATATTTTGCTAAAATGTTAATACTATGATCACCATAACCCCAAAACTGTGTACATTGTCATGAAAAATTTTACTTGTTTTTAGACAGAAAGTAAAATACACCCAAAGACGACAGTGAAACTTCGAGAGGGAGAGAGCGAAGGTTGCTGTACCAGCTGCCATGAGAGGAGGAAGAGGATTGGGAAAATCAAATCACGAATTCTCTGAAGCGAGGCCTGATGTTTTCGTCATGAATTGCAAGTTGCTATAACATACGTGGGTACGCAGGGACGTCAGTAGTTCTGTTATTTACGCCGCTCTGAACGCTGACAGAGGCACATGTGGCGGAATGCTTAGTTTTCCTACAGCACACTTGAGAAAAATGCTGGGTTGATGGGGATTACAATAAAAAGGAACTGTTTTCATCGCTACCAATATGCTGTTAGATATATTTGTCATATCCGTGAGAATCTGTGGTGTCTTGGACAGCATATTCGGTTCGACTGCGTCATGAGGCACAAAGAATTATTTCTTTCTGGAGACTACACGTAAGAAACATTTCAGTTGTGTGTTTCATGCTGTTGAGACACATATAGTTTTCTTGACAATTTTCTTTGCCTCTGAGATATTTCGTGAAATGTTGGGAACGGTAATATAAAAGTAATACACGAATCTTCCTATCTGAAGACAATGTGTGTTGCTATTTTACCTCCTAATATACATATCACAAGACAAACTGGAATACTATTTTGGCAATTCTAGCTGCCAAGAGTAAAAGGAAACTGATATACTTAACGTTTTAAATATTGTCTTCCTTCCTTATTTTTTTTCTGTCCGTCTTTCTCCGTCTACTACTACTACTACTACTACTACTACTACTACGACCACCACCACCACCACCACCACCACCACCACTACTGCGTATTAGTGATAGAGTTCTTTTTATTTACCTTTCCTGACAGTGAAGTACTTCACTTCATCTACTCTGTGGTTCCCAATTTTGGTTTTAATCTGTCATGATCTCGTTTCAACTACTCCTTATAACTTTCATCTTTCTTCTGTTAACTCTGAATCCGTACTGCGTGTACATTAGTGTTCTTCTAGTCAACAGGTCCTTCTTCACTCTTAGTGTTGATAGCAATGGTATCAACTAATCTTACCGGTGATATAGTTTCACCCTGAATTGTAATCCCGCTCCTGACCCGTTCTTTTATTTCCGTAATTGCTTCTTCGATGTATAGATTGAAGAGTAGGGGGCGAGATATTGCACCCTTGTCTTACAATCTTTCTAATTTGAGACCTTAATTCTTGGTCTTCCGTTATTATCTTCTTAGTTCTTGTACCTATCGTGTATGATTCCTGTTTTCTTGAGAATTCCAAACATCTTGGATCATTCTGCTTTGTCAACCGCTTCTTCTTGGGCGACAAATCTTATGAACGTGTCCTGATTTTTCCCCAGTCTTGCTCTCATTATCATGCATAAAATCATAACTGTTTCTCTGGAGCCTCTGCCTTTCCTGAAACAACGCTTGTCGCCATCTAACAGATACGGAATTTTCTTGTTTATTCTTTTCTATATTTTTCTTGCCATACGAGAGCTGTTAAGCTGATAATGCAATAGTTCTCGCATTTATCGGGCTTTGCTTTCTCCTGGATTGCGTACAAGACGTTTGCCCGAATATCTTATAGCGTATAGAATCCACTGAAACTGTATATGATCCATCTTGAATAGTCGTTTGATTGGCACGTCCCTCAGAGCTTTCAGAGATTCCGAAGGAATGTTTTCTGTGACACCTGCCTTCTCTAATCGCAAGTCATCTGCAGGCCTGATAAATTCTAATACTAAAATCATACAGATTTCTTCTTCTATCACTTCACCAAAGTCTTCCTTCTCCACGTAGAGGCCTTCAGTGTACTCTTTCCACCTATCAGCCCTCTGCTCTTCTTTTAACAATGGATTTTCTCTTGCACACTTTATACTGTCGCTTTTGCTTTTTAATCTCAACGAAGGTTGTTTTGACTTTTCTGTACGTCGAATATGAACTTTGAACATTATTCTTGTCCAGTAAGTTATTTGGAAATGGGGAAACAGGAAGGTCTGAAGTAAGAGTTGTCGAAACATGAGCTTGTGGCTTCGAACATCCTTAAGTTCAGTGTGGATCTTACGGCCACGGTAGATAGCATTTTGCATACCATCCAGAATATCATTACAAGGATGGAATTTACTAACTGGAATAATAGTGGAAATAGAATATTGTTCTGAAAGCGTTTACGTCGAAAACTTAGGTGCAATTTTGACATAAGACAAAACCGTTCACTGCATCCCAATTTTTTTAAATTTTGTCCTGATAAAGACCGTCTCAGCTAAAAAAAAAAAAAAAAAAAAAAAATTATTCCAAACATCTCACGTAGGACTTACAATGTGCGAATATTAGAGGACCAATAGTACGTTACTGTCTGTCATTCAATTCTGATTTGAGGGGTACACTGATGTTCCTGGATACCAATCTGTTTCGTATAGAGAGATGGTGTATTGGCTCTGAGCACTATGGGAATTAACATCAGAGGTCATCAGTTCCCTAGGCTTAGAACTATATTATGTGCATGAAATTCCGAAAAAACACGACATCCTATTTGTTGGGGCTTCTGTAGGGAACAAGAAGTAGTACAAAGAAAACTGTTGGAAACTACCCAGCGAGTAGCAGCCCCAACCAGAGGCAGGAGTCGAACCTGCGACCGGAGCAGCAGCGCGGTTTCGGACTGAAGCGCCTAAAACCGCTTGACCACAACGGCCGGCTGTAAGTAACGTCTAGCAGGGAGATTCTTCTGTAGTTGCGGTCTGTTTTGGACTTATTCTTATTGAGTCGGTGGACGAGGGCCGTCTTCCATTCATCTGAGATTCTTTCGATTATCCAGATTTCTTCTAAGATGTTTTGAAGAGAGTCTATGGCATTTTTGTTGACTTTTCCAAAGTTCAGCTGTAATTTGGTTTTCTCACGAGCACTAACAATTTTTTGAGATTCGAAGCGACTGTCTGTAGCTCCTCGATGGAGGGTGGTTCAGAGTTAGGGTTGGTTGTGCTTGACGCCTTAAAATCCAATTTTTCTATGGGTTCTCCACAGCTGAGGATGTTTCTAAAATTTTGCCAATATTGCAAATATTCATGTTGTTGAGGGCAATAATTCCATTTCTGTCTTGGAATTGTAGAGTCGGCGTGTTGTGTTTGCCTTTTTTTTTGTTTAGAAGTCTTGTAAAAGTGCCTTCTGTTCTTTTTGATGAATTCTTCGTTGATCTGAAACAAGGGTTCGCCTTTTTCGACTCATTTCTTTTTAGATTTTGCTCACTAAAATTCTTACATTTAGGAAATCTTTTCTGTTGTGTTAGTTTTTCAATGACTGCCACTGTTGTGTTTTTCGTCTTAGTTCAAGGAGTCTGTCACATTCTTCTGTCCATCGGGCATGTTTTTTGGCTTTGGTTATGGGAGCTAGTTGTTCGGATTTACTTATTGGGCTGTTATTTTATCCCAGTTTTTCAGTTGCGAGGGGAATCACCTTTGAGTTTATTACCTTTTCTTGACCTATTTTCTGCTTTTGGGGAACATTTTGAGTTTTACAAGTATTTTAGAAAGGCAGTGATCGGAATCTAGGTTGGCCCCTCTGAGGACTTTGACATTTTGTATATCTTTAAGGAACTTCAGTTTGATTGCCATGTGTTCGTGTTGGAATTCACGTAAGTGTGGTTTTTGTGAGACCCAGGCTTTCTGTTTTTTTAGGTAGCTTTTAAAGGGTGTGGATTTCAGTAACATGTGGGCTTGGCATAGTTATATCAGTCTGGTGGTATTCTGGTTAGGGCTGATATGCACTGGGTAGTTTCCAACAGTTTTCTTTGTACTTCTTCTCGTTCCCTACGGAAGCCCCAACAAATAGGATGTCGTGTTTGTTCGGAATTTTATGCACATCGTCATCTAGTTTGTCTCAAAAACGTTCCACCTTACTTCTAGAGTGCAGAATTTGTCCTAAGTTCCAGTGGGACCAAACTGCTGAGGTCATCGGTCCGTAGCGGTCGCGCGGTTCCAGACAGTAGTGCCTAGAACCGCTCCACCACTTTGGCCGGCGATTGTGTATTCTCGGAACAATGTGGAACCACTAATGAATGTAATTCAGTATAAAAAGCGTTCAATTTTCATTGCTTTTGGAACGGTGCTATTAAGATACGTTGCAATATCGGATGTAAGTGGCGTGTAGCAACAAGGAATTGTGTGCCTACACGGAAACATAAAAATTCCAGGGGAAGTACAAATTAAGGAAATGGAAGTCAGTACTTGTGATAGCGGAAAGAAATTTCTCGCAGGAAATATATCCTGCAAAGTGCCGTGTAGAGTTGAGATGGCGGAGGGGGAGAAGTATAGTTACAGAAAGAATAAAGTTGCCCATTGCGACATAAGCTCGCAACGGTACTCTGGTTGGGCTGCGGGAGTACGCAAGAGAAATTGCAGGAAGCGCTTGCAGGGGTGACGAGTAAAAGGAAATGCGGCTATGATTCAGAGCGAGGTGGTTTCCCGCCTTTCGCCTGGAACTTCTTGCCAGCAGCTAACAACTGCTTTGTAAATTCACGCCCCACGTTGGGGTACGGGTGTCATCGCTGCTGATATCTTGACACTCATCATCCTAGGTAGCGGCAGCGGCAGTTGCCCACCGCATAACATTTAACAGCAGCCAGCTGTAGTAGAAGGTACAGCTCTCACGATCTTAGCCATTATTTTGAAAGAAAAGTGTGTGTACAGCTTCGTAGCGTGAAAAAGTATTTGTTTTCGCATTCATTGTTTTGTGTTCGCCATGCAGGAGCTCCTCAAGGTATATCTTCTATGGAATAAACAAACGGTCATAAAAGCTGCCGTGCGACAGCGGTATCTTCTGCAACAGAAGGTTGTCCTTGGATGCAAGCTGCCAGTTTGCTGTTGTCTTTCGATCACCTGTTACAGTTACACAGTTATCAATGTCCCACCCAACAACCCCACCCCAGGCATTTTAACACAGGATTTCTTACGAAGTCACAGAAAAGAATGGCTATTTCAGACAACAGGAAACAATATGTAGCGAAGAATATCTGCAAAAACCGTCCAGTGGGTCATCTTGTAGAAGACTGCTGCAGCTTTGACAGAATGATGGTGTTTCTTTATAACTTCCTACTCTTATAGAATTAAGCGGCTTGATGTTTGCTATTGTTCGTGGTGGTAGTGGTGGGGGAAGTGAGGGGGTGAAACATAGTGCCAATACAGCACGTGAAATGTATTCGCATTTGCGAATATGGACAACCGTCAGCTGTATAACGGAATGACGACTATGAAAATTTCCGCGAAGGAACAATGCTTCGTAATTTGGAATAACACAGGCACTGCAATATCGTAATTACCTGCCTACACCAGACAAGCGATTTAGAAGTCAACTGTCTCTCCTGATTTCCAAGTAAAATGTCTGCCCTGTACCTGAACGTACACAGTGTATGACGAGCACAGGTTGTAGACACATGGTTGACGACGTATGAAAGTTTGCCTCTGGCCGTGCGCCGTGCTCGGATAGCCAAATGGTAAGGCGACCGCTCGCGGTAAGCGGGGTATCCAGGTTCGAGTCCCCGTCCGGCACAGAGTTTCATTGTCATTCCATGATGCCGGTGACGGTGGTCCATATCCGCAATTGCGAATACATTTAATGTATTTCATGACGGCTGTTGTCGCTGCAAGCGTGTCCGAAGGACCATTACATTGTAATTCGGAATGACACAGGCATTGCAATACCGTACCATGCCAATAAATAGCCTGTACCTACGGAATGGCAAAAATTTACCCCAACGGCCCATGGAGCGAACTTATTACTGTTAACTGTCACATGCCATCATTCTCAGGCAATGCAAAGAGATTTGCGATCTTGTACAGGACAGCGGCACACATGAGCTAGGAGTCAAAATATTCGTACTCCTTACTGTCCGAACATCGGTGATGAAAATTTCGTCTACCACCAGATTTCAAACAAGCTACATCTGGAAAGCGCGCCATTGCTCTAACATGAGTTAGGTACGACGATAACAGTTATGATGGTCATAGTCATAATAATGTCAAAAACCTATTAGAAAATGTAAAACACTCATTAGAACAAATAAAGCATCGATCACAAAGTATAAAACATTGGTCACATTTCAACACTAGATACCCCATGTAAGCAGTGATTACCCTCTCTCCCAGCCTTTTCAGATTTTCACCTGACAGCAGCTATACAGGGTGGTCAGAAACAATATGGTAAGCTTGTAAGCGTAGGTTGTACTCTGAAATAATTGTTCAGAAAAAAAATTCGGTACGTTGCACTGTTTCCGAGTTATTGAGCACTGGCGGCACCCAATAACGCTCTGGCGCGTTCAAATTGACGCGGCCCGCTAGATGGTGTCGCCAAACGTGTTCTTCGTTTGTTTTCCTAAATCCGAACAAGAGAGCAATAGAAAAATTGGGTCGGTAGGAAGAATAGAAGCCAAGGTAAAGGCTCAGCAGTTCCGTGCGTTATCATATATGCTAAGAGAACAGCTGACAATAATTGCATCTAGCAGGTCACTTGAATTTGCGCGTTCAACGGCCTGATTGGCTAACATCAATGCCATTTAGCTCGGAAACGGCGCAACTCATCGAATTTTATCTTTAGAATTAATTCTCACCATAACCTACACTACAACACCCTAACTAGCTTTTCAAACTCTTTCCGACCACCCTGTAAAACGATACGGTACAGTCACTTACCACATCCACGCTATGCCCGTATACATGCGATACACATATGCTGGAGAAAGGCTACAGCAAACAACCTACATCACAATCGTACAGCACGGACATTAGGGATGTCGCGTATTAGCCTATTAAGTAACTCATACAGTGAATCGTTCAGCGGATAGAGTACTGGTCCCATTCACACTTTCAAGTGACATACACTAAGGAAAAGGATTGAATAGGTTTACATGCTCGAACCACGTCAAATCGCTAACAATTCTTAATAGACGCTGGGCGTATCCAATCGAGAGATACGAAGAAGTGATGTTGGCGCACAGCCGGCAACCAGATCGTTAGAGAGGGAACGAAAGCCAAACTGAAGGAGGGCGACGGTGTCCATATCCAAGAAACGATCCCAGAAGTCCCCTGAAGCAGTTCTGGGGAAACAACAGTGAATCTAATAATAAACGCGCGGAGAAACGAAGCCCTCTCCTCCTGAATACTAATATAAATACGAGGCCGTGTTGATAAATAAGCCTTTCGAATTTTTTATGTGAAAACTATTAAAGCATTTTAAATAAAACGAACTTTTTTAACATTCTACATCTTTATTCTTCATGTCTACATAATTATTTCTCAACATAGTCACCGTGGCGACAACCACATTTATCTTAACGAGAGACGGTTTTGTTGATACCGTCATTGTAGAATGTTCGACTTTGTTGAGAGAGCCACAATCTCACCTCTACTTGCACGGCTTAAACACTATCAAAGTGAAGTCCTCGAAGGTGACCTTAAGTTTTGGAAGCAGTTGAAAATCGGATGGGGCCAATTCGGAACTGTATGGAGGATGAGAAATTACAGCGAACCAAGGCGTCGGTTTGCTGCAAATGTCGCAGCGCTCGTGATTTTTCTGGCGTTGTCATACTAAACGGGAGCGTGCTCCATGTGTCGACGAAGGCTTCGAATCCGTGATTTGTTTTCTGAGCCGCTTCTCACGCACCACCCTAGTGAAGCTACGCACAGCCATGTTACACGCTACAATTCGCAGCGCCCTAGCGGCAGAGGGCTTCAAGCTGCGTCAGAGAAGCGGGAAAGTCTAACAAGTAATATTTGCACGACATGTCTTTCGTCAACCGATATACTGAGAAAAGAATAAAAAATTAGGAGGCATTACTTTTCAGCTCGCCCTCGTATATGAGGGGTGTCCCATATTTTTTACACTTTATTTCTTCCCGTACGCAGCGGATTATCCATACTTGCCCCCTTTAATTTCTGAAGGCTTTCCTCGAATCACTTTTCTGAAGTCCGTTGCGACCACCGTAGGACAGTTTCCTTGAAGCCTGATGACGTTCGCACAAAGGTTTCTTCGTAACTCCGAATTGGTGGTACTTAGATTGGACCAAGTCAGGAGAGTACGGTGGGCGTGGCAGTATCTGGAACACCATTTCAGACATGTCAACCATTGTTTTCCCACTCATACGGGGACGATTGTTGTCGTGTTGCAAGACCATTTTTCGTGCCAGTGCACACTCTCCACACACTGCCGCCAATCGCCTTCGATTATCTGTCCACCTCCATATCTGAATGGTGGCTTCCTGCCCGTCTTCAACACGCACTCTCTTGGATATCCTTTTGCCAGCTTCTTTCCAACCATCGATCGACATAGCACATAAATTCTCGTTATTGTACCGTGTCGTAAATTATTTTCTCGCAGTCCGCTACTTTCGGAGTGATCTCATGGCCATCCGCCCTCGCCATGCGAAGAACTTTTTTCATTTGTTTACATAGTTCGCCCCCTCGCAAACCTATGGAGGACGTACAGCACCCGTAAGTCAACTGTGCGGGAGAGGGGGGGGGGGGGGGAGGGGGGGCGGGAACGGTTTGGCGTTGGTTTAGGTGTAGTTAGGATGGCAACACCTGAAGAGGAAGCAGTTTATTTTTGTTTGTTAGGATCGCAACTGGCGGCGTCTCGTAGGGCTAGTACTGCTGTTTATGGTTTTTTTTAGGTACCCTTAATACACCAAAAAGTGTAACGTATAGAGGCACCGTGTTTCAGAGCAGAGATGGGATCGGTACAGAGATGGAGTCCTGTTGTGTCTATTTTTGTGTCTCCATCTTCGCATTTTCGAAAATATTGAGAGATTTTGTAGGAAAAAAGTCGGTAGAGTACTTGACAACGAAAGGGAAAAAAGAAAAGTGGTCTTCACGCAGTGCGGCAGAATGCCATGCTAGGAGCCCAGGTTCGATTGCTACCAGGGTTGGAGAGTTTCTCCGCTCGGAGACTAGGTGCTGTCTTAAGCATCATTTCATCCTCATCGACACGTAAGTTGCGGAAGTGGCGTCAACTAAAGAAAGTTGTACTAGGAGCCCGGGCTCCCCGCAGGTTGGGCTACCGGCCAATCTACAAGCATTATCGTTATCCGCATGTTTACACCCTCATTCAAAATGGCTCTGAGCACTATGCGACTTAACATCTGAGGTCATCAGTCCCCTAGAACTTAGAACTACTTAAACCTAACTAACCTAAGGACATCACACACATCCATGCCCGAGGCAGGATTCGAACCTGGGACTGTAGCAGTCGCGCGGTTCCAGACTGAAGCGCCTATAACCGCTTGGCGACAGCGTCCGGCATACCCTCGTTCCACAGAAACCACATCGTCCTTGATGATCACACTTCATGTTGTCGGCTTGCGGGATGACAGCAGCTGGGAAAGTGGGTTGTACTGTGCATCTCTAGTGATTGTCCTGCCAATTAGTCCAGAGTGTTAAGTTATTGTAAAGATCAGTCTAATGACGCAACATGATGACTGGAAGAAAATTAAGTGTAAACTAACTTGGAACACTCCTCGTATGAACGAAACCTTTCCGTTTCATATTTTTTGCTTAGGATCGTTCTTGTCCTTTCACCGGCCAAAGAAATGGAGAGTGAGCGATAGTGTTTGCCACTGGGACGCGCAGCAGTGCGCGGCGAGTCCATCTAAGGCGGTCCTGTGTTCCATATACGGCCAGGCCAGCCACGGTCCAGGAGCCGCGGCAGCTGTGGCTGCAAGCGAGCCGTGGCGTGATAGCGCAGATAGCGGCCTGGTATCGAGAGACGCGGCCTCTGTGTGTCTCCACCAGCTGTTCACTCACGCCACAGCTCCCCTCCCTTCGTAGCCTGACTCTCATTCACTTCCCTGTAACATCCAGACAGCGCTGTTGTTGTCTCGGTCAACGACCCTTTTGTTCGTCTCACAGGAGGCAAGAAAGGGAACGTGGTCATGGGGCTGGTGGAGTTCTGTGACGTCACAATACGAAATTTCACGTTGCAGGGGTGTTCCCAAGCCCGAGAGATAGAATCAGACACATCAGACGTTTTCTTCGTAGAAAAGACGCGGCCAATGAAGTGCACGATTGCTTTCTACGTCTTAGGCAGGAGAGACAACATGTCGGTTTAATCTTTTGCAACTGAAACCAATATTTGGTGGTTTTTATATTGTAACTAGCTTGTTGTGGACATATGCTTTCCAAGGCGCCGGGACATTGAGGGCATCTCCATAACCCGTCATTTGTGGTAATACACTGACGGATAAATGATGGCAACACCAAGGAGGAGTTGTGCAACATAAACGAAAGTTGGTAGGCGTGATTCTACATCTGAGAGATGATGTCAATTCGAGTTTCGCACCAGTCGCGTAAGATGGAGCTAGTAGCACCATTATAAAGATGCAAATCAGGTTTGCTTTAAGTAACGGTCTTGAGCGTTACTTACTTTCGAGATTGGACGTGGTGAGTTGATGTTAGCGAATAATGCGTTTAAGGCGACAAAGACGCCATTATCACCCCCTCATTGAGTTTCGACGAGGTCGATTGACAGTCTTACTACAAGCTTGATGTTCCTTCTGCGATATTGCAGAAAGACTTGGCAGGAATGTAGTCATTGTACACGCCTGCTGGCAACGGTGGTCACGACTATGTACGATCGCAAGGAGACCGGGCTCCGGATGGCCACGTGGCATTACCGAGAGGGAAGACCTCCGTGTTCGGCGTATGACTCTGGTGCATCGTACTGCATCTGCAGCAGCAATTTGAGTAGCAGTTGGCACCACACTGGCACAATGAACTGCTGGAAACCGAGCCAGACGCCCTGCAGTCTGCATTCCGCTAACCCCCAACCTCCGCCATTTGCGACTTTAGTAGTGTCAAGCGACAGCTCATAGGAGGGCAGGGTGGAGGTCTGTTGTGTTCTCCGATGAAAACTGGTTCTGCCTCGGTGCCAGTGATGACCCTGTGTTGGTTAGGAGGCCAGTCGCCGGCAGTTGTGGCCGAGCGGTTCTAGGCGTTTCAGTCTGGAACCGCGCGACCGCTACGGTCGCAGGTTCGAATCCTGCCTCGGGCATGGTTGTGTGTGATGTCCTTAGGTTAGTTAGGTTTAAATAGTTCTAAGTTCTAGGGGACTGATGACCTCAGGTGTTAATGTCCCATAGTGCTCAGAGCCATTTGAAGGAGGCCAGTTGATGGTTTGCCACCAACACGTCTGCTTGCTCGACATACTGGATTTATGGTCTGTGGTGTGATTTCCTGTGATAGCAGGAGCACTCTCGTGGTTATCCCACGCACCATAACTGCAAATTTGTACGTCAATCTGGTGATTCGACCTGTTGTGCTGCCATTCATGAGCAGCATTCCAGGGAATATTTTCCAACGGATAACGCTGGCCTACATACAGCTGTTGTAACCCAACATGCTCTACGGAGTGTCGGCATGTTGCCTTGGCCTGTTCAGTCAACAGATCAGTCTCCAGTCGAACACATGTGGCTCGTCATCGGACGAAGACTCCAGTGTCGTCCACAACCAGCGTTAACTGTCCCTTTACTGACTGACCAAGTGCAACAGGCGAACTCAACTCTCACAAACTGACATACTGCACCTGTACAACAGAATGCATGCACGTCTGCGTGCTTGCAGGCAACATTCTGGCGGTTACGCCGGTTGTTAATGTGCCAGCACTTCACATTTGCATTGGCTTATGTCGCGCTTTCATTAACCTGCGAAACTGCAATCTTAATCAGTTAAATATGTTACCAGGAGAAATGTATTCCGAAACTTTCATTTACGTTAATTAGTTTCTGGTGTCACGATTTTTTTCCGTCAGTGTATTTGTCACAATAAAATGAAGGGAAACGTCATAAAGCTTTTCGTGCTATAGAAGTATACCGTTTCAAGTGAACTAATAACAGAAACGAGATGTTTTCTGTAGTATTTGTAATAAATCTCGGTTAATATCGGCATTGAATCTTCAGAACAATATAAGATCTACCACACAACTACACTCCTGGAAATGGAAAAAAGAACACATTGACACCGGCGTGTCAGACCCACCATACTTGCTCCGGACACTGCGAGAGGGCTGTACAAGCAATGATCACACGCACGGCACAGCGGACACACCAGGAACCGCGGTGTTGGCCGTCGAATGGCGCTAGCTGCGCAGCATTTGTGCACCGCTGCCGTCAGTGTCAGCCAGTTTGCCGTGGCATACGGAGCTCCATCGCAGTCTTTAACACTGGTAGCAACCGCGACAGAGTGGACGTGAACCGTATGTGCAGTTGACGGACTTTGAGCGAGGGCGTATAGTGGGCATGCGGGAGGCCGGGTGGACGTACCGCCGAATTGCTCAACACGTGGGGCGTGAGGTCTCCACAGTACATCGATGTTGTCGCCAGTGGTCGGCGGAAGGTGCACGTGCCCGTCGACCTGGGACCGGACCGCAGCGACGCACGGATGCACGCCAAGACCGTAGGATCCTACGCAGTGCCGTAGGGGACCGCACCGCCACTTCCCTGCAAATTAGGGACACTGTTGCTCCTGGGGTATCGGCGAGGACCATTCGCAACCGTCTCCATGAAGCTGGGCTACGGTCCCGCACACCGTTAGGCCGTCTTCCGCTCACGCCCCAACATCGTGCAGCCCGCCTCCAGTGGTGTCGCGACAGGCGTGAATGGAGGGACGAATGGAGACGTGTCGTCTTCAGCGATGAGAGTCGCTTCTGCCTTGGTGCCAATGATGGTCGCATGCGTGTTTGGCGCCGTGCAGGTGAGCGCCACAATCAGGACTGCATACGACCGAGGCACACAGGGCCAACACCCGGCATCATGGTGTGGGGATCGATCTCCTACACTGGCCGTACACCACTGGTGATCGTCGAGGGGACACTGAATAGTGCACGGTACATCGAAACCGTCATCGAACCCATCGTTCTACCATTCCTAGACCGGCAAGGGAACTTGCTGTTCCAACAGGACAATGCACGTCCGCATGTATCCCGTGCCACCCAACGTGCTCTAGAAGGTGTACGTCAACTACCCTGGCCAGCAAGATCTCCGGATCTGTCCCCCATTGAGCATGTTTGGGACTGGATGAAGCGTCGTCTCACGCGGTCTGCACGTCCAGCACGAACGCTGGTCCAACTGAGGCGCCAGGTGGAAATGGCATGGCAAGCCGTTCCACAGGACTACATCCAGCATCTCTACGATCGTCTCCATGGGAGAATAGCAGCCTGCATTGCTGCGAAAGGTGGATATACACTGTACTAGTGCCGACATTGTGCATGCTCTGTTGCCTGTGTCTATGTGCCTGTGGTTCTGTCAGTGTGATCATGTGATGTATCTGACCCCAGGAATGTGTCAATAAAGTTTCCCCTTCCTGGGACAATGAATTCACCGTGTTCTTATTTCAATTTCCAGGAGTGTACATACACTGTCCAGTCACGTTAATGTGACCACCTGTCAAAATACTGAATAACCGCCTTTTTCAGCGCGGACGGCTGCGAGAGTGCAATGAGAGAGTCACTGAGATTCTGGAAGGTACCGACAGGGATGTGGAACCAATCCGACACTAGTGTTGCGGCGAGCTGCGATAGGTTTCTCAGTCGAGGATCCATGGCGCATACAGCCCGATCGAAGTGGTCCCGCAGATTCTCGATTGGCTTTAAATCTGCGGAGTTTGATGGCTACTCATCCTGGTGCTCTTCCAACCACACACAATCACCGCGAGGTGTGTGACGAGTAGCATTCTCCTGCTATTAGATGCTATTGTGCTGAGAAACAGACTGCATGTAGATGTGGACATGGTCATAAAGGATAGATGTGTACTTGGTTGTTGGTCCATTCTGCCTTCCAGAATGACGTGATCACCCAGGGAAAGGCACAAAAACATTACCCGGAACACAATGCTCCCTTCACCTTCCTAACCCTTCCAACGATTGTTGCTTTCAAACGCTTCACGCTGTACACGCCAACGCCCATGTGTCCGGTGGAGTACTAGACGTGGTTGAGCTGAAAAGGCCACCTGCCGCCACTCAATGGACGTCCAGTTGCTGTACTTGCGTGTTAATTCCAGCCTTCGTAGCCGATATACACAAGTTAGCATGGGTGCATGAAGCAGGCGCCTATTACGGAGGCCCACACTCAGCAACGTTCGTTGAGGAGACGCTGTTGGCAGCCCTTGGTTCGCCTGGGCGATTAGTTGCTCAACAATTGGACGTCGATTCGCCCGTATATACGTTTGCAGCCGCCGTTCACCTCTGTCTTCCATGGCCCGTGGTGTATCACAGTTCCTTAACGCCCATTTTGGGTAGCACAATTTTACCATTGTCGGTATACTTTAATCACAGCTGCACGCGAACAGAATGAGATTTTCACTCTGCAGCGGAGTGTGCGCTGATATGAAACTTCCTGGCAGATTAAAACTGTGTGCCCGACCGAGACTCTAACTCGGGACCTTTGCCTTTCGCGGGCAAGTGCTCTACCATCTGAGCTACCCAAGCACGACTCACGACCCGTCATCACAGCTTCATTTCTGCCAGTACCTCGTCTCCCAACTTCAGAGAAGCTCTTCGGTTCGCAGGAGACCTTCTGTGAAGTTTGGAAGGTAGGAGACGAGGTACTGGCAGAAATGAAGCTGTGAGGACGGGTCGTGAGTCGCGCTTGGATAGCTCAGATGGTAGAGCACATAATTTTAATTTGCCAGGAAGTTTGTACGCGAACAGTTTAAAAACTTCAGTTTCGGAAATGCTTCAACCCTTGCCCCGAAAGCCCTTTTGGGCGCCAGATAAATCGGTTCCTTTCCGCGTTACGACAAGACTGTTTTGTGTGTTCCCCAACGCTGTTTATATAACCTCCACTGTTAGTGGTGCCACTTGCCATCTGCGAGTCCTTATTGCACGTTGACGTCGAACATAGGTTGTGGTTACATTGAAGTGACTGGAGCGTGTATAATAACTTCTGTCAACTATAGGGTGGTGAATGGAGGTGTATAATAACCTATGTCAGTTGTAGAGTGGTGAATGCAAGTGCAGTTCATGTTCAGAAAGGCTGATATGCTTTGAAAAAATATTTTGTTGTTGACCTACATGTTATCTAAAAAATTTCTTAGACTTTCTTATTCATTTACTAGACGAATGTTCTGGAATATGAGATGCTGTTAATAAAAGCACTCTTTGATCAAGCGCCGCTCTGTTACATTTCGCGATTGTGCCAGGGAACTAGGACCAGTGAATTAAATTACTGCAGATTACATCGCTGGCTGATCTCTCACCATTGAGTACAGTCCATTCTCCAGACATAATAACATGACTAAGATGTGAGCAAGGAAGCAAACGTGCGTTTGGGTAGATGCAAAGAGGAGGAGTGCATGGGTATAGTGTAAAAACACAGTTAACAGTGCGCTTTCTCGAGTATTTTCAGAAGTGCTTTGGTCCTGAGTTGAAGATTTGAAAAGAATGCAAAGGCAATTTTTAAATATGCTTAACAATTCATTGTATAGTCCATCAACATGTCTACAGTCTTCATCGCAGATTTTCTCTGTTAACCTTCCATGAACTCTAACAGATAACATAGCCATTTCAAGCTTCCATTTTCATAAACAAACTTCGACATTTGAGTGCCAGATATACACAATTGCCGCTGGACAGCGCTTTGGCCGCAAATCGTGTTGCGGAGCACGTTCCCTGAGATGAGATGTTCTAAGCTCGTTTCTGGGCGTGCACCAACCATGCTGAAATCCACATTTGACGTGCCTCACGACGTTGAAGTTCACAACTACTGTCGCTTGCTGTCTATCCTCTATATTACATATAGCTCCCGCACCCTGCATTATCAAAGATCACCACTACGCAGTATGCGATCGAAAGTATCTGGACAACTGCCTACGTGATGCGTATCTGACATCTGGACATAACACGAGGCGGATCCGCCACTGTAAAAGGAGGCTGGGATTTTATGTTGTTGGTAGAGAAATAGTGACAGCAGAATGGGTTGGCCAGGAGAATGCAGTGACTTTGAACATGAATTAGGCATGTGATGTTGCAGGCTTTCAAATTAAAAAAATGAGTGTTGTTGGTGTGATGGCCCTCAACTACGCACCCTCTGACTCAGAGTTGAAATATTAAAAGTATTGGCTGGTTTCGTTGTTTTAGGGGCTGGGATACGTAGATGCCGCATTACAAGCCAACTACTACTGAGTCTACAGTATAAAATATGAATACACACATGGATCGAATGGTCAAATGTTCCTATCAGTCGGCAATTGCGAATTATGAACGTAATATAGACGTTTATAAATGAAAGATAACAATTAAATAAAATCTGCAGGTACTATCTTAACGACTTTAAATGATGAGTACAATAGTAGAAGTACTTTTGAGAATGTGGTATATTTCTGCAAAACACTTACTGGTGTCGATGGTCCAGCAATTAAAAAAAATATATATAAGTTGAATAACAGGGAAACAATAGACTCCTACTTCACGTAATTAGTTATGAACAACTACATAGCTTCCGGCCGCTGGTGGCCGAGTGGTTCTAGGCGCTTCAGTCTGGAACCGTGCGACCGCTACGGTCGCAGGTTCGAATCCTGCCTCGGGCATGGATGTGTGTGATGTCCTTAGGTTAGTTAGGTTAAGTAGTTCTAAGTTCTAGGGGACTGATGAGCTAAGATGTTAAGTCCCATAGTGCTCAGAGCCATTTGAACCAACTACATAGCTCACGAGATATTCGCTTCTGGACGCATACTAAGTCTTCACTGCAGAAGCCACAGAAATCTCACAAGAGCACAAGTGAGCACAATCAAATATTTCTATTCTCGCGACCAAGCGCATACTGCTCCACTCCAAGTCTTTCCTGCGACTGTCCAACGTACCTCCTCGTCCAGCACTCCACTGTCCTCTCTGGAGACGATGCTTCCCTCCAGCCTCCATACGTCGCTCTTAGTAACGAGCGCTGTGACTGGCTAGAGCACTCCCTACATGTTTCCAAGCCAATGTACACTCATAAACATATTAAAACACATACGAAATACTGGATTTACGTTTAAGTAACTCGAAATTAAATAAATATTTCTACGGCTGGACCATAAACACGCTCTAACACACAAGACATAAACAAATTAAATAAACATATATCAAAGGAATGGCAACAAAAGGTAGACCAGTAGCCTAATGTCTCTGTGCTTTCTAAAATGCAGTAAATATTCAATCAATTTCTACATGAATAGTATATATCGGATGTAACAAAGACATAGGTGAATAATTATATTTATAAGCATGCTGCTACCGTTTTTTCGTGTCATTGTGGAGCACTTATGGCCTGACGCGATTAGTAGTAATCGGCCACTTTGACCTCCTATAATTCATGTACTATTAAAGTTACATGCCTGTAATTCATACCAATTTAGGTTTGCACTAATAGCTTTCTAAAGAGACGTGGATCGACGAAATTGGATGAAGCATTTGGATTTTGAAATTCGTTGCTGGGTGTTACTTGTATAATTTACAATCAGATACTAAACTATAAACTCATAAAGATATTGAAAATATGATTGCACCATCAGATTCGTCGTGCAAATAATGGTAATGTACATGTTTCTTCTTGAGGTATCGTGATTCATCTGGCTATTATTAATTTCTATACAAAATGTGAAATATCTGCCATTAGGGTTTCACAAAGTCGGACATCTTTGGCACTCCGGCGTGTCTCCCTCATCGACACAGCGTCACCATGGAATTCCCAGCCACGCGGCTGGACCCTTCTTGCTTCGGCCAACTCCGGGCGCCACGTGGTCGGCCAGTCTTGCAGCCCGTGCCCGCCGAGCGGCCCGTGCGGCTACGCCAACTCCGAACTTAGAATCTTTTCAGGGCGCCACAATTCGTCTGTTACCTCACAATGTCACCTGAATAGCGAATCTAACAGCAACATTTCAACCCTTCTAAAGCTTCCCAAGTGATGTGATTCTGAAATACAATCGAGAAAGAACAACCACAGCTAACCCAAGACCAGGTAGACCTCATGTAATGACGGACTGGGACCGCCGAGCTGTGTTGAGGGTGGTTGTAAAAAAAATAACATGAAATCAGCAGGAGGCGGCACTCATGAGTGCCAAGGTGCTACGTGCAGTCCAGGTGGCACAGTTTTCGTAGAGAGTTAAAAAGAATTGATTGCGGCGGCTGTGCAGATCTTCGCCACACCTTTCTGTGCTGTGCCGCGCTTGAGGTGGTGTAAAGAGCGAAGCCACTCGACACTGGAGCAATATGGAGTGACGGGTCACGCTGTACCCTGTGGCAATTCGGAGGAAGAGATTGAGTCAATCAATGTGTAAGCCAACAGTGAAGTGCGCAGGAATTTTATTACATTATAGCGATGTTTTAGTGGTTAGGAATATGC
The DNA here is from genome assembly GCF_021461395.2 of Schistocerca americana. Classification (NCBI taxonomy): domain Eukaryota; kingdom Metazoa; phylum Arthropoda; class Insecta; order Orthoptera; family Acrididae; genus Schistocerca; species Schistocerca americana. The sequence goes on from NC_060121.1 coordinate 607,566,796, forward strand.
TAAATCCGAAGGGATGTGAACACGTTTTACATCATTGTGTCCAGTGGACGAACAGTTCAGATAATCTGATAATTACACTATGTTATACGTGACATCACACACGTGCATGAAAATAAGGTCGAAATTAGCTAATCACACAATTTAAATAAAGTACGCTTACATTACAGACTACAACGGATCAATTTTTTCTTTATAAATAAGGAAATAGGTGTAAATGATCTGAGAAATAAAGATACCAGGTAAAAAGATGAAATATTATGGAGTACAAGGGAAGAGCATATGCGAAGAAATCAAAATTGTCGAGACGGTCTCTAGTTGGCTGAGAGTGTAGCAGCATTGCAGTGTATATTGACATCAAACAGCACGTGTAACGCAATGGTTTGTGGACAATAACATTCCTGGAGTGGACTGGTCTGGCCAGAGTCCAGAGCTAAACCCAGTGGAATCCGTTTCAGATGAATTAGTGTCGACTTCGCTCCAGATGCCAGTGTCCAAAATCACTACCTTCTCTGCCTTCTTCTCTTCAGGGAGAATGGGATGTCATTCCTGCACACATACAGATACCTCATTGAAAGTATCTTCAATAGAGTACAAGCCGTCATAAAGGCGAAAGGTGCACAGCCAGTATAAATGGTAACCAACATCACTTGTCACATGCTGGTAACTGCACTCGAAGTACCGCTGCTGCAATTGTCAAGCTGCCGTACTTACTGTTACCAATATGTGACATGTGATGTTGTAACGTTTTTGATGTGAATTCAGTCCTTTTTCCATTACCGAATATGACGTCTTGTTTTCTTCGTGTAATGTAAGAGAATCTGATAATTACACTATACGTGACATCACACACATGCTTGAAAATACGGTCGAAATTAGCTAATCACACAATTTAAATAAAGTACGCTTACATTAAACACTACAACGGATCTTTTTTTCTTGGTAAATAAGGAAGTAGGTGTGAAATGATCTGAGAGATGAGAAGAGACAAGGTAAAAATATGAAATATTATGGAGAACAAGGAAAGAGCATATTAGAAAAAATGAAAGGTGCGGCGACTCTTCGCGGTAATTGGGAGATTCGTGTTTTGAATTGTGGCCTAATATGTAAGCTTTCTATAAAAAATTATCTATAAATGAAAATGCAGAATGTTCTATTTTTAAAAAACAATTCTCCTCGTGTAATGTGTGCTTCAGATACCGTACGCATTTGCGGGGCAGTACTGACTGTTGGTTGTCCCTGAGAACAGTGTCCTGAAATAAAACTTTAAACTTAGTAAAATACTGAATTTGAAATAATGAAAACTAATTTGATTAAATTCCAGAGGTAACTGAGTACTCAGTGAAAACTATTTAACTGGAACTCAATACTGAAGTGCATTATAAAAATTTGCAAGACACGAAATGCTATTTCTGACTTGAAATGTCCACAGAAATAAATTACCACTCTACTCATTAGAAAAATAACCGTTCATTGTAAATCCGCTTGCTTAGCACAACACACAATTCTGACCACGAACTGTTTCCTCATAAGAATGCAAAGTGAGATCTGTCTTGAAGTAACTTACTTCATGTTCAGAATGTTTTCTGTCTGTTGTATTGATGTTCTTGCAAGAGCCGGCCGAAGTGGCCGTGCGGTTAAAGGCGCTGCAGTCTGGAACCGCAAGACCGCTACGGTCGCAGGTTCGAATCCTGCCTCGGGCATGGATGTTTGTGATGTCCTTAGGTTAGTTAGGTTTAACTAGTTCTAAGTTCTAGGGGACTAATGACCTCAGCAGTTAAGTCCCATAGTGCTCAGAGCCATTTTTTTGTTCTTGCAAGAAAACTGAAATCAGCAGATGCAGCAGCTAAAGGGAAAAAAACTAGTTACTGCAAAATTTATTTTTTCCTTGCCTTCGTGTTGTTTAAGGTACAATGCACACACGAGAGAATATTGAGATCTTTACTAAGAATGATGGAGGAGGATTTTACTTTAAATAAAGTCGTTATTGAAAAATTAAACTCTGATTTCTGTCAAAACACATTGTAAAGCATAAGAAGACCTTAACTATTACGAAATTCTCTCAATACAAAAATTAGACATTCCAACCAACTGTCTTCTTTGTGACATAATGAAAAGAAAGAGAACAAATGAAAACAAATCATGAATATTGTTAGTTGTCTGAGGGACAAAGATTTCCTTTAGTAAAGAGTTCTCTCAAACAAACATTTAATTCTTCCGCATCCTTTGATTATATTGAAAAATTCCTCCAAGAAATCTTCTCCATCGATGGAATCAATAACATATGTTCCAAGTTTTCGTCTCCATAAAAAGTATTCCAAATAATTTCTGACTCACAAATACCAAATCCCCTTCTCTAAAAACTCAATTGCTCGCTATTAAACCTCAAATAAGAATGCCCCAGCGCTGTAGAATTGACAGACGAGCAAGCGAACCACAGATAAACTGAAACACGCAGTCAGGGATCTTATTCACTACTCATGCAGAGCGTTCATTCGCATTTGTCCCAGTACAGCAAAGGTGAATTATTAAAAATGGCAGAAAACCTACAACCTTCATTTGTCGTGACTCTTTCAGACAGTTCTTTGCTACGTGAATATTATGAAATACTACAATCACAGTTAAGCTATTGAAAGAGGACCGGATATCTGAATAAACATGATCTTCATTAATGATGGCTCAAATGGCTCTGAGCACTATGCGACTTAACTTCTGAGGTCATCAGTCACCTAGAACTTAGGACTAATTAAACCTAACTAACCTAAGGACATCACACACATCCATGTCCGAGGCAGGATTCGAACCTGCGACCGTAGCGGTCGCTCGGTTCCGGACTGTAGCGCCTAGAACCGCACGGCCACTCCGGCCGGCTCATTAATGATGGCTCCAATGTCTGTGTTTATATCTTCACATTACAGTATCCGTCAGACATGTATGTATATGTATGTATACATACATACATATCCATCCAAGTAGAAAAATGTGATAAGAGAGTAGTTCTGGGAGTATTGTATGATAACATCCTACTGAAAGGTACGGACCAGGTCGCCAGTGTGATTTGTTGAAGAATGCGAGGTCACTCAAAGTGATACCTTGTAGCAGAATCGTGGCAAACGGAGTTCTCTTTTTCCACCTACAACCTCAGTGTTTTAACCACTGCAGGACCTTGTTTGGTAATACTAACGGGAAAATATTCTTGACGCTAGTGTACCAACTATGTTAAATGCTTAGTAGAGCTTTTGGACGATTTCGAGGCATAAAAACGCAATGATTCACATTATGGGAAGAAGCCGAACTTGTGCCGCTCTGGGGAGAGATAGGAAGGGCGCTGTAGCGAGTCGCAGCCCCGGGTCCCGAGCAGGTGCGCGCCTAGCGACGAGCGGCGGCCATCAAGATGCGGAGGGCGCTCGGTGCGTGTCGTGGTGTGGCATCTTTATTGTCCGGCACGCACCATTCTTCACTGCCAGCTGGCGCTCCCAAGCCGGAGGGAACAGCTGCGCTAACTCTGGAAGGTTTACCTCTTCCGTTCACAGTGCCGCTCCGTCAGCCTATTGAATCGTTTCCTGCTGCCTAACAGAAACTCATAAATTTATATCCAAATGCAACGTACATTCAGACCATAAACTATACAGCTCTGATACCTTATCGGATTTATGGTAGTATGCGCTCAGACTGTTTGAAAAAATGTGAAACCGCATCCACACACTGATGCCAACGGTGTTGGTGCAGTTTGTGGACCGATGAAATAGCACTGGAAGAAACGTTGGCCCCAAAGCTGGTGCGCCTCCGTCGTTTTTCGGTATTTCGACCAAATACCGAAGGACGTTGGGCGAGTATCGATACGCCGACCACATATTGGTGCCAGCATTGTTTTCTGTCTTTGCCGTTTCGAAACCGATTTTCTTCGTTCGTCGTCGTCGTCGTCGTCATGCTCACTTCCAAGGTGAGTTTTTGCAAATGTCTCCAAAACAGCAGAGTAATAAAAATGCGCCGGCCGCGATCTGTGCGTCACACATTTACGTCGCTTCTATACGAATTCAACTGAATGTTAGCTCCAATGTATGGGCCGTGTTCCACAGTTGTTTGTTCTTGTGGTCTTCAGTCCAGAGACTGGTTTGGTGTAGCTCTCCATGCTACTCTATCCTGTGCAAGCTTCATCATCTCCCAGTACCTACTGCAACCATCGTTCTGAATCTGCTTAGTGTATTCATCTCTTTGTCTCCCTCTACGATCTTTACCCTCCATGCTGCCCTCCAATGCCAAATTTGTGATCGCTTGATGCCTCAGAATATCTTCTACCATCCGATCCCTTCTTCTAGTCAAGTTGTGCCACAAATTTCTGTTGTCTCCAATTCTATTCAATGCCTCCTCATTAGTTATGTGATCTTCCCATCTAATCTTCAGCATTCTTCTGTAGCACCACATTTCGAAATCTATTCTCTTCCCGTCTAAACTATTTATTGTCCACGATTCACTTCCATATATGGCTACACTCCATACAAAAAATACTTTCAGAAACTACTTCCTGACACTTAAATCCATACTCGATGTTAGCACATTTCTCTTCTTCAGAAACGCTTTCTTTCCCATTGCCAGTCTACATTTTATATCCTCTCTACTTCGATAACTGTAAGTTAATATATTTACGTAAAAATTGAAACTGCATTAATGTGTTTCAACACAAGGCTATTTTAACAAACATTATCTTTAAAGCGAATTTGGTACGAAAGGAAAAGGGCCGACAAGGGGAGAGAAAGGGGTATTACTTGACAAGGATAAAAATTTGTCTGCGTACTACACTTAACGATGACAAACAAAATTATCTATGTCTGTTGATGAATATCAATTAATGATGATAATGCCCTTGTTACGTCTGTGAAGTAGTTCTCAATCCAGACGTAAGGCTGGCTAGATATCTCGTTGGATCGCATTTTATTTTATTTTGTTTATTTATTTATTTATTTATTTATTTTTTATTTTTTTTTTGAATAGCTGTCACTGATGACTAGAGATCGGATTACATGCATTTGCTTGTTGCATATGCATTTGCATATTTGGCTCCTTTTCACCGGTTATTGTATATTTTAACTAAAAACTAGTGACGATGCATATTTGCGCTCTAGTTTACAATGTTTTCAAAATTTAGACGGGCAGTCTCCAGCACGATCTAGTTTTGATGTCTCACAGATTGACCGCGATCTAGAACTACGTGCAATCGTTAACCGAGAGGCCACTGTCTAGCGAAATCATTACAGAAGAGGAACAGTAACAGGCTTACAGAATCAATTCTCCTGCGCCCACGCTCCCGGTTAACCCTTTCCGCTGTCATATCGTAGGTGCCGGCAACAGTTAAACTACGCAAGCTTTCTGTCGTTCGTCCATTGTTTTAGTTCAGCTTTCTGTTTACTTGCACACAGTTGAACGGTTTATGACGATTAGTGTGTAACCTGTTGTGCCCCATGCCGCCCGAAAAAAGAAACGTCGTTTCGTGGATAGCTGACCATCCTGGAACCTTTTTATATGACGGAATTGTTTTGTTTTCTCGAGTTTACAAGAAAAACGTTTCGTGCAATGGGAAAAAAAAGTTTCAATAGACCAGCACGTCAAGACAAGTCTTTATGCCACAGGACTGCAGAAGAAAGGACCACGACAGTAACTTCTGACAACAGCAAGTTGCAATAACAGGGATTTGTCCAAAGGTAACCGTAACCAAAAAAGTCTATTGAACATGGATCTGTGTGAAGCATGTATTGCAAGCAATATTCCTCTGCACAAACTTACATACCTTATCCTCAATGGCTTCCTGCGCAAATATACACTCCTGGAAATTGAAATAAGAACACCGTGAATTCATTGCCCCAGGAAGGGGAAACTTTATTGACACATTCCTGGGGTCAGATACATCACATGATCACACTGACAGAACCACAGGCACATAGACACAGGCAACAGAGCATGCACAATGTCGGCACTAGTACAGTGTATATCCACCTTTCGCAGCAATGCAGGCTGCTATTCTCCCATGGAGACGATCGTAGAGATGCTGGATGTAGTCCTGTGGAACGGCTTGCCATGCCATTTCCACCTGGCGCCTCAGTTGGACCAGCGTTCGTGCTGGACGTGCAGACCGCGTGAGACGACGCTTCATCCAGTCCCAAACATGCTCAATGGGGGACAGATCCGGAGATCTTGCTGGCCAGGGTAGTTGGCTTACACCTTCTAGAGCACGTTGGGTGGCACGGGATACATGCGGACGTGCATTGTCCTGTTGGAACAGCAAGTTCCCTTGCCGGTCTAGGAATGGTAGAACGATGGGTTCGATGACGGTTTCGATGTACCGTGCACTATTCAGTGTCCCCTCGGCGATCACCAGTGGTGTTCGGCCAGTGTAAGAGATCGCTCCCCACACCATGATGCCGGGTGTTGGCCCTGTGTGCCTCGGTCGTATGCAGTCCTGATTGTGGCGCTCACCTGCACGGCGCCAAACACGCATACGACCATCATTGGCACCAAGGCAGAAGCGACTCTCATCGCTGAAGACGACACGTCTCCATTCGTCCCTCCATTCACGCCTGGCGCGACACCACTGGAGGCGGGCTGCACGATGTTGGGGCGTGAGCGGAAGACGGCCTAACGGTGTGCGGGACCGTAGCCCAGCTTCATGGAGACGGTTGCGAATGGTCCTCGCCGATACCCCAGGAGCAACAGTGTCCCTAATTTGCTGGGAAGTGGCGGTGCGGTCCCCTACGGCACTGCGTAGGATCCTACGGTCTTGGCGTGCATCCGTGCGTCGCTGCGGTCCGGTCCCAGGTCGACGGGCACGTGCACCTTCCGCCGACCACTGGCGACAACATCGATGTACTGTGGAGACCTCACGCCCCACGTGTTGAGCAATTCGGCGGTACGTCCACCCGGCCTCCCGCATGCCCACTATACGCCCTCGCTCAAAGTCCGTCAACTGCACATACGGTTCACGTCCACGCTGTCGCGGCATGCTACCAGTGTTAAAGACTGCGATGGAGCTCCGTATGCCACGGCAAACTGGCTGACACTGACGGTGGCGGCGCACAAATGCTGCGCAGCTAGCGCCATTCGACGGCCAACACCGCGGTTCCTGGTGTGTCCGCTGTGCCGTGCGTGTGATCATTGCTTGTACAGCCCTCTCGCAGTGTCCGGAGCAAGTATGGTAGGTCTGACACACCGGTGTCAATGTGTTCTTTTTTCCATTTCCAGGAGTGTAGCTTAAATCAAAATATACCAGATGAATCAGCATCGCGTAAAAATTATATACCGACAATTTACGTAAACGTTTTGGAAGAAATACACAGTGAATTTAAAGACAGATTTCAGTTGTCGAAACTAGACACTTGTGGCCGTTACATTGTAAATTCAATTGTTGATGCTTTAAAAGAAGAGCCTTATTCTTCCTATTTAGCGGTCTGCGAAGAACTTGAAAAGGTAGAGTTCTACGAGTGCCAGATTTGTGAATGAGGAAAGTAGAAAAATATTTCCAGAATCATCAGCAGGTGAAAGTGTCTGTGCTTATTTAAGATACTGCTCCCAATATGATCAAAGCAGGAAAAACCCTCAGAGTATTTTATCCCAATTTGCTTCATGTGACGTGCTTTGCTCATGGAGTACATCGCCTTGATGAAGGAATTTTTCTAGTGAACTCTTCATTGCCAGAGGTATTCCCAAGAAAACTTAAAGAAAAGTTTGAAAATATTTTAAACACTAAACCAGGCTTTGAACCCTTGTGGCAAACTGATAGATTTATTAATGGGACGGGCGAACTTTTACCAGAACCAGTAAGTGCCAACATAGCACCCAAATTCGAATACTGCCCAGTTACCTCATTTGATGTAGAACGGTCCTTTTCTGCTCATAAAAATGTTTTGAGTGATCAAAGACACAATCTTACTACAAAAAATTTGAAACAGCACTTGGTTATTTATGTTTACAATAGTAGAAAAATGTAAAATAAATTGAAAAGATGCTTTGGTCCAACAGTATTAATTAAAAGTTAATGCTGTTCAAAAAATTCATGATTGTATGTTGTTTTTTAAATAAAGTATTAAGGCAAACAATCCTGTTGGAAAAGTATCCGCAACTGAGCGTTATAGCAGAGGTTGAAAATATCGCTTCAGTTGTAAATTTCTTTATTTTCACACAGGGAGTCCCTGTTCTGCGCTCATTGGCAGCACATCGCGCGTGGTACATGCGGCGCTCGGGGATCACAGCACAGCTACGACACCTGAGGATGGGCATATAACAGTCCGAAGCCGGTCGTTTGAAAATAAAGAAATTTACAACTGAAGCGGAATTTTCAACCTCTGCTAAAATATTTCGGAGTTTTTGAGCGTGACCCTCTGTGTGCAATATAACGCGAACTTGGACCTGTACATATCGATTGATTCGCTGCGACTCACTCGCATCGCATCCGCTTGTTACCAACAATAGCAAAGAAGGAACAGTTCTTGAAACACGGTATGCGTTCCCATTTTCCAAATTTTTAGAAAATAATCCCAGAAAGGCCTCCTTCCCAACCTCTACGAGAAAGTATTCAGAAAATACCAGCGTCCTAAATGTACCGATTTGTTGCGTGACCGGCGCTCTTCCTCGTAATACATATGCACAGGTTCGACTTTGAGATATAATTCACGCAGTAACTACCACGTTTTTTTTATTATTTGATCTTGCATATTTCGACACTTCTCACGCATTTTCAAACATTTTTCATACATATTTGCATGCATATATTAATGTTTTTAGGACGCATACAATCCGATCTCTATTGATGACAGTATTCATTGAACCGCTGTTTTTTTTTGGGGGGGGGGGGATGGGGGGGGGATGAGGGGGGGGGGGCGCACTGGGAGTGTCTGCATGGGAAATAAGAAATAAGAATATTTTCTGGAATTGTATTCTCGGAACATTTTAGTATGAGAGATGGTTGGTTGGGGTGGGGTGACCTAGCGGCGCGGCGCGGCGCGACGGACCCGCCTACTCGCTCCTCCGCCACTGATTGATAATAGGCAGCTGTAATTACATCCGTCACGGAAAATCGGATCTGGGTGATTTGTGGCGCCTGGGGGAGGGAGGACCTCCCATGCAGCAGAGCGATAAATTGCCAGTAGGTGACTCGGGAGGGTGACTCGTATTGCACCCGCCGCTGTGTGTTTTGTTTTTACGACCCAGTGAGTCAGCAGTTCACTAAGTTGTGAAGAGGAGGGGTGTCGTTTTTCTTCAGCTTTCACTGTTTCGCTCGGTTCGTCTTAGCCTGGTTCAAGTCTCTGTTGTGTATGCTGTTACCATCCGAGCTAAGAGTATTTTCTTTCTTTACTGATCAGGACACAGCAGCAGTCACAGCGGGGCAGAGACTAACCAGCGAAGGTAACAGAATGTGGTTATCAGATGTCAAAAACGAGTCAGTCTGATTAGGGATCGTTTTATGGGCCATTCATCCTGAAATACGAGGGTTATTCCAAAAGTAAGGTCCGATCGGTCGCGAAATGGAAACGACTATGAAAATCCGATAAAGCTTTGCACAGATGTGTTGGGTAGTGTCTCTAGTATAACCCCAGTTAGCATCACGTCGCTCTTCTCATTTCTGAGCTCGCAGTGAGTGCGTAAAGATGTCTAGAAAATAGTGTCTGCCGCCAAGTACGAGGGCCTGGTGAGAAATTTCGCCTGAAGCTATGCAGCCAACATTACATAACTGTCGTGCTGTTTCGTCTTCACGACAATTCTCAGCCGCATTCTGCAGGGGCAATGAAGATGCTCCTGCATCGTTTTCAAATGGAAATGTTAGATTACCCACAATACAGTCCGCAATTGTCTCCCCCTGAGTTTCATCTCTGGTCACATGAACCGCTGTCTTTGAAGACAACATTTTGACACAGACAACGAGGTGTAGGCCAGCGTGGAGAATTGGCGGAAAGCACTGGCGGCTGCCTTCTATGATGAGGCTATTGAAAAGTTGGTACAACGCTATGACAAAAGTCTAAGTCAGAACGGCGACTACGTAGAGAAGTAGCTGAAAGGTGTAGCTAATTGTTACATGTAAAACATTTCTGATGTTCACTGTGGTTTCAATTTGGCAATCAATCGGACCTTACTTTTGGAATAACCCTCGTACATTACATGTACCTGTTGTATGTCTTTAATTTCTGTACTTTTACTATGTTGAATCCGACAAACCTCATTGGTGAGATGATAGAAAAACACAAAGAATAGTGATCGTAATAAGTGGCTGTGAAGATGCTGTGGTTGGCTAAAAATATGGAAACACAAAAACACATCACGTTGTAGGAGGCAGCATTCAGTCGTCTCGGAATGGATAAATAGAGATTCTGCATGATTTTCGAGGGAATATTATACTACTCTGCCTACAAAATGGGGGCAAGTTCAGGTGGAGATAGGTAGCGATCACCCACCCTCCTGTACAAAGTAGACCACGAAGGATTAGTAATATCGAGATCTGTTTACTTGCGGCCAGGGGGGATGCGACACTTCATTTTAGTGCTCACGAAACCAGTCCTGGACGATGGCAGCTGTGTGAACAGGGGCCCTTTCGACATGTAACACACCATTACCATTGGGGAGCAAATGCTACATCATGGGATCTACCTGGTCAACCAAAATGGTCGCCGGCCGGTGTGGCCGAGCGGTTCTAGGCGCTTCAGTCTGGAACCGCGCGACCGTTACGATCGCAGGTTCGAATCCTGCCTCGGGCATGTGTGTGTGTGATGTCCTTAGGTTAGTTAGGTTTAAGTAGTTCTAAGTTCTAGGGGACTGATGACCTGAGATGTTAAGTCCCATAGTGCTCAGAGCCATTTGAACCAATATGGTCACATAATCCTTCGCAGTAATGCTACCTTGTAGAGTAACCGTGGGGCCAAGGAATGCCACGATATGGCTGCCCAAATCATCAGCAAACCCCCGCCATGTTTCACTCTTTGGGTATAAACTCGGCCAGAGGTTGGAAACTGTGTAAAACAAGACTCGTCTGACCAATAACTTCCTTCCATTGCTCCACATTCCAGGGTTTATGGCTTAGACACCACGTTTTCCTGTTAAGGGAATTTGCATCACTGATAAGTGCTTTTCGAATCCCAGTTCACCCTGCAATTTACTACTTCGGTAGTCCTCTTCTTTTGGTGCTGCCTGAGATCGCGAGTACGACATTCAGTTATGCAATGACTTTTCCAGCTGTCGTCCTCTTATTTTTCGGCACGTTCTTCGTCAATAGTCTTCTGTCACATCACTCGACACACACTTCCGTCCGTAGTGTGTCGTAGCGGATGATTTCTCGATTTCCTCGTTTGCGGTACTGGTGGCTCTAGACCTTCCACCATAATAGAGTCCATCAACATGAGGTGGCAAATATGAGGTAGCCAAGGAGGTGGAAACGTTGGTTCTACTACGCAAAGACTGCTTGGTAGCTACAACAGGAAAACAAAATTAATTAGCAGCAGTACAAAATAATAAAGTATTTATTACTTAACTTTGCTGTAGTCCATGATCAGTTGGTTGACAATGATAGAAGACGCGACTAGACTAAGGGTCTGTAGAATGACATAATTTACAAGTCACAAATCTTGCAATGACGAATTAATCTCTCCTCATCTTGAATGAATGTCGAATCCGGTGAGTTTGAAGACTAACTTGGAACGGAGCTACAAAGACTTGATGGCAGCAACGACTGAGCTGCAGACGATGACTAACATCGGCGCTGCTACGAACTGTAGACTGGCACAACTGCACTACTCTCCTGCTGCACATGAAATGGCCTAGCGGCGCCTCGCGGCGAGCATAAGTACTGCGACTGTCTGTGTTCTCTTCGGCTAACACAGCCGTTCTTCTGTTCGGTTTATCGGGAGAATCGCATCCGGTGGATCGATCTCTCCGGCGGTGTGATCGTATGACTGACGAAATCACAGGTACAGTACTTCTGTACGGTGTGTGAAACACCAAACACTTTGGTCCCTTGGTTACGGAAGCACTCGGCATACGATCACCAACAATTTGCCCACGTTCGAAGACATTAAGGTCCGACATAACGCAATCACAACTACATAGAACACTATTGTGTTCACGACTGGCACTTGCAGCCTATTGAGGACATTTGCAGAGGTGCCGTTCGTGGTCACATTCAGCAGCGCAACTTGCAGACTTGGCTAGCATCTGCATTCATGTTTAAGCATGCATTTCATACGTTGTTTTCATGTTTTTGTCCAACCACTACTTGCAGAGCGCGTCACCTTTCTTCTTGGTTGTCACCAGACGTACGTACACTAAATGGTCAAAAGTTTTGGGAAGCCACTAGATTTGATATTAATAGTGAGCTGGTTGTCGGTTGCTGAAGCCTATGCAGCGCATCGTCATCGTATTGTACTGGTAAAAATAGTTTCTGGAATCCCCAAGTTCAAAGCAACGACGGTGGCGATCTGATTCTCAAGTACACTGTCGATCGTTCCGCATGGCTCTGCGAAGGCGATGTGACATCCGTTTTCAAACACTTGTGGTCTTTCCGTGAGGCACTTTACACGTCTGGAAACATTTCCTGCGAGACCCAAGACGCTGTTGATCTCGGAAGCCCGAATTTTCGTTTGATTTGCCACATGTTGTGAGCTATGCGCCCTACGTTCAGAACCGGTTAACTCGCGAGATGCTACCGTGTTACCTGTGAGGGACTGCTTAGATATCCTGTCTATACTCGTGCCAACCTTTAGGAGGTACTGGGCATACGCTGCATGAAGCCACAATATTCGGGCGTCATACACGACAAATCTTCAGACAGGACAATTCTACCTGTGACTTCGGCCATTCAGTTTATTTAAGAAAACTCCTCCGGAGTACTTGACATGTGGTAAAAATTGTATAAAAATTCTGACCCATGCTCTTGGTTACTGTCAGGAATTCACTTTTTGACAACAGCACGTAGCAAATCTTATCACGAGTTGTCTAAAATATTTGTTGTTTCCTCCAGCTGCCTTCTGAACTATACCCTCATGATCTGTTTCTCGACCACTGTAAGTCAATGAAAAAACGACTGGTGCGTCAAAAGGTGTACAGTGAGAAATTCCCGAGGCTTAAAAAAAAACGTTATCAGAAGTTCTTTTCAAGTTTCACCAGTAACACTCTATAAAGATTCATCCTTACTTAAAAACTGCCTCTCTTTTTCTATGTTACAGTGAAGACAACAGAACACTGCAGCAACTCATGCATCGACAACATCGCGAATAATTAGCGTAGCACACAAAAAACGTGTCTGAAAGAGGGGAATCTTTTCCCAAATCGCGTCGTGCAAAATCTATACTAATAATGAAACTGTGAAACAGTAGAGCCTGTTTGTCTTTGAATACGTCAATCTCCAAAACAGTCAGACGAATTTTCATGGTGTTTTTCACGTAACTTTAGCATATTCTGGGGCACCGTACAGATTTTACTTCATCAAAATCGTATAACAAAGAAAATATATCCGCACATATTATAAATATGTAAGTATGTTCCACCTCTCCTCCGAAACTACTGCACCGATTTCAGCCAAACTTGGTACACAAATCACTTACTGTTGGGGTATCACCTATCCATCAAATGAGTGACTCTGGAAAAGAAGAGTAGGCCAAGACGCGAGTATGCCCAGATTTCGTTCATCCAGCATTTGAGAACGAGAGCACTTAGTCACTTGCTGCAGATTTTACACATAATTTCAAACCTTTACGAAAATTTATCTCTCTGTCACCACCACCAACAGATTAATGAAAGGAAAATAGTTTATCGCTTACTACATTTTTCGCTATTCATTATCGCGTCAAGCATGACGTTCTAATTTATTACTTCTTTACTACGAACTGCATTCGCAACACATTTTCCAGACAGTGTTCACATATACCACTGAATGTACCTGCAAAACTATATCATTGTATGACAAGTAGTCTAGCATGCATATATATATATTAGTCATAAACACTGAGATGCGTGAAAAACTGTTGCGCAATGCATTTGTTTAATTTTATTATTACTAACTGTCTAAACCCATCTCGATAAAATTAGGTAATGAGATAGCTTGAACACTGAGGAAGAACACTGGCTACTTTGGAAAGTGTGTAGTAAAATATACTTACTGATTTTAAGAGTATTGCACGAATTAGGGAAAACTAGGTAACTTTTGAAATTGATCATATTTGTGAAAATTCTTATGTCAATTGATATGTGCTTACGTGATGCGATCAAGATAATGAATACAATGCATGTGCAGTCTTAGATATGTTTAAGCCATGTCCCTCTGTACCCTGGGGCGGAGAAGATTGGGGAGCACGTCATGAGCTACGCTTACGTGAACAGGCAGAAACATGAGGACAGCTGACGTTGCTGAACGTACAATAGCTTACTCACTCACCATAACTCATCCCAACAAAAGTAGTGATACAGGCAACAGATAATCCGTAAATAAAAAGAAAATCGTGACGGCCGCATCAACAGTTAAGTAACCTCGTTGTTACTGCAGTCGAAGGCGTTCACCAACCATTTCTAATAGAACAAATCAGTCACTGATTACTTTTTAAGTTTTTGCCTTTTCTGTGGCTAAGATATAGGTTATATTAGTGCGAAATTGGTGTTTCATTGTTTGAGTTAGCTAAGTCTCTTGCACAAAGTTACTTGACCTCCCAGACGAGAACAGTGTGTTTAAATTACCTTCTGATGTCTCGAATTGTATAAACGAATTGGAGAGGTCTTTATCGCGTATCCAGTGGATGTCATAGCGGCAATGTCCACGACGGAAACGCATCCTTATTATTGACGCCACGTTCAAACAGCAAACCAGGTCTTCTGTAGGGAGCAGGTTGCACGTTATAATATTGGCGACTTCTTTGCCATCATGTTTGCTGACACCCTTCTTTCCATCTTCTACATGCTCGTTTTAAGTTTAAGAATATGTTCGGATGCATTATGAGAGGAAAATAGCCTTGTAGTCTGGAGTGAAGCTTCAAAATTGCATGTTATAAAGGTGATGGTTCAAATGGCTCTAAGTACTATGGGGCTTAACATCTGAGGTCATCAGTCCCCTAGACTTAGAACTACTTAAACCTAACTAACATAAAGACATCACACACATCCATGCCCGAGGCAGGATTCGAACCTGCGACCGTAGCAGCCGCGTGTATAAAGGTTATATAAGCTTAGTTGAAGACATTAATGATAGGTTTCAAGTAATGTATCAGGAATCAATTATAACTAAGTTTGTATGTTGTCTACGTTGGGTCATGAATAACAAGGAAAAACAAACCAAGTATTTCCGTGGCCGAGAGGTTCTAGGTGCTACAGTCTGGAAACGCGCGACCGCTACGGTCGCAGGATCGAATCCTGCCTCGGGCATGGATGTGTGTGATGTCCTTAGGTTAGTTAGGTTTAAGTAGTTCTAAGTTCTAGGTGACTGATGACCTCAGATGTTAAGTCCCATAGTGTTCAGAGCCATTTGAACCAAGTATTTCCTTTGTTATTAACTTAAGATACCAACAATGTTGTCTGTAGGAACACCGATGATTAACATGTAAAAGAAAGGGCTTGACGAAGAAGCACTGTCTCGTTATTGTAGTATATTCTAATATGTATGAGCACATTACTTATCATGCATTAAAGTAAAAGTGCTGACCTGAATCAGAATTCAATCATATTACTATCGTTTCACGTAGTTATCAGCATGCTTTGCTAAACTTGGCGGCACTTGAAAAATAAAGAAATTCCTGAGTTTGCACAGACCTGTGTTGGGAGACGCTATGTTCTCGTGCAGTAGCACATGTTCAATCATATTCCATCTGTGTCCTCAGTTAATGGCCTTGCTCGCGCCAATAAGCTGCTTCTGGATGGATTAACGGATTGCCAAGTACGGTAGCGATGCAGGCTATCTAGAGTGTTTGGAACAATACAGATATTCTTGCATCCGGCTGACTTGGACAGTAAACTTCCGATGAGGTGCAGACCCTGCCCTGGCATACGCGTTCTGCTTGATGCAACCGCGAAGTAAACTGAGGCTCCTTCAGGAGCTAAAACTGTTGGAGCGCAGTACATGGGACCTATATCTGGCGCTGGTATACCCGTCCAAACCGCACGTATTTACGGCATCGTCTTCGTAAAGCCTTCCAGGAAGGCTACTTGACTTTTACACATTTGAGTATGAGCGGAACTGCAGTTAGCTATTTATTTTCTTTAAATTTCATTACATGTGAAGTTACTGGCGGATACAATTGTTCATATCCACATATTTAGCACTGTAAGATATCCTAGTCACATTTCAAAAGTAGATAGCCGGCCGAAGTGGCCGTGCGGTTAAAGGCGCTGCAGTCTGGAACCGCAAGACCGCTACGGTCGCAGGTTCGAATCCTGCCTCGGGCATGGATGTTTGTGATGTCCTTCGGTTAGTTAGGTTTAACTAGTTCTAAGTTCTAGGGGACTAATGACCTCAGCAGTTGAGTCCCATAGTGCTCAGAGCCATCAAAAGTAGATATGTTACCGTTTGATACCATCTGGATGTACCAGATGAGTTTGGAATTTTTACTAATTTGAATAAATACTCGTAACAGTTCCTAAACCAACAGTGATTTTCGTAATGAAGCCTTCGCCAAAGTGCACAGGCGTGCAGAACTTAAGGCCGAGAGTCTTTCACATCAAGTGTCAGCATTGGACCATACAGGAGAAAAACTGAAATAAAATTGTTATTCAAAGGCAGTAATTACACTCAAGTAATCGCGATTGATGATGGTCCCCTTGAAAGTAGAAAACGCGGGACATAGTGCTTAATAGAGTTAATGATCACCACGGACGACAGTACATGCTCTGCAAACATGCTCTCATGCTGGCCGCAAGTTCGGTAAGAAGTTCTTGTGGTAGGTCCATGCGCGATTGACAACTGCTACATGGTCAGTAGTGCGTGTGATCGTGCTGTAAATACTTTTACCCAGCACACCTGTTCCATGGAATCTGAGTCAGGGAAACGGGCAGACCAGTGCACTTGCTGAATATCCACTCGTTCTAAGAGCTGCTCCATCTATACAGTTCAGTGCGGTCTGACGCAGTCATCCATAAGAATGAATTCAGAGGCAAATGAATCCCTGAAAATACGTACACAGGCAAGAGGTACAGTGTAACAATAACGTTGAGTGAGTGCGGTGAGTGCACAATGTTCAAAGGTTTGGGAGTCAGTGCTGCCATGTAACTCAATCAGCTCCCAGACTATAACATGTGTACCACCAGTACCGCAAGTATCCTCGTACGGTTGGAGGTGCACGCAGGAACATTGACGAACATGACCGTTTTGGTGATCCAGGTGTTACGGTGTGGGAATGCGTATTGTTGCAGGGGCATACTGACCCACAAATCTGTGTACACGGTGCACTCACTTATCAAAGTTGGAGGAGGAATATATCACCTTACCACAAGAATTCCTTACCTAACTTGTGACCAGCTTCTGAGCACGTTGCAGAATAGGCATTGCTGTCCGCAGTGATCGTTAATATTTGCGTCCTGCCTGTCGTAATGTCCAGAGGAGCATCATCAATCGCGACGAATTGCTTGTAACTGTCGTTGAATAAAAGTGTTATTGGGTTAGATAGAGCAGCAATCAGTCGTATAATTAAGTTGCTTTAATATGGCATTTATAGTCACAACGCAGATCAGATTTCGACCTGTGTCAGGTCATTATCAATTCTGAAACAAACACAAGAGTATATATTACAATGTGATTAACAAAAGTTATAAGTCCATCACATCGTTGTCTTTTAATGTTAACATTACATACCAGTGCGGAATTGTAGCAGTTGTTCGTGCTCAAGTGAATGCTTACACAGTTCAACCATTACTGTCGTAAAATTATATGTTGGTTTCACAGTACACATCGGTTTTGCGTATGATGCCCTCTATGAGCTGCGCCTGAAGTTTACAGTTTTGACGACATTTTTTGTAATATTTATGTTGTATAGTAACTAAGAAGTAACATGAAATTATTATGAGTAAAACTATGTAAAATTACAATTCTTACTTTTTTCTCATGTCTGTAATGTGCTGGATGTTTAAAATTACTATAGCACGTAACAGTGGCAGTTCACGCCTCATGGGCTAAAATTAATTATAAAACTGATATGGCTACGTAAAGTACGTTATAGGAAGTATCGCATATTTTGTCGTGTTGGGACCTGTCTTAACTTAATTAGTTGTTACTTGACAAAAGATATAACGTGAACTTTATTTACAGAATGCACTTCGTTGGTGCTAGTAGCGCTTGTAAGCATCGTTTCAATATGTCGCACTTTGTGGCCGAGAAATAAGAACAATATGATAAACCGTGATCTTTTGAACACTTATTTTGAAAAATGACAGTTTTACGTATTAATTGTTGCTAATAGTTACCGTCATGAGTTTGTGTGTTATTCTAATGCAATGCTGCTCTGTCTAACCCAATATAACCACAGTCGTTGCGTGCACCCACCCCAGGGGGGGGGGGGGGGGGCGGCAACCTGAAAAGTGTTATTTCTGTTTTCCTCACAGTATATTTCTTTGAGTTACCCTCTGTGCCATACTGTAGCTGTTCTGTCTTCCTATGGTCCAACTTTCATCGAGCTATGTTACTTGACAGTATCACTTCATACTTTCGTCCCTAAGGGCTGCACACTAGTCCATTTTCAAATCGGTTATGATGTCTCTTGTTCCTAGTTTAAGTCTTTTCATTTGTTGCGGCTCCTTTTTCTGCCGGCTCACATTTATCGAACAGTAGCTGGTTTCAACAGTTGTTTCATTCTGGCTGCTTAGTGAACACTTGTCACCTACATTTACTAGTTTATCAGTCACCGATCGCATCTACAGGCGGACATCACGTATCTTGCTTCTAGTGTACGTCTAGCTTATCTATACCAGTAGTTCAGTTATTCCTTACAAGTTATCACTTCGAGGAGCGTTTCACTCACAGTAAATTTGGTATTGTGAATACTTTTATATTTGCGATTTAAGAGTTACCAATTTTCTACCATAGCGTAGTTAAGTGTAAAAAAAAAAAAAAAAAAAAGGCTCTGAGCACTATGGGACTTAACTTCTGAGGTCATCAGTCCCCTAGAACTTAGAACTACTTAAACCTAACTAACCTAAGGACATCACACACATCCATGGTCGAGGCAGGATTCGAACCTGCGACCGTAGCAGCTGCGCGGTTCC
Organism: Schistocerca americana; assembly: GCF_021461395.2. Taxonomy (NCBI): domain Eukaryota; kingdom Metazoa; phylum Arthropoda; class Insecta; order Orthoptera; family Acrididae; genus Schistocerca; species Schistocerca americana. The sequence continues at coordinate 607,585,999 of NC_060121.1, forward strand.
GGACTGAGTCACCTAGAACCTCTCGGGCACCGCGGCCGGCTTTCTGTCGGATTTGGAGACAGAAATTCGTTGTGGAAACTATTAAAAGCTCCTCACATTATGGCCCGCGCTAAATTCCGATCTTCAGTAAAACATCGTCGTATCACTAATGATGTGGCTGCCTTGGCATTTGGAGGCGAGGCTTGTCCCGAAAGAGTGTGCACTGCGAGCCGATAGCGAGCCTCCTCTCGCAGCTTCCTCCGCTCAGGAGACAAGTTAAAGTGTGTGCGATATGAACGTTGTTCTGGTCCAGGTATAGGTCCCTGCGGGCGGTCCGCTGCCAGTGTACGGCTGGGCGGCGTGTGGCGAGGCGAGGCGAGGCGAGGCGAGGCGAGACGAGGCGAGGCGACCTTCAGGACTCTGGCGCAGCGCCTCAATGGCGCGGCTAAGGAGGCCGCCGGTTTGTTCACCTCCCGCAGGCGGCGGGCGGCGGGCTGCCGGCCGTAACGGGAAGGCGAGGCGGCCGCAGCCACGGGCTGGCCCGGCTAACGGGAAGCGCGACCCACTGCCGCCCGCACCACCAGCAACAGCTGTCGCCGCCGCTCCCTTCCTATACCGCGCCGCTATGCTACTGTTTGCTGAGGCAGGAGCAGTAGGCGTGGGCTAAACTGCGACTTTGCCATAACGGAGATTTCTGCGAATGCTTCATTTTGGTAGCTGTTTTTTTTGTTTTTTTTATTTCATTTTTTTTTCAGTGCATTGATTATGGATTTAGACTGGCGATTACACATGCATTATCTGAAAACTCCCTTGAGCAGTTACACAGAACCGTTTCGTGGCGATAACATATTAGACATTCTGGTGACAAACAAACCAGAACTATTTGAAACAACGCAGAATAGGGAATCAGCGATCATGAAGCGGTTACTGCATCGATGATTTCAGCCGTAAATAGAAATATTAAAAACGGTAGGAAGATTTTTCTGTTTAGAAAAAGTGACAAAAAGCAGATTTCAGAGTATTTGACGGCTCAACACAAAAGTTTTGTCTCAAGTACAGATAGTGTTGAGGATCAGTGGACAAAGTTCAAAACCATCGTAGAATATGCATTAGATCAGTATGTGCCAAGCAAGATCGTAAGAGATTGAAAAAAGCCGCCTTGCTACAACAACCGAGTTAGAAAACTGCTGCGGAAGCAAAGGGAACTTCACAGCAAACATAAACATAGCCAAAGCCTTGCAGACAAACATAAATTACGCAAAGCGAAATGTAGCGTGAGAAGGGTTATGCGAGAGGCGTTCAATGAATTCGAAAGTAAAGTTCTATGCACTGACTTGACAGAAAATCCTAAGAAATTTTGGTCTTATGTCAAAGCGGTAGGTGGGTCAAAACAAAATGTCCAGACACTCTGTGACCCAAATAGTACTGAAACAGAGCATGACAGACTAAAGGCCGAATTACTATATGTCTTTTTCCAAAGCTGTTTCACGGAGGAAGACTGCACTGTAGTTCCTTCTCTAGATTGTCGCACAGATGACAAAATGGTAAGAGAAACAATTAAAATCGCTCAAAAGAGGAAAGGCAGCTGAACCTGATGGTATACCAGTTCGATTTTACACAGAGTACGCGAAGGAACTTCCCCTACCTTCTTGCAGCGGTGTACCGTAGGACTCAAGAAGAGCGTAGCATTCCAAAAGACTGGAAAATGGCACAGGTCATCCCCGTCTTCAAGAGAAGGGACGTCGAGCAGATGTGCAGATCAGTGGTAGAATTTTGGAACATGTAATATATTCGAGTATAATGACTTTTATGCAGACTAGAAATTTACTCCGTAGGAATCAGCATGAATATTGAAAAAGGCGATCGTGTGAAACCCAGCTCGCGCTATTCGTCCACGAGACTCAGAGGGCCATAGACACGGGTTCCCAGGTAGATGCCAAGTTTCTTGACTTCCGCAAAGCGTTTGATATAGTTCACCACAGTCGATTAAAGAACAAAGTAAGAGCATATGGACTATCATACTAATTGTGTGATTGGATTGAAGAGTTCCTAGATAACAGAACGCAGCATGTCATTCTCAATGGAGAGAAGTCTTCCGAAGTAAGAGTGATTTCAGGTGTGCCGCAGGAGTGTGTCGTAGGACCGTTGCTATTCACAATATATATATATATATATATATATATATATATATATATAAATGACCTTGTGGATAACGTCGTAAGTTCACTGAGGCTTTTTGCGAATGATGCTGTAGTATATCGAGAGGTTGTAACAATGGAAAATTGTACTGAAATGCAGGAGGATCTGCAACGAATTGACTCACGGTGCAGGGAATGGCAATTGAATCTCAACCTAGACAAGTGTAATGTGCTGCGAATACATAGAAAGAAAGATCCCATATCATTCAGCTACAATATAGCAAGTCAGCAACTGGAAGTAGTTAATTCCATAAATTATCTGGGAGTACGCATTAGGAGTGATTTAAAATGGAATGATCATATAAAGTTGATCGTTGGTAAAGCAGATGCCAGACTGAGATTCATTGGAAGAATCCTAAGGAAATGCAATCCGAAAACAAAGGAAGTAGGTTACAGTACACTTGTTTGCCCTCTGCTTGAATACTGCACAGCAGTGTGGGATCCGTACCAGATAGGGTTGATAGAAGAGATAGAGAAGTCCAACGGAGAGCAGCGCGCTTCGTTACAGGATCATTTAGTAATCACAAAAGTATTACGGAGATGATAGATAAACTCCAGTGGAAGACTCTGCAAGAGAGACGCTCAGTAGCTTGGTACGGGCTTTTGTTGAAGTTTTGAGAACATACCTTCACCGAGGAGTCAAGCAGTATATTGCTCCCTCCTAAGTATATCTCGCGAAGAGACCATGAGGATAAAATCAGAGAGATTAGAGCCCACACAGAGGCATACCGACAATCTTTCTTTCCACGAACAACACGAGACTAAAATAGAAGGGAGAACCAGTAGAGGTACTCAAGGTACCCTCCGCCACACATCGTCAGGTGGCTTACGGGGTATGGATGTAGATGTAGAAAGTGGCTTTTTGGGATTTTATACAATTTATTGCACCATTAAGTAGTTTTCGAGCCATTGCAGGGTCAGCATCAGATGGAGTTGTTATTGTCTTCAGTCTGAAGACTGGTTTATTCATGCTATTCTATCATGTACATGTTTCTCCACCTCCGAGTAACTTCGCACATCCTTCTGAATCTACTAACTGTGTACAGTACATCTCTTGGTCTCACTCCAAAGTTTTTATCCCCGAAACTTATCTCCTATAATAAATTGGTTATCCCTTGATATCTCAGGATGTGTCCTATCAACCGACTCCTTCTTCTACGCAGGTTGTGCCAGAAATTTCTTGTCTCCCCGACTCTTTTCAGTACAGCCTCATTGGTTACGTGATCTGCCCATCTAATTTTCAGCATTCTTCTCTAGTACCACATTTCAAAAGCTTGTATTCTCTTCTTGTATGAACTGTTTATAGTCAACGTTTCACTTCCATGCATGGCAACACTCCAGACACTTCAGGAAAGACTTCCCAACACTTAACTCTATATTCGATGTTCACAAATTTCTCTTCTTCAGAAACGCTTTGCTTTCCATTGTCATTGTACATTTTATGTCCTCTCTATCTCGGCCATGATCAGTTACTTTGCTGCCCAAGAAACAAAACTCATCTACTACTGTAAGTGTCTAATTTCCTAATCTGATTCCCTCAGCATTGCCTGATTTAATTTGACTACATTCCATTAACTTCGTTTTGCTTTTGTTGTTCATCTTATATCCTCCTTCAAAATGGTTCAAATGGCTCTGAGCACTATGGGACTTAACATCCGTGGTCATCAGTCCCCTAGAACTTAGAACTATTTAAACCTAACTAATCTAAGGACATCACACACATCCATGCCCGAGGCAGGATTCGAACCTGCGACCGTAGCGGTGGCGCGGTTACAGACTGTAGCGCCTAGAACCACTCGGCCACCCCGGCCGGCGTTAGTATGTCCATCTTCCTTTCTCGCCCTTACCATCCTTAAGAGATGCGGTTCGTGATAAGTAAAATACACAAATCAATAAAAATATTTATCGATTTTTATGATATTGGGGTCTTCAGTCCGAAGACTTACTTGATGTACCTCTCCATGAGTCTATCCCGTTCAACTCTCTTCATCTGTGCATAACTACATCTACCTGAATCATCTTATTTTGGTATTTCTCTACAAATTTTACTCCCAACACATAGATCAGTTACCAATTAGACGTTTACCTTATGCCTCAGGATGTTTTTATCAACCAGTGCATTCTCTTATTCATGTCACAAAGCTCTTTCTCCCAGATTTCGTTCAGTACCTCCTCATCAGTAATCTGTTCTACCCACCTAATCTTCAACAATCTTATGTAGCACCACATTTCAGAAGCTTCTAATCTCTTCTTGTCTGAACTGTTTATCGTCCACATTTCAGTTTCGTAATAGTCTAAATTTGACAAATAGCTTCAGAAAAGAATTCCTAACACTTCAATTTATATTAGATGATTTAAATTTCTCTTCCCCAGAAACATTTTCTCGCTGTTGCTTTTTATGTCCTTTCTACGTCAGCCATAGTTTGAAATTTTTTGCCCAATTAAGAAAACTCATCTATTCATAGTATCTCATTTCCAAATCTAATTCGATCAAAATCACCTATTTTAATTCGTCTACATTTCATTACTCTTGATTTACCTTGGTTGATACTTGTCTTACAACCTCTTTCGTTCAACTGATCATTCCTTTGCTGTTTCAGACATAATTAAATATCATCCGCAAAGGTGAAAGATTTTATTCATTGTCTTTGACCTTTAATTCGCTTTCCAAAGTTCTCCTTGGTTTGACCCGTGTATAGATGGCGTAACGTTGAGGATAGGCTACAACCCTGTGTCACCCCCTTACAAACTACTGCTTCTCTTTCATGTCCTTCTACTTGTATAACTGTAGTCTGGTTTCTGCACAACTTCTAGATAACGCTTCACTCATAATATTTTGTCTCTTCGATCTTCAGGCCTTCAAAGAGCCCCAGAACGAATTTTTCTCTCTGCTGCGGAGTGTGCGCTGATATGAAACTGAGTTTGTTAAAGCATAATCGTGTTCATTACAAGTGAAGGAATATGCATGTTAATTATTGATGATTGGCCAAAGAAGAGCAGTATGATTGCTGTCAGACCTCCCACTCAGTACTGGAGGAAGGAGTGGGGAGTTAAATTACACAGGCCAACGATTGAAAAACTTTTTTTGCTGAAAATACCTTATTCTTAAGTTTTTTAGGTTGGGAAATCCAAATATGATACTTAAAAAACTGTATCACCCACCATTTCTTCATATTTTACAGTTAAATTTATTAAATTAAGCGATTTTAAAAGAATTAACAGCTTTTATATAGTTAAAATAATATAAAGAGGAGGTGTAAGTAATGTAGATGACGTTGGTAGCACTGCTGAAAAACATTTGATGGCAAAAAAGTCGATTCTATTTTTGTGTTAACAGATGGTGTTTTGTTTACTGTCAACCTAACCTAACCTCACTTTCCCGTTTCCTGTACATGTGCTCAGTACAATATCTAATCGTGGTTGTGAAAACTCTGCTGACAGTTTTTGTTATATTTGTAGTGAATTTGTGATAAAGAACACCAAGAAACATTACAGACTTTGTGAAAAAGGTTTATCTATCATACTTTGGATCTAAACTTGGTGATCAAGATAAATCTTGGGCACTGCATAAGGTATGTTATATGCGTTGAAGATCTGAGAAAACGGTCCAAAAAGGAGAAAAAAAGCCTTTAGATTTGCTGTTCCTATGATATGAAGGGAGCCAAGAAATCATTCCAATGATTGCTCCTTGTGCAGTGTTGATATACTGGCCATAATTCGAAAAACATTCCGTCCGCCATCCGACCAGTAGGGCATGGTGTAGATTTGCTGGTTCCTGAACCACCAGATGACTTAAATTCTATTCCAACAGAAGTATTTTCTGATGTGCAGTCTGATTTTAGATGAAGCAGATGATCATGAATCCCATTGTAATACGGAAAGTTTAGAGCCCAAATTGTTTACTCAGACCTGTCTTAACGATTTGGTTAGGGATCTGGGCTTAACGAAAGAAAAAGATGAATTGCTTGGCTTTAGATTAAAAGAAAAGAACTTATTGGCAGTTCGAACCAGCATATACATTATAGAAAGAGAGAGTAGCAATTTTCCAAGTTTTTTCAATTAGAAGGTGATTTAGTGTACTGCTCAGACATTCCCAGTCTGATGAATGAGTAAATGAAGACTGGAGGCTGTTTATTGGTTGTAGATCCGAGAAACGTACTCCTACCACCTCTACATATAAAGTTAGGCCTACTGAAACAGTTTGTAAAGGCTTTGCCTAAAGATGGACTATGTTTTAAGTATCTCTGCCAAAAGTTTCCACACCCTTCTGAAATTAAACTAAAAGAAGGCGTCTTTGTCGGACCTGACATTAGAAAATTAGTGTTTGATGTTAACTTTGAATCCAAACTGGCCTTAAATGAGAAAGAAGCATGGGTATCATTCAATCATGTCGTTACAAAGTTCTTAGGACATGAAAAAGACCCAGAATATGTCTCTATTATAGCTACAATGTTAAAGAAGTTTAAGACTTCAGGATGTTTAATGAGTCTGAAAGTTCACTTTTTGAACAGTCACCTTGATTACTTCCCGGACAGTATGGGAGATGTTAACGAGGAGCAAGGAGAGCGTCTCCACCAGGACATTAAAGTGATGGAGAAACGCTACCAAGGCCCCTGGAACACCAACATGATGGGGGACTACTGTTGGTCACTTCACCGAGAAGTTCAGCAAGCGACTCATCGTAGAAAAAGCTACGCAAGAAGCTTCAAAGAAAAAAAGAGAAAGAAAATACAAACCAATTCCAGCTGACAAGTGAAACCTCTATTAACGCACATCATTGGTTTAAGTAGCTTACTATAAATACAAACGATGCTTATGTTGTAACAAAGCGTTTCATTACTTTCCCCGTTCACCGTATAGCATAGGATTTTTTATACTGTGTACTAAGAAGTATATTGCTCAAAAGCTACAGGTGATAGAAAAAAAATAAACCTAAGGATAGATTTGGATTCAGCTCATAAAAATCTATAAAGATCAGCTATCAAAGTAAAAAAGTTTTTTAAAAAAATTTTCGTTGGCCTTTGTTATCAGTAAGGAAAATAGAACACGACTGTGGCCGAGCGGTTCTAGGCGCTTCAGTCTGGAACCGCGCGACCACTACGGTCGTAGGTTCGAATCCTGCCTCGGGCGTGGCTGTGTGTGATGTCTTTAGGTTAGTTAGGTTTAAGTAGTTGTAAGTTCTAGGGGACTGATGACCTCCGATGATAAGTCCCATAGTGCTCAGAGCCATTTGAACCATTTGAAAATAAAACATGAGTAGTAGGCCGTAAGCTTTTTTTTTTATGGCTCTCAGAAAGGGTCCACAATGCCATGATGATGGCAAGCGTCTCTCATCAAAGTACCTTTCATAGTGGATGAGTGGTGGTCCTGCTGGTGTTGGCAGAAGTACGCCTTACCTTGTTGGTAAACCATCAGAGACATTGGAATTCAGATAGTTCCCACACCAAGAGTGCGGCACCACAGTGGCTCATTGCGCTAATGAACACCGCGACAGAAGCCTAACGGTACCCAAGAAATATTCAAGCTATACAGGTACTAAAAATATGCGACACGACTGATACTGGCTTCTGCAGTATTCAATCGAGATGCTTCCTTCTAGCCAGTCACGTGTTCCTCCAACGTTGTACTGTCGCAAGACGTAAGAGCTACGGAGCAAGTTGCTCTATTCTGAGACTTGGATTGCCCGTTAGTGTACACTGTACTGGTCTTGTGATAGGTGAAAAGTGTCGTGATGGTTAAGACACTGGACGTGTCACAAGGCCATGGGTTCAATTACGGGCATCCATATGTAATTTTCCATTTAACTACTTGAGACAAAAGCCTCGATTATTCCTTCTCCGTCGTTCACCAACCCGAGCCTATTCTCCATATTCAATGACGTCGTAGTCAATGAAAGACTCAACCTCAATTTTTCTTCCTTTCTCTTGTTCATAGTAGCTGAGTTTTTGTGCTTCAGTAGTTTTCAGTGCTGTGTCGTCAGTAATGTCGCTGTTTGTCTGAGGTATCAGATGATGCTAACTTGTCAGTACTGCTATAGAGATGACGCAAATTTAAATACAAGGATTGTCTAGAAAGTAATTTCCGATCGGTCACGAAATGCAAACCACAGTGAAAATTAGAAATTTTTTATTTGCAGCAGTTAGCTACATCTTGTAGCCACTTCTCTCCGACTAAGACATCTGTCGTAACGTTGTATCAACTTTCCAAAACCCTTGTCACAGAAGGCAGCCACCCGTCCTTTCTGCCAATTCTCTGCACAAGTCTGCAGCTCGTTGTCTGTGCCAAAATGTTGTCTTCATAGCCAGCGGTTCACGCGAGCAGAGACGAAAATTAGGAGGAGTCACATGCTGCATGGTGGGTGATTAAAGTGTTCCCATTGTAAACGCCATAGCAGCTTCTTCGTTGCCCCTGCAGTGTGCGGCTGAGAATTTTGTCATGAAGAAGGAAATTCAAGACAGCTACGTTAGGTGGGGTTGCACAAAATCAAGCGAAATCTCTCGGCAGGCACCCATTCTTGACTAGTCAATATTTTCTAGGTATCTTGTGCTCACCGTGCACACAGAGCTGAAAAGTGTAACATGACGCGATCGGCGGGCATAGTAGACACACTGTCCAACACATCTATGCAAAGCTTCATCGGAGTTTCGCTGTGGTTTCTATTTCGCGACCCATCGGAACTTACTTTCTGGACACTAATTAGCCGAAACAAGTAGCAGAGATAGTTAGCACGTGATTTTTCCGAGCCGAGAAGTTAAGCTGTCGATGGGGTTTGTTTTTCACTAGGCATGCTCGCCACTGTGCAATTCTATGGCTCATGGAAATCCACGTAGTGAGCTATTATGTCTCTCTCTCTCTCTCTCTCTCTCTCTCTCTCTCTCTCTCTCTCTCTCTCTCTCTACGAATACATGTACATCTAACAAATAGATGATTTTATATAAATATACAGCAACCGTGCTGTTTATGTTCCGTTTATAAGTACAGGAATTCGAATACATTTTTGAATAAGGAATGTTGTTTTATATCTGTAGCTTCAAGACATAGGGCGAGTGAAATTGTTTCTTTCAACTTCCGTCATTGAGTAAAGTCAGCCATAATGTGCATAAAATTTCGTTTCCCAGAAAGGAAATGACAAGCTCTTTTGAAATTTCGAACAGCCTTCCTAGTGGGGGGCAGCAGTGGTTAAGGCTCGTGATTCACAGTGTGGAGTACAAGGGGGATTAAATGCCAGCACGATCATCAAGATTTACGTTTTCCTCAATCTTCAGCGTCGTACTCCCAAATTCAAGTGTAATGTCTTACTACTGCGCCACCTCGCTCGATGGAATTATGTACTAATTTTCTTTCTTTTAATGATCAGAATATTTGACGATGGGCAAAGAAGACAATAAACTCTAAGTTACAGTTACAAGATAATTGTTATGAATACATTTTTAAATCGTTTATTTTCCAACACAGTTGTGTTTTATTTCAACAAGAAGTCCCCAATTTCACGTCATAAAGAGTATTTTGAAGACATAGCGTTGTCGATGGACGATCCATTGACGAAGTGGGTTTCTCAGCGTGCGTGGGAGTAAACTAGTGCTTCTTTTCTACGATCAGAAGTAGCCAAATCTGATTCCTCGAAGCTTTGCCTTTAGTGATGGGAATAAAAAAATTAAAAAAATCACAGGGTGCAAGACCCGGGCTATCCCTGCTTACCACAGACAAGTTAGCCTTCTTTGAAGTCCTTGAACCATCTAAAGACTAGTGAACGAAGTCGTGCATCTTCACCGTACACTTTCTATAGCGTTCCGTAAATTTCAGTGGCTATGTGGTTTAAGTGAACTCATTTTATTGCACCGTACAGTTCCTCCTGTGTCACCTCTGTTCTATGGTATCCGGCATTACTGCCAACCTACCAATGCGAGAGTGCTGCCGCCTATGGACATAATACACAAAACCCGCTCTTTTCAATTATTCATGATACAGGCAGGAAACTATCAGAGAAACTACTGTGAAAAAAATCAGCCTGCATTTGTTGATCATCCCTTGTATGTGCGATTGTGCCGGAAAATAAACCATTAAAAATAGTTTTTCAGTAACAACTGACGCCACCAGCCCGTCGAAGTATCGTTATTGTGTGAATATGACTGGTTTGGTGGTGGTCTATTACGGCATAATGAGTCTCACATGAAAGTCTCTGGCTTGCACAGTGGTCTGGTCATTCTCAGTGTTCTAATGAACAGGTAGCTGTGTAGGAACTAATCGTGGTCAGTACCTCTTTACTAAACTGTGTGAGCACTCGACTAATGGAGTGAGCCAAATCAGACCAGTAAAGGTCCCTCCAGCACTTCCCTTCCCCTCGACACTACTAGTCAACTCCGTTTTGCACCACTAGTACTTTCATACACAAATACCATACAGGTGTTATACGGGACAGCCCGCTACCAGCAAGCGGTCATACTGAGACACAGCCGAGACCCGCGTCGACGTACTGCAAAGACCCCGCCAGCCCATTCACGAGTCTCTGCCCGCTGAGGGCGTTGCTATGGTGACTTCCGCCTCCGCCGGCGCCGCCCACGAGGTTGTGACGCCCACGCCCGGCAAGACGGCCGTAGTAAATCCCAGCGGTGACTCGGAACCCGTCCGGCCACTGCCAGGCTAGCTGAAGACCGCGCAGAGCTTATGCACGGCTACACCAGCTATCCTGATTCATGCCGCGGGATTCCACACTTACACAGCGGTAACCGGATGTGAACTAGCAATATCCTTACGTATCATCGGTGAAAATGCCTGACCTTTTTCGTGAATGTGTTTCGCGTCTCACTGCTAATTCCTCATCGAACTGGTAGAACCTGGTCTCATTACACGTGTCGATGAAGTCTTCAGCTATTTTTATCTTTGTTCCTTCTGATGGGCAGTCAGATGCTGAGGTACAGATCAAGAACAGATACTCGGGTTGTCTTTCTGTTGATAATGGTATCAGCGTTGAAATAACTTACGGGAACGCAGGCTGGTGACGTCATCGGCAACCGCCGATATTTCGACAGGTCACCACCCTGCCATTTTCAAGGTAAAATTGCAGCAAGTAAGTGTTATGCAAGGGAATTATCTTGGCACCGGTCATCCCATGGAATAAAAATGTTCAAATGTGTGTGAAATCTTATGGGACTTAACTGCTTAGGTCATCAGTCCCTAAGCTTACACACTGCTTAACCTAAATTATCCTAAGGACAAACACACACACCCATGACCGAGAGAGGACTCGAACCTCCGCCGGGACCAGCCGCTCCTATGGAATATAATGCGGAGATTCTGACATGCCTTTCCAGCTAATGGGATAGTGCGACTAAGGAAGCAATTGAAATTAAATTAGCACGTAACCCCGTAACTGGAGATGGAGGTTTCTACTTAAATTCTACGTGGAATCCCGCTCTCTCCCTTGATTAAAAAAAAAAGGAAAAGAAAAACAGAGGAATGGAGTTAATGCTACCTCACCCGTTTAGTAATTTTCCCTATCATTACCTTCTGACGTCGGTCATCTTTGGCTGTGTGGTGGCGCTAGTGTTTACGGTGTGTATGCGTTTGCGTTTTATCTTTCTAGAATTAATCTGCAAACCGAGATTTTAAATTCCCTTGCACAGCGCCTGCTTGCTGCAGTTTTGCCTTGCAAATGATAGGGTGGTCATCTGCCAAAATATCGGCGGCTGTCAACAATGTAAAACCGGATGCATTCCGGTAAATTATCTGAACATTGTATATGCGGGAGAAACTAAGGTCTCAAGACTAACATTTCCCATTATCACCAATTCTTCTGTAGGTAGCTACGCGGTCAGCGCGTCGGGTTGCTAACCAACGGGACTCGGGTTCGAACATTTTCTCCGCTCGGGGACTGGGTGTTGTGCTGACCTTGCACTCGTATCTTCAGAAATGGCGTTCCACTGCTGAAATGGACGTTCCACGCTGAAATGGACGTTTGGGCACTTCCCGAAAGACAATAAAAAATGATTAAAAAATCTTCTAATGTCAAACTTACAGTAGCTTAATTTATGCCTAAATTTGTACCGCTAGCTTGACGTTGCCTGACGCTATGCTTCTTGACAAGAGACCTGAATGAGGCAAGTCATGAATGTTCACTTTCCGACGTATACTACTGACGAAACATTCTTTGCACGGAGGTCTGGTGACTTGTTACTGACTGCCGGATTCAGATTGCATTTAATTCTGTATATGGTTCCTAGCTTGGCGCAAAGCACTCATTGTGATGCAACTTAGACGGCTCGCCACTGTCGTTGCCTGTTAATTAAATAGCTTCTCACTTGACCCTGCAAGGGTTGTTCGATCTTCTCGTCTTAGAAAAATCAGATGTGTTTATTTCCCTAAAACGGGCAGCAGCACTACCTGAACGATCGCCGACGAAGTTGTCGCATACGGGAGACTGTCGTCACTTGATTGGCGTTCTTGCTGTTTTTGCCTTTTCAGAATCCAAGTTAACTTGGAGTTGTGAACAGACTCAATCTTCTTTTTTCCCTATTTAATGTGATATAATTTGTTGGATGCCTTCGGTATTCTTAGGTACGTTTTCAGATGCTGCAAAATTTCTCGTCTTACTTCTTTATTATTTTTCTCATAAGTTAGCACTTTTCTCTAGGCTTTTGTGTATCCTTCCCCTGTCAGAATCTGTCTCCTGTTGTTCTTACGTACAGACATTGAGCAAGACTGATTCCGATATGCCAAGCACTGACATGTTATTTGGGGCCTGGAGTTTGATTTTAAAACTAATTGTAATTTTCTTCCCATTCGAATATGTTCATGACAGCTCGCTGCATGAGTCTAATATCCAAGGGGACACAGTCCGTGGAAGTTATATCAGCATTAGTAATCTGTCCTGCGAAGCTGTCTTCGGTTTGGAGGGCGTCCGATGGCACCTGCTATTGGTTTTTTAGTTTTGTCGATTGCTTAAAGAAATGACAACTGAATTGATGGTATTTCTATTTCTGTGTTCCAGGTACGTGACTGATGGACGGAAGCGTTTAAAGATGTTAGATTCAGACGCCAATCAAAAAGTAAGCAGCATTCATAGCTAACGTTAATAAAGATACCAGAAAATTCTTTCTAGTGTTCTGCAACACAGGACTGACATTTGTTTACTGAACTATGTACATTAAATGGAAGCCTGGTTTATTCGTTTTCATAAGTGTCTCAGATATTATGAAGGCCAATACAATCTCTCAGCCCTTGTTATAGTCTGTTACCGAACAACGGATTCAAACCGTATTTAAGGCGTACATATGTCAGTTCACAGTTTTCAGTGTTAGAGCAAATCTAATACTGTGATAATTAATTTCTCAACTCTTGTAACCAGCTCACTATTCTGATTAGATGGGCAGAGACCTTAATTTATTTCGGTCCTTCTTTTACCTAGCATTTGAAGTTGTCATCTGGAGTAAGGAAATGTTGCTTTTAAATTAAACCGAACATAACTAGAGAAATAGAAAATAGAATGTGTAACATGCGTGCTGCTACAGCGTGAGACTTTGTTAGACGTGTCTCTCTTCAAACGCTACAGCATCTTCATCATTAGCACTAGTATGTGAGCAAATTCCTGCTCCATTTACGTATGGAGCGAGTGAAACAGGACTGTCTATATGCCTTGTTGCGTGTCCTAATTTCTCTTATTTTCGTGACCCTGCGATCCTTAATCGATATATCCGATAGGGACATCAGAATCTCCGTGCCGTCTTCCTCGTGTAGCGGTGCTCTAAATTTATCTAGTCGTCTCGCGAAAACGTCACTATCCCCTAAGGTTCCTTCTTAATTTCCCCGAATATATATGTTACACTTTCGCATGGGCTTCGCCTGTGGCTTGCAGCATGAATGTAACGTGATATTTTAGGATGGCTGAGAACAGAAAAGGTTCAGGTATGATTTAGTCAGATCTCAACAATATTTACGTAATTCACATTATTACTATTTGGTTGCTCTATTTTTAAATCTCGATCCAGATCACTGATTTTTCAGTGTTTCAAACTACTTCACCTCCCAATGATATGAGAAGTCGCCAGAAACGCGTTCGAATTCCGCGTTAAACTGCAGGTCGCCATTGCCCTGTTGGATAGCTGGGATATGTTATGGATACGCTAGTCTCCGATCTTGCGGCCAGTTGGAAGACTTGCTCCATGCCACTCAGCCACAGGAAATTATTATGTTAGATCATCATCATCATCATCATCATCACCACCTTCATCATTAGCCGTTTGATATCCGCTGCTGGATAAAGCATCCTCAGAACTTTTCCGTGTATAGCTGAGCGATACTCACTCATGGTGCTTCTGGCATCCACTCGCCCGGCTACATATCCCGCCCACCTGCATTTCATTTTCATTACATTTATAATTATGTCTCCCGCTCCAGTGTGTAACCTGTTCCCGTTGTTTTTCCCCTTCTTCATAGTAATTCCCAAAATGAATGTCTCCATTGTTCGCCGAGTAGCCCTCAACTCTTGAATGGTTTCTACTTTTAATGTCCATGTCTGTCTGCCGTAATTGAAACCTGGTAAAGCATACAGGTTATAATTTTTTAAAATTAAATTCACTATGGAAAGATAGCAAAATAAGAGCAACAACTTCTTGGATTGAAAATTTTCAAACAAGAAATCGGAACACGCATTCGATACTTTTTGTAAACCAACGACAACACACGTAATTATCCATAACCAATTATGCCACCCGGGAACAAACAAGCTCGCGTATTTTCATTGTGTGATTTACAGACTGCAGAAATTCTTCCAATCCATATGTGGCATACAGCAAACCAGTGCTTAACAGTATTGGTTAAAAACAGTCTTGGTTGCAATTTTAGTTTTTTATTTTTTAACTACGCGTTTCGCCTTTTTTAGGCACCTTCAGGTTATCTTAATTTGACATTTCTTAGAAGAATCCTTTAGTCAGTGTAGCCAAAGGGCATCGTCGAATATATCAGGCCAACATCGCCTTCGTTAAACTCAGTAAAGCCGGCCGGTGTGGCCGTGCGGTCTGGACGCTTCAGTCTGGAACCGCGTGACCGCTCCGGCCGCAGGTTCGAATCCTGCCTCGGGCATGAATGTGTGTCATGTCCTTAGGTTAGTTAGGTTTAAGTAGTTCTAAGTTCTAGGGGACTGATGACCACAGATGTTAAGTCCCATAGTGCTCAGAGCCAAACTCAGTAAAAACTTTTCTAGATGGACGCGAGTGGCAACAAGACCTGCATAACGCGTTCACGTTCACAGGAGCGAGTAACAGGATAAGATGGGGGCTCGGGTAGTAAGTTTGCTGAGTTTAACGAAGGCGATGTTGGCCTGGTATATTCGACGATGCCCTTTGGCTACACTGACTAAAGGATTCTTCTAAGAAATACCAAATTAAGATAACCTGAAGAAGCCTAAAAAAGGCGAAACGCGTAGTCGAAAATTAAAAAACTAAATTTACAACCAAGACTGTTTTTAACCAATAATATACAGACTGATCATCCTACCACTGGAACAAGAAAAAAATTTAAAGATAACTAAATGTTCTCCGAAACATGGCTATAAATAACGGTTATTCTGAAAACTTAGTGGACCCGCTATTCAAAAAGAAAACCAGTCAAACCCACGCCAAATCCGTAGGTGAAATAATCAGAGGCACAAACAAACAACAGAAAAACAAAGTTTTTGTATGTTTTAAGAACATAAAATTATATGCTAGCTTCAGGAGCACTAACTATCTTCAACAATTACTAAGACATATGCCACGGAAATCAGAGGTTTTTGCAATCAGGAATCTACAAAATTAATTGTGTTGAATGCTCAAAATTTTGTATTGGATAGACAGGAAGGAAAGTTAGCACACGATGTAAAGAACTTGGGACAATAAACGACAATGGCCGATCCACCTTGGTTGCACACTTAAGACACCAGCTTCAAAAAAGCTAAGATTGACGAATCACTAAAAATATTACAAAAGTTACAGAAAACTAAAATCACGGATGTGATGGAAGAAGCTGGAATTTACCTCCATCTAAAAGTCAAAGTTTTAAATGAACAAAAAGACCTGCGAAGTTGAAATTCCTAGATAATTTTTACCAGTTCTACGACGAAGTTTCATAGAACCATAGAATGTTCGATAATCGTTCTACTCATTAATAAATATGACTAATGCGACAGTTCACGCAACGACAAAGCAGGTCATACAAGATTACTCGATTTTCGTGGTTTTCAGTACTGTTTCGTTAGAGTACTCTGATACACTTTATATATAAGATCTTTGTAGGAACTATTGAAAAATGAAGAATGGCGTGTTCCCACAAGAACAGAACAGCTATTTACAAATTATTTAAAAAAAATCAAATACTCTCATATTCAAACCAGTGATGAACGATAGTTAAATGTAATTGAATGATTGAGAACAAAAGATATACAGCTTGATTAACAAATTTCTGTAAAATAATTACTATCCTCTCAGTGTAGGTACTTTAAAAATATCGACCTTATAGATAAGAGCTTTGCAACAACTGTTCAAAAGTAACGTGCTCGTAAAACAGCGAAAAACTGTTTGTAATTTATCTTGTGACAATTATATGCAGTCGTAGG
The DNA here is from genome assembly GCF_021461395.2 of Schistocerca americana. Taxonomy (NCBI): domain Eukaryota; kingdom Metazoa; phylum Arthropoda; class Insecta; order Orthoptera; family Acrididae; genus Schistocerca; species Schistocerca americana. The sequence continues at coordinate 607,602,763 of NC_060121.1, forward strand.
AGCAAGGACGTACGTGGCATAATATACCATCAAAGAACCGTCCAAACAATAAGTTATACTCCTCTTAATATATCTTGGGACCAACATCCTTGCCGCAGTGGTAATACTGGTTCCCGTCAACTCACTGAAGTTAAGCGCTGTCGGGCTTGGCTAAAGGCGCTCCAGTCCGGAGCCGCGCTGCTGCTACGGCCGCAGGTTCGAATACTGCCTCGGGCATGGGTGTGTGTGATGTCCTTAGGTTAGTTAGGTTTAAGTGGTTCTAAGTTCTAGGGGACTGATGACCACAGCAGTTGAGTCCCATAGTGCTCAGAGCCATTTGAACCAGAGGTTGGCTAACACTTTGATGGGTGACCGTACGGGCTGCCGAGTGTAGTTGGCAAGCGGGATGCACTCATCCCTTGTAAGGTCAATTGAGGAACCTCTTGAATGAGAAGTAGCGACTCCGGTCACGAAAATTGACAACGTCCATGAGAGAGGTGTGTCCCTCCATGTCTGCATCCAGTGACGCCTGAAGGCTGAGGATGACACGGCGGCCCGTCAGTTCCGCTGGGTCTTCCGAGCCCTGTCGGACGGAGTTGGTTAGATAGTGCATCTTGGGATATGACTTGTTCCTATGTTAAATTCACTGATACTAATGCATTCAGTACATAATGCTTCAGTTTTAGATACTTGAAAATGTCCTAAGGTCGAAATTGTACAATCATACAACAAAGAGAACGTCAGCTGAGGGCAACACGAAATCATTTAAAAAAATCATCGCAGTTGCAAAGCTTATCGCAATGAAAATTGTATAAAATTTTAGTTTTATACACTTTGAAAACTTGGTTTCAAAAACTCTCTAGTTCACCAGAAGTATTCCGCACCGTTTTTACTCTGTCTGTTTCTAATGCTGTTCTGCAGTCATGATTATCGGCCCTTGGCACCATAATAAATTCCGTTAGCAACTATTTTCCGGATTCGGAAAATCTATAAGTAAATGTCTGTTCTAAGACTATTTTCTTTGTCTCCGCGAACAAAACACACTGAAAATGAATTTAGAGGTTTCTGACTGAATCAAAAACAGAAACATTTCATTTACAGACGCCATATTTAACCCAGTTAGTAAAACCTCTTCAGGCCGTGTAAACACAATAGCGAAAAACTGACTGCGAAATTCGGTTTTCGTCTTTAGGAAGTTGTCGCATATAAAAGGCCTGACTGTGGAAGTGTGTGTACAACTGCGCACAAGCAGCTCTGCCTTGTAGCTGCCAGCTGTGCATGCACTCGGCGGCCTTCGCTGTCATCTGCACGGCCGCAGAATAGCGTGTGGAGACGATTGCTTGCCAGCTGTTTGAATAGCTTAATTTTACATTGCTGCGTCTGTGGATTCACCTGTCGATATGAAATAGAAGTACTTGTAAATCTCAGTGGTTTGTTTGTTTGTTTGTGTGTGTGTGTGTGTGTGTGTGTGTGTGTGTGTGATTTCATTACCTATTGCCACGAAAGCACATAACAGGGTACAGCATCTGCAGTTACAGCATTCGTACAAATAAGCGTAAAATGATAGAAAGAGGGATCCTTTATTGTATGATTATATGATAGCGGAACAAACACCGGTAGCAGTTACTTCTGTAAAATATCTGGGAGTACGCGTACGGAACGATATGAAGTGGAATGATCATATAACATTAATTGTTGGTAAGGCGGGTGCCAGGTTGAGATTCATTGGGAGAGTCATTGGAAAATGTAGTCCATCAACAAAGGACGTGGCTTACAAAACAATCGTTCGACCTATACTTGAGTATTACTCATCAGTGTGGGATCCGTACCACGTCGGGTTGACAGAGGAGATAGAGAAGATACAAAGAAGAGCGCCGCGTTTCGTCACAGGGTTATTTGGTAAGCGTGATAGCGTTACAGAGATGTTTAGCAAACTCAAGTGGCAGACTCTGCAAGAGAGGCGCTCTGCATCGCGGTGTAGCTTGCTGTCCAGGTTTCGAGAGGGTGCGTTTCTGGATGAGGTATCGAATATATTGCTACCTCCCGAGATGATCACGAATGTAAAATTAGAGAGATTAGAGCGCGCACGGAGGCTTTCCGGCAGTCGTTTTTCCCGCGAACCATGCGCGACTGGAACAGGAAAGGGAGGTAATGACAGTGGCACGTGAAGTGCCCTCCGCCACACACCGTTGGGTGGCTTGCGGAGTATAAATGTGGATGTTGATGTTGATAACTGCACGAATAAGTATATTTTTTACAGTGTAATATCTTATTATTATTATTATTATTATTCTTTCTTTTCTCAGACGTTATGTCTGGTCAAAAATGGAAAGTGATGCGGACCTTGATCAAGCGTGACTTCCTTTTAACTGTACGGTATATGTTACACTGGATTTAGGAACTTTCGGGTAATTGAACATGTATCAATAATTACAGATTTCTGTAGTTGTATATATAAGTTTGGATGTAGTTGTATTGCGTTGATGTACTGGTGGATATTGTGTGGTATGACTCCTGTAGTTCATAGTATAATTGATATAATGTCAACTTTGTCCTGATGCCACATGTCATTGACTTCCTCAGCCAGTTGGATGTATTTTTCAATTTTTTCTCCTGTTTTCTTCTGTATATTTCTTGTATTGCGTATGGATATTTCGATTAGTTGGTTAATTTCTTCTTTTTATTGGTGAGTATGATGTCAGGTTTGTTATGTGGTGTTGTTTTATCTGTTATAATTTGTATTCATCATTCTCCAGTACATTTTGTGGTGCATACCTGTATGTGGGAAAGTGTTGTTTTATTAGTTTATGTTGTATGGCAAGTTGTTGATGTATTATTTTTACTACATTGTCATGTCTTCTGGGGTATTCTGTATTTGCTAGTATTGTACATCCGCTTGTGATGTGACCTACTGTTTCTATTTGTTGTTTGCAAAGTCTGCATTTATCTGTTGTAGTATTGGGATCTATAATAATATGCATGCTGTAATATCTGGTGTTTATTGTTTGATCCTGTATTGCAATCATAAATCCTTCCGTCTCACTGTATATATTCCTTTTCTTAGCCATGTGTTGGATGCGTCTTGATTGATGTGTGGCTGTGTTAGATGATACGGGTGCTTGCCTTGTAGTGTTTTCTTTTTCCAATTTACTTTCTTCGTATCTGTTGATGTTATGTGATCTAGAGGGTTGTAGAAGTGGTTATGAAATTGCAGTGGTGTAGCCGATGTATTTATATGAGTGATTGCTTTGTGTATTTTGCTAGTTTCTGCTCGTTCTAGAAAGAATTTTCTTAAATTGTCTACCTGTCCATAACGTAGGTTTTTTATGTCGATGAATCCCCTTCCTCCTTCCTTTCTGCTTTATGTGAATCTTTCTGTCGCTGAATGTATGTGATGTATTCTATATTTGTGGCATTGTGACCATGTAAGTGTATTGAGTGCTTCTAGGCCTGTGTTACTCCATTTCACTACTCCAAATGAGTAGGTCAGTATTGGTATAGCATAAGTATTTATAGCTTTTGTCTTGTTTCTTGCTGTCAATTCTGTTTTCAGTATTTTTGTTAGTCTTTGTCTATATTTTTCTTTTAGTTCTTCTTTAATATTTGTATTATCTATTCCTATTTTTGTCTGTATCCTAGATATTTATAGGCATCTGTTTTTTCCATCGCTTCTATGCAGTTGCTGTGGTTATCCAATATGTAATCTTCTTGTTTAGTGTGTTTTCCCTTGACTATGCTATTTTTCTTACATTTGTCTGTTCCAAAAGCCATATTTATATCATTGCTGAATGCTTATGTAATCTTTAGTAATTGGTTGAGTTGTTGATTTGTTGCTGCCAGTAGTTTTAGATCATCCATGTATAGCAAATGTGTGATTTTGTGTTGGTATGTTCCAGTAATATTGTATCCATAATTTGTATTATTTAGCATGTTGGATAGTGGGTTCAGAGCAAGGCAGAACCAGAAAGGACTTAATGAGTCTCCTTGGTATATTCCACGCTTAATCTGTATTGGCTGTGATGTGATATTATTTGAATTTGACGGATATTAAGTGTGGTTTTCCAATTTTTCATTACTGTGTTTAGGAACTGTATCAGTTTAGGATATACTTTGTATATCTCCAATATTTGTAGTAACCATGAGTGGGGTACACTATCAAAAGCTTTTTGGTAATCAATGTATTCGTAGTGTAGCGACGTTTGTTTAGTTTTAGCTTGGTATGTCACCTCTGCATCTATTATCAATTGCTCTTTACATCCTCGTGCTCCTTTGCAAGAGCCTTTTTATTCTTCATTTATAATTTTGTTCTGTGTTGTATGTGTCATTAATTTCTGTGTAATGACTGAAGTTAATATTTTGTAAATTGTTGGTAGGCATGTTATGGGGCGATATTTTGCTGGATTTGCTGTGTCTGCTTGATCTTTAGGTTTCAGATAAGTTATTCCATGTGTAAGTGTATCAGGGAATGTGTATGGGTCTGCAATGTAACTGTTAAATAATTTAGTTAAATGTGAATGTGTTGAGGTGAACTTCTTTAGCCATAAATTTGCTGTTTTATCTTTTCCAGGGGCTTTCCAATTGTGCGTAGAATTAATTGCTCGGGTGACTTCATGTTGCAAAATTATCACTTCAGGCATTTGTGGTATCATCTTGTATGCGTCTGTTTCTGCTTGTATCCACCGTGCATGCCTGTTATGCTGTGCCGGGTTTGACCATATGTTGCTCCAGAAGTATTCCATGTCTGTTATGTTTGGTGGATTGTCTATTTTAATGTGTGTGTTATCTATTGTCTGGTAACATTTCTTTTGGTTTGTGTTGAATGTTTGGTTTAGTTTCCTTCTATTTTCACTTTTTTTGTATCTTCTTAGTCGTTTGGCCAATGCTTGTAATTTCTGCTTCTTTTCATCTAATTGCTCTATCACTTCTTGTTGTGAGATTTTACCTAACCTTTTTCGTTTTTTGTCTGACATTTCATTTCTTATAAATTGCGTTAGCTGTCCGATGTCTTTTCTCAGTTTTTCTATTCTGGTCTGTAGCCTGTGTTGCCATGTTGGTTTTGTGGGTTTCTTCTGTGTGTTGGTTGGTTCTGATCTCTGCCTAGTGTGTATTTTAGTGTAGTGAGTGCTCCTATATAAACCAGTAGTTGTAACTCTTCCATATTTGTATTTTCATTTATTTTGTTGTGTATGATTGTGTTGATAGTTGTTATTGTTGTTTCGACTTGTGGGTTATTTGATGGTCTATGCAAGAATGGTCTTCTGTCTGTATTTGTGTCTTTGTATTCTATATATGTCAGCTGAAATTTTTCTTATATATCCGACATGTGTGTCACTTGGTGTTCTATTTGTGCTGGCTCTGGTGGCTGTCTTAAGATTTCGTTTTCCTCTGTTTGTTTATTTGATGCGTGTTGGTCTTTGTTTGTTTGCCCTGGGATGTTTGAGTCCATTACTGTATTTTCTTCTTCTTCTTCTGATTGCACATTATTTTGTTCCAGTATTTGTTGTACTTGTTGTTTGATGTTTTCTAATTCTGACTGGGATATCCTGTTATTTTTGATTATTACACGGATCTGATCAGCTAGTCGTTGTTCTGTTAAAAATTTTAATTCCGAGTATCTGGTAATAAATGTTGTGTATACTTGTGATCTGTATCCAGTTGTGTTGGTTCCTAAGTTTGTTGCTTGGTAATAACAGAACATGAGGTGTCGATTAACTTCATCTGACCATCTCATCCTCTGTCTTTGTTTTCCTTCTAGAGTGGTTGCAGGAAGCATATCCTGCAAAACACCTCTATTTGGATTTAAATCATTTTCCTTGTGGCTAGCAGTGTTGTTACATTGTGGACGGGCATAGGGTTCAAGCGCCGTCCCCGACCATGACAGCGCTAGTCCGAGGCTTCATTAGTTCTGTCCTGAACAATTACTATTATTGTTGTTACTATTATTATTATGCTATTTCTGTAGACAGTCACCTCTTCAGGAATTAACATCGGTTCATAAGAAACGATCGTGTGAAACGCAGTCCACTGTGTTCGTCCATGGCACCCAGAAAGCAGCACATAACGGCTCTCAAGGCTTGTTTCTTGACTTCTGGAAGGCATTCGATACAGTTCCGCTCTGCTGCCTAATGAATGAAATACGAACGTACGTAATATCAGCAGACAGTTTTCGCAACTGCGAATATAAACCCCCCCCCCCCTTCGCCTGTACATTCAAATGACGACAGTGTAAATTTGTGCTGGACTGGGACTCGAACCTGGATTTCCCTCTTTCGAATGGTCGCCGTAACTGCTTCGGATATCCGTACACGAATAACGGCCACACCCGGTCTTCCATATGTCGTCGTCCACATGCATGCATATCCGGAGCAACATTGCACCATACTTCCTAATAACACAGGCACTACTATTTCATTGATAACAGACCAGCTGTGTGGCTGCGTTGAAGAGTTTCTAGCAAACAGAACTACCATGTATTTCTCAGCTGAGAGAAATCTTCAGACGCAAAAGTAATTTCGACCGTTTCCTGAGGGAGTGTTACAGGACCATTAACTTTCACATCAAATATAAATTACGTAGTAGATGACGGAAGTTCCATGAGGCTTTTCGCGGACAATTCTGTTTTGTACAGAAAAGTTGCAGCGTTAGATAATTGTACTGAAGACCTACACAGGATCGACGCATGGCACAGGTGTTGGTAACTGATCCTCACCATAAACTAATGCGATGTATTGCATGTAAATAGCACAAAGACCAGTTGTAGTATGACTGCAAGGTTGGTGAGCAATCACTGGAAGCAGTGCGTCCATTATATACGCGTACGGATCGATTGGAAGAAGAACACCACGTAAAATTACTGAGGGGAAGCGGACATTCATTAGAAAATAGTTCGGAAACGTTGTCCGCCCCCCAAAGGAGGTCGCTTACAAAACTCTCGTTCGACCAATATTTGAATATTGCTCTTCAGTCTGGGATCAGCACCAGACGGTATTGATAGAAGACCAAGATAAGGTCCAAAGAAGAGCAGTGCGTTTCGTTACAGGTTCATTTGGTTAGTACGAAGGCGTCACGGAAATACTCAGCCAAGCGCTGCGAGAGAGGCGATCTGCATCGCTGTGTGGTTTAGATCCGAGAGAGTACGTTCTTAGTAGAAGCACCCAAATGATACTTCGTCCTACGTAATATATCTCGTGAAAAGCTCACAAAGAAAAAACTGGAGGGATTCGAGCTGACAAGGAGGATAATCAACACTCGATCTTCCCCCGAACTGTTCACGACTGGAAAAGGAAAGTGGGGGGGGGGGGGGGGGGGGGGGAAGGAAGAGTGTCACACACAAAATACCCTTCAAATACCCTTCAACACACACCGTAAGGTGGCTTGCAGAGAACAGATGAAGATAATGTGCGTTCGCTGGAATACGTTTTACTTTTCCTAATCAGTGACTAACAATATTGAGGTAATCATTTCACACCTGTAGAGTATATTTTAATAGGGGCTTCCGTCATCAGCGTATTATGCTACTGATCGTGAAAACTGGAACACATTCAGAAGAGAAATATAGAACCGCTATGAATATTACGGCAATGAAAGGAGCGTAGGCTATGTAAATGACTACAGTCACGTAAGGACAGCATGTGCAGATGTAGGGTTGAGCACAATGGGTGAACACATTGTGTATCCACATTCCTTGAGCTCTTTGATATCTAGGAAAACTAAAGCGTAGCGATAGTATGGCACGTCACACAGCGGTGAGGATTCAACTTACCCCGAAAATCTACCCATGGGCGGTACTCATTATTCGTGTTTTTTTTTTTATTTTATATCATAAATTATACTTGAAAAAATTACACAGTGTCTTGGAGTCGATGTTGACGACGCAATGTAAACCGCTTGCAGCATTTGGCTTTAATCTGGAGAACACCGCTGGATGTTCGAAACCAGTCATAGTATTGTGAGACGCTGACTGTTTGTGGAAAATGTAATACGTAGGACAAAAGTGACTGATTACAATACTAACCGTCTTCTCATCCACTTCTCGCTTAACTCTTCCAAAGGGCTGAAAATCTGTCTCGTGTAACTACTATTATACACCGTCACATTACTAAGTAGAAATCCAGACAACACTAATGTATAATATCCTGTCTTTTTTTCCATGTTGTCCCACCACATTTCAGTTCTCACACTGTTTCCATTACTCTATTTTTTTACTCTTTTTATATAGATCTTTAAGGTCTCTTACTTAATGAAATGAAACGAAGATTCGGATATAACGTCCCCTCGATTTCAGGATCGTGAGAGACGGAGATAAAATCTGGACCAGTGAAAGAAATTTACCATCTTGACATTTTCCTAAAATGATTACGGAATCCACGGAAAGCTTAAATCTCGATGTCACGGCAGGTATTCGAACCTCGCTCCTTCTAAGAGCCCATTTCAAATTATGGATGCGAGTACACACGTGTTCCACCCCTAATGTGGACACTCCTGATGTTTGAAAAACCAGAAAATGGAAAGAGATATACGTCAAAGTTAGACGTATGTTAGAAAAATCATTACAATTGATTTCTGAGACCGTACTGGAATTCGCGTATTTCATTATAGGTGTGTAAAGTTTCTTATATTTTCTCACCTAGGCTTTTGCGCAGTGATTTTACTTACGCGCATGAGGAAAATTCTTCCGCCGTCTTTTTATGACGACGAGATTGTGCTTCTTCTTTGTTGGCCGTGTCGGCTAGGTATTAAAATAACTAACTTCTCAGCATTGCTTAATGAGAAGGACCAAACTTACTTTCCTTACATTTTCAACTATATTCTCACTATAAATATAGCTGCGATACATTACAATTGACGCATTGTCACTTCCGTGACATAATACCTTCTGTTCATTGTTCAGAAATTACTTTTGGTGAAGCATCTTCCCTAGCGCTCAAGGAAAAAAAAAAAACCTTAAAATAATGCAATTTATAGTTCATAATAATTCTTTCACAAGGATCGTTTATGCTCAAGGCACAGCAAACTTTATATTGTATAAAAGTAAAACGTAAAATTTTCTTATTTGGTTTTCTTTCACATCTGGGATCTTTATTTTTCCTTAGGATGAATCCCATAATTTTAAACATCAGCTGCAGCAGGCGACGTACAGTCAAACGATACATTATAACAAATTAATGGAAATGTTAGGAAATCATTGTATACGTGAACTACTGGTACCTTAAAAACCAATGTAGCCGCCAGAATGTTGAATGCAAGCATGCAGAAATGCATCCCTTATGTCCTATAGGTGTCGGATGGTGGTTGGTGGGTTGGAGTTCCATGCCTGTTGCACTTAGTTGGACAATACACGGACGGTTAATGCTGGCTGTGGATGACGCTGGAGTTGTTATACGATGATGTGGTATATGTGCTCTATTGTAGATAGATCTCGTGATGGAGCAGGCCAAGACAACACATCGAAACTCTGTAGAGTCTGTTGGGTTACGCCGGCCGGTTCTAGGCGCTTCAGTCCGGAACCGCGCGACCGCTACGGTCATAGGTTCGAATCCTGCCTCGGGCATGGATGTGTGTAATGTCCTTAGGTTAGTTAGGTTTAAGTAGCTCTAAGTTCTGATGACCTCAGATGTTAACCTCAGATGTTTGAACCATTTGTTGGGTTACAACAGCGGTATGTAGACGATTGTTGTCCTGCCGGAAAACACCACTCAAACGCTGTTGAGTGGCGGCACAACATGGCAAATCACGAGACTGACGTACAATTTTACAGTCAGGGTGTGTGGGATACGCACAAGAGTGCTTCTGCTGTCATACGAAATCACACCCCATACAGTGACTCCATGTATAGGTCCAGTGTGCCTAGCACGCAGACAGGTCAGTTGGAGGCCCTCAACTGGCCTCCTACTAACCGACACGCGGCCATCACTGGCACCGAGGCAGAACCAGCTTTCATCGGAAAACACAACAGGTCTCCACCTTGCCTCCCAGTGGGCTCTCGCTTGATACCACTGAAATCCCAAATGGCGGTGGTTTGGAATCAGTGGAACGCACGCTATAGGGCGTCTGGCTTGGAACTATCCTTGATGTACAGAGAGAGCCTATACTGAATGGATTTATTAGTATAAAGTTTGATTTTTATTTTTTCGCTTGGTGTTCGTCAGTGTCTTCAGCCTGTCTGTAAGCTGCAGCGTCTCAGTCACATTGGCCAGAACCGGAGAGAACCACCCTGAAACTCACGTGTTGTACCATCAGCAGCTAAACTCAAGTGTTGCTGAGGAGGTAACGCTACCGAACTACGCGTCTTACTATCTGACCGATCAATAGGGAGGCTTGGAAGTGGTCAAGTGGGGGTGGAACCGCAGCTGGCTCCTGAGAGCGGTCACGCCGTTCGCTCTCTTCTGCTGGCAACTTCTGTAACACCCCACCCGTCACTTAGCTGGTTTTGGCGTGTGTTCACCCCAACTAATTGACTAACAGATCAACAGAGAGTGCAAAACTGCCGCAATATCGGATAACACAAAAATGTAATATGGCCCTGTGACTCCTGATTGAACTGTGGTGGCAGTGTTGACATTAATTTATTCAGAATTGATCACTTTTAATTAAAAGGGGTGCACATTGATGTTATATTCAGCTATTGAACACCAGATGCAAATGTTGAACATAAAATTAATTAAGAAAGTGACTTGGGATTTCAACTACTTGATTGAAAACAGATGCAGTCGATTAGCACAAATTTATTTTAACTCCCGACCTTCAATCATCACATTACAAGATTCTATTCACTCCTAGCTATCTTGCTCAGTATATAGCTGAACCAAAACTTCCTATCTCCAAGCTCAATCATTCCATTTGCTAGGTTTTAAACTGCAGAGACGCTCACTCTTTCCCAGGCAAGCTGAGTAAAGAATGCCACGTCCACACTCTAGGCAAGCTGGGAACGAAAGACGTCTACGGGGACTTCTCCCAGTCCGCTCTTCACCTCAGTTTCCCCTCCAGCAAAATCACATACGCCAATTGCAGCGCAAGTCGCGTTAATTATGCGCCACTTCCCAGCGCCGACCAATGCCTGCTCTGGGAAGTGAACAAATTCCCACAAAATTTTCCTTCCTCTCAACTTCTTCTATTTAGCTCCTCCCGGGCCCCCCATCAAGGTTAGCGTCTGCACAAACACCAATTTTTCCGGAATTCTGACTCCCAGGAGAGTACTTCAAATTCCTCGGTCCTACGTTCCTATCGGAGGCCGGCGTATTTCATTCTGTCGCTCTTCATCTGATTTACTTCAGACTCTGTGGACCGTGAATTCAGCGTGAAGTTGCTGTAGTCACGAACACACATGTTTTGACCTCTGTTGACTGCTCCACCGTAGCTTTGCGTGGCTTTCTTGCATGTTTCCCTGAAAACGGGACGACGGACATTTATCAACAGGTGTAAGTCTCCGTCTGCTTCCCGGTACACCAGCATGGGGTCGGGGTCAACCACCCATGCTGTGACTCATCTTAAGGCGGCTGGAGGCCGCACCGCATTACTGCTTTCTCAGAGCTTGAGCCGCCCTAAGCTGCCTATTGTCGCTTCCCTTCGCCGTTCCCCAGCCAGCCACGGTCAACTCTAAATACTTCCCTGGGGTAAACTAGCGTCCAGTAAATCGACTCTTTTCCACAAAGTTTTCATGTCGTGTGAATTACTTTAAAACCGACATTAATTATTCCAATACATCCATACTATACCATCTACAAGATGCATTGTGCCTTGTCAGTCATTTTTTTTCAGCCCTGCTGTTCGCTCAACGTGAGTTAGGTGATCTTTAATGACTTCATGTAACGGGCATAGTTCTTGCCATCTTACACTTGCAAACCGATCAGACGCCCTCCTCACATGCTCTCTTGGGTGGCTTTTCATTCTCGGCGGCTTCTCCAGGCCTGCCTTTCTTTACGGCATTAAAACTTCATGCGGTTTTAACTATGTTTTATTCTTCACCTCAACGGGTACCTACTGGTTTCCCCTCCTTGCCAATGCTGACACATTAACATTGACGAAACCGATTTGTAGCAGTTATTTTTGTCACTGTGGTGGCAATTGCTGCTTAAATGGTGCTGCAGATGCATTACGATGCGCCACAGCCATACGCCGAACACGATGGTCTCTCCTCTCGGTAATGCCGATTTTCATCCTCATAATGGTGCTACTAGCGCCACTCTTTATGCAACAGATGCGAAATTCGATTGGACAACATCTTCCAGATGTAGTCCGCAGCTCATGGTCACGCGGTCGCGTTCTTGTTTCCCGAGCACGGGATCCCGGGTTCGATTCCCGGCGCGGTCAGGGATTTTCACCTGCTTCGAGATGACTGGGTGTTTGTGTTGTCCTCATCATTTCATCATCAAAGTGGCGAGACTGGACTGAGCAAATGTTGGGAAATTGTACGGGCGCTGATAACCGCTCAGTTGAGCGCCCCACAAACCAATCAGCATCATCATCATCATCATCATCATCTTCAACATGTAGAAATACGCTCACCAACTTTCGTTTATCTCGCACAATTCCTTCTTGTGGCTGTTATTTTTTTTTTTCAGTCAGTGTAAAAACAAGCGGAAGAGAAAAAGGGTAGCGCTGGCGGATATATGTTTCACGTTTAGTAAATTTCCTAGCTGAATTCTTCTTCATCTGTCAGTTTACAATACACGTGAGGAAAACCGCAGACGAGAGTTTTAAGAAACGGCCTATATACAGATGTCAGCAGACGAACTAAATTTGTCCCAGAGAGCTTCTGTCAGACAATTGGTGGGCGGAATGAAAGCGTAGTGCTGGGCCTTTCTTGACTCGCCTGCAGCTGTCTCTGTCGTCTTGACACGGCGCTAAAATTAACGCAATCGAAGGCTGCAAGAGTCGATTGGGGAACTTCGGTCGCAGCCACCGCGAGCCGTCGCCGCCGGTTAATAGCCGTCCTTAAGAATAGCGAGCCAGCCGGCCCATTAAGGCTGCGGCCCGTGGCCTTCCATTATCCGCTAACAGGGATGGATGACCGCCGTCGAGTGGGCGCCCGTTCGTCGTTAGCTTGTCCCCGCTGCCCGCTGCTGTGCACACAGTCCGTGACAAGGCCGAGACACGCCCCCAGTACAAGCGGTCCACCGTGCAGCCGCCTCTACGGTGTTGTCGTTGGTGTCGTCACACTATTTTTTTTCCTATCGTAGAATGAAGACCGCAGAAACGCGTTCGGTTGAGCAAACGTAAAGTCCTGTGCGGCTGCCCCCACTGCTTCACACTTCTAGCAAGCACAGTGGAAAGTGGCGTCAAACCGACGTGACACTCGATGTGACATTCGGCATATTGGTTTCGTGGCGTTATGCTTTTCCGTATTATAACTTGCAGTATACTTTTTCAAGGCAATAGCGCACTAAATATTTATCACAAACACCTCACCCTCGGTACGAATTCTTGTAATCAAATGGTAATTAATGGTGCTTCAAAAATAAAGACTTAGGGGTATCTTAAAACTAATAATAATGCGTATTGTCCATGGCAGTGTAGATAAAGTAGTCGACTTGGAGTATCGAAACAACCAGGCTCGCGTCTAGCTGTACTTTGATGACGGCCGGTGTGGCCGAGCGGTTCTAGGCGCTACAGTCTGGAACTGCGCGACCGATACGGTCGCAGGTTCGAATCCTGCCTCGGGCATGGATGTTTGTGATGTCCTTAGGTTAGTTAGGTTTAAGTAGTTCTATGTTCTAGGGGACTGATGACCTCAGCAGTCAAGTCCCATAGTGCTCAGAGCCATTTGAATCATTTTCTTGTACTTTGATATTTTTTTCATCTTCGCCTTTTGTAACAGAGTCTGGGATCAACAATCACATTGTATTCGTCTTTGTCCGAAGCTAACGTGCCATATTTGGTGATTTCCGTATTTACACTTGCATATTACGAAAATACGCAGTTTTAGCGATACCCCACGCTAAAGATCTCACCAAAGCGTGTCACTTTTTAGCTCGGTTTCAGGCGAGCGGTCTACCCGACGGGAGGCCCTCGTCACACGCCATTATTATTATTATTATTATTGTTGTTGTTGTTGTTGTTGTTGTTGTTGTTGTTGTTGTTGTGCTGAAGTGCCGGGAAATGTACGTAAACGTGAAATGTGTGGAGGTAGTGCACTGAACTCTGAACTGAAGTTAGTTTAGCATACAAGTGACAGTGGTTTTTTTGTTTTTCAGTGGCAGCTGTACATCTCTATAAATGAAAAAAAATATTGTAGCACTGGAGTGCTCCAGTTCTTCTGAACAGCAGTGACGGATTTTCTGATTTTTTTTTTTAAATGTATATTCATTCTTTAATTTTGCACAAAGTGACAGACAAGTTGTAAGCAACTATCAGTTTCTAATTACGTAACCACACAATAAAAATCATAGTTTCTAGTCCTTTCACACATTCTATCACTTTTAGAGGCATTATATATACACATCACTTCACACATTATTATTCTGCATCAGACTCACTTCGCTGGGTTGCTGATGGCAAATTTTAACGACTTAACAAACAACATTTGGAAAATACCATTTCCCATCTCGTGGAATTTGGTTTTCTTCTACTCCTTCGCCTTCTCCTTCAGTAGAGTTCATACCAGCTTCTCCATTGTTCTTTTCAAGGGCATTCAGATCTTCACGAAGTTGTGAGAACTCTGCATTTCCATACCCTCACCAAGGCACCAGTGAACACACACACACACACACACACACACACACACACACACACACACAAAAGGTTCAAATGGCTCTAAGCACTATGGGACTTAACTGCTGAGGTCACCAGTCCCCTAGAACTTAGAACTACTTAAGCCTAACTAACCTAAGGACATCACACACATCCATGCCCGAGGCAGGATTCGAACCTGCGACCGCAGCGGTCGCACGGTTCGACTGTAGCGCCTAGAGCCGCTTGGCCACACCGGCCGTTCAGTGAACAAAAGTTCTCTACAGTACCTAATTGATGTTATCTTTGTACGCACCTGTTCTGTGTCCCGTAGCTCATTAGTATTTTATACACAGACTCATACAGCCATTTACTAGTGGGGATATATAAAACTTCAAATGACAATGGAGATGGCAGGTTCTCAGTTACGAGCCAAGAAAAGCGAGCAATAGCCTCGCAAACTGCAATAAAATTGCCACTTGAAAATACAGCGAGATGCTGCAAGAATCACGATAACCTCACCCCAGAGCCATGTTTCGGTTTGTGAAGGACTGAGCTGCCTTTCCCATGACGTTACCCCGGCGGCCTCGAGCTGCGTCTACACCATCTTGTGAGCAATCTTATGGTATGATCGAAATATTACAGTGGAATTAAAAATACAACGCAGTTTGGTTATTCCACATTCGGAAAGCACACTTAACCAAAAGACGGTATGGAACTCAAACCCAAAACACATATTCATTACGGAAAAGTGCTCTTGCGTAGCTGTGGTTGTTAAAGTTTTCTAGCGCTTGTAATCATCCTTCATGTGCCAATCGAGAGCTCGCAACATCAATTTTGAATGTGTGACTCTTTGTGGAAGCAAACAATGCGTGAGTGTTGACTTGCATGAGGTAAAAGTGCGTGTGGTCGTTTGACGCAATGAAGGAGTGTGTATAGGTTTATTTTAAAATTTGTACGTAAACCGTTGTGTCCTGCCCACTCGGATGATCTGTCTAAAATTAAGAAATAAAATATGTTACAGAAACATTTCACACTCCTCATTTGTTGTACCTATTTTGAGGACCAATCAAAGATGCGCAAACGTTTCTCTAATCTATTTCATTTCTTACAAGGGGAGGCCGCCAATTGTGAAATTCAGATTCGATTCATACTGCGCATAATAAAAGCTCATGGCCAGAGGTGTAATGTGGCAAAGCACCAAGATGAACTTCTCAGCCGTTGTCGAGAAAATCGACAGTTAAAAGAAACCGTTGCGGTGAAATACTCTCTACGATTAATAATACTCTACAGCGTCGTGGCGCAGCGGTAAGCGCTCGGGTTCGTAATCCGAAGGTCGCCGGATCGAATCTCGCGCTATGCAACCTTTTTTTTTTAGTATTTGTTTTTTATAATTCAAATATAATCAGTTGCAACAATTATGCATATAATAAGTTGTTGAAAGTCGTTTGTCGTGGAAAAACTGGCGACTTCGAACATCATTATGTTTTCCGCAAACAAAGTTGTATTTCACAAATGTTGTTAATTGTCTTCATAATGTTAACCACGTATAGTTAACGGAAGACGTAGAAACGATATTCCGAAACGAATACGTATAGCGTAAGTCAAACGTTCGAATTAGAATAGAGACCCCACGAACACAAATTTGCTGTGGCAGGTATGAAATATAAACTCCGTTACTCGCTCGTTACACTTGAATGACAGATGTTGAATGGGCCGAAACGAGCCTCCGCATAACAGCGTAGTTGCCTGCTAACTTCGAAAGAAGGTAGATGCGGTCCCTAGCGCAACTTATAACAGTGTCGAAAATCAGTGCGGACGGGAGAGCTTCGGTACACCCTGTTAAAAAAAAAAAAAAAAAAAAAAAAACGGAAAAATGGAGGGGGTACATTTGGAGAGCGATCCGCCTTCACCAACATGCATAAGCAATTCATTAATACTATACATATATATATATATATATATATTTGAATTACAAAAAACTAATAATTAAAAAAAATGCATGGCGCGAGATTCGATCCGGCGACCTTCGGATTACGAACCCGAGCGCTTACCGCTGCGCCACGACGCTGTAGAGAGTTATTAATCGTAGAGAGTATTTCACCGCAACGGTTTCTTTTAACTGTCGATTTTCTCGACAACGGCTGAGAAGTGCATCTTGGTGCTTTGCCACATTACACCTCTGGCCATGAGCTTTTATTATGCGCAGTATGAATCGAATCTGAATTTCACAATTGGCGGCCTCCCCTTGTTAGTTTTGGACAAATCATTTCACAAAAAATATGACCAATATTTTTCGAAAGTTTTAAAAATCTTCATTCTTTCGACTGTTTTATTCTGACCTTTTCTGTGCTGTGCTAAGCATTTATTCTTTTCGTAACTGTAACTGTTACGCCCAGCTTCTTGTATGATGTTTCACATATTACACTCTTTTGTCTGCCCCTACTACAGTCTCCTTCTATTGGTTCTTACACCTCCAGGTAAACTACTTATGGAATTCTTCGTTGAAATCCCATTAACCTGAGTAATAATCTTTGGATGTCTTGCGTTAACAATCCTTTTTAGTGCTTCATTTCTGATCTTATCTGCCCCCTTAATTTTTAACGTTCTTCTACAGCGCTACATTTCAAGTGCTTAAAATTTCGCTCCGACTTCCTGATGTTCCCGCTTCACTTCGGCACCGAGCTGTGTCCTAGGCGTTGACTTCAATTCGCTGTAACACAGCTTCCTCAAAGTGAAAGACACTATGAGGCCTACCAGTTTACTGTTGTACTGGTCTAACGGGTGCTCTTGCACGAAAATGGCCACCAGGTCTTTCAAATGTGATCTTCTCATTGGAAATCCTTCTGTGTACGACTGTTGGATCGCGCCTCCTTATATGAGATGCATGTAATTTAACTCGGTGAGAGAGAAACTGTAAACATCAGTAAAAACTTTCATCTGAACACTACACAATGTAAATGTAAACACCATGCCGGGATTAGGCCTTAGGCCCGTTCCAACTGCTGCCCCCAGGGCAGTGCGAGGAGCGGTCTATAATCGTGAGACATGTGATCAGTCAGTATTTCGCCAATCACTCTAGCCGTTATTACCAGTAGGTGAATCCTGATGTTGCCGCTACTTCTCTATTCAAGCAGCTTCTTATTTGGCCTCATGAGATTGAGTGAACCCCGTTCCCGACTTCCTTATATCATTAAAAAAATCTGAGAAAGTACCGGGAATCGAACATGAGTTCTTCCGCACCGAAGGCAGTGACGCCAATTTTTCTTCTTTTTTCCATTTGATTACGGAGCCGATTGCACACAAATTAAACAATAATAATGAAACTGTTTATCCAGGGACGTGGACACTGGCAGCAGTAATGAAAATTTACCCCTCCGATCAGTTGCAACATCCCGCGGTGTGTGAGACAGTGAAACCTATCAGAGTGATGGACCTACCCAGACTCCGCACACTCCCCTTAAGACTCTATGTTAACTGCAAATTACGCAACGGAATCGCTATCTTGAAGTGCCCCAACATAGAATCATAAGGTGGGAAATTGCAATAATCCTACTGTATAACTATCCATCCATTCAGTAGAAGAAATCAGTGAATTGAAGGGAACTATGTGTGCCTTCAAATAAAAATGCAAATGAAACATAAACAGATTCTGTATTGTATTAACCAGCTACAAAGTATCTGTATCAACATTCTACGAAAAAACAAAGTTAATTGCTGATGACAACTAACAAGAGGCAAGCGGAGGGATGACTACAGTTATCCTACAGTTGGAATCCCAGACGATGGCGGTCGAGTTTAGGCGTGTCCTGCACACCTACGTCACGCATTCTCCGAAAGCCAGTGAGCGTTCAATAGCATTGTGAGCACTCTGCTGTTAATGCCGAAGCTAACACGAGCATTAAACGTGATCGCAGCGAGTTGTTTGACGAATTTCTATTCCATTTGTTGTCATCGCTGACGGTGGTGGTAAGTGATAAATTCCGCAGAAGCAAGCGAGAGACATAATTCGCAAAATTTACGCTTTTTCCAAGCGGAAAGCACGCGCATGCGCTTACCGCAACTGTCGTTTGAAATCAACAATGCAATCCCCGTCTGTGCCTCGACATGCGCGAATAGTCTTTGTTCATGGATCGGACTCCAGCTGCGCATTAAATCATTAATCCAGTACAACCGAACGATTAATTTAGAAACGCCAGTGGTCGGCTGAATACCACAACACACGATACGAAGGCATGATTCGGGTTTAGCGGAGCTGTGGCAACGGTGAGCTTCCTATGTGACTTTAGACCCCATCTAGCGAGCCGTACTGCTTTGTACTGTCACCAATTTGCTGTGGCGATAAGTCGGGGGGCTGTGGTCGTAGCGCAGAATCAGAATCTCGTTGATCAGGACTCGGACACCTCCAGACACCACGGTGACCTGTCTCTATCCACCAGCTGACGCTGACGCGACGAGCCTATAGTTGGCTCGATGTGGTGCAGTTTAGACAAAATTTATCATTCCTGCGGTTCCTGTAAAAGAGAGAAAGATATATTACCACTCTTGTTGATTGGTCCTAGCTAGTGTAACCTGAAAAAGAGAAAGACACACTCTGTTGAGGGATTAGTAAAACTTAATCCTTCAGCAGGTCAGGCCAACGCGTGGATGGACTGTGATGAGGTTGTTGGCCCAGTCCACGGATGAGCCGGTTGCGGGAGCGTCCCGTCTTCTCGTAGAACTTCCTGTCGAGGGCGCTAAACCTGTCTCGGAGAGGCAGGATCCCGGTGTCCTCGAGGAGTTGGCGCGTCGAGAAGCGCCTGGGAAGATGCATAGCAGTCTTCAGGGCGCGGTTCTGTATCCGCTGCAGAGTCACAATGTGAGCATCTGCGGCTTTCCCCGAGACCACGGCCGCATACTCTAACAGTGGGCGAACCAATGCTAGGTAAAGCGTGATGCCGTGTTGCGGTGACAATGACGACTGCGGGTTTAGCAGCGGATACAGGCCGCGAAGGCGTCCTATTGCTCTCTCTTTCACATCACGGATGTGATGCTTCCAGGTGAGCCTGCGGTCCAGGGTAACCCATAGGTATTTCGCCGTCCCACTCCATGGGATAGGTTCTCCCAAGATTTCGACCGGCGTAAGCCCTGGCGGCAGAAGTCTTCGGGTGAAGACGGCTTCTCCATGCACCATCAAACGAGCGTCTGCTTTTCTTTCATCACCTTCCTAAGTGACAGTTTGCACCAATCTCTCCGCAAATGCTACGCAGGAAAAATGTTACTCTTTTCTACCAATAGCGTTTCATGCCACGTTTAACAAATAACCAACCCACAGTGTCGTCAGTCACGGGCCAGTCAGAGCACATCTTCCACGCTAGTTTGTCTTAGAAATTCGCGTCTGATGCCAGCCAGCGATGGGCGAATGAGAGCGTAGTTTAACACTTCCGAATTTCCCGAGCACAAGCCACATTACAAGACTTGTATTTTTTCTTCATAAACTGTGGTGTCCCAGCAAACACTTGAAACTGTTGCCACCGGCCATCTCAAAAGGCGAGTCGTGCCACAGGCTTAACCCCGGCTTAGTAAAGAGGATCTGTAGGTTCCGTAAGCTTTCGTCAGTGGCCACTTGACACTCCAAGCTACCACAAAGCTCTGAGACCCGCGATACACTTGCCGCGTCCAGAGCAGCGTGCCAGCTGCGCATTATTTACGTATTCACATACTGGAACTATTAGTCCCTTTACCGCCGACCACTGAAATTTTATAAAATACCTCTCCCTGTAATATATCAGTGTCTTGAGAGTTAAGTAGATGCGACTAAAATGCCCTGCCGATCACCAGTCGTGACAAGGGACAGACAAATTTAGCATAAGTGGAAGGAGCCACGCCAGACGGCTTGTAAACTTTCACAGTAAGATGTAATTGTGTTGCAGAGCAAATTCCAATATTATCATGTTGCATGGGAAGCAGTCAGAACGATTGCAAAAGTTAGCCTAACGGAATCTCAGCGAGAAATTCTTCATGGGCCTCTAGCGGGGAAGCAGCGCACCTGTGGCACAAATTTGTGTACGTAGTTTATTTACACGTTTTATGGCAATATATCTGATACCAGCAAGCCTCCGCTGGTTTACTTCTTATGGTTCAGTTATTCTTCGTGGTGTATCTTCGCGCTGAGGTTAAGCAAGTCGTTGTTCTCGTTCTACTGTTATTAGTCGACGACATTATTACTGCACTTGGCAGTAGCTGACTTCGGTCGACTTATCGTGAGTTTTTATCACAAGGACACGCTGAAACATTTAATAGTATATCCACAACTGTCTTGCAATCATTCAGTGCGATGCGTTTTCCTGAGTCACCATTGAACTTCTTTAGTGCAACGTCACCCCATGATAACGTCAAGTGCAACAATATCGTGGTCGTGAAATACTCCATCTTTGCACTGTATGTGATTAAGCCATATTCTGTGCCAAGTATGTAATCCAGTGCCTTCAGTAGTCCTTCTCTTCGTTACATCTCACCATAGGGGTAATGTCGTCTGCAAACTCAAATATTGATAGATTATTCCCTTTGTACTTTCATTCGTCTTATAAAATCTTCTTTCACTTCCTTTGTTATTTCGACCAAAAATTTGAACGGAAGTGGGGACAAGCTGCTCCCCCGCCTCACACCTGTCAGGACGTGAGCTTACCTTCCTTGACTTCCCAGTTTTGCTGCTCCACTTTGACATTAAGTTCTTAATTTACTTTCGTTACGAGTAGCCCATCTCTAGAGTCCATCTCCAAGCCCCACTAGGATTACAGCAACTGTCTCTTTTAAAATCGAGTCGTGCACATGCGAATTTCTCTTATCGGTCAAATGTTTGAACGGAGCGAGAACACATTCCCTAGGAATCACGCAATGGATTTTTGTCCGAATTTTCATAGCGAAACAAGTGGAAACTGAACAAATGGGGTATCAAATTGACCAACATGAGATCTAGTTTGCAAAAAATATTTACTTGCTTAAAAGTAACGACTGTAACTAGGAAACTAAACTAATTATACTATTATATTATTTATTATATAAACTGATTCGCCTAGATGGGCAATGGATCCATCATCTTCAGTGCTGATGCACAAGTACGTCCGACCTCCTGCGGGAATATCGGAGTAGCGAAAGTAGAGGAAATAGACAGGCACTCCGGATAGGTGGCGCTCGATGAGGGTGTGCGTCGGCCGTGAGGTGTGCCGAAATAGTTCACGCAGTTGCAATAACACTGTGTCCCGGATGGCGTAGTGGTTGACCCACGTATCTAGCAAGCAGGAGAGCCCGGGTTCGAATTCTGGTGTAGTACACAGTTCCACTCGTCGCCGCTGATACCGCGAAATGTCCCGAAGCGGTTGACACAAGTAATCCCTTTCCTTTCCCCCCTTCCACCTTCAGTTTACATATAAGTAAAATAATACTAATCGATATACAAAAATATATTTCATGCTTTCTGAAAAATCTGAAATAAAGTTTCGAGAAAAGATAAAAATAATATCTCAAAGTAGGAAATAAGATGGATTAGAGAAACATATGCCGCACCTTTGATGCTCGAAATCATGTACCGCAAATATCTTGTAGTACTCTTTAAAACTCTAAGATTCACTGTTAAATATGGAACTTTAAATTCTCAATCTGCACCTCATATGCTGTACACGACTTCAATTCAAAGGTGTGTCAAATGTTTCTCCAGTCAATTTTCTTACTTTTAGACAACATTAGTTTACAAACATTTGATTTTTTTTTCTATTTTACTTTAGAATCCCAGTAATACGAAACCTGGCTACGGATAAAAGGGCTTTCAAAATTGTTCTTCTAGTATTTCGTAACGGTATCTTCCATGTCTCTCACTTCAGAAGCACCCCCTGCGGGTCCGGGGTAAGAATAGGCCCGAGGTATTCCTGCCTGTCGTAAGAGGCGACTAAAAGGAGTTTCAACCGTTTCGGCCTTCCATGTGATGGTCTTCCTTTGGGGTTTGACCTCCATTTTTCAAAATTCTACAGAAGTATGAGCCTTTTGGGGAAGGACGCCTTACGTGGTGTACCACTGGTCCTCAGTGCACTAAGACCTTGGCACTCAGCATTGTACCGGCGTTGTAACCATACCTACTGTTCCTCAAATTGGGCCTAAACGCCTGATGGGTTGTACAAGTTACGCCCATAGTGCGTCCCCATCTGCACCTACGATCATGATGGACTTTCCATGGCACCAGAAATCCAGCACGGTAGCCAGCCCGTTGTGGTGGGGTCGTCATGTACCCTCTAGGTTGTAGCTCCCTGACAACACAGGGATAGTACTGCCGATACCTGAGCTGCACCCTCCCCACGTCGGCCAAGGAGTAGATGCCCGTCTCCTTGGGGCATCAGGACTCCTGGCAACGGTCATCCTGCCAGGTGGCCCTTGCTGAGGCTCGGTGGCGCCCGTGGGGAGAGCCCCTGGTCGGAGTGGGTGGTATCGGGGCGGACGTTTCGCAGATGAAACGTCAACACGTATCAGGTCGCTCTGTGGCCGAGTCTTTCAAAAGGAAAGGTACTGTCTCTAGTTCTGGTTCTCCTGCCCTTTCCCCCTTGGCCACTCCCTGGGAGGAGGGACAGGCCCGCCGGCTTGGGGCGAAGTACTTCCCCCGCTATTTGGTCTGTTCTCGAACCGATGGGGGGACTTACGCCACCTCCAAGCCCATGTTCTTTGTTCAGCACATTGAGGACATCTTCGGGGAAATCGAGGCTCTCAGTAAGATGCGTTTGGGGTCCGTTCTTATAAAGACGACCTCCGCCACACAGTCGGCGGCGCTCCTGGCGTGCGACCGCCTAGGGGACATCCCAGTGTCCATTGTCCCGCATCTGGCACTAAATAGGACGCAGGGGGTTATTTTTCATCGGGACCTCCTGCTGCAATATGATGAGGAGCTCAGGGCCAACCTGGAGTGCCGAGGCGTGCATTTCGTCCGGCGAGTCCAGCGCGGCCCCAAAGACCATCCCATCGACACCGGGGCCTTTATCCTCGCCTTCGAGGGGGACGTTCCCCGGGAGAAGGTAAAGGTGATGTGCTACCGGTGCGACGTGCGACCTTACGTCCCGCCTCCTATGCGCTGTTTTCGGTGTTTGCGCTTTGGGCACATGGTGTGAGGCTGAGCCCCTTTGTGGCGATTGTGGACGTCCTCTTCGTGAGGAACATACATGCATCCCACCACCTCGGTGCATTAATTGTCCTGGCATCCACTCGCCTAGATCCTCAGACTGCCCCGCATATCAGAAGGAGAAGATACAAGAACTCAAAACTTTGGATCGTCTCTCATATTCTGAGGCCAGGAAGAAGTATGACCACCTCCATCCCGTGCCATTGACCACTTTGTTTGCCTCAGTTGTTCCCCCTCCGCCTCCTCCCCTCATCCGGGGTCTCTGCCTCTGCCTCCGCCTCCCAAATCCCTCCCTTCCAAATCCTCCTCCCCCGTGGCCCCCGCCCCCTCTGCCCCAGGGGCCACCCTTTCATCTCCTCCTCTCCCCCCCCCCCCGCCGCCTGAGAAGCGATCCTCTTCTCAGGCGTCCATCGGGGAAACGTTCTGGACCCCAGCTTCCGAGGTCCGGCATTCCAAAACGGACACCGCGCGTGAGGACCTTCTTCGGGTCCAGCCCACCATCCCTGTGCCTCCTCGGACTTCCAAGAAGGGCTCCAAGAAAGCCTCCAAGAAGAAGTCTATATCCCCCTCTCCACCCCAGCGCGTTTCGTCTGACACTCCATCCGTGAGTCGCTGCTCCCGGCCGTCCTCAGTTTCGCCGGGACGCTCTGCTGCCAGGCGCTCAGCTAGCCTCTCGTCAGCAAATGATGATGCCCCTCCAACACCACCAGGGACAGCGGCCGCAACTGGCGACGAGTCGATGGAACAGGATCCGCCACCCACCAGTTGTAGCGTTGTTCCCTCGAAACCTGGCCCTCCGCGGCTGTCGAGGTGACCAGCTCTTCCCCCGTCTCGTTCCCCCTCTTTTTTGACTAGCGATGGCCTTGTTACATTGGAACATAAGAGGTATTCGATCTAATCTGGAGGAATTAAAACTGCTCCACCGCCTGCACTGTCCGCTCGTGCTTGGTCTCCAGGAAACCAAGTTGCGCCTGACTGACCGTATTGCCTTTACCCACTATACCTCGGAGCGGGATGACCTCACCCCTGTGGACGGTATCCCAGCTCATGGTGGGGTCATGTTGCTCGTTCGGGACGATGTCTATTACCATCCCATCCCATTGACCACCCCACTCCAAGCAATAGCTGTCCGTATTACTCCTTCTGCTTTTACTTTTTCAGTTTGTACCATCTACACTCCGTCGTCATCCGCTGTTAGTCGGGCTGACATGATGCACCTGATTGTTCAGCTTCCCCCGCCGTTTTTATTGTTTGGCAACTTCAATGCCCATCATCCCCTTTGGGGCTCTCCTGCATCCTGTCAAAGAGGCTCACCCTTGGCGGATGTCTTCAACCATCGCAATCTTGTCTGCCTCAATACTGGCGCCTTGACTTTCCTCTCGGACTCTACTCATACCTACTCCCACTTGGACCTCTCGATCTGTTCTACCACTCTTGCCTGTCGGTTCGAGTGGTATGTCCTTTCTGACACCTATTCGAGCGACCACTTCCCCTGTGTCGTTCGTCTCCTGCATCACACCCCATCCCCACGTCCATCGAGCTGGAACATACCGAAAGCTGACTGAGGACTTTACTCCTCCCTGGCGACCTTTCTGGACCACGATTTTCTCAGTTGTGACAGTCAGGTCGAATACCTCACGGCAGTTATCGTCAACGCTGCCGAACGTTCCATTCCTCTTACTACCTCTTCTTCACGTCGCGTTTCCGTCCCCTGGTGGAATGAGGCTTGTAGAGACGCTATCCGTGCTCGACGACGTGCTTTACGCACCTTTCGCCGCCATCCTACGTTGGCTAATTGTATTTGAAACAAACGACCCCGAGCGCAATGCCGTAGAGTCATCAAAGACAGCAAAAAAGCTTGTTGGGCCTCTTTCACCAGCTCCTTTAACAGTTTTACTCCCTCTTCTGTCGTATGGGGTGGCCTGCGCCGGCTGTCGGGCATTAAGGCCCACTCCTCGGTACCTGGCCTGACCTCAGGTAATGAGGTCCTCGTTGATCATGTGGCTGTCTCCAACGCCTTCGGCCGGTTTTCCGCGGAGGTTTCAAGCTCCGCCCATTACCACCCTGCCTTCCTTCCCAGGAAAGAGGCAGAAGAGGCTCGGCGACATTCCTTCCACTCGCTGAATCTGGAAACTTATAATGCCCCCTTTACTATGCGGGAACTCGAACGTGCGCTTGCACTGTCCCGGTCCTCTGCTCCGGGGCCAGATGCCATTCACGTTCAGATGCTGGCACACCTTTCTCCGGCGGGCAAAAGCTTCCTTCTTTGTACCTACAATCGCGTCTGGACCGAAGGTCAGGTCCCCATGCGTTGGCGTGACGCCGTCGTTGTTCCTATACCCAAACCCGGGAAGGATAGACACCTACTTTCTAGTTACCGCCCCATTTCTCTTACAAGCTGTGTCTGTAAGGTGATGGAGTGCATGGTTCATGCTCAGTTAGTTTGGATTCTTGAATCTCGACGGCTACTTACCAATGTCCAATGCGGCTTTCGTCGCCGCCGCTCCACTGTTGACCACCTTGTGACCTTGTCGACATTCATCATGAGGAACTTTTTGCGAAGGCGCCAAACTGTACCCGTGTTCTTCGATTTGGAGAAGGCTTATGGTACCTGTTGGAGAGGAGGTATCCTCCGCACCATGCACAGGTGGGGCCTACGCGGTCGCCTGCCCCTTTTTATTGATTCCTTTTTAACGGATCGAAAGTTTAGGGTACGTGTGGGCTCCGTATTGTCCGACGTCTTCCTCCAGGAGAACGGAGTGCCTCAGGGCTCCGTCTTGAGCGTAGCCCTTTTTGCCATCGCGATCAATCCAATTATGGATTGCATTCCACCTAATGTCTCAGGCTCTCTCTTTGTCGATGACTTCGCGATCTACTGCAGTGCCCAGAGAACATGCCTCCTGGAGCGCTGCCTCCAGCGTTGTCTAGACAGCCTCTACTCATGGAGCGTGGCAAATGGCTTCCGGTTCTCTGAAGAGAAGACGGTTTGTATCAACTTTTGGCGATATAAAGCGTTCCTTCCGCCATCCTTACATCTCGGTCCCGTTGTTCTCCCATTCGTGGACACAACTAAGTTTCTAGGGCTCACGTTGGACCGGAAACTGTGTTGGTCTCCACATGTCTCTTATTTGGCGGCCCGTTGTACACGTTCCCTTAATGTCCTCAGAGTTTTTAGCGGTTCATCTTGGGGAGCGGATCGCACTGTCCTGCTTCGCTTGTATCGGTCCATAGTCCGAACGAAGCTGGATTATGGGAGCTTCGTCTACTCGTCTGCTCGGCCATCCCTCTTACGCTGTCTCAACTTCATCCACCATCGGGGTTACGTCTTGCGACCGGAGCCTTCTACACTAGTCCTGTCGAGAGTCTTTATGCTGAAGCTGCCGAATTAACATTGACCTACCGCCGCGACGTACTGCTGTGTTGGTATGCGTGCCGGCTGTTGTCTACGCCCGACCATCCCTCTTACCAGTCCTTCTTCGCCGATTCTCTCGATCGTCAGTACGGGTTGTATGTGTCTGCCCTGCTGCCCCCCGGAGTCTGCTTCCGTCGCTTGCTTCGACAATTGGATTTTGCCCTCCCTACCACCTTCAGAGAGGGTGAGAGCCCGACACCACCTTGGCTCCAGGCTCCGGTTCATATTTATCTCGACCTCAGCTCACTCCCGAAGGAGGGTACTCCGGCTGCAGTGTATTGCTCACGGTTTGTCGAACTTCGTGCTCGACTTGCCGGTCACACCTGTATTTACACCGATGGCTCCAAAACTGATGATGGTGTCAGCTGTGCCATTGTCGTCGGGGCCGCCACCTTTAAATACCGGCTCCTCGACCAATGTTCCAGCTTTACGGCCGAGCTTTTTGCTCTCCATCAGGCCGTTCAGTATGCCCGCCGCCACCGCCATTCATCGTATGTACTCTGTTCTGATTCCCTCAGTGCTCTTCAGAACCTTGGAGCTCCCTATCCGGTCCATCCCTTGGTTCAACGGATACAGCAGTCCCTCCATTCTTTCGCTGATAATGGTTCTCCTGTCAACTTTCTGTGGGTTCCCGGACATGTAGGAGTGCCTGGGAATGAGGCTGCAGATGCTGCAGCCAAGGCTGCAGTCCTCCTGCCTCGGCCAGCCTCCCATTGTGTCCTGTCATCTGACGTTCGTGGGGTTGTTTGTAAGAGGCTTGTGTCGTTGTGGTGGGATGCTTGGTCATCCCTCCAAGGAAACAAGCTGCGGGCAGTAAAACTGCTCCCAACTGCTTGGACAACCTCCTCCCGACCATCTCGGCGAGAAGAGGTCCTTCTGACCAGGTTGCGGATTGGGCATTGCTGGTTTAGCCACCGCTACCTGCTCTCCGGTGACCCAGCCCCGCAGTGCCCTTGTGATCAGGCATTAACAGTGCGCCATGTTTTATTGTCATGTCTCCGCTTTAGTCAATCTCATGTTGTCCTGTCCCTGCCATCTAGTTTACCGGATATTTTGCTGATGACGCTCGAGCAGCTGCTCGTGTTCTGCGTTTTATAACTTTGACTGGCTTGTCCAAAGACATCTAACCTTTTTACTTATTTTATCTGCATCTTTGTCAGGTCTTTCTGATGTCCCCCCTCCCCTTGAGTTTTACTAGATTCCGTATGCTCTAACACTTGTGACTGGGCGCTAATGACCTCAGTAGTTGAGCGCCCTTAAACCCCACAAAAAAAAAAAAAAAAAAAAAAAAACTTCAGAAGCTTCTACGCTCGATTTGTCTTTCGCGTTCTGTGTAGCGCCCTGTAGCAAACATTCTGTTAAAAGGAACACAGCGCAGCGCCCTTGAGTCTCTTTCTCTCTGTGTATTCATTTGTTGCTCTCACATCGTAAGGAATGTACGTCAATGCACGCTAATAATATTACGTAGCGCTTACTGTAATTAATTAAAAGTGCACACCTGTTTCCCTTTTGTTCAGAAACGCTGTACTGTCATCACTGACCTCAAACAGTCAGACAGTGCCAGAATGTAAGAGCAGATTTGGTTCAAATGGTTCAAATGGCTCTGAGCACTATGGGACTTACCATCTATGGTCATCAGTCCCCTAGAACTTAGAACTACTTAAACCTAACTAACCTAAGGACAGCATACAACACCCAGTCATCACGAGGCAGAGAAAATCCCTGACCCCACCGGGAATCGAACCCGGGAACCCGGGCGTGGGAAACGAGAACGCTACCGCACGGCAGATGTGGTACTAGTGTGAAAGACTACAATACGTAAGAGAATGAAAAGCGCACGGTATCGTCAGAGGTTCCTAAAAGTCGTCTTCCCAATATTAGTTTGCTACATAAAGATAAAAAATCTCCACTCTGGTAGGTGTTCCTTCAGCAAGAAAAAGACAGTCATTACTTCCTCTACACAGAGAAAGTCATTTATGCAACATGCACTACAAAACTGCGGGAATGGTAATTATTCGTAAACACAAGATATACCCTGAAATAACTTCCTAAGTCTGCACATAGCCAAAGCCTTTTCTTTCCTATGTTAACAATACTCGTAAAAAAAAGTCTGTTTCACGTTTAAGCTGGTACGGGTACACATCGGAATGAAATAATAAATTTTGTTCGTTCCTTGTTGGTTACAGTAACAGCCAAACATCTTATGAAAGGGATTAATCTTACAATTAAGAGAACTGGAACTATTATTCTCAACGTAAAAGCAACAATATAAAAAGAAATATGATGCAGAACTGTTAACGAGGTTACAAAAGACTGTAAATGTTGTCCAAGATATTACATCACAGATTCATTAATATATAAGAGTATGTTCTAAACAGCCTGTAGTAGGTACATAGTTTTCACCAGTAATCTGTGCTAAACTGTCTGCTGTTACGTTACCGTGAAATCAAAAGGTGAAACGAAATACCGTGCAGAAAGCGTCGGTCACGGAATTGCGGTCGACGTAATGACGCGGCTTTGTGAGCAACGACGTCATGATTGTGACTGTACCACCAACCGGTGCAGTAATTTCACAACGGAAGGTTTCAGCAAACGCTGGTGTCATCGTCGAAAGCAGTGCTGGTGAAAGCGCTGGTCGTGTAACTTCCTTGTGGGTGTCGTTGAAGCAGGAAGCGATGTGTTGTAGTCTGATACCAACCAGCTGTCGGGAAAGCACGTACATTGTCGGATCAGACGAGCCATATCTTTATACAAGTGTTGTATCATAACGTAAGCGCACCGGACAATCACATTATACATGCCCACGAAACACCATATTCATCCCGTGTATGGCCTTCGTTCAGGTATGCTGAAGCCTCTCGTTGATTAGAACCCATTTCTCACTCTGTTCCAAATAGTAATGGACATTTTCCAAAGAGGTGAGACTGTTTTAGCAGGTCAGTAGAAATATGGTGACAAGGGGACCAACAGACCCGTTAATCACGGACTTTGATGAGTCTTAAGTACGTTGTAGAAGGCCTCTCCTCGGTAGCTGATTAACGGCTTTTCGTGCGACGACCCCTATTTTCCAACAAAATCGATGTTGGAATTTTACGCCCACTTCTCTATCCGTAACGTTAGTAATGTTTAGAGCAGGCACGCGTACCGCAGCGACTAAAGTTTACGGTTACCACGCTGGTGGTACGGATACAAATCCTAACCGTGTAATTTTTTTCCCCAATTCCCCACTTCATCACATCGAGGGAAGATCGCATAAAACTAAATTCTTTAATTGTGCGCCACTTTACCGCACCTGATCTCACAGGAATGATCAAACACGCGTGGTTTGCCTAGAAGCTGGTAGAAGAAAGAACAATCTCTTTCAGTCGGACCGAACTCTGTTTACTGATAACTCATCTGAAAAATCCATGTGCCTGAGACGAAATAGCTTTCATTAAACGTGCGTGGTGCTGTACGAATTTGTGTTTCGGTTGCTTCTGTGGGAAACATCAAACGGAATTCTGCTCTAACAAAGCGAGCAATAGCGAGTACGATGAATCTGTAATCTATTCTGTAGCAAACGGAATACGCAACTGATAAAAGTTTGTTATAATGACTGAGGGACTAAAAAATCGCAACACCAAAACGCACTACTGGCCATTAAAATTGCTACACCAAGAAGAAATGCAGATGATAAACGGGTATTCATTGGACAAATATATTATATTAGAACTGACATTTAGGTGCATAGATCCTGAGAAATCAGTACCCAGAACAACCACCTCTGCCCGTAATAACGGCCTTGATACGCCTAGGCATTGAGTCAAGCAGAGCTTGGATGGCGTGTACAGGTACAGCTGCCCATGCTGCTTCAACACGATACCATAGTTCATCAAGAGTAGTGACTGGCGTATTGTGATGAGCCAGTTGCTCGGCCACCATTGACCAGACGTTTTCAGTTGGTAAGAGATCTGGAGAATGTGCTGGTCAGGGCAGCAGTCAAATATTTTCTGTATCCAGAAAGGCCCGTACAGGACATGCAACATGCGGTCGTGCATTATCCTGCTGAAACGTAGGGTTTCGCAGGGATACAATGAAGGGTAGAGCCGCGGGTCGTAACACATCTGAAATGCAACGTCCAGTGTTCAAAGTGCCGTCAGTGCGAACAAGAGGTGACAGAGACGTGTAACCAGTGGCACCCCATACCATCACGCCGGGTGATACGCCAGTATGGCGATGACGAATACACGCTTCCAATGTGCGTTCACCGCGATGTCGCCAAACACGGATGCGACCAACATGATGCTGTAAACAGAAACTGGATTCACTCGAAAAAATGACGTTTTGCCCTTCGTGCACTCAGGTTCGTCGTTGAGTACACCATCGCAATCGCTCCTGTCTGTGATGCAACGCCAAGGGTAACTGTTCGTGCAGATGGTTGTTGTCTTGCAAACGTCTCATCTGTTGACTCAGGGATCGAGACGTGGTTGCACGATCAGTTACAGCCATGCGGATAAGATGCCTGTCATCTCGACTGCTAGTGATACGAGGCCGTTGGGATCCAGCACGGCGTTCTGTATTACCCTCCTGAACCCACCGATTCCATATTCTGCTAACAGTCGTTGGATCTCGACAAACGCGAGCAGCAATGTCGCGATACGATGAACCGCAATTGCGATAGGTTACAATCCGACCTTTATCAAAGTCGGTAACGTGATGGTACGCATTTCTCCTCCTTACACGAGGCTTGACAACAACGTTTCACCAGGCAACGCCGGTCAACTGCTGTTTGTGTATGAGAATTCGGTTGGAAACTTTCCTCATGTCAGCACGTTGTAGGTGTCGCCACCGGCGCCAACTTTTTGTGAATGTTCTGAAAAGCTAATCATTTGCATATCTCAGCATCATCTTCATGTCGGTTAAATTTCGCGTCTGTAGCACGTCATCTTCGTGGTGTAGCAATTTTAATGGCCAGTAGTGGATAATTAATGTAGAGCAATGAAATTTCGGGAATACCTTTGGCTAAGTGACATACGTAAGTGATTAAAATTGCAAGATCACAGGTTAATATAAGGGCGAGATAACCAATTGCAGATGCGAAATGCTGGTACATTAATAACCAGAGAAGACGCCAGAATGTTAAATACAAACATCAAACGTGCATGCATTGTGTTGTACAGGTGCGGGATGTCAGTTTGCGGGATGGAGTTCCACGCCTGCTGCACTTGGTCTGTCAATATCGGTACGGTTAAAGCTGTTGTGGATGACGCTGGAGTTTTCGTCTGATTTTGGCCCATATGTCCTCTGTTCCTCTATTGGAGACTGCTTTGGTGATCGAGCAGGCCGAGGCAACCCTGTCAACAGTGTTCAGAAGATGCTGGGTTACAACAGCGGTATATGGACGAGTGATATCCTATTGGATACTGTAGCTTGCTCGTGACCACCGCTGTCGCAATCATGTACAGTGGGTACATTCCTTCCAAGTCTCGCAGAAGAAACATGGAACTTCTCGTACCTCTGTTACACAAACTCGTTCGAACTTAGTGAGGTGTTGATAACGGCGTCTTTGTCGCCCTAATGGCGACTATTATCAACTCACCACGTCCTATCTCGAAGGTAACTGACGCTCACTTCAATTACTGTGTGTATTCAAAGCAAACCTGATTTGCTTCCTCATGGTGGCGGTACTAGCCCCGGTCTTAGGCGACGAACGAAATCTGAATAGACACAATCTTTCAGCCTGCCAGCTTCCATTTATGTCGCACGACTATTCCTTGGTGTTGCGAATTTTTTCCGTCAGTGTATTAATGAAATTACTACGACAAATGAATGTTTTTATTATTTAGCAACACGTATGCTACTTAATGATATTCCGTACAATGGAATTGAAAGAAAAAAGAGCCGCTTGCGTGGTAGCCACGAAACTTAGCCACTGCGTTCATTCGATTTGGAGAAATGTGACTAACGCCACCGGTATCGGCTGTGCTTATGCATGGTGTCCATAAATTATCTTTACAGCTTAAGACTTTAATACCTTTAAAACTGCATTAGGTATGAACAAATGGTTTTCAGCATGTGATAAAGTAACTCAGAAAGTTTTCTTTCCTCTTTCATACACCTCACTGTGTGTATACTTAGTGGCACAGATAATTCACGTACGGTTAGAGATCTCCACGGTTATACGATGAACTGGGTTGCGAATGCATGCCTTGAAGTGCTGTAGGTCTGTAACCTTGGTTCGGTACACCAGATCCTTTACAAAACCCGTCAGGGAGAAGTATAGTAGTGTGAGATCAGTGAATATTGGTCTGTACGAACCACGCCACACACTGAACATTGTCCTGTGGCCTCTCCAAGTTCAATTTTGCCTCAAAATTGTGTCACCTGGAAGTTAAATAAACTTTACAAGTTACCTTATCGCATGTTGAAAGCCATTTGCTAATATCGAGTATAGTTTTAAAGTTATTGAAATCGTAAGTCGTAAAGGTAATCTATGGACATCCTGTGTATCGATTTTCTCGGAAACTGGGTCCTAAAACCGCTAATCAGCTTCTCAGGACATGGTGCTCAAGAATATAGCTAAGACTTTCAAAATCCATCGTTAACAGGTTTGATGGTCCCATTGTGAGTATTTGTCAAATCAATGACATATGCGTGTAAACTTATGAACACGGCTCTTATCTGTGGAGAGGGTAATGCACACAGCATACACATCATGAGGACTTAGTAGAAAGCTCAACTCGTAGTCACCGTGAAATTTGAAATTAACCGTCTCATGTTCGTGGTACCCTGAAAGAATGGGCCGAAGTCAGGGTAAGAAAAACTGCAGCAAAGCATCACAGAACCACGTCGGCATGAGCTGCGGCCTCCGCTTACAGTGCGTAAAACGCTTCACGCGGCTCCAGTGCTCTCGACGCCTTGCGTCGTTTGAAAAAGAGACGAAACGACGACGCAACACATTACTTGGCTGCAGTCGACTACTGGCCAGTTTTTGTGTTGAAGCCGTGCTTCCTTATCCGCCGCTGTGAGCAATGGCGTTCTGCGATTAATACACTCCAGATGTGCAGAGGACACAGTTTCCTTCAGTGTTCGATCGGCATTTTGTTGGCTTGCAACTGTGTTCATTGACAGCGGCAGTTGCAGCCGGCTACGACTTTTTTACAATCACAGTTCTTACAACGTGTTACATAGTGATAATCCATTCGTTGTAGACAGCTTGTAAGTTCTGTATACACTACTGGTCATTAAACTTGCTACCCCAAGAAGAAATGCAGATGATAAACGGTTATTCATTGGACAAATATATTATACTAGAACTGATATGCGATTACATTTTCACGAAATTTGGGTGCATAGATCCTGAGAAATCAGTACCCAGAACAACCACCTCTGCCCGTAATAACGGCCTTGATACGCCTGGGCATTGAGTCAAACAGAGCTTGGATGGCGTGTACAGGTACAGCTGCCCATGAGGTTTCAACAGGATACCACAGTTCATCAAGAGTAGTGACTGGCGTATTGTGACGCGCCAGTTGCTCGGCGACCATTGACCAGACGTTTTCAATTGGTGAGATATCTGAAGAACGTGCTGGCCAGGGCAGTACTCGAACATTTTCTGTATCCAGAAAGGCCCGTACAGGACATGCAACATGGGGTCGTGCATTATCCTGCTGAAATGTAGGGTTTCGCAGGGATCGAATGAAGGGTAGAGCCACGGGTCGTAACACATCTGAAATGTAATGTCCACTGTTCGAAGTGCCGTCAATGCGAACAAGAGGTGACCGACACGTGTGACCAATGGCACCCCATACCATCACGCCGGGTGATACACCAGTACGGCGATGACGAATGCCGCCAAACACGGATGCGACCATCATGATGCTGTAAACAGAACCTGGATTCGTCCGAAAAAATGACGTTCTGCCATTCGTGCACCCAGGTTCGTCGTTGAGTACACCATCGCAGGCGCTCTTGTCTGTGATGCAGCGTCAACAAGGGTAACCGCAGCCATGGTCTCCGAGCTTATAGTCCATGCTGCCGCAAACGTCGTCGTACTGTTCGTGCAGACGGTTGTTGTCTTGCAAACGTCCCCATCTTTTGACTCAGGGATCGAGACGTGGCTGCACGATCCGTTACAGCTATGTGGATAAGATGCCTGTCATCTGGACTGCTAGTGATACGAGGCCGTTGGGATCGAGCACGACGTTCCGTATTACCCTCCTGAACTCACCGATTCCATATTCTGCTAACAGTCATTGGATCTCGACCAACGCGAGCAGCAGTGCCAAGATACGATAAACTGCAATCGCGACAGGCTGCAATCCGACCTTTAGCAAAGTCGGAAACGTGATGGTACGCATTTCTCCTCCTTACACGAGGCATCACAAGAGAGTTTCACCAGGCAACGCCGGTCAACTGCTGTTTGTGTATGAGAAATCGGTTGTAAACTTTCCTCCTGTCAGCACGTTGTAGGTGTCGCCACCGGCGCCAACCTTGTGTGAATGTTCTGAGAAGCCAATCATTTGCATATCACAGCATCTTCTTCCTGTCGGTTAAATTTCGCGCCTGTAGCACGTCATCTTCGTGGTATAGCAATATTAATGGCCAGTATTGTATACACAAAGTTGTTATAGTTAAACTTACGCTACTCGAGATGTTCTCCCATGAGGAACGAGTGATCGTAGGACAATGAAGCTTTGTGGAAGCATTTTTAAGGACATGCGAAAAAACTAACGACTAAATCATTGAAAGAAACACATTTTAATTTCCACATGAGAGAGTAAAATTTGTTAACTGCGAACCATGCATACTTTACAAGTTACAAACGCTGCTCAGTGTGACGACCATCTGTACCCGCGTGAGCCTCAAACTGCACTGTAGATAACATTTCACAACTGTTCGCAGCATTTTTAGAACGGTGAACCATGAAATGTTTATCAGGAGTGAAACAGTTCGTGCACTACTTAAAGATCGCACACTGCGACCAGTGTTCTCAGCCATGCCAACAGTAAAGTCTTCAACAACTTGTGGCGCAGTATGCATCTGGGAGAGGTCCCAGGAGCAATTCCCAGATCGCTAATTAATTCAAACTTCCGAGACATGTTTATCAAGCCCGGTGCGGAAAGAGGACGCATCTTTATTCCTTTAATGCGTCAAAATCCTCGAAAAGCAGCAGCACTGTTGCTGTTGTTGTTGTTTTCATAAAAACAGCTGTTTGAGGAAAGCCCAGCTTACCTTCACTCGACACCTAACGGCAAGTCAAGACACTAACACTACTAACAACGCAAATCCTGCATTGCACTGTGTGAACATAATTTCTATAACGTTCGGTAACCATATGATAAATAATTTTCAGTCTGCAGGGCCCCAAGTAGCGAAAGTTTAATTGTATCCTTACGGTACATCGACAAACCTATCAGCTTCATTCATAGTGTAGTCATGAGCTGTCAAAGCGCGCTGGCTTCTTTCTGCCATTCTACCGTATATCACGTCGACTACAGTGCTTCAATAGGCATAGATCTATTTCAGGCACAGCACCGAAGCGTACCATCCTAATAGTTTAGGGCTTTCAAAGTCTCCGCTTTCAATGTCCATCCTTCCTAGGACCAGATAAATAACTTATTAACCTAGGTGCAGATGGACTCACATTTTTTCACGCAGTCTGAACCACGTTGCAATTTCATTTGTCATATATACAAAACATAGCTGGAGGTACAAGTTAAATTATCAATTGATGATCGTGGATCCAACAGCGAACTGTTGCCGGTTCTTTGGAGTTACCAGCCATCGAGAACCTCGCATGCCGTTTGTCATACTGTGAACTTTATTTTTCTATTCAAGACCCACTCAAGTTTTTTGCTGTTCATTTAAGATGTAAAGCAGTCACCTTAATTCTCTTGAACATTGAGTCATTAACACTAAAATGAGATTACATACTAAAAATTGTTGCATTGTACTTCACTGATTTCAGTCCCCAGCTGATCTTCTGGAGCCTAAAGAAGAATAACTGGGAATTTACTTTTTAGACGCTACATTTGCCAAAATGCGTTAAACTTTCCGGACTAGTAAGGGAGACAGTTAGTTTGAATCACAATTGATCTCCTTACAATATTAGTTTCTATTCACCATACAAGGACTTACTGGCCGAAAGATTTATTTGTGACTGTCTGTCTGTTGTGCCTATCTGCGACTCAGCGTGTCCGCTACACGGTGAGTAGCAACTTTCCTTTTCACAATGTTTTTTCATTCCATCCAGGATTTTCCATTGTTTAATTGACCTCCTTATCTTTACTTAGCCCATGTCAATTGGATGTACCTTTGTAACTGGCGTTCATACTTGTTTCCTCTGGGTACTCATTGTTCAAGACAAAGACAGAAATAGAACATAAAAAAATTAAATGTCATTTCATAAGAGTTTTGATAGAGTATTGAATTTGTTCATTTGACTTTACCTCATCAGATATGAGTGTAGTGAACAGTTGAGTTATTTAACTTCCTGGAACTTTGGAAAAGACGTAATGTAAGTGAAAAAAAACAAAAGAATATATTTTTGGTGCAGTATCTAGAGAAGCCATACAGAAATTTTTACTTCTGCTCAGGTTAAGAGTGTAGCGAGTTGTCCATGGTGACGTAAATCGCGTCAAGGCTCATTCTAACTCATTACCTTCAAAAAATTTATATATTTTCACTTCACTATTGAAATATAATCCTCAGGCTGTTGCGACCATGCACCATTGAAGAGAAAATCAGTTTATAACACTTATTTACATTAACCATTCTACTGCACTGAAGATGTGCAGAGGTCAGATTTTACGTAACCGCCACGTTAGGTGACGTTATTAACAATACATATATATTCACACTCACCATTGGTTGTGTAAACAGATTCGACAAGGGAGTCGGAGGTGACCACCAATAAATCGTTCAAACTCTTCTGAAACTGAACTTTATTAGTAATTAGACATTTTAAGTGTCTGGCAAGTTACTGAAAATATGTTCCTGTATAATAGACACATTTCTAGGCCAAATAAATTGACCTTAAATCAGTTTTAAAACTCTTACTTTATTTCTATTATTTATTCTACGAATTCAGCTGATGGTACAGTTATGGCTTTCATTGAATGTTAATGAAGTTAGGCGAACTGGACACACAAATATTTTACTTTTCTGTCTGCAAATTACGTGGTGTAAGGACGTCATTTTTATATTTTACGTTTGACTATGATCTTGTAACCCAAGATATAGAACCAGACGCATTTTTATTGTGCTCTTAAAACAATAAAATTTTTCTCTGACCTTGTCTCTTGTACAAGCGCAAGTTATTCCGTGATATGGTTATTACTACTACAGCCAGTTTTTGTTAACCTGTGTCTAATGCTAGCATGATCTATGGCTGGCTGCAGTGACAACTGAAACTAATCTAGCCACATATTTTAACTTCTATATATGTACGCGATATGGACAATTAAGATTTTCATTCTGATCTATTGTGTATTCCAGGAGGCTTAAGAACATGCTGTTTACCGTCAAGGCAATTAAATATCGTTGTAATTCATTCAAGTTAGTGTTAAAGCTTTCCTAGTTTTAAGTTTCTTGTATTTAGACCTGTTCTGCCTACGGTTTGCGATGCGCAGCAGCTAAATGTCAGAAGTCAAAGTGTCTCTCATTAGCACCAATTTATCCGCGCTGCTCACAACGCTAAGTTAGCTCAATTAATTGCAGTGCTAGGAAATGCGGATGGAACTGCTCGCAGGAAAAGTTCACACAACGTACGTAACTCTCTCTATCAAAGGATTCAGTATTCTCTTTCTTTCCGTCTGTTTTAACGTAAGTTGAAGGGCTGGTGCAACGTAACTACCGATTTTCGAAACAG
This sequence comes from Schistocerca americana, assembly GCF_021461395.2. Lineage (NCBI taxonomy): Eukaryota > Metazoa > Arthropoda > Insecta > Orthoptera > Acrididae > Schistocerca > Schistocerca americana. The sequence continues at coordinate 607,641,811 of NC_060121.1, forward strand.
TATCCCTAGTTCATCTACCAATTACCTCAGTTATGGTGACAATATAGATTCGCTAACTCGCCAGAACGTCATAGTCGACTATGCGATGAAAGTAAGTTGCGGGTAACAGAAGTTCTTTGACTGTGCAAAAAGTGGGACATATCTACAGTGTGTAGATATTCCGGAGTACTATGCAAAGTCAGGAATCAAAAGTGTCGAGAAGATGAGAAAGCAACGCCACGTATGCTAGAGCATTTGGATGGAACTATTTTCATACGCCATATGCAATTTAATTGCATCACTATAACAAAACAACTGTTGGAACCACATTTGGAGACTTCGGTTAATATAAATTCTTAAATAATTGTCGTATTAAAACAATCTCATTTTCTCAAGTATTATCCTTGAAACATGAATAGTTTGGATTGAGTATGCAGCTTGCGTCTAAAACAACTATTCGTTCTCGAATTTATTATTATTTTTATTATGACACGACGACTTAACGGAAATATCTGGAGAAAAGCGATATCAAGCCATAATTGCAAATTCTGCAGACAATGACCCTTGGAAAACAGTCTGCGACGATTTTGCATTTTCTGTTTCGGAAAATAACAAAGTCCATTCAGTGATTCAATATTATTCTAAAAATTTTTATTGCTGTCATTGCAGTAATACTTGTTTCGTTCATATCTCAAACATCTTCAGATCCACTGCTGTTGCAGAGTGATCCGCCAGTTTTACGTGCTGTTTTCCTAATTTACCAGTGACAGGTTCCCCTGCCTAAAGAGTATCTCCAGCAGTTTAAAAAATACTGAAACAATTACTCACAAAACTGATTCTAAGACTTCAAATATCACATATACCAGATGTCACAAAGAAAAACAAACCATTGGAAAGAGGATCATGATGCGTTTCACAGACTTAACAATCCTCCATCAAAACATGCAATCAATAAAAAATAAAATACAGCTATTAAATAGCTGAGCTCGAATCTTTGTACTGCATAGTAGTTTGTATTACTGAGCACTGGTGTAGAGACACAGAAATCCAACATGTAGTATTAGCACTGTATGAAAAAGCAAACTCTTATTGCAGAACTACCTCAAGGGTGGAGGATCATGCAATGATATCAGAAAAGGAATACAGTTCAAATCAAGACATGACCTCAGTACAGTAAGTGAAGACAAACACTTCTAAATATCAGCTATTGAATTATCAGGGCTTCATATCACTAAGAACTTAATAATTTTGTATCTGTATACATCTTCCAGTGGTAATGTGGACACTTTTTTCAATAAATTAACAGATGTTCTAGATATAGTCTCAAGTTCAAACGTCAATATAATCCTGTGTGGGGACATTAACATCAACACTAATATCATTAATGAATCCAGCAGCACATTCATAAACATCCTTCAAAGATTTGGCATGTCCCTATTGGTCAATAGTGCAACAAGGGTTACTACGATGACTGCATCAGTAATTGACTATATGGCCACAAATATGGACAGGGAAAAATATGATGTAGCTGTAAAAGATCTCGGACTATCAGACCATCGCTGTCAAATAGCAACAGTGAAATCAGGCATCGAATCTTTCCCTAAACTACAAGCCTACAAACGGTATCTGTCAGAAATGAAAATAATTTTTTTTTCAGAAGAACTAGAAAAACAATGTTTCGATGAAATGTATAAGGAAACCAACGTGAATATGAAATTCTCTAAATTCTCCACATTGTTTACATTGAACTTTGAAAATGCATTTCCAAAAGTCTACATATCTGTATCAACATCTCACAAAAACAGTTGGATAAAAGCAAGTATTAAGAAGTCCTCCCAAACACTTAAACACCTCCGTTCCATATAAAAGTTTCGCAACGATCCTATAGATACAAAAGATCTGTAGGAAGGTGCTGACTGCTGCAAAAAAGTCATAAGCAGTCTGGGATGTTGTAAAGAAGGAAACGGGGAGATGCAAACAATTGCAGAATAACATACTGCTAAGGGAGGGGATAAAGTAAAAATGATCCACAGCATTTAGTAAACTACATAAACGAGCATTTTTTCAAGTATTGCAGAGAAGTTACAGCAAAAATTCCACCAAACAAATACAACACCTGTAAATAATATTGCACTAAATACAATGATATTACTTTCATCCACAGATAATGAAGTCGGTAAAAAATTCAAAAACTAAAAAATAAAAAGTCAGTAGGCTTAGATGAAGTCCCAATGTGTGTACTGTAACAATGCAAGGGATTATACAAGACCCCTTAACAAAAATAATAAATGAATCCTTCACACCAGGGACATTTCCTGAGTAGTTAAAACAGGCAAGAGTGGTACCTTTGCTTAAGGAAGGTAATGCAAAAGACATATAAAAATTGCCAGCCCATTTCCCTGTTGTCAGCATTCTCAGAAATAATAGAATCAATTATGAAAGACAGATTAATGAATTACCTGAATAAATACAATCTTTTAAGCGAATCACAGTTTGGTTTCTGAAGTGGCAAAAATATGGAGTCAGCCATAATAGAATTCACAAAAGTTGGACTTGATGCTCTTGATAAAGATGAGTGTGTCAGCAGCATAGTTTTGGATCTTTCTAAGGCGTTTGATACAGTCGACCACAAGATTCCGTTAAGTAAATTAGAAGCATTAGGAATAAGAGGGGTAGCTAATGACTGGTTTCAATCACACCTAACAGATAGGGCACAAAGAATAGAGATAACACATACTTCAAATAGATCTAAACATGTAGTAAAGCACTTATCAAAATACATTAACATAGGGGTTCAACAAGATAGCATATTAGGCCCAATACTGTTCCTGATATACATCAATGACTTTCCCAGCAACGTTACTGATTGTGGAAGAATTCTCTTCGCTGATGACAGCAATATTATAGTCACTGAGAAACTAAGAAAACTCCTTGCTGAGAAAGCAAATGAAACTCTCAAGGAAGTTTATGATTGGTCTGTAAGCAATAAAGTGACATTGAACATAAAACTAATGCCATGAATTTCAGTTTGAAGAGGAAAAATGACAGTGTTAAATTAAATGTAGATGGCACCTCTATAGACTGTGTAACAAATGCAAAATTTCTAGGAATGAATATTGATTCTCAGTTGAAGTGGTATGAACACACAAAGGTACTTGCAAACAGAATGTCATCAGCATGTTATGCCCTTAGAATCCTATCATCAGTGTGTAACATACAGTGTCTTGTAGTTACAGATTATTCATATGTACACTCAATTCTTAGCTATGGCATTCTTTTTTGGGGAACAAACGCATAGAATATGAACACAATTTTCAAACTTCAGAAAAGAGTCATAAGAACTATAACCAAAATACTAGCTGAGCTCAATGTAAAGATTTGTTCAAAACACTGGTGATTTTAACTGTTCCACATGACATTTACCAGTCAGTTGTACATATCAAAAATGACATTGGTAATTACTGCTCAAACAGCTCTGTCCACGACCATACAACAAGAGATAGACTCAACTTACATTTACCAAGAAAAATAAATATAAAACTCAAAACAGCATTTTCTACCAAGGAATAAAACTGTACAATAAATTACCAAACGAGTTTAAAGAAATTACAAAAATACACTTATTTAAAAAGGCAGCTAAAAGTACCTGTTATACAATACATTTTATACATTGAATGATTACTTAGCTAAAACAGAGTCGGGGTTAGATAAAAAAGTTACACAAATAAATAATAACCAACTGGCTGAGGAAGTCAAAGACATGTGGCATCAGGATAAAGTTGACATCATACCAATTATTCTATCAACTACAGGAGTCATACCACACAATATCCACCAGTACATCAATGCAATACAGCTACATCCAAACATATATATACAACTACAGAAATCCGTAATTATTGATACATGTTCAATTACCCGAAAGTTCCTAAATGCAATATAACACATACCGTACAGTTAAAAGGAAGTGACGCTTGATCAAGGTCCGCATCACTCCATTTTTAACCGGACCTAACGTCTGAGAAAGTGAAGGAAATAATAATAATAATAATAATAATAATAATAATAATAATAATAATAATAATTGGTTCAGGACAGAACTAAAGAAGCCTCGGACAAGCGCCGTCATGGTCGGGGACGACGCTTGAACCCTATGCCCGCCCACAATGGTAACGACACTGCTAGCCAACTGGAAAATGATTTAAATCCAAATAGAGGTGTTTTGCAGGATATGCTTCCTGCAACCACCCTAGAAGGAAAACAAAGACAGAGGATGAGATGGTCAGATGAAGTTAATCGACACCTCATGTTCTGTTATTACCAAGCAACAAACCTAGGAACCAACACAACTGGATACAGATCACAAGTATACACAACATTTATTACCAGATACCCGGAATTAAAATTTTTAACAGAACAACGACTAGCTGATCAGATCCGTGTAATAATCAAAAATAACAGGATACCCCAGTCAGAATTAGAAAACATCAAACAACAAGTACAACAAATACTGGAACAAAATAATGTGCAATCAGAAGAAGAAGAAAATGCAGTAATGGACTCAAACATCCCAGAGCAAACAAACAAAGACCAACACGCATCAATTAAACAAACAGAGGAAAACGAAATCTTAAGACAGCCATCAGAACAAGCACAAATAGAACACGAAGAGACACACGTGTTAGATATAGAAGAGAAATTTCAGCTGACATATATAGAATACAAAGACACAAATACAGACATCAGACCATTCTTGCATAGACCGCCAAATAACCCACAAGTCGAAACAACAATAAAAACTATCAACACAATCATACACAACAAAATAAATGAAAATACAACTATGGAAGAGTTACAACTACTGGTTTATATAGGAGCACTCACTACACTAAATATACACACTACGCAGAGATCAGAACAAACCAATACACAGAAGAAACCCACAAAACCAGCATGGCAACACAGGCTACAGATCAGAATAGAAAAACTGAGAAAGGACATCGGACAGCTAACACAATTTATAAGAAATGAAATGTCAGACAAAAAACGGAAAAGGTTAGGTAAAATCTCACAACAAGAAGCAATAGAGCAATTAGGTGAAAAGAAGCAGAAATTACAAGCATTGGCCAAACGACTTAGAAGATACAAAAAAAGTGAAAATAGAAGGAAACAAAACCAAACATTCAACACAAACCAAAAGAAATTTTACCAGACAATAGATAACACACACATTAAAATAGACAATCCACCAAACATAACAGACATGGAATACTTCTGCAGCAACATATGGTCAAACCCGGTACAACATAACAGGCATGCACGGTGGATACAAGCAGAAACAGACACATACAAGATGATACCACAAATGCCTGAAGTGATAATTTTGCAACATGAAGTCACCCGAGCAATTAATTCTACACACAATTGGAAAGCCCCTGGAAATGATAAAATAGCAAATTACTGGCTAAAGAAGTTCACCTCAACACATTCACATCTAACTAAATTATTTAACAGTTACATTGCAGACCCATACACATTCCCTGATACACTTGCACATGGAATAACCTATCTGAAACCTAAAGATCAAGCAGACACAGCAAACCCAGCTAAATATCGCCCCATAACATGCCTACCAACAATCTACAAAATATTAACTTCAGTCATTACACAGAAATTAATGACACATACAACACAGAACAAAATTATAAATGAAGAACAAAAAGGCTGCTGCAAAGGAGCACAAGGATGTAAAGAGCAACTGATAATAGATACAGAGGTGACATATCAAGCTAAAACTAAACAAAGGTCGCTACACTACGCATATATTGATTACCAAAAAGCCTTTGATAGTGTACCCCACTCATGGTTACTACAGATATTGGAAATATACAAAGTAGATCCTAAATTGATACAGTTTCTAAACATAGTAATGAAAAACTGGAAAACCACAGTTAATATTCAAACAAATTCAGACATCATCACATCACAGCCAATACAGATTAAGCGTGGAATATACCAAGGAGACTCGTTAAGTCCTTTCTGGTTCTGTCTTGCTCTGAACCCACTATCCAACATGCTGAATAATACAAATTATGGATATAATATTACTGGAACATACCCACACAAAATCACACATTTGCTATACATGGATGATCTAAAACTACTGGCAGCAACCAATCAACAACTCAACCAATTACTAAAGATAACAGAAGTATTCAGCAATGATATAAATATGGCTTTTGGAACAGACAAATGTAAGAAAAATAGCATAGTCAAGGGAAAACACACTAAACAAGAAGATTACATATTGAATAACCACAGTGACTCCATAGAAGCGATGGAAAAAACAGATGCCTATAAATATCTAGGATACAGACAAAAAATAGGAATAGATAATACAAATATTAAAGAAGAACTAAAAGAAAAATATAGACAAAGGCTAACAAAAATACTGAAAACCGAATTGACAGCAAGAAACAAGACAAAAGCTATAAATACTTACGCTATACCAATATTGACCTACTCATTTGGAGTAGTGAAATGGAGTAACACAGACCTAGAAGCACTCAATACACTTACACGTTCACAATGCCACAAATATAGAATACATCACATACATTCAGCAACAGAAAGATTCACATTAAGCAGAAAGGAAGGAGGAAGGGGATTCATCGACATAAAAAACCTACATTATGGACAGGTAGACAATTTAAGAAAATTCTTTCTAGAACGAGCAGAAACTAGCAAAATACACAAAGCAATCACTCATATAAATACATCGGCTACACCATTGCAATTTCATAACCACCTTTACAACCCTTCAGATCATGTAACATCAGCAGATACGAAGAAAGTAAATTGGAAAAAGAAAACGCTGCATGGCAAGCACCCGTATCATCTAACACAGCCACACATCGATCAAGATGCATCCAACACATGGCTAAGAAAAGGCAATATATACAGTGAGACGGAAGGATTCATGATTGCAATACAGGATGAAACAATAAACACCAGATATTACAGCAAGCATATTATTAAAGATCCCAATACCACAACAGATAAATGCAGACTTTGCAAACAACAAATAGAAACAGTAGATCACATCACAAGTGGATGTACAATACTAGCAAATACAGAATACCCCAGAAGACATGACAATGTAGCAAAAATAATACATCAACAGCTTGCCTTACAACATAAACTTATAAAACAACACGTTCCCACATACAAGTATGCACCACAAAATGTACTGGAGAATGATGAATACAAATTATACTTGAACAGAACCATTACAACAGATAAAACAACACCACATAACAAATCTGACATCATACTCACCAATAAAAAGAAGAAATCAACACAACTAATCGAAATATCCATACCCAATACAACAAATATACAAAAGAAAACAGGAGAAAAAATTGAAAAATACATCCAACTGGCTGAGGAAGTCAAGGACATGTGGCATCAGAATAAAGTTGACATCATACCAATTATACTATCAATTACAGGAGTCATACCACACAATATCCACCATTACATCAATACAATACAACTACATCCAAACTTATATATACAATTACAGAAATCCGTAATTATTGATACATGTTCAATTACCCGAAAGTTCCTAAATGCAATATAACATATACCGTACAGTTAAAAGGAAGTGACGCTTGATCAAGGTCCGCGTCACGTCCCATTTGTAACCAGACTTAATGTCTGAGAAAGTAAAGAAATAATAATAATAATAATAGTAATAATAATATAAATAATATAATAATAATTATTATTATTATAAAACATCCAGCATTCCATATGACACCTTCACTTTGTTTTTCTTCCTTCTTTTTTCCTTTCTAGAAATACTTACCCCCAAGCTATGCATAGCACAATACTAACACCTCTTCTTCTTTCTGAGCTCAACATCTCACTCGTTATGGAGGAGCTGACTCAGTTTTTCAGGATAGCAAATGGGAAGAGTTGTGGTAGCTACACATAGCACATGAAGTTGACAGATTGCTCTGCAACTGCAATTAAGATGCAGATTGTTGAAACAGGAACGAAACCAGTGTCATTGTAAAAAATGGTTCAAATGGCTCTGAGCACTATGGGACTCAACTGCTGAGGTCATTAGTCCCCTAGAACTTAGAACTAGTTAAACCTAACTAACCTAAGGACATCACAAACATCCATGCCCGAGGCAGGATTCGAACCTGCGACCGTAGCGGTCCTGCGGTTCCAGACTGCAGCGCCTTTAACCGCACGGCCACTTCGGCAGTGTCATTGTAAAGATAGCAGACTGCCATTAATATTAGAATAGATGTGTCTCCACTTGTCATCGTATCTGGCTTTCATCCCACGATTCACTAACACATGGCGTGAATAAAGAAAGTGTTATGAAACGATGTATGTATAGTGTGTGCAGTGACTCATAGTGAGATATGAGTGAACAGTGTGGCATAACATTATTTAATAAGTTATTTGTAAAAAAGTGTTATATATCAGGAGTAAATCTAATGACGGTCTCTAACTAGAAGTCTGTAAATATGTGTATATACTCACTCCGTCTTTAGGCCACCCAGTGGCCTACCGGGACCATGCTACCACAGTCTCATCCTCGGAGGAGGATGCGGATAGGAGGAGCGTAGGGTCTTCACAACGCTCATATGTACATACGAATTAGCTTATTTTAAATTGATCTAAACTTGTAAATACTTTGACATATCCTATATCCTTGCAATAGGAGATCTACAGATGAATAAAGCTACCACTATTACTGTTACTACTTATGAAAGCTACACATAGGACATGAAGTTGACAGGTTGCTCTGCATCTGCAACTGCAATTGAGATGCAGATTGCCGAAACAAGAACGAAACCAGTGTCATTGTAAAGATAGCAGACTGTCATTGAAATATTAGAATAGTTGTGTCTCCACTTGTCATCGTATCCGGCTTTCATCCCACGATTCAGTAACACATGGCGTGAATAAAGAAACTGCAAACATTGCGTCCACTGTGATCAGACTGTTTCATTCCACGGGAGAAAACAGTCTTTCTCTGATCGTATCAGCGAAACATTCTTTGCGCTACGCAGAGAATTTTGCCATGTTTACATTTTCAGCAACGTCTTTACAAGTATGTGTAGGTCAACGTCGTATTCTTTTAGAATACCATCACCTAAATTTTGACATTTGATACCTGTTAGCTGTACGAGGCTTAGATTCTTTGTTATATATACTGTTGTTTGTAGGTTACTCTCAATGTTAGGAAGAGTTACATAGACCCTTTTTAAATACCGTCCTCAAGAGTAAAAGAGTTAAATGGTGGGACATGTTTCACTTCAAAAAGGATGTCGTTTATGGAGATACAAATGAAACAACGGTTCTGTCAAACCTAGTAATATACTTACTCCAAAACGTTTCTAAGAGTATGAAATAGGTCTATAATATTTTTATGCTGTCATTTTTAACTAAGTGTTAGTCTTAATTTAGAAAAAATGAAATATCGAAATTTGATCGAGAAGTAATCGAGAGATTGGGAGGAGTGTAAAAACACGTGGTGGCTAAGAGAAACGACAGAAGCTGATGGTGTCATGGCGACTATCATAAATAAAACTGTCTGGTGACCCAGTCATATAGCACATGATACATCTAAAAATTTAGTCAATTTCTTACAAGATTCCACACTATAACGAGCGATTGAGACAACGATCTGATGAGAGGTGGGTAGATAACGCTAGGAAAGACGTAGGAACAACTTGTACACACAAAAACCAATGCCATAATTTGCATAAAAGTCTGAAACGGGACATCAGCCAGCTGCAGACGCAAGATAGCGGCGGCTGCTGCTGTTAGCGTTGATGGTATCGATGGTGGTGCCGAGATGTTCAGTTAGGGTCGTACTAGAAATTCTAAATTATTCTCTGACAAATTTATGGTTTTCAAGACACGAAATAACATTTTCTCTTTTACTACGAATGGAGGTGGAGCGTCGTTGATGGTTTACACGCCCACAGATCATAAATCGGCTAACCAGTTACCTATGTGACATCTGTAGGAGGCACGTTCTTTTAATTACTCGTCCCGACACACATGCAAATAATATCGAGTGATAAAATAATTTTCGAATGTCGCTCCGTGAATTCACTGCGCCATCTCTCTGAAACATAGTCAGTGAATAAGATAATATTTTCACTCCTCATAGATTTAATGAATGGCTCACATCATGTAGGTCTAATTCAATACAGTGTCACCCTATAACTGGTGATCATATTAAGCAGTATTATAACTTTTGTGTCCTTAAAGAATGTAGTCATCATCGTCCTGGTGGATGCTAGTACTTGAGTGAGTGTGTGTGTGTGTGTGTGTGTGTGTGTGATAGACTGATTGATAGAGAGAGAGAGAGAGAGAGAGAGAGAGAGAGAGAGAGAGAGAGAGAGAGAGAGAGGGGGGGGGGGGATGGACAGAGAGAGAGAGAGAGAGGAGGGGGGGTTTCCGCAAGGCGGGGTGGTGTCAATTCGACAAATGTTGCTAAATCTCTGCACCAGATTAACACGATGAGTCCATGTTTTGTGAACGGAAGCAATTAGCGATCAAAGGTGAACAGTGTTCCGTCAGAGAAGACCCATAACCTGGCGTCATCTCTGCACGAAACTGTTTCTGCACCGCCAACATTCTCGGTACCCAACAACTACTGAGTTTATTGGGAAAAACTCAGAATAGAACGTGTGTTGACACGACGTGCCAACAACGTTTACTAGCGTACTAAGGATTTATCATCAGCACAAGCGCGTAGGTTTTTTTCTTCAGTAATGAAGGCTGAGGGACTGCCACCATCACATAAAAGTTCAGGTTGGAACTTCTTAATGATAGAACAGGAGTGGGTACATCATAATGTCTGCCGTTGTGTAAGTTCGTTCAGTTAGATCTGTACTTCATCACTGATCGCTTGCCGTATTTGTATGTTCCACTGCGAGAAGTCACAACGCCATAAACATTAACCCGCAAGAAATGGTCGCGTCTGCAGCATTTGTAGCTTTGCACGTAGTGGTCACCAAAAAGCGAAAAACAGGCATATTAGATTTTATGTTCGGGTATCTTGAAGGGGGGGATGGGGACATGAAATTTTGGGATCTCTCTTTTTATATGGTCCTTCTATATTGGTGTCGACAAATGACCTACTTTTCCTGTTCTATCTTGGCAACAGCCTTCATAAATATGTAGAGGATTATTTACATCTGATTATACAGAACTTTTCCTAATTTGAGCGTTCTTCCCTTCCAATTTTGGAAGCATTTTTTTTTAAAGTTATCGATGCGAAGCATACCCGCTGTGGACGGATTAGTTTAAAGCAAAAAGAACACGGGCACGGAGTCGGTGCGTGGGCAGGTTTGTGAGCCTCACCGATTGATTATCTCGCCTGAATGCATGCAGCCCGTTCTGTGAGACTCCTTCAGTTTATATAAAATAGACGATTACCTTCGTCCCTAGCCTCCGATGAGCTTGATGCCAACAGAATATGAAGTGACGCTACGCATCACGGATAACGTACACTAGAAGAGGTCATCTGGTACATTTTCTGTTAATAGGGCGGCGTCGGAGACGTAATGCATTAATAGACAGAATGGCGTTTAAGTTACCAGATCAATATACAGCTTAATCCAGCTAACAAGTCGCCGTAAATATAGCCAGAATCAATAGATGTACTGAGGTGCAGTTTCCGCCAAGCCATAGCGGAAGCCGGCCGGTGTGGCCGAGCGGTTCTAGGCGCTACAGTCTGGAACCGCGCGACCGCTACGGTCGCAGGTTCGAATCCTGCCTCGGGCATCGATGTGTGTGATGTCGTTAGGTTAGTTAGGTTTAATTAGTTCTAAGTTCTAGGGAACTGATGACCACAGCAGTTAAGTCCCATAGTGCTCAGAGCCATTTCTGAACTATTGCGGAAAGTACGAGTATAGCCAGTTTTATGATGTATGCAAGTAATTTTTGTTTGAAGTTGCCGCATTATGACACCAACTTTTTTATGTAAATATTATATAGTTTGTGTGTGGCATTTTAAAAAGCCTTCGGTGAAGACTTCAAAGACATAGCATGTCTGGAACCTAATCAAATCGTAACAAGATAACAGCGCCGCAAAACCCTCTCTAAAGCTCTTTCCAGTGCCACAGAAAGTCCATATTTCCATTAAAGACAGACGGTGTCGTAATTCACCATCTGTAGAAGTTAAAACCTACTTGCGTATGTTTGAAAATTCGCCACGTTTTCCGCGAAAACTCAGTGAAAACCGGACTTCGATATATTTATTATTTCTGGAGGTGTTTGGGATTGCCTCATAGCGTTTCTTGCCGGATGCATGTATAATGCGTTTGTGATGCACGCGTTCCTTCTGTTAACAATATCGATGTAACTATCTTTTGTCACCATTCTTCTGAATGATTTAGTGCTCCCAATGCGAATTTCTCTCCTTCTTTCTTCATAATCTAATAGGAATTACACAACGTCTTCAATTATTTGATGTGTTGCAGTCTGTCATCACCTACAGCTCTTACCCTCTAAAGTTCAGTGTAGTACCATGGAAATTATACCTTGATGTTTTAACACATTTCCTCGGGCATGGGTGTGTGCGTTGTCTTTAGCGTAAACTAGTTTAAGTAGATTAAGTAATATGTAAGCTTAGGGACCGATGACCTTAGCATTTTGGTTCCCTAAGACTTTACCACAAATTTCCCTTTTCAACACACGTCATGTCATCCTGCCCCTTTTTCGTCTCACTGTTTTCCACATATTTCTTTCCTCTTCGATTCATGCGATCTGAGGTATCTTGTCACGGTCCGCCTCTCTCGGGCATGGGTGTGTATGTTGGAAAATTGGAAATTTGTGGTAAGATCTTATGGGACCAAATTGCTGTCATCGGCCCCTAAGCTTACACACTACGTAATGGAACTTAAACTAACATATGTTAAGGACAACACACATACCCGCTCCCAAGGGACGACTCGAACCTCCGACGGGGGGGAGCCACGCGGACCATCACTGGAAGCCTCAAACCGCGCGGCTGTGTGTGTTGTTCAGAGCGTAAGTTAGTTTGACTTAGATTAAGTAATGTGTAAGCTTAGGGACCGATGACCTAAGCAGTTTGGTCCCTTAAGGACTTACCACAAATTTACAATTTACGTTTCTCTTCGATTCCGCAGACAACCTCCTCACATCTTATCACTCCACTTAATTTTCAGTATCCTTCTATAGCACCTTATCTCAAACTCTTCGATTCTACGAGGTTTTTTTTTTCGCCCACACTGTCCGATCGGTCGCGAAGTTGGAACTACAGATAACATCCGATGAAGCTTTGCGAAGGTGGGTTGCACAGTGTCTCTAGTACGCCCGCCGATGGCGTCACCTGGAGGTTGTCAATTCTGAGCACGCACTGAGCACTTAAACATGTCTACAACTAGTCTCCCACAAAGTGTGAAGTGAATGTCGTCATTCGATTTCTTCGTGTAGGGGCCGGCAGAGCATCCACAATTCCATGACGAATGAGAAATGAGCGCGGCGAAACTTCGATGAGTGACAGCAAAGTGCGGCAATGGTGCAGGAACTTTCAAGCAGAACGTATAGACTTTCACGATGTAGGCGGCCAGGGAAGGAAGCGAACATCAACCAACGCTCTTGTTCCGTGACTGCATCATACGATTGGAGAAAATCGTTGTCCGCAGCTCGTGGTCGTGCGGTAGCGTTCTCGCTACCCGCGCCCGGGTTCCCGGGTTCGATTCCCGGCGGGGTCAGGGATTTTCTCTGCCTCGTGATGACTGGGGGGGTGTTGTGTGATGTCCTTAGGTTAGTTAGGTTTAAGTAGTTCTAAGTTCTAGGGGACTGATGACCATAGATGTTAAGTCCCATAGTGCTCAGAGCCATTTCAACCATTTTTGAGAAAATCGTCGTCTCACAATTTCTGTGTTCAGTGATTTGTTTCCCGAAATTACTAAGTCAGCTGTCTATACTATAGTGATTGTGAAACTACAGTACTGCAAACACTATGCGAGCTGGGTTCGCAAGACGCTGTCCGACCGTCACAAAACAAAGCGAGTGGGCGCCGACTTAACTTTTCTCCAATGGTATCGTGATGAAGAAGATTTTTTGGACAAAGTTACCACAGCGGACGAGACATCAGTCCGTTTCGAAAATGAAGAAATAAAAGAGCAATCCAAATCGTGTATGGATTCTCATTCCTCGAGTAAACCAAAGAAGCGCTAGCGAACCTTCTCCATCAGAAAGTATATAGTTACTATGTTCTGGGACCGAAGAATAGTTTTGTTGGTGGAATTCATGGAACTTGGGACGACCATCGCTGCTGCCTCATACAACGGAACTGTCAAACTTCTACGAAGTGCACTTCAGAACAAGCGAAGTGGAATTTTGTCATCAAGCACTGTCTTTGTTCTTGAAAACGCTCGGCTGCATATTGCAGCTGCACAAAAGCCGCTCCTGTAGCGTTTTTTAATAATAAGCGTTTTATTGGCCACCGTGCAACCCGCACTTGGCTACCTCTAATTTTCATCTCTTTGCACAAATGACACGCTGTGGGCAAGGACAGCGTTTTGGCCCAGACAAGCGTAGAGAATTGGCTGAAAGCACAGACAGCTGCCTTCCATGACGAGGGTACTGGAAACCTGGTACCATGCTACGGAAAGTGTCAAAATGGCGACTATGTAGAGTAGTAGCTGGAAGGTGTTGGTAAATATTGCAAATAAAACACTAGAACTGACATGTGATTGCATTTTCACGCCATTTGGGTGCATAGATCCTTAGAAATCAGTACCCAGAACAACCACTTCTGGCCGTAATAACGGCCTTGATACGCCTGGGCATTGAGTCAAACAGAGCTTGGATGGCGTGTACAGGTACAGCTGCCCATGCAGCTTCAACACGATGCCACAGTTCATCAAGACTAGTGACTGGCGTATTGTGACAAGCCAGTTGCTCGGCCACCATTGACCACACGTTAACAATTGGTGAGAGATCTGGAGAATGTGCTGGCCAGGGCAGCAGTCGAACATTTTCTGTATCCAGAAAGGCCCGTACAGGACATGAAACATGCGGTCGTGCATTATCCTGCTGAAATGTAGGGTTTCGCAGGGATCGAATGAAGGGTAGAGCCACGGGTCATAACACATCTGATATGTAACGTCCACTGTTCAAAGTGCCGTCAATGCGAACAAGAGGTGACCGAGACGTGTAACCAGTGGCACCCAATACCATCACGCTGGGTGATACACCAGTATGGAGATGACGAATACACGCTTCCAATGTGTGTTCATCATGATGTCGCCAAACACGTGTGCGACCATCATGATGCTGTAAACAGAACCTGGATTCTAGCGAAAAAATGACGTTTTGCCATTCGTGCACCCAGGTTCGTTGTTGAGTACACCATCGCAGACGCTCCTGTCTGTGATGCAGCGTCAAGGGTAACCGCAGTCATGGTCTCCAAGCTGATACTCCATGCTGCTGCAAACGTCGTCGTACTGTTCGAGCAGATGGTTGTTGTCTTCCAAACGTCCCCATCTGTTGACTGAGGGATCGAGACGTTTCTGCACGACCCGTTACAGCCATGCTGATAAGATGCCTGTCTTCTCGACTGCTAGTGATACGAGGCCGTTGGGATCCAGCACGGCGTTCCGTAATACCCTCCTGAACCCACCGATTCCATATTCTGCCAACAGTCATTGGATCTCAAGCAACGCGAGCAGCAATGTCGCGATACGATAAACCGCAATCGCGCTAGGCTACAATCTGACCTTTATCAAAGTCGGAAACGTGATGGTACGCATTTCTTCTCCTTACACGAGGCATCACATCAACGTTTCACCAGGCAACGCCGTTCAACAGCTGTTTGTGTATGAGAAATCGGTTGGAAACTTTCCTCATGTCCGCACGTTGTAGGTGTCGCCACCGGCGCCAACCTTGTGTGAATGCTCTGAAAAGCTAATCATTTGCATATCACAGCATCTTCTTCCTGTCGGTTAAATTTTGCGTCTGTAGCACGTCATCTTCGTGGTGTAGCAGTTTTAATGGCCAGTAGTGTAGTAATTAAGTAAAATATTTTATTAAATCTTTTATATCTACGTATATAAACTGAAGTCCCCTGTTCACTTCTTTTTGTATGTCCATGTTGATGTGAGGAACTACAGAGATTCTGATACGGTCTTGCAATTACGAGGACCGATATATTGCCAGTATCTATATCGAAAACAGGGATTCTACATCTCAGGATGGGCGAAACGTAAGCACAAAAATTAAATTTTCACGGAACCCTACTCGCACTTAGGCAATTTTCTTCAGTTTCATCTCAATCCATATTCTGTGTTCGTTAGACTGTTCATTTTATTCATAACGTCCTGTAATTCTTTGCTTTCGCTGAGGTAAGCAATCTCGTCAGGGAAACTTATCACTGATCCGCTACCACCCTGAATTAAAAGAACTCAATCTTGAACCTTCGTTTTATTTCCATCGTTGCTTCTTCGACGTACAGATTTACTGTCATTAGCATCTAAAATCACTTACCCGCTTACATATGGCACGTGAACTCCCACCCACGGTGTGGCTAAGTGAAACTTCAGACTCTAAAGACTTCAGAAATGGGGAAAAACTACTCTAGGAAAATGGAATGTTCGTGATATAGCTAGTAAGGAAATAGACCACATTAAAGAATTAGAGGAAAGAAAATCCAGTATAGGGAAATAAAGATGTAGTTCTATTACTCACTGCTAAATGAACGTGTTTCTCCTCCGAGCAGACGCAATTTTGAGGAACTACATAATTTTGTTACAAAATTCTTTGCCCGTGTTTCCGTTTTCCCTCAGTCTGCCCCCCCCCCCCCTCCCCCCCTGGCCACTGTCTCACCCCTTTTCTCTCTATGGTTCAAATGGCTCTGAGCACTATGGGACTTTACATCTGAGGTCATCAGTCCCCTAGACTTAGAACTACTTAAACCTAACTAACCTAAGGACATCACACGCATCCATGGCCAAGGCAGGATTCGAACCTGCGACCGTAGCGGTCGCGCGGTTCCAGACTGCGCCTAGAACCGCTCGGCCACCCCGGCCAGCTCTCTCTCTCTCTCTCTCTCTCTCTCTCTCTCTCTCTCTCTCTCTGTGTGTGCGCGCAAGCGCGCGCCCTGCTACTGACCAGTTTCCCAAGAGGTCGCCTCGTCCGGCCAGTGACTGCAGCTGCTGGACAAGGGACAGCAGCGCACGCGACATCCGGCTGCGCCACTTGCCGCTGAGCCGTGGCAGACAAAACCTAGTAGCTAGCGGTTGGCTGCACTCTGCCTGTACCTGTCTCTGCTCACAAGGTCAAGCCGTGAAATCGCGGCGACACGTGCCGAGAACGACCGTCGCCAAGGACTGGGTCACCGAGTCGCACTGTCACTCCAGTTCCTTCCGGAGCTGTGTGCTTATCGTCTTCACACACAATGTCCAGCATACCTCATTACGTCGGGTTGTTTACAAACTCGTAGCTACCTTAAATTGAGATTACCCATTGCGCCTGTTGGGAAGCACTGCGGGAGTATATGAAATGAAATACGACGTTTAAAGAATGGCATCACCGAACCAGAACAGCAGACAAACATTATCCAGAACACCAGACAAACATTAAAACCAGTAGGGAGCGAGCATGGGGTTAAACCAAACTGGTGAGTGGCGACGCTCCGTCTCAGACACCGACCAACGTTTAGGTAAGATATGACAAGCAGATAGGTTTTACGGGCGGATGAAATAGATTCTATACACGAGCGTCTCAGGTCGAGTATTTTCTTTCGTAATACACCATTGTTCATATTCTTTGCTTCCTATTTCGTCTCGAAGTACATGGATGTGGCGATTCGAACTTGGGAACGTGTACACTGTTCAGGCATCCTCAGTTTCCGGAAATCCCTGAACATGCTACGTGAAATCCACGATATTGTCAAGGGCCCGGTCAATGCAAATATAACAACAACAGTTCGCTCGTGGAAGAAAATTTCTAAACCCTCTGCTTGAAGCGGCTTTGAAGATGTGATACTACTAATCTTCTGCAATTTGTGAAATAAATTTCAGATTGTGAAGTCATAGAGGAAGAAAAAAATCCGAGAGAGGTTATATTAGCTGTCTCTATGAACCAGGATATGAACAGCGGAGTGACGTAAGCGTAGTGAAAAAAGTGTATTTTGTAGAGGAAAAGTGCGAAGAAGAAGCGGTCACAGGACCCTCTATCAAGCAATACGAGGTACTGAAGTCGTTGATCTATTATTAGAATACACAGAGCAAAATTTATTTGACCCTACCGATGTTTTTATTCCCCGAAAATATGAAAACGGTCTTCGAGGAAATTTGAATGAAAAACGGAAACACCAAAAAAATGTACAATTATTTCCTGAAAGCAAGCTGAAAGCAATTTTTACGAAATACGATGTGTTTTAAGTGTGGTTTTGTAAATAAGTTGTCAGTTTCCAGAAGAAACGTGTATGTTTGGGAATATCCGTGTTTTTCTGTTATGCATGCAGTAATCTAGATAAACACAATTTTCTATACTTCGCGTATTTCAGAAAGAAAAATCTATAATCGGTGTTTCCGAGTCTTAATAGTGGCTTTCATTAGGGCCTGGTAAAGCAATGGCACCTGAATTTTTCAAGAACGTATTTCACTGTCGTCCATGGTGAAATTCCTCAATCTATCGCCATAACAAACTCCCGTACAAAAATAATAATTAAATTTCGTCAATAAAATCTAAAATAAATCGTGTATCCCTGTATCTAATTTGTGTCCATTAGTTTTAAGACATTACAACAATTCATGACGATTTTCCGTGTGCTATTAAACCCTTCCCTTGGAGGGAGGTAGAACTTCGTGGAAATTGTGAAAGAAGATACTGAACCGTCGTCTTACACAAACAATGATGGGCTAAGGAAGGGCAGGGAGTAACTAATGTGTTTCACTCTTTGAGGCTCTACCAGGAATGCTACACGGAGCTGGCATCTTAGACAAGTCGAAAACGAATCATCAGAGCTTAGACGAATACACTGACCTACCATCGCAGTCATTTGTCTTTAGGAGGGGTCATATGGTTCCTTTAACAAGCAGTCTTGTATGGTCATCCCTTAATGACAATCAATCTCAGAGCATTCTACGTGGCTCCAAATCCCAATTTTATGAAAAAGAAATTGAATTGTCGATCAACAGATAACTGGGAGAATCTGAAATATTTCCTACTCTTTGTATGAGGGATACATATGTTAAATATACTTACTGTTAGTGTTACTGGATGCCCGAGTGATGTTTAAATACAAAAGCTGCAAGTTTAGAAAAAAAATATGTACCATGAAACCTTACACAGTAACGCATATATTAATTACACAGTTGCTGGTCGGTGAGAGAATATCAATGAACAGTTACGAAGAGGAATCAGATAATGTTTTCCATCAAATGTTAGCTTCTTCCATCCTCCTGAGTGGAAACGAATCTCTGTTCCAAAACAGTCAGTTGTGCTTTATTCACTTTAGAGAAGCGGACATAACTAGTCGTTGCTTGAAGCCATCTGTACAAAATTTGCAACTACCTTCTTATAATCTTACACGTAGACCAGATTACATGATTTCTGTTGCTGATATCGAAACTTCCCCCCCCTTCTCAACTCTCAATTTCTTAACTGTCCCGGAAGATGCTTCATGCTTCTAGCCAATGTCTGACTATTCTATTATTCTGACCGCGATGAACAGCAATTCTTATTTGACGGGTAGTATTTGAAAGTCCGCACTCCCTTTGCAGCAGTTAATTTATCATCTGTTTGTATCTTAATTTATTTAAATCTGGCTGTTCTGTGATGAACTGCTGAAGTTCAGAAATAGATTGGAATTGGACACTAACTGTTCACTATGAATTACTAGTTTTCATTTATATATATTCTGAAGACTGCCGTTTAGTGAGGATAGTGTCTCACAGGGGTCGTAATAGGAGAACGCCCATACATGGAAAGTAAAATGACAGCTGCTCGCAGGCACCTGCTAAGATTGAAATCAAGGCCAAAAACTGCTACCGCAACCTTTCACTTTCACGAAACTTGTTGCAGTGACAGGAAACACTCGCCACAAGGACCCTGTTCTGGGAACAAGTAGGCTGGATTTCCCCTTTCATAGCGATGCAAGCACGACGCATGGCAAGCACCAAAATGTAATAAGTACATAGTTACTTTTCGTGTTCCGTGGAACTTACTATTAAGAACAAACATTTTTGATTTATTGATGTTGAATGTAACAACAAGTTTAGTTACCAGTCACTGTTAATTTATTTCCGCAACGCCTATCTAAGTTTTTAAACCTCGATCCTCAGTTGAATATCTATGGGATGTATGTTTTGTTAAAACTTTGGAGTAACCTGACTCTAACAGAGCAAAAACGAACCGGTACTTCAGAACATGGCTCAGAGCTCTATGGCGATTTTCACTAAAGGATGAACGGAAATGCAAATGTGGAAATAGTACAACCAAAATTAAATACCGTCAGTGGTCACATACTACTTGTCGTGAAACATAATGTACACCGTCACACTTGAGGTAAAAAATTCTTTTCTGTCAAGTTTATTAAGCTATTAAGCTTAATACTTTGCACACACTTAAGTAATCAGGGTGAAACGATAGAAATGTTTACTGTTAGTGTGTTTGTTTGTGTTTTGGGGATATGTGATCGGTTTGCTGGGTCGCGGGCCTAATGTGTGTGTGTGGGGGGGGGGGGGGGGAGGGGGGAGGGGGATGGAAGGGGACAGAGTGGGATGGAGGAAAGAGTGTGTGGGGGGGGTTTATTGGTGGGGCCTCAAAGGGGAGGGGGGGAAGGGGAGGTCTGCGGATGAGAGAGAGAGAGAGAGAGAGAGAGAGAGAGAGAGAGAGAGAGAGAGAGAGAGAGAGAGAGAGAGAGAGAGACGGGGGGGGGGGGGGAGACAGACAGACTCAGAGAGAGTTGGTGAAATGAGTGTCAACTTCTGTCACTTGTTTCAACTACTTCCGAATTCCAGCCTTCTAGCCTTCTGTCTCTGAATCTTCACAATGCTTTCAGACTTGCCACAAAATCATATTTCGGTTTTGCTCTATGTTCTCCGCTCTTATGAGTTTATTGACGCCATCTTTGATCCCTCAATGTTTACAAAGTGTGCTGGTGTATGCGCTGTATCGTGACGGATAAAGGAGACTGTGACCACTGGAGGTATGTTATTTTAGTTATTCATCTTTTTAATAGATATCTCCACATAACTGTGAGCTATGTTCTGAGGTAGTAATTTGTCTGCACTACTAGACCTTGCCAGAGGTTATTGTGAAGTCGCAACACAACACATCCATGCCATATTAATCCACATAAATCTACCTAATGATAGAGGTCTAACCCTTCGAGACACGTTGTGGAAATCAGAGCGACTGGTAACGATGAGCTTGTTGTTTCATTCGGTCTTACTATTATGACAAGAGTAGGTGGTGGAGTGGTTAAGGCACTGGATTCGCATTCGTGAGGAGGACAGCAGGGTTTGTGGTTTCTCTAAATGGTTTACAACGAATACTAGAATAGTTGTCTTGAAACTGACACCAAAGGTATTCTTCCCCGGACTTGTTTTCTGTCTTAATGGTCACGTGTTCGATGCGTTGTGGAAATAAGAGCAACTGGTAACTCGTGGTTCTTATACACATAATGGCATCATATGTATCGAGAGATACATTATTCGTTAAAAAAATTAGGACTAATATATGGAAGTAATTGTTGTGATTTTATGCAATGGTTTGTGTTTTCAGGAGCATTTTCAGACCTTTTCAGCTTGAGTACAGTGTAATAAGGAACAAAATTGACTTCTTCCACTTAACCCAAACTGAAAACAGCTGAAGATGCCCGAAAACTGGTAATCGGCTGTATTACATCGAAACAGTGACTTCAATAAACCACCAGTCAGTTATTTACTTCATTAATATATATATATATATATATATATATATATATATATATATCTGCATTAATCAGATGAGATCTAATCTGGTCTCATGGCTATACAGGGAGCAGTCATGCCCATAGGCAACTGTTTATCATTACTAGACCATATTCCCACAAGTGGGACGAATTCTGAAGGAGAAAGAATTAGACTGTATATGAAACTCAAAAACGTTATAGAAATAAAAGTGCTTCTGAGGGAACATATTACTGTCTTTTTTCGGGTAATACACATGTTAAATGACAAAAGTCTTTAACGCTATAAATACTGTGTTACATTATAAAACATGATTTCAGTATTTACAGTTCCGTAACCATAAAATCCAGTAGTTGACTTTAGCAGAGCTGTAGATGACTTGCGATCAAATAAGGCAGAAGCGATAGATGAGATTCGAATTCCTAATGTCATTGGAACGGGGGGGGCGGGGGGGGATTGGGAACCAAACGACTATTCAAGTCGATGTGTAGAATGTAAGTCTGGAGACATACCATCACACTTTCGGGAAAACATCATTCTTCCTTCCGTAGGAAAATGTCCAAAGGAGTATTGCATCATACTTCTTAATTTCGTATGTATTCGCCTATACCCGACCCTCGACTGTTAATAAATGTGTCCTTCCTGGACGGGAGTATACGTGAGGTACGAGTGCAGGCTGTGACACATGGCCGACGACCTGTGGAAGTTTGGGTCTGGCCGTGACTCGTGCACGGATATCCGAAGCGGTTAAGGCGACCACTCGTGTAAAGCGGGAAATCCGGTTTCCAGTCCCGGTCTGGCACAAATTTTCACCGTCTTTACTCCAATACATAGCCGATGGACGTTCATATTCGAAACATCGAAACATTTCCTGTGATCATGCGATTCCTGCACAGGGAGAGACTTGCATGCATGTCTGAAGGAATACTGCTTCGAACTTTACAGCCACAGTCAAACAGAGACACTGCAGCAGTGTAACTCACGTAGCTATTTGCGCTTGACAATGAGAGTGAATTATCAAAACACGTTGTGATTAGCATGAAAAAGTATGAAACTGTTCCAGTGTTTCATTATTTAAATCACGCTGAATTATATCGAGACGAAAATGTCGGTTGTAGGGAAGAGGAAAGGCAGTGAAATGAAACTGGTATAAAACAAGTGGATGATCCTCTGAGTTTGTGGAGAAGCGCATGAGCTACCGTGAAGCTGGCGCGGCGGTAATGTCAAGGGCGGGGAGGCGGTAGCCAGCGGCGCTGAGGGCGCGTCACGCGGCGTTATCTCACAGGCCGAGGCGCTCAGCTGGTCCGGTCGGGTCTGGCCCGCGCTTCCCGCTGACACACTTTCCCGGCGCCGCCCTTGACCTCGGCTGTCCGCAGCCGCCTCTGCCTACCCTAGCGAGTGGTATAAACGTTACTCGGCTGTAATCGCCAGTCGGACGTCGTGCTACACTTCACATGTCAGAGCAACGTCAATAGATGCAGTCTCCCTGTCTATATCCGTACTCAATCCTTCACGTAACTCCCATTCCAACACACAAGGATGATGTCTCGTTCCAGAAGTCAGCAACAGCACGGTAAAAATCTTTTATTTCTACGGCTACGTCTGCATGACTGCAATTCACGCTCAACTACTTGGCAGAGAACTCATTGAAGCATACTGAGTCTATTTCTCTACTCTACATCTACATTTATACTCCGCAAGCCACCCAACGGTGTGTAGCGGAGGACACTTTACGTGCCACAGTCATTACCTCCCTTTCCTGTTCCAGTCGCGTACGGTTCGCGGAAAGAACGACTGCCGGAAAGCCTCTGTGCGTGCTCGAATCTCTCTAATTTTACATTCGTGATCTCCTCGGGAGGTATAAGTAGGGGGAAGCAATATATTCGATACCTCATCCAGAAACGCACCCTCTCGAAACCTGGCGAGCAGGCTACACCGCGATGCAGAGCGCCTCTCTTGCAGAGTCTGCCACTTGAGTTTGCTAAACATCTCCGTAACGCAATCACGCTTACCAAATAACCATGTGACGAAACGCGCCGCTCTTCTTTGGATCTTCTCTATCTCCTCCGTCAACCCGATCTGGTACGGACCCCACACTGATGGGCGATACTCAAGTATAGGTCGAACGAGTGTTTTGTAAGCCACCTACTTTGTTGATGGACTACATTTTCTAAGGACTCTCCCGATGAATCTCAACCTGGTACCTGCCTTACCAACAATTAATTTTATATGATCATTCCACTGCAAATCGTTCCGCACGCATTCTCCCAGATAGTTTACAGAAGTAACTGCTAAGAGTGCTTGTTCCGCTATCATATAATCGTACAATAAAGGATCCTTCTTTCTATATATTCGCAATACATTACATTTGTCTATGTTAAGGGTCAGTTGCCACTCCCTGCACCAAGTGCCTATCCGCTGCAGATCTTCCTGCATTTTGCTACAATTTTCTAATGCTGCAACTTCTCTGTATACTACAGCATCATCCGCGAAAAGCCGCTTGGAACTCCCGACACTATCTACTAGGTCATTTATATATATTGTGAAAAGCAATGGTCTCTTTCATGCTCTAACAGCGCGCGAGAAACGACACTTAGATCTTTCCGTGAGAGCTCTGATTTCTCCTATTTTATTACAATGATCATTTCTTCCCGTGTAGTGTGGCGTGAACTAAGTACGTCCACATTCGAAGGAGAAAGTTGGTGACTGAAATTTCGTGAAAAGATCGCACCGCAATGAGAACCGCCTTTTTTTAATGCGAAATAGCAATGCTTATGTTATCAACATGAACGATACAATTTTCTTTCGGACAAGGAAGCATGTATATTTGTTAAATTACATCGTAATTCTTAATAACACAGGCTCGGCTATTTCGTATTTATTCCCCAATAACAGGACCTCTACTATCAATAAATTCGTCCTTCCTGGACAGGAATACACGTACCGTACGATACCAGGTTGTAACACAAGGATGACGGTCTACGCCCGTGATTCGTGGGTGGATAGCCGGAGCTGTTACGGCGACCGCTCGGTCTAAACGGGTAATCCGAGTTTGACTCCAGGTCCGGCACAAATTTTCACTGTTGCCATTCCATTATACAGCTGATGGTTGTTCGTATTCGCAACTGCGAATGCATTTCATGGTTTTGTTTTAAAGATCGCCACTCGAACTCGTGTATCATTTCCTTGACACACACTCCCCTATTTAGCAGTATTGAGCTGCCATTCTTTGGGTTATTTTGATGTCCTCCGTCAAAGCTCTACAGTACGGATCCAATACCGCGCAGCAATACCCCAGAACGGGACGGACGAGCGTAGTGTAGGGTGTCTCCTCAGAAGATCTCTACAGTAAGACGCAGCCTTCAGTTCGCTTTCCCCACAACATTATCTATACGAAAAAATCTCATTCTTGATGGCTACTGAAGCTACTAAGAAACAACAGTGTACAAGAACAATATCGTCTTCAAATGTTAAATCTATCTATTGTTAATATTCTACTAAATACAAGGTTTTGCCTGCAACAATAAGATGTTATTTAAAAGAAATCTTTATCACTGAAGATAGTTGTCAACACCGTGATTCGTTTTGCATAGTTTGGGACTATAATACATAGTCCAAATATCGCTAATTGTAACTACACCAGTTAACCCTTCCACGGTTCTTAAAAGACCCGAACTTCCACGGATAAAACGTCATACGGTGTTAACTATGTGTCAGACAGTCGTATCATTTGGTAGGTACATAGTTAGTGTATTTGGAGACTACCTGAAACATATGTTGTGAATAATATTCGTAGTAAAGAGGTAATAGATAAACCGCCATGGCTTATGCTAAAATTTTCCTGCATGAACAGCGAAAAATTAGTAAGCGACAAACGTTCTGCCTCTCATTATTTTGTGGAAGTCAGTAAAAAAAGTTTTAAAAAGGTCTGAAAGAGTGTGTAAAGTTTACTGGAAGTCGCTAAGTGTTTTGATTCTCAAATACTGGATGAATAGTGTCTTGGTAGTTTACTCGCTGTGACTTATGCTGCCTCCTGACATTTATTTATTTTCTAACTTTATTGCGTTAAACCTTTAAGATAAGATTATAGCTCTTAATGAGTAGATGAAGAAAGAATTCTAAATTTTTAAATTCGGTCATTAATTGTATGAAATAACGTAAAACAAATTTCTGTTGACCCTCAAATGTTGCAGCCGGGACTGGGGTTATAGTTTTAGCTTTTTAGCCATTGAGTAATATATAAGGAGCAGTCAAATGAAAACCGAACACCCGTCACAACGAGACTGTGGATTGGTTCCATTCGAAAGTAATCACCACAGGCGTTAAGACATTTATCGCACTGAGAGATGAGACGATCGATTACTGTTTCGTAGAATGCGGTCAGAATCTAATAGCTCCACAACCGCATCCACTCTTCCATTCCCTCGACAGACTGAAACCACATCCACACATGTCTTTCTTCAAGTCGCCAATGATGTGGAACTCACACGATGGAAAATCATGCCTGCACGGAGAATGTTGCAGTGTTTACCAACCAAATCGCTGAAGCAAAGGCTGTGTCCGCCTGCCAGTATGGGGGCAGGCGCTATCGTGCAACAGGATGGTTCTGTTTGACAGCATTCCTGGCCGTTTTGACATTGTGGCGCGTCACAGTTTCTGCAAAGTGTCTTCATAGCACTGCGTAATGGTAGTGGTTCCATGCTCGAGGAAATCAAAGAGAAAACGCCCCCTGCAGTCGAAGGAGGAGGTCGTCATGACCTTACCGGAAGTTGCGTGAACAGATTTGGATTTGAAACTTCCTGACAGATTAAAACTGTGTGCCGGACCGAGAGTCGAACTCGGGACCTTTGTCTTTCGCGGGCAAGTGCTCTACAAACTGAGCTACCCAAGCACGACTCACGCCCCGTCCTCACAGCTTTAATTCCGCCAGTACCTCGTATCCTACCTTCCAAACTTCGCAGAACAACTTGGACACACAAAAAGCAATGCCATCATTTGCATAAAAGTCTGAAATGGGACATGAGCCAGCGGTAGACGCAAGATAGCGGCGGCGCCTGCTGCTGCTGGCGATGATGATATTGATGGCGGTGCCGATGTTCAGTTAGGGTCGTACTAGAAACTCTAAAGTATTCTCTGACAAATTTATGGTGTTATTTCGTGTCTTGGAAACCATGTACGCTAAGAGACGACATTATGGTGTTACGGTAGGGCTTGTCGAGGACTTGATACTGCTCTTAAGTCCGAAGCTGGTTGCCATTTAAATAGAAACAAACTTCTCTGCAATTTCGGTGGTTTTGTAGTATCGTTGAGTTACGGTAAGTGGCTGCCTACTGCCATCCATCATGCGGGAAGTGAGTAATTCTGTTTTATTTCTCTAGATCGCAAAGTTATACAATGATGTTTGGATTTCTCTCTCTCTCTCTCTCTCTCTCTCACACACATATATATATATATATATATATATATATATATATATATATATATATATATATATATATATATATAGGGTTAGCCGGCTCGGGTGGCCAAGAGGTTAAAGGCGTTACAGTCTGGAACCGCGCGATAGCTACGGTCGCAGGTTCGAATCCTGCCTCGGGCATGGATGTGTGTGATGTCCTTAGGTTAGTTAGGTTTCAGTAATTCTAAGTTCTAGGGGACTGAAGTCCCATAGTGCTCAGAGCCATTTGAACCATTTTTTGTATAGGGTCCCATCTTCAAAAATTCGTATGCATTCAAGTACAAATCCAAAATGAACAAGCTTTATATCAATGAAAAGGGGAAGTTTCAAAGTTTTTGGCGGGCGGCGGCGGGCGAACGGGCGATTACGGTTTCAGAAGCGGCCGATAGAGTTCGCGCGACAATGGGGCCGTCATTCCGTTTCATTGTCAGTTGTGAGTGAGATGGCGACTGTGGAGCACAAGGTTTTCTGCGTTCTTGAGTTCGCGAAAAGCGAGTCGCAAATTGCAGTGCAGCGAGCCTTTCGTACCAAATTCGGTATTCACCACCGACTCGCAAATGCAATAATCTTTGGTTTAAGCAATTAAAACAGACTGGGACTGTGTGCAAAGGAAAAGGCACAGGACGACCACGTGTGTCAGAGGATGATGTCCGACGGATTGAACCAAGTTCTACGCGCTGTCACAGTAAGTCTACCAATAGAGCCAGTCGAGAACTTGGAATACCCCAACCTACTGTGTGGGAAGTTCTGAGACGGCGTTTGCTTAACAAGCCCTACCGATTACAACTTGTGCAGGCTCTCAACCCCAATGACAAAGAGAAGCGTCTTGCATTTTGTGGTTATGAGCTAGCAAATATGGAGGATGACGCATTTGTACAGCCTGTAATTTTTAGCGATGAAGCGACGTTTCACCTTAATGGAAAAGCCAACAGACACGATGTTCGCATATGGGGTTTGGAAAATCCACATTCACCAGTGCAACACGAAAGAGACTCACCGAAGATCAACGTGTACAGTGCCGTATCACGTACGAAAGTTTATGGACCATTTTTCTTTGCGGAAAGAACTGTAACGGGAATCATGTACCTGGACATGTTGGAACAATGAGCTATGGAAGATTCCCAGGACTTCATTTTCGAAAGGATGGAGCTCCGCTTCATTGGCACCGTGATGTACGAGGCTTTTTGAATGACTCTTCCTCAGAGCTTGCTTCGGTCGCAGGGTATCTCTGGCCACCGAGATCTCCTGATCTCTCACCCTGCGACTATTTCTTATGGGGCTACATGAAGGAAGCTGTTTACGCCGCGCCTCTACCAACAACTCAGACGATCTGTGGAATCGGATAACTGCTGCCGTGCACTCAGTAGCAGCAGATACACTTTTGCGTGTGTGGGACGAGTTTGGCTACCGTATAGATGTGCAGTCAACGGCGGCCACATTGAACATTTATAACATTTATCACATTTCTAATTATTAAAAATAATTAAAACTAATTAGTTACAAATTATTAGAAATTATTAAATTTGTTAAATTGATATAAATCATTCTGAAAGAAAACTTTGAAACTTCCTCTTTTCATTGGTATAAAGCTTGTTCATTTTGGATTTGTACAATGATGCAACCTTGTAACCTCTCCGCAAGAATTATTTTAAAATGAAAGAATTGAATGAAAATGCAAATAGTGCCAAATGTTAGCTTCCCACAGTAATAAAACTCAATAATAATAAAAATATGCAAAAATGTTAAGTCCCCACAAAATTAACGTTAAGATGAACCTGATAAATTTTATAAGGGCAGCTGCGCTGACCTTCGGCCCTGTGCAATAATTAAACCTGAACACAAAAACCAAAATTCTTACCTCAGTAAACTGCATCTATATCTGCTCTTATTTTTCGGCACAGCTCCGTGCAATTCTGGCCCGTGTTTAATTTTGATTCTTGGAGGGAATGCATAGGAAATATTATTTAACTTGAATCTTTTTCTTTAAAAAGGTTACTTTGTAGAAAAATTATTATTGGGGCAATTCTTGAACAAATTAATTACAATTAACATATGTTATTAGCTGAGCGCAATGCTGCTTCATTACCTTCGATAACAATAAACTTCGTCCAGAACTGTGACCAGAGACCCATGTCGACGCCCGCTCAGTACAACCGTCCATTCGTTACAGCTACTGCCGACTCCTTACACACAACTACTGTTCCTGCCGACTCGCTACACGCAACTGAACACTCGCGCGGTCAAACGCAGACTAGCAACGACAAATAACTCTCTGGTCAGAGATTCTGTCATGCCTCGCCATCGCTGTTACTGAATACATACGTGTTTCAACCTGTCTCGAATTTTATGACTTACTACTTGGTTGTACAACATGTGACGCGTTGCGCACCGTAACTATAATTTTATGATCTGAAGATGATAGCTAGCACAATCGAAACCGGTCGTATGACTGCCACGTCACGTGTTGTACAATCAAGTAGTGAATCATGAAAATCGAAACAGCTTCCATCATTGTATATATACATACAGTTTAGAGCGGAATCAAAACAATTGCGCAACTCAGCATTTTTCACATTAATTAACATTGTCAGAGTTGAAAGAAGTGATAAGGAAAGAATTCTAGGAGTTTCTAAAATAGAATGGATGCAGACATGTCGGGAGCCTTCGGAACTCGAGGGAACGTCCCGCACTTTGTGTTTGATATTGCGGATATACTGCCGGCGTTGCTGCGCCTCTCGTCCTGTCACGGGAGGCGGCTGTATGCGCTACGGAGGTCGGGAAAGAAATTCTCGCCTGTTCCTCGCGCTGGCACGTTCGCAGCATTTCGCAGAGTCGTGTCACGTTCTTTGGGGCGCGTGTCAGCTTCCACTTGTTCCCCAGCTCTGCGCGTGGCTCTAAGAAATTGAAGAAAGTACGAGAAATGTAAAATGTGTTCGTGGGGAACAGTTCCGTGAGACAAAGAGGACCGAAGTTGCTCTGTGATGAACTACTGATAGGTACGTATATCCAGCTGCAGTGTAGTAAAATGTCAGTTTCAGCATGTGTAGACAATACATTCCTGATACACTGGTGTAGTGTTTCGGTGTACTGAATTCGGAAGTTTTAGAACCGCGCACTACAAATCTCAGGTTGATAGGAGTTTCAAAAAAAGCTTAAAAACTTGATTTCTATGTTCACTGTGTATTAAAACTCTGTTAAATGGGAAACTGAGATGAAAAAACTACATAGTGGAATAAGAACGAACTTCATTGCAGCAAGTATTAATCATATCACATAAAGTCTCAACGTAAAAGATGTGTGAGCCCAAATGTCACTTCTGTATGGTCGGCAATAAGCTCTACATCTAGTTTGCTCACTGAGTCTGCACAAATTTGTTTTGATGTAGTTAGATCATTCAGTAACAAAAGCTAAATGAACGACAAAAGAAAAAAGGTTGTCAGCTCATATTCCAAATGTCAGCAATGTAATAAAATTATATAAAAATTATAATTCACAGAATGGTTGCTGAAATCGATTAATTGCACGTGACTATGACACAGCGCTAATGTAAACTCCAATAACAACTGACAATGGGCATAAATTCCTGAAACGCGTCGTCCCACGATCGAACAAACGTAGCTGACGCCGCACTTTATTACCTAAATTAGAACGAAAATAGGCAGTAGTAAACTGTAACTAAAACAGATGTCAACGACTTAGAATGCAATATAAATAGGAAAAAGCCATGAAATGAAGAATGACTTAAATATTTTGCCGAAAATATCTGATAAAACGCACAGGAAGCTACGGAATAAGACCAAGAAGTTCATGTACCAGAATACGACAAACATGAAGTGTCTCACGAAGACGTGACTATCAACAAACGGAAACTAGGAAGGCGGTGTTCGCATTTTACATTAAAACGCAAACTGATGTTTTATTTTCCAAGTGTCGATGGTCGCTTGTGAAAGTAGCAAATGTATTGATTCCCAGAGATATTTTCTGCTGTCAGCAGCTTACGCTTGGTCAATGGGAAGTATTTTGTGTGTCGCCTACTGTGGAAGAGAGAAACTTGTTTTTATTAACACATTTTTCTTACGACGCTTTCTTGTCTGTCAGTCTTTTTGGTATAAATTTTGCAGTCGATTTTAAACAAATTACTGACGAATTAGAAACTTGAAATTTTAAACATAGATCAGAACTGATGACAATGCAATATTAATTCCCTTTCTTGTCTATCTGTTTGGTGCATGTCGGGTTGAGGTTGAAAACGGTTGCTAATGCCTGACATCTCAGCTGTCCTGCAGGATCGTTGAGTAGTGCTGGCAGTATTGGAACGCATTCCAGGCGGTATGCAAGTGGATGGCCATAGCTGAGCAGAGAAATAGAGATGGAAGGAGAGAGTAGGAGGAAGATATGTTTGCAATGTATGTGACCTATTCATACATCGGCAAAGCCACAAGTAAAAACCTAATATATAATCATTTGAATATAAATATGACCTCATCCAATTTTTTAAACTCATTTGAGTAATTGGAATCACAAAAGACTCAAAATCAGATAATAATTATGTAAATAAAAGTAAATTTTTAATATAACAAATTTTTAAATCAGATCAAAAAGTATAAAATGGTTTCTCCTGGACCCATACATGTTCCTGACACCATTCAGATAGTCCTGAAAATGTATGACTGCTAATTTCTAATAGTTATGACAATATTTATAGGCTGAATGTGGGGAGCATGCAAAAGATAATAGTAAGGAGGTAAACTATTCATGCATAAAAATCATGCATTTCATGTGCCCCACATTTTTAGTTATAAATCGTACAAGTGCTTTCATACTTACAAAAAATTCACAATCACAGATTTTCAGGACTGTTATTTGTGGTTAGGAATCTGTATGGGGCTAAGAGAAATTATTTTATACTTTTTAAGCTGAGTTAAAAACATTTCATATTAGAAATTAATTTTTATGTAAATTATAATGTAGTACTCTAACGATGATTTACTGTATCAGCCAGTGGTACTCCAGTTCCTTTGTACAAGCTCTTGTTATGTGCGCTATCATTAACAAACCGATGTTGTTCTATTAAGTGTCAGTGTACCTTAGGCTACCGAACTGAAGTAGGTGAATGTTACATCAAATTAACTGAAGAAATACGCTGAGTCCTTGCACTGCACTGCAGCTGAGTGTAACAGAAATTAAATCTCGAATAAACCAGTACTAGAAACTTGGTGTGCGAACCCACCAGGGTAGCAGAGAGCACTATGCTCTGCTTCCTGGACTCGGGTAGCTGTGCTGGGCCCGGATCGAATCCACCTGGCGGATTAACGACGAGGGTCGGTATGCCGGCCAGTCTGGATGTGGTTTTTAGACGGTTTTCCACATCCCACGAAGTGAATACTGGGCTGGTCCCCACGTTCCTCCTCAGTTGCACGACTCGCAGACATTTGAAACACGCTCGCACTATTCAATGGATTACACTAGACGCAGACAGCTGGGGTACACGAATTCCATCCCAGGGGTATTGGGCTGGCAGCAGGAAGGACATCCGGCCACCCTATGCAACTAACACTGCCAAGTCAATAGTAACAAGGCCGACCCCGCATTTCAGTGGGACTAAGGCAACAAGAAAAAAAGAAAGAAACTTGGTATATGAAAAACTGGAGTCGTAGTAACAGCAAAGATGCATGTAACAGCTGTTTTTCATTATACTATTGATTCCAAACTGAACGCAACCCTTCCCATGTTATTGAGACTGGTGCCCCTGATACGAGCCGGCCGAAGTGGCCGAGCGATTCTAGGCGCTTGTCTAGAACCGCGCGACCGCTACGGTGGCAGGTTCGAATCCTGATTCGGGCATGGATGTGTGTGATGGTCTTAGGTTAGTTAGGTTTAAGTAGTTCTAAGTCAAGGGGACTGATGACCTCAGATGTTAAGTCCCAAATTGCTCAGAGCCATTTGAACCATTTTTGAACCCTGATTCGAATTTAACTTAACTACTGTCTCCTCTTTTAATTCGTTGTGTATAATCATCTTCTAAATATTCTTAAAAAATTAAACAAACGTTCTACAATATGCTTCAAATTTAGTAGCTGTACCATTACGGTTTATGGAAAGAGAGTCATGAAGTTCGACCTCGTAATATGGTCCAGGCAGTGGTTTCTTCGCCGACAGGTAACAAACAGAGGAAAACACTACCGTGCTATGCAGTCAGTAAGCAACTCTTGATCATGGTTCACTAACGTTTTTACCACACTCTTTTGCGCTAGTTTCTCACCGATCAGAGCACTTGTTGGCGAGAAGTTAGTACCGAAACGAGTTAAAAGTGAGCTCCAAAAGCAGTCTTGTCTTACACAACAAGATTTAGGAAAGGGACAGTAAGACTTACAGTAATTTCCTACTCCAGAGGCTTACATCACTTTATTGTTGAATTATGGGAGATATTTTGTACTCACTCGACAGTGGGTAAATTGTTTGTGGTCGTAAAGAGGATGCTTTCATAACCAAGGTGTTGTGTTTGACGTTTCAGGAGGCACCGTTTAGAATATTTATATCTCATACAAGGAGTGCGGAAAACATCACCAGTTAAGTCACAACGCAGCCGAAAGTGTGTGTTGAGTGATAGTGACGAACGGTCATTGAAAAGGATGACAGCTGTAAAGTCATTGCGGGACTGATTGTCGCTCTCACTAAACGTAGTAGCGTCAAAACAGTACCAAGGGAACTCCAGAAGCTGGAAATTACAATGCGATCTGGAATTCCAAAACCAGTCGCCATTAATGCAAATGCGCTAACGAGAAAACTTGGTACCGAAGTCATCAAACCTGGACTTCAGCAATGGAAGAAAGTCATTTGGTCGGGTGGTGGGGGAAGGGGTTCGGGGTGGGGGGGGGGGGTGCGGGGTGGGGGGGGGGGGGGTGCGGTTTTACGGTGATGATTCGGGCAGTCATGCCGTGATATTCCACGGGCCCCTTGGTTAATCTGCAAGGCCGCATTATTGTCAAAGATTATGTCACCATTCTTTCTGATCAAGTCTATCCCATGGTGCAACGATTTCCCCCGTGGTGATGCTGTGTTCCAAGACACAGCCCTCGTCGTCCAGGACAGGTTTTGTCAGTACGAGGATGAGTTGTTGCGTCTCCCCTGGCCATCAGTCACCAGATCTCAACATTACACTCATGCTCAGAAAAAAAAACAGGACGCCTTGAACGACTAGAGATATGACGTTCATATTCAAGGGACATGTAGACTATGTGATCATAAGTATCTGGACACCTGGCTCAAAATGACTAAAAAGTACATGTGGCGCCCTCCATCGGTAATGCTGGAATTCAATATGACGTTGGCCCACCCTTAGCCTTGATGACAGCTTCCATTTTCGCAGGCAGGTTTCTTGGGGGATGGCAGCCTATTCTTCACGGAGTGCTGCACTGAGAAGAGGTATCGATGTCGGTCGGTGAGGCCTGGCACGAAGTCGGCATTCCAGAACATCCCAAAGATGTTTTATAGGATTCAGGTCAGGACTCTGTGCAGGCCACTCCGCCACAGGCCATCCGTTATGAACAGGTGCTCGATTGTGTTGAAAGATGGAATCGCCATCCCCGAATTGCTCCTCAACAATGGGAAACAAGAATGTGCTTAAAACATCAACGTAGCCCTTTACTGTGAGTGCCACGCAAAACAACAAGGGGTACAAGTCCCCTCCATCAGAAACATGATCACACCATAACACCACCGCCTCCGAATTTTACTGTTGGCACTACACACGCTGACAGATGACGCTCACCGGGCATTCGCCATACCCACACCCTGTCATCGGATCGCCACATTGTGTACCGTGATTCGTCACTCCAGACAACGTTTTTCCATGTTTAAGCTCCTTACACTAAGCGAGGCGTCGTTTGGCATTTACCGGCGTGATTTGTGGCTAATGGTCAGCCGCTCAACCATGAAATCCAAGTTTTCTCACCTCCTGTCTAACTTTCATAGTACTTGCAGTGGATACTTATGCAGTTTGGAATTCCTATGTGATGGTCTGGATATATGTCTACCTATTACACATTACGACCCTCTTCAACTGTCGGCGGTCTCTGTCAGTCAACAGACGAGCTCGGCTTGTACGCTTTTGTGCTGTACGTGTCCCTTCACGTCTCCACTTCACTATCACATCAGAAACAGTGGACCCTGGGATGTTTAGGAGTGTGGAAATCTCGCGTACAGACGTATGACACAAGTGACACCCAATCACCTGACTGCGTTCGAAGTCCGTGAGTTCCGCGGAGTGCCCCATTCTGATCTCTCACGACGTGTAATGACTACTGAGGTCGCTGATATGTAATACCTGGCAGTAAGCGGCAGCACAGTGCACCTAATATAGAAAACGTATGTTCCGCATAAATGATTAGCATTTCAGTCACCTCGGTTCAGCATGTGTCCTGTTGCCTAGTAGGCACTGTGTCCACCATGGACCCTGACTACTTGTTGCACACGTGATGGCGTTGACGAGTATGAGGCGCGAAGGCCGTCCTGTGGTATAACCATCCATGCTGCATTCACCTGGATCCAAAGTTCATTTGTGGTGGTTGGCACTGAGACACAGCGCTGTAGCCGTCGTTTCAGCATATCGGACGCATTTTCGATTAGCGACAAGTGTGATCTGACGGGCCAGGGCAAAAGACTGATACTAGAAGGCACGTGCTCGTATAGCGACATGTGGTCATGCATTGTCTTGCTGCAAAATGGCGTTTGGGGTGTTCTGCAGGAAGGTTATTGCTACGGGTCGCGGGAAGTGATTCACACAGTTGGTGCGTGTCCAGGGCAATGTGACCGGTGTGAACTGTGATTTGTGGTTGTTCCCAATAGCACCCCACATCATAAGGCCTCGAGATAGCACTGTATGGCTTGTACGAATGCAGTTACTACGGTGTCGCTCCCCCCGCCTGCAGCGAACCAAAATGCGGCCATAATTTTCAAACAACACAACCTGGATTCGCCCGAAAACACACTCTGATGCCCTTCCTGTCCCCAGTGACGTCGTTCCATAAATCATTACCGCCTAGCATGTATCTGCACATTCGTCAAAAGTAGGTAATAAATGGCGACGGGCTGTCACCTGTGAGTGTACGATCTGTTACACTGTTCCACTGTTGCGCCAGAGCCGAGGACGACGCAGATCTGTCCAGTTGTGTCATTCGGATGAGATGTCGATCTTCTCGGACAGGTGGCGGGGGGAGGGCAGGGGGGTGCAGGGGACGGGTGGTTTTGGTGTGTGACCATTCAGCACATACCCGTTGTTCTGCCAAACGCTACGTCCCACACGAGCAGAAATTTCCCGGATGGATGCATCACATGCTCTCATGCCAATAATGGGCCCTTTTTCAATCTCACTAATTTAATGGTACGATTCGCACATGCGCCTGACAGGTATCCTGCACGTCTGCTCAAGTCACACTGATCCTTTACCTTCGGTTTGTAGCGACACGAGAGCCTCGGGAACATTTTACCGGTAGGTGGTATTGCGCCGCGATGTCGGTGTTGACCTTTTGACCTTTAACCCGCTGACCGACAAGATTCAAATGCTAATCATTTCTGCAGAACAGTCTTATCTCTTGTCGTTCAAGATGCTCTGTCTTTTTTTTCTGAACGTGAATGTATTAAGCCTTTCATCTACTTTGGAGAGGCTGTGTGATCGCTAGCCACTTGTGTCAGTGGCATCCAGACTTGCCTCTATTTTTCAGGAGGAATGGTGGAAGATTCCCGTGAAAATCATAAAGTGTCTGTATTTATCCATTCGGAGGCGACAGCAAGATGTTCTGAGTGCAAAAGTTTTTCCTACACCGTGTCAGATATGGTAGTGTGCTGTGTTTCTGGTGTTCCCATATTTTTGTCAACCACAGTTTTAGGAGAACGAAAATCTTCTGTATAAATACTGAACATCGGTTCCTAAAACAGAAATTTTGCGAAACTCTTCTCACTCTGTTCGTACGTGAGACCCTGTTGGCCGTGGTCTCTTGTGACTCGTTACAAAGTACAGCATTTCGTTTCATTTCTTACACCGAATTAAGTTTGTGTTACGCTGAAGAAATCTGCACGGCAATGCAAATGTCGGCAGTATGCGGTAAGTACATCTTTCGGAAACTGGATCCATGCACTCGCGGTACTTGCTGCTGATGAAAGTAATGGTCACTTTACTCTTCGCCTTGCACTTTCGATTTAGTACTGGTCAGTTCTGCCTCACGTATGCTTTTCTCTTCACTGCTAATTACAAGTCAACAGTGATACCCAGCAATATGAAAGGGTTTTCAATGCAGTGGTAGAGCACCACAACGATGATGTGCTGAGCTGTCCCTGCAAAGACAGTGACGATGTCACAGTACCTTTGCATCTGCATCTTTAGCAATTCTGTCAGTAAACTTATCTCAAATTTGTAAGAGCTCTGATTCACCCCATATTTATGTATTACCTCATAGCATCAAAGGCCATGCCTCTGAAATTTCAGCAAGAAAGAAGAAAGCCTTAAGGTAAACGGATCCTGGCTTTCCGTACTGCAGCGAACGACCGTAGCAGGTAGCAAGAGGAGAACCGCACCCGAAATGATCACGGAGAAGTCATCGGACTTCGCCTCGCCAGGTACATATAGTCTGCGGCCGCGAGCTCGGCTCCAGTTCACCACCGGCAATGGAGAGTGAAGCTTTGACAATGCCAGCCACTCGTGCTGGCGAAACGTCAGTAAAATCATCAGAGAAACGTCGACCGAAGAACCCGAGACAGAAGCAATAGGCAGTTTGTAAATTGCGGATAATAATTGACTTACCCTCGTAAAATGCAGTTCCTTTCTGCAGATAGACATAGGGCTACTTGACCGAGAGCACACTTCCATCTCATTCTATGAGTTTCTTTCATCGTTCTACAGTGTACACTGTGGGTGAGACGTATTGGTAGATGTTTTGCTTCGGTTGTAAATTTTTCAACTGGAACAGCAGTTTTACATATTTTTACTAATGATCCTGATGATGTAGTTGGACGTCTAGGACTTTCTGATTAGTCTTCAAAACGATTAGTTTAAGCATATTACCCCCCCAAATCGAGATCACAGTCTGTGAGTCGGCATCAGATGAAATTCCAAAAAACACGCCAGGATTTTCTCTTCCTTTATACTGCGAGAGTAGATCGTGTGAAACGGGAAATACAACAACACGTCACAGCTAGTCATGTAGCCCCTATAGCAGCAAGGTTTCAAAAGGAACCACCACAATATTTACGAAGTAAATACATAAATTTAATTATTATCGCGATACATAGAGTATAAATTGTAACGGAACAGTTTTCTGTACGTAATCCATGAGCAAAACATGCCTTATAGGGACAAATTCAATCACAATTTGAAAACAAAGACAACAGTGCACCGCATACAAAAACGGCTCCTACGTTTAACTGCTAAGATTCGGAACATATGAAGTAGTTCAAGCTCCGGCTGCTAGAAGCAGCTCCTACTGGAGACATAAAGGGTTCAATAAATGGCTCGGAGCGCTGTGGGACTCAACATCTGAGGTCATCAGTCCCCTAGAACTCAGAACTACTTAAACCTAACTATCCTAGGGACATCACACACATCCATGCCCTAGGCAGGAATCGAACCTGCGACCGTAGCGGTCGCGCGGTTCCAGACTGAAGCGCCTAGAACCGCTCGGCCACCCCGGCCTGCCATAATGGGTGATTACAGGTGTAACTACTGCACCTGTGCCAGGAAACGAGAAAATTCTCGGTTACTTCAAACGGATCCACATCGTGTGATTAACGTTCCCGTCCGACGCACTGATCGCAATGCTCTCACTTATGGGACACTGCGGAGAGGTTTGGACTTTAATCCAGGACATTGACGTAAAGTTTGATGATTGAGAGCTTCACGCCACCACCTCTCCTTCCGTTGTCGGCCTAACACTTGCAGTGAAAACTTCATCTGCCAGTAGGATTCTAAATGGATTACTTCAGAATCGAACGTCACCTCACAGGCGTGCGTTAGCTGCATTGGCTGTAAAGGTGGGTGAGGCTACCAGTCGCCTCGCAGTACGTGCGCGTCTTCCCACCTTGCATCTCCACACTTTCCTCCTCTGTCTTTCCTCTTCACGCTCTGTTTCTATTCCCGCAGCGCTCGACTCGTTTCTTCTGCACGACATACGGAATGGCGTCAACTCCACTTCCGGCAGGGAAAGGTTGCGAAGTTGGCTTCGAGTCGCTGTTGAATTCCATAGATGGACGTTCAATGCGTATTCATACACACGATGTTTATGCTCGGTTTTTGTGTACGACATTAATCCCCCCCCCCTCCTTGTTTCCCATACAATCACTCTAAAACAAAAGTACGCACCACAAAGGAGTTATCCGAATGGGACGGAAATTGGCAGGTGTAACGTAGATGTACAGACAAACTTAAGAAAAATGAATGACTTATTCAAGAAAAAGAGCTTCATAAAGTTAGCAAGTTAATAACACGTTGGTCCACCTCTGGCCTTTATGCAAGCACTTATTCGGCTTGCTACTGACTGACAAAAATTTTTGTATGTCCTCTTAATGCATTTCGTGGCGTATTCTGCCTGACTGGCTCGTTAGATCGTCAAAATCGCGAGCTGGTTAGAAGGCCCTGTCCATAGTGCTCAAAAGGTTCTGAACTGGAGAGACATCCACCGACCTTGCTGGCCAAGATACGGTCTGGAAAGCACGAAGAAAAGCAGTAGAAACTCTAGTCGTGTACGGACGGGCATTATTTTTCAGAAATGTAAGCCCAGGATGGCTTACCATGAAGGGCAATAAAACAGGATGTAGAATATCGTCGACGTACCACCGTGCTGTAAGGGGACCGCGGATGACAACCAGAGGGATGCAACTGTGAAATGAAATGGATTTGCGTACTATCACGCCTGGTTATTGGGCCGTAAAGCGGGTGACAGGTTTGTATCACACCACTGTCAGGAGTGTCTCCAGACACATCTTCGCTGGTCATTTTGGCTCAGTTATAAGCATGACTAAGGGCTGAAGACAATTGTATTGCAGTCACTGAAATTCCAGGGCGCGATGAACAGTGAAAACGTCTCTAGAGACGCCCCAGATCGCAGTCTGCCACTCACAATACGGCCAGACAACCAGAAGTCTGGGGCCCCATTTCATTTCATAGCAGAACCTCTTTGGTTGTCCTCCGTGGCACTCTTACAACACAGCAGTACGTCAGCGATATTCTACGTCCCGTTTTATAGCCCTCCATGGCAAGCCATCCTGGGTTCGCATTTAAAGACAATGCCCGCCCGTACATTATCATAATTTGTTTGTCTGTACATGTACATCACATCTACGGTTTTCCGCCCCATTCGGATAATTCCTCCGTGGTGTGCTTCTTAGACAGTAACCCACTTGAA
This sequence comes from Schistocerca americana, assembly GCF_021461395.2. Taxonomy (NCBI): domain Eukaryota; kingdom Metazoa; phylum Arthropoda; class Insecta; order Orthoptera; family Acrididae; genus Schistocerca; species Schistocerca americana. The sequence continues at coordinate 607,682,616 of NC_060121.1, forward strand.
AGAGCAGACGGGTCGCTGGCGAGCAGTATAGATCATGTGGAACCCATACCTGGCAGCCGGGAGACTCTCCACAACTGTCATACATCACGGCAGTGAAGGGTGTGTATGAGACAGTAAGTAGTTTGGAATCAGCATAGTGAGATGGATCGGCGCAGAGACGTGACACAATGAAGAAAGGAACACGTGTTTCGACGACCCCGCCCTCTCCCCCCCTCCCCCCCCCCACCGATTATGTAGTGAATGAAGTTGACGCAGTTATTTATTTATGAACTTGTACTGCTGCAGGGAATGATTAACCACCCGCAGCCATGAGATCGGTGGTTGTAAAGATATGCTAACCGACAAGAACAGGGGACGTAGTGTCACGACTTGTCAGCTACAACCGCTTTCAAACCTGATACGAATTGCCACTATCAGTGAAAGCAGGTCCGTCTTAATCTTCAAACGAATATTGCGAAGGGGTCTGTATACAGTGGATATGTACAGGCGGGCAACTAGCAAAAGCGCTTTTCCCACAGCGCAGCGGCAAGTCAGGTTGGACGTGTTCAATTCACGAAACAACACAAAACTAAGCAGCAGCTGATTGGAGGCGTTATGTGTAAGTAGCGATCAAAATGTTTCCGTCTGAGGGCGTTGCTGCAGCGTACTGAAACTTCTAAATACACATTTTTTACTTAAACTGAAATAACTGAGAGGGTGGAACTTCTACGTTTTTACTTAAATTGCTTAATGCAACTGAACCTTCGAAAACTGCTGAGTGAAACTGCTTCTATTTACCGTTTGAACACTGACCTACAGAATTTTCCCTGACAAATAATGCTCAAACTTATTCTATTCATTTATAAGCGACAATATACAAACGCAACGCAATCTGACTAGTAATTAACACAACAGAATGGCCCTGAATTAGAAGAAATCATAATAATATCCCATACATTTAAGAAATGAGTTACCTCACAGAAAATACAGCAAGTATACAGCCAGCTAAATAAAAAGATTCTGACTATTGTAAGCTCTGTAAGGCATGTAGTTAGCAAAGGAAAGATTCTGATACAGAGCAATCAATGTATTTAGCATTTTTTACCTTAATCATGTGACATCGGTTTCCAAAAACTAGGTAATCGTCAATAATTTCATTACCCACATTTTACAATCCATGTCCAACCAATATTAAATCTCCATGACACACAAACGGTCATACATTTTTTACCTTAATCATGTGACATCGATTTCCAAAAATTATGTAATCGTCAATAATTCCATTACCCACATTTTACAATCCATGTCCACCAATATTAAATCTCCATGACGCACAAACGTTCATACCGTCCGCTCGCGCTAACACTGCTTCTAACCTGCATCACTGCTAACTATTAACTTCTAACTGCGAGTCCGACCAGCCACAGAGTATCTTACAGATGGCGCTCAGCGCTATCAGTGAAATTAATGCAAACTATAGCGCTGCCAACATACAAACACTGTAAGTACTTGCAACGCAGCGCGTCTCCAATGCGGATATGTAAGCACCGACACGTGGGTAAGAGAGTCATGTATTTGAGTATTTCTAACGTGCGTGCGGTAAGTGCGGAAAGGTGGACTACCGCCACATTACCAAATGAGTCCAAACTGCACCAACGTGCTATTATTCTTTCCTTAACTGCCGAAGGGCAATCACATGTAGACATTTACTGGAGAGTGATGACTGTGTGTGCGGCAGCATGTCTGTTGAAAAGACGAGTCAAGTTCCGCGCTGATCGCGATTCGATACAAGACGTTGGAGGATCTCGGAGGCTAGCAGAAGTTACGTCAAGCAAGAGGCACTCGAGCACCAGCCTTAGAGTCATGATGTCTCCTCATGTGATTGTCACGCCTTTGTTCCCTTAAAAAAGGCCTCGAAGGTTTGGTGATTCCTGTCGGACGACGGTGTGCAGTAGGCAATTGCGGACTGCTTCACGGAGGGGTAGACGGTGTTTTACCAAACGGGTATCTTCAACCTGATGCATCTGCGGGATGATTGCAACAATTCTCAAGGCGATTTTGCCTGCATGGCTTATTTATTCTGGACTGTACGACCTTCGAACGGAAACTTTTCGGTCCCCCCCCCCCCCCTTTTTGTCATCAGTCTACTGACTGGTTTGATGCGGCCCGCCACGAATTCCTTTCCTGTGCTAACTTCTTCATCTCAGAGTAGCACTTGCAACCTACGTTCTCAATTATTTGCTAGACGTATTCCAATCTCTGTCTTCCTCTACAGTTTTTGCCCTCTACAGCTCCCTCTAGTACCACGGAAGTCATTCCCTCATGTCTTAGCAGATGTCCTATCATCCTGTTCCTTCTCCTTATCAGTGTTTTCCACATATTCCTTTCCTCTCCGGTTCTCCGTACAACCTCCTCATTCCTTACCTTATCAGTCCACCTAATTTTCCACCACATCTCAAATGCTTCGATTCTCTTCTGTTCCGGTTTTCCCACAGTCCATGTTTCACTACCATACAATGCTGTACTCCAGACGTACATCCTCAGAAATTTCTTCCTCAAATTAAGGCCGGTATTTGATATTAGTAGACTTCTCTTGGCCAGAAATGCCTTTTTTGCCATAGCGAGTCTGCTTTTGATGACCTCCTTGCTCCGTCCGTCATTGGTTATTTTACTGCCTAGGTAGCAGAATTCCTTAACTTCATTGACTTCGTGACCATCAATCCTGATGTTAAGTTTCTCGCTGTTCCCATTTCTACTACTTCTCATTACCTTCGTCTTTCTCCGATTTACTCTCAAACCATACTGTGTACTCATTAGACTGTTCATTCCGTTCAGCAGATCATTTAATTCTTCTTCACTTTCACTCAGGATAGCAGTGTCATCAGCGAATCGTATCATTGACATCCTTTCACCTTGTATTTTAATTCCACTCCTGAACCTTTCTTTTATTTCCATCATTGCTTCCTCGATGTACAGATTGAAGAGTAGGGGCGAAAGGCTACAGCCTTGTCTTACACCCTTCTTAATACGAGCACTTCGTTCTTGATCGTGCACTCTTATTATTCCCTCTTGGTTGTTGTACATATTGTATATGACCCGTCTCTCCCTATAGCTTACCCCTACTTTTTTCAGAATCTCGAACAGCTTGCACCATTTTATATTGTCGAACGCTTTTTCCAGGTCAACAAATCCTATGAAAATGTCTTGATTTTTCTTTAGCCTTGCTTCCATTATTAGCCGTAATGTCAGAATTGCCTCTCTCGTCCCTCCACTTTTCCTAAAGCCAAACTGATCGTCACCTAGCGCATTCTCAATTTTCTTTTCCATTCTTCTGTATATTATTCTTGTAAGCAGCTTCGATGCATGAGCTGTTAAGCTGATTGTGCGATAATTCTCGCACTTGTCAGCTCTTGCCGTCTTCGGAATTGTGTGGATGATGCTTTTCCGAAAGTCAGATGTTATATCGCCAGATTCATATATTCTACACACCAACGTGAATAGTCGTTTTATTGCCACTTCCCCCAATGATTTTAGAAATTCTGATGGAATGTTATCTATCCCTTCTGCCTTATTTGACCGTAAGTCCTCCAAAGCTCTTTTAAATTCCGATTCTAATACTGGATCCCCTATCTCTTCTAAATCGACTCCTGTTTCTTCTTCTATCACATCAGACAAATCTTCACCCTCATAGAGGCTTTGAATGTATTCTTTCCACCTATCTGCTCTCTCCTCTGCATTTAACAGTGGAATCCCCGTTGCACTCTTAATGTTACCACCGTTGCTTTTAATGTCACCAAAGGTTGTTTTGACTTTCCTGTATGCTGAGTCTGTCCTTCCGACAATCATATCTTTTTCGATGTCTTCACACCTTTCCTGCAGCCATTTCGTCTTAGCTTCCCTGCACTTCCTATTTATTTCATTCCTCAGCGACTTGTAATTCTGTATTCCTGATTTTCCCGGAACATGTTTGTACTTCCTCCTTTCATCAATCAACTGAAGTATTTCTTCTGTTACCCATGGTTTCTTCGCAGCTACCTTCTTTGTACCTATGTTTTCCTTCCCCCTTTATACTATCTAATCATAAGTATCCGGACACCTCTATCTAATGTGGAATTGACCAGTAGTTGTTACGAGAGGCAGAACCACCGGCGTAAATGGAGGCAGGGAGTATTGTTCCGTCAGTAAAGAAGCAGTAACAGCGGAATGAGTAGGACGGGGGATCTCAGTGACTGCGAACGTGGGTTAGACAAGTAGGTTGTTGGTGATGTGACTTATTTGGGAACGAGGGGGAACATCCATCGCCAAACGGAGGGAGATATCGTGTACTGACGGTCAGTGCGGAGACTGTTTTGTATTAAATCGTTTGAAGTAAGCTGAAGGACTCTCTCGTGAGTTCCAGAGTAATTCCAGGACTGACCGTGCCTAGGCAGTTTAAAGGAATGGGGTACAATAGTGGAGCAGCTCCTCATAAGGCATCATTTCTGTAGTCAGTGCTAAGGGACGCCACTGGACAGTGAATGACTGAAAGCGAGTAATTTGCTGTGATGAACCACGTTATACCCTTTTATAATCAGACGGAAGGGTTCGGGTTTTCAAATGCATGTAGAACTTCACCTGTCGAATTTACTAACAGTGAGGTACGGAGAAGATGGTGTTAGATCACTGGGATGTGGTCCTCTCGCTGCGCTTAAGAAAACACTAAATGCAGAAGGATATGAACTTATTTTAAGCAGTATGTATTGCTTACAGTTTGGAGATGGTGATTGTACAAGCAAGACAACGCATCCTCTCATAAAACTGCATCTGTGAGACTATGGTTAGTGGTCAGGCCCGATTTGAATCCGAGGGTGCACTTTTGGGGTGCGCTAGAACTTCGTTCCTGACATCAGGGTCCAATAACTCTACTTCTCTGATTTCGGCTCTTGAGGAAGAACGCAATGTAATTCCTCCACCGACATTGACCCTTCACTGAAAGGCTTCGCAGCGTAGTTTCATAAAGGCAGACGGTGGATGGTTCAAATGGTTCAGAGCACTATGGGACTTAACATTTTCCATCATCTGCAAAACACTTTGTCATTCTTAAACTACACCATGGAATAACTATCACAGCAGTAGCCTGATTTGCTGCTAAAGAATTTAATTCTGCCCTCATGTTTTTAAACTCTGTTCATACTGTACAGCCTCTTTAATTAATACGGCTTCAAAATGTTTTATGTTCTTAAGCACCTCCTTTCACATTCTACTACTCTAGCCGACAAATTGTCAACCGATTCAGTGATCCCTTCCTCAAGCGTATTTTACCTCAGCGTATAATTCTTAACATCGCTACCCAGCTCGTCCACATGTTTTCCAACTCTTTCCGAAACCTTTTTCTACTGCTTCGTCTCTGCTGTTAACTATGCCAACCTCAGAAATCTTGACCACATCTGTCTTTATTCTTCCCAGTTTTGAATCAGTCTATATCAGATTTAATTTTTTCCACCCCAACGTTCACGTTTTATGCTACTCTTGACTCCAAGTCTACAATTTTGATCCTAGTTCTGTTTTCACGGAATTTGTATCTGTTTTTACGTAAGCTAGCTCAGTATCCAACACTCCCTTACTAGACTGCAGTGCTATCATACTTGGTTGTACTTCTGGCAAAATTTGCATTAATTATGATGATGTACTGTCTGATATCTCGCTTCCCTCTCTGATTTTCGACTGTCGGTCCCATTAGTAATATTGTCTCTGGCAGCACTACTACTTCCAGATTTTGGACTAACGGGCCTACTAACTGCAACTGAACCACACATGCGGGATGACTGGTTGGGCTTTGGAAGCTGTAGTTTCATAAATATCAACACAATCGGCAAAAGTACTCAACTTGTCGGTGATGCCAGCTGCTTCTGCTATACTGGTGCAGCCAAATGTGCCGATGCTGCCTTTTCCGCCGTCAGTCTCCGCTGCTGTTGGCTACTGCAGACTTGAATTCATCACGATTCTGTATAGCCTCCTTCTTTTTCTTCTTCTTTCTTGAAGTTCCGTGCCTAACTTCCCCGCACCTAACGTTTGCTACCGTTTTTTATGCACTCAACTACTGGAAAATCTTATACTCAGTCCTCACACAAACTGCTTATCGCAAAAGATTTGGTACCTGGATCACAAAATACTGTGAAGTGTTTGAATTACAGTTAAATTCTAAAGCGATTATATTCATATCTTGGACGATAAAACCTCAGTTGCGATGGTTCAAATGGCTCTGAGCACTATGGGACTCAACTTCTAAGGTCATCAGTCCCCTAGAACTTAGAACTATTTAAACCTAACTAACCTAAGGACATCACACACATCCATGCCCGAGGCAGGATTCGAACCTGCGACCGTAGTGGTCTCGCGGTTCCAGACTGTAGAGTTGCGATGGTACCTAACCGTTTTCTGCTGGTGAGTTTCCATTGTACACAGCATCCCATACGAGCAAACTAGTTGTCTTTACTTGTGATACTCGTACTTCAGGTTCTTTGGCTATGCGTGATTCAGTTTAATGGAGAGTATCTCATTGTAGTCATAGGATCGAGCCCTGCGCGTCTGATTCCATGCCTCACATCTAACTCTGAGTAAAAAATAGCCAGTAGCTGTGATCCTGCAATCAAAGAGCCTTAAGAAGCCACCTTCCTGCTTGTCTTGACACTCTACCATTTTTTGTGGATCTCCGGCACAACGGCCGTGCAAGCAACGACCGTCCAGATTTTCAAGTTTGGGATTTACCCATTTCTGGCGCCTCTGGTCGTCTTTGTATCTGGACGTACCTTTCGGTCACCTAACCGGACATGCTGCGGCGCACCCTGAGCCCAGGCCCGCTAGGGATCAGCCGTACAACTGTTTCACTTCCCCTCATACGACTTCCAGCCGAGAAAATGGTTCGCCTACGTACTTTTAACGTTACATCTGGAAACGTTAGTTCCAATTTTGGCCATCAGATGCAAATGTGGCTCTGTACAGCGTCTCGTCGACGTCTCTGGTGCTCATATTGAACAAGTTGTGTAAGTGGCGGTCAATAATAAAATAGAAATTATGCCTTTCTCCCTTGATTGACTTTTTGTGTCCACATACCATTCCTAAACCATTTATTTCATTTACAGGGCCAGATTTGCACCCTGTGGCCCAAACTGGAACTAATTTTTTTTGCAGCATAAATCGGTTTTGCATTAACGCGCTAAAACATCTATCAAGATTGGGTGCCATACGGTAATAACAGCCCACATCGGACCACTGCGTGTAGCTGCACTTTAATTATAACCACTTGGTACAATATATACATTATGCATCAAATGGTGTAGAAGAATGTATTAAATACGTTGAAGATTGTATGCGGTCTAAGGCGCTGCAGTCATGGACTGTGCGGCTGGTCCCGGCGGAGGTTCAAGTCTTTCCCCGGGCATGGCTGTGTGTGTTTGTCCTTAGGATAATTTAGGTTAAGTAGTGTGTAAGCTTAGGGACTGCTGACCTTAGCAGTTAAGTCCCATAAGATTTCACACAAATCTGAACATTTTTTGAAGATTGTATGTGCATTGTATTCGTTACTTTTAATCATATCACAGAGTTTATATCGACAGATAAAAGCACTTTCACAAATATGATAAAGATCAAAAGTGAAAGAGGAAACAGCTTTTTCAAAGAGAAAATATTTCTCCCTAATTGGTGTTATATCGTTCAAATAAATATCTTGCGCTACACACTTTCTAAAGTAGCATATGTTGTTCAGGATTCAAAGTATCTTGTTTCTGTTCTCCGATTTTGATGAAATAAAGGCTATTGCGTGACGCAAGCAGTGATAAAGCTACCTGTGAAAACTGCATGAAAATTCTAGTAGTTTTGGAGAAGCGTGTTCAAAATTAGTAATCGGCGGACAGGACTGTTTTACAGATTCATTATTACTACACATTTACTTATTTTTGGCAGTGTGCTTATCACTACAGTGCTCCTCTCTTGATACACAGAAATAATGGAAAAGCAAATCGTTTCATAGAAGTAACAACAGTTGTTTCGATACGGCGGGTACGTAAGAACACTGCAGGTGTTAAACGCACCTTCCGAAATACTTCACCCATTGCGGGCACTAGCTTGTTTAGAGTTTGAAGTCTGGTCGGCGTACACTGGTTGTCTGTCCCTTGCGTGCATTGTTCCTTCACGGAAGCCAGAGCGGCTCAAGACGAACCGTGACGCCGGCGTGCGTTCACTTTCACTGTGAACGCCCGGCCGACCAAGCGCGGACGACAAAGAAAGCCCTGGCCGCTTGCTTCCTACTGCCGTCGCGCCCCGCTGACAATTACAGCGACTGCGAACGCTGGGATTAGCCGCGCCCCTCAACCTTCTCTGTCTTTATTCGTCTCGACGCGTTTGGCATCGTAAAATTTGGCTGTCCCTTCCCAGGACTAGTACTGTTTTCTCCCATTAGCGTTACAAGCGCTTTCAGGTATGAGCTTGGGGCAGTAAACAGTGCAAGGCTGGTCGTAGAAGGAGAGAAAGCCTACTCAGTAAGATGCTACATACTTGCTCATCTTCTTGCAGCAGGAACAATGTGACGCAAATGATACGAAGAAATGAGTAGGTCAGTACGTTTCTCAACAAGAGTTGTCGAACAGAAACACATAACTATCGCTCTACACTGCAGATATAAGCCACTGCAGATATAAGCCTGTTCTGGAATCGTTATGTGTTCGCATACTGTCATATTTCTGACTACTAGAGGGAACTATAGAGGAGGAAACTTGAAGGATAAGACAGGTATTGGAATTTATATGGCGTTCGCAAATTGCCGTTACAAGTTCTAGAGGGGAGTGAGTGCATAATATTTTGAACAGGACCGCGCGTGCAGAAACATACCGTTTCCGATCTACGGCTGTTTCAGTTCGCAGGAGTTTGTAACACTCCGTGCGACTGTGACAGCAGTTACGTGGGGCAGTCTGTACGGAGGATTACTAGTCACTGTGTTCAAAATCACCGTCAACTGAAGTTCAGGGAAAAAAAATCAGCGCTAGCTGACAACAGGCTGTAAAATAAAAACAAGATTGCGTTCGAACATACGAGAATTCTAGCCCAAGCTTCGAACTATTGGGACTCTGTGATCAGAGAAGCAGTGGAAAGTAGACTATGTGATAGAAACTGTAATAAAAACACCGGCTATGCACTTGCAATGCATGGAAGCGTGAACTTCATAAAGGAGGAGCACAGAATAAGACTTTTCGAAGGTTACAGCCCATGCGAGTGATTGGGTTGCAAAGCGGGATAGAGGGGACAAACGTAATCTTTGGACGTAGAGGCTGCCATCTCAGTACGCACCTTTTTGTGATGTCATGACGTAAGCCACTCGATTAGATGCCGTTCTTTGGAAATACAATTGCGTGTCTCGGCAGTTTCACGAGTCAGTTATAGCCCTATGCGACGACGATGGAGTTAGGATTTTATCTGAACTTGACGTAGCAAGTTCACTGAAAACTTTTTTCCAAGGACTTTGTCGCGAAAGACTTCGCAAGCATATACAATTACTGTTTGGAAAGAGTGAAACACCAAGACCGAGCAATGTGATCATAATGAAATTTATTCCACCGACTAGGGACATGACACTACACAAATAAGCATTGCAGACCTGTACGTGTACTGTGACTGTGACAGCCCATTACGGAGTAGCGCCACCGCATTCTGCATCAAAACCGGTAGACGTCGTGGCAGGGGATCAAAGAACTCCTGAATATGCTGCTGGGGAATATTCTGCCACGCGGTTTCTCGTCGCGTCCACAAAACATCGAGTGTAGCTGCAGGAGGACCTGAATAAACAAATTGCCGACCGACCACATCTCAGACATGTTAGAGGGGTGACATGTCAGGCGAAATGGCATACACAGAAAGCAGTAGTACCCGTCGTTGCTCGAAGGCGGTTTGCACATTCCTCGTCGCAAGCAGTTAGGTGTAAACCTGCTGAAATACCGGGTGATCAAAAAGTCAGTATAAATTTGAAAACTGAATAAATCACGGAATAATGTAGATAGAGAGGTACAAATTGACACACATGCTTGGAATGACATAGGGTTTTATTAGAACAAAAAAAAAAAAAATACAAACGTTCAAAAAATATCCGACAGATGGTGTTTCATCTGATCAGAATAGCAATAATTAGCATAACAAAGTAAGAAAAAGCAAAGATGATGTTCTTTACAGGAAATGCTCAATATGTCCACCATCATTCCTCAACAATAGCTGTAGTCGAGGAATAATGTTGTGAACAGCACTGTAAAGCATGTCCAGAGTTATGGTGAGGCATCGGCGTCGGGTGTTGTCTTTCAGCATGTCGGTCGATCACGATACACTTGGGACTTAAGGTAACCCCAAAGCCAATAATCGCACTGACTGAGGTCTGGGGACCTGGGAAACCAAGCATGACGAAAGTGGCGGCTGAGAACACGATCATCACCAAACGACGCGCGCAAGAGATCTTTCACGCGTCTAGCAATACTTTGTGTGCTAATAAAACCCCATGTCATTCCAAGCATGTGTGTCAATTTGTACCTCTGTATCTACATTATTCCGTGATTTATTCAGTTTTCAAATTTGTATTGACTTTTTGATCACCCGGTATTATGCACGTGGAGCGGCTTGCAGGAGGGACAGTGCCTCGGGCTGTAAAACCTCCCTCGTGTAGCGGTAGCTGCTCACATTACCCTCAAGACGTAGGAGGCGATATTGCGTGCTATAGGGAATGGCGCCCCAAACCATCTCACTTGGTGTTTATTTTCTATGCCGCTCAACAATACAGCCTGCTCAATTGCGTCCACCAAGGCGTCGTCGAACGCGTATGCGACCATCACTGCAGGACAGGCTGAAGCATCATCATCTGAATGCACTGCATTTCGTCACTCAGTATGCCAATGTCGGCGTTCACGTGCCCGTTGGAGTCTACGGCGTTCGTGGCTTCTAGTCAGTGCATGCCGACGCAATGGCACGCGTGTCACCAGCCCAGCGCAAATAAGACGGCGTCGAAGCGTTGACGCAGACATAGCCAGGCCCGTTGCAGTGCTCAAACGTCGCGCGAACACTATGGACGAAGCTGTTCTGCCCGTCCCGCTCGCGTGGTGGTCACACTGTGTCATCCACTGCCTTCTTCTCTCCACTGGCTCCACACACATCTCACTGTTGAAGCGGCGTGCCACTACAAACCGCAATGTCACGGAACGACAGACTCGCCTGCCAGAGATCAATCATTCTGCCCCGTTCGAACGCACTCATGTGCCGATATTCCACCTTGTGGTGTCGGCTAGGCGTAGCGGCACTTTGTTACGCGTTTCCACTTCGTATGACGGCTCGGCAACGAGTGAGCGTTGCGTAACACTCACCTGTCCGGTCACACAAAACAGGACGGTGTTGGGCCTGCGTGCATGCCACCCTCTGCCATTTCAATCACTTATTATGGTTCGCCTGTTCTTCATATCCTCTTATCGTGGCATGTCATAGACCATTGCTTCTGAGTGTTACACTTTTTACAAACAGTAGTGTAATAACTAAATCATTACTGATAAAAATGGCTCTGAGCACTATGGGACTTAACATCTGTAGTAATCAGTCCCCTAGAACTTAGAACTACTTACACCTTACTAACCTAAGTACATCACACACATCCATGCTCGAGGTAGGATTCGAACCTGCGACCGTAGCAGTCGCGCGGTTCCGAAGCGCCTAGAACCGCTTGGCCACCGCGGCCGGCTATCATTACTGAATTTAGCGCTAGGGATCTGATGATATCAATTAACTTTTAAATAAATTCAAACATTACTTTTAAGAAAGGGAGCCACCATACTGGGGACCCCTTTCCTTTCTTTATCGTTGGCTGGTAAGATCGTGTTAAACATCATGTGGAGTACACATACATCGGTTTTCTGTGATTTTTTGGAGGATCAACGCACTATCAACAGCCTCTACTAATCAGGCACTATAGAGAACAAAGTTAAGCCCACGTTGAAGAGGAGATGTTGGGGATGGCAGAAGAAAGGCCTGTTTCTCCTTCAAGGCAACATTCGGTCTCATAAGGCACAACTGACGCTGGAAATGTTTTAACAAAGTGAGTTGGGAGCTCCTACCTCATCCTCCATACATCGCTGATAATGTTCCTCCGCATTTTTAGCTGTTCAGTACAATGAAAGAATTCTTGTTTACCATGAAGTTCAACAGCAACGAAGAGTTATAAAAAAAGCCACAACACTAGCTTAGAGATCAAAGTTTGTAATATCCGACTGAAACGACAAGAAAGCTCATAATACAATAGGATGAGCAGAGTTTCGTTAGAGGTTACGTTGATTTGATATGCTGTTTTCACTGTCCACGTACTTGTCGGTTTAATTATTGAATGACGCTCGTAGTAGGCATTTGTGATTTCAGCGTTGGCTTCAGGATGCTGTTTAGCCTGCAAGGCAGCCGGGCTGCATCCCCCACAAATACAACCCCAACCCGCCTTGTGTAAGGCGGCGACCCCCGACGTGTTTTCACTCCCATCAGCCGCACGCGAGAAGTGTATTGTTGTATTGTGTGTGCAGTGCATGGCGACGCTGATGTTTATGGTAACAACTGCGGTGGTACTACAGAGAGAATTTTGTCATTCTGATCTCAAGTCTCCGTGTCGAGAGATGACGGACGCGACTACGAAGTTGTGTGGCAGGCCGTGAAATACGACGGCCCTGAGCCGGCGCCACGCCGTCTCTCCGGCAGACCGCACCACGCAGCTGTGCTGGAGCCTCCAGCACGCGATAAACACAGATATATTGGCCGCCCTCCCCAGGGCCACGCTCGCTCCCGGTCACCGTAATTGAAGAGGGGAAAAGGGGCGGGGTGGGGGGTTTGAGAGACGGTGAGCGAACGAGCGCTCCCCTCTGTCGATTTCTATTGGTCCCTTTTCAGGGCACCCTGCGTTCTTCACTTCACAGGAGAGCGGGCAATTTTCTTTCATTACCAGACCACGAGGCGTGGCAGCGCTTCCTCCGATATTCCGAGCATTTTTCACCGCGTTACGTCTGAAAAGGAGAACGGAGTTCTGGAAGGCAGGAGGTACGCTGGCGTCGATGTGAGAATGAAACATGATTTCATTTGAATCCTATTCATTACGAGAGAGTAACAGATACTTTATTTACGATCCGGTGGGCCCGCACTGTAAAAAATATCTCTGACACATCATGTAACAAAAATTCAGATTTCTGCTTAAGTAGTTTAAAAATGTATTTATTGTGATGCATCCGTTTCGCCTAGATTGCCATCTTCACACTACTGCGAAAGTTACATGAAATTTTTATTTTGTTATAATGTTGGTTAATCATATTTTCGGATGTACAAATTTTGTACTTAGGTCCATATATCTTGGCAGCTCTCAAAATCAACGTTAATGATACAATGAGATGCCACATAACCAAATGAAGCAACAGAAGTTACGTAATAAAGTAAGCAAGTAACGAACTGCTCAGAATATGGATGCTGTAACTCAGGCTAATGTATTCCGAAAACACGCTTTACATTTACTGCTTCTCGTGTTTCTCTAGCTGACATGAGATATATCAGTTAATTCCGATTCAGTTCATAAATCAATAAAAACTTTGTCCTGGCGCAGAAGCAATTGCATCAGTCCGTAAGTATACATGGTAAAGAAGCAGCTGCTTATCACAATCACCATCTCGAAGGCTTCACATTGCAGTATTGGCACCCAACACTCCACGGCTGATGAAGTATTTTAGGCCCTTTGTCGCCACTCACGCAACCTTGCTGGGTACTTTCATCTCGTCCAGATACTCTGAATACTGCGCGGAGTTACAATAAATATCTCTCTGCAAGATATTTTCCACAAATATTAGTACAAATACATTCGCTACTTGTAGTTCGGTTGATCTTTCAGCAGTACTGATCGTTAAAAATATTCTATTTTGACGACTTACGCGAGGGTTAAATGAAGTACTGACGGGCCTTCCAGGTGATCCGACGCACACCCCGCTACAGTTAGTGATTTTAGTCCGGACAGTACTTTGGCATCTAAGGTGAAGATATGAAATATTCCTGATCGAAAAAAAGTAGAAGCACTGCCCGGGAAAGAGAAGAATCTATGTTTGAGTCTGAGTTCAATGTGCGCTTTCATTGTATCAGTCAGTTTAGTCCAAAAAAATGTTCAAATATGTGTGAAATCTTATGGGACTTAACTGCTAAGGTCATCAGTCCCTAAGCTTACACACTACTTAACCTAAATTATCCTAAGGAGACACACACACACACACACACACACACACACACACACACCCATGCCCGCGGGAGGACTCGAACCTCCGCCGGGACCAGCCGCACAGTCCATGACTGCAGCGCCTTAGACCGCTCGGCTAAGTTCAGTCCAAAATAATTTTTACAGTGCTGATTACGTAAACAGAAATGTTCTATTTGCATTGCTTGTAATGCAGAAAGAAAATGGAGATTGGTGATGGAACTTGAAAAGTACCTCGGTGGATACCCATTATCCGCCCTTACCATCTGACGTACAGCCGGCCCTACTTATCACTGTGTGTTGTGCAGTAGTATAGTATTTAAACTAGAATCTCGCACTCAAGCTGAAGTCAACAGCTATCGCCTCAACCTCCTTCCATTCTGAGTAACTTGCTACCAAATGGCTCTGAGCACTATGGGACTTAACATCTGTGGTCATCAGTCCCCTAGAACTTAGAACTACTTCAACCTAATTAACCTAAGGACATGCCCGAGGCAGGATTCGAACCTGCGACCGTAGCGGTCACGCGGTTCCAGACTGAAACGCCTAGAACAGCACGGCCACACCGGCCGGCCTAACTTGCTACCGGGGAAAGTATTTTTATCAATAGTTTTTTAACTAACCGTTTACTGTAAGAGGGAAAATATTAGTATTCGGGACATCCGAATAAAAGAGAAGTGCAGATGCAAGCCCCCTACATTCCCATGGAATGTTCCTCAGTCGCCTAATGTCTTGGATGCACATCTTAGGAACGCTTGCACTCAAGGAGGAAGGGGATGGGGTTCCATCTTTCACCCATTAACTACTAATTACATAGATGGGTTCGCACTCTCACCTGCCTAATTGCAGCTTTCACTTTGTTGCAGAGACAGTGAGGACTTGGCCGTAGCAAGCACAGGAGACGCAGCTCGCCCAGCGAACACCTAAGGTTGGTGACATTTCTCAACGTTATTGTACAACAGTAAAAAGCGTTTTGTCTTTCAATGCGCTAGTGAAATTCCGTGCAGACACTTACTGATTTTCAAATACAGAAATAATGAAGGTAGTTCTCCAACACTATGTAGCCCTTTGTAACAACTAAAACACTGTGCGGCATTTCGCAAGTAAGTTCCTTATACGACAACTATTCGGAAAGAAAGGCCCGATCGGTTGTGAAATGGAAACCACAGTGAAAATCAAAAATGTTTTATTTGCAACAGTTTGCTACACCTTCCACCTACTTCTCTACATAGTCGCCTCTCCAACTTTGTCGTAAGGTTGTTCCAACTTTCCAATATTCTTGTCGTAGAAGACAGTCCCCTGTGCTTTTCGCCATTTCTCTACTCTGTCTTGCAGTTCGTCGTGTGTGTGCCAAAAAGTTGTTTTTATAGCCAGCGGTTAATGTGAGCAAAGATGAACATCAGAGGGAGTCAAGTCCGGGCTGCATGGTGGGTGATCAAACACTTCCCATCGAAAACGCTGTAGCGGCCTCCTCATTGCCTCTGCAGTATGCGGCCGAGAATCGTCATGGAGGAGGGCATGCATGACAGGGAAGTTACGTGCGGTTGCATGAAATCAGGCGAAACCTCGCGGCCTGTACTCATACTTGGCTCGAGACACTATTTATTAGTCAAGGCATCTTCACACACTCACTGTGTGCTCTGAACTGAAAAGAGACATGACGTGATCAACAAGTATACTAGAGACACTGCCCAAGACATCTGTGCAAAGCTTCATCAGATTTTCACTGTTGTTTCCAATCCACGACCTATTGGACCTTAAATCGGAACAGTCCATGCACGTACACCTTGCAGCGTATCACTTACGATCTTCTTCTTGAAAGAGATATCTTTGAGCAGATACGGTTCGGCGAGCTTTCTTAATATTGTAACTTGCAGTCGTTGGAAGATGTAGAATAAACGTGCTGAAAGAAGTCGGATCACTTGCCAGCGAGTAATTAAATAATTGCTGTAGTAATCCATTCCTGACTGCTGCGTCGCCATAGAATTGTGCTGTTTTCTAACGGACAAGAGGAGATGCCTCTAGGAGGCAGGCATTATGACTAAACGTGTGTTCCCTAGTGTTAGTTGTTGCGCAGCGCATCGATCTGAGAAAAGGGTTTTAATAACTGACGAGTAATGTCTCTTTATTACAGGTCAATCGTGCGGAAGTTCCTATCGTGTTTTGTAACAGAATATGTGGGTGGGAATGTGCATCGTACTAACAACTACATATAAGAGCCCTTGTTTATCTACTTTTGGCCGATTAATCTGCACTTTTTTCCCACTCTGTGTCAATATACGAAATTTCTAAATTTCTGCAATAATTGTAAATATTTGTTTTCTTTCTGGATAATACCTTCAGAATCAGTAACTGCGGATAAATTTCGTATTGTCTCACAGTGCAACAGCTACCAGTCACTAGATCTCCCAGATTTCCTCGACGTGGTTAACAAATGGCTCTGAGCACTATGGGACTCAACTGCTGAGGTCATTAGTCCCCTAGAACTTAGAACTAGTTACACCTAACTAACCTAAGGACATCACAAACATCCATGCCCGAGGCAGGATTCGAACCTGCGACCGTAGCGGTCTTGCGGTTCCAGACTGCAGCGCCTTTAACCGCACGGCCACTTCGGCCGGCTCGTGGTTAACAGGGCCGGTCCTGTTCGAGAACATTTTTCCTCACGGTCAGCTTATAATCTAGCACATCCCTCTCCTGCCCAATCCCCCCTTTCCCCTCGCAGACTTTCAGTCGTGGCAATTTTCGTTGTTAATTGTGATTTGCGCTGTATACAAGTCTTGCACTGGGGCTACCCTCCCACCTTGGTGCACAAAATGGCGGCTTGTCTCGCTTGGCACCTAAACTGGCCCTATTGGTTAATGGTGGTCTATTGGGTATTCAGCCGAGTTGTTGCTTCTATTTTACGTGCAATATTTCGGCGATCAACCCAGTCATATTCTTCATGTGCTGCGAGTTTTTTGTTATTATTTGTACTCGCTGTCTGGACTCCAACCAATCTGGTTAACAAAAATTGTTCAAAGATAAAAAATAGAATCGTCGAAATATGGAAATAAAAATGATTTTTGAAGTGACTATCAGATGGTTTGGCAACGGCCTTGCCGCAGTGGCTACACCGGTTCCCGTGAAATCACCGAAGTTACGCGCCCACTTGGGTGCGTGACCATCCAGGCCGCCGTGCGCCGTTGCCATTTTTTGGGTTGCACTCAGCCTCGTGATGCCAATTGAGGGGCTGCTCGACCGAATAGTAGCGGCTTCGGTCCAGAATACCATCATAGCGACCGGGAGAGCGGTGTGCTGACTCCACGCTCCTCCTTTCCGCATCCTCCACTGAGGATGACACGGCGGTCGGATGGTCCCGGTAGGCCACTCGTGGCCTGACGACGGAGTGCTTTTTTTAGCAGGTGGTTTATCGTGACACAGTACGAAATCTCTGTGCTGTGATAGCAAAATTGTCAAAAGAAAATAATTTTTGAGACGATATAACGATTCATGTACTGTCATTCATAATACCCAACACAGTTACACAATAAGGAATATCATCTGGCATGTACAGGATGCCAGTTCTTCACTGTCAAGATGCTGAAAAATCATTATGTGCCGTTTAAAGATTTCCCAGATAACATAATAATATGTTTTTGAGGTTCTCAGAGTTGTGTTGAAAGCTGTAGACACACAAGATGCAACGCACGCCTCACTTTCAAGAACCAGTCTACTGAACGGCTACGACAGCTTGAAAGCTAGGGAAAGAAACAGAATCTTCAGCAACCAAAGATTTATGGGGATTGTTTACTATTAAAGCTCGCCTGAAAAATTATGTAGCACGTTGTTAGGACAGGTATTTCTTTCATAGGTAATTCCATAGAAGACGTATGCCACTTTCCTTTCGGCACGGTGTGTAGGGTGCAGCAGAACTCGCTTGAAGTGTGTCTGATTCGTTCTTGCTGCACCACATACTTTGCGGATCACTGCCACGCGCAGAGAAAGGGATTAATCCAAACTGGTTGCAGCACTCCGGCCCTGAACACACTTCCGGAGTCTTCCGCCTGATCACCAGCCCCCCCCCCCCCCCTCTCTCTCTCTCTCTCTCTCTCTCTCTCTCTCTCTCTCTCTCCGCTCTTAGAGTGTCTGCAGAAGGCAGACCATACCGCGGTCACGATTTTCCAAGGGTAACCTGTTGTTAGAGAAAATCTCATGTTTCCTCGGAGAAATGTGGACTGTTTTTCCATTTTGTTTAGTCGAATTGCGTGTTACAATTTTTTTTTTTAAAAAAAAGGGGAAAGGATAACCACCAGGGTCTTGGAATATTACCTGTTAATTTAGTAGACACCCTGGAAGCAATGGTAGTGCACGTAGCAATCATTATACTCTAACATTCTGCGTGGTATCTCTCTGTTCTATATCGTGTCTCCCTGCCACTTTCGCGCAACGACGCTCTGAGCGCGTTTTTTAGGGAATTGACTAGTTTGAACCTGGGACCTGTTGCTGGTAAGGAGACGCCAGACCACACATGACATGTAGAGTTCAGAAGAGTTCAGTGAGACTAGCGATGATATAACCAAATACTTAATGATTTCAGCGTCAGCTCCACTGCACTCCCTGTAAAAGAATCTTAATACTAACTAAATTTAGTGGAAGGGGTTCTAGGCTTTCCTATTTTTAGTTAGCTGGTAAAATTACTTCGAAAAAGCAGTTAAGTTTACCATTGGAAACATTATTCTACTCACAAAACATTGCTTATAAATTGCACTATTGATAAAAGGAAATATTTTAATACAGGATGATAAAAACCGACTGCGTTCAACAAAAATGTGAACGAATATTCCCTGAGTGGGTTTCCAAGTTCTACAATAGATCGAAGGATGACCTATGCCATATCACATCTATAATCTAGGTTTAAATTAAGTTTCACAAAAGAGAAAACTATCAAAATGGTCTACAGTGACCCTCAATTATCTTTAATTACTTATCTAACTTGTCGTAAATTACAGTGGCTGATGTGGCTTCTCGATAACTATACAACATAAAAGCCTTCGCGTTTCAGATTTTTACTTCAAGTGGCAAATGTGAACACCATGAGCTTTAATTGACGATCGACACAAGTATTACGCAAAAAGGGGGTGTAACGCGTGAGTTCCTTAGTTCTGAGTGAAGCTTTATGCGTTGTTATGCGGCATCGCGTGCGTTCATTACCTTGTCGGTGTTCGTCAGGGGGCGGCTGGCAGCATAGCTCTGTTCACCTCGCTGTCTCGGAAGCAACTCCCTCCTAACTTCTCCTTACTACAATTTACCGAAGTTGGTTTAAAAAAAACTATCTGGCTGTGTTTTCATATGACCAGTCAGGGTCTCAATGTTAACCTTAAGCTCCGCCTACAAAAATTGTGTCTATCCAATGAGAAACGTTATACTTTTCGTGGTGGGGCAATGTTTTAAAAGTTTGCAACGTAACAGAGACGCGAAAAAGTCTCACGCTAAAACTTGCGGCTGGCGTGGCCCTTTTAGTGTTACTGTAAGATCTATACTGTTCTTCTGGAGGGCCCTAGCTTTTAACATGGGCTAGGGGGTGGTCCTAGTGGTTAGTGGCGACGTGGGTGTCCGTCCCTTATCGTAGGGCCTTCTAGCTTAACACAGTTCTGCTCTCGGCTTCTGTTCTCGTTTCTCCCCTCGGAACTGCGTCTGTCTCACGGTGGGAAGGTATGACATGCATTTAGGGATTCTTGTGTTAGTCTGTGGTAATACATTTTCTCACTCGTTACTCGTATTATTTTGGTTAATTTAATGTCACGATTTATGTGACATACTACTGGATTTGCTTATCATGTCAGGGTTTTCATGGAAGGTGTTGGATTTGCCTGACACCTTACATATCACCACCCTTCGAACTTAATTTTTGTACTGAAGTTAGGCAATGATTGAATCGTTGTCTAAGACAGTCAAAAATTATTCCGTTATCTAAATTTTGTTGCCTACTGTTCAGCCACATTATTCCGTTCTATGGTAGTTTGTATTACTAATTTATATTTTTATATTCTCCCACATTATTATGAAAAATATGTTTGTATTGACAAGGGAAGAATATTTTTATTGTATTATAATTACTATTTTTTAATTATTTTCTTTCTTTATTTAATTGTGAAGTTTGTTTTTTAAGAAGTTTGTTATCGAAAGTGTGGAGTCTTTCACATCGATTTTCTTAGAAATATTGTTTTTATAAATATAGCAATTAAGTAAAATCTATTCCTAACACATTTTCTAAATATCATGTAAAAGTAAAATGTTTTTGTTTCTAGACACTCATTTCAGCATTGTTACGCTAACAAATAAGAATTATTTCCAAGAATTGCTTTGACAAAGAAATATACATAGGCAAGTATTGAGATATTATCCTAACAAATGGTACAAATGTTAAAAAAATGGGAAAACATCCAAAAAGATAATTTTTTATTCTTTGTTTTTATAAGGAGAAAATAAGTAAAATGTAGTTATTCTTTTATTTTTATGAGGAGAAAATAAGTGGCATATAGTTTTAGTGTTTATAATGCCTTACTTTTGTTCTTGATACACTGTCCATTTCAGAACTAATGACTTATATTTATCGTTAGTCTATTTTTTACTTAAGTCCATAGTCAATGACTGTTATTTTGTAGTTTATTAGCTGTCTGGTATGCTTAACTTATTTAGTTTTTCACACGTTTCTTTTGCACAATTCCCACATCACATAATTTGATTTCACACATTCACACAATCCTATTAATGTTTAAGCATGAGGCTGGCGAATTATTTTTTTTTTTTTTTTTTTTTTTTTTTTTTTTTTTTCCCACGAAGGTGATTGACTTGAGCGAGATGGATGTGGGCAAGTATTTGATGTAGAGCTTCGTTTGTCGTTCCTTGTTGGCTTTGCAAGTGTGTGTTGCTGTTGTGGAGGTCCCAAATGGAATGGAGCTGTGAGTGCAGAATCTCGTAGTTTACTGGCTTTGTGTGCGTGAAAGTCATCGTTATGTGTCGCTGAAAGCGGTCGTTTTTCGTTGTAATACTTTGCAAACGACTAGTTTACAATAGAATAGGGATTTGGGAAGGTATGTCGTCTATTCTTCACCCATCTTGTTTCTTGGTCTCAATCTTGCGAATCTTCAACTTCTGTTCTTCCTGCTTTTTCTCTGCTTCTTACTTGCTTCTTGGTTCTTCTCTGGGCAGGATATGGAAATATTTATAGTTGCTTTGAAGTTCTCCTCTTAGTAACAGTTTGATAAATTGTTTGGGCATGTCATTTTTACTTTGTGGAAGTTTTCTTCAGATTTGTGCATCAGCGTGCTGTTTAATAGCAGTAGTGTGACTTTTACACACATTTTTTTGCCAGTGGTGGCTTGCCCAAGCGGTCTTCTCATTGGGCCGTTTTTTGCTCACTCTGCTGAGTCGGGGCGTTCGGAGACCCTTGTGGCATTCGGTGTCCTGTCGTGTGTCTGCAGGGTTCCGCCACTATGTGGTTCCGTGTTCTGTCCCAGCAGGGTTCCACCACCCTGTGGTTCAGCTTGGCAGCAGATTTATTTACTGCCCACTTCGGCTACAAGGGCCTTCTGTTGGTCTCGTTGTCCTTTCCCTTCTCTCGACACTTCTGCCTTGTAGGAATCGTGTCTTGCTAATTACGTCCTTTCCTTTCTTGATACTTCTCGCATTGCAACTTGTGGGTCATTTCATCTCGTCCTTGCTGGAGTTTTTACAATGGTTCTTACAAAAAGTTTTACTTATAATCATCTAACATATGTCTAGTACCTACATTGTTTTTCGCCTTCTTAAAAGCTTTACAAATTTTGGCGCCCTTTCCATGTTACAATTCTAAGATATTTTGAGTCTTAACATCTACAAGAATCCTCATATTCGTTTTTTATTTTTGTGCAGTGTTGTGGTGTATAGCATTTTAGTATTTCATGCTGTTAGACTATCTACGCTTTATCCCTTCACCTTAATCTATGGTAATATTGGTGTTATTTTTGTTTTTATTGAAACTACTTTCTTTTTCCCACCTTCCTCTCTCTTCATTCTTCTTTCTCCTGGCGATCTTCTCTGCAACATAATCTTGAAATATTGTGCTGATTATTTACCAGTAATAAAATTAATCTTCAAACTTTTTGATATGGCTCACATGGTGAAGTCGTAAGGTTTTGCCTGTTTTGGGGTTCATTAGTTCCACAGCATTATCATGAGCAATTCGGCTAATTATGACAGGTCCTTTGTATGCAGTGTAAAACTTATGCATTTTGTGTTTCTGTTTGCTGGAGAGATGGTGTGTTTTTACAAATACTTTCTGGCCTACTGAGAATGTTCTTTTAATTGCTGTTCTACCTCCTCTTTCTTTTCTTTTAATGGCTGCCTTTCTGATTTTGGAGAGTGCTGTTGCTATGACTTGTTTGTGCTGTCTACGTGGTACAATAGGAAATCTAACATTTTCTCTTGCTATGTTTGGGGGTTCAATATTTTTAAGTACAGTAACTGGAGGTAGTAGTATAGTGCTATGTGGCATTTCATTTATTACTTCTTGAAAATCTTTAAGGTATATATCCCAAGTGTTGTGTCTTTTGCCTGCATATAATCGGCATAAAGTGCCTATGTCCTTCATAGATCGTTCTACTGGATTTACGCTAGGTTTGCACTTATATATGTAGATGGGTTTTATTTTGCGTTGTTTTAACGTGTTCTGCCATTGCACTGATTTGTATTGTGGGCCATTATCCGAAATTATTCGTTCCACTCGACCTACTTGTCTGAGAAAGTCTTGTCTAAATGCTTTACTTATAGTAAGACCTGTTGCCCGTTTTAATGGTGTCAAGGTAACATATTTAGAAGTAAGTTCCAAAACGACAAATATGAAAATATATCCATTTTTTGTGCATGGGAGGGGCCCCATCAAATCTGTTGCAGCTATTTGTTTTAATCTTTTAGGGATTATTGGAAACATAGGTGGCTTGGCTTGGAAAGTGCCGTGTTTAGCCCTCATACATTTTTTGCATTTGACTAATACTGTTCTAATTCGTCTTTCCATATTTGGAAAGTGGCTTGTTTGTTTTATTTTTAAAAAGCATTTCTTTGGTCCAAAGTGGCCATTACTTTAATGTGTATACCGTATGTACTTATTAATTAGTTCATCTGGGATATAAATTAACCATTCATTTGTTGCAACATTTCGTCTAAAAAAGTAAAACATTGTTTTTTATGAGATAGTGCTGTCGAATGTCTGGAAAATCCTTACTTCTCCACTTGTGTTTGATTCGTAGTATTTCGGGATCCTTGTCCTGTTCTTTGCCTATGTTTTTCAATGCTGTCGTAGTTTTCGAAAGGTACTTGTTTCATATAGTACATTGTAAACTGGTCTTCTGCTGCTTCCAAACCTATATTGTTGGATGCACCCTGTGGACATCGTGATAAAGCACCTGCTAATACATTCGCTGGTCCTGGTATGTGTGTAATAGTGAAATCAAATTCTTGTAGTATTAACATCCATCTGGCTAACCTCCCATGAGTTAGTTTGGCGGATAACGGAAATTCTAATGCTTTGTGGTCAGTGTATACTTTTGTTTTTCTTCCGAATAGGAAGTATCGAAAACGTTGGAAGGCCCATACAATGGCCAATGCTTCCAGCTCCGTGACTGAACAGTTTTTTCGCTTTTTGTGAGTACCCGACTGGCAAATGCAATTGTTCTATATGATCTTAGCCCTGCCTGTTCGTATTCTTGGAATAAAACAACTCCTAAACCTGTTTTCGCGCTATCAGTGGCCATACAAAAATTTTGTGTTAGATCAGGATGTGCTAAAATCGGTGCTGTTGTTAGTGCGTTTTTCACTTTTAAAAATTGTTCATTGGCTTGTTGATCCCATACCCATGGCGTGTTTTTTCCAGTCAATGCACATAGGCATGGTGTTGCGAAAGAGTCGATCCAAATAAATTTTTTATAGAATCCGGTGAGACCTATAAATCCTCTGAGAGTTTTCTTATTATATGGAGTACAGAATTCTTTGATTGCCGTTAGTTTCTCTGGGTCGGGCATTACCCCTTTATCGGAAATTATGTGTCTTAGAAATTTGACCTCTCCCCTTCCAACTTTGGATTTTGTTACATTTACTGTGACCCCATGCTCTTTCATGATCTGTAAAAACTGATTTAATGTGTCGTTGTGATGTTCCCAAAAGGGTTCTGCTATAATCACATCATCAACATAACAAGTAATTTTTGTAAAATTTCAGGATTAAGTATAGTATTAAATCCCCTAATAAACGCTGCTGATGATACGTTTAAACCAAATGGCAACCGTTTAAACTGGTAACATCTACCGAATACGATAAATCCTGTAAATTTTCTACATTCTGGGCCCAATTCTATTTGCCAGAAACTACTCCGTAAATCAATTGATGAAAATATCTTAGCACCGTGGAAGGTTTGTATCAATTCCTCTAATTTTTCTGGGCGATCTGTCTCAGTGATTATGATTGTGTTGATCTGTCTGGAATCAAGCACTAACCTGATGCTCCCATCTCGTTTTTGCACAATATGGAGCGGGCTGTTATATGTAGAGGTATCGTCATCTAACATTTTAGATATCTCCTGGAATACTTTATTCCTGTAGCTTAATGGGATTGTATAAGGTGGCACTTCTGTGCTGTTTTACTTCAAACTTGTACTGAAAGTGTTTAATACTGCCAGTCTTAGGTAAAAATACCTCTGCTTTATCTCGTAAAATACCCTCTAATTGTCTTTTACTGTGTTCCGAAATACCTTGAACTTCTTGCAATTTTTCGTCGATTTCTTTGTGGACTTCTAACATGAGTTCAGACGATTCCCCCTTTTGTGCATGCCATTCTAATTCTTCATCCTCTTTATCTCGCGTCATTCTTAATTGTTTGTTTATAACTGGTATGTCTTCTAATTTTAGCTTTTGCTCAAAGAGAAGTGCGACATTCGCGAATGTTAAGCCACCTTTCCCCATATCTATTATCGCTTGTCTCTCATTTAAAAAATCTGCACCTATAATCAAATCTACAGTTAGTTTAGGTATAATCACGAAGTTGGCTTCGATCTTTTGACCTTGACACGAAAGAGTTAACCTTGTTTGTCTCGTAACTTCCGCAGCATTGTTTCTAATAGGACCTCTTACTTTAATCTTACGTGTTTTCAGAACTGGCAATTCCTCATTGGCATTACACTGCATGAATAAATTTTCTGAGATCGCAGTCAGTTTACTTCCTCTATAAATTACAATATTGACTGGGATATGTTTTACCATGGCCTTCACAATTGGTTGAATTTGAAAGGGTTGGTTCTGTTCTTCTTCTTGCATCAACGAATCCTCCACTGAATCATACATGAGTCTTTTTAGGAATTTCCCTTGTGAATTCGAACTTTCTGTAGGATAAGCTTCGACTGCTACTTCTCTCTCTTTTATTTCCTCTTCTCTATTTCTTCCTTCATTTACGCTTTCTTCAACATCCTCTACTTTTCCTCATCCTCTTCTATCTTCTCCTTCTTCGTCGCTACTTCCACATAATCGCATCTAAATGCTCTAATTATCGCTTCATAACATTCTTCGTTATATACGTTGGGTTGTGTGCCCACTCGTAACTTATTTTCAACTTCTGTCGACTGCGCATTATCCTCATTGAATTCGCTTTCCCTGGTTTCCATCTCAACTAGCTCTGCAATACTCATTACTTCGTCCTTTCCTCCTACATTCGTTGTGCATGCCTCTGGTAATTCATCTTCCTCGACTGTATTCTCCCAATTAATTTCGTCCCAACACGATATTGTTATTTTCTTGCCTTCGTTTTCATCTGGCCCCCTGCGGATTTTTCTTCCTCCTTCTCTTCTCGTGATAAGATTTTTACTTCTCTGTTCAAGGTGCTGCAATTATCCTGGGTCGGTGCATCATTTTCTTTGGCATGGGGGCTTAGCTGCCAATTCGAACGTTTATCGGGGTTTGGTGGACTTACCTCCACCTCTTCTATCTGTATTCTCTTTTCTTGTTCAGCTTGTTGATATTGGTTTCTTTGTTGATAATTTGTCGGTCTATTGGCGCTCCAATACCCGTTCCGGTTGTCGTTATTCCCTCGATAATAGTTGTTGCCGTTCCTGGGTGAATTATAGTTATTGCCATATTCTCTTCTAAATCCATAACCCGTTCTTTGTTGAAATCTGTTGTCGTTTCTTGGTGCGAAGTTATCACGTGGTTCGTAATTATTGTTTCTTCGTATTGTCTTGTGGATTCCACTGCTTTTTGCTTTCGTTTTCACGTGCGCTTCGTCTTTTTCTTGCGTCATCTTCCGAAAATATGAACTCTAGTTCCCTTAGAATACCTTTAAATGCTTTGACGTCATTGCCTCCGCGACCTACTAATGATTGCTGGTATTTCAATGGTAGCCTCATCGCGCATAATTTAATCAACTATCCGTCACTGTATGGTACATCTAAGCATTGATTTTTATTTGCCATTAATTCGAAAAATTTCACGGGACTCTTCTCTCCTGAATTTTCAAAATATGGGTTCTGTAATAATTCGTACTTCACTCTGTTCTGTGCTTCGCTAGACCAATATCGTGAGAGAAACTTCTCTCTGAAATCTTCGTACGATCGGCATGTCGCTGCATGGTTTCTGCGACTGTTCCTGACATGTGTGCACACATAAAGTTTAATTTGTGTGCTAGCGTCCAGTGTTCTGGTAATCCTACTCGGAATTGATCAATAAAAGATGGATGTAATGAGTTTCCTTCTCGAATGTGTTGAAATTTTCTGACTGTGAGAAAATGATGGTTGTCGTACTTCGTCACAGTTCCATATGAAATTCGCGATTCTTCGCCACTTTTGTTTCTGATCATTTCTCCCGTCGTTCTTTCCGGTTGTGGTAGATTCATTGGATATTGTCCACTAAAACTTTCGCCTACCCTTGCGTAGTATCGTTGGAGTGGTACGCAATAATTTTCTTCCATCGGCTGTGAACGTGTAGCTGAATGCATTGCACTGTACTCATCGCGACCTGACTTTCCATTGTCAGGTATTGGTTCGGTATCTTGTCTGGCTAACCTTGCTGCTTCATTGCACGATCCAAACTATCTTGAATCATACATTTGTGGTTCCGCATGTGTTTGTGATGACGTTTGTTCATCAAGAATTTCGAAACGTGTTTGTTGCTGTGCAGGATGTCTGATTTCACGTATGTTACTTTCCGCCTGTGATTGGAATCGCAAATGCGTAATATCTTCGTTAATTGCTTGTTTTTCCGGTGCTGTTACAGTTACGGATGTGGTTGCAGACTCTGTGCTTTTTAGATCCTGTTCACTACGCTCTTCAATGGTTTGCAACAACTCTGTTCGCAATTTCTGAAATTGTTGCTTCGGTTGCGCTTCTATTTTGACTATGCGGTTATCATATCTTTTCAGCGCTGCTTTTGTGATACATTTGTGTAACACACTGTTTTCAACAATTTCACGCGCTGTACCTGCTGCTTGTCTAGTAATTACGTTTACCTGTTTCTCTAGTTTCTTGACTTCTCCTCGGGTGTTGTTACGTAATGTTTTGATCTCGTCCTGAATGTCACTACGCAATGTTTGTACATCCTCTTGTACCTTGTCAATGTCTGTTCTCAATTGATTGTGACCTGTTATTAAGTTTCCTATCACTTCTCGAGATTCTTTTGCCTCGTCTTCAATATGACTTAGGTGTAACTGAATTTTTTTGTTTTGTTCTTTAATCTCACGCATTTGTCTTGTGGTTTCTGCATTCTGAATTTGAATTTGGTTCGCTATGTCTTTATTTTGCCTTGTCATGGTTTCCGTAATTTGTTTTAATAATTCTACCAGATTGGTGGGTCCTATTGCATTTTCTTCCGGTGTCCTACGCTCTGTGTTTTCGCCCAAGAGTTGGTTCGCAACCGATTGCATTGAACTGTGCTGTGACACGGTTCTGCTCGCATTCCTTGTACTCTGTGGTGAGGGAGCTCCGATTACTTGTACTATGGGTTCTATGTATTCAAGACGCAAGTTAGAATCCTCATCGACTGTCTCTCTACTTTCCTGCTCCTCTGTCGTATGCTGACTTATGTTTTCTATGCCTTGACGTACATATCCTCGTTATGGTGCGTTATATATCCTATTTCTCGCGATACTGCATCGTACTGTCCTCTATTCTCTGTCCATTTTCATGCTGGGTCTCTACCTCAATTCGGTCAAGGTCTCGATTTGCCATTGCTAATCTTTCCGAATCCCTTATTTTCTGTTTTAAAAGCAATTCACGCGCCCTACTTCGAGTCAACATGCGCTCATACGATCTCACGCGTTTCATAAACTGTTTGTTCACACGACTTTACACTTATTATACCCAAGACTGACAATCCATTCACTTACTTGTTGGGTCAGAACCAACTTGTCAACGATGTATCCGCCACCTGTGCGCTTGCATTGGAGAGAAAACTTAATTCTAACAATTTTTAAAATTCATAACTTAATTATGCTATTGTCTCTGCGAGAATGTCGCACTTTTTATTGAATACTTTATTACTATGTATCGCTATAGCTACTGTTTTCAACTATTTATGCCTTTCAAAAAAAATTTTTTTATTACGAAAATTTTTTAACAGGATATTTTTCTGACCTAGTTAGGCATGTGGTCGACCTTCAATCATGGTATTTTACCATCCTGGCAGGGTCGCCATTCTCTAACATTCTGCATGGTGTCTGTCTGTTCTATATCATGTCTCCCTACCACTTTCGCGCAACGACGCTCTGAGCGTGTTTTTTAGGGAATTGACTAGTTTGAGCCGGCCGAACTGGCCGTGCGGTTCTGGCGCTGCAGTCTGGAACTGCGAGACCGCTGCGGTCGCAGGTTCGAATCCTGCCTCGGGCATGGATGTGTGTGATGCCCTTAGGTTAGTTAGGTTTAACTAGTTCTAAGTTCCAGGGGACTAATGACCTCAGCAGTTGAGTCCCATAGTGCTCAGAGCCATTTGAACCATTTTTTGACTAGTTTGAACCTGGGACCTGTTGCTGGTAAGGAGACGCCAGACCACACGTGACATGTAGAATTCAGAAGAGTTCAGTGAGACTAGCGATGATATAACCAAATACTCAATGATTTCAGCGTCAGCTCCACTGCACTCCCTGTAAAAGAATCTTAATACTAACTAAATTTAGTGGAAGGGGTTCTAGGCTTCCTATTTTTAGTTAGCTGGTAAAATTACTTCGAAAAAGCAGTTAAGTTTAGCATTGGAAATATTATTCTACTCACAAAACATTGATTATAAATTGCACTATTGATAAAAGGAAGTATTATAATACAGCATGATAAAAACCAACTGTGTTCAACAAAAATGTGAACGAATATTCCCTGAGTGGGTTTCCAAGTTCTACAATGGATCGAAGGATGACCTATGCCATATCACATCTATAATCTAGGTTTAAATTAAGTTTCACAAAAGAGAAAACTATCAAAATGGTCTACAGTGACCCTAAATTATCTTTAATTACTTATCTAACTTGTCGCATATTACAGTGGCTGATGTGGCTTCTCAATGATTATATAACAGAAAAATCATCGCGTTTCAGATTTTAACTTGCATAGCAAATGTGAATACCCTGAGCTTCAATTGACGATCGACACTAGTATTACGTAAAAAGGGGATGTAACAGATGAGACTTCTGCAGTTCTGGGTGAAGCCTTCTGCGCTCAAAAATGCGGCATCGCGTGCGTTCATTACCTTGTCGGTGTTCGTCAGGGGGCGGCGGCTGGCGCAACTCCATACAGATCGCCGTCTCCGAAGCAACTCCCTCCTAACTTCTCCTCACTACAGTTTACCGAAGTTGGTTTAAAAAAACTATCTGGCTGTGTTTTCATCTGACCAATCAGGGTCTCAATGTTAACCTTAAGCTCCCCCTACAAAAATTCTGTCTATCCAATGTGAAACGTTATACTTTTCGTGGTGGGGCAATGTTTTAAAAGTTTGCAACGTAACAGAGACGCGAAAAAGTCTCACACTGAAATGTGCAGCTGTTGTGGTCCTTTTAGTGTTATCATAAGATCTATACTGTTCTTCTGGAGGGCTCTAGCTTTTATCATGGGGTGGGAGGTGGTCCTAGCGGTTAGTGGCGACTTGGGTGTCCGTCCCTTATCGTAGGGCCTTCTAGCTTAACACGGTTCTGCTCTCGGCTTCAGTTCTCGTTTCTCCCCTTGGAACTGCGTCTGTCTCACGGTGGGGAGGTATGACATGCATTTAGGCATTCTTGTGTTAGTCTGTGGTATTCCATTTGCTCACTCGTTACTCGTATTACTTTGGTTAATTTAATGTCACGATTTATGTGACATACTACTGGATTTGCTTATCATGTCAGGGTTTTCATGGAAGGTGTTGGATTTGCCTGACACCTTACAATACATTCCTCGTGACATTCAAATTTGGCGAAATTGTTGTTCGAGAGCGGTTTCTGTCCCATTACACCATTAGTAAGCTGGTAGAAGAGGCTTAAAGATACACACATGTAAAATCTATTTAAACATACATTTTCCAAGACTGAAACCCATCGCGGCTCACCTTGAAACTTCAATTTAAAGCAATTTTGTCTTTTCATTAAAATTAATTTTTTTGTAGTCATTGCTGGTTGCAACTATCAACCTTGGTATTACTGTCCATCGACTATGTTTCAAATGGACGTGAAGCTGGCGGATCCTAATAAGTCATCCTGCGCTCAAGATGAAAAAAAAAAGAACCTGCGTGACTGGAGACAGCTCTTTCGAATTCAGATAATCAGTTTTTTAGTGTATGAACACATAATAATGAAATTCATTTGGCAAATTTTTCAGTTAATACTGGGCCACTGAGGATGCTGGATAACATTTTCGCACACTGAGAATATTTTTGAAATTTCGGAGTTCAGGAAAATTCGACTGCACTTACGTAAATAAACATGATTATCAAAAGAACGGTGAGATTTGAATCACATTCTCGTAAATGGAAAAAACTGAAATCTTACCCAGTTTGAGAACGTAGGCAATTTTTTCGAAAGAGATAGCGTTTCGGCCTCCCACCACTCACTAACGAAGGTTTCTGTTTTTGACACTAGCTTCTAGTTAGCCTGGCAGGCGTTAAGCTAAATCCGAAGCAGAATAAAAAAAACCTGACAGCCAGCTATGTTGATTAGAAAAAATCAGATGTGTGTCTTTTGCTACAGAACATGTATATATATTGTATATGAATGTTGCTTCTTTCTGTTCATGTGCAGTTTTCTGTAAAATTTTAATATCAAACAGTTTGCGTGACTTATTCGTATGATTTCTTTGTAAGAGTCGTGCCTAATTGTTATCCTCGTCACCATGTCTAAATACGTTACTCTTCATAGATTCTGATTTTCTCCTTATGACTTGACATCATATTAAAAATAAATAACTACCTAAATCATCTACTCTGCGACAGGCTAGGTTAGGAACGGGAAGTAGCATATCAACTTCACCTCTCTATGCTATTCTCTGAAAGTTACTGTTCTCAGTGCACATTTTCCGAACGAAGTGCTCTATTTTACTCATTCATTTTCATGCTGGCTACAGTGTGAAGTAAAACATCCGTCCTGATATATTACATCACAACTCAGTACTTACACTTAATCGACGATGAAGGTAATAGAATTTTATTAACCTTCCGCATCATGCACGCAGAGATACAGGCAAGCAGCATATGGTTATTTCATCAAAATAATTAATCAATTTATTTTTATTTTTTCGACCTACTGTCATGACCTAATTTTTTGGTAGTCACTCTTTCGTCTGGTTTGCTGCAGTTTGCATCGATTTAATTCCTGCGTCAGTCTTCTCATTTCTGGTCGTATCAACTACAACTTCACCACCGACGCTTTGATTACATCTCCCAGTTTTGTCACTCCTTTTACTGTTATTATTACTATTATTATTATTATGTATTCGCGTCAGAAATACAATATGTAGAAATTACCATTAAAAGCAAAAGAAGGGAGAATTATTAACCTATATTGTTTTTGCCCAAAATCTTGCATCAGTTGCGTTCAAAGTTACGGGCAGAAGATCTTCTGTTCAATATGCGTGGCACAGTTGACGGACGAGTAGGTGTTCCATGGTGAGTTATCTAGTCACAGTTGGTGGTATCCACAAACAAGTGGCATTTCTGGTTACTCCTGGATCTTCCAATTCCAGATCGAAGGCGTTTGAGCGACCTCTACACAGTCCAATTCTGTTCATGCCCAGGCGGGTGGTTTTCGAAGGAGGTAGTCAGATCGAGTTACTCTAAAGTCAAGATGCCATAGTTGCTTCATGCAATTTTATCATATGATGACATGATGGAGACCGTGGCTGTTGTTTGAAGACAAATGTTGATGGTATTAGGACAGCAACAAGCCACAAATTTACTTTTAGTTCCTTTATTCAAAGGGTACCGTTACCGGTTTCGAATCGTTGTGATTCATCCTCAGACGGTTTACACGCATTCTTTATGACATGCGGTGTGTTTTTTACAGATTAATTGTCCTAAAATATAAATAATACATAATTATAAACACGCCACACACAGATCGTTGCGTTACAGATTTTCGTTGCATGTGACATACGCGAAACGTCCGTTTGGAGTGTTTGTTTCCATAACATTCGTCCAACAGATGTAAATGCATTCCCACTGCATTCGTATTGTTGCACACGTAAATTGTTCTCACTGAACACATTAGATTTGTCACTGAGATGATTTCTACCACGCACCAGAATATACACTCCTGGAAATGGAAAAAAGAACACATTGACACCGGTGTGTCAGACCCACCATACTTGCTCCGGACACTGCGAGAGGGCTGTACAAGCAATGATCACACGCACGGCACAGCGGACACACCAGGAACCGCGGTGTTGGCCGTCGAATGGCGCTAGCTGCGCAGCATTTGTGCACCGCCGCCGTCAGTGTCAGCCAGTTTGCCGTGGCATACGGAGCTCCATCGCAGTCTTTAACACTGGTAGCATGCCGCGACAGCGTGGACGTGAACCGTATGTGCAGTTGATGGACTTTGAGCGAGGGCGTATAGTGGGCATGCGGGAGGCCGGGTGGACGTACTGCCGAATTGCTCAACACGTGGGGCGTGAGGTCTCCACAGTACATCGATGTTGTCGCCAGTGGTCGGCGGAAGGTGCACGTGCCCGTCGACCTGGGACCGGACCGCAGCGACGCACGGATGCACGCCAAGACCGTAGGATCCTACGCAGTGCCGTAGGGGACCGCACCGCCACTTCCCAGCAAATTAGGGACACTGTTGCTCCTGGGGTATCGGCGAGGACCATTCGCAACCGTCTCCATGAAGCTGGGCTACGGTCCCGCACACCGTTAGGCCGTCTTCCGCTCACGCCCCAACATCGTGCAGCCCGCCTCCAGTGGTGTCGCGACAGGCGTCAATGGAGGGACGAATGGAGACGTGTCGTCTTTAGCGATGAGATTCGCTTCTGCCTTGGTGCCAATGATGGTTGTATGCGTGTTTGGCGCCGTGCAGGTGAGCGCCACAATCAGGACTGCATACGACCGAGACACACAGGGCCAACACCCGGCATCATGGTGTGGGGAGCGATCTCCTACACTGGCCGTACACCACTGGTGATCGTCGTGGGGACACTGAATAGTGCACGGTACATCCAAACCGTCATCGAACCCATCGTTCTACCATTCCTAGACAGGCAAGGGAACTTGCTGTTCCAACAGGACAATGCACGTCCGCATGTATCCCGTGCCACCCAACGTGCTCTAGAAGGTGTAAGTCAACTACCCTGGCCAGCAAGATCTCCGGATCTGTTCCCCATTGAGCATGTTTGGGACTGGATGAAGCGCTGTCTCACGCGGTCTGCACGTCCAGCACGAACGCTGGTCCAACTGAGGCGCCAGGTGGAAATGGCATGGCAAGCCGTTCCACAGGACTACATCCAGCATCTCTACGATTGTCTCCATGGGAGAATAGCAGCCTGCATTGCTGCGAAAGGTGGATATACACTGTACTAGTGCCGACATTGTGCATGCTCTGTTGCCTGTGTCTATGTGCCTGTGGTTCTGTCAGTGTGATCATGTGATGTATCTGACCCCAGGAATGTGTCAATAAAGTTTCCCCTTCCTGGGACAATGAATTCACGGTGTTCTTATTTCAATTTCCAGGAGTGTATATATATAAACACTATTTTACCTATACAGTTCTATATATATATATTTAAAAAATAAAAGTAAAACTTTATAATTAATTAATTAATTTAACAATATCAACTCAAAAATTCAATGTTTCTGTGCTAGTGTAAAAGGCATTACAGATGCGTAAATGAATATATGATCCTTTTCAAACATAGGACATCATCACCGAGCGAGGTGGCGCAGTGGTTAGACACTGGACTCGCATTCGGGAGGACGACGGTTCAATCCCGCGTCCGGCCATCCTGATTTAGGTTTTCGGTGATTTCCCAAAATCACTCCAGGTAAATGCCGGGATGGTTCCTCTGAAAGGGCACGGCCGACTTCCTTCCCCATCCTTCCCTAATCCGATGAGACCGATGACCTCGCTGTCTGGTCTGCTTCCCCAAAACAACCAACCAACCAATAGGACATCATCGTCAAATGTTACGATATATCATAGCATCTGTGATGCTCATATGTTTGTAGGCTCATTTTATGTATCAAAACATGTGGTGCGTGGTAGAAATCTTCTCAGTGACAAAGCTAAAGTGTTCAGTGAGAACAATTTACGTGTACAACAATAAGAATGCAGTGGGAATGCATTTACAGGGTGTTTCAAAAATGACCGGTATATTTGAAACGGCAATAAAAACTAAACGAGCAGCGATAGAAATACACCGTTTGTTGCAATATGCTTGGGACAACAGTACATTTTCAGGCAGACAAACTTTCGAAATTACAGTAGTTACATTTTTCAACAACAGATGGCGCTGCGGTCTGGGAAACTCTATAGTACGATATTTTCCACATATCCACCATGCGTAGCAATAATATGGCGTAGTCTCTGAATGAAATTACCCGAAACCTTTGACAACGTGTCTGGCGGAATGGCTTCACATGCAGGTGAGATGTACTGCTTCAGCTGTTCAATTGTTTCTGTATTCTGGCGGTACACCTGGTCTTTCAAGTGTCCCCACAGAAAGAAGTCACAGGGGTTCATGTCTGGCGAATAGGGAGGCCAATCCACGCCGCCTCCTGTATGTTTCAGATAGCCCAAAGCAATCACACGATCATCAAAATATTCATTCAGGAAATAAAAGACGTCGGCCGTGCGATGTGGCCGGGCACCATCTTGCATAAACCACGAGGTGTTCGGAGTGTCGTCTAAGGCAGTTTGTACCGCCACAAATTCACGAAGAATGTCTAGATAGCGTGATGCAGTAATCGTTTCGGATCTGAAAAATGGGCCAATGATTCCTTTGGAGGAAATGGCGGCCCAGACCAGTACTTTTTGAGGATGCAGGGACGATGGGACTGCAACATGGGGCTTTTCGGTTCCCCATATACGCCAGTTCTGTTTATTGACGAAGCTGTCCAGGTAAAAATAAGCTTCGTCAGTAAACCAAATGCTGCCCACATGCATATCGCCGTCATCAATCCTGTGCACTATATCGTTAGCGAATGTCTCTCGTGCAGCAATGGTAGCAGCGCTGAGGGTTGCCGCGTTTGAATTTTGTATGGATAGAGGTGTAAACTCTGGCGCATGAGACGATACATGGACGTTGGCGTCATTTGGACCGCAGCTGCAACACGGCGAATGGAAACCCGAGGCCACTGTTGGATCACTTGCTGCACTAGCTGCGCGTTGCCCTCTGTGGTTGCCGTACACGGTCGCCCTACCTTTCCAGCACGTTCATCCATCACGTTCCCAGTCCGTTGAAATTTTTCAAACAGATCCTTTATTGTATCGCTTTTCGGTCCTTTGGTTACATTAAACCTCCGTTGAAAACTTCGTCTTGTTGCAACAACACTGTGTTCCAGGCGGTGGAATTCCAACACCAGAAAAATCCTGTTCTAAGGAATAAACCATGTTGTCTACAGCACACTTGCACGTTGTGAACAGCACACGCTTACAGCAGAAAGACGACGTACAGAATTGCGCACCCACAGACTGCGTTGTCTTCTATATCTTTCACATCACTTGCAGCGCCATCTGTTGTTGAAAATTGTAACTACTGTAGTTTCGAAAGTTCGTCCGCCTGAAAATGTACTGTTGTCCCAAGCATATTGCAACAAACGGTGTATTTCTAAAGCTGCTCGTTTAGTTTTTATTGCCGTTTCAAATATACCGGTCATTTTTGAAACACCCTGTACATCTGTTGGACGAATGTTATGGAAACAAACACTCCAAACCGACATTTCATGGAAGTCCCATGCAACGAAAATCTGTAACGCAACCATCTGTGTGTGGCGTTTTTATAATTATGTATTATTTATATTTTAGGACAATTAATCTGTAAAAAACACATCACAAGTCATAAAGAATGCGTGTAAACCGTCTGAGGATGAATCACAACGATTCGAAACCGGTAACGGTACCCTCTGAATAAAGGAACTAAAAGTAAATTTGTGGCTGGTTGCTGTCCTAACACCATCAACACAGTTGCTTCCTTGCTGTAGCAGATGTTGAATTACTTCAGTGATCTATTTATCTGTTGACTGTACCTGCAAGGTCTCTCCTCACCTTTATTTGTCTTTCTGATACATTTTAATTGAGCAACCTGTGTGCTCACTGCCCTGTTTTCCTCATTTCAAATGTTTCGGCTTTATTTTCTCCTTGTTTCAATCCCACAATTGTGTGTCAAACGGGTGGCAGCGGATACACAGAAAGATAGAAAGATTATGTGTGGAGCGTGGATTACTTATGATGAATGAAGAGACAAAAAACGCGAGTAGCGACGGCGAAAAGAACGGTGGAATTAAATGAAGGCAGGCCCCTGTTATATTTCCAAGAATCCCTTCCAAGGTTAATGTGCTGCGTATTGTAATAGTTCCTTCAGTTCAAAATATGGAAAGCAGGTCACTTACGTAGGTATTAGGATAAAACAATTAATACCAACACTAGAACGCAAAATAATCTAATCGGATAGCTGTTGGTTATGTTTCAATACTGAATAGCGTGAAAAACTTTGAACGGTTACTTTGCAGACATCATGCAAGTTGAAGTGTACTAACAGGTTTCAATGTTGGTTCTTTTATTTCACACCGTCTAAGGTCACGTCTAGACAGCAGTGAAGGGAATGTGACTGCACATTCTGGCGGACATGGTACTGTAGAACTGAACAACCTGCGTGAGACTGTAGGTCACGATGACGAGGCGTCAACGCTTTGTCTCTCAGGCACGATAGAGTGCTGTCGTGATATAACACGGCATAAGCAGAGGTGAACCGTACACCCAGTCTACCTTCAAAGGAGGCCGATAGTTTAGGAGCCACCGAATACTTATGCACGGACTGCTTCCATGAAGCGGCTTCCTCAGAGTCACGGATCAACACCACATAAAGTTAAGGAAGGCTCCTCGGTGTCAAATACGCAGCATCTATGTCCCACATGTACGTCTATTATGGCGAAAAAGTCTCAGATGTGATGGTACTGTGTTTGACGTCAAGGAACCTTCCTTAAACATGATGCCGTATTAATACATGACTTGATTGCTTTATCGAAACTAATTTTCTGCGAATAAATATTCATTACTACAGATTTCGGTGTTCTCGTGTGCTTTCAATGCGCTGAAGCCGTGCAGCACTGCCCACACAAAATATTCTAGAGATTTAAATATTGGTCATGAGTCTGGACGTGTACGATCAATACAAAATAGAGAAGACACAAAGAAGAGCTGCGCCTTCCGTAGCGCGTTCGTCTAGCAAACGCGAATAGTCACGCAGATGCCCGTCCAACTCCAATGGCAGACGCTACAGGAGAGGTACTGTACATCACGCTTTTATAATTATAACCAATACATTTCTGTGACCTACATTCATAATGCGAAAACCCGTGCACATCAGATTAGGGAAACTCGAACTCACCCAGGAGATTAGCAACACACTTTCTTGCCGCCTACCATTCGCGACTGGAACAGCGGGTGGGAGAAGCGACGCTGGTACCCTCTACCACTATGTCTGGCTAGAGCTGGAATTTATCACAGTTTAGTTTCAGCAGCTGTCAGTGTAACAAACATACCACTAATCTGTACAGACGAAAGAACCAAAAAGAAGATGCTAAGTAGATATCACCACGACATCAAATTCCCATTTGGTAATGTGACTGTATTTGTTACTCGCAGCTGCGCTCACTTGTTAGTAGTTTCGTTGTGGCGAGTAAGTGATCTACTATAGGTGTAATAACATCAGCTGCCCTCACATGTCTCCCAGCAAGGGTAAGCATTGCTCATGATGGGCACCCTTCTCTCCCCCTCCCCACCTGCAGCGTCGTTGCCATGCAGTGCTTACAGGAGAACATCAGCAGTTTGAAGAAATAAAGCCTATATGGTGTGCCTCAGTCTAAGATCTAGTTACATGTGCAAACCCCACGAAAATCCGTCTAGTATTTTTAGTGATCAGTCTTGTCCAACAGACACGACAAAAAAAAAAATGCGTGTGAAATCTTATGGGACTTGACTGCTAAGGTCATCAGTCCCTAAGCTTACACACTACTTAACCTAAATTATCCTAAGGACAAACACACACACCCATGCCAGAGGGAGGACTCGAACCTCCGCCGGGATAAGCCGCACAGTTTATGACTGCAGCGCCTGAGACCGCTCGGCTAATCCCGCGCGGCACACAGACACGACAGTTTTACAGATTTATTATTAGTATTGATGGATACGATATATAGTTCTCGAAAATGCCACTTTCTTCTTCATGTGTACCAACACACACACACACACACACACACACACACACACACACACACACACAGAGTGGCTCTTACCTGGAACGCAACCACAAAGTGCATTACAGTTACCGCAGATGTCTTCATTGTGCCAAAAGACCACTTGCAGTATGCCTTACATCGTGTGACTGCTTAAACATGGGAGCTAGCCACCCCCTCCAAGCGAGCCACTGAGTAAACTTATGGCTAATCTGGCTGTGGAATGAGATCGGTATAAAATTAAACTTGTAATTTCTTCACTTATGTTATTGCAAAAGCCACTGCATTTCTCACTTCCAGGGGAAATTAAATTATCCCATTGAAAAAAATCTGTAGTCACTTGTACATCGTGGTAGGTTAGGAAGTTTCGCATATTGACGATGTTGCAGACTACCTTCCTCTTTGTGTGCTATCGTTTGACGAAAATTTGTTTCGATATCTCGAGGTGTTTCAGATACAAGAGACGTTATGAATATTTCTTTCTCGCATCATTTTTTCTGTGCATGAGCGAAATTTTTTCGTGACTGTAAACAGATACAGATCTTATTTAAATTTGAAAGAAAAATTTAGTAGGTTACCTACATTTTCTACACAATAGTGTTTGGTCTAACATGCATCACTTGTTGTAAATCATAACGACCTCCGTTTTACTTTGCAAACTAATCCCGCGCGGCGTGCAGTCAGTTACTTAATTTCGTAATATCACAATAGCTATGGCCAGTAATGGAGTAATATGACCGCTAACCCATCAAGGAAATGAGAGACAGTTCGTCGTGAAGCTTAAAGATGAGACTGAGATTTAAGAGAATTTTTTTTTTAACGATCTCGTAACAGAAAGATTGCATGACGGGCGTATGACACTGTTTTGTCTCACAGGTTAGGCAGCGTCCTCTGTAAGACTTCGCCTTCCATGCTACGACGTCAGATGCCAACGGGATCGTGACTGGCCAGTGCAGGTAGCATTCAGACAACTCTAGAAGGAAATCAGCACCACGGCCATCACGGAGAACATACGAAATTCATCGCAGCGAAGCAGGCTAACTTGGGGGATGTCATGCGATCCAGGAAGTAAGCTTACAGCAAATCACACACCATATCAGACGGGCTATAATTCGTGGCTTGACACACGGTTTTCATCTGTCAACGATAAGTACAGTATATATCATGGCAATATTGAACGAAGTGTATCTCTACCCCCCTGCAAATTTTATTGGTTTGCAGTCTCTTCGCTACATGTGCGAAGGCGGGCCGTTCATCCATCGCGATCGTCTATTTTGGTACTCCAGCAAAGACCGCTACTGCAATACGGGATTATAGCGCTGTGTAACGTCGCGATGTGCTCCAGGCCCAGACCTGTCTGTGCCGCAGCAAGTCGTCTACAGGGGTCGGCGGGTGGGCTCCCACTTGTTGACGCTCGCTGTCAGTTTGTCGGCCCTGGTGTCGGTAATTCCCCTGGGAAAGCTAGACGCAAATGGCTGGCTTCCGGCTGGTCGCGTCCCGCAATTGGAGCCAATGAGGATGAACCTTCCCCACACGGGCCAACGTTCTGGCGCACATCCGGCGCGAATAAACAGCGCCGACGCCCCACAAACCACACCACTCCGTTGGCAACCACTTGCCTTGCTCGCTGGGCCACGCCAATGCCAAGACGCTTACGTCACACCGAGCGAGAGAGTGCAGTAGTTGGGAGAAGCGAGGTAGAAGTTCGCTTCTTGAAGATAAATTTAGGCTTACTTCAACCACTAGAAGCGAATGCTGGGATGGCACCTCGCTCCTGACAAATTTCTTGTTCAATCTTTTTCAAAGAAAGGTCGCACGCACGAATTTTATCGACGTGATAAACTGTAGTTTTCCACCCTTTTTGGTTCGATGAAACAATATCCTAAATTTATGAAGAGCATGCATTACTGAACGTAAAATTTTCTGGTTTGATAGGCTGTCATGAAGCGGCCCAACAAACTGGAAGAGCTTACCGTCAGTGTCAACGGCCACGAAAGCATGCACGCTTACGCAGTATGCATTACTGGTTTCCACTACTCATTGCAGTTAGAACGATTAATTTGGAGTGTAATGATATCACACTTCGCTTCATTAAAGGCATACACTCGTGGAAACTATTTTTTGCCTTATTCTTAAGTAGTACAAGAATGCTACGGTCTTCAGTCCGAAGACTGATTTGATGCCTATGCAAGCCCTATCTGACAATGTTACAGTGTCATCGCCAAACATCAGTTTGTTGTTTCTTCTCACAGAGATATAATTTTTTTTCCGTCAGCAGCTCGTGATTTTGTGATTAGCGTTGCTGATTCTCGATCATGAAGGCCCAGGTTCCATTTCTGGGCGTGTCGGGGATTTAGCAGCTAGTGGGCTTGTGGTCAGCGTTGCTGACTATCGATCATGGGGCGCCGTGTTGGATTCCTTCCCAGCTGCGTCGGGGATTTTCCCCTCTTGGGAATCTGTGTGTGTGTGTGTGTGTGTGTGTGTGTGTGTGTGTGTGTGTGTGTGTGTGTGTGTGCATTGTCCTCATCGTTTTATCATCAACGCGCAAGTCACCGAAGAGGCGTCAAGTAAAGAGACTTGTATCAGGCGGCCGGAATTCCCGGAAGGAGTCTCCCGCCCAAAAATACCACTAGCACATTCACCTCTGTTCCCTTTCAAATTCCTCCTCGGTTCGATCAATGTGCTGATTGAATAACTAGAAGGTGGGGAGGGAGGGGGTGCTGCATGTCCTCCATTCTTATAAATTGGTCTTGTTTCTGTGTAAGTGGCAGATACCCTTCCTCTCTTTGTATTTTACCCTGCTACTTTTAGAATTCGAGGAGTTATCCCAGTGATTAATTTTAAAAGATTTCTCTGGAAGAATGTATTTTGGAAGAAACATTGAATCGCGCACCCACAAGAAGTTCATGGTAATGCGAACTAGAACGAATTTGTTAGAAACTGCGACCAATTTGAATATACTGCAGGGGCAAACAAATAACTTTCTTCACATACGCGGGTGTCCCAGGAGGAATGGTGAATATTCAGGGATATGACGAGAACGGTCATTCGAAGCAAAAATAGTCTAGGAAACATGGGCTCTAAAATGCATACCTTATGAGCTATGAGCACTTCACTAGAAGAGATGCGTTTCACAGTAGCGGTGATGATCAAGTGCTCATAGCTCTTGATGTATTATGAGCTTTGGGGTCCATGTTCACTCAAATTTTTTTTTCCTGTTTTCGTCCATACTACCACCTCTCAAAATACAGAAAGCAAAGAGCTTGCAGAGGAAGGGATTTGTTTCACAATATCGAAGATGAAGATTTCTCACAGATCTTAAAACGTGCATTTTAGAGAGCATGTTTACTAGACTTTTTTGCTACGAATGATCATTCGTCTCACGCACCTGAATATTGAGCATTCCTCATAGAAGCCCTGTGTAAATCAAGTGGCTATAATAACAATAGATAATACGGAAATACAGTTTGTACATGCACTGTGGTCAGGCGGAGACGTATTTGCTGTCATACATGGCTTACTAGAAACACAGTGAAGAGAGCTAAGAGAAACTCTGGAACAGAAGGGCAAGTAAAATTGCAGTAAAGTTAACATTCGAGGAGGACTTCATCTTCCGGACTGGAAGCATTTAAAACTCGGGATGTATTTATTGAAATGGAAACGAACTATCATAAAGTTTTATGAATGGATTAAAAGAAGAACCATCATAAAAACGGCAGCAGAAACGACATTTAGGAGGAGGAGGAGGAGGAGGAGGAGATTAGTGTCTAACGTTCAGTCGACAACGAGGTCATTAGAGACGGAACACAAGCTCGGATTAGGGAAGGATAATGAAGAAACAGTAGGGGGAAGACGAAGAGCGAAAATAAAGATAAATATTACGAAATCTGGCGTAGACAAAAATCTTACCAGATCAACAGAAAAAAGTTTAGCGGTCATGGAACAC
This sequence comes from Schistocerca americana, assembly GCF_021461395.2. Lineage (NCBI taxonomy): Eukaryota > Metazoa > Arthropoda > Insecta > Orthoptera > Acrididae > Schistocerca > Schistocerca americana. The sequence goes on from NC_060121.1 coordinate 607,725,694, forward strand.
ACAACGAAAACGGAGAAGGAAATGGGCCACACTCTCTCAAAGGAACCATCCCATTATTCGCCTTATGCTATTTAGGGAAATCACGGAAAACCTAAATCTGGGTGGCTGGAAGCGGGTTTGAACCGCCGTCCTTCCGTCCGTTCTCCCGCTCCTCCGACATTTAGGTGCTGACATTCAGACTTCAAATCACAAAGTCCTGTTAAAGGAAAAATGAACCTACGCCGTTTTCGTTGTGTGTTCCATGACCGCTGAACTTTTTTCTGTTGATCTGGTAACATTTTTGTCTACGCCAGATTTCGTAATATTTATCTTTATTTTCGCTCTTCGTCTTCCCCCTACTGTTTCTTCATTATCTTTTGTACTATGAACTAGACAATATTGCTGATCATAACTATTTGTTAATATTTAGGTGATCAGCTTCTGGTCGTGGTGTTCAGTGTGGTCTGTGAAGACGGTTCTCTCTTATATCGTGTTGTATTCTTGGTACAGATCTTCATATGACCTGGTTACATTGAGATGCGGTTCTGATGCCTACTGTGGAACGACCTTGGTGACGCAGTAGTTAAGGGGCTGGCCTCGTACCCGGTTACCCTGGGTTCTGTTACCGGTGTTCTCCGTAGCTCATAAGGAATACTTTCTTCGGCCATCCAACTTGGTAGTTCTCTGCCGCGACATTTACTTACCTTTAAACTCTAACCTATATTCTTTCCTTCAGTTTTGCCGAATGATCTGATTCTGGTTATGGTCAACAGGTAATGTGAGAAAAGCCACGAGTAAGCTTAGAAGGATGAGAGTAGCCAAAAGGACAAGTTTTCTATCTTGGTGAACAAAGATTGAGTTCAGAATTAAGTAAGTGTACCACGTGAGTCTTATTTTATCGATGAGTTGTTTATCTTTTACCCTAGATTTTTTAGTGTCGCTTTGCAACACCGTGAACTCGAACACATGGGATCTGTCTTCATGCGCTGCAGTGAAATGTGGTGAACCCGTAATAATTGCACCATTGACACAAGCTACTTCGTCACTTGACCGAAAGGGGTGTAGCCGTTTGTAACCCAGCGTGACATTTCGTAACGACTGACTCAATGTATTTCGTCGACAGCTTGCGTGCCTGCAGTAGTGTGATCAGTGTTATCAGGAGTGCTGTTATGTTTCACGAACTACGGACCAGCGTTTCGTTAACGTCTTCTGAGTAGTGGAACGAATCATCACGTCGATAACACGTCATGTCTTCTACGCCGATACAGCGCTGTAAATCCATAGAATTCCGTTTGTTTCACGGTGCTACCACCGTAGACATTCTTAATCACTCTATCGTTTATTAAGAACTAATGTCAAAGGAAATCTGGAATGTCATGGTACTTGCGTGTCTTAAATGAAACATAATATCAGCAATAAATTGCGAAAACGCAATAGAAATGGAAGCAACAAAGAAGAGTCATAGGGTGTTCATTGTATCTATAATTGATAGTGAACTGTGTTTTAAATTGACACTGATGTGTAACCATTCGCTTTTTGAGTTTGGTGTGATTTATTTTAACACTAGCCGAATACCTCGCTTTGCCGCGGTATGCAAATCTCCTCCTCCAGCCTCTCTCTGTCCATCTCCTCCCTCCTCCCCTATCTGTCTCCATCTCCTCCTCCTTCCTCCTCTCTCTGTCTATTTTCTCCCTCCATCTCTGTACGTTATTACCCTCATCCAAATAATAGGGTGCTGGCCTTTACCTTCATAGTATTTCTTTCCAGACAGTAAGTACAGTGTGCACCAAGTTTGAATGAAATCGATTCAGGGGTTTAGGAAAAGATCTTTATCCGCGACTTTGCCAGCACACGATCATGTCAGATACATTACGTATATAACTCAGCACGTCGCTCTTCACGGTATAAAATGTACAGATGTAAATGTAAGTTCCGGAGTAGCTCAAGGAAAATAATAGAACCGTTACTGTTTACAATGTATATAAATGATCTACTAAAAAGCGTCGGAATCTTTTAAAGATTGATTGCAGAAGATGCGGTTGCCTATAAGAAAGCAGCAACGTCAGAAGCAGCATCGATTTGCAGAATGACCTGCGAATTTTTGATCAACGGTGCAGGCTGTCAGTTGCCCCTGAACGTAAAGAAATGTAACATATCGCGCATACTTAGATTAAGAAATCCACCACTGTTCAGCTACACTACTGATGACAGACTGCTGGTAACAAGTGTCTACCGTAAAATATCTAGAAATAACCATCCAGGAAGTGGAATGACCACACAAAACAAATGGTAGGAAAATATGATGTCAGACTGAGATTCAAAGGAAGGATCTTAGGGAAGTGGAACTCATCCGTGGAAGACGTGAATTACAAGACGCTTGTTCGACCGATTCTTGAGCATTCTTCATAAGTCCGGGACCCTTAACAGGTATGAATCTTAATAGAGATAGAGGAGATCCAACAAAGAGCGGTGTGCTTCGTCACGGGATCGTTTAGTTGTCGCGAGAGCGTTATAGAGATTTTCGACAGACTCCAGTGGCAGACAATACAACAGAAGCGTTGTGCATCGCGGAGAGGTTTACTGTTGAAATTCCGAGACAGCACTTTCCGGGAAGAGTTGGGCAACATATTACTTCCCCCCACATACATCTCGCGAAATGACAACGACGAGAACATTAGAGAAATTAGAGGTAATAGAGGCGCTTACCGACAATCTTTCTTCGGACACGCCTTTCGCGAGTGGAACAGGGAAGGGGATCAGTTAGTTGTAGCAAGAGTACCCTCCGCCACACACCGTTGGCTGTCTTGCGGAGTATGACGTAGATGTAGATTCACCAGACGGCAGTTCGAACACACACCGTTAGATGACTTGCGGAATATGATGTACGTTTAACGAATTTCACACATATTTGTACGCATATTCAACCTACATCTGTAGTGAATTTCACCTTGAAGTTTCTTCTTGACGCAGCTTAATGTTTACGATGTCATATCTCCTAAGCTATGTGTCGTACAATGATATGTTTTTGCAGGTAAATTCAGTGGTAATGTGAATATTGCTTGTAAAATGGGTCGCGAGTAGAGTTATTAGTAAAGAAGTAATAAATTAAAACGTTAGACCTGATACGGCAGTTTTACTGAAGGAACAGCAAAAATGTAGTAAGCCATAAACTTTTCTTCCTTTCCTCTTTTGTGGGGGTGTGAGCGAGGAAAAAATCTCGTAAGGGTTTGAAATTATGTGTACAGCAAGTTGCAAGTCACTAAGTCCTCTCATTCTCAAATAGTGGATGAACACAGTCTGGCTGCTGGTGCATTGTGGCCTACATTCTTTTTTCCCCTCATCCCCACACCACCTTGGGTGGGTTTTACCCCCAAAGTGGTTCTTTTCCAGACATTAAGTGATGCGTGAACCAAGTGATGTGAAAATCGAATCAATGGTTTAGGAGGAGATGCGGAACATACATACATACATTTTTATAATATGTATGAATTAACTAGTTTACGATGCACTGCTGGCAGGCCATCAGATGGACGCAGTTACTGTAAAACCAAATGTAATATATATATAGTGTGTGTGTGAAGATAAGAAAAGGGAGAAGCAGAGTCCCGATGCCGGCGCATAGCCTACTCCACTTGGACAGCAGGAAAGGGACCGCCGAGTTTGACATTTGCATCTGACAGGCGGACCATCATAAAGTACCACATACTCTCACACTGACACAAAGTAGCGGCGTTTGTAATGTAACGCTAAATATGAGTGCCGAGTCTGGCTACTAGGGACTAGAGGCCACACCTCTGCTTCCCTTGCCAATCAAATACAGCCACTATCAGGATTCTAAGCGGCTACCTCCAAATCAAGCACCACCGTATTTGCGTACGTTAGCGACCTCGTGTGCGGGGGGATGTACCAGAGATGGAAACCTTTTCTCAACAAAATCTCCATCTTTCTCTAATTTTACCGCCACAGTTATTACACGACATTTATATTGGATGAGAATTGTTTTCACAGATATTGGGTTACGATGCACAGCGCCTTTCTTCTACTATCTTTCATTGGGAGTTTCCATAAAACGAAGTTATGGATTAACGCCCCGATGAGAGCTGGGCCTATATACAGGATGGTAGGTATGTAAGTGCAGATATTTCAGTTGGTGACTGAGGACAGAATGCCGAACAACATTACATTAATATTTACTTCAATGCGTACTTATAATTATAGCGATTACGATTACTATGTTCTTAGGTTGGTTAATATCTCCAAGTACATGCGGTACAAGTGAGTCTTTGTTGTTTATTTTTCTCTCTGCAGCAAGTCAAATGGCTTGCGCAGAAAGTCAGATTTTGAAGGGCGTACACGTGGACACGAAAAGGATGGTCTATACTGATAGGCATAGTCTATTGCGCGGCGCAGTTACGTCCGTGCAGAAAACATCAGGTGGTCAATTTTGTGATGAGTTTGTGGTAAGACTGTTAAATGCAGAGAGAAAAAAAAACTACTAACTGACTGAGGTGGTACATATTATGATAACGATTATCAAAATATCTGCACCAGTACCAGTAAGACCCTGTAGGTGAGGTAGCTGAGAATTGCATCAATTGATAAATGAGATCACACATTTTATACTGTGGAACCAATGGACAAGACAGGGTGAGTTTTCATTCTGAGCCGAGGTTCAACAGCAAAACTACTGTGACGGATACTTTTTTCAGGATCCTAAAATTACTCGCATTTCGAAAATTAATTAGAATTGTATATAAATTCAAGTGGATGGGTTCTTAAAGATAAATAAATACGAACAGAAGCAAATTTATATCCGGAAAGAAAAGGATAGAGTTTTTATCGTACTTATTTAGAGCTGGCCTGACCCCTGTTAGATGTATGCATGTGTACACACGAGGAAGAAGATTTAGTCATAGAAAACGAAAATGACGAACATAGTAAAATTTCCGGTAAATACGTGCACAATGTACAAAAACTGTGGAATTCACGTCTAAAAACAAGAGATCTAATAATGAAGCAGGGGAGGAAAACTACCCACTCTTGGACTTAATGTTCTTAAAGTGTGACAGGAGGCACTGTTTTCATTAAAGCAAACTCTGACATTCCCGCAGCATGCACATAGCCTTCTTGTCCGGCTCATGTGATTTTCAAAATACTCGTCGGCACTGTGTTCATTGTTCACTGTGGTTCGCAGGAACATTTACACGCTCTTTTTCAGCTATTCCAGATGTATCTAATAGTACCATTTACATAGCGTATTGTGTCTCTAGTCGTGAACAAGAAAGAAGACTGCTGCCTCGTGCTTCGTTCTGCGCAGAGTGAGACGGAGAATATTTGGCGACTTCGCCAAAGTTTCTCTGTCTGTCTCCCACATCACACGATCCACCTCTCTCCTGTGTCACATGGCAACGCAAAGGTATCCTCCACGCGTTGGTAGTTTTTCCGCGTCTGATACCCTTTCGAAAAATTTAGATAGTCGGAAAAATATGGTTTTCGCTGTTAAAGATATACTTGTACTTTTCACCCAGGCCGAAACACTACAATGAACAAGTAGCCTCACCATTATTATGTTTTTTACAATGTTAGCAGGTTCTTTACGTCTCAATTTCCTGATAATTTCCTACCTTCTTAATGTTGCTGCACGTATGTGCTGCCGTCCAACACATCTTTCAGGATCTGAAATCTCTTCCTCTCTCGTCTCCTGTCCCCTTCCAAATACCGCTCTAACTTGTTCTTATAAGCTCCTCCTTCTTTCTTAATACACGTCTAGCTTATTTCCCTTCTTTTTATTACATTCTAAAATGGCTGTAAATTCAGGAACTATACGACAGTAAACTTCTAGATGTTGAAAGAAATCAACCAACCAGTTGCAAATAAAAATTTATTGGAATCCATGATCTTGGTTTCGACTGTTTTGAAGCTGTCTTCTTCAGAGGGTGTAATGGACCTTGTTAAATCACATTCTAATAAAAGAACATTGAATAAAGCCAAAGGGCTCTTGTCCTACGAGCTATTAATTTTAAGAACCCAAATAATCACAGGCCATGACTTAAGACTGTACTGACATAGATTTTAGGTGGAAGATTAAATGTCAAGTGTAGTGGCTCATTGACATAAGGCTTTTCACACCTGAAATCCTATGTTGCTGCAGTCTTAAGTCATCACTTGTAATTATTTGGGTTCTTAAGATGAATGTCTCCTACGACGGGAGGTATTTGGGTTTATTCATTGTGTTTTATCAGCTATTGACGCAGGAAGGTCTATTACAGCTTTTGAGGAAGAAAATTTTAAAAATGTCGAAACATAGGTCAAGGGTTCCAGTGAATCATTATTGGCAAGTGATTGACTTTTTTTTTTTTTTTTTTTTTTTCAGCCTCTCAGAGTTTACTACGTTCGCTCTTCCTCCCCCTCCCCCCTCAGTTCCTCCTCATTTTTCACCTTATTTATCCAAATTATTCTTTCCATGCTCCGTCATGTCCAGATGTCGAAAACCTCCATCCATGCCGGCCGCGGTGGTCTAGCGGTTCTAGGCGCTCAGTCCGGGACCGCGGGACTGCTACGGTCGCAGTTTCGAATCCTGCCTCGGGCATGGATGTGTGTGATCTCCTTAGGTTAGTTAGGTTTAATTAGTTCTAAGTTCTAGGCGACTGATGACCTCAGAAGTCGCATAGTGCTCAGAGCCAGCCTCCATCCATGCTCTATCTTTCTCCGTCATTGTTCCTGTTTCACCACCACGCAGGAGGACACTCCTTACAAAATATTATTACGATTACGATTTGCGAATAAGCCCATTAGGAGTACGCTAGGTACTTAGTTAGGCATTTGTCTCCCATATTTCTGTCATACTCTTCCTGTTTACTTGCTTTCTCACTTCAGAACATATTGTTCATGTCATCTTCTTTGTTTTTTCCCCTTTGGTTAACTTGCAATTTTGTAATTGAAGATTTCGCTGTTTTGGACATCTTCTGGTGTAAATCTTGCCAATTTCAGGTCGGTTTTGATCTCGCCAATTCGTTTCGTCGTGTCCGTTTTGGATTTACTCTTGTTGTCAAGAAACATTTTATTAGTTCCTTTGAATTTTTTCCCTTATTGACGCAGAAAACTTTCCTGTTCTTACAAAATGCCTCTTTTGCCACGGATATCATGGTTTTAAATGTCAGAGCCGCTCTTCCAGTTGCTTTCTGTCCTACTCCCTAGATATTTAAAGCTTGGTACAAGCTCTAATATTTCTCAACTGAACATTATCTTTGCCCTTTAATTTCCTCCTAGGACAATTTTTTTGTTTTCTGTGTAGTGCTTTGATTCTGCAACTTTTTCCATCTTGACTAAATCTTCTAAACGCGTCCCGAAAGGCACTTTATACACACAGGGGGCAAGCACGCTACTAGCTAAAGCGGCGCTGGTCCCACTACTGCTTCATTCTGTGCATTGTCTCATCACCAGCATCGTTACGTGTAGTACAATAATTTGACGATTTTATTATATATATTTATTGCTGTTACAACTGACACTGAAGGTATGGTACTAACAAGAGGAACTCCCCATCGCAACAGCCTCGGATTTAGCGGTAAGATGGCCAAGTGGGTAGCCCTTTAAAAGCTGAACACAGATCAAGAATGAAAACAGAGGAAGGTGTACTGAACTGTAAACAGAAGCATAATAGAAACAGCGAACAGTCCAAATTTAACGAGCGCAATATTGAGCGAAGTTGTCACATACGCTGCAACAAATGAACCCAACAGTTTCACAATCACATCGTTTCTCTCTTGTCTGTCAAAACACATGTTTCAAAGGTTTCTGAAGTTGCGCTTCGTTTCGAAAGTTTTGACTCTTGAATTCCTTTGCTATAACATAGTTCACACCCGTGTATTTGTTGTTTTCATTTCTGTGAGACGTCTATGTGGTACCTCGCCTACTCTCACTATTCATCGCGTTTACTTGCGACGGTAACGTATTCTTAACACATGACTCATTCTCTGTAACCAATGTATAGCATGACTACTGCCAAGACTACAGAAAGACAACAAACATTTCAATGACCGGGCGGACAGTTCATAATGTTGTAAAAAAAATAAGTAAATAATTGGAACGAGGGAGCTTCAAGACGGCTCGTTCGCTTTACAGTCCAACACCGTAACCACTTAACCACGACGCCGTTGATCGTTCAGGCTGCTCTATATTGCACTTCTCGTCCTTGGCCGTTCACTATTTCTATTTTGCTTCTTTTTTCACAGTTCAGTACACCTTCTTCCTGTTTTCATGCTTGATCTGTGTTCAGTTTCTAACGGGCTGTACGCTGGGTCCTCTTACCACTAAATCTGAGGGGAGGGGGGGGGGGGTCGTCGCTTGGAAGCATCTACAGTTAAAATCTGTAGCCTTATTAGCAGAAACATCAGGAAATAAAGAAAGCAAGAAGAGTGAAGTAGAAATGAAAGAGAAACTCACCAGCACAGAACCATCTGTCCCTATCCTGGGAACAATGGAAACCATCAATATTGGAATTGCTCAAAATTGTTGATCACACGGTTGTCTACCATTATGTTTATCCCTGTACTTAACTACTGCCAAATGACTCCGCGTGGCTCGGCAGAACGAGTCATCGTCTCTACCCGATCTTAGGATACCCGATGAGGTTTCCTCCTTATTGTTTCGTTGTTACTTTCTCGAGGTGATTCTACTGCTATTGCTGTTCTTCTTGTACGCATACGCTCATCAGTTTTGGAAATTTGTGGTAAGGTCTTATGGGACAAAACTGCTCAGGTCATCGGTCTCTAAGCTTACGCACTAATTAATCTAACATATACTAACTTGAGGACGACACACACACACACACACACACACACACACACACACACACACGAGGGAGGATGGGGGAAGCCGCGCGCCCTACGCTCCTCAGTTCTTTGACATTGCTGAATGCTTCAGTATCGATATCCCTGTGTTCCCTGTCGTCCTATGAGTATTCTATTGGCAAGAGAATTGAGTAACTTCCACACTGCAATATCATGACCATTTCTGTTCAAATTCAAAATTCCCCGCCTTTTCAGGCTTTCTTTTGGGTTCGTGCATAAGTTAATAGCGTTTTTCCATAAGGTTGATTAAAACAACAGTTAGACATATCAGAGACTTTAGTCATCGATAATACATTCTCCTTCTCTATTTAAGACCGTCCGCCAATGCAGGGTAACTCTTCGATTCCACGACTGTAGAAATCACGTGGTTTTGAGGCGAAGAACTCGTCAAGCCTCGCTCGGAACGCATTTTCATCCGGAAAGGAAGCTGTTAGAATATTGTTCGATAGAGAGCGGAAAAGGTGAAAATGTGAGGGCGCAAGGTCAGGTGAGTAATGTAGGTGAGGAATGACTTCCCAACCCGCCATATGTACAGTGTTTTCTGTCAGTCTAGCAGAATGCCGTCGGACATTATCGTGGAGCAGCGTCAGTCCACGCAGTGTTTCTGATCGTTTTTCTTAGACTGCGTCTGCAAGACGTCTCAGTTGTTGACAAATGTCAGCAGTGACACCATCGCTGTCCCATCACGTGCATAACATTATCTTTGTGCGTGGAATTGCTACTTTGTTTGTGTTCAACCACTCCTTTCTTTTCCTTCCGTTAGCATAAAGATACTATCAGTAACGATATAGGATATGAATAGTTTGTGTTTTTTCACGAGCTGTTCGATGACGAGCAAGCATATAAGACGACCTGCTGATTTTTGTGATCTAGGCTTAGAGCATACGGTTCTCGTACATCCGATGTTTGAACGTTCCCCATTGCATGCAATTGTCACAAGACGGTGGAACGATCACAGTTCATCGGATTTGTCACTTCTAGAGTACACTGACGTGGATCACTTTAGATTAATGCGTTTAAACTATCTTCATCAAAAGTCGAAGGTCTTCCTGAATGTGGAGAGTCACTAATGCCGAAACGATCCTCCTTATAACGAGAACTCCATTTTCTTGCCCTCCGCTGCTGTCCCCCCTCTGTTGAACTCAAACAGAAGAATATTTCGGAAATGTTCCGATTCCTCCTCTTGACATTCCATTTTCTAGCGTCAATAGCTCCACTCACTCTCTCCAGATGACTAAATGACAGAAAGTAAAATCAAATAGCAATAGTGAACTACAAATAAAAAAATTGCAGGTGATAATTAAACCCATACAGCCGGAATACCAACACGCAAAAGAAAAACGCTAACAAGATATGTACCATCCTAATATTTTATGTAAATTACATTGAAGCACCACATATTCATGCATCCCTCTTTCTCCGCAACTGCAGAGGGCTGTTGCCCCTATCACGATTCTATGTACTTAGACAGTGTAAAGACCATGTCTGCTGTTGAAGTACAACATTCTCTTAATTGGGTCAACCAGACGGTCTTTCTTTGCCATCTGGTAAAAGTGAAAGACATGACTACCAGTGATCCTGCCATTCATCTGGTCTAACTTGATAACGACTACCTTGATGAATGTGCATAATGACGTTAATTATTTCTTGTAATTGCAACTGCCATACCATCTCTCGTATGCAACATACAAGACGTTGTGCATTGCAGGATGGGCTAGTTGAAGCAAGTTTCCATCGTAATACCTGACGCATCGCAAAGGCGGCTTGCGCAGAGCTGAACAGGAAGTGTGAGCGCAAGAAACCGAGAAAGCTCGTCCGGAAAGCGTGAAGAAACGTGTTGCTTTGTGATAGCACATCTCCTCATGAATAACGCAACGTGCTCATTGCCTTTCGAAATTAGTCATTTGGTCTGGCACAGATTGGTTCAAATGGTTCAAATGGCTCTGAGCACTATGGGACGCAACTGCTGAGGTCATTAGTCCCCTAGAACTTAGAACTAGTTAAACCTAACTAACCTAAGGACATCACAAACATCCATGCCCGAGGGAGGATTCGAACCTGCGACCGTAGCGGTCTCGCGGTTCCAGACTGCAGCGCCTTTAACCGCACGGCCACTTCGGCCGGCGGCACAGATTCATGCCCTTCATGCGGAACTGTCCAGATAATGATGTAAGCGGCCGAGGTTAAGAATCTTGCTGTTCACGTTATTCAGAAAAAGGGCAATTAAGTCACTTGCCTGTCGGGAAGTAAAGATGACAATGTCTACCTTATATCACAGTAAATTCACCAGAGTAAATTGAACTAGAAATTAGTCCCTTTTATTTATTCATTTATTTAAAATTTTTGTCATTTTTTAAACTGGTTTCACGCGACCAGCTGTGACTTGTTATCTTGTGCAATTCTCTTCAACTTACACCTGACTTCAACTATTTGATAACGTATTCGAATCTCTGTCTTTCACTACAGTTTTCGCAGTCTACTCCATCTATTACCATGGATAAATTATTCCTTGATGCTGTAAGACATTGAACAGCTTGTTTTGTTGTAGGGAACTTGTGTGCGCGCACTAATGTGAGTAGACCATGTGCAATGCTCTTACCGTAGCTTTCACATAACACTCAAGGGTACGGTGTATCGAAGCAGGACGCACGAAGGCAATGTTTGTTCCTTTGACTAAATAATAAGTAAGTTATTCTTGTAGTGAGTCACTGCGCACAAGGAAAACGCTGACACAGTGAAATAAACCATTTCGGAATATAAACGTAGAAATTGCAGGAGAGGCTGAAGGATCTTGAAATCTGAGTCAGTTTTGAGATTAGCATTATTTATTTGGTCTAATGATCGACATGAATCACAATGATATTAACAGACGGAAAATTCCTATATAGCTAAAATTAAGTTACAAAATGTCGCCAACACAGTGAGAGATGCCGAGTAACTGTGGAAGACTGTCTGGAGCTAATATACTAGACGTGACTATCTGGGCATCTTGCGTAAGCGAGGAGAACATTATAACAAGTAGCCATAATTATAATCAAAATGATCAACAGAAGTTGAGTAGGAAAGTAATGAACTGCAGAGAACATTGATCGCGCCCACAACCGCTCTGCTTACATCCTTCTAAACAGCTAGTGAGCACCGACCAGCACTGAACAGTGGCCGCAGATAATGTCGTCACCTTGACGGCCTAGAGCAGATATTTCTTCCTCAGATTAAGGCCAATAATTGATACTAATAGACTTCTTTTGGCCTGGAATGGTCTCTCTGCCTTTCCTAGTCTGCTTTTTATCTAATCACGACTGTGACCATTATGCGTTATTTTCCATCCAGGACAACAGAACTCATTCACTTCGTGTTCCACCTGGCATGCAGTTTTGATGGTTACATCGTTGCGAACAAAATGGTAGACATAGAAATAGATGACAGAGGTATAGAAAGACAACTAAAATCGCTGAAAAGAGGAAAGGCCGCTGGATCTGATGGGATACCAGTTCGATTTTACACAGAGTACGCGAAGGAACTTGCCCCCCTTCTTGCAGCGGTGTACCGTAGGTCTCTAGCAGAGCGTAGCGTTCCAAAGGATTGGAAAAGGCAACAGGTCATCCCCGTCATCAAGAAGGGACGTCGAACAGATGTGCAGAACTATAGACCTATATCTCTAACGTCGATCAGTTGTAGAATTTTGGAACAAGTATTATGTTCGAGTATAATGACTTTTCTGGAGACTAGAAATCTACTCTGTAGGAATCAGCACGGGTTTCGAAAAAGACGGTCGTGTGAAACCCAGCTCGCGCTATTCGTCCACGAGACTCAGAGGGCCATAGACACGGGTTCACAGGTAGATGCCGTGTTTCTTGACTTCCGCAAGGCGTTCGATACAGTTCCCACAGTCGTTTAATGAACAAAGTAAGAGCTTATGGACTATCAGACCAATTGTGTGATTGGATTGAAGAGTTCCTAGATAACAGAACGCAGCATGTCATTCTCAATGGAGAGAAGTCTTCCGAAGTAAGAGTGATTTCAGGTGTGCCGCAGGGGAGTGTCGTAGGACCGTTGCTATTCACAATATATATAAATGACCTTGTAGATAACATGGGAAGTTCACTGAGGCTTTTTGCGGATGATGCTGTAGTATATCGATAGGTTGTAACAATGGAAAATTGTACTGAAATGCAGGAGGATCTGCAGCGAATTGACGCATGATGCAGGGAAGGGCAATTGAATCTCAGCGTAGACAAGTGTAATGTGCTGCGAATACATAGAAAGATAGATCTTTTATCATTTTGCTACAATATAGCAGGTCAGCAACTGGAAGCAATTAATTTGATAAATTATCTGGGCGTAAGCATTAGGAGTGATTTAAAATGGAATGACCATATAAAATTAATCGTCGGTAAAGCAGATGCCAGACTGAGATTAATTGGAAGAATCCTAAGGAAATGCAATCCGAAAACAAAGGAAGTAGATTACAGTGCACTTGTTCGCCCACTGCTTGAATACTGCTAACCGGTGTCTGATCAGTACCAGATAGCGTTGATACAAGAGCTAGAGAAGGTCCAACGGAGAGCAACGCGCTTCGTTACGGGATCATTTAGTAATCGTGAAAGCGTTACTGAGATGATAAACTCCAATGGAAGACTCTGCAAAGAGAGACGCTCAGTAGCTCGGCACGGGCTTTTGTTGAAGTTTCGAGAACATACCTTCACCGAAGAGTCAAGCAGTATATTGCTCCCTCCTACGTATATCTCGCGAAGAGACCTTGAGAATAAAATCAGACAGATTAGAGCCGACACAGAGGCATATCGACAATCTTTCTTTCCGCGAACAATACGAGACTGGAATAGAAGGGAGAACCGATAGAGGTACTCAAGGTACCCTCCGCCACACGCCGTCAGGTGGCATGCGGAGTATGGATGTAGATGTAGAATCATATTTCTGCTACTCCTCATTATTTGAGTATTTCCTTGTCTTACTCTGTCAAGTATCTTTCGTTCATTAGACCATTCATTTTAATAGGTCTTATAATCCAAAAATTTTCACCTTTGGCCATCCGTCTTTCTCTTTAGCTTCCCTCTACTTTCTATTGACTTCATTCCTAAGTGACTTAAATTGCTGTAATCACTTTTCTTGATTTTTTTTTTGTACTGCCTTCTCCCGGCGAACAACTGAAATATTTATCTGTTACCCAAGATTTTCTCCCCTTACTTCCATCTTGTGTGACTGACCCTTTGAAAGACATTCATTCCTCTTCAACTGAACTGCTTGCTGATGTATTCATTATCGCAGTACCTACAGTCTCAGAGAACTTCAGCATCCCGCTACTTTCCGTATTGGTTCTTCCGTATTGGTTCAACCCACGCTTTATCAGCACTATATTGTGATTTCAGTCTACTCATGCTCCTGGGTACTCACCATCGACAAAAACTAAAATATATAGTTACAAAGGTTATATGAACAGAGGTAATAAATATGCGAAAACTTTCATGGATATCTCAGATATTTAACTGCTATCAAAACGTACAGTCTTATGCTTCCATTTATTGCCTGTTTCATAGCTATCGCTTACGAATTAATTTCACAGCAGAGTACTTATTTTATTACCATGTATAGTGATGCAATTCACATTAGAGTTTAATTTTTTATTCGTATATACCTACTACACATATATTAAAAGGCGTTTTCCTTCGTTCACATGCGATATGTATATATTCGCATTTATGTTTATAGTTTGTTTTCGCTAATGAAATAGTAATAAAAGAAAAATGTATAATGTTGTTCATAAAATAAAAAATAACAAATAAGTATGAGATAGTTCGACACTGAGCGTTTTTTAGAGCTACAGTTCTCCGTTTTACGAAAAATTGTTTGTATACATAACATGTTGTAACAGTCGTATTCCAACTAAATATAATTTTTTCTCTGTGATTAGTGACCAGAAACCAAAATTAGTTTTTGTGGGATGACAAAGAACTTATGACGTAAATAGTACCAATATATCCGACAAAGCACTCGCGAGGAATGCAGAAAGCACACGCTAACGTTAAACTTCTAGCGTATCTGGAAGTTAATGTTTGCACGATATGTTTGGCTGCCGATAACCCGTATCAGAGCGGTTTGGGTAGCAGTTGAAGAATGTAAATAAGGTCGTCTAGTGTTCCAATGAAAGCTAGTGACGACCAGAGGCTGCTTGGGGGAGAACAGTTACATACATCGTTTTCATGCGTCTGCAACCGTACTGCAATAAAAAAAAAATTGTTTATGGAGTCTTGTATATTCTTTTCAAGAACAGTAGCCGAATTTCTGTCTTATTGACTGAAAATAATACGCCTTTTTTATTCAGGAATTCAATTTAATGAGACAGCGTCGACAATTTTCTTGTGCAAGAGCTTTCTACTCAAAAAAATGCTTCACAACTATTTTTTTCTCTGCTGTGAGAGATATCTATGGATGTAAATATATCTATAGTTTTCAGTTATTCTATTTCAGTTGATAAAATGTTGATTAAATACGAAAAGATTCTGTCGTAGCTGTTTTGGGATGAAGAAAAATGATTGATATATTCAGTTATTGTTTTTGTATCCTCTCGTGACTGGTTTACAAACGAATGGTCTCATTATGTAATACTTTCATCGTGCTTTCCACAATGCGACAGGTGTAAAATACCAAATTACTTGTTGCTTTGTGGAATGTATGATTATGAAAGTACGGGAACAGGACCTCTCGTCATGAAAATAGTTAGGAGGTAATAAATAGCCCAAAGGGGAAAAAGGTTCATATTAACCTAAATCTAGCTATCGGCCAGAAAAGCGCCATTAAAATTTATAGAAATCATGCTATTCTTCTCATCTGTTGCCAGATGCTGTGCATAACCGGTTTATAACTAGTGAAACGTTCTTAAATTTTAAGGGATACCAACCTTTCATCTGTCAATGAGCGCTTTCAGCTTACTTATAAGTTGAAATTACAGGTAAAAGAAAAATAGCTATTGAACTATATGTTTTAGCAGACCGTACATTCTTTCGTGTTGAGTAGACAACAAGGTTGGTGAATACCATGGCAAGCTGTCTGGTTCATAGGTACGAAACTACGACAGTAATTGCTACTGACGAATTTGCTTAAAAAGCCGTGTATATGACAACCAGGACGGGTACAGATTTCAGAACGAGAAACGTTGAAAATAAGTGCAGACGTCTTTGCATCTTTTATTCACTAGTACTCGTAAAGCAATACCCAATGATCATCTTTCTGTCTTCATTTACTTTGTATTTACAAGTTAGTAACGTATTTCCGCTGAATGTTCCACAGTATTAAATTGCGTGGAAACAAAGTTAAAGTAGAGCATTTCGCTGGCGTCAAGTACATCCAGATGTACAAAATATGGAATGTATACTGTATAAAGTTACTGGCTGGTGTGGTGTTGCGGTTTTGTTTTTGTTGCGTTGCGGGCTTGAGCGTACATAGGGCCAATTACCACATGAAACTGGAATTTTCTGTACATACTTTTCTGAAGGGTATTTTTGTTCTGTCGTTGCAACTACAAAAATGCGTGTTTTTCTCACCATACACGCTTCGCTTTATTGAGCTAAAGTGTCATCACTGGTTCGTAATCAAATTATGTACATTTTGATTTGCTTTAAGATCGAAAAACAGTTCGTTAACACACTCAAAATAAATCAGAATCTAAATAACTTAGTTACAGACCACTGATGATGCTTTACCTCAATACAGTGAAATGCGCCTGGTGAAAAAAACACGCATTTTTGTAGTTGCAACGACAGAACAAAAATACCTACAAGAATTGTAAAGCAACTATGGACAATATGGCCACACAAATGAAGAATTTCTGTATATGCACCTAGGTGCAGTGTTTAATGACTGCAGTGCTTTGCATACAACTATTATCTTCCTATTTCAATTCAGGATATCTGCTGGGCGATACAATTAATTCTGCTGCTGTAACTATAATGTAAATGATCGCATAGGTAAATATTCTTGTACGTTACTGTGGTCTATACGAATGCTGCAACGCCATAAGAGTGCAGGGTAATACGGGAAGACCTGTAGAGGATCTACGATCGGTGCAGGGACTGACAGTCGACAACGTAAATAAATTTAACGTTTTCCATATAAATGGGCGAAGAGGCCCGTTACTGTTATATTACGCTATTTGTGATAAATCGCTGGATGTAGTAAACACAGTAAAATATCTGGAAGTAACCAAAAGTGCAATGACGACGTAATCCTAATTGCAATAAAAGCAGATGCTACGCAGAGATTCTTAGCAACAACCTAAGGAAATGTGATTCATCTACGGATGAACTGGCTTACAAAATAATCGTTGATAATCGTTCGACCGATTCTACAGAATTGCTTGTCGTTCTGGGACCCTTACCAAGATGGTTTAATAGAGGGAGACAAGATTCAATGAAGAGCAGTGCGTGTCATCACAGATTCGTTTGATAAACGCAAAGTGTTATGGAGATGATTACTTTAAAAATTTAGAGACTCCGGCTGCGTATTACTTCCTCTTACACCCGCCTCGCGGAATGACCAAGACGAGAAAAAATTAAACAAATGCGGAAGCTTCCCTGACATCGTTCGCGAACGGAATAGGAACGGGGCAAACGATATTGGTACCACACTGTCCTCCGTTCCCACACAGTAAGGTACGGTAGGGAATAAATGTAGATGTATAAAAGTTTTTAAATTTTATACATAATTGCAGTCTAATTTACGTATTTTTTATTTTGTTATAGGAGATTCTAGCAATGAACTTGGTTTCAAACATGTCTAGTAAATGAAATAAAAGTATAAGTTGTAGCGAGAGCGCTGACGATGGTGTTGTTACTATACTGATTACGGCAGCAACACATGGATCGAACAAAAATTTACGAGTTGTGTGTGCTAGGACACAAGGAGTGAAAGGGTATCTACGACTTTTAGAGATACCAGACTGCAGTTACGAGAGCGGAAGGACAAGAAATGGTAACAGGGTTTGAGGAAGAAGTGAGATAGGGTTGTAGCCTGCCCCCATGTTATTTACCCTGTACAAGGAGTAGTCAATAAAGGTAACCAACGAGAAATTTAGGAAGGGAATGAAAGTTCTCGGAGAAGAACTTAGTATATTTTGTCCAACGAAAAAGGAGCTGGTAGAGTAGTTGAACGGAATGGGTACCGTCTTAAAAAAGAGGGTGTAAGGTTAATACCAACAAAGGTAAAAGAAGGGTAAAGGAAACTAGTCGAACTGAAACCGCCGATAACGGTAGAGTTAGATTAGGAAATCCTACACTTGAAGCAGGAGATGGGTTTCACTATTTAGGCAGAAAAATAACTGACGATGCCCTAAGAAAGGGTTTAAGATGAAGTCCGGCAATAATTTTATATCATCGAATATAAATTTGTGTTAGGAAGCCTTTTGTGAATGTATTTCAAAACGATAAACAGTTCAGAGAAGAAAATAGCTTTTGAAGTGTGGTGCTGCAGAATAATGCTGAAGATTAGGTGGGTAGATTGAGAAATTTGCGAAGAGGTACTGAAACCAACTGAGGAGGAAAGTTTGGTGCTACAACTTAACTAAAGGAAGGATTTGGTTGATAAGACATATCCAGAGACATCAAAGAGCCCTCACTTTGTTACTGGCAAGTGTTGGAGATAAAAACTGCAGAGGAAGCACAGGGCTTGACTATAGTCATTCGATACAAGTAGATGTAGCCTACAGCAGTTATGAAAACACGAAGAGCCTTGCACAGGATTGACTGGAGTGGAGAGTTGCATCAAACCACTCTTCGATCTGAAGACCGCATCAGGAAACCGAGCGAGATGGCGCAGTTCAGCGCAATGGACTCGCTATTCGGGAGGACGACGGTTCTAATACCCGTCTGGGCATCCAGACTTAGGTTTTCCGTGATATTTCTAATCACTTCAGGCGAATGTCTAGATGATTCCTTTGAAAAAGTTACGGCCTGCTTGCTTCCCCATCTTTTCGTAATCCGAACTTGTGTGCTCCATCTCCAATGACTTAGTTGTCGACGGGCCATTAAATACTTATCTTCCTTTCTCTCTTGCTACACGTCAGTAACGGGTTAGGATCCTGTTATTTCCGGAAATCCCACTCTTATTATCCTTCATTGTTTTGTGTAGTTACAATTCCTCTGGAAACTAGGCTGGTACTTCGTGGATGCAAGTTCTGGCAGACTCATATAGCGAGCTGCTGGCGACAGTCTGCCGCACAGCACGGGAGCAGGCGGTCGGTGTAAGAGGAACCCGTGCCAGATGCGACCGCAGATAATCCTGGCTATCAAGGCGTCTCTCTATTCTGCTGCTCGGCTTAGGCCGCTAGCGCCATGCATCCAGCGCGGCTTCAAGGGATTTCTTATTCGATTAAAGCTATGCCTACCCACACTCCTTCCACTCAAGCCACATCTCCCTCTCCCCCCCCCCCCCCCCTCTCTCTCTCTCTCTCTCTCTCTTTCTCTTTCTGTGGTTTGACGCGGCCCCGGTACGGATCTCTCTCTTCCGCAGACCTGTTCATCTAAGAATAACACTTGCAGCCTCCATCCTCAATTGTGAATCTTAGCGTCTCAGTGACTGTTCCATTAAATCTCGGGTGTGAAACCACATAAATTGCGCCTCCTCTTCTAACATTTCGGCTATGCATGAGGCAGAAAATATGATACATAGACACATATTTTTTATCCAATTCAGGATACACATCAGGGGATCTACGCTGACCGATTTTAAATTTTACATCTAATTACAATGCAGATAACACATACAAGTTTATGTGTACTCTCTCTCTCTCTCTCTCTCAACACGTTCGCTGCTATCGGCGCACCAACGCGCCCGGCCGATACTGGTGGACGCGCCTGCGCGGCGAGAGACTCAGCTGTTGCGAGGCACCACGGTTTAGTTGGGCACAGCCATTTGGTGTGGTTTATTGCGCAGACACTCTAAGAACTTCTTGTTTTCAATTTTTACGGGTGCGGTTCGCCTTTTTTCCCTACAGTTTTTCTGTTGTGGGACTGAAAATGGAAAACAATCGTGACACGGCGGGCCCTTCAGAGCCTAAGAAGCATAAAATACGGGACACAATAAACGTACAAAAACTAACGGATGCGGAATTATTACGAATTTTAGAAAAAGCGATTCGGAAACGGAATTGGCCAGTGGGGAGGACGGGTGGGAATCCAGTGAAGAATCTGACGGAGCGGAGTTTGCTTTAGATGAGACTGCAGAAATTGCTGTGAAAATGGTAAATTTCCCGTTTATAAAAATTGACATACTGCTAACTCAACCAACGAGAAACACTCACTTAGATTATTTTCGTCTTTTGCCGACGGACGAATTTCCGTTGAAAGTTGTTGAAGGAACAAATCGAAACGCAATTGAATTATTCCTTTCTGTGGGAACCAAAGAGCAATCACGAATAAACTGTTGGAAAGATGTGATGGTTGGCGAATTGTTAGTGTTCTTGGGAATTTTCCTGCACATGGGAAATGTAAAGATGAGAAAGTTGCAGGACTATTGGAAAAAGGACCTTTTATTCATGTGAAAGGAATTGCCGATAGTATTTCACGAAATCGTTTTCTTCTAATACTACGTGCATTGCATTTTTTTTTGAAAATCCAAAACTGGGCGAACTAAACCATCCGACAAGTTGTATGAAATACGTCCAGTTATCAATTTTTTTCAATGAAAGGATGTGCTAAGTGTACTAGCCTGGACGGGAACTGTCACTGGACGAATCAATGATGCTTTGGTGTGGAAGATTACTTTTCCGCCAATACATCAAAAATAAAAAGCACAAATATGGCATAAAGCTATATATTTTGACAACTACCACTGGAGTGGTCCTAAAATTCGCGGTATACACTGGCATGCTGGACGATTTAGGAGGAAGACGCCATGCGCAAAAAATTGTTCTTCATTTGCTGGATGAAAAGTTGAATGCTGGTCACCACGTGTGCATGGACAATTATTATAATAGCTTCACATTGGCTAAGTTGCTCCTGGATAAGAAGACTCACTGCACGGGAACTCTGAGAGCGAATAGGATGGATGCACCCAAGGAAATACAGAAGGCAAAATTACGAAAAGGTGAAGCCGTTGCCAGATTTGCGGAAGGAGTTACGACAGATAAGTGGTGTGATAAGAGGGAGGTTTGCTACATTTCTAATGCATTTACAAATGGAATGGTTGAGGCTGAAAACAAAAGAAAGGAGAAGAAATCTAAGTCCTTGGCCATTGTAAACTAAAACAAATTTATGTCGGGAGTTGATCGGCACGATCAGGTGTTATCATATTACCTCTCGGAACGAAAAAACCTACGCTGGTACAAGAAAGCTTCAGAAACTTAATGATGCTGACAAACGCCCATGCCCTGCACGATAAATATTCTGGCACAAAAATGCCCCTCCAAGAATTCAGATCAGTATTATAAGAGCACTATTGCCACAAAAGCAGGTAGAACGGCCAGTCAGAAATCCCCAACATGTGGTAAAACTAGAATCAACTGGAACATCAAAAACACCGAGAAAAAAGAGCAGATCATGCGCCAGCCGAGGACAACGAACAGACACGATCTAAGAGTGCCCAGATTGCCCAAATAAAGCAGGGTATTGTTTTAGTTATTGTGTTATTCACTCCCTCTAAAGGCAGGTAGCATATTCGTTGTTCTTTCATTTCTCGACAGCTATGTGTAAGTACTATTCTTGAACTTTGTATTTATTTTATTTATTTGAGTGTAATCGGTAAAGTTCTTGATTGTATCTTTTCTGAGATTTTACATACAATGTATTTCAGATGTTTCTTCAAGATCTTTCGTTTGTTCTTGAATGCTATTTCTATTATATTTTTTTGTTCAATAAATACGTCGTTTGTCAGTAGGATGTTTCGTTTTATTTTTGAATATAAAATAAAAATGTAGTACTCTAAACTGTCACAATTTTCAGGAAAAATAAACGAGAAACACTAGCGCATCCATGACCACCCTCTACAGAATGTGGCCTGATATGCCACTGACGTCTTAGTGCGCCCAAAAAAAATTTGATTCACGAGAGTAAATTGTATCTTTTACTTATAAAATAAATACATTTTATATTACTTTTAGCAATACACTTCGAGATTCTATTAAAAAAATAATTGGTTACATGGCAACTCAAGGCCAATTACAGTGGCATCGAACGTGTTAATAAATTTCTGCGTACGCTCTTTTCGTTGCACGAAGGATATCCAAGCGATATTTCAACTCCACCCATGTTTTGGTCAACATTTCGTAAGGGATGGATGTTATGACGTCACTAACTCCGCACCGTGCCCTGAGAAGTCGTTGACTGGTGTTTGATAAAACTCGTCCGACGTAACCCGAAAGACAGGAATCCAGTCATGTTATGTTCGCTGATTGCGGAGGCCGATTGATGGGATCACAACGCGAGGACCATCTTCCCGGAAACATTGTCTGCAAATAGTCACCAACATCTAATTCCTTCCCCCATGAGATGGCGAACCATCTCATTGGAAAATTAAGTCCGGAATGTCCTGAATCTGTGGTGCAACAAATAACTGTGGCATATCAAGAGAAGTATTGGCTGTTGTTGTCGTTTCATTGAAGATCCTAGGATTTTATTGTGCATAAGACCACACAAGTAATGAGGAGAAATGAGAACAGTGATAAACAACATCAGAATAAGGGATCACGAAGTTTGCTACGTAGGAAGCAAAACAACCCATGAAGGATGGAGCAAGGAGGACATAAAAAGCAGATAACCGCGGACGAAAAGGGCGTTTCTGGCCAAGAGAAGTCTGCTAATATGAAAAATAGATCTTAATTTGAGGAAGATTTAGAGAATGTACCTTTGGGACACAGCATTGTATGGCAGGTAGACATGGACCGTGAGAAAGCCGGAACACAACAGAACAGAATCGAAGCCTACGAGATGTGGTACTACGGAAGAATGTTGAAAATGAGATGGACTGATAAGGTAAAGAATGATAAGGTTCTCTGCATAATCGGTGAGGAAAGGGTAACGAAGAAGGGACAGGATGGTAGGACATCTGTTGAGACATCAGGAGATAACTTTCATCGTACTAGGAGGATCTGTAGGGGGTAAAAACTATAGAGGAAGGCACAGTTGGTATGCATTCAGCATTTAATTGAGAACACTAAACGTTCATCTTAGAGCTGTCTCTGAAGCGAAATGTGACATCATCTGAGGAAAGCGCACGTTTCAGATAGTCTTCATCTTTCTCAATCGCAGCCAGCGTGGCAACAGCAAAACTATATCGAGCACTGTAATCCGTTGTTTGGAGAGACTGCACGATCTGGAAGTTTGTGTAGAACGCGGTGCACTGATGTTTTCGGAATCTGCAACTCACGTGAGACACTGCGGACTGACTTCTTGGGACTTCTCACGAAGGTGTCTCTGACTAACTGAATTGTTTGCGCTCTAGGTCCAGACCTGCCTGTTCTAGGGAGATCACAGACGCTCCCTGTTTCCTTAAACTCTGCGTACCTCATCTTGATGCTTTTAACATCTGGTGGTTGTCTGTGGTATGCCATCAGGAATTTTTTTTGAATTGTTTCTTGTGACTGTGTCTCGTGGCACCAGAGGACACATTGAGCTTTCTCGTGTTTTGAGTACACGTTATGTGTGGATAGTGTCCGATTCAAATGGCTCTGAGCACTATGGGACTCAACGTCTGAGGTCATTAGTCCCCTAGAACTTAGAACTAGTTAAACCTAACTAACCTAAGGACATCACACACATCCATGCCCGAGGCAGGATTCGAACCTGCGATCGTAGCGGTCTCGCGGTTCCAGACTGCAGCGCCTAGAACCGCACGGCTACCTCGGCCGGCGGTGTCCGATTCCGCTGTTGTTATGTCAATGGGCCTGTAGCAAATAAAGTAACAGTAAATATGTATGTACCAAAATTTTGAATGTTACATTCAATTCAAGATAAAAAGTAATTGTCTATATGTTTTATTTTAAGCCTTAAGAATGTTTGTAATCAGGAAAGAATTCTGCGACACCCGTTATATCGTTCAGAGACTCGTTGGTGAAAGAGGCACTTGACATTCGCGCGGTGACGAATCTAATTAATGCACATAGCAGTTTTAATTTGGATAAATAATAGAATCTGGCACTTTCTGTAGTAGACTTACAAAGAGGTCTCTACAATGCCGCTCACAGTGGTACACGACACCCCAGCGTGAATCGACCGCGCAATTACAGACCTAATTCATGCATACTGTATTTCTTTGGTGCCGATTAACGTCCCTGGAGCCTGTGTGTCCGAGGTTGCATGCTCAATGACTAGGTCCACTAGTTTAACAGGACGGAGCGCGACATGGAGTGTCAGTCTTTCGGCACACACTGAAGATAGCTAAACGACATACAGCCGAAATATTAGGAGAAGAAGCGGAATTACGTTGTTGCACTCCCTAAATTTGTGGTACGTCCTTAATTATTTGTTGGACACGTTCCAGTCTTTATCTCCCCCCACAGTTTTTACCTTCTACAGCTGCGGCTGGCATCCTGGAAGTTATTCCGTGGCGTCTTAACACATGTCCTCTCATCATGTTCCTTCTTTCCGCCACTGTTTCCCGTATACTCCTTTCTTCGCCGACTCTGCTAACCTCATTCACTATCAGTCCACGTAAGTTTAAACATCCTTCTCTAGCACCCAGACTTCAAATGCTCCGATCCTCTTCTTTTCCGTTTTTCCCCACACAGTCCGTAAAATGCTGTGCTTCATACAAACATTCTCAGAAAATTTCATCCTTAAGCTAAGGCCGATGTCTTATGCTAGTAGACCTCTTGACAGGAAATCTGTCTTTTCCTGTGCTAGTCTGCATTTTGTGTCGTACTTGCTTAGTCCGCCTTGTGTTATTTTGCTTCCAAGATAGGAGAATTTCTTACATCTCCTTCGCGTTCATCAATTCTGATATTAAATTTATATTTTATAATTATTTTCGTTTCCGCTACTCCTTGTTACTTTCCTCTCGGTTTCTTCCTTTCACTCTCGATCCACATTCTGTACTCATTAGATTGTTCATACCATTCAACATATCCTGCATTTCTTCTTCATCTTTACTGAGGATAACAATGTCATTAGCGAATCTTATCAGTGATATCCTTTCCCCCTGAGTTCTAATCCCTCTCTTGAACATTTCTTTTGTTTCTGTATTAGTTCCTACAGTCCATAGAATGAGTGGTAAGGGCGGAAGACTGCATTCGAATGAAACTTCCTGGCAGATTAAAACTGTGTGCCGGACCGAGACTCGAACTCGGGACCTTTACCTTTCGCGGAGGAGGGCTGTGAGGACGGGGCGTGAGTCGTGCTTGGGTAGCTCAGTTGGTAGAGCACTTGTCCGCGAAAGGCAAAGGTCCTCGGTCCGGCACACAGTTTTAATCTGGCAGTTTCATATCAGCGCACACTCCACTGCAGAGTGAAAATCTCATTCTGGACTGCATTCGTGTCTTACATACTTTCTATAGGCCTCTCTTGTTACCTGTGCATATTGTATTTAATCCGTCTTTTTCTATAGCTTACTCCTATTTTTCTTAGGAGTTAGAACAAATAGTTCAAATGGCTCTGAGCGCTATGGGACTTAACGTCTATGGTTTTCAGTCCCCTAGAACTTAGAACTACTTAAACCTAACTAACCTAAGGACATCACACAACACCCAGTCATCACGAGGCAGAGAAAATCCCTGGAAGTTAGAAAAACTTGCACAATTTTACATTGTCAAATGCTTCGTCTAGACGGAAAAATTCAAAGAACACGGTCTCCTATCGTCATAAGACAGAAACATAACACCAGGCTATACACACATTAGTCACCAACTCTCAACAAATACACACAAGATTCACGAGGAAAGAGGCCATTATGCGAGGGAGATGAAATCCTTTTCGATTATGAGGTTCCCAGCCTACAATCCCATATCGCTTTTTCTTTTCATTTTATTAAATATTACATATCTGTGATCACTACAGGCCGGCCGAAGTGGCCGTGCGGTTAAAGGCGCTACAGTCTGGAACCGCAAGACCGCTACGGTCGCAGGTTCGAATCCTGCCTCGGCCATGGATGTTTGTGATGTCCTTAGGTTAGTTCGGTTTAACTAGTTCTAAGTTCTAGGGGACTAATGACCTCAGCAGTTGAGTCCCATAGTGCTCAGAGCCATTTGAACCATTTTTGTGATCACTACATAAGCCATTTCCATAAATATCTATCGCATTTAATGGACATCCACTTTGTTGTTACATAAAAAAGGCAATTTTCAAATAGTCAAAAAAGGTTCAAATGGCTCTGAGCACTATGGGACTCAACTGCTGAGGTCATTAGTCCCCTAGAACTTAGAACTAGTTAAACCTAACTAACCTAAGGACATCACAAACAGCCATGCCCGAGGCAGGATTCGAACCTGCGACCGTAGCGGTCTTGCGGTTCCAGACTGTAGCGCCTTTAACCGCACGGCCACTTCGGCCGGCATTCAAATAGTCCACCAAGGCTGCACTCAATACGAAACCTTACACAAATCAATGGATTGTAACTACACTTGTTGAACCCAGTGGTAGACAGATCTGTGCAGAATGTGTGATAAATAGCAATTATTCTTTCTGCGTAAGTTTGCTTAGCACTGGGATTAACAGGTATTGTGTCTAGATTTGCTGTTATTATTGCTAGCAGTTTCAGCACATCAATTGGTTACTGTCTAGTGATGTTTCCCTGTTCATTATTTTTCAGTTGGCTTTCGTACTTTCTGTTGACTAATGTGCGTAGAAGACAGCACTTACTCTTTCTGTGTAATGCCGCTCGACTGTGTGATTTCTGTTTTGGACTTTGTACCTGAAGAAGGTTTACAAAGTTATACAGTGTGCCACGTACTTAACTGATAAAACTGTAACATAATACGTCTGTGAAGACGCCTGCCTGATATTACAATACTATCTCATTAATAAATGGCATGATTTGCAGCCTTAATGAATGATGAGACAGCACTATGACTTTGTTATTTCGGTGTTCATCATGAACATTCTCAGTTGCTGAGTTGAATAATTACATGGAAAGTACTGTGGAATCGGTCTAGGGCTAGTTAACGAATGTATTCAAACAGCAATTGAAAACATTAGGTGGAGGAGGAGAGGTGACAGATTAAGCAAACCTTATGGTCAAGTATGCGGAATTTTTTGTGTTAACCCGACAGATATGGCTATGTTTCTTTTTCTTTCCAACTTAATTTCTCTCAGCAGCTATACGAACTTGTTTCTCACTCCACTAAACTGATTGCGCTGCCACTTGCGAAAGCTGGTCTGGTGCACCCCTGTACCGGCCGTCTTGAAGCCGCTGTCTGGGCTTTCTCTGACCCTACCTCAACCTGCTCCACTCCCCACGCACTCTACCTACATCTTCCACTGTCCGGTGTCGGGAGGTTAGTAGTTTCATGCACATCTCTGTAATACTAATATGGACTGCTTAAGAGTACAGTCTACTTCAGTGATTGCTGAGATGAAAAACCAGGTAAATGCTGTTGCAATCACGCAAGCTACTTTTTCTTTTCGCGCATACAGTGAGGCGTCTGTATGATAATACCTTTATGTTGTTGCTTTTGATAACAAGTGGATCACTGTATGCTGAAACACTCTTTACTCTTATAAAAACGATAAGGGAGTGTCTTGCTCGTTCTTTTAAAATCTGGAATTCCAGTGTGGAACTATGGTAAAGGGAGTGTGTGGCAAAACAATATTCAAAAGCATACTCTCATCTGTTCCATGTCTATTTCTTAATTTCTTTAAACACACCGCGGATTATAAGGAAAACAAACTGAAGGAAATTGCTTAGTTCTGCAATAAGGAAATCCTTAGCAGTTCACGTAAAGTACTTATCACGCAGAAACCCGTGGAAGAACGTGACTCTCGTTTCTGTTTGCAGTAATATCATCGCTTATCTTCTAGAGATTTCGGTTCAAGAACAAAACATTTATCCTGTTTTATTACAAATTTGACCTTCCTTGTATGAAAATTGACACCTAATGGTCATTATCGAAATGATGGTTAGTGGTCTGACGATAACCCTATAAATTGATCCTTGTAGCTCAATGAGAACATTCCCTGAGCAGCTGTCGGCAATACGAATTTCCAGTCTATTAAGGTTCTGAAATTTAGAAAAAGGAACTGCTAATTTACGCATATATGATCCATATTTTTTTCGTTGTTCTTATTTTTAAAATGAAAAATTTTATAGGAAAAGTTTCAGCGTACCTAGGTGTACGTGCAGAAGTGGAAGAAGCATTGATTTGGTCGTTGTGTAGATGCAACATCAAAATATAGAAATGATCAGAAGCTACATTTCCTGTTATTATCTCTTTGACTACCTTGTATCATCATCTGAAGAAGAAAATCTGTGTAATACTTCTCTGTCTGAATCAGTAGTAGACTGGCTAATTTGCTGATAGACTTCACTGTTACTCTTTCATGACAAGCTCGGCTGTGTACACGTTGCTAAAATAGCAAAATAGCAGGGGGAGCTGGAAACGGGATGGGGGGCATTGTTGCACAGTACTCGTGGTTTTAAATATGGTACCGGTAGTTGAAATAAAAATATACTGTTCGCTCGTGGCAGTATTACAAGAATCCATTAGTATAGAGACTGCAGCCCCTTATGATATGAATTAAGTGTGCAGTTATCTGTTGAATGGTTGTCGAAGAATGAAAAATACGAAGTAAACTTCTATTTAAACATTCTTAATAACGAGAGAGCAAGTAGTATTATATTCAGTAGTATATTCGTCACGAGAAATAATTGCAGGTTTTTCGCAAGCAGAATCACAAATTTCAGATGATCGTTCTGCCAGGTATTTGGCTACAGTTACCCTCAAGTGTTAGAAACTTTGTCCGTTCAAAACCCCGCAAGCAGTAGTTCTGTAAACAATTTGAGAGAATTTTTATTTTCAGCCTTGTTAACAAAACTCTGAACGTAATGTTGATAATAATAAGTACAGTTTACAAATGTTTGTATAAAATAATGAAACACGTAGTAGTTACAGTAAGACCACATTTTTTAAAACATCGTGCCCGCAGCTCGTGGTCGTGCGGTAGCGTTCTCGCTACCCGCGCCCGGGTTCCCGGGTTCGATTCCCGGCGGGGTCAGGGATTTTCTCTGCCTCGTGATGGCTGGGTGTTGTGTGATGTCCTTAGGTTAGTTAGGTTTAAGTAGTTCTAAGTTCTAGGGGACTGATGACCTTAGAAGATAAGTCCCATAGTGCTCAGAGCCATTTTTTTAAAACATCGTCAGGTGTAACAAAGGGTTTCAAAGGGGCGTTTTAGTGTACTCTTTGAGTAAGTGCTCTACGTATGATATTGGGTTGTACAAAAGAAGTTTTTTTCTTTCTAGCTATTGTGCTTCAATTTCACTCTTTAGTTAATCGGTGAACCATCCAGCTGTATTACATGTCGTTGATTCTCGGCACTGATTCCTGCGATCGGTTGGTCTAGGCGAGAACATTAGGTTCCTAACATTAGCATAGGGGCTATGCGAATTAGAAAGTATACAGTATACCAGTCCTACCCCTGCCGCCCCCCGTTCAAACGTCTGATGACTTTACGTATGAGTTATCGTGTTAAATAATTGACTTCAAGCATATGGGCGAGGAAAAGTTCAGAAAGGTTTGAAATTATGTTTAAAGTTCGTTGGAAGTCGCCAAGTGCTCTCATTATTAAACACCAGCTGAGTGTATGCGAGGTCATTTGCGCTCTGTTTCAAGCGAAAGCTACAGTAGTCTAAATAAATGTCATAATGGGGAACAATACTGATTAGGACAGCATATTGAATTTTTAAGTTCAGCCAATAATAATACGACACACCGAAAATCAAATTTTTGTTGCTCCTGGAAGTTGCTAGACATGTAACCTCCAACGGTGACTACGTCCCTTATTAGACGTTTAGTAATACACAGTGGATGACACTGACGCGAGTGACTCTGTAGAGGTATCAAGCGGACGGCGCTGTGGAGCCCTCCAGTTCTTCCCGTTTGTAAAAGGAATACTCTGATTTGTTAGGTCTTTTTGTCTCTGCCAGATGCCTCCGTTAGCGACGATTCTTGCTAGAATGTGCATCGAGTGACAGAAGTGATCACGCAGTGGATGTAGCACCATCTATTTGTGGGGAGTCACCGTCGCTCGGAACTGTGAAAGCTACTCTGCCTTGCAGATCTTCAGCAGGCAGGCAAAAACCTGCACCTGGATGCACAAGCCGAGTGAGTTGTCTGCTACGAGGCGGCGACTGGTATCAGCCGTCACGTAAGATATTTACGGTGTCTGCACATACAGAACGCTGAACTGCCTGCAGCTGCTCCAGCAAACCATTGACACAGTCAGTATTAGTGTTCTTATCAATCTGTTCTTATTTTGTTCTTCGCACATCACGGCAGCAAAGAAGCAATAACCAACCATTCACAAACGGTCTGCTTTCATCACTCTAGTAGCATTTTTGATATCTCTGGTACTTAAATCTGATAACTACGAATGTGTTTCAGGTGAAAATTGTTTTTTGACCATTCTATCGAACCTCATACATTTATTTATTTCCAAAATCTTTCATCTTCTGATAAGAAATTCTATTATTACATTCCCTTGCACCGATCACAGTTCCATCCTTGTGACACTAAGCTGATATTAACACTGCGTTCCACGATAAATAACTTGTTACCGAATTTTATCGCAAAGAAAGACAGTTCTGATGTTACTGATCAGACATACATCAATATCACGCGCTTCTGTCTGAGTACACTCAAGGGCAATAGACTCTCAAACACCTATTTAGTAGCGTGTTGCATAACCTCTTGCTCTGATGACAACCGCGACACCTCGTGGAAAAGACTGATGGGATGTGGCGAGAGTGCCTGGGAGCAGTGTTAATCTATGAACACTGATCTGCCTTTACTCAGGTGATCTCGCAAAGATTTGGGAGCGGGTTGCGACTGCACACACGCACTTTCAAGTGCGTCAGACACAATTCCGATGCGGTGGGTGGCCTGTTGTCTTCATAAGAACACAATTTGCCAGTGGGGTGTTGTACACATCGACAATAGTTGACGGGGATGTCTTTAGAGTAACAATGATTCCCCCCCCCCCCCCCCCCCCCCGGACTCATTGCGATTGTTCCTTACGATCCCAGCGCTTTTCAGAAAACGGAATGTTCTGCACTAAGGGGCTATGGTAACCAAATGAAGGCAGATTAGTCTGATGTCCATTTCAACACAGAGCTTATTGGAGAGGGTAACATAGACTTAAAGTACCATTTTTTAACTTTCCTGTTGCTTAAAAAGTGAATGCGCAACTACAATTTAAAAAAAAAACCTTAAGATTACTATCTCGCTTCTTATACAAGCTTCACCCTCTGATTGCTTGTTCTCAAAGTGGAAATAAATCGATTTAATCACGTATGACATAATAACTCCTGCCTGGAAATTGGCCACAAAGTCCGAATTTCATCAACTGTGAACATTCGTAGCACCCTTCACGCCCACTGCGTATGCTTCTTTTCAATCTAACGAATCTACCATATATGATTAATGTTGTACTTTGTGGGAGACAATATTCGGCTAACATTGTTCTTAATTTAAAATCGCAAACTGGGGCACGTTATCTGGTTAAGATGTTATCATGTGCCAACATGATTATATGTGTGATAAATGGCTGCAGCCTTGAGTGAAGAAATGAATGACATTTTACTGTTTAGTTCTGTCAATGTAAGAAAGGATGTGGTGTAGTGAAACTATTTAAATCGAAAACAGGCACAAATTTTAAATGTTTTGTTGCCAGTAACTTATAAGTTCCTTATGCTACACACTATCATCTATGGAAACCACCGCCATCTATAGAGAACGACAAGTAGAATGTTGCCATTATTACTGTCGATGTAGCATTATCTCGTTACGTTCAAATGTTCGTTAAATGAAAATATGGCGTTTTTGTATGTGCATTGGCAAACAGCGCTTAAAACACCACACTCATTTTTGACTTCATGACTTCAGTCAATTCTGACAATCAATGCTGAACCTCGGGATAATAGAAAGACCATAAAACGCTGAAAATAATAAAAAGTTTTATTTGGTTTCATTTAATACATGTATAAAGTGACAGCATTTTTTCTAGAATAAAATTTAGCCTCATATATATCTTGAAGCATCGGGCGCTGTTTATAATAATATGTTGATGCCGGTTACTAATTCTGATGTTAGAGTACTGACCTTATATGGTTCAAATGGCTCTGAGCACTATGGGACTTAACTTCTGAGGTCATCAGTCCCCTAGAACTTAGAACTACTTAAACCTAACTAACCTAAGGAAATCACACACATCCATGCCCGAGGCAGGATTCGAACCTGCGACCGTAGCTGTCGCGCGGTTTCAGACTGTAGCGCCTAGAATCGCTCGGCCACTCCGGCCGGCATTGACCTTATAGGAAGTGGCTCTGAATGAGAAGTTTACAAAACGCGCTTTAGAAAGCCCACGTTCTCTTGAGTTAGCTGGCACTGTAAGAGTTTCTGTTACGTGAACTTCAGACTTTTCTGTAACACTGTTGTCATAAACAAGTTGATTAATGAGGCACATTTTGATTTGAAGACCAA
Source organism: Schistocerca americana (assembly GCF_021461395.2). NCBI lineage: Eukaryota > Metazoa > Arthropoda > Insecta > Orthoptera > Acrididae > Schistocerca > Schistocerca americana. The sequence continues at coordinate 607,758,157 of NC_060121.1, forward strand.
GGCGATGTTTCCGAGGATCACGTTATTGTTTTCTACTTTTCATTTGAGACAGCTGCCCGGTGTAGTATGTAACATTTAATACTGCACTCTTAATTTTTACTACACTACTTTCTGACAATCAATGTTGAAATTCAGTTTTCTGTTTTTTATGTGAACCATGTGATATTTTAAATTTCTTTGTAAATTTTTAATAAATTTGGCGATACCTCAGCTTTTCGACACTTTGAGAAATTACGTAAACACAACGAAAATAGTGTCCATGTTGTTACAGGATGAAACTCAAGTCACTATAAACACAAACAAACCCATGGTTTTCGAATGTTCCATGCACTCCGTTGGAATGTGCCGACCATGAGATATACTCCTTTGCAGTTGCAATCCAGCATAATTAATGGCCACATTGAGCTGGAGATTAGTTACACTGGCTGAGTTTTAATTAATTTCCGTACCTTCCTGACCTGTAACATTTCCCATTCCAGTTCCTTCGAAGAAGGAGAAACCGTGTGTAAACTCTTTGCGGATCACTAGAACTCCGGAAACCTAACATGGATATGATAAAGAACCACCTACTGCATAGCATGAGCGGGGAAAATGGTGTCGAATGCGCAAAAGCTTCACGATTGGACTGTATAGAGAAGTAGCAGAATCAGTTTAACATCTCATGTCTCCAAGCTACCAACAAGAATAATACACTGACTAATGGAAAAGAAAAATGAGGATATCTCAAATGACGTCTATGGATTTAGGAAAGGTAAAGGCACAGAGACGCAATTCTGACATGAAGCTTAATAATGGAAGCTAGACTTAGGAAAAATAAAGACTACTTCATAAGATTTGTCGGTGCAGAAAAAACGTTAGACAGTGTGAAATGGTCCATGATATTCGAAAGTGTGAAGTCCAAGAAACGATTGTTGACTTAAAGGGAATGTCGAATAACTCAACAAGCGCCCGTATGAAACAATAAAAATGGATGATTCGCTCGTAATATAAAAGGGCGTAAGACAGGGAAGGAGTATTTGTCACGTACTGTCTAGTCTCTACATCGAAGAAGCGATGACGGAAGTAATGGTTCAGGAGAGGGCTTAAAATTTACCTGTAAAATATATCATTCATAAGAGACGCTAACGACATTGCTGTCCTCAGTGAACGCGAGGATGGAAGTGTCTAATGAGTACATACACTGAAAGTAAACCGAAGAAAGATGAGGATGAGTATACATGAAATTAGCGATATGCGTATCAAATTTCAGAACCGCTAGGTAGACGAAGTGAAGGAATTCTGCTACCCTGCAGACAAAACAGCACATGGCGGATGAAGCGAGGTGAACATAACAAGTCGATTAGCCCTGGCAAGGAGATATTCCGGCCAAAATAAGTCGACTAGTATCATTGGCCGTAATAATGACGAAATTCCTAATGTTCGCTTAGAGCGGAACATTGTATGCAATTGTAGAGTGAACTGTGGGGAAACCGGAAGGGAAGAGACTGAAAGCGTTTGAGATGTAGCGCTATAGAAGGATATTAAAAATGGGTGGACTGATAGAGGAAATGAGGAGGTTCCGCGCAGAATCGGCGAGATTGCCTATTTTTAGATTTACTGAAGGCTTTCGAAATCATACCTCGCAAGTGACTTCAGATGGCGTCTCAGTAGTGTGATTCTGTCAGAAAGGTCGCAGTTCGTAGTAATTGACGGAAAGTCATCGAGTAAAGGAGAAGAAATACCCGGAGTTGCCCAAGGGAGTGTTACAGGCAGTCCGCTGTTTCTGATCTATATAAAAAAGATTTAGGAGACAATCTCAGTAGTCCTCTTGTATTGCTTGCAGAAGATGCTGTGTTTTACCGTTTTTTAAAGTCGTCAGATGATCAAAATCAATTGCAAAATGATTTAGACGAAATATTAGTTGGGTGCTAACTGACTCTAAATAATGAAAAATGTGAAGTCATCGACATATCAGTAGTTCTGCATACGGGCTGTCTGGATCTCAATGGCAAAAGTCAAACATTTGGCAAAGAATTGTATTGTTGCTCGTACGACGGGTTTCTGAATTTATACGTCATCAGATGTCCTGTAGCTATTGCTGCATGTAGGTAAGTTTTCAATTGAGGAGCGCCGGAACAAAACCCGAGCCCTCCGCGGTGGTCTCGCGGCTCTAGGCGCCCAGTCCGGAACCGCGCGACTGCTGCGGTCGCAGGTTCGAATCCTGCCTCGGGCATGGGTGTGTGTGGTGTCCTTAGGTTAGTTAGGTTTAAGTAGTTCTAAGTTCTAGGGGACTGATGACCACAGATGTTAAGTCCCATAGTGCTCAGAGCCATTTGAACCATTTTGAACAAAACCCGATGTATCCGCTTTTGCTGTATTCGCGTGTTTGAGCTGTAGGGAGGAGATACGGGAGTAATACATGCTGCCACAAAATAATTTTCAGCACAACGTGACATCAAGAAGTGTTTTATGGTGTGTTTCTTCTTTTTATAGCTTGTGGAGCCATTTAGAGATCACTATTTGTTACTTTCTGTATTAATAGCAAATGCGGATTTATCGGTTTTTGTTCCGGTGCTCCTCAATTGTACATGAAACAACCATTCGCAGACTAGTACATGTATCTACCTGCAGCAATAGCAGACTAGTCTGCGAGTGTTTGTCTCAAGTACAGCTAGAAATGCGTGCAACAATAGTTCCTGGATATTCAATCATGGATAAATTCCGAAATGCGTCAAATGAGCAATAAAGTCAATGTTTGACTTTCACCATTGCGACCCAGTAAAAAAAAAATGGTTCAAATGGCTCTGAGCACTATGGGACTTAACATCTGTGGTCATCAGTCCCCTTGAACTTAGAACTACTTAAACCTAACTAACCTAATGACATCACACACATCCATGCCCGAGGCAGGATTCGAACCTGCGACCGCAGCGGTCACGGGGTTCCAGACTGAAGCGCCTAGAACCGCATGGCCACACGGAAGCGCCTAGAAACGCACGGCCACACTGGCCGGCCGACCGAGTCAGCCTGTATGCAGAACCACTGATTATTATAACAATGATCGCCTACCTTCTGCATTTCTTTGGCTGTATGGGCCTTGCTGTAGATATGCTCGCTCCCGCACGGACATTGAACGTTCGCCCACTGAGGTAAGACTCGATGAGGTGGACGTGTGGCCTCGGTACCCCCAGTACAAACAATTGGTAGAGGAGGCCCTTGTGCCACACACAGTCGAAAGCCCTTGAGAGATCAAGCAGTACGGCCCCTGCGTACTGTCGACTCTCCAGGGCACTCGTCGCGTCCTCCACCAACGTAGCAGCTGTTGCTCGGTGCTGTGTCCTCGTTGGAAGCCGAATTGTTCCGGCGGGATCAGCTCCTCCTCGTTTACATGTAGCATTAGCCTTTTTAGAGTCTAGGCGCTCAAATACCTTAGAGATTGCCGGTAGAAGGCTAATCGGCCTGTAATTCTGCGGCAGCCTGATGTCTTTGCCCTGTTTTAGAATCTCAACCACCTCTACATGTTTCCATGCAGAGGGGAAGTTGTCGGTCTGAATAATTCGATTGAAAATCCCGGTGATGGGGCGAATGGCTGTTTGGGGGAGCTGAAGTAATATCGCGTTTTCTGGCTGGTCGCACCCACCGGCTTTCCTCGGGTTTAACTGCTTCAATTGTGCCTCTACTTCCTCCTCTGTGAAGTCTTCGATATCTGCTACTGCTTCCTCCTCGAAGAAGACTGGGAGACGTTGCTGCACTAAACGTATGTGCTCCTCATCAGTGGGGTCCTCTACAGTGTGAAGTTTTCCGCAAAGACATCGGCCAGAGCACGGGTCTTGGCGTCAGGCTCGCAGATCACCTCATCACAGAATTGTAGGGGAGGGATGCTTTGACCTTTCCTTACTTCGTCATTTTCCAGGCTGACCCATCGTCTATCAGCAGGCTAGCTATTTTCCCATCCCATTCCCTATTTCTATGCCCCTGCACCGCCGCATTCAACTCTCTCCTGAGCCTGTTGAGGAGGCGCTTATTGACTGAACTTCTGGTTACCTGCCATTAACGGAAGACTATTTTTGTGGGCTATAGGGTCTTTTAGCTCTGGGGGCGAGCTGGGGGTAGAAGTCTTTCATTCTTTGTGGGCCTCTGGGGAATGCATTTTCTACAGCCTGTATTGTAGTTGCTTTGAATCCTCTGATAGCCTCATCAGTACCTATGTCTGTAGGGTCTGGGATGCCGCTGAGTGTGCCTTGCAGGCTCTCTCTAAACTGCTCGCAGTTGGCTCTGAAGTATCTCACCTTTAACCTCCAGTTCGAATATTACCGGGAGGTGATCCGACGACAGCGCGTTTCGAGTCGTCGCAGTTGTGCGGTTGCCCACTCCCTTCAATAGAGTGATGCCGAGCACGTCGGGACGGCTGCCTTTTGCAGGGTAGGAGGTGGGGTCATACGGCCCCAGGGCGACTGCGTTGTGCTGTCGGACTACATTTAACAGGCAACGTCCACTTGCATTGGTAGCTCTGGAGTTCCATTCGACATACTTGGCACTGAGGTCACCCGCGATAAAGATTTTACCGCGGATGGACAACAATGCCGCAAAGTCCGCTGGAGGAGTATACCTGGTAGTCGGTAGGCAGCTACGAATGTGGTTTCGCCTGAAGATGTTTTTACTAAGACTGCTGTGGCTTCAACTGTGCGAAATTTTGGCAGCTGCGCAACGTGGTGTTTAAGGCAGTTTTTAATATATAAGGCATTGCCTCCTCCATGGGTTGACCTATCTGTGCGGTGGCGTGTGTAGTTCGCCGCACGTACGTATATATCTGGCTTAAGTTTCGTTTCCGAAACTAGGCATATATCGATTGACTCGTCTCGGAAAAACTGCCTCAATTCCCCATCTTGGGTATATATGCCGTTTACGTTCCAGGCGCAAACTGTTAAACCACTGATGGTGCTATTCATTGGTTGTTGTTAGTTCCTGGTGGTTGTTGGGCCTTGTTGGCCGTCGTAAGCGCAGTTACTACGAGCTGCGGTAGTGATTTCTTCAGTTCAGCTACTGATGTCATTAGAAGGCGCGGAGTTGTTCTGCGCTGTTTACCTGGGTGCTATTCGCAACATGTGAGTGTTCCGTGGCCGCCACCGCTTCGCTCTCGCTCGTGTTCGCTGCGCTCTCTGACGCGGTGGCCCGCGTCGGTGCACTTGCCTCCAGCGTGAATTGGACCGAGCCGCGCCATGAGCGACACCTAGAAGAAGCGAATATAAACGCAGCTCCTGCTAGCCTCGGCTGCTCAGATCAGCACCGGATCGCGGATGTTAGTTATCAGTGACGCGTGTCAACGTGCATGAACAGTTCACATATCAAGGACTCTCAATTATATTGCAAGTCGCCCCTCGTTTGCGACAACTATTTGTATACCTCCAAGGTTAAGTATCGTCAATTGCTTTCTAGGAATAAAACTACTTATGTTATTTGTTTGAATTGTTGTATAGCATTCCGAGAACTGTGCATCCCGTAGGCACCCTATTAGCGACGAATGGGAAATACCCCATAAAAACAATGATCGGCGTGCATTCTCCATGACTTTGTTACATTTATATCACCCACATGAGTGCTAAAAGGAATCAGATAAGTTTCGGTTACACGATGTCACACAACTCTAAAGGCCGTGAATTCAAATAAATACTCAGGGATTACAATTACGAGGAACTTAGATTCGAACTATCACATAGATAAAATTGTGAGGAGAGCGAACCAAAAACTGCGGTTAATTGGTAGAACACATAGAAAATGCAAGAGATTTACTGAACAACCTGCCTACACTACGCTTGTCCGCCCTCGTATTGCTGTTCAGTGTTAGATCCGCAACAGATAGGATTGACGAAGAAAATCGAAAGAGTTCAAAGAAGGGCAGCTCGTTGTGTGTTATCGCGAAATGGGGGAGAGTCTGCCACGGCTATGACACGCGAATTGGGATGGCAGTTCTTAAAACAAAGGCCTTTTTCCTTGCGGTAGGATCTTCTCATTAAATTTCAATCAGCAGCTTCCTGCTCCGAATGCGAAAATATTTTGTTGGCGCCCACCTATAAAGGGATAAATGACCGTCATTATAAAATAAGAGAAATAAGATCTCGAGCGGAAGGATTTAAGGAATGTTCGAATGTGTGTGAATTGCTAAGGGACCAAAGTGCAAAGGTCATCAGTCCCAAGACTTACACACTACTTAAACTAACTTACGCTAATAACACACCCACCCATGCCCGAGGGAGGATTCGAAACTCTGGCAGGAGGAGCTGCGCAATCCGTGACATGGCGCCTCAAACGGCGCGGCCACTCCGCGCGGAAAGGATTTAAGGGTTCGTTTTTTCCGCGCGTTGTTAGAGAGTGGAACAGCGGAGAAACAGCTTGATGGTGGGTTGATAAACCCCATGCTAGGCACTTAATTGTGAATTGCAGAATATTCATGTATACGCAGAAGAGGACCATTTGGAAAACATTGATGATGGCAAGATGATACTCCTGTTTTCGACATCAAGGAATAACTTCTATAGCATCCGAGGGAGCTGTAGAGGGTAGAAACTATGGGCGAAGACAGACATTAGTGTACATCCAAGTAATAATTAAGGACGAAGCATGCAAGTGCTACTCTGAGATGAGGAAGTTGGCGTAGGAGAATAGTTCGTGGCGGACCGCATCGTACCAGTCAGAAAACTGATGACTCAAAAACCGTAGAGAAGTAGGGAACAAACGAAAACTACTTTTTTGTAGTATTGTGAATAAATGACTTAATGACGAGTCATCTTTCACTTTTCGAATAGTCAGCGTCGTTTCTGAGATATCACTACGTTTCACTGATGGTACTCAGTAAGAGAAAAAAATAGCGAGCGAAACACTGCTGTGGTTAGCACAATGGACACGCATTCGATAGGACGACGGCTCAAATCCCCTTCACTCCAGGTAAATTCCTGGATGATTCCTTTGGAAAGGTCACGGCCTGTTCGCTTCCACATCCTTCCTTGAACCGAGCTGGTGCTCTGTCTCTAATGACCTCGATGTCGACCGGACGCTAAAGACGAATCTTCTTTCCTACCTTCCTTCCGGAAAGAAAAATAGACCCTTACGCGGAGGTTTTCACACAATTGCCAAGGAGCTGTGTAAATCTAATCTGTTTATACGAAATGTGTTCGGCATTACCGCTTCAAGCACGATTTCTAGCCAGTCGTTGGCGTGGGAAACTCCTCTCAGACATCGAAATGAAGAAACGTTATTGTGAACATTCTCAAGTCAAAACGCTTATTTTCGAATAATTACGTTTAGCTGAAGACCTTGTTTTAAGTAAGTATTTCAGAGCAGCGTAAATGTCTATAGCTTAAACGGAGAAATAAATGTTACGTCGCTCTCAAAGAGGAATTAATTTACACTCGTATGTGTCCGGCCAAGGCCTCCTTGCTACCAGCGGCAGCCGGCGGCCTTGGAGGACACGAACGATTTACCGGTTTGCGATGCGGAAACGCCCTCTGGAGACAGCAGGTGAGCCACTGCACCACGCAGCATGCTCCGGGCATGAACCGAGGCACGGCCTCCGGAGAAAGCCACGACCGGCAGAGAAAGCTGCGAGACGGTCAGCCAGTGGGAGTATCGAGACAGCCTTTTAATAAACAATCGTGATGTATACACAGTACTGAAGTACAGAAAACGACCACCTGTCACTTTCCAAATATGCGCACAGACTGGAGTTTTAGCCGCACCGAACATTTTTGGCTTTGATCCATACGTAAACCTGATTTTGATCCAGCTGTAAGGTACGCATGTTGTTTTGGCCACTCTGTAAATTCTGTTTCTTTCGCAAGTATCGATATGCGTAGATTACACAGAACAAAACCATGTAGCTGAGTAATCTTTGACTACTGCTACAATATCTTTGTGTTGCTACAGTGCCTCTACTTGAGAGCGCTAGCAAAATTACAGGCTTTCTAAGTTGAACAGCAGACGTATTTTCAAGAATGGACAGGAAATTTTCTTTGTAGTGTGATATGAGATTGTTAGAAATGGAGTATGAGTACTTTTTTGCAGCTGTAGAGAGAGAAGCTAATGAAATTATTTGTGAATTTTTCTGGAATGTTGAGAAACTGAGGTAAGCACGCAAGCGGGTAGCATTGTTTCGCGTTGTTGAAGCTCAGATAACAGTTGTGTTAAATGGATTGCTCTGATAGGTAGACGAGGCACCAATTGCTTGGAGATAGTTCTTAAAGTATTTAAATACTATTCTGAACATTAAGCTGATTTTTAAGGAATTACTTTGAATATAGAGTTTCATTTGAATTTTATCAGAAGTAATTTCTTACCAGTTAAAATTCCGATCCGTCATTCAAAAATATCCAAATGTATGTGAATTCCTAAGGGACCAAACTGCTGAGGTCATCGGTCCCTAGACTTACACACTACTTCAACTAACTTATGCTAAGAACAAAACACACAGCCATGCCCGAGGGAGGACTCGAACCTCCGGCGGGAGGGGCCGCGCAATCCATGACATGACGCTTCAAACCGCGCGGCCATTCTTCGTGGCGACCCATCATTCAGTTTATTACGTACGTGCACTCATTGTACTTTGCAATACGGAATTTTCAATAGTAGTTTTTGAAGTTGCTTTGCTGCTGTATGCTCTGCGCTGCTTCCGAGAAACCTGCAAAAATGTCAAGACAAGAGGTAAGTGAAAATACAGCTTAGGACGAGGAATTTCTTTGTAAGTTCTGTTACTCATTTATTTCAGAAGTCAGATTACATTCGGGGTAGCATTCTATTTTTATAGAACCAGTTAACTTCAGTTTTTAGACAGTTTTGATCAAATCATACAGTCAGTGCAGTCAGAGTTTTTCACAGCACACGAGTTTAAATCAGGATTTAAACGTTTTGGTAGACAGTTTTAGGAAGATTCCTTCAGATAGAGAGAAGCAGTCAAGAGGTTATGTTATGCAGTGACGTACCGCCTTGCAACTGTTAATTAGTTGGACTGACAAATAATGTTGGGTACCATGTTCAGGGCTACTTTGTTCTCATGATTTTGTTACATGTCACTTGAGGAATTGTTTTCAGTGCCACGAAACTGGTTGTGATCTGATAATGAAACGATTAAATACAGCTGAAATGGTTTCGTAATCACCGAGATGGTTACTCACAACGGTGGTTTCCGTGTCTACAAGGTTTTCCAAATGTTTGTTTATTCCCATAATAAACTTTTCAAGCGTTTTCTTGGTCATCTTCACATGGGGGATACAATACATGCTGCTAAAACCTGACATCATCTTAGGATGGACACACAGCGAACTGTATTGTTCATTATCAATTTTAATGATCTTCATCGCAATGTAACATAAGTACAAACAGATGATAACCGGTTTCGGTTAACTAATCACCATTCTCATACTTACGTAATCAAACAAGAAAATCGACTTGCAGTTTGCGTAAAAACCTCATAAGTTTTTAAAAACATTTAAGTTTATAAAAAAAATTACACAATAAAAACTTATCATGCTTGTATTATAATATTGACTCCTAGGCGCTTCAATCTGGAACCGCGTGACCGCTACGGTCGCAGGTTCGAATCCTGCCTCGGGCATGGATGTGTGTGATGTCCTTAGGTTAGTTAGGTTTAAGTAGTTCTAAGTTCTAGGGGACTGATGACCACAGATGTTAAGTCCCATAGCGCTCAGAGCCATTTGAACCATTGATTCCTAATTATTGTTGACCAACTTGACGCTAGTACTACGCCTAACTTGTCAGTACTGAAATACTGGCAACACCAGTAGGAGAATAATCTTTCTGATCGAACGACGGTTTTCAATCAAAATGTGAGAAATTTACTTAAGAAAAATACTTATAATAGATGAAGTTAAAAGTATGATGCAAGTGGAGATTCTCAATACACTATCTCCTGGTGAAATGCGAAAGGTAGTGCTATGTGTACGTTTTCAGCTAATGGTTCACAATATTTTGGCACCGTATAAATAATATTTCCTTAAGGCACTAGTATAATTTATAAATTGATCCGAAGTGGCTGGCCGTGTTGGACCAGACCATGAATGACAACGATACCGCACCATATTCATTCACAAATCCACGAAGGAAAAGAAATCATAGATAGTGAGTAATTCGGAATTTCTAATTACAAAACTTATTTGTAGAAGACTGGTATAGTCTCACCAGAGTGACCGTATCTATATTTTTAACCTTTTCTTTGCTATATAGTAATTACATGTCACTCGACACTAAATGGCTGTCTTACAGCCATTAAATTACGTCTTGTATCGGCAGGGGATAAAGAAGAACAGAGACAATATAACTGCAGACTTTAGCATGAATCTAATCATCTTAGAAAGAGGCAATGATTCTACAACGCACGCTGGCACGTAACTTCTTGCTTAAACATATTCTCTGACTAACATGTGGCGAAAAAAATGGCTCTGAGCACTATGGGACTTAACATCTGAGGTCATCAGTCCCCTAGACTTAGAACTAATTAAACCTAACTAACCTAAGGACATCACACACATCCATGCCCGAGGCAGGATTCGAACCTGCGACCGTAGCGTCCAGACTGTAGCGCCTAGAACCGCTCGGCCACCACGGCCGGCCATGTGGCGAAATACGATTCATAAGCGTTAGACAGCCGGACACGGCAAATTGTTAGGGTGTGCTACATCTTGACACAGTTTTTGTGAATTTATGAATGCATGCCAGCTGTTATCCACACCTGTGCACGTAGTTTTGTTATTATGGATGATGGTGAGTAAGTAAGCTGTTGCATGTGCAATAACGTCAGCTGTCCTCACGCATCTGCCTGTTCGTAAATCGTGATGTACGCTCTGGTGTCCTCAGAAGCCAGAAGGGCGTACCAACATCTGTAGTTGACCACATGGCTTAATGATTTTATGATGTGACCAGCAAGAAATCGAGTATAGTTTTATGCTTACAGTGCGTACAATCACAGGAGCGCACATGCACGCAGTTCAGAGAGATGGCACCCAGTGAAATGTACACCATCCATCCAAAAAGTTCCGAGGTTGATTTTATTCCTGGCGGGTAAGCGCCATCAGCGCAGTAACTACTGCAGCAGTTTGAACTAACAACTGTGAACAACAGATCTGCATTCGACCAATCACTTGTGAGGAAGCAGTATTTCAGTACCTTCGCAACACAATAAAAGGATCACATTTTCGATACCCCGTAATTATCTCCCACTGCGACGCATAAGGTTGAAGTTTGGCTCATAGTGGCCTACGACGCTCCTCTGTAATGGTGTAAAAGGCTGGCGCCCTACGACATCATCCTCGGGCTCGGAGACGCTTCAAACAGAAAGGTATCGAAAAGGGCGAAAAAAAGGTCAAATCTCAGAAATTCATTTGAGGCGTAAGGTAGGTTAATGAAGTCACATTGGACCAAATTTCACCAAATCTCTATCCAACGCCTTCGTGGACACACAATAGGAATATCGACACCCCACTAAGGGATCTTGAAGAGATGGCCTACCATCAGGCGCTAGAGCAGCCGCGAGGCTGACTGTCGAATTCTCTGACATTCTTTTGGTGTCCAACAGAGGTCGTGGGTGTCAACAAGCGTGTTGTCGAACTGCTGGGGAAAGGGGTGGTCTTAGTAAACGTTTGGCATTTTATTCTCGCACATTTTAATGTTGCATCCCACCCCTCCCCCAAGTTATGCCACAGAAGCGCACGAAACGAGTCATGGACTGTGCGGCTGGTCCCGGCGGAGGTTCGAGTCCTCCCTCGGGCATGTGTGTGTGTGTGTGTTTGTCCTTAGGATAATTTAGGTTTAGTGTGTAAGCTTAGGGACTGATGACCTTAGCAGTTAAGTCCCATAAGATTTCACACACATCTGAACATTTTTTTGTCGCGAAACGTGAGGGCTGAAAGAGCGCAAACATCTTTTGCTGCTTCGGATCACGTTCAAATTTCGTCGAATGATTTTGAACGATCCCCGGTTTTTCCACCCTGCATACCAGCGTAAACACTGTGGTTGCACTAACTACATTCCAAAGGGATCAGATTGTACCCCCCCCCCCCTCACTTATCGACCTTAATGACAGTGAAAAATTAAACCACGTGTACCTAATGGAAATTTGGGAAAAGCAATCGTCACCAAAGTTAATCTGTCGGTAAAGAGGGAGGAAAGGGTTACATCTAAATGAAAGGAAAAATGCAAATGAAACTGGTGGAAATTAATTTTGAAAAGGGGTAAAGTTAATAAAGAAAGTAAATGTACGGCCGTTACGTTAACAATTAACTAGCGGTAATTAGATATTTGAGATTTGGGGAAAATTACGGTCGCCAGTCCTATGGACAATTATTATAGTAACTGAAAAAGAAAGGTTATTGCACATATAATTAGCACTAGAAGCGTGGCAACTGAAGGTTGACGAGTGAAGTGTGAAAACTGAAAACTGAAAGTTTGTCAGAAGTAATAAATTTCGCTACGCTCTTACTTAATTTAGCAAAAGAATGAATAAAACCGGAAAATTGAAAGTTAATTTAGTGACTGAAATTAATAGTGAGCTTTGTTTCTGAAGCACTACGAAATTCAATAAAATAAGGTTAGTCTTGGGCTACCTCAAAAATCATTTCAAAAACTACTTGAATCTACGCAATTTAGAAATAAGAGATATAACTTTGAACTTGAATTAAATGATTCTGGACAATTAACAATAGTAACATTTAGTACGTACCAAGCTGAGCTGCAGTCACAGGTAAACTAAAATACGGTAACAAAACTCGCACTCTTAATTTGTGCTTGTGTAATCTAAATATTGCAGCCAGCTGTGAATACCTTAACTGAACTTCGAAATTAAAGCAGTAAAATCAAATGATATTACTTTAATGCTGGCGTTTGAATTTCAACGACACTCGGGTTCATTCCGGAAAAGGAAGGTACCCTGCTTGGTAATGCAATTGGGACAATGAGCAACAAAGGTTCATGGTAAGTTGCTGTAATTTTGTGATGCAAGAATTTTAAAAGCTGAGGTCTGCCATACAGTTCTAAAACTTTACGTGCTTCCAGTCTTCCTTGTTGGTTGATTGAAGGTTTGAAGCCGTCGATCGACGAGGTGGCGACAGTCTCTCATTGTCGGCCGTCGCTGTTGCTGAAGCTGGATGTTGGCGCGCCTTCTTCTCGGCACGGTCTCCAGCCGAAACGGGCTCTTGATGTGTGCCAGTTAACGCTCCCGTCCGCGACACCATGTCTGAAACTAACATAGCAAGTCGAGCGCAATTACATGCTGCCAAACCCCGAAAGCGCGGCAACTCGCGGGATCGTCACACAACACACATGCTCCACCACCCTCCTCCAGCCAGACTCTCTCTGCTCAGCCCGCGCTCCACGCGGCCGAGTTCAAAAGATCCTAAACACTTTGGTTCTCCACACGACTTATCGATATATTCGTTCGATAGCATAGTTTTCCCTAGGCCAGACCCAGCGTAAAAATACAAATAATATTTACAAAACAAACCAATTATACATCGACATAAATGCATATGTATACAAATAGTAAAACAATTACAAAATACAAAGACACAGGAACGTCATATCTTCAGGTAACAAAATAAGGAAAGAAATTTATAGTGCAGTAGATGGAAATAGGAGGATATGCATTTTTGGCATTACAAGATCACATTCAATAGGGTTGCAGCCCTACGGTGTCCTTATAGTTCATCCAGGGGGTGGCTACAGTATCGTACGTTGTCAAGAACGTCGTCCTATTGCTTATCGCTCTGTGAATGAAGTTTTCGATTGTGAAATGGTTGGGTATGAACGCCCCAACGGCAGGGGAACTTTCATTGACGCCCGTTATGCCACCTCCTGAGAGCTTTTTATGTCTATTCTGATCGGCGGCGGTGGAATGAAATGTTTTCCCCGGGCATATATGAGAGAACCGCGTGATTTCATCGTTCTGTTCCTCCGTCGCAGAGTCGTCAAAACAAGGGGTGAAATGTGGGTAAGACGGGGTGTGACGATCTTCTCATCATGTGAAACATCCACGAAGGCTTGTGGTGAAGTTTGGTGCCAATGTGACATTAGTAACACGTCTTAGACTTCACATGAACTTCTGAGCTGTGGCTATTTTTTCGCATGTGTCGACAGCTTACTATTTGAAGCGTCGCTGAGCCCGAGAGTGACGTCTCAGGGCCCCACACTTTTTTACCCATATCAGAGGAAGTTGTAGGCAACTTTCAGCCAAATTTCAAAATTATGAGTCGTAATAGGAGATAGTTACGTGGTTTCGAAAAAATGATCCTTTAATTTTTTTGCGCTGTTTAGTAGACCGTCGGCAGTAGTCAAGACAAAATGGATGACAAAAATTCGTGTTACCAATACGAACCTACCACAAACGACAAAATATAGAAATTCGTAGGAAGGGTCAACGTATCTGTGACATAACCAACACGGAAGCCAGTGAAAAACATCGCAAAGGTCTTTTCTGGCAGTTTCACATGGTTATATGAACATTCTGTGCTTTTTTCCCCCTTAAAGTGACTGCAGCCTGCAAAGAATACTCAAGCATTAAAGCACCATCTTAAATTGTCTCTCTTTTTATTAGCTGATTTCGAAACTTCCGAACTGACGTGGCATGAGGTGAATAGCATAAGAAACTTTAATGAAATCTATTGGGATTACCATCCTAATTGTAGCTTCGTCTTGTCGCAAAGTATCGCCTGAAGATGACGAATAGGCCACTAGTCGAAACTCAGTGACAAGAAGACGTCACGACTCGGCTGATAACCAGGGAAGATATCGACAGTGAAATTCTGCGAGAAAGCCTGCGTTCCCATACAGGATGAGAATCTGTTTAGGATGCCTCTTCAACAAATCCATGGCGCTTTGCTCCGCCCGATATAGGCAGTTAATGGAATCCTTACCGAGATCACGTTTCTTAGCAGCCCTCATTCCGTTCGACTTCCAATTTTTGCCGCACTACTGCCTCTGCAGCTCTTCCATCAGGGCCCGCCTGTGCCAACCAACACTGCTGCCAGAGGCGTCCGTCGCTCGGCATGTGGCCAGCGCACACCCAACCACGGCTGCTCCGCCAAGTCGCGCCCACTGGCTGCGCCGCCGTAAACTAAACTACTGCTGACGTCATGTCTAGTGCTGATCCCATTGACGGTGTCCTTGTTTCACCTCTTTAGATTTCTTCATCGTACGTAAAGGGGCATTAACTACTGAATATGATATAGCAGTATGGAACTCCATAGCGAGAAAATGGTTCGGGATGACCCACGAAGTCAATCCCAATAGGGTTCATTACCGTCATCAAGACGAAAGCAACATTCTGTCGAATTTTCTTTCCTGAGCCAAAACATTATGACCAATTGCTTTATTGTGTATTGGTCTACCTTTGGAACTGTATACAGCAGCGATCCTGCATGGCAGCGATCCTGCTTTGCAACGATCCTGCTGGGCACACTTCACGCAGTTCCCACAAATTACGGGCCAGTGATTTGTGGCCGCAGAGGTCCCGCGCGTTAGCACCCGAGACGTTTCCAATTGCGTTCAGATGAGGCGCATTTGGTGGTCACAATATCAACGTGAGTTCACTATCATGCTTGTCAAAACGTTGTAACGAAATTCTGGCCTTGTGACACGGATAGTTAGCCTGATGAAAGATACCATCACCGTCACGGACGACATCAATAAGAAAGGGTACAAATGGTTCAAATGGCTCTGAGCACTATGGGACTTAACTTCTGAGGTCATCAGTCCCCTAGAACTTAGATCTACTTAAACCGAACTAACCTAAGGAGATCACATGCATCCAAGCCCGAGGCAGGATTTGAACCTGCGACCGTAGTGGTCGCGCGGTTCCAGACTGTAGCGCCTAGAACCGCTCGGCCACTCCGGCCGGCTAGAAAGGGTACAGGTGGCCCGCAATGAAGTCTCTTAGTCCACAGGTGTCATGGTGCCTCCAGTTCCTAGCACTCCTTCCATGGGAGCCGATAGGGCTGCATCTGTGATGCAGAGCATGTTTCGAGCAGTTATTCCCCTGGGTGCGTTGATTCCAGATACGACCATTGACAACAATGTGTGTAACAAGGAACGCAATTCATCTAAACAGGCGAAACGTTTCCATTGATCCACGGTCCATTCTCGGTGACGCTGTACTCACCACAGTCGTAATAACTGATGTCTTTGGGCCAACCAGGGGACATTTAAGGGTCACTTGCTGCAGAACCACATGTTCAGCACTGGCACTGAACACGAGCACTGAACAGTGTGTTCGAAATACTTACACTTGCACTAGCATTGTTCTGTCATCAAATCTTCCACACATCTCCAACTATCACGCTTTTCTCAGTGGGCTAACCTCAACGTTCTGTGACGAGACGTGGATGACCAAAACCTTGTCGCCTACTCGTGGTGTCGCTGTTCTTTGAACGCCTGAAATAGATTATCACGACAGTGGCACTCGAACAACCAACTAACTTTGCCGTTTCCGAGATACTCATTCCTAGGTGCTATGCCATAATAACCTGTTCTTCGTCAGAGTCGCTTATGTCAGTGGATTTCCCGATTTAAGACTCCTGTATCAGTAGAATGATTTCCACACGCCTTTATTGGTTTTTACACTTGATCGATGAAAGGAGGAAATACAAAAATGTTCCGGGAAACTCAGGAATACAGAAATACAAGTCGCTGAGGAATGAAATAAATAGGGAGTGCAGGGAGGTAAGACGAAATGGCTGCAGGAAAAATTTGAAGAAATCGAAAAAGAAAGGATTGTCGGAAGGACAGACTAAGCAAACAGGAAAGTCAAAACATCTTTCGGTATCATTAAAAGGAAGGGTGATAACATTAAGAGTGCAACGGGAATTCCACTTTTAAATACAGAGGAGAGAGCGGATAGGTGGAAAGAATACAATGAAAGCCTCTATGAGGGGGGAGTTTGTCTGATGTCATAGAAGAAGAAACAGGAGTCGATTTAGAAGAGATAGGGGATACAGTATTAGAATCAGAATTTAAAATTGCTTTCAAGGACTTAAGATCAAATAAGGGAGAAGGATTGATAACATTCCATCAGAATTTCTAAAATCATTGGGGAAAGTGGCAGAAAAACGACTATTCACGCTGGTGTGTAGAATGAATGAGTCTGGCGACATAGTATCTGACTTTCGAAAAAGCATCATCCGCACAATTCCGTAGACGGCAAGAGCTGACAAGTGCAAGAATTATCGCACAATCAGCTTACCAACTCATGCATCCAATTGCTTACAAAAATAATGTACAAAAGAATGGAAAAGAAAATTGAGGGTGCGCTAGATGACGATGAGTTGGCTTTAGGAAAGGTAAAGGCACGAAAGAGGAAATTCTGACGTTGCGGTTAATAATGGAAGCAAGAGTAAAGAAAAAGGCATTATGTGCCCACACTACTGAATCTCCTGGTGGGAAGTACACACAAGGTTTTGGGTCATCGGTGTATAATCCCAACTCATAAAGATCATTATGCAGGTGTCACATCCATAAAGTTACTTTGCTAGGTACAGAACGCAGACTACATATGAAGCAACGGTCAATTTGTTTTTGCAGATTTAAACTAAAATTGCTCTTCCTTTGTAACTCAGTATTCAGTTTTTAATGTTCTGTCGATTAAGAAGGATGCGCCGAGACGTAGTGTTGGATATGGGAGTCATTTTCCTAAAGTTTTCTGCAATTGCAATACTTACATTTTCCCACACGATTCACCCATCAGGATCAAAAATGGTTCAAATGGCTCTGAGCACTATGGGACTTAACTTCTGATGTCATCACTCCCCTAGAAACTACTTATACCTAACTAACCTAGGGACATCACACACATCCATGCTCGAGGCACGATTCGAACCTGCGACCGTAACGGTCGCGCGGTTCCAGATTGTAGCGCCAAGAACCGCTCGGCCACCCCGCCGGCAATCAGGATCAAATGGCGTCTGGGAAATGAGTGAACGTCATGGTGGGCGGCGATCGGATGATTATGAAAAACAGATGTCGCTCCTCAACAAAAAAAAAAAAAACCCTCGATATGAAGGGGGTGATTCAATGGTGTTGCGAATGTGACGGGCGAGAATATCGTTTGTTTCACGAAAAAACGGCGAACGGTGAAGAAACTTCCCACTCTTGGTGTGTCGACTTCTTCGTGCCAAGCTTGTTGGTGGGATGACTCATTTGTATTGAGGACAACAAAGTTGGTAGATATTTTTGGCTCTCTTCCAAATCATCACATTCGACACACGTGGTTCCAACAGGATGCAGCCTCACTGTTTATGGCTACAGTGAAACGTTCGTTTGGGGATTGCATAACTTCAAGGAATGCTTCAGAAATAAACCACTTTCAGTTGTATATGAACAAGACTGGTTTCGTCATGTTAGACCATATCTTCAAATGCACATCTAGAAGGAAGGAAACGTATAATCCACATTATTATGAAAAACACAGGTAGCTATCCTAATAATGTATGCTCTATGACAGCCAGTATGAAATACTCACTCGTCAGTAAAACATTGAAGCCCTAACAAGGGAAGGGCGCCATTGTTCAAATTGTCCAGCTGAAAAACTGACGTGTTAAAAGCACATTTACCTACAATCAAAAGAGAAAACTGAGAAAACAAGAAAAGATAAAAGTCTGCAGCTGGCAAAACTGAAAGCCTGTGGTTAAGAAAATACTTCATACCAGGAAGCGGCGGACAACACCCCTAAAACCGCCTCACCCTGCAGGGCCACGCTGCTAGTCAGTGTGCTCATGTGTGTCGCGGTGGGCACTAGCGCCATCGTACACATAGTGGAGAAAATTGCAAACATTATCGCGAGTGTCCAAATATCATGCGAATGACTGAGGGCCTCCTATCAGAGCTTAAATGTTTTACTAACGTGTGAGTATTTCATGTTGATTGTCAGAGCATAGGTATCTGTGTGTGTGTGTGTGTGTGTGTGTGTGTGTGTGTGTGTGTGTTTGTTTGTTTTCTTTTCTTCTTTTTTTTTTTATCGAAACATTTCCTGTCTTGTAGATGTACATCTGATGACGTGGTCTGATGTCACGAAACTGATTATATGCCTGTAAAAGTTCATATACAGGTGAAAGTGGTTTGTTTCTGGAATATGGATTCTTTCAGCTGTTGTTCTCAACACAAAACAATTTTTCAGGGCCGCCATGATCACCAGAATTCCGGGATTACTTCTCATGGGTACACCTAAACAGCGTTGTGTACCTGACTAGGATATCAAAACTTGCCCAGATGAACACTCACATTATATAAACTTTTGCCGACATCATGGAGAACACATTGAACCGTATTGTGCAAAGTCTATTGAATCGACTTGCTGAACGTGTACGGTGAAATGGACGCCAATTAAGTGACGTGGCTTTTAAAAAGTTATGCCTAATGAAATTTTCATTCTTTCAGTATCAAATAATGTTTTGTTAAGTTTCCCTGATAATTTCAAATTTTTCGTTTTTCTGCGCCATCCTGCTGCGGCATGGGAGAACGTATCGATTACGCACACCTGAAACCGTGAACAAAGAAGTGCAGAGCAGCACCTTTGGGAATCAGAGCCTCACGCCGAGGTGAGGTGGCCGGAGGTGTGACGGCTGGTGGCAAGAAGCGTAGACCGCAGGCAGCCGTCAGCCACGCGGCCACAGTGGCAACAGGGAGCAGGGCGCCGCAAGAGGCTGCGGGAAACGCAAGCCGGTCGTTACGCGCCGCGCCGCGCAGTGTCGCGCTCCGCTGGCCCACTTTGTGGCGCCCCGGTACAAAGGCGGCCGGGGTGCTCCGGTCATAAAATACGTGTGAGAACCGCCTCCTACGTGGGCAGCCAGCTGCTGGTGCACGAGACCTTTTCCCAGGTGCCACTAACAGCCTTTCGGCACGCAGTGCGATATGGCGCGTTTTTCTCGCCGCTCAACGTTTCATCTCAGAGTAGCAATTACAATCTACGTCCTCAACCATTCGCTGGATGTATTCGTCTACAGATTTTACCCTTTACAGCATCCTCTAATACCATGGAAGTTATTCCCTCATGTCGTACGTTGTCGTATCTTCCTGCCCCTTCCTTTTGTCAGTGTCTTCCATATATTCTTTTCCTCGACGATACTGCGGAGGATAGCCTCATTCCTCATGTTATCAGTCTATCTAAGTTTCAACATCCTTCTGTAGCACCACATCTCAAACGTTTCACTACAATACAATGCTGTGCTCCAGACGTACATTCTCGGAAATTTCTTCCTGAAATTAAGGCCGATATTTGATATTAGTAGCCGGCCGGAGTGGTCGAGCGGTGCTAGGCGCTACAGTCTGGAACCACGCGACCGCTACGGTCGCAGGTTCGAATCCTGCCTCGGACATGGATGAGTGTGATGTCCTTAGGTTAGTTAGGTTTAAGTAGTTCTAAGTTCTAGGGGACTGATGACATCAGAAGTTAAGTTCCATAGTGCTCAGAGCCATTTGAACCAATTGATATTAGTAGACTCTCTTGGCCAGGAATGCCCGCCCCTCTTTGCCAGTGCCAGACTGCTTTTGACTTCCTCTTAGCTCCGTCCGTCATTGGTTATTTTGCTACGTAGGTAGCCTGATATTCAGTTTATTGTCGTTCTCATTTCTGCTACTTCTCATTGCAAGTAGGGTGTTCAGGTTTTTATCTTGGTAACGCCACGTAGAGCTCTGTATGAAAATCACTGACTGTGCTGTGTGCAGTCTGTGGCTGGTTGCACTCATTCTTGGAATATTCGCTTGTGTAGTGTTGGGCAGTTGGATGTGAACAGCGCATAGCGTTGGGCAGTTGGAGGTGAGCCGCCAGCAGTGGTGGATGTGGAGAGAGAGAGATGCCAGAGTTTTGAGAGGTCACTATAAGCGGACGACCTGGACGTGTGTCCGCCAGAAAAAGAAAATTTGTAATGACAGATGTCATGAATTGATAGATATATATGATGACTTTTGAACATTATTAAGGTAAATCCATTGTTTGCTCCCGATCAAAATCTTTCATTTGCTAACTATGCCTATCGGTAGTTAGTTCCTTCAGTTGTTAGAATCTTTCATTTAGCTGGCAGATTTGGCGCTCGCTGTATTGCAGTAGTTCTAGTAACGAAGATTTTTGTGGGGTACGTCATTCACGAAAGGTATAGGTTATTGTTCGTCAGGGCTATTCATTTGTAGAGATTATTGAAAATCGGATTGGTCACATTGCGTTGCACTAAAAATGTTGTGTGTCAGTTTAGTGATGATCATAATAAGTAAAGAGAGAAATGTCTGAGTACGTTCAGTTTTGCTCAGCTGTTTGAAAATCAAATAACATAAGAGGTTTTCCAGCACTGTCATTTTTATATTTATCTTAGGGGACGTTTCATCATCACTTTCGTCTTTCTTCATTTACTCTCAAACCATACTGTGTACTCATTAGACTGTTCATTCCGTTCAGCAGATCATTTAATTCTTCTTCACTTTCACTCAGGATAGCAATGTCATCAGCAGATCGTATCATTGATATCCTTTCACCTTGCAGTTTAATTCCACTCCTGAACCTTCCTTTCATTTCAATCGATGCTTTTTCTATGTACAGATTGAACAGTAGGGGCGAAAGGCTGCCTCTCTGTCTTACACACTTTTTAATACGAGCACTACGTTCTTGGTCGTCCACTCTTATTATTCTCTCTTGGCTCTTGTATATTACACATCTGTCCCTATAGCTTACACCTATTTTCCTCAGAATTTGAAACATCTTGCACCATTTCGCGTCGTCGGACACTTTTCCCAAGTCGACAAATCATATGAACGAGTCTTGATTTTCTTTCAGTCTTGCTTCCATTTTTATCCCCAACTTCAAAACTACCTCTCTGGTGTCTTTACCTTTCCTAAAGCCACACTGATTGTTATCTAAAACATCCTCAACCTTTTCCATTATTCTGCACACTATTCTTGTCAGAAACGTGGATGCATGAGCTGTTAAGCTGACTGTGCAATAATTCTCGCAATTAGCAGCACTTTCTATCTTCGGAATTGTGTGGATGTTTTTCCGGAAGTCTGATGGTATATCGCCAGTCTCATACATTCTAGACACCGAAGGGAATAGTCGTTTTGTTGCCACTTCCCCATTAAAACAAAAACAGCGATACCTTTCGATTAAATATATCGTATAGGGTCATTCGTATTATGACGATATATAAAATAATATATCGAAGTTTGCAGAACACGATTGTTTTTCACAGTTGAACACGGAGCTGCTGCTTCAGCCTCATCCTTATCTTGTCCAGTTATCCTAGAAAGTATGTATGGTTGCATGAGCTGAAGCAATTCTCAGTGACATGGGATGGCTGCATTCCATTCCTGACGCCACCCCTCCTCCCACGACGGAATTCGTGCACCCCACTTGTCTGCCTCTAGAGTAAGCACATATCTGAACATATGAGATCGTTTATGAAATGTTTGCATATCATGAAACGGAAGCGTGACGAGGGAATCAGACGGACCAGCACAGCGACCTTCGTCGCTAATTCACTGGACGGAAGATTTAACGCACTCGTCAAACCATGCCAGCACGATTCTGGCCTTGTGACACGGGCAGTTCTCCTGATCAAAGACACCCGTCTTGTAAGACAGTGAGAAGGGATGCAGGGGCCCCATAATTATGTTCACGTAGTCCGCAGCTGTCAGTTTCCTAGCACTGTTCCATGGCACCTCAGCTAATTGTCACCCAATGATGCTGTCGAACTGACTGGGTCTGCTTGCCAGACATAATCTTCACACTCAAGATATGTTATATATATTCTCTCTTAATAGCTAAAGTGTTGGTAATTATTTGTATTGCCTTCAGTTTTGCTGTAGTCTCGCTAAATGTATTTGACGCTGTGGTGAGGCTTATAGTTATTTGCTAACAACACACCTCAGTAACAGAAACTACTTTCGGCGGTTGTAGTTTCTCTTCCTGTTACACTTATGTTCGCCACCAAGGATTATTTCGTGAATACGATTCTTTTTTTACGACAGACTTTCTTGTGCGCGTTCTTACTACGATTATCTTTCCTTCGCCTGCTCGCTCGATAAATATATTGACGCAGTTTTACTGTTCATTACTTCCGTTTTTCCAAATTATACTAAAGGGCGTCTGTACATTTATTTGTATATGGTTAATCTTTACCCGCTGCGTCGACCTTCACAGTGGTTTGCAAAGTACAGATGAAGGTATAGAGGAATCATTTTTACGAATTACGCACATATTTCGTTTGACCTGCTGATGTTGTAATCACTCTGGACTGTACACAATGGTGTGTGGTTATTTAAATCTTGAATTGGGCGCAAATTATGAACCATACATGTAACAAATGACGCGGGGTAGATACAGAGTGCGAAGTTTGACATCCAGAAAGTGAGCCTCATCAGCTAGCTTATCAAATGGTACTATTTGGAACTAAACATGGTGCTCACACAGCCTCTTCAACACAGTTTGTATGTGTGAGCAAAGATAACACAATCATAACTTTCTGAAAGTAATAAAATGGCTCTGAGCACTATGGGACTTAACTTCTAAAGTCATCAGTCCCCTAGAACTTAGAACTACTTAAACCTATCTAACCTAAGGACATCACACACATCCATGCCCGAGGCAGGATTCGAACCTGCGACCGTAGCGGTCGCGCGGGTCCAGACTGTAGCGCCTAGAACCGCTCGGCCACCCCGGCCGGCTGAAAGTAATACCAAGATTCATCAAGATTCTATCTTTTAACTCCCTTAATATTTTATTTTAATTTTTTTTTACTACCGCACTAGATTGGTTCAGTGATGATCATGTTATGGTTCACGAAACGAGCGCCGCGCGGGGTAGCCGCGCAGGCCAGGCCGTGCTATCACGGTTCGCGCGGCTCCTCGCGTCGGAGGTTCGAGTCCTTCCTCGGCATGGGGGTGTCCTTAGCGAAAGTTAGATTAAGTAGTGTGTAAGCTTAGGGACCGATGAGATCAGCAGTTTGGTCCCATAAGATCCTACCACAAGTTTCCAAAGAAACGAAACGAACGAATGTTCATGAGCCATGTCTCGTGCCCTCTCAGGTGACAAAAAATTATTTAATGCAACAACAGACGGGTTTGTCCAGTCGGTGCATTGAATAAAAGAACGTAAATGTATCGAAGTGTCAACAAAATGTAAGTTCATTTCGATGTATCAATACTACACTTCAGTGTACAGTATGTCATCCATCCTTAGCGGTAATAATTGTTTTGTATTACAAAGGCTGCGACGTTTCTGTCACATATCGCTACGTAATTCATGGTTAATTTTATTTAGAGTGAACTGAGCGTATTTGATAGGAGAAAAGCATTGCCTTTTTATAAATGGGAAGGTGCTCTCCCGATATGGTTTCTGGATCCCCTTTGTCGGCAGGAGGCAGTCAGTGAATGTCATTAGGAAAGCGAAGGTCCGCTGGAAGCTGGGTACTTCTCAAGGAAGTAAGGCTATGGCGTCGTCCATGCTGTTGTCGACAGTGCCGGCTTCTCTACTAGCCCTGAGTGGAAGGCGCCGTACAGTCACTACCATCCCCAGAGAATAGTTGCGCCCGATATTTTTGCC
Source organism: Schistocerca americana (assembly GCF_021461395.2). NCBI lineage: Eukaryota > Metazoa > Arthropoda > Insecta > Orthoptera > Acrididae > Schistocerca > Schistocerca americana. The sequence continues at coordinate 607,782,710 of NC_060121.1, forward strand.
TATTCTGTTCAGACGTCAAAGGGCGAGCTACCGAGACACCACCCGACCACAGTGGGGGTCCGTTGCTTTCACATAGCAGAGCCTCCTCTATCTCCAAAGAAGTAAAGGTCTACGACCCCGTGACAGAACACTGCACACCATACAATAGCTTTAGTACTGCGTAATGAACGCTGGTGAGGCGTAGTAGAATTTTACTTGGTCCCTCTAACGCAACATATTCGTAGTACACCCTTCTTACATACAGGTGCCAACATCACAGTCTATCTGTGGCAGTTTGTAAAGCATAATGTTGTTGTTGTTGTGCTCTTCAGTCCTGAGACTGGTTTGATGCAGCTCTCCATGCTACTCTATCCTGTGCAAGCCTCATCATCTCCCAATACCTACTGCAGCTTACATCCTTCTGAATCTGCTTAGTGTATTCGTCTCTTGGTCTCCCTCTACGATTTTTACCCTCCATGCTGCCCTCCAGTACTAAAGTGGTGATCCCTTGATGCCTCAGAACATATCCTACCAACCGATCCCTTCTTCTAGTCAAGTTGTGCCACAAACTCCTCTTCTCCCCAATTCTATTCAACACCTCCTCATTAGTTATGTGATCTACCCATCTAATCTTCAGCATTCTTCTGTAACACCACATTTCGAAAGCTTCTATTCTCTTCTTGTCTAAAGTATTTATCGTCCATGTTTCACTTCCATACATGGCTACACTCTTACTGGTTACAAAACACTCCCTGCCAGTTGTCACACTGTCACCATAGTGTAATATGCACTCACAGTGACCGCACCATTCCATTGCAACTAAATGTCCGTTACTGCTCGACAATTGTGCTGTTTCTTCCCACCCAATGAAAATCTGGCACGCTGGACATCCGCAACCGAGAAGCATGATAATTAACTTAGAGATCCGCTTCAGTCGTATTAATTTTTATTCAAACAACGACCGGTTTCGGGATTTTAAAATCCCGTATTCAGGTGTATGAAATTATGAGTTTCGACCTCCGGCGTGACTTTCCATACAGTAGTAGTTGGCGTTCCTACCGTGAGACTGCCCGGCGGCAGTCTGTCTCCGCCAACATGCAATGAATGGAGCTCTAGCACTGACCTGGTCGATCGCTTTTTGTGTGTTACCAAAGACAATTTCATACACCTGAAGATCGTATTTTAAAATCCCTAAGCCGGTCGTGGAAGCAGATCTCTCTAAATTAATGATTGAACATGTAGTAGGCTGCCGACAACAACTTCAAACCCTGTCCTAACTTTTTTGTTTCCATTACTTCTTCACTCTGTTAATTGTTCAAATGGTTCAAATGGCTCTAAGCACTATGAGGCTTAACATCTGAGGTCATCAGTCCCCTAGACTTTGAACTACTTAAACCGATCTAACCTACGGAAATCACACACATCCATGCCCGAGGCAGGATTCGAACCTGCGACCGTAGCAGCAGCTCGGTTCCGGACTGAAGCGCCTAGAACCGCTCGGCCACAGCGGCCGGCTTGTTAATTGTTACTAGCGATGTGGGTGAGGCTTTCGCATATTTTAACCCATGTCAGTCACCTAAGGAATTTGACTGAAACTGACCTCAGGCAAAAATTCCATCGTTTACTCCTGGTACTGGTATAATTCTATTCCTGACTCCGCAAGCAATCTTGTGATTGGTAGTGGTGGCTCCGTTTTCTGCTTCTTTGACGAAGGTGCATAGAAGTAGTACTATCGTTATACTTCTTTTTGAGTCTCACTACATAATAATAACAATAATAATAATAGTAATAATAATAACTTAGCATAACACTACAACTATCAATACAGCTGTTCAAATCACCTTCCTGATAGAGGCCGATGTGGTATAATCGGACACCGGCGTTGTTCCAGACAGGAAGATACTTACGCTGAAAACTGAATATAAAATTGTTGAGGCTTTCGGGGGTGCTTGTTGATTTATTGTCTATTGGCTTTTGTCTCGCGACCTTCGGCCGACGTTTAATGATATACTGACCTTTCTCCGTACGAGTGGCTGACATTGTCGGTCACCATCGATTTCTGGTAGCAATGCAGAGTGAATCTTTGATAATGTCAGCAACTCGTGCTGCCGAAAGGTCAGTAAATCATTAAACGTCGACCGAAGGTCCCTAGACGGAAGCTAATAGGGAGTATGTCTTTTGTAGACTAGTTGTCGTGATCTTGGAGAACGTAATTGGTTTAATTATCATTGTATGGTATCACCACCAAGTAAAATGAGTGGGGCAGTGGAGAACAGCAACAGCAACAACAATAGTAGTAGTAATGGTAGTAGTGGCGACATCAGGTTTATAACAGTCTCCACGATTTTAATTTCATCGTCTTATTTTGTGATTCAAGAAAGAGATCTGGGTCTTTTTTACTTGAATGAAATCCGTGAAGTGCCCAGTCGGCAAGCAGTGTGTCTAGCTTGCCGATTTCTCACGTTATTTCAGACGTGTCTGCCGCCGATGTTCAGTGTAGCATCACTTTTTTTATGTATGACAGATGCCGTTGGCAAGGATTTTGATATATTCCAAACTTGTGGATGTCCAGTAGGTATTTTACGTTGCCCAGCTCCGTCGCTCTGGCCTCAGACGGGCCAGTCGAAACCGACCGACTGCCTTGTCTTCCTCATCAGTTGCGTCATTTGGATGTGGTTTTGGAAGGGCGTGGGGTCAGAATACAAAAATTTCTGACTCAAGTAACTCCTCAATTTTTACGTTGCCCGGGAGCGAATTTATGTTGGGGGCAGTATGGCATTTTATGTCGCGAGTAATGCTTTCCGTTGAGGCCGATCCTGCCGACAGAATGTCATTTTACTTGTCTATATAATGCTGCAAAATGCAAAGCACGTTCAACATTTGCAGCCATTCCCATCTATACCACATAAATTATATATTGCGCTTCCATTTCTCTACAACTGTCTGACATGGCAATATAATTCTTTGTCTACAAGAGGAACGTCTCGAATGGTAGAACCTGTTGATAGCTTACGTCATCTGTTTGAACTGCACACGTTTCCACGTAATTTTCTGACTCCAGGAGAGCTGGCGCAATCACTTCCGCCGGCCATTGTGGCCGAGCGGTTGTAGGCGCGTCAGTCCGGAACCACGCTGCTGCTACGGCCGCAGGTTCGAATCGGGCATGGCTGTGTGTGATGTCCTTAGGTTCAAGTAGTTATAAGTCTAGGGGACTGATGACCTCAGATGTTAAGTCCCATAGTGCTTAGAGCCATTTGAACCATTTTGAACTTCCACCCCCTCCCCCTTCCCTGTCAGCATGGTTTATGTTTTCAGGCCTACTCTACGGGATTTTATAACGAAATCCGATGCGTGCCTTCTACTTGGTGGAGGTCTTGGACCATGTTTCAGACAATGTGTCATTGAAGTATTTTAGAATCAATGATAACTCTTGCTGCTTGACATGTCCGGTCGGTCGCAGCAGTGACGATCAAATTTACCCCCTCGCACATCAAATATGATCACTGTAATGAATTGGTGGCATTGGTTTCACCTCACGTTGTAGTTCAAGCCTCAGTTATTTTTTTAATTAATGTATTTTAATGGTCTTCGGTACATGCCCATACAGCCACATCAACAGTCTACCGTCAGACATGACAGTGGGAACGTAACTACAACACGACATCCAGTCCCCGAACGGGGAAAATCTGCGATCCGATCGGAAATCGAGCACGGGCCCCTTCGGTTAGCAATCTGTCACGCATATCGCGCAGCTACCGTGGCGGACAGAGCATTTTTTTTTTCTTCTTGATCCACAAATGGAAAGGCTCGTCGACTACTCTTGGTTTCACCGTTGTTCAACGATTTTTCTTTGATGTTCACGATAGCATTATACAGCCGACCAGCTTCATACTCGTTCTCAGGCATCGGATCATAATAATATGAACTTCGTCAGAAACATTTTCAGTGTTTCGGCCGGTATTGTCGCTAGAATCATCATAAAGTTTTGGCTAATCACTATGTGTTCATTATCAGTCTTTCCCATTTGTCCATAATTTGTTGAGAATAGGAATGCTACATTTTCCCACGTTGACCCAGTGACGTCGTCAATTACGATTGCAGTGGGAACCGGACCATCTAGATCGCACAGTGGATAAAAGGAAACGTGTCACCTGGTCGGCTGAATCACGATTATTGTTACACCAGGTCGATGGTTGACTCTGGATAGCCGTTATCCAGGCGAAGGAATGCTCGAAACGACCACAGCACCGCGGACGGAGGCCGGTGGGGGCAGTAGTATGCTATGGAGAACGTTCACCTCGGATTCTACGGGACCAGTAGTAGTAATCGAAGGCACGGTGACAGCTTCCGACACTGTGAACATTACTGGGCATTATCAGCATCCGTTCATGTTTGATGTCTTCAAAACTGAACACAATCTCGACCGCAAAGAAACATCTATTTTGTGGTAACCGGTTTTGGTCAGATTTGACCATCTTCAGACCTTCATACCAAAATGGTATATTTTGTGGTAACCTGTTTCGGTCAGATTTGGCCATCTTCAGACCTTCATACCAAAATGGTATACGGTGTTGGTGAATGTAGAGAGTTATAACTACACGAACGTGAACCGCTGAGTTATAACACCCGCTCCATTCACCGCCACCGCCTACCATCGGGATATGGGGGTCTGAAGATGGTCAAAAATTGACCGAAATCGGTTGCTACAAAATAAATGTTTTTTCGATCCATACTGTTTGTGTCCTTTTTAAAATAATTTATCCCATACCGCTGTACTCAATGAGAACTGTTCTCAAAAAAATACTTGACGCCTTCCCCTTCTTCCAGCAAGATAGCTGCTCATGTCCCAAATTGTGATGCAGTGGTTTGAGAAGCTTGAAAGTAAGCTTACATGTATGTCTTGGCCACTAAATTCGCCTGTCTGAACCCGATGAAACAAATTTGGGACGGTATCGGACGCCAACTCCGCCCCCACGACCCACGGGCCAGTAATTACCGGAAGTAAGTGACCATTGCGTAGACATCTGATGACACATAAACCAGAAACTTACTAATGACTTGTCGAATCCGTGCTACGTCGAATCGCTGCTGTATTGCATTCCGAAGCTGGGCTAACACGCTATGGCCCAACATGCTATTAAGCAGGTGGTCCAAGTACTGTGGCTGATGAATGCATAATTTGTAACGGTCGACTAGCCAAATAAATTTGACCTTCAGAGATCATCGAGTGTATTCGAAAAATTGTTCAAAGATACTGACAGCTTTGTCATCCACCCAAAATACAACCTCATTACTTTCTGCTACTAAGAAAGTGACAGTATATAATGACGTTTTATGTTTCACTACCTGTACCAGGCCACGCGTTGCTGTGGCTCAGTTAGAACGAAAAGAGAGAGCGCGTCTCAATCTCCTCCTCCTCCTCCTCCTCCTCCTCCTCCTCCTCCACCACCTCCTCCTTTCTCTGTCCATATCCTACCCTGTCTTTGTCCATCTCCTCCTCCTTGCTTACCCTCTCTCTCTGTCCATCAGCTCCTCCCCCCTCTTCATCTCCTCCTGCCTCCTCTGTCCCTCTCCTCCTTTCCGCTCTCTATGTCAATTTCCTTCCACCCCTCTATCGATCTCCTCCTCTCCTCTCTCACTGACCTTTAGCCTTGTTTATTGTTATTGGAAATTCGGATTCTGTTGTCTCAATGTTTAGTACAGTGTAGTTTAAAAGCTGAATTAAATCGGTCAAAAACTATTCAAGATGTTTGCTAACAACTTCTCCCCATATGTACATATTCACTACAGTAACGTGTAAAAAATTTGAAGTAAATGGGTCCAGAACTGGTAATAACGTTTCGCTTTTGTATATACATATTTCTTTACATGGTTCAAATGGCTCTGAGCACTATGGGACTTAACTTCTAAGGTCATCAGTCCCCTAGAACTTAGAACTACTTAAACCTAACTAACCTAAGGACATCACACACATCCATGCTCGAGGTAGGATTCGAACCTGCGACCGTAGCGGCCGCGCGGTTCCAGACTGTAGCGCCTAGAACCGCTCGGCTATTTCTTTACATATTACATGTACTAAAAATAGGCATACGAAAACGCATATGTATTCGAATGCAACGTCGTGTCAGAATTTCAAGTCAATCGACAGAATTTTTCGAGCACAAACAAATGCAGGCTGAATTTTTATACGTAAAGCTCAGCTGCCCATAAACACAACATGGGACTGAAAAATATTTGTGGCAGAGTTACATGATGTGTGAAACAGTGGAATAAAAGTTCTTAACCACTAACGTGATTTCCAATCTAAGTTCTAGAATGTCTGATTAAAATCATCTTAATGTCTGCTTGTACCATTCAATAAAGTTTCGTCCTGTTCCACCCGCTAATCGAATATGGGGGCTTGTTCACCTCTGTAGGAGATGCATTAGTCTACTTCTATCTTCATGGTCACTGCGGGATCAACTTCCTGAGGGCTGAAACAGTTGTGCAGTTGCCAGCCTGAAAGATGGTCGATGGAATTTAATAGTGTGTTTTTCGCAAGAAATACCTCTTTCTTCTATTGCTTGCCGGGAGCACGGGGTTATCTGTCGTGGTGAGCTTTGCACCTCTCGCTCTCACTTCATACGTGGCAATGCCACAGCACATGGTAATACGGCTATCACGCTTCGCGTGAGAGAGGTTCAACTGTTTAAATGGTTAAGGTAAACGGGAAATATTTTTCGAGTCCATATTTCCATCAGTAAGATCAACGATATAATTTTCATGTAGCTATCTGTAAATAACGTTTCTCTAAGGCCTAGTTCTAGGTGTAATACTTTCCTTCGGGAAAACAGGCCTTGGTGCTGTAATTACCATGCGGCGAAGCAGGTTTTTCTAGCACGCTCATTGGCCGCCGTTCTGCTACTTACTTAGGAGTCATTTTTCCAAGCTGAACCTGCATTCAGAAGTCTACCGCAACGCGAAAGAAAAAGGCAAAATCGTGACCAAGTATAGTTGGATTTAAGAATCGCTGCTTAGCCTCAACAGAATTAAGGTTAAAGATCTTTTTCTTCTTGCAGGTCCGCCATCTTCCTCTTTCCCGTCGCCGACGTTTACTTCAAGGTATGTACAATAATTTTTTAACAAACTTCCTGGAAAAAATAGCGATTTATAGCGTCTGAATATGTTACTGTTGCAGAACCTGAGAAGCACTCTAGTACAGGAGTACGTGCAATCAAATATGACATACTATTTAGTTTATATTACTAAAGTGATAATGTGCTTCTACAGTTCCTTCTCATTTTGTCCAAAAATTACATTGGTTACAAGTTAAAATTTAAATCATCTTTGCATCATGTATGTCACATATCTTTTATTCGCCTATGAATGAATGGTTGAATACTACTTTAGTATCAATTTTGACTTGTAATCTGTTTTTATTATTGGGAAGAGAGAGAGATAAAAATGCAGATGGAATTATAGGAGGAACTGCCTGTAATCCATAGGTGTTGCTACACGAAAAATGTTACTGATGATTCCACAACACTGGTGAAACACATTTGCTCAGACGAAAACGATTGCCGGCCGCGGTGGCCGTGCGGCTCTGGCGCTGCAGTCTGGAACCGCGGGACTGCTACCGTCGCAGGTTCGAATCCTGCCTCGGGCATGGGTGTGTGTGATGTGCTTAGGTTAGTTAGGTTTAAGCAGTTCTAAGTTCTAGGGGACTTATGACCTAAGATGTTGAGTCCCATAGTGCTCAGAGCCATTTGAACCGAAAACGATTATTGTAATAAGACCGGAAAATATTTGTAGTGAAAAACGTATATTATCGGTAACGCCAGAGAAACGGAAGAGAAGGAAGAAAAGCAGTAATTTGGAATGACAATCGTGGATACAATGGTTTCACCAAATAAGATTTCAATTGCTTGCGACTGAGAGTTTTATAGGAAGAGATAACTATAGTATTTGGCAGTTAGGTATGCGATGTATTTCAAATGTCCGTCTCCACTACAAGTAAAGAAGTCGGAACAAGCTAAAGCACGTCTACGTAGATTCTGGTTTGTTTCGACGAATATACGAGGGCGGTTCAGAAAGTAACCTCCGATTGGTCACAGTGCGGGTTGTGGGGGGAGTAGCGACGCCATCTGTGCGTTCACGCACTCAACAGGTCAGTCGGCATCAAGCCGTGGTCGAGTGAACGTCGTACCTGTGCTAGTTTAGTTTTTGTGGCAGTTTGAAATGTGTGCTACAATAGAAAACCCCGCCAAATGTGAAGTGCGTGCTGTCATTAGGTTTTTTACAGCCAAAGGATATTCTGCAGCAGCTATTCATCGTGAGCTTTGTGCCGTGTAAGGACCAAGAGTTATGAGTGAAGGAGTTGTCCATGAATGGGTACGTTTATTTAAAAGTGGACGAGAAAACGTTCATGATGAAGAGAGGAGTGGTAGACCATCATTGGTGACTGACGAACTCGTTCAGACAGTAGATGCAAAAGTTCGTGAAAATCGACGTTTGTCAATGTCGGAGTTGTCTACTGGTTTTCCACAGATTTCTAAGACTCTCTTGTACGAGATAGTGACAGCAAGATTGGGTTACCGTAAGTTCTGTGCACGATGGGTGCCCAAAATTCTTACCGACCACCACAAAACTCAAAGAATGGCCTCTGCATTAGACTTTCTGTCACGTTATGAGGACGAAGGAGAACCATTGTTAAACAGAATCGTGACCGGTGACGAAACCTGGATTAAGTACGTGAACCCTGAGACAAAAGAACAATCAAAGATGTGGGCACATTCAAATTCGCCTACCAAACCAAGAAAAGCCTCGCAAGATTTTTCTGCCAGAAAACTGATGGCAACGGTGTTTTGGGATGCCAAAGGGGTGTTGTTGGTTGAATTCATGGAACGTGGTACGACCATTAATCAAGACGTGTACTGTGAAACAATAAAAAAGTTACGACGGGCTATACAGAACAAACGCCGTGGTATGCTGACTTCCGGTATCGTTTTTTGCACGATAACGCCCGTCCTCACTCTGCTCGCAGAACAACGGCCCTTCTTGAGTCCTTCAAGTGGGACGTTATCAACCATCCACCTTACAGCCCACACCTGGCGCCAAGTGATTATCACCTCTTCATGCATTTGAAGAAATGGCTCGGGTCACACCGGTTTGATGACGACGAAGAGCTCAAAGATGCAGTCACAGGCTGGCTCCAGGCACAAGCGGGTGATTTTTATGCAGAAGGAATTTCAAAGCTTGTGAAGAGATACGATAAGTGCCTCAATCGCTATGGAGACTATGTAGAAAAATAGTGCAAAGATGTAGTTGTAAGATGTATATATTAAAATATTTTTATTTAACTTGGTGTATTTTTTTAAATCAACCGGAGGTTACTTTCTGAACGGCCCTCGTAATTATTGAAGACACTGTCGACAACGAGCCTCGAAAATTGTTCGTCAGTAGAAAACTACATGTCAAAGATAAGTTTAACGTCACAAGAATTAAGCGGCTTGAACTCTGAAGGAGAATGGATTGGGTGTGGTCTACTTTCAGGGCTCTGACAAATATAAGCGCATGATTACGAGCTTAGAAAATTCAAACTGGCCAGGCACGGGAGACCCCTCAAAAAAATAAATATCTCCACTGACATAAGCTTATGCGACTCAGATTGTTTTTTGTCGGGAAGTTGCTCAAGTTCTTGTTTGTGAGCGGAATCAGTGGATATCAGTCGGAGTCGCGCCAGATAGATGGCTGGTCCAGTCTGCTCTGGATGCAACGATGTGCGCGGTAACTGCCATCTGCAGATGCTGCACATGCCTACACACAGCGTGGAAGCCACGCGATGACTGCTGCTGCTGCGCACGCACGCACACACACACACACACACACACACACACACACTGATCGCCATCGCCGCTTGGTAATGAAATGCACACATCTGTGAGCCTGTCAGCTTTCTGTTTGTCTCAGTAAACAGTTAATGGGGACAGTACAAGACGCCATCAAATAGACACCTTCGAAATTATTGCCATTGTATCCATCATCCGTCCCCCTCATTTCCGAAGACAAAAAGCTCCGATAAGAGAATAGCAGACGTGCCGCAGTAGCCTTCGATTACCCATACATCAGCAAGTGCAATCTCCAGAAATCAGCGAGACTGAAATCCAGAAACTCACCATGGAAACTTGGTAATAACCTCATCAAACCAAATTTCACCGCTGATCAGACATGGCGTGAAGAATGGGTCTCTTCAAATCCCACCTGCCTAGATTTACTTAAAAATCAATGCAGAGCTCGGTCTGTTAACAACTTACCAAGAAAGGAATGGCTATCATTAAAAAGAATTAGAACACATCACGGAAAATGTAAATTCCAGTTTCACAAGTGGGGAAATGCTGAAAAAACATTCTGTGACAGTGGCAATGTGCCACAAACCATCCACAACCTAGATACGGAGGGTCCAACAAGAAGATTTGAATGAACAATGCAAAATGTACACATTGGTACCGACGATGATATGAATCGGCAGCAAACACTGGACCGTGCCTTTTTAACTAACCAAAATGTTACCTACAGTGTGATCTGTAAATATTGTATGTAAGCTTTTGTTAAGATGTACATATGTCGAATGTGCTCTTATTTTGCCTCAAGAAATATGAGTGATATGTCACGTGATGGAGAACATGTCTTGTTTGAGAGAAATTGTTCACCGACGCTTCGGCGACGCTGGGCGGCAAAGAGTAGGTTTTTGCGTCGTGTTTATTCATTGTGTGTTCCGTATTATCCAGTCATTTACTCCGTAAGAAAGGCGGTAGACCTTGCAGAATTAAAGTTCCTGGCTCCCTTCTAAAATATCTTTCTTCGCTTAGAAACACGCGTTATTAAGGTGTTCTTGTTGAAAATGTGGTGGGATAGGCAGTTTGCAGCACTCTGGTTAGTAGACCTTGCAAGTTTGGCGAAATCTCGTCGTCCCAGGGCTGGCAAATATTCAAGGACGCCCAGCGTCGCTGCAAAGCGTCAGCGAACATTTTATCTCTTAGAAAGTTTTCCCCGCGATGTGATGTATCACCCCTAGACAATTGATGCAAATACTTGAAAAAATGGCTTTGAGCACTATGGGACTTGACATCTGAGGTCATCAGTCCCCTAGAACTTAGAACTACTTAAACTCACTAACCTAAGGACATCACACGTATCCATGCCCGAGGCAGAATTCGAACTTGCGACCTTAGCGGTCGCGCGGTTCCAGACTGAAGCGCCTAGAACCGCTCGGTCACAACGGCCGGCTCAAATACTTGAAAACATATGTACAGGGTGATTCGTCTGCCCCTACAGATAGGTTTTACGCAACTCGCAATGCTTTCAAAACCCACTCACGAGATTTTCATACTCTCTCTCTCGCTATATGCAAAAAATTAGTCTTAAAAAGTTACCGGAACTTTTAGTAGGAAATTTAATGTAATTGTATTTTTTACTGGGCGGCGTTATCGCTGGAAGCCATGGTTTTCGAGTTATTCCAGAAAAACGCTTTTGACGGTCACTTTTGTACGTTTTCTTGGATAATTCGAAAAGGACGCTAGTGTAATCTTATCACAGTACAAAATTTAGCTACATTAAATTTCCTATAAAACGATCTGTAGGACCAAGGGTTTGTGCACAGCGAGCGAGAGAAAACAAAAATACTGTTCGTGAAGACATTGCAATGTACAAAAAACCAGCTGAATCAACCTGTATAATGTTAACACACATAAAATTGCCCTTCCAACTGTTATTAATTATTAATGGAATGGGTATATTTGTAAAGGAGAAACGTAAACTCATTTGGTTTAGAGTTCAAAGTAAAGTATCAGTTTACATTGTAAAGAAAATTAACAACCAATATAGGTGCTGTCGACAATTGATCCCTTTTTGTCGAGCAGAGGCACATATAAAGTGCCTACGTTGCACTCCTGTGACTAGCACACATCATCAAATTATTTTTACCAGTTGTCAATGCGGTACTGAAGTACATTACTTTAATTGGTCCATCTGATTACCATTGCTTGTACATTAATGTGCTGTTTCTAATTAACAAGCTAAAGTTAGCTAACCAAACTGCAAAACAAGACAAATCAATCAAGGTCTAAATGATCTGACGTACGCTACCCTTAACAAAAAGTACTCTGCAGCAAAGATAGGCATGCTTAGATGCGGAGAAAATGCGGACTCTACAGCAATTAATTGTTGTAAGGTGACCATCTCCTCAGAGTCCTCTTATTTTTATTAAAACAGATGTGATTAATATTTAACATAAAATTAATATGTGAATTTGGTCCCAGGGTATCCGCTCCCTTGATAAAATTCTTTGATTACAATAGAATCATGAATCGCTCAGAAAAGTAAAAGTTTTGTGATCGTCAGAGTATCGTGTGAGAAAGGCAGTTTTTGCTATTGTGGATCCATGCGTGAAGTTCACGAGATCGGAACTGACAGAGAAGTGGAGACGCCGTGCTAAGGGTACGTCATCGGGGCGGTTGAAAGGCGGCGATAACGACAAAGGGACGGAAGAAAGAAAGAAACAGAGAGAGAGAGAGAGAGAGAGAGAGAGAGAGAGAGAGAGAGAGAGAGAGAGAGGGGGGGGGGCTGCAGAGGCGACAGACAATGGGGTGCGGATGCGATCGGGGCTGTTTGACCTTTTTTTTTTTCCTTTTTCTTTTGAGTCATCAGTCTTCTGACTGGTTTGATGCAGCCCACCACGTATTCCTCTAGTACCATGGAAGTTACTCCCTGATGTCTTAACTGACATCATCCTGTCCCTCACCGATTCTGCAGAGAACTATCTCATTCCTTACCTTATTAGTCCTCCTGATTTTCAACATCCTTCTGTAGCATCACGTCTCAAATGCTTCTCTTCTCTTCTGCTCCGGTTTTCCAACAGTACGTGTTTCGCTGCCATACAATACTGTGCTCCAGACGTACATTCTCAGATGTTTCTTCCTGAAATTAAGGCCTATCTTTGATACTAGTAGATTCTCTTGGACAGAAATGTCTTATTTCCGGCCGGCCGGTGTGGCCGAGCAGTTCTAGGCGCTTCAGTCTGGAACCACGCGACCGCTACGGTCGCATGTTCGAATCCTTCTCCCGGCATGGATGTGTGTGATGTCCTTAGGTTAGTAAGGTTTAAGTAGTTCTAAGTTCTAGTGGACGGATGACCTTAGATGTTAAGTCCCATAGTGCTCAGAGCCATTTGTCTTATTTCCAGTGCTAGTCTCATTATTATTTTCTCCATCTTCGGTTCGTCATAGGTTATTGTATTGCTAATTCTGATGCAAAATTTCTCGCTGTTCTCATTTCTGTAACTTCTCATTAGTTCCCTCGTTCTCTGATTTACTCTCAATCCATATTTCGTACTCATTTGACAGCTCATTCCATTTAGCAGATCTTGCAATTCTTCTTCAGTTTCTACTGGGAATACAATGTCATCAGCGAATCTTATCACTGACATCGTTTCATGTTGCATTTTAATTCCACACTTGAACTTTTCTTTTATTTCGTTCATTCCCTCTTAGATATACAGATTGTAGGGACGAAAGCCTGCGCCCCTGTAATACACCCTTTTTAATCCAAGCACTTCGTGCTTGGTCTTCCGCTCTTATTATTCCCTCTTGTTTCTTCTACATAGTATAGGCTCATATTACCCATCTTACCCCTATTTTTCTCCTAATTTCGAATATTTTGCACCATTTTACATTATCGACTTGTTTTTCCAGGTCGAAAACTCCTATGAACGTGTCTTGATTCTTTTCAGTCTTGCTTTCATTATCAACCGCAATGTTAGAATTGCCTATCTGGTGCCTATACCTTGCCTAAAGCCAAACCCATCGTCGTTAAACACATTCTCAATTCTCTTGTCTATTCTTCTGTATATTATTCTTGTCAGCAACTTGGATGCATGTGCTGTTAAGCAGATCGTTCGATAATTCTCGCATTTGTTAGCTCTCGTAGCCTTTGGAATTGTGTGGATGATATTTTTCCGAAAGTCAGATGGTATATCACCAGACTCATACGCTCTATATACCAACGTAATAGTCGTTTTGTTGGAACTTCCCCCAATAATTTTAGAAATTCTGATCTATCCCTTACGCCTTATTTGATTGTATGTCTTCCAAAGCTCTTTAAAATTCTGATTCTAATACTAGATTCCTTATCTCTTCGAAACGACTCCTATTTTTCGTTTTATCAAGTCATGTCCTCCTCCCCATAGAGGCCCGTAATGAGTTCTCTCCACTTATCTGTTCTGTCCTTTGCATTTAACAGTGGTATTGCCATTGCACTCTTAACGTTGGCGTTCTAGCTTTGTTTGGGCAGAGGAGGATTTGATTTCTCTGTACACTGAGTCAGTCTTTCCGACTCATCTGTTTTTCGATTTCTTCACATTTCTCATTCCTAAGTAACTTGTATTTCTGTATTTCCCTCAACATTTTTATTTTTTTATTTTTTGCTTCCTTCTTTCTTCGATCAACTGAACGGTTTCCGCTGTTATCCGTGGTTTCTTGACAGTTACGTTCTTTTGTTCGGACAGTTTTCTTTCCAACTTCTGTGACTGACCTTTTTAGAGATGCGCATTTCTCTTAAAGTGAACTGCCTATGAGTTGTGCCTTATCGCAGTAAGTATAGCCTGAGCCTCGAAAACATTAACAATTGTGAAACTCATTCTGATGGTGCACAGCGTAACGTTGTTCACAAAGATGGTGCAGTTATGTATCAACGGTTGGAGCCGAGAATATGTGATTAATAATAATAGTGATGATTGGTTGCTTAAAAACGAATACTATCATGGGCTTCTTATTTAGTATAATCATTTACCACGAATTTCACGATAAAAATTTAAAGTGGCGTCACCATCATGGTGAAACGTCCCCTTTGAACAATTATACAAGACTGTGCTGAAACTGACATACAATATTTTTTTTTTTAGCGCAACGCAATCTGACTTTCAATAACCCTACAAAAGAATGGCCCTGACTGACATTAACCTATACCTTTCACAAATCACTTACCTCACAAAAATCTTCGTTACTCCAGCTACAGCAATAAAGCGAGCGCCACTACTGCCAGCTAAATAAAAGATTCAAACTACAGAAGGCACTAACTACTGATAGGCTTAGCAAATGAAAGATTCTCATAGAGAACAAACAATGTATTTACCTTGTCATAATATATATACCAGTTAATGACATCCAGTCCTACAAATTTCAAAACTCCGCCATCTCTCTCCCCACATCCACCACTGCTGGCGGCTCACCTCCAACTGCGCAACGCTACGCGCTGTTCACAGCCAACTGCCGCTGCCCAACACTACAATGGCAGACAACAA
This sequence comes from Schistocerca americana, assembly GCF_021461395.2. NCBI lineage: Eukaryota > Metazoa > Arthropoda > Insecta > Orthoptera > Acrididae > Schistocerca > Schistocerca americana. The sequence continues at coordinate 607,798,023 of NC_060121.1, forward strand.
TGCAAACTAGACACAGACTGCACACAGCACAGCCAGTGATTTTCATACAGAGCGCTACGTAACGTTGCCAATAAGAAAACATAAACAGCCTACTTACAATGGAAGCGAGGCAGATGATGATGACGATGATGATGATTGGTTTGCCCAATCTTTACTCAGTACAATCTCGCCACTTTCATGAATGATGATGCAATGATGAAGACAACACAAAAACAGCCAGTCTCCGGGTGGAGAAGATCCCTAACCTGGCCGGGAATCGATCCCGGGACCCCGTGATCCAGAGGCAGCAACGCTGGCCACCAGACCACGAGCTGCGGATGAGGCACTTGCTTAGAGTTCGCCCTCATGATACGGGATAAGACAGAGCACGTTATTGGCATGGACCGGGAACAATCACTGCGGTTGTAGAGGATAGGTGATTACATACTTTCAACATGAGACACTGGGATGCCGTATTTGAGAATAAACACTGCTTGCCGCAAATTCCTTTACTAATTTTATGTCGTCGTATTGTAACAAATTAAAATTGTTGCGCTGCAAACAGTTGAGTGACATTGAAATGGGTATAAAAGTAGGAAATAGTTTTTAATAAAACTAAATATTCGATAGTATGCACTTGATTTATGCGCCAGAATTTAAAAAAGACATAAAGAAATAAACAACTCGTGTTTTTCACAGCCAGCTTCTCATTCAGTAACTTCAATCGAATTATACTGTAAAGATGTTGAGCAGTATACAAGCAGGTGAGCTAAATCCTTTGGTCACGAACTCGTGTTGGAAAACTAAATTTCAGTCATTTTTTACACAAATGGAAAGAACGCCCAGTGAATAACGGATGATTTGACAAAATAGCAATAACAGTATTCATGATACACATATTGTTCCATGAAAAAAGATAATTGACAGATGGAAATAGAAAAAAAGCGAATAATTAAATAGCTACGGGAAGTGAGAATAGGAGCTGGAGGAAGAGGAAAGTTCGGTTTTAATGTCCCGGTAACGAAAGTAATTGGAGTCACGAACAATGGCGGTCGAGTTTAGGATAGGTCTGCGCCTCTGCAATACGCATTCTGGGAACAACCATTGAGCGTTCAGTACTGTTCTCAGCCTGCTGCTGTGAATGTCGTTAGGCAATTTTTATTCCATTCGTCACGTGTTGTCACGGCTGGTGGGGACGGTAAATGACAAATTCTGCACAACAAAGCGAGATAAGTAATTTGCAATATACAGGTTTGCTTCAAGCGCAGATCAATTGTGTGTGCCTACCGCAACCGTCACAGCCCCCATCCGTTTCTTGAGCTGCGCGAACCACCATCGTTCGTGGACCGGAGTACAGATAATGAAAAACTGTCCACAAGCAAAGATAGGAAAGTTATGATAAAGGAAATCAGCCATGTCCTCTTTAAAGGAATCATCTCGGTGTATGCCGTAAGTAGTTTCGGGAAAACTACTTAAGAGCAGATAGGGGTCTGAATTCCGCTCTTCCGGGATGCGGATCCAGTACCTCAAGCACTGCAGTGCCTCACTCGGTAAAAGACTTACGTTGTACTGTAACGGCTAAAACCGAAATAAATGAGATTATCAGATACATTCATTAAAGGAATCCATCTGCATTCATACAAAAGATGAAGAGGCCATATTGTCGAGATGTCACTTGGACAAATTTAGAGAATATCTCATCAAAATTGTGATTAACAACGGTCAAAGAGAAGGCGATATTTTTATTAAAGATATACTTACAGTCATAAAAATTCTAAAGATTTTGATCGTCACAACAGAAACTAATACTAATTACATGCTGATAGAGTACTTTCGCGAAGGGCGAGGATTTAGTATCGAATACCGTCCTGTCACATAGTTTTAATGTGTCACATTCGACCATTACTGTAAGTACTGTGCTTAATGTAAAGGTACTAATCCTTAGAAATACCGATCGTAGCAGCATTAGTAACGCAAAACGTGTATTCCATTTCACCGCCACGAGTAGTGACATTTAATTAAATCGGACACATGTTCGGCGTATTCCTGCAACATTCACTTCCAGTGTGATTCAGCACGACTTAATTGCTACGGACGATTGGAGGACGTTGCTGAGCGACCTTGCCTTACAGTCACGCACTCACCAATGAGCTTCGATTGCAGTGTAAAATCACGCATTGCTGCCTTAGTCGTAATACTTCACCACTGCGTTTCTTCCACCTATGTATGACATGTCAAGTCTGCCAGCGATTCATGTTGAGTGTAACGAATATGTGTTTGCAATCCCATGGTGTGTTTATTACGTAAAGTGCACCAGCTGCTTGTCGGATTACTGGGCCTCACGAGACACGGCGGAGAGCCTCACAGTTTGTAATACTGCGCCGTTTTACTCACAAGTCGAATGTCAACGCACAAGCCTTTGTTAATGGCTTCGGCTAGGGATGGATGATTGTTTCCAGTCTTTACGGAGTTCTACAGATTATACAATGAAAATAATTACTGATCTTAGTAGCTAACTGAGGCAATAAGACTAATGAACTCAAAACCAAATTACATCTATATATAAGTTAAAAATAAAATTACAAAACACACATAGTCTGCCCTCTAGATTATTGTTTAACAGTAAATCTCAAAGTGCGAACTATTACATTAAAAAACTGTTATATGAACAGAGTAATAAAAAAATGTTGTTGTTGTATTTGTAGTCTTCAGTCAGAAGACTAATTCGATGCAGCTCTCTACTCAAGCCTGTCCTGTAGAATCCTCTTCAACTCTGCATAATTACTGCTATCTACATCCGTTTGAACCTGAGTGTTGTAGTGAAGCCTCGTTCTTCCTATACGATTTTTACGCTATACACTTTCTTCTGTTACGAAATTTACGATTCCTTGAAGCCCCAGGAAATTTTCTATCAAGCGATCCGTTCTTTTAGTAAATTTGTGCTATAATTATTTTTCCCAATTCGGGTCAGTACATCTTTATTTGTTATTCTATACGTCAATCTATCCACTGCCCTCTCCTGTGGCACCATATTTCAAATGTCTGTTGATCCACATGAAGTGCTCATGTGGCCTGAAGATGGCATATTGGAATGACAAAACTGGTTGTCAAAATAAAATAATAACTTCTCAAGACGTACGGCTGTGTGGCGATTTCACTTCGTAAATATTTCAAATACTTCTATTCTCTTCTGATCTGATGAATTGTTTATTGCCTGCGTTTCACTTCGCCACAAGGCTACACTCGAGACACACATTTTCAAAAAGTTCTTCCTACACTTAAAATTATATTCGATGTTACCAAATTTCTGTTGGTCATAAACAGTTCTTTCTATTTGGTCCGTATTGTACTCTCTCTTCTATTAGGACCGTCAGTTGTTTTTCTGCGCAAATAATAAAACTCATCTACTACGATCAGTTCTCATTTTTTAATCTAATTCCCTTAGCATCGCGTGATTTAAGTCGATTAGATGCCATTACTCGGGCTGTATTTCTGCTGAGATCCATCTTTTCAAGGCACTACTCAATCCGCTAAACTGATCTTTAAAGTCATTTGTCGTTTCTGATGGAATAACAGCGTCGGCAAACCTCAAGCATTTTATTTCTTCTCCCTGAACTTTAATTTTGTAAAAAATATTTCCCTCCCTGTATTTTATCTCTGCTAACTTCAGAATTTCGAAGAGTGTGTTCCAATCTAAATTGTGAAAAGCTCTCTCTGAATTTACAAGTGCCGTAAATGTAATCTCGTCTTTTTGTAGTCTTTGTTCTAAGGTAAGTAGTAAGCCTAATACTTCTTTTCCTGTTCCTGCTTTTTCCGGAATCCAAACTGAACTTCCCAGAGACCGGCTTGTTTCCATTGTTTTGTTCTTAGCAACCATGATTTATTGAACGTAGTTCTGTAATACTCACATCTGTCAAAACCTGCGTTCTTTAGAGTTGGATTTATTACATTCGTCTTGAAGTCTTACAGTATTTCGCCCGTCTCCTATGCCTTTGAAAATTGGGTGTTCAGAATTATTATTTGGAGAAGCCTTGACCTGCTGAAAATAAGGATCTCTGCTCGCCGTATCGTCGTCTCAGACATGTATTGGCGGTATCACAGCAGAAGGAATTTCATGGATTCGAACCGAGTGTACAGTGCAAATTCTTTGGCTACCTAAGCAACTATACGGACAAACTACTAGTTATACACTAACAGCTGACAAGTCCTATTGGTGTGCAGGTCCTGCCAGTGTAGTCTCGAACATACTGTAGCTTGAGATTAGAATAGGTTCAACTGATATTCAGTAGCATGAATGTCTTTTGAGTACCGAAAATGGAGAAAATATTTCCGACTCTCGAACTGTGTATATGGTTACTGTTGACAGTATTCGCAGTTCGGAGCAATCGCGATCACACGTGATACCCAGCGGCGTTCCAGAGATAACTTCCGGTATGATGCTGGACAATGAACTCTGGGAGGTGACGTTCCCAACTATTGGCGTCTCGCGTGTACTCAGACGTTACTGCATTCCAGAACTGAGGGACGTTTTGCTAGAACATCGATGTCTATACTGATAAACCCACTGTAGCTGCAAGAGTCTTCAGTTATGTTTCATCTTTCACTTGTACCAGCTTTCAGAGATTTAAAATTTCTTGTTTTCCCACTGTACCTGCTTCACTTTCATTTAATGCTCTGCCTCAAACGTAATTTTTAATACTTCTTCACTGCAGGATAAAGTTCGAGATACTAGCATATTCCATTGGTTTAAGAACTCGTTCTGAAGCAGGACTACTTTGATACTGTGCAGAAATTAGGTCATGCCAACAATTCTTGTAACTAGTGAGCAGGAGTTAGTGAACAGGACAGAATGACAGAAATTTTCGGGTGTAATTATTGATGACAAATTGAACTGGAAGAAGCATATCACTGAGCTGCTGAAAGTGTTAAGTTCAACTAAGTTTGTTCTTTGTATAATCGCTAATCTTGAAACACATGTATTACTCTCCTAATACATTTCGCATAATTTCTGAGTAACTCACCACTTAGAAAGAAAGTACGTATTGCACAAAAGAGAGCAGTAATAGTAAAATGTTGCGTTCATCTGTAGTTATTTGACCATTTGCCCAGGTACATAAAATGTCTGACATTCAGTAAAGAAGGTTTTAAATCTAGAGCAAAATAATTTTTTCCGGACAACCACTTCGAGCCCAAAGTTATATTTTTTATCTAGGAACTGGTAGAATAGAATGTCTAACTAATTCTCTCAGTTACATTACCTGTCTACACTCACCTCGTTTTTCTGTTTTATATGAAGATTAATCTCAGGTAGTCTTTGGAATTATTGTAGGGATGTTGATATGGTTTCACTGATCTGTAGAGTGATTCACCAGAAAGGCTTGTGGATATAATTTATTTCAGCTACAAGACAAATCATCCCGCCTTAAGTATTTACTGCAACCAGTGCGAAGCCGCAACGCGTCGCTGGTATTATACAGGGTATTCAAGAAAAGTTTCGAATACTTTGAGAGGTGGTACCACTCATCGAAATAAGAAAAATAAGTCCAATAAACATGGATCTCCAAACGCATACTATCAAAGATAAACAAGTGTTTAAAGGAAGGCTGCGCGACGCTTGGTTGTGGATATTAGCACAGTCGTTGCACTGGCGCTCCGTCAAATGTGTCGGCAGGGTATTATAATGTCTTAGTCACGCCACCATTAAGTGATATGCAGTCATTTATGTGGTTAGAGTCGTGTTGTAGACTGTGTAAATTTTCGTGGTGTTTGTGTGCTTTATTGTACAGTACTGTCAGCCCTTGGTACCTATCATGGTGTTTTCGCTTCTTCCAAACGCAGATTCACCTGTGTGTTTGCTGTTATTGCACTGTTGGTTCGTACAAATAGTGAAGCATATTTACATTTTCGCTCTTCCACCACCTCTTAGCTATGGAAGCCTACTTCTCGACAAGTCAAATGGTGGATATGATACACTGCTATAGTTTAGGAAATGGACATAGCCTACGAGCCCATGCCCTCTACGCTGAAAACTGTCAACAGCACGGAGTGGCCTCTGATAAGCTGTTTGGCAGACTTTTCCAGCGTACCCTTGCACCTCCGAAGACTGATTGGTTGGTTGGTTTGGGGAAGGAGACCAGACAGCGTGGTCATCGGTCTCATCGGAATAGGGAAGGATGGGGAAGGAAGTCGGCCGTGCCCTTTCAGAGGAACCATCCCGGCATTTGCCTGGAGTGATTTAGGGAAATCACGGAAAACCTAAATCAGGATGGCCGGACGCGGGATTGAACCGTCGTCCTTCCGAATGCGAGTCCAGTGTCTAACCACTGCGCCACCTCGCTCGGTCCCGAAGACTGACAGTGGAAGACCTCGCAGAGTCCGCACGCCTTGTATGGAGGAGAGAGTGCTACGTTCGGTGGAAGAAACCCCTGGGACCAGTGTGCGACGATCAGCAGCAGCTGGAGGCGCGTCTCACTCTATTACCTAGAAGGGTGGTGGAGAGGTGGTACTTCAGCAACAATAGCTGTACCCGTATCACCTACAACGCGTTTAGGCTCTAAAGCAACAAAATCAACAGGGAGACTGTGGTTTTGCCAATGGCTGTTGCGAAAACCTGTGCCGCAGATTCACCGTTCACATCCAAGCTTTTATTTGCCGATGAAGCAGGGTTCACAAGAGATGGTGTTATGAATTTCTATAACCAGCATGTACGGGCAGATGTAAATCGCCAAGCAATTCAGGAAAGAGCGCATCAACACAGATTCACAATCAACGTATGGGAACGCGTACTTAGCGATAGATTAATAGGGCAATACGTGCCACGACAAAGGTTTACTGTGGCGCATTATTTGGACTTTCTCGTTACTGTATTTGCCTACCTTGCTGGAAGCTGTGTCACTGCAGCAACGAATATAAATTTCGTTCATGTTTGATGCCGCAGCAGCACACTTTCGTCACAATGTGCACGAACATCTGACACAGACATTTCAGAACTGCTGGACTGGTCTGGCGGGCCTCATACTTTGGCCTTCTCGTTCCCCAGACCTCAACCCCTAAACCTTTGGTTATGGGTACACTTGAAGGAACTGGTATACGCCACGCCAATCAACGTTATTCGGACACTACAGGGTCGCGTCTCAACGCGTACCAGCTGGTATGCTTCAAAGAGTGCGTCATTCCTTACCCCGGAGGACACAGGGTGGATTGTCATGAATGGAAGCGACGTTGAACACCTCCTGTAAGCATATCTTTATCGCAGAAAGTATGCATTTCCGACTCATATTTATTGGACTTATCTCAGGAAGTATGCATTTTCGGACCCATCTTTATTGGACTTGTATACATGTTTCCTTTTTTTTATTTTTTGTTTTGTTTTGTTTCGATGAGTACTACCACCTCTCGAAGTATTAGACACCTTTTTCTTAACATCCTGTATAAAATACATTCTTCCAGGGTAATTTGCCACATGCAGATGATGGCTGCCATCACATGATAATGGCAACATGTCCCGTTGTCAAATATGATGCCTAATCAACTATTTTCTCCGAGCGAACATCCGAGACGAATATGCTTTTTATACACACATCAAACATAGTTTTGCTTCACCCTGGTCCCAGATCGCCTGAAGATAGACGTTGACTGTGGATATTGTATCACAGACATAGTGGTGGTGGTGGTGGTTAGTGTTTAACGTCCCGTCGACAACGAGGTCATTGGAGACGGAGCGGAAGCTCGGGTTAGGGAAGGATTGGGAAGGAAATCGGCCGTGCCCTTTCAAAGGAACCATCCCGGCATTTGCCTGAAACGATTTAGAGAAATCACGGAAAACCTAAATCAGGATCGCCGGAGACGGGATTGAACCGTCGTCCTCCCGAATGCGAGTCCAGTGTGCTAACCACTGCGCCACCTCGCTCGGTGGATCACAGACGTAGTCCCTTTGACTTTCAGAGATGTCACTAAACTCGCCCAAAGATGTAAACAATCATGCATGAGCAGCGCCTATTAGGAGGAGGGGGTCCGACAGCCGATCAGTTTCAGTCATCCAAAAGGAAGAAGGGATACGGCTCGTGTTGTCTGTGGTTCAACCATGCCTAGACGGTCCGTCAACATGCAAAGTGTCGAGGCGTCTCGGAGTGAACCAAATGAACCAAAGCGATGTTGTTCGGACATGGAGGAGATACAGAGAGACTGGAACTGTCTATGACATGTCTCGCTCAGGCAACCCAAGGGCTATTACTGCAGTGGATGACCGTTACCTACGGATTATGTGTCGGAGGAACACTGACAGCAACGCCACCATGTTCAATAATGCTTTTCGTGGAGCCACAGGAGGTCGTGTTACGACTCAAACTGTGAGCAATAGGCTGAATGATATGCACTCCCGATGTCCATGGCGAGGTCCATCTTTGCAACCACGACACCATGCAGTGTGGTACAGATAGGCCCAACAACATGCCGAATGGACCGCTCAGGATTGGAATCACGTTCTCTTCACCGATGAGTTTCGCATATGCCTTCAACCAGACAATCGTCAGAAACGTGTTTGGAGGCAACCCGGTCGGGCTGAACGCCTTAGACACGTTCCCTGCTGTTTTGAGGTGGCATTATGTGGGGTTAACGTACGCCGCTGGTGATCATAGAAGGCTGTACGATACGTGAATGCCATCCTCCGACCGATAGTGCAACCATATGGGCAGCATATTGGCGAGGCATTCTTCCTTCATGGACGACAATTCGCGCCCCCATCACACATATCTTGTGAATGACTTCCTTCAGGATAAAGACATTGCTAGACTAGAGTGGCCAGCGTGTTCTACAGACATGAACCCTCTCGAACATGCCTGGGATAGATTGAAAAGGGCTGTTCATGGACGACGTGACCAACCAACTACTCTCAGGGATCTACGCAGAAGCGCCGTTGAGGAGTAGGACAATCTGGACTAACAGTGCCTTGATGAACTTGTGGATAATATGCCACGACGAATACAGGCATGCATCAAAGCAAGAGGACGTGCTACTGGGTATTAGAGGTACCGGTGTGTACAGCAATCTGGACGACCACCTCTGGAGGTATCGTATCCGAGACTGTACCCACGCAATCCCTGTAACGTGTCGCACGGGACGAATTATGCCCACAACTGCTTACAAGGAAACCTCCCCATCGCACCCCCCTCAGATTTAGTTATAAGTTGGCACAGTGGATAGGCCTAGAAAAACTGAACACAGATCAATCGAGAAAACAGGAAGAAGTTGTGTGGAACTATGAAAAAAATTAGTAAAATATACAAACTGAGTAGTCCATACGAACATATGCAACATCAAGGACAGTGGGAGTTAAGGAGCGCCGTGGTCCCGTGGTTAGCGAGAGCAGCTACCGAACGAGAGGTCCTAGGTTCAAGTCTTCCCTCGAGTGAAAAGTTTAATTTTTTATTTTCAGTTTATGTGACAAACTCTTGTTTTCATCACTTTTTTGGGAGTGACTATCACATCCACAAGGAAACGTAAATCGGGCAAGGTAGAAGAATCTTTTTACCCATTCGCTAAGTGTACAAGTTAGGTGGGTCGACAACATATTCCTGTCATGTGACGCACATGCCGTCACCAGTGTCGTATAGAATATATCAGACGTGTTTTCCTGTGGAGGAATCGGTTGACCTATGACCTTGCGACCAAATGTTTTCGGTTCCGATTGGAGAGGCACGCCCTTTCGTCTACTAATCGCACGGTTTTGCGGTGCGGTCGCAGAACACAGACACTAAACTTATTACAGTGAACAGATACGTCAATGAACGAACGGACAGATCCTAACTTCGCGAAAATAAAGAACGTAATATTCTCAGTCGAGGGAAGACTTGAACCAAGGACCTCTAGTTCCGCAGCTACTCACGCTAACCACGGGACCACGGCGCTCCTGAGCTCACATTTTCCTTGATGTTGCATATCTTTCACATGGACTACTCATTTTGTATATTTTGCTTATTTTTTTCATAGTTCCACACAACTTCTTCCTGTTATCTCGATTGATCTGTGTTCAGTTTTTCAACGCCTATCCACTGTGCCAACTTATAACTAATTCTGAGGGGGTTGCGATGGGGAGGTTCCCTTGTTAGAAGAGGAAAGGCTCTGTTACACTTTTATAATAATCCCAGTAAGGTTTCCCAGTCTAACTTTGACCAGCGAGGAGGAATAAAATAATCACTACTCTCACACGAGTGACAAATGCACTGTAACAATGTACAGTGGTTGAACATAAGGCTGCCAACACGGCGAAAAATGCACGCTTGGGACATAAATGCAGATGCTAGACAAGCCTACGGGATGCACTGTTGTATTTGACCTCGAAGAACACCTATGCAATTTCCTCAGTGCGTTGCAAGCGTCAGTCTTGGTCAGAACAGAGTTCTGTGTAATCGTGAGTGCATTATGTCGGTGATTGTGAATTGGAACGTGGGCAAACCGTTGGTGATCGTATGGATGGTGGTTCCGTAACCAAGATAGCGAAGTGTTTCCTGTTTCAGGAGGCATGTACCGCATACAGGGAAAGCAGGAAAGCAACATCCACTAAGTCACAGCGCGGACGAAACTGTGTGTTAAGTGATCTTTACGGACTGTCATTGAAGAAGTTTGGGACTATCAAGACTAATACAACTGCAGAAGTGATTGCAGAACTGAATGTCTCACTCGCGAAGCATATCGGCAGAGAAACAACACAAAGGAACTTAAAAAATCAGGGAATTTCATAACATCTCATCCGTGTTGGAAATGCCCGTGACAGGAAAACGTGGGGCTAAAGCCGTAAAACCTGAACTATGGAACAATGGAAGAATGTGATTTGGTCGGATGAATCTTGTTTCACACTGCTTCCAATTTGTTTCAGAGATGAGGTCCCAAGAGTGAAATATGGAAATGATTCGCTGGTAAACTGGTCAGCCATATCTTGGCATTCAGTGGGGCCCATGATTACTCTGCAACGTCACATTTCTGCCAAGGATTATATGATCATTTTGGCTAATCAGATGCACCCCACGATATAATGTTTGTTCCCCAATGGTGGCTGTGTATTCAAAGACAACAGGGGCCATGTTCGCACAGCTCGTATCGTCCACGGTTGGTTTCTGAACACGAGGAAGGACCGTCTCACCTTCTCTGGCAATCACAGTCACCAGATTTCAATATTATTGAATCTTTGTGGTTGCGTGGGAGTGAAGAGTGCGTGATATCTATCTATCTATCTATCTCTATCATCGTTACCTGAACTGCCACTGTTTTGCAGTCGGAATGGTGTAAGGTTCCTTTGAAACGATACAGAACCTGTATTTATCTTTTCCGGAAAGATTGGAAGCTGTTTTGTAACCCAACGTTTTTGCAAGTCGTAATAGGATGGTGATATACTGTGCTTTTCGTGTTTGCATATTTTAATCCACCCCCTATACAGTCGACCCCAATTTCGAACCTCGATAAGTCGAATTTCTCGATAAATCAAACTCGTTGTCAGGCCCTTGAAATTATGATACATTCGATAAATCTAACCGATTGTCATGAGAGACTTGTAATTTGAAGTTTTCACACGTCTTTGTTTTCTCAATAAAGCGCAAATTACTGCAGTACATGAAGCGGTTGTAAAAATTACTTCAAGGAAGTACCAGTGTTTGACTTTCGCAGAAAAGAAACAAGCTGTCGAGGCCGTGGAATTATGAGTGAATAAAAAGAAGGGTGTAGAGAAAAGTTTGGGGACTCCATCATCCAGGCTGCGGACAATTATGAAGTAGAAAGATAACATCACAAAAAGGCATCAAGAGCAGGGAAGAAACGGATCCAGCGAGATGAGTTCCCTCCTCTTCAAAAATAATTCCTGAAATGGCTGACTCAATGCAGAGGACAAGACATTTATTTCGGAGGTTATATGCTTAAAAAGAGGCTATGTCGTTCTGGGCATTGAAGGATTAGCCGCTAGTGAGTCGTGGCTCACTTACTTCAGAAAAAGACCTAACTTGTTTTTGTAGAGAAAATTCGATGATCTTCAGCATATAAAAAAAAATTAGATTTATGTTTTGTTTTGTATCTGCGGAAATCTGTATGTCTTTCACCTAAAAATAAGTAAAAAATTCACTTTTTTAAAATTTTGAGTTCTAGTTTGTACCATCTGCTTCATTTTGTAAAGAAATACGTGGGACTTTAAAACTGTAGTATCCTTTTTCAACTTTTCGTGATTCCATCTTGCTCGGTGAAACTTTATTCAGTCGAACTCTCAATAGTTCGTTCTTAGGAATTTTGAATCATCGAGTTAACGAGAGTCTTTTGTAATTGTACTGAGAACTATGCGAGACTGGAAAACACGTTCCTCTAACAGACAACACACAGTATCCAACTAGTTCCTTGTATCTCTCTCAGAAATATGTAAAAAAGCAAAATGGGTCAAAGGAGTATCAGAAATCAAAAACATGTGAAATTTCCACGGAAACAAATGAATTTCATTTATTAGCATGTTTTTATTACGGCGCTTTCTTATCCGTCCTTTCGATACAAATTTTTCAGTTAATTTTAAATCTACTTCCTGATGACCTACAATTTAAAATTTTAATGATAGCCGAGACCCGGATGACAGGGCAACACAAACTCGCTTTTTCATCTGGTGTGTGGCGTCGAATACTTTATGTACCACTACAGGTCCCTCCCTCCCTCCCTCCCCCTCCCCCTTCCTCCCCTTCCCCCTCCCCCTCCCCCCACCCCTTTTGTTCCTGTGGCGAATTGTTCGTGAGAACAAAAATTGTTGGCATGGGCGTCCGCAGAAATTCATTCAAGAGGTGACAAGGTTCCAAAAGTTCTATTTGATACATAGCTGATTTTGAGAACGTGTCGATCTCCGAGAAATAAATTTTACAGGAAGTACACGACGCTTATCGTATCTTAAACGTTTGATAGTTATCCAGTGCATATTTTTTTGAAAGTAGGTAACTGCTATTACCTTAAAGGTAAGAGTATCATCAATCATTCAATCTTTTTCATTATTAATATAAATATGGCTGTACAAAATCTTCGATAAAAAGAATCAAATTGGTCTGTAGAGCCAACTATTAACAGCCAAGTGCTCAACCAAAATTGTGTTAGTTATTGCGTAGACATGGCAACTGGACCACAGAATCCATAACTTTATGACTTTTTGCCTTGGGTGGGGACCGCAGTCATGTTGAATCTTTTTCGAATCAGTTCCCACCATTTCATTGTATGTTTCAATATTCATCTATTTCATACCATAGCGATTTCAGATTTCTAGCCATTAAGTGCAAAGGTGAAGATTACAAAACGTCCAACATGTCTAAATGACATGTTACCGTCGAAATGTAATTTGTACTGAAGCATAAAGGTGACATCACAAAAAGGCATCAAGCGCAGGGAAGAAACGGATCCAGTGAGATAAGTTCCCACATCTTCCGAAATAATTACTGAAATATAAATTGTAATATTTCGACGATGACATTTCATTTACACATGCCGGACATTTTGTTGTGATTCACATTTGCACTTCATAATGCAAAAGTTATGCCACAACACTGGGTTATATGTTTACATTTATGACTGCGGTGACCCAGTCGCAACGATGAACTACAAAAATTTGGCTTCACGCAATGTCGTGCGAAGCTTCTATAATGCAGGCCAGTCTCTGTGATTGTGGTAACTGTATATATGACGCTGAATCGCAGCTTGCGTGGAAGTATACAGTAGCGTTTGGTTAGCGCTGTATATGAAACCTGGTGTTTCGTTAGTATCGTGGTGTGTGTTGGGGGGGGGGGGGGGAGGGGAGGGGGGGCTGGTTATTGCTATGGTCGTCATGTGTGATGAAATACGAAACAAAAGTGCGACACCCATGATCAGGGATCCAAACACATCAACAAAGATTGCCGAACCTGGAACTGGAACTGAACTGACCAATTGTTGTGGCAGTTTGGCAACGGCGAACAATTCAGGCGTGACGTTGAGCTCTCTGATTGGAGGAAACCAACTCCAGCGCATGAAGTGTCAACGATCAACTAATTTTAATCGGACTTTAGTGCGAAAGGCAGGCTGCGCGCGTGCCCCTGACGAGGCGCTAATCAGGCATTGCATTTAGATATAGGCAAAGAGGCTAAATCGCGCTTTCGATTAAATATCAAAAGCGTGCGTCGCTCAAAAAGGGTATATCTTTTACATTCATCCTTATACAAAGCTTGCGGAATGTTTTACAGTTACGTTTAGACCATCATCAAAATTTTAATTAAAATGTCAAATGTGCCCTCCATCGAACGCTCAACAAACATTCATTTCCAGAGGATAGTCAAACTCGTCCCATACTTCCCGCGAGAATATCTGGATTGATGTAATAGAGCGTCACAATTCCACTAAATCTGTTGAAAGGAGAGATACACAGGCGTCTTTCAACAGTGCACAAAAAACATACAAAGAAATCAGGCGAGCATGAAGTCCAAGGCTAAAATTGGACATGCGTACACACCTTATAGATGATTCGTCCATCGCTGAGGTAGTGAAGAAATGCAGTGCGGTACCCTCGACGTAAATCGCGCCGTACGGATGCAAGTAAATTCTGCCTTTTTGCACTCATCTGGACCCGCTGCTGAGATCAAAGGCGCTGCTGTCTTTGATTATGTTGTAGGCGTATTTCGGCGTGAATGTCATCTCCAAGGTATCTGTGAAATGTGCAAAGTTTGGTACAATATTTAAAATGCTTGAAGTAGATAACATAAAATCTGCATACCAGACACGACACGATCTTCGAACACTACTACGCTCCGGCCAAACAAAACCAGTCATACATTTAAATCAAGGAATATCTAAAATGTAATGTAAAATATGTGATAAATTCTGTATGGGTCAAACTGGATGGAATTTCAGTATTCGATACCGAAAACATATTAGAGACAGCGACAGTGAACCATCAATTTACTTCCTCTACTTGAAAACAGAATAACATACGACAGACAATACAGAACAAGCCGTCGAGTTTTACGCATTGCACAAAAAGTTCCACTAAAAAGGTATTCTTGAAGAAATCGAAATATATCCATATACACAAAATTATACTAAAGAAACACAAACTTTACTTCCAAAATCTTACAGAAATTATGCTTCCAAACAAGAGAAGAATAGAGAAACAAAATCTACAAATATATCGGAGATCATGTTACTATTAAATTAATCATGACCATTAGAAAGCATGAATGTACGAAAACATCGGGAAATTGTCACAAACCTTGCGCACAACACTAACTGGAATAACCAATTCCATAAAAACCGATAGGAATAAATTACATACAAGCGTTGAACCACATAAACACGAATCATACAAGCAATATAACATAGGTGACGAGAACAAAGATGTGACTAGAGAATACCAAAGAAGCAAACAGTTCGTAACCATTAATGTCGCTGACTCAGCTGACAATACAGCTGTCACGAAAAGTCATCAAGATAATAAATTTTCATAATTCGACAACTACACACATAACTGCTGCAGTAAAAAGCTTAACATCTACTAAGGCTCCAGCAGCATCAAACGAGATAGTTTACGCAATAATGGGTAATTTCCAAGAATGATTGCCTATCGAAATCGCGGGGTCCAAACGATATTTTTTAAGTGCTTTATCTGAAACTACCTTGAGCAGTTAAACAGAGAACCGACTCGTGGCGATAACATATTAGACCTTCTGGTGACAAACAGACCCGAACCATTTGAAACAGTTAACGCAGAACAGGGAATCAGCGATCATAAAGCGGTTACTGCATCGATGATTTCAACTGTAAATAGAAATATTAAAAAAGGTAGGACGATTTTTCTGTTTAGCAAAAGTGACAAAAAGCAGATTACAGAGTACCTGACGGCTCAACACGAAAGTTTTGTCTCAAGTACAGATAGTGTTGAGGATCAGTGGACAAAGTTAAAAACCATCGTACAATATGCGTTAGATGAGTATGTGCCAAGCAGGATCGTAAGAGTGGAAAGAGCCACCGTGGTACAACAACCGAGTTAGAAAACTGCTGCGGAAGCAAAGGGAACTTCACAGCAAAAAATAAACATAGCCAAAGACTTGCAAACAAACAAAAATTACGCGAAGCTAAATGTAGTGTGAGGAGGGCTATGCGAGAGGCGTTCAATGAATTCGAAAGTAAAGTTCTATGTACTGACTTGGCAGAAAATCCTAAGAAATTTTGGTCTTATTTCAAAGCGGTAGGTGGATCAAAACAAAATGTCCAAACACTCTCTGATCATAATGGTACTGAAACAGAGGATGACAGACTAAAGGACGAAATACTAAATGTCTTTTTCCAAAGCTGTTTCACAGAGGAAGACTGCACTGTAGTTCCTTCTCTAGATTGTCGCACAGATGACAAAATGGTAGATATCGAAATAGCGACAGAGGGATAGAGAAACAATTAAAATCGCTCAAAAGAGGAAAGGCAGCTGAACCTGATGGTATACCAGATTTTACACAGAGTACGCGAAGGAACTTCCCCTCCCTTCTTGCAGCGGTGTACCGTAGGACTCTAGAAGAGCGTAGCATTCCAAAAGACTGGAAAATGGCACAGGTCATCCCCGTCTTCAAGAAGGGACGTCGAGCAGATGTGCAGATCAGTGGTAGAATTTTGGAACATGTAATATATTCGAGTATAATGACTTTTATGCAGACTAGAAATCTACTCCGTAGGAATCAGCATGAATTTCGAAATAGGCGATCGTGTGAAACCCAGCTCGCGCTATTCGTCCACGAGACTCAGAGGGCCATAGACACGGGTTCCCAGGTAGATGCCAAGTGTCTTGACTTCCGCAAGGCGTTTGATATAGTTCACCACAGTCGATTAAAGAACAAAGTAAGAGCATATGGACTATCATACTAATTGTGTGATTGGATTGAAGAGTACCTAGATAACAGAACGCAGCATGTCATTCTCAATGGAGAGAAGTCTTCCGAAGTAAGAGTGATTTCAGGTGTGCCGCAGGAGTGTGTCGTAGGACCGTTGCTATTCACAATATATATATAAATGACCTTGTGGATAACGTCGGAAGTTCACTGAGGCTTTTTGCGAATGGTGCTGCAGTATATCGAGAGGTTGTAACAATGGAAAATTGTACTGAAATGCAGGAGGATCTGCAACGAATTGACTCACGGTGCAGGGAATGGCAATTGAATCTCAACCTAGACAAGTGTAATGTGCTGCGAATACATAGAAAGAAAGATCCCATATCATTTAGCTACAATATAGCAAGTCAGCAACTGGAAGTGGTTAATTCCATAAATTATCTGGGAGTACGCATTAGGAGTGATTTAAAATGGAAAGATCATATAAAGTTGATCGTTGGTAAAGCAGATGCCAGACTGAGATTCATTGGAAGAATCCTAAGGAAATGCAATCCGAAAACAAAGGAAGTAGGTTACAGTACACTTGTTCGCCCACTGCTTGAATACTGCTCAGCAGTGTGGGATCCGTACCAGATAGGGTTGATAGAAGAGATAGAGAAGATCCAACGGAGAGCAGCACGCTTCGTTGCAGGATCATTTAGTAATCGCGAAAGCGTTACGGAGATGATAGATAAACTCCAGTGGAAGACTCTGCAGGAGAGACGCTCAGTAGCTCGGTACGGGCTTTTGTTGAAGTTTCGAGAACATACCTTCACCGAAGAGTCAAGTAGTATATTGCTCCGTCCTACGTATATCTCGCGAAGAGTCCATGAGGATAAAATCAGAGAGATTAGAGCCTACACAGAAGCATACCGACAATTCTTCTTTCCACTATCAATACGAGAGTGGAATAGAAGGGAGAACCGATAGACGTACTCAGGGTACCCTCCGCCACACACCGTCAGGTGGCTTGCGGAGTATAGATGTAGATGTAGATACATATCGAAGGTGCGGTTGTAAATCGATCATGCGACTCTGGTGCCGGGCGCTGTGATCAATTATTTGTGATCGTAACTTTTATCTGTTTTCCATCGTTTCTTTAGTTGCTCGAAATTGCATACCTTCGCGAATTATTTGTGAGTTGCTTGGGGAACCTAGACGATTTCTGTCGATAGTGTGTGTGGTATCTGGTGTTCCTAACGTTTCTTCGGCGGATTCTCTCGTGGATATTAACTGGCAACTTAGAACTAGCTCCAAGGTGAACTTCTAGTGCAGAATTGTAAGCTGAAATTTACCTTATTTTTGTGTCTTATTCAAGTAGATGATCTAGTCTTGTCAAAATGAATGAATCGTTTTGAAACATCCTGTATTGTAGGTGCACACAAACAACTTTCACTTTCGAAACTTCCTGTCAGATCAAAATTGTGCGCCTCACTGGGACTTGAACCCGGGACCTTTGTCTTTAGCTAGCATGCTTTCTACTGACTGACATATCCAAGCACGATTCACAACGTGCCCTCTGAGAATTCTTGTCTTGTGCCTACACTTCATGTCAGAGTATCACTTTCACGCTACGTTCTCGATCATTTGTTGGCTGCGGCAGACTTCGTCCTACTGTACGGTATTTACCCTCTACACCTCCCTCTAGTATCACGTATCATATTTCCTGCTTTATTTACACATGTGCTATCATGCTGTCCCTTTCTCTTGTCAGAGTTTTCCACAAGTTCCTTTCTTCGCCTATTATGCGTAGAGTTTCCTCATATCTTACCTCATCAAATGGTTCGAATGGCTCTAAACACTATGGGATTTAACGTCCGAGGTCATCAGTCCCCTAGACTTAGAACAACTTACACATAACATCCTAAGGACATCACACACACATCCATGCCCGAGGCATGATTCTAACCTGCGACCGTAGCAGCAGCGCGGTTCCGCACTTTACCTCATCATTCCACCTAATTTTCAGTATCTCCCTGTAGCACCACATTCCAAACGCTTCGATTCTTCCCGTTTCCCGTTTTCTCACACTCTATGATTCATTAGCACAGAATGCTGTGGTTAAAACGTAAATTCTCAGAAATTTCCTGCTCAGATCCTGTATAATAGCATAATTGTGGTTACCCTTATTGACAACAACGCATGTAGATTTTAGTAGTTTATGACGAAACATTTTTGTGAATATTCCACATTCATCGATGACAGTGACATACCGAACCAACAATATGTTTATTATACGTATTTCACTATCCCAACTTAGCAAAATTTTTGTTGAAACCAGACGTGATCGCATGAATTCCACGAGGCATTATGTCAGTCTTTAAATTCCTGCTGCCGGCCGCTGTAGCCGAGCGGTTCTAGGCGCTTCAATCCGGAACCGCGCTGCTGCTACGGTCGCAGGTTTGAATTCTGCCTCGGGCATGGATGTGTGTGATGTCCTTAGGTTAGTTAGGTTTAAATAATTCTAAGTCTAGGGGACTGATGACCTCAGATGTTTAGTGCCATAATGCTCATAGCCAAATTCCTGGGCTTCCGCATAATTTTCCTTTTCAGTAAACACAAGACTCCTCACTGTACAAGTGAATACAGTTTTATAGAAGAAAAATGGGGCAGGAATTAGCCGTGTGCTTTTGAAATGAGCCATTTGCCTGCTCTGAGTAAATCGCCTGGATGGCAGAGAAGGAATTTGAATCTCGCTTCTCATTTATGCTAATCCAGTGCAGCAACACTTGCCGTTCTTCGCTCGGCTAAACAAAATAACGTTTTGCCCAGTAATGGATTGAACTTACAGAATATCACCCGCATAGTAGTCAGGATCGTTAAGGGTGTCGTAGGTAGTAAGCAGGTTCAGTCTCACTACTGCTATATAGTGGCCGGCAACGCATCGCGGAAGCGTGAGTCCGGTTCAAGGCTGGCCGCTGCCGCCTCGCACAACTCCGGTGACGCACATTATGCGTCACAGATGACACAATCAACCTTCGCGCAAATACCTGCAGCTATCCGGAATCTACTGCGGTCACTCTTCCATGTAGTAACTATAGATGGAGTCACGAACGATGGCGATCGAGTTTAGGCTTGGTTTGAGCATCTACGTCACTTATTCTCCGACAGCCAATGACCGTTCAAAAGTGTTCTGAGCACTCTGCTGCGAATACCGTGGCTAATGCGAGCATTAAACATGATCGTAGCGAGTTATTTAGTAAATTTATATTCCATTTGTCGCGAGTTGTCATTGCTGATGGTGATGGTAAGTGATAATTCTGCATAAACAAGCGAGAGACATAATTTGCAGGATATATGCTGTGTTCAAGCAGAAAGCACTCGCATGCGCTTATCGCAACTGTCGCTTGGGATCGCCAACAATGCAAGCCCCGTTTGTGCCTCGACATGCGCGAACCGCCATCGTTCTGTTCTGACATTCGAGTGCCATTCTAAAACTAAACAACGAATTCATCTAAAGAAGTGTGCAATTCTCTCTCCATCCTCACCACCGGGACATAGGGCTTCTAACCGTTGGTGTCAGTAGGACGCTAACAGCGAGCAGCACCGGTAGTTCACTGTTTATTTGTGTGTCTTCAGATGCAAAATAAGCGAGCTAGCCAAGTGTGAGGTTCGTAATGTATACTTTTACTGTCCGCCCTATCGAAATTTACAGACAGAGAAGCGTAGTGTATGGAACCGCGATGAATGAAGCCTCAGTTAGAAATTTGTGTATCGTGTTTAATGGCGGACAAACTGTAGTATAGCTAGAGAAGGCCGAAGTGCACGCGTTAAACTCACGCAGGCTGGCGTGAGGTCTGAAACAGGATACGTAATGAAAAGTACGTAGCTGCTGGAATACTTAACTTTAATCCATCATTTGTATACATCGTTCTTGACGGTACTTTATAAAGAATATAAACTGTTAATGGCGCCTTGCTAGGTCGTAGCCATTGACTTAGCTGAAGGCTATTCTAACTATCTGCTCTGCAAATGAGCGAGTCTTCGTCCGTGTAGTCGCTAGCAAAGTCGTCCGTACAACTGGGCGAGTGCTAGTAAGTCTCTCGAGACCTGCCTTGTGGTGGCGCTCGGTCTGCGATCACTGACAGTGGCGACACGCGGGTCCGACATGTACTAATGGACCGCGGCCGATTTAAAGCTACCACCTAGCAAGTGTGGTGTCTGGCGGTGACACCACACAAACGAATACGAGGACGTGCTGAAAAGTAAGAACTCCAAATGTTTAATATGAAAATTCTTAGACATTTTCGAATAAAACAAACATTAGTAACAATCTATATCATTATACTTCATGTCTAGATATCTGAAGCTCTCTGCCGCTAGAGGGTTCGAGTTGTAGTGTGTAACATAGCGGTGTGTAACGTCAGCATGTCGGTGCGTTAGAAACAATGTGCTCTAATGGAGTTTCAAATTCGAAGACTTCATCCACAAACGCAAAATTGTAGACGCCACACACGAGCGCCGAGATATTTGCAACAATCCGGCGCCTTGTGTTAGCTATAACCGATCATCCACCATAGTCCATACGGTTCCGACTTGGTCCCATCCGATTTTCGTCTGTTTCCAAATTTTAAAGAACACCTTCTATGACATCACTTTTATAGTGATGATGCGGTATACGTAGAGTTGAGGTTGTGACTACTTCAACAAAGTGAGACACTCTACATTGACGATACTAACAAACTGGTCTCTCGTTCGTCGCTAGGGGACAAAGTTGAGAAATAAATATATAGACACGAAGAACAGAGATGTAGGATTTTAATAACGTTTGTTTTACATAGAAAACTATACCGGTTCTCACTCTCTCTGTTCGGAGGCATTACTTTTCAGCGCGCCCTCGTACATATAGTCGCTTGCTGATTTAATCTCAACTACTTCCTTCATAACACTATCCCAATAGCTGGACGTGCACAGTAGCTGCATTCCCATAGAATGTCTGAACATTTTTCACTCCAGGAGAAATTCAAGTTTCATCTGAGTTGAGCGGATCGAATAACTTCCGAAGAGGTACTGGATTCACTTCTTCATTTCTGTGACCACATTGTCCGTAGTTGCTTTAAAATTTCTGAGGGCGTTTTCATTTTGTCGTTGCAACTACAAGAAAATGCGTGATTCTTTTCTTTTTCCCTTTTTAACCAGACGCGTTTCGCTTTCTTGAGGTAATATATTATCAGTAGTCTATAGTTGAAGATATTTATAATTTGATTTAAGATCGAAAAACGGTTCTTTAACAATACGTTCCTTCTTACTTACGGTGATATCTACTTAGTTTCTCGCCTACATCGGGAAGTGCCATCTGCTAGCACATCTTTAGAGTTTTTCTTTGTTAGATGCTGATACTTGTAGTCTAGCTTTTAGTTGCTCTACAGAACTATGCATTTCGCACATTCTACACAGCATACTTTTTCGCAGACCATTGTTTTTCTGCTTATTTTTATGCTTATAAGCATGTATTGTGGTTTGAGTTTCGTAGTGTTGCCAACATAACACTGCCACTAGCTTTTTTGTTAATTGTATGTGTGTAATTAAATTTGATTATGATGCCGTATATTTATGTACATTGACATTTGACATATACAGAAAACCCACAAGTAATACTATCTTAAATGCAACCTCAAACAACCGCCGAATCAGAAACAGGCTCCAACCAGATCCATATTAAACAGACTGAACAGTATATCCCTAAACACTTCTGTTTACCAGAAAGAGGAAGCCATTATAAAATAGCATTGAGAAAGAATGGTAGGCAAACTAAACAGGATAATAAACACACGAGTAATGAAAAAAGTAACCAAACCACACCAACGCATACAACCTGCACTGTTACAAAAACAAATGGCGTACAATGACCTACCACACCAAATTCACATATAAAATAGGTAACATACTGAAGAAACAAGGCATAAACATTGCTTCCACAAAAAACATTGCAGCACAAAAACACATCCCAGAACTGAAATCAAAACGAGGGAGATACCAACAATCTGATAACTATCAGCTCATTTGCAGAGACTGTGGAAAAATATACACTGGAATGACTAGCAGGACATTCGACACAAGACATAAAGAACACGCGAGAGCATTTAAATACGGTACAAACCACTCAACATTTTCAGATCATCTAAAACAAGAATACCACAGACCAAGCAATATTGAAAAATATATTAACATCATAACAATCAGTAAAGACAGACACCTCCTCCTTTTCCAAGAAAAATTCCATATATTCAAAGCATTAAAACAAAATAAACAGTTGCTCAATGACCAAATAAATACTGGGAAGCAGACACTATATAAAATAACTGACGAAATTACATGAAGAAGAGTCTTCTCCATCCTTTCACCCTTTCCCAACCAACCCTCCACCCTTCCGACTTTATTGCACTTCTTGGTCCTCATCTTCCCCGCTACTATACATTTATCTCCACTTCTCCCTGCCGCACAAAATAAATCACTACTTCACTATTCGTACACAGTATATAAGTACACAGTAACAAAAGCAAATTCAATTACATACATGCAATTAACTAAAAAAATTAGTGGCAATGTTATGTTGGCTACACTACGAAACACAAATCACAATACATACTTAGAAGTATAAAAATAAACAGAAAAGAGTGGAGTGCGAAAAGTGTGCTGTGTAAAACGTGAGAAATGCATAGTTCTGCAAAGCAACTAACAATTAGACTACAAGTTGTTGTTGTTGTTGTTGTTGTTGTTGTTGTTGTTGTGGTCTTCAGTCCTGAGACTGGTTTGATGCAGCTCTCCATGCTACTCTATCCTGTGCAAGCTTCTTCATCTCCCAGTTCCTACTGCAACCTATATCCTTCTGAATCTGCTTGGTGTATTCATCTCTTGGTCTCCCTCTATGATTTTTACCCTCTACGCTGCCCTCCAGTACTAAATTGGTGATTCCTTGATGCCTCAGAACATGTGCTTCTTCTAGTCAAGTTGTGCCACAAACTTCTCTTCTCCCGAATCCTATTCAACACCTCCTCATTAGTTATGTGATCTACCCATCTAATCTTCAGCATTCTTCTGTAGCACCACATTTCGAAAGCTTCAATTCTCTTCTTGTCTAAACTATTTATGGTCCAAGTTTCGCTTCCATACATGGCTACACTCCATTCAAATACTTTCAGAAACGACTTCCTGACACTTAAATCTATACTCGATGTTAACAAATTTCTCATCTTCAGAAACGCTTTTCTTCCCATTGCCAGTCTACATTTTATATCTGTGGTGTCACCGCCAGACACCACACTTGCTAGATGGTAGCCTTTAAATCGGCCGCGGTCCGTTAGTAGACGTCGGACCCGCGTGTCGCCACTGTCAGTGATAGCAGACCGAGCGCCGCCACACGGCAGGTCTAGAGAGACTTCCTAGCACTCGCCCCAGTTGTACAGCCGACTTTGCTAGCACAGGTTCACTGACAAATTGCGCTCTCATTTGCCGAGACGATAGTTAGCATAGTCTTCAGCTACGTCATTTGCTACGACCTAGCAAGGCGCCATTACCAGTTTACTATTGATTGTTATACATGTACCTTCAAGAGCGATGTTCACCAATTACGGATTAAAGTTAAGTATTACACCATCTACGTCCGTTTTTCTAAGTTCTAAAATCCTTTAACTGTTCCAGACCTCACGCCAGCCTACGTGAGTTTAAACGCGTGCATTTCGGCCTCCTCTAGCAAAACGGTGTTGGCTCTTCTGCCAACACATCAATATCCTCTCTACTTCGACCATCATCAGTTATTTTGCTCCCCAAATAGCAAAACTCCTTTACTACTCCAAGTGTCTCATTTCCTAATCTAATACCGTCAGCATCACCAGACTTATTTCGACTGCATTCCATTATCCTCGTTTTGCTTTTGTTGATGTTCATCTTATATCCTCCTTTCAAGACACTATCCATTCCGTTCAACTGCTGTTCCAAGTTCTTTGCTGTCTCTGACAGAATTACAATGTCATCGGCGAACCTCAAAGCTTTAATTTCTTCTCCATGGATTTTAATACCTACTCCGAATTTTTCTTTTGTTTCCTTCACTGCTTGCTCAATATACAGATTGAATAACATCGGGGAGAGACTACAACCCTGTCTCACTCCCTTCTCAACCACTGCTTCCCTTTCATGCCCCTCAACTCTTATAACTGCCATTTGGTTTCTATAGAAATTGTAAATAGCCTTTCTCTCCCTGTATTTTACCCCTGCCACCTTCAGAATTTGAAAGAGAGTATTCCAGTCAGCATTGTCAAAAGCTTTCTCTAAGTCTACAAATGCCAGAAACGTAGGTTTGCCTTTCCTTAATCTAGCTTCTAAGATAAGTCGTAGGGTCAGTATTGCCTCACGTGTTCCAATATTTCTACGGAATCCAAACTGATCTTCCCCTAGGTCGGCTTCTACTAGTTTTTCCATTCGTCTGTAAAGCATTCGCGTTAGTATTTTGCAGCTGTGACTTATTAAACTGATAGTTCGGTAATTTTCACACCTGTCAACACCTGCTTTCTTTGGGATTGGAATTATTACATTGTTCTTGACGTCTGAGAGTATTTCGCGAGTCTCATACATCTTGCTCACCAGATGGTAGAGTTTTGTCATGACTGGCTCTCCCAAAGCCATCAGTAGTTCTAATGGAATGTTGTCTACGCCCGGGGCCTTGTTTCGACTCAGGTCTTTCAGTGCTCTGTCAAACTCTTCACGCATTATCATATCTCCCATTTCATCCTCATCTAGATCCTCTTCCATTTCCATAATATTGTCCTCAAGTACATCGCCCTTATATAGACCCTCTATATACTCCTTCCACCTTTCTGCTTTCCCTCTTTGCTTAGAACTGGGTTTCCATCTGAGCTCTTAATTTTCATACAAGTGAATTCCCACCTTTTTGCAGTTTATTCAGTTTTAACCTACAGTTCATAACCAATAGATTGTGATCAGAGTCCACATCTGCCCGTGGAAATGTCTTACAATTTAAGACCTGGTTCCTAAATCTCTGACCATTATATAATCTATTTGAAATCTGTCAGTATCTGCAGGCTTCTTCCATGTATACAACCTTCTTTTATGATTCTTGAACCAAGTGTTACCTATGATTAAGTTGTGCTCTGTGCAAAATTCTACCAGGCGGCTTCCTCTTTCATTTCTTAGCCCCAATCCATATTCACCTACTACGTTTCCTTCTCTCTCTTTTTCTACTACCGAATTCCAGTCACCCATGACTATTAAATTTTCGTCTCCCTTCACTATCTGAATAATTTCTTTTATTTAGTCATACATTTCTTCAATTTCTTCGTCATCTGCAGAGCTAGTTGGCAAATAAACTTCTACCATTGTAGTAGGTGTGGGCTTCGTGTCTATCTTGGCCACAATAATGCGTTCACTATGCTGTTTGTCGTAGCTTACCCGCATTCCTATTTTTTTATTCATTATTAAACCTACTCCTGCATTACCCCTATTTGAGTTTGTATTTACAATCCTGTATTCGCCTGACCAAAAGTCTTGTTTCTCCTGCCACCGAACTACACTAATTCCCACTATATCTAACTTTAACCTGTCCATTGCCCTTTTTAAATTTTCTAACCTACCTGCTCGATTAAGGGATCTGACATTCCACGCTCCGATCCGTAGAATGCCAGTTTTCTTTCTCCTGATAACGACGTCCTCCTGAGTAGCCCCAGCCCGGAGATCCGAATGGGGGACTATTTTACCTCCGGAATATTTTACCCAAGAGGACGCCATCATCATTGACCATACAATAGAGCTGCATGCCCTCGGGAAAAATTACGGCTGTAGTTTCCCCTTGCTTTCAACCGTTCGCAGTACCAGTACAGCGAGGCTGTTTTGTTTAGTGTTACAAGGCCAGATCAGTCAATCATCCAGATTGTTGCCCCTGCAACTACTGAAAAGGCTGCTGCCCCTCTTC
Source organism: Schistocerca americana (assembly GCF_021461395.2). Lineage (NCBI taxonomy): Eukaryota > Metazoa > Arthropoda > Insecta > Orthoptera > Acrididae > Schistocerca > Schistocerca americana. The sequence goes on from NC_060121.1 coordinate 607,824,813, forward strand.
AGGAACCAAGCGTTTGTCTGGCCTCTCAACAGATACCCCTCCGTTATGGTTGCACCTACGGTACGGCTATCTGTATCGCTGAGGCACGCAAGCCTCCCCACCAACTGCAAGGTCCATGTTTCATGGGGGGAGACTACAAGTATCAATGTCTAAAAAAGAAATTCCAAAGATGTGCTACCAGACGACACTTTCCGATGTAGGAGAGAAACGAAGCGGATACCACCGTAATCAGGAAGCAACATATATTATTAACGAACTGTTTTTCGATCTTAAAAACAAATCAGATACATAAATATCTTTAGTTACAGTCGTCAGTGAACCGAAACGCGTCTGCTAAAAAAAAAAAAAAAAGAGGGAAAGAGAGCACGCATTTTCTTGTAGTTGCTACAGAATGACAATACCCTCAGTTTGTCGAAAAAAGAAATTTATGACACAACTTGACTAAAAGTGGGGATCGAGTGATGTACGAATATACATCGTGAGCAAATACGGAGGTAAGTACGTACTGAGGGAGAGAGGCGGGTGGGAGTGAAAATTGAATATAGTAAGAGGGATGAAATTGATGCAGGTTGTTGTAATAAAGCATACTTGAAGATACAAGCACAGGACAAAAACTAGCGTGATGAGACAGATCAAACAAGGCTTTGCGCTGACTATTACAATCACAAGGCTAGCTTTGGAACGAAGTTCCGAATCTCAGAAGATTCCAGAATTCGCGTCCTAATAATTTTCTTTGCGGCCGTCGTACGCTTGGGTACGTTGTGATCAGCTTTCTTAGACACAAATGGTATAGGTTTATCGTATGGCAGGCCCAAAAGCGGCCTGTCCCCAGGAGGCAGCCTTGTTCGGTCAGAGGCGGCAGGCGTCACCATGGACGCACCAAGGCCGCCGGCGCCGCAGAGGAATGTAAAACGGCCGCATTTGCAATGGAACTGCCGGGCTCGGTCCACGCGCGCCGCAGATGTGGCAAGAACCGGCCCCCGAAGCGTCCACGTCTCAACACCTCCGACAGCCACAGTTCACTCTTTCCTAGTCAGTAACCTGCGCCTAATAAGAAGGCGAATGACCGGGGGCTGGGGATATCCGATCCGTATCTGGAAATGTTCGTAAAGAGAATGCCAAGGAAAGCTTGCCAAAGACATTGATAGTATGTCGAGGACTGGGGACAGACTTCATAACAATGTGCTCCGAGTAGGAAAACTTGGCAGATTGTAACACTGACGGTTCTTACAGAGTGGGCAAATCCCCGATAATGTTACTGCGTTGACAGGAATAAAGGTTGACCGTAAACGTGTGTAATGGAAGGAAATCGGACTATGTTTCACTGCCAAGGAAAAAAAATTGAAAGTTATATTTTGAGAGGGAGCAGTAGGTAAGTTAACAGGGATCTAACCAACGTTACTCAATTTATAAAGTGAAATTGTAGATGTGTAAATCAGACGGGCACTAGCATAAATAGGCAAAGTGATTCCAAGTAAATATACTGTTGATGGATACGTGGTTTATTAAGTTTTCAAATTTATACTGACTTTTTGATAACCCGGTACATCCACATCCGAGGCTTAACTACTCCTATCTTACTGGTATCGTGGCCTTCTTTAGCATTCAAGACGTTAATCGTTTGTCGGCCGTTGTGACCGAGCGGTTCTAGGCGCTACAGTCTGGAACCGCGCGACCGCTACGGTCGCAGGTTCGAATCCTGCCTCGGGCATGGATGTGTGTGATGTCCTTAGGTTAGTTAGGTTTAAGTAGTTCTAAGTTCTAGGGGACTGATGACCTCAGATGTTAAGTTCCATAGTGCTCAGAGCCATATTAACCATTTTTGAACTTTCATCGTTTACAAGCTAGCCGCCGACTCTCTCACAAATAATTCGTACAATAATTTGCGCCAAATCACGATATATCTTCATTCCACACTACCGTGTTCCATTGCGAAGGGAGATGCGTCTGTGTTTTACATATGCATAAACCTGAGTATACTATGCATGAACCAGTCTTAAACACAACAGTTCAACATATTCACGTTATACAATAATTTTGAAAATGACATTCGCAAACTAATTATTGTTAAATAACATTACAGGAAATAAGAACAGTTACGAGGCCATGAACCAAGGAACGTAGTGACATAGGTATTGCATTATATACTGACGGAAAAAGAATCGCAACACCAAAAAATAATTAATGTATAGCAATGAGATTTCGGTAATACGTTTCTCTAGGTAACGTATTTAAGTGATTAACAGTGCAAGATGTCTCACATGTGCACGTCTGGAACCAGATCTGTGATAAGAGTAGTACAAGGTAAAGTGTCGACACACTGTAGGGCATATTGGGTTACAACAGCAGTATGTGGGGGGTAGTTTTCTTGTTAGAAAATCCCCCATGAATGCTGTTAATAAATGGCAGCACACACGTCGAGTCACCGGACTGACGTACAAATTTTCAGTCAGAGTATATGGGATAACCGCGAGCATGCTCCTGCTCTCTTATGAAATCGCACCCCAGACCATAACTAGAGGTGGGGGTCCAGTGAGTCCAGCACGCAGCCAGGCTGACTGCAGGCTCTCAACTGACCTCCTGCTCACCAACACACAGCCGTTACTGGCACCGTAATATTTGAAGTATATACCATCGATATCGAACACAAGTGTTAAAAGTCCTAACACGCCATCTTTGTTAGTGGCAAAAGCAGTGGCACATTGACTAAACAGTCACATTATATTTGTTGAAGGCGAAAACTATGGTTCCGGCGGGGCAGCATGCTTTCGTTAAAATATGTTGATACATCAACTAACGCATTTCTGGAGTTTCTTCGTATATGACGGCTGACGTAATCTGTGAAACAAGATACCGATTTTCCAAGATTTTGAAAAGAGCTGGCAGCTATGGCCAAATCATGGTTCCGACATTGAAATCGAAGCGGCTGTAGAACTTCAGTTATGTAGATTTTATCTGCTAAGGGGTAAACTGTTTTAAAATTACACTATCAGGTTACCTGATAGCTAAGATGGAGAGCGGAGATATTGCGTGAATGCTGGGTGCTCCAATTCTTTTGGTGGACAGGGGTCTAGAGGTTTATGTGTAAACTTCGGCAGGCCACTGGTCGGACGGTCGCGCACGATCTGGATGCCCTGTAGAAAGCGTAGGTCGACATTCCTTCCACTAGCCACTCGAAGAATCCCTGTAGCTCCTTTTTAAGCAATTCAAGCGACCCATCAGATGCAATTAGTGTCAGCTGTTCTCATTGTGTAAATGATAGCGCAAGGGACTGCTCAGCCTTTGGCTCGCGTTCGATCCTTACTACAGACATATGTCCAACTTTCGTAGCGCTCTCTCGTTCTGTCTTTGGAAACCAAATGAAGAACACGTCTGGCGACACCATCTCTGGCGGGGCGCTTGACTTTCCGCACGCAACGACCTGATTGGCTCATTTCAATGCTAATTAACTTGGAAACAGTGCAACTAATCGAAATTTTTTCTTAACAGCCATTTCACAACGCAGTCTACCACTGCAACACCCACTGGACTCGCATTTGGGGGAACGACTGTCAAACCCGCGTCCGATCATCCGATTTAGGTTTTTGTTTTCCCTAAATCGGTTCATGCAAATGCCGATGTGGTCCCTTGGAAAGGGTATGACCGACATCACTACCCATCCTTTCCTAATCCAATGGGACCGATGGCTTTGCTATTTGGTCCCATCAACCAACCAACCAGCAACAACCTTGCAAGCTTTACAGACCGTTTCTGACCACCCTGTATCATCCTAAGGCAGCTATTTCGGGGACCTTGCCCGAGGATGGCGAACTGCCAGTATTAGCCCAGCAGGACTAAGTGGCCAGTATAATAAATTGACTCGTAGATAGATATATCGTAAGTTAACCACTGTCACAGTAGCAGAATTGTTTAGTACAGTAGTAGCAGTGTTCACTATTGAACCATTACGAAATGGACCTTGCTGCATATTGAAAGTAAAAAAAAAGTTGGTGATTGTGCCTGGTTAGCTCAGTTGGTGAGAGCATTGCTCGAGAGCCCGTTAGTGGCTGGCTCTGCGCACTATGGGACTTAACATCTATGGTCATCAGTCGCCTAGAACTTAGAACTACTTAAACCAAACGAACCGAAGGACATCACACAACACCCAGTCATCACGAGGCAGAGAAAATCCCTGACCCCGCCGGGAATCGAACCCGGGCGTGGGAAGCGAGAACGCTACCGCACGAGCCCGTTAGTGCTGCTTATGCGTGTACTGATGATTTTGAGAACAACCTTCAGTCACCCGGATTGAACATAGCCGAAGTATAAGTGGTTTGATTTAGAGCAAAAAAGAATTTGCACATTTTCTTATACCAATGAACCTATTTCGTGTACTCTTACTTCCTCCTAAAACAAAACCTTTGATGTTTATTGGTACGTAATTAGTGCTACCAAAAGTGGACTTGCACGGAAGATGAATTTTTAGCTTAGTGCTTTTCATAGGGTTTATATCGAGTGTACAGATTTAGGCAGCACCGCAACGTGACAGTGGGCTCGAGGTCAGGAAGACGGCGGTTCAATTCTCTGTCTGGCCTCCCAGATTTCGGTTTCCCGTAATTCAGCTAAATCACTTCAGACAAATCCCAGGATGCTCCTTTTGAAAAGTAAAAGGTCTATTTTCGCACCCATCATGCTCCACGAACACGAGGAAATTCTGCATCAACAGAGCACAGATTGATGGACTTCGTGGGCACAGGTAAACACAGGCGCTGTTATCCTGTTACTATTTCATCAAGGTCCACACTTACGTCGCTGAAGTCCTCTTCCAAGGCTCTCTCAAATGTCAAAGAAAAAAATTAGGAAATTGAACTTGAATAAAGCCACACACAGTAGTTAATTGATGATTTGTTCACATGACCGGTTTCGCAGCATTAAAGCAGCATCTAGCACCTTCAGGTGATAAGTAGTGGTGTCACATAGAGTAGCACACGGAGACGCCTTCCCCCCGTCCTCTATCTACAAATCATCAGGAGATGCTGCTTTATCGCAGCGAAACTGGTCATGGGAATAATCATCAATTAACAGCTGTTTGCGATTTTATTCAAGTTCAGTTTACCATGAATTTCAATAGCTGTGGCAGTCTGTGTTACAAAGTTGTATGTGTCAAAGAAAAAATAAGGGCTTCGGTATTGTTATTCGGCAGCTGTAAACGCTAAAATTTAGTTCAGTACGTCAGAAAATTCACCACGTTGACTGCTGGAACTGTGCAAAAACCACACTTCAATACATTTACTAGTTCTGGAGGCACTTCCTTAAAAGGACATTTAAATATATAAACTCTGTTGAATATGGGGAATGGGAGGATGCAACAAAGTAGGACAGGAAAGAAATGTTATTTCACCGTTCTCCATCGGTCGTGCTAAAAAAAAAAAAGTAATGGGTGCACATCCTGAAAAAATCTTTGATAAGAAATCTAGAATGGGATACTTCGAACCACAATTCAAAAGAAACTGGCAAGCTAATTTGTGAGCGACTGCCCATCAAAAGTTCCGTTTAATTTCGTGGCCTCGGGTTGAACGATTAACGAAATTTTAAATAACAAACCATCAGTTAAAGGCAACTCAAGACCTCTTTATTTTCAATATAAGTACACTAATGCCCATTACAATTGCTACACCAAGAAGAAATGCAGATGATAAACGGGTAGTCATTGGACAAATATATTATACTAGAACTGACATGTGATTGCATTTTCACGCAATTTGGGTGCATAGATCCTGAGATATCAGTACGCAGAACAACCACCTCTGGCCGTAATAACGGCCTTGATACGCCTGGGCATAGAGTCAAACAATGCTTGGATGGCATGTACAGGTACAGCTGCCCATGCAGCTTCAACACGATGCAACAGTTCATCAAGAGTAGTGACTGGCGTATTGTGACGAGCCAGTTGCCAGGCCACCATTGACCAGACGTTTTCAATTGGTGAGAGATCTGGAGAATGTGCTGGCCAGGGCAGCAGTGGAACATTTTCTGCATCAAGAAAGGCCAAACAGTACCTGCAACATGCGGTCATGCATTATCATGCTGAAATGTAGGGTTTCACAGGGATCGAATGAAGGGTAGAGCCACTGGTCGTAACACATCTGAAATGTAACGTCCACTGTTAAAAGTGCCGTCAATGCGAACAAGAGGTGACCGAGACGTGTAACCAATGGCACCCCATACCATCACGCCAGGTGATACACCAGTACGGCGATGACGAATGCCGCCAAACACGGATGCGACCATCATGATGCTGTAAACAGAACCTGGATTCATCCGAAAAAATGACGTTTTGCCATTCGTGCACCCAGGTTCGTCGTTGAGTACACCATCGCAGGCGCTCCTGTCTGTGATGCAGCGTCAACAAGGGTAACCGCAGCCATGGTCTCCGAGCTTATAGTCCATGCTGCCGCAAACGTCGTCGTACTGTTCGTGCAGATGGTTGTTGTCTTGCAAACGTCCCCATCTTTTGACTCAGGGATCGAGACGTGGCTGCACGATCCGTTACAGCTATGTGGATAAGATGCCTGTCATCTCGACTGCTAGGGATACGAGGCCGTTGGGAAACAGTACGACGTTCCGTATTACCCTCCTGAACCCACCGATTCCGTAATCTGCTAACAGTCATTGGATCGCGACCAACGCGAGCAGCAATGTCGCGATACGATAAACCGCAATCGCGATAGGATACAATCCGACCTTTATCAAAGTCGGAAACGTGATGGTACGCTTTTCTCCTCCTTACACGAGGCATCACAACAACGTTTCACGCCGGTCAACTGCTGTTTGTGTATGAGAAATCAGTTGGAAACTTTCCTCAAGTCAGCACGTTGTAGGTGTCGCCACCGGCGCCAACCTTGTGTGAATGCTCTGAAAAGCTAATTATATGCATATCACAGCATCTTCTTCCTGTCAGTTAAATTTCGCGTCTGTATCACGTCATCTTCGTGGTGTAGCAATTTTAATGGTCTGTAGTGTATTTCGATTACATCTAGTATCGTTGATTACGGTAGTAATTTACGGTAAAACTAATTTTGTTATGGACTGTAAATAAACAATAACGCTGTTTGTAGTCAGAAAGGATACTGAAACGTCCCCTTTGAACAATTTATACATGACTGTGCTTATACTGACACACAATATTTTTAGCACAACGCAATCTGACTTTCAGTAATCCCTACAAAAGAATGGCCCTGACTAACATTAACCTATACCTTTCACAAATCACTTACCTCACAAAAATCTTCGTTACTCGAACTACTGCAATACAGCGAGCGCCACTACTGCCAGCTAAATAGAAGATTCAAACTACGGAAGGCACTAACTACTGATGGGCATAGTTAGCAAATGCAAGATTTTAATAGAGGACAAACAATGTATTTACCTTAATAGTCATTATATATATATATAATCAGTTCATGACATCCAGTCTTACAAATTTCAAAATTCCGCCATCTCTCTCCCCACATCCACCACTGCTGGCGGCTCACCTCTAACTGCGCAACGCTACGCGCTGTTCGCACCCAGCTGCCCAACACTACAATGGCAGACAACAATGCAAACTAGCCACAGACTGCACACAGCACAGCCAGTGATTTTCATACAGAGCGCAACTTAACGTTGCCAATAAGAAAACATAAAACAGCACAGCCAGTGATTTTCATACAGAGCGCTACGTAATGTCGCCAACAAGAAAACATGAACAGCCTACTTACATAGCCTCCATGCTCCGCACAAAAAATTTTACAAATTGTTTTTGGCAGTGGCCATTAATGATTTGATAACATTTTTCATAATTACAATAACAAAGATATCAAATGCATGCACTCATTGATACAATGTTGGTCAAAAGCTAAAATTTTCTCACAGTCCATAAAGACAGCCCTGATCATTCATCACAGTAAAACTGCCGTTTCTTTTCTCAAAGTCTGAGCAGTAAAAGACAATGCACACGGAAGTAGTGGATTTCCATGCAGTCTTGAAGAAGTAGTGTTGTCCTTCCAACGGAAAGACAGTACTGACTCTTGACATGCTGACAGGTAATGGGCCACAACAGAGCAAACCCACCGCAGGGTCAGTCGAAGTTTTGAAGAATATTGGTAAGTAGGTCATCACAGAGCAGACCCATTGTAGTCCTGGTAGAGATTATTGTATTGGTGGGCCACCAGAGGTGCAAACCCACTGCAGTCCTTGTAGAAATAATGGTATTGGTGGGTCATCAAAGGTGCAGACCCACTGCAGTCCTTGTAGAAATAATGGTATTGGTGGGTCATCAAAGGTGCAGACCCACTGCAGTCCTTGTGGAAATAATGGTATTTGTGGGTCATCAAAGGTGCAGACCCACTGTAGTCCTTGTAGAGATGGCCAGCGGCCATCTGTTGCGACTGTACAGGTGCACAATCACCACTGAAGAGTCTTGCAGAGAATATAGCAAGTCCATAAACCACCACTTGTGCACGCACAAAGTTTTTGGAATTGTCCTTAGAAGTCTTGCAGACAATATAGCAAGTCCATAAACCACCACTTGTGCACTCACGAACTTTTTGCAATTGTCCTTAGAACTAGCAATGCTGTTATCCAGTCTCTTGCTGAATTATCAACACACGTGCAAACACTAACAGTCCCAACTTCTCACATATTGTCCGTATACTATGACCAACACAAAAGTGTGCAGTGAAATGTAACTTACAAGTTACTTAATTTGATGAACTGGTGTCAATTACAATTTTATAACATAAGAATACAATAACAAAGATGCAAAATACATCATTAAAGAACATAATAATACAGATAACATTTGTGGTAATGCGGGCTTTACAAAAGAATAGAAATGAACATGTACACCAGTGTTACAAGAATTATGACATAAGTATATACATAAAAGATCAGAATAACTTTTGAAACATCAACTCCACACATGATCATTAAAACAAAACAGAAAAAATAATGTCTAAACATCTTTACAAAGTAAATAACATATTATTAGAAAAATTCTACAACATAACTCTTATTAGCTAAACACATAAAGACAGGAAAAACACAAATATACAAGAGTACACAAACACATTGGCGGGTAATACAATGGAAAGGACAGGGTTCGTTTTCAGTGTAACATTTGGTACTGCAGTCCAACCCAAAACTTTATTCCATAGATCTTTCGTCTTATTTCAACATTTGTTTTCACCAAAACATCCTATCCAAGCATGCTTTCTGTATTTATATGTTCACATATTTCTTACCTCATTATTTATTTTCCATTATCTGACATCCTTTATTTCCAAGAAAATCCTACCTAAACTTGTTGTCTCTAAACCCTACGTTTTTGTTCATACCCTCTTTCAAAATACTTTTTTGGCCAAACAATATTCTTATAGCTTCTCAATGCATTTCTTCCAATTGATCACAACTCGTTCTCTTATATAGCCTACCCCATTTTAAGCTAACTTAAATCTACTGAGCTCAGATATATATACTAAGGGATGAGGCAATGCAGCAGCACAAAACAATTAACACAAACAGCAATGACAAAAAAATGGAAATTGGCAAAGCAAGCAGCAGCAGCAAATGCAGTAACTGATATCTAATTATGACAAAGCTCAAGCATAAAAACTATTACTGTAAAGATGGCCATGTCTAATACCTATGTCACATCTTAACAATAGAGTGATGCATCACCTTGACTTACTGTTAAAAAATTATTTTTGCAATTTCTGTGAAGGGAAATGTCTATTTGTGCTCTCTTTTCTACGAAAGTACATCATAAAACTATTCTTTACTGGGTCTGTAGACAGAAAGTAGTGATATTAGTACATCTATTAAGTTTTATTTTTAACCAATGCTGCTGCAGCTAGAAGCTTGATATTAAACAAAATGAGCAAATATATATATAGAACAACATGTGAAATGTCATTCACTAGGCAAATGGCGTCTCCAAAGGCAAAAAAATTCTCTCAACTAGAAGATAATAGATGTAAAATGTTTCTCAACATTTCATTAGGCATTTTAGTAAATATCATAAATTAAGATCTCCACAGTATAATCATATGTTTTCAAGTTTGAGCATGTCATATTTGCGATGCTTTCTACAAAGGAATGTCAATAGCGAGGATAATGGCCTCCTTTTTTTTTCTCCACCTGTGCCTCTGAAAGGCACACACTAATGGCTTTTTTCCAGGTGACTGTCGCGCAGCTGGGTGCCCACGACGCATTACGTGAAGGTGGTCACTTAACATTCTTACCAAAATATTTACGACACCAGTTTGCACTACAGTGACAGTCTCATACAAAAAGTTTCACGGGTCAAGAATTTGTGTAACAGATGTGTAGAAACAAAATCTTATTAATATAACAGTGTCTAAAAAATTTTCGTCGGCATTGTAATATACTCACGCATTTACATACATTTCATAACTCTTAAAGTACGATTCTTGGTTTCCAACAACCTTTTTCACAAACCAGAGTCCCTAACCACTACTCATTATTCCTTACCTTATTACACATATACATATTCGTCGACACTTCTTCAATATTTCATCATAACAAATACGTAGCATAATCAAATTCCTCATATAGCATCATCAGCTTATTGATCATAAACATACCTCAGCAGCATAATACACGTCGTCGTCATAAAAATAACATCATAACACTTCAGTCAAATCTCAAAAACGTTGTAGCTTTCTGCAATAATTTAAAACCTAAAAAAAATTCTCTGCTCATTTCAATAGTGTCATCTACCTCAAACGTACTTTAAAATCATGCTCCCTTACCAAATACATCATTCAAAGCTCTCATAGTACCACAATGGTTCCAAAAAAAATATGAACAGACAAAATACAATTTCATAAGTGTGAAGTTATACAACTGTGTAATTGCGTAAACATGTGTCACTGATGTAGTAAAAAAAAATGTTTGTCTCTCAGTTAAATGATCAGATAGCTGTGTAATTTATGTGTTAGAGAAATATGGTACCGATGTGTAAAGTTGTATAAGCAAATACCATATTAGCTAGGGCTCCTTGTGCTTGCCAAACACATGGTACACAAAGTAAGCGTGTACCGCCCTGAGGATTAATGTAATTATACCCTCAAGTGTTACAGATTACAGAAATGGCATGAAATGTATCACGGAAAACTTTCTTCGTAATTCAAAAATCTTTAAAAATAAATGTTTTAAGTACACAATTAATCACTCAGATACGTGTACTGTAGCGATAATTCTGTCGAAGTGTCGTAGTTATCGTCCTCGGTACGCAAAATTCTGCAGAAGTCAATGTACTTACCTTGTAATAAACAACAGTGAAATGCTTTGCGTATAGATATGGTAGTTATTACGATTACTGCTGTGATGAAGAAAGTACTGTAATGTATTGTTGTGCTACAGAAGACACGGTCTCATTTAGCTATACCACAAAAGTTACTACTAAAACATGTTTTACTTTCAAGAGAAATCAGAAAAACTGTGCAGATATAAAACAGATACACCGCAAAAGCAACAATGTAAATTGTAATCAAAATATCCACGGGTGTACTGCCGGTCTACAGTGTCCAACGGGCACAATATTTCGGCGATCATACATGTCGCCATCATCAGGTGAACTGACGGACTGAGCTCCTGTGAACGTGCCGGCACGGAGATCCGTGCACTATGGCTGCTCAGGGGGAACTGGGTTCGGTCGCGGCGGCGGCCGATTTAAATACCCTCCACCCGCGGCGCGCTCGCTCCGCCGCCCGCGCCCCGCGCCACGGTCGCGCGGTGGAACAGATTGCGACGGCGTCTGAGATGACGTCGGTGTGATGGCTCTGTCCGCCGTGGTCGTCACAACTATACATTTGCTCGATTTACTCTTGATTAATCCAATCGCTGGTTCCCAAGCCTTGCTAAGATTATAGCCACAGTCACGGTTTATGAGGTCGTCATTGGTACGAATTTCGATGGCCTCTCTAACAACGCTGTCCCAGTACGTTCACAGGAGCTCAGTCCGTCAGTACACCTGATGATGGCGACATGTATGATCGCCGAAATATTGTGCCCATTGGACACCGTAGACCGGCAGTACACCCGTGGATATTTTGATTATCAAATACGCCGGGAGAAACTCAAGAATCACAATGTAAATTGTGTCACACATTAGTAGCGTTGTGATATAATCATGTAGCTGTCAAAGAAACCAAGTGCTAAGTCATGTTTTATCTCACAGAAAGTATTTCAAATAAAGAATGTCTTTTCAAGTAAACCAAAATGTTGCATTAAAATCTCATTAGCAGTATTGGTATATGCTCTAAGTATGTAAGCCTTATAGTCGTTACATAATCATACAACTAACAAGCAAGAATGTACACACACAATAACACTGTATCATCTGTTCACTATAACAATGCATTTGTAATTACTGTCTAAATATGTTCGCTAGATTCTAGACTGGATAGTTAACTTCAAAACATTGTTGCATGTTAACAGTTTCTAAGTCTGACAAAGCATACTAGTAACGTGAAGCGAAAAATATTATGGCAGAGACTAAGTTAAAAACCAGATTATCTCTCAAGAAACGGTTTTCAATATGAAATGTGGTGCAATCCTTTACTCTTCCTAGTACGCAGAGTTTCAACATGAACGCAATTATCATGCGGTATACATCGGTAAAGATACTGGAATTTTTCTCAAGGTTAGCGTCTATGTTATTTTTCTCTGAGCCAGCCGGCGCACGTGGCTGCCTGCAGTGCGAGTCATTGTCTGTCTCTTTGTTATTAGGATTGGGAGACTTAACTTCTACAAAATCACCTTGCCCAGAGGGCCCAGCCCTGTTTAAATCCCTCCAGTTCTGATGAAATTCACGTCTGTCGTTATGATTATATCGTCTGTCGTCATGTCGGTAGTTCCTGTAGTTTCTTTCTTGTCGGTTAAGTGGTGGTGAATTTCTCCCTGAATTATCACTGCACGGTGGACCGTTGCGTCTGAAGTTATTCTGTCTCCTGTGATAATAATACACTCCTGGAAATTGAAATAAGAACACCGTGAATTCATTGTCCCAGGAAGGGGAAACTTTATTGACACATTCCTGGGGGTCAGATACATCACATGATCACACTGACAGAACCACAGGCACATACACACAGGCAACAGAGCATGCACAATGTCGGCACTAGTACAGTGTATATCCACCTTTCGCAGCAATGCAGGCTGCTATTCTCCCATGGAGACGATCGTAGAGATGCTGGATGTAGTCCTGTGGAACGGCTTGCCATGCCATTTCCACCTGGCGCCTCAGTTGGACCAGCGTTCGTGCTGGACGTGCAGACCGCGTGAGACGACGCTTCATCCAGTCCCAAACATGCTCAATGGGGGACAGATCCGGAGATCTTGCTGGCCAGGGTAGTTGACTTACACCTTCTAGAGCACGTTGGGTGGCACGGGATACATGCGGACGTGCATTGTCCTGTTGGAACAGCAAGTTCCCTTGCCGGTCTAGGAATGGTAGAACGATGGGTTCGATGACGGTTTGGATGTACCGTGCACTATTCAGTGTCCCCTCGACGATCACCAGTGGTGTACGGCTAGTGTAGGAGATCGCTCCCCACACCATGATGCCGGGTGTTGGCCCTGTGTGCCTCGGTCGTATGCAGTCCTGATGGTGGCGCTCACCTGCACGGCGCCAAACACGCATACGACCATCATTGGCACCAAGGCAGAAGCGACTCTCATCGCTGAAGACGACACGTCTCCATTCGTCCCTCCATTCACGCCTGTCGCGACACCACTGGAGGCGGGCTGCACGATGTTGGGACGTGAGCAGAAGAAGGCCTAACGGTGTGCGGGACCGTAGCCCAGCTTCATGGAGACGGTTGCGAATGGTCCTCGCCGATACCCCAGGAGCAACAGTGTCCCTAATTTGCTGGGAAGTGGCGGTGCGGTCCCCTACGGCACTGCGTAGGATCCTACGGTCTTGGCGTGCATCCGTGCGTCGCTGCGGTCCGGTCCCAGGTCGACGGGCACGTGCACCTTCCGCCGACAACTGGCGACAACATCGATGTACTGTGGAGACCTCACGCCCCACGTGTTGAGCAATTCGGCGGTACGTCCACCCGGCCTCCCGCATATCCACTATACGCCCTCGCTCAAAGTCCGTCAACTGCACATACGGTTCACGTCCACGCTGTCGCGGCATGCTACCAGTGTTAAAGACTGCGATGGAGCTCCGTATGCCACGGCAAACTGGCGGACACTGACGGCGGCGATGCACAAATGCTGCACAGCTAGCGCCATTCGACGGCCAACACCGCGGTTCCTGGTGTGTCCGCTGTGCCGTGCGTGTGATCATTGCTTGTACAGCCCTCTCGCAGAGTCCGGAGCAAGTATGGTGGGTCTGACACACAGGTGTCAATGTGTTCTTTTTTCCATTTCCAGGAGCGTAGTTCTGGTTGCCAAATTGTCTGTTTCTATGATTGTCTCTGTCATATTCATTACTACGGAAATGCGATCTTTCTCTGTAACTATTACTCTGCAAGTGGTTGTCATACGGGTGCTGTCTGTTTTGGTCACGATTTTCGTTGTAAGAATAGACTTGTCGTGTCCAGTTACTGTTTCTGTCGTCACGGAATTGTGACGGTTGTGACCTGTAGTGATTGTTTTCCTGTTTTTGCATCCCGCGACTGTCTGTGTCAATTTATAATTCTTGTAAGAGTCCCTGAAAAGCTTCAATGTCGTCTTTGCAACGCCCTGCCAAAATAATATGTCGTAAATGTTCAGGCAATTTGATTAAGCAAATGCAGATGAGTTCTGAGGGGCTGTATGGGTTTGATAAGGTACTGATTCTTGTGCAACATGTCTTCAAAATATTTCACAAGACTGGAGAATTCAGATTGTTCGAAATGTTTCATCATTATGATGCTATGTTTCACTCGGTCTTGTGTGGCTTGAGACCAATATGCTGAGAGGAAGGCATGGTAAAACTCTCCTTCACTGTGGCAATCGTGAATGACCTATCGCATTCTTACAGCTGGTTCATTCTCTAAGTAGCCACACACAAATTCTGTGATCTAATGACCAGTTGGGAGGAAAACAATGAGAGAATTGATGAAGCCACGCTTGTGGATGAATGTCGTTGCCAGAATTCTTAAATGTTTTGAATTTACGTTAGTAATGAACAGTTTATAGTCAAAATCATCATGTCGGCGAGTCGCATATCGGTCATTGTTACGTCGTTTCGGCGGTTCCATCTCAAAATTCGGTGTACCTTGCCAATTTCTTTCATAATTTCCGAAGTGCCCTGTGTTATTTTTTTGTGGCTGTTCCGTATTTCTATGTCCCTCTTCCCGTATTGGAGCGCGAATGTCCTCTGAAATACGGAATTTTTGTATTACCTGTGTCAGCTGATCTTGTACTTCCCAGATTTCTCTTTGGTGTTGCGTATTAATTTGATTCTAATTTTGTTTGAATTTCCTAATTTGTTCGCACTCTTCTGTGTCATTAAAGACTACCGGTTTTGTGTCATTCAGATTATCATCTACCTTCATAGATAAATTATTTAGCTGATCCGAAAGTTCAACTAGTTTCTTTGATAATGAACTAATTTCCTCCATGTGTCTGTCTGAACCAATTTTCAGAGTATCTACTGTGTCCTTTAAGTTTTCTTGAGTTTTTGCAAGTTGCGTAACCGAATCGGTAGATGCAACTGAGTCAATTTTAGCTTGCAAGGTCTCATGATTTTCGTGAACAATAGTTTGCAGTTCTTTTACGGCTGCTTCGTGATTCTGTAATGCATTTTCATGCCGCGAAAAAATAGGTTGAAAATGCTCACAAATCTGTGTTTTTACGTCATTACAGACTTTTTGACATTTCGATTCAATGTTATGTAACTCAGTAGTTAAATCTTCACGTGTTTGTTCAAGTGTGATGTCTAACTTTTGAAGCTTTAGCTGTGTTTGTCTCTGATTTTGTTCCATTGTGTCTAACTGTTGCTGTGTTTGTCTCTGATTTTGTTCCATTGTGTATAACTTTTGAAGATTTTGTTCCATTATGTCTAACTTTTGAAGCTTTTGTCCCATTTGCTGAATTAATTGTAATAACAATGCACTGGTGTCTGAAACATGTTCCTCAATGCTATTCGGCAATGCATTTGAACCGGCAATATTCGCAGTTTGAAAAGCAGAAAATGTGTCTTGATTTATTTGAGAAAATGGTGAGGACGCAAAACCTGAATCTACAGTATTTGCAAGATTGCGTCCTGTCAACCGATCGATCGATAATGCTTCCCTGTTCACTAATTGTTTCACTGTCTACACCATTGTTTGCAGCCCACTACATTTCCCTATGCACAGTTACCAAATTACTACTTTGAACATTAGTTAAGTCATTACTCGGTGGCGCTAACACACTGATTTCGACTTCACTGTCATTTCTCAGTTTACTTTGGAGCCTAGTATTACGTTTTTAACACGCCGTTATTGTCACAATATTTCACACGATAACACAGAAAAGCACAATTTGAAGAGCAAAAATATGAGAACACATTAATGTAGCACTGAAAATAATATCTCGGTAATCGCAAGTGCAGCTGCGAAATACTTGCTGCAAATCTACATGCATGCCACAACTGTTTTACTGTACAACAATGAAAAACTACAACTACAAAGGAAATTCTCTCTACAACTACGCGCTAGCAATAATCAAAAGCTACACTAATTACACAAACTACAAGAAAAAAATCAGAAGATTCCAGTGAGTTATCCTCGGCTAAGGGTCGACATATGAAACGTCGCCTTTGAAAAATTATACATGACTGTGCTTAAACTGACACACAATGTTTTTAGCGCAACGCAATCTGACTTTCAATAATCCCTACAAAAGAATGGCCCTGACTAACATTAACCTATACCTTTCACAAATCACTTACCTCACAAAAATCATCGTTACTCGAACTACTGCAATACAGCGAGCGCCACTACTGCCAGCTAAATAGAAGATTCAAACTACGGAAGGCACTAACTACTGATAGGCATAGTTAGCAAATGAAAGATTTTAATAGAGGACAAACAATGTATTTACCTTAATAGTCATTATATATATATATATAATCAGTTCATGACATCCAGTCTTACAAATTTCAAAATTCCGCCATCTCTCTCCCCACATCCACCACTGCTGGCGGCTCACCTCCAACTGCGCAACGCTACGCGCTGTTCGCACCCAGCTGCCCAACACTACAATGGCAGACAACAATGCAAACTAGCCACAGACTGCACACAGCACAGCCAGTGATTTCCATACAGAGCGCTACGTAACGTTGCCAATATAAGAAAACATAAACAGCCTACTTACAATACTTACTCCGACTTATCAAAACCACTCTCTTAGGTGAGAAGAACTTCGATTTTTGAAAGCCGATTTGTATAACTGACAATGTAGTAAGGGTGCTTTCATAGTAGATTTCTTTTATAAAAGATCGTCGATGAAAGTTGTAGCAAGGGCTCATATTTTATAAAACTGTCATTGTAGAGTTGACGTTGATGTGAACACTTGCATTAGAAGTGGCTGCACAGTGGATACTGCGAAGAAGAAATTAATTGGTTAAGAAGTCAATATCCGGTTGCGAAACTCAAAGCAGCAATAAGGTTTTTAGGCATGGGTCCACAATTGCTGTAATTTACTTGAAAGAAGTCTCTTCTTGTAGAGACAGTTTTTCAAATACGAACAAAATACTCTCAGTATTAGTGATGATGAGCTTTTGCCTGACACTAAAAGTCTTGTCACCATGACACGATCGTTAACATGGCATTTCTTAAACGAGTAGGTTGTTCGGGATGATGAAAGACTATTTACATAAACATGCGCGGAAACGTTTGTTTGTCCGTTCCCAAATAAGTTTCATATTACCTTACGTCCTTGCGCTGTATTTCGCAAAGAAAGTTCTGTTGAATTTCAAACTCCTCTTCTTTCTATGCATAATTTCACTCTGAATGTGTAACAAGGGGCTTTTTCAGAGATTTGTTTTCTTTGCTTCCATATTGTCACATAGAAGATGTAATTAGATGAATGATGAAGACAGTCTTTACTTAACGAAGGTTTATTCCGCACCTGCACGTACAAGAGCGCGGAGCGAACTGCCTCCGGCCAGAACAAAATGGTTCAAATGGCTCTAAGCACTATGGGACTTAACATCTGAGGTCATCAGTCCCCTAGAACTCAGAACTACTTAAACCTAACAAACCTAAGGACATCACACACATCCATGCCCGAGGCAGGATTCGAACCTGCGACTGTAGCAGCACCGCGGTTCCGGACTGAAGCGCCTAGAACCGCTCGGCTACAAGGGCCGGCCGGCCGGCCGGCCGGCCAGAACACATACAGTATATATACAGCTACAGAACATTCCAGTACAATGATTCTTGACATTGATGAATACTTCAAGAATGTATTCGAACGGAATATAGAAATTAAAATTGTACAGTCCAGGCGAGTTTTGAACTCACAACCCTTCATGCAACAGTTTAGTACCATAACCAGTACACCATTCAGCCTCTTCTGCGACAATATTACTTCAATCCTCTCAGAATGGTATCATTTCCGCTAGTTTCAGAAGAAGCTACAGAAATGAACGATAAGCTACACAACTCGCTGTTATCCAACAAAAACAATTTTCCATGATCAAAAAACACAGAAATAACGCGTAGGGATATAACTATGACTTCGCTCTGTGTCCAGTTTTCGTTTAACGCAGCTCATAGGTTTTCTCACGGTGGAAGTGGTATAAACAGGAGTAGGACCATTTTGTTTGCACAGGAGGAAATTTGTGTGTTCTTGGTCGGAAGCGTGAACTGTAGCGTGAAACTCATTCCAGAAATCACTCCTCCTGTAATGGAACAGATCTGCAATTGTTTACTTTGTATCAATTGATTTTCGCCTTATGCCCTCCGCTGACTCACAAAACCTAACTTAATTAGCCATTTATGCCCTCCGCTGACTCACAAAACGTAACCTAATTAAAGGCCATTTGATCCCCACAATCGGTCGTTTTGCCTTTTCAGTGATACTTCGCAGTAGCAACATGCTGCATTCATCTCCGTACTAGCATGATGTCACGACTATCCTTAAACTCACGCAATCTTCAGTAAGAGACAACAAGTCGACGAGTATGAAAAAACTGCAGCGCTACCGTTCCCAGCTCGCCATACTCGCAGAATCGTCCCGTGTGAGGACTGTTTATCGGTCCACTGTAATTTTACGTTAGTGCAATTAATTCATTGAGGTGCTTCATAAAATATTTGGTAAATACACACATCAAAGAAAGTTTTGCACCACTTCGCTTCCGAGAGTTCCGGAACCTGCACAGAAAATTGGAATAGCGATCAACATAAACATCATTTCCGCCCTTTCCATTGCTCATGAAAACCACACACTGCATGTTGTACCACCATACAGCGCGTCCTTCAGAGGCCGTGGTCCAGACTGCTGTACACACCCGTACCTCCAATACCCAGTATTCGTTATGGCATACTATCCACAACTTCATCAAGGCACTGTTGGTCCAGATTGTCCCACTCCTCAACGGCGATTCAGCGTAGATCCCTCAGAGTGGTTGGTGGGTCACGTCGTCCATAAAAAGCCCTTTTCAATCTATCTCAGGCATGTTCGACAGGGTTCACATGTCTGGAGAACATACTGGCCGCTCTAGTCGGGCGATGTCGTTATCCTGAAGGAAGTCATTCACAAGATGTGCACGATGGGCGCGCGAATTGTCGTCCCTGAAGACGAATGCCTCGTCAATATGCTGCCGATATGGTTGCACTTCCGGTCGGAGGATGGTATTCTGATATGCAGCTGTTATGGCGCCTTCCATGACCGCCAGCGGCCTGCGTCGGCCCCACATAATGCCACCCCAAAACAGCTGGGAATCTCCACCTTGCTGTAGTCGCTGGGCAGTGTATCTAAGGCTATCAGTCTAACCGGGTTGCCTCCAAACACGTCTCCGACGATTGTCTGGCTGATGGCATATGCGACACTCATTGGTGAAGAGAAGGTGATGCCAATCCTGAGCGGTCCATTCGGCATGTTGTTGGGCCCGTCTGTACTGTGCTTCATGGTGTCGTGGTTGCAAATGTGGACCTCGCCATGGATGTCGGGAGTGAAATTGTGCATGATTCAGCCTATTGCGCACAATTTGAGTCGTAACGCTACGTCCTGTGGCTGCATGAAAAGCATTATTCAACATGGTGGCGTTGCTGTCAGGGTTCCTCCGAACCATAATCCCTAGGTAGCGGTCATGCACTACAGTAGTAGACCTTGGGCAGCCTGAGCGAGGCATGTCTTCGGCAGTTCCTGTCCCCCTGTATCTTTTCCATGTCCGAACATCACTTTTGTTCACTCCGAGACACTTCCCTTGTTGAGAGCCCTTCCTGGCACAAAGTAACAATGTGGACGTCTAAAAGGCGCTGCTCGTGCATGGTTGTTTACATCTTTGGCCGGGTTTAGTGACATCTCTGAACAGTGAAAGGGAATGTGCCTGATACAATATCCACAATCAAAGTCTCAGGAGTTCTGGGAATCGAGGTGATGCAAAACTTTTTTTTATGTGTGTATCTTTGTCAATCTTCTGTTCTCTTACAGCCCTAGTGCGTATGGACGTGTGCCAGCAGTCCGGCCATGATGTCCACCCCTGTCGCGGTACTTGTGGTCCTCTACCGGGAAAGTGTGTTGCTGCAGGTGACCCTTCACAAGCGCCTCCTGCTGCCACCTCTTCCCGGAATCCTGTGGGCGGGGTGGATGGAACCTGCATTCCTGCCGAGGCCGTTCCGTTCCCCTCTACCTGCACAACCATCGTTCCTTCACATCGACGCACTACCGCCGGCTTCTGCTTCAGAGGACAGCTTCGACGCGGGCTATGGTACCTGCGTCCTTCATAGCTAAACAGTACAGCAACCAGTTCGTGACTGATACCAGCTGGTACTCACAGCGGCTCTGTGTACCGGCTTCTCACATCATCTGCGCTTCTGGTCTGAAAACGGCCATGTAGACAGAAAACGGTTACCGGAATAAGAGTAAATAATTTAATGTGATCGGGAACTTTTGTTCTTTAAACTTTTAAGTGTTGGAGATGAAAGGGAAGCAGCAGTTGAGAAAGGAATGCCAGAGCTGTACCCTACACCAGTATTATTCAATCTGCACACTAAGCAAGCGATAAAGGTAGCCCAGGAGAAGTTTGGAAAGGGAGTTAAAGTTCAGGGAGAACAACAGTTCAAGTCTTGCCGACGACATTGCAATCAAATTCTTTCCGAGACGCAAAATGACTTCTGAGTGCAACTGAATGGATTAGCGTCTCCAAAATTGGTTGTTACATGGACATCAAGAAAACAATACTAATAAGATGCATTCTAATTAAATAAGGCGATATTGAGCGAATTAAATTAGAAAATTAAAAGTTTCGC
Source organism: Schistocerca americana (assembly GCF_021461395.2). NCBI lineage: Eukaryota > Metazoa > Arthropoda > Insecta > Orthoptera > Acrididae > Schistocerca > Schistocerca americana. The sequence goes on from NC_060121.1 coordinate 607,846,256, forward strand.
TATTCGGGCAGCAAAATAACTGACAATTACCGAAGTAGAGAGGACATGAACTGCAGACTGGCGGCAACAAGAAAAGCGTTTATGAAAAGAATAACCTTTTGACATCGAATATAAATTCAAGTATTAGGAAGTAGTTCCTGAAGATATATGTGTGGAGTAGAACCATATACGGAAGTGAAACGTTGACGATTAACGGTTCATATGAAGGGAGGATTCAAGGTTTTGAAATCCAGTGCTGCAGCAGAATACCGAAAAATAAATGAGTAGATTGAATAACTAATGGGGAGGTACTGAATCGAATAGGGAGAAAAAAAAATGATATAGCTTGACTAAAAGACAGGGTTTGGTTTGGGTGGAAGGTCACATCCTAAGACATCGACGAATGGTCATCAGTGTAAATAAACTGCAGCGAAAAGGAGACGATTGCTTCACTGCAGTAAGCGGTGGATGTCGATTGCAATAGTTACGCAGATGTGAGGATGCTTGCTCATGATAGACTATCGTGGATATCTTTGAACTGAAGATCAGAACAACAAATAACCGCCAAAAATTGTTACTTACTTGTATTCATATTGGGTCTCCAGCCGGAACATATCGTCATCTGGACACAATATGTCGACGGTCTACCTGGTCGCCATCTTCAGGTGAGCCGCTACTTACTTATTTAACAACATCGCCAACTAGCGAGAGCGGTGATAGAAAGGTAAGGTCGTAAGGTCAAGTGTTTTCAATAGGCCTAGGGCTAGGGACCATTTGTGTAACCAATAAAAGATCGTCTTACAGTAACCATGAACTTTACACAGATCCTCCAGCTTAAGCAAAAGCAGCAAACCAGTGGTTCTTTTTGCATTATATGTGGCCTATTGTGTGCCTTATGGGGGCACCATTTGGTTCATGGGCGGTTCGTGAGAAAAACCGAAAAACGTGGTTTTTTGTTATCGATACTAAAACCGAGACACGGATTCCAAGACTGCTATCCACAGCTAATGGCTGAAATTTTTGTGATATTCCTTAGATCCTGATCTCAAATACGCTTGAAACTTTTCTTGATATCTTAATCCATTTCCGAGATACAGAGTTTCAAAGTTTAACTACTTGTACACGTAATATAAGGAACTAATACCGAGTGTGAGGCGTAAACGTAGTTTTTAAAGTGACCTAGCACGGAGAAATATGATGCAAAGTGTTAGAGTTATCAGCAGGGTTCTGGTTCAAATGGTTCAAATGGCTCTGAGCACTATGGGACTTAACATCTATGGTCATCAGTCCCCTAGAACTTAGAACTACTTAAACCTAACTAACCGAAGGACATCACACAACACCCAGCCATCACGAGGCAGAGAAAATCCCTGACCCCGCCGGGAATCGAACCCGGGAACCCGGGCGTGGGAAGCGAGAACGCTACCGCACGACCGCGAGCTGCGGGCAGCAGGGTTCTGGGAACACCGTGTTGTTGTAGTGCACAAAGACATGCAAAATTCTGGTGTACATAAAAACCTGGTTTGAGACGAGAAATTAGTTTTGCGTTAATTCAATTTCACATAAATAAATTATCAAAATTTTCCTGACCCATAAAGTTCTTTTCATATGCGTGACATGGCCTGCTGTAGCAGGGAAAACAATGGAATCAGCGGAAAAATGCTCATATCGGAGCACAAAGAAGGTGAAATTGCTACTGTTTGAATAAAAGACTGTGGCTGAGTAGTGGTATACAAGCTGCCTCAATCTACTTTATTTCGCACCTTTAAAATTTTTCCCAATAATTTAGGCGTGCGAACATATCCGCCCTTTTTCATGCTTAGAGATAAGGAGAGAGTGGCATAGTTGACAGAGAGAACAGTGCTAGGAAAAGGGTGGGAGAGGAATAAAGAGAAAGAGAAAGGGAAGTGGGTGAGAGCCAGTGATAATGACAAACAAAGTATATGACAATGACAATGAGGAAGAGAGAGATAGTGACGGTGTGAAGAGACTGCAGCAGTATAATAGCAGTAAGAGAGAGCAAGAGAAAGACAGTGATGGCGAGAGGGGACAGTAGCCGTAGGGCAGAACGAGGTAGACTGTGGCTGTGAGAGGAGTATGACAGACACGAAGAAATAATGACAAAGAGCTGAACTGAATGAGTGAACGACTTACGGCGATGGAGTAGTGGATGTGAGCGAGTTAGTTAGGGGAGCCTGTGGGAGTGAGATGTGAGTTGCATGTTAAAAAACAAGAATACATTCGTATGCCAAAATTTCTGGGAAATTTTTAAAGGTGCAAGGAAGGCAGAATGAGGTAGCTAATACCTCACTTTGCAGTCAGTATTTTAAAACAGGAACGTATTATCCTATTTGGGCTCTGATAGAAGCATTTTTCCGCTGATTCAGGTATGCATTGCCCTATTGGGAAGACGTTAAACGTTTCAAATTCCACTTGCACCAACTGTGTCTTCAACGGACCAAACAACACAAAAAATGGACACTAGTTGATTGTAGTGTTGTTGTATGGTCTGACGAGTCACTGTTTTGCCTCTTTTCAAATGATGCAATGCATTAAGTGCATCGATGGTCCAATGAGGTGTTCAACCAGCATTTAGTTGGGGCTGCAGGTGCTTCTGTGGTACTCTGGAGTTGTTTGTCGTACCATGACTTCGGTCCATTCCTTCAGGTTACTAAGAACCAGTGTGTTCATTTAAACATTCTCGGTGGCCAAGCAAGTACTGCCCTTTCTTCTACACCTTCATAATGCCTGCATTATAGCACTCCCAAGGGGATAATAGTCGTGTTCACTGGGCTGCATACATCCTAGTGCATCTTGACTGTTCTGCTAAATCACCTGATCTTAATACCAAAGAAAATGTTTTGTTCTATGTGGAAACGTATTAGTCAACACCTCCCCCCCCCCACCACCACCATTTTGTAGCCTTGTGGAATCTAACATTTACCAATGAATTAATGGCCTATGTTGGATGTGACACACCGGGAGAATTTTTGCAAACACGTTCTCGTCGAACTGAGGCCATTATCATGACTTGCCATGGCTTTACACCTTATTAGCTTATTTCCTTCTTAGGTGATCAATTTTTTGCGTTGTGTGCTTACGATACTGTGAGCCGAATTGTAAAAAACATGAAATAAATAAAATTTGGCAGTAACATGTTCGTCTTCAATTCTCCGTCGTCAGTGTAGATGCTTAAAGAGTCTGAACTAGTTTTAACTGGTGGAAAGTAAACAGAGTTTCCTGTTCGTCCCCTTTTCGTAACTAGTATTTCATCTGGTTTGAAAGGATCCTCCAGTTATGTCTCTCTTGTGCTGATCTTATCTATATACTTAATACGCTTTATTAGTTACCATTACGTAAGTCATATAGCTTGGGTCCAGTGGAGAGTGATATTTGGAATGTAGAAATTAGTAAGAAGTACATTTAAGTGAAATACCGTGAAATGACTTTACAACACTGAAGACTATTGTATAAGGTGTCCATAAAAGAACGTCCCAGCTATAAATTGTAATGCCATCAATACCAAGTGTTGTAAAGTGCTGGTCGAAGATCACAGTTAGAGAGTAACTGAAACAGTTTTCGCAAAGTGTGTGCGCGAGCACTGCTATGTTGTTTTTCCGCTTACAGAGCTACGTACGCAGATGGCAACTCCTAAGCGGAAAGAGCGCTTAGTGTTCTGTAGTTAACTAAGAGTGGCCCGCCCGGTTAACCGTGCGGTCTAACGCACTGCTTTTCGAGCGGGAAGGCGTGCCGGTCCATGGTGCGAATCAGCCCGGAGGATTATTGTCGAGGTCCGGTGTGCCAGCCAGTGTGAGGATGGCTTTTAAGGCGCTTTTCCATCTGCCTCGGCGAATGCGGGCAGGTTCCTAACCCTGGGTGTGGGGCGGCAGTGTGGTGAGTGGACTGCTGTAGCCTGTTGTGGGGTTGTGTACCACTGAGGGCTACAGTGGGGTCAAAGCCTCTCCGTCGTTTCTAGGTCCCCAGTTCCATATTATACAATACAATTTTCATTTCAACGCGCGTTTCGCTCAAAGTTTGTGATTTCCAGTGCCACAAAGACATCCGCCGATTGCTTAGCCAATTCGAGAAGACCAGTCGCGCGTGTGCGCGTGTATGTAGGGAAAAGAACAGTACGATCGAAAGTGTCTGAAGAGGATGTTGATAGTGTCAGAGCATCTTAGCTTCGTAGTCCTAAGAAGTCTATTCGGAAAGCATTTGTTGAATTTCAGTTCCCAAAGTTAACTGTGGTAAGTTTACGAAAATGTTTTCACATGCTTCGATACCGATTACAGTTGGTACAAGCTTTACAGTCAGATCACTTTATTACAAAAGAAATGTTTCAGTGGGAAAATGCCTTTCTTGATTGGTGTTCAGTGATGTTAGAGCGAAGATAAATACGTTCGTATCTGGTGTCGGAACATCCTTATCTGGATATGTTGCAAGAATGCGCAACTAAAAGGTGAACTTGAAAACTTTATTTGGCAACAACCCAGAAGCCCTCCCCATTGGCATCTCTTTTTATGAGAGTGGTAGAACATCGAAGTCTCTGGGAAATGGGACAAAGTTTTCTCCGCTGGTCTCCACATTCACCTCACGTCATGCGATTTTTTCCCTTTTTTTTGCCATTACCTAACGACTAGAAGAGTTGAGAAAGAGGACTGAGGAGGCTATTGGTTCTATTACTCGAAACTTGTTGAAGTGTGGGAAGAATTGAAATTTAGGTTGGATGTGTGCTGTATAAGTAAAAGTGCCCGTTTTGAAACTTGGTTAGTTTACCTTCAGTTTCATGTGTAATTCGTTGCAAATAGTCTAAATTAAACTGTTCCAATATTCCATTGAAACTAGAACATTCTTTTATGGACACTGATGTGTTGCACCTCTCTTTTTACTTTACTTTTCCTTTGCTTTATCTGCATAAATTTCCAGGAGGACAGCATATCACGGTAATATGGAGGAGCATCTATTACACAGATGCCATTGTCTAGCATGGGCGAAGACTAACAGCAGCATTGTTCCGAGACGAATGACCGAATCATTCGTGCATCTCTTGCATGAGATGAACGCAAGATACATTAAAATGATCAGCCTTTAATCTCAGGGTTGCCGATTGTTACGAGCAAACGCAATATGCGTTCGGTCATTACGTCTCTTCGCAATAATCTGCCGACTTCGCTGGATCCTGTCTGTAACAAACTATAGATAGCAAAAAACATGTAACTAACCACATTGAGATTAAGCAGATTTAAAATAATTACGAAAGCTCTAAACGTATACTTCATGTAATTATTTTAAGCCAGTAAACATTATAATTTATACACAACTTTCACAGCATGTCTGCACGCTACGACAGACTAACAGCGAAAGGCAAAAAAGAGTGAGTGAGTTCGCGCTCTTACTCAAGAGAGAATTTTTCCCTGCTATGGTCCGTTTCAGTGTCGCTGATCATTGATAAATTTTAACTAAGGATGAAGCAGAATACAATAGTTATCATTATTACATTTCATTGAACAAATAGACATTGTTCGGGCCTCTTCTTCTTCCTTATACAGAAACTATTAAAGAAAAACTTATGCGCAGCAGACTGGTTCTTTCCAAACATGAACGAAAATACATTCTTCCTCCAGAAAGTAACCCCTTAACACCGTGTATTAGAACGCTAATTATAATTATAAGCATCACATTTAGGAATTTCTATGAACATATTCGTCAATGAAGTAGGAGTTGTCCAACAGAAAGTTCTTCATCTCACTCTTAAACTCCATCACATTGTCAACATGACCTTCAATATGATCTGGTAGATTGTAAAATGGATGTGTATCCGTGTATCAGACTCCTTCCTGTACTAATGTTACCCCCTTGAAGTCTTTGCAGAGGTTGGTTCAGATCCTCGCATTCTCTTTATTATGTTCTACAAATTCTTATCTGTGTCTAGGCTTACAGTATTTCGCCAGTCCAGCTTTGTCTTCACCAAATAAATTACTGTGTCTCACTAACCAGACCCTAAGTTTAACTGGGACTAGCCGAACTTCGATTTCCGTCTGTTCCTGCCGAAACTTCTCCGTTTCGGGCTGTATCTGAGGATATTAAGAGATGTGCCACCGAAAGAAGTGCCACGTGACAACATGGGCGCCCACCCCAGCTCCAGGGACCGCAGCCAGCGTCCGGCTGACGGCTGTGAATGGGAGGCCGCATTCCAGGGCGGCAGGTAGGCAGGTAGGCGCACTGTGTGGGCACTCCCCACACACACGCCCAGGAGCGCACCTGGCAGGTGGCGACTGCGCCACCCACAAGCCGGCCGCCACGCCGTGCCGAGTTCACACGGTCCAGCCGCCTAAAACCACAAAACACCTGCAGGCGTGTGCGCCCGTCTACAAAGTATCGCAGTCCGAAAGCAACAGTAGCTTTCATGAATATAGTACTGGAAAGGGAAATGACTTACTATATAAATTTCAGCCTTAATGTATCTGATAAATCTATTAGGTGATCAAGTTACTTCCAAGCTGAAGTCATGTCTGTTTTACAAATACTTCTGCTCAGTAAGAGAATGAATGAATCTAATTGTGTGTGTGTGTGTGTGTGTGTGTGTGTGTGTCTGTGTGTGCGGGTGTGGGAGAGAGAGAGAGAGAGAGAGAGAGAGAGAGAGAGAGAGAGAGAGAGAGAGAGGTGTCCCGTTTATATCGAACATCCCCAATAACTTCCTATTCTGAACAAGTGTGTCAAGCAAATGTGTTAATTGAATCAGTTATAGCGAGTTCGATTTTTAAATATTTTGTAAATAGGCAGAGGGGGAGTGTGGTGGGGCGAGAGCTTTGTTAAAAAGAGATGGGGCTCCTCCACGCCCGCACCAAAGTGGTGTCCAGTTCTACTGTCACCTCCGTCAACACAATAGGTGGATCACAGGATGCTGGTCTGTGATGTTATCCGCGCGTGTGGGTAAGACTACGCATTAACACGGTCCATCAGGTGATAGATAGTGGACGAAATGCGAATGAGGGTAGCAATTTGAAGAGCAGAGGGAGAAAGGTGCCAAGGCTCTTGCCGTGGGAAACAAACCTCTGCGACAGTGGGCTGGGTAGTAAGAGCAGTAGTGGCTTACTAGCTGCGATAGTTCATGCAAGGTTGGGTTTGTTAGTATGGGTTTCATGCATCATTACCGTGGCAAGTGATGGCGATGTATCCGAGTTTGCTGCAGCCGCTGCATTTCTGGAACAATCAAGATCGTTATATAGTAGTGGGACATCGGTCATAGATCATCTCACTAATGGACGATGTTCTGAACGGAAATAATGTCCAGCAAATTGAAGCAAAAGGTTCTAGCGCTGTGAGGTGTCGACCACAGCCACGTTCAGAAACTGCTATTATTTCTCTTTATAGCTTTTATCACAAACTTGACTCAATGCTTAGAAATACTGGAATCACACCCTTTATTCCTTCGGGAAGTACACGAGAATACCGGAATTAGGTCACAGCTTCTAAATATGATTCAAGTGAGGTGGTTCTTGGAGGGGCGAAGGGGACATAGAAAAGCACAGCGCTTCTCTTAAAGATTAATCGGAAGCTACAGTCAGAAATTCTCATTCTCTGGATGTGAATAAAAGACTGCACCAGAGAAGCAAATAATACATAGAAGATGTGTTAAAATCCACTACATGCCATGCAGTAGCTAAACTGAAAAGCAACTATAACAAATACTATATATCAATACTTACGTGTTTTTATAATGAACGCTGACTTTCACAGCTGTCAAGTAGTTCCAACATCCAAAATACACGAAATTCATGTGCTTCGAAGGCGCGCCGTTTTGTTTCTTAAGTCTGTAACTCGATCACCTTAGTTCATGTATTGTTCATTAGGATGCGTCCTCGCCCGGGTTTGCTCATCTGTACGAAAAATATGCCTTTAATATTCATATGCCGGCCGCGGTGGTCTAGCGGTTCTATGCGCTCAGTCCGGAACCGCGCGACTGCTACGGTCGCAGGTTCGAATCCTGCCTCGGGCATGGATGTGTGTGGTGTCCTTAGGTTAGTTAGGTTTAAGTAGTTCTAAGTTCTAGGGGACTGATGACCACAGATGTTAAGTCCCATAGTGCTCAGAGCCATTTGAACCATTTTTTTTTTTTTTTTTTTGAATATTCATATTAACGGAAAAAAGGAAAGAGCAATATTCGATAAGTTCTTGTTCTTCTCGGATATGTCGTTAAATAGATACAGCCATCGTCACCGGATGGTGCTTCGCTGGGTATGATCCTATTATAGATGGTATGCCGTTACCTGCCTCCTACGTCTGAAGCTCCGACATAGGTGGATTTATGTGAACTGACACACATCTGTTTACGACTCTGAGGGAACCTGCGGTACTCCCTAGTAGAGGATGAAAGGAACAAAACACTGTTTTAGCACATGGCTTATTGTTTCGCGGATGTCTTTGATTTTTTATTGAAAAGATGAACGAAAAATAAAGGTAAAAGTAAAAAAAGTCCGCAGTTTTCAAACATTCCTTGTCTTTTGCGTTACATCAGATGCATTTTGTAAACAGTGAAGTGACAAAGATGATCTCTAGAAACCGATACGTGCAAATAACATAACACTGTAGTGTTTTCACGATTTCCTTAAAAAGTCCCCCCCCCCCCCACCAAAAAATTCCTATTTTTGAGAATACTGTGCGTAACTTATTTCCAGAAGTTTGTTGGTGGTTAACATATCTTGCACTTTCCGTGTACTCGGTGACCATGCTGACATGCTCAAAGGACAAAAAGTTAAACAGTTCTAGAGAAATCATTACAAGTATCATTTAATGCCGTGTTATTTCGCCCCTATGCTTCACAACCGCCTGCGTTCGGTCAGGAAGGGAGTCACAAGTTTGTTTAGGCACGTCGCATCCAGGTTAAGCTACTTGCAGAGGATTTGATCGCGCAGTTCCACCAAATTGCAAATTGCGGGGATATTGATATCGGCGTTTTACCCCCCCCCCCCCCCCCCGTTTCAACACGTCCCACATATCTTCAGTGATGTTCAAGTCAGATGATTTTGCAGAACAGTCGAGATGTAATAGGGTGGCGGAGTGGTCAGAAAGCCAGTCAGATATTCTTCCAGTCGTCTTGAAAAGGAGGAGTATCGATAGCACACAGATAAACATGTAGATGTTTAAATAAACATCCTGGTTCATGTTCGTGGTCACCCTTGTGAACGAGATCAATTCTGTGACAAGAAAAACCCCAAGACGGCACAGAACCGCTTCCAGCATGAACCTGACATTGCACACATTCAGGATGAAATGGCCTTTGGTTCACTTGATTACATGCATAATTTAAATAGAGGCAAAAACGTGATTCGTCAGGCCAAATGACGATCCGCCAGTCAGCTACTGTCCACGATCGATGATTTCTAACCCTTGAAGACGCGCAGCTTTATGTTCCTGTGCGGGCAGTGACCTCTTCCGAGGTGGCAGACTCCACATGTTCATTGCATGCAGTTTCTGTCGCAATATTGTCTCGCTAACAGGTTGGGATGGACGTTCATTCACTGCCTGTAGCAATTCCTGTCGGATTCAGAAACGATTTTGATTCACAAGCCGTGAAAAGCGTTGCCGATACCTCTGTCAGGATCTTTTTCTGACCACAATTCTGACGTCGCGTTTTGTGGCAAAGTGTGTTGCACCACTGCTCGTAGCCCCTTTGAACAGGTTCCGCGAAACACCAAAAAATCCAGCAATTTAACAAACTACATGACCGTCGACACGGCCAAAGACGGTTGCCCGTTTTTGCCACTCTATTACTTCCTTACATTTACCCATGTTTACGTACAATGTCCTCTTGAAACATAAAAGTATTACTGATAGCTACTGTCTTCTGCTCAGTTAGAGGTAGTGCGCGCACGGTTGAGCACGTGACTATCGCTGCGCCATCTGTAAAGGATTACCGGTTCAACTGTATGTGTTTGTGTGTTCTGCGGTGACTAATTGTTTGTCCGGTGAGCTTAGTAAATTAGTTTGAGTCATTCGCACCTTATGTATTAATAACATAAGATGAAATTTCGCAGTTAATCATATGTCTAAAGTTGTTTCATTTTCCGGGCTAGAATTTTCCTTCCGAGTTCAGAATTTTCAGACGAATTGAATTGTTTTCTGTGCTTTCAGTGATCTGGCCTATCTACACATCTCGTTTTTTCTAACAGTAAGGCTCTAAGCTGTTACATAAGAAAATATATTCCCTTTTTAACACGAATTTGTCAAGCTGCACACAAATATTTGTGAAGACACACAGAAGGGGTAAAGCTTAAAACAGGCTTCTGGAGGCCACGAAGAGATACGGAATCTGTAATGCACCAAAAACTACATTTGGTGCTACACAGGTAACTCGACGATGAGAGTATAAAGTGATTTGCATATTAGAAGTTCTTGACCAGTTCGGTTGTTTGTGCTATGTCGCACTTGCGAGCTCTACTTGGTACTCCGACCGAAGCACAGAGAAACATCCGCAGCGTGGTATTCTGCCACTGCGTAAGGCCTGCTCTGATAGAGGACTTTGCTGATTAGCAGACGTCTCAGTCTGAAAGCCGTTCCCTTCCAATCCATTGAGTTCAGTTCCGCTTGAGTCGCAGTCTCTTTGTCGTTTCTGTGCAGTCTGCACGCTTAGTTTGTTTCCATCTGCCGCTTGTAATCGTCGGCTTTCTATGGAATCGTCGAAGGCAGTTTACCAATTTCATTCCACCGTGTCGAAAATATTGCCTATTACAGAAATTTTCATCCAGCGCCGCAGATTAATTTTAGAGATGCACTGAGGGTAGTGTTATTCAGTTTGCTGTCTGCACAGACTTCCTACTTACTCATCTTTTCTTCAATATACAACGCGCCTCAGTTTTCCTCTCTTTTTGCTCTTCGCGCGGAGTGCTCATGGCAGATAACTGCCTATTTGAAAGAATGCATGTTATATGTAGCTGCTGGAAGGAATACAATCTGACTGAAGGAGCCTATATGACAGTGGTTTGTAGTGCCTTAAGGAAGCTGCAGGAAACTTAAATCAAGGTGGTTCATTCTGTTTTGAACGGGGTAATACTCAGTACTACTACACCAGTTAATAGGAAAACTTGCACTGACGTTACGACACTGTCAGTACAGTAATCCTGTTCCATAATCAGAGGCTGGAATGCAAAAGTAGGTGAAAGATGGGAACAAAAAATAACGGACGAATTTGGTCCCTCTAGGGAGGGAGAAGGTTTAACGCGTATCCAGCACGAAGTTCTGTTAATACTCCCGTTTTTCGAGAACGCCTTGAGATGGAAGTATATCTGGAAGATACCAGCAGATCGAAGAAGATAGTTACTAAATTTGCTAAAAAAAAAATCAGGATTTAAGTTAACGACAACAAGAACTTTGCAAGTGCTGACACACGTATAGACCTGCTAATAAAATACTACACTAAATTAAAGACGTTAAAGAAACATCAGCTGACGCTTTTGGAGCTAGGTAAGCTTAAATAACCATAACTTGTCTCCTTTCGAACAACATGTGATAAAATATTTGTTCAGAAAATCAGGAACTTAGTGCCCTCCTTAAGAACGCGGTGCAGGAAAATATACCACAAATAAGTAAAAGTTAGATATGAATATTAGAAAATTTAAGAAGTTTAAAAAGATGGAACATACTTACCATTATCACATTATTAGCGAGCGTTAAAAATAAGAGTGAATTTGGACATATCGGATTGAATTTAATTGAAATATGAATGAAAGTAAATGGACATGTGTTGTTCTTGCTAAGTCTTGCTAATCCGGGATGGATAAGTAACTGACGACAATGAAGGTAAACACTGTTGCTTCCACCAAATAATGACTCATGAGATACCACGTGCACCAGCAGGAATAAAAATAAACAAAAAAAAATTGAAAAGCAAGAAGAAACACCGTATACACGGTCTCCTTAGTGCGTTACGGGATTTCTAAAATGTTGGCTCCATTACTGTCCAGGGGCCAACCCACGCACCTGTCACATTAACTCTAAATAAATTTAGTCACAAATTCAGTACATCTAAGCAGGATAATTGCGGCGTTTTTATTTTTAACAAATCGAGGTTATTACAGAAAAACATGGTATTACATCTCACAATTCACAGTCGTTTATTATTAAAATAACTGTCTGTGCGGTGGTTAAAATACACGAAAATTAGAGCTGCTTTACCACAAGTGTAAAGTGGAAGTTCCGTAATCCACACACGAAGCGACTTACTGCTGCACATACGTCCTGTCTCTCCCAGATCTCAGCCCCGACTGCCATATGAATGCAAAGAGGCTGTCCCACACGAAAATGGCCACTGTTGTTTATAACGTCGCATTAACGTGAGTCAAGCTCGCATATTTCCGACTTCTGAAATCATACTTAAAACTATGAATTTAACGTTGTGTTATACATGAATTAGGTCCCGAATTTCATCAGCTTTCTAATGCGTAGTTTTTCTGTACCTGGTCATTCATAGTGTTCTTATCCATGTGGACGCTATTTTGCATCATTATGTTATCAATGAAAGTAAACAATTAAAATTACAGTCATCCACAATCATCCATAATTATATCCATTTGCGCCGCGGGGTTTGAAGCGTCATGTCACGGACTACGCGGCCCCTCCCGCCGGAGGTTCGAGTCCTCCCTCGGGCATGGTTAGCATAGGTTAGTTTAAGTTAGTTTAAGTAGTGTGTAAGTCTAGGGACCGATGACCTAAGAAGTTTGGTCCCTTAGGAATTCACATACATTTTGAACATGTCTATTTGCGAACGTTACTTTCACTTTTTCGTGTTTTTTTGTTTGCGTGGAAATGCACTTTTTCATGTGCGGAATATACATTCCGGTCTGTAATGTAAGGTTAAGTAACTTGAAAGCTAGATCTTGTAGCGAGGACGTCTACACTCACGTACTCGTTTCACTTTTGTATTTGAATCCATGTTATTGAATTTTCTGTCACTGGTTGTGTTTAGTTTTTGTTGGAGTTTCCCCTGTTAAATGTTTTCTCTATTTAGTCAACTCTCTCCCAGACTTTGAAAAGGCCTACAACCATGTGTGGCATCCCGGTCTCCTGTTTAAACTCCAGACCTACACCCTTCCTATCAACTATTTCTGTCTGATTGCCTCTTTCCTCTTCCACCATCCCTCCTATTTTACTGTCCATAACACTGATTCCTGCACCTTCTACCTCTCTGCAAGTGTGTCCCAGGGCTCTGTCCTCTCCCCTCTCTACTACCTCCTGGACACAGCAGATATGCCCAACCCCCCTCCAGTCCACCTCCTGCAGTACGCCGATGACATCACCTTCCTTGCCCTCACTCCTACCCTTCAATGGTCCCAACACCTTCTGCAGAAGCACCTTGACCTTTTTGCCACTTGGTGTGACTAGTGGCTCCTAAAAATCAATCCTTCCAAAACCCAGGCAATCATCATAGGTCGCACCACTCGCTAATTCTGGATCCTTGATTTTTTTCCTTACCATCTGCGCCCATCCTGTCCACCTCTCCCCCACCCTCACCTACCTTGGACTCACCATTGACCGTCAGCTCACCTGGATCCCTCATCTCCGCTCTATCCAATCCAAAGCCCACAACTGCTTCTGGCTCCTTAAACTCCTCTCTTGCCAGACATGAGGGTTTAACCCCTCTACCATTCTCCACACCTACAAATCCTTGATCTGTCCCATCATTTGTTACGCCAGTCTCGCCTGGATATCCATCCTCCTCCCCCCTCCCCAAATTCTATAAGTCCCTCCAGATCCTCGAGCGCCATGCACTCTGCCTCGCCTTCCTTATATGCCTCCTGTCCCCCACGTGGATTCTCTATGGCCTGATTCTGTTCCTCCCTCTGCCCCAGAACATATCAGTCCTCTACACATCTTGCAAACTTTATACTGCTCATTCCCTGATGGCTCCTCTTCTCTCCAACCACCGCCCACTGCTGCACCTTCACTGTTGTGTCCCACTCACCCTCCACCTCTACAACCTTGATCTCCTTTCCCAAGGTGCCTTCCATCAGTCCCCCTCCTGATGATGTCCTCTCTCCCTCCACTTACACCTCCTATCAACTCTGATCCTCACCTCCCCCTCCCTACCTCTCTCCTTCTCTGGACTCCCTCTTCCCCCCCACTTCTATCCTGTTTTTCCCTGCCTACCCTCTCTCTGACTCAATTCTCTCCCACCGAGTCCTTTTGCTTTCCCCTCCTCTGCCTTTTCCCCACCGCTTCGTGTATTCATCTTGGCCCCCTCCTTTTGTGTGTTCAAAAATGGTTCAAGTGGCTCTGAGCACTATGGGACTTAACATCTGAGGTCATTTGTCCCCTAGAACTTAAAACTACTTAAACCTAACTAACCTAAGGACATCACACACATCCATGCCCGAGGCAGGATTCGAACCTGCGACCGTAGCGGTCGCGCGGTTCCAGACTGAAGCGCCTAGAACCGCTCGGCCACTACGGCCGGCCTTTTTGTGTGTCCTCTCCCTCCATTGGCTCCCCCATATTATGGTTTTTCCTCTCCTCCCACTTTTTTCCCCCTCATCTGTCTGGTTCCTTCCACCTCCCCCCCCCCCCCCCCCCCATTTGCCTTAGGCTGTGGTGTGTCATCTTCGTGTCTATAGTGCAGTGTTTATGTGAGTGTTCAGTGTTGTATGTCCCCTTTTTTAAGTGTTGAGAACAGAAACCATACTGTCGCTAGATGTGATTTTTTATATCTCTTGCGGACGGAAACCAGACTGTCGCCGTGTTTTTAATTGTCTGTCTACTACTGTGCCTCTCTGCTTACTGTGTGTCTTAATTAGCATCACCAGCCCTTTCTTTTTATATTTTAACTTCCACAAATTTCTGCCATTTAACTGTTTTAAAAAGTCAGCGTTTCATCGTCTGTTTTTATTGTTTGTTATCTTGTTATTATGTTTTTAACTCTTCTGTAGGCTGAAGAGCAGTATATTAAGGTGCTGCCAGCCTGCCCCCCACACCCCCCTCTGGGGGGATCAAAATTCGATAAAGAAGAAAAAGACACTAAACCTCCTCGTCCTCTCCCCATACCACATCTCCTCTTTTTCCCCCTTCCCTGTCGTTCCCCACCCCCTTTTCCATTCAATACCAGCTACCTCTCTCTCCTTGTCCCCCACAGCCACCCCTATCTCATCACCACCTCTAACCTCCCGTCCTCATCATCACCACCACTCACTTATCTTCCTCCACAGCGACCTTTCTTTTCATCAACAATCTACCAATTCAGGGCAGGTCTTTTTCCAGTTTAAGTGAAAGTGTACGGTGCGCCGTTTCTAATGGCCAGTGTTTAGTATTTTCTAAGTGTCTTCTTTTTTTTTTTTTTTTTTTTTTTTTTCTTGTTCAAGTGTTTAGTGCACTTCAAGTGGGTTTCAAAGGTTTCTAACTGTGCTCTGTCTACGTTATTATCACTGTTTCCTTGTTTTGTGTTTAGCATCTAAACTAGTGAATAATGTTGAGAGGCGCCCACATGCCTTGCTCATACTGTGGCATCAAGCAGTCAGGCCTGCAAGATGAGTGGTCTGCCAAGCGAGTGGATTCATTCTTATTTATCGAGTAGCATGAACTCTAGTACTCACACTTAAGTTACAAGTTATCCTCCTATATGATTAATACGCAACGGAAACACGACGCTGACTATCAGTAATTTACAGAACTCCGACTGTACACTACGCACTGGCAATACCACATTTTCTTTCTTTTTTATTTAACGGCTTTTGTCAACACGTGGCCACCGCACTGAATATGAATGGCGCACACATTATAAATTCGGGACATTATGACAACATACAATTCGAAGGAAAAGTCTACCAATCTTTTTCTTTTCACTATCTTATTTATTCCGATAAATTCTCTAACCTAAACACACAAATTCTATAACTTACAACAATAACACCTGAGAAATTCCGCCCAGTGGGCATGGCTTAACATTGGTGAATCTCTATATTATGGTCTCGTAATTATTTAACGCTACAGTGCACTTTCTGGACAGGATGGTGGATCTTTTATTATTTCTCACACTTCGACTCTCACAATCATCATCACGAAACTTTCTTCCAGACCGAGCGGTACAGAAGGAACAAGCATAACCCACTAATCTTTTGAAACTACCTTGCTACTCTCCCATGCAAACCACACATGCTTAAATTACATGACATACACTACACTACAACATGAAATGCTACACAGGGAATAGTCACAATATTATCACTTTCAGCTTTCCCACTTCGATTAATATCTATCCCAGTTTCACACGACACTGCCCCACTTCGTAATTCTACTTTCCTACTATGAACTCTGGAGATATATGCACGTCTTCCTGTGCAATGCAAGCCAAGTGGCGTTGCTGGATAGACGGCCGACTCACCTTGCTTCTCTCTCAGAGTTTGAATCTAGCATCACACGGAATCATATCACGCAAAGTAATATTAAGAACATATTCATCACACACGCGAGTCCTCAATTGATACCATGGACGAGTACTTCTCTTTACCCCTTGTCTCATACACAGATTGAGACTCACACAGTACTCACCACGTGGAAGTACTCGTCTCTAATTTCAAGTCCTGCACACGCCATTTCTTAAATATTTCAACTTATGGTACACACGCTACTTCTTAAATATTTCAAATTATTGTACACACGCTAGTAATTCAGCTTAACTTAAGCACACGGAAGTATTTCAAATTATTATTCATTGTGACCGTTGGTCACTTTCGAAGATTACTACAGTCCCATTAATATTACCTGCCTGACATTTAATTCTCCCCACAAAAGTTCCTGAAATAGAGAAATTATTATTTCAAACTACTCTTAAATATTCCACATGCATACCATGTCTCCACTCTTTTGTGTTTACGGAGCACAACTAAGACAGGTCTTAACAGCACAAGATCCAGCGGCAGAGTGCTGAAACATGGCCGTTCTCGAGGTCCTCTCCATCTCTGCTGAAGTGGGGGGAGCACCTTGCTACCGTATTGGTCAGCCACATTTCAGGCGCTCAAAGCTCAGGTAAATTTCATATCTTTGGTCCCACCAAAGGTGGCCAAAGGATCGTCTCAAAGATGATCATATATTCACATTCACTATCTGCGGTTAGCAGACGACCATACATTCATTCATTTCACAGATCTCACCAAACTGGATGTAGGGATTTACTTTGTGGGAGTGCACATGTGATCAATTAAATAAATAAATTGTCATTCTTTCCCACACTGGTATCCGGCTTCGCTGTATTAATTGAAATTGAGTTATTTTACAAAAAAAAAAGTGTTGTTCTGACAAAAATAATGAAGTATGTTGTACTTATTTTCAATGTCGGGCGGTACTGTACCCTTTCAATGTCTACTAGCTGAAGAGCGGGTTGACTGAACCATTGTCAGCACCCCTTGCCCTATAAAGGAAAAAACTAGGACACCAAACATCTAGTGCAAACATTGTGCAAGAGCTGGAGCTAATCAGTTGTAGACATGCGTATCCCAGGTAGGGCTCAGAATGGATGCCAAAGTGAAATAAAGTAATAAAACAAAAACGTAAGCAACAGTAGTTGCCATAAAACGCAGACGTAAAGGTATTTGAGCATAGCCAGCCTATTAACCTGTATATAAAATACTTCATATTAGTGATAAAACAGGTTAGTACAAACGATATGTTGTCACTATGGATGGGAAGTTTAGGAACTAATCGCCGAAACAGGTGTAGTGAGGTTAACAGTTTTTTAGCGTCCTAGCAGGAAACCTGTTGGTGAAAACAAGCTAATCGAGGGAAATGATGTTCATATTTCACTACAAATGGACTCAACAACGACGCTATATGTTTGGCCAACCAATAAGTAGATCATTTATGTTGCTCACAAACCTCAATGCCGAAATATCGATACACGAGTTTATAATATCCCGGATGCAATCCTGAAAGAAGATGGAGTATTCGATCACCCGCCGCAAAAACTTCGAGAAATGTACACTCCTGGAAATTGAAATAAGAACACCGTGAATTCATTGTCCCAGGAAGGGGAAACTTTATTGACACATTCCTGGGGTCAGATACATCACATGATCACACTGACAGAACCACAGGCACATACACACAGGCAACAGAGCATGCACAATGTCGGCACTAGTACAGTGTATATCCACCTTTCGCAGCAATGCAGGCTGCTATTCTCCCATGGAGACGATCGTAGAGATGCTGGATGTAGTCCTGTGGAACGGCTTGCCATGCCAATTCCACCTGGCGCCTCAGTTGGACCAGCGTTCGTGCTGGACGTGCAGACCGCTCCATTCGTCCCTCCATTCATGCCTGTCGCGACACCACTGGAGGCGGGCTGCACGATGTTGGGGCGTGAGCGGAAGACGGCCTAACGGTGTGCGGGACCGTAGCCCAGCTTCATGGAGACGGTTGCGAATGGTCCTCGCCGATACCCCAGGAGCAACAGTGTCCCTAATTTGCTGGGAAGTGGCGGTGCGGTCCCCTACGGAACTGCGTAGGATCCTACGGTCTTGGCGTGCATCCGTGCGTCGCTGCGGTCCGGTCCCAGGTCGACGGGCACGTGCACCTTCCGCCGACCACTGGCGACAACATCGATGTACTGTGGAGACCTCACGCCCCACGTGTTGAGCAATTCGGCGGTACGTCCACCCAGCCTCCCGCATGCCCACTATACGCCCTCGCTCAAAGTCCGCCAACTGCACATACGGTTCACGTCCACGCTGTCGCGGCATGCTACCAGTGTTAAAGACTGCGATGGAGCTCCGTATGCCATGGCAAACTGGCTGACACTGACGGCGGCGGTGCACAAATGCTGCGCAGCTAGCGCCATTCGACGGCCAACACCGCGGTTCCTGGTGTGTCCGCTGTGCCGTGCGTGTGATCATTGCTTGTACAGCCCTCTCGCAGTGTCCGGAGCAAGTATGGTGGGTCTGACACACCGGTGTCAATGTGTTCTTTTTTCCATTTCCAGGAGTGTATTTGCAATGACTACTTCTCATTAGCCACCATCTCATGGATTTTAATTGTGCAGGAAGGGTTTAAGAAGGTGGGCATCCAGTCAGTTGCGTTCAAGTACAAGGTATACAAATCTGGTATAAATCGTTCCATCAACGGTTTATCCAAGACTGGGGGATACAGGAGCTTGTCATCTGTCTGGAGGTGGGCGTTACAGCCACAGTCAAGGATAGATTATAGGAAAGCAAGATAGGAGCGTGTTCGCCGATCGGAATCCAGAAACAGAGAGAACGCAGCGTGTCTGCCGTATCTCTTGGCCATACGCATCCAGGATCTCTGCGGCTCCCCTCAACACACCTATTGATTAAACTTTACGACCGATGCTTTTCCGAGGCTTGAGAAGCGATAATATCGCGTGCTGGTGCCGTGGACATGCTGTGAACGGACTTCGCACCTACCAGCTCAAGTACAGCTGTAGCAATCGATAAATAAAACTTTAAAACGATTTTTCCCGTCAGACAGGTGACTATTGTATACTAAACAATTAACAACTAATGCTCTCAAGCTGAATTTTAGGGAAAAGTGACGTCTGAAAATGGGAATGTTATTGGTAGTTCCATTTGCTCAATTCTACATGCACTGAGGTGACAAAAGTCATGGAATAGCGATACGCACATATACTATAGATGGCCGTAGTATCGCATACGCAGCGAATAAAAGAGTAGTGCTTAGTGGAGCTGTCATTTGTTCTCAGGTGATTCATGTGAAAACGTGTCCGACGTGATTATGGCCGCACGACGGGAATGAAGACTTTGAATGTGGAATGGTAGTTGGAGCTAGACCGATGGGACACTCCAATTTCGAAACCGTTAGGGAATTCAATATTCCGAGATTCACAGTGTCCAGACTGCGCTGAGAATACCAAATTTCAGGCATGATCTCTCACCAAGGACAACGCAATGGCCGACCGCCTTCACTTAACAACCGAGAGTAGCAGCGTTTGCGTAGAGTTGTCAGTGCTAACAGACAAGTAACACAGCGTGAAATAACGGCAGAAATCAACGCGGTACGTACGATGAACCTATCCGTTAGGACCGTGCGGCGAAATTTGGCGTTAATGGGCTATGGTAGCAGATGACTGACTCTAGTGCCTTTGCTTACAGCACATTTCCCACAGTTCCTCTCCCGGGCTTGAGACCATATCGGTTGGACACTAGCCCACTCGAAAACCGTGGCCTCGTCAGATGAGCCCCCCTTCAGTCGGTAAGAGCTCGAAGCCATGGACCCAGGTTGTCAATAAAGCACTGTGCAAGCTGGTGGTGTCTCTATAGTGGTGTGGACTGTGTTCATGTGGAATGGACTGCGTCCTCTGGTCCGACTGAACCGATTATTGACTGGAAACGATTACGTTCGGCTACTTTGAGGCCATTTGCAGCCCTTCATGGATTTGTTGTTCCCAAACAATCGATTTTTTATGGACGACAATCCGCCACGTCACAGGGCCACAACTGTTCGCTATTGGACAGTTCGAGCGAATGGTTTGGCCAGTTCGTGCACAAAATCCTGCTCCGGCAACAATATCGCAATTATGGGTGTCTATAGAAGCAACAAGGCTCAACATTTCTGCAGGGGACTTCCAACGATTTGTTGAGTCCATGCCACTTTGAGCTGATGCACTACTCCCGGTATCCCATGACTTTCGTCGTCTCAGTGTAACTGAGCTCTGGTAGATTTACTTTAAGCTTTAGGTTTACCTTACGTTGTGCTTTGATTACATTACTCAATTCAAATTGGTTACATACTTCAATTACTCTCAAGCAAAAAGAAAATTACTTAATGCAAAGAGCAAACATAAACAGAAACACAGACTTAATCAGAGAAGGACCACAGAAATAAACGATCAGTCGCAGTAGTGTGTACAGACTGCTCAGAGGAAGCAAATTTCAATTCAAAAATTACTACGCAGAAAATTTATAGAGTTCATTAAAAATGGAAACTCATGAAATTAAATCATTTCAACACTACATTCAACCTATGATTGTACTTGCATAAGCAACTAGCTACAGGTCATAACTGAACGCAAACATCGGCCGCCTGACATCAGCTTTAGACAACAGTTAACACCAGTATGGACAGGATTTTCTAAAACACAAACGAAGTAAGCAATTACCACACATAAAACATTCCAATACACCGCTGAGTTAATACGAAGCGTCCTTTAAAAGAAAACCACCAGATCTAGGGACTATATGCAACTTTTAACCAACAAATGAATAAATATGTAATTAATACCACTTAAATTTGATAAAACGCACAGATTGTACAAACATGCGTGGATTAGCAGGAGCGTAAAAATTCATCAATAAAACAAATGGAAACTTTAAACGAAGCCAGCGAGTACAGCAATTGAAATTAACGGCTCAGATCTAAAATTTTAAATAGCTGCTCTAACTGCCGCTTTATTCCCAAATTAATTACTAGTAGCCACAGTTGTGAATTAAATGAGCCACAATATGATCAAAATTAACAACAGATAAAGCTGCACGCGGTCTCCACTGCTACTTTCCGATTGTAAAAGGAAAAATATTTTTTTTTGAAAATCAGTAACGTTGCACAAGCAGCACGACAGGGTGTCATTAGATTACACGGAAGCGAGTTCCTAGCAGTGCCTTACAATTAAAGCGTTACACGGACAATGTTCAAGGAGAGCATCATTTTCAGCCACTTATCTCACAGCGAGGGCAAGAGACACACAAAGCTGTCGATACTCTTTTTTCAGAATGCAGCACTATAGCCTTCACAAAT
Source organism: Schistocerca americana (assembly GCF_021461395.2). NCBI lineage: Eukaryota > Metazoa > Arthropoda > Insecta > Orthoptera > Acrididae > Schistocerca > Schistocerca americana. The sequence goes on from NC_060121.1 coordinate 607,867,985, forward strand.
AGGTCCTTTGATCCAGTTACCCATCCAGAATGAGCACTCGATCCTCAAGACAACATTTAGCAGTCGCCTCCATTTATACAAACTGAATCCAACGAACTCCGCACACCGCAGCCATACCAGTCGGCTCCATCATAAACTCGAACGAAAGCATTCAAGACTGACTAACGCTTTAGCTAAGGCACAAGGCGGAGCACTCTGACAGACACACACCCAGTCGGCCGCGTACGAACTTTTGTCGATGGCACGATTCGCCCGCCTTTCTAGAGGTTAGTGATACCATGCATCCACGAGGTGGAAGCAAATCTTTGGAACTGACTGCGGACCAGCTCAGTAATTAAAGACATACATCTCAGCCGCGAAGTTTTGATGAACCTAAACTAACAGGCATATCAAAAATTAAATTACATGACTACCTTCCAGTAATTATTACTGATTAAATAATACAAATATTTAAGCAGAGCTCTCGGTACTTCATGTGCTATAAAAATCTGGAGTGGTTCTTCTGAAAAAGACACAGTCAATTTCCGACGCTACACTTCCCCTCTTCAGAGTGTGGGCTCCATCACTAATGAGCTCGACTTTGTCGGAACGTGAAACCCTCGTCTCCCTGTCTGTAGCCTCCAATTTGTGACGCTACCCCGACGCCGCAGAGGCCGTAAGTCTGCTTAAACTACAGCCACGCTGGTGGTATGGGTGCGGCCTAAACTGGCGCAGGGCTCGCCAGGTGGCCCTGCTGCAGAGCTAAGGGCCGCAGGTCTCGGGGGAGACGCCCTACCCTGCCCTGTTGTTCGTAACGAGCGCCGACGCCCCGCGCTAACTCAAACCGTACACTCTGGCCCGCTCGTTCCGGATACTTGCTGACCATCCTGTCTCCCATTCAAGCGAGCAGCTTCTTTCTTTACAAAGCATACACTGCCCGCCATCAAAACTGCAACACACAGAACCTGGCAAGCAAAACAAAGTCATCATAGTATAGGAAAGACAACTGTTGTGAGACCTTAACTTTTCCCGGCGAATTGAATGTTCAAGTAACTTACGGGTTTGCTGCCGGGTGACGACGTCGACCACCACCGATACTTCGACAGGGGCACACCCTGCCATTCTGCCTTGAGAATGGCAGGGTGTGCTCCTGTCGAAATATCGGCGGTGGTCGACGTCGTCACCTGGCAGCAAACCCGTAAGTTACTTGAACAAAACAACTGTTAGTTGGCATAAGGGACTAGTTCGCACATAACTTGCATTTTCTGCCACCGTGGAGCTAGATTTCTGTCATCGTACTAGCGGGAAGTGGTTGTAAAGATGCACCACCAACTGTAACCAGTCTGCTAGGAAACGTAACGAAGGAAGGACCACTCTCATCATTTTATGATCGTAATTTTTTCTTCTTCTGCTAAACCTGCAGTTCGAATTAAGGCGCTGCTGGTGGCGATTTTCGAAAGAGCGGTTAACTTTGGTTGCATGAATGTGCCATAATCATTTATTTCCGATGTATGCCATTGTGTGGTACCCATTTTGTTTTTGATATCCCTTTGGGACTAGTTGGCATAATTAGGCATGGGGTCAGCTACCACAGCTATATTATCGGGGCAGACCGACAGGGAACGTCCCGCAATCTCAAGAGCCTCTTGATCATCCTGAAAACATTTAAGGCTGCCTGCTCCTGAATAGGTAACATTTCCATCACACACTTTCACAGTGCATTAGTCTTCATCTACTGCATAACACTTAGGACCGCCAACACTGAATGGCTTTATGTTAAGTAGCAGTACAGATTATATTTGTCTAAACTAGTTTAATTACTTCAACAATTGATTTACGTGTTGAATTTTGAAGCCGCGTTTAGTTTTCGGTACCCTCATCTGGGACATCAGGCGTGTAATATCATTCAAACTATGTCAGGGTTTTCAACATTCATAGCATTATTTTATGCTTCGCATTTTATAATTTCAAATATGTCTGACGAATTTAAGAAACCGTTTCTCACTTAATCGTTATTTTCTTTACGAATAATTGACAATAATGATGTGCAGTATACTTCAGACTATATAAAACGAGTCATAACATAATTCTGTGAATACTAAGAGAAGCTTGATAGAGTGTGAGAGGCATTGGACGCATGATGTCCCAGATAATGGTACTACCGAAAACTAAATAGGTCTTCAAAATTCGTCACGCAAAGAAATTGTTGCAGAAATTAAACTATTATAGATAAATACATATAATTTATACTCCTGCTTAACCTAATGTCATTCAGAGTTAGCACAAAAGAGGTGATATAGATTAATAATTCACTCTGAAAGGATGGAACCGAAATGCTACCGGTTCGCGTGTAGGCTTCCTTAAATAACTTTGTTTTTGTTGAGTACCCTAGTACCCTGCGAAGCCTATCGAAACTGACGGCAATGAGATTCGCATGTCTACCACAGTCAGAAACGGGAAAACCTCTATATGCGCAGACGAAGATGATTCGATTTGGTACGACCGAAGTAAAATTGTGCCGAAATTGAATCCACCTGATCAAATAAACGAACGGCAGACTCCTACATTAGTTGTTTAACTTAAAACATAGAAAGAGTTCTATATGAATGACTGTAGGTAGCTATAATAATAAGCAGAACTTATTTTCCTTTGAGAACTCATTGTTTGTTCATACAGGTAAGTTCATACTGGTGTTTACAGACGTAGGCAGAGTTTAATTTTGTTCAAGGTATTTTTCCTTGCGATGAAGTTTTTTTTTTAGTTTGAAGAATTTATTCTTTGAGACGGAATTTGTCCTAAGTTTTGAGAAAATAAAATGCTTTTGCTGTTACTTGCCCTGACATTCGTCTCCATACCAGGTTATGCCAACTCACCCCTATGGGTATGCCAACTAATTTGCACACGATGTTACTTGGCACAGTTGCAATGTTTTATGAAAAATTTTTTGAGCTTACCTAAATACGTATTTAATTAATGGTTCCTACACGCTTTTTTTTTTTTTTTTTGTCAAGAAGAGAAGCTATCCGCCATATTCACTTGAATGTCAGTTGCTCATAAAACAGAAAAATCAAAAACTAAAATCTATGCCAATTAGCTGCGTTGTCCCTTACTTCACGCTTGGAGATATGAATGATTAACGTTTCAGAGCAACCGTATAATGTAGATCAGACCAGTGCCAAGTATACGGTGCGTAATGGATATAAGTGCAGATACTTATGTTGGCGGCTGAGGGCGATGTACTGAACATCACATCACTAATTACGTAATTTGCAGACTAATAATTACAGCCGTTAAAAGTCGTGTTTTTTAGGTAGGTTGGTTGGTGTCTGCAAGTAGATGTGGCAAGAGTAAGCCAATAATTGTTATATTCCTGTGGGCAGCAGGTCAGGTGTTGAAGTGTCGACGCGTGGACGCAAAACTGTGACTCTGTACTGACAGGCATAGTCCACTTAGTGCTGCAGTACGACCATGTAGAAAACCTCAGGTAGTAAACATTGTGACGGGTTTATGGGAAGACAGTGGTTCAAATGCCTCAAGCACTATGGGACTTAGCATCTGAGGTCATCAGTCCAATAGATTTAGATCTACTTAAACCTAAATAACCTAAGGACATCACACACATCCATGCCAGAGGCAGGATTCGAACCTGCGACCGTAGCAGCAGTGCGGTTCCAGACTGAAGGCCGGCCGGTGTGGCCGTGCGGTTAAAGGCGCTTCAGTCTGGAACCGCGTGACCGCTACGGTCGCAGGTTCGAATCCTGCCTCGGGCATGGAGGTGTGTGATGTCCTTAGGTTAGTTAGGTTTAATTAGTTCTAAGTTCTAGGCGACTGATGACCTCAGCAGTTGAGTCGCATAGTGCTCAGAGCCATTTGAACCAGCCAGACTGAAGCACCGAGAACCGCTCGGCCACAGCGGCCAGCTTGGGAAGACAATAACCAACACACTGATGTGTGTACTTAATAGAGGAAACACATATAAAAATATCCTCACAACCTGTATACAAGGATTACACGGCGGTTATCACATTTCAGTGTTGGTTATTTGTGAGAAAATCGCGTTATATCTCGTGCAGGGAAAGGCATCTACCGGCACGTATCGGAATTCGATAGTGGCAGAACAACGGCTTGTAGAGAGTGCAGTTTATCGTTCGGCAATGTCTGTCCTCGTGTTGGTCAGGATATCATGACTGCCATACGAATATAGAAGAGGTGGCATTTGGAGGACCCTACTCAGTGTCATGCAAGTTCTCAGCGGCTCCATGTCATTAGCGCCCAGAGGATACACACACCGTTTGCTCGACAGTGCGAGATCATACAGCCACGTACCGTACTGTAAGATAGGAAATGAGCACAGGCAGTATGAAGACGTCTGGACAATAACGTGCCACCATGGTGATCGTTCTGCTTCCTTTAACGTGGCGATATGGAGATACGTTGGGACAGTGGTGCTCGCGACAGAACAATAAGCATTATTTCCGTTTATGGTTTACCGGGCGTGGTGGCCGAGCGGTTCTAGGCGCTTCAGTCCGGAGCTGCGCGACTGCTACGGTCGCGGGTTCGAATCCTGCCTCGGGCATGGATGTGTGAGATGTCCTTAGGTTAGTTAGGTTTAAGTTGTTCTAAGTTCTAGGGGGCTGATGACCTCAGATGTTAAGTCCCATAGTGTTCAGAGCCATTTGAACCATTTATGGTTTTAATGATCCTTCAGTGGAACGCTTTGTCATCGACAGATGAAAGGCAAAATAACTTTACACACAAAATAGACGGTCTAGTCACACTAATGTGACCACTGTTTCTGTTCGACGTCAACGTGCAATAACTACTCACAGACGGCAGGCAGTAGCACCAGGAGTGGCGGGTATGTGAAGCATGTCGGGGGACGCGGAAAACAGTGCAGTTGCTGTAATGCGTAAACGGAGCGATTTATCTGATGTCCAAAGGGGCAAAGTTATTGGCTTTCGAGCCAACAGTGGAAGCATTTCCAAAATGGCTAACACTGCAAACTGCTCATTTGCCGCCATGGTTATACTGTACCGCGGATGGCGAAATGGCGCCGTCCGAAAACAGTGCCGAGGCAGCTGTGTGCACCGGGAGCCATACATGACAGGGGTGAACGATGGCATTGGAGATGTGTACGGCCAGTAGTGTTTCCTCAACAACCGTTCAGCGAATGTTGCTGTGTGTGGGGTAGAATGCTACACAGGTAGACTGTTCGTAAGAAAGAGTAATTTCCATTTAATACGTAATAATTGGGGCAATTGCCTGGCACGACGAACATCGACAATCAGGATAGGCGTCCCTCTACCACCGTACCGTTTCGATGGCATTTCTTAGACATTCACCTTATAAAAGTAGCATTTCTAACTTCTCATTGGTGTAAATGTCTGCATGCTAAGTATGTTGAAGTAAGGATAACCTGAAGATGGACGAGACGCTTAATGCTAGCTCCAGTGCGCACAAGTAAACAGTCGAAACGATTTATACGTAGAACCAAGTAGCTCGGCATGAGCGTGTTCACAAAGTAGAAGCCGATTCCGACCGACCTGTCTTTCAACGCTAGTATATTTCTCGGATTATTTTGATAGAAGTTTCCGCTTCAAAATCAACAAACATTGTATCAGTGTAATCGTCTTTTCAAGCGCTTTCGGATGCCGTTAAAAATTACGTTATTCCCTTTTTAAAAAATGATATTTGCTTGAATATTTCTATCGATACACGAGTTATTAATCTTTCTTACACACCGTAGTACGGTCGGTCTCCTTTGTATACTATCATGTGCCGAAAACCTCGTTTCCATATGTGGGAGCGTTTGCGAAATAAAATTTATGTTAAGTCTTACGTGACTCATCCTGTATATATAATCTGCCATCCATTAAGAGTTAAATCACCTTATCTCACAGTCACTATTCTGGTTCCAGTTCTATATTCCTATGGTGAGGCAGTATCCATCTCAGTATTTGACAAGTAACTTTATATCGACCGCTGAATTCAGCGGCATCTATATTACTTAATAGTTAACCCGGTGCACGGTGCATAATCTCAGCTGCAGGTTGCCTAAATAAAGGGTTCCAGGACAACAAATATTTCATTTCCAATATTTCGATTAATTGTTGACTGTGTTTAAAAAAATTAAAATGTTGTCATAATCTGCTGATTAAATATAATCTTACGTTAAATGTTTAATACAATAAATCAGGCATCAAAATTAGGAATAGTGTATCCGTCATGAGGTAGTGTAACTTACAGCGCGCTAAGTGTTTGAGAATGAGATTCAAATGGTTCAAATGGCTCTGAGGACTATGGTACTTAACTTCTGAGGTCATCAGTCCCCTAGAACTTAGAACTACTTAAACCTAACTGACCTAAGGTCATCACACACGTCCATACCCGAGGCAGAATTCGAACCTGCGACTGTAGTGGTCCCGCGGTTCCAGTCTGTAGCGCCTAGAACCGCTCGTCCACCCCGGCCGGCTGAAAATGAGAGCAAACATTTTTGAAACCTATTCTTGCAGACATTCTTCCACAAAATGATGAAAAGGAAAAGTTTATTGCTGCGATCATTTTTGCTATTCATGCAGTAAAGCTTCAGCATGAGGCATGACGTCTTAATTTATTACGTCTTTACTACTAAGTCTACTCATATCACATTTTGCAGACAGCGTCGAAATACACCACTGAGTATATCTGAAAGATGATATCGTTCTACGACACATAGTTCAAAAGATGCGTAGTCAAAACGTCCAAATGTGCGAAAAATTAGCTTTCATTAAAAAAAGAATGTTCCATTCTCTAGAAAATCTGGAGTTAGTGACAAGAAAGCTGAAACTGTGTGTCACTGTGCTGAATTTTGAAGGGTTGGCATCGTGTGCAGGTTGCTTTACCGGTGCTTTTATGCGTAATGTGTTGCTCCTGATAGATTCAGGCAAGTCAATGGAGAAGAATTAACTACGGTCTAGATTTTTCACGTGAGTGGGTTTAGACACGAGTTCGGAGCTATGAGCAGCGATAAGAGCCTTGAAGTTGAACCAATACCAGCCGCTAGGTGGGAGCAACCAGCCCAGCCCAGCCCAGGCGAGCAGGGTCGTCCGCGGCCCCCTCTCAGCCATAACGATCGCGTGCACGCAGGCAGTAACCAGAGCGCGAGGCACGGCTCTCGCCCGGTGGTCCTGTAGCAGGGTGCTGGACCACACACGGCCGCGGTCACTAACTGCAGAGCTTCCCACTTATTCACAGTCAAAGTTATGCAGGCGGTGCAGACCGAGTATTTCGAGAGGAGGAGCAAGCGGTAGGGAACCAAGGTTTCGAAACCTGCGAGGCCCTGTGTGAGCAATACTTGGGAGGCACATGTCTATAAAACTGATTATGTTTGTGCTTCGACTTTATATATTATTTTTATAGGTAATGCAGCCAATGCGTGATGTGTCCGCGGTGCATTTTCCCATGTGTGTCTACTGTCTCTATCTATATAGGCAAAATAATGTGAACACCTGAATATAATGAATTTCCTTGAGACAGAAAAGCTGCTGTCCGTGCATCAGCACGGCTTTAGAAAGCGTCGCTCCTGCGAAACGCAACTCGCCCTTTTTTCACATGATATCTTGCGAACCATGGATGAAGGGTATCAGACGGATGCCATATTCCTTGACTTCCGGAAAGCATTTGACTCGGTGCCCCACTGCGGACTCCTAACTAAGGTACGAGCATATGGGATTGGTTCCCAAATATGTGAGTGGCTCGAAGACTTCTTAAGTAACAGAACCCAGTACGTTGGCCTCGATGGTGAGTGTCCATTGGAGGTGAGGGTATCATCTGGAGTGCCCCTTGGACGTGTGATAGGTCCGCTGTTGCTTTCTATCTACATAAATGATCTTTTGGATAGGGTGGATAGCAATGTGCGGCTGTTTGCTGACGATGCTGTGGTGTACGGGAAGGTGTCGTCGTTGAGTAACTGTAGGAGGATACAAGATGACTTGGACAGGATTTGTGATTGGTGTAAAGAATGGAAGCTAACTCTAAATATAGATACATGTAAATTAATGCAGATGAATAGGAAAAAGAACCCCATAATGTTTGAATACTCCATTAGGAGTGTAGCGCTTGACACAGTCACGTCGGTTAAATATTTGGGTGTAACATTGCAGAGCGATATGAAGTGGGACAAGCATGTAATGGCAGTTGTGGGGAAGGCGGATAGTCGTCTTCGGTTCATTGGTAGAATTTTGGGAAGATGTGGTTCATCTGTAAAGGAGACCGCTTATAAAACACTAATACTACCTATTCTTGAGTCCTGCTCGAGCGTTTGGGATCCCTATCAGGTCGGATTGAGGGAGGACATAGAAGCGATTCAGAGGCGGGCTGCTTGATTTGTTACTGGTAGGTTTTATCATCACGCGAGTGTTACGGAAATGCTTCAGGAACTCGGGTGGGAGTCTCTGGAAGAAAGGAGGCGTTCTTTTCGTGAATCACAACTGAGGAAATTTGGAGAACCAGCATTTGAGGCTGACTGGAGTACAGTTTTACTGCCGCCAACTTACATTTCGCGGAAAGACCACAAAGACAAGATAAGAGAGATTAGGGCTCGTACAGAGGCATATAAGCAGTCATTTTTCCCTCGTTCTCTTTGAGAGTGGAACAGGGAGAGAAGATGCAAGTTATGGTACGAGGTACCCTCCGCCACGCACCGTATGGTCGATTGCGGAGTATGTATGTAGATGTAGATGTATTTGGGAATGGTTTGTTAATAAGGAGTTGGGTCCCCATTTGCCTGTAATAAAGCTGCTATTCTTCTTGGAATACTGGCATATAATGATTGTATGGTCTCCAGTCTTCGATCAGAACCTCTTCTAACTGTCGTGACGAGGGAGGCGGAAATCTGCTCTCCGCTCCAATACCGCCCTCAAGGATTCGATAATGCTAATGGACTATGCTGGCCAGGGAAGATGCTGCAGTTCAGTTGCATACTTCTCATATCACGATAAGACTGTCATGGCTGTGCTAATGGGTGCATTATCGTCCTGAAATATGACATCGTGGTTGGGGAACAACATTTGAATCATGGGGTGCATCTGATCACTTCAAATTTTCACATAATCGTTGGCTGTGACACGGCCTCCGAGAGTAATGATGGGGCAAGCAGAAAACCATGATATGGCTGCCCACACCATCACACTTCCACCTCCTGCTTAACCGTTGGAGTCAAGCAATCAGGTCTGCACTCTTCTTTTGGCGTTCTCCAGACGTAAACACGGCCCGACGTTGGAAAAAACGAAAACGATGACTCGTCGGAGAATTTGAAGTGTTTCCACTAATCAGCCACCCAGGATTTATGCTCACTACATCACGTTTTACGCTTGTTGTCGTCACTGGTGGTTTCGGTATAGCAGCTCGTCCATGAATGTTTGCTTTATGGTCTTCTCGGCGGACAGTGTCGATGGATGCTTGGTCTCGAAGATGGCTATTGAGCTTTTCAGTGATTTTAACTGCCGTAGTTTTGTGTTGTTTTGACGCAATTCGTGTTAGCGTACGACTATCTCTGTCAGTTAGATTTGATTTGGGGGCACTGTTACGTTTACACGATGATGTCTTTCCATGTTTCTTGTTTCCTGTCATGACTGTTGAAACAGTTGCTCTTGAAACATTCAGTAAAGTGGCTGTCTTGGTCACTGATGCCCCAGCTAATCGGGCCCACACAATGTGCCCTCTTTGGAACTGTGTCAGGTCTTTCATTGCACGCCGACTTCTGCCTCTGGCCGCAGATACGAAGTGTGCACTACTCGTACTCAACCTGCACTGATGCATAGTCCGTACTGAAGAGGCACAGTCCATCGCGACAAGTGTCTTAGCTGAATTGTTGACCATCAAACACAACCATCCCATTACTGCCACTGTTCACATTATTTTGTTTGTCCTCTGTACGTTCATCTTAAGGTGTGTGTTGATGGAGATTTTGGTACCACGATCATCCTCTCCCCTTCCGCCCCCGTTTCCTGTCGCGTTGAGAAAAAATGTGCATGATAACAGCGACTGTCGGTGAGCTCCGATTCTTTTGATTTTTCCGTCGTGTTCATTTTGTGACATTTATAGGGGAGGAAATCATATAAGTTTCCATTTGAGGGCATTGCTGCAGAGTATTTGCAACGTAGCGCGACTCTGACGCAGTTACATAATTACCGACATGTGGACAAGCGATTAGTGTAGCCTTCGCGTGTTGCCGGCGTGGATACGGTGAATGCCGATACAACTATGGCAGCGTTGGAAGGAAATGGGTCCAAATAAGACCAACGTGCTGTTGTTGTTGTTTTCTTAGCTGCCGAAGGACAAACACCGGTAGACATTCACCTTAGAGTGAATAACGTGTATGGAAGGATGTGCCAACAAGTTTCATATCAGCGCACACTCTGCTGTAGATCGAAAATCTCATTCTGGAAACATCCCACAAGCTGTAGCTAAGACATGTCTCCGTAATATTCTTTCTTCCAGGAGTGCTAGTTTTGCAATGTTCGTAGGAGAGCTTCTGTGAAGTTTGGAAGGTAGGAGACGAGGTACTGGCAGAAGTGGGGCTGTGAGGACGGGGCGTGAGTCGTGCTTGGATAGCTCAGACGGTAGAGCACTTGCCCGCGAAAGGCAAAGGTCCCGAGTTCGAGTCTCGGTCCGGCACACAGTTTTAATCTGCCAGGAAGTTTCTTACACTATACGCGTTCCCATTACACTCGACACTCTACAAAAACACATACGACACAATTCTGACATGTCCACAATGAATGTGGCTCCACGTTCACAGAAGGAGAATGCATTTTGCCACAGGCGGCTGGACCTACACCGTGGGCTATCCCAGCCAACAATGGCATTTGAAGACAGCAGGAATATTTGAGAGAGCGAGGCAAAATTTTGTGCACCACTGCAACGCGTGTATTGACACTGGCGGGTGTCGCTTGTAGCACACCTACCTCCTTAGCTACGTGCGTGGAAAACCTAAAAACAATTATCAAAGTGTCCGTTATACCAGTCTAACGGTCGTTAGTGCGCAAGATCGATCCGGGTGTAGCTCACCACCTTGACTAGCAAGCTGGCATTCAACACGCAACGCACTACGTGCTCTCCACCGCGCTGCTGATCGCCCAGAAACGATCCAAACGATTCAGTTTGTCAGTACGGTACAGCACCCTCAAGCGGCAGATGGCTTGTACAGCTAGAGTACGCGAACTACATGCAGGTTCTCGAAAGGGAAAAGCGTAAACTACGATAGTACGGTGGAAAGTAATGTCTCCGAATATTTTATGTGAAAAATTTTAAAGATTTTTAAATAAAACAAACTTTATTACCTTTCTACATCTTTATTCTTCGTGTCTATCTATTTATTTCTCGTCATAGTCACCCTTACGACAAACACATTCCTCCCAACGAGAGACCAGTTTGTTGATACAGCCAGTTTGTTGATACTGTCACTGTAGAAAGCGTGATTTTGTTGTCAGAGCCGCGTCCTCACCTCTGATACCGATGAACTACTGCAAGCAAAGTGAAGTCCTCGAAAGCGTTCTTTAAGTTTTGGAAAGAGATGAAAATGGATGGGGTCGAGTCGGGACTGTATGGAGAATGATCGATGACAGTAAACCAAAGGCGTCTGATTGTTGCAGATCCCGCATCGCTCGAGTGTGGTCTGCCGTTGTCAGGCTGAAGAATAGTCTGCTCCATACGTGGACGAACTCTTCGAATTCGAAACACTATTATACAGCACGCTGTTTTTTACGCACCGAAATAGTTGGGTTAAACAACCGCCATGTTATACGCTACAATTCGGAGCCTTCTAACGCATAGGACTTCGTAGATATGAAGAAGAAATGTTTAGAATGTTAATAACGTTTGTTAATAATATTTGTTTCGTTCAAAAAGCTTTAACAGTTCTGAGACAGAAAATTCGGAGGCATTACTTTTCAGTACGCCCTCGTAGCTTTTCACTTTGCCGTCCACCCCCATAGCTGAGTGCTCAATGCGACAGAATGCCAGACGAAGGGCCCGGTTTCGATTCCTGGTGGAGCTGGATAACTTTACCGCTGGGCGACTTCATTTCACACCAGTCGACTCGCAAGACGCCAAAGTGACATTAACCAAAAAGATTTGCACCAGGCGAAGTCTACCCGACGGGAGGCCCTAGCCATACGCATATTTCATTTCATTTCACTTTGTCAAAGACATGTGTTAGCGCCTCTGTGACAGTTATGATATCATTTGTCGTTGTGGATGAAAGGTTCTTCTTCAAATGCACCTATCAATACACCAAGTTCTTCCTACGTCCAAACAGCCATGATGCCTCTGTAATGAGGGCCATCCTTTATGCGACGTTGGTGTTACTGATACACATTCAACTGTGCTTTAGAATATCTGCCACTCTTGATATTGCTCTGCACATTCGGAAAGATTACACAATGTGTGTTTTCCACGCTTTGACGTCAGAGACTCGTTACGCTGCACGATGTCGTGCTATTCATGGCCCATAAGAGTCCGACATTAAGATATACAAGCAGGTCACTTGGTAACTCTGTAGCATTAGAGAGAAACTATTTTCAATAGTTCCCTAAATTTATTGCTGCTAGCCGTAAAACTTTTAATAGATCATATTGCTCTGGTAGCAAAATTAAGTATGTGCATCATCCAGGTAAACCGGCGACTACCCTACGTCTGAACACTCTAACAGCAGAAACAAGAGCATCCTTCTGTTTGACTACGAAGTCTTTCGCGACGGAGTGCTTGCATAAAAAGTTCTCGGTTTACTTGCCGCGTCAAATTTGGATAAAATCCCAAGCTTTCGATGACTACCTCCGTCATCTTCGTCAGGGGTAAAACTGACTGTCGTGGACCGGTGAGGCTTCCGCTTTTATAAGCAGTGGACGGCTTCTCATTGGCTGGATGACGTCACGGTGAAACCGATGCGTACTGAGGTGGCGGCCTCTATATCCATAGATTTTGTTTGCGCGCTTTATCCAGGGTTGCTTGCAGCGCCATCCATCGCAACAGGCGGAGAACTGCGAGGAATGTAAGAAGTCTCCCTCTGTGCTCTTTCTATATCAATTGCGCGCTTCCATGCATTGCTGAGTGCATAACCGGAATCTCTGTTGAAATTATTTTCACAGAGTCTAATTTCAACTGCTTCCCTGATGACAGAGTCCCAATAGTTTGAAGCGTGAGCAAGTAGTCTTGTTTCATCGAATAAAATCTTATGTTTATTTAACAAACTGTGCTCAGCCACCGCTGATTTTTCTAGATACCTGTATTTCAGGTGACGCTGATGTTCCACACAGCGATCGGCGACAGTTCTTATAGACTGGCCCACATAACTTTTGCCACACTCGCAAGGAATGCTGTAAATTCCCGGTACTCTCAGGCCAAGATTATCTTTCACGGGTCACAGCATTTCCTTAATCTTCCTGGGTGGCCGGAAGACTGGTCTGATTCCTTGCCGGCTCAGGACTCTGCCGATCTTGCTGGTCGTTGCACCGCAGAATGGTAGCCGCGCGATGTGTTGGTCCTCTTGATCTGTTCGAACAGCGTCCTTTCTTGGTTTCTTCGCCAGAGTAGATCTGATATCACGAACAGAATAACCATTTTTTATGAATACCGTCGTCAGATGGTTAATCTCGGAGCCGAGATGATCCTTGTCCGAAATAGTCCTTGCTCTGTGTACCAAGGTGTTCAGCATAGCTGTCTTCTGAGCTGGGTGGTGAAAACTACGCGCGTTTAGATATAAATCTGTATGCGTCGGTTTTCTGTGCACAGAATGTCCGAGGCGTCCATCTGATTTTCGCTCCACCAGTACATCTAAGAAGGGTAACTTTCCATCCTTCTCCACCTCCACTGTAAATCTTATGTTCTGATGTATACCATTCAAATGTTCAACAAACTGCTGCATTGCCTCATTGCCATGTGGCCAGATTAAAAATGTATCGTCAACATACCTGAAGAAGCAGGATGGACGTAAGGGAGCACTGTTCAACGCTCGTTCTTCGAAATCCTCCATGAAGAAGTTAGCCATGGCTGGTGACAGTGGCGAACCCATGGCTGTTCCGTCAATCATTTCATAATATTTTCCACCATACAAAAAATAGGTGGTCGTCAAAGTGTGTCGAAATAACTTCAGTATTTCAGGAGAGAGATGAGCAGCCAACATTTTTAACGTATCTTCCACTTGAACCTTTGTAAACAAAGAGACCACATCTAGGCTGATCATGATGTCATTCGGACCTATCCTCATCTGTTTTATAATGTCAACAAACATTTTTGAGTTAGTAATATGATGGCTACAGTGGCAGACTATAGGTGCTAATAATTTGGTTAAGTATTTTGCCAACCGATATGTAGGGGACCCAATAGCACTAACAATAGGTCTCAACGGAACCCCATCCTTATGGACTTTGGGTAGACCATATAACCTGGGTGGCCTTGGTGCTCTTGGTCGTAGATTCTTGACTAGTTCTTCTGGGAGGCCAGAGTTCTTCAGTAGCTCCCCTGTCTTCCTACTAAGTGCTGCTGTGGGACCCCGTTTAAGAATACGGTACGTGGCATCTTCCAATAATATGGCCACTTTCTTATGATAATCGGTAGCACTGAGGATAACTGTGGCATTCCCTTTGTCGGCTGGTAGTACAACTAACTCTTCATCCTTCCCCAACGATTTCAATGCCAGTTTCTCCACTCTGCTCACATTGGGCTTAGGAGGCTTGGCTGTTGCTAAAATCCGACTAGTTGCAAGCCTTACCTCATCTGCTGCCTCTTCAGGAAGGTGCCGAACCGCTTGTTCTACTCCACTGATAATCTCGGCCACTGGTAGCTTTTGTGGAGCTGGAGAAAAGTTCAGTCCCTTACTGAGAACAGAGATGGTGGCGTCGTCAATTTCCTTGTCGGAGAAGTTGATAACTGTGCGATGTGCGTCGCTGGACCCAGAAGTTCCTTTTCCCCGGTTTAGGCGCACAAATTTATCAGCCTGTTTTGCTGTAGTCTTGCTTAAATTAGCTCGCTGATGTGCAGCCAAGGTCGTGTCTACCCATTCCCAGTCCCACGGTGACAAAACTGCAGACAAAAACAGATGGCAACTATATAAAGACCGAGCGTTGGCATCCAGTTCATACCTCGTATGATGTATCCTCTCCCTGACGATCGCATGACTTGTCTTTCGCAAAATTCTATTCACTGCAGCAGTTCGGATGTGATGTTTGACAACTGCGAAATTTGGTACAACCTCCTTGTCACGACAACGTTGTAGAAAAGCCAGATTACTCAGCAGCTGTGACTTTCAAGCGCAGCTTCTCCAGCCGACGAACGCTGCGCGCTACATCCTCCCCGTAGAGGAAACTAATATGACTACGAAGTCTTTCGCGACGGAGTCCTTGCATAAAAAGTTCTCGGTTTACTTGCCGCGTCAGTTTTACCCCTGACGAAGATGACGGAGGTAGTCATCGAAAGCTTGGGATTTTATCCAAATTTGACGCGGCAAGTAAACCGAGAACTTTTTATGCATCCTTCTGTTTGTTTGCCTGTCACCTTCTTCCACCTACACTATGACTGTTCCATAAAAACACGGGAGAACTGCCGGATATCAGTAACGTTCTGCCATGATATTTCAGCGCAGAGTCTTCTGGCCATCTTCAAGTGAATGCCACTGTAGTAGTACTGGCGAGTACGCGCTGAGCTCCGCTATTTAAAGCCTTCTGAGGTGACATTGCGCATGCGCCGCTCAGCGTGCGCCTTCATAACGGCTCCGTGCGCTGCGCCTCGCGCCCTCCACTGCGAAAGCCTGGCGTATCGGTGTCAGGTCGATTTCCATCTTTATGCAGATAACTACGTCGACTACGAAGTTTCTCTATTACAGGATTCCAAGCAGACTTTAGCTGATAACCGCTATCTCGGTTGATGAGAGTCTCGTTGTCAGACAATCTTATTTCCACAGATTCATTGATAATCGAGCTCCAAAAGTTTGATGTATGGGCCAAAATTTTTGTGTCGTCGTAGTTCATGGAATGGTCTGTGGAAATACAATGTTCGGCGATTGCGGACTTGGTGGGTTGGAGAAGGCGAGTATGCCGTTGGTGTTCCACAATGCGTTCCTGCACAGTTCGTGTTGTTTTCCCTATATATGATCTGCCGCATTCACACGGAATTTTGTAAACACCTGGTTTACGCAGGCCCAGGTCGTCTTTAACGGATCCCACCAGTGATGAAATTTTGGAAGGAGGACGAAAGATGACTCTCACTTGATACTTTCTCAATATTCTGCCTATCTCTGAAGAAATATTCCCAATAAATGGTAGATAAACAGTCGACCTGAAAGCCTCTTCCTCTTCCTTGTTCCGTCGTTTGTAGGTCTTCATCACTATGACTGCCGAAATTGAAGTAAGCAGAGACATAATGGCAAAAGTATGTTTCTCTGAACGATGACAAAAAAGTAAATTTAAAAAAAAGTAATTAGCATATCAATCGCTGAACTAAAGGAAAGGCTTCTGTCCGCAAATAGCAAGCTGATATTGTACTTCATTTAAACCTTTTTCGTAAATGCAGTTTGTCAGTAAGAAACAAAACATTAATATCCGACTGTTAGTTCCTTACCTTAAATTTTCAGTTTTCCACCTCATTTTGAGTCTAAAGCTCAGGTGCCTCCTTTGCGGTAACATCACCAGCCGAGTACGTCTCTTTCTGCTGGTGAGGCGCTATAGTTTAATCTCCTATCGTCACTGACACGTCTGCGACTCCTCGTTATGCAGTTGTTAAGACACTGTTCAGCAGGAAAAGCGCTGAGATTCCTGCCCGCTCATCCAGATTCAGCCAGAATACTGGGCAGATCGTTAAACTGTTACACTGCTTATTTCCTTACTATGTGGATTTCCAGGTAAATACGGTTATTGATAGAGTTGATCAGCTGTAAGATTTCGTAAGAGTGATCCAAATCAGCCTGTCCATGGAAATTCTGTGCATATTAAAAGTGTCGGACTGGGACTCTAATCCGGAACCTTGGTTTCGTGGGCAATGTTGTTAGCGACCGAAACAAGTCTAGTCACGATTTACGCCCCACTCTCACAGCTTTATTTCTGATAGTACCTTTCTAAAACTTTCTCAACTTGCCCGACGTTCTCCCGACAACCTTGCAAGACTAGCACTAACGGAAGAATTGTGACTAAGCCAATTATCCACAATATTATTTTTCAGACACATTTTTCCAAGATACTTCGAAGTTTGGAAGGCTGGTGATAAGCTACTGGTGGAAGTAAAACCATGAGCGTGGGTTGTGAATCCTGCTTGGATGATTCAGTCGGTAGGGCCCCTCCCCACGTAAGGCAAAGGTCCTTGTCCGGCACACAGTTTTAATCTCCCACGACGTTACGAATCAACATACACTCCGGTACAGAGTGAAAATTCATTCTGGATACTGAATTTTGTCCGTTATCATACTTCAATACTTAGAGGTTAATTTTTATGGTGTAATATTGCTGTTTGTGACTAACGCTATTTTGCAGTAATAAAAAAAAGGAAGTGCACTATGTACCTAGACAGGATGCTAAACATCTGAATATTTCAGATTTGTTACCTGTACTGTGTCGTCAAAGAAATATTGAAATATTTACAAAGTCCAAATTATGATAATCGGAAAAAGTGAGTCAGCTTAAAAACGCATAGAAATGGAAAATGAAAATCTAGGAAATGTGTTAACACAAGTTGAGTAAAGTGAATAGGTTGCTGTTCTTCAGAAAGATGGTGCCTGTAGGAAACCCTTAAAAAAATTTTGCTGTGATGTTTAAATTTTTTTTTCATTTGTTGCAGGAACGCAAAAATGGGTCGCAGTGGATACACATGCGTGCGGCACGTGTTCTGCACACTGAATGTCATCATGTGGGTAAGTCACATGTTGTTTACATCAAAGTTCTATCGCTACCATATGTGGAGGCCGTGAAGTATTTAATTGCAACCAGGGCGAAACAGAAAGCATGAAAATACAGCCGGGCTGCCACATGTCAGTCAATATGAAAGCCTAAGAGACACTATATTCTAAATACATAAATTTTTAACCATATATTGTTTGCAGTGCCACAAACGGTCTGAAGAGCAGGGTAGCTCATTAAACCTGTATCTGAATGAGGTCACGCAGTAGTGCTCATTACCAGTCTGATAAATTCCTGTACTGCTATCCTGGATTGTGTCTTAAATTATCCTATATTGTAAACGCGAAAATTTGTTTGTGAGTGTATTTGTACTCCTTGACGCTGAAACGGATGGACGAATTCGGAAGAAATTTGGAATGGAATAGCTTGTATCCTAAATTAACATATAAGCTAGTATATGTTACAGTCCAATACAGTTATTGATTTGAAGAATATAGTGCCAAATGTGGAACAGTAATTGCCCTTACAAAAAGCTATTTACTCTTTGACTTTTGAGTTGTATTTGTGAAAATGCCTTTATCGTTTAACATGCCCTACATAATGCCATTCGAAGTAATGAATGCAATGCTTATACAATCCTCAAAGTGTTTAATACATACTTCCATACAAGCCCGTTGCATTTTAGCCGCTGAGGGTCTGGCCTGTCTTATTGCTTCTGAGACAACGGCGGTGTCATTGAAATGCTGTACGGAAGAGGGATGTCTTGCTTTTCATGTAGAACGTGGAAGGATTTAAATGAGGCTGGATCTGATTATCTGCTGATATCTGTTGGTTACAGGCACACACTTGAGGGCCGATGACCCTGTTTCGCGTACAAACATTACAAAATTTGCGCTACCTCGAACTAAAAATTGCTCATTTTCTTTCTTTGTCTGATTATGATGTTTGTTACTGCTTCACGCTGGAACAGCTGCACGAATTTGAATGAACTTTGGAATGGAGGTAGCTTAAGCCTGAATTAACTCACAGGCAAGGTTAGCTTTCACCCTGAAAAAAAGAAAATACTTGTTCCCATGGGGTGGTCACGTGACTACTATTTCCGTGGGACGGGTAACGTGACTAAAACATCATCCGTGAAAGTTAAATATCAAATGAATTAAGTTTAGCCAAGAAATTAGTTTTTCACCTAAGTAAACGAGTGAGTTGTGTATTCTGTCACCTCGTCCTCCATGCCTCAGTATCTCCAATAGAGAACTTTTGCGATGGCGCACTGGGATTAACATTTCTTTATGAGTAGCTGTTGCTCAGGGGAGAGCTGCTAGTTTAAACAATTATTAGTAATTCGAACATGTTAGCGTTCTTCCTGAAATTGTGGTTATTCCGTTTCCATCAATTAATGAGTCTGAGAAACTGCCAGCAAGAATAAGCGTTCCTAGATGTTTACGCTTATGGACATTTGATAAAGCTTTTACCAAAGGAAAAACTTCTAATAAATACTGGGGCGGCTGTTATAGTCTGTCAGCGATAACAATCAGATATGACAGAAACGAAAATAATGGCCCACGGCACATGATTTATCCAAAACTGGAAGATTGCCCCATCGAAATAGAAAGACTAAATTAATTACAATCCATACCAGTGCAGTATTCTCGCATGCTGTCTAGGTTCGTCTGCTTGTTAGTGGAGGTATGATCATCGGATAAAACACTATCTAAGAAACTACTTCCGAACAGCCTTTGAAGGACCAACGGTACCGACCAACCACCGTGTCATTTTCAGCCCTTACACGTCACCGGACACGGATGTGGAGGGGATGTGGTCAGCGCATCGCTCTCCCGGCCGTTGTTAGTTTTCGAGACAGCAGCCGATGTTTCTCTGTCAAGTAGCTCCTAAATTTGCCCTACAAGGGCTGAATGTACCCCGCTTGCCAACAGCACTTGGCAGGCCAGGACGGTCACCCATCCAAGTGCTAGACAACCCCAACAGCCCTTAACTTCGGTCCTCTAACTGGAACCACTGCCGCAAGGCCGTTGGCACAAAAACATCAGCTGCCTCCTTAAAAGAGCGCACTGGTTGATTTGCAGTGGTGTAAATGATATTCTCTTCTCATCGATAATTTAAGTCCTGAAAGTGAAGTACCAGTCCTTTGTATGGAATCAGCGTAGTAGCAGGGGTCGATGTCGAGACCTGATAGTGGCAGAAAGGAGCTATCGTGTCTGGATGTGCTCATGAAGACACCGTGAATGGAGCTGTTCGATGTGTTCGTGTATCAAATCGGATTGTCCAACGTGTCTGTAATGAATGTTGTAAGACGAGCAGCATGAAACACTGCGTTACGAGCAGTGGTAGTAAACAGATCCTAGCCGACAGAGCCCGGAGACGAGTGTCACGCCTTGTCAATGACAGTCGATTACAAACCCGACAGGTATTGTTGCTGCAACGAATGCAGGTCCACATCGACCAGTCTCCTAGCAAACGTTGGGAAGGAAACCGTATGCTACGTTCACATGGAGCCGGGTATATAGCAAAAGGCCATTGCTCACTGCTGCCCATCTTCAATAGGCCAAAAAAACGCGGGAACAATAACTGACTGCAGGCGTGTGGTGTCGTCCGACGAGTCGTGATTTTCCCTCTTTTTACACATCATATGCAGTGCGTCGAGTGCGCCTCCACCCGCCTAGTGTGGGAGGTGTAGCTCAGGCAGGAGGTCGTTCTGTTATGTTTTAAGCCGTTTTCTCGTAACGTGACTTCCCCAGTCTTAGCAGTGCATCGAGCAGGGAGCGGGTACTAACAAAGGAAATTTGGCACAATTTAAGTAACAATCATCCATATGAATGTAAAAGAAGTAAACTTTTACAACCTTCAAACCGAACACACGCCGGCCGCGGTGGTCTAGCGGTTCTAGGCGCTCAGTCCGGAACCGCGCGACTGCTACGGTCGCAGGTTCGAATCCTGCCTCGGGAATGGATGTGTGTGATGTCCGTAGGTTATTTAGGTTTAAGTAGTTCTAAGTTCTAGGGGACTGATGACCACAGATGTTAAGTCCCATAGTGATCAGAGCCATTTGAACCATTTGAACCGAACACACAGAAAGAAAAAAAAAATCAAAATAATCTCTGTAGCAAACGCATAGGGCAATACTTGATCACTCATTCACAGTCGGCGTCTACAAATTCAGTTACGAGAAACCACAGTAGGAGCTCAATTTACGAGTTCTGCGGAGTTATACAATATACATGATTACGCGAGATAACATTTAGCTGATTATTCACGATAATGAATATTCGTGCCGAAGATAATTACAGTCTAAACAATGTCCGGCACGCAATTTACCATGTAAATCACTATGCTTATTAAAAGTTTACAAAAGAATTCATGCCAAAGGGAGACTGGGCTTGCGGCCCTAAACAGAACTATAAACTTCTGCAGAAGTAGACCCTAAAAGCAGCTTATCTAAAATAACAAGGTACGTATGTGAAAGGCGCCATTACTTTTTACTTCCCCAGAGCGAGGCCACAAGCCTTAATGGATCTTTAGGGAATCATTCTCGTTTAACTGAGTGCAACAAGTTCAAGCTCATCGGAATCACTAGGATCCAAGAACCGGGTGGTTAAAATTAAAAGTGCAGCTACTCACCGGTGTGTGTGTGTGTGTGTGTGTGTGTGTGTGTGTGTGTGTGTGTGTGTGTGTGTGTGTGTGTGTGTGGGTGTGTGTGTGGGGGGGGGGGGGGGGGACGGCGGAGGAGAGAGTTTCGGTGTAGGCTGTAGTTATCGTATGGCACCGAAACTTGGTAAAAGATACTGCGTTAATGCGGAACCGATTTACGCGGAAAAAATTACCTTTAGTTTTTTGGAATGGCTCTGAGCACTATGGGACTTAACATCTATGGTCATCAGTCCCCTAGAACTCAAAATGGTTCAAATGGCTCTGAGCACTATGGGACTCAACTGCTGTGGTTATAAGTCCCCTACAACTTAGAACTACTTAAACCTAACTAACCTAAGGACAGCACACAACACCCAGCCATCACGAGGCAGAGAAAATCCCTGACCCCGCCGGGAATCGAACCCGGGAACCCGGGCGTGGGAAGCGAGAACGCTACCGCACGATTACGGGATGCGGGCAAATGAAGGGTAGCCAACAGCACCCGGTGTTCCCAGGCGCCCCTAGAACTACTTAAACGTAACTAACCTAAGCACATCACACAACATCCAGTCATCACGAGGCAGAGAAAATCCCTGACCTTGCCGGGAATCGAACCCGGGAACCCGGGCGTGGGAAGCGAGAACGCTACCGCACGACCACGAGCTGCGGACAGCTTCAGTTTTGGACACCAAGTGTAAATCTCGCGCTGTACACTTTTTGTATGACATCCACGCTGTCATTTGACAAGTCATAACGTGAGTGAACAGTATGGCTATTGAGAAGGGAGACTGTGAGCTGCTAACGAAATTGTTTTATGTGAACGGCAGCATAGAGAGAAAAAATGACATGAGTGTGTGGCACTGTTGGCCGGGAAGCCCCATCCGGGGAAGTTCGGCCGGCGAGTACAAGTCTTTATTTCGGTCGACGCCACATTGGGCGACTTGCGTGCCGGTGATGAGGATAACACAACATCCAGCTGTGTTATCCTCCCGGCCGGGAATCGAACCCGGGCCCGCTGCATGGGAGGCAAGCACGTTACCACTCAGCTGTGCAGGCGGACAGCATAGAGAGAATATCGCCGGTTGAAAACCCGAGGAGGGGTCCGATGTCATTAAACGTCTTAAGAAGATTATAATGAAATTCGAAAACACGGGTCAGCTTGGCTTGGCATCTGGAAGACGGAGTCCTTTCCCAGTGGAAGTTATTGACGAGGTTGCTGTTGTGATCGACGACGCAGCATGTGCGCCGGGGAAGTGCTGGTGCTCGGGCAATGTGACGAGGATTGTCCATCCCATGGTCAACGGTACAGAAAGTTCTTCGGTCTATTTTACACTGGTACCTTTACAAGATCTAGACTGTGCAGCAACTGAAGCCTCATGATCCGCAGCAACGTTCTGAATTTGCTCTTCGGTTTCTGGCACGGATCGACGCTGGTTACATTTGAACAGGCAATATTCTGTAGAGTGACGAGGCATATTTTACAGTATAGAGGGCAATGCGTACACAGAACTGTCGAATTTGGGGTAGTATTAAACCGCGTGTTGTGCACTAAGCTTATGTGACTGTGTGGTGTGGATTCGCAAGCACCTTCATTCTCGGTCTGTTCATCTTTGAAGAAGATACACCAAGAGGTCCTGTCACGTATACAGTGACGTCTGCACTTTATCGAGACCTTCATGAAATATTTGCTAATCGCAGCCTTCAAATGGTTCAAATGGCTCTGAGCACTATGCGACTTAACATCTGAGGTCATCAGTCCCCTAGAACTTCGAACTGCCTAAACCTAGCTAACCTAAGGACATCACACACATCCATGCCCGAGGCATGCGGCCGTAGCAGTGGCCCGGTTCCGGGTTGAAGAGCCTAGAACCGCTCGGTCACCGCAGCCGGCTCGCAGCCTTCCAGGAGAATGATCTCCAGAGGTTTTACAGATGAATGGCCTGCAAGATCACCTGATCTGAATCGATGTGACTATTGGCTATGGAGGTATCTAAAAGAACGTGTTCATCTGGGACACGTTCTGTCTCTATGTGACCTGAAGTCCAGTATCCAGGAACACGTTGCTCAGATTCTGCCGGAACTGTTGCCAGCAACTGTTGATCTTGTCGTTTTACGGATGCAGCATCCTGTCTACGTCTGTGGTGCTGATATTGAATAAATAGTGTGAGCAGCGATTAATAATAAAATTGAACGTTATATCCCACTCACTTGTTTGTAGTTGGTGAACTGTTAATCACTTACTTGGCCTTTTCTGCCCAGGTCACGCTCCTAATCCCTTACATACTGAAACATTTCTATACGCCTTTCTTGCATTCGCAGCGCCAGAGATGCACCTGGTGACCAAAATTGGAAATATTTTTTAACCAGCATAAATCAGTTCCTCATTAACACTTTAGAATATCTATCAAGTTTTGCTGTCATACGCTAATTACAGCACACTGGACCTCTGTGAGTAGCTGTAGTTTAATTATAACTGACTGGTATATTGGTGAAACCCATGTAATGGCGTCGTTAAAAACATATGATCTTCATCAGTTGCCACGCAGCGTGCCCATCTACCTACATGCCTCCGGAACTCGCAACTACGGGTGTGGAACTCGCTTGGCTGTAGATTCCAGTAGACTGGCCATGCGCCACACACGGAATGATAATGCTTCACCTTAGCCATCACCCCATCTCAAATGGAGCGAATACAGCGGCTGCAATCCGCCCAAGAACAGGCTACTGCTCCAAAGGTGAGAGTCAACACTACCATGCGACCAGACCAAGAGACCGTCTTGCGCAGGCGCGCTCAACGATAGGCAAGGCGCGTATTGGGATGTGGACGACAAAGGCGAGGGCAAGGCGGCACCAGCTTTTGTGACTGACAGGTGGAAATTGTGGCGCAGGGCTGGGCAGGGAGGGCATGAGAGTGTCCGCTTCCGCCTACGCCGCGCGCTGTCCGGGACACAGTGTACTGCGCGTGCGTCACTGCGGGGTGGTGTCTCAGAAGAACGACAACCAAGGCGAAGGTGTTGGAAATACTGACAGATGTGGGGAAGCTACGTCTCACACAGCGACTGCAAAATTGGACATTTTCTCGTCAATAAAGCACCTATGTAGTAAAGAACAACGAAAGGAAATGGAGAAACTTGGTGTTTCCAAGCTGATATAACATTCCATTGTGCAACGTCAGCAAAGGGTAAAAGAAAGAGCAACTGGACGCAAAAAAAACTGAAGACTTAAAATGTGCAAGAGACCTACGCTACCATTTCTTCGTGTCCATCTACCAAACAACTAAAAATTTGCCACCAACAATTTAACATTTCATCTACGGTAAAATATTAGAAGTGATTCCGTAAACTGAGGCATCGCTCCTGGTAATTCAGGTCTCCAACTCAGGAACTCGACCCACTTCGGGCTTTCGACGCAACAAGTGCTTCATATCCATGGTACTCGACGAAAGTCAGCGGTACGTTTTGGACACCTCTTCAGATCAGTAGACGTGCCTTCAAGTACGGCTGCTGGATCCTAAGTTCAGCTCATGAACAGTAACAATTTGCCTAATTAATTTTCCTGAGTAACATAAGTAATACTTGCTTATGTCTTTACTTTGTAAGAAATTTCGGTAAAGCTTACAGAAAGATAGCATGTTTTTCCTCATTTGCAGTTGGTTTTCGGGTTTTACATCTTTCAGGAAATATGAATTTACGCACAAGCTCTTGAACTTGGAGGAACTGACCTCAGTCTAAGCGGAAGTAATTCGTGAACTGCTTATCAGAAAATTCTGAAACGGAAATTTGTGGTAAGGACTATGGGACCAAACTGCTGAGGTCATCGGTCCCTAGGCTTACGCACTACTTAATTTAACTAACTTACTCTAAGGACAACACACCCATACCCGAGGGTGGACTCGAATCTCCGAAGGGGGTTGCGGCGCGAACCGTTACAAGACGCCCCAGACCGCACGGCTACACCGCGTGGCAGAAAACTCTGATGTCAAAGTGAATTCGCCATGAGTGTTTCTCTTATATACGCTTTTCGATTCTGATTTTTTCGTTTGAAGTGTTATGTAATAACATCAGCATGTCTATTTCATTAGAGTCCGACTCTGAACCAAGATTCATGAGTTCAGCCACGTCTTCACAAAGAAAGAAAGCAAACTGAATCTACAAGGAACGACTGCGCGACAGTGGTTGAACTGCCTTACAACACGCGCTCACAACGTGTCGCCAGGTATTCCCTTCGCTGCCCCGCCCAGCCCAGCCCAGCCTTGCCCTTCCCTGCCCTGCCCTTCCCTTCGTCGGCTGTGTCACAATGTGCGCCATCCCCCACCACTGCACTTGCTGCTGGCCGGGACGCGGCGAATTCGGCGAGCAACTAATGGAGTTGCAATGTCTCTGGCGTAGCGTTTATCGATACCAACCGGTGCACAGCTCAACTTGAGCCCACTCCTTTGCCGTATTCTGAACGTTAATTAGTTTGTTTATTTCAACATCCTCGGTGTCCAAGTGTTCTTCTTCTAGGTCTGCATTATGAGTATTCTGGGAGATCCTCGTCTTTCAAGATGACAACAGTCCTTTTCACAGCTCTGCACGTGTACGATCGTCGTTTGACGAAGACTCTCGCACCCAATCATACCTCTTCTGGATCGCTAAATAATATGATCTTAATCCAAAACAATAAAGCGGGAAATGTCTGGGACTACTTGGGACAGCGCATAAAACGTCGCAGTCATACTTCTGTATTTTGGTTGCTCTACGCGACCTGATAGTCAGTGAGTAGCTTCAGGTGTGTACAGCTTACCTGAAGAAGCTGGTGGACTCTATGCCTCGGCTATTTGCAGCCATTATCAATGCTAGCGGCAATATTGCACAGTATCTGCACGATATCTCATGGGGCGGCTAATTTTTTATCCAGTTTGCTAAGTTTGCAGCTGTTCTCCTCGAGTCACATAAATAGTTTTGAAGGGCGACTGAAAGTAGTGGACAGTACTACAATTAGAATTTTCCATGACCAAAGAAGAAAAACATTGGGAAATGTATCCGGTAATCTTACGGGTACAAGTCCAATGGATTTCATTCAATGAGTGAGTGTGTTGGTCAAGGAATTGGTAGTGCTCTTCCTATCCGCCGTCCAAGGTGATGTGCAGTAAGGTATCTTTGGGAATGCACACTGAAATATGGAGTTGTACTTGAAGGCACATTGTGTTCGACGACTTGTAGTTGTATGTGAACCATATAATCAGGCAAACTGTTGCACAAGAACTCGCATATCGCCTGTAAGCACTGCGTGTAGTCATAAACGAGTGATCGCTAATAATGCTGGTATCGACAATGACAGAGCATTCTCTGCTGGTACATAACTTCATTTACTATCTGGGCTTTAAATATACCCAAACACGCTGGTTGTGGAAGCCTATATCATATATTTTGTAAAGATCGCCTCACCCCTGCACAGTACCAAGTCTGGAAAGTTTGGTATTTTTTCTAAGCTGCAATAGGAATCGCTGACGGAATGATGTTCTCTCAGAGAAGGCTAAGTGTAACGGGACTCACAAATGTCAAAAACAGCAGCACACCTATTACATCTGATACCTCGATCTAATATTACCTAACACAGTGCAGATAGGTACGTAATTTATCCCAAGTTGTTGATGTCCACTCTGCCGGCCTGCGTGGCCGAGTGGTTCTAGGAGCTTCAGACTGGAACCGCGCGACCGCTGCGGTCGCAGGTTCGAATCCTGCCTCGGGCATGGATGTGTGTGATGTCCTTAGGTTAGTTAGGTTTAAGTAGTTCTAGGGGACTGATAACCTCAGATGTTAAATCTCCTAGTGCTCAGAGCCATTTGAACCATTTGATGTCCACTCTAGTGATCAATAATTGTACGAGGCCCCCAAACTAGATAACAAATCGAAGTATTTTTGGATCCAGTTTCGGAAAGGCTTAATGTATTGATACAGTACACTAGCCCTTCGAAACTTTTAGCGCCGCCAGCAAGATGCTACATTTGCTCACGACTCAGGGTTTTGCGACCGGATTTTCTTCTTCTTTCTTCATTATTTCCAGCTCATGTGCGTGGTTGAACTTGTTAGCTTGGTCTAACAGCTTCATTTTGTTCTTCTCTCCCCAAAATATCTTCATGAATTCGCTGTGGTGATAAATGCGTTTCTCTGTCCGCTGTTTTTCAGTTTTTTATTTTCCTCTGCGAATGTATGATTTGCAACTATGATTCAAAAGATTTTGCGTTCTCTGATGGTATCTTCTCGTGAGTCCTGCTTAACTTCTTCTAACCCAGTAGCTTTTAGCTTTTTGAAATTTAAGATATTCAGTAGTTTTTTTGTTAATCTAGTGTGGCACATTCCGTTCTACGGGTTTTGGGATACTAACATTTTATTACATCTTCCGTTTACCAGCAAAAGCCAGCCCGCGGCTACGAACATTTTTCAACTTCGTTTTTGTGTCATCAGTCATCTGACTGGTTTGAGGGGCCCGCCATTACTTCCTCTCATGTACCAACCTCTTCATCGCATAATAATATTTACACCCAATGTAGTAATTATTATATATTGATACCGTCCCCTCTTCTTCTCAGTATTTCACACACATTTATATCCACGACGATTCTGCTGAGAACTTCTCATTTCTCGTCGTATCGCTACAAATTCTTCTTTCTTTCTTTACTACTACTACTACTACTACTACTTACTGTTACAGTTACTACCACTGTTACTACCTTCACCCCTACCGCGACTAGATTTGATCCACATTTAACTGCACAGCAGGTTCTTTAGGACAGGTTGGAGATATGCAGTGACTGTACTCAATTCATTTAAATTTATAATACCGATGATACTTTCAATTAGCCGGCCGCCGTGACCGAGCCGTTCTAGCCGCTTCAGTCCGGAACCGTGCGGCTGCTACGGTCGCAGGTTCGAATCCTGCCTCGGGCATGGACGTGTGTGATGTCCTTAGGTTAGTTAGGTTTAGGTAGTCCTAAATCTAGGGGACTGATGACCTGAGAAGTTAAGTCCCATAGTGTTCAGAGCCATTTGAACCATACTTTCAATTCGTAACTGTGATAACGTCCATAGCTCCTTTCCATCGATTAGAACTTCCAAAGTTTTAACAACTCAAATTCAAAAGATGTGAAATATTTCTGTAATCAAAGCTTAAATTCGAGTTTCAATTAGTTCACTCTGTGGCTCTCTCACATCACACTTTTCATGATTACTCCTTTAGAACACACACTTTAATTACGGAATTGATAAACGTAGATGTCACAAAATCCTTGCCTCTCTGTACTTTTCCGATTCATTACACGACTAATTTCAACGTGCACTTCGTTAGATGACATATGCGTCAGCGCCTCTGTCAGATATTTCATACAACTAAATAGTGGTGGCTCTGAGCACTATGGGACTTAACTTCTAAGGTCATCAGTCCCCTAGATCTTAGAACTACTTAAACCTAACTAACCTAAGGACATCACACACATCCATGCCCGAGGCAGAATTCGAACCTGCAACCGTAGCGGTCGCGCGGTTCCGACTGTAGCTCCTAGAACTAAATAGTGACAGAACTATTTGTATATTACAGACTCGTCATAACATGATGTGTCTGAGATATTTATGCACAGCCCCTGAGGCGGTTTCGGCCTCTTAGAAATAACTGCAGACATATCCGACGAAGAATGTTTGGATTTCTTTCCTTTGTGGTATCGTCCACTGGTAAATGCTCATAGAAACATATAAACATGACTTTTAACTCAAATAATCTTAAAGGTATTCCATACTGTCCTTTGTTGTCATAAATAATGGTCGCAGTGGAACACTCTCTCTGCAATCTGACAGCCTTTATACATATCGATGTTCTTTATTAAGACATACCATGGCGTGTTCCTTTAGGTTTGTCTGGAAACGGAGAAGTAGAAATAATAGTACAGTTTTATAGATAAATTTCAATAACGATATTTCTCTCTAAATATTACATGCTGAAATGTATCTTTGAAACAGTACAATCTTATGAAAGTTCAAACCCACAGGCGACGGTTTTAGGAACAAATTTAAGAAACACACTTCCTAGCAACAGTCACAAATACTTTAGAATTAAACTAAGTATGCAGCAAATGTAATTAAATCAAAATCACTCAAAAATATTTTCTATTTCTCTAATAATGTAGTTTATGTCATTATTTTCTTTTAGCATTGACAGTAGTATCTCTGGTGAAGAACTCTGGTCGCGACAAAGATTGACAGCTTTGAACTTTATACTTAAATGTTATTAGGCTATTTTACATCTCCACCTACAAACTCAGTCTTACGAAATTTTGTTCCATCCAAATTCATTGTCATAAGTTATTGAATACTTGGGCAGATATATGCCTCTCAATTAGTCGTGGGCTGAGTTTTGGTGTAGGCTAGGGAACGTCGCTCCAACTGTGGCAAGCCAAATGGAGACCAAATAAGAGACACACATTCAACCTGGTATTCATCTCCTGATGATGAGAATGGTATAAATCTTAGAGAGCTGTGTCGATTCAAGTGTGACTCAGCTTAAGCAGCCAGATAATTTTATGCAATGAGTCCTCCCAGAAACAGTGTACGAAGTTACCATCGACTTTGCTATTGTTTAGTTTCCTTTGCTTGTATCTCTTAAACAAGGATGAATTATAGATTCACAACGTAAGCGGAGGTATACTATCAGTGGCTCAATTAAGAAGTATGATAATTTTTTTAACATTTATGTATTTGATTGCGATGAATAATTAAAGCTGCAATAGGCCGTAATTTCGTTGCTGTGTTCAGAAATTGTTTTCGCAATAAGAAAAAGAACACGCAGTGCGCCAATTTTCCCTTTGGGCGCCCGTGCTGCGGCCGTGACTTCGCGCCAGCTGCTTATCAACAAATTAGCCGACTGACAGCACACCAAGCAAAAGCGTCGTTGAGCTCACTGCGGATAAGCTAGTCAAACAATTCTCGCCATAGAGGTAATGAAAATAGATTGACCAATACGTCGTTTAAGCACGTCTTGCGCCGACGTATGACCACAGGTACACTGCAAGGACAAACGAAGTGCATTCAAGTTCTAAGGCCTCCGATTTTTTTTTCTAATTAACTACTCACCCGAAATCGATGAAACTGGCGTTACTTCTCGACGTAATCGCCCTGCAGACGTACGCATTTTTCACAACGCTGACGCCATGATTCCATGGCAGCGGCGAAGGCTTCTTTAGGAGTCTGTTTTGACCACTGGAAAATCGCTGAGGCAATAGCAGCACGGCTGGTGAATGTGCGGCCACGGAGAGTGTCTTTCATTGTTGGAAAAAGCCAAAAGTCACTAGGAGACAGGTCAGGTGAGTAGGGAGCATGAGGAATCACTTCAAAGTTGTTATCACGAAGAAACTGTTGTGTAACGTTAGCTCGATGTGCGGGTGCGTTGTCTTGGTGAAACAGCACACGCGCAGCCCTTCCCGGACGTGTTTGCTGCAGTGCAGGAAGGAATTGGTTCTTCAAAACATTTTCGTAGGATGCACCTGTTACCATAGTGCCCTTTGGAACGCAGTGGGTAAGGATTACGCCCTCGCTATCCCAGAACATGGACACCATCATTTTTTCAGCACTGGCGGTTACCCTCACTGTGAATGAAATACAATACTGCTTCTTTCAGCAGTATGGGGTAATACCTACACGTCTAAGGTATCCATTGTGTCTCACTGATGAACGAACTGTCAGTAAAAATTTGTGGCCGCCATGTTCGCCAGATATAATAACATGTAATTTTTTCCCGTGGGGAAACTTTAAGGGCAAGGTCTAGGAAACAAATCCACACACAATACAGAAACTAAAATACAACATCAGCCGTGAAGTTTCCGCCATCGATATCTGAACTTTAAGCCGGGTGTACCTGAATGTACTTAGATGTGCACAGCTATGTATTGATGTTGCAGGGGTTCACTTTCAACATCTTCTATAAATGTAGTTTTCACTGTAAATAAATGGTATGTCCATTTCAGCACTTCGTTTCTGTAATTTCACTGCATTACCTTTATATTAAACTGCTCCACGCTGTATCTAGAAGTATTACTTGAAGGTCTTTGACTTACAAAAACCACTGTATTCAAACAGCTAAGAAAGTAGCAACGTCGAATAATATTTTTAAGAAACTTATTTAGTGTTATTTGGAAGCAAATCCTACTGTTCTCTTAACAACTAGTAAAGGCTCTGTGGTTTTTCCATTGCTGAGTACGCCTACCCAGTCAGGAATCGCTCTGTCTATATGCGAATTAAACGTAGTTTAACAACTGGCTGTATGAAGGCTACACTTCTGCACAAACTGTATAGAGCATCGGATTATTTGCACCATGTATTCGACGATCAGCAATAGAATACAGCACATAGCTCAAACAGCTCTTCAATGAGAAGTATGTAATGTGTCCTGGAAAAAGGAAGTTTCCAGTTAGATTAAAATCCATTCACAAACAATGTGGATATAGAATCTTATGAATGATGCCTCAACATAGAAATCGTGCCGATTGGTACCTATCTGAAATGGCAAACTTGGAGGACCCTCAACAGATTACGAACGGGTGTTGTACCACTACAGACAAACCTATCAAGCTGTGAGTTATAAGGTGATACAATTTTCGCAATATTAGTGAGGTACAGGCTATGGTGCACATATAAGCCATCAAAAGTGCATCCTCGAAGACCTGTGTCTGGGAAGCAAACAGTTATTGACATCTCCCATGGGTCGAAAATTGCAGAGGAGATGACAAGGATCATATAACATGGGGGGAAAATTCTTGTCTTGTGTGTGTGTGTGTGTGTGTGTGTGTGTGTGTGTGTGTGTGTGTGTGTAACGAAGTTCATAGTAGTTAACAGTTTTCGTAATTATATAATTTTGATCAGATGTTTACCGAATTCTCAAAATTCATATAATCTACGTGTAGTATAAGAACTATTGCGGCGAAAAATAAAATGAGTTGTAATTCAGTCGAAGAGCTTATTTGCGACAGGGCTGAGCACTGATAAGTAGTAGCATAACATGAATTTATTCCGCTTCTTGTCTGTCATTCAGTTAGTAATTTTCTAAACGCGTACGGCGTAACATTTGACTGTGGAGTCCTTCGTACAATCCGAGACAAATTAGTATTACAGCGTGGACAAGGATTAAACTGCAGAAAGCGGTATGATTCACGCTGAAGAAGATTAACTCAAGCAAGGTCACTAGCGACATTTACTAATCTCTGACACCGTTTGATAAGATAATTGCCAGGTTCGATATGACGAGATGCATTGATGAATTCAATTGTGAAACGATTGTAAAATCAAGTAAAATTTTAGAAGCAAGACACTTTGTTACCTTTAGTTATACATTGCTTACAGCAAACACCGGCTGTTAGTTGGATGAGGAATAGTTTAGCAGTGTGTTCGTGTTGAACCCATAGAACTACGACGGTTTACTGTCAAGATTATTGAAAGAAGACACATTAACTCAGCAGAACTAACTTTGGAAATGGTGAATAGAACAGAAGATGTAAGCAAGCAAACAATTGTGTTAGTCTTAACGTGACGTAATTGTCAAAAGTATATGTATTTCTGCCGTACCTCAAGGGAGAGTTATACCAACAAATTTTAAGTTATGGAACCACAACTTCCTTCTTCATGAAGATTAGTAGAGGAAAACTATGATTAAAAATAAGAGTCGGGTTATTTATACACTACTGGCCATTAAAATTACTGCACCACGAAGATGACGTGCTACAGACGCGAAATTTAACCGACAGGAAGAAGATGCTGTGATATGCGAATGATTAGCTTTTCAGAGCATCCACACAAGGTTGGCGCAGGTGGCGACACCTACAACGTGCTGACATGAGGAAAGTTTCCAACCGAATTCTCATACACAAACAGGAGTTGACCGGCGTTGCCTGGTGAAACGTTGTTGTCAAACCTCGTGTAAGGAGGAGAAATGCGTACCATCACGTTTCCGACAAGCGAAAAAATATCATTCGCACAACGCGTGTGTGTGTATGTTGAGTGATCGTGACAGACGGTCAATGAAGAGAATTGTGATGACAAATAACGGTACGACAGCTGCAAAAGCCAATACAGAACTGTGTGGCACTCACGGATCCTATCTGTATCAAAACAACACGAAGGGAGCTCCATAAGCAGTGAATTGTATTGCGAGCTCGAATTTCAAAACCACTCACAAGTGATGCAGATGAGTGTAAGCGGAATATGTGACGCCCAAGTCATAAAACCTTGTCTATGAAGCAATAGAAGAGTGTCATTTGATCAGATGAGTTTCATTTCACACTTTCCAACTTCTGGAAGGGTCCACGTCCCAGGAGTTAAACATGGGAGGGGGGAGATGGCGTTTCGGTAATGATTTCGACACTCACATTGTGGTATTCCATGGGCCCCATGCTTACTATGTAAGGTCGCATCACTGCCAAGGATTATGTTACCATTTTTGATGATTAGGTCCATCTCATGGTACGATGTCTGTTCACCAATAGTGATGCTGTGTTCCAAGACGGTAAGACCTTGTTCACACGGCTCGCATCGTCGAGGAGTGGGTTAGTGAGGAGGAATTTTCGCATCTCACTTGGTCACCACAGTCACCATATCTCAATGCTACTGAGCCTTTGCGGTATCCTTTGGAGAGAACGCGCTATCGCTATCCACTTCCACCATCTTTACCTGAACTTGCCACTATTTTTCAGGACGAATGGTGCAAGGTTCCCTTGAAAACCGTGCAGGGCCTGTATTTATCCTCCGAGACGGCTGGAAGCTGTTTCGAATGACATCCGTGTTCCTACACTTATTTAGCATGATAATGTGCTATGTTTTAGTGTTTACATATATTTGCACAACCCCTGCAGAAAGACGATTCACTGCTGTGGAAACTATATCCAGAGCGAGCTGGCGCTTGTTTGTTGAATTACGTTGCTTTCTTAAAATTAAGGGAGAGGCAAAATCGAGAGGGTATTCCCTGAAAAAGTGTGTTGAAGGCACACAGTTAAGGATAACGCGTAATGGCAAGTTGTTTGCTGCACAGTAGTACAAGAACTTTATAATTAGGAAAATATTGAAACAGTAAAAAAACTATGTATCGGAATCTACATCTACATCTACATCTATACTCCGCGAGCCACCTTACGGTGTGTGGCGGAGGGTACTTATTGTACCACTATCTGATCCCCCCTTCCCTGTTCCATTCACGAATTGTGCGTGGAAAGAACGACTGCTTGTAAGTCTCCGTATTTGCTCTAATTTCTCGGATCTTTTCGTTGTGATCATTACGCGAGATATATGTGGGCGGTAGTAATATGTTGCCCATCTCTTCCCGGAATGTGCTCTCTCGTAATTTCGATAATAAACCTCTCCGTATTGCGTAACGCCTTTCTTGAAGTGTCCGCCACTGGAGCTTGTTCAGCATCTCCGTAACGCTCTCGCGCTGACTAAATGTCCCCATGACGAATCGCGCTGCTTTTCGCTGGATCATGTCTATCTCTTCTATTAATCCAACCTGGTAAGGGTCCCATACTGATGAGCAATACTCAAGAATCGGACGAACAAGCGTTTTGTAAGCTACTTCTTTCGTCGATGAGTCACATTTTCTTAGAATTCTTCCTATGAATCTCAACCTGGCGCCTGCTTTGATAATCTCTTCCACAAAAACAAAGCAGTTGATAGGGGACAGCTGCCAAAGCTGTGGTTAGTGACAGAGCATATTCTATGTAAACTCATTCGGGATGTGCATTTGTATTCGAGACCATTCCTGAGAAAACGCTGTTTGGTGTTGCGGAATGTTCGTTTCACAGCGACTGGCGCAGTGCGCTTGGTGTCCCCAACGCGATGCAGACAGGCTGCGTGGGATAAGGAACATTATCAGTAACGAGAAAGGTTTCCACATAGCGCCTTAATTTGGAAGGGGCATTATCGTTATCGAAGAAGTTGTCTAGAGGAAGTGCGTCTCTGAGAAGTCAGACACTTGGCTGCAGCATCCATCTCTGAACTTCTGGGCGTTAACGATATTTTGCTGACTACCAACGAAAATGCTCATATAACACGCGTCACCACTTTTGATACTGTCACCAACTGGTCTCCTTCCAGTATCTATCTATGATTTGGTTGATTATCAGTTTTTCTTCGATAAAAACACACTCAGAATCATTTTGCCTGCTGGAGCGCGTTTAGTATTTCAGGGACACGCCCATCCATCCATCCAGCCATTCACTATCCAGTCTCGATATTGCTGACACCCCGCTAGCCGAAAACCAGCTGTTTCCCTCCGATGCACAGTTTATAGCGAAACAACTCGCAAAACAGCTGTAGCCTGCAGACTTGTGTGCATATCATCTAGCAGTTAAGGTGTGGAGTCGTTATACATGGTCTATCTTGTAGTGGTATATGGCAAATATTTCCTGTGTCTTTGAGTCGTCAGTAAGTTATACGTATGACTCCTTGTGGTACATTCAGATAGTTAAGACTGTGGTATGTATCCGACCAACTTCACTGTGTCAGGACATCTTCCCCCGGCCAAAGAGTCCAAATGGCGTTTCTCTGGCACTAATTTCTAATCTTGCGATGAGGCTACACTCTGTTCACAATGAAAGTGCAGACACATCTGAGATTTTTTTCCAAAGCACTGCTATTAGTTATTTTTCTGAATCCGCGCCTTTTCGAAGCAAGCATTACTCTTTCCCTGCACAGAAAGCACAGTTGCACGTTTGCTCATATTTTCTCTTCCCATTTACCTCTTTCTGCGATTGTGGAAAATTTTGGAAGGCTAAGGTAATAGACTGCAAAAAAAGGTGACTAGTATCATACGGAAGACGTACAGACATTAAAAAAAAGTTTGTGAGGATGCGGACTGAAAGAGAAAACCTGAGAGGGATAGTAAAGGCGGTGCTGTCATCAATTAAAACCGCATCGTGAAGGACGAAACAGTATCTCACCTTAATTGGTGTAGCCACATGGCTTGTGGCTGTCCGTGTTAGAGTAAGGAAGAAAGCTCTTGTAACTGTGCTTCGTTATGTGTAGGAAACATAAATAAATAGACGGCTACTAAAACTCCTAGCAGTTCGTAAGGCAAGTGCGCCTGGCGCTTAGGCAACTCCCTATTCGTTGTGTTTTAACGGATGCCTACAGCTCGGGCTTAGAGACCTTTGCTTTTGCAATTTCAAATTATCACGCTGTTTACATACAAATCATTTTTTGTTCTCTTCTATTACTTACCACGGTTTAGAGAAGTTGCTCGATCGAAGTATACAACGGTGGATAATGCGATATTACCACACTAGCAGGAAACTGAAACGACCGCAAATGAAGCAGGGGTTGAAAATAAGATGATTTAAAGGTTATGCAATCTGTGGTTCACAGATTGGTTTATTTCATGCTCATTTGTTTTACTGGTAGCTTCCCCCCTCGTATCCTAATTCGGACGGTCGCTGTAGATACTGGTACACGTCAGGAGTGCTTAATCTATCTTCCGCGAACAATATTCTCGTAACACTGTATCACCGAGTACAGCATTGAAAAAGATGCAGTGCTGGTTGTTAATCGGTTGTGTCAAATATATCTCATTTTGGTAGTTCGGAGAATGCTGAAAAATTGTGACTCATTTTGTTGGGAATAACGTTTACTCATTTAAAGCACACAGGCCCAGCTAGTTAACGAACGCTCTCATTCATTTCCTCTATTGCAAATTAATTTTTATATCAGTACTCTCATCCGCTCCTATATGTTCATGAAACAGCCTCCTTTACTGAATTATTTAAGGAAGGGTACTGTTAACAATCAGGTGGACTTTTAAATCCCTCCCCGGCCACCCCCATTTACGAAGTAAAAACCTTTTTTTGTCAGCCTGCTTGTCAGAAAACTGGGTGCTCAAATTATAAATATACTAAGCGCGTAGGCTTCCACGGGCATTATCGATTTAAATGAAATCCTATTGGCCGATAGTATGCGTCAAAAGCCGAAGTTTCGGTCATTTTTGCGCGATACTCTTCAGGACGAATGAATTGCTGAATTCTAAGGATGCAATTCGCTGCTACATTGTCACATTCTGGGCAATCCGAAGACATGTCGAATTCCGCTTGTGATACTCCATTAGGTGAATTGGCAGCTTTTAACCCATGCTAGTGTTTTCCTGCAGCAAGACGTCGGTGCCTTGTCTTGCGGATCTTGTTTACGTTGTTGAAGCCGAGTCACATGGAGCTGCTGGTTGGTGAACAGACGGGATCTACTGGACATCGTCGCTCTTCATACTGTTGGGGAATTTAATTATCGTAGTATCTTCCCTTATTTTCCGCTGATACATCGATAAAATGTTAGACCGGCGGTGTTTCAAGGGGTGCTCGACTATTCCTGATTTGTTGTAGCCCTATATATTTGTTTTCATGTAATGGAGATTTAGTGGGCAGTACAGCCACGCAAGAATTGGTTGCGGTTTTGTCTCGTTTCTTAAGGGGCTTTCTGCGTCCATTATCACTCTGTTTGTGATTTCTAAGTCGACAGTGGCATCAGACAATGAACTGCAAATAGAACACTGGAATCGGATTGTGGGGACGCAAGAGAAGAAGTTATAAGCTATACTCTCTCGTTGCAAGCTGACTGGTAAATGAGAAAGATAGTGTCTGCAGTTTTTCAATGTTATCATTAGTAATTAAAAGTGGAGTAGGTAAAGATATATTGTCAAGTATGTTTTGTTTGCAGCAATGAATTATATTCCTGTATTTCTCTGCAACTGCTATTACAGAACGTATTTTGTGTACATTTGAACGATGCTGTGTCGTGTCATAGTCAAATTCTTCAAACCGTTTAAATTGTTGCACGAGACGAATTATAGTCGGTCGGGGTGGCCGAGCGGTTCTAGGCGCTACAGTCTGGAACCGCGCGACCGCTACGGTTGCAGGTTCGAATCCTGCCTCGGGCATGGATGTGTGTGATGCCCTTAGGTTACTTAGGTTTAAGTAGTTCTAAGTTCTAGGGGACTGATGACCTCAGAAGTTAAGTCCCATATTGCTCAGAGCCATTTTGAACGAATTATAATACACAAATGACAATTGAAATATTTGCAAGCAACGCTGTTAGCGTAATTGACACTTAAACGAAAGGAAACCACTGCAAAAACAGTTATTGTGGAACACATTAGAAGAATCACACTTCCTGACACTTCTCCTCTTCATAGCGCTGCTTTGTTCACATGCGGCCACCATTTGTGACCTATATTATATGTATACATATAATTATACTGTTTCATATTATTTACGGACTACATATAATTTCCTGCTGTTCGTAATGTTATTAAATACGAGTCTGAGAACAGTAGAAACTTACATACCTCAGCAAGACGTGACATTGTCAAATTGGAGCGCGCTATCTGTTTTGGAAAATATTTTTAATCACAATAGTCCTCATCGCATTTGCTGTATTTTTGACAGTTTACCTGTTCCAGCTCTTAACTATCATCATGAGAGTCAGTATCTGGTTACGTAAGTAGCACGTCAAATACTCTGTAGCGCCCTTCATGATCATTTAAAATCAGCTCATTTGGGCGCTAGTTGGCAATTCGACGAGGTACTCATACTTTCGTAACAAGATGTGATTAAAGGATTGGACCCGCAGTCTAAGGGTAACGTCTTTCACTAGGAATCGAAATTTCTGGATTCAGCATTCGAACTCAACACACCTTAAATTTTGAAAAAGGATCATCACCAATGGCGGCCAACGAATTCCGGCAATAACCACTTTCGTTCTCCCCACTGCCTCGTCAAAGAAGACAGAGGAATGGACAATGATTCAGGGCATTGGAAACTGCACCTAAAATGCGGTTGAATCAGCAGTGATCAACGGCATGCAGAGACAATGGAAGCCACTGCATTAAAGAGGCATTAAACGTGTCATTAGTAATAGATTCCGCATTAGTCTCCATTTTGATCCCCGGGATGGGACGGCCAAGGAGGAGATGACCATCAGAGGAAGATAGAGTAACCAGCGATAGCTGGGACTTTGAAAGTCAGAAGGTTGAACGTCGCAGGGAAGTCAGAAAATCTGAAAAGGTAAATCTAAATATAGCGGGTATCGTGAAGGAAAATGAAAGAAGACGAGGATTTCTGGTCAGAGAACACAGGGTAATATTACTAGCAGCACACAATGATTTGACGGAGTGGGATTTATTATCAAAAAGATGGTAGATCAGAGAATGAGTTGTTACTTACAGCTAAGTGGAAGGATTGTTCTCATCAGAATCGACAGCAAATCAACTCCGACAACAGTATGTATACAGTGTATTCATTTTAATTGAAGACACTGAAATATCTCGAAAACCTGAAATATCTCGAAAACTACACATAGGATCAAAAAAAGTAATAATTCTAAATTTTTTGTCTCGGACGGTGACAGCCAACGATACCATACTTGACCCGCCACCGCATCTTGTGCGTAGGTGGTGGTGGTGGTGGTGGTGGTGGTGGTGGTAGGGGAGGGGATTTTGAAATCTTCAATGGGAACCCCCGATTTTTTTATTGCAGATTACGATTCTACGACAAAATCTACATACGTTTTGTCTGACGCGTTTTCTTCGTTTC
This sequence comes from Schistocerca americana, assembly GCF_021461395.2. Taxonomy (NCBI): domain Eukaryota; kingdom Metazoa; phylum Arthropoda; class Insecta; order Orthoptera; family Acrididae; genus Schistocerca; species Schistocerca americana. The sequence continues at coordinate 607,908,053 of NC_060121.1, forward strand.
GCCGCAAATGGTGGCGTAATAGAAGGAATAGGAATGGGTATACAGTCGTAATTCACGAACTGCCACTCATTGCCCCTTGGGTAATCAATGGCACGTGGGACCCTACATCAATGCTGCGACGGTAGGACAGGCCATTATTTCACAACTTCTAATTGTATCCCTCCGATATATCGAACAGGGGGAATACTCGACGCAGCCGGCTGGAGTGGCCGTGCGGTTCTAGGCGCTACAGTCTTAGCCGCGTGACCGCTACGGTCACAGGTTCGAATCCTGCTTCAGGCATGGATGTGTGCGATGTCCTTAGGTTAGTTGGGTTTAAGTAGTTCTAAGTTCTAGAGGACTGATGACCACAGATGTTAAGTCCCATAATGCTCAGAGCCAATGCTCGACGCGCCACTGTAGCCGTGTGGTGAACTACGACGTATCATAAAAAGCAGTACAATGCGACTGGAGCTCACGTATCGTGCAGACGTAGAACAGGAAGCGGCTCTAAACTTTACAATACGTGCGCAGTGTTTATTGCCTGCACGCCTACCTATCATTTGGATAACAGACACGCAAGTGCACGATGAATGTTACAACCACAGAGGAAAATATTGAAATTATCCACATTTATGGACAGTGTAGGAGAAGTGTTGAGGCTGATGTTCCCTTGTATGCCGAGCGTTTTCCAGAGAAAGCTCGCTCTTGTTCGTTCTTTTACGAGGTTGTGAATGCCTTTATGTCTGATAGCAGCATACAGACCAGCAAAAGGAAACGAAACAAACGTGCTGCAGAAGAAGCTAAGGAAATAGTTGTACTGGCGGCAGTGCACCACAACCCACGGATAAGCTGCCGACAGCGACACCGCGATTCCGGTATGCCCGTAGGTGGTATTGTCACAATACTACATCACGGTCACTGCACCATGAACTTCATGGCACCTATTTTCAAAACCGGTTAGTATTCTGTGAATGGGCAAGTCAACAAATTCAAACCACCCCCACTTTCTTTGCCGAGGTATTATTTACCGATGAGTCTACATACACAAACCATGGTAGCGTAAGGTGGCGTATCACGCATTACTGAAGTGTAGACAATCCCCACTAGTTACGGCAAGTCGACATCAAAGACCTTTGTCGGTTAACGTATGGTGTTCATCATGGGGAACAAACTCATTTTATCGACAGCATTTTGAATGGACGCAAATATTGAACAGGAACTACCGGTACTACTGAAGGATGTTGCAGTGGACGTTCAGCAATGTATGTGCTTTCAGCATGACGGTTGAGCAGCGCATTGCGCAATGGAAGCACGGGAGTTAATTAGATCGTGTTTACACTGGTCGGTGGATCGGCAGAGGTGGCCCTATTAATTGGCCCACTAGATCGCCGGATTTCTTTTAATGGGAATATTTAGAATATAAGGCGTATAGGCAAGTGCCAACAGGCCGTGAAGACACGGATGCCTGTCCTGACATTCACGCAAACGTACTTTTGTCGTGTGTACGAGCGTTTGAAAAGCGGATCACTAAGTGTATTGAAGCTGGCAGTACTATGTATGAACACTTACTATAACTGGAAAAGTAGAGTAGCCTTCGCGGCCACAGTGACGCGACGAATAGGAACGAAACGTTGCAAATGAGGTTTCCAATTAGAAATTGTGATATGTTTACCTGTCCTACGCTGGCAGCATGGACGTGGGGTTGGATCTTCAAGGACCATTGAGTAGTATGCCGTAAATTGCGATTGTGTACCCGTCTTTAGTCGTCCGATTACAGAGCCAGCTTCAGACAAAATGTGTGTAGATTTTGTAGGAGAATCGAAATCAGTAACAAGAAAATGGGGTTGAAACTACCTTGCAGATTAAAACTGTGTGCCGGACCGAGACTGTAACTTGGGACCTGCCAGGATGTTTCATATCAGCGCACACTCCGCTACAGAGTGAAAATTTCATTCTGGAAACATCCTCCAGGCTGTGGCTAAGCCATGTCTCCGCAATATCCTTTCTTCCAGGAGTGCTAGTTCTGCAACGTATGCAGGAGAACTTCTGCGAAATTTGGAAGGTAGGAGACTAGGTACTGGCAGAAGTAAAGCTGTGAGGACGAGCCGTGAGTCATGCTTGGGTAGCTCAGTTGGTAGAGGACTTGCCCGCGAGAGGCAAGGTCCCGAGTTCGAGCCTCGGTCCGGCACATAGTTTTATTATGACAGGAAGTTTCATATCAGCGCACACTACTCTACAGAGTGAACATTTCATTCTAGAAACTGGGGTTCTTTGAAAATTTCAAAGTTCTCCTCCCCCCTCCCCCTCCATCCACGCAGAGGGTGGGGTGGCGGATTGATTGCAGTGTCGTTGGATGTCACGCTCCGAGACAAACAAATTAGAATTATAACTTTTTTTATCCTATGTGTAATTTTCGAGATATTTCAATTTCTTCAATTAAATCGAATATGGCAGTATGATAGGACACGTGTAACACACCAGGTAATAATTTCCATCTTACAAGAGGGAGCTGCAGAGGAAGACAAAGATTTGAACACATCCAGCAAATAATTAAGGAGGTAGGTTTCAATTGCCACTCGGAGAAGAAAAGGAGAGGAATTTGTGACGGGCCGCATCAACCAGTGAGAAGACTTATGACTCAGATAAAAAAATTTGAAACCGGCGAACTGTCCGAAGTCCAACAAATGCAATCAATACAGTTGTGAATAAAAAAGTATTTTGCGTACCTAGATCAGATTAGATTAGTTTTTCGTTCCGAAGATCCGTGCTGAGGAGATCCTCGTGGATGTGGAACATGTCATTTTTTTTTCTTTAAGCTGAAATAACAATACTAATAGTATGAATATGTACAATACATCAATTGTTTCTGTTAAAAAATTCTTCAATGGAGTAGAAGGAGTTCGCCACGAGTAAGTCTTCCAGGCTCCTTTTAAACTGATCTTTATTTGTAACTAAATTTTTTATGTTTGCTGGCAAATTATTGAAGATGAGTGTTCCTGAGTAGTGGACCCCTTTTTGAACTAAAGTGCTCTTATGTCCTTGTGCAGATCACTCTTGTTCCTGGTACTGTATGTATGAACCGAGCTGTATGTTGGAAAAAGAGATATATTATGTCGGACAAATTTCATTAAGGAGTAAATATACTGAGAGGCAGTAATTAGTATACCCAGTTCTTTGAAGAGGTTTCTACAGGACGTCCGTGAATTTACTCCACAAATAATACGTATTACACGCTTTTGGCCTCTGAAAACTTTTTTTTTTACTTGAAGAGGTACCCGAAAATATTATACCATATGACACTATGGAATGAAAGTAGGCAAAGCATGCAAGCTTTTTCGTTTTTATGTCGCCTATGTCTGCTAACACTCGAATTGCAAATACAGATTTGATAAGGCGTTTCTGCAGTTCTGTGGTGTGCTCCTCCCAACTGAATTTATTATCAAGTTGTAATCCCAGGAATTTAATTCTGTCAACCTCTTCTACCTGCTCTTCTTCATACTTTTGCATATGCTGGGTGGAAACCTCTTACAGGTTCTGAATTGCATAAAGTGAGTCTTTTCGAAGTTTAATATCCATGAAAATATCATTAGCAGATCTTTCTAGAACTACACTCGACATACTATTTATTGCAATACTTGTGTCATCTGCAAATAAAACGAACTCTGCATCTGGCAGTGTAACTGATGAGAGAACATTAATGTACACAAGAAAAAGCAATGGCCCCAAGATGGATCCTTGTGGGACTCCAAATGTAATTTCTTCCCATTCTGATGATGACTGATGACTTAATTCACTAGTCCCTTGCACTGACACCCTTTGTTTCCTGTTAGTGAGATACGACTTGAACCATTTTGCAGCACTGCCTGTGACACCATAGAATTCTAATTTATTTAAAAGGATGTTGTGGTTCACACAATCAAATGCCTTTGACAGATCACAGAAAATGCCTGCTGCTTGAAATTTGTTATTTAATGAATTAAGTACATTTTCACTGTAAGTGAAGCCTTCAGAAATCCACAGTGTTCTTGATAATATGTTATTTGTGGTCAGATGGTTGAGAAGCTGCCTGTACATTACTTTTTCTAAAATTTTTGAGAATGCTGCCAAAAGTGAAATGTGTCTGTAGTTTCATGGTATCTCTTTATCCCCTTTCTTGAATAGAAGGCTTAACATCTCCATATTTTAGTCAGTCAGGAAATGTCCCAGTTATAATTGAATGGTTACACAAGTAACTTGGAATTATACTAAGCTCACAAGAACATGCCTTGATTAACTTTGTTGCTATTTCATCGTAAACACTAGAATACTTTGTTTTTAAAGATTTTATTATGGAAGTTATTTCTTTTGGTGAAGTGAGTGACATATTCATGTACCTGAAGCTATTTGTAAAGGCTAATTTCAGATATTCAAGGGCATTACTTACTGATCCTGACAATCCCTTTCTATCAGTAACGGATATAAAGTACTTGTTAAATAGATTTGCCACTGACTCACTGGTTGCTGCGTGCACCGTGCACCGCTCTTTGAAAGACCGCCCATCAGCGCATACAGAGGGGCTTTTTGCCGCGCGAGGCAATAAAGAGAGGAGCCAAAGTGGTGCGGCCAGTTGGCCAGACCCAGGAAGCGGCTCTAAAATATGGAGGGGGAAAAAAGAGAAGGTCGCGCGCAGCCAGGGCATTCAAATGAATAACGGTAGTGTTCCCTGGCAGCGCTGCATTCTGGGCGAGGGCTCTCCTGGACCGTTAACGCAGATCCGTGTCGGCTGGGAAGATTGTGAGCGACACGTCATCGAAACGCAGATCGCGCTGTCATCTCGTTAAACAGACGGAAGTTTACGCTAGACGGACCACCAATGTCACGTCACGTAGCATTACTTGGGGAAATGTGAGGTTGTAACACACCTACCTACTTATAAAAACTCGAAATTTGGCTCTATGAAATTAAGAACAAACAAACATTACGTTCATTATGGGTTACTGCGTGTTCCTGACGAAGCTCATATGGTGAATTCTGTAAGGGAGTTTAGAGTAAAAGTACGCAATCAAGCAAAAATGTGGATTTTACTTAATACTTTATTGTAATCTATGTATAAATCAATCTGTCCTGTAAGCTTCTACATATTAATTTGTAAAATTCTACATATTAATTATAAAATAAATACATTTTTGTTCTGGTAACAGACGCAACAAGCGTTAACTGCTTTCGGTTACTCACAGAGGCAGAGGAGAGTATACATTGAGTAGGACAGTATTCAGCATTTGGAATTCTTCAGCAATGGTCATGGAGATGAGGTCCTACACAGTCATAATCCGTACAGTCTTTACTCCTTCGTTCTTTACGTTTATCGTACTGTATCCAGACGCCAACAAAATCATACCGGCACAGTTGGCAAATACATTTTTCGCGAATTTGTTGCCCTAGGCACTATTTTCAATTTTATTTTTGCAGTAAGTTTTTTTTCTTTTCTACAATATTCTGTTTTCTTCTCATTTCTTTTCATTTCCTCCTCCTCTTCCTCTTCCTCCTGCTTCTCCTCCACCACTCCCTCTTCTCATCCTAAAGACGGTATCACACTTTCTTTGATCAAAAATTCGACATATTTCTTTGACAAAGATCTTTGAGTGACGCAAAAGGGGGTTTTACACAGTCATCAAATACTTCGTCATAGTTCCTTTATTGCGCATGCGCCAACGTCACGTGTCCACACGGACTTGAAGTAATGTTTATAAAACACTACACCAACCGGCAAACAGCTGTCGCGATTCTAGCGCTCCAAGCGGCTACGTTTCTCCATGCAGTAAACAGAAGACGAAAGTTTTCTTCGGTCAAATATAAGGCGAGGCGCTAAACTTTAACAAAGAAAATTTGACCAACGACTAACTTTAACAAAGTTCTTGCTACACTACCAAATTTTTTTATGACAAAGAAAATTTGCCAAAGTAAATTTGATAGTGGAAAACCAACGTAGTCTTTCTGTTTCTGTTAGATAACATTCTTCACCGGTATCAGCTGACATGGAATCTCAGAAAGGGGCTTGCGGGCTTGAGGCACTGAACTGCAGCACTCTCCTGAAAGTCACTGACCGGATTTCCTTCGCTGGATCACTGTCTCCAGTCGTGTTACCATAATGATCTGAACTGCAGTTCCCTGTCGTAGTGTTAGACGGGGAGAAGAAAAATCCTTCCCGAATAAATGTTGGGTTGACGATAATTTTTCCGTTACTTTAAATGCTTTTTCTTTTGCCTTCTCTACCACTGCTGCAGGAACTTCTGAATAAGTAGCCTCTGTGGTAAGTACTCTTGCCCGAAAGTTGACTAGCTGACAGATGTATCTTTATGTCGCACATTAGAATAGAAATCTGATAAAGCATGGACAAGGGAAAAATACCATTTAGACCTAGCAGTTAGTCCGGCAATCGAAACCGCAGTGACTGTTTAGTCAAAATTGTTTTGGTTACAAGGTGAGTATGTTACTTTCAACCATAACAAGAATGCTTTCGCGGTTGAAGAATGGAGAAGCCAACGCGTGGTCTTTACGTCACTATGCGCTGCTACAATGGCTAACCAAAGCAAGTTTCCCGCCAAGTGCAGGCCACACAAAAAAGCATGAAATGCATATTCTTACACAATACATAGAAAATACTCTTACTGGAACTTCCTTAGAACAGAAAGAAAGAATTGGAAAAGCATTCGTACAAATATTTTAAAACACCGAGAGACCAAATTTGCTTTGTACCGGGCAGTCTTTACAGTTATATAAAGAAAATCAACTGCTCAAACAACCTTTTCACTTTTTTTTCACATACAAAGAGCCACTGCAACGGAAAAGACCATATCCGGGTAAACAATAATTCTCTGATCATGGTAGTCACCAAAACAATGTTACCAAGCTAAATAATTAATGAATCTGCTTCCCCTCTTCTTCCCCCCCCCCCCCCCTCCTCCTCACCCAACACACAGACACATGAACTCATATTTTTTTAAAAAAACACATTTACACGCAGCAGAATACATACACACACACACACACACACACACACACACACACACACACACAGACACCCAAATGAAAAACATCACACACAACACAAAAAAGAGAGACAAACACACAACAACAGTTGATAGCACTAAACATCAAAAACACACATATGTTGGTCACCAAATGGAAAGTGAAACATGCGAAGTGAGAAACGTGGATGAAAGAACGCCATGAATCGGCCAGCTGGAGTATGAAAACGAACAAATACATCTCCAAGACGATATGTGTTAACAGCGCTGAAATCTTAAGTAACACCCAATGACACATTCACAATACGTAACTAGTGCTACAAAAGTTGCATCTAACCTAAAAAGCAAGAGAAAAACACGACAAAATGTAATACAGCAGCATATAATACGTTTATTGCATGTATAAAAGGAAACATGTACTTCAGACAACAGATAATGCTTCCCAAATAAAAGAAGCGAAATGCGTATGGCAATAAACAAACTGCCTTCATTTGGTTGCGTAGATGGTACATATCTCCACGAAGATATAAAGATGGTTATTTTTGACCGAAACCGATAGCCTGAAAACTTACAAATCATTGATTGGAATTAAAGTGTAAAAGATATTAACCTGTTAATCAAACATCGAAAGTGCCACAAAAGATATGACATAAAAATGAAGCTTAAGAAGTAACAGAGGGGCGAAGAACATTAACAGACGTAAGCGAGATAGCGACAGATTATGAAAGAGAATGGGCTCTAAAGCGTAAGATCTTGATACTGCCTCCGCTCCGTCTAGAAGACTCCTCCTACGTAGCTCTCTGGTGGTGGCACTCGAGGTCTGCCACAGCGCTGCAGGCGACCTCTGTGCAACCACAGATGGACCTATACCATTTCTCGTTTATTTCCGAGACTGTTCCGAGTTTGAAATTATTTGGTGAAATCTTTCTAGGGTGTTGCAATTATCACAAATAACGCATAAATATATTTGGAGATGGTTAATACTTAGTGGTAAGGCTAATATGTTTAATAGGAAAAGTAAATAGAGTAATATGGGACCCTGAGGCACAAGCTATAGTGTCACAAAGAGACGCAGTTCCATTTTTCTCACGTGATTGCGTAAATCGACTTAACGCTGCTTACCACATAAAAAATGGTTCTGAGCACTATGGGACTTAACATCTGAGGTCATCAGTCCCCTAGACTTAGAACTACTTAAACCTAACTAACCTAAGGACATCACACATATCCATGCCCGAGGCAGGATTCGAACTTGCAACCGTAGCGGTCGCGTGGTTCCAGACTGAGGCGCCTAGAACCACTCGGCCACTGCCGCCGGCTACCACATAAATAAGCTGATGACCATAAAATGCATCACCATAAAGCAGATATGCAACAAACGTCAAATTGGCATGAAGTGCCCTACATGAACGAAATAGGTAGGAGTAACGCCAGCTACGGAACCATTTTCACACAAAAGGAATAAAATATGTTATACGGACATGTGTTTGGAAATGCCTTATTTTCAGTGTTAAAGCACATTTTCTACTTTACTTCGCAATTACATTAATCATTGGAAAAGCACGGAATCAGAATGTAGCAGCGTTACATGAAACGTTTTCGTAACATCAAAACACTCTCTTGTTCGCGTTTGGTTAGAGTGCAGTGAGTTGTAATTCTTAGGTTCAGCGCCAGTGTTTGTGTTTCCAATAGAACGAAGGTAATGTTGGTATGTGACTCACTCCATTGCTTGTGTTATTGATGTATGACTAACTTCATTACTACTCTAATATCAAGCACGTAGCATCAACTGCTTAGTGCTCATCACGGACTTGGGTTCCGGTACTGTACAATGGAAGCGTACTCAAACGCAGAGTTGGCAGATGTCCATTTGCTGTACGGATTAATGGACGGTAATTGCAATGACGATCAACGTTTGTCTCGGAAGAGATTCCCAGAACGACGGCGCCCCGACAGGAGGAAGCTTGAAGCATTTGGTCGTCGTCTTAGGGACCATGGGAAGTTCAGACCTACTGCTCGTGACTGGGGGATGCCTAGAACAACAAGGACACCTCACCGTCGTGCAGTTGGCGATAGACCTAATGTCAGCTTAAGGCAATGAATTGCAACAAGTAATGTTGAACACATGCCTGCCTGGAGAGTGATAGATGAGAACCAGTTGTATCCATGCCACATAAAGCACGTGTAGGCACTATCGGCATCTGATTTTTCTGCATGAGTACATTTCTGCAAAGTGGTTCATTCTACAGCGTGTGAACCCTCACTTAAGTCCAAACCTAATGATCATCGATGAGGCTTCGTTTCAACGAGATCCGATTGTAAATTTTCACGTGTTCAAGTAACGAGCAAAGACTTTCTGACAAAGTTTCGGCCAGCATTGTTGATGACTGTTTGTTAGAACCTTGTGTTCCTCCACCCAGACTCAATGGAGGAACTTATCTTATAGAAACAGAGGTCCAACACGGAAATAAAGCGTTTCCGGGTCCATATCTATAAAAATATCTTCGTCTTCCGCTAGTGAGAAATGTTGCCTGAGAGTTTAGTCACACCTTTTTCTTTTAACTCTATACGCAATTCACTTGCAGGCCTCTGGTCCTGCGCTTGAACATTAAAGTTTTGAGCGTGTAATGTGAGAGCAATCATTGCCCTCCATGTGAAATCAAATCAGTGTAGGCCTAGTCATTTTGTTTATTTTATTTTACTTATATGTTTAGCCTTGGAGCACTATACGAATCAGGATAATACTAATCATAGAAACATGGGAAACAATAATTAATGCGACATACAGCACTTTCAGTGAACCCTGAAACTTTGATTATGCATGATGTTTTCAATGCGTCTACGACAAATCAAACTTCTGTTGCATTCGTAAGCGGTGTTCGGTCATCACACAATTTCGCAGCGTACCAGGCATATCTACTGTTAGAATTACGTGGGAATGAAACTTACCTTGTGTGGAGGCTCGGAGAAGAATGAACGTACACAGATTTCGTTGGCCACTACCGTACAGGACCAACACCTGGCATAATTGTACGTGTTAGCTTTGAGTACACACGACGACATCTGGCTCGCGTAGTCAGTAATCTGGAGGTCAGGCGATGCACTTCTAACACGTTAAGGCCAGTGGCTGTGCCCCGTCTTCGAAGTCTACTTGTCGTTAATTTCCAACAAGATAACGCAAGGCCTCATGTTGCCAGTGCTGCCCTAACCTACCTCGGTACAGAGTGTGTTCGACGCTGGCCTGGTCAACACGTTCTCCAGATGTTCCAGCTACTGAAAAGCTCTGGTCATGGGTTGTCGAGGGATTTTCACGCCACCACTTGCCAGACATTATGGTTGACAAACTTTGGCACAGAGTGGAAGCGGCATGTGTCATCCAGGATCAGTTCGATCCCCGAACGGGTGAGAGCCGTTATTAGCGCAGCGGTGGCAGTTTTATGCACTAAATTTCGCATACCCCCTGCTTCCCAAAAATAAACGACTAAGAATTTAAAAAAAATATTTTTTGTTTAAGTGGTGTTGGACAGCTTTGATCAAGGTTAAAAATACACAGCTGTACTACTTTGTTTTTACAAATACCATCGATTTCGGTCATGGAGCTGGCCATCGTCGTGTCACAAAAAGGTATTCAGCAATGCAATGCAGAACTGCAATACCCAAAGAAACTCTTGAAATCTTCCATCTCTGTGTATAAAAGGAAATGGACTGACTGACTAATCATCGCCAGGCCCAAACCGCTAAGAAACAGAATCACAAAATCTGGAGAGGGTGTTGATTTTATACTGTAGGCATCGTCTGAGAAGGGTCTTTCCGAAGTTCTACCCCCTAACGAGGTGAGATAGGGGATGAAAATATAACGCTATTTAGGTTTTTAGAAGCTAGAACTACGAAAATTGCTATGTGGTTTATTGGTAAGAGTAAATGAATAACTGTTACAGCGTACCTGAAAATTTAACTCCTATGTGGGTGAAATAGTGGGTGAAAGTTTTATTTATTTATTTATTTATTGGAAAATAAACCAGTATGAAAGACCCGCTAAATCATTTTTAAAGCTACATCTATGAAAATTAGTATTTTTCTTTTAAAGAAATATGTGTTAGGGGATGGAACTTTCTACGGAAATATCACGACGGGATTAACAAAGAAGTCCGATTCCAGCTACGAGGATGGCTTTTTGGCCAGAAGTACATTCGAAAAATACCACGCTTTCATGAACTTAATTAGCGTGGAAAGTTTAGAAGACGTTTCAGGCTGTGAACGACATAAAAATTCGATTAAAGAAAAAAGAACAAATCTGTGCAGACCATATACTCTACCCGATCGAAGCAGCATTCGCTACTTCTTAATAAATGGTTCAAATGGCTGTGAGCACTATGGGACTTATCATCTGAGGTCATCAGTCCCCTAGAACTTAGAACTTCTTAAACGTAACTAACCTAAGGACATCACACACATCCATGACAGAGGCAGAATTCGAACCTGCGACCGTAGCACCAGCGCGGTTCCGGACTGAAGCACCTAGAACCACTCGGCCACCACGGCCGGCACTTCTTAATAAATCTGACAATGTGTAACGGACGTGCTACCTAAACATGAAACACGCTTGTACCCATACTATTCCCTCAACCTGAACAAGCCTGTTTGAAGGGTATTGCGATTGGCCATACGTAGATTTATACCCTTTCGTGAAACGAGGGTCGTCAGATTCATGAGGGAAGCACAGCTGTGTTTTATCTGACGCAATTTTTAAAACTCAATAAGGTATTATTCGTGTACTGTATATGTACAATGAATAAAACATCTTCACAAGTTATCCTTCCTGGTTTTGCAATTTTAGTGGCCAAAACTGTTATTAGGAAAAATAATAGGTAATTTTATACACCCATTGCCGCAGTGGATACACTGGTTCCCGTGAGATCACCGAAGTTAAGCGCTGTCGGGCGTGGCCGGCACTTGGATGGGTGACCATCCTGCAGCCATGCGCTGTTGCCATTTTTCGGGGTGCACTCAGCCTCGTGATGCCAATTGAGGAGCTACTCGACCGAACAGTAGCGGCTCCGGTCAAAGAAAACCATCATAACGACCGGGAGAGCAGTGTGCTGACCACACGCCCCTCCTATCCGCATCCTCAACCGAGGATTACACGGCGGTCGGATGGTCCAGATGGGCCACTTGTGGCCTGAAGACGGAGTGCTAGTGTAAGTGATACTCTGGATCATGAATGGAGCGCTTGCAGGGATTCAGTCATTAAGGCAGCAGAAGTAGTGCTAGGGAAAGAAGGAAAATAACCGAGGAATTCCTGGTTTGATGAAGAATGTAAGAGAATAAGTCAGGAGAAAAATCTGGCAGACAGGAAAATGCTTGATAAATCATAAATAAACTCGTCTAGCGGTAAGAAATTATCAAGATAAAAGGAAAGAAGAGAAGAAACTGCGTCGGAGAAAGAAAAGGGAATGGGAAAGAAAGCAGATTGAAGAACTGGAGACGATTAGAGAAACAAATGATGTTAGAAAATTATATCAGAAAATTAAGAGTGAAAGAAGAGCATTTAATCCGCGGATCAACCTGTGTAAAAGTAAAAGTGGGACACTACTAACCGATGATCAAGAGGTATTGGAGCGTTGGGTAGAGTATTTCAGTGAACTGTTGGATGCTACAGTCTGCTATTGGAGATATCCCAGTCCCTCCAGAAGATGATGCCATAGTACCTCCCCCTTCCCAAGGAGAAGTGAACAAAGCAATTGCCCTATTGAACAACAATAAAGCACCAGGGACTGACAATATAACATCCGAACTATTGAAAGCTGGAGGAGATGATCTAAGTCGTAGAATCTACAAGATTGCGTGCCTCATCTGGGAAAAGGAAGAGTTGCCAGAAGAATGGAATGTAGGGATAGTGTGTCTGGTGCATAAGAAAGCAATTCTATGTGAATGCAGTAACTACAGAGGCATAACACTCTTGAATACTATATATATAAAGTACTATCAAATATCCTGTCTAGTAGACTTTCACCTATAGCAGAAGACATTATTGGAAGCTATCAATGCGGGTTCAGAACAGGAAAGTCAACTGTAAAACAGATATTTACTCTCCGACAAATAGTAGAAAAGACCAATGAATTTAATGTTGGCGTGCACCATCTTTTCATTGACTCTAAATCTGCATATGAACCAATAAACCGGGCTTAACTTTATGAGGTAATGCGGGAATTTCGAGTGGCTGGAAAATTGGAGCGTTTCATAGAGGTCACCCTTAAGTACCCTCAGTGTACCGTGCGAGTGCAGTCCAGGCTATCTATCACCTCAGTTTTTCCACTCGAACTGGGCTAAGGCAAGGAGATGGACTTCCCTGCCTCTTTTCAACCTGGCACTTAAAAAAGTGGTACGCGAATCGAGTATTTAGATAAGAGATACTATCTACTATAAGTCTACGCAATTGCTGGGATATCTGCATCTACATATATACTCCGCTAGCCACCAAGCGGTCTGTAGCAGAGGGCACAATTCGCGCCAAAGTCATATCCCCCCCTCCTCCCCTCTCTCTGTTCTACTCGCGGATCGTACGAGGGAAAAACGAATGTCTGAACGTCTCAGTACGAGTTCTAATTTCCCTTATCTTTGAATGGTGATCATTGCGTGATTTGGAAGTTGGTGGTAATAATATATGCTCTACATCATCGGCGAAGATCGGATTTCGGAATTTAGTGAGCAGCCCCTTCCGTTTAGCGCGTCATCTATCTGCAAGTGTATCCCACTTCAAACTTTCTATGAGATCTGTAACGCTCTCGCCATGGATAAATGTTCCAGTCACGAATCTTGCCGCTCTTCTTTGGACCTTTTCATCTCTTGAATGAGACCCAAGTGGTAAGGGTCCCATGCAGACGAACAGTACTCTAAGACTGGACAAACTAACGTATTGTAAGCAATTTCCTTTGTTGAAGGACTGCATCGCTTCAGGATTCTACCAATAAACCACAGTCTATAGTTCGCCTTACCCGTTACTTGTGTAATCTGGTCATTCCATTTGAGATCATTTCGAACAGTCACACCCAGATACTTGACGGATGTTACCGCTTCCAAAGACCTGGCATTTATTTTGTACTCGTACATTAATGGGGATTTTCGCCTTGTTATACGCAGTTACTAATATTGAGAGATAACAGCCAGTCATTACACCACGCATTTATTTTCTGCAAATCCTCATTGATTTTTTCACAGCTTTCGTGTGATACTACTTCTGTAGACTACAGCATCATCGGCAAACAGTCTAATGCCGCTGTCAGTACCATCAACCAGATCGTTTATGTAAATTGTAAAAAGCAGCGGACCTATTACATTGCCCTCGGGCACGCCTGAAGTTACGATTGTTCCTGTTGAAGTCACCCCATTCAGGACATACTGCTCTCTGTCTGTTAGAAAATTTTCTATCCAACCGCATATGTCATCGGATAGACCGTAAGCGCGCAATTTTTGGAGCAAGCGACAGTGTGGAACTGAGTCGAACGCCTTTCGAAAGTCGAGAAATATGGCATCAACTTGGGAGCCGGTATCTAGAGCCTGTTGTATATCATGCACAAAGAGGGCCAGCTGTGTCTCACATCACCGCTGTTTCCTAAAACCGTGCTGGTTTCGCAGATGAGCTTCTCAGAGTCTAGAAAGGTCATTATGTCTGAAAACAAAATATGTTCCTTGATTCTACAACAAATCGATGTCAGTGAAATTGGCCAGTAATTATGTGCATCCGATTTTCTACCTTTTTATAGGGTAGATGATTTGGATTTAATGAGCAGATCACTTAGAGATCTACAAAGTGCATTTTCAGCTCTAAAACTGAGTGCAGAGATGTGCCTGAGAATTAATGAAGGAAAGACGAAGTATATATATAATGCCACTAACCAACCCTCACAGGACCCCTGTGGGTCCGGGGATTAGAATAGGCCCGAGGTATTCCAGCCTGTCGTAAGAGGCGACTAAAAGGAGTCCCTCCCCCTCAAGGGGGCAGTTAGCGGCTGCGTCCGGAGACGGACGGTTCCACGGCCTATATTTGCGGTCATTTTGGTTTTTCACTACTTCTCGTTTCTTCCTTCCTTTGGTTGGTTCCTTACTTTGTTCTTCTCCATCTCACTGTCTTCCTTACTCTTTCCCTTGCCTTCTTCTCCTTGCCTTCTTCTCCTTGCCTTCTTCTCCTTGCCTTCTTCTCCTTGCCTTCTTCTCCTTGCCTTCTTCTCCTTGCCTTCTTCTCCTTGCCTTCTTCTCCTTGCCTTCTTCTCCTTGCCTTCTTCTCCTTGCCTTCTCTGGTCCCCGCCTCGGCGTTTGAGACAGTCTGTCCTCTCTCTCCCTCTCTCTCTCTTCTTTTTCCTCTTCTTCCTTCCTCCCTGTGCGCGCCTGAAGGCCGACCCACGCGTTCGCACGCGTAGCCGGTGATGGGGTAACGCGTAATTCTCCGCCCTGGGTAGACAAGTAAGGCACGCACGTACCCCCTGGTAAAGGCCAGGCCCAGGGAGGGGTGATTGCCTGAGCTGATACCTTCCGACCATGCCGATTGGTCCCTCCGTCTGTTTCTCGGGAGGTGTGACCTGAGGTGTAAACATTCACCTAAGGTGGGGAGTGCCCTCTGAGAGGGTCCCCACAAGGAAGGAGCGCGCCATCGGAGACGCTGGCAATCATGGGGGATTCCTCCGCAATGGATTTCTCTTCTTCTTCTCTCTCGACTTCTGCCCATAAACAGAAACTTGACCAGCCACCGGTGACAAAAGTACTACCGCCTGCCCCACAGTTCCTCGTCATTTCTCGATCTGAGGACGGCAAGGATTTTTCTTCTGTCAACCTTTTCGTTATCCAGAAGGGCGTAGATGCCACAGCCGGATCTGTCAAGTCGTGTACCAGATTGCGTAATGGTACTTTGTTACTAGAAACTGAGAGCGCCTTTCAGGCACAAAAACTGCTTTGGGCCACACTCCTGTACACGTTCCCTGTCCGGGTGGAGTCTCACCGCACTTTGAATTCGTCTCGTGGTGTGGTATATACTCGATCACTCGACGGATTGACTGACGAGGAGATTCAGTCTTTCCTCGCTGAGCAGGGCGTGACGGCTGTCCATAGGGTCATGAAAAAGGTCAACAATTACCTTGTGCAGACCCGGACACTTTTCTTGACCTTTGATAGTGTTCAGCTGCCGTCGCGTATCAAAGCGGGCTACGAGGTTATTTCTGTTCGCCCCTATGTCCCGACACCTACGCGCTGCTACCAGTGTCAGCGTTTTAATCACACTCGCCAGTCTTGTTCCAATGCGGCTAGATGTGTCACTTGTGGCAGGGATGCTCATGAGGGTGACTGTCCACCTCCGTCTCCTCGTTGTGTGAACTGTCAGGGTGACCATGCAGCGTCCTCCCGCGACTGTCCCATCTAAAAGGAAGAACGCTGTATACAGGAAATTCGGGTCAAAGAGAAAGTGTCCACCTCGGCTGCTCGCAAGCTATTTGCTAGTAGGAAGCCCACGCTGCTCCCAGTGGGAAAATACAGTACTGTCCTCGCCTCTCCTCGGACTACCAGGGAGGTGGCGACGCAGACATGCGATCTGACCTTCAGCACCACGGTCGTCCGTTCGGCCAGTGCTAAGATCGTGCGGTCGACGTCTCCTCTTCCTCCCGTCACCCCTCAGACACAAGCACCTTCATCAGCTTCTGCCAAGACGAAGACCCAGAAGTCAGATGCACGGGCCTTCAAGAAGGAACCGTTCCGTGCAGACTTCCTACGTACCTCGAACTCCCAGCCGTCGACCAGTACTTCCACTAAACGACCTTCCAAGAAGGCTCGTAGGAAGCACAGTTCTCCTTCTCCGCCACGGCGCATTTCTTCTCCTGCGCCATCCAGCGGTTGCCGCCCCAGGCCGTCATCCGTTTCGCCTGGCCGCACCGCTGGTAGCCGAACATCTGGCCGTCCATCGGCGGAGGAAGCTCCTCCTCCCGGCCATCTTAACGAGATGGCCGATAAACCTATAGAACCAATGGACGATGACTGTCCGCCTACTGATAGCGGCGGCAGTGCTCGCTCGAAGCCAGGCCCTCAGCGGCCTTCGAGGTGACCCCTTCTTTCATCTTCCTTTTCTTCTCACGATGGCACTTATTCACTGGAATATTCGCAGCATTCGCTCCAACCGAGAGGACTTGAAGTTGCTGCTCCGCTTGCACCGTCCGCTCGTCGTAGCCCTCCAGGAAACGAAGTCATTCTCACTGCTGCTGAATATTCCATCCCTCACACAACTTCTTCTCCACGTCGCGTACCGGTCCCCTGGTGGACCACAGCATGTAGAGACGCTTTACGTGCTCGTCGACGTGCTTTACGCACCTTTAAACGCCACCCTACAGTGGCGAATTGTATCACTTATAAACGATTACGTGCGCAGTGACGTCGTATTGTTAAAGAAAGCAAGAAAGCCATCTGGGCTGCGTTCACAAGCATCTTCAACAGTTTTACTCCTTATTCTGTTGTCTGGGGTTGCCTGCGCCGGCTATCTGGCACTAAGGTCCACTCACCAGTTTCTGACTTGACGGTCGCGAATGACGTCCTTGTGGCCCCTGAGGATGTCTCCAATGCCTTCGGCCGCTTTTTCGCGGAGGTGTCGAGCTCCGCTCATTACCACCCTGCCTTCCTCCCCCGAAAACAGGCAGAGGAGGCTAGGCCACCTAGCTTCCGCTCCTCGAATCGTAAAAGTTATAATGCCCCTTTCACCATGCGGGAACTCGAAAATGCACTTGCCCGGTCACGGTCCTCCGCTCCAGGGCCTGATTCTATTCATATTCAGATGCTGAAGAACCTTTCTCCTGCGGGTAAAGGTTTCCTTCTTTGTACTTATAATCGCATCTGGATTGAGGGACATGTTGCCGCATGCTGGCGCGAGTCTATTGTTGTACCGATTCCTAAGCCGGGGAAGGACAAGCACTTGCCTTCCAGTTATCGACCCATCTCGCTTACCAGCTTTGTCTGTAAGGTGATGGAGCGAATGGTTAACTCTCGTTTGGTTTGGCTGCTCGAATCTCGACGCCTACTTACCAATGTACAATGTGGATTTCGTAGGGGCCGCTCTGCTGTTGACCATCTGGTTACCTTGTCGACCTTCATTATGAATAACTTCTTGCGGAAGCGCCCGACCGCGGCTGTGTTCTTTGATTTGGAGAAGGCTTACGACACCTGTTGGAGGGCGGGCATTCTCCGCATCATGCATACATGGGGCCTTCGCGGTCGCCTCCCTCTTTTTATTCGTTCCTTTTTAATGGATCGACAGTTCAGGGTACGTGTGGGTTCTGTCCTGTCAGACACCTTTCGCCAGGAGAATGGGGTGCCATAGGGCTCAGTTTTGAGCGTCGCTCTCTTCGCCATAGCGATCAATCCAATAATGAATTGCCTCCCAGCTGATGTATCAGGCTCCCTTTGCGTGGACGATTTTACCATCTATTGCAGCGCGCAGCGTACATGTTTCCTGGAGAGCTGTCTTCAGCGTTCTCTTGACCATCTTTACTCCTGGAGTGTCGCCAATGGCTTCCGTTTTTCTGCCGAGAGGACGGTCTGTATTAACTTCTGGTGCTACAAAGAGTTTCTCCCACCGTCCTTACGACTCGGTCCCGTTGCTCTCCCATTCGTGGAGACAACAAAATTTTTAGGTCTTACATTTGACAGGAAACTTAGCTGGTCTCCACATGTGTCTTATTTGGCTGCCCGTTGTACCCGTTCTCTAAACGTCCTCCGTGTTCTCAGTGGTATGTCGTGGGGAGCGGATCGAACCGTCCTACTTCACCTATATCGGTCGATCGTCCGCTCAAAGCTGGGTTATGGGAGCTTCGTATACTCTTCTGCACGGCCGTCCATCTTACGCCGCCTCAACTCTACACAACATCGGGGTTTACGTCTTGCGATCGGAGCGTTTTATACTAGTCCCGTCGAGAGTCTTCATGCTCAAGCCGGTGAATTGTCACTGACCTACCGGCGCGATATACTGCTTTGTCGGTATGCCTGTCGGCTACTGTCAATGCCCGACCACCCGTCTTATCGTTCCTTTTTTGACGACTCTCTCGATCGTCAATACGGGTTGTATGTCTCTGCCCTGTTACCCCCTGGAGTTCGCTTTCGTCGCCTCCTTCAACACCTTGATTTTTCACTCCCTGCAACCTTTAGAGTGGGCGAGAGCCACACGCCACCTTGGCTCCAGGCTCAGGTTAGCGTTCACCTTGACCTCAGCTCGCTCCCAAAGGAGGTTACCCCCGGTTCGGTATACCACTCCCGTTTTGTCGAACTTCGTTCGAAGTTCATTAATATGACTTCATTTATACAGATGGCTCTAAGACCAATGACGGGGTCGGGTGTTCTTTTATTGTCGGGGCACAAAGTTTCAAATACCGGCTCCATGGCCGTTGTTCGGTCTTCACAGCTGAGTTCTTTGCCCTCTACCAGGCTGTTCTTTATATCTGCCGCCACCGACATTCTGCTTATGTCATCTGCTCCGATTCCCTGAGCGCCATCCAGAGCCTCAGTGATCCGTATCCGGTTCACCATTTCGTGCACTGGATCCAACGCTCTCTTCAGCAGCTATTGGACGACGGTTCTCCGGTTAGCTTTATGTGGGTTCCTGGCCATGTCGGTATCCCTGGGAACGAAGCTGCAGATGCCGCGGCCAAGGCTGCGGTCCTCCAGCCTCGGACAGCTTCTTGTTGTGTCCCTTCATCAGATTGTAGCAGGGTCATTTGTCGGCGCATTCTTTCGCTGTGGCATGCCGATTGGGCTGCACTTACGGACAACAAGCTTCGGGCCTTGAAACCTCTTCCCGCGGCTTGGACATCCTCCTCACGCCCTTCTCGGCGGGAGGAGGTAGTTTTGGCCCGGTTACGAATTGGACACTGCCGGTTCAGCCATCGCCATCTGTTGACGGCTGCGCCGGCGCCGTTCTGCCCATGTGGGCAATTGCTGACGGTCAGCCTCATTTTAACGTCCTGTCCGGATTTTACTACACTGCGTCTTGATCTTGGCCTGCCATGTACTCTCGATGCCATTTTAGCGGATGACCCAGGAGCAGCTGCTCGCGTTCTTCGTTTTATCAACTTGACAAACTTGTCTAAGGCCGTTTGATTATGTTGTTTTTTTAATCCTATGCCTGTCAATCTTTTATCGTGTTTTCCCTTTTAGTTGCTGTTTTAAACTTGTGCCTCGCAGTGCATTCCTAACGTAGTCTGGGCGCTAATGACCATTGAAGTTGTGCGCCCTAAAACCACAAAAAACCCTTACAGCCCACAATAACCCTTGATGGAATGACATCTGAGCGAGTGGAATGTTTCACCTATCTGGGCTCAAAGAAGTAAATGGCACCACCTTTACTGAAATTATGAGTCGCATAAATGCTTCTAACCGATGGTACTTTGGAGTGTTGCGACATTTTAAGTCCAAGCTTCTCTCACGAGGGAGTAAGTGCCGACTTTACAAAACGCTGATACGCCGAGTACTTACTTATGGCTTATAAAAATGGACAATTGCAAAGCAAGATGAGAACAAACTGAGATCACATGAAAGAAGTATATTGAGCAGATTTTTGGACCTGTATATGAAAATGGGACCCGGAGAAGGCGAAAGAATGACTGCTATAAGGAGGAGGATATGGTCAAATTCATAAAGCTATGTAGACTGAGGTGAGATGGACGTGTAGTACGACTCGATGAGACAGATCCATGAAGGAAAGCCTGCTGCAGTGAACCTGGAGGAAGAAGAGCAAGAGGACGACCCAGGTTGAGATGGAGCGACGAGGACGCTGCCGAGTCGGTTGCCGTAACTGGAGGTTCACGGCAAAGTCCAGAGAGGAATGGCAGAAAATTATTGAGGAAGCCAAGTGCCACCCCGGGATGTAGTGCCAATGGAAAAAGAATTGATTATGTGGTCAGGAAAATGGGGAAGGAAGGTGTTGATGTGCTGCATTCAATGTGTACAAGAATACGGGAGCTGGGGAGTAGCCGGAAGACTGATCGAAGTCTCTCTTCATCCCCCTACGGAAGAAAGGGTCGATTAGGAACAGTTACGACTAGGGAGCTATCGCTTTCATATGCTACGTAAGCGGAATTTTGCTATATGTTCTGAAACAGCGTTTGAAGCTATGCATTCAGTCTCTCTCATCCACAGAATAAGCAAGTTTTGTTGAAGGAAAAAGAACTCGCGAACAGATTCGACATACGACAAATAATGGTGTAATCGTAATGGTTTTGTGTTCCTCTATTTATCTGATTCCTTCACTATCAGAAAGCCTCTGAGTGCGTTATCAGGGAAAAGATGCAAGTTCTTGAAGAGTTCCGTGTCCCACCACACTTCATAGCACTGATCATAACTCTGTACAATAATCACGTCGCAGCTATGAAGACCAGTGCTGGCACGTCTGACAGAGTTGTTTTCCATCCCCTCCCCCCGTACAACTATACAGGATCCCTGCAGAACATGTTATTAGGAACGCTGTTGATGGTTTAAATAAAGGCATCTGAATTGCTAGAACTATAAATAGCCTCCGGTTTGCTAATGACATCGTGCCTTTACCTAGCAGCGAAGGTGAACTCGGTGAGCTATTAACAAAAGTAAAGGAGATAAGGATCAGACCTCAGTTTCAGCAAATCCAAACTTAGATTGAGAAGCACAGGTTTAACGCGCATGTCGATTAAAGGAACTGGAAGTCGTGCATTCTTTCATAAGTGTTGCGTCAACAATCTGCCACACGGAAAGCTGTGAGGATAAGATAAGAAGACGCATCACGCTAGGGGAATGGCTGTGAAGCAGCTCACCAAGACCTGGCTGAACAGAACAATAGCGAACACCATAAAGATACGGCTTGTTGAAACACTAAAATTTTACGTCGTCTTTTATGGTTGCTAAACATAGACTCTTAAGGCCAGAGACAAGCAGCGTGTTGACGAATTTGTACTTTGCTGCTGCAGCAGGGTGCTGCACATAAAATAGTCCGAAAAAAAAGTGAGCAACTGAATAACTGCAAGCGCCTTTCTTCTCGCGTCAACCAAAGTTTCTCCAGTTCTTTGGCCATATTGTCAGAAGAGATGGAGAAAATCTGAAGAAAATAATAACGGAATGGTGGATAGATCAAATAAAGACCTCTGGACTACCTCTGCAGCAGCTGGCCGGTGTGGCCGAGCGGTTCTAGGCGCTTCAGTCTAGAACCACGCGACCGCTACGGTCGCAGGTTCGAATCCTGCCTCGGGCATGGATGTGTGTGATGTCCTTAGGTTAGTTTAAGTAGTTCTAAGTTCTAGGGGACTGATGACCTCAGAGGCTAAGTCCCATAGTGCTCAGAGCCAGTTGAACCATTTTTTAAATTTTTTATTTTAGCTTCTCGCACACCAAAAGGCATCTAAGCTACATCGAAAACTTTGACGTCATTTTCTCAGTATCGGTCAAGTATCTATGGGAAGGCTGAAAAATTCTCGCTTATTTTCACTCTTCTTCCACTGGCCAACGTTTCCGGGAAACCAGGTTATGGCACTTGCCGTGTTCTCCTCGTGAGTGCATGGTGGTTTCCCGTGGCCCCGCCAGGAGCGCCGCGGCGGGAGGCGGGACACAGAGCGGCACAGAGCCGCTTTGTACGGGCCGCTTCCCGGACAAGCAGGCCGGCAGTATTCCAGAGGCGCGCCGCTATGTCCAGCGCACGCCGCAAAAAGGCGCTCTCCTGCCGCCAGACCTGTTCCATTACCTCCGCGGCCGGCTTGTCTCGTCAGAGGACGTGGACGGCGGTCGCGGATGGCGAGCTGTCGGCTTCCAGCGCTTTGTCACGTCTAGCTGACGAGCCGCACCAGCCACACAATACGCCATTTGCGGTTGTGTACGGGCCGACGTCGATGGGCGAGTAGCTGCGGTGGCAATCTCTGTCACCAAAACAAAATACTGACAGAAGCTAAGGTTTAAGGTCACCTCGACGTCGTCGTCAGTCTAGGCGGAGCACTAACTTAACTTGTCAAGCGTAAGGAGAGCAATGAGCAATAGACTTTCTACAGTGCCGATATTTGCGTCCTTGAAATTGGTTTTATGGGCATTAGGCCTTTTCCGAGGCATATTTCTGTAAATATGAGTATATCTGTAGTTAAACATATTTCAGTGCCCGGCGTTTCGTCTCCAAATGCTGGAGATGTCATCAGAGGCTACAGAGATTCGGACAGCAGTTTCAAACTTAAAAAAACTAGCAAGTCGAACTGTTTATACGTATCCACTAGCGGTCTGATGACGTCATGAACCGATTGTGGCGTACTCCTGTCACCCCATGACATCTGCTGTTCATGTCGTCTCTGAACATCAACATGCAGCCTGCCATGTTGTCTTTCTCTGGTCCCCAAGTCATGTAGCTATCCAAGGGATGAATTGGCTGATTATTTGTTTAGAAGAGCGATTAAAAAAAAGGGGTTCAAATGGCACTAAGCACTCTGGTACTTAACATCTGAGGTCATCAGTCCCCTAGAACTCAGAACTACTTAAACCTAACTAAACTAAGGACATCACACACTCCCATGGCCGAGGCAGCATTCGAACCTGCGACCGCAGTAGCCGCATGGTTCCAGACTGAAGCGCCTAGAACCACTCGGTCACAACGGCCGGCAGGAGCGATTACTCAGCCCCCGTTCCCAGGTCTGGAACATCATCAGGTGGGCTACTGTACCCTCCAATAAACTCCGTACTATCGAAGAGACTGCTGCAGCGTGGCACTACTCCTTCTATTCCTCTCGGAAAGAATCTGCTGTTCTATCGCCTCCACATCGGTCGTACCAGACCATATTGTGGTTGTGGAGCCTTACTGACAGTTGCCGATATCCTGGTGGAATTTCCCCTCCTACTGGCTCTCCATGCTAAGTATCTGAATACTTCGTATCTTACATTCGTAAACGATTCAAGGACAGTTGAACTTGTTCTCTGTTCTCTTCATGACACTTTTTTCTTTCCCTCTCAGATGCAACGTTTAAATTACCTTCGGTGCGGGGGTGGAGTGGTTGGGGTTGGGGGTTTCTCCTGCCTGCCATGTTCTGGGTCAGAGCGACCATCGAGCCTGCCTACTTTGCCCGCTGCCTCTGTCATCCCTCCTTCTCTCTGTTTCAATTGCTATTACGAAAATTAGCTTCTTTTTCTGCCACACCATTTCCCGTGTTAGGAGTAGCGCACTACACATTAGTGAGTGCTGTCTTTTAACGCTGTGCTTGTGATGGAACTGGGGTGGAATGACTGTGGAAGGGCCGGCCTCCTTCGCATGCAGAGCCTCATGGAACGCCCATGTGCGGGCTTAACTGTTTCTCTCCTCTCGTTTTATTACTGACGGTCCAACTGCTGTCCATTACATTTTTAGACTTTTCCCTTTAAATTTTCTGGCCCTATTGACTAAAAGGCACTCTTCACTCTGTAGCTGTTTTCGTCATTAATTGTGTCGGTGAGATCGGTTGCAGTTGGGATTTCTCTCTCCGCAGCTGGGCCCTGGGTACCGATAATTTATTTCTCCGTAAATCGTTTTTTCAGCTCTGGCACCAGTTTTCCCTCCAGCGCCCCACGTTTACCAATCCTACGAACTTCCGTCATGCGAGCACATTCTGGTGGACGTCGTTATCTCTGGAAGAACGATCCAGTGACTGAGGGGTTAATGACCTTGCTTACCCAATTCAATCTACCAACTAGACCATTGCGTGGATACTTATAAACAGTTCGGCTTGCTGAGCTAGTTTTAAATTAAAAATTGCTATCCGAGTATTTATAACATCTGATGATATCTCCAGCATTTGGAAACGAAACGTTAGCTGCAGAAATTTGCCTTGGACCACGAACTAATGCCCATAAAAGTAACTTAATCAATGGTCTTCCTCTTCATAGCATCGTGGTGGCTAACGTCAGGAGCTGCACGAGACCGGCCACGGATGATGCTGTTGTGTACACGGGGGTCGCAACGCTAGAACATTGTGGCGAAATGTAGAAAGACCAATAGAGGACCGACTCTTGATGAAGCGATTAACAATTGACACTTAAAATTAAGGAACGTATGGTACTGAGCACAAGTGCGAGGAAATATCCATTATCATATGATTACACTATTCCTGAACAATCCCTGTAAACAGTTACACAGATATGTGAGAGATGCTTGCGGAGCGATTTAAAGTGGAACGACGACATCAAACTAATCCTAGGAGGGGCAGGCGCTATAACGTGATTCATCTCGTGTAAAGACCGACAAGACAATGTAAGAGAAATTCGGGGTCGTACGGTGGCATCTAGATAGTCATAAACCATCCTTCCATCGCTTCTCGCACGCCAAAAGGCATCTAAGCTACATCGAAAACGACTACCGGTGGCATCTAGACACTCATAAACCATCGCTCCATCGCTTCTCGCACGCCAAAAGGCATCTAAGCTACATCGAAAACGACTACCAGTGGTACAAGGCTCCCTCCACCATGCCTCATGGTGGCTTACAGAGCATGTGCGTAGATGAAGATGTAAATTGGAAAAATCTTCAGTAAGTGTAGTTTCCTCAGGAGGAGATAGCTTGCAAAACCGTCGAGCGACACTTTAATACTGCTCCTTATCGAGTTAGACAGAGCTGAAAGAGAAGATCCTAAGATGGCGGGTGTCAAAGCGCCACGGAGATGCTCACTCAACAGCAACACAACAGAGGCATTGCGCAATATGTCGTGGTTTACTGTTACAATTCTGAGAACGAACGTGCCTAGAAAAATGAAACAACATTTTTTTCTAGTACATTCAGTGGTATACATGAATACCGTCTGCAAAATGTGTTGCGAGTAGAGTCCGTAGCGAAAAACTAACAAATTACGTCATACCTGATGCGGAAGTAGTACTACATGAATAGCGAAATGTAGAAGGCGATGAATTTTTTCCCTTTCATCGTTTTGTGGCGATATCACTGAGAAAATGTCTCGTAAAGATTAGAAATTATGTGTAAAGTTCGTTGCTAGCCATTATATGCTCTATTCTCAAATACTGTATCAATATAGTCCAGCTATTTGCTCGTCGTGAGCTACGATTCTTTTTTCATACTCACTCCCACCACTTACAGAGGTAGGTAGTTTCTACACCCCCCTCCCCCTTGTGGTTATTTCCAGACAACATGTGCTATGTGTATCAAGTTTGGTTGAAATCGATCCAGTGGCTTACGTGGAGGCGTGGTACATACATACATACATACATAAACTTCTACAATACGTATGTCTGATAGTGTGAGCTTGCTACTAGAAATGAGAGAGGAGAAAGACTTGAGTTCTGCAATTAATTTCAGCTAGTAATAGCAAATACTCTATTCAAGAATCACAAGAGGTGGTGGTATACTTGGAAAAGGCCAAGTGATACGGGAAGTTTTCAGTTAGATTACATCATGATCAGACAGAGAATCTGAAATCTGCTACTGAATTGTGAGATGTACCCGGGAGCAGATATAGACTCATATCACAATGTGGAAGTGATGAAGAGTAGGCTGAAGTTTAAGAGGTTAGCAGGGAGAATCAGTACGCAAAGAAGTGGAATACGGAAGTTCTAAGGAATAACGAGATAAGCTTGAAGTTCTCTAAGGCTGTAGATACAGCAATAATGAATAGCTCAGTGGGCAGTACAGTTGAAGAGGGATGGACAGCTCTAAAAAGACCAAACACAGAAGTTGGAAAGAAAAACATAGATTCGGAGAAGGAAGTACAGAAATGTTGAGGGAAATTTGGGAATACAGAAGTACAAGTCACTTAAGAATGAAGTAAATGGAAAGTGCAGGGAAGCTAAGGCGAAATGGCTGAACAAAAGATGTGAAGAAATCGAAAAAGAAATGATTATCGGAAGGACTGACTCAGCATATAGAAAAGTCAGTATAACCTTCGGTGAAACTAAAAGCAAGCCTGGTAACATTGAGAGTACAACGGTTATTCCACTGTTAAGTGCAGAGGAGTAAGCGGATAGCTGGAAAGAGTACATTGAAGTTATGTGTGAGGGGGAAGACCTGTGTGATGACGTGACAGAACAAGAAACAGGAGTCGATACAGAAGAGATAGAGGAGCCAGTATTAGAATCGGAATTTAAAAGAGCTTTGGAAAACATAAGATCAAATAAGGCAGCCCATCGGGGGGGGGGGGGGAAGTGATTATGAAACGACTGTTTACATTGGTGCATAGAATGTATGAGTCTGGCGACATACCATCTGATTTTCGGGAAAACATCGTCCACAAAATTCCGAAGATTACAAGAGCTGAAAAGTGCGAGAATTATCTCAGATAGCTTAACAGCTCATGCATCCAAGTTGCTGATCACAATAATATACAGAAGAATGGAAAAGGGAATTGAGTGTTTGCTATATAATGACTAATTTGGCTTTAGGAAAGGTAAAGGTATCAGAGAGGCAGTTCTGACGTTGCGGTTGATAATGAAAACAAGACTAAAGAATAATACAGTCTTTTTCATAGGATTTGTCGTCCTCGAAAAAGTGTTCGATGTCAGATTGTTCAAGATGTTAGAAATTCTGAGAAAAAGACGGGTAATATACAAGAGCCAGGAGGGAAAAATAAGAGTGGAAGATCAAGAAAGAAGTGCTCGGATGGAAAAGATTGTAAAACAGGGATGTAGCCTTTCTCCCCTACTGCTCGGTCTATACATGGAAAGAGCGATAACGGAAATAAAAGAAAGATTCAAGAGTGGAATTAAAATTCAGGGTGAAGGGATATCAATGATGAGATTCACCGATGACATTGCTATTCTCAGTACAAGTGAACAAGAGTTACAGTATGGAATTAACAGTCTAATAAGTACAGAATATGAATTGAGATTACAAGGAGGAGGGATAGGGTGGCAGGACATCTGTTAAGAAATCACGGAATAACTTCGATGGTACTGGAGGGAGCTGTAGAGGGTAAAAACTGTAAAGGAAGATAGAGATAGGAATGTATCCAGCAAATATTTGAGAACGTAGGTTGCAAGTGCTACTCTGAGATGAAGAGGTTGGCTCAGGAGAGGAATTTGTGGCGGGCCGCATGAGAAGAGAGAGAGAGAAAAAAAAAGGATCAGTTCAAACGGCGACCCCGCTTGTTACCAGTCGAAGTAGAGGTGAGTAGCGGCGCAGCTAACAACTAGCACACTAAATAATAAGAGAAAACATGTGTACAGCTTGACTACAGCATACCTGCGTGTTACCTCCCGCACGAATGTCAGTTCGAAGCATTGCCGCCGGCAGCAACTCCAGCTCACCGAACGCCAGCTCATAGATTGCATACAGCTGCCGCAGCGGGCCACCTCGTTGGCGCTCGTACCTGTTGTACCACCACCACACCAACAGCACTGCTTCGCGGGTAGTCTGCTCGATGCTTTGGGAACACAGTTGAGATCAGAAACGGAGCAAGCGCGAGACTAATGTTGCATGCTGCATACTTTATAAATCAAGGCACCTCTGTCACATTAGTGCCAATGGGCGTCCTTCGTTGCAGCTGTAGTTTCGCGAGTGTGGCGAGTGAGAGAAGTGTGTCATTTCGGTTGTTTCATACACGTAGACTTGTTCTCTCTTACTGAAGCACGCGGAAGTGTAAGACTAGAAATGACTTGTTGTTAGTATGGAAGATGACTACACGATTTTCCTGCTGTACAGTACCACTAAAAAGGCGAAATGATCGATTGTTGGGATCAGACGGCTTTTAACGAAGCTGTGCTTTGCGAGACTGTGGAGGGTGTAAGACGAAAATTAATTGATGCAAAGTCTTCAATTGCATCTCTCGATTAGAGGAGGTGTGATACGTGGAAAACGTTTCACACTGTAGTTCATGCTTCAGACAATAACACATTCAAATCTCGTCCAACGCAAAAAAAGTGTTTGTCTTCCAATGTATTGCATCTCCACCATCATAAAATAAATGCGGTGCACCAAACGAAAACTGGGCTTAGAGCAATGTCACAACTAGATCCCTCCTATTACTAAATATACAGGAGTCTTGAAAACACGCACACATACAATTTCATTTAGACAGGTCGGACATCTTGTGACATTTCAACTTGCACTTGGGAATGTGTATAAGGCCGGGGTCATAATTCTGCGAAATAAATGAAAAGAGAGAACTAAGACAATAAAAAATGAGAGAGAGGAAACAGGAAGAAGAACAGAGAGCAAAAAGAAAGTTATTGTAAGTAATACATGAAGGTGGCGATAAATACTCCAAAACATTTAATGTTATTTCTTGTAATCTCACTGGCTAGGGTACACCAGTTTCCTTTTCGTATTAGCTTCAGGAACCTCGTCGATCCAGAAGTAAGTAGAAGGTACACACTACATGAGCGAAAGTACCGGACACGTACTAGTGGACTTTAATAGATCGGAACTCCGGTCAGGTTTGCCCATTTCAGAGCTCTTCCTGCCCACATAGAATGCATTGTCAGTTGATGAAACAACCTCCGTCTCAGAAGTATCCTCTACTGTACGCAGTACTACTGTACTCAGTACTACTGTACTTTACTGCAAAAAGTGTTCTTATCCTTCCCTTTTAACGTTTTCTTAAGCGTAATAAGGGGACCACACCCTAACCATGAAAATCAACCCCATTCTGTACCACCACCTCCTCCATAATTCACAGTTGCGCTACGAAACATGTCAGATAATATTCTGTAGGATTTCGCCAAACTCAAACCCAACCATCTGTTATGGCATGATTTATCATTCCAAATCATTTGTTGTCAGTCATTCCCTGAACACTGGCGTCGCCCTTTACACCACCTGTAGCGCCGCTTAGCAGTGAATACAGAAGTGAGTGGCTTATGAGGAGCTGCACGAACATTGTGCTCCATTTTTTTTACACTTCTTACGGACAGTCGTTATGCTACCTGGACTGCTGGAAGCACTTTCGAACTCATGTGTGATTCCTTCAGCTAATTTCATACGATTTTTTACTGCCACCATCCGCAAGACTCGATGGTACCTTCTCTGTTTAGAAGGGATGAAATGTCGTTGATGCATTAGTTATTCAAATGACATCGAATGACTTCTCCACGTTCGACGTCATTGCGTGCTACTGGCCGATACGTCCTACTGTTACTGCTTCGCTGCTGACAACATAGTACTCCCCGTCTGCATCCATTCTGGCAAGTTCGCCTCTTGTGACATTTTTGGATCAGTTACGCATTACGAAGGGGTATGTGGATACTTTGCTCATATAGTTTACACGAAGTGAAGGGATTCTGCTACCACAGAAGCGCAGTAACACACGACGGGCAAGGACGACATGGAAAGCAGACCAATACAGGGAACGAGCGCATTCCTGGCCAAAAGTACCAGTATCGAACGTAAGCGTTAACTGAACTGTGGGAAAAACTGGCAAAGAAGAGAATCAAAGCGTCTGTGATGTTGAAAAGTGAACTGATACAGTAAAGAGTGAGGTGGTTTTCCTCAGAATCGGAGAAGAGAGGAATATGTGGAAAATTATGAGAAGAAGAAAAGAAAGGATGATAGGACATGTGTTACTACATCGAGGAGTAATCTACATGGTGCTTGAGGGAGCTGTATAGGGTAAAACCTGTAGGAGAAGATAGAGACAGGAACATATCCAACAAATAATGAAGGACATTAGGTGCAAGGGTTACTTTGAGATGAAGAGGTTGGCATAGGAGAGGAATTAGTGGCGGGCCGCATCAAACCATTGGGATGGACAGATTACTGACAAGCCATTTCCCTTCCCCCCACCCCCACCACCACCACCACCACCACCACCACCACCACGACAAAAAGTAAGGTAAGAAAATCTGTCATGTCCTTTCAAAGAAACCATCTCAAATTTCCTCTTAAGCAATCATCACCGATCTACGAAAGTTACGGCACTACACCATTTTTCAGTAACTTGCTAACAGAGTACCTTTAATGCTTGCTCTGGGGCATTCCTTCATGGAGTTTTCGTATGGCGGTTGTTTAAATCGGGCGAAATGTGAACCACAATTAGTTTTCCATCGTCTCTCGCCGGCGAACGATGCAGTGACCTATTGTCCAACGACCAATTGCATCTATTTGCCCGCCTACAGAACCCGGCACGTGGCCTTTCTCATTAGCAATTCAATTAATTTTTTAAGAATAATTTGAGGAACGCTCCACTGACGTGTGAGTTCAATTGTGCCGATCCTGATGACAAGCCCAATGTGCACCTGTGGATCTCTGTTGAATAAGAGCTGTACTTCTAGTACCTATGTACGACCTGTGTCTAGCAGATAAGGGCGACAGTTGAGAAGTCATTTATCGAGATAGCTGCCCGGAGTTTCCAATGTCCGATGGATACCATGACATTACCTGTCAGCAGGGCATTCGTTATTCGATCCTAAACTCGGTGGAGTCGGAGACTGTATTTAGGCAGGTAAGATTCAGCAAATCAGATTCGTTAAATATGTAGTGTGTCCCTCCTAAGGGCGTCAGGTGCGTTTTGTCTCATGTTTCAGCAGATATTTGAAATTTTGTTTTTGCAGTGTGTAGCTGGAGTCAGCCCAAACAAATACTGCTCACCATGTCTTTCATGCGACGCCCAGTGTCGGCGGGGATCGTCCGTTTCTATCCTGTTACGAACAAAATAGCTTTTAAAACGGAATTTTACATCCCCATTGGATAGAGCGTTTCAAGGTCGGTCTAGTACGATGTTTGTTTTGTCCATATTTATTAACAGGGACAGTAAAACACGAAGAATAGCCAGTACTCCACCAGCGACAGTTCTGTCCTGGCCCGCGTTGACTACCACCGCCATGCAACAGCACTGCTCAGTCGCTGCAGGCTTCCTGTTTATTCATTGTGTTGAACTGTCCCTGTTAATAAATATGGATACAACAAATATCG
Organism: Schistocerca americana; assembly: GCF_021461395.2. Lineage (NCBI taxonomy): Eukaryota > Metazoa > Arthropoda > Insecta > Orthoptera > Acrididae > Schistocerca > Schistocerca americana. Next base: position 607,939,880 of record NC_060121.1, read on the forward strand.
TACTAGACTGACCTGGAAACGCTCTATCCAATGGGCATGCAAAATTCCGCTTTAAAAACTACTTTGTTCGTAACGGGATAGAAACGGACGCTGTCCTTCGACACTGGGCGTTCCATAAAAGACGCGATGTGTTCGGGCATACGCCTAGTACACACTGTGAAAACGAAATTGCAAACATCTGCCGAAACATTAAAAGAAAATTCGCTTGACGACTGTTAGGAGGAACACTCGACGTATGGAAAATGGAGTTGACGCTACTAAGAACACTACGAAGTCCCCTTACAATTTGGGTCATTAGCATTCGTAGAGTGTCGGATATTGGGAGGCTGCACATAGCCTGGAACGTCTAGGTAAACGAAACGTGCAGTACCAGAGAAGATTCAAATGGCTCTGAGCACTATGGGACTTAACATCTGAGGTCATCAGTCACGTAGAACTACTAAAACCCAACTAACCTAAGGACAACACACGCATCCATGCCCGAGGCAGGATTCGAACCTGCGACCGTAGCGGTCGCGCGGTTCCGGACTGAAGCGCCTAGAACCGCTCGGCCACTCCGGCCGGCCGTGCAGTACCAAACACACAATTACCAAAGTTAAATTCGCACATCCGTAGACATGAAATTGCCTACACAATTGGCCATTATAACTGAAATATCATCAAGGTCACATGTAAAGAAATTCTAACTAGCTTGCTTCGAATTTCATTGCACAATTCACATTGCAAGTAGGGGTTACAAGATCTACTCTCTGTGCATAAGGGAAGATTACGCAATGGATATCTCAGTCAGAAATTGTATTTCATTATCAGTTGTTTGTAAGAGAATCGCTTAAGGCGTCGTCTAAAAAGGAGAAATGTCTACCAGTGCGTGTCGTATCTCGAAAGCAGCAGTCTTGCCCCACCGAGACTGCAGTTTTTCGTTCCACCATATCTCTGCTCCCGTTATTTCGGATCCCAGGACTATTATGCGTACGTGGAATCGATGGGTTAAAGAGAGTCATGTGAAACGCGAGGCAGGATATCGACCTAGCACTCGAGTTGACCGTACTGTACTATTTCCTCGGAGGTACAGGATAATGCAGCCACGTCACTTATCTGCAGTCAGGAACTAGTCTTGTTTGCGGGAAGACAAGTTCAGATGACTCTAAGCACTACGGGCCTTAACATCTGCGGTCATCAGTCCCCTAGACTTAGAACTACTTAAACCTAACTAACGTAAGGACATCACACACATCCATGCCCGAGGCACGATTCGAACCTGCGACCGTAGCAGCAGCGCGGTTCCGGACTGAAGGCCCTAAAACCGCTCGGTCACAGCGGCCGGCGGTAAGATAAGTCTCCACACAGACATTTATTTATTTATTCCAATTCATTGTAGCCTGTTACCTAAAATTTAAACAGAGGCAGTATTGATTCTAACACAAAAATGTGCAATATACGTTAACACTTAATTTTATCGTAAACTACACTGCCTCCTACATAATACTACCCCCCCAACCTCTCCCCCCACGCGGACAGTGAGACGACGTCTGGAGAAACACAGACTGTCAGGACGGCAACCATTGTAGTGGCTTCCCCTGACGCGTCAGAAGAAAGACGCGCCGGCAGTGTTGCGCCCAACGACAAGAGCGGACGCAAGTCTGGCAGCCCGCTGCCCTTTCAGACGAGTCCCGGTTCTGCCTGCAGCATCACAATGAACAAGTCCGTGTGTGGCGGCTCCGAAGACAACAGACATTTGAAGACTGCCTTCGTTATTATCTTAAACCTCCTGATGTTACACTATGGCGTGCCAAGGTGTACGCAAAATTGTCACTTCTCTTTCGCACAGCCGGTGATTTGGACAGCACACGTTAGCTGTCTCACGTATTAAGACCTGCACGTTCTCCAGGTGTATCACCTGCTCAAAACATCTGGTCATGTCTTGCTGAGACATTAGCCTGCCACCCCTCGCTAACTAATACAACTGATGAGCTCTATCATAGCGATGAATTAGCATGGAATGACGTGCCCGTTTGGCTCATTTAAATTCATATCGACTCGAAGTTCAGCCAATTTAGAGCTAGAGGTGCAATCTCCGTATATTTAATGTCGGACCCTGTATAGTTACTTCATCTCTAATTTATTTTGTACGCTAGCGATATAATACACTCCTGGAAATTGAAATAAGAACACCGGTAATTCATTGTCCCAGGAAGGGGAAACTTTATTGACACATTCCTGGGGTCAGATACATCACATGATCACACTGACAGAACCACAGGCACATAGACACAGGCAACAGAGCATGCACAATGTCGGCACTAGTACAGTGTATATCCACCTTTCGCAGCAATGCAGGCTGCTATTCTCCCATGGAGACGATCGTAGAGATGCTGGATGTAGTCCTGTGGAACGGCTTGCCATGCCATTTCCACCTGGCGCCTCAGTTGGACCAGCGTTCGTGCTGGACGTGCAGACCGCGTGAGACGACGCTTCATCCAGTCCCAAACATGCTCAATGGGGGACAGATCCGGAGATCTTGCTGACCAGGGTAGTTGACTTACACCTTCTAGAGCACGTTGAGTGGCACGGGATACATGCGGACGTGCATTGTCCTGTTGGAACAGCAAGTTCCCTTGCCGGTCTAGGAATGGTAGAACGATGGGTTCGATGACGGTTTGGATGTACCGTGCACTATTCAGTGTCCCCTCGACGATCACCAGTGGTGTACGGCCAGTGTAGGAGATCGCTCCCCACACCATGATGCCGGGTGTTGGCCCTGTGTGCCTTGGTCGTATGCAGTCCTGATTGTGGCGCTCACCTGCACGGTGCCAAACACGCATACGACCGTCATTGGCACCAAGGCAGAAGCGACTCTCCTCGCTGAAGACGACACGTCTCCATTCGTCCCTCCATTCACGCCTGTCGCGACACCACTGGAGGCGGGCTGCACGATGTTGGGGCGTGAGCGGAAGACGGCCTAACGATGTGCGGGACCGTAGCCCAGCTTCATGGAGACGGTTGCGAATGGTCCTCGCCGATACCCCAGGAGCAACAGTGTCCCTAATTTGCTGGGAAGTGGCGGTGCGGTCCCCTACGGCACTGCGTAGGATCCTACGGTCTTGGCGTGCATCCGTGCGTCGCTGCGGTCCGGTCCCAGGTCGACGGGCACGTGCACCTTCCGCCGACCACTGGCGACAACATCGATGTACTGTGGAGACCTCACGCCCCACGTGTTGAGCAATTCGGCGGTACGTCCACCCGGCCTCCCGCATGCCCACTATACGCCCTCGCTCAAAGTCCGTCAACTGCACATACGGTTCACGTCCACGCTGTCGCGGCATGCTACCAGTGTTAAAGACTGCGATGGAGCTCCGTATGCCACGGCAAACTGGCTGACACTGACGGCGGCGGTGCACAAACGCTGCGCAGCTAGCGCCATTCGACGGCCAACACCGCGGTTCCTGGTGTGTCCGCTGTGCCGTGCGTGTGATCATTGCTTGTACAGCCCTCTCGCAGTGTCCGGAGCAAGTATGGTGGGTCTGACACACCGGTGTCAATGTGTTCTTTTTTCCATTTCCAGGAGTGTACATCATCTTCAGGTCCTAAACAACAAATTCACAGCAGTATTAACAATAAGAGTTAAATAGAATAAGGATACTAGCTGTAGAAACATGAAACAGTATTTGTCCCTAATCAGTGATACATGAGTAGGTTTGCAGTATGAAACCACCATATACCAAGGGTCCACAAGCTATGTTTATTATGTAGATATAAAGAAAATGAGAAACTTCCAGAAGTGATTGAACAGCTCATAAAGTGTTTGTTCTAATTATGCCATCAAAGGGTTAAAATGACAAAATGAGTAAACTAAAAGATGGAAGAGTCGACTGACTACTAGTAGTTGCTAAACATAGGTAGAGATAATTTCAAAAACTGAAACGTGATACGACTAAAAGTACGCAATTGAAGCTGCTTATTCGCAGAGCAGTGTCAGATACCGAAAAGAGTGAAATGACCATATGTGTTATTGGTAGTGACAGTCCTCATACAGATACAGTGTCATGTTTATAGAATGCAATAGGTATAAGGTATGGTACAGACAGAAATAAACACAGTTTCGTGAGCAAGATGATTGCCGTACTGACATGAAGTGCGGAAACAGAAATAAGTACCAACCGACCTTCTAAACACTCAAAAGTTGTGTAAAGGAAGAGACGTAAATGCACATATGCGTTGCAAAACCACGTAAACAACCGGCTAACTAGGACAATATCCACTTTAATGAACGACCGAAACTGGCCAGTCAGCCGGCCGCTGTGGCCGAGCGCTCCTAGGCTCTTCAGTCCGGAACCGCACTGCTGCTACGGTCGCAGGTTCGAATCGTGCCTCGGGCATGGATGTGTGTGATGTCCTTACGTTAGTTAGGTTTAAGTAGTTCTAAGTCTAGGGGACTGATGACGTCATATGTTAAGGCCCATAGTGATCAGAGCCATTTGAAACTGGCCAGTCATAGCAAACTACAATGCGCGCAATCATAGACCTCTGCACTTGCAAGCACAATGAGCAGGACTGCAAGGCAGGCAATCTCACGCTCCGCAGTGGTACGGTGGCTGCACAAGGGTGGTCTCTTTGTCCGATGACCAGTGCATTGTGTTGCTTTGACAACCGTACGTAGGCGACACCGTTTGCGAGGGTGCGAAGAGCACAGGGGCTGGGCCAACAAGGAGAGGGGTCGCGTGCTCTTCTCGAATGAGAGCAAATTCAGTCTGAGTACGCTCATACGGCGAGAGGTGGGAGCACGCAATGCTCCCAGGAACAGTGTCGAACATGATCGTTAAAAGGTTGTCCAGATGGAGAGGCATAATATTGCATGGACGTACAGCACCAGCACCGACTCAAAGGAAGGCCTCGGCGCTTGTTCGTGACGTTACGTTAGCTAGGCACGGCGATAGCCAGGTCTGTTGCAGGCAGAAACGCCTGGGCGTGCTTATCACTATAAATCTCTTATTTTTGTACAAAATGTTTGGTATTAATTTGGATTCTGCTGTTTTATTTAGATGAAAGATTTTCTTACTATCGTAAAGCTACAAACGAAGATCATAGTTCTGTATTACTGAATCCTATCGAAACAAACGTAGATCAACATGAGAAGATGCTTTGCCCCTTGCAAGCTTCGGAAATTTTACATTCAAGTAACTATATTTACTTGATCCATTTTGTTATCGAAACTTACCCCAACCCCCTTACAGTGAACTCGTTTCTTTTATTTTTTTATTTATTTTCGTTTGACATCGTCATTGGAAATATGAACTAATTTACATGTGTAAATGTCCAAATGTTGCCAGTCATTAGATTACAGTCGTTTTCAACGAAAGGAGTTCTAAATAGGAAACAAAATAGCTTCATACATCGAAAATACTGCTGAACTTTGCTTTTTTAAACATGCACATTGGAAAAGATAAATATTCCCCTCTTGCAACTGAAAGGAGAAACTTTATACAATAAAAAAATTCTATTTGATAAAACATCTGTACTTTGCCTCTTCTTCTGTCCCCCACCCCCTTCCCCAACGCGTACAATCGCAAGATATTACATTAACATTCAGTGCTCCTCGCCCCATAGTCAACCAAGATACCTAAAGAAGAGCACCAATATGTTAACAGTTTCTTGTAAAAGCAATCCAGTACAAACGTAACTTCCTCAGATTTACAAATAAGGTAAAGAAGCACGAATTCTGTTGCTGCTGGACCATGAAGTTGTTTTTGTATGTCAATCGTTAAAACAGGTGGAAAATTAAGTTCAGGTGTACACTATTTGTTAAGAAGTGTAATGAATTGCACAATTAATTGATTGCAGAAATCTCTCTGAACAATGTGTGTTGGTCAACTGCCGCCAATGATTTCACATTTTCCTGTGTCAGAGAGGGAGACACCACCATTATGAGTATGCTTGCAACAGACTTGGCGTTCGCCGTGCCTAGCTGTCGTGACGTCACGAACAAGCGCTGAGGCCTTCCTTTGAGTCGGTGTTGACAGCACACACTCGCTGGTCAACGCTACTATGACACTGTTCTCCTTCACCGTGTGAGTCTTTTCAGTGGTGCATTCCGTCCTGACTTCATTTTTATGGATGACAATGCACCACTGCAACGATCAGCACATTTGAAGGAGCTCGTGGAACGAGAGGGTCAGCGAATGGACTGGTGTGCCCGTTCCCCCGACTTAAATCCCATCGAGCACGCGTGGTATCTGTTGGGAAGTCGTATTTCAGCACGTCCACATGTACCAACGATACCAGCAGCTGTCACCCACGCTGCTGGAGGAACAGAAGGTCCTGCTACAAGACCTCCTTCTGTAGCCAGCGTGGGAGCACGGTGCAGAGTATTCCTTCCCGTCTGTGATGATCACTCATCCTACTAAGAACCGTGTCCCGCCATTTGAAATACCCAGACCTTCACAAACCGCGATGACCTCAGCGTAATTTTTTTTTGAATGGGAGTGTCATTTGTGTTCGTCTCGTTGCGTATTCCTTTGTTATCTTCTGTGGTATACTGTAACAGTTCTTCCTTGGTATGTTTCAAGTTTCATCAATCTATGAGGTCAGTCAAATGAAAATCAAACACCCGTCACATCGGAATCATGGAACGGCCCCATTCAAAACTAATCGGAGCTCGCGGAAGACATTTATCTCACTGGGAGACAAGACCATCAATTCCTTTTTCTTAGAAAGCTGTCGGCCGCTGACGGATCCGCACTTGCACCCACTCAGCACTTTTTCGTCCGACTGAAACCGACGTCCACACAGAACTTTCTTCAGGTCTCCAAAGATGTGAAAATCACACGGTGAAAGATCCAAATTGCTGAAGCGTAGCCTTCGTCTAATTGGCAGTATGGGCGAGGGCATTATCGTGCAACAGGATAATTCCGGCTGACGGCACTCCTGGGTCTTATGATTTTATGGCGCGTCGCAGTTTCTGTGAAGTGTCTTCATAGCGCAGCGCTTAGATTATGATTCCACGTTTGAGGAACTCGACCAGCAGATGATCTCTACAGTCGAAGGAGGAGATCGTCATGACCTTACCGGAACTTGTGTGAACAGCTTTAGATATTTTTTGCGAGGGAGATGAAGGATGTTTCCACTGTTAGCTTTGCCCTTTGCCCTCGGACGGCACCCAGAATGCCAGTCGGACGAAGATTACGCTTCAGCGATCGGGTTGGGAAACAGTGCAACATATTCTGTACAGCGCATCTTTCGTGACCTGAAGAAAGACGTGCGTAGATGTCGGTTTCAGTCGGACGAGGAAGTGCGAGAGCGGGTACTGTTGTGGAGCCGTCAGCGGCCGACTGCGTTATAGGAAACAGAAATTGATCGTCTCGTCTTCCAGTGGGATAAATATCTTTAAGCGTGTGGTGATTAATTTTGACTGGAACCATTCCATGCACCCACTGCGGTGGGTTTTCTGTTTTCATTTGACTGCCTCTGATATATTGTTTGGCAGTGACACATCATGTGAGATCTACTTTCGTCCATAAGTTTTACGCACCAGTGTATTCTGTGTATCTCTCAGAACCTCATTTCAGGAATGGAATCCCCTGACTAGAAAAAAATTTCTGCAACGTGGATTGTCAGGGATGGGGAGAGGGTAGAAAAAAAATGGCTGCATATTCTAATTTTCGCGGCTTTTCACCGCTAGTTGCAGAAATTTTATAGCTTGACCACGCAATAACACACTCGCTTTATGAAAAAGAGGTAACTCAAGACTGTGGAACGCCTCCTGATTAAATAATAATTTCGAGAATAATAATTACGATGGAAGTTTGCTGGTGCCCCACAAGAGGTCCAACAATAGTGAGTTCACTTGGGAGCGTGTGTCTCGGCTAATTTACGCACAGTGACGTACACTCCAGACAGTCAGGCTTATGATTTTTTGTGTTTACGAAAAATCTGTAAAATATTATATTGGGTTACTAGATGATAGTATTTCGATCCTTGAAGTTTTTACCACCTCTTCTTCTTTGAAGACGATGTTACAGCATCCAGATTGCTCTTCAAGTGGCTCAAATGGCTCTGAGCACTATGGGACTTAACATCTGAGGTCATCAGTTCCCTAGAACTTAGAACTACTTAAACCTAACTAACCTAAGGACATCACACACATCCATGCCCGAGGCACGATTCGAACCTGCGACCGTAGCGGTCGATCGGTTCCAGACGGAAGCGCCTAGAACCGCTCGGCCACCTCGGCCGGCCTCGCTTGCTCTTCTTAAATTTCTTGCTTCTCCGAAGTATTACAGATACCGTTAACGCAGACACATAGATCAAGTGAAATAAGAAACTACTACTTGAAGTTGACAGCGCACCATAGTAATTAATATGCTTCACATTATTAGGAACTAAACAGAAGTCCACGTTCTCTCTGTATCATGGATCGGAAAAACAGATAGTAAAAGAACGATAAAACATCCGATAGGTGTTTCTACAACCATAAGAAAATTAATGTTCATTTTTCTCGCTAGCTTCACAGGCTTGATTTCTGTGGACAATCACATTTTAATCTTCACCGTAAACTACAAGGTGTGCAACTTTGCTTCCGCCGTTTGCCGATAGGTGGCGACAACGGTAAGTTGCGGTCGAAAGAAACGGATCGCAGACGTCAGGCAGCTAGCTTGGACCTCGGTCAGCATAACCTCATTCAAACATTAGTCGATATGTGTCTGCATCATAAAGTTCTTGATTGAACATGTCAGTTCACGAGCCTAATTATCGTCCTTTGCGGGACGTGTCACTGTTTTGTTTCACTATGAAGAAAACAGCGGCTGAGTCTCATCGAATGCTCTCAAATACCTATGGTAAGGACGCTATTAGTGAAAGAACGTGTAATGAGTGGTTTCAACTCTTCAAGGACGGTGAGTTTAACGTCATAGACCGGCATGCTGGTGGAAGAGAGAATGTTTTCGAAGATGCAAAATTAGAGACATTGCTGAGTGAAGACTCCCCTCAAACTCAAGAAGAATTGGCACGATTAGCGGGAGTGACAGAGCAAGCCATTTCAGAACGCCTCAACGCTATGGGGATGATTCAGAAAGAAGGAACTTAGTTCCTGCGTGAGCTGAAACCAAGAGACGTTGAACGGCGTTTGTGTGTTTGTGAACAGTTGCTTCAGAGGCAAAAACGGAAGGGATTTCTGCATCGCATTATGACCAGAGAAGAAAATGGGTTCATTACGATAACCCTAAACGCAAAAACTCATGGGAATATACCGGCCATGCTTCCACGTCGACGGCCAAACCGAATATTCACGGCTCCAAGATCATGCTCTGCATTTGGTGGGACCAGCTCTGCGTCGTGTACTGTGAGGTGTTAAAACCAAGTGAAACAATCACAGGTGCTGGTTATCGAACGCAATTAATGCGTCTGAGCAGAGCATTAAGAGACAAAGGGCCGCAACACAGCGAGAGGCACGATAAAGTGATTTTGCAGCACAACAATGCTCGACCCCACGTTGCAAAAGAGGTCAAAACGTACTCGGAAACTTTAAAACGGGAAGTCCTACCCCACCTGCCGTATTTTCCAGGCATTGGTCCCTGTGACTATCACCTGTTTAGATCAATGGCGCGTGGCCTTGCTGACCAACACTTCCGATCTCATGAAGAAGTCACAAATTGGATCGATTCGTGGATCGCTTCAAATGATGAACAACTTTTTCGACGCGAGATTCGTACACTGCCCGAAAGATGGGAGAAAGTAGTGGTCAGCGATGGAAAATACTTTGAATGATATATGTGTAACCAATTTGTTTCATTAAAGCATCAAATGAAACTTTCCGTCCGCAGCTCGTGGTCGTCCGGTAGCGTTCTCGCTTCCCGCGCCCGGGTTCCCGGGTTCGATTCCCGGTGGGGTCAGGGATTTTCTCTGCCTCGTGATGACTGGGTGTTGTGTAATGTCCTTAGGTTAGTTGCTGTTGGTTGCTGTTAGTTGCTGTTGGCCGCTCGGTGGGCCGCCAGGGCCCCATAGTGCTCAGAGCCATTTGAACCATTTTTTTGAAACTTTCCTGGCAGATGAAAACTGTGTGCCGGGCCGAGACTCGAACTCCGGATCTTTGCCTGCCAGGAAGTTTCATATCAGCGCACACTCCGCTGCAGAGTGAAAATCTCATTCTGAAAGCTTAAAATGTTGGAAAAAAAAAACGGCGGAAGCAAAATCGTACACCTTGTACTTAGGCGAATGAATGGATAAAATGTAGGCAGAAACATATGCATAAGTTCCAACACAAATGTGTAGAAGTCTCCCCGGGAACCAAAGTGTGCAAAAAAAACCGGGCGACTATTTGAGACGGCAGCTAGCGTAGGCCGTGAGCGCGGCCATTAGCAGTGGCGGAATGCCGGGGGTCGCCTCTGCAAGAGGACGAGCCCGCTGCATGTTAAGCAGCGCGTGTGGCGACGCCGCCTGCGATATTAAAAAAGTGGGCGGCGCATAAATCTAGTCTAGTCCGCGACCGCTGCGTACCTGCTGTTGGCCGCTCGGTGGGCCGCCAGGGACCTCCCAACGCTGTGGCGGCCAACTGGGAAAATAAATACTGCTTTACACAGTCTTCCGAACAATGTATCTGCGAAGGCAACAAATTTTCGCCACCTATGCCCCTACCCCCTCCACCCCCTTCACGAACTCCATTAGAATTTACGCTGGTCATCATTCTTGTTTACTTTTGTAATGCAAAGTTCGAGTGAGGAGGAGAGAAATAGATGCAAGAGTACGTTAGTTACGGCTTGTAAAAATAAAAATAAAAATAAAAATAATAAAAATAAATAATAAATAACCATCCTCTCATCATTGCTATCCAGTCACATGAATGTAACCACCTGTTAAGACTGCAATCGAGGTGGTCCCAAACATTCTCGATAAGGTTTAAAACTGGAGAGTTTAGCGGCCAGAGAAGCACGGTAAACACAGGTTCTCTTCGAGCTGTATCACACGTTGCTTTGTCCTGCTAGTATATGTCGTTGTGCCGTGGAAAAATAAAACTGCACATAGGGATGGACGTGGTTGCCAACAACTGATGGATTCTCTTGTTGATCAATTGCGCCTTCCAGAATGACGAGATCACCTAGGGAACACAACGAAAACATTCCCCAGATCCTCCTCGTCCGTCCTGCACCTTTCCGACCATTGTTAGAGGGTGTTCGATTTCTGTCCGATGGAGCATAAAACGTGATTCATCTCAGAAAGGCCATCTGCCGCCACTCAGTCGACGTACAGTTGCGGTATTGGCGTGCAGACTACAGCCTTCGTCGCCGATGAACAGCAGCCGGCATGCATGCATGCATGGATCAGGCGCCTGCTGCGGAGGCCCATATGCATCAACGTTCGCTTGACGGTGGTTAAAAAGACACTTTCCACTTAGCCCCTTGGTTCATCTGGATAGTCCTTTGCTCGAACGATGCACGTCTATTCGCCCGTATAAATGTCCACTGCGTAGTTTACTCGTGTCATCTATGGCCAGTGATGCAGCTCAGTCGCATCGGCGCCGGTTTCGGATAGCGCCATTTTGCCATACGCGGTATACTTTAACCATAGCGGCATGTAAGTTTACAACCTTAGCGATCTCGGAAATGCTTCTTGGCCTGAAAGCCAACAATCCTGCCCTTTTGGTCTTCAGATAGATCGCTCTGTTTCCGCATTACGACGACGACTGCAATGCTCTCCACATCCCCCCAGCACTGATTATATACCTTCCACAGCTCACCTACTGTCTGTGTTACTGTACGCTGATGGCGAATTAAAGTCACATTAAAGTGACTGGGCAGTTTATAACTAAGCACTACCCTAGAAGCGTAACGCTTTTGTATGAAGGACCGACAGGTTACTTCATTCTAAAAGATCGAATCTGCATCGAAATTTAGATTTTGTACACCACTGTGAATTGTATGGAGGAGGGTACTTGCTCTCACACATTAGGGCCTCGTTTCCTCCAGATCGCAATTTGAGCTCTGGAAAAATGCGTGTTTTTTCACTTGTGCGGGCTGTAATTAGCATAATCTTCGCGTCCTCTTTCGGAGCGACACGCAGAGAGATACGTTGTTTAATATTTCTTCTTTCTCTTCCTATTTTATTACGATTCTTTTAGTGTTTTCTTACAACATTTTTGTTTTTGATGACCATACAGCCTTCGTTTCTGGTTTGCTAAGAGAAACATTAACAACAAATTTACATCGTCGAAGAAGGGAAGAAAGGGAACAAAAATCTCAATATTAGTTAATAATATACAAACGATATTGAACAGAAGTTTGATTACCTTTTGGTTCTTATATGACGGCCCATCAAAAAGTTTCCGTTCGAAGACCGTAAAGTCCATAATCGGTACGCCAGACAATCAAAATCGATTTTAGCACTGAAGCAATCATCATACCGACGCACCATGTTGAAGATACCAGTTTGGTAAATAATGTCCCCTACTGCGTGAAGTAGTCAGTAATTGCCTGCTGCATATCCTCGTCCGAGGAATCGTCCACCCTTCAAGGCCGTTTTTAAGGAACCGAAGGCGAGATGATAGCATGAGGAGAGATCAGGACTAAGCGCAAATGCTCGAGTTTCTCGCACTTATGTTAGCCACCTGTGGACGTGCTTTATCATGGAGCAACAGCACCCCTTGGAACACCATTGCACAACTGTGGTTACCGGCACACATGCTACCCCATACACATTTTTCGTTCTCAGATGGATGTATTCTGGTATTTCTCCTTCGGCAGCCCAGAAAGGAATAACAAAACGTTGGCCCTGTTTAGAGGCATTGGAGACGACGTCGCCATATTTCACGTTTCCGTATTTACCGCACGCGCGTCGGAAAGACACGAATGCCACTCTGATCCCTTCCCTGCATCATGTCGGTTCCTACACACCGCCTTAATATATCCGACTCGATATTAATAACTTCTTCTAAATATTAACAATTACCTATGTCAGCGTATCTCGTAAGCTTTTACCTAATGACGGATTATACACGGTCCAGCCACATTGAGACCACAGCCTGTGTTGAACGTCAACGTACAGTATCCACATTGCAGGTGACTACATTATCAATGGATATATAAAGCGTGTCACGGCGGACGCAGTAAACAGTGCAGTCGTTGTCGTAATGCGGAAACCGAGCGATTTATCTGACGTCCAGAAGTGCATGATCATTGGCCTTCTACCAAGGGCGGAAGCATTTACGAAACCGCTAATTCTGTAAACTGTACGTGTGCCTTCGTGGTTAAAATATACCGTGAATGGCAAAATGGTGCCATCCAAAACAGATGGGGAGGCAACTGAGATGCACCAAAGGGTGCATGACGGCTGCGGGCGAATATACATGCAACTGTTGAGCAACTGCCCTCCCAGATTAACCAACGCATTACCAACATTGACTCCTCATCGATCATTCAGCGAACATTGCTGCTTGTAGGCCTCTGCGCAGGATCTGGTTCATGAACCTATGCCGACTGCTGTTCATGGGTAACGGAGGTTGTACTTTACGCGCCATATCGCAACTGGACGTGCACTAAGTGGCTGCAGATGGCCTTTTCAGATGAATCATGTTTTACACTCCATCGGACGGATGGTCTTTGGTGTGTACGGCCCTGCAACAAGCGTCGGTAGGATCCAGGCCGAAGGAGGGAGCGTTATGGTCTGGAGAAAGTCTGGGGACGAAGAGTCCTTTTGGAAAATGGCTCTCTTGATATCAATTAGTCCTAACCTTCTGAGTCCTGTTTTCCAGTGTTTCATAGCATTTTCTGTGAATTGCCCGACGATGTTGCTGACCCCGATGGTTTCCAGGAATTTTATGCCTCAACTGTGTGACAGTGAGTCAGAGGCTTTTTTTGTTGTCTATCTAGGTCGTATGTAGAGGTATTTTCTAGGTTTTACAGATTTCCAGTATCATTTTGTCTACCATGTATTGGTCTTTTGTGCCGCTCCTTCTTCGCTTGTTACCTTTTCGTTCTACTGGTATGACGTATTCTTCCAAAACGTCCTGAATTTTATCGGCTATGATCTCTGTCAGCAACTTGAACATGGTGGACAAGCATGTTATTGGCCTGTAATTTTCGGGTACTGCACCTCCTATACTAAATAAATTTTCGCAGCTATTATACATTCACTGATGTTACATGTCTTAAACGTTGTGCTAAACAGTTCGGACGTTCTCACCCACAGACTGTTCAGGTATTAGGGCCAGAAGCCATGCTGTAAATGATTGCCAGTGGATGTCCAAGTCTTCGTTTCCTTCACTCATCACGGACCCATTTCCAGTGTTACCTCCAGCCGTTGCATTCTATCCTTAGAAAATTTGTTTTTATGCTCATGTTGCACTTTTGTTGTAGTTCTTTTCAGTTTCCCAAAGGTCTTTGCTGGAACGAGTTGTTGCTTTTTTTCTTTTCTTTTCTGTTTCGGTTTTCTGATTCAGTATCCGGCAGAACAGCCCCTGATTGGATTGAAAATTTTGATTTTGTCTTTAATTGGTAATCTCGGCGTCGTATCTTTTGATTTTCTTGACTACTGTAGTTATTTATTACTTCATAATTTCTTTGGTGTTCTGTTCTTAAAGTTCCTTGCATCAGTTCTCAAGTTTTCAGCGCACTTTAGTTTTCCAATCGATTTTCTGGCGATATTTGATTCCAGTTGCCCCAGTTCTTCTCTTAATGTTACTACTGTACTGTGGGCGAGCTGGATAATTTCTAAATTGTCATTTGGGCAGTTGCAAGGGCAGCAGTAAGGTCCTTCATCAGTGGAGCCAGTTGTTTCTGTGGAAAACTTTCAAAGCCGGAGCTGCTTTAGTTTTGCCTTACCTGACATATAGGCTGAAATGTTGTCTTTAGATTGTTAGGTGGTCTGTATCATTGAAAAAACAAAAAAAATTTCTTTGGTGAGACAACGTTCATGGCGTGAAAACAAGCTTTTTGTCCATTCTGATGCCACACATAGTAAGCTATACGAGATAGCTCAATATTATTATCAGGGCTTCAGTTTAGTGTCATACCTCACTGCATTAATGATTCAACGCTAGAGTGGTACCAGCTTAGTTGTGCGCATTGTAGCAAAATGTTTGTTGAGCCTGTAGCTCGATTGCACATGTATCAAAGATGGTAACTTCCGAGTAGAAATACTGCCGTGTTTTACAATTTTCAAAGAGTGAAACCTGAGTTATATTTCAACGTTTGTTCTGTAAATGGTATATCAGTGTGAAAGCGGTGTCATCAACTTCCGAGTAGAAATACTGCCGTGTTTTACAATTTTCAAAGAGTGAAACCTGAGTTATATTTCAACGTTCGTTCTGTAAATGGTATATCAGTGTGAAAGCGGTGTCATCCTGTGTAAAGGGGAGAGAATGGGATGTCCTAACTATTTGAACCGTATGTTTCAAAGCGTCTTTGAACATAGCTGTAAGACATCCTTGTTAAAACTTAAGGAGTGAGACGTCTGAATCGACACACACAACTATACACTAACATTTCTTCGCCGTCTGTAAGAGACATCTTCCGAGCTGAAACACTAGCAGCTGTGTAGAGAGCTCAAGGGGTTTCGACTTTACAGGCTCATGATTCTTCACGCGACACTAAATGTATTACTGTTACAGGTACTAGGCATACATTGATAGTCCTGTCACGAAGTTATTTTTACTCCATTTTTCAGCTTCGAGGCATTGCATTTACTCTGACGTGTTATCATTTTCACTGTAGATAATCGATTGTGCGAATTTCTACCTTTTAGCCAAGTATGCATCCACACTTTATTTAAATTAACTCTCTTTTGTTAAAATTATAATAATCATTATAAACTTATACTGGCTGACTTACGTTATTGTGCCCAGCAATGCAACGTCTTAACTAAAACGCTAGCCTCATGAAATTTTATTTCGTGATGTCCACACCGTAAAACGCGTTACTGCGCTACTGTCAACTTATCAGTTTGTCCAAAGTGACGTTTCCTCTTGTGTTTGATAAAGGGTTGATAACACTACTTTTCCTGGTTCCACTATGCATGCACATTGCCACAACTGCGCAGAATTTCATGCACATCGGCGGTCGCCTGTGACCGACGTAAATCTTTCACAGATATAAGAAATTCATATTTTTACTTGGTTGGCTTAAAAATCGTTGTAATTGCATACTTTGCCAAAGCTTTTCCAGTGTAATCCGGAAGCTTCTGGATAATAAATTAGGAACTATCTCAGTTGGCGACTGTTGTTCATTTTCTAGTTTTGGAAATCTTTCTTCTTGGGCGTAGTATTCGGTCCACTTCCTTATTAGGATAACCTTTTCCATTATGAACCGGCTGTAGTTAATGGAACTCTTCTTGTGAGTAAACCGGGTGGCTTTGAATAAATCGGTGAGTGAACTTGGAGGAAGCGCACCGGGTCATTTCATTGTGGAGCCATGGAATCAGAGAGCGAAACAACTGTGGGAGGAAGAATGACTGGCAATGAGAAACAGTAAGTTGCACTCAGTGAAGTCAGCCGTGGCGTACCTCGCACCTGTGACTCCGGCGGGGTGAGGTAATACCGATCTGCCTCTGAATGGGACAATGTTCCGTAACAGATAGCTTTAATATCCCACCCCGGCAGCAGGAACTCCTCTTTTTGGTGTGCTGCAGAGGGTCTGGTTTACCCTTTTTATGCCAGAGTACAACTAGCCACAGCCTTCTGATATACAATTTTTTTATTATTTCCATTAAATTTCTCTTTTTTCATCGAATGTTTTAGAACCACTAAAAAGCGTGATTTCCGTCTCCGTCCCTCGCTCCCCCCCCCCCCCCCCCCCCCCTCTCTCTCTCTCTCTCTCTCTCTCTCTCTCTCTCTCTCTCTCTCTCTCTCTCTCTCTCTCTCTCTCTCTGTGTGTGTGTGTGTGTGTGTGTGTGTGTGTGTGTGTGTGTGTGTGTGTGTGTCGCCCCCATCATCAGAGTCTCAATTACACAACTTCTGTAGGCACAGAGTACTTATCTTGTGGTTGTTGGTCGTCCAGGGTTGCAGGGTAACGATTCCATTACATTGTAAATAATAAAGAAAAACTTCGGGTAATCCACATTTATAATGTTCAGTAGAAAAACAAAAAACAGGAATACATAGCACTGAAACGATTCGTTGCCTCATTGTTGGTTCACTGACTCTAGGCTAAAGCAGTACACATCTGAAAAAGCGTCTTTCCACTGCATTCGTCGATATAGTGCCAACACTGTCATCACAACTGCCCATGGGCTCCCCTTCACTTGAAGCTGCTGCTTTTATGCCAGTTGCTTATGACGTCATACCTACTTAGTCGAACAAGATCTACGTCACAATCACGACGTGTCTTATGAATCAAGTTTCATTTAATTCTAAGCTATTCTGATGGCCAATTATACAAATAATTCAGTGCATCCAAATGACATTGGATAACCCTCACAAATTAAAAGTTCTATTAGCATGCTAATCGTGTTTATAATTTACTAGCTTAGCGACAGCTGCTTTGCTCGTGTGGACAGTATGGTCTGACTGGAATCTTTTTAAATCAAATTTTTGTATTGTTCACAAATTGAAACATCTTCTAAATTTTTCTCCCTTATTGCGGCCATGTTCTTCCCCGAACGTACTTCGGACCAAAAAGCGATTCTGGTGGCTGGAGTCGGAGGTAGTCGTTAATCCTGCATTTAGAGTTCTTGTGGTGATATTTCCATGGAAACTTTCATCCCCTAACACACATTTCTTTAGAAGTCAAATACAAATTTTCGTGTTAAAACTTGTTTTAGCATAACGAAGTATTCTCAAAAAAAATTTTCTTCCCCTATTTCACCCCCCTTAGGACTTGAATTGCCAAAAAACACTGAACGACGTATTTTTCTTATTTCTTACTGAGAAGCCCAATACAAACACTCAGATTTAATTTCAAAAATGCCTTCGCAATGAAGTGTTTCCATAAAAACTTTCATCCCCTGTTTCTAAAAACACTAAAACACGTATTTTCTTATTTCTAACCAAGAAGTAAAATTTTCGTAGATGAACGCCGGCACCTGTGGCCGAGCGGTTCTAGGCGCTTCAGTCCGGAACCGCGTGACTGCTACGGTCGCAGGTTCGAATCCTGCCTCGGGCATGAATGTGTGTGATGTCCTTAGGTTAGTTAGGTTTAAGTAGTTCTAAGTCTAGGGGACTGATGACCTCAGATGTAAAGTCCCAAAGTGCTCAGAGCCATTAGAACCATTCGCAGATGAAGCTTAATTGATGGTTTATCAGTAATGTAATAATAATTTATTTTAAAAAACTTTCACCCTCTATTTCACCCCTTAATGGTCGAAATTCCAAAAATGCTGAAGCACATACATTTCTATTTCTAACCGAGAAACCAAATGCCAACTTTCGTAGTTCTACCGTCAAAATTGCCTTAATAGCGACATATTTTCAAAGAACCTTATGACTCCCATTTCACCTCTTAGTGTTGGAATTTCGAACAATCCATTCTTAAACGATACCTGCACTGTAAGGTCAACACCCTCTCCAAATTTCAAGTTTCTGTCGTTAGTGGTTTGGGGTAGGCAATGATGAGTCAGTGAATCAGTCAGGCCCTTAGGGGCCGAATTTCCGTAAACGATGAAAAACGTAATTTTTTAGTTCCGACTAAGAAGCCAAAAACAAATTTTCATACATTTAGTTTAAAAATTGCTTTCGTAATGAAAAATCTTCGTGAAATCTGAATTTTCAAAAAACACTGAAACGCGTTTTTTTTTTTTTTTAATTTCCAGCCGAGAAGAGAAATACAAATGTTCAGAGATTTAGTTTCCAAAATACTTTCGTAATGAAATGTTTCTATAAAAACTTCATCCCCTGTTTTATAACCCTAACGGCTCATTTTCCAAAAACATGGAAATACGTATTTTTTTATGTCCAACCAAGAAGTCAGATACCAGTTTTCGTAAATGTGACTTTAAAAATGCTTTAGTAGTTCTTTAATCATGATTTGTTTCAAAAAATTTCACCCCGCAGGGTTAAATTTCCCCAATTGCTGAAAAATGTTTTTCCTTATTGCTGCTCGAGAAATCAAATACCAATTAGTCCCTGCTTCAAAATTGAATTAATAGTGACATATTTTCAAAAACCCTTTCATCCCCTATTTCACCCTCTTAGGGGAGGAATTTCGAAAAATCGCATCTTCAACAACTATGCCTACAGAATGTCAACACCCTCTCCCAATCTCAAGTTTCTATTTTTAGTGGTTTGGGCTGGGCAATGATTTGCCAGTTAGGACAACGCCTTTTGTACATGGAAATTGATTGTACAGGGTTGAATGAGAATGGAAGGACAAAAAACACAAAGAAAAAGCCATTACAAAAATGTCAAAATAAAAATCAAACAATGTTGTCATGATGTATGTCAAATGATTGTTTGGTCAGAGGGTTATGAAACTGAAATTGCATTTCGTGTAGCCGACGTACTATGAAAGTTAGCTATGTATTAACTGTTCCAAACTGATATTTGCAACATTGATCATGAATATTTCAGATTTGGGGGAAGGTATAAAGACGCGGTTTCAGCATTAGTTCACACATACCTAAGGTTTTAATAGCCTTTTAAAAGAGTTCAGTGTGTGCTCCATCTGTAAAAACTAAACTACTCCCGAACAAGCCATGTAGGCCTACCGGTACCGAGCGGCTGTCGTGTCATCCTCGGCCCACAGGCGTCACTGGATGCGGATCTGGAGGGGCAAGTGACTTCTCAATAAAGTAGCTCCTCAGTTTGCCTCACAAGGGCTGAGGGCACCCCGCTTGCCAACAGTGCTCGGCAGACCGTATGGTCACCCATCCCAGTGCTAGCCCAGTCCGACAGCTCTTTACTTCGGTGATCTGACGGGAACCGGTGTTACCACTGCGGCAAGGCCGTTGGCGCTCCATCTGTAGCACGCAGGATATCTGAGTGGTACTTCACTTCCTCTCAAGTCCAGCCTAGAATGTCCTCATTAACGTGTGTGTCTTCTGCTTTTAATGCGAACTCACTGCTTCTGCAGGTACCGCACTAGGGTTTGGTAGACAGCATATTTCACAAAAGCCTAAGAAAAAAAATGTAATGGGGTTACGTCTGGAGACCTTGGGGATCAGGAAATGGATCCTCTGCCAGTCCAGCTACCCGGGAATGCCGTCCAACCATAGAATCCCAGTGAGGAGGGGCACCATCTTGCTGCACATGACATAGGTTTGCAGTTGTTCAACCTGTTAAAATTCAAACTGTTCCAACATGTCCGGATAAACAGTTGAGACTGTCGACGCCTCTGCAAAGAAGAAGAAACAGACCACACAACAAATTTACCTCCCGACTAGTGTGCACAATTTCCGTTTGAAAGTGGGGGGGGGGGGGGGGCCTGAATGTTCCAGATCTTCACATTAGTGTCGGTTTGCCTTCCTTGGCACACAAAATCAAGCTTCGTCCGTGAATCTCGCCTTTTTCAGATAATCTGGGTCATCGATGATGCAACTCAGAATCGATGTTTAAATGCTTTTCGCTTTGGCCTTGCGTAAGGTTGAAGCGCGTCCAGCAGCTGCATCTTGTACGCATGAAGCTTCAGTCCCTTGAGTAGTACCCTGTTCACCACGTTTAGTGGTAGCTACAATTGTTGAGACGCTCGATTTGGTTGCTCTCCGTATAAATGCCTGTAGTAGCTATTCCACATCTGTATCACTCTTTCTCGGACGCGTGGAACTCGTCCTCTTCATGTCACTTCCGGATCCCTTGAACCTCGTGTCTCACTCTCTGGTAGTCGGACGTGATGGTGTGCTTGTCCGGAAGTTCCGCTGGACCTGGATGCCATGTTTCGTCTCTATCGACCACACCACACACTGCGCCGTAGGTTGGAGGTGGCCATTCTCGTCAATAACTAACCTGAAAAAAAAAAAAAGTTTAGGTATGTATGAACATTATGCAGCAGATCGCATATTTCTACCCATCCCCATTTCTCAGATATTCGTGATCAAACTAATTAAGATAATTTTGGATACATCCTTGCCATTATCGATGTGTTAGTTACTTAATATAAATTAAAACAATGTCTTTCAAGTAAAGCTAGTTGTCGGAATTGAGGTATTTTTACGTCTTACTTCGACTGAAATACCTTAATTTCTTTTCTAAAAAAGAATAAAGATTAAGGCGAACAGCATTCTGAAATCAGCCTTTCCAGGACTACGAGATTTTTAGAAATGAGGACCATCAGCCTCCTACAGGCACTGAAATAAATCGGTGGTGAAGGTTGAAGGTTTTTGCTGTACCGGGACTCGAACCCGAATGCTTCACCTCTCCAGAACTGTTGCTCCAGCCGTCTCGGCCAACTGGATTCGAGTAACGTCCGACCCAAATTCTCAACCTGTTACGCGCAAGTAGCGCCACTGCCCAATTATCTATATTGCTTGTAGCACTGTGCTAAGTCTCGCAGGGGTTCGGAAATTAAGGTGCATCCACAGAGAAAGTACCGAGAGCCATCCTCGCTCAGAGATACACAATGGTGGTCATGTGGACATGGCCGACAGTCCAGGCTTAATTCATGGAAGCTATCCTCTATAAAACCTATTGACTTACTGTGAATGAGAGGAGGTTCCTATTTCCAATAGATGTTAGTAAAGCTAGTAAAGCTGGAGATAATTTATGAAAGACAAACCAAATATGAAAACTTAACCACACGGAGAAAGGTGATAAAACAAAGACGACAAGTTCAGTATAGAAAGGATGCAGCGAGCAATGAGTATTGTGGACAGAGGGCGTTATGTAAGTAGTGCGGGAAAACCTGGGAATTTTGGTCGGACGGAGAGCGGTGCTGAACGAGCAGGTGCGATTAAAGCGACCGCCCTCGTCAAGCGGGTTCGAATTCCAGTACAGCACAAATTTTCTCTTGTCACCGTTATTTCATTCCAGTGCCTTGTCAGAATTTATTTCGTCACAAATATGGAAAGACATGGATAATTCCAAGCAGTTTTATGTACTGGCAGAAAAGTGTGATATATTACGTCGCAACCAACCATTATTTCGTAGCTTTTAGATTATGAGGAATAAAACAGTTACCATATGAAACAACCGATTTAAAATACACTACAGGAAAAAAATTAATGTACCTTTTTATTGATGCAACAGTGCAGGTAGAGTACGTGAAATTATTATATATTCAGATCATTAGCACAAGCGTTTGCGAGATACCGGGTATCGACCCACGCTGAAACACCCATATTAATACGTAGTGTAACCTCCATGAGCAGCGCGGCGGGTGCTGACTCTGGCATCCAGTGGATCATAGAGATGTCGAATACTGTTCTAGGATACGTTATGAAACGCACGGTCGGCCTGTTGACGTAGGTCTGCAAGAGGTGTTGATTGACGAGTCACTTCTCTTCCCGTCATATCCTAAACATGCTCGGTTGGAGAGAAGTCCAGAGATCGCGCAGACTAAGAAGTTACTGCACGTCTTGCAGAGCATGTAGAGTTTCATGGCCAGTGTGTGGGCGAACGTTATGCTGTTGGAACAACATATCACCTTCTTCTTGCAAAAACGGTAAAAGAACAGATCTGAAACAACATTGTGCACGAACTGAGCACTTGTTAGCGTCCACTCCACAAGGACCAAAGGTGAACGCATCCCAGACCATAAGGCCTGGGATGGCGCTAGTGTGTCTTGGACGTGCGTACTCCAAGAGATAGTACCAGATCTATGCTGTACACGCAAACGACCTTCACATATGTGCATGCAGAATACGCTTTCATCGCTTAAGACCAAGGCGCGCCATTCCACCTCCCAAGAGATCCTCTGACGGCACCAGTCGAGACGTGCACGTCGAAGCTGTGACGTGAGCGGAAGACGGGCTAGAGCTGTGCGTGCCCGTAGTCCCACTGCTAATAGCCGGCTTGCAGCAGTCCGTCCTGACACGTCTGGTCTCGCAAGACCTCTTCCCTGTGCTGTAGTAGCTGTACTATCTATCACTGTTGCCCTTACAATATAGGACGATCCTGGTGGGAGTTTATGCTGCGTGGAGATCGAGAAAGGGTGTGACAAATGTTCTGATATTACTGTTACCAGTATCGTTGCACAACTCTCGCAGCACACCCAACTTGGGTGACAATTCTCCGAAAGGACCATCCTGTCGCTTGGAAAGCCACAATTGGACGCCTTTCAAACTCGCTGACTTGGCTATGGGAAGCACGAGTGCGTCCCTGCGTCATGGTTGTCTGCTTGCTTTACACATATACACCACATTGAGACTTCAATGACTGTGGGAATTCACTATTAGAAGGTAGACAGAGGGCGCTCTGGTAGCTATGCAAGTACACTATCTATTGGCGGACGATGCTGAAACCATTCTAAGTACATCCCAGGTGATATTTGCCGTCATCGGATGAAAATCGACGTCGTCTCTCCAGGTGTACTAATGTTTTCGATAGCGTTGATAAAGGCGTCGCAATCTCGGATGTATAAAAAGACAGAAGACTTAAATAAAATGTTTGACACGGGGTACATGTTTTAATGAGATTTTCAATTTTAAGTCATGTTGAAGTTTTATTAGTCTGCCATTTTTATCCACACTAGTCTCATCCAGTTTCAGTTGGGTGCTAAATACGAGTCGTGTTTTTTAACTAAGTACCGTTTTGAAATTAAAAAAAGACGTGCTAAGATATCTCAATTTTATTTTTACATGAAAGCCTGTACCTTAATCTACGCACTGACACCATTACAGTCTGATTCTTCGTTGTTTACATTGTGTACCGAGTGTTTAAGATGCCTCCGATAATCGTGAGTCCTGCCGACTGTGAAGTGCGGGCTGTTACAACATTTCTTAGTGCTAAAGGCCTGAAAGCGATCGATATTCATCGTGAGATCTGTGCAGTTTACGGGGAAAACATTGTGTGATGGAATGGTAAGAAAGTGGGTGAGAGCATTTAAAGATGGCCACACAAATTCGGTCGTTAATGAAAGTTTGGTGCAGGAAGTGGACAATAAGGTGAGAGAAAACAGACGCTTTACGATTTCCTCCTTGCGGGATGACTTTCCTAATGTTTCTCGTAGTGTTCTGTATGGCATTGTGACCCAGCACTTGAATTACCGAAAATTGTGCGCACGTTGGGTACCGAAAATGTTGACGGATGTGCACAAAAGCAAACGTTAGACAGTGCATTGACTTTCCTTGAGCGGTACTACAATGACGGTGACGATTTCTTAAGCCAAATCTTTACGGGCGATGAAACACGGGTGCCCTACGTCACACCAGAATCAAAGCAACAGTCCATGGAAGTTGAGCAAGGGCATAGTTTTGCTGCAAGACAATGCCCGTCCGCGTGTGCCGAATCAGACCAAAGATCTCATCACATATTTTCGATGGAAAACTCTAAATCATCCTCCGTACAGCCCCGATCTTGCGCCCAGTCACTACCAACTGTTCCTGCACTTGAAGAAACACCTGGGTGGTCAGCGTCTTCAAGACGATGACGAAGTCAAAACAGTGGTGATGCAGTGGTTAACAAGTCACGCGCCAGACTTCTATGAGGAGGGTATTCAAAAACTGGTACAACTTTGACAAGTGCCTCAATATTGACGGAAATTATGTAGAAAAGTAGATTAAGGTTCAGGCTTTCATGTAAAAATAAAATTGTTGAAATATTTTAGCACGTCTTTTTTTTAATTTCAAAACGGTACGTACTTAAAAAAACACGCCTCGTACCTTGCTGTTGTGTACCCAAACCAATCCGTTATCATCATCGGCGCCCCGTGTTACGTGTCTTCTAAGGCAGTGCACGAATGTTGCAGCTGTCGGGGTGCGGGCTGCTGGGCGTGGGCATCTGGCTGCGGCTGGCGTACGAGGGCTACACGACGCTGCTGCCGCAGTACGCGGCCGTCAGCGCCGACAGCATGCTCATCGCCGCAGGTGTCATCGTCTTCGTCATCGCCTTCTTCGGCTGCTGCGGCGCCTGGTTCCAGAGCCGCTGCATGCTCATCACGGTAAGCAGCCGCTGTGACGAGGTAGGAGGGCGCGCCCAGCAGCGCAGCGGGATTGTGCTCGACCGGCAGTGAGAATTTCACTCTCGACGACTATAACAGAGTATTTTTGTTTCATACACACGGTACTCTGCAGCTCACACGAAACGCAGTAACTTATTTTTTGTGACAAAGAGTCGACATCAGTAGCGAAAGATTTCTTTTTGAAATTTGTTGTGCTGGACATTTTCTGGCAGTACAGTGAGCACAAAGTAACTTGGCCCGTACCTGTGCAGACGGGTGGTAGGGCAGGGGGCAGGGCCAGTGGTAATAGTGGGGCTACAGCTGCGTGTGCCCACGACATGGTAGGGGAGACGCAGTTTAACAGCAAGACGGTTAAGCCAATAGCTAGTCAGTCTGCAGACGACTGTATTAAGATATTGTGCCAGTATTACCAACAATTCTTCAGCTCAGTAGTATCTGACTAAAATAACTGAGCATAAACAACTAAGATGACCATTTCTAATGGATGAAGCTCAGCAGGCAACAGCAGAGTATGTCGGACGCCCCTTCGAAACACAAGCGTGAACTAGCTCAGTGCTAAGAACGAGAATTCGTTTCCGGACAGGTGACAACAGGCTGGCGCCATCTCTGTCTAGCGTGCCAGCGACCATACTGTCAGAACGTGCCATCTGCTGTGTGTCTAGAGAAAACAGTTTTATACAAATGAAGTAAAGTTACACCTACACCTGAAATTACCTTTTTAGATTAAATTTTGCTTCACATAAAAACAGAAAACAATTATGATGAGCTGTTCTGGGCATACTTGTCACATTAATTTACTAAGCGGAGCATCCGACAATATCCACCGTTTTCTTTCTCAGGAAAGCACCCGACTGTCGAAGGAATCACACAGATGTAGTGGTGCCCAGTGCAACCATAGAGATAGAATATCTATGATGTGAGAACGTCGCGTCGATTAACAACTCCGAGGAAACAGAAACACCGTTTATCCTTCCAGGAAATAGTGGCGGGTTGTTAAAAGTTCTCAAGAAAGTAGTGTCAACTGAAAATTCCCTCATCTCCCGGTAGTAATATGATGATTCAATTAAAACACCCGTTTCAGCTATTTAGCGTATCAAATTTATTCCTCCAAGCACCTAGTCTGCGTCCTTACAGTAATACACTCACACGAGAAGTGAACCGAGGGACGTGGCGCAGTGGTTAGCACACTGGACTCGCATTCGGGCGGACGACGGTTGAATCACGCGTCCGGCCATCCTGATATAGGTTTCCCGTGATTTCCCTAAATCGCTGCAGGCAAATTCCGGGATGGTTCCTTTGAAAGGACACAGCCGACTTCCTTCCCCGTCTTTCCTTAATCCGATGAGACCGATGACCTCGCTGCCTGGTCTCCTCCCCCAAACAACCCAACCCCCAACCAGAAGTGAGTCGCTTCTTGTTTCATTCTTTCAAAATCGAAAATATTTTGTGATCGCTTTCTTGAATCGGCAGCACAGATAAAACTCAACAGAGCTATCTGGGCGACTGGGAAAAAAGTGCTACACTAGGCCGCTTCACGCCCCCTCCAAAGGGTACTATTACAACAGTTATCGAACAGACACAATTAAATTACGCTGTTACGACCACGGTTGCACCCGTGGTCTAGAGGTGGCGCCGGCACGGTAGCTCAGCGTGTTCGGTCAGAGCGTTAGCTGGCCACTGCAATTAAAAAAAAAAAAAAAAAAAAAAAAAAAAAAAAAAAAAAAAAAAAAATAATTGAGTGAATGGATCAACAACGAACTTCAACGGGTGTCATGCGACGTTCGCCACGAAAAAATGTAATGAACAAAATCACATTAAAAAAAAAAGAGTCTTTTATTGGTAATCAAAATGTCCTCATGGTTGGGTTCGAAACCTGCCACCGTTTAAATTTTGATTAATACACAGCGCTGGTGGCCGAAGGCTTCCGACATAACAAGTCAGCGGCCTTGTCAAAGAGGACGGTTTAGCGTACTCACTTGTACTTGGGGTGCAAAACTGCTGCTAAAGGCGGAAGAATCAGCAATGATCAACGGCATCAGGATTCAGAAGGCAATGGAAACCACAGCTTTAAAGACACATAACGTGTATCACAGGACATGTCCCCTGTAATCGAAAAAGTGTCACGACGATATCTCCATTGGCAAAATATTCCGAAATAGTCCCCCATTCGGATCTTCCGGAAGGCGCTGCCAAGGGGGAGGTGACCATGAGAAAAAGATTCAATAATCAACGAAAGGATAACGTTCTACGTGTCGGGGTTTGAATGTCAGAAGTTTTAATGTGGTAGGGAAGCTAGAAAATCTGAAAAGGGAAATGCAGAGGCTCAATCTAGATACAGTAGGGTGAGTGAAGCGAAATGGAAAGAGGACAAGGATTTCTGGTCAGATGACTATAGGATAACATCAACATCAGCAGAAAATGGTACAACGGGAATAGGATTCAAATGTTCAAATGTCTCTGAGCACTATGGGACTCAACTGCTATGGTCATCAGTCCCCTAGAACTTAGAACTACTTAAACCTAACTAACCTAAGGACATCACACACACCCATGCCCGAGGCAGGATTCGAACCTGCTGCCGCAGCAGCAGCGCGGCTCCGGACTGGAGCGCCTAGAACCGCACGGCCACCACGGCCGGCGAATAGGATTCGTTGTTAATAGAAAGGTAGGGCAAAGAGTGTGTTACAGTGTAGTGATATGGTTGTTCTTGTCAGAATCGACAGCAAACCAACATCGACAACGATAGTTCAGGTATGCATCATACCGACTTCGTAAGCTGAAGAAAGTATAAAGGATATTGAAAGTATAACGCATTACTTAAATGGAGTTGAAAATCATATCGTCATGGGCGGGGGGGGGGGGGGGGGGGGGCTGGAACGCTGTTATTGAGGAAGGAGTAGAAGAAAAGGTCACAGGAGAATATGGGCTTGGGACAAGGAATGATAGAGGAAAAGACTCAATCACTTTCGTGATAAATTTCAGCTAGTAATAGCAAATACTCTGTTCAAGAATCACGCGAGGAGGTGGTATGCTTCGGAAAGACCGGGTGATACGGGAAGATTTCAGACAGATTACTCCATGGTCATACAGATATTCCGAAATCAGATACAGAATTGTAAAGCGTACCCAGGAGCAGATATAGACTCAGATCACAATGTAGTAGTGATGAAGAGTAGGCTGAAGTTAAGGAAATTAAATTCTTCATTTGTGTGGCCATAGTGTCCGTACTTGCTTTATAATTCTTGAGGGTATTTTTGTTCTGTCGTTGCAACTACAAAAACGCGTGTTTTTTTTTTTTTTTCTTCACCAGACGCATTTCGCTTTATTGGGGTAAAGCATCACCAGTGGTCTCTAGTTATTTTCGTTTTAATTTGCTTTTAGATCGAAAAACAGTTTGTGAAGAATAACTTGATTTGTACGTACGGTGATTTTCAGTTGATTTCTCGCTTACATCAGGAAATGCCGTGTGCTAGCACTTCGTTGTTTTTCTGCATTAGATATTGATAATTTTGGTCTAATTTGTAGATGTTCTGCAGCGCTATGCATTTCTTATGTTTTTCACAACACACTTCTATGCACACCACTGCATTCTATTTGTTTTTGTACATCAAGTATGTGTTGTGGTTTGTGTTTTTAGTGTTACCATCATGTTGACCTACAACATTTTTTTATTTTTTTCAATTATATATATATAAACAAAGATGATGTGACTTACCAAACGAAAGCGCTGGCACGTCGATAGACACACAAACATACACACAAAATTCAAGCTTTCGCAACAAACTGTTGCCTCATCAGGAAAGAGGGAAGGAGAGGGAAAGATGAAAGGATGTGGGTTTTAACGGGCTCCGGAACGCCCTATACTTGCAATGTTAAAATAACACTTTTAAATTACATCTTTGCTCACAAAGTATTTGAGGTAGGAAGTTGAACTTTTTACAGATTATTTATTGGAATATGGGCTACAACTTAACACAGGGATTTTACAAAATTTTAGTTCAGTTATTAAAGATGATTTTTTTTCAATTGTAATGAAAATTCACAACATTTTTTTGCAATTTTTTATTTATATATTCAAAAATATACAGTTTTTTGGAAAAAGGCTGTGTTAAATTATGCAGAAGGTGCTGTGTAACATTTACTGAAAGTTTGAAACAAATATGTTTGGAAGATCCTTAGAAAACATGTAATTAGTATGAGAAAATAAAAGTTTTGGGAATCGAGCGACAAAGATTGGAATAACTTTTTAGTGCATTCCAGGTCCATAGGATGGATTATCCTCATCCTCTGAAAACTACTCCTCCAGGTTCCTCTTGTTCCTCCTCCTGTTTACTCTTGCTTGTATTTCTAGACTCTTTACAGCCCTGTCTGCAGCCCGAAGGCGTTCCTTGTCTAAAGCAAGCATCGCTCGTTGTTGTGTTCGTAGATTTTGCTACCATTTTCTTCAGTTGCAGTTACTACAACACTGTTCCAAAAGGTGGTCATGTATGAACAGTTATCACATTTCAGTTGTATTTCACTAGCAAGTCCTACGTGCTTTATTATGGAGAGTTCCAGACCAACTTCACTACTATGAATAACACATACCTTTGGCTTTCCAACATTTCTCCCTTTTCTTAAAAGCCTACAGAGGATTTCTAATAACTTTACTTTTACTCATTATTATACTTCAACAAAACAGAGACTCAAGAAACAGAATTAATTACGAATGTTTTCGAGATAACGACAGAGTAAATAAACATGAAACAATCGACAATCACACCAGCGATATATATTGAACCATCACAGGTTAGCCACAACACATACTTTATATCACATCACTAAAATGTACCTGATGAACACGGACGTTAATAATAACACCATTTGACAGCAGTTTAACAGCGCCACAGTGGGTCACGCCCATGTAGAACACATTTCAGAAGAAATTTAAAAATAGTTGTAGTCTTCGGAATTGAATAAATTATATATCTATTAAAAGGTAATAGTCTGCAGATTCAGAAAACGCAAAAAGTTAAAATTGAACTTTTCATGATTTTGAGCCTTTCCGGAGAGGGTTAGGAGCCATTTCAATCCCGGGAGCGGAAAGACTTACCTTAGGGGGAAAAAGGGACGGGTATACACTCGCACACACACACATATCCATCCACACATATACAGACACAAGCAGACGTATTTAAAGACGTGGAATGTTTCCCTATTAATATATTATATATATTGTGTGTGTGTGTGTGTGTGTGTAATTCTATTTAATTATGTTTATGTGTATTTACGTACTGCATAAGAGTAGAGAAGGAATAGCGATGGAAGAATTCTTTTTTTAAGGGGAGGGGGAAACCATGATGAGTGGACATAATTATGTAGCAGTGTGACGGAGAGTGGGTTAGAGAAGGTGAGAAGCGAGAAGTGAAATGAAACTGTGATGGAGGGGCGGGAGGTTGTGGGAGAAGAGGAGGGGGTGAAGGATTGTAAAGGCTCTTTTCTTCATGTAATTTCATCAGTTACTGTATATGTGGAATCTATCAGCTCAGTTGCAGAGATTGCGAAAAGATATACGTTGGGATGCCTGGCGGGACATTCGACACAATATATAAAGAACACATCAGAGCGCCGGCCGCGGTGGTCTCGCGGTTAAGGCGCTCAGTCCGGAACCGCGCGACTGCTACGGTCGCAGGTTCGAATCCTGCCTCGGGCATGGATGTGTGTGATGTCCTTAGGTTAGTTAGGTTTAAGTAGTTCTAAGTTCTAGGGGACTGATGACCACAGAAGTTAAGTCCCATAGTGCTCAGAGCCATTTGAACACATCAGAGCATTTAAATACGCTACAAATCATTCAACATTTGCGGATCATCTTAAACAAGAATACCATAGGCCAATCAATATTGAAAACGACGTGAATATCATAAAAAACAGTAAAGATAGACACCTCCTCCCTTTCCAAGAAAATTTCCACATACAAAAACATTAACTCAAAATAAACAGTTGCTCAACGGCCAAATAAATATTGGAAACCAGACTCCTGATGAAATTATACGAAAAAGAAAAGAGCCTCTTCCATCCTTCACCCCCTCCCACTCTCCCACAACCTCTCTCCCCCCCCCCCCCCTCTCGCAGTTTCATTTCACTTCTCGCTCCTCACCTTCTCCTCTAACTCACACTCACATCACACTGCTATATACTTATGTCCACTCATTATGGTTTCCCTCCTCCCCTAAAAAAATCCGTCCATCGCTATTCCTTCTCTACTCTTATACAGTACGTAAATACACAAAAACATAATTAAATAGAATTACACACATACAATAATCTAATTAATAAAAATAAAAAATAAAAACATGTTGTAGGTCAAAGACAAAGTAGTGGAAAGGTTATGTTGGGGTTGGGTTGTTCGGGGGAGGAGACCAAACAACGAGGACATCGGTCTCATTGGATTAGGTAAGGATGGGGAAAGAAATCGGCCGCGCTCTTTCAAAGGAACCATCTCGGCATTTGCCTTAAGCGATTTAGGGAAATCACGGAAAACCTAAATTAGGGTGGATGGCCGGGCGCGGGATTGAACCGCCGTCCTCCCGAATGCGAGTCCAATGTGCTAACCACTGCGACATCTCAGTCGGTAAAGGTTATGTTGGCAATACTACAAAACACAAACCACAACTCATGCTTCAAGTACAAAAACAAACGGAATACAGTGGTACGCATAAACGTGTGTTGTGAGAAACATAAGAAATGCATAGTGCTGCAGAACATCTAAAAATTAGACCAAAATTATCAATGCCTAACGCAGAAAAGGAACTATATGTTAGCAGACGGCATTTCCAGATGTAAGCGAGAAATCAACCGAAAATCACCGTATGTAAATAACTTAATTACGGACCACTGATGATGCTTTACCTCAATAAAGCGAAACACGTCAGGTGAAAAAAAATCACGCCCTTTTGTAGTTGCTAAGACAGAACGAAAATACCCTTAAGAATTAGAGAGATTAATCCGGAAGAATCAATACGCAAAGAAATGGGATACAGAAGTACTTCAAATGGTTCAAATGGCTCTGAGCACTGCGGGACTTAACATCTGAGGTTATCAGTCCCCTAGAACTTAGAACTACTTAAACCTAACTAACCTAAGGACATCACACACATCCATGCCCGACGTAGAATTCGAACCTGCGACCGTAGCGGTCGCGGAGTTCCAGCACTGAAGCGCCTAGAACCGCTCGGCCACATCGGCCGGGTACAGAAGTACTACGAGATGACGAGACACGTTTGAAGGTCTCTAAGGCTACAGATACTGCAATAAGAAACAGCTCAGTAGGCAGTACAGTTGAAGAGGAATGGACATCTCTAAAAAGAGAAATCATAGAAGTTGGAAAGAAAAACATAGATACAAATAAGGTAACCGCGAAGAAACCATGGGTAACAGAAGAAATACTTAAGTAGATCAATGAAAGAAGGAACTACAAAAATGTTCAGGGAAATTCAGGAATACAGAAATAAAAGTCGCTGAGGAATGAAATAAGTAGAAAGCGCAGCGAAACTAAGGCGAAATGACTGCATGAAAAAGTGAAGAAATCGAAAAAGACCTGACTGTGAGAAGGACTGACTCAACATACAGGAAAGGCAAACGCAACCCTCGGTGACATTAAAAGCAAAAGTGATAACATTATGAGTGCAACGGGTATTCCACTATTAAATGCAGAGGAGAGAGCGGATAGGTGGAAAGAGTACATTGAAGGTCTCTATGAGGGGGAAGATTTGTCTGATGTGATAGAAGAAGAAGAAACAGGAGTCGATTTTGAAGAGTTAGAGGATCCAGTACGAGAATCAGAATTTAAGAGAGCTTTGGAGGACGTAACATCAAATAAGGCAGAGTGGATAGATAACATTTCATCAGAATTTTTACAATGATCGCGAGAAGCGGCAACGAAACGAATATTTACGTTGGTGTGTGGAATGTTTGAGTCTGGCGGCATACCATCTGACTTTCGCAAAAATATCATCCACGCAAGTCCGAAGACTGCAAGAGCTGACAAGTGCGAGAATTATCACACAGTCAGCCTGACAGCTCATGCATCCAAGTTGCTGATAAGAATAATTTACAGAAGACGGGAAAAGAAAATTGAGGATGTGTTATGTGATGATTAGTTTCGCTTTAGAAAAGGTAAAGGAACCAGAGATGCAATTCTGACGTTGCGGGTGATAATGAAAGCAAGATTAAAGAAATATCAAGACAGTTCATAATATTTGTCGATCTGGAAAAGCTCTTGACAATCGAAATAAAAGAAAGCTTCAGGGAGTGGAATTAAAATTCAAAGTGAAAGGATATCAATGATACGATTCGCTAATGACATTGCTATACTGAGTGAAAGTGAAGAAGAATTACATGATATGCTGAAACGAATGAACAATCTAATGAGCACAGAATATGAATTGAGAGTAAATCGAAGAAAGACGAAAGTAACTGAGAAGTAGCAGAAATGAGAACAGCGAGAAACTTGACATCACGATTGATAGTCACGAAGTAGATGAAGTTAACGAATCCTGCCACCTAGGCGGCAAAATAACCAGTGACGGACGGAGCATGGAGGACATCAAAAGAAGACTAATCCTAGCAAAAAACGGCATTTCTGGCCAAGAGAAATCTACTAGTATCAAGCATAGGCCTTACTTTGAGAAAGAAATTTCTGAGAACGTACGTCTGGAACACAGCATTGTATGGTAGTGAAACATGGACTGTGGGAAAACCGGAACAGAATAGAATCGAAGCATTTGAGATGTGGTGCTACGGCTGAATGTTGGAAATCAGGTGGACTGATGTAAGGAATGAAGAGGTTCTGCGCAGAATCGGAGGGGAAAGGAGTGGGAAACACTGATGAGGTGAAGGGAGGGGATGATAGGACATCTGTTAAGACACGAGGGAATGACTTCCATGGTACCGGAGGGAGCTGTAGAGGAAGACAGAGATTGGAATACATCCAGCAAATAATTGAGGACGTAGGTTGCAAGTGCTACTCTGAGATGAAGAGGTTGGCACAGGAAAGGAATTCGTGGGGCGGGCCGCATCAAACCAGTGGGGAAAAAATCTGTGTAGTAGCAAAATTTGTGCTGGGCAGGATAGAGTGCCACGAGAAAAATACTAAAAATCCTTACCGAAAGGCAGGAAGTGATGGGGGGGAGGGCATTTAAAGGTCACATTTTAATGTTGTTCTTGAATAACTCGAAAACCGCCGCTTGTCCCACCGCTGCTAGAGTCTTAAGTTCAGATTTTGATTTATTGCAGAATTCTGGGACCGCTATAGAATTGGCTGAGGGTGCACTCGGCCTCGTATGGCCAACTGAGGAGCTACTCGAGCGATAAGTAGCGGTTCCAAGGTCTAGAAACCCGACGACGACCGGAACTGCGGTATGGCTGATCACATAGCCCTATATACAGCATCTCATGACTCCACTGGCAGAGGATCACACGGCGATCGGTCGGGCCCGGTTGGCCCACCGAGGGGCCAGAACGCGTAACTCTGCTTCTGCTTTGCCTAGAAGTGTCAGTCTATTATCCTGTTAATCCACATTTTAGGCAATGCTGGCATAACGTGGAAGACTGCAATGAGAATTTCACTGGCAACAGCAAACGCTGCACATTTTATGTTCGGTTGGTTTTCTTACTGCTCGCGGGAAATCTCGCCTGCTCCTTCGCCACACTGCATTTTTACGCTGACATAAATTCAAGACAGATGCGAACCTTCATAGAAAAGCGGTGAAACAGAGAGCCCAGTCTTTTTTTCTATCGATTCCTCATACCCGCTCTTGCTGGGTACAGACCCTGTGTGTGAGGGTATTTGAGTTTTTCGTGACAGATCTTTGGATTCATCCCCAACGAACGCGACAATGTTAAACTGTTGTTGTTGTGGTCTGATGCAGCTCTCCAAGCTTTCCTTTCCTGTGCAAGCCGTCTCTGAACAACAATTTCCACCTACATTTTTGTGTATCTGCTTGTTGTATTCATCTCTTCGTCTCCCTCTACGATTTTTACCCATTACATAGTTCCCTCCAGTACTAAATTGGTGATCCCTTGATGTCCCAGAATATGTCCTACCAACCGATCCCTTCTTCTAGTCAGGTTTCACTGTGAATTTACACACATCAAAAAATGTTTTGCATCACCTCTGTTCCCAGAACTCCTGAAGACAGACGTTGACTGTGGGTAGCCGGCCGCGGTGGTCTAGCGGTTCTAGGCGCTCAGTCCGGAAACGTGCGACTGCTACGGTCGCAGGTTCGAATCCTGCCTCGGGCATGGATGTGTGTGATGTCCTTAGGTTAGTTAGGTTTAAGTAGTTCTAAGTTCTAGGGGGCTGATGACCACAGATGTTAAGTCCCATAGTGCTCAGAGCCATTTGAACCATTTTGACTGTGGGTATTGTATCACAGACACAGTCCCTTTGACTGTTCAGAGATGTCACTAAACCTGCCCAAAGATGTAAACAACCATGTATGAACAGTGCCTATTAGACGGTGGGGGTCCGACAGCCGATCAGTTCCAGTCACTCCACCAGGAAGGAGGTACACGGCTCGTGTTGTCTGTAGTTCAACCACGCCTAGACTGTCAATATCGCGGTTCGATCGCGTCCGCATTGTTACTTTGTGCCAGGAAGGACCCTCAACAAGGGAAGTGTCCAAGCGTCTCGGAGTGAACCAAAGTGATGTTCGGACGTGGAGGAGATACAGAGAGACACGAGCTGTCGATGACACGCCTCGCTCAGACCGCCCAAGGGCTACTACTACTGAAGTGGATGACCGCTAGCTACTGTTTATGGCTCGGAGGAACCCTGACAACAAAGCCACCATGCTGAATAATGCTTTTCGTGCAGCCACAGGACGTCGTGTTACGATTCAAACTGTGTGCAGTAGTCTGCATGATGGGCAACTTCAATCCCGACGTCCATGGCGCGGTCCATCTTTGCAACCACGACACCATGAAGCACATGGGCCCAACAACATGCCGAATGGATCGCTCAGGATTGGCATCACGTTCTCTTCACTGATGAGTGTCGCATATGCCTTCAACCAGACAATCGTCGGAGACGTGTTTCGAGGCAACCCGGTCAGGCTGAACGCCTTAGACACACTGTCCAGCGAGTGCAGCAAGGTGGAGGTTCCGTGCTGTTTTGGGGTGGCATTATGTGGGGCCGACGCAGGCCGCTAACGGTCATGGAAGGCGCCATAACGGCTGCACGATACGTAAATACCATCCTCCGACCGGTAGTGCAACCATATCGGCAGCATATTGGCGAGGCATTCGTCTTCATGGACGACAATTCGAGCCCCCATCGCGCACATCTTGTGAATGACTTCCTTCAGGATAACGACATCACCCGACTAGAGTGGCCAGCATGTTCTCCAGACATACGAACCCTGTCGAACATGCCTGGGATAGACTGAAAAGGGCTGTTTATGGACGACGTGACCCACTCTCTGAATTCTACCCTGCTATCTTCAGAATTTCAAAGAGAGTACTCTAGTCGACATTGTCAAAAATGTTATAAACGTAATTTGCTTTTCTTTAACCTGTGTTGTAAGAGAAGTCGTAGGGTTAGTATTGCCTCGCATATTCCTGCATTTCTCCGGAATACAAACTGATCTTCCTCGAGCTGGGCATCTACCAGTTTTTCCATTCGTCTGTAAATAATGGGTGTTGGCATTTTGCAACCATGACTAATTAAATTGATAGTTAGGTAATATTCATATCTGTCAACACCTGCTTTCTTTGGAAGTCAGATGGTATTTCACCTGTCTCATACATCTTGAGCACCAGATGGAAGAGTTTTGTCATGGATGCCCCCCCGCCACCCCCAAAGGCTAATTGTAGTTCTGACTGAATTTTCCAAATTATAGTATTGGCGGCATTTGTATCATCATGTTTATTTCCACTCATTATCCAAGTGTAACATACCCTCACTTAAAGTTTGGGATGTAATCAGATACATCGAAATCGGGGTTAAGCAAGCTTTTATCCAGATATTGGTATTCATTTTCTCGAGTGCTTTGATGCACTGTTGCCCAGAGAAGGTTCACTGAAGTTCCATAACGGTGTACCTACTCCAATCTCTGCAGTATGTTCCCACCTTAGAGCTGTGACATTGAGAGACGACAGTGTACTTAACGATTCACATCTAATAAACATCTCACTACGTAAAAGTATCTCGTCCCCTACCTTCCAAACTTTACAGAAGCTCTCCTGCGAACCTTGCAGAACTAGCACTCCTGAAAGAAAGGATACTGCGGAGACATGGCTTAGCCACAGCCTGGGGGATGTTTCCAGAATGAGATTTTCACTCTGCAGCGGAGTGTGCGCTAACATGAAACTTCCTGGCAGATTAAAACTGTGTGCCCGACCGAGACTCAAACTCGGGACCTTTGCCTTTCGTAGGCAAGTGCTCTTGGTAGAGCACACCGTTTTAATCTGGCAGGAAGTTTCATATCAGCGCACACTCCGCTGCAGAATGAAAATCTCATTCTGGAAACATCCCCCAGGCTGTGGCTAAGCCATGTCTCCGCAGTATCCTTTCTTTCAGGAGTGCTAGTTCTGCAAGGTTCGCAGGAGAGCTTCTGTAAAGTTAGGAAGGTAGGAGACGAGATAATGGCAGAAGTAAAGTTGTGAGGACCGGACGTGAGTCGTGCTTCGGTAGCTCAGGTGGTAGAGCACTTGCCCGCGAAAGGCAAAGGTCTTGAGTTCGAGTCTCGGTCGGGCACACAGTTTTAATCTGTCAGGAAGTTTCATATCAACGCACACTCCGCTGCAGGGTGAAAATCTCATTCTGGAATTATCTCACTGCGTCTTTGTGGTTTGAAGAACTAGAGACCAGGGTCCCTGGCGTAGATACTGGCTTCTTGTAAAGAAGAGAATATGGCCGTATTGGTAAGAAACCAGGGCGAATCGGCAATGCACGTAAAAATACAGTATGTTTCTAAAACCTGAACTCGAATATGCGACTTTTCAGGAGCTCATGTCTCGGTTTCTATTGGATAGGGAGTCAAGTTTTTGCATAGCCCTTGGCCTCTCGACCATTGTATGTATATCGGAAGTACGGACATACTGTGGCTAACCTACACTATACGATAGAAATTTAAAATTTACACACTTCCTCCAAGAAAAATTGAGAAAATTGACTGGTTCTTTTGCATTGGGTGTGTTACGGGATGGGCCTTAGGCGACTCGCAAAAATGTCATTTGTTCATGGGCGGTTTCTGAGCAAACCTCGATAAACCATGGTTTTTGGTTATGAAATATACCAGTTGTGGGGATGGCCGCTTCTATAACTTCTATTCGTGGCATATCGTTGAAATTTTTACACTTTCTTGAGCTGATGAACTCGTTTTGATATTATCATTCTTTACCGAGATCCAAAACTCAAAGTTATGAAGCTTATGCAAGTAACATGTGAAACGTAATACAGGGTCTTAGACGTAAATGTAATTTTAACTGACACGGTGAACACATGGCAAGGATTCTAGGGTCATCACAAGGGTTCTGAGGTCAGCAAACTATGTTTTTAGTCAGCAATTTCTCACCAATAAAACTTTATAATGCGCTATCTCTGTATAATGGACACTTCACGCCTATGCAAATTTGCCCGATATAGTACTGCAGTGAAAAATGGGCTAGAAAGCGACTTAAACGCCTGAAAAAATTTAAAATGACTGCCAAAAGTTACGTCAAACTGGAGACCACAAATTCAGTAACACTGCGAATACCATTATTACTCTTTCAAGATACAAATCATAAGCCGGGCGTTTTTGATTAGTTGCCACTGATGAACAAAGTATCCAGAAAAATGTAAAACAAACGGTTTTGTGTTAACCTTATACACTGACGGAAAAAGATCACAACACTAAGAAGGAGCTGTGCGACGTAAACGAAAGTTGGTAGACGAGTTTCTGCATCTGAAAGATGATGTCTATCCAAATTTCTTGCCAGTCGTGTAATAG
This sequence comes from Schistocerca americana, assembly GCF_021461395.2. Lineage (NCBI taxonomy): Eukaryota > Metazoa > Arthropoda > Insecta > Orthoptera > Acrididae > Schistocerca > Schistocerca americana. The sequence continues at coordinate 607,978,818 of NC_060121.1, forward strand.
TGGCGCTAGTAGCGCCACTATGAGGATAGAAGTCATGTTCGTTTGAAATACACGCTGTAACGGTCGTGAGTGTTCGTTACCTTTGAGATTGGACATGGTGAGCTGATCTTAGTCAAGAATGCCATTAAGGCGGCAAAGACACCATTAGCAACAATCTCGCTGAGTTTGGAGAAGATCGTGTAACACGACTAAGAGAAGCTGGATGTTCATTCTGCGATACTGCAGAAAGACTTGGCAGGTATCTAGCCACTGTACATAACTGCTGGCAGGGGTGGTCATGGTAATGCACGGTCGCAAGAAGTTCGGGTTCCAAACGGTCACGTTATGGAAGACCATAGTGTTTGGCGTACGACCCTGGTGGGTCGTACTGCATCTGCAGCAGCAATCTGAGCAACAATTGGCACCACAGTGACACAAAGAACTGTAACAAATAGATTACTTCAAGACAGCTCAGAACCTGACGCCCTGTAGCGTCGGTATGTTGCCTTGGCCTGCTTGAATACCAGATGTGTCGCCAGTCGAGCACATTGGGGACATCACCATCCAGCATCATCCACAAACAGCATTAATCGTCCCTTTATTGACCGACCAAGTACAACTGACTGGAACTCCATCCTTGGCACCTGTACAACAAAATCTATGCACATTGGCAGGCCTGCATTCAAAATTCTGGCAGCTACACGGGTTATTAATGTACCAACATTTCACATTTGCAATAGCTTATCATAAGCTTAAATTAAACTGTGATAATTCAATGTTAATCACTTTAATATTACACAAATCTCACTCTTCTACCTTGATTAATTTTTTATGTTACAATTTTTTCTGTCGTTGTATTATGTATACTTCTTGTTGTTTGCATGTGTCAAAGTATGTAAATAAACTGCCAAAATTTTACTGACCTGTTGGACTCGTTTTATACAGGCTGCACACGTTGTTGTAACAGGGAAAACAATGACAACAGTGGAAGAATGCACCTTTTGGAGGAGAAGGGAATATGCTCCTATTTAAAAGACTGTGGCAGAATAGTGGAGAACCATCTACCTCAATCCTCATTCCATCTTCCTCAACAAAAATTTTGTCATGCAAAAACATTCACACTTTTTTGCGCTGAAAAAGAGTAGCTGAGAGACAGTGGCAATGGAAGAGAGAGGAGACAGTGCAAGAGGGAGAGACAGAGGAGACAGTGAGGGTGGGAGAGAGAAAGTGTCAACGAAACAGATAGAGATGAATGAGGGCGATGGCAGTGAGAGCTAAGGAGAGAGGAGATATTGATGATACGTGAGAGACAGATGCAGCAAAAGAGAAAGAGAGATGGATGGAGACAGAAGATACAGTGAAAATGAATATGTTGAGACCATACATAGGTTTGGAAAGCCTGGTCCATCCCAAATCAGTGAACTGTAACACATAGGTTTAGATGAAGGCGCATTTTGGACTGAAATTTTAAACAGGGTGGCTATAGGAGAGAAAATAAGTTGGATGCCTCCTAGAATTTTAGACCTTCTGAAGTGTGGTGGAGACAGTGACAGTGAGAAAGAAATAGGAAGGAGACAGTGTAAGTGGGAGGGAAGAGAGTAGCAATAGGATATACTGTAAATCAGTGAGAGGAAAAGGAGATAATGGGAGAGAAAGATATATAGATAAGGGCAGTGGAAGGAAGGTACTGAGTTTGAAAGCTTAACTACAAAGAGCGGCTGCATAAAATGGTTTCTGTGTTAAAAGAGCATGAATATGGCTGCATGCTATAAAATTCTTGGCGAGGAAGGTGGAATTAGAATAGTGGGGAACCAGCTGCTGCAGTCCTGTCAGTCTTTTAAAGAGGAACATATTTTTCTGGTGGTACACATATTGTTAATCAGTTATTTTTGATTCATCTAAAGATATTTGCTATTGCTTTTACATGGTGGACATGAATATGTTGTTAACATTTGATATTATGAAGCCCACAGAGTCATTAGCCCAATAATGGTATGGAAATTTCTGAGGAGGTAGTAGAATCCACCATCGGCTCATTTACATTTATTGCATATGATTATTATTGTTGAAATACGCTGTGTCCTTATGTTGAACAACATTTGCATACTGCAATGTGATTTCATTTCTTTGCAGTACTTCAGCCTGGTGATCTTCATGTTTGTGGTGGAGTTTGTGTTTGCGACACTTGCTTTTGTGTTCCGGGAACATCTCAGCCACAGTCTGAGGCAGGAATTACTTATTGGAATCCGTGACCATTACAACAGCACACCACCCAACAGCCTGGAGAAGATATGGGACCACATTCACAATGAGGTACAGTGGTAATGCTTAAATAGTGCCCAAGGATATATTTACATGAACCATTTTCTTTCCTTTTTAAGAAACTATTCTAAGTCTCACTTTTGTGAGTGATTATGGTTTAATGCTTTTTGTTGACAGTTCCATTGCTGTGGTGTGACAGGTTATGAAGACTGGTTTGACATTGGTGCATGGAGGGGTGAGAAATTTGTTCCTGACTCTTGCTGCCTGCCCCAAGTGAATATCACTGGTGAGTCTTTCCACAAAACCTCATTACTTTTCTCTTCATACTTAGGAATTACTTCAAACAGTTTGTTTACTGTGAAACTTTTACCATAAAAGCAACATCTTTGAAACACCACATCAGTAAGGTTCTGGAGAATACAGTGCTGTTTCTTTGACTAAGTACTTATTTTTTGCTTCTTTTTATACATGTGGTGGCAAGAAACAGCATTTTTTTTACACCTAGGTTACAACAAAATCATAAGTTACTGAATATGTACCATGAATAGCTCATTGCTTAAATAAATTAGACAGAGGACTTCCCACATTACAAAATTTGAATCTCTACTGAAGATGCATTCATGGTGTTGTACAAAGTGGGGGCCATGTAAGGTGAGCAAATGGTACATCCACATATGAGAGTCTTCTAGCATTTCTTGCTTATATGTCATATGCCTTGTTACCCCAGAAATGAGGTTACAACACTTCTTACAACTGCACTCTATCTTATCTTATGTATTTAACGATGAAAACAATCAATTATAGATAAAATTATTTAATTGGATAGATAAAAAAATCTACTCAGCAAATGGTGACAGAACACACACATAAGACTGTTGTGATTGGTAGCTTTAGGAGCCAGTGGCTCCTTCTTCAGGCACAAGGGTTGAAGGGGAAGGAAGAAAGGTGAAGGAAAAGGACTGGAGAGGTCTAGAAAAATGGGTAGATTTTGAGAAAGTCACCCAGAACTGCAGATCAGGGAGCCTTACCATAGGGGGTGAGAAGGAAAGACTGAGGTTGGAATATTATTTGTACAGTCCAAGAAAAAAATATGTGAGTTAAAAAAAATAGTCTTTCAATGAAGAATGAAGAATACATCTCGGTTGACTCATAACTTTTGTAAGATACAGGTCATTCCATTGTTTGTTGATGCAAAAACAAAAAAAAAAAAATAAAATGAAATTCTTAACATAATCTCCATGGAGAAATTGATTTCCATCTTTGCCTGTAGGCCTATTCCACTATATGGTGACTAGCAACTATCCTTTTCATAAAACTGTCACTTTTTCAAAAATGATTTTGAACTGGCCTTCCAGATATTGTAATGACCCTAAGTAATCTTCAGGAATTAATTTATGGTTACTGTTTTTAAAGAAAAAAGGCTGTAGTTTAGCAGTGTAGTTATCAGAATACTGCATAAATCTTGCCAGGAAAAGGATTTTACTACATTGGATTGTTGCTAATTTTTCATGGACAATTGTTTTTCATTTTCAGACTGTGGACGGAATGGAACAGCAGATGTCTGGTATGACAAAGGATGTGCAGAGCAAGTGCAAATGTGGTTTGTAGAAAGACTACATCTTGTTGGAGTTATTGGACTTGTGGTTGCATTCTTCCAGGTAAATTACCGAAATGTTGGCATTCTGGAGTAGAATTTCACAAATAACATTTAAAATGTTCTGTGGCATTGTAAAAGTGGTGGAAAAAAACAGAATTAATAATTACAGTTCTGTTGTTAGCTGATGAATGCAAACTATTTGTCTAAATTGACAGACTGTTCAATTAGGAAACGTAAAAGAGTGGAAATTTTAAGAATTGTCAGATCTGCTGACCCCCTTCCACCATAGCTGCTGAGCTGCTAACCCACATTTCTTCCCCTCTTAATATGTTCATACCTACATTACCACTGTAGACACTCCCCGATGACTACTTCTACTTTTTTTGACCATGAACCCCCTCCTCTTTGCTGATTTTCCACATTCCCTCTCTTTTATTTATTAATTTTTTTGTGTATTCTGGCCATATTAAATCCATAAGGTCCTCCCTTACACCTGAAAAGGCATTCTTTATATTTTCTGTAATATCTTTATGGAGTATACGTTATGAAGGGTGTTGCATCTAATGTGAAATTGAATAGTTTAAAATAGCCATTACATACATGTAAAAATAGTGATTACTTTGCAGAAAAAACTAAAATAATTTAGTTAGGTGGATGTAAACTGTGTGCCCATGCAGCAGTGAATGGGAGAGTAGCAGTGGTAGTAGGAGAGAGAGAAAAATGTGGAAGAAAGTGGAAGTGAGAAGGAAAGAAAAATAATCAATTTGCTGATTCACAAAATGAAGGAGAAATAAGTGTAACTAGAAGTAAAAGTGACCATTTACTTCACTGCTTGACAGAGAGAAATGTCCATTATGTTCATTTCAAAGGAAATATTATATGATGACAAAAAGAATGCTTTCAGCATTTTCATAAATGGAACAGGCTACTGAATTCAGCATACTGGGCAGCATAGTTTGTTCCAGAGGCACACAGCAGCATGGCGAAGGAGATTGAGTATATTTTGGTTTTGTGGGTGGGTACAGTTAGGTTACTAGCTAAGTGAGGCTTTGTGCTGCAGTTATGATAAGATGTCTGGAAACTTATTGGTGATGTAAAGTTCTTGGAAGTTTGCACATGAAGAAACCAGCAAAATAGACATCATGATACATAGTAGTCATGTACCTAGATTGGCCAAATCTCTCTAACAGGGAGCGTGGGTCACTGTCATGATCAAAAGAGTGGTTAGATTAGATTAGATTAGATTTACTTTCATTCCAATTAATCCATAGTGAGGAGGGCCTCCAGGATGTAAATCATGTTAGAAAACAATAACACGTGACAAATATTTACAACTAAAGCAAATAAGCTAATTTATCTTCCACAGGTCCCACATGGAATGATCGTGATTTTTTTCAAAATATATAATGAACACTATATGAAAGGATCATTTTACAACACTCATTTACTAAGATCACATTAATGCACTGAATTTAAAATTAATTTTTTTTGTTTACAAGGTAATAAACATATTGTAGAACTACTACAATACTTATTGGAGTAGGAGGAGTTGGCCACCAATAAATCCTTTAGGCTTCTCTTAAACTGAATTTCATTGATTGTTACAAGGTAATAAACATATTATAGAACTACTACAATACTTATTGGAGTAGGAGGAGTTGGCCACCAATAAATCCTTTAGGCTTCTCTTAAACTGAATTTCATTGATTGTTAAGCTTTTTATGGCTGCTGAAAAGTTATTGAAAACGTGTGTTCCTGAATAATGCACACCTTTTTGTACAAGAGTTAGTGACTTTAAAGCCTTGTGAAGATTATTCTTATTTCTTGTATTGATTCTATGAACTGAGCTGTTGGTTTGAAAAAGTGATATATTTTTAATGACAAATTTCATTAAGGAATAAATATGTTGGGAAGCAGAAGTTAGTATCCCTAGTCCCAGAAACAGGCCTCTGCAAGATGTTCTTGAGTTTACACCACATAAAACTCTTATTGCCCTTTCTTGTATGCAGAAAACTTTGGCTTGGTTTGATGAATAACCCAAAAAAAATAATCCATATGACATTATCGAGTGAAAGTAAGCATATTATGCCAGCTTTTTCATTTTTATATCCCCTATGTCTGACAGAATTCACATTGCAAATCGAGATTTGTTTAGATGCTTCAGCAGTTCTGTGGTGTGCTCCTCCCAGTTGGATTTATCATCAAGCTGTAATCCCAAGAATTTAATACTGTCCACTTCTTCTATCTGTTTGTCATCATATGTTAGGCATATACTCATGGGACACCCCTTACAAGTTCTTAACTGCATGTAGTGGGTGTTTATTCCCCCCAATGTTTAGTGACAAAGAATTGGCTAGGAATCAGTGATTAATGTCCACAAATATTTTATTAGCTGGTCTTTCTAAGACTGCACTTGATTTGCTATTTATTGCAATGTTTGTATTATCGACAAACAAAACGAACTTGGCATATGGTAATGTTACTGGTGAAAGGTCGTTGATACACAGAAGAAAAAGTAAGGGCTCTAAGATAAAACCTTGTGGGACTCCACATGTAATTAGTTACCAATTGGATGATGTCTGATAGCTTAATACATGTCTCTTTCCTAATAACACCCTTTGTTTCCTGCCAGAGATATAAGATTTGAACCATTTTGCAGCATTTTCTGTTACACCATAATATACTAATATTTTTTAAATGGGCAGTGTGATTTACACAGTCAAATGCCTTTGACAGGCCACAAAATATACCAGTTGCCTGCAATTTTTTGTCTAATGAAGTGAGCACATTTTCGCTTTAACTGTAGGTAGCCATCTCAATATCAGAACCCTTTAGAAATTCGAACTGTGGCCTTATTTGTGATAAGATGTTGATAAAGCTGATTGAATATTGCCTTTCCTAAAGTTTTTGATAATGCTGGCAAAAGTGAAATTGGAGAGAAATTTCACACTGTTCCTTTATCTCCCTTCTTAAATAGTGGTTTAACTTCAGCATATTTCAACCAACCAAGAAATATTCCACTGATAAATGACTGGTTACTCAGATAACTCAATATCTTACTTAACTCAGAATCACATTCTTTAATTAACTTCATTGATATTTCATCATACCCACTAGGTGTTTCTGATTTTAAAGATTTTATGATGGACATTACTTCTGCTGGGGTAGAGAGGGTCAAATTCATATTATGGAAGTTACTTGAAATGTCTGGTCTGAGGTATTCCGTAGTAGCATATACAGAACCTGACAACCCCATCTTTTCAGTAACAGTTATAAAATGTTTGTTAAACAGTTCTGCAACACTATACACATTTGTCACCAATGTATCATGTACTCTTAATACTATTTGCTCCTCTTTAAGTCTGGTTCTACCGGTCTCCTCCTTCACAATATCCTATACTGTCATTGTTATCTAATATGACTATCTTTTCCTTGTAATATATTTGCTTTGATGTCCATATTACAGTCTTTAATGTTTAGCAGTATTTCTTGCAATGTGCTATAGCATCAACATCAGAACTGTTTTGGATTGACAGATACAGTTTTCTTTTTGTTTTACAAGATACCTCTATTCCTTGAGTAATCCATGGGTTCTTTATAGACTTTGCTGTAACCTTGCTTAGTTTTGGGGAAAATAAGGTAAGCACTTTATTATCAAAAGTTTTATATTTTTCAATCATGCTATGAGTACTGTAAACATCACTCCAGTGAATGTCTCCAAGGAGTTTCCTAAAATAATCAAGTTTTGCCTTATTGATTACCCTCTTGTGTTCAGATTTAACAGATCTTATATCCTGTTCAGTAATAACATTTATCAGAAGGAACTGCATGTTGTGGTCTGAGACGCCATTGACTATTGGTTTTGTAATATAATTTTGTTCATAGAACTTTTCTATAAAAGTATTACCAACGGCTGTTTGTGAGCAATTGTCTACCCTAGTTGGGAACTTTACAGTGGGAATTAAGTTCAATGATAGTGTTACTAACTCAAATAAGTTAGTATTGGGAGAGTCTTTAAGGAAATTCTGGTACAGCGCGCCGCGGAATTTGAATCCGCGCCAGACGATATGGACGTTGAACACCCATAGAGGTCTCTGCACCATCGTGCTGTAAGCTGTGGTGGCGCACGGCTCCTGGCCTGATTTTAGTGTGAGGGCGCCACAGTGGAACACGTGGTCCCAGCAGAATAGCGGTGCCCCCGATAGCGTACTTAAGTGCCTGCCTCTCACTCAGCCAGCCAGTCTAATTTCGCGTACGTTGGTTTACACCTCGCATTGCGCCAGACAGCTTACTTCCTTGTTCTGTGTACGAGTGGACGTTTGTTTCCTTGTGACTCCATTGTTCGATCTTGTTGTACTCATTGTGTCCTTCGTTGGTCGTATCCATCCTCTCCTGTTGTGTTGTTGTTCCCGGGCCTCTTCGTGGGTCCTGACGCACTTTCTGTCATTGCTACCCCGCGACCATCCCGGTCGCAGTTACAGCAGAAATCTATATTGAAGTCACCAGCAATCACTATTTCTTTGTTTTTGGTTGTTAAATGGGGCAGTACAGCTTCAAGGTGGTTTACCAACAGATTAAAGTTATGTGCAGGTACTCGATATACACTTAATATCATGAAGGATTTTTTATGAAATTCTACTTCTGTTGCATATGCTTCCATATGCTGTTCTAGGTAAAATTTATGAATGTCTATGTTCTTAAATTTATGACAGTTCCTGATGAATGTGGCAACTGCTCCTTCCTCCATTTATGCTTTACAAAAGTGAGATGCTAACCTAAATTCTGTAACACTTAAAAGTTCTATACCAGTCGTCACATAATGTTCAGAGAGGCAGATTATGTCAACTGGGTTTGAGGACTCATATTCATCTATGCAGATAATTAATTCATTAATTTTATTTCTAGTCCTCGAATATTCTGATGCAATAAAGACAGCTGACATTTCACATTGGCCGAGTTAAAATTTGGTAGAGTTGAAATTTCTGCTGATCATTGAAAACTCTTAACCAACAGCTGTTTATGTTCATTTAATAAGCTAGAATTATGTTTTTTGGTTTCTTTCTCAAACTAAAGGTTTGTCTCAATCCTAACCTTTCTTAAAACTTGGTTCATTCTGTCCTCCCTACCCTAAAAAAAGGTCTTCTCTGAATCTTATTACCACTGGTACTTTTATCACTCATGACAGTGCCTTCTCCCTTTAACTTTCGTGCTATTTTCCCCACCCAGTTTACCCTTCCCTTTCCTGTTGAGGTGAAGGCCATGCCTAGTATAATCTCACCTATTGAGAGAATCAACAGGAACCCCACCAATGTGTGACCTTGTACACGAGATAAGCAGCCATTCTAACTCCAAATTAACTCTCCTGACAGAAGAGTTCAAGTGAGGTCAGTCATGGCGTGCAAGAACAGATACAAACACAACACTGGTCTGCTTCAGTGCTGATGCACTCTTTGCCAGGTCACACTCTGTACTGTACCCAGGATCTCTGTTAATACTATTACCTGTCCCACCCACTAAACCATGGTGTCTTCCTTAGTGAAATCTCTGCAAAGTGACCCTAAATTCTGTCACCTGCTCCAGACCAGCACTAGGTTTAAGAAATTGGTGACCTGGTATTTTGATCCTAGTTCAATCTGCAAAAGTTGGCCAACAACTTTTCCATGGGAACTACCTAACAACAACACTTTCTTTCTCTTTACAGATTTCCCTACATTCTTACTTTTTAATTTGCTGCTGAAAGTTTGTTGTGCCCGTCTACACCTGCAACTGTTTGAGGCTCACCAGCTTCTAACTGAAGCAACAGGTTAAATCTATTTTCCACATTCACCAAAAAAGTGTCGGAGTGAGTTCTAGGCCTGGTTCTCCTGTTGCCTGTTGCCACTTCCCACCTCTTTTTACCCTTCTCCCTCCTGAACCTGTCAAGATCTCTCCTAGCCTTGTCTAACTCAGCCTGAAGGGCAGAAATTTTCCCCTCCTGTTCTAGTATCTTTCCATCTCTACTACACATCCTACAAAACCACTGACGAGTCTCATTCACTTCCCTTACTCCCACACTACTACAGTCACCCACATGGAAAAAACTAGATCACCTGTCACAAGCTGCGACGTAACAATTCTATGCAAGTCAAGTACTTTTAACTCATGATAAACATAATAGTTTTTTAAGAATAAGTCAGTAAAATTACAGATAAACACGAAAATATGATTCCACAAGTTTGGCCTATATGCGACTGTATGTAAACAAAAACAACAGTGCAAAGTTTCTGAAAGAACAAATTAAACTTAACACTACTTTCCGGAAATTTGAGTTAAATAATGTAGAGGTACACTACAGTTGAATTGCTGGAGAGAGTAAAGAACAATTAAACAAAATTCTATAGATTTGCTGCAACAAAACGTAAACATAAAATATGACTACAACCTGACTATATGATCTCTTCGCGTTTTCTGCTATATTACCAAAGAAAAATTAAACCTTTAATGGTACACTTAAAAAGCACACTAAAACACCTATTTACCATGTAATCAGTACTTAACTAAATGTTTTTTTTTTTTTAAATTGGATTCCGATTCCGCCCCAACCCCCGAGAGGGCAGAGGGGGGGGGGGAATCGAAACTGAAACACGGAGAAAAAGATAGGAAAAAAAATATAAAAACAAACAGTTGGTGATGCTGATTAAAACACATAGTAAATAGACAGGCACAATTAAAAAACATGGTGACAGTCTGGTTTCTGTTCTCACAAGATAAAAAACATAACTAGCGACAGTATGGTGGCTGTCCGCAACACTGACAGGGGATGCGCAATACTGAGCACTCTGAAATGGCGGCAGATGGGGGGAAGGAACCTGGATCTATGAGGGGGAAAAGGGAGGAGGAGAGGAAAAGGAAAAAAAGGGGGGAGTTAATGGAGGGAGGGGACATAGAAAAAGGGGGGGGGGCTGAGTGGACACAAAGAGTGGGAAAGGCAGTGGAGGGGAGAACAAAAGGACTTGGGGGAGAGAAGGGAGTCAGAGAGAGGGTAGGCAGGGAAAAAACAAGATGGAAGGAGGGGGAGAGGGAGCCTAGGAAAAGGGCAGAGGAAGGGAGGGTGAGGTGAGGATCAGTTGATAGGAGGGATAAATAGAGGAAGAGAGGGCATCATCCAGGAGGGGGAGTTGATGGAAACCACCTTGGGAAAGGAGATGAAGGGTGTAGAGGTGGCGGGTAGGGGGGGGGGGGGGGGTTCAATGGTGAAGGTGCGGCAGAGGGCATGTGCTGGAGAGGAGAGGAGCAACCAGGGGATGAGGGGGATCAAGTCGGCGGGAGGTGTAGAGGATGCAGATATGTTCGAGTAAAAGGAGCAGATGGTGGAAAGGAATTGGGTCGTAGGGGATCCACGTGGGGGATGGGAGGTGTATTCAGAAGGTTAGGTGGAGTGAATGAATGGCACTCGCACTCGAGGATCTGGAGGAACTTACACAATTTGCGGGGGGGGGGGGGGGGGGGGATATCCAGGTGGGACTGGCATAACAGAGGATGGGATGGATCAAGGATTTGTAGGTGTGGAGCATGGTAGAGGGGTTCAGCCCCATGTCCGGCCATAGAAGAGTTTTTAAGGAGTTGGAGGTGGGTGCAGGCTTTGGATTGGATAGAGCAGGTGAGGTGACAGTCAGTGGTGAGGCCAAGGTAGGTGAGGGTGGGGGAGAGACAGACAGGATGGGTGCAGATGGTAAGGGAAAAGTCAAGGAGCCAGAAGGAGTGAGTGGTATGACCTATGATGATTGCGTGGGTCTTGGAAGGACTGATTTTAAGGAGCCACAAGTTACACCATGCAGCAAAAAGGTCAAGGTGATACTGGAGAAGGTGCTGGGACCATTGTAGGATAGAAGTGAGGGCAAGGAAGACAGTGTCATCGCCATACTGCAGGTGGTGTACTGGAGGGGTGGGGGTTGGGGCATATCTGCCTTCTACAGGAGATAGAGGAGAGGGAAGAGGACAGAGCCCTGGGGCACACTCGCGGAGTGGTAGAAGGTGTGGAAATCTGCATTATGGATGGTAACATAGGAGGGGCGGCAGGAGAGGAAGGAGACAATCAGACGGACATAGTTGATAGGAATGGTGTAGGTCTGGAGTTTAAATAGGAGACTGGGATGCCAGACGTTGTAGGCTTTTTCAAGGTCAAGGGAGACGAAAATGGTGGAGTGACAGGAGTTAAGCTGGAGGAAGAGGATATGGGTGAGGCATAGGAGTTAGTCATCAGCAGAGAAGGAAGGTCAAAAGCCACATTGTTTGTTGGGGAGGAGATGGTGTCGGTGGAGATGGTGATTGATGCATTGGGTAAGGATGGATTCCAAGAGCTTGCTGAACACAGAGTTGAGACATTTAGGGCGATAGGAAGAGGCATCAAATGGAGAATTGTTGGATTTGGAGAACATCAGGATACAGCAGGTTTTCCACAGGTCAAGATAGAAGGATTACATTGTAGAGGGTGGCAAGGCTGCAAGGAAGGAGGGAGGGCAGTGTTTGAGATGGCGGTAGGTAACATTGTCATGGCCGGGAGCGGTGTTGCGTTTAGTGCAGTGTGTGTGGCTGATGTCCTGTGTAATGATTGGAGTATTAAGTTCAATTGGTGGTATGTGGCCCGAGTACTGGAAACTAGGAGCAAGGGGAGGAACTGAGGTATCCGTATGGTCAATGATGTCAGGGAAGAGGGAATAATCAAATTGGGGATCATCTGGAATGGAAAAGGCATCGGATAGGTGGGAGGCAAAGTGGTTGGCCTTACTGAGATTGGTCAGGAAAGGGACAGCTATCAGGGAGGAGAGGGTATTATGAGGGAGGGCAGGTCCCAGTAAGGCAGTGGAAAGCAGACCAATACTTGAAAGAGTTGATTGAGTTTTGTACATGTCTGTCACCAAGCATGGCATTTCTTTGCAGTAAGCATGTTGCGGATGTGTCATTGTAATTGCCGGTAGCGGTGGAGTGTGTCGCGGTCACGAGTACAGAGAAAAGAGAGGTAGAGGCAGCGGGATTCACAAAGGTGAAGGATGGCCTGTGGAGGCAGGGCTGGGTGGTGAGGGTGGATGGCTTTGATAGGGATACGGCATCAGACAAGGTTTGGTGCAGGAAGGCAGCGGTGCAGGAGATGTCATCAGGAGATTGGAGGGCAATGTTGTGGCGTTTGACCTGGGTGTGTATGGAGTCCCGGTAGGCATCCCAGTTGGCGCGGGAGTAATCGTGGACAAGTTTAGGAGGGATGTCGGGGTGAGGAGCAGGGCAGGGATGGCAACCACCAGAGATAGTGAGGTGGAAGGGAGCATGGTCACTGCCGATGAGGTCAGGAACTAAATGTTGTTATAATCTAAAATGACTTATCTTTATGAGAACACCAAAACTTGTGCTAGTCTCTTGGTTGCAGGGCTGCCAACTGTGTGAGACATCATCCAAACAAACATTTTTAGTAAATTATAATCATCTGTTATTCCCATTATTCATGCTGTATTGGATTGCAGACCAATATTGATAGTTTGACAGAATGGGTGACTGAACAAGTTAAATTTCATATCCTGTGAAAATACGTTTTAAAAAATTCTGGGCGTTATAGAAGCAAGTGGAGTAAATCCAGTGCATGGAAAGTTGCGCCCAAGTTCTTTACAATTTTCTGATGCCAATTTTTTTTTTTTTTTTTTTTTTTGTTAAAGATGATACAAACACTGTAATAAGTAGCAAATCGAGTGGGCCTATAGTCTTGATTGGGGTAAGATTAGTTAATGAAGTTCTCGTGGACATTAATAAGTGGTTCCTAGTCAATTCTTTACCACTAAACTTCAAAATTTGCCACCAGTATATGCCTAAAATATAACAAGCAGCCAGAACATGTTGACAGTATTAAATTCTTTATATTACAGCTTGATAATAAATTCAACTGGGTGAAGCATACCACACTTACTTTTGTTGCATAATGTCGCATGGGACATATTTTGTAGGGTAACTGTTCAAGACAAGCCAAAGTGTCCTGGATTGAAAAACATAAGGATTATGAACACGGAATAAATTTTCAACTGTCAGTATTGCTAAAAATCATTAATTCGTATAGATGACCAGTTTCAGCAATTCTTTATTGCTATCTTTTGATGTGCAAAACATGCTAGGATACAGTAACTAACATCACAGTATGCGTAATTATATTCAAGGTTTGCAATACATGGTACAACAACACACTTATGTTTACATCAATACACAATCTTCTCCTCCAGTACAGTAAGTGGTACTATACAGTGCCTGTCCATGTAGGTTATCATGAGCCCTACTAGAAGTCAGCATGTCAGTTGTAAAATATCAGCTAAATACACACGTGTTATAATACTGATTGCAAGTGCTCACATTTATCATCACTTCACAATTGACAGATCCCAGTGGAGACATTCTTAGCAATACAAAAGTACATCAGATGGTGCAGTGGTATTATGAAGTGATATTATCATCTCATATTAGATTAATGTTTGGATATACTATTAAATATAATTATGTATGTCTAAATTATTATCATAATATACAAGCCAAATCAGTATTTTGCAGCTAAAAAAAACCTGTCTGTAAAATCATGTGGAAGATTCATACAACTTAATTTATACATAAACCCCTTTATACCATTTTAGAAATTTTCTTAAAAGCTTTCATAAGCATTCTAAATAATTCTCCACCACATTTTCCTTTATAAAAATCACAATCAACATGACAATCTATAATCACTTAAAAGCTCTCTATGTACAGCTGATGGTATCATATGTGGGTTGATTTTAATGCATCCAGGAATAGCTCAGTATCTACAGGCAGAGATGTGATACGTAATCAAGAATACATTCAGAGCATATATACCAACAATGGAGCTATTTAATTTTTGTGCTTTTGCCATCAGTTATGATATTCACATTAGCTTACCCATGACAACACGTCAATCAAAGTCCAGGTGAAATATCATTACCTATTGCCTACGTACAATCTGATCACCTGATGTCTAGGTGAACACTTCTCCAGTGTTTAATATAACCAAAGTACAGTTGTTACACTATGTGGGGCTACAATTGCTCTTAAATTGAGTGCATGATTTAGCATACTAGCTCACTCTTACAAATGCCTGCTAGAACAAGTGTGTTGACATGGTATTCACCTTAGATGCCTAATGTCAAAAATGCCATCATGTAACAGAATATGGCCAGTATCCAAATCATCATAATTTTAAAAACACTTTTACAACAATTCCTTAAGACAAATTTGAATACAGAATTGCATTATCACACAGTTTTTGATTTTTTTTTACAGTTATTAATAACAAATTACATGATATGAGCCTGAAACCTTTAAAAAAATCTTGTGTATGTTTCATAATGCCATATGTAAGCTAATTTAATTACAGCTGTTACCACACATTTCAAATATGGAATTAATACATTATTACATTTTTCATCTGGAAAATACACTCTGCATCTATTTACCAATGGAGTTATAACTAATATTTTGCATTTTTGTTGGCAAATATGCTGTTTGAACTAGCTTGTATACAACAATATGTCATTTGATTATCTGCAATTTAGTCACCAGATGTTTAGGTGAAATCTCTTCCACAATTGATGTATCGGTGCACAATTAATTTATCGCATGGGATTACAATTGCTCCTAACTGAACCAGTGAACTATGTATTTTTCCCTTTTCATAAGGTGTAATGCATAAAAGAACTTACTTTCAGCAACACTTTGTTCAATGTCTAGTGAACTCAGGATTACCCAACATCTAAGTACAAACTCGTCACTCAATATTTAGGTTAAATCTCTTTCACTGATGTAAAAATGTTTTTAAAATTACAATGATTTGGTCACTGGCTATATTCTGTTATATGATGGCTTTTTTGGCATTAGTCATCTACGGTGAATACCACGTGAACACATTTGTTCTAGCACAGGTATATGTAAGAATGAGTCGGTAATACTAAATCATGGGCTTAGTTTAAGAGTGACTTCAGTCCCAAGTGATGTAACAATTGCACATTGGTTATGTCAAACATTGGAAATGTGTTCACCTAGATATCAGGCAATCAGAGTTTACATAGGCAATAGGTGACAATATTTCACCTAGACCATGTCCAAAGTGTTGTCATGAGTAAGCTCATGTTAACTTCATAATTGATGATAAAAGAACAAACATAAAATAGCTGCATTGTTGGTACATATGCTATGCATTCACCTTCATTAAATATGATATCTGTGTCTGTAGATACTGAGCTATTCCTGCATGTATTAAAATCAGCCTACATATGATACCATCAGCTGTACATAGAGAGCCTTTAAGTGGTTATAGATTGTCATATTGACTGTGATTTTGTATAAAGAAAAATTTGGTGAAGGACTGGTCAGAATTTTTATAAAAGTTTTTTAAAAAGTTTTCTAAAATTATATAAAATGGCTAATGTATAAATTGCAGCCTTTTGCCCCTTCTGCTGGAAGAAGGAGCCACTTACTCTGAAAGCTTGCATATGTAAAACCATTTTTGTGTGTGTGTGTGTGTGTGTGTGTGTGTGTGTGTGTGTGTGTGTGTTCTCCTGCTGCCACTTGGTGAGTAGATTTTTTTACCTATCCAGTTACATTATATGCATAAATTATGATTTATGAATGTTGCACATGATTCTACAGACAGTTTTTATAAACTGAAAGATACTGATTAGGATTGTGTGTTACGATAATAATTTTTATATGTGGAATAGTAGATACATGCTTTATTCTAATGTGAGATGATACTACCACCTTGTACTACCGCTGCACCATCTCATGTACTTATGTATCACTAAGAATGTTCACACTGGCATCTGTCAATTGTAAATTGGTGGTGAATGTGAGCATGTGTATTCAGCATGACAAAATTTGTGTACCTAGCTGTTGTTTTAAAACTGACATGCCAACATCTAACACACCTCATGATACCAACATGGACTTTCTTTCTTTGTACAGCACCACTTGCTGTACTGAAGGTGACGGTTATGTAATGATATAAATATATGTATGTTGTTGTTCCATGTCTTGCAAATGTTCTATATATAATTGTGTGTGCTGAAGGGCAGAAGGAAGAAGTAGTAAACCAGTTCATTCAGAAACTCAGAGATATTAAGTGGGACTGTACGTATAACTATCAAGTGGGAATAAATAAAACTGAAACTGCTTTTGAGAACTTCATTAAAATTTATTTAGATTTGTGGTATTCTTGTTCTCCTCTTATAAAAATCAATCATAAAATCCAGCCTATAAAGAGAACCATTAAGTGGTACACAGATGAACTTACCAATATAAGGGAAAATATGTTATCGTTGTACCACATGTATAAAAATTCTCTTAAAGATGGAATGGAGCAGAAAGATGAATTGTACAAAGCATATCTTGAATGTAAGAGAACCTACAGAACTAAGCTTAGAATTGCAAAAAGAACAGTATACGAAAGATACATTGAAGGGGCTCCTAATAAGTGCAAAGCTGCATGGATTGTTGTTGCAGAAGAGCATTGCAGGAATGATGAACATGGCATAGCTCTTTCCCCGAATAAAGTTAATCGTTTTTTCATGGACTCTGTAAGTGATATTAGGAACAAAATTGAAACAACCACCACTAATGCAAGTGATCTACCTAAGCAACAACAACCTGCAAACAATATCTTTAAATGGAGGACAGTCGCACCCACTGAGATTACAAAGGTAGTGGCAAACTTCTCAAACTCCAAGAGCATGGACTACTCTTGGTTGTCCAATTACATAATTAAAAAAACAGTGCATATAATTAGTGAACCATTGGCCTTTCTGTTTAATAGGTGTCTAGTGTTTGGAGTCTATCCTACAACTCTAAAAATATCGAAAGTTATCCCAGTGTATAAAAAGGGGACAAACATGATCTCAAAAATTACCGACCAGTTTCAATACTTCCCATTTGCTGGAAAATATTTGAATCTCTTATTTATAACCAACTAAACTACTACTTTGAGTCACATAACTTACTCTCTAATAGTCATTTTGGCTTCCGCAAGGGAAGAAACACCACCACTGCTGTTCTTTCAATTGTGAATGAAGTAATAACAGCCTTCGAGAATAAAAATAAAGCCTCACTTCTTTTATGTGATTTAAGTAAGGCATTTGACTGCATTTCTCATGATATCTTACTAGCTAAACTCAAATTCTATGGCGTACAAGACTCTGCATTGGCAGTAATTGAATCATACCTAATCAATAGGAAGCAGTTTGCCTCTGTCAGAAATAGAGACTCACAATTGCTAGAAGTTAAGACCGGAGTCCCACAAGGTTCTGTCCTTGGGCCCTTCTTTTTTATAATTGCAGTCAATGATTTACCCCATTGTATCCCCCATACTGTTATTTGTTATGCTGATGACACAACTTTGCTTGCTCAGCACGAGAACATATCAGTTCTGCAAGATATGATGCAAGATGGTCTGGAAGTGGCACTAAATTGGTTCTCATCAAATACGCTGCTTTGCAATCCTGATGAAAACCAACAGATTATACTAGGATTGTCAAAAGAGGTAGAGGTGAAAGCAGTTAAAATTCTAGGAATTCACATAGACTCTAAGTTAATGTGGGAAACACACATCAACCATACCTGCGCAAAATTGTCTCGAGTTACGTATTTAATGTGGAAACTGAGGAGCCTGGTGACAAAAGAATATTTAAGAGTTATTTATTTTGGACTCTTTCAGTCACATATAGAGTATGGACTGCTGATATGGGGACACTCTCTTGACTTCACTGAAGTTCTAAAAATTCAGAAGAAAGTGATAAGGGCAATGAGCAATTCTGGTAGATCAGAGCACTGCCGGCCACTGTTCATTCAGCTGAAAATATTAACAGTTATTAATCTTTATATATACGCCTCAGCATTGTATGCAAAAAACAATATAGCAGATTTTGAAATGAGGGAAAACATACACCACCGTAATACCAGAGGCAAAACAAAATTAGACATACCTAGGCACAGGCTGACAAGAACAGGAAATTCCCATCTAATCAATAGTCTAAAAATATTTAATAAACTTCCATTTTCCTCTTGGTCGGCTCACATAAGTAGCTTCAGGAGCAAGCTACTAAATTGGTTACTAATCAATCCTTTTTACAATATAGCAGAATTTATGAATATAAATTCAATCGACATTAATTTTTAAGGATTTCATATGTGTTGTCACTGAATGTATTTAGCTTATGTTATGGTGTATGTTATCATCTATGGGCACTATTTGCAATTCTCATTTAGCTTTAAGGTACTATTCAAGGAAAATGTTATATGATATCCATGTAAATTGCCTGTTCCACCTCAGGTGGTCAATGGTGAATAAAGAATCTGAATCTGTTATGTTAGTTGCTGTAGCCTACCATTTTTGGTCCCAATTTTTGCAGATCCAAAGATAGCAACAGAAAATTGTTGATTCTGGTAATCTATATGAATGAATGATTTTAGTGATCTTGGCAGATAAAAATTTATTCAGTGTACATAATACTACAAACTGCCTCCATGCTGACACTGTCAGAAGTGTACATATAAAAATTATTTGTAGTGTGAACTCAAGAACTTCTTGCAAAGGCCTGTTTATGGAACTAGGGGTAATAACTGCTGCATCCTGATCTATTTATTCCTCAATGAAATTTTTGTCATTAAAACTGTGTTTTTCAAACAAACAGCTCAGTTTCTAGAATCAATACTACAAATAAGAATAATCTTCACAAACCTTTAGTCACTTACTCTTACTCAGAAAGGTGTCCATTATTCAGGAATACACATTTCCAATAACTACCCATCAGTCATACAAAGTTTGACCACTATTAATTTCAGTTTATCGGGAGCCTAAAAGAATTACTGGTGCCAAGCATCTTCTACTTATTGAATTTCTTAGTAGTACCAACCGATGTGTAAGTCATTACAAATAATATAAAAGAGTTTGAGTATTAGGTTGCAAAAATTATTTTTTCTACTTGATGATGCATGGCTATAATAGCCTAAGAATGATCACATGCACCTCAGTATATTGAAAATTTATATTTTTTTTACAAGTTACTCATTAACGGTCAAATGATAATGTTTTTAAGACTTTTTTGAGGAGACCATTTCATGTGGGGGCTGTGGAAGTTACATTACCATATTTGTTTTTCTTTATAAGTACTTATTGTGCATTCCTATTTTTCTGACATGTTCTAAATGCTGGAGGATCTCCTCACTATGGCTCTATTGGAATGGAGAGTACATATAATGTAATAAAATTTAATATTAAAATACAATTTGAGATTGGTAAGAGAGAAAAGCTATCAAAGTTCAGATCTCATGAACACCTAACAAGATAGTAAAGTTATTTGGGACTTCTTAACATTTGGTTTTAGCCTCAGATTTTGCATCCATCTGAGCAATGAAGATAGATCATCATTTATATGGACAGTGGAAGTATTGTTATATGCAGGTCTACTTAAGTAAAGCTGGAGGGCATCTGCGTTGGAATGGTACTTGTAGTCAGAAAGGATATGTTATTCTAGAACAATGTGAATTATAGAAAATAGCTTCTGAAATATTTTTTAGACTGCTCCAATAAACTATCTGATACATTTAGCTGTAGAATTTTATTTCCAGTTTGGTGGAATCAAATGCTAGTAATCTCAGTATTTTTGGTTCCATGAATCTCTGCAGATTACTTGCAGTCATTTAACTCAATTAGAGCAGTGTTTGTGCTGTTCTGTTTACAAAACACATACATATTTTGTACAAGTAGAACTTTCTACACATTTGTTCAATTGACTGTGATCAGTGTATTCAATGGTTTCAGATACAGTGCAGGCTGATTACTAATTACAAAGTGATTGTAAGTTTTCCATCTCAAAAATGTTTTACACTGCTTACTTTCCATGGAGTGGGCCATATCCCCCATTTTTGACTACCTCTCCATCCCTCTTTGACTAGCTTCCAATTCCTCTTTGACTAATCCACCTCTGCCTCTGCTCCTCCAACTCCATCCCTCCACCCCCACCTACTCCTCTCTGCCTCCACCTGCTAATACATTTTGGCCCCCTCCCTTGTTGTCATTGTGTGAGAATGCTGACATGATAGAAGAAGGATGTCCTGTTTATTTGTAAGTCATATAGGATCCATAATTACAATATGATTGACAGGAGTTCTAAGGAGTTGTGTGCTAACAAGGCAGGAAGAAGATAGATAACATTTATTCAGTATTTCTAAAATCATTTGGGAGAATGTGGAAACCTTGTGATTATTAAAATTAGTGTGTAGAATATATGAGACTGGAGACAAACATTAGGAC
The DNA here is from genome assembly GCF_021461395.2 of Schistocerca americana. Taxonomy (NCBI): domain Eukaryota; kingdom Metazoa; phylum Arthropoda; class Insecta; order Orthoptera; family Acrididae; genus Schistocerca; species Schistocerca americana. Next base: position 607,999,982 of record NC_060121.1, read on the forward strand.
TTTTGGAAAAATATCATCCATGCAATTTCAAATTTATCAAAGGTAAATAACTGTGATAATAACCATACAGTTAGCTTAACAGATCGTGCATCCACGTTCCTGAGAAATGAAACACACACAAAATTGGAAAAGAAAATTGAGAACCCATTAAATGACTTGTTCTGTCCTTAGGAGAGGTAAAAGCCATAGAGAGGTAATTCTGGTGTTACACTTGATAATGTGAGCAAGACTTAATAAAAATAACACTTTCATAGGATTTGCTGATAAAGAAAAAACATTCAACAATGTAAAATAATGCAAATTTTTTTTAATGTTTCCTAAAAGTAGATAAATTAGGGGAAGATGGATATAAATACAGTACATAAGTAGGGTGCTAAGGCATACTTGAATCACTACCGAATGATATAAGGCATGATTATAAATGAATATTTTATTGCACAGAGTAAATTTACAAAGGTTCCACACCATTACAACTTCAAGAGTGCACTGTTAGTCTCTGCTTTTTCTGCCCCAAAGATCCTCTCTCTGGGACACAAGAGAGGTTTTGATGTCTTGAAGATCTTGGTATTCCCACACATACAAGAATTAAGAAGAAACAATAAGAATGGAAGAGTAAGGCAAAAGTGCTCACATTAAAAAAGAAGGGTGGGGGGGGGGGTTGTAAGATATGGATGCAGTGTTTCTCCTCAACTGTTCAACCTGCATGCCAAAGAAGCAATGATGAAATAAAAGATCAGACCAGGAGTTGGATTAAAATTCAAGGTGAAAAATATCAATCGCAGGATTTGCTTGAAAACATCACTGCCCTCTTTTAAGTGTAGAATTATTACAGGACCTGTTGAATGGGGTTCAGAATACAGATTGAGAGTAAACCACAGAAAGACAAAAGTAATGAGGAATAGTGGAAGTAAGATCAGTGACAAGCTTAACATCACACTAGGGGAACACACATGAAGTGAAGGAATTCTTGAACCTCAGAACAAAATGTACAATGGATGAAGCAAGGATGGTATAAGAAAGAATAACACAGACAACTAGAACCTTTCTCCTCTTATAAAGGAAGCCCACTAATTTCAAAAGAAGACCTTAATTAGAGGAAGAAATTTATGAGAATGTAAATCTGGTACACAGTATTGCATGAAAGTGAATCACGTACTGGTGGAAAAACAGAAAAGAGGAGAACATAATTATTTGAGATATGATGTTATGGAAGAATACTAAAAATTAAGTGGACTGATAAGATAAGAAATGAGAAGAACCACTGCAGAATTTGCAAGAACAGGAATATGGGGGAAATATGACAAGAAGAAGGGGCAAGATGATATGACATATGTGATGAATATGGTGTGACTTCCACAGAGTTAAAGGAAGTTGTAGAATTCTGAAGATGTAAAGGAAGGCAGAGGTTGGAAAATATCAAACAAACAATCAATGATGTTTGGTGTATGTGCTGCTCAGGGGTGAAGAGGTCGGCAAGGAGGGCAAGTCATAGCAAACTGCATTAAATTTCCCAGAAGACTAATGAATAAAAAAATAATGCCATCTTTAATTCATTAAGTGATCAATATCATGGGTAAAATTGTTCTATTGACATTCTACTAAATCTCAGAAACTCCCTACATGGGAAAGGGCATCAAAAACGTAACAGGCATTTGTAGAAAGGTGGGTGACACTACTGGCCATACCTTAAGATGATAAAATGTGAAATAGGTTACACTTTAAAAAAAGTGGAAGTAATATCAAACACAGCATGAGACAATAAATGAATTCATGCATGGCGGATATTATGAAAGTGTACTCTACTTTGTTTTACTTTAGGGATTACCTTAAACTGAGTTTGTGTTCTCATATGTCTACAAGCATTTATTGCAATAATGTTTTTTGTACAACTAATACTCTACAGATACAAATATTGTTGAACATACTAATCTTCTCCCCACAAAAATAATTTCCATAAATACTAAGACTCAATATTTCTAATTTTTAGTAGTGTACTTCATTATTTCATTTAATTCTGGTGAAAATCATGTTTCTTTGCAGTTATTTGGCCTGATTTCATCAATGCTCCTTTTCTGCACTGTGCGGCATAAGAGGTCTACTCATGCCTACAAAGCATATCACCCAAATTCATAGCATGTGAAGCAGCCAACATCATGTTTCTGAAATGTATCTGTGAGGTGATATTGTGGGATAAGAAACTGAATAGCAGAGTATACAGAAATGTTCTGTAAATGTGATGTGAAGAGTGATGAATTTCCAATAGATATGAGATAATCCTGGAAGTAATTAATTGTATGACTACAAATGATATTTTTATTTTTAAGAAAAAAACTTGATGCAACAGATTTTTTTAAAGAAAAAAACCTGATGCAAACACTATGCATAGAGCCACTCTATGTTCTTGAGTGTGAGCATATTGTTTGAGATTATACTAGTGTCTATGCTAGCATATTTTCAGTGCACCAAAAGCTATATTTCTTCCAGGGATGCAAAATGTGTATTAATTTCTGATCTGAGCTAGTACACACACACACACACACACACACACACACACACACACACACACACACACACACACATATTTCTTATCAGATATTTATATGGTGCAAAATATTTTCATTCTTGGAAGATAATTGCTACTGGCTCAAGAAATTTGATTACATGTAGTGACAGCAGTCGACTGTTTGTAATGTGCAATGGGGTAACTGCATAGTCTGAGAAGTATTGTCTCAATTAATACAGGTACTGGCCTAAACTCACAATTATAGTTTTCAAGTTTTTTTGCGTACACATACCTAACAGGGTTCCATTTGATCTAGAAGAATTTCAGTTGTGAACTGACATGACTTTCATTGAACTGACACAAAAAAAATTTTGTCCTCTATTAAACAAATTTGAATCTCTTATTGAATGAGTAATACATTTTAATACACAATTTTCCTCTAGTATTTTAAGTTGTAATGGACTTCACTGTTTTGCATGCATTTATTCTGAGCTGGTGTTAAAATTTTCTTCCATCATCATTTGGTATTATTTATTTGCTAGTGAATCATCAAACTGATATGAAAATGTAATTCATTGAAAATATTTTCTCTGCAGTACCCTCCAATGATAATTTACTATATTGATGTGTCTTTCTCACTAGATGTAAAGCTACAGAGCAAGAATTTGGCTCCAAGACAACCATTTTTAATCAAACCACTATTTAGGCATAAAAGTAGATTGATATATTGCTAAATTTTGTATAATGCTGAAAGAAATACATAAATATTATTTCCTTTTTGAAAAGAAATTGTTCACTTCTGAATACAATTCAGTTATTCAATGGTAACTGATATTTTAGTGTTCAGTATGTGTAGTATTATTTATTAAATTGCATATATAATACAGGTCAAGACTTTTCACATAAAATAGCCTCTAATTTAACCTGCACTGGAAAGAAGTCAGCTTTTGATTTTCAAATATGTGTTTGCTTTCCAATACAGTCACAATGTTCCATGAAGAGTCTAGTTTATTGTAATGTGAAATAAACTATTTAAAACTTTTGTTTATATTAATAGCATACATTTTTGTTGAAATAGAGAGTTCAGACTAGAATAAACAAATTAATAAATGAATGAATTCCTGTAAATAAGCTGTTTAAGAAAACATAATTAATTACCATTCCATATTTTTTTAAGACTATTGTACATAATTTGAAGGACAGGTATTATACTTATTTATGTTTATTGTATTCAGGCAATGACTAATGTTTTATTGTTAAAAGTGGATGCAAAATTTTGTATTAAAATAGTTTTTGAAAATGAAAATGTCTGTGATACTACATATTTTATGAAGTACACATTGAGCCCTATTCCTTTTATTTAAGGTTATGTTTATGCCTCATATGCTGAACTGCCAAATGAATGGCTTACACTCTGCCTTTGAAAATACGTGTAGAAAATTTAACTTACTGTGGAACTGAATTAAGGATTTTCTGACACTGTGTCAACCAGAATGCAAGTTAATCTCTGGAAAATCAGGGAAAATGTAAGGTTGCATCAGAGAGGAACTAAATAACATTTATTCAAATAGATTTTGGGATTGCAGTCTGTCATTGTGAACTTCATTCCATGATATTTCAACTGGACACTTGCCAGTCATCTTCAGGTGAGCCATAGAAGACTGACAAAGATGTCCTTCACTCCGCCTTATATAGCACACTAATAGTATTGCCACGCATGCGTCAGAGTCACAGTGACAGAAGGACCACACTACCTAGCAGCAGTGCTGTTTCTGGTGGAACTGCAAGGACCAGCTGTCTTCAGCATTGCCACTTGCTGCAGTCATCAGAGTAATCTGGCGTCTCGGTGTCGAGCAAATCTCAGAGATGACGGGATTGCAAGCATTATTCAGATGGTAGCCACTGTCGTGGTTCATTAGATTTTCCATGATGTGTATTTCAATGGATTTTTTGATAATGGAGTCCCAGAAAGATGTTCCTGTGGCCAAAATTAATGTTTGGTAATCTTCCATCGAATGTCTGTTTGGAGATACAATGTTCCGCAACTGCACACTTGCTGAGATGGCGAAGGCAATCACAACATCTCTGTTCTTCCACTGTGCATGTTGTTTGTCCTGTATAGGCTACACCACACTGGCAAGGTATTTCGTAAATTCCCACTTCCACAGTAACAAATTACCCTTCACTGATACCAGCTGGTCCAAAATCTTAGATGGTGGGTGGAAAATCATTTTCACCTGAAGATCATTAAGGATTCTTGTTATTTTCAAGGACATATTTTCAACAAAGGGAAGAAAAGCTAAGGACTTTGCTGATGAATTCTCCTCTTTATCTACTTCCTAGTTCTTGGTTTTAGCTGAGAATGCCCTGTTAATTTGTGGGGTTGAGTATCCACTGTCTCTGAACACTGTCCTTAATTGTGCAAGCCCTTTAGGTACACTATCTGCTTTTGACAATGTATGAGCCCTGTGCACAAGGGTTTTAAGTACACTCATGGTTTTGGATGGGTGATGGCAACTTGAAGAGTGCAAGTACAAATCAGTGTGAGTGGGCTTATGGTCCCACAGAGCCATCACTCTTTGATCTAACCAAAACATCTAGGAATGAGAGGCAACCATCTTTCTCTAATTCCATTGTAAATCAAATGTTCTCATGAATGGAGTTACAATAATGGAAAAAATCCATTAACTTATCTTCTCCTCGGGGCCACACTACAAAAGTATCATCCATGTGTCTCCAAAAAAGAATTGGTTTAGAAACCGTGGATTCAAGTGCTCTTTCCTCAAAATTCTCCATAAAAAAGTTAGCCACCGTTGGAGATAAGAGTCTGCTCGTGGTGACGCCATCAGTCTGTTCAAAATATTCTTTGTTAAACATAAAATATGTTGAGGAAAGAGCATGTCAAAACAAAGCAGTGATGTCTAACTGAAACTGTTTACCAATCAGTGCCAAGGGATCAGCAACAGGTACCTTTGTAAAAAAGAGATGTTGTTGTTGTGGTCTTTAGTCCTGAGATGGTTTGATGCAGCTCTCCATGCTACTCTATCCTGTGCAAGCTTCTTCATCTCCCAGTACCTACTGCAACCTACATCCTTCTGAATCTGCTTAGTGTATTCATCTCTTGGTCTCCCTCTACGATTTTTACTCTCCACGCTGCCCTCCAATACTAAACTGGTGATCCCTTGATGCCTCAGAACATGTCCTACCAACCAATCCATTCTTATAGTCAAGTTGTGCCACAAACTTCTCTTCTCCCCAATCCTATTCAATACTTCCTCATTAGTTATGTGATCTGCCCATCTAATCTTCAGGATTCTTCTGTAGCACCACATTTCAAAAGCTTCTATTCTCTTCTTGTCGAAACTATTTATCGTCCATGTTTCACTTCCATACACTCCATACAAATACTTTCAGAAATGACTTCCTGACACTTAAACCTATACTCGATGTTAACAAATTTCTCTTCTTCAGAAATGCTTTCCTTGCCATTGCCAGTCTACATTTTATATCCTCTCTACTTCGACCATCATCAGTTATTTTGCTCCCAAAATAGCAAAACTCCTTTACTACTTTAAGTGTCTCATTTCCTAATCTAATTCCCTCAGCATCACCCGACTTAATTCGACTACATTCCATTATCCTCATTTTGCTTTTGTTGATGTCATCTTATATCCTCCTTTCAAGACACTATCCATTCCATTCAACTGCTCTTCCAAGTCCTTTGCTGTTTCTGACAGAATTACAATGTCATCGGCGAACCTCAGTTTTTATTTCTTCTCCATGAATTTTAATACCTACTCCGAATTTTCCTTTTGTTTCCTTTCCTGCTTGCTCAATATACAGATTGAACAACATCTGGGAGAGGCTACAACCCTGTCTCACTCCCTTCCCAACTACTGCTTCCCTTTGATGTCCCTCAACTCTCATAACTGCCATCTGGTTTCTGTACAAATTGTAAATAGCCTTTCGCTCCCTGTATTTTACCCCTGCCACCTTCAGATACTACATCAAAACTCACTAAAAGATCCAAACTACTTACATGGAGAGCCCCCAGTCTGTTGATAAAATCAGCAGAATTCTGTATATGATGTGGACATTCACCAACCAATGGTATCAGCAAGAAAGCAAGATGTTTGGCTAAATCATATGTGGGGGCGTCAATACTATTCACTATAGGCCGTAAAGGAAGACCTTCTTTTTGCACCTTACAAAGACCATACAGTCTTGGTGGTATGCCGCAATGTGATCTTAACATTTGTTCTTCAGATACATTCCCTTCTGATAGTAAATAGTATTAGTTACTCTGTTAGTGTGTTACCAATTTTTTCTGTTGTATTTTAGTTGAGTCACTTCTCAAGAATGATATTTTGGAATGAAAGAGGTTTCTATAGTTACTAAGGTGTAGTATAAGGGCATCCAGGAGGGAGATGACCATGGCAAATAAGTCTGCTCCTGTTCACTGCAAGTCAACCATGTAACTATGTAATTCTCTGGTTTGTATCTGAGCCAAGATTCCAATGATGGCTAACACCAAAACATGTAAAAATGGATTAATAAATGAAAGAATACTGGTTTTCTAGATTCCTCTGCACTACTATTTCCTTCATCTGAGATCAGTTCAGTAAAATGCAGACAACACAAATTATTTTATATTGACTATGAATTCCCTCATCCTCCCTCACTTCCCCCTCCCCCCCCCTCCCCCACCCCCTTCCTCCACCATCGCCGCCCTGCTGCCACCACCGAAAATGTTTCAAAGTACAGCTGAACAAAGTGTAACATGCAGAAGTAGATAGAAATTATGGAAATTATCTAAAAAGTTTGAATATAATGTTAAAGGTAAGTCAGTGGTCATGGAATTGATTAAACAAATGTAATTGTTTACTTTTAGTGGTAACAGTTGGAACGATGACATAAATAGCCTAATAGGTGAAGTAAACACCAAACTGCATTTCACTCTAGTGCACCTACGATATAACAGACACATATTTATGTAGCTAATCTGTCAGCAGTCCTTACTTAGACTGGTGGGCAGGGGAATAAAAGACCTGATAAACTTAATGAACTACAATAGAAGATTCAGTTCCAGAGACACCATATGTCACATAAGACAGATTGTGAAGTTCCAATGGCCTTACTTTGAAAAGTGGTGTAGCAAAATACCCTGCATAAATTATGGCAAATTTTATAGCAGTGGTCATAAAGTTACAGCCGTAATCAACCTTTTGGGTGGCCCATGATTCTCAGCCATATTTTATAGTTATATGCATCTAGCAACTAACACCTAAATTCAAAAACATCAGATAATGTTACGAGATTATTAAGAGTGTAGTTTTCCTGCTCAAAACAAAAATAGTTCAGGGAGAGGAATATTTTAAGATGCTCTTAATTTTTATTGATGTTAGTGAATTAAACAGTGAGATACATAAAGCTGGCTGCTTACCTCAGGAGCAAAGGGGGAAATAGGGAAGCCACTGCAGGGTTAGAGGATGTGAAAGGGGTCAATGTTTTGTTGTTTATCTTACAGTACTGACAACTCACAGGTTCATGCACTTCATACCAGTCATTTACCATGGTATAAATTTTGACATGGTAGTAACATGAATTAGTGAATGCACACTATGGGGATGCCGGTCTTCAAATGTGGTACTCCTTTGTAACAAGAAATATTAAATTTATTAATGCTGTCAATACAACACAGTAAGTAGGAGAAAACTCTCATTTAAGGCTTTTGATAAGTTTTTGTGATGGTCTCTCATATTCAATAGTATACTTAAATAGAAGTGCCAGTGAAAAGGAAATTATTAATCAAAGTATTTCCATAAATAGTAAAACTGACAATACTTCATCACACAGCTATAATGTTAGAGTTGGTAGATCATTGAGTTGGCAATAATCTGGCACCAACCTCACACAACACGAAGTGTTTTGAAAGTTGCCACCAAGTAGCAATCAGCACTTTGGGCCCCTGGCCAACATTTTGCATGTCTGCTGTAGAATAACAAAAGTGATCAGCAATTATAGAAGTAGAATTTAAAAGTTAACTTCAAACTACAGAAACAAAGGCCTATAAGTTGATCCCGTTCATTGTAGATGTTGATTGTAACTACAATGGTAATGAACTTTACTTTGCACTTGATAGTTAAGCACATGTGTTGACTGTTACCTGACTGGGCCATCTGTATGCTGTCTACATATGTACTCTGCAAACCGCTGTGAAGTGCCCAGCATAAGGTATGTCCAATCTGTCCAAAAGTATCTGGACAATGCAGATTTGTAGATTTGGCCACTAGATATCACAAAGGGAGGTGGGTGGGGGGTGGCAGGGGGGGAGGGGGACAACCATTTAAAAGGAGTATCATGTTGTCAATAGAGAAGCAGTAACAGCATAATGATTTGGTCAGGATAAAACGTAACCAGCTTTAGTGGTCACATTTTAATTACTTAACTTTGTGATTGTTGAAGAGATGTTGAGGTGTGTAACTCAGCTTTAATATAGTTCCTCCACTTAAAATATCATCCAGGTTCCGTTTTATGTATTGGCAGGCACTTTGCGACATATTCACCAATAAACAACTTAATCAAAACACAGAAAATATTTTTAAGATTTGTTTATTGTATCACAACACAGATAAAACTAACATGAGTTTAGTGCTCACAAAACTGATTCAAGACTGTGCACCATAGCAGCAGCAGCAGCAGCCAGTCCTTTTATAACAGACAACTATTACATGATCACTTTGTGTTGTGGAAACTGAACATAATTGTGCATTCTAAACATCCCACCCCCTTGGTGTAATTAACATTCTGACAATTAAAATCATAAAGTTTAACTTTTATAACATTTTTTGTGAGTACAGTCTGACTTATAAATGTAGTTAGTATTTGATGGGTAACCACACTGTGAAGTCAATTAATAATTGTTGTTGCATAAAGTATAAGACAGAGGAATACTCATCTTGATTTTGCTGTAGAACTAGCAGCTCAGCTGATTAATAATGTGCTGAGATACGATTCATAAGAGGTCCAGGTCTGATGAGTTTCTGTGAAGAAAATAAAGTGTCATTTGTCATTGTATTTTGTAAAGGTTCTTCACAGCCAATAATACACTCCTCATTGTTAAAACATAGAACAGATTTATATATGATCACTACCAAAATAAACACTGGTTCTTTCCCATAAACAATGATTTAAAAAGAGTTAACATTTAGGTTATTCGTTGTTTTGAGAGTATTCAGTTGATAAAATAAAAATTACAATCCATCTTACATGGAATTAAGTTACAGAGTTGTCTTGCCACTTCTGTCTTCTACCAATCACTCCCACTTCTAACAGTTAAGTGTTCATTAGTCATGAAAACATTCAAGGGGCTGAGGATCCAGTGCACCGGCTTATATACAACTGTTTCCATATGGCACAGTACTTGCTGCACCACCTGTTCTGATGTGTGGTGGCCTCACTGTATAGGGTTATAACACTCCTTCCCCTTTAGGGAAAGCTGTGTAAACAATGCAGATGTCCATGTCTTCTTCAGAAGGGGACAACTGCTGGAGCAACTGTTGTACAGTCACAGGAGAGCAGAGTATGAAATGGACAGTCACAGTGCCTACTCGTCTGTGAGAGGACGTAAAGGAGCAGCCGTGACAGAGGCATTGCATTTGATTTCCACCTCTGGGCAGGCACTCAGTAATGGTGATGACAGGGAAGAGAAAGAAGAGAAAGGCAGCTGCAGCAACATAGGCCATGGAGATGGAGGCAACCCAGCACTAGCTACTCCGCCCAGTGGTGGCGGCACCTGGAATGAAGATGGCCCAGGAGCCAAAGGGGGTTTGAAACATGCTGCGGGGGCTAGTGCAGATGGTGGGGGTAGCTATGTAGGTGGCAGGGTCTCTGGCACATGGTCAGTCATGCATGGGCAGAGCTAGTCATATTGTCAAGACACAAAGCCATCAAATGTGTGCAAGTTACAGAGGAGGTGACCTTGGCAGTGATGGACAACTGCCAGTTTCCACAGGATAGGGTCCCAGATGGCCAAGCTCTGATAAAACCACTGCGGGGTGAGCACCGGCTGGAGGTGGGCATTGGTTGAGTAGATGAACTGGATGTGGGGCTGGTAGCCATGAAGCAGCTCTGCTGGGCTATGGTCACCAACTGGGGTCAATCTCTATAAACTCCAGAAATTTTCAAGAGAATCCAAAGGAGAATTGTTTTTGTATGTTCATCCTTTTGGTAGGAAGTCTTTGGGACGATGGCCATTTACTATTGTGAGAAAATAAAATGCCTACAGCCATCCTTATGATTTTATTTATTTTGTTGCAACCAGTTCTGGCACTTCAATGCACCATTTTCTGGCTGTAGTTGATGCAGGAGGAGTTGATACAATCCCTTATATATATATATATATCATCAGTGGCCAGCATAACTGGATATGCAGATAATCTGCAAACTTAGGTGTCGGCACTCTAACCATCAACTGCCAACTCAAAAACTGCAGTTGATTGTTGGAATGCTGACATGCTGACACCTAAGCTTACAAATTATCTGTGCATGCAGTTATGCTGGCCACTGATCCAATATATACATAGGGATCATGTCAGCCCCTTCCACATCAACTACACCCTGAAGATGGCACATTGAAGTGCCAAAACTGTTTGCAACAAAATAAATAACATAAGGAAAGCTGTAAGCATCTTATTTCCTCACAATACTCAAGAGAAGGTTGCATGATATATTTAGTCATCTGAGTTTTGAAAGAAAGGGCTAGTTACTCTGCATCACTGGTTGACTGATGAAATGGAGGGGATGTAATATGCTAAATGCCACTCCTTGTACAAATATCTTCAAAATCCTACAATACAAATTGTGGACCATTGTCTGTCACAAGCTCATGTGGAATCCTTAAAACGGGGTCATGACTGTAGATGGATGCGGATGGGCAATGAACCGCATAAGGAATTTTGAGAAAGTGTCAATTTCAACAAGGCAAAAGGAGTTAAGGAATGGGGATGGGCCATGAGGAAAGGTAGGCCCATGGTACTGCCTGATGGGTGGTGTACTCCTGGTAGTCTGGCAGAAAATATGTGATCTCATTGTCAATACCTGGCCAAACCACATGGGGTGGTGGGCCAGCAATTTTGTATGAGAACCACCCCAGTGGCCCAGGTGGAGGAGGCACATGATATCCTGCCACAACATGGATGGGATCACAACCCTTGGCCCAACTCTTGAGTAGCCAATAGTAACCAACCATCAAGAACTGAGAGGCATTCATGGAGAGCATAATAATCATGCAAAGGATCCAACACTCAGCCTGGTGGTTTGTCTGGCCAGCCAAGGTGGACAAACTGAACAACTTGAGGTAAGACATAATGGCGATGACAGCCACTGAAATTTGAGAACTTGTAATGGGAATACCATTCACAGTGTTTTGGGCTTTGACATCTAAATGGAAACACAACAGTTCATTCTGATTAAATTCTGGACCAGGATCAATGAGCAACCAGGAAAGAGCATCCGCATTAACATGTTGTACTGTGGGGTGTAAATGAATCTTGTAGTTATATTATGACAAGAACAGAGCCCAGTGCTGCAGACGAGGTCTGCTTTATCTGGAAGGACAAAAAAGAGAAAATGGAGGTTTACAATCTGAAAATTTAGAACCATAGAGGAAAACAAGAATTTTTTTGAGGGCATACAAAAAAGAAAGCTCTTCTTTTTCTATCTGGGAGTAATGCTGTTGCACTTGATTCAGGATTTTGGAAATGTATGCAGTAGGGCATGTAGACCCATCTGCATATTTGTGTGTGGGAATGGCTCCCAGGCCATACTAGGATGCGTCTGTGGCCAAAACAAGATGTTGACCTGGTTGGAAGGTAACCAAACAAGGTGCCGAGTGTAATTCTGACTTCAGTGGGGTAAAAACATGCTCACAAGTGTGTGACCACTGAAAGAGAGCATGAAGGGTCTGAGCTACTGTGGCTGCATCATGAAGATATGCTATCTTTCTGAGAAAGGTATGCAAATCTTTGACACTGGTAGGATGAAGCAAAGCCTTAATGGCATCATCAAGCTGGCATAATGGCTTTATGCCAGCATTTGAGACTTCAAAACCAAGAGAGATGATAGATGGCTGCAAAAATTTTATTTTTCCAAGAGACATGTCAACCCAGCTGCCTGAAGCACTGTGAAGAAAGCCTGAAGGTTCCACAAGTATTCATATTTTGAGGAACTGGAGACCACATCATCCAGGTAGTTAATGAACCCTGATGCAGAGGCCATCAGTTGCTGCGAAAACTGTTAAAAAATATCAGGGGTGCTAGCTACTCCAAATGGCCAGCTTTGGTACTGGCATAACCCATTCGTTCTGAGGGTGTGTCTGGAATCATCATCCAAAGGCAGTGCAAGTAGGTTTCAGACAAGTCAATTCTGGAAAAATATTGGCCCCTGGAAAGCCAAGCTAAGAGTTCATCTTGATGGGGTAAGGGATCAATATCAGTAATAGACAGCGAATTTACAGACTTTTTAAAGTCACTATAGAGCTGAGGGAAGAGAGAATGGTATCAGAGAGTTCATTAATCAGATGGTGTATCATCTATTATTGAACTGATGTCCCTATGGTACAGATTCCTTTAATTTAAAATTGATTTTTATATGATTTCATAAGACTGGGTATGAGCTTTAGCTCTACAAATCATGACTACAATTCTTATACAATTAGTAAGTTTAAATATTTTAGTATTCATAATGAAATTTCAAGAAGTATGTATTGATAACATGATGTCAATTATTTCTGTTAATTACTTTACAGTTACAATAAAACTTTTGGTCCTAACATGAATCGAGTGTCTTTGGAATGGGATCTATCATTATTGCTACTTCTTTTTTGTATATTAATTCTACAAAGGACGATTTCAGGCAGTGTTTACATATGGGTCAACACTTTTGATTTGTAGTACAATCTTTCTATAAATTGACCAGAACTGACTAATACTGCTTTAATTTAATCATAAATCAACTAGTTTTCATAAATATTGTTTGCTAGCAATGTTACAGTTTAAACTTCTGCACATGTATAACTTCACATAAACATTGTGTAATAGCATTGCAATCTCCAGTATGTGTGGAATCATGCTTTGCATTTTATACTGTCATATTCTGCTACATTTCAAGGAGAGCTCAGAGACTTTGAATGTGGACAAGTCACTGGATGTCACCTCAGTAAGAAACCCATCAGGCAGTTCAATTCTTTTAAAGCTGCCCAATTTGACTATAGTGTTGTGATTGTGAAGAGAAAAACAATCACAGCTAAACTAAGACTAGGCAGACCTCATGTACTGCCTGACAGGGGCCATTGAAAATTACAGAAGGTAGTTGTAAAAAATCACATAAAATCAGTGGAAGGAATCACTCATGAATTCCAAAGTGCTGCCAGCAGTCCAGCTAGCACAATTTCTTTGCATAGGACATTAAAAAGAATGGGATACAATGGCTGAGTAGCTCCCAAAAAACCACATGTTTCTATAGTTAATGCTAAGTGATGCTTGAGATGGTGTAAAGAGCAGCTCCACAGGACAGGGAATCACAGGAAATGAGTGATTCAGAGTACTGGATCACATTATATAGTTCGAGCAAAATGCAGTGGCCATTAGATGTGCAGTCAGCTGGGGAAGAGAGTAGCAGTGGTGGAGGTTGCACTCAGAGCACTGTAAGGGAAATGTAGGATGCTGTAGGGGAAGTGCCATTGTAAACTGAAGCCTACACTTAAATTTTTTGTAAATATTAAGTGGAGCCCTCCACGTCAACACTTGCATGGTGACCATCCAGTAAGATCCACTGTTGCCTCTGCTTCGGTTAGTATCTAAAAATATTCGTCACAGGTGGGTAATGTGGAGTGATCCTTGCTTCTTGGCCCAGTCACCCATTTACATGTCCCATGAATGGAGATAGTTGAAAAGAAGTGATCCTCCAGAAGAGTAGGGTAGAGGAAAAACAATGCCACAGTTTGAAGAGCTTTCAGAAAAAAATATCCATGATAGTATAAGCTGGGAAATAGAGCAGGTAGCAGAAATTTCATTGACACTGCAATAGCTTTGTGATTCAGGATACAAATTGATTTATTAGTACTGTTAATGTGCATGCAGGAAGTATGATGTTTCTGTTGAACCTGCAAATAGAAAATTTTTCATTAGGGGCTTAAACAAGGAGACAGTTGGAGGCAGTGTGAAACCAAACACTCATACTGAATAGGAGATATCACAGAATACATCCTTTCCTGTTAAAATGATAAAAAATGCAGCAAACAATCTTATGTACTACAATGCTCAAAATGCAAAATAAAGAGCATGTAGAACATCAGTTTTTTTTATTGACCGAGCTTCTAGTTATTTGCTGTCTACAGAATAGAAAGGTTGGGATTCATCACCACCATGTGTCATCAGTATCACTGTCACACTACTCAATAACAATTTCTTTCACTTTGTCTGCTAATTTTTCCTGATCTGTATATGTTTTCTCAACACCTTCCACATGTTTGCAAATTACTACCCATTCTTGTTCAGTAATGGAGGGAAATGTTTCCTCAGCTAGCTCCCATAAGTCCTCCAGCTTGAAAGTAATGTTCTTTGCAGCCACCCAGTTCTTTACCTGTGCCCATACCATATCTATAGCATGAAGTTCGGGATCGTAAGTAGGGAAATGGAGAACAGAATGACCATGCCAGAACTTTATCTGCAATGCAAACCTTTCCTGGTTTGTTGCTTTCTATTAAGGCAAGCAACACAGTCTTTGTGTTTTCATGGTCAAATTGAATGTTACAAGAACTTAGCCAATATGAAAGCTCACCTTTCTTCTTTATGCATTGTAGGTGGTTTTTCTTGCAGGATACTGTAATAGTTAGCATTGTCATGGGCAACAACCCAATGTTTCAGCAAGTTTGGTATCAGCTTATGTTTCAGCCACCTGATAAAAAAAAATATTCATTCTGTCAAAGTGTGACACTGCTTTACGCATGTACTTCTGTCAGATAGTAAAAGATAAATCAGTTACCCTGAAGAATTTGTAGCATTCATTTCTTCATAAAAATCTCCCATTTTAGTTCCCTGATTTCAAAATTAAAAGTGCATTTGACACAAAACCTAACTCTCCTCCTACAGTGAGCAACATTTCATAAACAAATTAAACTGATGGGATTTTCAGTCACTGCTTGGTAGGACATGTTTAAATTTAAAAGAAATTCTCACTTTTTTCTGTTCTACAGTATTGTCGACCAGAACAAAGTGAATGTTTCTTTTAACTTTAGACACATTAGTACCTTACAGTCTGCAGAACTACATGTCCTTACCAGATAATTTTGTTATCTGCATGTACTATGAGACATTGTTCTTTTGAAATTTGCACCCTTACTTCCTCCATTGTGCCATCTGTCTACTCATTAGGTGTTGCATACAAACTTTTAATGTGTGTTTCTTTGATATATATGATTGATCTGTGCTATTCATAGTACTTTTTTTTATTTTATTTAAATACTCAGTAGCATATTTCTAAGCAGTTCACAAGTATCTTCTGATTATCTGTTGCTTGTGCCTACTGGTAAATGTCAGACATGTTGTGATGATGCAAGCCGGGATATTTTTACTTCCCCTCTTGTTTTGCCATGTGGCTCCTTAGAATTCATTTTTCACTTTCAACTAATTACCATTAGCATATGTGAATATAATCTGCATTTTCATAAAAGAGAAAGGTTGGCCCTCAGTTTTAAAGAATATAACACCAGACCTGGTGGTGTGCTTAGTTTTATGTATGAAATTGATTTTCTAATTTATTTTGACTATTCCTAGTTAGTATCTTTCGTTATAGGGTCAAATCAGTAAGTGTTTCATAGCTTAAATTCTATTGTTGACTTATAAACATATATAAATTCTGTGCTATTAATTGGAGGAGCAACTAATAGTATTCTTAAATGATCTATTTGGCTCTATTCAAAAACATGTTAGCAAAGCCAGCTCTTAGTTAATTCCAAAGTAATTTCCAGTTTTGTCAAAAGTATTGTCTGCATAATTATATATGTTAATTTCGTGGTTTAAACAAATAATTTGGCCTAACCCTTGTAGTAGAAGAAACTGTTAAAAGGAACATTTTTTTTATTTATTTAGTTAATTTAATGAGTTAAGTTTTAATTGTAATTTCTTTAAATCTAACTGCAAACAATGTGTGGTTTCAGCACCTATTTTTGGTCCCGAGACAGTCAGTCCACAGCTGAGTTTCAGATGAGACACCTGTATTGATTAGAACTACAACAATGCTTCAACTTAACTGTGAAATAAATGTTACACAATTAGGCTGTGTGTTAAAACAATGACTGTGTCTGTTCCATACATACCTGACTATTCCAAAAGAACTGTGGACTACGTGGTTATGTTTTTACTGCTTGTAGATATTCAACAGTAAACTTTTGAAGCAGTATGTGGATGTTCACCTGCAGCCTATTAATGAAGCTTATCGAATGTTAAACAATGGTGCACTGGCCTTATAACTGCATATTATTGGGGATTGTGATCAGTGAAAGTAAGGTACTGTGAAACACAAATGTGCGCCTGTCAGTTACATCATTTAAAGTAGTCAGTTTTGTTCTTCCACACCCCATTTTCCAGCCGGTGTAGCAAAACAGTAAGTAGACACTGAGGATGATCAACAAAGAAATAAAGCAGGGAATGTTGTCACAATATCAATTACACAAAATCATGCCAGTAATACAAGGACATAAAAACCAACATACCTGAAGCCTGGCTTGTGGAGTAGGTACTGTAATGGAGAAGTACTTCCCTTGAAAGAGGCATTTTTATTGTGGGATCCTGTCAGTCTGTAGCATGGAAATTGTGTATATTCTCCACATAACTCGTTCATTAAAATCACCTACATTCAAATTTTTTTTTTTTTTTTTTTAGTAGGGAAACCCTCAGAACTACCAGCAGCCACTTTTTCTCCCTCTTTCTTTACTACTTTTATTGTCTGAAGTGAAATACCAGTAGCAGCCTGAACTCTTTCTATGATACTTTTTAATGGGATTTTTATCCATTCTTACGTCTCTCCCAACGTAAATTTAATTACATTGTACATTATCTCCCATTCTGGCTATGCATAAATTTTCTTGCACTACAGTACCGAGATACCATGCTGTATATAGTGGTATGATCACCAGATGTGCACTGAATGATAGACGACAGTGGACTGAGGTGGCCTCCCCTTCTGAACAAGCAAATTAACTGGCTCTGCACTTTGGATGAAAGTGCTTCATTGTGCATTGGTCGCTTTATCTTGCACATGCAATGGAAGGGTTTGTATTTGGCAATTTCCTGGACAATGTTACTGAAGAATACTCAGTATTTTAGAACACTCAGTATGATGTCGTTTATTGAAACTGAACTACACTTCTTAAACGATCACTACACACACACACACACACACACACACACACACACACACACACACACAAAAACAATTAACAAGTAGATGACCATTCATCAAGAGTGACGGTGAGGTCCGTCGGAGCTGGTCCTAGCTTGGCGAGGAACTGGCTGTACTGCTGCTGTGCTGGCCTTATACCTTATAAAGCCAGCAGAGGCTGGTGGAGTACTCCAACTTTCCCTGTATCTGTGAGGCAACCTCTGCAGAAAAATTTTCGCATTAGTCTCTAGCACGTTCTGTTTATTTTGAAGAATTGTTTTCAGCAGAAGCCAAGGATGTCTTGTAAGACACTAACAAAAAGGCTTCTGAAGCTGATGTCATTGTAATTATGACTGGAACAAATGACATAGTGAAAAACAACAGCGTGAATTTAATAAAAGGTTTAAGAAGCACATTACCAAGTATCACATCAAAAAAAGTGTTTGTTGTCAATGTTCCATTTAGATATGATCTTACAAAACGATCCTGCTTAAATCGCAAGGTATTGGACGTAAACAAACGGCTATATCACCTGTGTTCGAAATTCAAAAATACCACAATCATTAAAGCTAGCGAGTTTGACAGGGAGTGCTATACATGACAAGGATTCCACCTCAACAACCAAGGAAGAAGATTAATCTCGAAACTTATTACCAAAACTGTGAGTAAAGAAATAGCCACCTTTACAGTAATACCGCTGGACCAGGGAAACCTGTAAAGCCTGCTGGTCTGTCTGGCAAAATATTAACAGATATGCTCCAGCAGGATCAAAATAACCTTCAAACCATTCACTCTGAGTCCAGGAAACTAGATGTATCCAAACATTGTCAAAATGGGGCCTGGCTACCAGCAGTAGACTTACAAACAACTCAAGATATCAGCTGTATAGAAGTGCCCTTAAGAAGACAATCTGAACTCTCATCTTTACTGCCCAGGGTTAGCAAAAATAGTCTTCTGTTCTTCAATATTAATATACAGTCCTTAAGAAAGAAGTTGGAAGAATTGTGGTACTGGTTAGAAACTTCCAACTGTGGTATACTTATTGTAAATGAGCACTGGCTATATTCATCAGAAATTGACCTCAATATTCCATTTGGTTACTCCTTAGCTGGTAGTTACTGCAGATCAACAATTGGACATGGGGGTGTTGCAATATATATTAAGAATGGACTAAATCTACAGTACTTTACTATTGATGTCACAGACCTGTGTATAGACACCACCTTTGAGGCTGCATTTGTACATATACCTATACATAATATTATTGTTGCATCTCTATATCGCACACAATCTTCTAGTGAATACGAATTTATTAAAAAAACTATTAGTCTTACTAACTAAGCCTAAATATAAATACCAAAGAATCTTAATTTTTGGTGATATTAATATGGATATCAGGGTACAGAGTCATATCATATTGGAATTCTTGGACAGCCTAAGAGCTTTTGATTGCTATTGTCTAAATGATAAGCCTACAAGATATAATGCATGCTTAGACAATATAGTAAGTAATATCCACGAAAATAATGTTGAAATTGGAGTAGTCAAGTTAGGCCTAGCTGACCATGATGGCCTATGGATTACAGTTCCAGTCAGCATTCCAGATGAACAACACAAAACTGTTAGACCTATGAATGAATGCAACATAAGAGAGTTTAGAACTAGATTAAGGTCAGTTAACTGGAATGACATCTTATACAAAGATATGTGTGTGAATAACACAAGCAAATTATTTATAGAGGAAATTGCAAGAATATTTGATGAGTGTTGTCCCAGATTAGTAAAAAGACAGAATAATAACCAAGCTCATAAACCACAGAGACTAAATAATTGGTTTACACCATACCTCAACAGCATCAGGATTATGCTTCTTATGTTTAAGGACAGATCTCATAACAGCAACGAGTACAAAGAGATGTACATTAGAATAAGAATAATTTATAGATCTGAAATAAGTTTGACAAAATGTAGGGCGAATGATAACTATATTCTTAAATCCAGAAACAGCTGTAAAGCTGCCTGGGAAGTAATTAAAAGTGAAATAAATAGACCAACAACTCAACTAGCTATACCCATAGCCTCAGATATCTTAAACTCACACTTTGTTAACTTCAGTTTACAACAAGATTTGTCTCCCCTCAACGCCATGCTTGATGCTAAAACTCTTTTAGGTTCAGATAAGTATGTAATCCATAAATTCTGCTGGGAAACAGTAACTGAAAATGATGTTTGCAAAGCAATAGGCAAACTAAGTAGTTCCAGAGCAGAGGACTTCTATGGTCTGTCAAACTTTGTAATAAAGAATATATCAAGTGATCTTCTGCCCCCTCTAACCACTCTCATTAACCGTATATTACAGCAAGGGATTTTCCCCAACTGTTTGAAAATAGCAGTAACTATTTCCATATTTAAGAAAGGAGATAAATCAAATGCAAGTAACTATCACCCTATCTCATTAATCCCAATAATATCTAAAATAATCGAAGACTGTGTTCACCAACAAATGAATCACCATTTTGAGAGGAATAACTTGTTAAGTAACTCACAGTATGGATTCAGGTCTAAACTATCCACAGTTAAAGCAGTTGAAAATATTGTTAGTGATATATATGATGGCTTTGAAAATAAATTAATCTCCTGTGCTACTCTCCTAGACCTGAGTAAAGCATTTGACACTGTATCTCATAGTACTTTGATCATGAAATTAAGTCACTACGGCATGGAAGAGGACACCCTGAAATTATTAGAATCCTACTTAAGCAACAGAGTACAATTTGTTAGTGTAAATGGGCAGCTGTCAAACCCACAAACAATAAAAAGAGGTGTGCCACAGGGCTCCATACTTGGGCCCTTCCTGTTTGTAGTGTATGTTAATGATATGCCACAGTATTTACCCTGTAAAACAGTCCTCTATGCAGACAATACAACTTTTATCAATTCAGGACAGACTCTTGAATCTGTAAGAGAGAAAAATAATATAATATTTGAAAAATCGGTTCATTGGTTTCGTGCAAACTCCTTATTCATAAATGAAACAAAAACTGAGGAAATATTCTTTAATTTGAAGGTATCAAACAAAGAAAATAAGTCCGTTAAACTTCTAGGAATTATGATTGACCAGAAACTTAGCTGGGATAAACATATCACATACGTCTGTTCTAAACTTGCACATGCTATGTTCCTACTTTATAAGCTTAGGAGTAATGTCAGCCGAAACTTACTGCTGCATTCATATTTTGCTTATGTCCACCCCCATCTTTCATATGGTATTCCGCTCTGGGGAAATTCTCCCAATTCAATATCAATTTTCAGATGGCAAAAAAAAGCTCTTCGATGTATAGTGGGTTTATCTCCTAGGGATACATGCAGGGAACATTTCAAAAAACTTAACATCATGACAGTTCCTTGTTTGTACATCTATTATTGCTTACTACAGGTAAAAGAAAACATAGCTCAATATCCCCTTAGGTCATCTGTCCACACCCACAATACAAGACGAAACCACACAATTGATCTGCCATACTCTAGACTGTCTAAGATACATAATAGTTATAAATATGTAGGCCTCGAACTGTTTAATATGCTCCCTAAAATTGTACAAACAGTATCTAAAAGTAAATTTAAGACAACATTGGGTCAATGGCTCAAAGGTAAAGCATTTTACTCAGTTGATGAATTTAAAGATTGTAATATGGCAGATTAGCTGTTTTAACATAGAGAAAGGTACCTCTGCCTGTAGTAGGACCTAAATTTGTATCAATAGCTTAGGATAATGACATAGTGTTATCAACATGTATATGATATGACATAGTGTCATCAACATGAATACTCCCTGCTTAATATGAATCTGTATAATGTTTTCCTTTTTATTGTAAAATTAATAATATATAAAATTCCAAATGTGTGCTATTGTACTACACTAAATTTCATATGATTTATATATACATTGTTATGAGAATATAACCATCTTTATACTGTAATTGTACTTATTGACAAAGCCCATTGTATGAGAAAATACTGAATGGCTAATAAAGATTCTTATTATTATTCTTATTCTTATTCTCTTGGTTGCACCTGCAAGTGCTTGTGTATGTTATATGGTATACAGGGGTGTATTGAGTGTAGTCTGCCTGGCAGGGGCCGTCTGTGGCAGATGTGACATACCTCCGTTCTGGGGAGGGGGAACCACGCGAAAGATTGATAGCTTCTACGTCGTGGAGATCTGTGGCTGAGGCTCTCTGGAGGAGGCTGTGGAGGCTGCCTCTTGGAGAATATGGTGCTGTATGTCCTTAGATGCGGGCTGACTGGCGTACTGGTTGTGATGGCGGTATAGGTGGGACCAGTGGCATCAGATTGTCTTCATCAGTGGCCATCGGCTGTTGGGGAGGCGCCAAAGAGGGGCCGGGCAGTTGGTCCGTCGGCTGCGGCTGCTGTGTTGGTGGTGCTGGTGGCAGCGACTGATGCCCTGAAACATCACCCATGCAACGATGAGACGGCATTAGTGAAGGGGTCTGTGTAGGTGGTCTGGAATGGGTGGTAGAGGTGGTGGTGGTCCGTGTCGTAGGGTGTAGCGCAGGTGGCGCAGGGTAGCGAGGACACAGTTGATTTCAATGGCGACGGACTATGTGGCCATCCAAGGTGACATCAAAAAGTTGGTGACCCCGGGAATGCTGGATGATGGCAGGCAACCAACCGGCATTAGTGCCAAAACCTCGGGTCCAGACTAAGGAGCCAGGGAAGAATCGGGACTGTCCAGGAGGAATCTGAGTTCGTGGAGAGGGCAAGAGAAGATGTAGGAGGGTCCAGGGTTGGCGGCCGTGGAGTGATTCTGCTGGGCTTTTGTTCCGTATCGGAGTGGCTCGATAGGAACTGAGGAATAGCGTCAGAGCATCTTCAAGGGAGTGGTCTTTGGTATATTTGAGCATTTGTGTCTTGAAAGTTCTGACCAGGCGTTCCACTTCCCCATTGGATTGGGGATGGAAGGGCGGGGTAAGAAGATGCTGGATGCCATTGTCGGTGCAAAAGGAGAGGAATTCCTGGCTTCGAAATTGTGGTCCGTTGTCTGTGACTATGGCTTTCGGTAACCCTTCCAAGCAAAATATATTTGCGAGGGCTGATAAGGTAACATGTGTGGTGATTGCTAAACACCAAATGATGTACGGGAAATGGGAAAATGAATCCATGACTAGGAGCCATTGGTGGCCCAGAAATGGTCCTGCGAAGTGAAGGTGGATGTGTTCCCAGGGACTATTCGGCATATGCCAGGGAAGGAATTTTTGGGGGGGATGGGGCAATTGTCGGGCACAGACGGTATAGCGCCGCACCATCTCTGTGATGTCAGACATGAGGCCGATCCAAAAAACATGCCTTCTTGCAAGGGATTTGGTGCAAACGATCCCCCAATGCCCTTGGTGAAGAATGTGGAGGATTGCCAGCTGCAGGGATCTCGGAACGATGACCCTCGGTTCTGCTGAATCTAAGCGAAGGAGGACTCCATCCATGACCGAAAGCTGGTGTTGGATGGAATAATACAACCGGAGGTGGTGTTCATCCTGAGGAGGCAGCGAGGTTGGCCAACCATGCAGAATGTGGTGTCGAACGACTCGGAGGAGAGAATCTGCTGTGGTGGCTGCAGCTACTTTGACAGCTGTAATGGGAAATGTCTTCAGGTCCTCTTGGATGGCATCATCAATCTGAAAAATGAGGAAGTCCAACTGGTCAAAAGCAGGGTCCAGTCCTTATGGTAGATGTGACATGGCGCCCCCATTGGTGTGCTGGGAGATGGTATGGAAATACATGGTGTAGCGAAATTGGGATAGGAACATGCCCAATGCTGGAGACATTGGGATGTTTTGGTCGGTAATCATGTGGAAGGCGCAATTAAAGAGAGGAGCGGTTTGTGGTCAGTAATAAGGTGAAAGGACTTGCCATAGAGAAAGGGATAGAACTTGGAACAGGCAAAAACCATGGCAAGTGCTTCTTTCTTGATTTGGGAATATTTGATTTGTGCTGTGGAGAGAGCTTTTGAAATGTATGCTATGGGGCGCTCTGTGCCATCCTGCAATTTGTGAGACAGGATGGCACCCACACCATACTCAGAGGTGTCCATAGCAAGCATCAAAGGAAGATTTGGATCATAAGGCATGAGACATTCAGCGAATTGGAGTTGCTGTTTGAGGGTTTGGAAGACGGTCTTGCAGACTGGGGTCCAACAGAATAGGACATTTATGAGGCAGAGGTGGTACAGGGGTGCTGCCACTTGAGCTGCAGAAGGAACGAATTTCCTGTAATAATACATTATGCCCAAGAAGGATTTCAACTGATGAAGGTCCCAGGGACGGGGCAGGTTGTTAACGGCGTCGATGTAAGAGAAAGACGGAGAAATGCCATTCTGGGAAATGATGTGATCCAGATAGGAAATAGATTGCTGGAAAAATGAACATTTAGAAATATTACATTTCAGACCTGCAGTTCAGAGGCAGAGGAAGAGGAGGCGGACGTTGGCTATGTGCTCTTCGGAGGAGGACTCCATGACGACTATGTTGTCTAAGTAATTTATACAGCTTGGGATACCAGTGAGAAGTTGCTCTAGCTATCTTTGAAAGATTGCAGAAGCACTGGCTAAACCAAACATGAGTCGGTTTAGTTGGAAGAGGCCAAAAGGAGTATTTATAACAGTGTATTGTCGGGAGGAAAGATCAAGAGGAATTTGGAGATATGCTTCTGCTAGGTCAATTTTGGTAAAGTAGGAGCCCCCAGCCAATTTGCAAAAAAGATCTTCCGGTCATGGAAGGGGATAGTCGTCAACAAGAAGCTGTGGATCAACTGTAGACTTAAAGTCACCACAGAGGTGAAGGCGGCAGCCTGGCTTCTGCACGATGAATAAAGGTGTGGACCACAAGCTCAACCGCATGGGCTGGAGAACCCCTTCATCTTGAAGACGGAGTTCTTTTTTGAGCGGCTGTTGTAGTGCCACTGGTATCTGGCATGCCCAGAAGTAATGGGGCCAGGCAGCACGATGGAGTTGGAGTGAGGCCTCAAAGTCCTTGGCACAGCCTATGCCCGGTGAAAACAGGTCCTGGAATTCATTACAGAGTGCATCAACTTCAGGAAAAGGAACGTGCTGAGACACTAGGTGAACATTGTCCACAACGGAAAATCCAAATAAGCGGGAGGCGAATAAGTCTGCTGTGTAGGAATTGTTGACAACCAGAAACGTGACTGGATGGTGAACTGATTTGTACTTGACTTGAGCCGTGAATTGTCCTAGGAGAGCTATCTCTTGCTTATTGTACGTCAGTAGGTGCTTAGGGGCTGGAGAGAGGGGTGGTGAACCAATGCTGGCATATGAAGTATAATTAATCAAGGATACTTCTGCGCCAGTGTTCACTTGCAGATGCTGAGGCTTGTCATTGATAGTGACGTCTATAAAAATTTTTTATGTTGAGGAGTTGTCTACCTGGTTGACATCCATTGGGGTGTTGTTCAAGCCGTCTGGATTTGGCCTGGGCTGGCAGCGGCTGGAGGTGGTGGTTTTTACGCGAGAAATGGACGCTAAATGGCCGTCCCTGCTGCAGTGTGTGCATTGCGTGCAGCAGTCTGGGCAATCGTCTCTATCATGTGTTGAATAGCAGGCGGGACAGGAGGGCAGGTGGAGATGATCCCCACAACAACGTTGCTGGTTGCTTTGTGGCTGCAGTGGTTTCTGGCTCCGGCCGGGATGGTGCAACTCGGCGTCTTGTTGTGGAGGCGGTCTCCGACCATGGTGGCGGTAGGAGCCTTGGATTGCTGCAACGTCTTCGGTGTCCATCGTGGAATCGGCACGGATTGCTGCTACATCTGCTTAGGATGATCGGCGGCTGTAGAAATTTCAAACTTATAGGCTAGTTCAATGACCTGCTCGAGGGATGGGTCTTATAACTTGAGGGCATCATGGCGGAAAGTGGCGTCTGGCGCTGCCTGCATCAAGTGGTCACGCACCATGTCATCCGCGTATGATTCCTTGGAAAGGTGTGTGTGAAACTTACATTTCCTGCTGAGACCTCGCAGCTTGGTGGCCCACTGGCGATAGGTTTGCTTGGGTTTCTTCCGGCATTGGTAGAACTCGATGCAGGCTGCGAGTACATGATAATGGCAGTTGTAGTAGGCATTAATAATGAATAGGAAAATAGGAATGCGGGTAAGCTACTACAAACAGCATAGTGAACGCATTATTGTGGCCAAGATAGATACGAAGCCCACACCTACTACAGTAGTACAAGTTTATATGCCAACTAGCTCTGCAGATGACGAAGAAATTGAAGAAATGTATGATGAAATAAAAGAAATTATTCAGATTGTGAAGGGAGACGAAAATTTAATAGTCATGGGTGACTGGAATTCGAGTGTAGGAAAAGGGAGAGAAGGAAACATAGTAGGTGAATATGGATTGGGGGACAGAAATGAAAGAGGAAGCCGCCTGGTAGAATTTTGCACAGAGCACAACATAATCATAACTAACACTTGGTTTAAGAATCATGAAAGAAGGTTGTATACATGGAAGAACCCTGGAGATACTAAAAGGTATCAGATAGATTATATAATGGTAAGACAGAGATTTAGGAACCAGGTTTTAAATTGTAGGACATTTCCAGGGGCAGATGTGGACTCTGACCACAATCTATTGGTTATGACCTGTAGATTAAAACTGAAGAAACTGCAAAAAGGTGGGAATTTAAGGAGATGGGACCTGGATAAACTAAAAGAACCAGAGGTTGTACAGAGATTCAGGGAGAGCATAAGGGAGCAATTGACAGGAATGGGGGAAATAAATACAGTAGAAGAAGAATGGGTAGCTTTGAGGGATGAAGTAGTGAAGGCAGCAGAGAATCAAATAGGTAAAAAGACGAGGGCTAGTAGAAATCCATGGGTAACAGAAGAAATATTGAATTTAATTGATGAAAGGAGAAAATATAAAAATGCAGTAGGTGAAACAGGCAAAAAGGAATACAAACGTCTCAAAAATGAGATCGACAGGAAGTGCAAAATGGCTAAGCAGGGATGGCTAGAGGACAAATGTAAGGATGTAGAGGCATATCTCACTAGGGGTAAGATACATACCGCCTACAGGAAAATTAAAGAGACCTTTGGAGATAAGAGAACGACTTGTATGAATATCAAGAGCTCAGATGGAAACCCAGTTCTAAGCAAAGAAGGGAAAGCAGAAAGGTGGAAGGAATATATAGAGGGTCTATACAAGGGCGATGTACTTGAGGACAATGTTATGGAAATGGAAGAGGATGTAGATGAAGATGAAATGGGAGATATGATACTGCGTGAAGAGTTTGACAGAGCACTGAAGGACCTGAGTCGAAACAAAGCCCCCGGAGTAGACAATATTCCATTGGAACTACTGATAGCCTTGGGAGAGCCAGTCATGACAAAACTCTACCATCTGGTGAGGAAGATGTATGAGACAGGCGAAATACCCTCAGACTTCAAGAAGAACATAATAATTCCAATCCCAAAGAAAGCAGGTGTTGACAGATGTGAAAATTACCGAACTATCAGCTTAATAAGTCACAGCTGCAAAATACTAACACGAATTCTTTACAGACGAATGGAAAAACTAGTAGAAGCCAACCTCGGGGAAGATCAGTTTGGATTCCGTAGAAATGTTGGAACACGTGAGGCAATACTGACCTTACGACTAATCTTAGAAGAAAGATTAAGGAAAGGCAAACCTACGTTTCTAGCATTTGTAGACTTAGAGAAAGCTTTTGACAATGTTGACTGGAATACTCTCTTTCAAATTCTAAAGGTGGCAGGGGTAAAATACAGGGAGCGAAAGGCTATTTACAATTTGTACAGAAACCAGATGGCAGTTATAAGAGTCGAGGGACATGAAAGGGAAGCAGTGGTTGGGAAGGGAGTAAGACAGGGTTGTAGCCTCTCCCCAATGTTGTTCAATCTGTATATTGAGCAAGCAGTAAAGGAAACAAAAGAAAAATTCGGAGTAGGTATTAAAATTCATGGAGAAGAAATAAAAACTTTGAGGTTCGCCGATGACATTGTAATTCTGTCAGAAACAGCAAAGGACTTGGAAGAGCAGTTGAATGGAATGGACAGTGTCTTGAAAGGAGGATATAAGATGAACATCAGCAAAAGCAAAACAAGGATAATGGAATGTAGTCTAATTAAGTCGGGTGATGCTGAGGGAATTAGATTACGAAATGAGGCACTTAAAGTAGTAAAGGAGTTTTGCTATTTGGGGAGCAAAATAACTGATGATGGTCGAAGTAGAGAGGATATAAAATGTAGGCTGGCAATGGCAAGGAAAGCGTTTCTGAAGAAGAGAAATTTGTTAACATCCAGTATTGATTTAAGTGTCAGGAAGTCATTTCTGAAAGTATTCGTATGGAGTGTAGCCATATGTGGAAGTGAAACATGGACGATAAATAGTTTGGACAAGAAGAGAATAGAAGCTTTCGAAATGTGGTGCTACAGAAGAATGCTGAAGATTAGATGGGTAGATCACATAACTAATGAGGAAGTATTGAATAGGATTGGGGAGAAGAGAAGTTTGTGGCACAACTTGACCAGAAGAAGGGATCGGTTGGTAGGACATGTTCTGAGGCATCAAGGGATCACCAATTTAGTATTGGAGGGCAGCGTGGAGGGTAAAAATCGTAGAGGGAGACCAAGAGATGAATACACTAAGCAGATTCAGAAGGATGTAGGTTGCAGTAGGTACTGGGAGATGAAAAAGCTTGCACAGGATAGAGTAGCATGGAGAGCTGCATCAAACCAGTCTCAGGACTGAAGACCACAACAACAAC
This sequence comes from Schistocerca americana, assembly GCF_021461395.2. Taxonomy (NCBI): domain Eukaryota; kingdom Metazoa; phylum Arthropoda; class Insecta; order Orthoptera; family Acrididae; genus Schistocerca; species Schistocerca americana. The sequence continues at coordinate 608,028,743 of NC_060121.1, forward strand.
AACAACAACAGTAGGCATTTAACATTGCACAGATGGTGGTAAAGGTGAGGGAGTTGGGGTCCAGCAGCTGTAGTTTCATGAGCAGGACGTACATCTTCGATTGGTTCCATGACAAGAAAAATGCGCACTGCCTGTCTTCTTGGGTGACTTGATGAATCGTGAAGTGGTGCCGGATACATCGTTCATACATTTCCCATTCTTCAACTTCATCATTGAATGCTGGGAATGATGGTGGCGTGGCGGGGCAGTGGAGGCTTCGGATTTCGGTGATCAGTTGTGTCTAAGTATCCAAAAACTGGTGCAGAAGGCCTTGAAAGAATTGTTGCCATTCCATAGGTGCTGCTGTCATAACCATGATGTTCATCGGTTCATTCCACTATAATTGTCACCACTGAAGAATACTCAGTATTGTAGAACATGCAGTATAATGTCATTTATTGAATCTGAACACACTTCGAGAACAATCACTATATACACACACACACACACACACACACACACACACACACACACACACACAAGAAAACAATTAACATGTAGACGACCATTCATCAAGGGCATCGGTGAGGTCCGTCAGAGCTGGTCCTAGCTCAGTGAGGAACTGGCTGTACTGCTGCTGTGCTGGCCTTATAAAGCCAGCAGAGGTCGTCGGAATACTCCAACTTTCCCTGTATCTATGAGGCAACCTCTGCAGAAAAATATTTGCATTAGTCTCTAGCAAGTTCTGTTTATTTTGAAGAATTGTTTTCCTCTTGGTTGCACCTGCAAGCGCTTGTGTATGTTATATGGTACACAGGGGTGTATTGAGTGTAGTCTGCCTGGCAGAGCAGACGTAACAGTTACCATGTGCAGTAAGTAATCTACAATGAAGCATGGGGGAGGTGGTGTTGTGGTATGGCAGTATTTTTTGTGATTAGATTGTATTCCCATCATTGGATTTTTTAAAAATGCTAAATGTGGAAGGATATCAATTCATTTTACAGCACTGTCTACTGCATACAGCAGAAGCTCAGTTGGGGGATGATGATTATTTGTAACAACATGAAAATGCATCCTTTCATAAAGCAGCCATGTTTTGTGGGCAGTAACATTACTAAAATGGGCTGGCCTGTCTAGGTTCCCAGCCTGAACCCAACAGAACACCTTTGGTTATAGCTGGACTGTCATCTTTGTTCTAGACTAGACATCTACATTTGGCATTTAAGCTTGCTTATATTGCTCGGTACACGTAGCTCCGCAAAAGTCCAGCAGATGTCAGTAGATTCACTTTGGATGAAGGGAGCATCTGCACTCAACTTCCTTGATGCCTGTTTAAGCTCCCCATGTCTGAATGGCCTGATCATCTACTCTAGTTACCTGATCACTGGTCATTCACCTGCTGCATGATCATGAATTACAAATGTGAGCTGAAGGAGAGTGCAAAAGCGAAACCTGACTTGAAAGACTATATCCTGAGTTCAAAAATCAGTGGTTGTAGCAGTGTTTGGGAGAGATTTTAATTACTGACTGATAAGGGTGGAAACTGTCATCTACATATACTGTACTATGTGATCTAATCTCTTTTTCCTACTGATTCACCACCACCCATATGAAGGTACATGTCTACAAAACACAACAAAGAGTAAGTTCTGAAACATTGCTATCTGTAATGAAAGTTTTGGTGGCTGAAAAGTGCATAGAACTTAATCCCTAAAGCCTTCATTCAATTGCATTAATATTGGATGGATGATTTTTCACTCCGTGTTAGGAGTTTGTAAACGTACATGCAGTATTGGGACATTTTAAAGTCTCCACCATTTTCCATTATCCTATGACAGTAGCACATAAAACTGAAAGACAAGCTTTTGAAATACAGACAAGTATGATGGCCTGCATTGGCCTGAGTGTACGCACGAATGCATGTTCATGTAGGGAGTATGTGGAACAACAAATACTCAAAAAGATGTTGCCTACCATCTACTGTGCACTTTATTTATCAAGTTTAGGCACTTCAAAATGTAGTATTCATGACAACTCACTTTTCTGAGAAGGAAAAAAATCTAGGCACTTTACTGAGAACTACTCTGAGGAAAAATTATTTAACTTGTTAGGAGTAAGTCCCAGCATTATATTAAGATTTCATTTGTCACTGCCCAATGTACTAATATGTACTCAATCCTTAAAGCATTTTGCACGTATTACAAATGTTTTGAATCCAGTCCTGAAACACATTATCGATGATCATTACTCAATAAATGAGACTGCAGTCCACAACTTACACTGCCAAAGATACCATTCATTTCATGAAGAAAACTGGTGCTGTGATACATTACAGGTAAGACTGGAGCAGCAGCTTACTGGTTATGACAGCAGCACTGCAAAATAGCTTGTGATGGTTTTAGAACTGCAAAATGCCATTTTCAGGGTCACTGGTATTTTGACATTAAAGTACAATAGTTGTATTATTGTCCATTAACTGGAAACGCTATGAGTGATGAAAGAGTGCTGTCTCAGTCTCTCAGAGGAGAATGTCAAAATTCAGATGTTGCACAGAACAGTAATACTCCCTTTGCCATCTTTCCAGTTATTAAAAATTATATCTGTTTCTGATAGAAATGGGACATTAAATACTGTGTGTGAAAATCATGGTGAAATATCATTTCTAGGTAAGCTAGATAAAAATTATAATATGATTGTAATATCTTACTATGTTTTTGTGATGTCTGTACAGATACATTTTGGGCTGCTGAGAGAATGTCAGCTGCACTCATCAGCCAAAAAATGAAATATCTGTTTTTGGAATGACTAGAGTGCAAGCCTGTACAGTCTACTGATGAGGTTGAGCTGTACATAACCCAAATGCATAGTGGTAATGATGACAGTCTGCTTGAGAGAGGGAAGCATAACAGTAATCTCTTCCCTGAACTATCTAATTTAGCAAGAGGAATGTTTTATGTCTCAGCTTCAAATGTGAGTAGTGAAAGAAATTTCAGTTAAAAAGGAACCTTATCTGAGATACTCAAAGCAGACTTGATCCTAAACAAGTTAATGATATCTTGACAATTCATTGCAATTACGGTACTATTAGAGAATATTTTTGAACCGTTTTTTCTGTTGGATTTCTAATTTCTTAGGTGCTGTGACAATATCTGCACTACATGGGGAATAACATTACAAGAATCACCTGTAAGTTTCTCTGTACTAGTTACAACAGATATACCCAAATCTTCAACACTATTGGTGGATTTTACTAGTAAGGCTGTTGATGCAACAATTACACTTTCATTCATCATTTCATGAACTACACTATTATTTTTACTCCTTGACTCAAATTTGTGAGATGTTGTGTAATTTGCTCTTGAGAAATTTTTAATATATTTTTGTTTTAAGCATTCCTTATTTCTTGATTATGATTCACTGGTTTAGTAATTGCTTGTATCATTCATTTCAAATCTGAATATTTAATTTCCATTCTCATTTTTAAAAGTTTTAACCACACACGAAATAAAATGAAGAAAATGAACAGTTTCTACTTAGCTTTCACACATTGACTCAATGCCATTGTTGGTTAGGCCAGTTCCTTTATTGGCTGCTATAATTGTCGTTCTTTGTTTGGAAAAACTGTTTTTGCTTCAGTTAACAGTATTACTATTTTTCTTGCTTTCCTGCAATGTGTATTTGATTTCAGTACATATCTATGTTTATTTCGATCTCGGCCATAGAGACAGCAAATTCTGATGTCCCCTTCCCCCACTCCCGCTTTTGCTCTTTTGACTTAAATAATGGAAGTAGCAAAATTCTCACTTAGCATGCATTTGAAATGTTAAATACATGTCAGTAAGAGCAAGTGGATGTAGAATGGTTAAAGTTCATTGTGTCTACTTAATTTAATAGTCAGGAAACTTGTTCACAATATAATAAAATCATTTACAAAACGAATTTACAGTACAACATCTCATGCCCAATTCCATCTTGCCACTCAACAACAGCCAGAGTGACTCAGCTACTTGTTGATTATTCCAGCGATATAGAAACTTCACATACAAAGATATGCATATACTATTAGTGTAAATGAAGTTTCCTAACCAAAGAGATACAGTCAGTTAATATTCCATAAACTAAGCATTTTTATCAATTTCATGTTTTCTTGAATAACACTGGAAAACAATAACAATGATTATGGCACTGAATGACAAGATTCATAACTCTAACTTATTGTGTATCATGCTCTTCTATACTTCATAAAAACGATGTATGTTGAGCAGTTCTATTACAGTGTCCAGATACATTTGATTTGATAGTGCATGTTGCATTCTAGCAAAAGAACTGCATAGTTGCCATCTACCTGATATGCGACCTTTTGCAAATGCTGGCGTGACGTGACAGTTGACAAAGCAACATGTCCCTTTCGTTGGTTGTCAGGTGCATATTAATTTTAATTGCACTATAATGAGATTACTTCCTCACATGATAGTGAAAGACTCTCTATATAGAGGGAACTATGAAGATTGCATGAAATCAACTAGACAAAGATGTGGATGAGATAACCAATAAAGTATATCAAAAGGCATATTAATTAAAAATTTTTGTACTTAAATCTGTTTCCATGTTTTATAAAATAAGGATCCATATTCAAGACCAAAACTGTATTTGTTTCTACATAGTTATTCACATATTAAAGGTACAGAAAAAAGTAGCTCCTGGCATTTTTGTCATTTCACATTGTAACTACTTGGTCCATATTGCTGTGGGAACATGTCACTATTTTCTGCAGAGCTCCATCCATTACTGGTTGTCACTGTGCTGCTAAAACTAAATTCAGCTTTTCTCCTTTTAACTTTTTCCTTTAGTTTTTGTGTTTTTATTTAACTTAAAATCTTTTACCTGCTACAAAATGTATTTTGTGGTTTTTTATATGTGTCTAAAGAAAGCTAAAAATATTTGAATTGTTACATACATTTTTTTTGCATTTTTCGTTTCTTTTCTTGTCTGCTCACCTGATATACCTAGTCTGAATCTTTAAGTCTGAATTGTAGCATTATCCATTACATCAGGGCTTCCCAACCTTTTCAGTTGGCGGACCCCTTCCTCAGTCGAAAATCCATGGCGGACCCCTAGTCAGTCAAGAGCGCAGTAACTTTAAATTTCAGAGTGAAACTCATGGGAACTAAAAGCTTCTTAATGCAAGTACCATTGTCCCAATGACCTCCTGACCTCCTCCCCCCCCCCCCCCCCTTCCCTCCTGAAGAATCAATAGTCTTTGCTTTAGATGAATGAAAACAACTTGAATTTAACGATCCAATTTGAATTCCCACTGTATCCAGACACTTATTAGTGGATTTACTCTCTTTGTTCAACACACCATAGCCTGATTAAAATTACTTGGTAATTGAAATTTCCCATATTGGAGCTGCCTTCCTCCTAGAGCGATCAACGTCACATCCAAACTGTTCGCTGTTGACAAGCTGCCGCTTATGGTCTGTTCACTTCCACTGTTTGGCTACTGTTGTGTAAGGAGCACGCATATTTTGTAAAAGTAGTGTGTGTGTGTGTGTGTGTGTGTGTGTGTGTGTGTGTGTGTGTGTGTGTGTGTGTGTGTGTGTGGTTTTTCACAAAATCTGAAGAAAAATGTTCCAATGTATGGACTTAACTGCTGAGGTCATCAGTCCCTAGTGTTACACACTACTAACCTGAGTTTAACTTCCGCTAAGGACAATGCACACACACACACACACACACACACACACACACACACACACACACACACACACACACAGAGGACTTGTACCTCTGGCAGGAGTGGCCGCGCAATCCGCGCCGATATGGCGCCTTAGACTGCGCGGCCATTCCGCGCAGCTGTGAAGAAAAGAGGCAGACCCATGATTCGGGATACAAACACATCACGAAAGAAAAGAGGCCAAGGAATTGCCTTTAAAGGACTATTGTGACAGATGTGGAATGTGTGGGAATACATTCACCCAGTTTACATGCGTTTCCAAAACCGGATTTTGTAACCCAATGTCCCAGTTCTGCTTTTGGTTGTTCAGGTAAACACTTAAAAATCGATTCTGGAAATGTGCTTTTATAAAGCCGTTTTACAGTTCCACAATCAATGTTCATGTCCATGTAAACAGCTCGGAAAGTCTAATTATTTTTACGTCTTTGCGTATCTACTGAACGGCAGCTGTTAGTCCATAGCCGGCAGCTAGCAGGCGGTGTTGCAACAGTGTACTGTCAGTTGGTAGCTGGCAACTGGCAGGTGGCGTGGCAACAGTTTAGCCACAGCTGACAACTTCAACTACTATTTGGACACTATATCATGGCAGTCAGCCTTGACTGTAAACAAATTAGGGAAACAAACAGACTCTCTTATTTCTATACAAGAAGACAAAGCATTTCACAGAACATAAGACTTTTTTTTCTCAAAGGAAACAATTCTGGCAGAGTAGGTTTACCTTTTACAAGGTGGCACATGAAAAGTCCTCATTTGTTTAAGCTTGCAGCCAGTTGCCACAATATAGTGTCAGGGTAATAGCAAGTAATTGTAATTGAATTATAGGCAGGCCATATTTTTAACTGAGAGGACAGAATATATTATAATGAAAAGAAATTAGCTTTAGAGATCATTTTAATTTTTGTAACAAAAATATCAATGCCAAGAGAATTCAATTAATAATTATTTTGTAAATGATAGAAGACAGAAACAAAATTCCTACAGAGTTATAGTTCAGGTACATTCACTGAGCATCTACGAAGAAAAATGCTTTCTTTTTTACTATATATGAGTCTGTAGGAATAATAATGGAATCCTGATGTGAGGGTGCTTCTGCTGACACAATTTTGAAAAGTTGGGTTCAATTCTTGACAACTGGAGACGGATATTTGGTTCCGCATCTAGACAGCTTTGGTACTTAGTTTTGTGGGCAGCATAGATCGGATATACAGATTCATACATGTATGTTGTGGCAAATGGAAGAAGTACACATTTTGCCTTTTCAACAAGAGTGTAGTATTTCTTGTTATCCAAACAGATCCAGTGAATGGGTTGACCACCCATTGATATTTCTGCAGCTGCTCATCTTCAGCTGTTGGGAAATAATGCTCCATCAATGGCATCAAGCTTCGGAGATGTTCCAGGATTTGATGAAACAAATTCTTCCCAAGCGCCAATGTTTTGTTTTTCAAAAAACTCCTTGAGAAGAGGAAAACACTCGACCTCCCCCTCCTCAACACTCTCTGCCCAAAAATTGATTTTCCTCTTGAATGCTCGAACTTTGTCGATAGCAGTGACCTTTGTTTCACTTTGCCCTTGGAGTGAAATACTCATTTCGTCCATTTTGGAGAAAATATCTGACAAATAGACAAGTATACACTGCCATTTTTCGTCATTAATAAGGTCTGCTAATTTGTTGTTATGCTCCAATAGGAAAGCTAATATCTCCAATCTTAATTCATACAACCAAGAGAGTGCATTCCCACATGAGAGCCACCTCACTTCTGTGCGGAGAAGCAGGGAATGATGAAAGCTTCCCATATCTTCACACAGTATTGTGAAAAGTCTTGACTTCAATGGCCTTGATTTTATGTTGTTAATGATTTGAATGGCTTCATCTAAAACTTTCTTGAACGAAACAGGAATTTGTTTCATAGCTAAATCGTATCTGTGGAGAGCACAATGACTACTGCTGCAATTCTTGGTGTTTTATTTCTGTTATTGCTCTGACTGTAGGACCCGTCATAGCTTTTGCACCATCTGTGCACACATCTATGCAATTAGACCATGAAACTTCGTTAGTCCTTAAAAGATCATCCAATAGACGGAATATTTCAGCACCTGTTGTGTTGGCAGGTAGTGGTCTGCACAATAAGAGGTGGTTCTCAAAACATCCAGAATATTCGTAACGGACAAAAGCCAATAAAATCACTTATCCTGCAATGTCAGTGGATTCATCTATCTGCAGAGATAATGAATTGTGTTGAATACAAGAAACAAGAGTGTCTTTCACATCATGTGATATGTAACAATGCATCTCTTGACAGTATTGTTTGATAATGGCACCGAAGATACAAGCTTTATTCCCTTTTCGTCTAGCATGCAAGAAACAGTATCATTAACACACAACTTTATGAGATTTTCTGCAATGGTATGAGCTTTGCCTGTTTCTGCCACTCGATAACTAACCAAGAAAGAAACTTTTAATGAATTTTCATTAATTGTTTTTGCATGAGTTGTCATGCAATGCTGAGAAGCAGCTAGTTCCACATTCTTCCTTTTGAAAAAATCGATGTCTTTAGCCTGGAAATCCAGGTGAGTACTTTCAAAATGATGGTGCAATTTGACTGGAACCATTAAACTGTTAGGAAGGACTCTCGCACAAATTACACACAGAGCTTTACCCTCCTTTGTCTCCATAAAGCCTATTTCTAAATAGCTTTCGTTGTACTTACACTTCTTGGTTATTCCACTTACACAGGATATTGCAACCAATGGAGTACTTGCCGCATTTTCACATAATAAATCTGGCTGTGGAGCTCCTTGTGATTGTTCTTCCTTTGGTCATTCTCCCTCATCATTCATTTTAACTGGAAACTTCCTTTGTTGTGAAGGCGATGGAGAAACCGCATCCTTCTTCAATTATCCTGACTTCAGCCACCGATCCATGTTAGAAGTACGAAACTGGTCAAAAATCGACTTATGAAATAGGTGGTGCACTGACAAAGCAAGTTTAACATTTCTGCAAAACCGTCAGTCAGGGAAGTCACATTCTCTGGCACTAAACTGTGTATGCATTCTCACTTAGGAACCGAAAAGGCTGCTTGGGAATGCGACCTGAAGTAAAAGTACACGTTTTTTACATGAAAAAAAAAAAAAAAAAAAAAAAAAAAAAGATGAATTTGATTTTCACATTTTTATTCAATAATTTTACTCATTATTTTACACGATTTGGTGAAAGGTGGCCGTGGACACCCTAGAAAGAGCCGGCAGACCCCTAAGGAGTCCGCGGACCACACGTTGGGAAGTCCTGCATTACATAACTGTTACTCATCTATCTACAATAAACGTAGGAGAAGTGATTCACAAAATTTAATTGATGTTTATCTTATGTAGTATCCTAGAACATATTCTAAACTCATAAATAATGAGGTATGTGAGTACACTGACCTCCTCTATACCAAGCAGCGTGTATTCCAAGAACACTGATTATGTGAAAATTTTCACTTTCCTTGCAAGACATCTTGAAAGCCATGTATCAAGGAAATCTGATACAGTATTTATTAACTTATGTAGAGCATTGGACTCCATACCACACTAATGTATGAATATACAGTGTGTTAAACAGAATTTGCGACTGGACTGAGACTTTCTTGGTGTGCAGGATACAGCATGTTATCATGTATGGAGAACTGTTGGCAGAAGTGGAAGTAGCTTCTTGCATGCTATAGAGAAGTGTGTTACAAACCTTGTTGGCCATACTGTGTATTAATGATCTGGTAGACTATTAGTAGCAAATTCTGATTTTTTGTAGGTGGTATAGTTATCTGCAGTGAAGTACTGTCTGACAAAAGCTGCAGAAATATTCAGTCAGATCTTGATAAGATTTTAAATTTGCAGGAGTAGGATATTATGTGCTTCAAAAAAAGAGAAAAATGTTGTTTCCTGTGACTATAATATCAATTCACAATGATAATCAGTTAATATACAGAAATTTAACAATTTGTAGGTATATGAATTGAAACTGTCACATACACTCAGTCACAGGTAAGACAGGCAACAGATGTTTGGTTGATTGACAGGATGCTGGGAAAATGCAGTCCATTTACAAAGGAGGCTGCTAACAAATCACTTGTGCATCTTGTCCTAGAATATTGCTGAAGTGTTTGGGGTCTGTACCAGATAGAGCTAACAAGGGAAGGCAGATGTATCAAAGGAGGGAAGCTTGAATTGTCACAGGTTTGTTTTAATCCTGGGACAGCATCACAGAAATACTGGAAAACCTCTATTGACAGACTTCTGAAGTAAGATGCCAATTATCCCACAGAAACCTCCAGAAGCTTCAATATCCATTGTTAACTAAAGAATCCAAAGACATTTTTCAGCCCCATCCATATCACTACTGCATGGATGATGAAGTCAAAATTAGACTGCTTAAATGTCTTTGAGTGTGCTCTAATTAGTCATTTTTCCTGCACTCCATATGTGACTGGAACAGGAAGAAACTCTAATATGTAGTGCCATATTAATGACCCTTTGCCAAGAACTTCACTGGGTTTGGCACAATATGTATATAGATGTAGATCTAGACCCCAAAAATAGGGGACAGACACTGACTTGAAAACAACAGAAATGTTACAGCTGCTACTCAAATTATTGGTTTTGCAAACCAGAGGTTATTGTGTTTATACATAATAGCAACCCACAGCATCAAACCAGGTCCTGGTGTTCCCATACAATGATGGTGAATGCAGTCTGACGATGTTCATTCTCCTTGAAGCTTACGTGCATGAATACATCAATTGTGATGCTGTACACAAAACTAGGACTCGTCTGAAAAGCAAGTGTGGTGCCACTCCTGCACACAGTTTTGTTATTGGATGCACCAATGTTGGAGTGCCCCTCTCTGTTATGTTCCAGAAGTTTGTTGCCTTTATTGTTGGGCATGTGATGCATGTCACAGACAGGTACTTTGAAAGCCTTAATGTTAAACATGATCACTGCAGCATAGGCCAACATTACCAATGTGGTTGAACACTAAAGGATTCTGCAGTACTGGCCAATGTGTCCAACATTACACTGAGGCCACCTTTTGAGCTGTACTGATGGCTGCAGGCAAGGACAAGTTACTTGGTATCTCCAGTTACACTCAACCCAACAAATGTAATGCTAAGCCAGTCCTATCATTTGAATCATCCCCAGTGATCCAGGTGCAGAGAACTGTGGATTATCACTTCACATTGTCTGGCATCAGTTATTCAGAGTAGGATTTCTTTAACAAAGATTAATTGATGGTAGGCAGATAAGGAAGTAAGGAGTGCTGGAGGGGTCTATGAGGACAAGCAATTTTATTTAAAATATGACCAAATTTTCAGGCTATGGTGGGACAGAATGTACTTCATTCCACCAGATCATAATCTTTAAAAAAAGTAGATATTGACTCTGCAAATGTTCTTCTTTGGTGGCATTAAAGGTTATATCGTCATCCAGGTAGTTTACTCAACTGGAGAACCTTCTGATGGATTTCTTCAGCTAGCATTGATAAATGGCTGTTGATACTGCCTATTCCAAAGGGGAGATGGTTTTAGAAAGACAACCCAAACATCACTATGCTCATGACAAAATACTTACATCCCTCTAAGGTGACTGAAATTAAGCAATTGCAAGATCAGCTTTGGAACAAATATTGCCCTCTAGCAAGTTTTCCTATCAACTGCTCTGGTCGAGATATGGCGTATGTGCTGACTATGGATCAAGCATTAACAGCAATTTTAAAATCTTTACATATATATAGTTTGTTGTTAACGGATCAAGCATTGACAGTAAATTTAAAATCTTCGCATATGCATAGTTTGTTGTTAATTTGTGAGTAACCATCATGGGAACCACCAACTATTGATGGTGGGCATACATTTCTCCACCCAACAGTGGAGCTCATGTATCCACTCCACCTGAGAAACTAGCAGTCTTCACCAGTACAGCCAACTATCTGGAAACGAACCAAGGATGGCCCCAGACCCCAGGCAGCAAGCTCATTTGTGCCAACATGACCTATAATCTGAAGATGGTTGCACCCAGTGCGTTTAATAGCTGCTACTAGAACCTCTTTCACATCTCATGCAAGACCACCTGATAAACATACTGTGTGCACACTGGCCTTTTTCTCTTATATGCCTGCTATTTTCCTCATGGGTTCCACTATCTACCTAAGACTAGAGCTACATTTAACCGGAAACATGCCTTCTGTGCTTGTCTGGACTTGACAGGAACTGGAGGAATGAGAACTTCTAGAATACTGGCCATGCTCTGATTTAAAGGTGTGAGAATTCTCACTAACTTAAGGTACATCCTCATCCTCATCCTCAAAGACCTTTTATATTTTATTACCACAAGATCTTATTTAAGTGTAGGAATATCTTTTTTAAAACCTGAATATAGAATCTTCATCAGGAACAAACCCTATTAGAAGAAACTGCAAGAGAGATTTGATGTAAGATTGCATGCAGGTACTGTTGTCATGTCTGAAACAGTATGTGGGTGATATTCAAGGTGAGCAGTTATTATAGGTACAAACAAAAGGGCTGATTAAAAGCAAATAATCTCAGTAAAAGTAGACCTGCAAACCAATGGTTTACCTGATACAATGTATTGTGACTGAGTACATGCGCAACTCAATACAGAGTCCCTGAGGATCCAAACCGCATGTATGCACTTGAAGATAAACACACTACAACAGGTGTTCCACATCAACATTGTTATTTTGAAGGCAACCTTCAGCACATTGTGACAAAGCAAGATGGATAATTTTAATTCCCCTCTTGTTTTGCTATCTGCCTCCTTAAATTTGTTTTGTTACTTTTAACTAATTACCATTAACATACATGAATATAATCTGAATTTTCATAAAAGAGAAAGGCTGGCTCTCAGTTTTGAAGAATATAGTACCAGATCTAACTTTGTGCCCAGTTTTATGTACGTAATTGGTGTTATAATTTATTTTGACTATTCCTAGTTAGTATATTTCATTATAGGGCAAAGTCAGTAATTGTTTCATAACTTAAATTCTATTCTTGACATATAAACAAATAGAAATTCTGCACTAATTATAAACATTTGGAAGACAAAATGCTAGTAATCTTAAAGTATCTATTTGGCTCTATTCGAAAATATGTTTGCAAAACTATACTTTAATTAATTACAAAGTAATTAGTAGTTTGTTAAAAGTATTGTTTACATAGCTATATTTGTTAACTTCATCATTTAAACAGATAATTCAGCCTAACTCCTTTAGTAGAAGAAACTGTTAAAAGGAACAAATTTTTTGATGTATTCAGTTAATTTAATGAGTTAAGTTTTAATTGTAATTTCTATAAATTAACGCCAGCCACTGTGGCTGAGCGGTTCTAGGTGCTTAAGTCTGGAACCGCGCGATCGCTACGGTTGCAGGTTCCAATCCTGCCTTGAGCATGGATATTTGTGATGTCATTAGGTTTAAGCAGTTCTAAGTTCTAGGGGACTGATGACCACAGATGTTAAGTCCCATAGTGCTCAGAGCCATATTTTTGTAAATTAAATTTTGAACAATGTGTAGTTTCAGCACCTATTATTGTGAGGATATATAAGGGCCAAGTTTTTGGTCACGAGACAGTCAGTCCACAGCCGGGTTTCAGACAAGCAATGTGTGTTGATTAGAACTACAATGATGCTTCAACTTAACTGTGGAATAAGTGTTAAACAATTAGGCCACATGTAAAAACAATGACAGTATCTGCTCCATACGTACCTTTCCATTCTTCAAGAACAGTGAACTTTGTGGTTAGGCTTTTACTACTCATAGATGTTCAACAGGAAAATATTGTAGCAGTATGTGGAAGTTTGCCTGAAAACTATTAATGAGGCTTATGGAAGGTTCAACAATTGCAAAAAAAAAAAAAAGTGTTTGTTTCTGGACCTACATTTATTAGTATTATTTGCTTGTTTCACTGTCCTTCACACACCTGTTTTGGTTGTATTTATAATAGTCAGGCACCCTGTATATGAGACCTGCCACACAACTGCTGTAATACTGAGTTGGTTTTCCCCCACATTGAATGTTTTGACCCTATCTGATACTTCATGGCTGTTAATTGCACAGTAAGAAGACAAAAATTGCAAATTATTTCAAAACTGAGAATATCAATCACACTGAGGATTTAATTTGTGAAGGTATATTATGAACAATGTAAGTACAAAACAAGACATTAATAGTTTGAGAGAAGATGTTAGTAGGTGTGATGAAAAGATAAAGACAGTAGTACATAACACTAATGAGAAATTAACATTGATGGGCAGTAAATGTGTAGAAGAGAGAAAGAAACTTTGTGATGACTGTTGTAGGAGGGTGCAGGCTTCTGAAAAACAGTATAAAGATTAAGTCAAAGCTGCCATGAAATTTTGCGCTGAAAACACAGTTAAACCAAATTGATCACATTAGAAATGATTCAGAAACTGAGGTAGAAACCAAGTGTGCAGTATTGGTAGAAGAAAAACTGATAAAGTAAAGGAAAATGTAGATTCAAAATTGATGAAATGGAGATAAACATGGAAGAGGTACAAAATCTAAAGCATAGCATAAGTGAAAGTGTGTCTGAGTCTGACTGTAGCTGTAATGATGATAGCAATGACAAATCAAGTAGTGATGAGAATGGGGTATTTGAATCTATAATTAATAATGAGGGCAATGTGTTAGGCAAAGAAAGGATTAATGAGGATTTGTTGTATGGACAAGATCACATGTTAAGTAAAAAGGAAGTGGGTCACACTGTAACAACAGCAAGTGTACAAGGTATACATGTTAAGTGTTAACTGGACAGTGGTAGTGATTTGAATGGCATTTCACAGACATTTTTTGAGTCTATTATGAACAAAGAGGGTATAGTTGTGATGCATGTTTCTGGAATAAAAGTTATTGGTGCTGCTGGTAAGCTACCAAAGAGTGTGAAACTAGAGGTAATATTAACTGTGGAATTGGCAGGACTGCTGTTGGAGTGCTATTTGTCAGTAATCCGAAATCTTAGTATTGATGTAATATTTGGGACTAATTACTTGTGCAATTAGCAAGTAGGGGGTTCAACATTCTGTGTTGGATTCATTATGTGGTGATAATGCTTACCCCAGCTGTCTTTCTCATTTTTCATGTTTCTTGAGGCAGTCAAACTCTTCTCCTATCCTATTCTACTTTCACGTAATTTTGTGGAGTAGCATACTATAGTATAGAAATATATTAGAAAAGTTTTTACAGTGTTATCTATATATCTATTTCATGTTGTGTTAGTTATAAGTAATGGCTTCACAAGAGGATGGAAGACAGTAAATTGGTACCATGGTTAAAGAATTTCTGTCAAAGAGGCAAGTTAAACAGAAAATGAAAGGTTTCAGCATGTGTGGGGGATAATTAACATCTCGAATAATCAGCTCATGTGTGAAGTTGGTATGTGTAATTTGGTGCAGCAGCAGGGGCAATGTGAAGTAAAAAAACCATCTTGGATACTAAGTTATTAATATTAATTGTGGTATAGTAAAAGTGCTTGTGTTCGGTACAATCAGTATGTGTGGGATAACTTACTGTCGGTGTCATGGTATAGCCATTTTCTAACATAAAGGAATTACAACTTTAAACATAGTTGCCTGGAGTAATGAGTTTGTAATGTATTAGCAAGATTTGTATGCATATCACCCTTCAGGCTAGAATCTCGAGCAAATTGATGGATTACAGTGAAATAATAGTTTTTCTGAATGATAATTTTGTCTGATCAGTAATGAGAGTTAAGTTTGCCTTAGCATAAGGATCTGTTACAGAGGAGTGTTTTTCAGTAGAGTCAATTTTGCATTAGATAAGCAGAGCAGGTGTTTATTTATTAGATAACAAAGCAATAATGAAATAATAAAATAATGAATAATGTTAGGATCTTAATGTTTAGGGGGCCTGTCTCTGCAGTAGGGATATTTTTTGAGAATGCTCTCCACTAGTTAACTAAGTGAGAAAGATAAGTAAGATAATGAAGCTGATTGACATGATTAATGAAAATGTAACTGAATACAAATGAATGTGATGTAATTGTCTTGGTGATCTAATTTTGAACTAGGCAACAATGGGTACTGTTTATATTGTGCAATTCATGACACTGCAACTGGAATGAGAGATTAACTGAAAGAGCACTATTTACAAGCCATATAATGCTGCATCATTTTATCTATAGGTTATCTGAAAACTTCTTTTTGTTTTCTGAGGAATTATGAGCTTGAAGTGGTAACACTGGGATGAAGAACAATAATTTTGCTGATTCACTGGTAACTGTGGTGCTAGACTGATGTGAATATTCTGACAGGTAAACTACACTCCTGGAAATGGAAAAAAGAACACATTGACACCGGTGTGTCAGACCCACCATACTTGCTCCGGACACTGCGAGAGGGCTGTACAAGCAATGATCACACGCACGGCACAGCGGACACACCAGGAACCGCAGTGTTGGCCGTCGAATGGCGCTAGCTGCGCAGCATTTGTGCACCGCCGCCGTCAGTGTCAGCCAGTTTGCCGTGGAATACGGAGCTCCATCGCAGTCTTTAACACTGGTAGCATGCCGCGACAGCGTGGACGTGAACCGTATGTGCAGCTGACGGACTTTGAGCGAGGGCGTATAGTGGGCATGCGGGAGGCCGGGTGGACGTACCGCCGAATTGCTCAACACGTGGGGCGTGAGGTCTCCACAGTACATCGATGTTGTCGCCAGTGGTCGGCGGAAGGTGCACGTGCCCGTCGACCTGGGACCGGACCGCAGCGACGCACGGATGCACGGCAAGACTGTAGGATCCTACGCAGTGCCGTAGGGGACCGCACCGCCACTTCCCAGCAAATTAGGGACACTGTTGCTCCTGGGGTATCGGCGAGGACCATTCGCAACCGTCTCCATGAAGCTGGGCTACGGTCCCGCACACCGTTAGGCCGTCTTCCGCTCACGCCCCAACATCGTGCAGCCCGCCTCCAGTGGTGTCGCGACAGGCGTGAATGGAGGGACGAATGGAGACGTGTCGTCTTCAGCGATGAGAGTCACTTCTGCCTTGGTGCCAATGATGGTCGTATGCGTGTTTGGCGCCGTGCAGGTGAGCACCACAATCAGGACTGCATACGACCGAGGCACACAGGGCCAACACCCGGCATCACGGTGTGGGGAGCGATCTCCTACACTGGCCGTACACCACTGGTGATCGTCGAGGGGACACTGAATAGTGCACGGTACATCCAAACCGTCATCGAACCCATCATTCTACCATTCCTAGACCGGCAAGGGAACTTGCTGTTCCAACAGGACAATGCACGTCCGCATGTATCCCGTGCCACCCAACGTGCTCTAGAAGGTGTAAGTCAACTACCCTGGCCAGCAAGATTTCCGGATCTGTCCCCCATTGAGCATGTTTGCGACTGGATGAAGCGTCGTCTGACGCGGTCTGCACGTCCAGCACGAACGCTGGTCCAACTGAGGCGCCAGGTGGAAATGGCATGGCAAGCCGTTCCACAGGACTACATCCAGCATCTGTACGATTGTCTCCATGGGAGAATAGCAGCCCGCATTGCTGCAAAAGGTGGATATACACTGTACTAGTGCCGACATTGTGCATGCTCTGTTGCCTGTGTCTATGTGCCTGTGGTTCTGTCAGTGTGATCATGTGATGTATCTGACCCCAGGAATGTGTCAATAAAGTTTCCCCTTCCTGGGACAATGAATTCACAGTGTTCTTATTTCAATTTCCAGGAGTGTTTTTGCTAACATTTTGTGACTTTGTGAGGATTTAATTTTCTGCTTGAATGAGAGTAGTACTCAGTGAGGAGAAATAGAGCAATGATTTGGTAAAACTTCCATCCCCTTAATTTTGATTTGAATAGTAATTAAGTTATGTAATGGTGACTTTATTCCTCTTTTTCATAACGTAATGACTAGTAAATCTATGGTACTGCACATCTTGAGTTTTTACTAGAGGCAATGCACATATTGAGTTTTTGCTATTTTGCAAATGGGAAAGAAACAAAAGTCTTCCAAGTTTAACCAGTTTCAGACAGTTATGACTTAGAGTAATGTTTTGTTGTGTGATGTGCACTTGATTTAAAAATTTTGTATAGTGACCACCTTTCATACTATAGTAAATTTTAGTGCTGATTATTGTAATCTATTTATTTATGATGCAATGACTACCATTTGCAGTTAGTGTTAAACATATTGGCTTATACTTAAGTTAGAAGAAAAAGTAAGTGTCCTAAAGTAGGGTATTTTGTCTAATTTTTTCATGTACTGTGGCAAAGGAGAACCACCTCCAAGGGAACTGGTCGCAGTGCATTTCCTAACTAAATGCCACTTGGAGCTGTTGAAGGTGTGGACAACTTGGTGAGAAAATGTGTGAAAGCTCATTGAAAAACTGAAAGTGCCTGTGAAAATTACTAAAAAATGAGAAAGTGAAATTTTTATTGTCTGAACATGAACTACAATGCACAATGTAAGTTCACTTATTTGCTACCAACGAGGATTAATTTTGTTTAGCAAGACAGGACTTGTACAAAGTGATATATGTTTTAAAATGTAATTTTTGCTTAACAAAAAATGACATCACTTATGATGAAGATGCGTAAATTTTATTAAAAGTATAACTTGTAGATATTTTGTAATATTGTACAATAATACACTGCATGTAATTATATTGCATGCGGATTTTTTTTGTACGGCCAGTTCACATAAGTTAAAATTTGAAAACATGTATGTACTGTAGTTTTTGATAAGATTTTTTGTGTTTAGATATTAAACCCAAGGCATCACTTGTGGTCATTGAATTCAGTGAGGGTGTGATGTGACAAAGCAAGCCGGGATAATTTTAATTCCCCTCTTGTTTTGCTATCTGCCTCCTTAAATTTGTTTTGTTACTTTTAACTAATTACCATTAACATACATGAATGTAATCTGCATTTTCATAAAAGAGAAAGGCTGGTCCTCAGTTTTAAAGAATATAACACCAGATTTTATTTTGTGCCTAGTTTTATGTATGTAATTGGTGTTATAATTTATTTTGACTATTCCTAGTTAGTATCTTTCATTATAGGGCAAAATCAGTAGTTGTTTCATAACTTAAATTCTATTATTGACATATAAACAAAGAGAAATTCTGCATTAATTATAATCGTTTGGAAGGTGAAATGCTAGTACAGTAATCTTAAAGTATCTATTTGGCTCTATTTGAAAACATGTTAGCAAAGCTAGACTTTAATTAATTCCAAAGCACTTATCAGTTTGTCAAAAGTATTATTTATGTAACTGTATTTGTTAACTTCATCACTTAAACAAATAATTCAGCCTAACTCTTATAGTGGTAGAAACTGTTAAAAGGAACAAATTTTTCAATGTATTCAGTTAATTTAATGAGTTAAGTTTTAATTGTAATTTTGAACAATGTGTAACTTCAGCACCTATTATTGTGAGGATATATAAGGGCCTGGTTTTTGGTCACGAGACAGTCAGTCCATGGCCGAGTTTCAGACGAGCAATGTGTGTTGATTAGAACTACAACAATGCTTCAACTTAACCATTGAACGAGTGTTAAACAATTAAGCTGTGTGTAAAAACAATGATAGTATCTGCTCCATTTGTACCTTTCTATTTTTCAAGTACTGTGAACTTTGTGGTTAGTCTTTTATTGCTCGTAGATGTTTAACGGGAAACTATTGTAGCAGTATGTGGAGGTTCACCTGCAAACTATTAATGAGGCTTATGGAAAGTTACATAATAGTTCACTGGCTGTATAAATGTGTATATGTGGGGTTGTGAAAAGTGAAAGTATGAGGTGCTGTTGGAAAATTTTAAGAGTGGGCTTGTAATTGTACAATGGTGATACTCACATGCTACTGTGATGTATCTTTTTCAAAATAGTCCCCTTCTGACTGAACACACCAACTCCTACAGTGTTTCCACTTTTGGAAACATTACTGGAAATTTTTTTACCTGAAGTGTGTTAAGGACACTCGCCGTATTTGCCTGAATGTCTTTAATCTAGTCAAATCGCTTCCCTTTCAGTGAAAATTTCAGTTTAGGAAACAGGTAGAATTTTGCAGGTGCCAAATCAGGGGAATATGGCAGTTGTGGAAGTACAGGAATTTTGAATTTGCTCAAAAATTCAACAATGGAGAAGGCATGATGAGCTGGAGTATTGTCATGATGTAGCACCCAATCCTTGTCTTTCTACAATGCAGACCTTTTCCTCCGCACCTTTTCATGAAAATGCTGAAGGACACATTTGTAGTGTTCCTGGTTAATTGTCTGTCCTCTAGGAGTAAATTCACGATGCACAATACCAGTAGAATCGAAAGAAATCACCAATATTGTCTTCACCTTTGACCAACTATGCCATGCTTTTTTCAGTCGTGGTGAACCTGGAGGCTTCCACTGTGAAGACTGCACTTTGGTTTCAGGATCATATCCATATACCCACTATTAGTCACCTGTAATTACCCTCTTTAACAAATCTGGGTAATTTGTAGTCCGATTAATAAGTTCTTGGCACACTTCAAGTCAATATTGTCTCTGGTCATTTGACAACACTTTTGGAATGAATTTTGCGGACACTCGATGCATGTTCATATCTTCAGTTAAAATTGACTGAACTCTATAGAAACTTAAATTAAGTTCATCAGCCATTTGCCTAATTGTAAATCTATGATCAGAGTGCACTAAGTCACGAACTTTCACAACATTTTCATTCATTTTTTGAGGTGGAAGGATGGGCGGACCATGGTTCATCTTAAAATGATTTGTGGCCATTTTGAATCTGTTGAGCCAGTTCAAAACATTTGACTGGCTCATACAATTATCTCCAAAAGCTGTTTTTAATAATTTAGAAATCTCAGAAGCTGATTTCTCAGTTTGTAAACAAAATTTCACACAAATTCGTTGCTTTGTTTATACGGCCATTTTCATGCAGGCAGAATCTGGCAACAAGGCCTAACAGACTTGCACTCAACCAGTTGCCACAATGAACTGAATAAAGGAAACACAGTATCCAGTCAGAGGGCATTCAAGGACGAGGCAATGACTCACTCCCCACACTCTGTGTACCTGCTCGCCAAACCAGTAAGCAGTAGCTGATCCGTTCTTAAAACTTTCCTATCACACCTCGTAAAACACAGAGAAATACCGCTGTGTATCTGACGGCTACATTATTTACAGTAGTCAGTGTCAAAGTTACAAACCCCATTTTTCAGCCAGTGTAGCAACACTGAGGACAACAAACAAAGAATTAAAAAGCAGGTGGAACCACAACAGGATCTCCTCATTGATGCCTGTACATGTTCATAAATCCTGGGCTTCTTCTGTGAGCAGTTACAGCCATTCAAAATTTGCTTCTGGAGTTCATCAATACTATTATCAGGGCAGGATTTAATCAAAGCCTTAAAATGTCCCCATACAAAAGGCTCCAACATGTTCATGACTGATACACTTATTGTCAAAGGTCTGTACTATGTGTATTTCCAAAAAGCCACAAGAAAGTGTACTGTTGCACCATCAGAGAAGAAAAAATGTACATACTTTCACTATAAGGAATAAACAGTGTTGTAGCATTAGGATGATTTCCCTTGTGCATATGCCATATTGGGGAAAAAAAAGTTTGTTTCTGGACCTACATTTATTAGTATTATTTGCTTGTTTCACTGTCCTTTACACACCGATTTTGGTTGTATTTATAATAGTCATACACCTTGTATATGAGACCTGTCACACAAGTTCTGTAATACTGAGTTGGTTTTCCCCTCACATTGAATGTTTTGAGCCTATCTGATACTATATGGCTGTTAATTTCACAGTAAGAAGACAACAACTGCAAATTATTGCAAAATTGAAAATAACAGTCATACTGAGGATGTAATTTGCGCAAATTTAGGGTTAAGAGATACAAAATAAGTGAATATTTCTGCAGTGCTAGCAATGGTACATGCTTTGAAGCTCAACAAGTACCATTGATAATTGCTGTAAACACTATTGTCTGACTGGAGTGGTTGGTATAGTGACAGATGCTGCACAGGGTTCTCAGCCCACTTTGGAGATGTAGAAATTTCTATTCTTTGGTGCTTTGCTTGATGCTTAAGATGTTACTGCCATAACTAACGTGAACATTGTTTTTCAAGTCCTGAATAATTGTTGGCTATCTAGCATACACTTTGGACTATTAGTTACATGAAAAGTAGCAGCGTTTGTTATAAATCTGTATGAAAAGTAACAAAGTGCTGTGAACAGGACTCAACATTCGTGGAGATAAAATATATTCTTTGAAAAATGCCATTGTAATCAAGAAAATATTAAGCTACTAACAGTACATAAACAGCAGTAGTTAAATAAAACTGAGGACTCAGCAGCTTTTTCTCAAAGTAGAGGCTTTCTTCATAATGTGCCTAGTTGAATTTGGGTGGTATGAGTATAAATAGTATTAAGCAGTATAGTATATTTGTAATACAGTGTACAGATTAAGTTTCTGTGAGTTTAATGTTACTTTAGCTCTGACTTGTTCTACATTCCTTGTTTTAATGTAAGACACAATTACTAGAGCAACCACAATGGACAAGAGTTTACTAATCCACATTCAAGCACACAAGCATAGAAACTTGCCCATGCAGATGCGAATGGCAGTGTTTGAATGTAGCACACTGACAGCCATGCCCACTGCACATATTCAAGTATGATGTACAAGAACTATAGCATGCCTGAAGGTTCTTATTTTTGGGGGAATCTATGGTACATGATGCACAAAGATATGAATGAATCCTGAATCCTCACAAATCACTCATACAACCCATTCAAGGATGTTGCTCAGGTGTATGGAACACATACCAAATAGGACTTATACGGAACATTGAATGTATGCAGAGAAGGGCAGCATGAATGGTCACAGGTTTTTTTGAGCTGTGGGAGTTTGTCACAGAGATGCTGAAGAAACTGAACTGGCAGACTCTTGAAGACAGACACAAACTATCCTGAGAAACTCTACTTATAAAGCAAGAATCATCTGTAAATAATGACTCTAGGAATGTATTACAACCTCATATGTATTCTCCCATAGAGACCATAAAGACATGACTGGATTAATTACAGTATACATGGAGGCATTTAGGCAATCATTCTTCCTACATTCCATACATGAATGGAATGGGAAAACATCATAATAACTGATACAGTGGGATGTACCCTCTGCCACACATCTTACAATGGTTTGCAGATTTAGATATGGATGTAGAAGTAGATAAGAAAGGTCACTAAACTGACCAGAGGTAGTCCTATGAAGATATTCCTCATGATACAGTAACTTTTACACTTTTAAACAGCTATTCTCATAGCTTATAAAAGACTTTAATAAATGACTGACAACATGTCAGTCACAAAATAAATGCGTTTATTAATGAAATGGAGTTTTACACTTTTCTTAAGTATAAACTCAAATTGTGTACTGTGAACTCAAAGGCACATTTAAAGTCACCACTTGAGAGATAGAGGAACAGATGAAAGTACAATGGATGATATTCCCTTTCTATGCTGTGGTAAAAATAATTTGGTGGCACCTGGTGTAGTTGGGGCTTCATGATAGAATGCATTTTTTGGTGGCTTATAAAAGGGTACGTCTTCTAGAAGATCAATTTATAAGAAAGTGGGGATACATATTTTCATTTAACATCCCTGGGATTAAATAATGTCCCACAAAGGAATTTCCTATGGTACTGCAACATACGTTTACACTTGTTGTATCTGGTGAAGCCAGTGTAGATTTTCAGTTGCCCATTAGTACATGTTCATAAATTTACATTACTGTAGTTCATAAATGTTGCTTCATTGGTAAAGAGCACACATTGGAGAAAATGTAGTGTTATCTTCTAAGTGATGAGGAGAAATCCAGCAGAAGTCTATACAACTTTCAAAATCACATCCTCCAAGTGCCTGATATAGAGAAGGATGATAAGGGTGAAAATTACATTGATTCAAAATGTGGATGACACTCCTCCAGGTGATCCCACTTTCCTTGGCAATACATCTCTACCATTTGCCATACAAAAGTAGCAGTGCTGATGTCTCCTCACTGGTGTAAATGTCAGCATGCATGTAATACTGAAGCAGAAATGACCCCAGTTCCTGCTAATTCTGCATTGCAGACAAGTAAACAGTTGAAACGCTTGATACAATGATGTAGGCTGGCATGAGCATATATACAAGACAAGAGCTCATTCTGGTTGACTTGCCTTTCATATTTAGAATATTTCTCATATTTTTTTGTGAAAGTTTAAACTACAACATTAAAAAGCATTGTATCACTGTAATAGTCTTTTCGAGTGCTTTTGGATGCTGTTAGGAAAAATTAATCAATCTATTTAAAAAAATCATACTTGCCTCAATATCCCAATAAATGCAATAGTTAAGAGTGTTTATCACACACCATACTATGTGCTCCTTAGCATACTATCATTTGTCATAAGCGTCATTTCAATACTTCGAACTGTTCACAAAATAAAAGGGGTGTTACATTTTATGTGATTCACACTCCACCCTGTTTATACAAGGTGTATCATAATTAATGCTGCAAATTCAGTAAATATGGGCTCTAAATTGCATATCTTAAGTGCTATGAGCATTTCTACATCTTTAACACTGTAAAAAAAAAAAAAAAGTCATATTCTGCTGGCTTTTTGCTTTCCACATTTTGAGAGGATATTGTATTGCAGACTAATAATTATAGAAATTACAATTAAGATGTTTTTAGGTGTGTTAGTACCTCCAAGTACATGCAGCAAGAGCAAGCCATTAATGCTTGTTTCCTCCTATGCAGCAGGTCAGATGTTTAAGTGTCACACACACACACACACACACACACACACACACACACACACAGAGTGATAATTAATAAAACCATCAAACTGCAGGGACAGATTTCTGACTAGAAATGGAGGAAAACAGGTCCTATGAACAAGTGTCTGGAAATGCATCAATGCCATGGTAGTTGGCACTGATGAATGAAAGTTTCTCTGGGCAAGTGCCATTTGTTCCTTCAGTGTAATGGGCTGTGTAATTGATGCAGTGTACTGTAAGGAGCAGAATGGTGTAGTATTCGTGTCAACAAGCCGATGTGGTATTTGTATATGCCTAAGCAGATGGAAATGGTCAAGAGGCAGCACGGCTATGCTATACTAAAACAAGTACCCCCCACAGACACCAACCACATAACATGATGTATGAAGCCCTTTTTGGCGTTTTTGCGACCATGGGTCATTTCAGACAGATGAATGTGCAGGAAGGTGACGGACTGTGTGTACACCACATTTGGAGGACCAGGTTCTGCCTCTTGACTGTTTCCATCTGCTTAGCCATACACAGACACCATCTTGGCTTATTCATGACATGAATACCAGACCATTCTGTTGCTTACAGTATGCTGCATCAATCACTGAGCCTAGAACACACAAGGAACACATGAGATGTGGTCAGAGGAGCTGTCATTCACGAGTGCCATCTACTGTGGCGACTATGCATTTCCAGACAGATGTTCTTAGGACATTTTCTCCACCATCTACCATGCCAGCAATGCAGTTCCAGACACATGTTCATGGGACCTTTTTTCCTCTATTTCCAGTCAGGAATCCAATCCTGCAGTTTGTCAGTTTTGTTAATGTTCACCCTGTGTGGATGCACTGATGAACCACAACATTATGACCACTTGCTTAATAGCTTGTTTGTCCATCTTCGGAATCAAGTACATCACTGATTCTGCATATCAAGGATCAGAAAGTTTGTTGATAGGTTTGTGGAGGTATGTGACATTAGATGACTATGCACAGGTTAAGTAATTCATCTAAATAACAGGCTGCTGATTCGTGTACGTGGTAATGGCATCTGATAGTTACACATACAGTTTCCATAGGACTTACTTTGAGTTCACTACAAAGCTCCTCAAACCACTGTAGCGTGGTTCTGGCTCCAAAACAGGGACAATTATACCGTTAAAAGATGACATTGCCATCAGGGAAGTCATCAGGCATGAAGGGATGCAGTTGGTTTGCAGCTGTTTCCAGGCGGCATGTATTCAATTACTACCACAGGTCCCATGCAAGCACAGGAGATTGTCTCGTATACCATATTATTGTTCCCACCAGCCTGCATCCATGACGTGCTGCACGTTTCGAGGTGCCATTCACCTCGATGAAGGGAGCTATGGCGACAAACAGTGACTTAGTGTAGTAAACATTTGGCTCACCAGAAGAGCCAACATGTTTCCATTGATCAGCAGTTGAATTCCGATAGTCCCAAGCCCACTGCAGTCATAACTGATGACATTATTGGGTCAACAGTGAACACATAGGGGTGGTCTAATGTGGAGCTCCATGTTCAATGATGTGTGATGTACAGTGTGCTCCAGAACACTTGTGCATGCTCCAGCATTGTGCTCCTCTGACACAGATGTCACAGATCACCATCTATCCTACTTTACAGAGCAGGCTAGTCTCTGAACCTTACGTTCTGTGAAGAGTCATGAACATCCAACCATTTAGCACTTAGTGGTAGTTACACTGTCTTCCTACCTCTCTCCATAGATGCTCACAACAGGAACAGGTGAATGTTTGATCAGCTTCACCAGTTTTGAGGTACTCATTCACAGGCTCTGAGTAATAATAATCTGCCCTTTGTCAAAGTCACACATCTAAATGGATTTCTCCATTTGCAGCCCATATCTTTTTAGGGTGATCCCCCATCCTTGTCTGCTCTGCTTACATACCTACCTAATAGCTGGTATGTCCACCTTTGGCATTGATAACAGTGGCAATGCATCATGACATGGAAGCAATGAGGCCTTGGTAGGTCGCTAGAGGGAGCTGGCAGCACATCTGCACACATAAGCCACCTAATTCCTGTAAATTCTGGGGTGGGGGTGTGATGAGTTCTGACACCATGTTCAAGCACATCCCCTATGTTTTTGATCAGGTTCACATCTGGTGAGTTGAGGGGCCAGCACATCAATTGGAACTCACTATTGTGTTCCTTAAATCCCTCCATTACATTCCTGGCATTGTGGCATGCTGCATTATCTTGTTGAAAAACGCCAATGCAATCAGGAAACATTATGTCATGAAGGGATGTGTGTGCTCAGTAACCAGTGTACAATACTCTTTCACCCACATGGTGCCTTGCAGAAGCTCTAATGGACCCATGGATGCCCACTGGACCAATGTATGCCCATGCGAGCCACCGTCAGCTTGTCTCTGTCCTGCAGTACAGGTGTCAAGGAGCTGTTCCCCTAGAAGATGATGAATCCATTCCCTCCCATTAGCATGATGAAGAAGGTATTAGGATTCATCTGACCATGCAACAGTATTCCTCTGCTCCAATGTCCAGTGCTGATGGTCAAATGCTCATTTCTGTCATAGTTACTGATGCCATTTGTTAACATTGGCACATGAGTGGGTCATTGGCTAAAGAGGCTTATCCATAGGAGTGTTTGGTGCACTGTGTAACCAGATATACTTGTATTCTGCCCACCATTAAAGTCTGATGTTAATTCCACCACAGTTTGCTGCCTGTCCTGTTTTACCAATATTCCCGGCCTACAACATCTGACATCTGTTCTGAGGAGTGGCAGCCCAACCCCATGATGCCTGGGTGTGGTTTCCCCTTGATTTTGCCACATGTTGAAGGCATTCACCACAGCACTCCTAAATACCCAACAAGTTGTGCAGTTTCTGAGATGTGCATGCTGAGCCTCTGGGCCATCGCAATCTGCCCTCGGTCAAACCCAGATATATTGCATTCCTTTCCCATTCTACACATGGACAACACACTCACTGATATTACATTGCACAATGCATGTGTCTGATTAGCAGTCATTCTTCACCAGGTGATCATTACGTCACCTGCATGGGTTTATGCCAATAGTAGGTCAGTGGCTGTAATGTTTTTGCTTATCAGTGTAGATAGCTACAACCTCTAATTTTCATGAAGTTAGTTAACCATTTGACTGGTGCTGTTTGTCTTTTGCAGTGTTAAGACTGTTTCTCTGTTTGGATACTCTGGGAGACATGCAGTTTTGGTCCTGCAGAGTTGTGTCTTGAAAAGAAATCTTAGTGAAATTGAGAAACAGTCATAATAAACTCAGGGAAAAGTGACACACAGTAAACACAGTGAGATGGCAGCCAATGTATTCTGTCAAGTAGAGAGTGAGTTTGCAGTCTCCATTACCATATTTTTAATTATTTCAGGAACTCAGTAATTAACAGAAGAAAATAAAAACAGTCTCAGTGTTAAACTATTTTTTAATACTGTAAGTCATAAATATATTAAAACTACTATACATTGCATTTGTACATGAAATTTTAAAATTTAAATTGTAATGACATAAGTAACAACATTCACAACTTGTTAGAAATTCTGTATAAATCACTGTTGGAATCATGATGTATAAAATATAAATACAAAAGACAAACTCTTGATTCTCAGTCTTTTGTAATTGAACATTTTTTTGAGGAGTTATAGACAAAGCAAAAGAAGTAGGAAGATGACAGCAGTTACAAATGAGTAGCATGAAAACCATAATTCTGTCTCAGAGGACATACACTTGGAAACCACCTTTCCATTTCCCTCTGTACTATATGACTCGTCAACTTAATATTCTCAGGTAGTTACTCTTTCAGTCATTTGATTACACAAACATTCATTCAGTTTCTTTGTAACTGAAATGAAGGACCATATTTTACATCTGATAACATTTTCCCAAAAAGAATCATAATTCTAACATTTGTCTGTGCATGTATCTCTTACAGCAGTTTGTACAGATATGTTTCACATGACAGTGTGATCAGTATATGATATGTGACATGGCAGCCTTTGGTTAAATTATACATATTGTGAACTTTTAGTGCATCAACAACAGATATATGACACAATCTTATAGTCCTACAAGCTTTGTCCCAATTCCACTTAGTACAGTTGAAGCCTTTCTGGTGAATCCTTTCAACACATTCATTGGCACCTGTCAAAAAAGAAGTCTGTTAATTAAGTAAGTAACATAGATCCACAAAATAAATGTTTTATGTTACTGTTCCTCTATAAAAATTGTTTTTCTTAGCAAGGAAATATCCTTCTATAGTTTAGTGGAAATAGAACAATGAAAACTACTTACATCAACTACAGATGCAAAGAAATTAGTAAGTGTCTCTGCTCCTCCTACCAAAGTTCTCCCAACTCTTGCAAATTTTTCACCGTCATTCCCATACTTTTCTTCTTCTGTTATGGTATCAACTATGGGTTGAGGCTGTAAGAAAGTTCAGAGTACTGTAATATTATTTTATGCCTTGCAGATAAATCTGATATGATTAAAAATTGTTTACTTAGCAAATAGCTCAAATATTTTTCATAATAAATTGAAGTCTAAGGGTGGAACAGGAAAGGGAGGTAATGACAGTGGCACGTGAAGTGCCCTCCTCACACACCGTTGGGTGGCTTGCGGAGTAGAAATGTAGATGTAGACTATCATCTATGCTATGCGAACAACTGACAACAATTATGTCTCAGCACAACCTACCCTGCTACACCCTAACAAGCTTTCCAGACTGTTTCCAACCACCCTGTATACTTCAGCCAGGATGATAAAATTGGCATGAAAACATTAATGTTTAAAATTTCTGGTTAAAATAACAAAAACAAAGTAAAACTAAATGAATATGTTAGGTGTTATCTAAAGCCATAATAGTGAGAACTAAATGAAACTGTTTAAATATACTGGGTGGACACCAGTATTAAAAGTGCTGTTACAGATTTACACTACTTCTAAGACAAAGTAAAAAATTATGAATTTGAATACAAATGACTTTATGATTCTGCTAATATCATCTTGTGAATTCCTCCATGGTATCTTTTTGGTGTCGTTGTGTTGGTTGGATGATAACAGCAAGCAGCATATATAGTCCAGCAGCCTCAATCAGTACAGCTCAGTGTTTAGTAAATGTCTGGTTATTAGTCTCTTAGTTGAGGCTCACTTTCTGCTCGTGTTTGCTTCCAGATACAAAATTTTGGGATATAAAGTAAACATAATTGTTTTCTGCTGAAACTATGTGTTTACATTTCCCTACTACAATTGATAGATGATCATTTGGCATTGCATGCCTGTTTTTTTGTACCCACATCAATACTGAAAGCACTCTGGTTTTGTTTACTTTTATATTCCTTAAATTAAGCAGCAAATTTCCATTCAGTCTGATCAATGTAATGTATATGACAATGGTGACACTGTATCTTACACACTCTGGAACCCACATATTTCCTTCATTAAAAACAAATATCAGATCTAATTACAGTATAATATTTTCCATTTGTAATAACAATAACTCATTCTTTCACTACTTTGTAAATTGCGGACAAGTATCTTATAAAGGGGCATACAACATGTAAAATGTAGGTAATAAAATATGGAAACAATTTTTTGTATTTCTTATAAACAAAAACAGTGACACTTTGTCACACACACACACACACACACACACACGCACGCACACACACACACACACACACACACACACACACACACACACACACACACACTGACACCACTCTACTCATACAATGAAGCACCAAAGACACTGGTATAAGCAAGCATATTCAAGTAAAGAGATATGTAAATAGGTAGAATACAGTGCTGTGGTCAGCAATGCCTATATAAGACAACAAGTGTCTGGGACAGTTGTTAGATCAGTTACTGCTGCTACAATGGCAAGTTATCAAGATGTAAGTGAGTTAGAATGTGGTGTTGTAGTCAGCGCATGGGACAAAGCGTCTCTGAGGTAACGATGAAGTGTGGATTTTCCCATACGACCATTTCATGAGTGTACTGCGAATATCAGGAATCCATTAAAACATCAAACCTCTGACATCACTGTAGCCAGAAAAAAATCCTGCAAGAACAGGACCAATGATGACTGAAGAGAATTGTTCAGTGTGACAGAAGTGCAACTGTTCTGCATTTTGCTGCAGAGTTCAATGCTGGGCCATCAACAAGTGTCAACAAGTGAACCACTCAACGAAATATCGTTGATATGGGCTTAGGGAGCTGAAGGCTCACTCATGTACCCTTGATGGCTGCATGACACTAAGCTTTACGCCTCACCTGGACCCATCAATACTGACATTGGACTGTTGATGACAGGGAACATGTTGCCTGGTTGGACAAGTCTCATTTAAGGGTATTCAAATAACCTCATGAATCCATGGATGCAGCATGTCAGCAGGGGACTGTTCAGGCTGGTGGAGGCTCTGTAATGGTGCACAGTGTGTGTAATTGGAATGGTATGGGACCTCTGATATATCTTAATATGACTCTGACAGGTGACATGTACATAAGCATCCTATCTGATCACCTGAATCCATTCGTGTCCATTGTGCATTCGACCGACTTGGGCACTTCCAACAGGACAATGCGACTCCCGACACATGCAGAATTGCTACAGAGTGGCTCGAGGAACACTCTTCTGAGTTTAAACACTTCCACTGGCCACCCAACTACCCAGAGATGATCATTATTGAGCATATCTGGGATGCCTTGCAACGTGCTGTTCAGAAGAGATCTCCACCCCCTCATACTCTTAAGGATTTATGGACAGCCCTACAGGATTCATGATGTCAGTTCTCTCCAGCATTACTTCAGACATTAGTCAGGTCTATGCCACATCATGTTGTGGCACTTCTGCATTGTCCCAGTGGCCCCTAAATAATATTAGGTAAGAGTACTAGTTTCTTCGTCTCTTCCATGAACCATTTCACATATGTAGTTTTACTTATTGCTGTTCTTCATTAAGGTTGATTTGAAACCCAGTGTTTGCTTTTGTTCTTCTAAAACAATACATTATACATAAATGTGTGTCTCTGTGCATATAACTTGAGCACTTGTAAACCTACCTCCTCAATATACATGGTGTAACAGTGATGATATAAATGTGAATGTATACTTTCCCAGTGCATACAGCTGGTGAAGAGTTTTCAGGCATCCAGCCAGGTGGCGGTGTCTTCAAACTGTGATGTTTGAATGAGTGATATACTCATCAGTCGACCCAGAAGGTGACAAATAGCACCAGAACTATTGTAAATTTGACAGATATGGTGCTAGATGCAGCCACAACATCTGTCCTCACTAAAGGGTTGAACTTTGCAATTGTACCAAGGACCATACCGGAACAGGACATCATCAGCAGCATAAAGGCAGCAATTCAGGGCCCACCCAAAGATCAAGCAGAGTAGATCCAAAGGGAGACCTGCAGGATCATTGACAAGTCACAGCTCCTGAAAGCCAACAGTACTGCACGGGGATTATCCATGCACTGAGGGATGATGCTGACACCAGGGTGCTTCCAGCAGACAAGGGAAATGCGATGGTGCTGATGTGCATGGCCAACTACCAACAGAAAATCTGCTCTCTGCTGCAAGACCCAGCCTACAGGAAACTCAACAAGGACCCTACCTCAATGATGACCAGGAAAACTGTGGTGCTACTGAAGGACTCAGATCTACCAGAGGCAGTGAAGAAACAACTGTATCCCAGAGCACCAACGACACCGTGCCTGCATGGATTGCCCAAGATTCACAAGGAAGGGGTACCTCTATGGATGATTCTGGGCACTATCAACTCACACAGTTACGGACTGGCGACACTGTAAAACCACTGGAGGGACACTGCAGTCATCATGTGAAAAACTCCGTAGATTTCATGAGAATACTGAAGAACATCCGAATACAGAGAGATGACCTACTCGTGAGCTTCAACATCACATCCTTGTTCAGGAAAGTACCTATACAAGATGCCTTGGCACTCCTTAATCAGCACTTTGAGCCTGAAACAATGAAGCTCTTTGAATATGTGTTTATGGCCACTTACTTCAAGTGCAATGGAGAGAATTATGAACAAGTGGATAGAGTGGCCATGGGATCTCCCCTTGCTCCAGGGATGACAAATCTTTATACGGAACATTTTGAGGAGGTGACCCTACAAACTGTTCACCTAAACCAAGGAACTTCTTCTGCTATGTCAATGATACTTTCATGATTTGATGGCACAGAAGGCAGGTACTGGAGGAGTTTATGGACCACATAAACAGCATACATGAGAATTTCATCTTCACAATGGAAGTAAAGGAGAATAGCTGTATTCCATTCCTGGAGATACTGATTAGGAAGAAGGCGGATGGCACGCTGGGCCATTCAGTATATAGAAAGAAGATGCACACAGACCTGTACCTCCATGCAACCAGCTGCCACCATCTGGCGCAATGCCAGTCAGTACTGACAACTTTGGTACATAGGGCACGCGTCATTTGTGACAAAGAAAGCCTTTCAGATAAATTACACCACCTAAGAGAGGTATTTTTGAAAAATGGGTACAGTGAAACACAAATTGGTGGGGCCTTCAAGAAGAGACAGGCTGACAAATTTCAGGAACAGGAAGAAGAAGAAGAAGAGGAAGATAACAAAAAACTCGCCTTTCTGCCATATTTGGGGCCCCTGTCAGCCGAAATTGGGAGGCCACTGAGAAAATCAAACATAAATACTATCTTCCAACCACTGCCAAAGATGAAAGAGCTGCTGGGCTCAGCTAAAGACCCACTAAAACTCAACACACCTGGCAAATATTGCATTGCCTGTGAATACATTGGACAAACGCAGTGCTGCATCTCGAAAAGGGGTGAGGAACACATCAGACACATCCAACTTGGTCAGACAGAGAAATCTGCTACAGCTAAACATGGCATTAATGAAAATCACACCTTTGATTTCAAGAACACCAGGCTGCTGTGCTGAGCTGGGAGCTATTGGGACAGCATCATTAAAGAATTGATAGAAATACGGGTCCACAAGAATCTTGTGAACAAGGATGAAGGTTATCAACTTAGCATGACCTGGAATGCAGCATTAGCCACAATATGCTGTGAACACACCAAGAACTATCCAGCTTGCGAGACGCGATCGGAATGCTCTGACGGAGACACAAACGGCACACCCACTTCCCCCTCCACCCCACCCACCGGCTCCTCTGGATCCAGCCTCCCACAGCCAGGTGGTGGGGGGCACACCACAGGCATAAAGGGACCAGCATCGACAAAGTTTTGGCACTTCGCCAGAAGATGATGTGTATGTCACTTGTTGAAACGTCGCAGTTTGAAGACACTGCCACCTGGCTGGAAGCCCGAGAACTCTTCACCAGTGATGATATACGTTGTATCAGAAGATTTTTGCTGAGGGGTTATGATTCACTATTATTTTTCTATGTTTCCTTTACATTTCTTGAAAGATGGTAATTGTAAATTTTGTGTCATTCAAGACATCTGGTGATAGCTTAAGGCCAAAAACTGTCATTTTAGAAGCATAGAAAACAAATTATGATCTAGACTGGAAACTGTGATAGAGGTATGAGGAAATTATTTCTGCCTCTTACTCGACATTTGTCTCCTTTTGTTAGCATAGTATTCTTGAATGTGTGGACTCAGTTTTGACACTGCTGAGAATAAGGAATGTTTTTGAAGAAGGGTAATAAAAATAGATGAACCTAAATTTTTTAGAATATCTTCTCTGACTTTTCACCAATATGCGAACTCAAAACCTGAAACATTCTGTAAATTGAAAGTTGAGGGTAGAAAAGGAAAGGAACTAATTATATCAGCTGCATTGGGGCTTTATGTGGAATCAGCAGTTTTGAGCAAAAATGCATGCCTGACCGGGATAGGTGGTGCTAGATGGGATGGCCGGGGAAGATGTGAAGATAGTCCATGCATTATCTATAAATACTGTGATTGGGTGGCACATTGGTTAATGCAACTGTCTAGTAAGCAATAGATTGCAGGTTGAAGTCCCTGTCCAACACAAATTTTCACTCATTGCTGCTGATTCTCCATAAAGGTCCAATGCAACTGATACCATTTCCTTCTCTTTCCTTTCCTTTCTCTCTCCTCCACCTTCAGTTACAGCTGTAGGTTGTCTCTCTGTTTTTCAGACATGTTCAAATGAACAGAAACCATGCATTAATATAATTAAACCATTCTACTCTTATTATTGGTACACTACGTTAACTGAAAGCATTCTGTTTCTGACAACTGCTTTTTTCCAAATTTACGGTTAAACCCATTTATGGAAAATTGCTTAAAATTTCATAAAAAAATCTTCTATAATCTCTCAGGATTTATTGGCAAGATTGATTAATGGTATGCATTTAGGTGTTCAACTGACTTATTGATTTCCATTTATATGCACAATATTTTTACAACTGACCCAGTCTTATTCCTCTGGTGCTGCAAGCTGTGCTGTTTCATGTGTTTGTTGCCTGATCTCCAACCAGCCAGTGAATATGCAAACCAACACTGTTGCAGCACTTGATAACAAGACTCAGTTGATCTAAAAATATTGTGCATAAAAATGGAATCAACAACTCAGCTGAATACTCTTCTTTATAACTTTAACAATATACAGGCTTTCAGCCACGATGTATGATAGTGGTTTCAGTGTGAAGATTTGTACCTTTTTTTATATTATTATGAAGCACTTCTAAATGGTGCATGTTGACTGCACAAACACATCATAAATTGTGGAGCACAGATTTTGAACCTTCACTCTTGTCAATCAGCCTGATTCCTCACTGAAAGCCCTTTGCCACATTTTGTGTGTTTATAAGATTACCTAATAATTTCAAGACTTCCCAATAACTTCAATTTATTTGAACAAGAAAGGTATTTCATAAATTAGCTTTTCTGTAAAAGTTGTTGATGTATATTATATGTATGTATACCTTCAGTACATTTATAAGGAATGACTGAACTGCAGAAAACATTTTCTTGGACTGGCTGTCTGATTCAAACTTTGCCATCTCTGGATCTTGAGGTGCAAAATTCTTACCCAGAGATGTTAGTAGATCACCAACAATGCTCTGTAACATTAACATCCTCTTTATTAGGAAATCTGTTATACTTCTATAACTAATCAAAATCATATACTGTATCTTAATTATTTTAGGCAGATAAATTACTATGTATGGTGAAACAGCACACTGCCCTTTAAAAAGCATATGTATTAATTCAGTTTAAGATAGTATGATCATATTATTGCTATTGAAACTGTGCTACCACAAATTCAGCTGGACAAGAATAACTACCCTGTATACAAGCAGGTTCTTCTGCATTATGTAATTCAATGATAAATTGTGTGTGTAACCCTTAACTACTCTAGTGAAATGCTCATACACTAGTGGGGTCTCGGAGTACCCCAATAAGAAAAACGAAACTGTAATTTAAGAAAATTTTATTTTTAATTGAAATTTTATCGCTGAATATTATAAACCTTTTTACATATTTGAGATATGATTACAAACAATTTTGGCACACTGAAAATCTGTGGTTGGGGCAAACATGTTTTCAGCATTTTTCACACACTATTTGGTTTTCTTATCCACACTTCTTGCGCACATGTAGCATCTTGCTTTCCTCATGGGTTCTGTCTCTGAAGATGTTGAGGTAAGAGGAGTACCACCAAGTTTAACAACGTCTCTCAGTTCACAAGAAAGGGGTTGGACATCTCGACATTGTATATGGGGCTTTACTAAATCCATTCCAAGCTTTTGTAGCTATTCTCTTCTTTTTATATCATTTGTTTTATCAAGTTGTTTGGTGCACTGAAGCAAGACAGCAGCATTGACTCCTACTATGTTTAGAATGGCATAAAATACAGACATTGGCCATCTGCGTGTTCGCCGTGATAACAAATAGTTGGTGCACATTTGGTCCAGTGCATCCACTCCTCCTTTTGTGGCATTGTAATCAATGATCATTTCAGGTTTTTTCTGTTGAGTACTAATTTTCTGATTGTGATGGATAGATGAAAGCAACACAACAGCTCGACCTTTCCGAGGAACATAAGAACAAATTGTCTTTCCTTCGTTATGCCCAAATAATGGAGATTCTACTGGGCGCTTTCTGTTTGGTTTGAATTCTTCTGGGATCTGCGGTTTATTTTGCTTTAGAGTGCCTAAGACAGTCAACTTTTTGGCTTCTAGTTGATCACAGAGTTCAAGTGACATGGACCAATTGTCTACTGTCACATGTCTATTGCTTCCCTCAATTGGTGTTATTAATTTCAAAACATCCTGTGTTGGATTGATAATGTACTTTTATTTGTCCCTTTTCCTATGTAAACAAATGCACTGCATAAATAGAATGTTCGTGAGTCACAAAGGCACATAACTTTGAGGCTGTATTTGGCTGGCTTCTTGGGCATATACATGCAAAATTTGCACCTACCACGAAAGGGTACTAACATTTCATCGATTGTCACATACGCTCCTGGAGTATAATACTTTTGACATTTGTCTATAAAAAGTTCCCACACATCTCTAATATCTGCAAGTCTGTCATCACCCTTCCTATCATCTCTTGTAGCAGCACAATCAAATCGCAAACAAGACAAAATGAATAAAAATCTCTGAACACTCATAGTGGCTCGAAACACATCATGACCAGTTCTACCATTAGCAAAAAGTCCAACCACATTTTTGTGATTGGATTTCATTACTCCAGATAAATAAAGCAGACCCAGAAATGCTCTCAGTTCTATTATATCTAGCGTCTTTATGAATGCTGGCTTAGGAGCTCTGTATTTGTTTGACATGTCATGTGTCTTGACATTTGTATTGGTGAGTATTAGTTGCAATAAATCTTCACTAATGAACAGTTACCAAGCAGATAATATGTCAGTTGAATCAATCGTTTTTGCTTCATGTTTACCACCTGGAAGATGACTAACTATATTGTGAGCATGGATACGAGTCATAGGAGGAGCTTCTTTTGACCACTTGTAGCACTGCTTTTTTACAAAAAAATATTTGTCAGCGGAAGGTCTAATACATGCCTCTTCATCTGATTCTTCACAGCTACTTTCTGATGTAGCTTCAGAGGTGGAATCATCCTCATCCTCATCTGCTGTGGTTTCCTCACCAGATTGCAAAAATGCAGGATCATTCACTATTCTTTCCAACTCATCATCTGCTAATGACTTCAATGATGTCATTCTGGAAAATAATGCATTCATACTCACATAACCTTAACAATTAACGATATCACGGAAAGTGTGCTGTTTTCGAAGTACTCTAAGATTTCAGTCACGTAAAACACTAATTGAGATAGTCCAAAACAACTTACGTTAATACTCTGGTGGGGTATTCTGAGACCACTTTTTCTTTATCTCACACAATAATACTGGAAACACCACATTCAACACTTCACGTTAAAAGGAAGCACTTCACTGAGGATTACCAAGAACACAGGTGCCATCTGTTGTTCCATTCACGTACTATGTATTGTATTCTATCATCTGGGGTTCTCCGGGACCCCACTAGAGCAGTTAAGGGGTAATGTACATATTTACATATTGAATTTATTATATATAGCTTGTATTTCATTATCTTATGTGACAAAATAATGTACATATGCATGACATCCATACAAAGAAATTTGTTTATGGATGAATAAATAAATAAATAAGTAAATAAATAAACAATTGACAGTATTCCACTCTGGATGTGATCTAGATTGAAATGGAAACAAAAGCAAATTTCAGAATGCCATGATCACTTTAGCAGAGCATCCTTTGAAGTGTAGTGCATAAGATCCATAAACTGCAACATAGTTTGCCGAAACTTGTAATCTGAATTCTGAATACATGCTCTACTAAAGCAATCATGGCATTTTGAAATTAACTTATATTTTAATAATTACTCTGTTTCCATTTTCTGAGACCGTGACAAGGGAAACTAAAACATTTGGAGTTAAGTGTCAACAAATTAGGTTTATATATATATATATATATATATATATATATATATATATATATATATATATATATATATATATATATATATATATATATACACACACACATTAGAGGGAAACATTCCATATATGTCTGCTTGTGTCTGTATATGTGCGGATGGATGTGTGTGTGCATGCGAGTATATACCTGTCCTTTTTTCCCCCTAAGGTAAGTCTTTCCGCTCCCGGGATTGGAATGACTCCTTACCCTCTCTCTTAAAACCCACATCCTTTCGTCTTTCCCTCTCCTTCCCTCTTTCCTGATGAAGCAACCATGGGTTGCGAAAGCTTGAATTTTGTATGTGTGTTTGTGTTTGTTTGTGTGTCTATCAACATACCAACCCCTAATTTGTCCTGTCATATTCTTGAGACATATAGGCCTAAGTGATTTATGAAAGGTATTTGAGGATTAATTTCAAAAATTGAGATGTTTGTTGATAATATGCATGTATTTATACGGTAAGGAGAAGAGTGGAACTGGTTGCCATGTGGTTCACAGCAAACATCTTAATTCTGAAACTTTTTTCCCCCTAAGGTAAGTCTTTCTGCTCCCAGGATTGGAATGACTCCTTACCCTCTCGCTTAAAACCCACATCCTTTCATCTTTCCCTCTCCTTCCCTCTTTCCTGATGAAGCAACCATGGATTGCGAAAGCTTGAATTTTGTGTGTGTGTTTGTGTTTGTTTGTGTGTCTATCAACATACCAACCCCTAATTTGTTCTCTCATATTCTTGAGACACATAGGCCTAAGTGATTTATGAAAGGTATTTGAGGATTAATTTCAAAAATTGAGGTGTTTGTTGATAATATGCATGTATTGATACGGTAAGGAGAAGAGTGGAACTGGTTGCCATGTGGTTCACAGCAAACATCTTAATTCTGAATCTTATAAGAGCTTATCTAATGCAATTGCAGACAAATAAAATTGACTTACAGATATCAGAAATAGAGAGTAATAGGCATACTCTCAACGAAATTCTGTATGTAGAATTCCCGCACATTCAGGTGTATAACAAACTGAGGTGACACCTGCGCTAGTGTAAATTTAATGAGAAGCTCAGTTCTTTTTTATTTACACTTAAATGTTCTGTCTGTTAACCTGAAAATAGAATTGCTAGCGTATTTAGTGTACTTTCAGCTGATACTGTCCTTTAGAATAACTCTTTAGAGCAATTCAACAAGGGGAAATACTATTTATTCTACAGAAATGCAGTAGTGACCAAGCCTCCTGCTGAAGTCTCTTCAGGAACTTGGGATTTGTACATTTGTATGTCAATATGTTTTACACCTTAATGGTATTACGGGCAAATAATAAGAGTAAATTTAGAATGCATAATGATATTCACATTTAAAAATAATTTGGGTGTAGGCTTCTGTACCTTGCTAGGTGTAAGAACGGAATCTTATATTCTAGTGCAAAATTCCTTAACAGGGTCCAATAAACAAACGGTAGCAAATTGGAGCTCCTCAGACATAAAAAAATAAATTAAAAGAATATATTTTTAGGGACTTCTATAAGTTACCACAATTTTGGACTTGGGGATGTAAATCCTGATTAACGGTAAAGTTCATGTCAAATGCAGTTCTTCCTTCTCCATGGCGTATTTGGTACAGCAACCATGGGTAATATTTTGAAAGGAAAACAGTCTTCATTGCAGTGGAGACAATATTTCTATTGACATGTTTTGCCCTTATAGTGCATCATCAGAATATCTATAACAAAAATAAAATAGTGTTTATCAAGGTATGGTCCTGTCCTACAGAGCTATATTGGAAGTTAAAAGATTTCCTAGAGGGCTTACTGTAATATACCGCAAAATTTGCATTCACCACAACTGTAGGGACCTCCATATGTACCTACGATCCAGCTATTGAGAGCTATGGTGCAGGGATGCTCACAAGAAAATTGTTGCTCTCACTGCAGTCCTTTCTTTAAATACACTGGAGTCAGTTGAAAAAGCAGATCTGACTTAAGGTCACACTCACAGGTCTTGAAACCATATAGCATAATCTGTACAGCAAGCAATAACTCATTCCAGTCAGAATTACAAGTTCACCTGCAAAGCATACTGTTCCTCTGTCAGTTGACAGCACATTGCATGGCTTCTTAACATTACTTCAGACCTACTGTCAGAAATTGATAAAATTTCCTATACTTACAGCAAATCTTTACTTTTAAAAAAGGAAGCATAAATCTGAATTCAAGTAATGGGGTTAATGTATGATGGCACTTTATGTCAGTATCTGTTATTTAGGGCAGGCAGTGCTGCCCTTCTTTGATGGTCAAGTAGCTGCCACATATGCTAACTTGGATTACACACTAAGCTGCTATGATGAAGTAAGTAACACATTATGTTTGGTGTTACTATTGTTATTATAACCATTTTACTGGTAACACTATTGTAGGTAAACACTCTTTATTTGCTTGTACAGCAGTATACTTTAGCATGTCCACACAACTGTGACAAATACAAAATTTCCAGTATATTACAGTAAGTTCTCTAGTAAATCTTTTAACTTCCAGTCGTGCTGTGCAGGATAGGATCATATCCTGATGAGTATTTTCTTTCATTTTTCTGTATGATGCTCAAGAAGGATGAAATGTGTCAATAAAGGTGTTGTGCCAATGCAACCAAGACTGTTTTTTCTTTCATCATATCAAAAAGCAACTTTTCTAGTACATAAACCACTGATACCACATCCTGAAATTTGTGAAGTTAGAAAAATGCTTAACAGAAGTACTAGACAAAAACACTAGATGAGTAATATAAAAAAAAGAGCAATAGCTGATTCAAAAGAAACTTCTTTTCTACACACACAGACAGACACACACACACACACACACACACACACACACACACACACACACACACACACACACACACACACACACACATGGACCAAGGACTGAATCCCACACCTTTGATTCTGAAGTCTGGCCCCCAGTTACACATTTAATCACACTACAGAAAAATAAAAAGTATAATTAATTCACAAAAGTCACTTGTTCTTTATAGAAGTAGGCTGAAATTTTTGCTTCAGCCTGTTTATGTATAACTTGACATATCACATTCCAAGAGCTGTCCTTCATGATAGGATTTATGGAATACCAACATTTTAATAAATCTGAAAAATTAAATAATGAAACAGAATGTCTGTCAGTACTTACCTACAGGATGTAAGATTTTATGCTGTGAATATATACACTAATTGACACATAAAAAGGATCAGTCTTTCCTTCTCATCCATCAGGTAAGTCTCCCATGACCTGGGGTTCTGGGTGACTTTTCCAAACTCTACCCTGTTTCCCAAACCTCACCAATCCTTTTCCTTCACCCTTCTTCTTTCTCCTTCAACCCTTCTGCCAGAAGAAGGAGCCACTGGCTCTGAAAGCTCACATATGTAGTACCTTTTATATGTGTGTTCTCTTGCTGCTGCTTGGAGATTAGATTTTTTATCTGTCCTGTTACACAATATTTTAAAAAATTCGTTATTTTTGTTGATATATTTCTATATTTTGGAATAGGTTCTTTCTCCCTCAGGGAGAGAAGATTGATTGTTTGGGAAGTTTGGGAAAGACAGTTCATGTCACTCAGACCCAATTATCAGAATTACTATGCTGTTGTGAGTTCAAGGGAGACCATAAAGAGAAGGAGGTTAAAGATTATACTATGATAAGCCCTATGCCAACTTCAGACAAAAGATAATATAAGGACAGATTGAGAAGTAAGGATGGGGAGTTTGTTAATGAGGGTTAAGTCCAAGAATCAGCAAGATGTGAGAATATACCACCAACTGCCATCTTCCATCTTGCTCCAAACTTTTGTAAAAACCTTGTCCAACCATATATTATTCTTCCTAGTCTATCATCCCTACCTGAGGTCCCTATTTTGAAGTAATTCTAGTTGTTAAATCTGCCAAATGAACTGAACCACCAAAAACTCACTACAGCCTCCCTAGTGGTAAATACAACAACGTAAAAGGAAGAACAACGTGCGAAAATAAACATGTTATTTGCCAACTAATGTGTATTCATTTCAGAGCTTTTCATATAGGAGTACTGACCACTGAACTGTTTGAGTGCCTGATGCAACACAGCAGATTTGTTTACCTTGAGGGCATCCGGCACTCAGATGCTGAGGATGTTCCACAGTATGATGCAAGAGACATTAGTGTCTGCTATATGGCATGAGTCATTCATATCCTCCTGAGCTCTGGAGATAGGAACTTGCACTCCAAAGTATCCTTGTATCTTGCAAGCCACCCACCCTCCAAAAATCCAACCGTAACCCACTCATTTATTTGTTTATATTTTTTCATTAAATGCATTTCCTTATTTATTTTTTCCTATATTTATCTTCCCTTTCTCTTTCTTCTTCTTTGTATTTTGTTTTCATTTTTCCCTCTGTCTTCCTGGTTTTTCTCCATTTCCTTTTCTGCTTTTTTTTGGTTCTAAATGGCACTAAGTATTCCACTTCTCATTTATCTTTCCCTCAGTACATCTTTACTTCTCAAACTGTCCTATTATCTGATCACTAAAGTTGGCACATTGCTTACCAGTGTACTGCCTTCTACTTCCAGCCACACTGACTTCTCCCATTTCATAATTGTCTCCCCTTATCCTCATAACAGGTGTGCATCTCTCATCCTAGGTTCTTAGTAGTTGGTGCCTATTTCAAAAAAATTCCATCTCATTCCTATTTCTTTCATGATGACACAGGAAACTGTTCCAAAAACTGGGAATAATTCTTTTATTTTCTTTTAAGCAGTACTGGAATTTTTACTCCTGAAGATAAATAATGGTATTATCTGTTTTGTCAGAGTTTTACACTTTCTTACAGTGAATTCTCAGTCAAATAAGGTAAACAACAAAGTAAGTGTTGTGTAGCATTGAAGATTCTATTAAGAAATAAGTTTTCATTCATGATATATTTTTTTGAAAACTGGTTTGTCAATATAAGAGTATGCAAGTCAAGAGATAATATAATGAACATTTGAGTAATAATCTATTATATGCATCAACTTAGCACAGTTAGTTCTTACCTGGCTTCTTTTTATTTTATTTTGTATCA
This sequence comes from Schistocerca americana, assembly GCF_021461395.2. Lineage (NCBI taxonomy): Eukaryota > Metazoa > Arthropoda > Insecta > Orthoptera > Acrididae > Schistocerca > Schistocerca americana. Next base: position 608,072,433 of record NC_060121.1, read on the forward strand.
GCTGTTGTTTTTGTTCATCAATTCTAGGTTCCAATGTGAGATCATTGTTTTGTATTGGAACTGATGACACAAAACAGAAGTAAATGCTCAGGCACAACACACAGACATGCATGTTATCCATCATCTGTAATAAAATGGAAATATGTCTTATAAATGATTTAATGAGTTAATATAGTTACATGTTCGAAATAAATACATGGAATGTTTGGTAATTTTTTAGTTTTATTGGCTCCTGAGAAAATTAACTGGAGTTGGTCATGCCATACAAATACCTGAGGTCAACACTGTAGTGGAATGTGAAATCAAATGAACACATTAGGGGTTTACACTGTTTGAACTTAAATAACTGAGGGACTGAGGGGGTATTAAAGATAATGTGATCCACTTGTGTTTATTTGGTGCTCTCATGACTAGTGTGTGTAGCCATTCATTTATTTTTATTTTGTATATTTTCTGTTGCCAGTAATGGAATGTAGATAACAAGATGGCTGGAAACTTGTCCTTGGAGCAAAGAAATTGGATTTTAAAGTGTTACTAGAAATATGAAAACATGAAACTTGTGCAGTATTCTAGGCTGAGTCAAGCAAATGTTTTGTGCACAGTCTGCTTTGTAGACAAACTGCATCTCACTAACATTCTACCAATGAACCACAGTCTGCTATTTGCTTTATTTTCAACTGAGCTTATGTGATCATTCCTTTTTATATCCCTCCAATTTCACCCAGGCATATCTATGAATTAATTGATTCTAATTGGAAACCATTGATACTGTAATCATAACATAAATTTTTTGTTTTTTGAACTGCACAGTTTTATGTTTCTGAGCATTTACAGTGAGTTGCCTATCCTTGCACCACCTCAAAATCTCATCAAGATGTGACTGAATATTTGTGCAATACTTTTCAGATAGCAGGTACCATTTCATTACAGGAAACTACATCATGTAGAGAAGTTTGATGTTACTATTAATGTTGGCTGCAAAGCCATTAATACCGAGCAAGATGGCACAGTGGTTAGCACACTGGACTCGCATTCGGGAGGACGATGGTTCAATCCCTCGTCCGGCCGTCCTAATTTAGGATTTCCGTGATTTCCCTAAATCGCTCCAGGCAAATGCCGGGATGGTTCCTTTGAAAGGTCACGGCTGACTTCCTTCCCCGTGCCTCCCTAATCCTATGAGACTGATGACCCCGCTGTTTGGTCTCTTCCCCCAAACAATCCAATCCAAAAGCCATTAATATACAACATGAACAGCAGTGGGTTTCCTCAGAGTCTTACCCAATTTTAAATTACTGTTATTGATGTACTGGTAGCTAATTTGGTGTGTTTAAAGACATCATGCTCCAAGAATGAAATATCCAGGAAATAAAGTAGTTATAGTGGTTCACCAATTATTTTTTGAAGGTAAATTACTTTGATTCCTAATAGGTAAGCATATTCTATCGGGGTATGCAAAGTCTATTTTAATTATTTCCTATATCATGTAAATGATGAAAAGGATGATAATAAATGAAATGAAATTTAAAAACAGTTGTAGATTGCAGAATGTTCTTTATTAACTTAAGAACAATGTGTTTCACCTGGATAGGGCATCATCAGGCTATGTTAAAAGTCAGAAATTTTCTACCAAAAATCATGCATCAAGAAGGCATGATACTGCATAAAATGTACTAAAAAGCAACCACATGGAAGTGAATACAAGTATAGCGACACAGAATACTATGTGAATAAGGACAGGCCTCTGGGACCATTGTAGTATACAGTTTTGTTTGCAGTTTGCATGCAAGGTCCTGTTCCTTGCTGCTATGCCTGTCGTTGCCTACATGAGGTTGCCATTTAGCATCTTTTATGTAGTATCATGCCTTCTTGATGGATGATTTTTGGCAGAAAATTGCTGATTTTTAAACATAATCTGATGATGTCCTATCTGAGAGAAATGTGTCATTCTTAAGTTAATAAAGAACATTCTGCAACCTATGACGGTTTCTTAAATATTGACAATGGAATGTTGCTGTACCACACACTAATTTGGAATGGAATAATTTTTGAGTATAACTTGGTATATCATCTATTTAAGATTAAACCCATTGTATCCAATGAGTTAAAATTAAAGCAAGAAAAAATTCTTACAAAGATTTTATTCCTATATGAATAATACTGAAAATTAAAAAGCTGAAATTGGGAGAGAAACAGAACTTACAATTTCAACAAATACAACTAATAAAGAATAGCACTGAGGCATACTTCTCAAAATTGACCAGGAAATGAATGTAAAGAAAAACTTTTTTAATTTTGATGCCGTCTGTAACACTGTTTCCTTATGAAGCTTCACATCTAATCATTTTAATGGATTTCTTGGATTATCTATGAGTCTTCTATATTTATTTTGTTTTTTGTTTATTTGACTGAGACAATAAAAGCTTAATGAAGTGTTTGGAATTTGGGCTGGCTGAGGAGGATGTCCGGATGGCCGAGGTGGTTAAGGCAACCGTTCTAGAGAAGTGGAGCACCTGGGTTCAATTCCTGGTCCAGCAAAAATTTTCAAATTGAATCAATGATTAATCTGAATGTCCTAATGTGGCCACCATCGGAAAAATTTCCCTGAAAATTGCCAAGCAATTTTGTGATTGCTAAACCCACAATATTCCATTGGCACTCAGCACTGCAAAATCTATTGTGCCACAGTCATTTCTAGAAATGCGTCAGAATTATTAAACAAATGAATAGTAAGTACACCAGATTCCAGGAGGAGGGAACTACCCCACTCCCTGCCCCATAGCAGACACCGGTGCAAACAACAAGGGTCTCACCACACTTTCTGGGGGTACACCTGGAACTCCTTTTAAGTCTGTTGACGATTCTCCACTCAAAATAAAATGCTGCATTCTCTCCAACAAGATATCCTCAGTTGAGTTACATATTTCGCTACGTACTGCCTGTGATTGTACTTTCAATGTACAGCCCCTTATTTTGGTGGGAAGCATGCCTGACTGCCATGCAGCAGGCCAGGATTCGATTCTCCGTTGGGTCAGAGATTTTCTCTGCTTGGGGACTGGGTGTTGTGTTGTCCTCATCATCATTTCTTCATCATCAACATGCAGGTTGCCCAATGTGGCATCAACTGAAAAGATGCAACTTGATGGCCAAACTTTCCCAGGTGGGGTGGGGACTCCTGGCCGTCAATGCCATATGATCATTTCATGTTCCAACATATTTTTGATAATAGGCACATATGTGGTTCTAATACCTCTAAGAGAAGTGGACAAATACTGCTTCTATATGATTGCCTTGATCCATGGTTCTCAGGATGTCATGTGAGCATGTGTGAGTTGGGTTTCACGTGATCAGTGTTTTTGGAATCCTTGCTGGGTGGCGTGAAGGAGATCATTTTGTTCGAAACACCTTGTTACGTATGAGCTCAGAATATGTTCTACAATTCGACAGAAAATGGATCAAGGATACTGGATGGCAATTTGATGGATCACTTCTGCTGCCCTTCTTGTAGGTGAATGGGAACTGTGCTTTGTTCCAATTACTGCGTATGGTTTCTCTTTTTGAGAGATCCACAATAAATTATGGTTTTGAGGGGTAACTCAGTCGCCATTTCGATATAGAACCTGACAACACAGATTCCATCAGGTCTTGGAGCCTTGTTCAGTTTTAACGAGTTCAGCTGTTTCTCAACACTAATACGTAGCCAGAACTAAACTATCACTCCTCAGTCTTCTCTTGTAAAGGAACATTTGATAACGGGATTCAACATTTCTGCCTTTGCTTTTCTATCCCTGATTTCCTTTCCTGTCTCGGTCATGAGTGTCCGGAGGCTAATTTTAGTGCCACTAATAGCGTTTACATCTAACAGAAGTTATTGGGGTTTGTAAAAGTTCTTTCGATAATATACTACTGTTATAGTCATAGAAGGTTCCACGTGTTGTCCTCTTGACAGCCAAATAGAGGACGTTCCCAAGAAAAACGTTACCTAGTCTAGCAAGTTAAATAGATGATAAAGGTTTTCCATGGTACACAAATAATATCAAGTACCATTGTAAGAAACAGCTCCTTCTACACAAAATGAACAAAGGAAACCAGAAAACCTCAGTTAGACGGATGTTATCGGAACATATTGGGTTTTTAGTTGCTCCAAGCGGAAGATGTGCTTTGTTCTGTTCCATATTTTACAGGGCTATTACAAATGATTGAAGCGATTTCATAAGTTCACTGTAGCTCCATTCATTGGCATATGGTCACGACACACTACAGATACGTAGAAAAACTCATAAAGTTTTGTTCGGCTGAAGCCGCACTTCAAGTTTCTGCCGCCAGAGCGCTCGAGAGCGCAGTGAGACAAAATGGCGACAGGAGCCGAGAAAGCATATGTCATGCTTGAAATGCACTCACATCAGTCAGTCATAACAGTGCAACGACACTTCAGGACGAAGTTCAACAAAGATCCACCAACTGCTAACTCCATTCGGCGATGGTATGTGCAGTTTAAAGCTTCTGGATGCCTCTGTAAGGGGAAATCAACGGGTCGGCCTGCAGTGAGTGAAGAAATGGTTGAACGCGTGCGGGCAAGTTTCACGCGTAGCCCGCGGAAGTCGACGAATAAAGCAAGCAGGGAGCTATTTTCATCTTTCAACAGGATGATGCTCCGCCGCACTTCCATCATGATGGTCGGCATTTCTGAAACAGGAGATTGGAAAACCGATGGATCGGTCGTGGTGGAGATCATGATCAGCAATTGATGTCATGGCCTCCACGCTCTTCCAACTTAACCCCATGCGATTTCTTTCTGTGGGGTTATGTGAAAGATTCAGTGTTTAAACCTCCTCTACCAAGAAACGTGCCAGAACTGCGAGCTCGCATCAACGATGCTTTCAAACTCATGGCAACAGGAGCCGAGAAAGCATATGTCTTGCTTGAAATGCACTCACATCAGTCAGTCATAACAGTGCTCCTCTGAGTGTGGGAGGAACTTGATTTTCGGCTTGATGTCTGCCGAATCACTAAAGCGGCACATATCGAACATTTGTGAATGCCTAAAAAAACTTTTTGAGTATTTGTATGTGTGTGTAAAGCATTGTGAAAATATCTCAAATAATAAAGTTATTGTAGAGCTGTGAAATCGCTTCAATCATTTGTAATAACCCTGTATATCGTTTTTGTTAGGTACACGGTATTGACGCTGCAGTGTCCAACTTCGTCATGCTAATGTAAAAGCTGTCATAAAGCCAGCTAAGGACAAAATCCGTCGAACTTGCATGTTATTTACTTAATGCTCGCTTATAAGCCGACTTTCAGTATTTTTAGTGTCTAAATAATGTCACGTGTTTCAGATAAATTCACCTTGAAAACGTAAATTCAAAAACTTCACGTAAAATTTAAGAATGTGCTTCTCCAGTTGATTTTATCTAAATTCCTGCGAATGTCGCAGCATATTGTGTATTTTCGTCCACTGAGAGCCGTGAAAAATGTATTTTGTGCTATAGCATCAGCTGTAATCAACATTTATGCTTTATTCAGTTTTAGCGGTAGTAGGTTATGCCTTTTCAAAGTAATGTTCATCCCGAATTGCACTCACATCAACGTGAATAAAAGTATTATATGCGCAATCAAAGTTGAAGCTCAGCGCGGTGGCTAATGGGAGATACCATCATAAATGCATTTCCCATTACAGTCGCTCATACCAGCCACCGCACCGGGTGTCAACTCTGTTTGAGCGAATATGTATTACGTTTTTGAGAATTTTCGGAAGGTACAGACTAGAGCGTTGTGCATAACATATTTCTTATTAAATCGGCGTTTCTGATTAGTTACCGTAGCATGTATTATAACTAACATATCGTATTACATATAGCTTTTCCTTTCAACAGAAACGTGTACTGTCAGCATTTATTCCAAATAAAGGCTATTTTAAAGATTGTTAGCGACTATTACCTCAAAAAAGTTTCAGGAAATTAGAAAAATTTTATTCAGGTTTTTCTGTAGAAATCTCGTCTTGTGTACTAATTGCTTCAATTCCTACAGAGAATTAGCAGTACTTTTGGCATATAAGATCCAGGGATTAAAAGAAAATCAGCAGAGTTATTTCTAAAGTTATTTGTTCACTGTTCTGTAAAAAACTGCGTTGGCCACAATGCTATCCCACTATGAATGCTGTTCTCGAACATGGGATGAGTTAGTTCATGTTAGTAATGAGATGGAAATAGTCCTTACTTCTGCCAAACGATTGGAAGTGCTGGAAATGGAGCTTTTGGGGGGACTGCCAAGAGTTGTGTGCCAGAGATATCAAATGTATCTCCTGTGGGTCCTGTCTTCTCTATACGAAGCCCTCTACTCGTCCACTTACCTGGAGTGGCGTGTTAGTGGTGGGGCTAGGCGCCCTGCAGAAGGGAGACAAGGTTCAAAAATGGTTCAAATGGCTCTGAGCACTATGGAACTTAACATCTGAGGTCATCAGCCCCCTAAAACTTAGAACTACTTGAACCTAACTAACCTAAGGACATCAAACACACCCATGCCCGAGGCAGTATTCGAACTTGCGACCGTAGCGGTCGCGTGGTTCCAGGCTAGCTGGGAGACAAGGCCCAGGGAGAATTGAGGATGTTAAAGCTCCCACTCATTTCCCTCATCAACATGTTCGAGGTACTGTCTTACTGTAACTGAGCCAGTGAGCCAGGGGAGGCAGACACAAAAGGGTAGGGGTCCATTAATAGTCGGCAGTACAAACATATGACGAGTAATGGCAGGCCTTAGGAAAACGGCACCAAGGGCTGGAAATTAACACTGGGCGAAGAGTGTTTGTCTGTGGGACTCATCAACATATTGAAGAGGCTATTCCAGCAGCCACTGAGGGGAACAGCGTATAGTCATCTGCAGATTATGGCACACGTTGGAATAAACGGTGTTGGATGATCCCAGTGATTGGCAGAGAAGCCTGAAAACCCCAGCCTTGCTTACAGAGTTTCAACGAAACTCACAATACGCAGAATTGTCCCCAAAATTGACCCCCTACCCCCGTTGCTTTTCAGTACTGTGCAAGGATTCGACCATAGACTTCGAAGGTTCTGTGAGAAACTAGGCTGCTACTTTCTGGACTTGTACCATAGGATTGAGAACTGTGAGGTCCCCCTAAATGTGGAAAATGCTCACTACGCACCTCAGGCTGCTACGAGTTGACTGTTTATGGGATGCTCTCAAGGCGTTTTTTTTTTTTTTTTTTTAAAAAAAAAAAATTAGGTGACTCGCCATCCAGTTCAGATAACCACAGTTCTAGGGGACCTGGAAGTGCCAGTATAAGATAGAAATAAATGCTTCCTCCACACGATAATATTAAAGTCCTGGTGATCAACTGTCGAAACATTCGCAATAATGAGCCTAAGTACGAACCATCCCTAAAAAGCAGTACAGATCACATAATACTAGGTACAGAAGGCTGCTTAAAACATAACATTAATAGGGAAAAGTTTGGGGGAAAATTTAAACCTACATCGAAAGGGTAGGTTAATGGTAAACAGGGGCAGTGTATTAGGCCAAGAAACTGAAATCCATCTAGAAAGAAGCTGGGACAACATGTGAGATTGTCTGGGAAAGACTCAGAATCAGTGATGGGCATAAACTTATAATCGGATACTTCTATCGACCACCAGACTCGTCTCCAGATGTAACACGTAAACATAAGAGAAAAATTAATCTCATTAACAAGCAAGTTCTCCACTCACACTGTAGTCTTCAGGGGACACATTAATAAGCCAATAATCAACTGAGAAATTTAATTTTGTAAGTGGTGGGTGCTGCAAAACATCCTGCGAAGTATTGCTAAATATTTTTTAATAGATCTTCTTAGAACAAACTGTTCGGAAGCTACGAATAAAAGCTATGTAGTGTGCTCAATCCTTTCAAAGTACAGGGATGTTTCCTAATTTGTATTTCAGCCTTTACAGCGCCTTTGAGTCCTAAATTTAAATGTAGACTGGATTCCTTTTTTTACATCATTGTATAAGCCATTCATGCCAGATGCTCTGTCATAGATTTGGTCAAAACATCTGTTCACATCTCGTCTGTGTGGTTATATTAACAGATGTTCATATCTTAGTGTAAATTGACCGTTTGGCCTGGGTAAAGCACGTAAATGATTCGCAGTTCTTTTTGATAGACTGATTTCCAAAAGGATCTTTTGTAATTTTAACACAGGCAAAGAATTCCCTTGACTGATCGATTTTAATAAATTTTCCACTTTTCCTTCCTATTTTATTTTTGGACTAATTTTTCCATATTTTTTTCTTTTCAGAGACACCTCATCTTTGGGGCGTTGTCCGGTCGTCCCAGCCTAGTTATGGCCCTTTTGTTTTCGCTGAAGAGTTTCCTTAAATGTGCGGTGATTATTTTACGCATGTCCTCTTACAGCAAACAACATACAGGAATCAAAATAAATGTTTTATATCGCTTTAATGTCAATACTGGACATAACAGGAAACAAAACTGATTTTACATGAACTGGACAATCGTCGGCTGTATAATGAAATGAGCACAATGAAAATTAGTGCCGGACGAGACCCGAACCCTGATTTCTCGCTTATGACTAGCGGTCGCCTTACCATCTGGCTATCCGAGCATGACTCGCGGCCAGAGTCAAACCTCCATATGTCGTCAGCCATGTGTCTACAACCTGCACGCGTACATCCATTATGTATATTCTCGCACAGGGGAGATATTTTACTTGAAAGTCGCTTGCCCGGTGTCGACGGTTAAATATGATGTTGCAGTGCCTGTGTTATTCCGAATTACGAGCAAAGCTCTTTCGCACAAGCACGTATGCAAATTGATACAGAAACTGGCGATTTGCTAGTTGTGTAGAAAGATGTGAAGTGGTGCATTTGACGAAACGTAAAAAAATGTTGCATCATTTGTCAACAGGCGAGTCGCGAATAGAATCTGTCACATAATACATTATTGACGATTACAGTGTACTGTGTGTGTATATAAAAACAGCCATTGTAGTCATCATCAGCAATGTATCCATGCCTGGACGGGCTTCATGATAAAATATTTTTTTCTCCCTGCCCGGGAATAACGAAATGTGTGAGCGTAATTGTGGACTCCGCGACGGATGGAAATTTAGATCGGTCCTGGAGGCGTGCGTGGACAGCCTAAGTGGTTCAGGCGACCGCTCGCAGTGAGTGGGAAATTCGGATTCGAGTCCCGGTCTGGCGCAAATTTTCATGTGTCGAAAACAGCTGATGTCAGTCTGGATTCGGAAAATGCGAATCCATTTCTTAACATTCGTCACATAATACAAATGTTTGAGGAAACGAAGTGGAACGTTCAGACTGACTCATTTGTAGCTAAAGCATACGATAGAACTTGCTCTGGAAAGTAACACACACACACACACACACACACACACTACCACCACCACTAACAAGAATGGTGGTGCGAGGAGGGGTGGGGGATGGGGGAGAGACGCTTACATTCCTCCTGGAATCTTGGTTACAGGCATTTTATCTAGTACAGAATTTCCTGCGATTCTGCCAAACCACAGATTAAGTATTAAAGAGCGTGACGTGAAATACTTTGGCTTTAGTAATCAAGATGTTACTTGGGTTTGCTAGTTCGTTCGGCTGCTAGGGAGGAATTACGTCTTTTTCTCGGCGTGGCGGCAGCTTTGTTTCTGTCTTGCAGTTCAAAGCTGACGCGAACGTTCGTAGAACTGAGCCGAAATAGTTTCCAATCTTTCCTCTATGACGGACTGTAATGTTTCCAGTGATACGAAGGTTCATTCTGTCTCTTCGTTAGTTACAATGATGTGGTGTCGATCTATTCATCACTTCTTTTTATTTTCTTTATTTATTTTTGAGACATGTGATTCAATCTCATTATCGTTAATTCCCACCGAGCGAGGTGGCGCAGTGGTTAGCACACTGGACTCGCATTCGGGAGGACGACGGTTCAATCCCGTCTCCGGCCATCCTGATTTAGGTTTTCCGTGATTTCCCTAAATCGTTTCAGGCGAATGCCGAGAGTGTTCCTTTGAAAGGGCACTGCCGATTTCCTTCCCAATCCTTCCCTAGCCCGAGCTTGCGCTCCGTCTCTAATGACCTCGTTGTCGACGGGACGTTAAACACTAACCACCACCACCACCACCGTTAATTCCTTTTTGGAGTAATTTTTATATAAATAAGACTTGTACGTGTGTTTTGTCAATCCAAACAAAAGAGCTAACGACATTTTTTCCATTTACCTCACTGTGGAATGGTAATATTGTGAAGATTTATTTCACTTCATTAACTTACTAGCTTTGGCTGTTAGCTATGTCTTCAAAGTGCCTTGTGTTGAATTGTTGCAGTTTTATAAGTGTGGAGTTGTATCAGTACAAACAAAGAAGTTACCTGCTAGCGCTTATCTGAGGCAGACATTATGTAATGACGTTGTACCTAAGTGAATAAATTGGTGTGTTTAAAGAAAAAGAAAGAATAACTAAGTTACCAGAATCACCGGTTTTCCACGTATAGTTTTAGGTTGGTGCGTAAGTTCGTAGCGTTATCGTTTTGCGTGTTCGGATTCCAGCTGCTATGGGTTTATTTATCGATTGTATTTTTTTATTTGTAGTTTACTGTTGCTATCTGAGTTTTCGCAGTGTCATTTTTCATGTGGAGATAGTGAGTGGAGGTGTGGACGCTATAAACTGGAGTGCAAAATGGGAAATCGGAATATTTCCGACATATTCTTCTGTTTAAGTTAAATATGGGGGTCATAGCAGCGTAGGGAACCAGAAACATTTGCGCCGTGTATGAGGATAATGATGTTGAACATTCATTGATTAAAATTTCCAGGCTGAGAGGCCGTGGTGTATCTATAAAACTTCTTCTTCCTGACGTTCTGTTGCCAACTATGGTCAGCATCGTCCGAGGTGAGTCAACAACTAGGTGCTGGGTCACGTTTATATAGAGCGCATAGAGGGCACCACCATACGTCATGGGAGACGACTGTAAGTCTTTCACTGACTAACGTCATTGTTCTTGATTGAATGCATTCGATTGTCTCATCGTTGGTGCAAAGTCGACCGCCATATCTTGTCTAACTTCAAGCCTTCCTCTTTTCTATTAAAATTATTGTGGTGTTCCTGAACCTCTGTAGCTCCCCTATACTCATGTGCATAATGAGACGTCCTGGCTAGCACGCTCATCTCATTAAATTTTATTTCATGATCACCGTCTTTAAAAACATGTTCCGCTACAGCTGATTTGTCGGCATGTCCTAGTCGACAGTTCCTTCCGTGTCCGGTTAAGCGGGTATTAACACTTCTTTTCGTTGTTCCAATATAAACCTTCCCACAACTACAAGGAAAGTTATACACCCCAGGAGTTGCTAAGGGGAGTCGTACGTCTGTCGCCGATCTTAAACACTCATTAACCTTCTTGGTGGGTCTAAAGATTGTTTCAACTTGAAACTTGGCCAGAACTCCCCCAATATGGTCCGTAATATTGCGAATAAATTGAAGAAGAACTTTTCCAGCTGACTGTTGTTGTTGCTGAATGTTGTCAGACACTTCTTCTGGGATGAAATGCTCGATCTATCTCTTTGTCAGCATATCCATTTATCTTATAAGCCTTCTGCAAACGATTTATTTTATCTTGCAAGTAAACTGTCTCACAGATATTATTAGCTTTGTCCACCAATGTTTTAATGACACCTCTCTTCTGTCTGGGATGATGGTCCCTATCTCTGTGGAGATAATGGTCAGTGTGTGTATCTTTTATATACAATTTATGCCCTAGACTCCCATCTGCCCGTTTAAATATAGATACATCCAAAAAATTCAGTTGTCCATTGCTCTCTTTCTCTGCAGTAAATTGTATCTTTGGATTAATACTATTTAGGTTCACCAAGAAAAAATACAATTCCTATTACTGTGATTCCATACCACAAAAGTGCCATCCACATACTGATACCACTTCAAAGGGCTTTTACTGGCAGACTGCAGCGCCTGCTGTTCAAAAAATTCCATGAATAGATTAGCAACAGATTGTCTCAGAGGGCTGCCCACGGTCAATCCTTCGGTTTGTTTGTAAAACTCATTGTCAAACGGGAAATAAGTCGTGGACAGGCAATGTCTAAATAGAGCTACTATATCAGTGGGAAACCTATCAGATATGTATGAAAGAGCTCCATCAATAGGAACAATGGTAAACAGGGCTACCACATCAAAACTAACAAGGATATCACCTGGGCTGACACTATTCTCTTTCAGTTTTTCAATAAAGTGCACAGAATTTTTAATGTGATAATCAGTTTTACCAAAATGCGGTTGTTGGAAGGAGGTGAGATGTCTAGCCAACTCTTGAGTAGGCGATCCAATATCACTCACTATTGGTCTCAATGGGACATTAGGCTTATGTAGTTTTGGTAGTCCATATAACCAAGGAGGGTAAGTTTCCGTTTTACACAGATGTTTTTTATCCTCTGTAGGAATAGAAGACCTCTTTATTAATCGATTGGTAGCTCCTAACACTTTCGTTGTAGGATCCTTTTGAAGCTTTTTATAAGAGTTAGAATCCAAAAGGTCACTGATGTTCCTATGGTAGTCCTCACTCTTCATCACAACGGTAGCATTACCCTTATCAGCAGTAAGTACAATAATATTCCTGTCGACACGTCTCTCCCGTTGTTTATGTTTTCTTATTGGCAACGTTACATAGCGCTCTGTATGAAAATCACTGGATGTGCTGTGTGCAGTCTGTGGCTAGTTTCCATTGTTGTCTGCCATTGTAGTGTGGGGCAGCGGCAGTTGGAGGTGAGCCGCCAGCAGTGGTGGATGTGGGGAGAGAAATGGCGGAGTTTTGAAATTTGTAAGACTGGATGTCATGAACTGCTATGTATATTATGATTTTTCAACACTGTTAAGGTAAACACATTGTTTGTTCTCTATTAAAAAAAATGGGTCAAATGGCTCTGAGCACTATGGGACTTAACATCTGTGGTCATCAGTCCCCTAGAACTTAGAACTACTTAAACCTAAATAACCTAAGGACATCACATACATCCATGTCCGAGGCAGGATTCGAACCTGCGTTCTCTATTAAAATCTTTCATTTGCTAACTATGCCTATCAGTAGTTAGTGCATTCCGTAGTTTGAATCTTTTATTTAGCTGGCAGTAGTGGCGCTTGCTGTATTGCAGTAGTTTGAGTAACCAAGATTTTTGTGAGGTAAGCGATTTGTGAAATGTATAGGTTAATGTTAGTCAGGGCCATTCTTTTGTAGGGATTATTGAAAGTCAGATTGCGTTGCGCTAAAAATATTGTGTGTCAGTTTAAGCACAGTCATGTATAATTTTTCTAAGGGGGCGTTGCATATGGCGACCCTGCCAGGATACCTCACTGGAATCTTCTGATTTTTTCTTGTAGTTTGTGTAATTAGTGTAGCTATTGTTTATTGCTAGCACATAATTGTAGAGAGAATCTCCTTTGTAGTTGCAGTCTTTCATTGTTGTACAGTAAAACAGTTGTGGCATGCACATAGATTTGCACCAAGTATTTTGCAGCTGCACTTGCAATTAACAATATATTATTTTCAGTGCTATGTTAATGTGTTCTCTTATTTTTGATTTTCAAATTGTGCTTTTCTGTGTTATCGTGTGAAATATTGTGACAATAATGGCGTGTGAAAAATGTAACACTAGGCTCCAAAGTAAACTGAGAAATAATAGTGACGACGAGCATAGCTTATCAGCACCACTGTGTAGTGAATTAACAGACATTCAAAGTAGTAATTTGGTAATTGTGCATAGGGAAATGGAGCGGGCGGCAAATAATGGTGTAGACAGTGAAACAGGTAGTGAACAGCGAAGCATTATCGATCAATCGGTCGGCAACAGCTCGCCTCAGGAATCCGAAATGACAGAACACAATATTGCAAATACTGTAGACTTAGGTTTTGGGTCCTCACCGTTTCCTCAAATGAGTCAAGACACATTTTCTGCTTGTCAAAATGTGAATGTTGCCAGTGAAAATGCACTGCCAAAAAGCATAGAGAAACAGATTCCAGACACTAATACATTATTATTGCATTTAATGCAACAAATGGAACAAAATCAGAGACAAACACAGCAAAAGCTTCAAAAGTTAGGCGCAATGGAACAAAATCTTCAAAAGTTAGACACAATGGAAAAAAATCTTCAAAAGTTAGACACAATGGAACAACACCAGAGACAAACACAGCAACAGTTAGACGCAATGGAACAAAAGCTTCAAAAGTTAGACTCAGTGGAACATAAGCTTGAACAAATACGTGAAGATTTAACTACTGAGTTACATAACATTGAATCAAAATGTCAAAAAGTCTGTAATGATGTAAAAACACAAATTCGTGAGCATTTTCAACCTAATTTTTCACGGCATGAAAAGGTATTACAGAATCACGAAGCAGCCATAAAAGAACTGCAAACTATTGTTCATAAAAATCATGAGACCTTGCAAGCTAAAATTGAATCAGTTGCATCTACCGATTCGGTTCCACAACTTGCAAAAACTCAGGATAACGTAAAGGACACAGTAGATACTCTGAAAATTGATTCAGAAAGACACATGGAGAAATTTAGTTCATTATCAGAGAAAGTAGTTGAACTTTCGGATCAGCTAAATAATTTATCTACGAAGGTAGATGATAATCTGAATGACACAAAACCGGTAGTCTTTAATGACACAGAAGAGTGCGAACAAATTAGGAAATTCAAACAAAATCAGAATCAAATAAATACGCAACACCAAAGAGAAATCTGGGAAGTACAAGATCAGCTGACACAGGTAATACAAGAATTACGTATTTCAGATGACACTCACGCCCCAATACGGGAAGAGGGCCATAGAAATACGGAAAAGCCACAAAATAATGACACAGGGCATTTCGGAAATTATGATAGAAAATGGCAAGGTGCACCGAATTTTGAAATGGAACCGCCGAAACGACGTAACAATGACCGATATGCGACTCGCCGACATGATGATTTTCACTATAAGCTGTTCATTACTACACGTAAATTTAAAACATTTAAGAATTCTGGCAACGACATTCATCCACAAGCGTGGCTCCATCAATTCTCTCATTGTTTTCCTCCCAACTGGTCATTAGAGCACAGATTAGAATTTATGTGCGCGTATTTAGAGAATGAACCAACTGTAAGAATGCGATCGGTCATTCAAGATTGCCACAGTGAAGGAGAATTTTATCATGCCATCCTCTCAGCATATTGGTCTCAAACTACACAAGACCGAGTAAAACATAGCATCATAATGATGAAACATTTCGAACAATCTGAATTTTCCAGTCTTGTGAAATATTTTGAAGACATGTTGCACAAGAATCAGTACCTGTCAAACCCATACAGCCCCTCAGAACTCATCCGTATTTGCTTAATCAAATTACCTGAACATTTATGACATATTATTTTGGCAGGACGTTGCAAAGACGACATTGAAGCTTTTCAGGGGCTCTTATAAGAACTGGAAATTGACACTGACAACCGCGGAACGCGAAAACAGGAGCACAACAATTACAGGTTACATCCGTCATAATTCCGTGATGAGAGAAATAATAACTGGACACGACAAGACTATTCTCACAACACAAATAGTGACCAAAACAGACACCACCCGTATGACAACCATTGGCAGAGTAGTAATAATTACAGGGAAAGATCACCTCTCCGCGGTAGTGACTATCACAGAGACAATCAGAGAAACAGACAATATGGGAACCAAAATAATTATCATCAAGGGAGATAGAATAACTTTAGACGCAACGGTCCAGCGCGCAGTTACGATTCAGGGAGAAATTCTCCACCTCGTGACCGACAAGAAAGAAACTATGGAATCTACCGACATGACAACAGACAATATAATCGTAACGACAGACCTGAATTGCATCAGAACTGGCGGGATTCAAACAGAGCAGGGCCCTCTCATCAAGGTGGATTTGTAGAAGTTAGGTCTCCAAATCCCAATAACGACACGCGCCAACAAAGGAACAGACAATGACTCGCACTGCAGGCAACCGCGTGCGCCGACTGGCTCAGAGAAAAATAACATAGACGCTAACCTTGAGAAAAATTTTAGCATTCCTCACCGACGTATACCGCATGATAATTCCGTTCAAGTTGAACCTCTGTGTACTAGGAAGAGTAAAGGTTTACACCACATTTCACATGTAAAACCCTTTATTGAAAGATAATCTGCTTTTTAACTTTGTCTTTGCCATATAACTTTTCACTTTACATTGCTAGTATGCTTTGTCAGACTTAGAGTCTGTTAACATGCAACAATGTTTGAAGTTAAATATCCAGTCAAGAACCAAGAGAACTTATGTAAAAAGAAATTACGAATGCATTGTTACTACAAACAGATGACACAGTGTAATTGTATGTGTACATTCTTGCTTGTTAGTTGCACGATTACATAACAACTATAAGGCTCACATACTTAGAACATTTACCAGTACTGCTAATGAGATTTTAATGCAACATTTTGGTTTACTTGAAAATACATTCTGGATTTAAAGTACTTTCTGTGAGATACCAGATGACGCAATGGTTAGTTTATCTGACAGCTACACGATTTTATCACGACACTACTAATGAGTGACAATTTACAATGTTGCTTTTGCGGTGTTTCTGTTTTATATCTGCACAGTTTTTCTGAATTATTCTGGAAAGTAAAACATGTTTTAGTAGTAACTTTTGTGGTATAGCTACAAAGAGACAGCCTTTTCCGTAGCACAACAATACGTTACAGCACAGTACTTTCTTCATCACGGCAATAAGCGTAATAACTAAGATATCTACACGCAAAGCATTTCACTTTTGTTTATCATGAGGTAAGTACATTGGCTTCTGCAGAACTTAGCTTTCGGAGGACAATAACTACGACACTTCCACAGAGATTATCTTACAGCAAGACGCACAATTAGCGCTACAGGACACGTATTTGAGTGATTAATTTTGTACTTAAATCATTTATTTTTAAAGATATTTGAAGTACAATGATACAAAGGTTTTCCGTAATACATTTCATTCCATTGTTGTAATCTGTAACACCTGAGGGTATAATAACATTAATCCTCAGAGGGTACACGTCTACTTTGTGTACCATGTGTGTGGCAAGCACAAGGAGCCCTAGCTAATACGGTATTTGCTTATACAACTTCACACATTGGTACCATATTTCTCTAACACACAAATTACACAGCTATCTGATCATTTAACTGAGAGAGACAAATATTTATTTTACTACATCAGTGACAGATGTTTACGTAATTCCACAATTGGATAACTTCACACTTATGAAATTGTATTTTGTCTGTACTTTGTGAAATGTTCATTTTTTTTGGAACCATTGTGATATTACAAGAGCATTGAATGATGTATTTGGTATGAGATCATGATTTTTAAGGTACGTTTGAGGTAGATGACACTATTCAAATGAGCAGAGAATATTTTTTAGGTTTTGAAATTATTGGAAAAAGCTACGACGTTTTTGAGATTTGACTGAGGTGTTATGATGTTATTATTACGACAATGATGTTTATTATGTTGTTGAGGAATGTTTATTATGCTACGTATTTCTCATGATGAAATATTGAAGAAGTGTTGATGAATATGTATATGTATAATGAGGTAAGGAACAATGAGTAGTGGTTAGGGACTCTGATTTGATGAAAAGGATGTTGGAAACCAAGAATCGTACTTTAGAATTATGAAATGTGTGTACATGTGTGAATGTATCACAATGCCACTGAAAATTTTTTGGACACTGTTATATTCATAGGATTTTGTTTCTACACATTTGCAACGCAAATTCTCGACCTGTGAAATTTTTTGTATGAGACTGCCACTGTGGCAGAAACTGCTGTCGTAAATATCTCCGTGAGAAAGTTAAGTGACCACCTGTACGTAATGTGTCATGGGCACCCAGCTGTGTCAGACGCCTGGAGAAAAAGCCATTAGTGTGTGCCTTTTCAGAGGCACAGGTAGAAAAAAAAAAGGGAGGCCAAATTCTCGCTATTGACATTCCTTTGTAGAAAGCATCACAAATACGACACGATCAAACTTGAAAACATATGATTATACTGTGGAGGTCTTAATTTATGATATTTACTAAAATGCCTAATGAAATGATGAGAAAGATTTCACGGCTATTGTCTTGCTAGTCGAGAGAAATGCCATATGGCTTGCTTTATGTATTTATTTACTCATTTTGTTTAATATCTAGTTTCTAGCTGCACTGCAGCATTGGTTAAAATAAAATTTAATAGATGTGCTAATGTAAATATTTTATGCCTACAGATCCAGTAAATAATTTTATGATCTATTCAAAAAAACGAAGGAGCATAAAAAGACATTTCCCTTCACAGGAATTGCATATGGAATTTTCTTTTCAATTACTTGGTAATTTTTTGGTAGAATAACTTCTTGTGGTGCACCACTGTAATTACATAGACATTAAGACGTGAATATACATTTCCCTTGTCTGCATTGTTGTCTTTAATGTAATATTTTTTCTGCTTGAGCTTTGTCATGTTTAGATATAAGTTATTGCATTTGCTGCTGCTGTGTGCCAGGCATAGTGCTACTGAATTTAACTTTGTATTACGCTGTTAAGCCAGTTTTTCTACGGATTTATTTTTCTTGTTTGCTGCACACTGCTTTATATTAGTTGTAATATTGCAATTGCTTTGCCAATTTGAATTTTTTGTCATTGCTGTTTGTGTTAATTGTTTTGTGCTGCTGCATTGCCTCGTCCCTTAGTTTAGCATCTGAGCTCAGTAGATTTAAGTTAGCTTAAGAGGGGGTAGACTATACAAGAAACTAACTATGATGAATTGGAAGAAATGCATTGACAAGCTATAAGAAAAAACACTGCTATTTTACTGTGATGAACGATCAGAACTGTCTTTATGGACTGTGAGAAAATTTTAGCTTTTGACCAACATTGTATCAATAAGTGTGTTCATTTGATTTATTTGTCATCGTAATTATGAAAAATTTTATCAAATCATTATTGGCCACTGCCCAAAACAATTTGTAAAATTTTTTGCAGGGAGTATGGGGGCTATGTAAGTAGGCTGTTTATGTTTTCTTATTGGCAAAGTTACGTAGCACTCTGTATGAAAATCACTGGATGTGCTGTGTGCAGTCTGTGGCTAGTTTGCATTGTTGTCTGCCATTGTAGTGTGGGGCAGCGGCAGTTGGAGGTGAGCCGCCAGCAGTGGTGGATGTGGGGAGAGAAATGGCGGAGTTTTGAAATTTGTAAGACTGGATGTCATGAACTGCTATGTATATTATGATTTTTCAACACTGTTAAGGTAAATACATTGTTTGTTCTCTATTAAAATCTTTCATTTGCTAACTATGCCTATCAGTAGTTAGTGCATTCGGTAGTTTGAATCTTTTATTTAGCTGGCAGTAGTGGCGCTCGCTGTATTGCAGTAGCTCGAGTAACCAAGATTTTTGTGAGGTAAGCGATTTGTGAAACGTATAGGTTAATGTTAGTCAGGGACATTCTTTTGTAGGGATTATTGAAAGTCAGATTGCGTTGCGCTAAAAATATTATGTGTCAGTTTAAGCACAGTCATGTATAATTTTTCTAGGGGGACATTTCACCGTAACGCCTTCTTTTCTCCTTGAGGTAAACTACTGCTAGGTGGCTTAGCTTTACCTATTATCCCGGCTGCTTCCATCCTTATCTCATCAGCAGAATGTGGTGATAATTGCCGAATCCCCGCCTCAGTATTAGCTATAATATCCTCCGTAGGAATCTTCGGTGGAGTAGTTGCAAAATTTCCTCCTTTCGAGAGAACAGAAACTTTTTCCTTAGATAATTCCCTTCCTAACAGATTACTAACAACACAGGCATAATCTGTAACTGGTGTTTCCTGTTTGCCCTTCTGTAAATTCTCGAACTCCTTCTTCTACCTATCAGAAGTCACTTCTGCACTTAGTTCCATAGATCTAAATGTTAGCCTGTCCACCTTATACCAGTCACAAAACTGCATTCCATTGCTAATAAATAAATAGAGATTTATCAGTTGACTAGTTACCACCAGTCCTCGACGTGTCTGATGAACCTGCTCTCGTAGCATCGCCACTTCCATGCTGGAGTAGATGCGGTTAGCTTGCGCCGAGTGGAACAGTCTTCTCACCTTCAAAAACTTCGGAACTGTCCTGGTGTCACAGCAACGTAGCAAAAAAGTGAGCGTACAAAATTGTTGAGCCTTCTTCTTACGTATACCCTCCAGTCGTCGTACCATAGCCTTCATATCCTCCCCGTAGAGGCGTCTAATCATAAAGCTTAGGGTTTCACGGCCAGCATCTTCATTAGTTAAAACTTCCGGGCTGAGAGGCCGTGGTCTATCCATAAAACTTCTTCTTCCTGACGTTTTGTTGCCAACTGCGGTCAGCATCGTCCGAGGTGAGTCAACGACTGGCTACAAGGCCTTAGAGGTCCCGTTCATATAGAGTGCATAGAGGGCGCCGCCATACGTCACACGGGGCTGACTGGAAGTCTATCTCTGACTAACGTCATTATTCTCGATTGAAGGTAATCGATTGTTACTACGTTGGTCCAAAGTCGACAGCCATATCCTGTCTAACTTCAAGCTTTCCTCTTTTCTATTAAAATTATTGTGGTGTTTCTGTATGTCTATAGCTTCCCAAAAATACGTTTTTCTCGTTTTAAGGAGGATCGTTTTGATATTAGTGTCACTCCATGTCCAGGAAAACTTCGGGGACTGATGAAGATCATTTAAACGCATTATCTACAACGATCCACGTCAGCGTACTTGTAAACTGGTAGATGTGATGAACTG
Source organism: Schistocerca americana (assembly GCF_021461395.2). Lineage (NCBI taxonomy): Eukaryota > Metazoa > Arthropoda > Insecta > Orthoptera > Acrididae > Schistocerca > Schistocerca americana. The sequence continues at coordinate 608,093,291 of NC_060121.1, forward strand.
TTATCATTGCACCACTGTGCGACATTTGCATGCAATGGGGAAGGTTAAAAAATCGTATGTGTTGGTACCGCGTGCTTTAAAGCAAAATCACAAAAATCAGCGGTTGGCCAGCATCTCTGCTTACTCGTCATCAATTGGCTCTTGAACAACACGGACCATTCCTATGCTGTACTGTTACTGGAGACAACAAGTGGCTTCTTTATGCTAACATAAGGAAAAAAAAGAATGGTTGAGCCCAAAAAAGGCAGCAGCTCCCAGTACAAACACCGGCGCGCGTCCACAAAAGATAATGTTATTCGTCTAATGGGACAGCGGTGGCGTGGAATACTACGAACTGCTTCCCCGAGGTGTAACCATCACTGCTAACATTTCTTGTCAACAACTGAGACGCCTTGCAGACGTAATGAAAGAACACCGGCCAAGAAGACTGCGTGAAGTGAGGCTACTCCACTATAACGCCCTCCCACATTTTGCTAGACTGATAAACAACGCTACACAGGAGTTGGTTAAGGAAGTCATTCCGCTCACACCTTACTCACCTGATGTTGCACCCTCAGTTTTTCATATTTTCCGCTCTCTATGGAGCAACCTTCGTTTCCGGAAAATGCGCTCCGAACATGGCTCGGCGAGTTCTTCGCCTCGAAACCACTGGTTTCTAGAGTCACGGAATCGAAAAGTTACCCTAGCGTTGGCAGAATTGTAAATAGTGAAGGAGAATTTATTATTGATGACTTAAGTCTCTGCTATGTGTATCCGTTGTGTTTATTAAACTTAAGGAAAAACGCTAAGAATTATGCACCAACCCAAATAAAAATTTAAATGAGTCCAGGAATGCTTACAACGAATTTTCGATGAGATCTGCGATTATAAAAGGAAAGTAAAAGTTTCCTGTTCTCCAACAACTTTTAACACATTTCAGTACGCGTCATTTCGGCATAACATGCAGTTTAAAAATTAAACCTTGATTATATTTTGTAGTCGAGAACAGTAGTTGAAGCGTTACAAGACCTGGCCTTAAAAACGTATTTTCGAGTCTGTAGCGTGAGAGTGTAAGATGCTGGTGGAGCGATTAGCCCGTCGTCTCGTACTACTGTTGACTCCTGGATGATAAATGAGAGTGGTCGTGTATGTGTAAGCACCAACTTTCATTCTCCAGAGTCCGCCGATTTCATAATAACAAACACTACACAAGCACCTTTCACAGTCACCCACAACACAGTACATCCCACACACCACCTACAGGTGGTGGGTTGGTACTAAGATATTTTTATGAATTCGACTGTCAGTAAACGCAGTCTTTAATTATATGGATTCCTTTGACTCGATAAAAATACATCTATACATACATCAGACGTGCACCAAGAGACAACCGATCTGTATTTGCTCTACAACTTAGCTTTGCATCGGTAAAAGAAGGATCGAAGTCTAGGTACAGCATCAGATGCATGCAAGAAGAAGAAATATAGTTCTAACTCCGTCGCCTATGGTTCTCTATGGTCGTCTCACAACGCTTATACACAGTTATGTAACGAAGGGCTCCGTCAGATGTTCCGAGAACCTGTTTACTTTGCGAAATGCGCACCACTTTCTCTGGGTCGCGCTCCTGTGCGTACCAGAGGGACTTAGCGACTGGTTGTGTTGTGGTAGTATTACCAGGAACAAGAGTTTTATTTATACATCGTTTGGTGAGCTGAGTGTCGCCGGTAAGGCACTAGTATAGAAGGCTGCAGTAATCAAGTACTTTGCTTGCGCTGTTTGTTAAGTTACCGACCAACTGACGAGTAAGAGTCGAATGAAAATCGTAAATGAGTAACAAAAAACGAAAAATGGTGGCGGCAGACTGCAAGCTGATGCATGCTCCTAACCATGCATAGTATGTTCCACAGGCCGCAGCGTCGTGCAGCTGTACAAACATTACTACGGGAGCGGTATAAAGACGGTCACTTCACTAGCAATGAGCACAAAGTGTCGAAATGCAGTCTGTTATTACGTTTTGCATTGTAAAAGAGCAAAATGTGCTCTAGTGTACTGTGCGGCTGGTCCCGGAGGAGGTTCGAGTCCTACTTCGGGCATGGGTGTGTGTGTTCGTCCTTCGGATAATTTAGGTTAAGTACTGTGTAAGCTTAGGGACTGATGACCTTAGCATTAACTCCCATAAGATTTCACAAACATTTGAACATTTTTTTGCTCGAGTGTATATTCGACAGTCGCATTCGTTGTCCTGTGTAATTCCATCGTAGACGTAACACCTGCAACAATTAACTGGCTGGAGTCGTTGGATATCCACCTATGATGGAAAATGGATGTCTCAACTTCTTTTAGCTATTGCCGGTTCTCCAGCTTTATTATTAGTTGCTTGTACTTATTCAGATCATTTTGTTTTATCTTGTAACAGCTTAACTGTATATACTCATAAAAAGTAATTCTGAAAGCTATACGCTAAATAAATAAATAAATAAATTGTAAAGTTTGAAACATTCTCCGCCAAATAAGGTTCAGATAGCAATGTATTTTTATCATTGATCAAAAATGGTTAACATGGCTCCAAACACTATGGGACTTAACATTTGAGGTTATCACTATACCAGACTTAGAACTACTTAAACCTAACTAACCTAAGGACATCAGACACATCCATGCTAGAGGCAGGATTCGAACCTGCGATCGAAGCAGAAGCGCGGTTCCAGACTGAAGGGCCTAGAACTGCTTGGCCACAACGGCCGGCTTTATCACTGCAGCAAACTTGTGAATTCAAAGTTTGCAAATGATGTGATGTTCGTGGCAGTTGCTCCCCCTGTAGATCGGCTACATCGCATTGTAAGGTTAGAAACCACTGATGATGCTGAAATGAAGTGCTAGAGAACAGTCGAGTGACGCTGGATTGCATTGCAGCAACTGTAAATAAATTGAGTGCAGTCCGCCTGCTTAGCTGGGTGGTAACATGCGCGCCTTCCATGCAAGCGGCCCAGGGTTCGATTCCCGGCCGGGTTGGACTCCGCGCGTGGCCTGGATGTTGTGCTGTCCTTATCATCATTTCATTCTCATCACCGGCGCGCAAGTCACCCAATGTGGCATCGAATGAAATAAGACTTGCACTTGGCGGCCGAATTTCCCCGACTTGGGCCTCACCGCCAACGATGCCATACGGTCATTTCCATTTTTTTGTGTGCAGAATTTAAGGACGAAAATAACTTTCGCATGCCGTGTCACTGCCAAGAAATATAGCTCGATGTTATTTAGACTTTACATAGAAAGAACTACCACAGTGTAGTACAGAATGTAACTGAAAGGCATATGCAATGAGACGAATAGGAGTGACACTTTTATTCAAAGACCATAATTGCATTGAAGTCACCGCCATGTATGATGGTCCCCTGGACATTATAAAGCTGGACACAGTTTTTAATAGGGTGTGTAATCACCACGGACAGCAATACACGCTCTGCAACGCACTCCCTTGCGGCCCACAAAGTTGATGGGTTCAATCGGAACAGTGTTCCATTCCTCCCCCAATTGTCGGTTGGTCATGAGTGCACTTGGATAGGCTACAACACGTCTCCCCACCGCATCCTGGACCTGCTCGATAGGATATAAGTACGGGGAATGGGCAGGCCGGTCCATTAGCCGAATATCATCTTGTTCCAAGAGCTCCTCCACCTGTGATGTCCGATGCGGTCGCGCATTGTCCTCTTTAAAAATGGAAAAGGAATGTCGTGTCACAATAACGTTGACCAGTGAGTGCATTGTGTCCAATGATTTGGAGGACAATACGGCTATGCAGAATTATGCCTCCCTGCTGCATAACACGTTTGTCACCAAAATAATCATAGTCGACAGTGTTCTTCCATGCGCTGCGTATTCCCACTTTTCTGCATTGAGTGTGCGTCCAGAATCGTTACTCAGACTGCATCTGCCCTCATCCGAGAAGAACATGAGACCGCACTCCTGGTCGGTCCAGGCCACATAGTCTTGACACCACCGCAGACGGTGCCAAGATATCTGCTTGGTGCTAAAAGTGGCAATTAATCCTGAATAACAAACGTGCAAGACTCCCCACATGAGTACTAAAAAATTCTTTTAAGTTTCGGTTACACTGTTAATCACGGAACTTAAAGTCTATCGGTTTAACTAAATACCTACAGATTACAGTTACAAAGAATTTAACTGTCGTGGGAAAAGCGAACGAAAGACTGCGTTTTACTGGAAGAACTTTTAGAAGGTGCAAAACTCTGCTAAGCAGACTGTCTACACTTCGCTTCTCTGTCATATTCTGGAGTACTGCTAGGCGGTATGGGATCCTTGTCACATACGACTGAAAGACGATAGTTCGAAGAAGGGCAGCTCATTTTCTTTTATCACGAAGGAAAGGAGAGAGCGTTACGGATATTGTGAGCGAGGTAGTGTGGTAATAACTGAAACGAAGTAGTTTTTGGTACGGCGAGACTCCCAGCAGCGAAGGGAGAAACGACCATAGTGATAGGAGAAATCAGATTTAGGTGTTCATATTTCTTACGTGCTGTTCGAGAGTGGAACGATAGAGAAATAGTCCGAAACTGTTTCAGTGAATCTCCTTTCAATTGCTGAAGTGTGAATTGCAGAGTAATCGTGTAGTTCTTGATGTATTGTTCTGAGTCTTGTGATTTCTAGGCTGTTTTTACAACTACAATTTCCGTGTACTTCAACACTAATCGTTTGTTTTCCTTTACCAACACCTGAGATATAGCAGCTGCTGCATTCATACATTCCTTCTATTCATTCTAGCCTTGTCAGAGTCCCACTATCATTACTTACACGAAAATTTTGCGCTCTTGTGCTGCAATATCACTTGTTGCGCCTTATTGCTAGGTACGTCCTCTTAATTTGATCTGTTTTTTTGTTACACTTTCGGACAACGGTTAAATTCAAAATATGTTCCTAAATAGTCTTGAGTTGCTTGAGTAGGATCTACTGAATTAGTCTGGCGCTCCTAATGGACGATATCAGATTAAATCCAAGTACGGTCAAACGGTCAAAAGTTATTACTCATGATCAATGACCTTTGTGAGTTAACATTTACAATAACCAAGCAAACTATCCAAAATGACAAAGAACCGGGAAAGGGGATACCATCTATATTTGGAAGTGGGATGGAACTTGTCTTGTTTTTGCATCAAGGCTTATGGATAAAAATTCCACATTTATCCGAATTCCCATTTGTGATCGGTAGAAAAGGATTTCTATGTAAATAAATAAACACACACACACACACACACACACATATATATATATATATATATACATATACATATATATATATATATATATATATATATATATATATATATATAACTGTAACTAAGAAATTCTGGAAACAGCGCACTTCAATTGTATTCGAAATTCTATTTCACATATAGATACATATTCTTATGTAGATAAATATTTTAAATAATTTTGCTGAAAACACATAATTTGTCACTTTTCTATGTTGTAATTTTTAATGATTTAAATAATGAAAACCGCACCAGTTGCTAATTTTTTCCTGCTTAGCTAAGAAGCAAAAATTAAGTAACTGTTGCAGATTTCGTTATTTAAATCATCAAAAATCATAATAATTGCTGGCTTTTTCGAAGCATTTAATATGATGAACGAAACATAATTTTTAAATTTAACAACAGAATCTCGTGCATTGTCAAGAATGTTGTTTGAATGAACTTCATTCGTAGCGTATTACGTGGTGAGTGACCTCCACTACACATGTTGCCTCGCTGTCTGAAAGGGAAAGACCTTATTTATGACGTGGTCGGTTCACGAAATGTGCACTAAAATCTTCAGTCATTGCTCTCGTCCTGTTTAGAGCAGAGAGTTTATACAGTACAGTATCTCAAGTGAAGTGACTGGCGATATAATGCCGAAAATAAAGTAAAATGTTCGGTCTCATTTGCAACAATATGCTGCTGAATTTAGTGGCATCTTTACAAGTGATGGGAGAACTCTATTCCATCAAAAAAGTAAGAAATCAGTAAATGCAGACCAGCGATCTCAATACTTGCAGCATTTAACAGATAGTAAGCATAGAAAGGTCGCTTCAAGTAAAACTTCCTGACAAGTTCTTTTAGTTGAAATAGCTTTCTCTTCACATATCCTAGCATCAAAAAGGTTCAGGTGTGGTGTAGATTTTGCAACACTTTTCTTTCCCGTGATATTCCATTACATAAACTGAGAAGTCCACCGCTCAGAAATTATTTTCCGAAATACACAAATTTCGAAACACCAGAGAAATCAACATTAGGAAAATTGTATGTGTCTGGCTGTTACGAAGAAATGTCAAGAAAGATCAGAGCAAAATACTCTAGCGGTATGAAAGTGTGGAATTTTATGGTAGGTATGCTAGAAAAAGAGACAATGGTTTCACAACGGTGTTTTCTATTAGCATGTAAAGAAATATCAGCATCGAATCTTCTAACAATGTCTCACTTATTCAATAGGGTGAAATTTGATAGTGTTTTACTTTTACTGACGGATGCTGCTCCGCTTATGAAAAAGGGAGCTGAAGCCCTTTCTGTAAGCTTCCCACAAATGATGTACATAGCCAAAGAGTATATGAGCAGATACGTATATTATATCCTAAAGTGGACAAATTGACCTCAAATGGCAAAAAGTTGTCTGTGAAAGCGCTAATAAGAATTTATTTGTTTGTAATATGCCAACAATTTTGAAAATTTTAAATCCGTGATTAATGAACGAAGTAAGGATAATGCTTCTTCAATTGAAATTCTTCAGAAATTATTCAACGACAATACACTAAAATATAAATTGTATTACATTTCTGCAAATTAGTTTTTTTTGTTTCACTCTATCAAAAAATTAGAAGCATCAACAAGCGTGTCAAGTGAGAAAGTTAATGAAGTGCATGACACTAAGAAAAAATTAAAGCACTCATAGGTCCGAAATTGGAAGCTATTAAATAGCAGTTTCGAAGTGTGTCCGAGAAAAATAGTGGATTTCGTACTATGTGTAAAATTATCATGGTTTCGGAAGGGAAAGTAGACGTTGGAGAAATTGAAAATGTATGTGGTAGTGACATTCCTTTGATGAAATATGCGAGACTATCATCACGCGATACCGAAAGGTCCTTCTCCCGGTATGTTGAATTGTTTCGAGACAATCGACATCGCTTTGTGATGGGAAACTTGGAGAAAGTTTTCATGATTCACTGCAACAGCGAGTTGTTTCAAACTTCAACGGCATCAGCATGACTGGTGAGCAATTTTTTAACGTAAGTATTTACAGTTTTTTAATATAGAAACAAAATATTTTGGCATTTTCATGTACATTTTTTATATTGTTCTTACATAAAAAATTAGATGTACTGAAGATTTTTGGCACATAAAAATCGATTTCTTAGAGGTCAGCATACGAAGCGGTACAGTCTATCTTCTTATTTTATTTCCGTGTCCGCCATCACACTGAGCAAGTGATACCTTATTCAACGTGCTTCACCATAGATTCGAAGAAGTTCTTTAATTTCACTTCTGTCGCATTGTGCGTTTTAGTCACACGAGAACGCGTGTGTGGTGCAGAGCACAGATACTTCATTTTTCAAACATTTCATTTTCTTATTCTCCCAAAAAGTACACTCCAAATAACCTTCTAGTTTTATGTGAAACCCATCTTATCCTCACTTGCTAGGAATAAAGCACTGCTTCCTTTTATAATCTCTTGGTTGTAAAACTGAAGGAGAATTCTGTTTTAACATTACACATGTTTCGCTTTCACACAACCATCGCAAGAAGCTTAGTCGAGTGACGAAATGGGAGCCGGTATTGTTCTTACGGAACTTTACCTTCACTGAGCAATGTAGTTGATTTTATTGTGCGCAAACGTAAATTGCTAGAACTTCTTTGTGCTTATAGGATATGGTATGTGCTAATTTTCGTAGAAGTCTAAACAGTGCTGCGATTCAAGCACAATTTTCACTGAAGCTAGGGACCCGAAAATGATAAAATCTTCTACAATCACCACAAGGAGCGAAGACAAAGTCATCATTGATAATTTCTCTCAAACAGTAAAAAAGGAAAGACAGGTGATTTTAAAACAGGCTACTAAACACAAGAAAATCTGTTTTCCCAGTTAGGGTTTCCAGACACACTGTTTCAATAACTGAACTTGCGTTTCAGAAGATGTTTACTGTTATTGTCTAGAATCTCGAATATTTCTTTCATTTCAGAAGCATGTATTGACTCTCTCTGCTAACGCATTTTCTCTTGTGTTTCCACATTTTTGCAATGTGGAAATGTAGTCAACACAAATAAATAACGCCCGTTTCGTGTTTCTTGCGACGTCCAGTGTCAATAGAAAACATCAGTTTATTCCTTCTTAAAAACTAAATATTAATCCAAATGGAATTTTTTGTGCCAATTTTCTTCCAAAATTTTATTGAACAAATTTCAAATAATTTAATTACCAAAACAAAAAACAAAACTGAATTCATAAATTATTTAGGTTGTAACACATTCACAATTCAGCTTGGAAATTACTGTCGTACACCTTCTACTAATTGCGCAACTCGTTTGCCTGTGTATACAGGACTTCGTGCATTTTTCTCTGTAACTTCTGTTATTCTTCAGAACAAAGAACATTCATTTAGCTTTCGAATTTGATTTTATGCTTTGTAAATCGTCGAAATCTTTTCAGTTCCTCTTCCATGTATGTCGGCAAGTCTACAATGATAATTTCTTTGCCTTTTATAGTTGTGAAACGCACCAAATTTCCTTTTAGCCAAATTACTGCATTATTTTTTGGTACAAGGATAAAACTTTTCTTCTGTCGTTCAAGTGTGAATGGAGCGGTCCCAAATTTGTGTAGCGAAGTTTTAGTTTTAGCGATATGTGCCTTAGCATTCATCTGATCTGTAGATGTGTTTTCGCTACATTTTCCTTGTTCGACTCATTTCTTGTGCTAGCCTAGCCTGCTCCGCGCTTTCCGTCTGTTATATGCCACAGTCGGGGCAAGAGTTCTGGTTATTTTCTGTGTTTTGCTGTCCCTGTTAATGTCGCAGTAATCTAATTTTTGGGGGCATAAAATTCCGCTTTAAAAGTATTTTGTTTGTAACGAGAAAGAAACGGATGTTTTCCGCCGACAATGAGCGTTGCATGATGTACGCGATGTTTAGAAATTGTTCGGGCTCAATGTTTGTACATATTTCCAAAAGAAAATTGCGAAAATCTGTTTTTGTACTAGTGAAATAGCGCCTGACGACCCTAAGTCCCGTATTACACGTCAAAGATCTTCGAAGATCTTTCATAAAAGCTAGAACCACATTCAAACTCATATTAAAGACTGATGAAAGTACCAGACTACACAGTTCAAGATTTTATAAAACATCTTTTATTTAAGATACTTGGCAAACTACTTTTACAATGTAATATATGCCTTTGGAGAGACAACCAACTAAGTCTATATGGATTTTGAAAAATGGTTTCATTTTATGATTGACTTTATTGTCATTGAGAATAGATTCGGGAATATCATTTTTAGTTCTAGGGACGCAGCAACAAGAATAGCTGATGTCACGGACTAACTACTGAGTTAAATGATAATAATAAGAAAACAGGCGTCCAAGAAAGTGAGCTAAGAAGATAGTGACTGTTAAATACTACATCATTAGATGCCTCTCTACAAGCAAATCGAGCCACAGAGTTTTCTCGTATTGCGTGACCTCTATGACTGTTCCTGTAAGTCTTTCTTCATTTCGTTATGTTATTTTCCAGGGCATTGTGGAGTCAGTTGTTTCAAAACGCGTTTGCTTAGATTAAATAATGGATCTTGTCGACCACTCGCCCATCTGGAAAGTTCTGCATCTGCGTGGCTGAATGGCTTTCTCGCCTCAGAGAGTGGTTCTTGGAGGTATGTCCTTGTGCCAGCTACCTGCGCCTTCTTAAACGGGAACGGGCGTTAACCGATCGGCGAACGTACACGAAGCCATTGAACCGAAACCCGTTCCCTTTGCATAGAAGTGAGATGACTAGAGACGTAGACACATCGGCAACTGCTTTCATCGCTGAGCGGGCGAGGGAAAGATTACGCGCTATCGGGTGGTACAAAGATCTAAGCTGTTCATTAAAATTGGGAGCGGAATTGACCTCAAGTCATGCATCGCAAAGACACTATAGATTCGATACATCTTACTTTGAAAAAGTTCTTACTCAGTACCATAACAATACATGGCAATATATCCTAATGAATATACACTGATGACCATTGAAGTTGAAACAGCACAAAGGACAGAAAATAACATTTTAATTCTGACGCGCATACGCTGTAGAAGAATACATGATTAATCTTGTAGGTGATGTGGCTGTTACGGGCTGAGAACTTAAGCAGACAGAGCCTCCACTTCTGTCAATAAGAATGAATCCAAACCGGCTGAGCATCAAGCTGAACTGAGCACGGAAGAAATATATAGGTACAGCACTCCACATTGTTTCAACACTACAGCATAACTCAAAAAATAATAGCGGTTGGCTAGACAGGCGTGTAAGTCTTCGTGACCAGATATTTCCAGTGGGTGATTTGGTAATAGGTGCCAGCTGTGATTTTAAGTTTGACAGCACGGAGAGATCTGATGGTACACTAGTGATCTAAATTTGTATTTTCGGTTGAAAATATGGGAAAATGTGACAGTAATAAACTTAATCACTAATTTCTATTGCCTTTTTAACACATCTACATGATGGTGTCACCGACGAAGGTGTCATTCATCATAAACACAGTGGTCTAACTGTGGTTAGTTAAATTATTGCAGGTTTAATTTCTGCCCTGAAGACAAATAAAACAATTTCTTTAATCTAATTCAAAGGAAACAAGCAGCTTAGTGTGGGCTTATGGAGACAAACACAGTATTCAGTCATATATATCTCTTAATCTAGCGCCTGATGCAGTGGAAAATGTCCGGGGATGCTCGAAGTAAAAGACTGAACTCAAAGTTTTGGATTTATTAACAGTTACTTTTGCTTGCTCTTGGTATCATGCAATGTTCTTAAATACCACTATCACTTACGAAATGAAGGCTTGAAAATAGCTTAACAGACTAGGTAATCAGCTTGGGAGGGTACCTCTGTGGGAACAAGGGAGAGGATGTTGTAAATTTGTTCTTGATCCAATATGCTGCAACAGTAATAAACGTTGTTGAGGGCAAAGAACAAGAGAGAAAGTTGCTATTGCTCATTCGCAGAGATTCTCAGTGCTGATAAACTTACAATTTCTTTAACCGATTAGCACGGGACAAGAGCAGATCGAGAGAGAAATTATTGTTGGTTACAGTTGTTGGTGCAAGAGAACGACAAACTGGTCAACCTAAAACAGGGCGATGTAAGGAATTCAGCTTACGACAAACGCGACAAAGATTTCACCAATTTGGAAAGAGTCTGGCGCACAGAATTGTGACTACTAACAAGCCCTGATCGGAACCTATCACTAGGCCAGCAAGCAGTTGCACTGCGTCGCACCGTCACTGCCTCGAGGTACAGCTGCTGCTCAACGTGGCCCCACCGGCCAACAGCATCTCACTGCGCCCACACTGCAGCTCGTCCCGTCTTTAACTGCCCACCGTTCGCTCGTCAACACCTGCGTGAGGACGCACTTTTTGGCATACATTTCGGCCTAGCTTCCGGGCGTAACACAACCGTCCAGTCGCCTCGAGTCAAAAGCGCGCCTTACGGATCCCTTGCTCGCCCGTTTTAACTGACAGATTTTCTAGAAAGATCTCGAAGCTTCTACTGCGAATTCCAGCAACCAAAGGAAACACACCCACGAATGTGGCGGGAAAGATCTTTCCCCTTACGCGCACCAAGTCACGTACTCCAAGACAGAGAAGCCTGGGGCCCTCTGCCACCATTTCTCTCCTTGCTCTTAAGCCTCCCTCCTGTTGTTGTCCTGTGCAGCCCAACGGTCAAGCCCTCCGTTTCTAAGCTCGGAGAGAGCGGAAAATTCGCCTTAGCCCACAGCCAAACTAACAGAATGGATTTCATGCCAGAAAGGGAGAGTTCATGAAATAGAGGCTGCTGATGGTAAAGGGAAAGTTGGCATAAAATAAGGCACATACTCCACAGATCACTTTTTTTAGACTTTGGTGCGAAAGGAACATGATAAAGATGCCATAGAAAAAGAATAAAATACCGTATCTCATTCATACGATACACTTTAATGAAAAATGTACTCAAATAAACGTACGTCTTTCTCTTGAAAAGGTGCTATTCAGACTAACAGTCGAACACCCTCTACATCGAGGTAGATCAGGACACAACTGACACCATGCAGTCTTGAGTTATCGTGTTGGAACATAAAGTCGCAGCAACTTCAAAGATAGGACATAGCCTCTTTCATTAAAACATCAGAAATGTATCGCCTGCCGTCCAAATAACCTGATACGCAAACCAAAGTTGATTATGCTGGGTACCTAATGGCATTCGACACCATTACGCCAGGTGGTGGAACCTCATGAACACGGCGAATGCAATCTGTCTACGTTCGTTCTCCTCGGAGCTTCCACACGCGGATACGTCCATCTCTTTGTGACATCGAAGAAGCCCTTGAATGGCTGATTCAACAACAGACAGATTGGTGCCGTAGCGTTGTTCCAGCGTTTGGCACAGATTTATTCTATGCAGGCGGTCTGTGACGTTAACGAATATCTGAGCATACGAAATAGGTTCTCAGATACGAGTGACTCGAACAGTTTTCAGTAAGAGAAGCCAGTACGTTGACACGGACGGCGAGTGTTCATCAGAAACAAGGGTACCGTCAAGAGTGCCCCAGGAAAGTGTGTTACGCCAGCTGTTCTTCTCTATACATATAAACGATCTGACGGAAAGGGTGAGCAGCAATCCGCAAATGTTTGCTAATGACTACACTTACCCGTACGGGTAAGCGTCGTCGGTGAGCGAGTGAAGGAGGATGCGAGATGACTTGCATGGAATATCTGTTTCGTGTAATGAATGGCCAGTTGCTCTATAATAATGCTGTGCAGCATGACAAAGTCATGTCAATTAAATATCTAGGTACGACGTTGCAAACTGATATGAAAAGGGACGATTACAAGTCGGGATCGGGGAAGTCGAACGATCGAGTTCGGTTTATCAGGAGAATTCTACGAAAGGGCAACTCATCTGTAAAAGAGGCCACGTATACGACATTTACGCGATCCATTCTCGAATTCTTCTTGAGTGCCTAGGATACCCAACAGGTCGGATTAAAGGAAGGCATCGAAGTAATCCAGACGTGTCCTGCTAGATTTGTTGTCGATAGGTTCGATCAACACGCGAGTGTTTCGGATATACAAAGTGAACTCACATGAGAATCCTCACAACGAAGAAGGCGCTCGTTTCGCGAAATAAATACTGAGAAAGTTTACAGAGCCGGCTTTCTCGACTGCAGGAAGATCCCACTGCCACCATCATACATGTCACAAAAGGATCTACAAGACAAGAGAATTCAGAGCTCGTTGGGAAAAAGACAGTCGCTTTTTCGTTGCTCCATTTGTGAGTGAAACATAATGGCTTGCTGAGTCTGTATGCGAATGTAGACATTAATTCCTTGGCATACCGGCAAAAAACTAAAAGAATCCGGATAAGTGAGATTAGTACTCACGCACCGAGGGGTACAATACAAACTTAATGAGTGATGTAATGTGAAACCTTGCTTCTTGTCATGATTCTAGGTTAACGGGAAGAACACTGTAGTTATTGATGAGTGAGTTTGCCAGTATCAAAATATGTGACATAAATGACAATACAGGGTGAGTCACCTAACGTTACCGCTGGATATATTTCGTAAACCACATCAAATACTGACGAATCGATTCCACAGACCGAACGTGAGGAGAGGGGCTAGTTTAATTGGTTAATACAAACCATAAAAAAATGCACGGAAGTATGTTTTTAACACAAACCTACGTTTTTTTAAAAATAGAACCCCGTTAGTTTTGTTAGCACATCTGAACATATAAACAAATACGTAATCAGTGCCGTTTGTTGAATTGTAAAGTGTTAATTACATCCGGAGATATTGTAACCTAAAGTTGACGCTTGAGTACCACTCCTCCGCTGTTCGATCGTGTGTATCGCAGAGCACCGAATTACGTAGGGATCCAAAGGGAACGGTGATGGACCTTAGGTACAGAAGAGACTGGAACAGCACATTACGTCCACATGCTAACACCTTTTTATTGGTCTTTTTTACTGACGCACATGTACATTACCATGAGCGTTGAGGTACACGTACACACGTGGTTTCCGTTTTCAATTACGGAGTGGAATGGAGTGTGTCCCGACGTGTCAGGCCAATAGATGTTCAATGTGGTGGCCATCATTTGCTGCACACAATTGCAATCTCTGGCGTAATGAATGTCGTACACGCCGCAGTACATCTGGTGTAATGTCGCCGCAGGTTGCCACAATACGTTGTTTCATATCCTCTGGGGTTGTAGGCCCATCACGGTACAAATTCTCCTTTAACGTACCCCACAGAAAGAAGTCCAGAGGTGTAAGATCAGGAGAACGGGCTGGCCAATTTATGCGTCTTCCACGTACTATGAAACGTCCATCGAACGTGTACCTCACCCCTCATTGTAATGTACATGTGCGTCAGTGAAAAAGACCAATAAAAAGGTGTTAGCACGTGGACGTAATGTGCTGTTCCAGTCTCTTCTGTACCTAAGGTCCATCACCGTTCCCTTTGGATCCCTACGTAATTCGGTGCTCTCCGATACACACGATCGATCAGCGGAGGAGTGATACTCAAGCATCAACTTTAGTTTACAATATCTCCGGATGTAATTAACATTTTACAATGCAACAAACGGCACTGATTACGTATTTGTTTATATGTTAAGATGTGCTAACAAAACTGACGGGGTCCATTTAAAAAAATGTAGGTTTGTGTTAAAAAACATACTTCCGTGAATTTTTTTATGGTTTGTATTAACCAATTACACTAGCCCCTCTCCTCACGTTCGGTCTGTGGAATCGATTCGTCAGTATTTGATGTGGTTTACGAAATATATCCAGCGCTAATGTTAGGTGACTCACCCTGTATATTTTGACTGCACTGACTTACAAGCGCCGGCCGCTGTGGTCTAGCGGTTCTGGCGCTGCAGTCCGGAACCGCGAGACTGCTACGGTCGCAGGTTCGAATCCTGCCTCGGGCATGGGTGTGTGTGATGTCCTTAGGTTAGTTAGGTTTAATTAGTTCTAAGTTCTGGGGGACTTATGACCTAAGATGTTGAGTCCCATAGTGCTCAGAGCCATTTGAACCATTTGACTTACAAGCATCAATTTTTTACACCGCCAAGGGATCATAGGTCTTAATATGTGACATAAATTTCAGCTTGATACCCGTTCCTGAGAAAAACAGTTTTTGACAGTGAGTCAGACGCAGTGGGAGTAAGGGCTCCTGTTTTACCGATTGATGTACCTAACCCTTAAAGAGGACAACCATGTTGATTACGATGATTAATAATTTCCAACGCGCCCAACACTGTACTGATTGTGTAAAAAGCGCTCTGATTAACTTACTTTTTAGACAAAATGAAATGATCGTATCTCATTGTTGACTGGGAAGGCCCCTACGGGGAGATTCGGCCGCCGTATTGCAAGTCCTTTTTAGTTGACGCCACTTCGGCGACTTGCGAGTCAATGATGATGACGGACACACAACACCACGTCATCACGAGGCAGAGAAAACCTGACCCCGCCGGAAATCGAACCCGGGACCCCGTGCGCAGGAAGCGAGAACGCTACCGCCAGACCACGAGCTGCGGACATTATTTTCCTGGAACAAAGCACGGCGACATTTATGATTGTACAGCCTTCCCACATGTTTCCAAAGTTGTTTCGACTGAGCTGCACAAAAATTTTGTATTTCAGTGAGGTCGCTGCGGGAGACCGCCAGTCGATGTTTTTGTTCGGGAGTCGAGGCATATGGGACAACAGCTGCAAAACATTCTGGTGAATGTCTTGAACACCTGGTCTAGTGGTCTTGCTCCGTTGCGATTTGTGATACTACAACGTTGACACACTACGGCCGCACGTCCAATACCTAAAACTACACTCCTGGAAATGGAAAAAAGAACACATTGACACCGGTGTGTCAGACCCACCATACTTGCTCCGGACACTGCGAGAGGGCTGTACAAGCAATGATCACACGCACGGCACAGCGGACACACCAGGAACCGCGGTGTTGGCCGTCGAATGGCGCTAGCTGCGCAGCATTTGTGCACCGCCGCCGTCAGTGTCAGCCAGTTTGCCGTGGCATACGGAGCTCCATCGCAGTCTTTAACACTGGTAGCATGCCGCGACAGCGTGGACGTGAACCGTATGTGCAGTTGACGGACTTTGAGCGAGGGCGTATAGTGGGCATGCGGGAGGCCGGGTGGACGTACCGCCGAATTGCTCAACACGTGGGGCGTGAGGTCTCCACAGTACATCGATGTTGTCGCCAGTGGTCGGCGGAAGGTGCACGTGCCCGTCGACCTGGGACCGGACCGCAGCGACGCACGGATGCACGCCAAGACCGTAGGATTCTACGCAGTGCCGTAGGGGACCGCACCGCCACTTCCCAGCAAATTAGGGACACTGTTGCTCCTGGGGTATCGGCGAGGACCATTCGCAACCGTCTCCATGAAGCTGGGCTACGGTCCCGCACACCGTTAGGCCGTCTTCCGCTCACGCCCCAACATCGTGCAGCCCGCCTCCAGTGGTGTCGCGACAGGCGTGAATGGAGGGACGAATGGAGACGTGTCGTCTTCAGCGATGAGAGTCGCTACTGCCTTGGTGCCAATGATGGTCGTATGCGTGTTTGGCGCCGTGCAGGTGAGCGCCACAATCAGGACTGCATACGACCGAGGCACACAGGGCCAACACCCGGCGTCATGGTGTGGGGAGCGATCTCTTACACTGGCCGTTCACCGCTGGTGATCGTCGAAGGGACACTGAATAGTGCACGGTACATCCAAACCGTCATCGAACCCATCGTTCTACCATTCCTAGACCGGCAAGGGAACTTGCTGTTCCAACAGGACAATGCACGTCCACATGTATCCCGTGCCTCCCAACGTGCTCTAGAAGGTGTAAGTCAACTACCCTGGCCAGCAAGATCTCCGGATCTGTCCCCCATTGAGCATGTTTGGGACTGGATGAAGCGTCGTCTCACGCGGTCTGCACGTCCAGCACGAACGCTGGTCCAACTGAGGTGCCAGGAGGAAATGGCATGGCAAGCCGTTCCACAGGACTACATCCAGCATCTCTACGATCGTCTCCATGGGAGAATAGCAGCCTGCATTGCTGCGAAAGGTGGATATACACTGTACTAGTGCCGACATTGTGCATGCTCTGTTGCCTGTGTCTATGTGCCTGTGGTTCTGTCAGTGTGATCATGTGATGTATCTGACCCCAGGAATGTGTCAATAAAGTTTCCCCTTCCTGGGACAATGAATTCACGGTGTTCTTATTTCAATTTCCAGGAGTGTACTTGCTCACAACTGACTGGTCAAATGTACATGTATTGTTTATAGGCGTTAGTCCAAGCAGCCACTGTAGTTTTAGTGTTGACGTGGCTTATACGCCAGGAATAAAATTTTTTCGTCGGACAGTGTTTGCGCCGCTAGTCGCATTTTACGGCAGAGACTGATGTGACGTAACCCTTACAGGCCATTTGGAACAAGGCACCTAGGCCAAGTAAAACTGGGGCAGACACCCTTCATCGCGTGACAGCCGCGGGCGACCGGAGCCCCCCGTGTTGCTTGTAAATAAAGTGCAGCCCGACACGTCCCGGATGCGTGCGTACTCGCCGCTCCTTCGCTGAAAGAGGACATCGTGTCGGGAAGTCTTTTATGAAAGTATTTGTAAGGAGTGTACCCATAAATGGAAGTGAAACATGGGCGCTAAATAGTTTAGACAATAAAAAATAGAAGCTTGTGAAACTCTGTGCAAAAGAAGAATGCTGAAGATTAGATGGGTAGATCACATGATTAATATGGAGCTAGTGAATAGAATTGGGGAGAAAGAAATTTGTGGCGCACCCTGACTTAGAAGAAGGGATCGTTTGGTAGGACACATTCAGAGACATAAAGGGATCACCAATTTAATACTGGAGGAAAGCGTAGAGGACGGCGGGGAAGGAGCAAAAATCGTAGAGGGAGAACTAGAGATGAATACAGTAAGCAGATTCACAAAGATGAAGGTTGCAGTAGTTTCTCGGAGATGAATGCACAGGTTAGAGTCACATGGACAGTTGCATCAGACCAGTCTTTGGACTGAATACGACCGCAACAACAACATAGGCGAAGACAGGTAATATGCAATATGAACAAAAACCAAGAAGGAAGAATACGAGTGGGAGACCAAGAATGAAGTGCACTTATTAAAAAGGGCGCAAGACAGGGATGTAGTCTTTGGCCCCTTCTGTTCAATCTATACTTCGAAGAAGCAATGATGGAAATAAAAAAAAAAAGGTGAAAGGAGATCAATCTTAAGATTCGCTGATGACATTGCTATGCTCAGTGAAAGTGAACAACAACTATAGGACCTGTTGAATGGAATGAAAAGTCTAATAAGGGCAAAATATGGATTGACAGCGCGACCGCTACGGTCGCAGGTTCGAATCCTGTCTCGGGCATGGATGTGTGTGATGATCTTAGGTTAGTTAGGTTTAAGTAGTTCTAAGTTCCAGGGGACTGATGACCTCAGAAGCTAAAACCCATAGTGCTCAGAGCCATTTGAACTATAAATCGAAGAAAAACGAAAGTAATGAGAAGTAGCGGAAATGAGAACAGCGAGAAACTTAATGTCACAACTCGTGATTAGGAAGTTGATGACTTCTGCTACCTAGGTAGCAAAATTGGCCATCACGGACGTAGCAAGGAGGACATAAAAAACAGACTAAGGCTGCCAAAACGGCATTCCTGGCCAAGAGAAGGCTACTAGCTTCAAACGTAGGTCTTAATTTGAGGAAGAAATTTCTGAGATTGTACGTTTGGAGTACTGCGTGACAGTGACACGCGGACTGTGGGAAAACCGGAACATAAGAGAATGGAGGCATTTGAGATGTGGTGCTCCAGGAAGTGCTCCAGGAGGTTCGGTGGTCTGGGAATTTAAATTCTCACATCATCGTACCGTAGTACGACCTTATAGGAAGAATTGCACGGTAGATTATATTTTTAAAATTAATCTTGACTAAATATCCATCCGTATTTACGGTATTTAATTTGTGTTTGCAGATGGGTGCAAGCAGGGGTATTTTGTCAGACGCTTTGTCGTGTACCCCGACAATGTATTTAAGATAGGGCTCCCAGAGCAGTTTTCAGTTAATTACGCGCAATTGTGTGGTATCGTGAGGCCACTAAAACGGATGAGACGGCATCTTGGCAAGAAATGTCTCATCTGCTCTGATTCTGCTGGGTTCCAGGGCCCATAAGGGTCCGAGTAAACGAATTCGCTGCCAAGAAGGCTTTCACCCCTCACCTTCTGCTCGCTGTTTAGTTCATCTGCAGCAGTTGTAACACTCGTATTCCAGAAGAACGTGTGCTAATGGGAGGCTAAGTGGCCGGATGTGAGGTGTAATAAGCTGCTTCCAGGAAAACTTTTAGTGCGACCGTGGCTTGCCTCTTTGCTACCACGACGATCTGATGAAGTAGATCTTACAAGGTTTAAAGTGGGACATTGCCCATTGACAAATGGCTTTCCACGAGGCGCCCCCAGTGGGTCACAGATGTGGAACTCAGTTGCCGATACGAGATATTTTAAATGAGTGTGTTTTATATGATGAAGGGAGGACGATTCTGGGTCTCCCATAGGACCTGGCCTCTATTTAGACTGATGACGAGGCGAATGTGGTTTCTGTTTTAAGATATTGTGTGTGTTGTCAGGTCATCATTCAAAAATATAGAGTCTGAAATTTTAAGGTGTCTGAGAATAGATCGGTCACCCACTCACAGTAATCTGTCAGACACAGTAATCAGTCCCTTTCTTTTTTCTCAGTAATCTGTCGCCTTCTTAACTGTGCCTGCACTGGTATTTTATCACTGAGTTTACCTAGTTATTCTGCTGTGTTTTATACGAATTTCAGGTTGGTATTTTATGAATTTCACAGTATCAGGGTTGCATTTTCAACATACAACTCAGTTCGCAAATGTTTTTTATTCCTTAATCGATTTTCACCACCATCGCCCGTACATACTTGAAGCAAGGGCACTGATAACCTCACCGTTTAACGCCTTAAACCCCTAATCACCGCGGTCAAAAAAAAAAAAAGAAAAAAAAGGAGAATTGTGCAGACGTTGATGAGGTAGAGTGTCGTGCGGTAATCCGTTTTCTACGTTTGAAGGGGAATAGCGTAACAACAGTCCATGCTGAGTTGGCGCAGTCGAAGTGTACAGCGACCGTATGACACAGTGGCCAGGTGGCACAGACGCTTCCAGTGTGGTCAAATACACTGATGGAAAAAAAAGATACCAAGAAGGAGTTGTGCGAGATAAACGAAAGTTGGGAGACCTGTTTATACATACGAAAGATTATTAAAATTTTGCGCCACCTGCATAGGAGCGGCACAGTAGCGTTGCCATGAGGATGCAAATCAGGTTTCTTTTAACTACTCACTGTTATGATCTTGAACATTTGAGATTGGACACAGTAAACCCATCTTAGTCAAGTATGCCTTTAAGCCAACGAAGACGCCATTATGAACAGCTCCCTGATTTGAAAAAGTCTTGTAATAGGGGTACGAGAAGCTGGATGTTCCTTCCGCGATATTGCAGAAAGACTTGGCAGCAATATACCCACTGCACATGATTACTGGCAGCGGTGGTCACGAGAACGTATAATCGCAAGGAGGCCGGGCTCAGAATGGCCTCGTGGCACAGCCGAGAGGGAAGACCATTATGTTCGGCGTATCACTCTGGCGCATCGTAATGCATCTGCAGCAGTGGGCCTGCACTTCAACTTATGGCCTGGGGTGCGATTTCGTATGACAGTAGGAGCACTCTTGTGGTTATCCTATGAACCCTGACTGTAAATTCGCACGTCAGTCTGGTAATTCGCTTGCTGTACAAACCCAACACGCTCTACAGACTTTGTCGTCAATTTTTTTTTTTGCGAGAGCGAATAATGACATTGTGGTCGGCATCTCGGGCCACATGCATATATATATATATATATATATATATATATATATATATATATATATATATATATATATATATATATATATAGAGATCTTATTGCTAATAGGTGACATACGCAAATTACTATGTAATGATCGAACATAGCTGTATATAATAACGAAGTAATAGGTTTGCCGCTAACTTCTATCATTAAAGTTGACATCATTTGGAACTCTTCGTGATGACTTCTCTGTTTTCTCTGTTCTACACTGCTGTCTCCCTCAGCCATCCTGAAATTGTGACATAGTAACTGACTGACGAAATGTTGTCTTTGTGAATGGATTATTAACTGATTGATAACAGTAATTATACTTATATCTGGATGCATCGTTCGCAGCACAAATATCCAGAATGAAATTTTCACTCTGCAGCGGAGTGTGTGCTGAAATGAAACTTCCTGACCACCATCGCAGAGGCGTCAAAAGAAGAAGTGAAATGTCGGTAAGAGAGGTGTGACGACCTTCTCATCAAGTGACACATCCGCAGCGGTGTTGGACAGAGCTGTAATGAAATTTGGTGCCAATGTGACGTCATTATCCCATCTTAAACCT
The DNA here is from genome assembly GCF_021461395.2 of Schistocerca americana. Taxonomy (NCBI): domain Eukaryota; kingdom Metazoa; phylum Arthropoda; class Insecta; order Orthoptera; family Acrididae; genus Schistocerca; species Schistocerca americana. The sequence continues at coordinate 608,115,038 of NC_060121.1, forward strand.
CACACGAACTTCTGAGCTGTGACATTTTTTTCGATTGTGTCGACACCTTGCCGTTTGAATCCCTGCCGCACGCGAGGATGAATTCGCATGGTGCCATACTTTTGCTCTATCACGGATGAACATTACAAGCACCTTTGGGCCAAATTTCAAGCTTCATATATATGTAAATTTCTCTGTTACTTCTATCGTATGTACGGGTAAATCTCAGAAACTACTGTAGGAATTTTGCTCCAGTTTTGACTGAAAGATAGTCTGTTTCACGAGGAAGGTTCGTGTCTAAAATTTATAAATATTTCATGGAAAGTGGCTGGACTATTATGAATTAAATTCCGCCGCCGCTGTGAAAGGTATAGCTTTGCAATCTATCGGTACAGCCGCCGAAGCTCCTGACAGCTGCGAAACTTGAGCAGAATCCGCGTCGGGCCTGTGGTCTAGTGCGTACCTGACAACCGAAAGGCCGCCGGATCAAGTCCTGGTCTCAGCAGGACCAATTATGGTGAGGAATCGCCGTAATTTAAACGCGTTTCGGATTCCACGTTCAGTTGTAGCTCGCCTTTCCCCAGTTGGCTAAAAGGGTAGGGGGACACAAGCCGCTGAAGTGACGTCCAATTGAAAGATCTACACCAGGACATTGAGCCACACGAAATTATTATTACTAAAATCTATACAAATACGCATAAATTCTCTATACATGTTATAAATTAAAGTCTCCCACTGCGTTTTTCTGTCTGTATAAATTTGGATACGGCTGCTAGTTGCTATATGCATCTCTTCTCTTCTCTACGTATGCATTGATGAGCCAAAGCATTATGACCACCTGCTTAATAGCTTCTTTGTTCGTCTTTAGAACAAAATACAAACTGATTCCGCGTATCAGGATTCACCAGTTTGTTGGTAGGTTTGTGGAGGCAAGTGTCATTAGATTTCATCGCACAGGTCATGTAACACGCTTAAGTAACAGGCCGATGATTTGTGTATGCAATAATGGCGCCCGATAGCGACCCAATTGGTTTCCGTAGGACTTACGTCTGGCTAATTTGGTGGCCGAGACATCAGCTTGATTTCGCTGTAATGCACCGTAGCACGGTTCTTGCTCCGAAATACGGACAGTTATGCTGCTGGAAGATCACATCGCGGTCGGGGAAGACATCAGGCATGAAGGGATGCAGGTCGTTCGCAGCTGTCAGGGTGTCTTCAATTATTACCACAGTTTCCATGCAAGCCCAGAAGAACGTCTCCCATAGCACAGTACTGCTCCCACAAGCCTCCGCCCGCAGCGCTCTGTACGTTTGGAGCAGCCTTTCACTTCGATGACGGCGTTTGTGGAGACGGCGATAGACCTAGCGTAGCAAAAATGTTATTTATCCGAACAGCCTACACGTTTCTACTGATCGACGGTCGAATCCCGATGGTCCCGTGCCCACTGAAATCGTAACTGACGATGTCGTTAGGTCAACGTGTGAACACGTAGGGGTGATCAGCTGCTGAGCTCTACGTTCAACAATTTACGATGAACGGCATGCTCCGAAATACAAATGGGAAAACAGCATTGTGCTCTTTCGGCAGATATGCCACAGATCTTCGTCTATCCTACTTTACGGAACAGACAAGTATCCGAACGCCATGTTCTGTGAAGAGTCGTGGATGTCCGACCCTTTGGCGCCTAGTAGTAGTTTCACTGTCCTTGTCCCTCTTTCCGTATGTGCTCTCGACAGTTGCACTTGACATTCGACCAGCTTCGCCGTTTCCAAGATATTCGTTCACACGCTCTGCGTAACAATAACGTGCCCTTTCTCAAAGTCGCTTATCTCACTGGATTTCTTCATTTGCAGCCCATACCTTCTCTAGCGTGATCGCTCGTCCGTGTCTGCTCCGCTTACGTACCGCGTCACGTGCCTGCAACGCCGCCAGGAGGCATCCATCGTCGCGGTGGGCAGTGCTTATAATGTTTTGGTTTATCAGTGCATAAACTGGAGCCCTCCGCTCACTTCAGTTAGAATTTACGGGCTAATCCGAGGAACCAGTGTACTGTGGGGATGCTGATCCTCACAGCGGACTGGCGCGACCTCCCCGCCAAGTGAACGCCATCGGATGCACGGCTCGCATTGTTAGCAGGTTGCTGTTCGGCAGACCGCTCACGCCTTAAGGCGCTGCACTACGTGCGGCAAACGGCGTTTGCTGCTGAAATTGTTTAATTTACAATTTGAAAGTGATAATATTCCGTTATGTGACGTCCTTCTCCTCTTTTTATTCACAACTCTACGCAGTGTCCCGCAAACAAAATTGCGGATACGGCTGACAAGTCGATTGGCAGTAGATACTCAGAGCAACCACTGCGAAGCCGGAGCGGAGCCCTAGTATTATTATTAGGGCCCGGATTTTAATGACAAGTCATACTTTTTTCTGAACTATAGGGTGAATTTAGAACAATTTGCACACAAATCTAGGCATTTTAGTGTCGAAAAATGTATTTTATATAAAAGTCATATTTCAACAAATTTTAGTAATAGGTCACATATATAACTTTTAATATAACGAGTTATATTTATGTCAAATTTTGCTAAAAATGCATATACCGTTTTTCTCGTGTCTTACGGGACACACGAATAAGAAAATGAATATGTTGCACACGAGACAACATTTAACGTGCTATTATGAAAGATAAACAAATAAATTAGTACACAGCTTTATTTCTCAGGACTGTAGCAGAAAATCGGTGTGCCGCATCAGTCGTTTCGCGAACATAAAACATTATTCGCAGAGTCGACAATACGCTCTCAGAGCCAAAAAAGGCGGCTTCTGCCGTAACAATCATCGCAGTCGCACAGGTGTTCCCAGTAACCAGTTTGAATACAGTCTTTGCCTTGTTAAACATGCCTAAAGCAAAGTGCACCGACAGCGTCAAGTTGCAAGGATATGTTCGACAATTTGGAGAGAAGTTCTTTAGTACCGATGGGAAAATATTATTTTGTAAACTGTGTGAAGTTAAAGTTAGTGCAGAAAAGTGATTTAATGTGCAACAACACTGTAAAACCGCTAAACACAGCAGCTGTGTGAAACGAAGTACTGAAAATAACAGCAGGCAAACGCTGTTATTTGAAAAGACAAGTCAATCGTCAACAGTGCAATCATTCTGCAAGGATTTGTGTGATATGATGGTGTCCTGCAACATCCCATTGGAGAAATTGAAGAATCTACGCTTCAGACGGTTCTTGTAGAAGTACACAACACATCCAGTTCCAGATGAATCTGCACTGAGAAAGAACTATTTATCCGTATGCTACAGTGATGTGTTCAACAAAATACAAATTACTATTGCTGAGCAAAAGATCTGGCTGTCGATAGATGAAGCTACGGATATTAGTGGGCGATATATTGCAAATGTTGTTGTTGGTGTTCTAAAAGTTGATGGCCCTGGAGATATGTTCCTACTAACGTGTGAAGCTCTCGGTAGAGTAAACAATTCGTCGATTGCTATTTTGTCTGACAACTCTCTGAAGCTACTGTCGCCGGATGGTGTGAAAAGAGACAACGTTTTGCTGCTTGTAACAGATGATGCATCATATTTGGCTAAAGCAGCCAAAGGGCTTCATATTCTCTATCCCAGTATGGTGTACGTCACTTGCATTGCACATGCATTGCACAGAGTTGCCGAAGAGGTGCGATCAAATTACCCTGACGTGGACAAATTAATTTCCTGTGGCAAGAAAATCTATTTGAAGGCTCCGCTACGGGTGCAGAAATTCAACGCCCCACCTAAACCTGTTCTTACACGATGGCGTTCTTGGCTTAATGCTGCTGAGTATTACTGCACCAACTACACCCAAATAAAGAAAATCTTCTGTGAGCTTGATAGCGATGAATCAAGTGCTATCAAAATTGTGAAAGAAGTTTTTACAGATACATTGTCTCGAAACTTGGAATACATCAACGAGAATTTTTCAGTGATATCAAAAGCTATCAAACGACTGGAAGCTGTTGGAACTCAGCTATGGGAGGCCCTGAGTATTGTGCAACATGTGCAGAGTGAGTTGGCTCGAGCTCGTGGTCACGTGGCTGACAAAGTGAACACCAATTGAAAAGTGTTCTCCAACGGAATCCTGAATATTCTACACTGTGCAAAATTAGTGACAGTCTTTCAGAGAATGCCGCAACATTTGAAGATACTGAAACAAAGCTGAACTCCAGTGACCTGTCTGTTTTCAAATACGCTCCAGTGACGTCTTGTGAAGTGGAGAGGAGCTTTTCCAGGTACAAAACTATCCTCAGCGACAACCGTAGATCTTTGACAATAGAAAACCTGAAAATGCACCTTGTGATCCAGTGCTACTTTACAGATACTGAAGATTGACATACGGTATTAAATATTGTGAAACGCTTTAAATACTATGTAGAAATAAAAACATCGTTTTACTGTTTCGATAGATATTTTCACTGTACTTTGTGTTTAGAAAATAAAACATTCAGACATTAAAAAAATAGGTGCAAATCAGCCACAAACCCTACATAAAGAAAGAACTATACTTATAATATTTTGAGAAGTGAATTTTGTATTACTTTATGACGAATAAAAAATTAAATAAACAAACAAGAATTCTTTAAATAAACTTCTGTTAAGTCATATTTTATTTTTTAAGGTCATATTTATGTAAGTTTTAGGTCATAAATGCTTGCATATTTCACTGTTTTTTAGGTAATTAAAAACCGGTCCCTAATTATTATAAAATACGGCTCAGAACAGCGGGCCCCACGAATACTATTCGGGTCGCTTACGGCCCGCGGACCCCAGTTTGACGACCACTGTTCTACAGAGTGTCGACATGCTGCCTCGGCCTGCTCGATCAGCAGATCTGTCTCGAATCGAGCTCATATGGGACTTCACCGGACGACAACTCCAGCGTCGTCGACAACCGCTATTAACCGTCGCTATACTGACCGACCACGAGCTACAGGCATGGAACTACATCCAACAAACCGACATCCGGAACATGTGCGACACAATGCATGTACGTCTGCACGTTTGCATTCAACATTCTGTGGTTTCACCGGTTATTAATGTACCAGTAACTACCTAGGCGCAACGATGTAAAATGATATTGAATGGAATGAGCACCTCCCGCTGGCCGTCGGGAAGGTGAATTGTCTGACTTCGGTTTACTGGGAGAATTTTAGGAAAGCGTAACACATCTATGAAGGAGACAGGGTACAGAACGCTAGTGCGACCCGTTCTTGAATAGTGTTCACGTGTTTGGGATCCCCACCACTTTGGATTAAAGGAAGACATCGAAGCAATTCAGAGGTGTAGTGCTACATTTGTAACTGATACGTTCGATCAACACGCAATTATTTCGCCAAAGCTTCGTGAACTCAAAATGGGAATCTCTGTACTGAAGACGATGCTCTTTCCAAGAGGCATTATTGCACAAATTTAGAGAACCTGCATTTGAGGTCGACTGCAGAACCATCCTGCTGCCGCCAATGCACATTTCGCTTAAGGACCATCGAGATAAGATGCGAGAAATTACGGCTCGCACGGAGCCTTTTACACAGTCGTTTCTCCCTCGTTCTGTTTCCGAGTGGAACAAGAGTGGAAATGACCAGTAGTGGTACAAGATGCCCTCCACCGCAAGGTGGTTTGCGGAGTAATTATTTAGCTGTAGATGAAGATATTCGACGAACTCTCTGCCAGGCACTTAAGTGTGAATTGCAGACTAGTCATGCAGAGGTAGGTATATAGGTGATTTTCGAAGTGACACGTTTTCTGAACAGCCAAAACGCAAACTTTTACATTCAAGCTACGTCAAGTCATCCATCGCTGGGAAAGATATCTCGTATTGAAGGGCTAATATTCATAGAATTGCTAACACCATCTCCAACTTTCTGCATGATTTTTTTAGACGTGTTGATTAAAACTTTATAACTACCCATCGTAAAATACACAAGAGTAACAGTGCAATTGGAGGTATGAAACGGAACAATCACGCAGGCTATATTGTAACGACTGTATCAGTACACTAACAGAATAATTTCTTTTTCTCACAATGATATTCCCTTGAAAGGGTTGGGCGACTGTTATCGGGGACACTGATTACAAATTGTAGCTACAATAAAGTAGATTCTTTTACGCTTTTTGATACGCGTCTTTGTCTGACGAACGAAAAAAAAAATTGGTCAAGTTAGCAGAGTCTGAGACTGCCCTGTTTAGACTCTGTCTGGTTGTCCATTTATTTATTTATCTATTTATTTATTTTAATTTTGCTTGGTTAACATGGCTTGAATTTTTTATACGTAATTCACGATGTTCACCGTTGCTCTTACTCGACAGAAATGATCTAACAAGGAAAGTGTGAGTAAAATCGGTGATTCGTTGTGATGTTTGCTTCCCTTGTAAGATATACTGCACTAATGGGGACCTCAAGAGTGCCAGTCAAAGATATTGACTGTAAAACACATTTAGGACATATGACAGAATACAGCTAATTGTGTGGAAACGACGTTGCCCTTTCAGAGGATAAGATGCTTGTATAAGTACGTTCACGGCATTCGGAAGGAGTGTCACACGGAATAATTTGACACGAAGCAGAATGTAGGAAAAAAGTTACAAAATATGTTCTGTCAGACACTTGAGAAGTACTTGAAACTTCCGTGGAAATCTTTTCGTTTAACAGCAAGAATCAATTTTCAAGATGGAATCTACGAATAGTGTAGCCCTTTAAATATTCCTCTTTGCACCGCATGAAGTTAAAATCAGACTATTAAGAACTCTCAAAGAGGTTTGAAGGTATGTGAGTACTCATTATTTCAACACTTCTTCCCAGCAAGGGGATGATATGTGATTTTTAGCAACCACATTTGCCTTGCCCCTTTCAAGTTTAAGCCTTGTTGTTGTGTAGTATGGCTCAAGGGTATTACACACTTTTACTATAATGGGGGTAAAAGAAAGAAACAGACGAATATTTTACCAAATCTACGAACCTCAAGTGGAAACAATAAAATTGGAAGATTATGGAAGATGCACTGCATGACAAAGAAAGTGGAGCACTCAGTAGGGGCGGACGAAACGAAATGAAATTTCACGAGCTGACAGGGTATGTGATGTTATTTTTGTGATTACACAATCGACTAAAATTTACAAATAACTTGGGCAATATGAGCCCACTTGTCAGTATGACGTTGCACCCGCTCTGACCCAGTAGCACGCATTGATTCGGCTGGGACGGCTGTCATAAGGCCATTGTATCCTCTCCTGACTCCAGATGTTGTAACTCGTCCCTGATATTCTGGAGACTGGTCCTGCGACGAAGTTCACGCTATTTTTGGTCCCATACATGTTCTGTCAGGGCATATCTGGGGATCTTTCTGGCCACGCGAGTACCTCAACCTGACACAGCTGATAGAGATAAGCGCCTAGTATGGAGAAGCATTAGCTTGTTGAAAAATGGTGCTGTGTTTCTGTGGCATGACAGGTAACATATGAGGAAGCAGGATGTCCGAGACATACCGTTACGCCCTCCGTTAATTACTACCACTCGTCACACGCGATGGCTTCCCACACCATGACGGTAGGAATAACACTGCTGTTTCTTTCCAAAACATTAGAATAATTGGACCTCCCCACAGGTCGCAGCCATACTTGTCGTCCGGTAGACCAGAATCGTGATTCAAAGCTGAACACAATGCGACGCCATTCATCAGCAGTCCTTGCTTCCTCGTCAGGACTCTAGTCCAAACCTAGAAATTTGTGCTTTGGTGTTAACGGCAGTCGTTAATTCCCTAGTCCGTCGGATACTAGTCTCTGACCAATGCTTCGAGATGTCGCAGAATGTTACAAGGCGACCACTACTTGATGTCACATGACAGATGCAGATGTGAAGGAGTTACGATGTGTTTGGTGGACGCTATGACGATCATGTCTTGTGATTGTCAGATGTGTACCACTGGAACCTTGACGGTGTTTCCATGCAGTCCAACACCAGGCTACCATCACATCCGGGTCTCCTACAAATTTGGATACCGAACTATTCGCCCAGTCGACCAAATGGAGGCCCAGGTCGAAGATCCTTTCAGATTCTGTCAGATGTTGATAAGTCTGTCTCATACGAATACGCGGCCTCTACACGCCCTCTAATGACCACTCACGATCTGACGCTGTCCCCCCCCCCCCCCCCCCCCCACCCCTTACACGGGGAGATTACTGTTTGCGTTTAAAGGACCCCTAAGCGATATAGATAAAACTGAGACAAATAATTTAATATAAGAGCATGGGGCCGCAAATATCGGGGAATACCCCAAAAGAGGATGATAAATATTGAACATGTGATGCCACCACATGAGGTACCTCGCCGCATTGGCAACGGCGTATTCTGTCGGTCTGTCACATCTAATCGTCCCAACCCAAGCCAAGCATTCAAGTCGGTGCGCGAATTTTGGGCTTGAGGCTTAGGGTTCTGATCTTGCGTCTGGCAGGCAATACTTCTTTCTTTGCGTTAGAGAATTATGTGTTTACACTGAGGTACGATTTGTTGTTTTATTTACCCTTCTCGCTGTCTCTGCTGCTTAATTGCAGTACCGTACGACAATAACCTACCATACTGCGTCACACGTAAATAAATATAAGCTTCCGGTCCCACACACGTTCTATCAGGACATGTCTGCATCGCTACCAATAAATGACATATGTGTTGTTTATTAAATGAAGGCCGGCCGGGGTGGCCGAGTGGTTCTAGGCGCTACAGTCTGGAACCGCGCGGCTGCTACGGCCGCAGTTTCGACCCTGCCTCGGGCCTGGATACCTGCGATGTCCTTAGGTTAATTAGGTTTAAGTAATTCTAAGTTCTAAGGGACTGGTGACCTCAGAAGTTAAGTCCCACAGTGCTCAGAGCCAACTGAACCATTTTGAACTAAATAAAGTCCGTAAAGAAAGAAAGAACGGAAAAAAGAAAGGAAGCACAATTTTAGAACAGATTTTTCTTGGTTACAGCAAGAACAATAATTTTTTTAAGATCTACGTTTACAACCGATCACATTTACAAAAGGTGTTCGAAAACAGTAGTGCCCGCATCTCGTGGTCGTGCGGTAGCGTTCTCGCTTCCCACGCCCGGGTTCCCGGGTTCGATTCCCGGCGGGGTCAGGGATTTTCTCTGCCTCGTGATGGCTGGGTGTTGTGTGATGTCCTTAGGTTAGTTAGGTTTAAGTAGTTCTAAGTTCTAGGGGACTGATGACCTTAGATGTTAAGTCCCATAGTGCTCAGAGCCATTTTTTTTGAAAACAGTAGTCTAGCGGAGCGATGTGTAGCGCTTCCCCCTACCGGGAGGGTGGGATCGACAAACCTAATCGCTGCACATACGGCGACGCAGTCATCTGTTGACACGGCATTTGCTGTCCCGCGGGATTTTCATTAAATTCGTTGTCTCAGCGCCATCTACGTCACTTTAGGGGTTCTTAAAAGCTAGTAAGAATCACGCTGTATGCTTTACCAGGTCTGGTAACAGCACTAAACACGAACAGCACTTATGTACGCTGCTGATCGTCCTTCCTGCCAAACAGCATTGAAACTCTAAACATTTATATGCCCAAGACGGTGAATGAATGTTCGGAGTTAGATTGACACCCGACCATGTCTTCAAGTTGCTTCACTTTTTTTTTCCTTTTGGTCAAGCAGTGTAAATCTCACTTAGGGATCATGGGAATATTGCCAGTGAATTAGAGTACATACGGAGGCATGACATTCAAGGGGTCCGATTGGAACAAGTGAGTGCTGCTCACTTTAGTGTCCGCCAGTGATTCAGATTCTGCACCCAGCACTAGCATCGATAGGGAGAACGCGTCAGGGAGGCTAGGGCTATGTACTGCGGTCGCAGCTTGCTCCCGTGTGGGCACAGCCGTTCCGCCTGTATGTCGCGTGGAACATATCGCCGACTATAGTGTGCCGGTAAATACCGCTGCCCGCCTCTTGCTATCCAGTCTCTTGTTAATCTTTAGTTACACATCATTGACCATTGCCTGTATTACATTTGCGATCTAAATTGCTCTCTGGAATACTGTACACGCATAAAATGACTTTAAGACACTATGAGCTTGTCTTTGTGGATAGCCATTCACTTTCCGAACTCCAGCGCCATCGGCCTCAGGAACCACCTGTTTGTTCCATCAGTCTCTGCGCTATTGCCAGTGCGACTGATCATGAACTGTGTTCTGCTTCCGCAGAGTAGTATAGAAAACTCACTGTAGTGCACTCTCAAGGTCAGAGAGCACGTATACTCTATGGTTCTGCAAATCTAATAGTTTATATGTTGAAATGTACCTAATGGGTAGTATAACGTTGCAAAAGTAGTGGTCTCAAGATGAGTGGCACTTTAACCTGTTTTACAACAGGTTGTTGTGTATAAACAATACACCTGTGTTGCAAATTTGAGAAGCATTGTGGGTTAACCGGGACTTCTTGCATCTGTGGACCAATATACTCTGGCGAATGTTAGTACTTACACTGAGTAGACAAAACTTGTAAACACCACGAAAGCAACACATTACCATGCCTAGTATTCGGTGTAGGAAAACCGTTGGCATTCACAACGGCTTCCAATCGTTTGCAAATGGATAAATAGAGGTCCTGTATGGTTTTCAAGGAAATCTTACACAATTCCTCCTGCAAAATAGTGGAAAGTTCAGATAACGATGATCGAGCTGGCGAGCGATCATGCAGCCTTCTCTCCAAAGTACAAAACAAAAGCTCATTAATATTAAGATCTGGTGAGTATCATGGCCGAGGGTGACGTGACAATTCATCTTCGTACTCACCAAACCAGTCCTGGACGATGTTAGTTCTTTAGACAGGAGCGCTGTCTTCTTGGAACACATCAACAGCATTGATGAACAAACATTGTATCACGGGATGGATCTGATCATCATAAGTGGCCACATAAGACGTGACAGCCGGCCGGTGTGGCCGTGCGGTTAAAGGCGCTTCAGTCTGGAACCGCGTGACCGCTGCGGTCGCAGGTTCGAATCCTGCCTCGGGCATGGATGTGTGTGATGTCCTTAGGTTAGTTAGGTTTAATTAGTTCTAAGTTCTAGGCGACTGATGACCTCAGAAGTTAAGTCGCATAGTGCTCAGAGCCATTTGAACCATAAGGCGTGACAGTAATTCGACCTTGCAGGGTACCCATGGGGCCCATGAATACCACGATATGGATGCCGAAATCATCACTGAAACCCCGACATGTTTCACTCTTTGGACATAAATTCGCCAAGAAGTTGGAAAGTGTGTGCAACAAGACTCATCCGAAGAAATGACTTCCTTGCGTTGTTCCATAGTCCAGTTTCTTTTTGCTTCGACACCCCTTTCTCCTGTTAGGGCATTTGCATTACTGATGAGGGGTTTTGGAATTCTACCTTGCCCTGCGATTCCGTGCTTCTGGAGCTCCCTTCGTGTGGTTTTGGTGCTGACAGGGTTCGAGAGGGTTACGATCAGTTCTTCAGTTCTGCACTGACTTTCGCATGTCGTCTTAGTTTTCGTCACAATTCTCTTCAGTGTCCCTCCGTCACTATCACTCAAGATACACTTTCGTCCGCGTTGTGACTTAGCGGATGATGTTTTCTCCGCTTTCTGTGGCATACAGCATAAATCTTCGATACGGTACCTATTGAAACACGAAACACTTCGGCTACCTTGGTTACGGAAGAACCCACCATACCATCTCCAACAATTTGCCCGCGTTCGAGTTCACTTAGCTCCGACATAGTGCACTCATACAGAACACTGTTCTGACACTTGCAACGTATTGTGGATATTGGACAAGCACAGTTTGTGGTCAAATACAACAGCGAAACTTATAAACTTCGGTAGCATCTCCATTTTTGTTCAAGTATGCATTTATCGTGGCGTTTAACAATAATTGTCCAACCCCTGTAGTTATTTCGGTCTTTCTCACTTACCAAACAACGCAAAATACTTTACACAAACTCTATTAAACCAAATCGGAGCCGGCCATTATGTCCGAGCGGTTCTAGGCGCTTCAGTCTGGGACCGACCGCTACGATCGCAGGTTCGAATCCTGCCTCGGGCATGAATGTGTGTGATGTCCATAGGTTAGTTAGGTTTAAGTAGTTCTAAGTTCTAGCTGACTGATGACCTCAGATGTTAAGTCCCATAGTGCTCAGAGCCATTTGAACCAACCAAATTGGAGACGAGGTTCTCCAAAGACCAACCCCTAATATTCAGTGTTAGTGAAGTGCCACGTTTGCTTCTCTAATGCATTTTATAAACGTAAATTTATGTAAATGTGTACATTAGTTTGCCCTTCACCAAACATTTTCAGCTCATTATTAAGCTCTCTGTTTGCCTTTTAATGAATCACATGCAACATGCTATTATCCTTGTTCACCAAATCGTTACAGAAGAGCAAAGACTGTGGGCAGAATAAATTTTAAAATGTTGTGGGTTTACTGTTTGTGTAACAGGGTCTAATTAAAGAGTGCTCATAGACAGTGGTTAATTTCTACAATTTCATGTGCCGGAATACACACACACACACACACACACACACACACACACATACACACAAACTCACACTCACAGAGAGAGAGAGAGAGAGAGAGAGAGAGAGAGAGAGAGAGAGAGAGTACCTCGCCCAACGCCCCTCCTCATCGCTGGTCATCCACTGTTACGTTCAGTGATGCTGGCGCGGCGGCAAATTGTGGATGCGTTGTAATTTAATACACGTGTACTATTTTAAATCTCCGGCGAAGACTTGTTCCAGTGAGTTCAAAAAACATTTCCTGGGGGTTCCGGAACTCCATTCCGCCCCAAATTAAGCCCTACCAATAGGTCACATTTCCGTGAATGAGATAACACATTCCTAGAACTGCTTTCTTCTGTAAAATTTAAACCAAGAAATTTCCACTGGAACGGAATGTACTCTGAAGTCACACGCGTGTCTCTGTGCAGGAAGAACTCGCATCCGTAGCCTTATCGATGAAAACAGAGTTATTAACAACGCAACACTGGGATTCCACTCACGAGAACGGTGCTTTGTAATACAATTTCTTATATAAAAGCACTTTACCGTTTCCCCGACATTTCTTTCAGAATACGAGGCTTTTTGTCAATACTGGAAATGGTACTGAACTCGAGAAGAAGGGCGTTTTTCAAAAAATTGCCCGAAAAACATAATTTTGGTCCAGTGTCTCAGTGAGAAAGTTCCAGAGTAAAGTTCCAAAGGACTTGGGTTCTAATCGTAATCAGTGCTTGTGTTTTTAAATGTCAGTTATCACTTCTGGACAAATGCTGATTGTTGATATGAAACACGCTGAATTTCATCGTGGTTTTTAGTCCACGTTGAATTGTAGGTCACCCAGAAACTGGCTGGTAAGCCACTTCAAAGGTCGCAGGAATGTCGTTACGCGGGGTGTCCCAAGAGGAATGGTCAATGTTCAGGGACACAGCAGGAACGATAATTCAAAGCAATAGTAGTCTAGATAACGTATGCTCTAAAATGCATACCTTAAGAGCTATGAGTACTCTGTCATCTTCGATACTGTGAAACAAATCTCTTCTACTGCAAGCTTTTTGATATCGATATTTTGAACGGTAGTACCATGGACCGAAACAAGAAAAAATGTCTAGTAAATATGGCCTCTAAAGTGCATACCGTACCTTAAGACCTCCATCCAGCCATCCTGATTTCGGTTTATCTGTCTCCAAAAAGAAACGACCGGTTTCCTTCCCCATTCTTTTCCTAGCCAACCGCATTCTCCATTTCTAATTATTTGGGGGACGTTAAGTTCCTTGCATAAATATTACTAGGGATAAGCCTTTGGATTTGCTTAGTGTTTATAATACTCATAATTTTACTGTAGTATACAGTGCAATAACGTGGTTTGGCTGTTATTTGTTAATATAAGTTTTCGGAATTTTAAAGGTAATTCGCTAGGGCATTTCTAAGGAAGACTGATCAGATTAACTTTTTTTCTCGATAATAATTCCAGCCACATGCACCACTTTACTAGTAAAATATTTGTACAGGGTGTTTATAAATGAATATCGGGATTTTAACGCTTTATAATATTTATTACATTAAACTTACAGCGATAAATGATATGTCAAATGAAAGAGCAACTCAAACAGTTTTACCAAGAACCTTATAAATGTTCACTGACATAGCGAAGTACGCGATTGGTTTTCACTGTACCCAAGCGCTGGATAGGCCGCAAGGGGCCCAATGACAGGGCTTGCTTTGCATGGCCTCCACGTTCACCCGACCTAACGCCATGCGATTTTTTCCTTCGGAGCTCCATCAAGGATCGCGTGTACCAGCCTCCGCTACCAGCAGGCCTTCCTGAATTAAGAAACCGGATTGAAGCAGCTGTTGCGATAATCACTGAAGACACACTTATCAACGTTTGGGAAGAACTCGGCTATAGACTTGATGTGGGCCGTGTGACAAACAGTGCTCACATTGAACATTTATAAGGTTCTTGGTGGTCGTGGTTAGTGTTTAACGTCCCGTCGACAACGAGGTCATTAGAGACGGAGCGCAAGCTCGGGTTAGGGAAGGATTGGGAAGGAAATCGGTCGTGCCCTTTCAAAGGAACCATCCCGGCATTTGCCTGAAACGATTTAGGGAAATCACGGAAAACCTAAATCAGGATGGCTGGAGACGGGATTGAACCGTCGTCCTCCCGAATGCGAGTCCAGTGTGCTAACCACTGCGCCACCTCGCTCGGTAAAGGTTCTTGGTAAAACTGTTTGAGTTCAAAAATGGTTCAAATGGCTCTGAGCACTATGGGACTCAACTCCTGAGGTCATTAGTCCCCTAGAGCTTAGAACTAGTTAAACCTAACTAACCTAAGGACATCACACACATCCATGCCCGAGGCAGGATTCGAACCTGCGACCGTAGCGGTCTTGCTGTTCCAGACTGCAGCGCCTAGAACCGCACGGCCACTTCGGCCGGCCACTGTTTGAGTTGCTCTTTCATTTGACATATCACTTATAACTGTAAGTTTAATATAATAAATATTATGAAGCGTTAAAACCCCGATATTAATTTATAAACACCCTATATTTCTTTTGTAGAGAATATATTCCTTCCCCGAATTCTATCAAGTACGCCCCTCGCGTTCCGTAGTATGCATTTTGGATATCAATCAGTTTCGAAACGTGTAATTCCACAAGACTTTGTTTTATAGGTAATATGGAAAAAAATTACTTCTAGAATTATATGTTTCCATCCTCAATTTGTTTCTTCCTTGGAACCCACTAAAGTGTCCAGTTTTTTCGGTACACAGGAGAAAAATAAACTGCACACGGAATCCTGCGTCCGAAACCATCATCCATCGAGTCAACAGAGCACCGAATTCGTGAGAGACAAGGCCTTTGTACGCAGCAACTAGATCAATCTTCTCCACTGGCGATCGTGGCAATCAGTCGCCATCAGTGAAAACAAACAACTTTGCGAGACGTTATGCCTACGGTCCGACTGTGTGCATTTGGTGCCGTAGGGTTAGCGTAGTGGTAAGTGGCGGCGCCTATAACTGCGATGCTCCGTAACGTCATTGGATGACGTTTCCGGACACGAGCTGCTGTACTCGATTTTTCCTTAAGACACCCTCTACAGCCCCTTGAAGGCTGTGTTAATATTTCTGGGACACCCAGTACACAAAAAAATCTGTCCCGTAGATTAATCCCAAGCTTTGCTAAAATGATTTCTTTTGATCAATCGAGGTAGCGCAGCGGTTAGCGCACTGGACTCGCATTCAGGAGGATGCTGGTTCAGACCCGCGTCCGGACATCCACATTTAGATTTACCATGGCCGGCCGCGGTGGTCTAGCGGTTCTAGGCGCGCAGTCCGGAACCGCGCGACTGCTACGGTCGCAGGTTCGAATCCTGCCTCGGGCATCGATGTGTGTGATGTCCTTAGGTTAGTTAGGTTTAAGTAGTTCTAAGTTAGAGGGGACTGATGATCACAGATGTTAGGTCCCATAGTGCTCAGAGCCATTTAGATTTACCATGATTTCCCTAAATCACTTAAGGCAAATGTCAGAATGGTTCCTGTGAAAGGGCACAGCTGATTTACTTCTCCGTCCTCCCCTAAGTAGAGCTTGTGCTCTTTCTCTAATGTCCTCGTTGTCGATGAGACGCCAATCACTAATCTCCTCCTCCTCCTCCTGGATTAATCTATCAAAATCCCTTAATGGTTATTGGTGCAACAGTGCATATGGAGTACACGAAATGACTACATTTACAATTAAATAGCACAAAGGGTTCTGAGGTACCAGGTATCGACAAATACTGAAACATCCACATCGGTACTTGGTGTAGTTTCCATGGGCGGCAACTCAGGCGCTCACTCTGGCATCCAGTCAATCGTGGAGATGGAGAATACCGTCCTGGGATGCGTTATGCCACGCCTGCTCCGACCTGTTCGCGTAGTCCCGTAAGAATTGCTGGTTGACGAATCGTACGAGTCACTTCATATCTCATATGTGCTAGATTGGAGACAAGTCCGGAGATCGTGCTGAGCAGGAAAGTTGCTGCACGGCTTGCAGAGCACGTTGAGTTTCACGGACAGTGTGCGGGCGAGCGTTATCCTGTTGGAACAACGTATCACCTTCCTGTTGCTAGACTGGCCGAAGAACGGGTCTTACAACATTCTGCGCGTCCCGAGCCCTTGTTAGCGTCCCCTCAAGAAAAAACAGAGGTTAACGAGAGTTTTAACTTATCGCACCACAGGATCCAGCCTACGATTGGGCCATGGATGAAAGCACTCTACGAGACAATGTTCACCACGTCTACGTCGTACGGGCAAACGACCATCACTTGCGAACAGGCAGAGTCTGCTTTCATCGCTGAAGACTACGGCGCACCATTCCATTTTCCAAATGACCCTCTGCTGGCACCAGTCGAGCCGTGGATCTCGGTGCTGTGGCGTGAGTGGAAGACGAGCTAGAAGTGTTTGTTCCACTGCTGATGACTGGTTCGCAGTAGTTCATGTTGACATGTCTGGGCTCACACGCCCTCACGCCCTCTTACCCGTGATCTGGTAGCTGTACGATCTGCCACTGCTGCTCTTACAACGATCCAGGCGAGCAGCTGTGCTGCTTGGACGTCCAGAAACTCGTGTACGGTTGTGAGAATGTTCAGGTAGCCAATGAGACCAGAATCAGTGCACAACTGATGCAGCATGTCCAAATTGTGTGGTTATTCTCCGATAGGACCATCCGGCCACGTGGGGGGCCACAATTTTACCCGTTTCAACCTCGCTCAGTTGGCTGTAGGAAACACGAGTTCCTCTCTGCGGAGCCGGCCGCCGTGGCCGAGCGGCTGTAGGCGCTTCAGTCCGGAATCGAGCTGCTGCTACGGTCGCAGGTTCGAATCCTGCCTTGGGCATGGATGTGTGTGATGTCCTTAGGTTAGTTAGGTTTAAGTAGTTCTAAGCCTAGGGGACTGATGACTTCAGATGTTAAGTCCCATGGTGCTCAGAGCCATTTGAACCTCTCTGCGGCAAGTTGCCTGATTGTTTTACACGTTTTCACCACTGCCAGCGTTCTATCTGTGAGCATTCCCTACTAAGGGGTAGTCGCAGATGGCGCTCTGGTAGCTATTCCACTACGCCAACTGTTCGCGGACGACACTGAAACCGTTATCATTACCGATCATCTTCTACCTCCCCACGTGGCATGTGCCGTCATCGGATCAAAATCGACGTCGTCTTTCCAAGTGTACTATTTTTTTCCAGTAGTGTACTTATAAACTATTAGCTGTGGCCGGCCGGTGTGGCCGTGCGGTTAAAGGCGCTTCAGTCTGGAACCGCGTGACCGCTACGGTCGCAGGTTCGAATCCTGCCTCGGGCATGGATGTGTGTGATGTCCTTAGGTTAGTTAGGTTTAATTAGTTCTAAGTTCTAGGCGACTGATGACCTCAGAAGTTAAGTCGCATAGTGCTCAGAGCCATTTGAACCATTTGAACCATTAGCTGCGTCCGGCATGTGGAACAAAATATTTAAGAGACAATGATTTTAAATGAAAATGATTGTTTCTGCATTAAATTAAATTTGAAAAACGGTATTACAGTGCTTTGGGATACGCAATATTTTTCGTCCTTCTGTCTTCTGCAAAAACAAATAAATTTTTCGGCTGTCCCACTCGTGAGGCAAATAAGGGACATTGCGCTTCATACATTCAAAGTATTTCAAGTTAACTAGTTACAGGAAAGAAATACCATCAGGTTGTTTTCGGACGTTTCTACACGTCACGCCTTTTCTTCCTCACCCCCTACAAGTAGCAGTAATTTTATACAGACAGTGAGATATGTTTCTGCCAAATGTGGTTTAAATTTCTCTAGACGTTTCTGAATTATGCTTTTATGTTACGCTTTTCCACCCCAAATCCTTAACGAAGTGGTGCTAGGGTTGTCTCACCGTCACTGTAAATTTTTTCAGATAACAAGTGACATATGTGAAAATCTTGGCAGAAATTCCTTCAGGCGTTACGGAGATATACTGATACGTCACTGTCTTTGCACCCACAGTCCCACAACCAACTCTAGGGATGGGTTTGTTATTAATATTGATATTGATAGTTATAGAATCTTTTTACATGTCACATCTTCTCAACCTCACTCCCACCCTTAGGAGTGGTTGGGGTATATCACCCGCCCCAATATTTCTATGCCATAATCACACAAATAATAAGTCACGTGTATCCAAAAAATTTGATTGAATTGCTCTAGAGTTTCTGAGTTAAGCCTCAAGTCAACCACTTATCACCCCCTCCCACGTAATTGGTATGTTGTTCTTACTCCCACAAAGCCTTCGCGAATGCGCTCACAACAACTTATCAAAGTTTCATCATAATGGGATGAATGGCTTAGGGACACGTAGAAGACCGTTTTTATATTTTAGATGTACACAGACCTGCCTCGCCAGACTGTCTGTTAGCGAAAACCGTATCAAAATTCTAGTCTTACTCCATCAGCATCACCCGATTTAATTTGAAAGAAAGGAATAACCGATTAGAATTAAAAGGTTATAAGTAGAGGTAGAAGATAAAAATGCAGTTGTGATACTTCCTGTGTTGCAAAAGAGAGATAATAGTGAGTCTAAAAGTCCTTTCAAGTTCTTAGTCAGAGCCAGAACTCCTCTCTCCGATTACAGCGGGTACGCAGCAAGTAAAGGTCAACTTGTCCATAGAGTAGCAAATAAAGTTGTCCACTTTACAGTGTGTAATTCGAGCGGCAGGCTGTTGTCCGCTAATACGCAGAGAGGTGGTTACGGGGCTGTTCTGTACTTCGAATTGCGGAAGAAGTTAGCCTCTCGTTACGCAAGAGAGACGGCAGAGGAACCGGCTGCTTCTTGGGGCTCTAATAATTGTGGAAGAGCGCTTCGGCAGGAATCGGCCGCCGGGGCCGATAGAGATCTGCGAGTTGAGAGTCATCCGGAGCGGCGGCAGCGCGTGCTTTCGGACACGAAATCCACGCTACTTTCTACATAAGCGTGGGCGCTGTTACCTCATTCTGCCGGCTCCAACTTGCGTAAGACGCAGCCGGACTACTACTGCTGTCGGTCCCTCTGTTTTCGCACCTGCGTAAGGTGTGGTTTGCTAATCACAAGCCACAGAGAAGCGCCGGCTGTATGAATTATCTTCTGCTACACATCTCATGTAAGCGTAAGTGTTTTTAGAAACATATATGATATGGTTTCTCCATAAGTGGGTCAACAGCCATCAGATACTGGTTAAATGAAGACAGATTTTCGCTGCCGAGCAAAGTTTGAGAGTTGAGAAAGAAACGCCGTAATTCGAGAGCCGTCTTAGAAAGCTTCCACGAAAGCGATGAGAACTTCACTGCAAATTCAAACGTAGTCAAAGCTTCAGAGACAAACAAACAGTGAACGAAGACCAAAATTACGATATTGCAGTCCCTGTGGACCGCATGCATGTCCAAAAGGAACAGGTACTGCAGCGACTACAGCCGTTGTGAAATACATTAAATGTATTCGCAATTGCGAATGTGGACTACCATCATCTGCAGAATGAAATGACGACAATGAAAATTAGCGAAAGAAGATCTATGCGTGAAGCGCTCAACGAATTCGAAAGTAAAACTCTGTCCACCAACTTGACAGAAACTTCTAAGAAGCTTAGGTATCCTGTTGCAGGGTCGTTATATGTAAACTTTAGCTACTTGAGCCAGTGTAGTCGGAAAACTCGTTTGTACCATACGGGCACCCGACTTAATAGGAATGATGTTCAGGCTGAGCGCTGCAGCATGACTTGCCGTGAGGCATGGGTATTGGTACGGCCATGTAGGATTGAAACACAAGCATCAGCGTGCATTATAGCATTACTCGTAAAGCAGTTTTACCAGGACAGCAACAATAGACCAGCTGCTCTTCACGAGTTTCAACGCATTAAAAACACGATATCGGCGTATTCCTCTGTCGTAAATTTGAAAGGCATTCCTATTTCATAAATAATCTACAAACTACAACAGTTACTATGTGGTTTCACTTAAATACACTGTTGCTATTATGTTCTTTCACTGAACACTACAGTAAACTAACTCGTTTCAAGGTTAGAAAACGACTAAAACAACTAATTAACGGTTTCCAACAATGACATAAATGTTTCTACATTCTTAATGGAAATTAAGCAAATTTATTTGTATAATAATCTTTGCTTCTCTGGATTTTCTGGAAAACTACTTCAGATACACGTCGAGAGTCACGAGACCAATAACAACAAAAGAAATGGAACTCGTGCTTTACTTTAACCTCGTACAGTTTTGCGATGGCTTCGTATTAGCGAAATTGCTGAATTTCAGGCAAAATATTTTATTGGCCGTAACTCCGTAACTAAATATTTGCGGACTTATGTTTATAAAAACATTTTTTTAGTTTTACTTGTAGAATAACATATTAAAATATTTGCCTATGTTTGTGAGTCACTCTGCATGTAGAGATGCCGCAACGCAAGAAAATTTCAGCGAAATGCAGGAAAAGTAGCAGATGATCGACACTTGGTGCAGAGCTTGGCAGTTAATCCTCACCAACAGATGAGTGTAATGTATTGCGCACTGCGCGTAAATAGGCAGAAAAGCCCATTATTGTTTGATTAAGCGATTGCAGAACAATCAGTGGAAGCAATAACATATATAAAATATGCCCACGGAAGGATTTAAAGTGGAAAGACCAGATGAAGCTAAGCTAATCCCAGGTAAGACAAATGCCAAACTAATTCACTGGAAGAATCCTCAGAAAATGTGATCTCCACACGAAGCAGGTACCTTACAGGACACTCGTTCGACTAATAATTGAATATTGCCCATCAATCTAAAATCCTCAAGAGACAGATTTAGTAGAGGAAATAGAGAAGATCAGAAGAAGTGCGCCGCATTTCGCTACAGGTTCATATAGGTAGCTCGAAAACGTCGTGAAGATGTTCAGTTAACTCTAGCGGCAGACGTTGAGCGAGAGACGTTCTGTATCATGGTCGGATTTACTTTTGAAGTTCCGAGAGCGTATGATTCTAGAAGAGTCAGCTGAAATACTGATTCTTTCACATATATCCCGCGAAAAGACCATGACTGAGAGATTCGAGGCCACATGGAGGCTTACAAACAATTGTTCTTCCCGCGAACGATTCGTGACCGGAACAGGAAAGGGGTATGTGATAATGGTACACAAAGTACCTTTCGTAGCTGGAGATGCTGCCTGTGCCAACGGCCTTGCCGCAGTGGTAACGCCGGTTTCCGTTACATCAGCGAAGTTAAGCGCTGTCGGGCTGGGCTAGCACTTGGGTGACCAACCAGTCTGTCGAGTGCTGTTGGCATGCGGGGTGCACTCAGCCCTTGTGAGGCAAACTGGGGAGCTACTTGATCGAGAAGTAGCGGCTCCGGTCTGCGATTACTGACCTACGGCGGGGAGAGCGATGTGCTGATCACATGCCCCTTCATATTCACATCCGGTGACGATGGTTCAAATGGCTCTGAGCACTATGGGACTTAACATCTGTGATCAAAAGTCCCCTAGAACTTAGAACTGCTTAAACCTAACTAACCTAAGGACATCACACACATCCATGCCCCAGGCAGGATTCGAACCTGCGACCGTAGCGGTCGCGCGGTTCCACATTGAAGCCCCTAGAACCGCTCGGCCACACCGGCCGGCCACATCCGGTGACGCCTGTGGGCTGAGGATGCCAGGGGCTGTGGACGGCTGTGGACGGACGGAGTTAACACACACACGCACACAGATACTGGCTGTAACTCTATTTAATAGTATTATTTAGTGTTGGCCAATAGCAACCCCATGATCATTATAAAAAAATTTGCTTGTAAGTGATCACACGTCTCTTGCCTCTATCAATATATCAAGTCAATAAAATACAAAATACTCGAAGGAATGCTGAGGTATGTTCCAGTCAGCGTTGCAGGAACCATGGCATGCTTACTGCTACTATTGAACAATTGTACATCTTAGTGCAAATGAGCTGATCACAGCGAGTCGTTATTAGTTTCCTTGCGATAACACGTCTTCATACAGTCGTATGAAAATTGTTTTGATATAGGGCTACCGCCCGATATTATAGAAAGCAAACATTCTGACCTGGTATTTTCGCAAACTTTGCAAAATTAATTTCATTGGTCATACAAAATGTCTCATCAATTAGATCGCATTGTAGTTTTTATTTTATTAGCCTTTATTTGAATTTTCAAAGTCTACACTGCCTGACAAAAAAAGTGAAGCACCCACAAGTCATGGCTAGATGTCAAGGTTATAACACAGCATCGGCTCGCATGTACGTATTTGATTAGAGCTGCAATTCTCTGTGAAATACAGGACGGTCATCAGAGTACATTTGTATTATCCGCGTTTAGTGTACTACATCCGGTAGGGTATCAAACCTGGCAGGGTACATAAGGGGTGAGAAAAGCGTCAAATAGTGTACGATCAATGTGAAGAACAGGGAGGTGCCACGTAATCGCGTGACACAGCATTGTCAGCACTCGACGGAGTTAGAAAGTAGCCTCATGTGTGTCCACTGGATCAGTTGGTTTATTCATGCAGTATCCAGAGGCCGGCCGCTGTGGCCGTGCGGTTCTAGGTGCTTCAGTCTGGAACCGCGTGACCGCTACGGTCGTAGGTTCGAATCCTGCCTCGGGCATGGATGTGTGTGATGTCCTTAGGTTAGTTAGTTTTAAGTAGTTCTAAGTTCTAGGGGACTGACGACCACAGACGTTAAGTCCCATTGTGCTCAGAGCCATTTGAACCAAGCCAGTATCCAGAACTGTGGAGCATTGGATCTGACAGTGGTCCCGCGTTGGCCAGTATGTGAATGTGAGGGCAGGCGCGTCTGGCCACCACAAGGGAGAATCACCGTATCAGAAAACACGCCGACAAGTAATGGGCCCCCTGTAACATTTTAAGTCATCCCACACCACTGGTCAGAGACTAGCAGGAGCTATACAAGGGAATTACCGTACCATGCATAGGCTGCCGTCGTCGCCACAACATAAAAGAGTGTGGAGGTGACCAGGAAACATGTACTGCTATAAATGATGTCACATTGTGTTCAACGATGAATTGGAGTTCATCACCGTCCTGGATAACCATGACGAGTACAGTGGCAACGTGGAGAGAGGTCCAGTGCCTCCACCGAATTGGAGAGCCACAGCGATGTTACTCCTGGCGACCTTGTGTGGCGAGTTATCGGCTACGACTTCCGATTGTGGCTGGTAGTGGCTGAGGAAAGCCCAGCTTCACAACTTAACGTTATGGACGTCCCGCGTCATGTGTTATCTTTCACGCGACATTAACATGGTGCCATTTTTCAAAGCGACAATGCTCCTCGACACTTGGCAGGTGTCTCTACATGCTGTATGAGTGATGTTGAGGTTCTCCCGTGACCAGCAAGATCCTCAGTTCTGTCCCCAATAGAACATGTGTGGTAACAGCTTCGACACCAACTCTGTCCAAGTGCTATTATCCAGTTATCAACGACAACTTACAACTTACAGCTTACACCAGGAGATGATAATGTGGCCCAATGATTCCCAACCGATAAATTCTTGCGTCCAGGCCGGAGAGGGTGCAACCTCATACTGGTAAGTGGCCTCTTACAGACAAGTTCTTTGTAAATTTGACTCAATTTTGTAATCACTGAAATACCGTTACATACCGTCTCAACTCGTTAAGTACCATTTAGTTTCCATTTACTCTTTTGGATTATTCACTTTTTTGCCAACCAGTGTATTTAGCCACAAATCAGTAACCAATGTTCAAAAATTTAGGTGACTGGGTTGGCAAGAATTTCAAAGCTAACATATTTAAAAAGTTAAAATCTAATATGCGCATGATGTAAAAGTACGAGTACATTTAAATCTCATACGCATACCTGAGGCACAGTTATAACTAGCTGACTTGGCTTTATAAGGCGGCAACATTGCCCAAGTTTTGAGAACGAAAACATGGTCCAGGTAGGCTGTATTCTTTTTATTATCTATGCGACTAGCTAATTTTAACCTTTTATTAAATTTCAAGTTCCTATTTTAAGCTGGAAGATTAAGATACGTGCTTGAAAATGACCGAAGGTTGAAATTGTCCAATCGCACAGGTAATAAAAAAGAATACATCCTATTTAGACCATATTTTCATTCACAAATCACGTTGACCCACAAAAATAAAATTTTAAATTGTCTAAGTCGTGTGGTCATCTAGCTCCTCCAACTGAGGGGTTGTTACTATCGGGAAAACAACAGACAGGAACTTAATTACGAAGCACTAGCTCAGACAGATTAGGAAGAGGAACACAATTAGCTATGGCGTTGTTTAAGGAACCATTCGTGCGTTCACTTGAAGAGATTCGGAGTACTGGAATTCTCAATCACTGAATAAAAATCCAGTGCAGTATTATTGCAAAATTTTGCTGACTGAATGCTCCAGAAATAAAGGGATAAAGAATTGCAACACGAAGTCACCAAGCCCTGCTATAATGTATATTTATTTACGGAGAACCAGTTTCAGTCAAGTGACCATCTTCAAGTCACAAGCAGCATTAGATCAGATGAAATGATGGTTCCTTGCTGTCAGGTACAGAATTCAGTTACAACACCTGTCACTTGTATACGCATCTGTACTTTTGTTCATTTCCTATTAGTCACTGTTGTGCCCCACTATATTATCCCTTCCAGGTCGACTTCCCCTCCATCATAGTGGTGATCAGCACAGAATACATCAAGGCAACACCAGGAGCAAATTGATCTTCAGTGGTTGTTCACGGATTGCCTGCAGCGGTCAGACCACCTTTTAATACCACAATACCACAGGTACCAATCAGACGCAACAATGACATTGTTACTCTTGCAGAGCTAACTCGCAAAGAGTGTGTGATCTCCAACTGCAGCAGACAATTGCGCAGACTTGATACAGCACTGTACGTGGTGACACAACACGTGGCCCAGCAGGACGGCTGGGACGTGGCAGTGGTATGTATGGTGTCACCGCCAGACACCACACTTGCTAGGTGGTAGCCTTTCCGACTTTGCTAGCGATGGCTCACTGACTACAGACGCTCTCATTTGCCGAGACGTCAGTTTAGCATAGCCATCAGCTACGTCCTTTGCTACGACCTAGCAAGGCGCCATATTCAGTTACTATTCTGAACAAATAATATTGTGAATCATGTACCGTCAAGAGCGACGTTCATCATTAATGGATTAAAGTTAAGTATCAAACTAATTCCGTCCGCTTTCTGAATTCTAATTCCTTGTCATGTTCCAGACCTCACGTCAGTATAGTCCCTCTCTCCTCACGCCAGCCTGCGTGAGCTAAAACGCGTGCATTTCGGCCTCCTCTAGTGACACGGTGTTGGCTCTTCTGTCAACACAACAGTATGGGTGTCCACCATCTACACTCATGGTAGTCCTTGTCCACGCTTGGGTTAATTAAAACAGTTAAAGAAATCATGAGCAAGTAAATGCATATCTAGGCGCATAGAGAATTTTATTAGATTAATGGAGGTGGAAGCCGCAGCACGATCCGAGTAGTGGCTCACAAGGGGTTTAATGAAGCTGGTCATGAGTGAGCTAAGTGAGCAGGCGCTGCTACTGCCGCCGTTTGGGGGTGTTGGTCCAGAAACGCGAGTCATCGGTGCGCAGTTGAAGCCACAGCGTGTGGAAGATTCGAAGGCTGGCAGACGATTACGAAATTTGTCCTAAACAAAAAATTCTGAGTACTTTGCAGAAGCGGACACCCCTTTTTTATGAACGGTAGGACGAGTCGATAGTAATATAAAATGTAGGGCCTGAAAACGTTAAGGATTGTAATGGTTAGGAGAGACTTAAAATTTTTACAGATTTCTGCGAGCGTCTCACTTGGAGGTAAGGCGGAATGTATTCTAACATCAAAAACATTCACAATTATTTAAGGTGTTAGGGTGATGTGATTTTCGTTCTGGTGGGGCAGAAGACAGGAGGACGAGACATTGTTCGAGAAGAACGCGGCTGGGTTATGAAGTGGGGCCGGCCGTTGTGACCGAGCTGTTCTAGGCGCTTCAGTCTGGAACCGCGCGACCGCTACGGTCGCAGGTTCGAATCCTGCCTCAGCCATGGATGTGTGTGATGTCCTTAGGTTAGTTAGGTTTAAGTAGTTCTAATTACTAGGGGACTGATGACCTCAGATGTTAAGTCCCACAGTGCTCAGAGCCATTTGAACCATTTATGAAGTGGGAGTGCGAATCGCGAGAGGGTTCCGCAGTTATGGCAAAATAGGCTTTGTCTGTGCATAGCTCATATAAGTAACATGACCAATAGTGAAGCAGCTTAGGAAACGCATTTGATTGGTGCCTGTAAGTGTCTTTTGATTTTGCAATACGCACAGGCTTAGACGATGCCAGACAATGCGCGAAGCTTTCACCAGTGGTGACACCATTGCTATCATGCAATTGGTTGGCTGTACTGTTCCGCTGCGGCTGTCTCAGTATCGTGTTATTAGCGACGTTGATGACAGTTTGGTGGCGACAGAGGAAGATTTTAGTCATTCTGTGTTCGTTGCAAAGCGTGCATTCCCAAAACTATCCCGGTGATGCAGGGTATTAAGGCCCACATGGGAGGCACACAGTTTCAAATGGGGTTGACGGTAGGAGATTATTATTGTGCCTTCTGAGGCAAGAATTGGTCTTTTGTATCGGTAGTTTCGGACGGAGAGGCAAAAGTTACGCTCTCGAAAGCACAGTGAATTCTGACCGAAGCAAGGGCTATTTATGCCAGTGCTGTAAAAAATGTACACATACGACATTGGAGGACATTGGGCCTGTACAACATGCTATGAGTTTACCAGCTTCGTATGTGGTATATATGTGAGGATAACCACTTACCCAGAGTATTATTTTCAGAGTACTTTCGTACTCGGAAGTTATAGGCTGTGGTGCAACATGTAGTTAGCTGTCTTGTGAAAAGTCAGTTGATTCCGACAGATGCAGATGGTGCGATCGAACTTCAGATTTGCAGAAACACGAAGAAAGGTCTAGTAAGCGCTTGATCTGCGCAGCCCTGTTAGACCACAGCATCCTGATACAGGCAGTTGACGTGTTATAGAATGCTAGTTAGAGTTTGTACTGTTGTTATTTCCTCTCGTCACATGTGTTTTAATTTGGAATAGATGAGAAAGGTGACAATACAAAGGCACTTAAATTATGATAGTGAAGATCAACAATGTTACACAGTCTTTGACGAGCAGTCTGCAGTAATCAGTCTTCAGCGGCCATTTTCAGTATGCAGCGAGTTTAGGCAACAGTCGACAGTCAGATTTTAGCTGCGAAGAATATTCCTTCCTGGCGTGTTGTGTGCACATGTGAACGCTCTAAGCTTGTGGTTATAGCTTGATACCAGTGCTTACCAATTCTGATTGTATGTTACAGCACTGAGGATGGTCACTAAGTGACTGAAAATCGATTTTGCTGACAATAAAACAACAAAATACAGTCAATGCTGATTTTCCTTCCAATATTCCTCCCACTATTCTGACAGATACCGTCACCCAATTCACGAGTGAAGAGTCTGAGTCTTTTTGCATGGTCTATGGGGTCCAGCACCTCAGCAGCACGGTTTCATCCCAAACTGAAAGGGGTCGCCGAAAGCTTCCCAAAAATCTCAAGGCTCTCTATACGTTGGAGGATGTCTTATTAATGTTTCTATTTTCTTACAGAAGTGCACCCTATGAGTGAGCATCTAAGTAGGAGATGTTGAATGATTGGAAGATGTGTTAACAGTGGTTTGTTGTCTGGGAAATGCAATGTACGTCGTATTTACAGGAGGGACACATCCAAAAAACATGTCAGTCAACTCTAACCACGTGTCGAGTAGGTTCTTCTTTCCAGGAATTTTAGCCCTCTTTTAGATACAGGCACTGACAACACATCTTCTCTGGAGTGGGAACAGGGGCTTCAGCTTCACAGCAGCCTAACAACGCCATCGCCCTGCCATCGCTTGAACCAATGGAAGCAGGTACCTCTGGCGTCAGTGAGGAGGTGAGGATGGAGACGGACTCGTCCATCAACAACGGTAGCAGCCCAATGAGAAGAGGCTTGTCCTCTCTCTCTCTTCAGGGAGGAGGGATGTTGTGTGCCACGCTCTACCCTTGCTGAGTAGGCCTTTCTTCCGTCGTAGCAGCGCTGTGCGAGGCCAGGAGAGTATGAGTTTCGTTGGTTATTCACACAGGCTGCCCATAGCGACCGCACTACAACCACACCGACCACATCCACCAATCAAATTCCATGATTGCATCTTTCCACTTGGAGAGCCAACGCACGTGGAGCGCGTGATCCTCACCAGCCATTGACAACAGTCTGCTTGATGATATAACCCTCGGCCCAGCAGTCTGCTGGACAATCTTTGACGAGCATCTTCAATCTGCAGCGAGTTAAGGACACGATGTTCAGTCAGTTGTCTTTAACGTAGTCCGTCGGCAGAATTTATCTGGAGCTAGCATCCACCATGCTGGGTTACTCCATACCACAAACACCTCGCAAGTATTGGAACCGCCACAGCCCATACCGCATTGACTTAGTCTGTACACTATTGGAAGTTATAGAACTCAGCGTTCAGTCTGTGCAGATTAAATGTGTAACCAGAGTTGGCTGTCAATGTGTTAAATGTAAATGTCGTGTGACTAGGGCCTCCCGTCGGGTAGACCGTTCGCCGGGTGCAAGTCTTTCGATTTGACGCCACTTCGGCGACTTGCGCGTCGTTGGGGATGAAATGATAATGATTAGGACAACACAACACCCAGTCCCTGAGCGGAGAAAGTCTCCGACCCAGCCCGGAATCGAACCCGGGCTCTTAGGATTGACAATCTGTCACGCTGACCACTCAGCTACTGGGGGCGGACTGTTAATGTGTTTATGAGTTACAATAAATAAGTGTTCTTTTACCTGGGCTAATTTATTTTCTGTACTGGTTACTGGTTACAGAACTGCAGTACCATCAGTAGTGTGACAGTTACAAAAGTCACTAACAAGGGAACCTCCCCATCGCACCCCCCTCAGATTTAGTTATAAGTTGGCACAGGGATAGGCCATGAAAAACTGAACACAGATCAGTCGAGAAAACAGGAAGAAGTTGTATGGAACTATGAAAAAAATAAGCAAAATATACAAATTGAGTAGTCCGTGTGCAAGATAAGCCGCATCAAGGTACGTGTACACTGAGGAGCACCGTGGTCCCGTGGTTACCGTGAGCAGCTACAGACCGGAAGGTCCCTGGTTCAATCCTCGCTCGATTGAAAAGTTTTAATTTTTTATTTTCAGACAATTATCAAAGTTCATGCACTCAGAAATGATCAACTTCGCTCTCCAAAATTTCAGGACATGTTCAGATTTCCTTGGACACATGCAGGATTTGACGGTCTACACACGGAAAAACTTGAAAACGTATGTTTTGACAGAGCACAGGGAAAACTGTGCGACTGTGAAACTGTTGCATTCATTTGTTGCCATTTATGTGACAAACTCTTATGTTTTCATCACTTTTTTGGGAGTGATTATCACATCCACAAGAAAACCTAAATCGGGCAAGGTAGAAGAATCTTTTTACCCATTCGCCAAGTGTGCAAATTAGGTGGGTCGACAACATATTCCTGTAATGTGACGCACACGCCGTCACCAGTGGCGTATAGAATATTTCAGACGTGTCTTCCTGTGGAGGAATCGGTTGACCTATGAATTTGCGATCAAATGTTTTCGGTTCCTATTGGAGAGGCACGTCCTTTCGTCTACTAATCGCACGGTTTTGCGGTGCGGTCGCAAAACACAGACACTAAACTTATTACAGTGAACAGAGACGTCAATGAATGAACGGTCAGATCGTAACTTTGCGAAAATAAAGTAAGTAAAATTTTCATTCGAAGGAGGACTCGAACCAAGAACCTCTCGTTCCGAAGTTGATCACCCTAACCACGAGACCACGGCGCTCTTCAGCTTGCATAGTCCTTAATGTTGCATATCTTACACTTGGACTACTCAGTTTGTATATTTTGCTTTTTTTCATAGTTCCACACAACTTCTTCCTGTTTTCTCGATTGATCTGTGTTCAGTTTTTAAAGGCCTATCCACCGTGTGAATTTATAACTAAATCTGAGGGGGGTGCGATGGGGAGGTTCCCTTGTAAGTACGCGAAGTACCAATTGTCACGTTCACCAAACTGCCTCACCAAGTCGTATCATTAACTAAATGCACAGTTTAAAGTAAATATTTATGAAATAAGTCTTGCGATATTAGTTTAGTTATATGATGTAGAAACATTGTAATGTACAATGAGTGGAAGAACACTCTAACTGGAGGAAATTAATCGTCTTTGTGATACCAAGTATTACGAGTAGTGACTGACGATTGGCCAGTGATAATATCCGTATCAACTGGAGGAAGTGGATAAACGCAGAATTTGGGAAATGCTGATGTCTCGTAAAACTGAGGTCGCTTGTAACGCTTGATCATACTTGTTAATATTCAATACATGTGTAATAACATAGTAAGTAATTTTTCGAAAAATTATTAGTTGCCAATATCGGGAAGATTTAAGCCATTTTTGCAGTGAGTGCTCCAAAAACCTAATTTCTCGACGATACAAAGGCTATCCCGAAAGTAAAGTCCGATATATCGCGTTGTGGGAACACAGTGAAAATCCAATGAAACTTTGCACAAAAGTTTTTGGCAATGTCTTTAGTTTGTCTGCCGAACACATCACGTCGCTGGTTTCAGTGTTGAGCACACAATGAGCACGTAAAGATGCCTACAACAGTACTGTCTCGCGCCAAATGTGAGTGACTGCTGTGAAGTTTCGCCTGATTTCGTACAAGCTCACATAACATACCTGTCATACACTTCCTTCTTCATGACAGTTCTGCACTATGCAGGGGAAATGAGGACGCCCCTGCAGCGTTTTCGATTCGAAGTGTTTGATCACCCATCAAATAGCGCGGACTTGGCTCTATATGATGTTCATCTCTGGTCACATTAACCGCTTGCTATGAAGAAAACAATTTGGCACAGATAACGAAATGCAGGGCGGTGTAGAGAAGTAGCGGAAAGCATTGACGACTGTTTGCTATGACGAGGGTATTGGAAAGTCGGAACGACAACTATGTAGAGAAGTAGCTGTAAGTTGAAGCAAATTGTTACAAGTAAAAGATTTTTGATTTTCTCTATGGTTTCCGTTTCGTGACCGATCGGACCTTACTTTCCGAACAGCTCTCGTACTTTACTCCCTCCCACCGACACAGGCCACAGTGTATCCAAAAAACAGTAACCATAATTTCCTCTAAAGATCATATTTGAATAAAACAATATAAAATACAATGTTTTATCATAATTAAGAAGTGAAAGTATATCGATGAGAAGAAATGAAGCTCTCTTAGTGTCAGTGTAAAAAGCGTTAGCACTACGTTCAGTGAGACAATAACCTATTCGTTTATAGTTTGTATCTTATGGCATGAGAAAGACGTGAATAGGAAGTTAGTTAGAGTAATGATCAGTTAATACGAACTTCTCTCAATAAAAAGAGAGAACTGTTTCTCATTTTCTAGCTTCACTTACATCATAATCCTATGTATCTTTTAAGACGTAGTCACCATACCTGTTTCATCCGTAGTTTCAGTTAAACATTGTATTATTAAGACGTAGCAAAAAACAACTAAAATATTTATAAAACCATATACTATTTACCTTGAGAAAGAGAATACGAAACAGTTTCCTAATGCACATTGCTGTAGTGCGTTGGGTCTAATTCCTCGCAGACGCAACGGCTTCTGAGAGCCAGTTTAGAGGTGAGTGCACTACAGAATACCTAATGGGCTTGCAACATGCTGTAAACGTCTCTACAAATGAAAATAATCCATCTCTTTATCATATTCTCAGAAAAGTTACCATTTGCTTTTTCTGGGTAGTCTTCTACGATGCAGTGGAGCCATACTAATATGTAAAAAAATACATACAATAATATGTAAAAGAAACCTATTTTTCCCTGTTGCTTAGTAACTGCGGATGCAGGGTAGTAAAAAGAGACACAGTTATTGTACTACACGATGTTGTACCATATTAGCTACAAGGGATGAACTGAAAATGTTGATTGCTGACTACTAACAAACAGGTTTTATGAAATTTTTACAAAAGGACATACACGACATGGAGCTGTGTGAATAATGTGAGCAATGCAGTTCACTTGGTCGTAGCATCAGCAGTAAGAGCCGGTGGCCACAGAAGTAACTTAAGAGACTGATGAAGTCCAGCAAATAGATGGATGTAAGAGAGAGAACGTAACTTTGAATAAGAGTCACGCCTAACTGCCGCAGACGCTCATGTTTCACCGTCAAATGACTTCCGCGAGTGGCAGCACAGTGTACGCAGTTATAGAACACCTTACTGTGTGCCGCTCTGAGGAACTAGGAGAGATGCCAAGTACCGTCCAGATGAAGCTGTGAGCCGGTCATGAGCGTTACCTGGCTGGATCATTCGTTAAGAACACTGCAAGTCAAAGGCAAGAACTGACTTTGGGACCAACTGCAGTATATATTTATCATCTACCACGAAGTTATATTTTTCACCCCTGTTTGTACATGGAAATCTTAGAGTGAGGTACTACTCGAAAAGGAAAATCAATCTCTGTCTTACCCTACAGTTTTTGCCCGCTGGAGCTCTCTCTAATACCATAGAAGTTATTCTCTGCTCTCTTAACGCGTATCATATCATTTTGTCCCTTCTTTTGTCAATATTTTTTACACGTTTCTTCTCTCGCTCATTATGTGTAGAACCTCCTCAAATTTTATTCTGTCAATCTACGTAATTTTCAGCATCCTCCAGTAACGACATCTAAAACGGTTCGATAGCCTTCTTTTCCGTTTTTCTCACTGTTCATGTATTACTGCCATACAATGCTATATTCCAGACGTACATTCTCAAGAATTTGTTCTTCATGTTAAGGCCTATATGTGAAACTGGCAGACGTCTGTTAGGGAGGATTGCTCTATTTGATTGTGCTAGATTGCATTTCATGTCCTAATTGTTTTGACCGTCATGTGTTTTTTGCTTCCTATGTAGCAAAATTCTTTCGTTTACTACGTTGTCTCCAATTTTCATGTTAGATTTAGCACAAAATCTCATTTCTGCTTTCGTCTTTCTTCGATGTGCACTCAGTTTGGTGGATCCTATAAGTGTTTTGCACACTCGGTGGGGATAGAAATGTCATGAATATTCTTTGACAGTAAACTGTAAACCCACTCCGAAATTTTCTTTCAATTCCGTCATTGCTTCTTCGATGCGTAGATTTAACAGTAGGGGCAAAAGGCTATATTAATTTCTTGTATTCTTTCTAAACCGAGCACTTCATTCTTTGTCTTCCATTCTTATTGGTTCTTGTACACTTTGTATGTTGCCAGCCTTTCCCTGTAACCATACTGTTTTTCTGTCAATTTCAAACATCCTATACGATTTTATGTTGTTGAACACTTTTTTCAGGTCGACATGTCCGACGAATGTGTCTTGATTTCTCCCAAGTCTTTCCACCATTATGAAGTGCAACTTCAAAAATGTTTCTCTCGTGTCTTTACCTTCCAGAATGCCAAACTCATCGTCATCTAATAGATCTTCAATTTTCTTTCCTATGCTTCCGTAGATAATTCTTGTCAGTAACTTGGGTGCATGAGCTGTTAAGCCATTTGTTCGACAATACTCTCGTTTGTGCGCCCCTGATATTTTCGGGATTGTGTGGACGATATTTTTCCAGAAGGATGCCTCAATTTTCTTACATTCTACAAACCAACTTACCACAATGGTCTTAGAAATTCCGGTTGAAAGTCGTCTGTCCTTTGTGGCTTCTTTGATCGCAAACCTTCCAAAATTATGGTTAATACTTGTTCCTCTACGACACGTTGTCCTAGGTGTAACAATTTGGAAGGGAAATCCAGGTCTCCAGCGACGTGTACGCTGTCGCTGGCTCATCTGACAGTAAAACTGTGTGCCTTCTCGGAAATCGAAACCGGATCCTTTCTCCCGGAGGTGCTAGTGCTTCATCGTTAGAGAGTCGGAGGAACTGCAGGAGAAATGCACCGCCAAGCTGAAGCTGAGGGCTGTGGCTGTGAGGCGTACTCGAAGGAGCGACAGGTGCGTCAGATTTTAATGCCAGACTTTAAATTATCATACAGGTTTAACATGTGGTAGCGCAAAAGTAGGCACAGCGACAAATTGCTGTTTTTATCTCCAAATTACTCACTGATCGTCAATGCAGGAGCCAACGAGCCGAAATACAAATTAATAAATTGCTTCATTTCTGGACGCAGTTACTTCCCGCCTTACGTGCACCGTTTAAGCCATCACGCATAGTAACACGTCTACTTTACTTAGTAAAGCATCAGGAACGCCTGCTGTGCGTGTGTGTTTACTGGCCTTTTCTATGCCATCAGGTTTGTAGGCAAAAATTATTTGTGTCTTTTTAAGACAAAATTAGTAGCGTAATTTAGAAGAACTTAATCAATATGACCGTCTAAGTGGAAAAATGTCAACTTAATTTCAGACACATCGCTAAACAGGTGAATAAATGAATCTGTTTCGTAAAAGCTTAGTAACTGATACGCTAGATTATTATTACTGACAATTTTAATGTCTTAATACACTAATTTGTGTAAACAGGAATGTGTTCATTACTCTACGATGGGTTCCAGTCATAGCCGTCGTCAAATCGAAATAAAACTTGAAGCGCAGATACGATGTATCAAGTCAACAATGGTATTGCACATTACAGAGATGAGTG
Source organism: Schistocerca americana (assembly GCF_021461395.2). NCBI lineage: Eukaryota > Metazoa > Arthropoda > Insecta > Orthoptera > Acrididae > Schistocerca > Schistocerca americana. The sequence continues at coordinate 608,150,332 of NC_060121.1, forward strand.
CCATACACTGACACATCACGGAGACGCACTGTACGGTTGTTGATTTGAGACACTACATCTATACTTCAAATTTTAGTTTGATCTGACGATGGCCATCGACGAAACACATCATGGAGTAAAAAACCCATTGTTGCTTGTAATAATTATGTGTTTTAACTGCTAAAATTTATCACCAATGCCTATAAGAATCTCCTCTGCTGTGTGGTGAAATGTCAGTGTGGTTGTATCTCAGTCAGAGGCAAGATAAGCCCAAATTCACGATGCTATAGGTGAAGGTGATGCCGAGAGCAGTGAGAAAGGTGGAAAAGAATGCCGCCTCGAATACGCCAATGAAACATTTCAAGAAGTTCGCTGAAGTGTGGAGTCCTGTGGAAAATTTGCCTCGCAGGCACTTGCTCACGTCAGAAGTACCTGCGAGGCGAAAATGCGAGTAATAACGTTATTGTATCTGTAGTAACTCGTGCAGTCCAACCAACATTTGCAGCTAGGAGATAGGGGCAGAGATATATTTGTATCCGCAGTTGAGAGTGTAGTTAAGTTCGCGGGATCACCACATGATGTTAGCGCTAGCGCAACAAGGTTTCCGTATAACAGTAGGTTATCCTTAATGAGTAAACACATGACTCTCTAGAGATCTGTGGTGCGGACGTCTCTCTGCTTATATTTTGTAGTGGTTTACGAAGATGTTAAAGATCAAGCTTCGAGCAGTGATTAAATACTCCGTAAAGAAAGATATGAAAGCAAAGCTCATATTCAGAAAACAATGCGGGTTCTGCTCGTTCATACTCAATGTTTCCAAGTGCACAAAGGATCTTAAATTCGGTAGCGTCGGCTTAGATGATGATATGCACAGTCCTCACTCAAAAAGTGCCACTACCCCAGAAATTATTGCGTAAGTGTATAAGACGGTCATGGAGGATCGCCGACAGAAAGTTCGAGAAATTTCTGAAGCTGTAGGGAAGTCATCTGAACGGACAGATTACATTTTAATAGCGGAATTGGATACGAGAAAATTATCTGCTATACGGATGCCGCGGCTAATAACGCAATATCAGAAATGAATGGGAATGAAAATGTCGGAACAATGTTTGTTCTGCTTTCAGAGCAACTAACAAGTTTTTTTTTCACCGGTTTGTGACCTCAGATGAAACTCGGACCCACTTATGTTCCCAGAGAGAAAAGAACAAAGAAGTGGAAAAATGATGATTCAACTCCATCAAAGAAAGCGAAGGCAATACGATCGGTCGGAAAAGCCATAGCCTCAATTTCCTGTCAAGCGATATGGGTTTGCTGAAGATGATCTTCCCATTAGTCAAACAATTACGGGACAATACTATGATAACCTCCTGGACAAACTACAGCAAACTATATGTGAAGAAAGCCAGTTTTAGCAAGGAAGAAAGATTTCATCAAGACAATGCGAGCCCACACAAGTGTCATTGGTATAGCAAAAATACATGAAGTAAATTACGAGTTGTTGCCACAACCACATTATTCGCCTGATTTGGCTCCATCAAACGTTCATCTCTCCACCTGGATCAAAAATTTCCTCGGTGGATGGAGATTCTATTCAAGCGAAGAACTGACAGCTGAAGTTGACGGGTATTTTGCAGGCCTAAGAAGTCCAAATTTGGAGATAGGATGAAGCCATTGGAACATTGTTTGACCGGAAGCAATAGTGTACACTGAGACTACACTGCAAAGTAAAAAAAGTTTCACTTAGGTGTGTCATTCCTTTTTAAACTACCCTCCTGTTACTTTCACAGAATTGTGATATCCTGTCCTCATATCTTATATCTGAAAATCAAAGGATGTCAAAGGCAATGATAAGGACTGATGTGAAAGTGTCATCCCAGATGCCAATACCATCTGGTTTCTAGAATGAAAATGTTGTTCTAGTGACGAACTGTAAATGAAAAGAACGCACATTCATTGAATAATACTCTACGAGTATAAGGACCAACATCCAAATCGTGCCTTAGTCCAACTCTGAGGATGTTCCGTGTGTATTTTAAGAGTGGCGTCTTTGGTCACGTTGTACACAGTCTCAACGTCTCGCAGCTGTCAGTGACCGCTCCGCTACGAGGTGAAAGTCTGCATCCACCATCAGACCTTTGGCTTTGCTGTGTCATCCTATACAACAACTTTTCTTCTGTAACGTTGGAAACCCTCTATGAAGTCTGTAAGAAGAGGAAAACAAAACAAAAGATACCACGTTGAACGTTTCTTGATTTCTGTAACGCATTCTTTTAAATACAATAACAGAATGCTTTCAGTCAAGTCTGGAGATTAAATACTGAGACACGTTTTATGCACACTTTCCGTACGAAGTTAACCTCTGTAAGTGTTTCTCGATCGTTGATACTTCACTGATCGATATTTTAAGAAATAAAAACGATCGCAGGATACATTCAGTGACCGTATTTGTAAACTACGTTTCAGTAGCTGCTCTGTTCAGAATGAGAACTTGAAATAAAAAGTCGCGATGCATTTCCAAAACTTATCAAATTTTAGAAGTTACGTCATGTTCAACAAGCTCGAGATAGAAGACCGCAAAGAAGAAAATTTATCTACTATTCGCGACGAAAGTATTTGATAGATACTAGTACAAATGTAGGACAATGTCTTGCGCAGTTTAGGCAGACGGTCTAGTTTTTTTTAACGTCCTTAGGTTAGTTAGGTTTAAGTAGTTCTACGTTCTAGGGGACTGATGACCTCATATGTTAAGTCCCATAGTGCTCAGAGCCATTTGAACCATTTGACTTGCAACCTAAATCCTCAATTATCTGTTGAATGTATTCCTATCTCTGTCTTACCTTTGCAGCTTTTATCCTCTACTGTTCACACTACTGCCATGGAAGTTATTCCCTGATGTCTTTACACACATCCCATCAACTTCTCTTCGATTCTGCCGAGTGTCCCCGCATTCGTTCGTTGTCTTAACAGTAAATTCAATCTTTCTATAGCACCAAGTTTCAAACGCTTCGATTCTCTTCATTCCTGTCGTTCCCACAGTCCATGATTTACCACATATATGCTGTGCTCCACATTCTACAATTTTTTTCTTCAGTTTATTCTTTGCCAGAAATGCCCTCTTTACCTGTGCTAGTCTGCTTTTTATTTCCTCCTTGCTTCGTTTCTCATGTGTTATTTTGTTTACAAGGTAGCAGAATTCCTCAACTTCGTCTACTTCAGGGTCACAATGTTTGATGTTAATTTATCACTAACCTCGTTTCTTCTATTCGTCATTACTTCCGTCTTTCTTCGGTTTGCTGTCAGTACATGTTCAGTACTCATTACTATGTTCATTCCATTCAACAGGTCCTGTAATTACACAGGTCTGCGACATAAAAATTCTTTCAAATTTATCAAGTGATTTTTATAGTGTTTACAACTCTGATTTCGGGAAAAATAGTGAAAAAATTCCATCACGTACAGTTATTTCACAAACTGTTTGTCTAGTTTTAGAGTTTTCGATATTTCAGCACTCTAGTGAGTTTGAATTTTGGTTTTTAGGATTTCCATAAACTGTTATTTAGCCGTTTTTATACGTAAAATAAAGAGTAATTAGGAGAAACCAGTAGTATTTTCATGTCAGTGCCTGTCTGTCGCGCTGCCCCTTCCGCCACCATCTCCAAGCAGTGAGCTTCTGCTATTATCCTTCAGTTCACAGTACCTCTTCACTCTCTGCTGTTCACGTGTTCACTTGCTTTCTCTGTGAATGGGACAGTAGAGACAGAAAGAAACACTATATAAAGAAAGCTCGGCCCTTGAGAAAGACTTTACAGGTAGGGGTTAAAAATGTTGAGAGAAAGAGTCTTATGGGTCCCAAAACAGTGTTACTTCCACCACTTCACATTAAGTTGGGGCTGATGAAACAATTTGTTAAGGCATTGCCAAAAGAAGGGGAGTGTTCCAGGTATCTTTCTGGACAGTTTCCTGGTTTATCCAAAGCAAAGCAAAAGGAAGGAATCTTTATCGGACCAGACATTAGAAAACTAATGACAGATCCCAACTTTGTGGACAAAATGGAAACAAAAGAAAAGGCAGCATGGATATCTTTTAAATTAGTTGTTACCGATTTCCTAGGAAACAAAAGAGATCCATAATACAAGAAAATCGCCCCAGACATGCTCGACAACTTTAAGAAGCAGGGCTGTAACATCAGCATTAAAGTTCATTTTCTCCACTCACATCTTGACTACTTCCTTGCAAACCTTTGTGGTGTAAGTGAAGAGCAGGACGAAAGATTCCACCAAGACATCAAAGAAATGGAAAGAAGATATCAAGGAAGATGGAACGTCAACATGATAGCGGACTACTGCTGGATGATAAAAAGAGATGATCCTCAACGAGTCCACAGCCAGAAAAGCAATAAAAGAAGCTTAGATAGAAAGCAAAAGCGTTATTATAAGGACGCGTAAGCTTGAAGAGAAATGGAAATGTAGTTTAGAACGCGATTTATAAATAAAATAAAATTTTATGATGTTGGAAAAAAATGTGATAAATTGCTTGAATTTTATTGTACCCAAAAATACTCCCTTTTTTGTGAGAAAACCTTACGTGATAGAAAAAAATGGATTGCATTTTTGAAATCAAGCTGAAAAGTACATAAAATTCTGTTATCAAATTTCAAACAACTTTCAAAAAATATTTTCTTGCAGACATGCGTCATTTTTAATTTTCGCTGAGGATGGCAATGTCAGCAGCGAATCTTATCACTATTATCGTTTCACCTTGAATTTCTGTCAAATTCTCGAACATTTGTTTCTGTCACTGTTTCTTCAATGAATAGACTGAAAAGTAGAGGTAAAAGACTACATCTGACCAATTCATTATTGGTCTTCTTATTGTTCTCTCTTGGATCTTGTACGTATTACATCCCACCTTTCCCTGCAGTTTACACCTATTTTTCAGAGAATTTCAAACATCTTCTGCCACTTTACATTGACGAATACTTTTTCTAATTCGTCAAAGTCTACATTACGTGATCAAAACTATCTGGACACCTTTTGGTTTACTTTTATATTGCATTTGTCCCCACTTCGTCGTCACGACGGCTCGATCTCTGCTGGGAGCACCATCAGTCATTTTTCTCAATGTTTGTGGAGGAATGGGAGCCCGTTATTCCTCAAGAGCTGAAACCAGAGCAAGTAGTGATTTTGGTTGCTGGGATCTGGAGCGAAGTCGAGGTTCTAACCCATCCCGAAGAAGGTGTTCCATTGGGTTCAGATCGGCTATCCGGGCACACCAGTCAATTTTTTGGAATGTTACTGTCCACAAACCATTTCCTCACGGATGGTGCTCTATGACGGATTGCATTGTCATGCTGATACAACCATCCCCTCCGAGGTGTTTCTTTACAGTACACAGGACGCAATCAACGCCACCTAGGAACAAGGCCTCACATCGTGAGTCTAAGGAGCCTGTGACGTCACAGGTAGGGGACTGAGAAGCTAGGTACCGACACACGTGATTCGAAGCGTTTCCATATTGTACTTTGTGCTGATCGTGAGTGGTTATTTGATCTATAATCAGTTACAATGCCCCGAAGGTATTGTATGCCGAATTGCAGGGGCAATTACGATAATGGACCTAAAGTCAGTGTATTTTATTTTCCATCTGACGAGAATTTAAGACGAAAATGGATATCGGCTGTTCACAGACAAGACTGGACACCGAGTAAGCACTCTGTTGTAAGTATCAGTGTGTTTGTTTGGTTAATGTGTCGTAGTTATTTGAAATGTAGTCCAGCTGAACAAAATACAGTAAACAGAAGAATGTATTTATAATCTCATACCTCATTAAGTTTCGTTATATGTTTTAAAGAGAACTGTATGCTTGTTTTTAGATATGTGAACTGCATTTCAGCAAGGACGATATTTTAAGCAGTACCAGCATGTATAACCCGAAAACTGGTACACTCTTGACAGCACCGTTGGATCGTCGACGCTTGAGAAAAGGTGAGTTACGAAACACGCTCTTAGTAAAGTACAGTGGCATAAGAACTATCTTTATTTGACTTGTATGCTATGAGATTGGTTTCATACTTCGTTATTAATTTTTCAGATGCAATCCCATCGAAGTTGCCTGGATGCCCATCTTACTTGTCGAGTCATCAAACTGCAGTACGAGAGGACCCAGAAATTCGTAGAGGGCGTTTAGAAAATCGTGCTCTTCGAATTGCTATCCAAGAAAATGTGGACACACATGCGAACAACTGAAAACAAAGTTGAGCGAATGTGAAAAGCACAGTGACTGGGTAGTGATAAACAAATCTGACAGTGTGAGCCTAGTGTTACTAAAGCATAATCCAAGAATTTTTTGCCACGTAGTTATAAGCAGTGGTTTATTATTCAATGTCTTCAATAATGATATTGAAGTGAAATGTATTGGAAACATGAAATTTCCCATGAAAGTAAACAACCTACAGGTGGTAAGTGATGTTCTTATGAACATTTATCTTCTGTATAATAGTTGTGATGCTCCTGTAGATAACATTTTGTCATTAATTGACCAGTTATTGCAAAATTTATCAGAAAAGTTGCCAGGAAACGAAACTAAAATTACATTTTGAAGGAACAGATTTCATTTTTGAAGTGCAGAAGTTCAACTCAATTTAGGTATGATAGTAACTCTATGATAATGTGGTCATTAGTACATTCTTTTAGCTCACATGCTTACAAATTTTTGAAGAACAATGATAGTTTTTCTATGCCTGGTCCTAACACCCTTTCAAGGCTTTGTAGTAAACTCTCAACAAATCCTGTCATTGAGCAACAGGATGATCAGTTTATGAGCTACATCACAAATAAAGTAGGCACTTTATCCTCAGATGATAAAACTGTGCTCCTGTTGATGGATGAAATTCATCTGAAGTCTCAGCTTGATTACAAAGTTGGAAATGTTGTAGGATGTGCCTTCAACGCTGACAAATTTTTGTGTGCAACCAGTGCCTATGTTTTTATGGTTCAGAGCATTGAATCACCTTACAAGGATGTGGTATGTATTCTGCCAGTTCATACTATTCAGAGTGATGTTCTGTTCTCTTACATTAAAGCAGTCATTCTTAAATTAGAAGCAGTTTGATTTGAGGTGGTTGGTATAGTAGCAGACAATAATGCAATTAATAAGAAAGCAGTGTCTAAGTTTTCTACTCCTTCAGATGTGAAAATAAAGTATGATCACCCTGTACAGTCTTCTCCAAATCGCCCATTTTTATTTTGTGGACACTGTCCATATTTTGAAGTGTATCCGCAATAACTGGTTTAACCAAAAGGAGCAGATCTTGTGTTTTCCTGACTTCAGTGACAGTTTGGAGGGAGGTTTGTCAACTGTTGGAGCACTGAAAGAATTGCACTTGATAGAAAAAGATGAACTACTGCAATATGGCCTTTCCATAACTTTGAAGTCTCTGTTTCCTAACTCAATTGAGTGCAAAAATGTCAAGTTAGTGTTGCGTATTTTCAATGATGCGACAGTTGTTGCTTTAGACACATTTTGTTCAAAGAAAGCAATTAGCAACTGGGAAAGTACTGCAGCATTCATAAAAACAATAAATCGTTGGTGGGATATTGTAAATGTAAATGTAAATGAAATGATGAAACTACTGTTAAAAAAGTAACTGTGTACAAAAGATTGAAAAAATGTTAATTATACTGTGGTTGTATATTTTCACTGTTTGAGGCTTGGGAAGATGATGTGAAATAAATGTTTATTTCTATTTTCTGTTTTTATGTCATGCACAGTATCCAATACATCTTGTTGGTAAATGTTATGTATTGTACCCCTTTTGCTCTCTTCGATGTGGTGCAGCCATAAACATGAGGCTTTGCTACAGATTAATTTGTTACCACAAATTCTCTGTGAAACCCCAATTTCATAGAATTAAGGGAATAGTCTTTTCTGTTTATCAGTAAATATATAATTAGTGCTGCTCCTGCTCTATGGTTGACAAGTTCTTGTATATAATTTTGTCCAGTCAGTAAATTAATTATTCTCACAAGGAGATCAAGTCTATGTAATTTTATTTGATAACGTTTTCGGTGTTTGGAATAGCAGTGCTTTTTTTCCTCTGGGAGAACATTAAATAGTGAATAATAAAAGAATTTTATTGTCATTTAGCTATTGCAGCAATAGACAGTGAAATTTCTAATGTTTAAAAAGTATGCAGCATGTATACAAAAATTACTTTACACAAATTAAAAAACAAATTGTTACAACAGATTTTCCATAAAGTAAAATATTCAAGGTAAAACGATTTGTATATTACATCTTAAATTGAAATCATTAAGGAAATTATGGTACACCCAGGGAGCAGTTATCACTGTGATATTTATACTCATACATTCAAGTGAGTAGAAAGGATTTACCGATAACCAACTGTACTACCTGTGCTTGAATAAATCAAATAAAGCTTCTACCGGTTATAGAGGCAGTTTGTTAAACAGCTTCAAACTCACTACATTTCTGTTCTATGAATTAGATAATCAGCAGTAAGGTATGTGAATATGCCTACTATTTCTAGTTCTGGCATTACTGAAGATTGGGATACCACTCATCTGCTTTCGCAAATGGCCCTATAGATGACGTTTTAAATTTTTACAACACTGTAATACCCATTGCCAATGATCAGTGTATCAAATGACAAGCATTTTAATTAAAAGATGGGGATCAGTATGTGGATGGGTGAATATAAATGGATCAGTTTGTACAGTAAAAAGTAATAACAGGTTCTTAAGGTATGTCATTACATGAAGCTGATGGGTGGTGTCCCATTCTTCAGTTAAACCCCAGTTCGATGAGAGTGTAAATGCTGCCTAAGCTGGTATTCTGGTAAGTTAGTCTTTGTATACAGTAGAACAGTGTAAATGTGCAAGTTTATAACAGTTCATATTTTCAAGTTGATAAACAATGGCTTACAGTGTGCAAGTTTTTCAGAGTTTGTAATAATTCAAATGTGGGGTTCCCATGTCAATTTATAATACCCAATAACTTAACACTACCTAATCTTTTACTGGCAAATCTCTTAAACTAAGTAGTATGTAGAAGATTCAGTGAAGTTTGCACTAGTTTCTGTACGGTAATGTTTTCTTAAGTATAAAACTGTAGATGACTGCCAAATGAGGTATCTGTCATACAAAAATAAAATTTGACATAGATACAAGTCTCGGTGTACCTACTTCGATTCATTGTCAGTCTTTCCAATTACAGTTCCTCATTTTCAATTAGATCATGCAAGGCGACTTACATGGTGAAAATAGTGCTGTCAGAGTTATGGAATTAGAAATTCGCATTTTCAAAACGAGAGTGGCGGAAATTACGAAAAAGTTTTTTCACCTTCAGAGCTACAGTTTACGAGATTTGAACAATTTAATTCTGAAATGAGAAGCTTTAATGTTTGTTTACATATTTACTTAAAAAGCAATGCATAATTTACCAGGAAAGTGTTGAATGTCTTTATATACGTGACACTGCTGATTATAGAAATTCGCAGTTGCAAAACGCGTGAGTGACGGGAATTACGATAAAGTATTTTCACCTTTGGAGCTATAGTTCACTAAATTAGAAAAATTTAATTCTCCAGTGAGAAGGATTAGCTTTTGTTTATGGATTTATGTATAAAACACTATGAGTAGTCTAACAGGAAAGTGTTTAATGTTTTCATATACGTGGCACAGAGTCTAACAAGCCGCTCGGCATTTCGGACCCCTGGTCATGACGTCACGAGTCGCGCTGTGAGGCCTTGTTCTTAGGTGGCGTTGACGCAATGCTGTAAAACGTATTCATATTCTTCGGCATTTACAAGTTACTTAAACGAATAAGAGGTCTACACCATAACCACTAAAGACACCCCCAAACCGCAACACAACCTCCCCTGTACTTCACTTTTAGTACTACACTGCATTCGCCAAGCCCATATCTAAATCGTTCCATAAGATTGCCACGCGGTATAGCGTCATTCATAACTCCGAAGCACCCATTTCCAGTCACTCACTCCCCATTGAGGTCACGCTTTACTCCTCAAGCGACGCTTGGCGTTGACTACAGAAATTTGTGGTCCATGAGGAACTGCTCGACCAGTGCACGCCATTCTTTTTAATTTTCTACAGCCATTGTACTCCTGGACTGCCGGTAGCACTCTGGAACTCACGAGTGACTCCTTCCGCTGATTTCGTTGCACCACACTCCGCAAAGCTAGACGGTCCCTCCCCCTCAGTTCATAAGATCTGCCTACTGTTGCTTTAGCTGTGGTTGTTCCTTCTCACCGAGCGAGGTGGCGCAGTGGTTAGCACACTGGACTCGCATTCGGGAGGACGACGGTTCAATCCCGCGTCCGGCCATCCCGATTTAGGTTTTCCGTGATTTCCCTAAATCACTCCAGGCAAATGCCGGGATGGTTCCTCTGAAAGGGCACGGCCGACTTCCTTCCCCATCCTTCCCTAATCCGACGAGACCGATGACCTCGCTGTCTGGTCTCCTTCCCCAAACAACCCAACCCAACCCTGTTCCTACTCGTTTCCACTTCACAGTCACATCACCAACAGTCGATGAGGACAGTCTTAGAAGGGTTGTAAGGTCTCTGGCGAATTTGTTAATCACGTGACATGCAGTGACTACTCCATGTTTGAAGTAACTGAGCTCTCTTGACCGAGCCATTCTACTGTTATTGATTATGTACTGGAAACATAATACTCTCCGCTTCGTTTTACACTGTCCTGTCCGCCTCTTGTGACACCTAGTGGCCAATTCCACAATACATAGGGTTGTCCGGATACTTTTGAACATACAGTGTATGAAGGTGCCTTGATTTGACATCAGGACTGCCTCTCTCTGACGCCTTTACGTTTTCTAAAGCCACACTAATCGTCATCTGATAAGTTGTAGATTTTGTGTTCAATTTTTATATATTACACTTGTCAGCAACTTGTATGCATGAGACGTTAAGCAGTTTGTGCCACAGTTCACGCACTTATCTGACCTTGCTTTCTTCGGCAGTGTGTGGATAATATTTATCTTGGAGTCTGATGGTATGTCTGCAGCCTCATACACTATGTGATTAAAAGAATCCGGACACCTGGCTGAAAATGACTTACAAGTTCCTGGCGCATTCCATCGGTAATACTGGAATTCAATATGGTGTTGGCCTATCCTTAGTCTTGACAGCTTCCACTCTCGCAGGCATACGTTGTCAGGTGCTGTAAGGTTTCTTGGGGAATGACAGCCCATTCTTCACGGAGTACTGCACTGAGGAGACGTATCGATGTCGGTCTGTGAAGCCTGGCACGAAGTTGACGTTCCAAAACATCCCAAAGGTGTTCTATAGGATTCAGGTCGAGAGGTAACCACTCCGACACAGGTCGTGCATTAAGAACAGGTGCTGAATCGTGTAGATAGATACAGTCATCATTCCCGAATTGCGCTTCATCAGTGGGAAGCAAGAAGGCTTGGTTCAATGGTTCAAATGGCTCTGAGCACTATGGGACTTAACATCTGTGGTCATCAGTCCCCTAGAACTTAGAACTACTTAAACCTAACTAACCTAAGGACATCACACACATCCATGCCCGAGGCAGGATTCGAACCTGCGACCGTAGCGGTCACGCGGTTCCAGACTGAAGCGCCTTTAACCGCACGGCCACACCGGTCGGCAGCAAGAAGGTGCATAGAACATGAATGTAGGCCTGTGCTGTCATAGTGCCACGCAAAACATCAAATGGTGCAAGCCCCCTCATGAGAAAGACGACCACACCATAACACCACCGCCTCCGAATTTTGTGTTGGCACTAAACACGCTGGCAGACGACGTCCACTGGGCATTCGCCATACTCACACCCTGCCATCGGATCAACATATTGTGTACCGTGATTCGTCACTCCACCAGTGTTTTTCCACTGTTCAATCGTCCAATGGTTACGCTCCTTACACCAAGCGAGGCGTCGTTTGGCATTTACCGGAATGATGTGTGGCTTATGAGCAGCCGCTCAACCGTGAAATCCAATTTTTTTACCTCCTGCTTAGCTGTCATAGTACTTGCAGTGGATCCTGCTTCAATTTGGAATTCCTGTGTGATGGTCTGGACAAATGTCTGCCTACTACACATTAGCACCCTCTTCAACTGTCGTCGTTCTCTGTCAGTAAACAGGCGAGGTCGGCTTGTACGCTTTTGTGCTGTACGTGTCCCTTCACGTTTCCACTTCACTCTCACATCGGAAACAGTGGACCTAGGGATGTTTAGGAGTGTAGAAATCTCGCATACAGACGTACTACACAAGTGACTCTCAATCACCTGACCACGTTCGAAGTCCATGAGTTCCTCGGAGAGCCCCAGTCTGCTCTCTCTCGATGTGTAATGACTACTGAGGTCACCGATATGGAGTACCTGGCAGCAGTTGCCATACAATGTACCTTATATGAAAAGCGTATTTTTTGGGGGGGGTGTCCGGATACTTTTGATCATGTAGTGTAGATTCTCCCTACCAACATGATTAGTCGTTTGATTGCCATTTCCCACAATAATTGTAGGATGTTATTCATTCCCATTGCCTTATTTGCAAGTCTACCAAAGCTCATTTAATGTCTGCCCTTTAACGCTGGAAGCCTTCCCTCTTGTGGAAGCCGCAACGTATTTTCTCCACCTATCCGCGCTCTTCTTTGTGTTTAACAGTGGAACGCTTACTGCACTCTTAATGTTAATACCGCTGCTTTTAATTTCTCCGAGAACTGTTTTGACTGTTCTGTTTGCTCTAGCGATCATATCTTTTTCTATTTCTTCACTTTTTTCCTGCGGCCATTTGGTCTTGGTTTCCCTGCACTTCCCATTTATTTCAATCGTAGGTGATTCATATTTCTGTATTCCGGCCTTTCCCTGTGTACTCTCTTCTTTCTTGGATCATCTGAAGTATTTCTCCTGTTAGCCAAGGTTTCTCTACAAAATCTACCCTGTACGTATGTCCAGCTGCCCAACATCTGTGTCCGCAGCTCGTGGTCGTGCGGTAGCGTTCTCGCTTCCCACCCCCGGGTTCGATTCCCGGCGGGGTCAGGGATTTTCTCTGCCTCGTGATGACTGGGTGTTGTGTGCTGTGGTTAGGTTAGTTAGGTTTATCTAGTTCTAAGTTCTATTGGACTGATGACCATAGATGTTAAGTCCCATAGTGCTCAGAGCCAACATCTGTGATTGCACTTTTCAGAGAAGTCCACTCCAAAGAAGTCTTGGACTGAATTGCCTACTCTGATATTCTATATCGCAATATCCACATCTTTAGCAAATTTCAAAAGGAATGTATCATTTCTTAGTACTTCAGCATCTCACTTCCATGCAGCTCGATTCTTCTTCAACTTCAGTCTGCTCTATATCATTACTAAATTTTTATCTGAGCCTATACGTGATACTGGGTACGCCACCCGATTTCAAAGTCTTTGTGTCCATGATGTAATCCAACTTGTATTTTCCCACGTCTTTAGGCGTTTTCCAGGTACATCTCCTCCTCTCACAATGTATTCGCTATTACTATGTGAAAGTTATTGCAGAACTCAGTCTTTCTTCTCTCTCATTCCTACTACTAAGGTCGTATTCTTCCATAGCTCTCTGTTCTGTTACTTCCCATACTGCAGCATTCCAAACACACACAATTAATAGGTTATCATCTCCCTTTACATACCGAAGTACCCGCGCAATGAATTCACACACCTGTTCTGTCTCTTCATCTCCCACTTGTGACGTCGGGACGTATGCGTGGAGTATTGTCGTTATTGTTGGTTTGAAGTCAATTATGATGAGAAAAGCCCTATCACCGAACTATTCAGAGCAACTCACTCTCTGCTCTACTATCCTATTCATAACACATTGTACTCCCCTTATTCTACTTTCTGCTGCTGTCGAATTTACCTTACACTCATTTGATCAGAAATTCTTATCTTTCGATTTCATTTTACTGAGCCGCATCATATTTAGAGTCAGCTCTTCAATTTTCTTTTTCATATTTTCTAGCTTTCATGTCATGTTCAAACTCCTGACATTCCACGCTCCGACCGACTCGCAGAATGTTATTCGGAGGGGTCTAATCCGGAATCTTTTGCCAACGGAGATATCATCATGACACTTTTCCAGTTACAGGCCACATGTTTTACGGATACATATTACAAGACTTTAATACAGCCGTTTTCATTGCCTTATGCATCCTCAAGCCGTTGGTCACTGATCACTGTACTGTCTTCTTGTGATAGTTTCCAATCCGAAGCACAATAGGTTGTCATGATGCTTTGTCCGCTGCTCCGCTCTTTGATAATGTCGTTGTCAGAACGAGGGTGACTTCTAATGTTGGAAGTCTTCGGCTGACAGTGTTGTAGAATTCTTTTCAAAATTTATGCTGCAGCTAGTTAGAGCCCGGGTCCCAGCCATATGCGCCGAAGCTCCTGGTTTATCATCCGAGAGGTGGCGTAGATGTCTTTCCGCTACCGATCAGAAAATCTTCGCTACTGACCACCGATTTTGGTTCATTCAAGCATACGCTGTCCTACTTAGACTGGCTTAAATAGGGGGCTTCAGTCACAGCTCAACAGTGTGTTCGTAGCCCTTCAAGATGCCTGTCAGTTACGCCAATGAAATACTGTGGGAACTCGGTCGAGAACAATGTCTATGAGAAATGCTTGGTTGAAAGCAAATTGGAAGTTAGCATCTTTTATGGTCACAAAGAAAAGCACATAGAGGAAAAGAATGGAATATTTATAAACCAACCAAATGTAATATCTGCGAAAAGTGACTTCGTAAGTGACTGTGTTTGACTTCTTCTTCTGTTTCTGAACGATGAGAACGCTGCAACATTTCAAACGACGACGCAGTGAGAATCTGTTTCTGACGTGTATTCATTTTCGTCCATATATGGACATAAGTGATTCTTTCACTACAGCCGTTATTACTGAAGAGAGTGAGGAGTGTTAATTCAGGCTAGGAAATAATTAAAATAACAGTCGGACGATAAATTTGATATTTCAGTGTTGCTAATTAGTGTCGAGGATATTACACGGAAGAACAGAGAGAAATATTGAATAATAGCTAAAGATATTACAGAAGCAGTTCTGCTGTAGCGCTTAGTGACGGAAGAACTAGTTATGGAATTAAAGATACGATAATGACGTTTCTGGATGCACAGCAGATGGAGCTGTATCTGAAGACATCCAAGAACAAGTGGGATAAAATGAAAGAAAAAAAAGAAAGAAGCGAGTAATGCAAAGGTTCAGTTAACCTCCTCTTCTGTTTAAACTGAATGTCAAAGAAGGAATGAAATGCGTGAAGAAAACTTGAAAACAGGAATAAAGGTGCAAAGGGAAAAATTAGCAAACCTTGTCTTTCTTGACCAAGATATTGAGTAAAAATCTATTGAGTGAGAAAGGCTAGCTACGTAGAACAAAATATCGACTAAGCATTAACAATTGAAGAGGCGTATTAAATGTAATTGGAATACTCTCTTTCAAATTCTAAAGGTGGCAGGGGTAAAATACAGGGAGCAATCTGTACAGAAACCAGATGGCAGATATAAGAGTTGAGGTGCATGAAAGGGAAGCAGTGGTTGGGAAGGGAGTAAGACAGGGTTGTAGCCTCTCCCCGATATTATTCAATCTGTATATTGAGCAAGCAGTAAAGGAAACAAAAGAAAATTTGGAGTAGGTATTAATATCCATGGAGAAGAAATAAAAACTTTGAGGTTTGCCGATGACATTGTAATTCTGTCTGAGACAGCAAAGGACTTGGAAGAGCAGTTGAACGGAATGGACAGGGTCTTGAAAGGAGGATATAAGATGAACATCAACAAAAGCAAAACAAGGATAATGGAATGTAGTCGAATTAAGTCGGGTGATGCTGAGGGGATTAGATTAGGAAATGAGACACTTAAAGTAGTAAAGGAGTTTTGCTATTTGGGGAGCAAAATAACTGATGATGGTCGAAGTAGAGAGGATATAAAATGTAGGCTGGCAATGGCAAGGAAAGCGTTTCTGAAGAAGAGAAATTTGTTAACATCCAGTATTGATTTAAGTGTCAGGAAGTCATTTATGAAAGTATTCGTATGGAGTGTAGCCATGTATGGAAGTGAAACATGGACGATAAATAGTTTGGACAAGAAGAGAATAGAAGCTTTCGAAATGTGGTGCTACAGAAGAATGCTGAAGATTAGATGGGTAGATCACATAACTAATGAGGAAGTATTGAATAGGATTGGGGAGAAGAGAAGTTTGTGGCACAACTTGACCAGAAGAAGGGATCGGTTGGTAGGACATGTTCTGAGGCATCAGGGGATCACCAATTTAGTATTGGAGGGCAGCGTGGAGGGTAAAAATCGTAGAGGGAGACCAAGAGATGAATACACTAAGCAGATTCAGAAGGATGTAGGTTGCAGTAGGTACTGGGAGATGAAAAAGCTTGCACAGGATAGAGTAGCATGGAGAGCTGCATCGAACCGGTCTCAGGACTGAAGACCACAACAACAACAACATGAATTTTCAAGTGCTTCATTCGAGGACTTGACTGTTGCAGCACTTGGGAATTCACGGCATCCAGGAATAGATGGCCCCAGTATGCCATCATCGATAATTTTTGAGAGGTGCATATAAAGTTCCAGTCCGAGCATGTGCTCTGTTTCTAATGTCCTTTTGTTGTCGACGGACGTTAAACCGTAATTTTCGTCTCTTTTTGTTATCTAGAATGAGGAGAAAGTTATATCCAGTAGGAGAGTTTACTGGCAGCACGTATCACGTCGCAGCACAGCGATCTACGAAGGTAAAACGTGACTGTGCGAAAACCTGCGAAGAACACACTGGGAGCCTTTGGAATGTGGTACCAGAGAAAGAGCTTGAAAATAACTGAAAGTGACAAAAGAAAGGAAGTGGCAATAAAAAGACAAAGTCTCAAAACTAGACGTAAGGTTTACGTTAGAGTCAGCGGTCATGTAAGAGTTCTGTCTATTTGCAAATATTTTTATTTTCCATATTTCACAGATCATCAGATTCTGACAGGATTTCATTTTATTGTCATGAATAAAATATACACTACTGATGATCTTGTGACTTTTGCATTTCTTCTTATTTCCGTGCTTGCTAAGAAAAAGTGAGAGGAATTCCACCTCAGCTTGTTAGTGATATATTGCACCCCGGCGAGAACAGTGACACAAGTACCAAAACATGCACGAAAAATATAGCGAAATGAACTAACACTAAAAAAAAAAAAAAAAAAAAAAAAAACGCACCACGAAGTAATTATCGGAATGCAACGGAAATCAGTGAATGTGATGTAACAAACAACCGATTACAATTTCAGAAAAAACTTGATGATTTATTCAAGAGAAAGAGATTTAAAAATCAAGCAAGTCAAAAGAGCGTTCGTCCTGTGGCAAATTCTGTCCAATAGATGCCTCCCATAATGCTCCAAACATTCTCAATTGGGAAGAGATCCGGTGACCTAGCTGGCCAAGTTAATGTTTGGCAAACACATAGATAAGCAGTAGAAACTCTCGCCTAGTGGGGGCGGGCATTATCTTGGTGGAATGTAAGCCCAGGTTGACTCGCTATGAAGAGCAACAAAACGGGACGTAGAGTTTCGTCCACTTACAGCTTTGCTGTGGGGTGCAACCAAAGAAGTCCCGCTACGAAAAGAAACAGAAGCCCAGAACATCCCTCCTGGTAGTCGGGCCTTATAGTGAGGAACTGTCAGGCAGGATCCCATCTCTGGGGCGTCTCCAGACACCTCTTCGCTGGTCATCGAGGTTTTTTTTCGGAATAGGACTCATTACTGAAGGCAGCTCTACTTCAGCGGATCCTGATGCAATTTGGAATTCCTGTGTGATGGTCTGGACAAATGTCTGCCTACTACACATTAGCACCCTCTTCAACTGTCGTCGTTCTCTGTCAGTAAACAGACGAGGTCGGCCTGTATGCTTTTGTGCTGTACGTGTCCCTTCACGTTTCCACTTCACTCTCACATCGGAAACAGTGGACCTAGGGATGTTTAGGAGTGTGGAAATCTCGTTTACAGACGTATTACACAAGTGACTCTCAATCACCTGACCACGTTCGAAGTCCATGAGTTCCTCGGAGAGCCCCAGTCTGCTCTCTCTCGATGTGTAATGACTACTGAGGTCACCGATATGGAGTATCTGGCAGTAGTTGGCGTACAATGTACCTTATATGAAAAGCGTATTTTTTGGGGGGGTGTCCGGATACTTTTGATCACGTACCGTAGATTCTCCCTACCAACATGATTAGTCGTTTGATTGCCATTTCCCACAATAATTGTAGGATGTTATTCATTCCCATTGCCTTATTTGCAAGTCTACCGAAGCTCCAGTATGCGTGTTCAGTGCGCTGAAGAATGCGCCGTCTCGTACGGTGCCCTTCAAATGAGGGTCTTGTCAACATAACGTCAGCACTTGTTTGTAACTATTGGCAACGTAAGCATGTCACTGTGAGGATATACAGCACGTCATCTGACATCGTATTATCCACCACGATTTTCCATGATACTCTTGTTTCTATTGAGTTTCCATATCACACGTTAGCAGTAAGTACGGTTTCATTTTGATGGTCGGCAATGGCCGAAACTGGTAATGTGTGAAGTATAAACGAAAAATATTTGCGACCTTTACTGAACTACTGAAGTGAATTACACTGTGTAACATAAATGTTTATGAGCACAAGCAAAAGCTAATGGGGAATGTCTAAAGACACCCAGGTATACACTATGTGATCAAACACATCCGGACACCTGGTTGAAGATGACTTATACGTTCGTGGCGTCCTCCCTCGGTAATGCTGGAATTCAATATGGCGTCGGCCCACCCTTAGCCTTGATGATAGCTTCCACTCTCACAGGCATACACTCAATCATGTGCTGGAAGGTTTCTAGGGGAATGGCAGCCCATTCTTCACCGAGTCCTACACTGAGGAGAGGTGTCGATGTCGATGAGGCCCGGCATGAAGTCGATGTTCCAAAACATCCCAAAGGTGTTCTAGAGGATTCAGGTCAGTACTCTGTGCAGGCCAATCCATTACAGGGATGTTATTGTCGTGTAACCACTCTGACACAGGCCGTGAATTGTGAACAGGTGGTCGATCGTGTTGAAAAATGCAGTAAATATCCCCGAGTTGCTCTACAACAGGGGAAGCAAGAAGGTGTTTAAAACATCAGTGTAGGCCTATGCTGTGATACTGACAAGCAAAACAACAAGGGTTGCAAGCCCTCTCCATGAAAAACACGACCTCACCGTAACATCTCCGCCTCCGAATTTTATGTTGGCACTACACACGCTGGTAGATGACGTACACCGGGCATTTGCCATACCGAAACGCGGCCATCGGACCGCCACATTGTGTCGTGATTCGTCCTCCACACAACTTTTTTCCACTGTTCAGTCGTCCAATATTTACGCTTCTTACACCAAGCGAGGCGTCGTTTGGCATTTAACGCATGATGTGTAGCTTGTGAGCAGCCACTCGACCATGAAATCCCAGTTTTCTCATCTCCGGCCTAACTGCCTTAGTACTTGCAGTGGATCCTGATGCAGTTTGGAATTCCTGTGTGATGGTCTGGATAGATGTCTATTAGACATTACTACTCTCTTCAACTATCGTCGGTCTCTGTCAATCAACAGACATGGTCGACCTGTACGCTTTTTTGCTGTACGTGTCCCTTCACGTTTCCACTTCACTATCACATCGGAAACAGTGGACTTAGGGATGTTTAGGAGTGTGAAAATCTCGCATACAGACGTATGACACAAGCGACACCCAATCACTTGACCAAGTTCGAGGTCCGTGAGTTCCGCGGAGCGTCCCTTTCTGCTTTCCCACGGTGTCTAATGACTACTGAGGTCGCTGATATGGAGTACCTCGCAGTAAGTGGCAGCAAAATGCACCTAATATGAAAAACGTATGTTTTTGGGGTGTCCGGATACTTTTGATCACATGGTGCAACAGTAACTGGTTTCACAACGGAAGGGACAGTAAGGATGAAAAAACTGTGTGAACAAACAAAGAAATGAACAGCTTGAGGTAGATTAGGTATGGAAAGCTAAAAAGATTTAAGGTGGACGTGAAGTAATAGAGGATGGTACTTAATAAATAAGGCAACTTTATTTCTTCCATAATTTTCAGATTCTTAGGGTATTAACTAGATTTAAATTTTTAGGATGAAGAGAAAAAAGAAACATGGCTTTGACATCTACGACGTTTTCATTTACTCACTAACTGATTTTCGTCAGCCGAAGCCTGCATCATCGGGTGACAATTGACTCGCAAATGGATATAAAGCAATTCGGAAAATTTATCCAGCGTTATAACACTCTGTTGTCATCTGATAACAATCTAAGAATCCGAAAATAGTAACTGTCACGTTATTTAAAGAATGAATTTATTTATTGTTATTACTACCGATAGAGATTTCAATTGATAATTTTAGAATGAAATTTGTTTGTCGTGAGTATGCACTAATATTTTTATTATTCAAAAATGAAATATAATTTAATGGTTATTTGAGAGTCAAACCTAACAAGTTTTGGCACTAATAAATTTTAGATATCTAACCTCGTCCATTCCAGCCCCTACGTTGGAAAATGCGTTGATCCAGCTCATGTCAAGAATACATAAGAGACTAGTCATTAACAAACCACACATACAAACACGCATGCACACACACACACACACACACACACACACACACACAAACACACTCTCCCGCGCGCAACACACATTCGAATACGCGAGCGTGCGCAGTTAACTGTGAAGTCGGTGGCAGCGCCGTTCCACGCACAGTGCGTGTATCTGTCCAGATGCTGCATTCCTGAGGCCGTAACGGCCCACAGCGTAGTTTGGCGACAACGACGACTTTCACTGGTTCTGACCGACCGGTCGCACGGCATTGGCACGCCACGCCTTCTGCTGTTCGATAAACGTTACCCTCGCTTTGAGGGCGCAAGTTGTTTTCTGTCTGCGTAAGTAACACTTCGACCAATCAATACACCTACGATTGTACCGTAATTATGTGTAATTCTGGCTTAATTAAAACATAATACTGCTAGTGAAGTTCCTAGACAACGGATCAAGTGGGGCAGTCGTGATTGGACTGGCGCGTAACCTAATGAACAAGGCCAGACACTCCGCCACTGCGGGTTATTTGTGGATAGATTTGAACAGAAGATTAGGTTTTCACATCAAAACTAGGTAATCAGAGACGGAAGCAAACTAGGATTGGGGAAGAAGAGTAGGGAAGAAAATCGGTCGTATCATTATTAACAGGGAAAATCCCGGCATTTTCTTTAAACGATTTTGAGGAACCACGGAAAATCTGCATCTGGAAGGCTGAACGGGAATTTGAACCCAAGATCTTTCGAACGCTAGCTCATTGTGCTAACAATTCACCACCTTGCTCGTCTCATATATTTTGTGATTCAAACGGACGTGTTGCGGCCTAGATACTCGTAACGTGACACCGTTCGGTGTGGTAAGGCCTGACTTAGAAAATACATTGACCAAAAAAATCGCAACATCAAGAAGGAGGTGTGCGACATAAACGAAAGTCGGTAGGCGTGTTTCTCCATTTAAAAGATGATGTCCATCCAGATTTCGCTCCATCGCGTAAGAGTGGCGCTAGTACTGCCATTATGAGGATACAAATCAGGTTTGCTTCAAATACACGCTGTAACGGTCTTGAGCGTTAGTTACATTGAGACTGGACATGGTGAGATGATATTAGTCAAGAATGCCTTCAAGGCGACAAAGAAGCTATTATATACACCTCACTGAGCTCAAAAATGGTTGATGGCTCTGAGCACTATGGGTTCAAAAAATGGCTCTGAGTACTATGGGACTTAGGTCATCAGTCCCTTAGAACACAGAACTACTTAAACCTAACTAACCTAAGGACATCACACACATCCATACCCGAGGCAGGATTCGAGCCTGCGACGTAGCGGTCGCGCGGTTCCAGACTGCAGTGCCTAGAACCGCTCGGCCACCAAGGCCGGCCTCACTGAGCTCGAGCGAGGTAGTGTTACAGGGCTGCCAGAAGATGGATGTTCCTTCTGCGATACTGCAGAAAATCTTGACAGGAATGCAGTAACTGTACTACGTGATTGCTGGCAGAGGTGGTCACGGGAATATACGGGCGCAAGAAGACCGGGCTCCAGACGGACAAGTGGCAAAGCCAAGAGGGAAGACCATAGTGTTCGGCATATGTCCCTGGAGCACCGTACTGCGTTTACATCACCTATGTGAGCGGCAGTTGTCACCACAATGACGGAACGTACTGCTACGAATCGGTTACTTCAAGGATAGATCCAAGACAGACGTCGTGTAGTGTGCATTCCACTAACCCCAAACTACCGCAATTCGCGACTTCAGTGGTGTGAAGCGGGAGCTCATTGGAGGGCAAAGTGGAGGTCTGTTGTGTTTTCTGATGAAAGCTGATTCTACTTTGGTGCCAGTGATGGCAATGTGTTGGTTAGAAAGAGGACAGCTGAGGGCCTGCAGCCAAAATGTCTGCGTGCTAGACACATTGGACCTACAACTGGAGTTACGATTTGGGGTGCCATTTTTTACGGCATCAGGAGCACTCTGAGTGCTATCCCACGCACTCTGAGTGCAAATTTGTACGTCAGGCTGGTGATTCGGCCTGTTGTACTGCCATTCAGGAAAAGCATTCCAGGTGGTGTTTTCCAACAGGATAACGTTCGCTCATATAGATTTTCAGTGTCTCGATATCGCCCTGTCCAGTGCCGCATTGTGCGTTTCCGAATTCCCTTACTCCACAAGGGCAATGACGAGGATACAAAAGGCCTGTTGAGGACGAGGCAAGGCTCGCGAAAAAGGTCACTGGAGCCATAGCGAGGTGAAGCTAGTAGATTAGGTCGAAATTATAATATACAGTATAATATACAGTTTGTAATCTTAAGAATAAAAAGGAAGTATCGTCGTTTCACTTTATCTGTTACGTGAAAGTAGTTACTAAAAATAATGGCGGTTTAGTCTTGGTGAAAGATACGGTCGTAACATCCCTCCCAATATTGTCTGCGAAGGGAGGTTAAAGAGATTAAGCGCTCGCCATCTGCTGACGTCTTTTTCTTTTGACTTTGTTAAACCTATTACTCTAGGGCGAAACAACGCTTTGGAACGTCCTACGCTTTGGATCGTCCCATGTACCCGAGTCCAGAAGCGAAATATCCCACGTATAGTCTCATTTTCTGTCACGTAGTCGTATCCTCTGACGATTTGGTGAGGTAAGTAAGAGAGGTATACACAGACGCTACATTTCAAATCTGTTTTATATTTAGAACGTGGAACCACTTGGATAGCTTACAAGTCATACCTAATAGTAAGTAGTAATGAGTGGAAACATGTAAACCCCCCCCCCCCCCCCCTTCCCAGGACTCTTAAAACCGAAGAAACATCAGAAACCACATATTCACCCAGAAAACTATTGTTAGAGACAGAAAAACACCTTTCACAGTCAACTTAAATCCATAGCGAGATATTACTGATGCTGTGAGACGTCAATCTCTTTGAAATAAATCAGGAACAAAGCTGTTGGACAGAATTTCTTTGCAGTATAGTGCGTGGGAAGGAAAGGAACTGTTCTATCCGTTTGGATCTGCGCAGAACCTCCGCTTTCCTTACCTTACCAGTCCATCTAATTTTCAACATTCGTCTGTAGCACCACATTTCAAACACTTCAAATCTCTTCTGTTCCACTTTTCCCACAGTCCATGGTTCACTACCACACAATGCAGTGCTCCAAACGTACATTCTCGTAAATTTCTTCCTCAAATTGAGGCCTACGTTTCATACTAGTAGACTTCTCTTGGCCAGGAATGCCTCTTTTGCTAGTGCTAGTCTGCTTTTGATGTCATTGACCGTCCATCATGGCTATTTTTTGCCTAGGTAGCAGAATTCCTTAACTTCATCTACTTCGAGACCATTAATCCTGATATAAAATATACAGATGTTCTCATTTCTGCTACTTCTCGTTCTCGTGTTTATTCTGTTTACTCTCAATCCACGGACGTCAGATAGTATATCGCCATACTCTAACATTCAACATATCAATGTTAATAGTCGTTTTGTTGCCATATCCTACAATGATTTTAGAAGTTATGATGAAATATTGTACTTCCTTCTTTCATCTATCAACTGAAGTATATCTTCTCTTACTCATGGTTTCTCCGCAGTTACCTTATTTGCACCAACGTTTTTCTTTCCAACTTTTGTAGTACCTATTTTTTTCCAACTTCTGTGATTGCTATTTTTAAGGATGTCTGTCCCTCTTCAGCCGAACTGCCTGCTGAGCTATTCCTTATCGCAGTATATATAGCCTTAGAGGACTTGAAGCGTATCTCTTTATTCCTTAGTAATTCTGCATCACACTTATTTGAGTATTGATTATTCCTGACTAATCTCTTAAACTTTAGCGTACTCTTCATCACTACTAAATTATAATTTGAGTCTCTATCTGCTCCTAGGTATGCTTTACAGTCCAGTATATGATTTCGGAATCTCTGAATGATCGTGATGTAATCTAACTGGAATTTTCCCATCCCTCCCGACCTTTTCCAAGTATATCTCCTCTTATTGTGATTCTTGAACAGAGTATACGCTATTACTACCTAAAATTTATTGCATAAGGCAATTAGTCTTTCTTCTCTCTCATTCCTAGTGCCAAGCCCATATCCTCGCGTAAGCCTTTCGTCTACTCTTTCCGTTACAACTGCATTCCAATTCTCCTTGCCTATTAGATTTTCATCTCCATTTACGTACCATATTACTGTTTCAATATCCTCAAATACTTTCTCTATCTCTTCATCTTCAGCTTGCGACGTCGGCATGTATACCTGAAGTATCGTTGTCGGTGTTGGTTTGCTGTCGATTCTGATAAGAACAATCTTATCACTGAACTGTTCACAGTAACACATTCTCTGCCCTACCTTCGTATTCATAATGAATCCTACTGTCATTATATCATTTTCTGCTGCTTTTGATATTGCAAACTCCTGACATTCCACGCCCCGACTCGTAGAACGTTATCCTTGATTATTCAATTTTTTCTAAAGGCCGCCTCACCTTTGGCAGCCCCCTTGCGGAAATCCGAATGGGAACTATTCGAGAAGTTTTTTCCAGTGGAGAGACCTTCATAACACTTTTTCAGTTACAGGCCACATGTTCTGT
Source organism: Schistocerca americana (assembly GCF_021461395.2). NCBI lineage: Eukaryota > Metazoa > Arthropoda > Insecta > Orthoptera > Acrididae > Schistocerca > Schistocerca americana. The sequence continues at coordinate 608,175,535 of NC_060121.1, forward strand.
GGATACACATTATGTGTCTTTTGTGCAGTAGTTTCCATTGCCTTCTGCATCCTCAAACCGTTGATTATTGCTGATTCTTCCCTCTTTAGCGGCAGTCTTCCACCCAAAAGGCAAGAGAGTGCCCTGAAACTTTGTCCATCCTCCACCCTCATTGACAAAGCCGATGGAAGAATGAGGGTAGCTTCTTATACTGGAAGTCTTCTGCTGCCGATGCCGATAATTTTTATTTAAAATTGAAGCATTAGTTGGATTCCACGCCAGGACCAAAATCATTTTGGGTAGTATACCCCTAGACTACATGTGCTTGTCAAGTGATGTACGTTTATTTTTGATGTGATAGTAATACGTGACCGGAAAATCGTTAATGAGGAGAATGCGATTCAAGAGATGGTAATAAATCAGATGAGAGAGTAGAAAAGAATGTTGAGCCCATACTAAGTCTCAAAAAATGCGTTGGTATCAGTGCTGATTGTATGTAAACATATTAAATAGACATGCAGCAAGAGGATATGAGTGCTTCCGATATAAAGAATGCTCAGGTTAAACGTATAACGTATAAAGGTTAAACGTAGCGTAAAACATTGTATCTTGGGACGTAATTGAGATATCTATTCCTTTACGCTCCTACTCTCACGACCACGATGGTTAGGTACGACTGTATGCTTTTTTCCCCTTCAGATTGAATGTGATTCCAGCCAGAAACTGTAATTCACATAGTATCACAGGACGCCACTAGATCGCAGCTTCGTCCATTTTGCGATGTTGTTGTGCTTGGTTGTGCTGTATCGTTGCGTGAGATGTAGTGGCTTCGTCTTATCTGTAGCAGTTGTGTTAGTTTATAATTCTGTAAAATTGCTTGGATTCACGTTGTGTCTGGATATCCCAAAGTATTTGCATATTTTTGAAATATCCGTTTTGCTTGGTTATTGCACTTGAAAATGTCTCCACTATCACATTCGAGAGGATTAGGCGTTTTTGCATTCTTCCTTTATGAGGTTAGTTGTGCTCAACAAAATTTTTTTCGCATCCTTGCATGCTGATTAATGCAATATTATAATCTTCTATGGAATTACTTGTATGTACTTCCAAATACAGTTAATTAAACACCACTGTCTCGAAAATATACATGATGTAATAAATTGGAACAGCTTTAGAGAATCAGTGGACTTATTGAGGAAGATATATGAAGTTGCTTGATGGGTCGGATTTAGAAGTAATCAGTGAAGACGATTCTGAAACTTTGTTTGAGCCAGAGAACATTTCTGCATCGAGTTCCGATTCTGGAACAAATGAAATAGCAGTTGAAAATGTGTCAGAATCTTGAAGGAATAATAATCTAATGGTTGAAATGGCTCTGAGTACTATGCGACTTAACTTCTGAGGTCATCAGTCGCCTAGAACATAGAACTAATTAAACCTAACTAACCTAAGGACATCACACACATCCGTGTCCGAGGCAGGATTCGAACCTGCAACCGTAGCGGTCGCTCGGTTCCAGACTATAGTGCCTAGAACCGCACGGCCACTCTGGCCGGCGGAATAATAATCAGCCAAAAGCAGAAACTCTCATAAAAGTTGATTCTCTACAAACTAATAGCGGGAAAAATGCGTCGAAGAAGAATTTATTTAAACGTAAGCATCACTAAGGACCGTTGGATTTTCTAGAATACAGGTACAATACACATTTTGTCTCTTGGTTACCTTGATATGTTTTGTTCTGTTTTCAAATAAATTTTCTTTTTAGTTTTCGGATCCTTAATTCTTTAAGATTGCTGAAGTACATACTAACTAGTGAAATGTGTGGAACCATGGAAAAAGCTCAGATGTTAATGAACTTAGGAAATTTATGGCTGTCAACCTGAGTATGGATTGCCTCTGATTTCCTCGATTGAGTTCGTACTGGAGCATTCTATATGGTTATACTTCAGTTTCAATAGTCATGTCAAGAGACAGATTTCTGGCACTCAGTAATGCTTTTCATGTGATTGCTGTTTGCTCTTCCCCAGATAATAATAACAAATTGTGGAAAGTACAGCCAGGTCTTGATGTAGTAAGAAATGCGTGACCGAATCTTCCACGAGGCCATGCAACATACTCAATTGATGAACAAGTGATACCATTTACAGGTCACTGTCCACTGAGGTAGTCTGCAATAAACAGACCTCGACCAGTTAGATTAAAGAATTTTGTACTTACTACATCAGTTGATCCTGTGTTAGACTTTGAAATATATCAAGGCGATTCAACTCCTCTACGAACTAAGGGGTTTGGATAGGCCCTTCTGTGATATGAAGGTTGGCACAAACTTCATCTCAAGAAAGATTCGTCTACTTTGACAGTTACTTCACGTCACTGACTTTATTGCAGCAATTGACTGAAATGAAGCTCTATGGAACAGTTGTGACCAACAGAATAAAGGGATTGCCTCTCTCCAAGATGGCTCGTGGACAAAGCAACATGTTGCTCGGAACCATGGTTTAGTAATTGTAGAGTGGAAATACTGCAACGTATTATCCATGGCTTCAAACTGCTGTGGCTCTGCACCGACTGAGCCAAAACTGAAAACAAACATATTGAAGTCGATTGTCTTTCTGTGGTGCATAAATACGACCAAAAAGATAGTTGGAGTAGATGTTTGTGACCAGCTGATGAAACGCTATAGAAGCTGGTTCAGAAGTAAAAAATGGGCATGGAAAGTAATTTTGCACTTTTTGGACCTCGCTGTGGTAAAGGCATGGAACCAATACAAGAGAAGCATCAAAGGCGATAATATTCTAATAAAAGAACAGAAAGATTTACTACACTTCAAATTAGAGGCAAGGGATAATTTTCAATACCAAATTATTTTATGTTTATACAAATATTATTTGATATTATTATATGTTCCCAGGTAGCAGATGGACTGCTTGTGGTTCCACCTGCGGACAGAAGAGTCTTAAGTGACGTTGAGACTGAACAAGATGAAGACGAATTTCCTGTAGCCGAAAGGTCTAAATTCTTTAATCCACTTACTAAGCTTCCATGCAGTGATAAGTGTTATGATGGATATGGATATTCTCCAATGCTGATGATATTCCAGCACCACGTACTTGCAATTTCGAGCCATGCAAAAGTCGCAGCAAAACGCGATGTGAAAAGAGTAATGTATAATTGTGCCTATCGGAGTACAAGACATGTTTTATGGACTTTCATGTATCTCCCAACTAAAAATGTAGATGATTTTCATTTAAAACAGCTACAGAAAAAGTTAGTCTTCAAAGTTAAATAATGCATATTATTGCAAGTACAATAAATTTTGTGTTCTCTAAAGTATTTTGTATTAGTATTTACCTGACCCTCATGATCGTAACGGTGCCCCCGCACGTCACCCCTGCCCGCAAGATTTTGAAATCGAGTTTTTTTTTCTTATTTTTCTAGTAACATTTAAAGCTTAATGACAAAGAAGAAGCATTGGGAATTGAAATCACTTTTCAAAAATTCTTCATCTCGTAAAGGGTTATTGGTGGTTTTCTTCTACATGTGTGGTAACTCAACATGTTTTTTGTGTTAGATCGCAGATGATACTTCCGACATATCAGTGAAGAAACAGCCATCTATTTTTCTCAGATATGTTGATAAAATCTTAAAGTTTAAAAAGTTTTTATGGGCTTCTATGAAGGAGCTTCAACAACTTCTAGGAGACTGTTTGAAGTCGTCGAGTATGTCATAACATGTTTATTCGTCGACATAAAATACTGTCGTAGTCAATGCTACGATACCACGAACAAGTAAGTGGACATTTAAAAGGATTATAAAGTAGGATTACTCTGTTGGAGTCGCTAGCTGAATTTGTTCATTGCTCCGCTATAGAACTGCAGGTTTTGATCAGCACACATTTGACCTATATCTGGCCGAGCGGTTTATCCAACTGACGAAAGAAACTGGTATAGGGCAGCGTATTAAATACAGGTCGGCCGGAGTGGCCGAGCGATTCTAGGCGCTACAGGCTTGAACCGCACGACCGCTACGGTCGCAGGTTCGAATCCTGCCTCGGGCACGGATGTGTGTGATGTCCTTAGGTTAGTTAGGTTTAAGTACACTCCTGGAAATGGAAAAAAGAACACATTGACACCGGTGTGTCAGACCCACCAAACTTGCTCCGGACACTGCGAGAGGGCTGTACAAGCAATGATCACACGCACGGCACAGCGGACACACCAGGAACCGCGGTGTTGGCCGTCGAATGGCGCTAGCTGCGCAGCATTTGTGCACCGCCGCCGTCAGTGTCAGCCAGTTTGCCGTGGCATACGGAGCTCCATCGCAGTCTTTAACACTGGTAGCATGCCGCGACAGCGTGGACGTGAACCGTATGTGCAGTTGACGGACTTTGAGCGAGGGCGTATAGTGGGCATGCGGGAGGCCGGGTGGACGTACCGCCGAATTGCTCAACACGTGGGGCGTGAGGTCTCCACAGTACATCGATGTTGTCGCCAGTGGTCGGCGGAAGGTGCACGTGCCCGTCGACCTGGGACCGGACCGCAGCGACGCACGGATGCACGCCAAGACCGTAGGATCCTACGCAGTGCCGTAGGGGACCGCACCGCCACTTCCCAGCAAATTAGGGACACTGTTGCTCCTGGGGTATCGGCGAGGACCATTCGCAACCGTCTCCATGAAGCTGGGCTACGGTCCCGCACACCGTTAGGCCGTCTTCCGCTCACGCCCCAACATCGTGCAGCCCGCCTCCAGTGGTGTCGCGACAGGCGTGAATGGAGGGACGAATGGAGACGTGTCGTCTTCAGCGATGAGAGTCGCGTCTGCCTTGGTGCCAATGATGGTCGTATGCGTGTTTGGCGCCGTGCAGGTGAGCGCCACAATCAGGACTGCATACGACCGAGGCACACAGGGCCAACACCCGGCATCATGGTGTGGGGAGCGATCTCCTACACTGGCCGTACACAACTGGTGATCGTCGAGGGGACACTGAATAGTGCACGGTACATCCAAATCGTCATCGAACCCATCGTTCTACCATTCCTAGACCGGCAAGGGAACTTGCTGTTCCAACAGGACAATGCACGTCCGCATGTATCCCGTGCCACCCAACGTGCTCTAGAAGGTGTAAGTCAACTACCCTGGCCAGCAAGATCTCCGGATCTGTCCCCCATTGAGGATGTTTGGGACTGGATGAAGCGTCGTCTCACGCGGTCTGCACGTCCAGCACGAACGCTGGTCCAACTGAGGCGCCAGGTGGAAATGGCATGGCAAGCCGTTCCACAGGACTACATCCAGCATCTCTACGATCGTCTCCATGGGAGAATAGCAGCCTGCATTGCTGCGAAAGGTGGATATACACTGTACTAGTGCCGACATTGTGCATGCTCTGTTGCCTGTGTCTAAGTGCCTGTGGTTCTGTCAGTGTGATCATGTGATGTATCTGACCCCAGGAATGTGTCAATAAAGTTTCCCCTTCCTGGGACAATGCATTCACGGTGTTCTTATTTCAATTTCCAGCAGTGTAGTTCTAAGTTCTAGGGGATGATGATCTCAGAAGTTAAGTCCCATAGTGCTCAGAGCCATTTGAACCATTTGACCGATATCAAAAGCATCAGGTTGTGAATAAGTTCCAGAACCTTTGAGTCATATCTTCGATTGGGGAATCCGCAGCAACATCAATTATTTCGAAAAAATATTTGTCTGTACATTTCCTCCGGCGGTTGGTGCGCATGAGAATGACTACATTTGTTGTAGCGTTTTGGTATCTTCCTTTTTCTAGGCCAATCTGGTTCATCAGTGGTTAGTTCCTCCACTTTCCCAATGGTTTCATTCCACAACTCAAAAAATATATCTCTTTGTGAAGCTAAAACTGCAGACAAAGTTCCCGCCAATGTTCCGATATCTCGGTATAAGAATGATTTCTTCTGGAAAGAAGAATGAAGTTGCTCAGTACTGCTACTGACTGTCATGTCCTTTTAAATCGCAGTAGAAACGTTGTATCTTCTCGTCATCCAAAGAATTAAAAGATGGAAACTTCTGGTATCTTTTCGTACTTTAAAAAGCTTGGCCCAACACGTTCGAGACACCAGTCTGTAAAAGCCCTTTGTTATGCTTGTGTCTATTAGGCTACTTAAGGCTCCACAAAAAATAATTTGACATAGAAGTAAAGGGAAGACAGAGAGCAAGCTGTTGTTTTGAAAAAGCAGTTAGAGAATTGTGAATTAATTTTTCAGATAGTGCTGCAATCGAAGATTTGCAATTTAGACTCTCAAATTATGCAATCGGAAAATGTACGGCTTGATAAAGCGCGTTCTCTTGTTCAGATGCAGCTGATAATTTATCTTGCTATCGACACAATTTTTAAGAAGCAATGTCATTGGCTACATCTTTGGCAAAGAAATGGGACATTTTAATGACTGTTTTGACATCATTGAAGCCATGCAGAAGAGCAAAATTTAGGATATGCATAATGTTAATAATTATTTTTCCATAATGCATAAATTCTTTTTACGACGAAGGGATTCACAGTGCATTCACACTGCGTTCTTCAAAATGAATATGACAAGGATGTATCCAGTAAATTCTCAGACCAAAAAAGCTTTGAATAAAGAAATAGACTAATTAACATCGGTAGTTGATTAAAAAAACTATTAGTGACAGAGAATTCAATCGTAGCTGTAGCGTTCCAGATTAATGCACAAAATACTGCCTGTTTTTAACCTGTTTCCTCGGCTGAACACTTATTTTTGATGCTCATACTTATAAAGAACTATCTGTGGAATCCTGTGGCCCAAGAGAGGGTAGTGAACTCAGCTTCCACAGTATCCAAAGTGATTTATTGATGTCAGTGAAATAATCAATACCTTCCATCACAGAAAGTGTGCCGTGTGGTCCAGTTTCTCTAGGGGTCAAGGTAAGTACAGTGAGGTTTTACAAGAACAAATCAATCACACAACAGATAGAACTATAGGCCTATGCTTATTAATATTAACTGCCAATCACTATAATGTATTTAATTTCTAATAACATTTAACAGTATTAATAATTTTTGTATATACTTCGAATATAGTAAGCGTATGATCTCTGTTTATATTACATGGGATTTTACAGCATACTACATTAAATTTCTATTTCTGCCTGCTGTAGCGAAAGTTACGTTAGTTAATGATAGGTTTTACATTTTATCTTAGGGGGTCAGGATTTTTGCAGGCGGGTCCGTATCGCGTACGTTACGCATCTGGGTCTGGTGTTTCGTCAAGTCCATTTGAGTCCGAGTTTGATCTCATTTCTGTTGCTTTTAAGTCAGTTGTGTTACTGACTGAGCTAGGGCAGTCTCAACATATGCTTATAGTACCGGCATATTTTACTTTATCACAGCACAGATCTTTATGACGCAGGCATTGTTCATTTCAAAAAATATCGAGACTCCCCAGGAAACATACACTTCATTCCGCCATTGATATGCACTCACAGAAGTTTTGGAAAGTTCGCGTCTTTGGTGTGTGGGGCCCCTATACTTACACCGAGATTTCAGGCATAAATAATCAGAAAATTTTAATTTATAGAACATTTAGTTTTACAATTATTCAACTGCTGTTTAAATACTTCTTGTTGGTTTTATTGTATTAAATAACGGTTACAATATTTTACTTTTTATCACTCAAAAGGACATACTTTTGTGAGGTTTTTTGAACAGTACACATAGACGAACTATTAGAGAATTGAAGTTTACGTTCTGAAAAATTCTAGTACCTCTGCAGAAAGTAAATGTTTACACAAAACTAAACTCCAGGGTTTAAACTTGCACGTAAAAATTGCACTAGAAAAAGAGTGTCTGAAAAATTGACGTTCAGTGGTGGGATCAACATTTATATTTACCACCACTCAGAAAACATTCGATTTTAATTAACACTGTAAGTATTTTATTGGAGAAAAAGGAAGGTGCCAATCGCCATCGTCACGACGTTTTTTGAATGATCTTCTTTACGTTGGCAGAATTGTGATCACAGGCTACTGCAAAATCGTCTCTTTTTTCGCCTATTTCTTGATCTAAATTATTGATATCTTTCTGGCCCATCGTCTATAAATTTTATCAGTCTTAGGATGGATAAAATTTAGTTTCCTGTGAACATATTTTGTAGTATACTGAAAAAAGTGGACAAGTATAGTTCATGAAGAAAGTCCCGAAGGGCAGCAACTACAAAGAAGGCGATAATGTAGCCAACGATGAAACATTGTAGTATTAGCGAGTTGGGGAAGGAGGGGGGGAGGGGATTGGGGTGGAGGTTAAGCATTCCGCCAGAATTGACCTTGGACAGCGTGTTCTAAAATTCTCTCGCGGTCTTAGAGACAAAACACCTCTCGTGTTAAGGTTTAGCAGCAGTCCTCAGACAGCAGAAATCAGAAAAAACTCGTAGCTTTCGGTCAAATAGCAAGTTTTCTTCGGCTTGCACTCGCCGACCTTTCAGATTCTACTCCACCGTAGAGATGTAACGCTTAAACTCCGTTGCTGAACGTAGCGAGCTGCCTAGACGTCGGCTGTGTCAACAAAGCGCATTGTTGTCACATAAACCACTTTAGCGATATACTGTGCTCGCTAGTAGTCTGCTTGGACGACATGATTGAGTAGAAATGATACTGGGACAACAGCGTGCGTTTTATGTCGCAGATTGAGGAAAGGTTTCTTCTTGTAGGCAGAAGATGGGAACATGAGGGGTACGAGAACACGTGGAACACCATAGGTTAATTCTTTAACCGTTTTTTATTTTTGGTTTCTTTTATCGGTCAATTTTTGTGCACTCTCTTTGTCTACGCCCTTTGCGGGAGCCTGTCTCGCCACGCACTGAGTACGGCCTGATAGCTCTATATGTATATCTAGAAAAGTAAACTATAATTTCTTAGCTGAGATCTCGAGGTGGACAAACAAAGCTGTAAACGGCCAGCAGATGTCATCCCAAAAGCCTGTAGAGGCAGTAGGTCTGGAAGGAGGCTGAACGGCAGAGACAACTGCGCTGCTGGCAGGCACTTGGGGCAACAATGGGCACGGAGCGTCACTCACCTCTGCGGAGCGCGTGCGTCGTCGCGGTAGTCGTTGCTAGGCGACTGCGTTGGCGATGTATTCGGCGGCTGGCCGCTACGCCTACTGGCGCCGGGACACGCGCCACGACGCCTCGGGGTCCGCCCCCACCTGCCGCCCCCCGACCCCCACCGCCCGCCAGCTGCGGCGCGTGAAAGTCGCCTGCTGGAAGCGGCTGCAGCGAAAGTGCTGCCCATCGCTGGGTATGCACTGCGCGCGCCAAGCGGCCGGCGACTTCCTCAGACCTTGCAGTGGCTGCTTGCCAGCCTCCGCGGCGGTAAGTCGGAGCTCTACCTCTTCGTTCCAAGTCAGCCAGTGTCTTATACACGCTGTTTTCTTAGTGTGCGACAGTCTGAAACCAGAAAACTGGTACAAGAAAAAAACAAAAACAAACAAGAGTTTGTGCGGCCGAAGCACGCAAAGCCGTATTGCAACTGATACCAACGACTCAGAGTACCCACTACTCAAAAGTTGGTGTGAATGAATAACCGCGCACACGGTGCTCGAGAACACTACGAAGTGTGAGTTCTGTGCAGTTATTCTGTTTTCTCAAAATTAAATTCAGCGGTGGATGAATGATGTGCAATTCTTGACGGTCACCAAATACACTGCTGGCCATTAAAATTTCAACACCACGAAGATGATGTGCTACAGACGCGAAACTTAACCGACAGGAAGAAGATGCTGTGATATGCAAATGATTAGCTTTTCAGAGCATTCACACTAGGCTCGCGCCCGTGGCGACACCTACAACGTGCTGACATGAGGAAAGGTTCCAACCGATTTCTCATACACAAACAGCAGTTGACCGGCGTTGCCTGGTGAAACGTTGTTGTGATGCCTCGTGTAAGGAGAAGAAATGCGTACCATCGCGTTTCCGACTTTGATAAAGGTCGATTATAGTCTATCGCGATTGTGGTTTATCGTATTGCGACATAGCTGCTAGCGTTGGTCGACATCCAATGACTGTTAGCAGAATATGGAATCGGTGGGTTCAGGAGGGTAATACAGAACGCCGTGCTGGATCCCAACGGCCTCATATCACTAGCCGTTGAGATGACAGACATCTTATCTTCATGGCTGTAACGGATCGTACCGCCACGTCTAGATCACCGAGTCAACAGATGGGGACGTTTGCAAGACAACAACCATCTGCACGAACAATTCGACGACGTTTGCAGCAGCATGGACTATTAGCTCGAGGACCGTGGCTGCGGTTACCCTTGACGCTCCATCACGGACAGGAGCGCCTGCGATGGTGTACTCAACGACGAATCTGAGTGCACGAATGGCAAAACAGTTTTTTTTTCGGATGAATCCAGGTTATTTTTACAGCATCATGATTGTCGCATCCGTGTTTGGCGACATCGCGGTGAACGCGATATGTTACGTCCCGGGGCTCTACCCTTTATTCGATCTCTGCGAAACCCTACATCTCAGCAGGATAATGCACGACCGCATGTTGCAGGTCCTGTACGGGCCTTTCTGGATACAGAAAATGTTCGACAGCTGCCCTGGCCAGCACATTCTCCAGATCTCTCACCAATTGAAAACGTCTGGTCAATAGTGGTCGAGCAACTGGCTCGTCACAATACGCCAGTCACTAGTTAGTCTTGATGAACTGTGGTATCGTGTTGAAGCTGCATGCGCAGCTGTACCTGTACACGCCATCTAAGCTCTGTTTGACTGAATGCCCAGGTGTATCAAGACCGTTATTACGGCCAGAGGTGGTTGCTCTGGGCACTGATTTCTCAGGATCCATGTACCCAAATTGCATGAAAATGTAATCAAATGTCAGTTCTAATATAATATATTTGTCCAATGAATACCCGTTTATCATCTGCATTTCTTCTTGGTGTAGCAATTTTAATGGCCAGTAGTGTATGTTAGGTTGCTAACAGGAGACTGAATGACAAGTCGAAACGATTTAGTCACTGAAATATTTTTTGTGAGTATTTGAATGCAGAAAACTTTATTATAAAATTTATATCTTTCGAATGAAAGTGAAACAAAGATAATGGAATGCAGCTGAAATTAATTATGTGGTGTCGATAAAATCAGATTAGGAAACGAGCTACTAAATGTAGTTGATGAGTTTGCTATGTGGGCAGCAAAATAACTGTAAAGAGACACGAAAGCAGAGACGGCGATTATAGTTCAATAATAGGGAAGTACACCCTATTAAATTAATCGTTTTAGAAAATGAAAATTGTGAGGAGTATTCAAGGGGTGCAATGAAGTATGGAAACAACAAAACACAACACGTGACTGTTTGTAATACGGTCTAGAAGAATCCTTGCATTCAAAACAGGTTCCAGTCTTCTCGGAATGAATAAATACATGTTTAGTATGGTTTTTAAGGCAGTCTTATACAATTATCACCGCAAAACAGTGGCAGTTAGGGTGACGGAGATGCAAGTGGGCAGCAATCGGAAACCCTTTTTCCAAATTAGAACACGAAGGCTCAATAATAGTGAGATATGGTAACTGTGGTAGCCAGGTGAGATGCGTCGATGTGCTGGCAATGCCAGTTCTGGGTCAGTGTGAGCTGCGTGAACAAGGGCTCTATCGTCTTGGAGAACGCCATCACCACTGGTGAACAGAACTGATCATCCAAAATGATCACATAGTCCTTGTCAGAACTGCGACCTTACGCATGGAATGCCACGTTATGGCTGCCCAAGTCATCAGAGAACCCTCGTCATGTTTCACTCTCAGGACTTAAATTCGGCCAGAAGCTGGAAATAGTCTACAACACTCATCCGGCAAAGTGACCATTGCTTCATAGTCTAGGTTTCCTGGCTTCAGTACCACATTCTCCTGTTTCGAGCATTTATGTCACTGAGGGGTTTTGAAATTCTAGCTCACCCTGCAATTTCTTGTTTAAGGAGGTCCGTTCGTGTAGCCTTGGTGCTGACAGGGTTCGCGAGTACGACGTTCCCTTATGCAGTGACTTCTGTCGTCCTCTTATTTTTCATAAGAATCCTCTTCGATGATCATCCTCTCGCTCTCTCAACACACGTTTTCGTCTGTGTTGTGACTTAGCGTATGACGATTTCGGCTTTCCCTACACGCGGAACAATGCATCGACACGGTGCTTCTTGAAACAACAAACACTTCGGCTGCCTTGGTTACGGAAATACCCACCATACAAGCACCCAGTTTGCCCACGTTCGACGTTGACTCGCAGCTACACAGAACACTGTTTTCACGACACCTGCAATTTTCAACGTGTTAGGGCGCTGCACGGGTGCCGTTCGTGGTAAAATAGAACAGCGCAATATACAGGCTTGGTTAACACCTGCGTTTACATCCAAGTATGCATTTCTCGTGGTGTTTTTTTAATATTTTGTCCAGCTCCTATACATCGCATTAATCACTTAACATCATAGATGGATTAAAAACTAACAGCAGAGAGAAAATTCTACACACAGATTTCTATCAATGTTTGTAAAATTCATGAGATGAACCTGAAACACAGGAACTTAATAACGCAATTAATGATATTATGAAAGTATAACCAAAGCCGTTCGATTTATGAAGAAAGAAAACGAGCCTGGAGAGATGGTGTCCCAACAGGAATAATCGAAGCTAAAATAAAAGTGTTATCAAAAACGACTTACTATGTTGTTTGCAGAATGTCTGCAGAGAAAGACAATTCGCATTAATATGAAACACTGCTGCAATTATCCTTCTACATAAGGAAGGAGGCAGTGAAGACCTATCAGTTCACTCTTTACAATGTAGGAGGTATTCACTAAAGTGATCACCAACTACACTAGAAAAGATCCCCTGCACTATATCCGTTCCTTTTTTAATTTGAAATCTATTGTTTCTTTTTTTATGCACACTACTGGCCATTAAAATTGCCACACCAAGAAGAAAGGCAGATGATAAACGGGTATTCATTGGAAAAATATATTATACTAGAGCTGACATTTGATTACATTTTCATGCAATTTGGGTCCATAGATCCTGAGACATCAGTACCCAAAACAACCACCTCTGGCCGTAATAACGCCCTTGATACGCCTGGGCATTGAGTCAAACAGAGCTTGGATGGCGCGTACAGGTACAGCTGCCCATGCAACTTCAACACGTTACCACAGTTCACCAAGAGTAGTGACTGGCGTATTGTGACGAGCCAGTTGCTTGGCCACCATTGACCAGACGTTTTCAATTTGTGAGAGATCTGGAGAACGAGCTGGCCAGGGCAGCAGTCGAACATTTTCTGTATCCAGAAAGGCCCGAACAGGACCTGCAACATGCGGTCGTGCATTATCCTCTGAAATGTAGGGTTTCGCAGGGATCAAATGAAGGGTAGAGCCACGGGTCGTAACACATCTGAAATGTAACGTCCACTGTTCAAAGTGCCGTCAATGCGAAGAAGAGGTGACCGAGACCAGTAACCAATGGCACCCCATACCATTACGCCGGGTGATACGCCAGTATGGCGATGACGGATACACGCATCCAATGTGCGTTCACTGCGATGTCGCCAAACACGGATGTGACCATACGATGCTGTAAACAGAACCTGGATTCATCCGAAAAAAAAACCGTTTTGCCATTCGAGCACCCAGGTTCGTCGTTGAGTACACCATCGCAGGCGCTCCTGTCTGTGATGCAGTGTCAAGGCTAACCGCAGCCATGGTCTCCGAGCTGATAGCCCATGCTGCTGCAAACGTCGTCGAACTGTTCGTGCAATTGGTTGTTGTCTTGCAAACGTCCCCATCTGTTGACTCAGGTATCGAGACGTGGTTGCACGATCCGTTACAGCCATGCGGATAAGATGCCTGTCAAATGGCTCTGAGCACTATGGGACTTAACATCTGTGGTCATCAGTGCCCTAGAACTTAGAACTACTGAAACCTAACTAACCTAAGGACATCACACACATCCATGCCCGAGGCAGGATTCGAACCTGCGACCGTAGCGGTCGCGCGGTTCCGAACTGAGCGCCTAGAACCGCTAGACCGCCGCGGCCGGAAGATGCCTGTCATCTCAACTGCTAGTGATACGAGGCCGTTGGGATCCAGCACGGCGTTCTGTATTACCTTCCTGAACCCACCGATTCCATATTCTGCTAACAATCATTGGATGTCGACCCAACGCTAGCAGCAATGTCGCGATACGATAAACCGCAATCGCGATAGGCTACAATCCGACCTTTATCAAAGTCGGAAACATAATGGTACGCATTTCTCCTCCTTACACAAGGCATCACAACAACGCTTCACCAGGCAACGGCGGTCAACTGCTGTTTGTGTATGAGAAATCGGTTGGAAACTTTCGTCACATCAGCACGTTGTAGGTGTCGCCATCGGCGCCAACCTTGTGTGAGTGCTCTGAAAAGCTAATCATTTGCATATCAAAGCATCTTCTTCCCGTAGGTTAAATTTCGCTTCTGTAGCACATCTTCGTGGTGTAGCAATTTTAATGGCCAGTAGTGTACATAAAAAAGAAACGATAGATTTCAAATTAAAAAAGGAACGTATATAGTGCAGGGGATCTTTTCTAAGGTTCAGACTGAAATTGTAGAAGGTAGCAAGGAGTACAAATTACCGCTTTCTCCGCCCGGCGGATTAGTGTCGAGGTCCGGTGTGCCAGCCAGCCTGTGGATGGTTTTTGAGGCGGTTTTCCATCTGCCTCGGCGAATGCGGTCTGGTTCCCCTTATTCCGCCTCAGTTACACTATGTCGGCGATTGATGCGCAAACACTGTCTCCTTGTACGCGTACACTACAATTAGTGTAGCACGAAAACATTGCTGTTACACTCGTCTGGATTGAGATATTTCCGGGGTGGTCCACTGGAAGCCGAACCACACAATAACCCTGGGTTCAGTGTGGGGCTGCGGTGAGGTGAGTGGCGTCGACATCCGCTAAACCGAAGGTTCTTAGCGCATATGGTGTGTACAGTGGCATTACATCAACTCTGCCACCGTACACACAGCTTTTCATCGCCTGCGATATGTGCGGTGGCAAAGCAAATATACTGCTACCGTACACACCATAGATGATAAGAAGCTTAGTTGAATAGTTAATAGTTCGAATCTTTTACAGTACGCACCTGTGGTCTAGGGATAGCGCCTTTCATTAGCAATCAAATCGTCCTCGACCTCGGGTTCGAAACCAGCCACCACAAAAGTCATCCGCATTGGCGGCCGAAGACTTCCGGCATTATAAGTCACCCTCTTTCTTCCAATGGTCTTATTAAACAGGGTGTAGCTTGGGACAAGGTTACCGGGAACTTTGCCGGCCTTAGTGGCCGAGCGGTTCTAGGCGCTGCAGTCTGGAACCGCGCGACCGCTACGGTCGCAGGTTCGAATCCTGCCTCGGGCATGGATGTGTGTGATGTCCCTAGGTTAGTTAGGTTTAAGTAGTTCTAAGTTCTAGGGGACTGATGACCTCAGAAGTTAAGTCCCATAGTGCTCAGAGCCATTTGAACCATTTTTTACCGGGAACTTTCTTGCCCTGGTGTTGGAAACTGCCCCTAAAGGCGGAAGAATCAGCAGAATCAGCAATAATCAACAGCATGACGATGCAGAAGGCAATGGAAACCACTGTATTAAAGACACATAATTTGTATCCATATGACATGTGGCCTGTGATTGAATAAGTGTAATGATGATCTCTTCATTGGCAAAAGATTTCGGAATAGTTCCCATTCGGATCTCCGGGAGTGGATTGCCAAGTGGGAAGTGACCATAAGGAAAAGATCGAATAACCAATGAAAGGATAATGTTCTACGATTCGGGGCGTGGAATGTCAGAAGCTTGAATTTGGTAGGGAAGGTAGAAAATCCAAAAAGGACAATTCAAAGGCTCAGTCTACATATAGTGGGGGACCAGTAAAACGAAGTGGAAAGAAGACAAGGATTTCTGGTTAGATGAGTACAGGCTAACGTCAACAGCAGCAGAAAATGGTATAAAAGAAGTAGGGTACGTTATGAATAGGAAAGTAGGGTAGAGAGTGTGTTACTATGAATAGTTCAGTGATGGTGTAGTTCACAACAGGATCGACAGTGAACCAACACTGACGACGATAGTTCAGGTATACATGCCTACGCCGTCAGTCTGCTTTCGGCAGTGACGAGGCGAACTCGCCTTGTATGCTTCAAGCCTGGTATGATGTTTTCGAGCGAGCGCGCGTTTGTTTACTTCTGCGTAGTGTCTTGTGTTCGTGTCTGAATACATCATCCATCATGGCGTTTTCGTATCGCCAAGACACGATTAAGTTATCGTTTCCTTTGTATCATGAAGGACCCAAAGCGTATGAAGTTCAATAGTTGATACAGGACGAAATGTGTCTCCCGCCTATGGCGTCACCTGGAAGCCTATTTAATGTGTGACACGATTTATTCAACTGATATAAATGAAATGGAAAAGGAGAAAATAATGCCTGTAGTATTACAAGTCATTTCGTCGAGTATGATAATATTCTGTGACAAATGTCGTAAATGTTTTTCATTAATCTAAAAGATAAAGAATACAGTATTTTAGTACCTTCCATGAAAGCATGAACTTCAAGTGTAATATGTGTATACACAAGGGCTCGCCCCTGTTTATTCTCTGTTTTTCGTTTGTTCTCTCTCTCTCTCTCTCTCTCTCCTGTGGATCGATGTATGTACAACTAGCTATCTGTATGAGCTTTAAGGTTGCAATATATTGTTAATTGAGAGTATCTTATGTTTCTTTTCAAAAATACCTCTCCCTCCACGTGAAATTTATTTAAAGATAATAATAATATTGCTGTCGATTGCCCATCTGGCTTCGGCTGTTCCAGTGGCACTGAGTCCGCCATTACGAGTACTAAAATATATTTTAGTGTTTGCGAGCTTCACTCGCAAAGGAAAATAATTCTAAGTGCTTTTACGAATTTTCACAGGCAGTTTTCAATATTAACGTTAGTTAATATTTTTTATTACGCAATTTATTCAGAGATTTAACACCGTAAGGCTTAGGTGAGGCTTCACCTCTGGTTTAAAATAGTTTCAGTTAATTCAAAAGATTAAAAGTTAACTCAGTTCTTAAAGATATAAAGTTAGAGAAATTCTTTAGAAATATTTCAAAAATACGCAGATGTTTGTACCATTTTTTCTTTCTGTATAACATAAGATTAATTTTCTGGAAAAAAAAATCATTTCACGCTCTACATTATTGCTGACTTAGTTGCAGGTTACGTTACACTGTCATTCACTGAAAATGAGCGTAACATTTTCATTAATAATAAATACGTTCTTGCCTGCGTATTGAGATTAAGTCACGCTACGCATATTTAAGAGGCATTTACTCGCGCTTAAAATATACGTATGTGGTGTTCCAAAAGCAATATTAAGAATTTAAACTGCTACGTTACATTATCATCGCTGTAGGTTGCGACTGACACCTGCGAGGGTATTTCAAACAGCACGTAGCAATCTGCCCTGACTTATACGAAATAACAAAATTATTTCTACACCACCAAAATTACGCAGAAAGAAGATAATGGTAAACGCCGCAAGATGTTCTCGTACTTCACTTTTCGATCCTTAGTACCACTGTGTCAATACAGCTGGCGAATGAAGAGCAGTGCGCCGACGTTGTGCAGCGCCACACTAACGAACCCAAGTCCCTATGCTCTGACGGCCATACACTGTAGAAGCCATATGGCCCACCGTCGGAGGACTTTGATTTATGGTTTACGACTGATCACAGGCGATGCTTAGATACCCTATGAGATGCAGAATCTGCCCTCCATGCACTTTAGGTTACGCTGTACTGTGAACAGTTACCACCCTGCCAATAATACGGCGGTCATTATGTCACCTCTCGTCCAGATCCTAAACAGTTTCCCTTCGGCTCGATTCCTAGGGATGCAACGATGGGTCATCTTGCCGTCGTCAAGGAGGAGCAAGTCCATATTGTTATCCAGGCGGGTTCTTCGAACAAGTCACCTGGCCATGACAGCCTCCGCTGGAGTTTTATCAGATGTTTCGTCACCTACTGGCCGCGGTGTGGGCGCAAATTTGTCAGGACATTATGTCGCCTCTTGGGCAGATACCAAACAGTTTCCCCCATGGTCTCATCATTCCCATTCACAAGCCTCGGGATACCTCAAAGACATGCGATTACCGCCTCTTCACGTTTCCCAACAGCGACACAAAAATATTTAGCCGGCTTTTGGCTGCACGGCATAAACGAACGGCTGGGAACGTGGTTTTATCTGATGAAACTTCTTTGAGAGTTGCCAATAACATCCGTACTGCCCTCTGCCACTGTCGGGACATTGTCGCTCTTGCTTATGCTCCTCACATATCTGGATTTTTTTCCAGTTCTTAACTTTCACAAGGCTTTCGATCGGATTGATCACGACTACCTGGAAGGGGTGCTCCGCAATATAGGATACCCCGATATTACCGTCGGCTTCGAAATACGTATCCTTCGTGGAGCTACGTCCCGTGTGCTCTACAATGGCCATCTCACTCCTCCCATCTTAAATTGCAGTTCGGTGCTTCAAAGCTGCTCACTCTCTGCACAGTCGTATGCTTTCGAAATGGAACCATTGCTTCGCGGTCTCCATCAACGCCTGTCTATGATGTCTCTCGCTAACTAAGTACTCAGCTGCACTACTTACGCGGACGATATCATCATTATTCTTCGTAGCGATGCTGACGTCAGGGTATCACTCGCATGGGTTACCACCTACGGCGACGCTTCTGGTAGCTGCCTTAACGTCTGAACATCGAGAGCCATGGCTGTAGGTGCGGGGCTTCCTGTGGACAGCGCTGCTCCATTGCGTATAGCTTATACTGTCCAATGCTTAGGACTTGATTTCGCAAGTGATCTGCGGCGCACGATTGCCCTCAACTGCTTGCGGCTACTGTAACAACTACGAGCTTGGCTCCTAGCTCATCGTTTATGAGCCCTCGATCTTCTGCAATGGATACCATACGTAAATGTGTATTTGGCGTCCCCTACGTGGCACAGGCACTTCCTATTCCGGTCTCCGTGGCCCGCCGCGTGCTAACAGTATTCGGTTCATACGTTTTCATGGCTTGCTTTTCAAGATAAGGTACGAGTCTCTAACCATCCCACGGTGCAGGGATGGTTTAGGGCTGTATCATGTCCGCGACAGAGCGATAACACTTTTCGTCAGCTCTGACATGGCACTTCGACGCCGTTGTCCTACATGCCTTACCAGCCTATTGGTGGGGGCCCTTGCACCACAAACTCTCTCAGCACCTATCCAGATTTCGGAAGTCCCTCCGCTCTTCCTTTACTTCCGCCACTTTTTCCTCGAACTGAGCTACGTCTCTACTACGGTACTGCCAACGCGCTTCACATCTACGAATGCGATCTACATCTACGGCTTTCTTCAGCAGCACAGGTCACCGAAAGTACTTTAGGGGAAGCATTCCCACGTCGACGAGCTGGCCGTTTGGCGCTCCTTTACACTGACGTTCAGTCTGCATGGTGCCTTATTCTCAATGAGAAGCAAGCATTCCGGTCACTCCTTCACGGGGTTTAACTCGCAGGCACCCTGTTGTGAGTTGCCCGTGTTGTTTTGAACAAAAACGAGCATCGCCTTGTGTGCTGACCGGCGATAGGTGTGTGGTTCTTGGTGTGATAGATCCTCGCCCTAATTACCCACACAACTTCTCATCAGATATCTACTCACCTGTTCCTCTGTCCGGACCCGGGGTACTTCCTGCAAGCGAAGACGAACTCTGTGAAGTGGCTTTGTGGACACGCAGCTTACTACGTGTTTGCTGACGGGGAGAAAAATATTCCTGATTTTGAGAACTTTCTTAATGAACGCCATTGTGCTGTTGCTGTTAAACCTCTTATTTGTTTTTCAAACAGCTGAGCAAACCTGAACGTACTCAGACATTTCTCTCTTTACTTATTCTGATCAACAGTAAGAAGACACACAATATTTTTTCTTAGCGCAACGCAATCTGACCTTCAATAATCCCCACAAAAGAATGGCCCTGTCTAACAATAACCTATACCTTTCATGAATCACTTATCTCACAAAAATCTTCGTTACTCGAACTACTGCAATACAGCGAGCGCCAATACTGCCAGCTAAATAAAAGATTCTAACTACTGAAGGCACTAACTACTGATAGGCATCGTTAGCAAATGAAAGATTTTGATGGAGAGCAAACAATGTATTTACCTTAATAGTGTTCAAAAGTAATAATATATATATATCATTTCATGACACCCAGTCTTACAAATTTACTCTTTCTGACGGACACACGTCCAGATCGTCCTCTCTCAAAACTCTGCCCTCTCTCTCCCCACATCCACCACTGCTGGAGGCTCACCTCCAACTGCGCAACGCTACGCGCTGTTCACATCCAACTGCCCAATACTACAATAGCAAATATTCCAACAATGCAAATCAGCCACAGACTGCACACAGCACAGTCGCTGATTTTTATACAGAGCGCTACGTGGCATTACCAACATAAAAACCTAAACAGCCTACTTACACCATGACAAGTAGTCCCACGCCTTTTCCACTTTTAGAACCGTTTATTCTTTGGTCATCAGAATGTTCTTCTCCGCAAGATTATGCATCGATCGTCTCACCGAATCTGGCGACTCGCCGCTCTCTCCTCCTCGCCGCTCCAGTTTCCTGGTATTCGTGGTGGTATTAATAATAATTAAAAAAGGTAAGGAAAATAATAAATAAATAAATCATTGATGTTCTTCATACCCCTACTCCACGTTCTCCACTTCGGTTCGTGCGGAGTGAACGAGACATGGTGGCCAGGCCTCGGGCTGTTACTCCTGCCCGCTTTGCCCCCACCCCTCCCTTTGGGCACGGGGCGTCAGGTAGATAAAAACAAAAGGTAGCCTCTTTGATTAGTAATCAAGACTTCCTTGGTCCCAGGTTCGAAAACCGCCACCTCTTAAATGTTGAATAATTATCAACATTGACGGCCGGAGACTTCCGGTGTAAGAAGTCACCCTTGTTCTAACAACCGTCTAATCAAAGAGGGCGGAGGAGTGGACAGAGCTTCAGGGCACTCTCTTGCCCCTGTGGCTGGAGACCACCCCTAAGGGTGGAAGAATCAGCAATGATCAATAGCATGAGGACGCAGAAGACAATGACCACTGCATTAAAGACACGTAATGTGTATCCATATGAAATGTGACCTGTAACATAAAAAATGTAATTATGATGTCTCCACTGGCAAAAGATTCCGAAATAGTTCCCATTCGGACCTCCGGAAGTGGAATGCCAAGGGGGAAATGATCATGAGGAAAAGACTGAATAACCAACGGAAAGATAACGTTCTATAAGTATGGGCTTGGAATGCCAGCAACTTGAATTTGGCAGGGAAGCTAGAAAATCCGAAAAAGGGAAATGCAAAGGCTCGATCTACATATAGTGGGGGGTCAGTGAAGCGTATTGAAAAGAAGACAAGGATTTCTGGCCAGACGGGTGTAGGGTAATAACAGCAGCAGAAAATGGTATAACAGGAATAGGGTACGTTATGAATAGGAAGGAAGGACAGAGAGTGTGTTACTGGCACGGTTCAGTGATAGGGTTGTTCTCATCAGAATCGACAGCAAACCAACACTGACAATGATAGTTCAGATATACATGTCGACGCTACAGTCTCGAAAGTCCGCCGACTGCACATGTAGTCTTCCGCCCATACCGTTCAGTCTATGCATCGGAGGAGCAATGATGGAAATAAAGGAAAGGTTCAGGAGTGGAATTAAAATTCATGGTGAAAGGCTATCAATGATAAGATTCGTATATAATACTGCTATCCTCACTGAAAGCGAAGAAGAATTACGTGATCTTCTGAATGGAATGAACAGTCTCACGGGTACAGAATATGGTTTGTGAGTAAATAGAAGAAAGACGAAAGAAATGAGAAGTATCAGAAACGAGAACAGCAAGAAATTTAACATCAGGATTGATGGTCACGAAGTGGACGAAGTTAAGGAAAATTCCACTACCTAGGCGGCAAAATAATCAATGACGCTGGGAGCAAGGATGACATCAAAAACAGACTAACACTGGCAAAAAGGATATTCCTGTCCAAGAGAAATCTGCTAGTATCAAACATAGACCTTAAACTGAGGAAGAAATTTCTGAGAATGTACATTTAGAGCACAGCATTACATGACAGTGAAACATGGATTGCAAAAAAAACCGGAACAGAGGAGAATCGAAACACGTGAGATGTGGTGCAACAGACGAATGTTGAAAATTAGGTGGGCTGATAAGGTAAGGAATGAGGTGGTTCTACACAAAATCGGAGAGGAAAGGAATACGTGGAAAACACTGACAAGAAGAAGGAACAGGATGATAGGACATCTGTTAAGACATCAGGGAATAACTTCCATGGAGCAGAGAGAGCTGTAGAGAGTAAAAGCTGTAGAGGAAGACAGAGATTGGAATGCATCCAGTAAATAATTGAGGATGTATGATGCAGTGCTATTCTGAGATAAAGAGGTTGGCACGGGAGAGAAATCCATGGCATGCCGCATCAAATCAATCTGAAGACTGATGACTCAGAAAAAAATGGTGATGATTGCTGCTAGTGATCACCCTGAGTCACAGGGGCCTGAAGATGGTGTATCGCGACATCGAAAGCGGTTGCGTATGAATAAAAACTCTAAATACAGCTGATGGCGTTATCCTTGCTACATAAGAGAGTGACTACTTTATCTGAGATTAAGTTGTCGAAGAAGTTTTCAGATCTCTAAATAGGGAAAACTGAGGGCAAATGTGTGTTAATGAAATATACACTCCTGGAAATTGAAATAAGAACACCGTGAATTCATTGTCCCAGGAAGGGGAAACTTTATTGACACATTCCTGGGGTCAGATACATCACATGATCACACTGACAGAACCACAGGCACATAGACACAGGCAACAGAGCATGCACAATGTCGGCACTAGTACAGTGTATATCCACCTTTCGCAGCAATGCAGGCTGCTATTCTCCCATGGAGACGATCGTAGAGATGCTGGATGTAGTCCTGTGGAACGGCTTGCCATGCCATTTCCACCTGGCGCCTCAGTTGGACCAGCGTTCGTGCTGGACGTGCAGACCGCGTGGGACGACGCTTCATCCAGTCCCAATCATGCTCAATGGGGGACAGATCCGGAGATCTTGCTGGCCAGGGTAGTTGACTTACACCTTCTAGAGCACGTTGGGTGGCACGGGATACATGCGGACGTGCATTGTCCTGTTGGAACAGCAAGTTCCCTTGCCGGTCTAGGAATGGTAGAACGATGGGTTCGATGACGGTTTGGATGTACCGTGCACTATTCAGTGTCCCCTCGACGATCACCAGTGGTGTACGGCCAGTGTAGGAGATCGCTCCCCACACCATGATGCCGGGTGTTGGCCCTGTGTGCCTCGGTCGTATGCAGTCCTGATTGTGGCGCTCACCTGCACGGCGCCAAACACACATACGACCATCATTGGCACCAAGGCAGAAGCGACTCTCATCGCTGAAGACGACACGTCTTCATTCGTCCCTCCATTCACGCCTGTCGCGACACCACTGGAGGCGGGCTGCACGATGTTGGGGCGTGAGCGGAAGACGGCCTAACGGTGTGCGGGACCGTAGCCCAGCTTCATGGAGACGGTTGCGAATGGTCCTCGCCGATACCCCAGGAGCAACAGTGTCCCTAATTTGCTGGGAAGTGGCGGCGCGGTCCCCTACGGCACTGCGCAGGATCCTACGGCCTTGGCGTGCATCCGTGCGTCGCTGCGGTCCGGTCCCAGGTCGACGGGCACGTGCACCTTCCGCCGACCACTGGCGACAACATCGATGTACTGTGGAGACCTCACGCCCCACGTGTTGAGCAATTCGGCGGTACGTCCACCCGGCCTCCCGCATGCCCACTATACGCCCTCCCTCAAAGTCCGTCAACTGCACATACGGTTCACGTCCACGCTGTCGCGGCATGCTACCAGTGTTAAAGACTGCGATGGAGCTCCGTATGCCACGGCAAACTGGCTGACACTGACGGCGGCGGTGCACAAATGCTGCGCAGCTAGCGCCATTCGACGGCCAACACCGCGGTTCCTGGTGTGTCCGCTGTGCCGTGCGTGTGATCATTACTTGTACAGCCGTCTCGCAGTGTCCGGAGCAAGTATGGTGGGTCTGACACACCGGTGTCAATGTGTTCTTTTTTCCATTTCCAGGAGTGTATGTAGATCGCCTAGGTTTTTCTGAAGACATAATAATGTTGTCATCTAGTACAGATAAAAGACAACATAGAACGGAAAAACTAAATAGAACAAGGTATGTTGTACAATGAAACAATGAAGTGTGGAAACGCTTTCTTTTTGTGCCTGGGAAAGTCGAAGATTGGGTGAACAGAAAACTAAATAAACAGAAGCAACATAGAAATGCCACAGATTGATTCTGATAGGTTAAATTAAGTTTTCAAAACTAATTTTCGGTATTTCTGAAATGTAAAGTTTGAAATCAGTGTGTATTGGTGATTACCACTCATGGCATTTAAATATGGCATTTCAGTGACAAGACCATTCAGCCGTCTGTGCAGAGACGGATGCTAGGAGTTACTAGAAGATACAGGAAAATTAATAAATAGACGTCGGATAAGATAGGAGACAAAAATGTCATTATAAGACTACCAGGAATGAAATAGAGGTAGGCGGAACATAAACTACCTCCTAAAATGGATGCGAATACCTATAGTGAACATTAGTATCGGATGCGTCCAAACTTTGCTTTTATGACGGCTTGAATTGTGCTGGAGACACTTTCATTAAAGTATCTGAATGTTGGTGGAGGAATGGCAACCCATTCTTCCTCAAGAGTCGAAACCAGAGAAAGTAGTGATGTTGGATACTGAGATCTGGAGCGAAGTCGATGCTCGAACTCATCCCAAGGGTGTTCCAATGGGTGGAGCTCGGGACTATGGCCAGGACAGCTAATGTCAGGAATGTTACTGTCCACCAGTTATTGCTTCCTAGTGCTAATTAATGACCTGGTGTATCGCCATACTGTTACGAACTCTTCCTGTAGTGTACGCAGAACACAATATTGTAAGATTTGGTTCAAAATGGTTCAAATGGCTCTGAGCACTATGGGACTTAACATCTGAGGTTACCAGTCCCCTAGAACTTAGAACTACTTAAACCTAATTAACCTAAGGACATCACACACATCCATGCCCGAGGCAGGATTCGAACCTGCGACCGTAGCGGTCGCGTGGTTCCAGACTGAAGCGCCTAGAACCGCTCGGCCACAAAGCCCGGATTTGTAAGATTTGTTCATATCCTTCCACATTTAGCATTTTCTGGATTGTAATAACGGAACCACACCCTAACCGCGAAAGACACCTCCATATCATATCGCCACTTCCTGGTTGGCGCTACACTTGATGACAGGTAACGTTCTCGTCAGTCGCCGGCAGGTAACGTTCTCGCCACTCGCCGAAAACAAACTCTTCCATCGGACTGCCACAGCGTTTATCGTGCTTCACCACTCACACCATTTGTTTCAAAGTCATCCACTGTCCAGTGACGTCGCTCTCTACGCCACCTCCAGTGCCACTGAGCACTGACCACAGAAGTGTGTGACTTATGAGGAGGAGCTTTAACATTTTACTTCATTCATTTTAATTCCCTACGCACAACTGGACCGCTGGTAGCACAACTGATTCCTTCCGCTGATTTCATGTGATCTCTTACACATACCTTCCGCAATGCTCGACGGTCCCTCTCCGTGAGGACTTCAGATCTGCCTGATTTTGGTTTAGATGTAGTCTTAGTTTAGCTGCCTTGTTCGTCCGTGTTTCCATTTTACGTCGCCAACCGTGGACCTGGGCAACTTTAGAAGGGTTGAAGTGACGCTGATGGATATGTTACTCATATCACATCTGACGACCACTCCATGTTCGAGATCGCTGAGATCTCCTGACCGACCCATTCTGCTGCTATAACTTTTCTGCTGACAGTACAACATTCCCCCCTCCTCTATACCGATGTGACACCAAGTGGTCAATACTTTACACTATTCCTGGAGATAAGATACTGAACATTGGGAGGTAACATTGTATAACATGCAGGATCAACATGTACGCGTTGCCAGAAATATATAATGCGTGGAGACGACCATTACATTCACTAAAGTGAAACCGGGAGGAGGTCGTTATGAGTACTGGAAGTCGAATGGCTGATGACACACTTTGTGATCAAAAGTATCCGGACACATGGCTGAGAATCATTTACAAGTTGGTGGCGGCCTCCATCGGTAATGCTGGAATTCAATATGGTGTTCGCCCACCCTTAGCGTTGATGACAGCTTCCACTCTCGCAGGCATAAGTTCAATCAGGTGCTGGAAGGTTTCTTGGGGAATGGCATCCCATTCTTCACGGAGTACTGAACTGAGTAGAGGTATCGATGTTGGTGTGGCCTGGCACGAATTCAAAAATGTTCAAATGTGTGTGAAATCTTATGGGACTTAATTGCTAAGATCATCAGTCCCTAAGCTTACACACTACTTAACCATGGACCTTGTCGTTGGTGGGGAGGCTTGCGCGCCTCAACGATACAGATAGCCGTACCGTAGGTGCAACCACAGCGGAGGGGTATCTGTTGAGAGGCCAGACAAGCGTGTGGTTCCTGAAGAGGGGCAGCAGTCTTTTCAGTAGTTGCAGGGTAACAGTCTGGATGACTGACTGATCTGGCCTTGTAACACTAACCAAAATGGCCTTGCTGTTCTGGTACTGCGAACGGCTGAAAGCAAGGGGAAACTACAGCCGTAATTTTTCCCGAGGGCATGCAGCTTTACTGTATGATTAAATGATGATGGCGTCCTCTTGGGTAAAATATTCCGGAGGTAAAATAGTCCCCCATTCGGATCTCCGGGCGGGCACTACTCAAGAGGACGTCGTTATCAGGGGAAAGAAAACTGGTGTTCTACGGATCGGAGCGTGGAATGTCAGATCCCTTAAACGCGCAGGTAGGTTAGAAAATCTAAAAAGGGAAACGGATAGGTTAAAGTTAGATATAGTGGGAATTAGTGAAGTTCGGTGGCAGGAGGAACAATACTTTTGGTCAGGTGAATACAGGGTTATAAATACAAAATCAAATAGGGGTAATGCAGGAGTAGGTTTAATAACGAATAAAAAAAAAATAGGAGTACGGGTAAGCTACTACAAGCAGCATAGTGAACACATTATTGTGGCCAAGATAGACACGAAGCCCACGCCTACTACAGTAGTACAAGTTTATATGCCACCTAGCTCTCCAGATGATGAAGAAATTGATGAAATGTATGATGAAATAAAATAAATTATTCAGGTAGTGAAGGGAGACGAAAATATAATAGTCATGGGTGACTGGAATTGGAGAGTAGGAAAGGGGAGAGAAGGAAACATAGTAGGTGAATATGGATTGGGGGAGAGAAATGACAGAGGAAGCCGCCTGGTAGAATTTTGTGCAGAGCATAACCTAATCATAGCTAACACTTGGTTCAAGAATCATGAAAGAAGGTTGTATACATGGAAGAACCCTGGAGATACTAAAAGGTATCAGATAGATTATATAATGGTAAGACAGAGATTTAGGAACCAGGTTTTAAACTGTAAGACATTTCCAGGGGCAGATGTGGACTCTGACCACAATCTAATGGTTATGAACTGCAGATTAAAACTGAAGAAACTACTAAAGTGGGAATTTAAGGAGATGGGACCTGGATAAACTGGCTAAACCAGAGGTTGTAAAGAGTTTCAGGGAGAGCATAAGGGAACTGTTGACAGGAATGGGCGAAAGAAATACAGTAGAAGAGGAATGGGTAGGTTTGAGGGATGAAATAGTGAAGGCAGCGGAGGATCAAATAGGTAAAAAGACGAGGGCTGGTAGAAACCCTTGGGTAACAGAAGAAATATTGAATTTAATTTATGAAAGACGAAAATATAAAAATGCAGTAAATGAAGCAGGCAAAAAGGAATACAAACGTCTCAAAAATGAGATCGACAGGAAGTGCAACATGGCTAAGCAGGCATGGCTAGAGGACAAATGTAAGGATGTAGAGGCTTATCTCACTAGGGGTAAGATAGATACTGCCTACAGGAAAATTAAAGAGACCTTTGGAGAAAGGAGAACCACTTGCATGAATATCAAGAGCTTTGATGGAAACTCAGTTCTAAGCAAAGAAGGGAAAGCAGAAAGGTGGAAGAAGTATATAGAGGGTCTATACAAGGGCGATGTACTTGAGGACAATATTATGGAGATGGAAGAGGATGTAGACGAAGATGAAATGGGAGATATGATACTGCGTGAAGAGTTTGACAGAGCACTGAAAGACCTGAGTCGAAACAAGGCCCCCAGAGTAGACAACATTCCATTAGAACTACTGACAGCCTTGGGGAGCCAGTCCTGACAAAACTCTACCATCTGGTGAGCAAGATGTATGAGACAGGAAAAATACCCTCAGACTTCAAGAAGAATATAATAATTCCAATCCCAAAGAAAGCAGGTGTTTACAGATGTGAAAATTACCGAACTATCAGTTTAATCAGTCACAGCTGCAAAATACTAACGCGAATTCTTTACAGACGAATGGAAAAACTGATAGAAGCCAACCTCGGGGAAGATTAATTTGGATTCCGTAGAAATGTTGGAACACGTGAGGGAATACTGACCCTACGACTTATCTTAGAAGAAAGATTAAGGAAAGACAAACTTACGTTTCTAGCATTTAAAGACTTAGAGAAAGCTTTTGACAATGTTGATTGGAATACTCTCTTTCAAATTCTGAAGGTGTCAGGGGTAAAATACAGGGAGCGAAAGGCTATTTACAATTTGTACAGAAAGCAGATGGCGGTTATAAGAGTCGAGGGGTATGAAAGGGAAGCAGTGGTTGGGAAGGGAGTGAGACAGGGTTGTAGCCTATCCCCGATGTTATTCAATCTATATATTGAGCAAGCAATAAAGGAAACAAAAGAAAAGTTCGCAGTAGGTATTAAAATCCATGGAGAAGAAATAAAAACGTTGAGGTTCGCCGGTGACATTGTAATTCTGTCAGAGACAGCAAAGGACTTGGAAGAGCAGTTGAACGGAATGGACAGTGTCTTGAAAAGAGGGTATGAGATGAACATCAACAAAAGCAAAACGAGGATAATTGAATGTAGTCGAATTAAGTCGGGTAATGCTGAGGGAATTAGATTAGGAAATGAGACACTTATAGTAGTAGAGGAGTTTTGCTATTTGGGGAGCAAAATAACTGATGATGGTCGAAGTAGAGAGGATATAAAATGTAGACTGGCAATGGCAAGGAAAGCGTTTCTGAAGAAGAAAAATTTGTTAACATCGATTATAGATTTAAATGTCAGGAAGTCGTTTCTGAAAGTATTTGTATGGGGTGTAGCCATGTATAGAAGTGAACCGTGGACGATAAATAGTTTAGACAAGAAGAGAATAGAAGCTTTCGAAAAGTGGTGCTACAGAAGAATGCTGAAGATAAGATGGGTAGATCACATAACTAATTAGGAGGTATCGAATAGAATTGGGGAGAAGAGGAGCTTGTGGCACAACTTGACTAGAAAAAGGGATCGGTTGGTAGGACGTGTTCTGAGACATCGAGGGATCACCAATTTAGCATTGGAGGGCAGTGTGGAGGGTGAAAATCGTGGAGGGGGACTGAGAGATGAATACACCAAGCAGATTCAGAAGGATGTAGGCAGCAGTAGGTACTGGGAGATGAAGAATCTTGCGCAGGATAGAGTAGCATGGAGAGCTGCATCAAACCAGTCTCAGGACTGAAGACCACAACAACAACCTGAATTATCCTAAGGACAAACACATGCACCCATGCCCGAGGGAGGACTCGAACCTCCGCCGGGATCAGCAGCCCAGTCCACGACTGTAGCGCATAAGACCACTCGGCTAATCCTGCGCTGCGGCACGAAGTAGGCGGTCGAAAACATCCCAAAGGTGTTCTGTAGAATTCAACTCAGGACTCTGTGTAGGGCAGTCCATTACAGGGATGTTATAATCATGTAACCACTCCGACACATGCGGTGCATTAAGAACAGGTGCTCCATCGTGTTGAAAGATGCAATCGACATCCAGGAATTGCTCTTCAACAGTGGGAAGCAAGAAGGTGCTTAATACATCAGTGTAGGCCTGATAGAGCCAGGGAAAACAACAAGGGGTGCAAGCCCAGTCCATGAAAAACACGGCCACGCCATAACACCACCGCCTCCGAATTTTACTGTTGGCACTTAACACGCTAGCAGACGACGTTCACCGGACATTCGCCATACCCACACCCTTCCATCGGATCGCCACATTTTGTACCGTGATTCGTCACTCCACACAACCTTTTTCCACTGTTCAGTCGTCCAATGTTTACGCTCCTTACACCAAGCGAGGCGTCGTTTGGCGTTTACGGGTGCAATGTGTGCCTTATGAGCAGCCGCTCGACCATGAAATCCTAGTTTTTTCACCTTCTTCCTAACTGTCATAGTGGATCCTGATGCAGTTTGGAATTCCTGTGTGATGGTCTGGATAGATGTCTGCCTATTACACATTACGACCCTCTTCAACTGCCGGCAGTCTGTGTCAGTCAACAGACGAGGTCGGCCTGTACGCTTTTGTGCTGTACGTGTTCCTTCACGTTTCCACTTCACTATCACACCTGAAACAGCGGACCTAGGGATGTTTAGGAGTGTCGAAATGTCGCGTACAGACGTATGACACAAGTGACACCCAGTCACCTGATCACGTTCGATTTGATTTTCGCGGAGCTCCCTATTCTGTTCTCTCATGTTGTCTAGTGACTACTGAGGTCACTGATATGGAGTACCTGACAGTAGATGGCAGCACAATGCACCTAATATGAAAAATGTAAGTTTTTGGGGGTGTCCGGATACTTTTGATCACATAGTGTATTCACTGCAGGTGATCTCGATAATACTGTCTTGAAGCAGAGTGTAATCAACAAATGCTGTATCCTGAACAGGAAGTAGAAAGGTAATAGGAAATTAAAGGTCAATGATGGGGCACATGACATGCGACAGCATTCAAAACATTTAATTCTAAGAGTTCCAAATTTAATTCTGCAGTACACATTTTTTTAAAAAAAGAGACTAACAATCCCAGACAATCTCATCCGTAGAAACGAATTAGTGAGAGGGGTTATGGTGACCCCAAGCTGACACACACGCACGCCAAAGACGTGGCGTCCTCGCTATTAGGTTGTTCAACAGGTCTGTAGCGATCGATGCCGTCTCTATTATGCAGCTGAGCAGAGATATGGAGGGGCCTTAATTGCGTCTAATTCACTGTAGTTTCGATCCCACTCACGTGTTATACAGCCTATAGAATTCAGGTATTAAGATGTCGCTGTCTACTTCAGACTACGGATGTATTCACCTGCGAGAAATTCAATCACCGCAACTGTTTGTTGCAGATGCATGTTTACGAAGTGGAAGTCTGGACCAGCTGTAGTTCTGCTGAGGCACACATGAGATTTGAGTGTCTCATCTCTGTACGTCTTGACGCTAACAGTATTCTTCCAGCCATCGATGAAGAGTTTTAGCTTCGTCAATCCACAAGAGCGTCGTCTTTTTCCACTATTTGTGTCAGATCCACGTTTCCTTCGGATGAGTGAGTAATAGCTGTGGTAGCTGCACAAGCTAGAACGGCACTCATCTGTGACTACTTCATTCATGCACTCATTTATTGGCCAGTCCTGGAGCTATTGAGGGAGAAATAAGAAGTCCCGTCTCTGTACTGCTCTTACAGCGATACTTACTGCTGGACGTTTGGCATACACATAAAACTGCTCTGGGTAATCGAGACAGTCTGTGGGGAAGCTGCAGCTGTAGTGCATGTAGACAACTGTCTTCCTGACATAGTTGCAATTCGTCGTGCCTTTGTGACTAAATACCGATCCTGTTGTGTAGTTATTGCTCTTGAACCATGTACTTCCCCCACACGAACAGTTCCTTTTTCTCGGAACTGTCACTAAAGCCATGAGACGACATTTTACGACACATTCAATGCTACTGACGCTGTTGGTTCATATGGTTCAAACGGCTCTGAGCACTATGGGACTCAACATCTGAGGTCATCAGTCCCCTAGAACTTAGAACTACTTAAATCTAATCACCCTAAGGACGTCACACACATCCATGCCCGAGGCAGGATTCGAACCTGCGACCGTAGCGGTCGCGCGGTTCCAGGCTGTAGCGCCTAGTACCACCCGGCTGCTCCGGCCGGCCACGCTGTTTGTTTCATCTGACGTACTTCAAGGTGTTCAATTATCTGTTGTTCAATACATTCTCCACACTGAGTCTTTGTTGCGTTACTCTTCAATTTCATCATGAGAAATTCAAAAGACACTGTGTTTGACTCATAATATAACTGAAAACAGGTAAGAGGCAGTGTGTGCCTCATGCACCACTTTGCACCACATCTTTATTAGTCGCGGGGAATATATATTATCTCATACAAACAGTACAATTCCATATATTGGTGGAAGAGCTGATATCCATTCATAGTGGTTACTCGTCTTTCAAATTTCCAATTTTTTTCCAGTTATGCTAAGGTTTTGCACTCTAGTTTTTAGCTGACAAGAACGTAATCAAGAGCGTGTGAGGTATCGTCTGCTGTCGGGTTCAGATAGCTAAGGCTCGCAGCAGATGTTATGCTCTGGAACACTTGTCGAAATTACAGTCCGTTGTCATTTTTGTGACAGATTACCACCAGTTCCACTGTACAGAGTGAGGAACCGTTGGTTATGAACATTGTGCGATGATGTCTAGCGTCCAACGCTTTGCACCGCACTTTCAACTGTCGAATTTCGGTAGAAAAACAAAACAGAGGCGCAAGTATATCGTGAAAAAATCATATTTGCACCATCATCTGTACCACTATGTATTTATTCTCTACCGGTTTCAGTTATAACAACCACCTTCACAAGGGAAAACAGCAAGGTACAAAAAGGAGGCAAACATAAAATATGTACAAAAAACCATCCAGAATGGGGGAAATGAAAAACGGGTTTCTAAAAACGTAGTATTTACGCAGTATATTTAAATATATCAAAAATATATTTGCATAAAACAGACACAACGAAATGTAGAATAAACATAAGAGTCTGTCTGAATATAATTCATATGAAGGTGGTGTATATTATCGCAATTACTACAATGTATACTTGGTGAGAAATTCACACTTCATAAATAACACGTTCAGACTTCCAAAGGTACAAATGTTAAATGATTGTCAAAGAGATCATTTGAAACAAATACAAAGTGACCATACCTAATAGGTTGCAGATGTTCTTTTGTGTAGTCAAAGATTACAGTAACAAATATATGGTAATGACATGGTGTCCATTCTCTGAAAAGTAACATAGATACAGAACCTGAAAGAATGTCTTATGTCGACCTTAGTATTACGGGAATTAAATGTGGTCTATTTATCTGAATTACAACTCAGAAAGGAATCAATCTAGAGAATCATAATAGAGCAGAAATTTGGAAACATTATGCTATGTGATAAATTGTAGATGATATTATTAGTATGTGTAGACCATCAAAAGCAATAAAAGTATGATAAACGCTGGAAAGAGTTGTAGAGAACTTCTGTATGTTATAAACGATTAATCCTGTTCAGCCTTAAAATTATGTCAAAGTGAGTAGCAACTGGTATTGATGTAATATTTGGCTTGTATTGGAATCAATAGTCGACGGGAAAAGACCTACAGAATGATCTCGGTTTGGCAAATGTAGACAAGTGGTCATACAACTGAATGTATCTAACTGTTGACGGTAGTGTTTAACATATGAGAGTGAAATCGGCATGGACCAAATAAAAATGGTTCAAATGGCTCTGAGCACTATGGGACTTAACATCTGAGGTCATCAGTCCCCTAGAACTTAGGACTACTTAAACCTAACTAACCTAAAGACATCACACACATCCATGCCCGAGGCAGGATTCGAACTTGCGACCGTAGCGGTCGCGCGGTTTCAGACTGAAGCGCCTGGAAACGCTCGGCCACACCGGCCGGCTCGGCATGGACACACTGTTTATTTGTTAGCAGAGAGTTTCAGCAAAAACACAAAATAAATTTGATCTTACACCCTGTAACATGAGGTTAAGCCAACAACCTTAAGTGACAGGTTCCATAAATCTCAATAGCCATATGATACAAACGTGAGACTTAGACCTCAGGTGATAGACAACATGAAACCTAGACATCGACTGACGGGTGATGTAAATCACAAGTAAAGTATGATCTTTATTTTGAACCTTTTGTGTAGAATTTAAACCTTAAAAGCCTGTTTATATGGAACATAGAACTCGGGCGATCGTTAATGTCACCTCAATTACCAGATGACTAAATCGTGGTGTTAAAAATGTGATACTTAGATCTCGTGTTAGAGGTGACACACGTCTTGAATAGCAGGTGACCCATACCTTGAGTAAATGCCTGTAAAAACGTAAGCCTTTATTGACAAGTGTCGTCAGACTATATGTGGAGGATTACAGTACGAGACAGGATTTCCAGCAATACATATGAATCTTCCATCTTAAATACACTCCTGGAAACTGAAATAAGAACACCGTGAATTCATTGTCCCAGGAAGGGGAAACTTTATTGACACATTCCTGGGGTCAGATACATCACATGATCACACTGACAGAACCACAGGCACATAGACACAGGCAACAGAGCATGCACAATGTCGGCACTAGTACAGTGTATATCCACCTTTCGCAGCAATGCAGGCTGCTATTCTCCCATGGCGACGATCGTAGAGATGCTGGATGTAGTCCTGTGGAACGGCTTGCCATGCCATTTCCACCTGGCGCCTCAGTTGGACCAGCGTTCGTGCTGGACGTGCAGACCGCGTGAGACGACGCTTCATCCAGTCCCAAACATGCTCAATGGGGGACAGATCCGGAGATCTTGCTGGCCAGGGTAGTTGACTTACACCTTCTAGAGCACGTTGGGTGGCACGGGATACATGCGGACGTGCATTGTCCTGTTGGAACAGCAAGTTCCCTTGCCGGTCTAGGAATGGTAGAACGATGGGTTCGATGACGGTTTGGATGTACCGTGCACTATTCAGTGTCCCTCGACGATCACCAGTGGTGTACGGCCAGTGTAGGAGATCGCTCCCCACACCATGATGCCGGGTGTTGGCCCTGTGTGCCTCGGTCGTATGCAGTCCTGATTGTGGCGCTCACCTGCACGCCGCCAAACACGCATACGACCATCATTGGCACCAAGGCAGAAACGACTCTCATCGCTGAAGACAACACGTCTCCATTCGTCCCTCCATTCACGCCTGTCGCGACACCACTGGAGGCGGGCTGCACGATGTTGGGGCGTGAGCGGAAGACGGCCTAACGGTGTGCGGGACCGTAGCCCAGCTTCATGGAGATGGTTGCGAATGGTCCTCGCCGATACCCCAGGAGCAACAGTGTCCCTAATTTGCTGGGAAGTGGCGGTGCGGTCCCCTACGGCACTGCGTAGGATCCTACGGTCTTGGCGTGCATCCGTGCGTCGCTGCGGTCCGGTCCCAGGTCGACGGGCACGTGCACCTTCCGCCGACCACTGGCGACAACATCGATGTACTGTGGAGACCTCACGCCCCACGTGTTGAGCAATTCGGCGGTACGTCCACCCGGCCTCCCGCATGCCCACTATACGCCCTCGCTCAAAGTCCGTCAACTGCACATACGGTTCACGTCCACGCTGTCGCGGCATGCTACCAGTGTTAAAGACTGCGATGGCGCTCCGTATGCCACGGCAAACTGGCTGACACTGACGGCGGCGGTGCACAAATGCTGCGCAGCTAGCGCCATTCGACGGCCAACACCGCGGTTCCTGGTATGTCCGCTGTGCCGTGCGTGTGATCATTGCTTGTACAGCCCTCTCGCAGTGTCCGGAGCAAGTATGGTGGGTCTGACACACCGGTGTCAATGTGTTCTTTTTTCTATTTCCAGGAGTGTAGTAGATGATATAATTTCTGCATAAGTGGTGGTAGAAGTCTTATGCTGACGTTCTTATAACAATAGGCAAATACGTATACCAAAACAACCTCATACTGAGGCTCGTACTGGACTCGTCTCTACAATACTGTCACACCTGCGTGGCGGATAAAAGAAGTTTATTCCAAAGATTAAATCTCCAAAACTACCTGCTGGTGTGAAAAACCATTAGCTACAGTGGTAGCCGAAGCTACAAGTTTTTGTAAAAGTCCATTGACATCCGTAACTTCTGACCTTCACGTGAGGACGAAGAAAAGTAGCCCAAAGACGTCAAGGTGGACCAGTAGGCAACCGACCCAGGGTTACCAACATCCTGCATGACGCAACACCTGCAACAGGCACAGCAGGAAACATCAGCTCAAGACCTGACTACTGTTTGACCCTAGTGGAGTACCTTGTTTTTCACAAAGCCTCGTACACTATACACCTAACAACAAAGTCGCAGAACACGAGTCGCGGAACAAGTTTCAGGGCTTTTGTGCGACATTTTTCTTTTGTTCCACAGCTGTCGCGATTCAAAAGTCACAAGTCTCAGGTTCCCCATCGAAACGGGAAACATGCGGTAATGTTACAATACGTACTGTAGTCTGTGCGTTTTACGAATCAGTTTCTACTTGCCTGCCTTCGAGGCAACATTGAAAGTAACTGAAGATTTTCAGCCCGTTCCATTTCTTTCGGATGTGACATTTCGAGACTACAAAAACAGAAGCAAAAGCAAATATGCTCTGGAGAATTTTTCCGAAAATCACGAAATGACACAGCATGAGAAGGAAGAAAAATTACACAACTTAAAATCGCAATTCAGGAGAGAACATAAGGAGCTGTGCAAGTAAAGCAGAGTTTGTTTCTTTTTCCAAAGCGAGAAAATGCTTTGGTTACCACCTCTTTTTAGCCACTATCGGCACAGAAACGAGCAAAATATGCTAAAAGATGATAGGTAACAGAGTATTGACCATGCCCTACACGGGACTGACAGTCAATTCTGCGGTAATTTGTGTTTTACTGTAACATTTGTTGACTTCAATGTTCAGTATATACACAAGATGTTCCAAAACCTCAGAGTCAAAATTATATGCATGTATATATACGGTCAAGTGCGAACAGGACTTGCGCTGTGAGGATTCCTTACAAACTTAATTTTTAGTATAGGCATCATCTATAGGTTTTGGTGACTGAGTTTGCGAGCATCAAAATATGTGACATAAAAGACCGTGGCTTTTGGCTGCGTTGACATAGGAGCTTAAGTGTTTTACACCATCAAGGTATGTACAGTCGTGCTCAAAAGTATCCAAACGACCTGAATTGCATTTTGCCTGATTCAAATGCAGCCCACACAGCGCAGCTGTCTAGCAGGTCTTGTAATCGCCCCTTGGTACAGTCGTTTGACTATTGAAAATGGTTCCAACAAGTCACCACTAGAATTCAGTAACAAAGAGGTAAGAATACCTATGCAGTGCGACAATTAAACACGTCTTTCTTGGGTATTTTGTTAATCCTTAACAATTGTCTGTAATGCAATAAACATCTTTGATTACTGATTTTTTATAACTACCATTGTCAATGTTATTCGTCACCTCACAACAGACTTCCTATCACTCACTGCTGCCGATGCACGTTACGAAAGGATCAGGATGAATGGAATGTGGGATGTTTCGTCACGGAGAATATACTCATTTCTCTCGGGGTCTTATGTTCAGGGTAATATGAAAATCTCAGTAAGAGAAGACGACAACGGGATGCCGGTGATACAGGCAATAATATCCAACTATTTCTGTCGACTTAACACCATGACGACAGACATATTGGCGTCTCGGTGTATTTTGATTATAATTCGTTAGCCTTCTTGTAACCTCGTTCTAATACCTCGTGGGAGCAGGCGTAATATTTTGCTTTTTGAACACCGAGCAATAACACACAAAGATAGTAGATGGAAGGATACAAAGAAAAAATCGGACTCACGGGTGTGGATCCAGTTCATCATTAGAAGACTAAACAAGAGGGAAACCTTACGAAAGCAATGAATACACTGATTAGTATACATTATTTGTATAGATCGGAAGATGCAAAAGCGCAGATCTGCACTTTACTTTGTCTTAATGGGCATAATTTTTAGTTTCTTCTCTTCTGAATTTTCAAATGAATTGATTATTACATCGCACAGAATAATTAATCAACTGTGTTTCTTACATCACCTCTAGAACTCAAGAACAATGCCTCCAGAACTTCCGCATTGGACAGTGCTGTGAGATAATGCATATGGCCGGATCTAGACTTCTGAGAGACAGACAGTTATAGCTTTTCTTTTGCACTGCA
The DNA here is from genome assembly GCF_021461395.2 of Schistocerca americana. Lineage (NCBI taxonomy): Eukaryota > Metazoa > Arthropoda > Insecta > Orthoptera > Acrididae > Schistocerca > Schistocerca americana. The sequence goes on from NC_060121.1 coordinate 608,213,926, forward strand.
CGACGTTTTTAACAAACAGATAGCGCAATAGAGTAGCTAAAGTCGAAAGGAACACTTCCTATCTCAATTTCTGCATCCTACACTGTTGGCAGTTCTGTGTAGCTGTCAGTTACTTGATTTTATTTCGGTGATTGCAAAATAGAGTCGAATGTATGCACTGGGTAGCCGTGGCAGCTAGTTCATAGGGATTCGATAAATCAAGTAAATGAATGTACTGAACATGCTGCAAACCACTACAGGGAGTCTGTGTGACAGAATTCTCATCCAGTGTGGCGCAACATTGTTATGATAGAAAAATGAGTGATCGAGAAGAGAATTTGGTGGTGTCTTGGATTGATGCTAGGTTCATATATACTTATGGTCTGGGTTCAATTCCAACTTCTGCTGATGATTTTTGATAAGGAGAGACAGATTCTGTTCTCTTCTGGCTACGCCAAGTGAAGAAGGTATAATGGCATTGTGGTCTGACATTCATGTTAAATATGATATTCCTTCTCTACCAAGTAGACGTTAAGTTGAACCACAATAAAGTCAGGAGTCGCGACACCTAGAAACTCTATCACCAGTAACCTTTCTTATACTAGTTACTTATTTCCAGTGACGAAACAAACGTTATGTAGGGTCACAGAACACTTATTCCATCTTTTATTTGAGCTTCTGTACGTCGATAAAATTGGTTCTGAACTGGGAATGCACCTCAGACCGCCCTTAACGTGGAATTTGATCCCTTCGTGACAATACAACTCGACTTCAATTTGGTGTTTGTTCAAAACTGCAGATTCCTCAACATCTCCACATATTGCGCCTGAAAGGGTTCGAATCCTGGCCCGGCACTAAAGCTTTCATTATGTATTGTCAAGCTCTAGCATGAGAACACCTACCTGCTGGTAGGTAACAATTTTGATTTTTAATGTATTTTCATTCGTTGTCAATACTAACGATATCTGACGTTTTTGAGTCCCTGTGAGACACAGAAGTGTTTGCGAAATCATTGTAAATTCAAGGATGTTATTCCGAGCTGCTGGTGGAGAAAAATTCGGTAGCCGACGTTTCTTTGTGTGCAGTCAACAACGATATGTGTGGGGTTCGATTACCAGTCAGCACGGAACCCTTCGTCATATTATTTCTAGTTCAAACATGCTCACATGTCGCTGCTGGTGTAACAAACACATTTTTAACGTTCGTTTTCTCTAGAATATAACAGCGATAGGTGACAGGTTGGAGTCCTGGGAAAGAAAAAAATAATGTTTCGTCTCGTCATTTCAGTTCAAACATCTAGCTACTGCCGAGAAAATCCGATATGTCACAGTTGATTGTACTTCGATGACAATCTAATTAGGTTCTGGGTTCGAATCCCTGTCCAACACAAAGCTTTACCTCATGGCATTTCAAGTAAGTTACTTGTGAAGAAGCAATATTTAACATCTCTCGTAGTTCGTTAACAAGGACTATAGATGCTGGGTAGGAATTCGCGTCCGTTAAAAATGTTTACGTTATGTAATTTAAAGTTGATATTTGCTAACTGATACTGTCTAAAATCGAGGTATATCACTCTCTGTATGCCTAGTCAGGAATGACTGTTGGTTTCCGTCAGTCACGAAGTCTTTGCTTAGTCTACATGACCTGGGTTTGAATCCATATGCAGAACGAGACGGTTCGTCGTGTCATTTGAAGTTCATACATATTTTCAACTAGGTGCTCGTGAATAACTTGAATTTTTAATGTCATTTTGTGTTAAATAATAACTACGGTATGTTATTTTGAAGAGGAAATCATGAATATGACGAACTTACTACGTGAATTACCTATCTGACGTAATAATGAGAGTGGTAACATTTCATGTATGTCACATATTGAAATAAATGTGAGCTTACAAGCCTTAAGAACCGTCTTATCTGTGATAATATGTTCCCTGATATTTGTAGTACCTTGGTATTACTTTACATCTTGAGTTATTGCGATACAGAGCAGTGTTTTCTAGTGGTGACTTGTTGGAACCATTTTCAATAGTCAAACGACTGTACCCAAGAGCGATTAGAGGACCTGCTAGAAAGCTGCGCTATGTGGGTTGCATGCGAATCAGGAGAAACGCAATTCAGGTCGTTCGGATACTTTTGAGCACGACTGTACTGCTTACTATTTTACATATATTTCAACTTGATACATCTACCCGTCGCTGAGAAAGAAGGGTCTTAACAGACGGACAACAAAATGATCCTACAATGCTTTACTTTTTACCGTTCCAGGTACGGAACCCTATAAATGGTAGAGAATCTTAAAGTGAGTATTTTATGAAAAGTGGCAAATGTTGGGAAATGTATATTCGAGATAGTAAGAGGTACTGAATGAACAATACCTTTGAAGCAAAATGTTTTGACTGCTCATTTTCTGTGTCGACGTTGGTGCCGCTACCTCTCAAAACAATACGCAGTCGAATGTGATGTTCCTGCCACGGTGGACTTTTTTTTTGTGGTTTCAAATAGAGATGATGGGGTATGATCGCTGACGGTGAGAAGAACTGAAGAGAAGTTGGTTGACATAGTTCGAGCTAACTTGTGTTGTACAACAAGCAACATGAATATAGGAGGGTGTGGCACTATTTTATACGCCGCTATGATGCACTGAGATTGGTGATCGTCTTTTATAACTATTGTTGTGAGTATACGTTGTTGTTATTATTCATTCATTTCCATTCATACGCTCTTTGCCTCAAACTATACAATTTGCATAATTTTGATCATAAGTTTCGGAAAACTCTGCACACAAGGCTCCCCTAATGTTCATTCATTATTGAGGACGTATTGCCTCAGAAGTAGTTCATAATTACGAGAGATACTTTGTGTTAGAGCTGTTAAATGCGAAGGGATGTTTTAATAGGCGATCATTTAAGTTCTAACATGGATGAAGCATAGGTACAGCTCGATTAATTAGTATGTTGCAGAGAAACAGCAATTTCCACACAACAGAATCGGTTGACCAAACACTAGTACGGCCATCAGTGATAGCTGACATAACATATGGGATCCATTTCAGAGGATATTAAGCCGGGCTGTAGAAAGGAAAGAGAGCGAATCGTCGCAGCCACGTTTGAATTACTGACGAGAATAATAGAAATGATGAAGTACCTGGATAGGCAGCCGCACTAGAAGGCCGCATAATATCTCACTAAATACTTTGTACGTGTGGTGTTTGTTTTGTCGGTCATGTCCGGCAGAAAGGACACCAGTATTTTTGATACAGCAACCGTAGTTATTAGTACTTCAAGAGACGCATCAATGTCAGCTAGAAATGGGAACTACAAAAATTCAAAGGTGAAAGTTGAAAATTTTGTGCCGGACCGAGACTCGAACACATATTTCCAGATTTAAAAGAGCTGCCGTCTTATTCGCTTTTTTTCCTTTTTATAAGGAAGTAGAATGGTCAGCTGCAGGCTGGTGGAGACAGGGTAGGCAGGGGTCGAAACACGAGGGCTAGTCACGATGTCTCCCCCTTTCCCGTCGCTGAATCGCCCCCTGAATTATTTTTTTCGACTTCGAAATATGGGATATTATTGTAATACAAATTGTTTCTGCCGTAGAGAAGACATTTTAAACAATTTAAATAACATGAAATCACATCAACATGAAACAAAATTTAAGCTCACTTACTTCGTGTGTCAGTCTTCCAACAGACTGGTGAACTCAAACCATCCAAGAACAAATAATAAAAGGGAAATTGCTATAATTAACGATATCGACAAAATCCTATTCGCCATCCCACACACTCTTGCCACCTGCGGTCTGTGTTCATTGGTACCAAGTCGATAAGTATTTCACCTTGTGTCAAGGTCCATTACAGGAGTCGTCCCCTCCTCGGTACTCGCCAGCTGAGGGAGGAGGCTGGGAGGGTTTTACGAAGACATTGCACAAATGATTTGCTAAGAGTTGTTGATAGCGAGGAGTTCACTCAAGTGTTTCATGATTGTGTTAGATATACGAAAAATGGTCAAGAACCATCTTCTCATCATCTCGGAATAAATAGTAAATGTAGTAAATGTACATGCGTTTCGCGGTTGGGAAGGAAGTATCCTCCAGGCACGGGAGGAGCGGGTCGAGGCACAAACGCAGAAAGCGAGGATCTTCTGTACCAGCATCCAGACGTCAAACGCTGATCGACATGTTAAACTGGGTTCGTCAGTGTCCAGGAAGCAGCACTGGTGGCAGAGGGGAAGTCAATCAGCCCAATAGCATTCAGCCTGTGTCTCATCACATATTTCCAATTGACTACATGGTGCCACGTTGTTTATATGCTGTAGGAGGGAAGGGCTGTTGGACTGCTCTCCACACTACAGGCTATAGCGTGGCAGGGCTTTTACTTTCGATCACATGACTAGGAATGGACCTCAGCAGTGAATGATAAATGTCTATCACCTTCAGAGCCCATGTGGTGGCGACATCGGGATTCAAGTAACTGTATTACAGCGTAAATGCCGAGATGTGGGAAAGAGAGGGAGTTATGTTGGCAATCATAACAGGTGGCAGGGTGGAAGCTGGTACCCCATAAGCAAAGTATGTTGACAGGTCCACAGTTTCACCACTGTGCACAAGTATAAGGATGCAGCCCTCGCGTGTACATTTATAACTCCCAGTCTGCCCTCACGCAGGGAGAGGGTGAGGATGTCGAAGTGAACTTTCAATAGGAATCCAGAAGTAAGATAATATCCAAACGTAGCCTGTATTCTGCATGACATGGCTGTCAGTAGTGGGAGAATCTGAGCCATGCGAATCAATGTGATAGCCACATGAAGGTTAAGATACTCTGCACCGCCTGCAGTAGCTGTCTATAGTTTATAGTAGCTGTGCAGCGCATTTCCTCTGTAAATATAATGCCAAAATATCTGTCGGAGGGGCACAATGCATCCATTCTGGAGTCCCATTCCAGCATGCATTGCTACCGACTGTCATGTGGTTTCTTGCCTCCAATCCGTATTACTTGACCCATTCAAGAATGGAGTGCACCTCATCACCTGACCGGTAGTAAAAGGTCATCAGCATACGCTGTGCAGTGGAAACTGTGGGCCCTCAATGTAATACCCAAGAGTCTGCGTTTCAGACCTCCTATGGGTGGGTCCAGAATGACTGTGTAATAAATCTGGGAGAGAGGGCATCCTTATTGAACCAAATGCCAGATTGGCAAGGGTCCCACCATATGTCCATTTACCAATACACGGGATGATGCTCCATGTAAGAGGCGCAAAACTACATTGAATAAGTCACGTGGGAAGCCCATGCAGGCCAGAAATGACGTAAGAAACTTGTGGTACACTCTTGCGAAAGCGTGGTCAAAATCAACAGAGGTCACAGCACCTAGTAGGCAACGGAATATGACGAGACCTATCAAATCCGTGTATTAGTCAGTGGCCGTTTGCATGTTGGTCTCTCCTTCTTGTGTCGTTCGTTCCAACGAGAACATGAGTGGCAGGACCTTCTTTATGGGCGCTGCAAGGCTAGGCGAAAAACTGAGAGTCCGAATTTAGCATTGTGCTTGGCTCGTAGTCCTCGATCGTCTGACCTCTTGAAGGCTTGTGTGTCAGGACGAGTAGTCCATCTACGAAGGCAGGTTTCACGCAAAAACAGAAGGGATACTGGCTCTCTGTATATGGTGGTTCAACGTGGCATCAACAGAGGGCGAAGTGTCTGATAGGATTCCAGAGTGCCGGCCGCTAGTGGCCGTGCGGTTCTAGGCGCTTCCGTGTGGAACCGCGTGACCGCTACGGTCGCAGCTTAGAATCCTGCCACGGGCATGGATGTGTGTGATGTCCTTAGGTTAGTTACGTTTAAGTAGTTCTAAGTTCTAGGGGACTGATGACCTCAGATGTTAAGCCCCATAGTGCTCAGAGCCATTTGAACCATTTTTTGATTCCAGAGCAGTCAATCTGGCCCAGGTGATTTGTGAAGCGCAACCTTGTCTATCGCAGCCTCAGCGTCGTCCTGCGTAATCTCCGCTGCTCCGATGCTGCTGTGTTGTCGATGGTGTGTGATGTGTGCTTTAAAATGCCGTTATCGTACCCTTCCTCTGTATTCTCCTAAGGCTTCCAGAATGTCAGCTAAGGTCTTTAAGGATCTGACAGACTGAGGTCGTTGACTTTGACGGCAAACGAGCACGATGCAGTGCATAGATGAGATTTCGCCATTCGCTCGGTCTTGACTCCGCGACCGTACGACGACCCGTTCCAGTTTCCACCACGTACGGGACAATATATTGTTTTTAATTCGGCGGCTTGTCATATGTTGATCTGATGACAGCGGTTGGGATGCGAGTTCGTGGAGCACTGTGTAATAAATGTTCAAAGTATGACGATGCCACACAGCGATATCCTTCCCATATTATACTAATACCTTCTGGAATGCTTGTTTTGCACATTCCATCCACCACGCTAAAGTCGAAGGGTATCGCAGAAGACGTCGTTCGCAATACACCCAAGTAGCGGCGATAATCTAACGGCATGGAGGTGTGTTGCATTCATCTTTCAGATCTTATAGTTCCACCATATCTGTTGTTGCTGGAGGGTGACCATACATTGGTATCAGAAGGCAAGTGGCCATCGTTCGGCGTCCAACAGTCCTGGCATAAGATGGTGTGAGACATAGATGCACCGGCCATTGTGACCGAGCGGTTCTAGGCGCCTCAGTTCGGAACCACGCTGCTGCTACGGTCGCAGGTTCGAATTCTGACTCGGGCATGGATGTGTGTGATGTCCTTAGGTTAGTTAGGTTTAAGTAGTTCTAGGTCTAGGGGGCTGATGACCTCAGATGTAAGTCCCATAGTCCTTAGAGTCATTTTTGAGACATAGATGCTACTAAGACGACTGGCAGAGTGCTGGTAGGATGTATATATGGCTGGAGCGATCACCTTACACTTTCACGCAAGTATCGCTGAGAAACAGGTATGGCACCAATACCAAAGTTCTTGACAAGTCGAAAAATGTGGCACCTGGTCTTTAGGGTGGAGCACACAGTTAAATGCGCTGCGGAATAAACATTGATTGTAACGACCGAGAAACGGGAGGGAGATTTCCTCAGAGTGGAACTGCGATCCGTCGCGGCGTTTGTCGGTTCCTGATGGATCCTAAAAGTTAATAAGATGTGTGCCCAGCGCCGTGATCGTCAGCTCCGTGGCTGAATGGAGGTAAGTCACATCTTCGGTTTCAATATCGTCATGCACTAGTATCGCCATACCGCTGCCAATCGGATCACCCAATCTCATATACATCGCATAACCACAGAAGCTGGAAGGGAGACACTAAGCGCAATTATTGCAATAAGGCAAAGTCAGTCTCTGATACTTGAAGCATCTCTCACAGTGAAAGAATTGTTACTGTTGTTCCAATCGTAATGAGGTTAATTGTAGATATATGACAGGTCTGTCATCGAACAATGGGTGCTAAGTTATTCATTAAGTCAGGTATGTCTATTGAGCATCAGGTTGCATCGTCATATCTGGTCAACCCCAGCACTTTGTCTGGAACCATTCCTAAAGTGCTGGTGGCACCAGCGTTGGCCCAGTCAGTGTAACTTGCATGGCGTCATCGTCCTGCCCCCCATGTCGTTGAACACAGAGCGAGATCATCTTACACCATATCCTCAGGGAATGAGATGAGTGCTTACACTCTGGAATGTGGGGGGCAGTACTTTTCTGACGTATCCATGTCTGATTGCTCAGCTGCGGGTATATACAAAACTTACTCAGTCCCATTCTGTGTTTCCAGGCTGCAGCCGGTGACAGCAGTCTGAATGGAACATCATCCTGGTGGATATGCTTTTGTATCCCGCCTGGAAGGCTGCGCGTGGGTAGGAGCAAGAGCAGGAAAAATACTTCAGTCCTGCACGTAAGTAAAAGTAGCTTACTGGAGCCTGAATATATATACAGAGGCATACATAACTTGTACATATGAGCACAGTCTTATGCTGAAGCTAAGTGTCCCGGCCGTCTGCTCTTGATCAAATGGGCAGAATCAGGAGCTGAGCTCGTAGATCTGTCCCACTCCGGCTAGGTGCGCTGTCGTCGTAGTGCCAACTTTGGAACTTGTATTTACGGCGTGGTATCGTTGCTATCGATACCACAGATGCAGTCTTTGGCCTTTGGTAGTTGATCCTCAAGCTGTTCTGAAGTTTCCTGTACCATTCCTTATGGTACTTTGGGTATCGTTGCTTTTGAGTGTGTTCTTTTAAGTCAGAAAAAAACTCCGACTAACAACGCTCTGGCGCAAAGGCCGTAGTTAACACGATCAGCAAGTTTATCGCCATTCCATCGTCATTAACCCCGTCATGAGTCTACGGGGGTGGTGCTGCTGGAGCGGAATCCGCAACACGTAGAATGGGCGTTTCATCTTCCCAACGCATCAGAAGATGCTGCGTTGTATCATCAAGGAGTGTCAGACATCGTGATGAAGCATCAGCAGTCCTGAGGTCGGCAACGTGAGTCACGAGAAGCAAAGTTGGCTGCGAGTGCGGGACGATCTCTGTTGGTGATAGCTGCATGATCCAGCGTTGGATGCATTTGGATCAGAGAGGCCTTCCCTTCCCACATACATTACAGGTCATGGTTGCCTGTCATAAATGACGATGGCACCGCAGCCGCTGATGTAGAATTATGAGAAAATATGTCACTTAAATTTAGTTTGAAGCTGATGGACTCGGTTCAGGACAGGATATGTTCAGAACTGTGACCATCTTTCTGCCACATGTCCACGCACAGTGCCATAGGGGCGTCTTCCACTGCGTGTTCAAATGGAAATTCAAATATCCTGATCATGTGGAGTTCCAAACCAGAGTGATCAGTGGCCACAGTACCCACGATGCCATGAGCTTGACAGATATGGAGGTTATGTTTCGTTCCTCGAAGGATCCATTCACAGGTTGCGTCGTTGATGTTCCTTACATAGACTGCACTTCTCATGATGGGAAAATGTATGTCGATGATGATGGCCACCGGGATTTCGACCTCTTCTCGCAAAAATCTTTTGATTTCGAGTGTGTTAGGTTGCGTAAATTCATTTCAGAACATAAATTTGAGCGTCGATTTTCTGTATTGGTTCGCCATGCTGATGTGTATGCTTACATTGGCGGGCACAAAATGGCTGATTAGAGAGTAAACAACAGGAGTGCTCACTCCAAGGTGCAAACACAAACAGCACATCTTGCACTGTTGCCCTGCCAAAGGCACACACTTCGGCAATCCGAGCACGCTTCACACATGAAAAAAATTCCGACTTACTGCACACTACTCCACATCATGTCCATTTTACCTCATTTGCCCACAGCATTTCCTCTATTCTTGCATGAGGTTCGGACCCTCTGTACATCCATACTGAAAATGTCATAGCGGTCTAGCTCAGAGATATACAAAATATGTGTGGTGTCCGTTCAGTCAGAGATGTCTAACAGAGCTGAGACCACTGTTTTTGATACAGTGGCTGTAAATATAAATATTTCGAGGGAGATACTGACTTCAGCCACAAATGGGCATTGAAATAATTCAACAGCGAAAGTTTATAATTTGCGCTGGGCCAGGACTCGAACCTGGATTTTCCATTTTACAGACACCACACGTATATAGCATATCTGTAAGCTTTGCTGCTATGATTTCCTCAGTACGGATGCATAATAGGATCCAAACCTACAGCGAGAATACAGGAAAAGCCGAGAACAAATAAGCTAAAATGGACAGGGACGCTACTTAGTAATAAGCAATAGCTGATAATTTGTGTCAGCCGTGAAACGTGATCGATCAACCGAAGATATTAAGGTGACCATCCCCGAAGAGCAGGATATGCGATTCGAGTCCCAGTCCACCACAAACTTTCAACTTTCGCTATTGAGCTATATCACTGCCCAATTTCGGCTGACGTCGGTACCTCCCTCGAAATACACAACTAAAACCTAATATTGAAAACCTCGAAAACTCAGTTTTTAGGGCAGGATCTTCAAAAATTTTTCTTCTTGATATGAGTAACTTGCCACGACATTCGAGAAGCTAAATTCAGATCATTAAAACCTCATCAGTAACATAAACCCCCATTCTTCCCACACTTCCTCCGTGAACTCAAATATACGACATAAAAACAATTACCCTCCTGACATACTGTTTCAGTGTCTTGAACAATGGAACGAAGTGCATGTCAGCGAAATAGCGACATGGTTTTGTGAGAGAAGTTTCGACTGTACATTTTATAATTTTAGGTTTCTGTGCCTCAGTCTGTAAAAACGGAACCCTTCTAAAATTGTTCTGTTTTCCGTCTCTCTGTCCGTCTGTTAAAAACCATTTTCTCAGGAACGGTTATACGTATGAAGTGGAAATTAATGTCGTGTATCAAAGTGGTGGTTTAATAAATGTAAGCTTCTAAGCCACGGCAACCAAAAGCTACGGCCATTTACGTCACGTATTCTGATACTTGCAAACTCACTCATCAGATTTCTTGGAGGTATGTTCCATCTTTGCATCTAAATGAAAGGCAGTTTTTTCTTTCCTCTTTTACTATACGTGTTTCGCTTCTTTTATTTATGAAGCTTCTTCAGTGTTCTGGAATACATGTGTCCTTTAATATATACAATAAATGTATTGTGTAGGAGCTACAAATATGTTGTTATGTTTTGTCAGTTTTTTTCTTGTCTTCCAGATTAGAAACAACTTTTATAGCACGAGTTACATGAGGTTAAGTTATCGCTTGGTGTTATATACGATTTCCAATGTTGCTAATCTATGTGTGTGAACCTGGAGATGTGTTAATTCTATCACCATACTCCAGCTGACCGATTTACGACTTTCTCCCACCCACATTTATTACAACTCATCACTTGCGCTTTTCATTGCGTGATTAACAAGTGTGTACAGTGTTTACTGCTGTCAACTCTCACTGTGCGTTTATCGTTCGTCTTTTGTTTGTATTTGGCGTGTGGTTTGATATTTTTCGTTTGTTTATGTGTGTGTGTGCATGTGTTTGTCTTTGTGAGTATTTTGTTATGTATAAATGTGTCGTTCTTTGTGAGAGAGTTTCGATTTTTTTGATATTTTACTCTTTATGTGGACAGATATCTGTATGTTTGTGTGTGTGTGTGTGTGTGTGTGTGTGTGTGTGTGTGTGTGTGTGTATGTATGTGTGACAGAGACATAGAGAGAGTGAGAGAGAGAGAGAGAGAGAGAGAGAGAAACAGAATGGGGAGGGGAAGATTCATTAATTATTTATTGTCTTTGTGTTTCAGATTCCTCTGTCTTAGTGACTAAAGCCAGTTACTCCTTATATTGATTTGCTCATTATTTGCTTTCTTTTTAATTGAAAGGGATATTTTTAAGTATTAGGGTAAGTGGGGAACGAGCGCAATTTTGATACCAGACTGATACACAAATTAATTAAACTGATCTATTAACTGCCCCCACCAACGCCCGCCCCCACTAACACCCCTGGATGACGTCACAGGTGCCCATACCAGGATGACGTAATGGGTTTTCCTCAGCCCCGTCCCTCCTACCTCCCAACCGCCCTCCCTTACCCTCCCTCACCTACCCTACTAGCCGGGATTTCGAATTTTGGCGGGAATTTCAAACTTTGGCGAGAGTTTCGAATTTTGACGGGAATTTCGAATTTTGGTGGGAATTTCTTTGTTCCAGTGCTGTGATAACGTCCCACCCCACCCTATCCCCCCATCGGGAATTGGCGGGAAAGTCAAAATTACGGTGTCCTTTCTGGAACTCGAATCTGGTCCTTCTGGATGGACAGCCCAAGTGCACCCCCGCCCCCTCCCAATACATGGCAAATGCCCAGATGTAGGAGAAGAAGGTTATGTTAGCGCACTTTTTTTATTTTAGTTGGGAAACTGCAGTTAAAATCGGTCCTAATTATGTAATTAAGGATAAAGACCGGTCCTAATTACACAACTATCTTATATATGCACAGTGCGGCATAAGGAGTGCCTAAAATCGCAATACAGTTCAAAAATTGACATTACCATGCAACTGGTGTTACCCATTTGGGAAAAATTTCACGATACCACTCGAAACTAGTGGCAGACACACTCAAACTCCACTCTTCACCTACAAGCTGATGGGATAATGGCTGGAGCTGGAGTTACTATCTGTTTTTTTGGTGGGGAATACATTCAACTAACAAGATGCTGGTGTTGGACTGAGAGGAGTTTAATAAGTGTATTACCTGTAAACATACAGCTGAGGACTGCATCTATCGCTGTTTGATGTCAGAGTTTGGCACGGTTTTAGGCGCTTCAGTCTGGAACCGCGTGACCGCTACGGTCGCAGGTTCGAATCCTGCCTCGGGCATGGATGTGTGTGATGTCCTTAGGTTAGTTAGGTTTAAGTAGTTCTAAGTTCTAGGGGACTGATGATCACAGATGTTAAGTCCCATAGTGCTCAGAGCCATTTGAACCATTTGAACTCTGCTGCCCAGATAATCGAAGCCAATACATGCTACTGTAACTGATGTAAAATACTTCAATGCTGTAGATACGTACCGAAATTGTGTGAGAAAAACAGCACTAGCAATGAACAGGTCATAATGCGAAACATGTACTGGGGAAAGTCGTCCCAGAAGATTACAGATGGGGCGCAGATGACTGGGCTTTCTCCTCGATGTACTACCGAGGACTAGTGGAATACCAGGTACTTCTACGTCCCCTCATCCCTCTACCTCCATCCATCCCTCTAACCCTGAACCTATGATGGGGACACAAGTCTTTCCAAACCGTCAGCTCCTACAGACCACCTCGCAGTTTTTGTATGGCCTAACGCCCTTCTGCAGGCAGACGAGTGGCACCCAGCCGACCTTGAGCCAATGGTCTTTCGCGAACACAAAAGGGTGTAAAGCCAACTAAACAATATGAGCTAAAAGAGGGCTGTCACAAGTGCATCTTGTTTGTTCGTTTAAAATGTAGCGGCAGCGCCCTGCCCACACACTGCCCCCTGGTAGGGGCACAGCTGCCAGCGACAGACGCAGACCGTCCCCCACAAGTGGTGGTGGTGGTGGTGGTTAGTGTTTAACGTCCCGTCGACAACGAGGTCATTAGAGACGGAGCGCAAGCTCGGGTTAGGGAAGGATTGGGAAGGAAATCGGCCGTGCCCTTTCAAAGGAACCATCCCGGCATTTGCCTGAAACGATTTAGGGAAATCACGGAAAACCTAAATCAGGATGGCCGGAGACGGGATTGAACCGTCGTCCTCCCGAATGCGAGTCCAGTGTGCTAACCACTGCGCCACCTCGCTCGGTTCCCCCCACAAGTGCCAACCATTCTGAATGTGAAAGCACCCCACTGTAACAATTGCATTCAACATCAATGCATCTCTAATAATCGAACATCTACTGAAAAGGAAAACACTATTAGAATGAAAATACATGTGCTCTTTCCACAAAAATAGTAGCAGTACATTTTAATTTAGGTTTATGATCAAAATCGGTATAGCTTTTCTGTATGACCAGATTGCAGAGGCCTATACACGTCCACCCCAAGTAAAATCGGGAAAAAAGTCCACTACTTTGCTGTGAAGACTACCGATCACCGCAAAATGTCCTCATTATTTCGATACCGTCATTGGAGAAAAGAGACAGCGAGAATTTTAGCTCCAAAGAAAAAACATCTAGGTTAAGCAACTTCTTTCAGCTTAATGGAGAAATTACATGACCTGACTTCGCATTTCGTGTTCAAACGAGTGTCTGTAGATAAACTGTCATGCACATGTGTGTTACAAACATTTCAGACACGAAAAATAACGTTACAAAATACAGCCTCCCACACTGTTTGCTCACATGTTGAAAAAAACACAATAATTGTAAGTTCAACAACAAGAAGCTATAATTCCGGAGGATATTGCTGTTTTGTAACTATGGCAGTTAGCATTTTACCAATGTGATGGTCTATCACATTGGTATTTACGAAATAAATCGTGAAAGCCTGTCTTGTAATAGATCCTCTTATAAGATTTTACCATGTCTACACCACTGGCCATTAAAGATGCTAAACCACGAAGATGACGCGCTACAGACGCGAAATGTAACCGTCAGGAAGAAGATGCTATGATATGCAAATGATTAGCTTTTCAGAGCATTCACACAAGGTTGGCGCCGGTGGAGACACCTACAACGTGCTGACATGAGGAAAGTTTCCAACCGATTTCTCGTACACAAACAGCAGTTGACCAGTGTTGCCTGGTGAAATGTTGTTGTGATGCCTCGTGTAAGGAGGAAAAATGCGTACCATCACGTTTCTGACTTTGGTAAAGGTCGGATTGTAGCCTATCGCGATTGCGGTTTATCGTATCGCGACATTGCTGCTCGCGTTGTTCGAGATCCAATGACTGCTAGCAGGATATGGAATCGGTGGGTTCAGGAGGGTAATAAGGAACGCCGTGCTGGATACCAACGGCCTCGTATCACTAGCAGTCGATATGACAGGCATCTTATCCGCATGGCTGTAACGGATCGTGCAGCCACATCTCGATTCTTGAGTCAACAGATGGGGACGTTTGCAAGACAACAACCATCTGCACGAACAGTTCGAGACGTTTGCAGCAGCATGGACTATCAGCTCGGAGACCATGGCTGCGGTTACCCTTGACGCTGCATCACAGACAGGAGCGCCTGCGATGGTGTACTCAACGACGAACCTGTGTGCACGAATGGCAAAACGTCATTTTTTCGGATGAATCCAGGTTCTGTTTACAGCATCATGATGGTCGCATCCGTGTTTAGCGACATCGCGGTGAACGCACATTAGAAGCGTGTATTCGTCATCGCCATAATGGCGTATCACCCGGCCTGATGGTATGGGATGCCACTGGTTACGCGTCTCGGTCACCTCTTGTTCGCATTGACGGCACTTTGAACGGTGGACGTTACATTTCAGGTGTGTTACTATACGTGGGTCTACCCTTCATTCGATCGCTGCGAAACCCTACATTTCAGCAGGATAATGCGCGACCGCATGTTGCAGGTCCTGTACGGGCCTTTCTGGATACAGAAAATCTTTGACTGCTGCCCTGGGCAGCACATTCTCCAGATCTCTCACCAATTGAAAACGCCTGGTCAATGGTGGCCTAGCAACTGGTTTGTCACAATACGCCACTCACTACTCTTGATGAACTGTGGTATCGTGTTGAAGCTGCATGGGCAGCTGTACCTGTACACGCCATCGAAGCTCTGTTTGACTCAATGCCCAGGCGTAACAAGGCCGTTATTACGGCCAGAGGTGGTTGTTCTGGGTGCTGATTTCTCAGGATCTATGCACCCAAATTGCGTGAAAATGTAATCACATGTCAGTTCTAGTATAATATATTTGCCCAATGATTACCCGTTTATCATCTGCATTTCTTCTTGGTGCAGCAATTTTAGTGGCCAGTAGTGTACATCTCCTTTTGCTACTGACCGTAGTGCTCACTCCCTGATAAGAAATAGCTGCTTCTTCGTGTACATTTTCGTTCAGTAGGGTGTGAATAGTACCTCAGTGTATCAGCTATCGAAAATGAATATTTCAGTTTTTCCTCGCTCTTTTTCTTAGTGAGACATAACCGCATAAGCGTGACTGATGCGGGAAGTTTGAGGATACATACGTTTCCGACTTAAAAAGAAGTGTAAGTTCATTTAATGTCCTAAGACACAGAAAAGCGGTCTCCATATTTCGTTCTAGTACGTTTACAAGCAGCTCGAGAGACGGCTTTACACTGACGATGCCTTCGTAGGACACCAGAATAGTGTAGAAGGAACTATTTTGTTATTTTAAGGCTTGTCGCCAAAGTGATTGGTGTAGGAAATTTGCGGGGTGGCTGTACGTCTGGTGACGAACAGATATATCCTGCATTAGAGTATTAAGAGCATTGCAGTCCGCACAACTAATATTTCGGGAATCAAAGGGCTTCAAACAGTACAGCATTTTTAGGTGCAGAACTGTGTAACCACATGAGTGTGCGTTTATGCTCTATGATCACTTGTCTCACGCCGGTACATGAAATCTTTCAAATTCCGTCTGTCTGGATCTCCGACATGTATAAACAACATGCTCCTTCTTAACCGTCCATTATCATGGCAACACTCTCATATGTAGAATACACCGATACAAGGTGCTGCCTTCCTCGACATTCATGCATCTGGTGAGATCTTGTGCATTTGGATGCGTGCTGTGGGTAAGAGTGGTGAGCAACAGTTTTCACTGAACAGCAGTCATGGACACAACTCGCCCTGTTCCTTCACGAGACATGGAATGTCGTGGGTGTAGCACCTCATACCTCAGGTCAACTGCAGATTACATTGCCGACCGTGTTGCAAGAAGGATTGGTCAAGGACAATACGGGAAGGATTTGTCAACCTCCGACTTCATCCTACGAGTGCGGCAATAATCTGTGATGCCCATCCACACAGGTAAAGATTACCACTCGTAATCGTAAATTCTGCAGTATGATCAATGCGCCGGAAATACGTAGCTAGCATAACTGCATCAGTATAGTACGCTGTCTGGTATGCTGTGGTGTACAGCGCAAACAGACGTACTGCGCAGTCATCTATCTGCATTCACAAACTATTATATGGTACTTGCAAAGTAGTGGAGGGATGATTAAGCGATGATACAGCAATTGGAACGCAATCTGCTGTGTCACTGGCTGGCTTTGAAATTATGGAACAACTGGTGAACTTGCTAAAATTGATCACACTATCAAATGTGGTGCATATTACATCATCCGATATCAACGGTGTCTGTCCCAAACCAACCGTCCACTGGTATGCTGTTGGTTACACATAATGATTGACTGAAACCACTTGGCTGAGATGGAGAGAGCCCTGATGGAACACCGAATATCTGCCACTTGTTGCTGTGGAGCTTGGGTTTAAATGTAGTGGTCATCTCCCTCAGACAGTTGTTTGTAAGCGTTCCTCTATGCTATAGGCTCGTCCTATATCCAAATATTGTGACGCCCTCCAAATTCCTTTTTTGTTTTTTCACCAATAAGATAACAGTACCTCTTTTTATTTCTGCTAACTTGCACATGTTGTGAACAACATTCTCCACCAATGGTCAACACCAGTAATCATGTATAAGACTGCAAAATGAGGAAACAATGCTCTTCGAAAAGGAACACCGAGACATCTGCTACCCCGTCGCTGCGGAAGATGACATTAACTGTATAGGTCATCTCCTTTGGATAGCTGTTGGAAACGCTCTACAATGCTGCAAACTCTTCCAGTTTTTATATGTTGCAATGTCTTCCACATTTTTGTCAATGGAAAACATCGCCTCTGTGTTTTATTTCCACCATCCTGCTTGTTGTGGGAGCTGCACAGTTTACACCATGTGAGGTTCAGCTTTCTGAGACAACCTATGGATCTAAATGTGTTAATGTCAGTTTAGCAACTGACGCAGACCTCGAAGTGATGGTAGGAAAACAAAGTGTATGGCGATGGACAAAGCAGTAGTCGTCCACTGCTTAGATGTGTTACAGCTGGAAAAACAATGTATTAAGCTGATTATGAAGGAACAGTATAGAAGCCCTCTATTGTGATTGATAGTCTGTGGCATATGGTCCTCCTTCCATACAGTTGACAGAACTTTGCGCAGATTTGTACAAGTGACTTCGACGACTGGCTTCCAGCGCCAGTGGAGCAATACGTAATATGTTTGATGTTAACATCCAGATGGCATTTGTTTCGGTATATCGGAAGACAGAGAGAGATGCAGTAAAATATTGTAGGAGTTTCTGTAATAAGGAGTGGTATAACTCATTAAAGTTTGCATGCATATAGTTATCTCAAAACTACATCGATTTTGCTGATAAAACTAACATTAATTGGATATATCTATTATTGTGGAATGAAGACTACATCTACAGCTACATCTGCATTTATACTCCGCAAGCCACCCAACGGTGTGTGGCGGAGGGCACTTTACGTGCCACTGTCATTACCTCCCTTTCCTATTCCAGTCGCGTATGATTCGCGGGAAGAACGACTGCCGGAAAGCCTCCGTGCGCACTCGAATCTCTCTAATTTTACATTCGTGATCTCCTCGAGAGGTATAAGTATGGGGAAGCAATATATTCGATACCTCATCCAGAAACGCACCCTCTCGAAACCTGGACAGCAAGCTACACTGCGATGCAGAGCGCCTCTCTTGCAGAGTCTGCCACTTGAGTTTGCTAAACATCTCCGTAACGCTATCACGCTTACCAAATAACCCTGTGACGGGACGCGCCGCTCTAGTTTGGGTCTTCTCTATCTCCTCTGACAACCCGACCTGGTACGGATCCCACTCTGATGAGCAATACTCAAGTATAAGTCGAACGAGTGTTTTGTAAGCCACCTCCTTTGTTGATGGACTACATTTTCTAAGGACTCTCCCAATGAATCTCAACCTGGCACCCGCCTTACCAACAATTAATTTTATATGATCATTCCACTTCAAATCGTTCCGTATGCATACTCCCAGATATTTTACAGAAGTAACTGCTACCAGTGTTTGTTCCGCTATCATATAATCATACAATAAAGGATCCTTCTTTCTATGTATTCGCTATACATTATATTTGTCTATGTTAAGGGTCGGTTGCCACTTCCTGGACCTAGTGCCTGTCCGCCGGAGATCTTGCTGCATTTCGCTGCAACTTTCTAATGCTGCAACTTCTCTGTATACTACAGCATCATCCGCGAAAAGCCGCATGGAACTTCCGACACTATCTACTAGGTCATTTATATATATTGTAAAAAGCAATGGTCCCATAACACTCCCCTGTGGCACGCCAGAGGTTACTTTAACGTCTGTAGACGTCTCTCCATTGAGAACAATGACTGTTTTTATTATTGTCACTACTGTGTGTTTTAAAATAGGTGTTCCTGAAAGTCCTGTTACTTCATACTTCATAACCACTAATTGTAAAGTAGACACCACTTGAATTGTAGCTTGTTTTGGAACCTCAAAATCATGGTATTTATTCCGACATGTGAATAGATTGTGTAAAACAGCCTGTGATAATAAAACTATTTACAAAACTAGAATGCAGGAATTTTCTGCTATTCCAAATGATTGTTTGTTGTATGATAGAAACCTTACAGCCAGTTCGACTGAGGGAAGTTATGGAGCAAGAATTTCAAATGTAAGCATGGAGACGATAACTGGTTCCAACGTATTTGAAGAGAAGATATGTTAAATCTTATAGGAGGTTCTATTACAAGATAGACTTCCACAATTTGTTTTATTAACGCCAGTGTGATACAGCATCGCACTGATAAAACGAGATCTGCCACAGTGACATAACAGCAATTTCCCCTTGAATTGTAGCTTCTTGTTGTTGAATGTAAAATGATTATGATTTTTCTGACATGTGAGCAAACAGCGTGAGAGGCCTTATTTTGTAATGTTATTTTTCGTGACCGAAATGTTTTTAACACACGTGTGCATGGCGGTTTATTTACAGACACTCATTTGAACACAAGAGATGGTCTCAGGTCGTGTAATCTGTCCATCAACCGAAAGAAATTGCTTAACACAGATGTTTCCTTTTGGAGTTTAAATTCTTGCTGTTTCTTTACTCCAATGATGGTTTCGAAATAAGGAGGACATTCTGTGGTTAGTTTTCACAGGAAAACAGTAGAAGTTTTTTTCTCCACGTTTTATGCAGGGTGGTTGCGTATAGACCTCTGAAATTTCGTGAGCTGTGATCGGCAGCGTGCTATAGTCTTTTTCCACTTTGTTTGATCTCGCGAAATAATGAGATGGTAATTGTATAATTGTATCCTGCAGGTGAACCTAAAAGCTATACCGATTTTGCTCATAAAATTAAAAAAAAAAAAAAAATGGACTGCAACTATTTTCGTGGAAAGAGGACATCTGTTATCTTCACGATTGTGTTTTCCTTTTTAGTAAGTGCTCAATCATAAAAGATGCATTGACATGGAATACAGTTACTACAGTGCTGCTCTTTCACATCTAGAATTGCAAGCACTTGCAGGGCAGGGTGTTTGTATGCTCTAGGCAGCTCTACACTGACCAGGGAGCGGCGTGTGGGACGAGGCGGTGCTACTACATTTCAAACAAACAAGGTGCACTTGGGTCTACCCTTCTTCATCTCATATTGTTTAGTTGGATTTACATCCTTTTGTGTTGGCAAAGGACTGTTGTCTCAAAGCGATCTGGGTACCATTCGGCCACCCGTGGAAGGGCAGTAGGCCACAGAAAAACCACAAGGTATTCGGTAGCAGTTGATCGTTTGAAAATGGAGGGATGTAGGGAGAGCGGTAGGGGGAGGGATGAGGGCAGATAGGAGTACCTACAATTCCACTACTTCCCAGCCTTACATTGAGAAGAACCCAAGTTCAACTGCCACCCATCTGCAATCTTTTGGAGTGATGGTTTTTTCCAGTACATTTGTTGCATTAGGACCAATTCATTATGAGTACTGGTTTTTTTTTCACGACAATATCAATGTGTAATTAGAAAAATTTGGAAATTTGTGGTAAGTTCCTATGGGACCAAACTGCTAAGGTCATTGGTCCCTAAGCTTACATACTAATTAATCTAACTTAAACTTACTTACACTAACGACAACACACACATCCATGTCCGAGGGTGGACTCGAACCTCCGACGGGGGTAGCCACGCGAGCTATGGCAAGGTGCCTTAGACAGCGTGGCTACCCCATGTGGCGTGTAATTAGAGCAGTGAAGCATTAGACATCAGTAGTGGTCGCGTGTATTGGCTTTGATTACCTGGTCTCTAGGGTGAAAGTCGAGCAGGCGTCTGTAGGGAACTCTGACTTCACACAGTGATAGGTACAGTACTCAGCCGTATATTTACAGGTAATGCACTTATTAAACTCCTCTCTGTCCAACACCAGTATCTTGTTGGTTGAACATATTTACCATAAAAAAAAATGGAGATAGTACCTCCAACTCCAGCCTTTTTCCCATCAGCTTGTAAGTGAAAGGTAGAGTTTCAATATGTCTGTCACTTGTTTAGAGAGGCACTGCGAAATTTTTTACCAGAAGGATAACATCAGTTGTATGACATCGTCAGTTTTTGAACTGTATTGCGATTTTAGGCACTCCTTATATAGCACTATGCAAATAGTTGTGTAATTAGGGCTAATATTTATGATTAATTACATAATTAGGACCAATGTTTATTTCAGTTTCCCAACCAAAATAAGTAAAATACACTAACCTAACCTTCCTCTCCAGCATTTGGACAGTTACCATGTGTTGTGTGGTGCACTTGGGCTCTCCATCCAGAATGAACAGTGTTTCAGGTCCTGGAAAGGGCGTCATTATTTTCAATTTCCCGACTATTCTTGGGGGACGGGGGGTTGTGAGATGTTATCATAGCGTTGGCACAGAAATTAATTTGCATATCAACTTGATATCAAAATTGTGCTTGTGCGCCCCTTTCCCAACTAGTTCCGTACATGAATTTTTTCCTGTAATGTAAGGGTTTTTTTGTGACTATGTACGCTAATAACTTTTATATCTTGTTCCTTTTTGGCTGTTTCATGTCTATGTTCTATCAAGTATTCAGCAAAGCTAGAATGGCTGTTTTCATGCGTCCAGCTTCTTATATATTCTTTATATGTAGTTTTGAAATTCCTGCCTGGGATCCCAGATATAGTGATTCAGATTCTTAGCATTCTAACTGGTATATACCTGCCCCTTGGTATTTATCTGGTTTGTCTGTTGTTGTTTGTAAATGTGATTGAAGTGTGTTTCTTGTTCTGTGAGCAATGTGAAATCCCCATTTCTTTAGCATATTTGCTACACCATGTTTTGATTTGTGTTTGTTTGTTAACGAGTACCATTTCTTTTCATTAGTCATGTCATGAGCGTTCCTGTTTTGTGTTTTCGTGTGTGGTGTACTGTGTGTGGAGTTCTTTGGTGTTAGTGTTCCCTGCTTGTTTTCACTTTTCTTTAGTCGTGCTCTGATTGTTTTGTTGAGTCTTTCTAATATACGGGTGTTGTAATGTTTTTTTGTGGCTATGAGCTGTGTTGTTTGTAATTCTTTCTCATAGTTTTCTTTGCGTAGGGGGATATTATTTTGTCTGTAATATGTGCCATATGGCCACTAATGTTTGATTTTGTGAGTGGTTGGGTGAAGTATGTATAACTGTATCTGTGGCTATAGGCTTTCTGAAGATGTCAAAAGTGTGTTTATTGCTGTCTCTCTTTATTGTTATAACCAAGAAATGTTATTTCTTTTGCATTTCTTTTTCCTTGGGAACCTGAATATGTTTATGTATTACCTTTGAAGCCTGTATCAAGTTTATCTGTTTTCTCGATTGGTTCATCTACCATACAGATTATGTCACCCACAGTACCAGTAAACCATTCTGTCTCCTTCCTTTGTGATGACTGTATCGAAAATTGTGTCTTCATTGTGAAAGATGAATATGCTTGCCAATGTTCCTGATATTGGGGATCAGAAGTCCATCTTTTTGTAACTAAAATGCCTTTATATTGGAAATAATTTTGGGATGTAGTTGCTTTAAGGGTTTTGGTTATTTCATTAGTAGTGTCTGCTGTTAGTGTGTTGTATGTCAATAGATTTTCTTCAGTTGTTTTATTATGTCCACCATAGGTATCGAGGCTACATGTTCTCTACGTCAAAAGAGATGTGTGATACTGTTTGTGGAATGTGTAAGCCTTTTATTTGTGTTATGAGTTCATTTGAATTTTTCACTGTTCTGCTGTTCTTCCTTTCATAGAGTTGCAATATGATTCTGTTCATGTGTTTTCCCAGATGATAATATGATGCATTCATGAAATTAATAACTGTCCTCAACCTAATAAGGAGTTTGTCAATGTTGGGTTTGCTCCTGAGTGTTGGTTTTTTGGGTTCTTCTGTGTGATATATTGTTTCATTTGTCTGTGACTATATGTTTGATGTCTTTTTTATGTACGTCTGTAAATGTCCTGTTGGATCAGATATCGGTTGTGTGATATTGTTAGAGGAGAAAAAAAATCTTTGGTTTTTATCCATGTATCGTTTTATATTGATGAGTACTGTGCTCTTCTCTTTATCAGCTCTTATCACTATGATACTGTTAGATTGTAGTGTTTCCTTTAATTTCGTAGTAGTGTTGATTTGTGTTTGAAGTTTTCTGTTTTGCTCTTTCTTTGACATAGTGATTATATTGTTTATTTCTTTTTTCACAATTTCTTGTATTAGCCCAAAATTTACAATGTTATTTTCTTGTTTCTCTTCCTCTGTCAGGATGCTTTCTGTTTCTACAATCAGTTTTTCTATGCAGTGGTAGCCTGCTTTTGTACTACTACTGTGTTTGAGCCCATCTCTAATAGCTGTCAATTCTGTATCTGTGAGGTTTATTAGTTTTGGATGAAATTTGTGGTGGCGAGTGTGTTGTACTTTTTCATGTTTTTCTCCCTGGCTATTTCTGTTAGTGAGTGTTCTGCTTTTGGTTTATGTTTGTTCTGTGCACATTCCAGTGTTTTTGCTGTGATGTGTTCAGTTTTCTGTATTATGTTGATCACCGCAGTTGACTGTTGATAAATGTAGATAACTCGAGATTTGTATGATATAACATTCCATTAACCATGAATTTCTTGGAGTAAATCAACACGATTTTGTTTTTTATCATGTATTTTCTGCAAATTATTTCGTTCTTTGTGCTACCAAAGAGTTGGTTCTGACCTTCAAATTACTATAACGTGGAATTACATTACTTATTTTGCAAGTCTGGTTGAAACTGATGTCTTGAAGGGTCTTATGGAGTCTGAGATGGATATTCTTGAAACTGTTGGATAAATTGTCGGGAGATGCCTGACATGGCTGTATTATCGTCATTTTGTCCGTTTTCCGTCGTTCCTTAGTTGCTTTAAATGTATGGAGGTATGTTGCATCTTTGCAACAACTGAAAGGCAGTTTGTTTTTTGCTATACGCGTTTCAATTATTTTATTTATGAAGCATCTTCAGTGGCCCGTAATATATGTTTCTTTTAATATGTATAATAAATATATTATGTGTAGCTAAGTTGCTATGTTACTTTTTCTCAAGTTTTCCTCTTGTTTTTCAGATTCAGAAACAACTTTTGTTACTTACCATTTCCAGTTTTGTTAGTCCATGTATGATCCTTGAGATGTGTTCAGTCGGTCGCCATATTCCAACTGGCTGATTTCTGGCACCCATATTTGTTGCACCCATATTTGTTACAACACAACACTTGAACTTTTCATTGTGTTATCAACATATGTGTATTTACAGTGTGTAGCGCTGTCAACTATCGCTGTGTGTTTGTCTTTCGTCTTTTGTTTGTACTGTATGTAGTTTGATATTTTGTATTTCTTTCCTTTATGTGGGTGGATATCTGTGTGTGTGTGTGTGTGTGTGTGTGTGTGTGATTGTGTGTGTGTGTGTGTATTTGGTGTAGTGTAGTGTATGTATGTGTGTGTGTGTGTGTGTGTGTGTGTGTGTGTGTGTGTGTGTGCGCGCGCGCTCGCGTGCGTGCGTGAGACAGACGGAGAGAGAGTTAGAGAAGGGGGAAGGGAAAGATTAATTAATTATTTATTTTGTTTACGTTTTAGCTTTCTCTTTGTTACTGTTTTAGTGACTAACATGATCAATAAGTTACTTCTTATATTGATTTTCTCATTAATTATTTTCCTTTTCATTGAAAGGTCTCTTTGTATATGAATGTTTTCCTGTAATGAAATAAGTTCTTTTGCTGTGATTGTGCACTCTGATAGTCATCATGGTTTGTTCCATGTTGGATGGTACATATCCATCAGGTGTTCAGCAGATCTAGAATGACTTTTTTCATGCCTCCTGCTTCTTACATATTCTTTGTACGTAGTTTTGAAATTCCTGCCTCTCATCCCTTATACTTGGCATAAAAAACTGGCATATACCTGCTACTTGGTATTTATCTGGTTTGGCTGTTGGTAGATGCAAATATGTTCGAAGTGTGTTTCTCGTTCTGTAAGCAATGTGCAATCCCCGTTTCTTCTATATGTTTGCTATCCTGTGTGTTGATTTTTGTTTGTGTGTTAAAGTGTACCTTTTCTTTCTGTTGTTCATGTCATGAGTGTTACTGTTTTGGGTTTCCGTATATGCTATAGTATGTGTGAGGTTCTATGGTGTTTATGTTCTGCGTTCATCCTGACTGGATGGCAGTGGTAAGAGTCAAACGTCAGACAAGGAATGACTTTATTGTTCAAATTAAGTGTTTCGGAATTTACCCATCATCAGATATACAGGAGCTATTACTGCAAGTAAATATGGCGTTTGAAGTCGCGTGTGAAAAAAACATTTCCAGAATAGTCTGCTAATTCTTGTAATAATGGTCGCCTGAGTCCTGCATGAATTTATGTCGCGTTTATTTTGTTGAAACTAAAACATTCTCGAAAATCTGGGACTCCTTGAGACTGATATCTTGGCAGTATCAATCTCGATAAGAGGCAAAAATGGTCAGCATTCTCGATTCCCAGAATGGTTGAACTATGTAAACAGATAATTAAGTTTGTACGAAAATTTCAGCGGGCGAATCCGACTCGTATCTCACCGATTTTTTCATTCTATAGTGGCGCTGTTACATAGTGTGAGATGAATGACGGCTGAGGACATGTGTTGCCTGACAGATATCTTCAGAACGGAGATAGGTTATAGATGTTCAGTTGTTTAAAGAAGCAACTGCAGACGTACTTGCTATTTTGTGATAAATAGAGGAACCAACTTGTTCTGAACTTGTTGCAGTTAAAGGTTAGTGTACAGTAACGCAGCTCAGGCTGATCAATACGTCGTCCGCCTGACCGGAAGTAATGGTGTGTGGGGCGCACATAACTTTCTCTGCCCATATTCATCGTTTCACGCCGTCGATAGTGTTGTACCGCAACACAAATGCAAATGAATCAGTGTCACTGTAGACAGGCGGCAAACTCAGAGGAGTTCCGTTTCATGAACTCGTAGCAAAGGTGTTCAATGTAATCAGAGCCTAGCCATCTCACTACCCATTGTCCATTATGAAACTGAGATCCTGTTGAGTATAGCTTATATATGTTTCAAAACGCGGTGGACCACTTGACTGTTCTAGTGTCGCTCTTTCTGTCCCTGTTATCACTATAATAACACGAATTAACTGTGAATGAATATTAATACTGTAGCATCAAGAAACACCGTGGTAGATTAAAACTGTGTACTAGACTGGGGCTCGAACCCGGGACCTTTCCTTTTCGAGAGCAGACTACCGACGGAGGTATCCAGGCGCGACGCATGAGCCACCCACACAACTTTACTTCCGCCTGTACCCGAGTCCAACCTTCCAAACTCCAAAGCAGTACCGTACTTATTACGACAGTTAATATCATCTTTAACTTCAAGCTATATCTATAGGCTAGTGCTATTTATAAAGAGAAGGTAATATACCTGAAGAGCGTGTTGTTGTATACAAAGACCTAGTTGAAAAAATTCCGCAAGATTAATTAATATTTAAATGAGAAGAAAAAAGTGGCAAAGGTAGGGGCGTTTCATCGGCAGTCAGCACATACATTAGAATCACTAAAACGAGCTGTAAGAACTACTCCACAGGGAATCGATGTGCACATCTTTCATGTAAATTTTTGGTCAATCAATTCAAACGGAACGCTTATAGCATCGGTTTGTTGTCCGTCTTTACGACCGACTGTCTGTCCGTCTGTTAAGACTTCTTTTTCTCAGGAACTTGTTGAACAAGTTGAAATTTGTGTCACATACTAAGGTTTACGGTCCCTTGATAACGTAAAACATTTAAGCTTCTAAGTCAATAGAATCAAAAGATATGACCATTTACGCCACAAATTTTGACACTCCCAAACTCACTCATCAAAACCTATTGGCTACTTTCCGCTGACCTAGAACCATGAAATTTGGCAAGATGCAAGGTCTCACATAGACGTAAAGTAAGAGATCCGAAAATTGTTAAATTGTGATTATATCACATGAAATAAAACTGTTTGGTCATTATGCGACTGTCACTCTGTTCGAAATTTAAGATCCCATTTTCTCAAGAATGGGTACACGTGGCAAGTCGAAATTTATGTTATTTACTAATGTCGACGGTTCCCTGGCGCTTTAAAAATTTAATTTCTACGTTAATGCAACCAAATGATATCGTCATTTATGTAAGTTATTTTTGATGTCTCCAAACCCACTGTTCAAAACCTATAAGGTATTGTACTGTAGTGTATGGAACTGGGGACCTAGAAACGACGGGGAGGCTTGGTCCCGACGTAGTTCTCAGTGGTTCACAACCCAACAGGCTACAGCAGTCCACTCACCCCACCACCGCCCCACACCGAACTCAGGAAAGGAATATTGTGCGGTTCGGCCCCCAGTGGACCCTCCCCCCCCCCCTCCCCCCCACCACCACCACTGGGAACGTCTCTACCAGACGAGTGTAACCCCAATGTTTGCGTGGTAGAGTAATTACGGTGTACGCGTGTACGTGGAGAAAGTGTAACTGATGCGGAACATGGGGAACCAGCCCGCATTTGCCGAGGCAGATGGAAAACCGCCTTACACACCATCCACAGGCTGGCCGGTACACCGGACCTAGACACTAATCCGTAGGGCGCGTTAGTGCCGGGGACTGGCACGCCTTTCCGCCCGGAAAGCAGTGCGTGAGAATGCATGGCTAACCGTGCTGGCCAAACTTATAGTATACTGCCATTGGCTTAGAATCATGAAATTTGGTAAGAAGGAAGGTTTCACAGTACAAGACAGCGAAATAATCCCAAAATTGTTAATTTGTAATTACATCATAAGAAAAAAAAGTTTTTGTGATTTATTATCCGACTGTCAGTTCGTCCACCTGTTAAGATTCTGTTTCTCAGGAATTACAAGAACAAATACGAAAGTTATCAAGAAATGCAGACTTAAAATTTAAAGTTAAAACAGTCTCAAAAGTATTGGATTCCTGGGACCTATATCTTTAGAGCATCGATAATGATAACAGACAAAAATCATAGAGATTGTCGATTCCTGGGATTGATGGACTATCTGTATGTATAATTAAGTTTGTACGGAACTCTCAGAGCGCGAGTCCTACTCGCACGTGACCAATTTTTCATTTTTTTATTTTTATTTTTTTTTTTACAGTACAATCAACACAAAGCACTGCCCCACCTTGTTGAATATATTTCTCAGCAGTGGTTAAATTAGTTTTTATCTGTTCATCCTTCACCTTTTGCGTGAACTTATTCGAATAAAGGATGCGTAATTTGTTTTTCACTTACTGGAAGCTGACAAGTCACGTGCCCGAATAATCGTGAAATCATCATTTTCAAAAGCTCCTGCTGTTGTTGTTGTGGTGTTCAGTCCGAAGACTGGTTTGGTGCAGCTCACCATGCTACTCTGTCCTGTGTGCGCCTCTTCATCTCCAAATAACTACTGCAACCTGTATCTTTCTTAATCTGCTTACTGCATTCATCTCTTGGTCTCCCTCTACGATTCTAACCCGTTCCCCCCACCCCCACTTCCTCTATTACTAAACTGGTTATACCCTGATGTCTCAGAACGTGTCCTATCAGTCGGTCCCTCCTTTTGGTCAAGTTGTGCCACAAATTTCGTGTCTTCCCAATTCTGTACAGTACTTCCTCGTTAGTTACATAATCTACTCATCTAATCTTCATCATTCTTCTGTAGCACCACATTTCGAAAACTTCTGTTCTCTCTTTATCTAAAGTGTTTATCGTCCATGATTCACTTCCATACATGGCTACACTAACACCTTCAGAAAGCACTTCTTAACGCTTACATTTATGATCGATATTAACACACATTTTTTCTTCATAATAATGCTTTTCTTGCTACTGCCAGTCTACATTTTATATCTTCTTTACATCGGACATCATCAGCTACTTTTTTGTCCAAACAGCAAAACTTATCTACATACTTTAAGGGTCTCTTTTCATAATCTTATTCGACTAGCACCCCTGATTTAATTAGACTATATCCATTACTCTTGTTTTGCTTTCGTTGATGTTCATCTCATATTCTGCTTCCAAAACACTACCCATTTCGTACAACTGCTCTGCCAAGTCCTTTGCTGTCTCTGACAGAATTACGATGTCATCGGAAAACCTCAAAGTTTTTATTTCTTCTCCCTGAGCTTCAATCCCTACTCCAATTTTTTTTTATGTTTCGGTTTACTGCTTGTCCAGTATGTAGATTGTTAATATTGCCTTTGTTTCTCGGTATTGTAGGGTTTAAACACCTGACAAGAAGTCGTAGCTAATAGACTGAAAGAGAAGAAAGTATGGAGATGAAGTAAAGTGGCCATGAAAATAAAGACAGAGAAGGAAGGAAATTACGGCGAAATAAATCTACACTCCTGGAAATTGAAATAAGAACACCGTGAATTCATTGTCCCAGGAAGGGGAAACTTTATTGACACATTCCTGGGGTCAGATACATCACATGATCACACTGACAGAACCACAGGCACATAGACACAGGCAACAGAGCATGCACAATGTCGGCACTAGTACAGTGTATATCCACCTTTCGCAGCAATGCAGGCTGCTATTCTCCCATGGCGACGATCGTAGAGATGCTGGATGTAGTCCTGTGGAACGGCTTGCCATGCCATTTCCACCTGGCGCCTCAGTTGGACCAGCGTTCGTGCTGGACGTGCAGACCGCGTGAGACGACGCTTCATCCAGTCCCAAACATGCTCAATGGGGGACAGATCCGGAGATCTTGCTGGCCAGGGTAGTTGACTTACACCTTCTAGAGCACGTTGGGTGGCACGGGATACATGCGGACGTGCATTGTCCTGTTGGAACAGCAAGTTCCCTTGCCGGTCTAGGAATGGTAGAACGATGGGTTCGATGACGGTTTGGATGTACCGTGCACTATTCAGTGTCCCCTCGACGATCACCAGTGGTGTACGGCCAGTGTAGGAGATCGCTCCCCACACCATGATGCCGGATGTTGGCCCTGTGTGCCTCGGTCGTATGCAGTCCTGATTGTGGCGCTCACCTGCACGGCGCCAAACACACATACGACCATCATTGGCACCAAGGCAGAAGCGACTCTCATCGCTGAAGACGACACGTCTCCATTCGTCCCTCCATTCACGCCTGTCGCGACACCACTGGAGGCGGGCTGCACGATGTTGGGGCGTGAGCGGAAGACGGCCTAACGGTGTGCGAGACCGTAGCCCAGCTTCATGGAGACGGTTGCGAATGGTCCTCGCCGATACCCCAGGAGCAACAGTGTCCCTAATTTGCTGGGAAGTGGCGGTGCGGTCCCCTACGGCACTGCGTAGGATCCTACGGTCTTGGCGTGCATCCGTGCGTCGCTGCGGTCCGGTCCCAGGTCGACGGGCACGTGCACCTTCCGCCGACCACTGGCGACAACATCGATGTACTGTGGAGACCTCACGCCCCACGTGTTGAGCAATTCGGCGGTACGTCCACCCGGCCTCCCGCATGCCCACTATACGCCCTCGCTCAAAGTCCGTCAACTGCACATACGGTTCACGTCCACGCTGTCGCGGCATGCTACCAGTGTTAAAGACTGCGATGGAGCTCCGTATGCCAGGGCAAACTGGCTGACACTGACGGCGGCGGTGCACAAATGCTGCGCAGCTAGCGCCATTCGACGGCCAACACCGAGGTTCCTGGTGTGTCCGCTGTGCCGTGCGTGTGATCATTGCTTGTACAGCCCTCTCGCAGTGTCCGGAGCAAGTATGGTGGGTCTGACACACCGGTGTCAATGTGTTCTTTTTTCCATTTCCAGGAGTGTAGATAGGGGCAGGAATCTAAGTTTTTTTCACCATAATTTCCTACCTTCTTTGTCTTTACTCTCACAAGCATTTAATTTTAGCCCCATACTTTCTTCTCTTTCAGTCTGTTATGTACGACTTCTTGTCAGGTGCTTAAGCCCTATAATATCAAGAAACTAAGGCAATATTAAATAATAGCTACTTTTAAGCATTTTGGAGGAAGAGGATCGCAATTTTGGAAGGAGTCTCACGACTGTAGCATTGTGAATATTCACGCCAAGCAAAAATCGGAGTGGAAGAAAAAAGAAATATCTCACTATGGACGATGTCTATGTTTGATGACAACGATGAATAAGTTTTAAAAAATAATGCAGTTGTAAAGGAAGATGGGAAGGAAACTGTACGGAGAGTGGGAAGAAAAATATGCTGATTGCATTGTTGATTCAGGTAATAATAACTGAGACGAATGGAATGAATATCGTATTCTCATGTTCTCTCTTTTCTCTCCGTTATATTCTATTATATCTTCCCACTTAATGGTATCTCAGATTGAATGTGATGATGACAGTGACAACGAGGACAAAGAGAATGACGAACAGTTTTTTTTTTCAAAAGTAAGATTCAATTGTTAGTCACTTGACAACTAAATTTGTTTGGACTATGAAGTTAGAAAATAAAGAATATGCCTCTATGCACAAAAAATTTGATACATGTTCTATAAAAACTTTAGAATAAGCATAAAAATAAAACACATTACTTCATATTTCTCATATTTATTAATCTTGATGAAGTAATGAAACTGTAAATTTATTCTTAAATTTAGTGTTTTAGAAAAGTAAATCTATAACTGTCTCACTCTCCCTCTCTCCCAATCTATTTTAGAATCGTTGTTTTTATTACAATGAACAGTTAAATATTTTTCACAGTTTTCTAGAATAAACGATTTCCTTCTGTCACTCATAACGTTTTTATATGGAGAGAACGATCGTTCTACTTCACACGAAGTTAAGAGGACTGTACCGAAAAGAGGCCATGTCACTTACAGAATCTGTCTTATTTTATCCCAGAACAATGCGACTACCAACATAAACTATCTAAACAAAACTGAGGAGGATGTAGGCATCACTGATGAATAGTTAGGATTTTGGTTATATTACAGAAAAATATTCGAAGCAACATAGCCGTTTCGGCGTGTATATGCGTTTTGTCGCAAAATCATACCGAAAACTTCTTTGATTTCTTATTCCTTCTCTGCGATGGATAATAATACTTATGCAACCACCAGAGAGCCTCTCACTGGGCGGAAGTCTGACGCGCGATTGCTGCTCCCTTTTGCTGCAGACACGCTGCTCACGGTGCGACCAACGTATCGATCAGCGCACATCCAGCAAGCAATACTTTGCTCTAGTGAAAGCAGGCGTCGCCAGGTCTGGGCATTTCCCGTTTAGCGGCAAGTACGCGTTGCGTGCTTTCACCGTCCTTGAGCAGGCTGATGCCACTTAGCGCTCGCTGATGACGTCGCTACACGGAAGGGAGTGCGTGTGTTTGAAGCCAAGCGGTCTGAGAGGTCCCGTGTGAAGCGCCCAGGAACGTGAAGAACCGATTTTCAGCTGCTGAATGCTGGGTTGTTCAGTCCCTATCCCACTGGCTCTGTAATGTTGACCCTGGAAGTGGTCACTTCGAATCTCTTTTGTGGGAGTTAGTATAATGTGATAATAAGTTGTTGGATGGCTTCACAAAAATTGATGACAGGAAAGTCGGTAAGCGGGGATTAAAGAACATTACCGAATCCCGTAAGAAGACTGAGGGTGGTGTGTACGTGCATTTCAATTTAATATAAATCAACTGAGTCAAAGAAAATATAGGAAACTGTACAAAAGGTAACTTTCAGGCAGTAAAATTCGAATGGAGTGTTACAGTATAGCGTCTTTCAGCTGCGAACAGCTACCTTTCTAACGAATCATCTTTTTAAACATCCAGTTGAAGAGTTAGAACAATTCTCAGTCTGTGACCAGTGCCACCACTTTCTGTCGCTTATTGATAATCACTGAAGAGCCAAAGAAACTGGTATACCTGTCTACGGTAATATCGTGTAAGGCTTCTGTGGCTATGCAGAAGTGCTGCAACACGACGTGGCATGGACTCGACTATCGTCTGAAGTAGTGCTGGAGGGAAGTGACACCATGAATCCTGCAGGGCTGTCCATAAATCCGTAAGAGTACGAGAGGAGGAGATCTCGTCTGAACAGCACGTTGTAATGCATTCCAGATACGCTCAATATTGTTCATGTCTGGGGAAGTGTTTAAACTCAGAAGAGTGTTCTTGGAGACATTTTGTAGCAATTCTGGAAGTGTGGGGTGTCGATTGCCTAGCTAGAATTGCCCAGGTCCGCCGGAATGCACAATGGACATGAATGGATGCAGGTGATCAGACAGGATCCTTACGTACGTGTCGCCGGTTAAGTATTTAGACGTATCAGGGGTCCCATAAACGGCACACGCCCCACACCATTAAAGAAACTCGACGACCTCGAATAGTCCTCTGCTGAGATGCAGTGTCCATGGATTCATGAGGTTGTCTCCACACTTGTGCACGTACATCTGATCGTACTTTTGAAACGAGTCTCGGCCGACCAGGCAACGTGTTTCCACTCACCAACAGTCTAATGTCGTTGTTGATGGGCCTAGGTGAAGAATAAAGCTTTGTGTCATGCAATCATCAAGGGTACACGAGTGGGCCTTCGGCTCCGAAAGACCATATTGATGATGTTTCGATGAACGGTTCGCACGCTGATACTTGTTAATGGTCCAGCATTGAAATCTGCAGCAATTTGCTGAAGGGTGGCTCTTCTGTCACGTAGACCGATTCTCTTCAGTCGTCGTTGGTTCGGTTCTTGCAGGATCTTTTTCCGGCCGCAGAGATATTGGAGATTCGATGTTTGCCGGATTCCTGATATTCAAGGTACACTCGTCAAACGGTCGTACGGGAAAATCCCACTTCATCGCTATCTCGGAGATGCTGTGTCCCGTCACTCGTGCTTCAATTATAACACCACGTTCAAGCTCACTTAAATCTTGATAAACTGCCATTTTAACAGCAGTAACTGATCTAACAACTGCGCCAGACACTTGTCTTACGTAGGCGTTGCCAACCGCAGCGCCGTATTCTGTCTGTTTACCTGTTTGTGTATTTAATGGTTCAAATGGCTCTGAGCACTATGGGACTTAACTTCTGAGGTCATCAGTCCCCTAGAAATTAGAATTACTTAAACCTAACAAACCTAAGGATATCACACACATCCATGCCCGAGGCAGGATTCGAATCTGCGACAGTAGCGATCGCGCGGTTCCAGACTGTAGCGACCAGAATCGCTCGGCCACTCTGGCCGGCCTGTATTTAATACCTCGGCCTATACCAATTTCTTTCGTCAATGGGATGAATAAAGATCTCAAATCAAGCTTTTACTGTGCTTTTGAGCCTTATAAATAGAATGTGAAGCTGAGGATACCAGATGCAGGATGTTAGGGGTATAAGTGCAGATATCGTGATGGTTGGTACATACCCATTTCAGTGGGTTAGTTGTTTCTTCCCTTCATCTAACAGTCTTCCCGCAAAAATATAATGTAGTTTCCTGCAAGATGATTTCTGCAGTGTCGTAGCTGCACATTTCAGTACATACAACCTTGTGTCCTCTTTTCCTAACCACCTGCCCAGGGGGAAATAAGCATTAATTGCATCCTCTTTCCACAGTACGTACTTGGAAGTACTAACCAAACTAAAAACACGTTACACCTAATAACTATAATTATTAGTCGACAAATGAAGTAAATACTTGTGTAATGTTGTTCAGTAGACTGTCTTCAGCCACCAATAAAAATGTCTGTACATATATCTCTAACACACTGTGCGTTATTGATTGTTAGGTTTGACTGCACTGGGACATGCGACACCATCGATACGCACCTACATAAATTTTGCAGTATTACATAATGTATATAAAGTCTAAACACATGGGAAATGCTATTATAGTTTTTTATGGCTGCTCCACTGAAGCTGGTGATACATGTATAAAGGGAAAGGAACGTTTAAGATGAGCTCTAAGAAAAAATATGTTAGGGTAGTATTCACTGAAGTACTCGTAATAGTGCCCACAGCGTCCGAAGATACCCAGGCTCATGGAAAAACACACAGAAGCAAATATGGTATGTGCTTGTGCTAAGGAGGATGCGGATAGCGTGATCATAACAACAGCTCTCATCTCTTGCCATTGCGTGACTCGATAATAGTGTTAGTTTAATATGTTGATCCTTTGGTCATCTTAATTAGCCTGTGTACTCCTAATAACATTGTATTCATGTGGACAAGACTGTAGCGGTCCACATATTAATTTTCTATGGCATTAGTGGATGTGATACCGCATCAGCATTATTTAGTCATAGGATGATTAAATGTCTCGATGCTTTGAAGAATAAGCCTGCCTGAAAACTACAGTGTGATTTTAGAGATTGTGAAGACGATCAGGAAGAAACAGTGAACGCAAGAGAAGAATTTCTTATTCCACTTTATGGCAAAAAGTAAGCGAGTTCGCTGAATAACTTCAAATAATAGTTTACATAATCATGCAAGACTAATTTCGCCTCGTTATCCTTATAGTCCCTCTACTTGCCCCTCATTGAAGCAGCAGCAGTAGTATGAACACCGCTATTGTCATTTTGGAAGACGCTAGTGATCAATAGATACTCACCATGAAAATGTAGAAGAAAGTGTGACGACGAAGAATGTTGCAGTGAAATTTCTGGTTCTTGTTGAGGTGTGCAGTTCCATTCGCAGGGTTCGCTCTGAGT
This sequence comes from Schistocerca americana, assembly GCF_021461395.2. Taxonomy (NCBI): domain Eukaryota; kingdom Metazoa; phylum Arthropoda; class Insecta; order Orthoptera; family Acrididae; genus Schistocerca; species Schistocerca americana. The sequence continues at coordinate 608,249,503 of NC_060121.1, forward strand.
GTGTATAGTAGTATGACTACTGAGCTTAGTCTTTGACACTGTAGCGTCAACAACATGTGGCATCAATGTCTGTTGCAACCCTAGAGTACTTTGGTGTGTTTCTAGCTACATGAGACAAGCGTATGGAACAGTATGCAAACGATGCTATGTAATATTGCGCTTGCTAAAGCGCCGCTTCCATGGAGAAGTTTAGCCACGCAATAAGAAGTTTAATCTGCATTAAGAAAGGAATTGTTATTTGTATGACGTATTTTAAAGATTTTTAAACAGTGCAGTTTTTGCTTATTTATCTGGTTTTGCCAATCGGCAGTTGAGTTTTATCGAAACTTAATTTTGTTTTAATTTTGGGGGTGTGCTCTCGCACCAGTTTGCACTGAGGATCTAAGTTGAGTTGTATAGTAAGAGATTTAATCTGTAGAAAGAAAGTTCTCGATATTGTGCTGTCGCACTAGTTGTGCTATGGATATGGTTTGTAAAAAAACTATAAGTAGAGCTATATAAATCTATAGTAAATTTTATTTATTTATTTATTTATTTACCCTGACAAGATTGGGGCCATCAGGCCCTCTCTTACATCTAACCAGGCACTCTACTTATTTTACTTTCATATGTTTTAGTAGCATGTTAAACTACATCTAATACAAAAGGTGAAATAAACAATTACAAAGGCACACTTGGAAAAATACATACATATACAGTTTATATTCGTAGATGAGAAGTACTGCTATAATTAGATATTATGATGGAGACAGGTTTTAGATAGGAGTGCTAGCAGCAGGGGGTATGAGTAAATGGCTTTCCTATGGGTGATTGACAAATTTTAGATAGGAGTGCTAGCAGCAGGGGATATGAGTCAATGGCTTTTCTGTGGGTGATTTGCTGTATACTAGTTGTCTGATTCTATTTTCTAGTCTTAGAGCATAATGCCGCACTTTCTGGCCGTAGGTTATTATAATCAAATACAATTTTTTGTCACTGTATGTAAAACTATTTTACTACGTTTTACACGAAAGCAAGACACTTTTCCGTCAGTCGCCTAAACATAAGATCTGCTTAGAGGACATTCTTCTTGTAAATTGGCAGGTTAATTTATTTTTAGAGCGGGGGCTGCCGCAACATATTGTTTCGAGTTGGGAGGGTCATGTAAATTTTCAGGGACTGGATATAAATTATGTGTAATGAGTAACAGTATAACTACTGAGCGTAGCTCATAAAACTGTAGCGTCTTCTGCCCTTGGCGTCATGTCTTGACGTAACTTTAGCACTTCAGTGTCATTCGACCCACTGGAGACCAAAGACTGGTGTCACAATAATAATTTTTGGCACTGTATGGTTTTTAAATCAATATTAAGTCAATGAAAGAAAAACGATGTATTGTTCAGTCTGTAAACGTTTTATCTTCGACGCGCGCCTCTGTCAGTGGTCTCTAGGGTAATACCTGGTAACCACTGGTGTCACTGCACACTACTTCTCTAGTGTCCGTCCTATGAGGTGTGTTTACTTTTGTTGAGTCGGCCATAGTGCCGCTTTGATCATCCTTGCAGGGGCAGTTTTTCTACATAGGCTACCGCCTGTATTGTCGCACTTACGATACGGTCTGTAACTAGTATGGCAACTCTTGAAACTAAATTACCATGAGAAGTTTGTATACCTCACATGTATATTAACGTACTATAATTGTATTGCAAATATGTGACTCGTTTGTATAAATTTCTCATGCGAGAAGTCTTAAATTTTCTGAAAGCCATTCACATCAAGAAACAAAAGAGATGCTTCTCAATGCTACATGTGACAGAGCAAAAAGCATTTATTTCAATTGTAAAACAAGTTGTGGATCTATTTTTCACCTGCAGCATTCTGCAAGTTCGTAAATGCGTTCTTTATTTCCTTATCAGTTCTGGCCCGTTCGGCTTAATAACTTCTGTAACATATTTGAATTTTTTACTTGGAAGATGTGGTTGAATTTGGTGTTTAAAGAGTGACTGTTGAATATTGATAACAGTGCTCCCTATCATATAGTGCCGCCGGACGCGGATTTGAACCTTCGTCCTATCGAATGCGAGTCCAGTGTGCGAACCACTGCGCCACATCGCTCGGTTTATCTTTGGAATCATATGCCTTTTTGAAATCAACAAATATAATTACTGTTTGTCTCATTTTGCGAATTTGGAGGGTTTCTTCGGCACTCGATCTAGTTTTAAATCATAGCCTGTGTGATATTTTCCAATTAATCGGTCAGCTATTTTTCTAATTAGGAAGTGCTATAAAGAGGACTTTGTAGCTGACTGAAAGTAAGGATCACTCTAAATGTTTGTATCTCATTTGTCCCCTTTATAATCAAGTGACTGAATTAACGTACACTTCCATACTTTGGAGATTTTCTTACTGCAACAGATGTGCTGTATAATTTCTTGAAAAATCAGAGCTAGTTTACAGCACTCACTATCAACATTTTGGTAATTATTCCTCTTATTATTTTTCGAGTTAGGGTTATTTGATTTCTTCCATTATGAGAGGTTCTGAGACAGAATATGGTGAGTGTTTTTTAAAAGTGAGTTGATCTTTGGAAATTTCGCAATTTAGTAGGTTCTGAAAACTCTCTGCGAGAAGTTTTAAATTTTCTTATTTATTTGTTTCCAGTGTTCTGTGTGGACATTTGAAGCATAAACGGAAGAATTGACAATTTTAATAATTTTCTTTGAATTTTTTTGTAGTCGTTAATTTTTCTGAATTCTTAATGGTGGACTTGTATTTAAGTTTTTATGTTCTGATGATCTTCGATTTATATTTTCTAATTTTGAAGAATTCTACCAATTATATGATTCATGACAGTTCCATAGGCACCATATTTTATTTGTACAGTCTACTGCTTTGTCACCGGTGTAATTCTGCCATATGCAAAGGGCATTCAGTAAGTAATGCAACACTTCTCTCCTTGTCCAGTTTCCGGTGAAAAATGCGGAATTTGTTGTGGGACATCGTGGAATATTCCCTCTTGAGCCCCTAAAGTTTCAAGAAGCTTCGACAGATTGTCGCTCCATAAGTAACGTTCAAAATGGCGTCTGTAACGGAGGTGTCTTGCAAGCGGGGAGCTGCGATTGAGTTTCTTTTGGGGGAAAACCAAAGCACTACAGGTATTCGCAGGCACTTGTAGAATGTCTACGGAGACTTGGCAGTGAGCCAAAGCGTGGTGAGTGGTTGGGCGAGGCGCCTGTCTTCATGGCAACAAGGTTGCGCAAACCTGCCCGATCTCTGGCGTGCCGGCCTGCCGCACATAACTGCGACTCCTGCAGTGTTGGAACGTGCAGACACTCTCATTCTAGCCGATCGATGGATCACCCTAAAGCAACTCGCTGCACAACTGGATGTCTCTGTTGGTAATGGTGACACACTCGTCCATCTGCTGGAGTGCTCAAAGGTGTGTGCCCGTCGGGTTCCCCGCCAAATAACAGGAGACCATAAAGAGCAACGAAGGACCATCTGCGCGAAACTGCTTGCGCGTTACGAGACTGGTCGTGACTGTTTTTTTTTTATTGTCCTAGGGGTGATGAAACACGAGTTCTTCACTTCGAACTGGAAACAAACCGGCAATCCATGGAATAGCAACAGACCACCTCTCCTCCGAAGAAAAAGTTAAAAACCTTACCATCAGCTGGCAAAGTCATAGTGACGGTCTTCTGGGACTCTGAAGGGGTTACTCTGTTTGATGTCTTCCTTCATGGTGCAATGATCAACTCTGAAGTGTAATGTGCTCCCTTAGAAAATTGAAGAAGCTTCTATAGCTTGTTCATTGCTACAAAAATACGAACGAACTTCTTTGCCATGACAACGCAAGACCTCACACAAGTCTCACCCGAGAGGAGCCCACAGAACTTCATTGGACTGTTCTTCCTCATCCACCCAAAAGCTTGGATATCGCGCTTTTCAACTTCCATCTGTTTGGCCCAATGAAGGATGGACTCCGCGGGAAGCAGTACATGGATGATGGGGAGGTTACTGATGCACCGAGACTTTGGCTCCGACGTCGACCACTAAAGTGGTACCATGAGGATATTTGCGCCCTCCCACAAGGTGGCCTAAGGCCGTCGATTGAACAGAGACCATGTTGAAAAAGAGGGTTTTGAAGGTAAATGAGTGGGGAATAATATGGTGTCCTGGAATCCTGAATAAAACCAACCTGTGTTCAGAAAAAAATAGTGTTGCATTACTTAGTAAACGCCCCGAGCATATTTCCTTTTTATTGATGGTGTTCTAATCTTTTCAGGTGACTTACATATTGAACTTTGAGATCATTCCATCCAGATAATATTCCAGTAACGCGGGGGTGACGATGCGAGCGGCGGATGGTGGTTGCTTGGGGAGGGGAGGTATGAGGAAGTGAACAGTCTTCTGGGAAATATTTCTGTGCTCTGCGCAATTTACAAACAACGAGAATTATTACATCATGTATCCATTGACAACTAATTTGGACTCCTCAACCTACTTGCAGGGGGGCTTCATGTCTGTTGTTCTGACTTGCTATGTTAGGTTATATGCTTCTTTCCGTAGCTACTCACGAATTACAGATCAAATTTCGTAATGAATACTCTATCAAGCAGAAGAACGTGACATTTTTTGGAAATTTGTGGTAAGTTCCTACAGAGCAAACTGCTGAGGTATTGGGTCCCTAGGCTTACACACTACTTAATCTAACTTAAACTAACTTATGCTAAGGGCAACACACATACCCATGCCCGAGGGAGGACTCGAACCTCCGACGGGGGAAGTGGGGGGGGGGGGGGGGGGGGAGCCGCGTGTACCATGGCAGGGCGCCTCACACCGCGCGGCTACCCCGAGCGGCATGTGCCAGTCTAAACGTGCTTAAGTTAATGAATAACTTAATTAATTTTGGCAGAGCAATTGTAATCTGAATCGGTGTATAACATTAGGTTCTTTAGGATAATTGCATATTGCACATTGCACATTGCACATTTTTAGTTAGATGACATGTTTCGATCACTCAGGATCATCTTCAGATATAAGTAGTTGCTTCAGCAACCAGTCTTATCTATTCAGAACCTCACATTAGAGTATTAGAACTAAAGAGTTGCGTCAGCAATCCGTCTTGTCTTTTCAGAACCTCATATCAGAGTACTTGTACGAGGAACTGAATATATAAGATGAGTTGTTGACGTAACTACTAAGATCTGCAGATGATACTGAGTGAATTAAACACGTTATATAATTAAAAAAGTGCAACAGAAGCCAACAATAAATGAGTATTATTTTAAACATCAATACAGTTGCTGATTCTCACTAGACAAATTTGTCTGGTATAGTGAACATTGGGTTCACTACGAAATCCAAAGAATCATAACTTCTCGATTGAATGAAAACGCTGCAAAATCAGAAGGCTGCAGACCCAGAACTGGCAGGTGGATTTAAGATGGATTAAGCTTAGCAGAGGTGCGGTGCAATGAATCAGTGGATAACCTGACTAAGAGACCAGCCCGACCACTAAAAATATGAAGCTATTGCAAAATACCTCTAAATGCAATAAAGAAAAATTAAGATAAGTTAAGAAGCAAACTGAATGGCAAAGAAATAAAAATGGAAGAAACACAAAATTTGATTTTCCTGCGGTCCACCAACGTTTAAGGATTAAGCTACCAGTATCACGAACATTAACTGTACATGAACATAAGGCCTGCTATAAATGTTTAAAATTAACTGATGATGCACTGTGATTATGTAATGGTGGATTATGAACTATCGACCACCTCCTTTTAGTCTGCGGTAATGTAAGGAATGAGAGAGACTCCCTCAGGAAGTAAACACCTGAAAAAGGAGAGCGAAAGCCCATCAATAAATCATTCTCAGCTCATAAATTCGCGAAAAAATTTGTACTAAAATACTCAGTTGTATGACTCCATTTTGCTGTCAACTGTAACTGCACACACATACCCAGAAAAACCTGAACGTGTGCGAATAGGCTACCAGATTTGTAATCATACCTCAAGATAAAGGTCTGTACATGCAAACTTAAATTTCTTATTTCAGTATATTATCAAGACTTCGTGGATTACAATTTTGCATTTGGAAAGAAATGAAATAGAAACAGACGGTAAAAAGTATGAAAACTTTATTATTTCAAAAATAATCGCCATAACTGACAATAAATTCATCCAGCTGTTATAGGAAACGATCAATCCCTTCACGGAAAAATGATTTGCGGCGGCCATGAATGTCTTTCTCAGGTTCCAAAAATACTTTTCTCAGCGAAACTTCCCCTGCGTTGTCAAAATAATAGGTACGCCAAGTCTGGGGAAATAATAATGACCTTTTTCTTTGGGATGAATGGCTCGCTGCTCATTGAATTTCGGGAGCAGTGTGTCACAATTAAAGCGATACGCGGACACTTTGCAAAAATTGAAGCCCGCCATGAAGGAATGTTGACGGACTGCATCATTCTGTTGCAAGATAATGCCTGCCCTCGTGCTGCTAAGGTTGTGTCGACTACGCACCCAAGTTTCGCTGGGAAGCCCTTACATATCGTCTACACAGTTCCGATCTCTCCTAAAGCGATTTCCATGTTTTTGGAACCCTGAAGAACGACATTCTTGGCCGTCGATTTGCTTCAGCGGAGAAGAGCACGACTGAATACAATCGTGGTTCCGTACGCAACCACAAACATTTTTCTATGACGACACTGACTGTCTTGTCTCACACTGCGATAAATGTGTTAACTGTTACGGTGATTAATTTTGAAATAATAAAAAAATTACTTACTTCTTTCCCATCTGTCTCGTTTTCGTTTGACTGTTCCTTATAACTGTATGTATCTGTATAGATTGCACTATGCTGCTTGATCCAAAATTATACACATAATATTTTAAATTAACTTTCACACATGTATTATTATTATTCTTATTATGGACATCTTAAATAAGTAACAGTAATAAAATAATATACACACATTTTACGCAAAACCTAGAAAGTGCACATCAGTTTTCTACAGCTAGTCACGCCAAGGAGAAATTTATTAAGAGCCTAAACACTACTGACAGGATGTAGTGCACTTGCAAGGAATCATCTTACGTATATTGCCGAGGCGTTGACGATCGAAACGGGCTGAGAGCTACTGATCAGTGAGATGCTGGTGGCTTTATAGTTTTGTCCGCCGAGCAGCTCTCCCAACATGTGGCTCAGGATACCAAATCAAGCGGGGGTGATATGAGGAAACCACCACAGCTTGTTGTCTTGGACAAACCAGGGCAACTGTTGCGATTTTGATGGCGTTCACGAACCTTCTACAACTATTCAAACTATCGAAGCGTCAACGAACCAAGTTCAGGCGATATTATGATATTTTATTGTATGGGACATGCCGCCTTCCATGTCTGCCATACAAAGTGGTCGCTTTAAGAAAAAAAGACTAGTTGCACATGCAGTTACCATCAACAGTAGTAACCATGCTTTTATTTGTTTTCCCACGGATTACTCTTCTATAAGGCTACCATAGATTTCTTTTTAAACATACTGCACACACGCAAAGATTTTCCAGTATTACCCTCGGGGACGAAAAAGACCTGGATATCTACTTAAACGACCTGTGGACCCTATGTTACGGGAAACGAGACGGGCCAACAACGGCTTTTTGTGACTGGAATGTTATGATGATGTGTGATGATAATAGCTTTTACCATTGGTACTCATGTAAGGAAATGGTATTTCAAAGATAATAAAAAGCCATTATTATTTATATGAAACTGGTACAAAGTAGTTAAATGAAAGAACACTATTAAATTTAAAAAAATTAAAATTTCTCAAAATTTTTCATACGTAGAACAAACCTCATGCAGTCATTCATGTTTGCTTATTTACATATTTTGCACAGAAGTGAATATTTTCACAAATCTTTCTGAGGCTTAAGAATCTGTCATGCATTTTCGTGCGTGGAAAGTGAAATTACATTGTAGCATGAAGAATTTGCAATCATAGATTCCAAAATATTGGTCTCTTCACATGACCAGTACTTATCCATTTTTGAAAAAAAAAAATACGCTCTACGGGTGCATTTGAACCTGGAAGGCAAAGGATGAATTCTAGAACCTTAGGGAGGAATGTTATGGCGATGTTTTTCTGCCTGAATATTTTGAAAATTTTCACACATCTATCGTGTAGTCTTATATTTTTAGTAATCCATACACACAATTTTTCTACTATAATTGTTTTAACCATATAAAATTCATCAAACAAGAGTGAACGGTCAAGGATTACATTACTTATGTCTTGTGTTGTTAAAATACTGGCCTCCACACCTGATCATTTTGGTTTTGATTTCGATTTCAAAGCAGACCAGCGGAAGTCGGTGTCATGTGGAAATTTGTGACTCAATGAAACTAGATAGTCATACGCTATACCGTAGAACATATTTACAAATGAATGAAAACTATTTTGAACTAGTCGGTCACACTTATACACTTTTAGGAACATGGATTTAAAATGGAGACTCAAAAAATTATTATCTCTCCTGTTTCTTACCTCTGTTTTTAGTAGCTCATAACAACCTAAAACGTCTCCAACACAAATATTCTGACTTTCAGTTTCAGGAATGATTTTTTGAAAGATATTTAGCGGATTGTGCACAAACCATAACCATGATTCTGATACCTAGTTACTGAAAAATGAATGCAAAGTAGAATGGCGCCCTGATTCTGACTCAGGAAAAATTATTTTAAAGTGGGCTACAATTTCACAATCCTTTCAAGTGCAGGCAATAAAGCTAACCACCTTGTACTGCTGTAAGCCAGTGCTTCCTGAAATTCAATATCCACAAATTCACAGAATTCCTTTAGTCATTCCACCCTAACACTGGCATATTTGGAAATACTTATAAATTTTACACATAATGTTTTCTAAATTGATTGGTAACTTGCTTGCTGCTGTTTCTCCGCTATTGTGAATTATATGTGTCATGCAACCAATCTCTACAGGAAACTTTTTTAGACTTACTTTTAATTTGATGAAAACAGTTTCTTTACCTCCTCTCTTAAACCCATCAAACAAACTGCACACATCAAAAAAGTTTTGCATAACCTCGGTTCCGAGAGTTCCGGAATCTGTACAGAAAATTGAAATAAAGATCAATATAACCAACATTTCCGCCCTTTTTACTGCTCATGAAAACCACACTTTGCATGTTGTACCACCATACAGCGAGACCTTCAGAAGTGGTGGTCCAGTTTGCCGTACAAACCGGTACTTCTAATACCCAGTAGCACGTCCTCTTGCATTGATGCATGCCTGTATTCTTCTTGGGATACTATCTACAAATTCATCAAGGCACTGTTGGTCCAGATTGTCACACTTCTCAATGGCGATTCGGCGTAGATGCCTCAGAATGGTTGGTGGGTCACGTCGTCCATAAATAGCCCTTTCCAATCTGTCCTATGCATGTTCGATAGGGTTCATGTCTGGAGAACACGCTGGCCACTCCAGTTTTCTCGTTTCATTACAGTCCCTATAGCCTTAAGTCTGTTTGTTGTTGGAAGTATTGATTTTTGACTTCATGTGCATGTTCCTTGATTTTTAATAGCCCTTCGTAATATGGAGTAGTTTTTGTAGTGTACAACAACTGGAGGATCACTACTTGTTCTTATCAAAAGATAACTATTCCTTCCACAAGATACCGTAAACCCACTAGTGATCAACGGTTTTTTACGTGGCTGTTTACTGTCATTTCTGATTAGCTTATGCAGGAAACTATTTTCAAGTAATGATATGAATTTATCATGGTAGATTTTATGTTAGCAATTGGTTGGTTATAAATTATAGCCCCTTTCATCTCCTGTTAATTATTCTTAAAACATTTGTGCTGGAGTCATTAATTATTCTGACTGACTTCCACTGAAGAGTATTCATACTGTAATGCGCCATGTTATTTATCCTGACTGACTGTGCATCATGAATAGAGACAGCATTTTTTACTAGGTAAACAGTTATTTTCTTGCTTTGATCTTCATCGAAGAAAACTTTATCAGTTAGGTCCTACTATTTTTATCCACATTTATTAGAAAGTTAATTACTGAGTAGAAATTGAAGGATCCAAATAAGGTTTCTAGATCATTTCTCCTCTCAGAATCCCACAGAAAATCTACACTGAAGTCATCGCAGTCTATTAAATGCTTGCTGAGGGCGACAGATATCACAGTAAGGAATCTAGATTCCTCACAAATAGTTCATAATTTCCTGGTGAGGATATAGACACAGTTACAGTTAAAAGCTATTTTTCACCATTAATTCACAAGCAAACGCTTCTGTGTGATGATCAATAGAGAATCTACTTGTCTCAAGCTTTTTGAACCTGTGTTGTGTCTTAATATATGTAACAACTCCTTTTCCCATGTTATTTCTGCGTGAGTAAGCTGCAGTAGTGCGACCTTTTATGTAACTTATCTAACCCTGTGAACAAGAAGTAAATTACTCTTCTTTCAGGGCAGATCTCACTTTACATCCTTGTGAGCAAACAGTTCGTAGCCATAATTGTCATATGTTGTGCTAAGTAAGCACATTAATTTAGAGTGAACGTTGGCGGTAACCTTAAACAGTTATTTGCTTCCAAGCTGAGCACTATTTTATTTTGTTGACATTTCAAGTCAGACATTGCACTTCATTTCAAATAAGTTTCATAACGAAGTATTAAGTTTCAGTAAAATAGTTTTCACTGAGTACATAATTACTTTCTTTTGAGATTTAATTAGATTCATTTTCATTATTTTCAGTTCAGCAAATCACTAAGATTAAAGTTTTGCTTCACGACATTGTTCACAGGCCCAATATAGGGACAACTAACAGTCAGTTTTGCTAAGCAGTTGAATACGATATTTTAAGGACACGTTAAAAGAGATAAAGTTTTTGAAAAAGAATATTCAGTATTTTATGTATAGGTAAATTACTTAGAAAGCTTACTTACTTTATATTTCATGGTTAGCTAAGTCACGATGCAAGAATCTTGCGCTGCTACGTATGGAACATCGGTCTAGTTAACAAATGTACCGATATTGTACAATTCAAATATTGTATAAATTCTGCATTAGAAACTCAAATATAAAGATTACATACAAAGTTTATACAGTGATATAGCTATCATATCTGCATCAGATCTGCAGACTTCAGAAACTGCGTACAGCGTATACTCCTAGACACATTTCAATTCCAAGTATGGAACTTCCGCATAATCTCAAATAGGGGTTTCACAGAGGCGGCTAGAAGCATAAGATTTTCATAGAGTTCTGCTACACATGGGTGCAATTTCCTCTGTGTTGACCTCTAAGATGGCGGCAAGCTCTTCGGCCGCTGTGGACGAGCGGTTCTAGGCGCTTCAGTCGGGAACCTCGTTGCTGCTGCGGTCGAAGGTTCGAATCCTGCCTCGGGCATGGATGCGTGTGATGTCCTTAGGTTAGTTAGGTTTAAGTAGTTCTAAGGCTAGGGGACTCATGACCTCAGATATTAAGTCCCATAGTGCTTAGAGCCATAAGAACCATTTTTTGAGCGGCGAGCTAACCTTCAGGGCGTCCATCTTCTCTTCACATCGTTTCGTAGATAAGTGATTAAACGAAATAATAGACACACAACTATTCCTTTAAGTTGTCTCTTATTATTTCCAATTTATTGTCGGCACCAACTGCTTTCATACAATCTCTCCATTGATTGCAATACATCATTTCATTTTGTCCATCACTTAATTAAAGTGTAACTAGCTCGACAATCTCCTTATTCAAGAGTCACACTTGCGTTGCGGCCTCAGTATTCTGTCTAAAGTTATTATTATATCAATATATCAACAGAACTCCCACGTCTTTCGTCGTCGTCACTCTTACGTCCAATACTCTCGACATCCTAAGCCACTCTGTTCCGCCTGATGCTGCTGACGCTGCACTAGCATCCCCTCTCCAGATGTCTTCCTCTCCAGATGTCTTGTATCCTGACGTCGCATGCTATGCTTTTCACCGACTTGCATCACGTGGCTTCATATGATTTGCCGATAACTACAATGTTATTCCAAACAGTTTCCTTTTCTTATGCTTCTACATAAAACTTGGGTTGAGTTCAGGGTGTGTGTATTTCCCTATACAACAGTTTTAGTTATTTGTAAATCAATAAAAATGTGAGGTGACATGGAATTTTTCAATCTGGTAGCCCTCCGTTGTATGATCATCGATGAGGGGCTTCAGTGGGTGTTGGTATTCTTGAAGAAACTTGTGGACACTCGTCCTCGCCGAAATGATGGCATCACATCTACGTCTACGTGCATACACTGCAAATCACATTTAAGTGCCTGGTAGAGGGTTCATCAAACCACATTCACAATTCTCTATTATTCCAGTCTCGTATAGCGCAGGGGAAGAACGAACACGTATATCTTTTCGTGCGAACTTTCATTTCCCCTTATTTTATAATGATGATCGTCTCTCCCTATGTAGGTTAGTGTCAACAAAATATTTTCGCATTCGGAGGAGAAAGTTGGCCGTTGGAATTTCGTGAGAACATTCCTCCGCAACGAAGATCGCCTTTGTTTTAATGTTGTCCAGCCCAAATCCTGTATCATTTCAGTGACTCTTTCTTCCCTATTTCGCAATAATACAAAACGTGCTGCCCTTCTTTGAACTTTTTCGATGTTCTCCGTCAATTCTATCTGGTAACAATCCCATACCGCGCAGCAGTATTTTAAAAGAGGACGGACAAGCGTAGTGTAGGCAGTCTGCTTAGTAGACCTATTACATTTTCTAAGTGTCCTGCCAAAAAACGCAGGTTAGCATTCCCCACAACATTTTCTATGTGTTCCTTCAAAATTAAGTTGTTCGTAATTGTAATTCCTACGTATTTAGTTAAATTAACGGCCTTCAGAGTTGACTGATTTATCGTAGAATCGAAGTTTAACATATTCCTTTCAGCACTCATGTGAATGTTCTCTCACTTTTCGTTATTTAGGGTCAATTGCCAATTTTCGCACCATATAGATTTTTTCTAAATAGTTTTTCAATTTGTTTTCATCTTCTGATGCCTTTATTAGTCGATAAACGACAGCGTCATGTGCAAACAACCTAAAACGGCTGATCAGATTGTTTCCCAAAATGAAATGAGCGTGTGGAATCGTTAGCCCGGAGGCCCCTAACCGGGGAAGTTCGGCCGTCAAGTGCAAGTCTTATTTCAGTCGACGCCACAGTGGGCGACTTGCGCGCCGGTGATGAGGTTGAAATGATGATGGGCACAACATAACACCCAGTCCCCGAGCGGAGAAAATCTCCAACCCAGCCGGGAATCGATCCCCGACCTACTTGCATGGAAGGCGACCACGTCACCACCCACGTATGCAGGCGGACAGATTGTTTCCCAAATCGTTTATGCAGATAAGGAACAGCAAAAGGCCTATAAAACTACCATGGGGAACGCCAGAAATAACTTCTGTTTTACTAGATGACATCCCTCAATTACTACGAACTGTGACCTATCTCACAGGAAATCGCGAATCCAGCACACAACAAAAGCACGCAATTTCACTACAAGCCGCTTGGGTGGTACAGTGTCAAAAGCCTTCAGGAAATCCAGAAATACGGAATCAATTTCAAATCCCTTGTCAATAGCACTCAACACTTCGTACGAGTAAAGAGTTAATTGTGTTTGAGAAGGACGACGTTTTTGAAACCCATCTTCACTGTGTGTCAATTGACCGTTTTCTTCGAGGTAATTCATAATGTTCGAACACAATATTTGTTCCCAAATCCTGCTGCATATCGACATTAATGATATCGACCTGTAATTTAATAGATTACTCCTACTACCTTTCTTGAATATTGGTCTGACCTGTACAACTTTCCAGTCTTTCGGTACGGATCTTTCGTCGAGCGAACGGTTGTATATGATTGTTAAGTATGGAACTAATGCATCAGCATACTCTGAAAGGATCCTAATTGGAATACAGTCTGGACCAGAAGGCTTCCTTTTGTTAAGTGATTTAAGTTGCTTCACTACTCCGAGGATATCTACTTCTACGTTATTCATGTTGACAGCTGTTCTTGATTCGAATTCTGGAATATTTACTTCGACTTCATTGGTGAAGGAATTTCATAAAGCTGTGTTTAGTAACACTGCTTTGGCAGTACTGTCTTCGATAGTATCTCCATTGCTATCGCGCAGAGATGGCACCGACTGTGTCTTCCCGCTAGCGTACTTGACAACCGACCAGAATCTCTTCGGGTTTTCTGCCAGATTTCGAGACAAAGTTTGGTTGTGAAAACTGTTGTAAGCATTTCGCATTGAAGCCCGCGATAAATATCTAGCATCTGTAAAAGATCGCCAATATTTTAGATTTTGCGTCCGTTTAAATTTGGCACGCTTTTTTCGTTGTTTCTACTACAGCGATCTGACCCGTACCAAGGAGGATCAACTCCACCTTTAATTAATTTATTTGGTATAAATCTCTCAATTGCTGCCGATACTTTTTTTTGAATTCAAGCTACATCTGGTCGACACTTACATTGTTAATTTGGAAGGAGTGGAGACTGTCTTTCAGGAATGCGTTAAGTTAATTTTTATCGGCTTTTTTGAACCGGAATATTTTTCGCTTATTTTTGGAGGGTTTAGGTATTAAAATATTCAGTCTCGCTACGACAGCCGTGTGTTCACTAATCCCTGTATCCGTTTTGATGCTCGTTATTAAATCAGGATTATTTGTTGCTGAGAGGTCAAGTGTGTTTTCACAACCTTTTACTATTCGCTTGGGCTCATTAGCTAACTGCTCGAAATAATTTTCAGAGAATGCGTTTAGGATAATTTCGGAAGATGTTTTATGCGTACCTCCGGAATTAAACATGTATTTTCGCCAACATATCGAGGGTAAACTAAAGTCACCACCAACTGTAGTTATATGAGTCGGCCACGTGTTACAAATCAAACTCAAGTTTTCTTTGAACTTTTCAGCAATTGTATCATCTGAATTGGGAGACCGGTAAAAGGATCCAATTATTATTTTATTCCGGTACCAAGAATGACATCTGCCCACAGTAACTCGCAGGAACTACCTACTTCAATTCCGCGACAAGGTAAACTACTTCTAATAGCAACAAACACGCCACTGCCAGCTGTGTTTAGCATATCCTTTCGTAACACCGTTAGGTCCTTCGCAAAAATTTCGGCAGCTTTCAGTGCCTATAACGACTTGAGCATCAGTGCTTTCTATCAGTGCTAATGAGGCTGAAGGCAATATTACTCGGTATTATTGTGATTTCTTCTAGGGGAGCGTGACTAATTGTTTGTCCTTTGCGTGTTGACACACTCTGTACCTCGACTGCCCTGCTCATTGTACGCATTCGATATTCCCTGTCTCTCTCTTCACGAGTGACAAACTCGTGCCCGCTTGGCTGTCGAGCATTCCCTCTAGGTCAGCCAGCCATTAACGGCACACGGTTCTACAAGTAACACTTGCTGCGTTGGTCGGCCGACCGAAGCTCCCCCCTGGCCTCGTGAGGTGCGGTGGTAGGCCGTTTCACCGCGTGGCGCTGCGTGGCCTGGCATCGCTAATGCGGCGTCACGTGCCGCGCTTGTCAAACCCACCGGGGCCAGGCAGCAGGCCGCAGGCACCCACCACGCCTCATTAGGAGTTCGACGAGCGTGTCCGTGGCCCGGCAGCGCTCCCGCCGGTGCGTACCGCAGGTTTCTCCTGTGCTCCTTTCCAACCCTTTGCTGTCACTCATATATTACTATGCATCGGGTCGATACAACATGGTGACGCCCAGCTACTGTGCAATTCTCAAGAGAGAGCTGTTGGAAACTACTACTTCTCTTGCAGTATCAACCAGAGCTAGACAAGACACCCGTACACTATTATGCAGGACAATAAGTTGAACCCTTCTGGAGTTTGGTGCACGTTAGATCAGAGAGGTGGTCAATGGCATTTTATACCAGACATCATGAACTCATGAACATGCCTTCCAGTTCCTTTACACACACTGTGTAGGGAAGCAGCCTACTCACGCCGTAGTAAATTCACATCAGTCTTTCCATTGTGTGCCAGCCAGTCCGCTGTAACTAGCTCTGACGTCATAAATGTTGCGCAATACTTTAAAAATCAAGTAAATAACCTGAAACGGTTCTAGCATGTCAGGAGTAATACTAAATCAATATGTGTTGAATGTCAATTCAATAACTTTAACCATTTGCGAAATTTGGATGTTTTTCTGTAAAAATCATTGGCGCAACAGAAAAGAGCTAGAGACTTAAAAATTTATATTTAGATTCGTTTTTCATAATAATTTAATAGAAACAGTACTTTGGATTTCGCAAATTGAAATTTTAGTTGAAATTCAATATTTTCTGGTTTTTGTCTTAAAAATTAAGGAAGCAAGATAGATTAAGTAGGCTAATAAATAAGGCTAGGATGTTTAAATTTAAGTAGAAGGGAGATTCGCTATAATTATAAAGATGTGAGAAATTTCAACTGAATGACTATAAAACTATAGCGATAGCGTATCTCCAAAGGGCAAGTTCAGAGCTCGTCTACTGCGTGTAGTGTAATTAAATTAATTCTCTCGCCCAAAATATTTTACTTAGCCACGTCAGACTGTTATTATGATTACTTACCTGTGTGCTGATTGCACATTTAAATTGAGAGCTTCATAGGCCATCAGCAAAGGAAGCAATGATTTATTCAATAACATAATGTGGTGCATTACTAGCCCAGCGGCTAGTCGGGAGAGCCGATTTGATCAGGCGTTCCCTTAGCCGCCCGCACCGCGGCTTTATATATAAGAACGCTGCGCGAGGAGGCAAGGCCCCAGTTCTCTCCAGACGCTGAATAGCACGCCATCTGTGTCGGGAGTCGCGTCGCATCGGTATCATTGCTATAAACAGCCTCAGATGCCGTAATAAGTTACTCGGGATATGCGTAACCATGAAATCATTTTCAAGTGAAGTGTTAATTCTGGGATGACTTTAATTATCTATCTTCAGTTTGCGTACGTCGTATTTTCACGTGCCGCCGCGGGACGGACATTCTACCATTATTTAGCGTGGCGTTTGATGAACCTAATCATCAAATTATGGCGAGCATTCATTTAAACATTTAATTTGGACAGTTATAGTTGCATCAGTGCATTAGACTCTGAACTGCTCTGTTAGTCAGATTGTGTGGATTCTTTTTTTTTCATCTGTGACTTTCATAATACAGAGAACGTTTTTACACGATCGTTTTTTATTATGAATCCCAGACAATCTCCTAATTCCTCAGAGCTATAAGCTGTAGCTATAAGTGTATTTCTCAGATGAAGTGGGCACTAGGAATTCTAATTACAGGCTTCACGTTTTGCTAATCACTTTCTGGTTGCCAAAATTGTAGTTAGAGAGCCAGTGTTGAGAATGGCAAAACAACAGTATTAATAATAGGAACATTTATAATAACAATATTTTCCACCCACTACCCCATATATGGTTAAAACGGCAGGGATTTGCATCTTTTCTACATTACAAAACATTTTATATTTCATTTTAAACAAACAATATTTTCCACCCGCCGCCCCACAACTGGTTGGAATGAATGTAATGTGCTAATGGCCTCTTAATTGCATTAACTTCTTAATGTACGAAGCCAACGATTGAGAATATCAAGGAAGACGTCCAGTCACATTACTATGACCACCGCCTTTGTGCGCCATAAACATGAAATAACTACTCACACACAGTATGTGGTAGCACTAGCAGTGGGGGGTGTATAAAGCGTGTCGGCGGGACGCGGAAACAGTGCCGTTGTAATCATAATGCGGAAACGGAGCAACTTATCTCACGTCAAAAGGGGTATATCACTGGCTTTCAGGCCAAGGGTGGAAGCATTTCCGAAACGTTTAAGCCAGTAAACCGTTCGCGTGCCGTCGTGTTTAAAGAATATTGTGGGTGGTAAAATGGTGCTATCCAAAACCGGCGCTGGGGCAACTGTGGTTCACCATGGGCCATAGATGACAGCTCTGAACGTCGGGTGCCGAGATATGTACGGGAGAACAGCCTGCAACTGTTGAGCAACTGATAGCCCAGATGTATCAAGGGCTACCAACAGTGTCTCCTCAACGTCTCTTGAGGGAACATTGCTGCTTAGAGGTCTCCGTAGCAGGCGCCTGGTTCATGCGCCCATGTTGATGCTGTTAATTGGCCTGGAATCTGCAAGACAATACTGAACTGGACGTCCACTGGCTGGTAACAAATAGCATTTTCAGATGAACCACGTTTTATGCTCCTCCAGTGAGATAGCCTTTGGAGTGTACGGCGTGTAACGTCTTAAAGCGAGCACCTTTGAACAATTGTCGGAAGGGTCCAGGACAGAGGACGGAGCGTTATGGTCCTGAGGATATTATCATTCCCTTCCGTGGGTGATCTCGTCATTCTGGAAGACACAGTGGACCAACACAAATATGCATCTATTCTTGGGGACCATGTCCACCCCTACACGCTGTTTGTTTTTCCTCGGCACGATGACATCTACCAGCAGGTTAATGTAACGTGTATCACGGCTTGCAGTGTACGTGCGTGGTTCGAAGACCACCGGGACGACTTTACCGTACTCGCCTTCCCACTAACTCCCCAGATTTAAATACCGGGTGATCAAAAAGTCAGTATAAATTTGAAAACTTAATAAACCACGGAATAATGTAGATAGAGAGGTAAAAATTGACACACATGCTTGGAATGACTTGGGGTTTTATTAGAACCAAAAAAAACACCCCATATTGCTAGACGCGTGAAAGGTATCTTGCGCGCGTCGTTTGGTGATGATCGTGTGCTCAGCCGCCACTTTCGTTATGCTTGGCCTCCCAGGTCCCCATGCCTGTCCGTGCGATTATTGGCTTTGGGGTTACCTGAAGTCGCAAGTGTATCGTGATTGACCGACATCTCTAGGGATGCTGAAAGACAAAAATCCGACGCCAATGCCTCACCATAACTCCGGACATGCTTTACAGTGCTGTTCACAACATCATTCCTCGACTACAGCAATTGTTGAGGAATGATGGTGGACATATTGAGCATTTTCTGTAAAGAACATCATCTTTGCTTTGTCTTACTTTGTTATGCTAATTATTGCTATTCTGATCAGATGAAGCGCCGTCTGTAGGCCATTTTTTGAACGTTTGTATTTTCTTGGTTCTAATAAAACCCCATGCCATTCCAAGCATGTGTGTCAGTTTGTACCTCTCTATCTACATTATTCCGTGATTTATTCAGTTTTCAAATTTATACTGACTTTTTAATCACCTGGTATAATCGAGGCTCTATGGGACTACCTCGATCGGGCTGTTCGCGCCATAGATCCTCAAGTGGAGTCGGTCTGGTACCACATCCCTGACAGTAACTTCCAGAATCTCATTGATTCTTTTCCTGCACTTCTCGCTGCGGTCTGCGCTGCAGAAGGAGTTTATTCAGGCTTTTGACAGGTGGTGACATTAATGTGATTGGACAGTGTATTTTATGCTTATCAAATCAGTTTTAGCCATTTATAGCCACGTAAATGGCGAATTCGATATCTTTTGTGATAGAATCCCAATCGTTACAAAGACATCACCTTTAAATGATCATCACCACATTAAATGATTGTACAGATTTTGGGATCTTAGAAGCCACTGTATTTTGCACTGTGAGTGAACTGACAGTTACAAATTTGCGCTACGTTTCACTCTCTCTCCATTTTCTTCCTAATTTTTATCCCCTGGATCAGACGTTTTTAATGATTCCGTAAATTTACTTTTATTTTAGCTTTGCTATCCTGTGGCCATAGTCGTCAGTTAACTGAATGACAGATAGCCATTATCTGCGCATCGTGTAAACTTAATTCTGTTATCGTATTTTAACATGGTTCACTTCCTTCTCTGGAAAGCTGGAATTAAGCTGTACGACCAGGTCTCTATCATTGTGTTTCACTCTTGGATGAAAACAATCTCGTTTTATGCAAGCAGTTCCAGGTGAATTATTTCAGTTCACTCTACGTTTTCTAAATGCATATCACGATCAAGACTAAAAATCTTTGCAGTGGTCTTATTATGCGAACAATGCTTTTCTGTCGTCGCTTCTTACGTTGTCTTCAGTAGACGGAATTTTCCATGAACTCCTTACGCTGTCGTGACGCTTGATATTCTAGATAGCTGTGACCTGATGGAATAAACAACATTTATTTTCATCCATAATTATTCTTCAGGACCATAAACTGCGCAAAACAATTAAAGGATCACTCTTGCGAAACCTTGTAATTGTCCCAAAAGCGACACACAAAAGTTTGAAATTGCGCTCAGAGGTCCCTGCAACCTTCCTCTGCAACGGTACCAAAGCGTGGAGCCCTGTGACGTTACCCTCCGTTTCGGCGTCACTTCAAGCAGCAAGATGTCGACACTTACGAAACAAAAAGACCAGAGCTTAGAAGTTCACGTGAGATGTAAAGTAAATAAATGATGCCACATGGGCAGCAAATTTCACCACAAATCTGCCCAAAGCCAATGTGGACGTGTCACACAATGAGAAGGTCGTTGCACCCCTGTTTACCCACATCTCACCCATTCTCTTGACGCCCTGCGATGGAGGTCAGAAGCGCGATGTCCAGTCACATGGGTTTCTTATGAGCGTCCGAGGGAAAAGTTTCAGACACACCGCTGCTCAGAATCGACACGAAAAGGCTTCAGGAGGTGGCGTATATGGGGTCAATGAGACCAACACTTCCCTTGGGACGAACTTTCTCACACAGTTCGTACTGATGTGAGGGACAGTATGTCGTTTTCCACAACCTTCGACACTGCTGAAACCCGAAAGTTTCAACCCTTCCTTAGGACATCGTGGCTCTGAAGCCCCATTGAACGTGATTTCACCCCACTAGAGTGCAGCCTGACCGCAATTTTTGCTTTGGTATGAAGTGTGGAAACACTGGGCAGTGTTCAAAAGCATTTGAAGAAATTTGTACATGATCCGAAGCAGTCGTCCTGTGCCGTGTGTCTGAGGGGAGAGGGGGAGAGGTGGGGAGGGGATGGGTTGTGACATTGGAAAGTACTTGAATGGAATGGCAATGGGTCCCTCTTACATACCCCTCCCATCCCAGTTCTGCAACACACTGGGTGCCACCTGCACTCCTCTGGTGGGCACTCGAAAAATCCCCCCCCCCCTGATGCCCCCAACGATCCCTCCCCGTTAGTGAAGCAGACAACCCAGTCCACGTTACTGCATGCTGTCTATATGCAAAAACTGGAGGGGTGTCTAAAGGGTTGCCTATCCCACTGACAAGCAAGGGCTGGTGGCTGGGTGTCTCTGTACAGAGACATTTTTTAAGTGCCCAATAAATATGCACAGGTGACACCAAGGATGTTGCCGAACAGGCGGCGTATCTTTTAGGTACGCTTCAGACACCCCCTCCCACCCCCTATTTCTCCCCCCCCCCCACCTATGCACACGCAGAAGAGGGCTGAAAAAGGAGTGATGAAACAGCATAAAAACCTTTTCCTGCTTCGAATCAAGCTGAAATTTCGTCAGATGGTTTTGTAAAGTCCTTGGTTGTTACATCCTGTATACCACAGCAAAAAATGGCAGTCGTGCTACACTCCAGAAGGGTGAGATCATACTCAGTGTGGTTGCAGGCCCATTATGTCCTTAGAGAATGGTTGAATCGTCCGGGGGTTCTCAGCAGCGTCAAACATTGTCGAGAACGCCCTCCTGTTGCTTATCGCACTGCGAACTGTAGTTTTCGACCGCTAAATACGTGGGAGTGTACGCCACAAGCGAATTGGTGCTCTCATTGACGTTATTTATGCCACCTCTTGAGGCCTTTTCATGTGGATTCTGAACGGTGGTGTGTCTGAAATGTTTTATTCTCATATCCATGCGAAACCAGCTTGATTTCAACCCTGGGCGTCGCGGTTCTGATCTCCATCGCAAAGCCGTCAAGTGAGGGGGTGTTATGTGGGTAAGTGGGGCGGGGGGAGGTTGTGACGACCTTACCACTGTGTGACACGTTTACAGTGGCGTTGGTCAGAATGTGGCGAAATTTGGTGCCAACGATACATCATTATACTACCTGAAACCTCACATCAACTTCAACTGTGGCCTACCCTTTGCATCTGTCGACAACTTGTTCAAATTGTAAAAATGGCTCTGAGCACTATGGGACTTAACATCTGAGGTCATCAGTCCCCTAGAACTTAGAACCACTTAAACCTAACTAACCTAAGGGCATCACACACATCCATGCCCGAGGCAGGACTGGAACCTGCGACAGTAACGGTCGCGCGGTTCCAGATTGAAGCGCCTAGAACCGCTCGGCCACTCCGGCTGGCTCGACGCCTTGTTTCTTGTTACATTGGGGAGCACGAGGGTGACGTCGCAGTGCGCCACAATTTGGTGCTATTACAAAAGAAGGTTGTAGACATCTTTGAACGAAATTTCAAAGTCCTGCTTCGCAATTGGAGACAATTACTGCGTTTCAAAAAAAAAAATATTTTACAATTTTCGAATGGTTTCTAGGCGATCATCGAAGATGTTGTTATATTTAAATGCATTCCAAAGAAAAATATGAAATTAATAAATCGAAACGCTTCGAGTTTCACAATCTATTTTTATGAAAAGGAAAACTGAAGTTTTTTTAAAAAATTCTTTCTAACACTGTAATATTTTACTGCCTCGTTCGCTCTCAGTAAAAGCTACCAATAAAAATGATGTATGGGAACAGAAAGAACACAACATGTAGCAGGACTCATTTCTGTGTGACTGAAACGTAGCAGTTGGCGAAAAGGTAAAGCGACTGCAGTGCAACAGCAGGCGTCTACTTTGACTCTATCCGACTGTTCACAGCAATTCCTCCTCGCTGGACGTTCCTGTATAGTTTTCTTGCTTCCTGCTGAATGTGGCAACGTAATTATGTTTGCTCTGATGAAACTGTGGTGTCACCGCCAGACACCACACTTGCTAGGTGGTAGCCTTTAAATCGGCCGCGGTCCGGTAGTATGCGTCGGACCCGCGTGTCGCCACTGTCAGTGATTGCAGACCGAGCGCCACCACACGGCAGGTCTAGAGAGACTTCCTAGCACTCGCCCCAGTTGTACAGCCGACGTTAATAGCAATGGTTCACTGACAAATTACGCTCTCATTTGCCGAGACGATAGTTAGCATAGCCTTCAGCTACGTCATTTGCTACGACCTAGCAAGGCGTCATTACCAGTGTATATTGAAATGGAAATTATGTAAAGTCAAGAGAGATGTTCACCGATTGTCGATTAAAGTTAAGTATTCTACCAGTACCTCCTGTTTTGCTAGTCTTATTTCTCTGACCTGTTCCAGACCTCACGCCAGTCTGCGTGTAATTAAACGCGTGCATTTCGGCCTCCTCTAGCAACACGGTGTTGGCTCTTCTGCCAACACTTCAGAAACAACTTCTTAATGCGTCGACGTACCTTCGTTAGCGCATACAGCAGTGCAGAAAACATCCAGCTAAATGAGAGAGAACATTAAGTAGCACTGTTTTCCTGGAAGTACTTCTTTCGACTTTGTTGAATACTGTGGGAGTCGTTAGTGAACAGCGTGTGTACCAGGTTCCATTGCATTTGTTCGAAGCTTCCAAGGAAGGAAAGGCATTTGTCATCATGTGGTCTTTGAAGACGGAACACTGAGAAAAGAGGAGCAACCGGCCCAGTGGTTAAGGGCTACTCTGGAACACCGAATGTAGGTTTGAAATTCACTCGTTCGAATGCGAATCTAGCACCTTAATCAATACGCTACTACTGTTTATAGACTGTAATCGACTGAGATTTGTGGAACTATACTCATTCTTTAATCGAATCATGCCCCGTTGTGTCGCTTATAGGTCGCCTGAAAGTTCATAAAGAATAGATTTAGTCCTTGTAATTAACACACGATGCAATCACGCCTTTTTTCTATAATGATGTAAGTAGGCTATTAGACCATGGAGATCATGGGAAGGATTCAGTTCAGACCTTGTGTAAGCGGTAGTCGAGCTGTATTTTTCAACTACACGCATCAAGAAAAGTTTTATATCACCTTGGTTCCGAGAGTTCCGGAACCTGTACAGAAAATTGGAATAGAGATCAACATAAACATCATTTCCGCCATTTTCATTCCTCATGAAAAACGACACATTGCATGTTGTACCACGATACAGCGAGACCTTAAGAGGTGGTGGTCCACATTGCTGTACACACTGGTACCTCTAGTACCCAGTAGCTCGTCCTCTTGCATTGGTCATACCTGTATTCGTCGTGGCATACTATCCGCAAGTTCATCAATTCACTGTTGGTCCAGATTGTCCCATTCCTCAATGGAGATTCGGCGTAGATGCCTCAGAGTGGTTGGTGGGTCACGTTATCCATAAACGGCCCTTTTCAATATATCCCAGGCATGTTCTATAGGGTTCATGCCTGGAGAACATGCTGGCCACTCTAGTCGAGCGATGTCGTTATTCTGAAGGAAGTCATTCACAAGATGTGCACGATGGTGTGCGAATTGTCGTCCATGAAGACGAATACCTCGCCAATATGCTGCCGATATGGTTGCACTATCGGTCGGAGGATGGCATTCACGTATCGTACAGCCGTTACGGCACCTCCCATGACCACCAGCGGCGTACGTCGGCCCCACCCCGAAACAGCAGGGAACCTTCACCTTGCTGCCCTAGCTGCACTGTGTGCCTAAGGCGTTCAGCCCGACCTGGTTGCCTCCAAACACGTCTCTGACAATTGCCTGGTTGAACGCATATGCGACACTCATCGCTGAAGAGAACATGATGACAACCAATCCTGAGCGGTCCATTCGGCATGTTGTCTGGCACATCTGTATTGCGCTGCATGGTGTCGTAGTTGGGAAGATGGACCTCACCAAGGACGTCGGGAGTGGAGTTGCGCATCATGCAGCCTATTGTGCACAGTTTCAGTCGTAACACGACGTCCTGTGGCTGAACGAAAAGCATTATTCAGTGTGGTGTCGTTGCTGTCAGGGTTTCTCCGAGTCATAATCCGTAGGTAGCAGTCATTCACTGCAGTAGTAGCCCTTGGGCGGCCTGAGCGAGGCATGTCGTCGACAGTTTCTGTATCTCCTCCATGTCCAAACAACATCGCTTTGGTTCACTCCGAGAAGCCTGGACACTTCCCTTGTTGAGAGCCCTTCCTGGTACAAAGTAACAATGCGGGCGCCATCGAACCGCGGCATTGACCGTCTAGGCATGGTTGAAGTACAGAAAACACGAACCGTGTACCTCCTTCCTGGTGGCATGACTGGAACTGATCGGCTGTCTGACCCCGTCCGTGTAATAAGTGCTGCTCATGCATGGTTCTTCACATCTTCGGGCGGGTTTAGTGACATCTCTGAACAGTCAAAGGGACTGTGCCTGTGATACAATATCCACAGTCACCGTGTATCTTTAGGAGTTCTGGGAACTGGGGTGATCCAAAAAAATTTTTGATGTGTGTATTATTGTAATAAGGGCCCAAAACTCAGCTAACCTTTAAATCTGGCAATAAGATTAGTTCAGGGCGTAGTTATGGAATGTTACGTATGGTTGTGATGGTAGTGTAAAGTTTGCAAATCCCGTTGACGTACAGTTACATTAAGTCTTGTGCCATCATTTAGTTGTCAGTAAAAAAACAGATGTTAAGTGTTCTTCCCGTTATAACTTTTTGGCAGTGCATCAAGGGTATTATCAACACGTGTACCGATATTCTTCTTGTTGCTTTCGCGGATGTTTTAATAGAATTTAATCCTCACCATTCGTAGCTTGTGGCAAAACTTGAGTAGAAGAAGGGATCGTTCAGTAGGACACATTCTGCGGCATCAAGGGATCACCAACTTAGTGATGGAGGGAAGCGTATAGGGCAAATATCGTAGAGGGAGACCAAGAGATGAATACGCTAAGCAGATTGAGAAGGATGTAGGTTGCAGTAGTTACTGGGAGATGAAGAAACTTGCACAGGATAGAGTAGCATGGAGAGCTGCATCAAAGCAGTCTCTGGACTGAAGACTACAACAACAAAATTCGTATGGGACAGAAATATACGTGATATGCTACATATATCTGTTGCCCGTAAACGTTCAGCAAGCGAATTGTAAATTTTTAAAGTTTTACTCCAGCCGCGGCCAGGCAGTAGAGCCCAGCTTGGCCAATGTGCTAATCAACTAAGTCACTAGGCGATATTGTTGACAGTACGCCAGAACAGTCTGACCAGACGGAGTTTTGTTATTCGGAGTACTTGTGTGTTACCGAGAAACTCACAAGAAGCAAATTTAACCCGGCGTAGAAACCCGTGCTCGGTGCAAAGTGAGCTAGGAAAAGCTGACAGGATAAATAACATGACAAATCCACTCGTCCACTCCACCCTCCCCCTTTCCCTGGCAAGACAATGTCAGAAGCGTAGCTATAAGGCTATAAGGCTGCATTTACGAATTTGCATCGTGTTCATAATAGCGATTCTTATGTCATCCATGAGTATCTGGACCCTCAATTTGGTGCCAATGACAGCCCTTACATACGACTAGATTTTCTTTGGGTTTTGTGAAAGGCCTTTCGATAAGATTTGCAGCGTTAGGCGTTAAACGGTTCACGAATTTCGTCTTAAACACACAAACTTGTTCCATTTGGCATCTTTGTATGATATGTTAAATATATATTGTGCAGTAGTCGATGTTTCTTTAGAAATCCTTTACAGTGACTGCATACCATGGAAGATCCCTTCGATCATGAACTGTTCTACTAGGTTCATATCTATCCATTTCCGGGTAAACTGTTCTTCTAAACCTAAGCCACAGATGCTCTACACGCTCCTGTCTAGAGCTAAATGTTTCAAGATCCTCGTTAAAAAACTGCTGCCTCTGAATCTAGTTTACTGAACATGCAGATCTTTCTGCTTCTTTAGTTGCCTTTTGTAGTTCGGTAATCATCGTTCTTACAATCGCCTCATGGTCACTACACCGGTTTCAAAATTGACATCCTCAAAGAGGTCTGATCTGTTTCACTGATGGGTACAATGTCTGTCTTTTTCAGAGTTTCTGTATCTTTACATTGCAACGTCCCTCAGAAATGCATGCATGTCTGAAGGACGAGACACTGTTCTTGACGATCAGCTGTTGTAAATATGACGAAATTTGCGAATACGTATTGACGTCAGCTGTCTGTGACAAATGAAAATTGTGCCGGACTGAGACTGGAAACCGAATTTCACGCTTACTGCGAGCGGTCGTTTTAACCACTTCATCAATCCGTGCACGCCTCTACGACCGACCCAAACCTTCGTATGTCCCGTTGTCCACAAATCTTATGCTAGCACATTTCATGGACGGACGGTCGAAGTGGTAAAGGCGACCTCTCACGATAAGTGGGAAATCTGGGTTTCAAACCCTACTCGGCACAAATTTTTATGTCTGACAAACAGCTGTCGTTAACACGTATTCACAAATTGCGAATCCATTTCGTGATATCATACCGGTTTGTTGTCATTGGATCAGTAAGGGGCAGTGAAATGAAAATGGTACAGATTGGAAAAAGGGCAGTAAACTGGAAGAAAATAGTAGGCCAATATCCTTAACAACGGTTTGCTACAGAAATCTCCAACATATTCTGATTTAGAATACAATAAATTTTCTGGAGAGGGAAAAGCTCCTGTCCACAAATCAGCACGGATTTGGAAAGCATCGCTCGTGCGAAACTCAGCTTGCCCTTTTCCCACATGATATCCTAAAAGCCATGAATGGAGGTCATCAAGAAGATTCCATGTTTTTAGATTTCTCCAAAACGTTTGACATTGTGTCCCATTGCGGACTGTTGACGTACGTCCGAGAGTAGGGCTTAGGTTCCCAGTTACGTGAGTTTCTCGAGGAGTTTTAAGTAGTAGAACCCAGTACGTTGACATTGACGTCCAGTATTCAACAGTATATCCAAGAAAAGTGTAATCGGATCTGTTTTATTCTGTATATGCGTAAATGACCTGACGGACAGGTTGAGCAGCTATTTGAGGCTGGTTTTGGTGTCACTGTGGTGTACGGGAAGGAGTCGTCGTTGAGTGACTGTTGGAGTATACAAGGTGACATGGACAAAATCTTTAGTCGCTGTGATGTATGGCAGGTAGAGTTAACACACTGCGTACCACTCACATAGATGTACGTGTTTCCACGTCCAACTGTTGTGTACGGATCACGTAAATTTTATGTTTTTCGTTCTGCGCGAGTTTTCTGAGACCTGTTGCTCATGCCAGTAACTATTTCAGTTTTACGAAAGGTTATATATGAAGTGGAGGGTTCAATGCAGTGAACAACAGTGTGAACTTATTTTTATTTTCCGTTTTACCGCCAACAATCAGTACCGCGAAATAGTCAGTACTGTTGTTGTTGTTGTCTTCTGCCTTATGACACGAAAACAGTTGATGGAAAGCAAGGTTCTTGCTGAACTGTTTGCGGACAGTTGTTCTAATGATCCAAGTGATTCAAATGATGTTACTGAAAGTAGTAGTGAAAATGGAGAAGAAGACAACACGGCTGTAATCAACGAAAATGCGATAATTGTGAACTATTTTGATGACGAAGCTTCTGAAGTGAGAGTTGACTGAAGCTGGATAAAATCATTACTTTAGAAACGTTTAGAGCAACTCCACTCGTAAAAATCCTTCCCAATGAGATCAACGGCGTTATAAGCACTGTGGAATTATTTCTAGGGGATGAATTGTTCGATCAGATGATGACACAATGAAACTTGTATTACGAACAAAGCAAAAACCATTATATATAATCTTCCAAGTCCCCAAATGTACGAATATCACTACTGTTGAACTGAAAAAATTTCTGGGCAAGTTTATCTTTATATGGTAAATAAGAAAAGATCATTTGAAGGACTATTGGTCAACAGATCCTCAAATAGAGACACCGATTTTTGGTAAGATAATGAAATTAATTTGAGTAGTTATGGAAATCGTGGCATTTCAATGGCAGTTGCTTATAGAGCGGTGAGGAAAACTCTACAAAACTGAACCCAAGCTAAATTATCTTCTAGATAAATTTCAGGCTTTATATAAACCTGAACAGGAGGTTTCTGTTGAAGAAGCAATGATCCATTTCAGGACATATAATCCCAAAAAACTGATCAGATATGGTTTGCTTGTTCGTATGGTTTGGGAAAGTGTAAGTGGGTATATTTCCAATCTAGAAATATATACAACTTGGCATGTGGCACCACGTTTATCAATTATTACAACAGTACAGCTGTTGCCAAAATACTTCTAGAAAGGAAAATAAGAGTTTTTGGTATAATACGAATTAACAGAGGTCTCCCTCTGTGTCTACAAACAGAAGCCAAATTTCTAAAGAACGGTGGCACTTGTAATGTGACAACATGCCGTCTAGTGAATGCCAGGCATAGTCAAGGCGCAACGATAGAGAAAGTGGACGCTTATGCCATCTGTGGGCCAGAATCTAAGGCAAAGCAGAAGTGCTTCCGCCTGGTGGCAGCTAAACTAAAGAACGCTATGCAGGAGACAGCGTCTGGCTTGTGCTGTACTCTGACAGCGAAATAACAAAAGAATTTAAATAATATTGTTACGTGCAGTAAAAATATAAATGTAATATTACTTTAATATATGAAAACTCTTTCAGATTCTGAAGGTGGCAGGGGTAAAATACATGGAGCGAAAGGCTATTTACAATTTGTACAGAAACCAAATGGCAGTTGTAAGAGTTGAGGGGCATGAAAGGGAAGCAGTGGTTGGGAAGGGAGGGAGACAGGGTTGTAGCCTCTCCCTGAAGTTATTCAATCTGTATATTGAGCAAGCAGTGAAGGAAACAAAAGAAAATTTCGGAGTAGGTATTAAAATCCATGGAGAAGAAATAAAAACCTTGAGGTTCGCCGATGACATTGTAATTCTGACAGACACAGCAAAGGACTTGGAAGAGCAGTTGAACAGAATGGACAGTGTCTTGAAAGGAGGATATAAGATGAACATCAACAAAAGCAAAACGAGGATAATGGAATGTAGTCGAATTAAGTCGGGAGATGCTGAGGGTATTAGATTAGGAAATGAGACACTTAAAGTAGTAAAGGAGTTTTGCTGTTTGGGGAGCAAAATAACTGATGATGGTCGAAGTTGAGAGGATATAAAATGTAGACTGGCAATGGCAAGGAAATCGTTTCTGAAGAAGAGAAATTTGTTAACATCGAGTATAGTTTTAAGTGTCAAAATGGTTCAAATGGCTCTGAGCACTATGGGACTTAACTTCTATGGTCATCAGTCCCCTAGAACTTAGAACTACTTAAACCTAACTAACCTAAGGACATCACACAACACCCAGCCATCACGAGGCAGAGAAAATCCCTGACCCCGCCGGGAAGTGAACCCGGGAACCCGGGCGTGGGAAGCGAGAACGCTACCACACGACCACGAGACGCGGGCATTTAAGTGTCAGGAAGTCATTTATGAAAGTATTTGTATGGAGTGTAGCCATGTATGGAAGTGAAACATGGACGATAAATAGTTTGGACAAGAAGAGAATAGAAGCATTTGAAATGTGGCGCTACAGAAGAATGCTGAAGATTATATGGGTAGATCACATAACTGATGAGGCGATATTGAATAGGATTGGGGAGAAGAGGAGTTTGTGGCACAATTTGACTAGAACAAGGGATCGATTGGTAGGACATATTCTGAGGCATCAAGGGATCACAAATTTAGCATTGGAGGGCAGCGTGGAGGGTAAAAATCGTAGCGGGAGACCAAGGGATGAATACACCAAGCAGATTGAGAAGGATGTAGGTTGCAGTAGGTACTGGGATATGAAGAAGCTTGCACAGGATAGAGTAGCATGGAGAGCTGCATCAAACCAGTCTCAGGACTGAAGACCACAACAACAACACAACATATGAAAATGACTAATTGAATATTGTAATGCTACGGTATGTTTAATTGTAAATAGAGGACTTGGCGTCATGTAAAATAGTGTTTAGGTGTGAGGGGAATCCCCGAAAATGAGAACAGTGTACAGGTTGGCGCGTAATATTGGTGGTAGAAGTAACTTGGCGTAGCAGTAGGAAGTGTTAAGTGGCGTAAAAGGGACTACCGGTGTGTTCTACGGTAACATTGCTAACAGACCATTTAGAAGTGAGCTGAAAATGAATATGGACTTCGTTTATCGTATGGCTACAAGCTAAATGGACACTGAGGCTTGTAAGATGCAGTATTTCGACGGAGATTGGTTGTGA
The DNA here is from genome assembly GCF_021461395.2 of Schistocerca americana. Lineage (NCBI taxonomy): Eukaryota > Metazoa > Arthropoda > Insecta > Orthoptera > Acrididae > Schistocerca > Schistocerca americana. The sequence goes on from NC_060121.1 coordinate 608,280,737, forward strand.
GAGGCAAAATAGTACGGTTTCCCACTCTGAGATACATGGCACTGCATGGTGCAATGCTGTGTTAATTGCGACGAGTTGCTTGTGCCAACGGCGAGGTGTGAAGGGACCAGTAGCCACATCCAACGGCGTATTGTGATCTGAATAACTGATGAGGTCCATTGGTGAGCTCACTTCAGTAGCAAGGAACTAGAAGTTATCTTACAATAGTATTTTTATGAACAGTGGTTGTTATACCAACGCCATTATCAGTACGTTTATATTTTGTGAATCAGTTTGTGTAATAGTCAAACCAAGTTCTCTACAATGTGTGAAGTTTGGAGGCAATAATAATTTTGAGGTTTAAATTGCATTCCCCGAGTGTAATCAATTATTTAAAGGAAATAGCTCATTACTACCCCATATACAGTGATTTGTATGTGCTGCAACGTCAGTGAAAAGTTATGGTGAGTGAGTATCGGCGTAGCTATATTACAAGAGAAAACAGTCGGAATTAACACCGAAATTGCCAGCAGACGCCGCTTCATGCAACGAATGGAAGATGCCAGGTACTGTGCCACCTTAATTACTATCCAGTTCTATGTGGAGGCTTTTCAGTAATTGCCATAGTCAAAAATTACTCGGTTCCGTCCGAGCAACGTGATTCTCAATTAGTGTTTTCAGTAACTATATTTACAAGCAGATCTATATTGTTCTTTAATTAAGCATTCAAGGAAATTGCTGCCACCACAGTACTCATTGTGCCTTCGGCACAATGCAAGCTCAATAACATTAAATTCAGTAATTACAATTTGTGTAGTTTACATTAACCTAAAACAAGTTCAAGTGTTCATCATGTGTGTTAATGTATTGTGAAACGATTTCAGGATGTGGTATTGTATTAAATGAATAATGTCCTCCTGCTAGGCAATATCAAACATACAGAATTAAGTGCTCCCTGTTCAGTCACTTCAAAGAGATTATCAGTGCTACTAATAATCAAATACAAACGTAAAACTACTTACGCGCCACTATTATTAGTTATTCCAAAAATTCCGTGTAGTAGTTGGATTACGATATTGTGTCTATTCAAACCTATTACATGCGAGATCCGCTTTCCGGAAGTCCGACGCCGCATGGTCTGATAATAATACAGTAAATTCGGGTAGTGGCATCGCACACTGCATTTCGAAGAGAAGATGACACTTTGGTGCATGTATTGAAAGATAAAAGGGAGGTGAGAATGACAACAACGATTCACGATGCGCCCGAGGTTGCGACAGGGAAAGAAAAGAACACGACAGAGGGAAATCTTACAAAAACCAAAATGTATTATGATGTACAATAAATTTATAAAACGCGTGGACACAACTGATCGATAACTTTCGTATTGTGGGATAATGCAGAAAACCAATACATGGACAAGAAAGTAGATTTGTTTCTTATAAATTGTGATTTGCTTAACGTGTACAAAGTATTCAGAAACTTAGAGATGCAAAAAATATATGTGTAAAATGTTCCAAAAGGAAATTGCAGGAACGTGGACAATCTACCAAGTTTCACGAGGATCAGACACTGGTAACTGCAGCTACGTCAAATAAGGAAGGCGCGCTTATATCGCGCTCGTTCTACGAAAATCGCCAGGAACTGCAACAATAACTGCGGCGCGGCAGCCGGTATGCAATGTGTTTATGTAGAAAAATGTAAGATAATGCGGATGAATGGGAAGAACAACCCTATAACGTTCAAATACAGCTTTAGTAGGGTGCAGATTGGCAGAGTCACACCGATTACATATCTAGGCTTACCGTTGCAAAGCGATATGAAATAGGATGAACACATCAGTTTGGTAGTATGAAAGGCGAAGGCTCAACTACATTTTATTGGGAGAATTTTGGGAAGGTGTAGCCCATCCACAAAGCGAACGGTTTATAGAACGCTACTACGACACATTGCGGTTTGGGATCCTCACGAAGTCGATTAAGGAAAGGCATGGAGCAAACCAGAGGTGTAATGCTAGATTTATGACATTTAGGTTCGATCGTGATGCAAGTACTACAGAAATGCTTCGTGAACTCAAATGGGAATCCGTGGAGGGATTTTCTAGGGTTACTATTGCGCAAATTTCGACAGCCGGTATTTGAGGCCGACTGCAGAACGATTCTACTGCCGCCAAAGTACAGTTTGCATAAGGGTCACGAATATTAGATGCTAGCAATAGGCGCTCATATAGAAGCTTTTACGCAGTCGTTTTTTACCTCGCTCTATTTGCAAATGGCACAGGAAAGGAAATGGCTAGTATTACAAAGTTCCCTCCGCCATGCAGAATGCTGTGGTATGCACATAATATATATATATGTAGACACAGATTATATCATATGTAATCGCCATCAGTGTTAAAATTTATGCTACTTTAGGACAAGGTGACCAAAGCCTTCATGGATGAATGTTTGCCATTGCCTACAGAAACACGATTATACGCAGGCGTGCAGCTCTTCATCCGAAGGAAATTGGAAATTTGTGGTAAAGTCTTATGGGTCCAAACTGCTGAGGTCATCGGTCCCTATGCCTACACACTATTTAATATAAATTAAACTAACTGACGCTATGGACAACACACACACCCATGCGCGAAGGAGTTCTCGAACCTCGAGCGGGGGCAGCCGCATGGACCGTGACGGGGCCCCCTAGAACGAGCGGCTACCCCGTGCGGCATCCGAAGCAAATCGACGGCCACGAATGTCTTCAGGACTCAAAAATATGGAAATCGCTTGGGGAGAGATCGAGAGTGTATGGAGGAAGAGTAAGGCCTTCCCAGTGAAACTTCTACTACACAATCGGAACAGAAGGCACGCCAGCTCCGGGAAAGTGATGATGATCTTTTCCTTTGACTGAAAGGGCCCACTGATCATTGTCTTCTGGGACACGGCGTCACAATTAACGCAGACGCTTGTCCATTCTGTAGTTACATAGATAATTGTCACTTCTTTTAATTGATTTGTGTATCACTCTCCATATTACATACCTCCAGATGTAACTTTGTCTAGTACTAATTTTATTTTATTTTATTAGTTTTGTTTATTAATATAAACTGTTATGTAGGCATGCTATTTCTATTTTGTGCTAAAGGTTTTCCTGTTTACTCCATTGTTATTTATTTTTATTTTTTCATTGCAAAGATGTTACTTACTATATGTTTCTACTTCAGTCTAGATGTGTTACTTCTCTTCCAATGTTGTTTGCAAACATTTAACTTCTTTGGTGATAATACTCAGCAAATGTCTGAAGATGGCCTTGTAAGCCGAAAACCGGTTAACAATAAAAGCAATATTGCAGAACAAAAGCAAACTGGTGCTTTTCATTGATTATTCTCTCTCACCCCACATGGTTGGTTGGAGAGTTGCAGCAGTCGTACTTGGGAATTACTTTTCCATGCATGGGCTACTGTTAATTCCAGAACACTAAAGTCTACGTTTGTAGGGGTGCCGTGAGCGGGAAGCACCGACTTTTGGTGAACGGCGTCCTATTGCGTTCAGCAAAGAATCGCGTCAGAATGTACTACGGAAAACTTGAGAGAGGTCCCGGTCTCTCACTGTTTTGGAGAGGCACAGTGCGGGGAGCCATCGCATGTGATTTCACGACACGGCTGATAGTGACGGATGGTAGAGCGGCACGTCACGGACATCCTGCATCCTCACGTGTTACCTCTCACGCGACTGTATCGTTGTGTCGTTTTTCAACAGGACAACACATGGTACAATCTGTATGAAATGTTTGCGTGAGTTTCAGACGCTCCTGTGGCCAGGAAGATGTCCAGATCTGTCACCGACAGAAGATATGTGGGAACTGCTCGTACGTAAACCCATCCCAGTGCCAGAATTCAACATATCAAGGACCAGTTACTATAGCTGTCACCAAGCTTGTCGCCATGTTCTTTGCAAATTTGGTAAAGTAATACCGATTTCTAAAAACAAGTTGTTTATTTTACCCAGCTGACAGCTCCCTAATATGGAGTATTACGCCATCAATGATGTCAAGGGTGCCACCTCATCACATTTTGGTCTGAATTAAGATTCACCGAAATCGGTCACCAGGAATAAATAAAAATGCGACTTGGACTGTTCCAATGCTTTTAATGATTGGTCGCCATATTTCCATAAACGATTTGTCTAAATTTACTGACCAGTAGTATGATGACTAGATATCGGGTATAGGCTTGCGTATTCAAATACAGAGATATGCAAACAGGCACAATTAGGCGCTGTGGTCGACCATGCCTGTATAAGACAACAAGTCAGTTGTTAGATCGGTTACTGCTGCTGCAAGGGCAGGTTAACAAGATTTGTGTGAGTAGGAATGAGGTGTTATAGTAGCCTCGCGAGTGATGGGACACAGCATCTGCGCGGTAGCGATAAAGTGGGGATTCTCCCGTACGACCATTTCACGAGTGTGCCGTGAATATCAGGGATCCGGTAAAACATTCAAATGTCCGACATCGCTGCGGGCGGCAAAAGATCCTGCAAGAACGAAGCCAATCGTTCAACGTGACAGAAGTGCAGCCCTTCCGCAAATTGCTGCAGATTTCAGTGCTGGACCATTAGCAAGTGTCAGTGTGCGAACCATTCAACGAAACATCATCGACATGGGCTTTCGGAGCCGAAGTCCCACTCGTATAGCTTTGATGACTGCACAACACAAAGCTTTACGCCTCGCCTGGGTCCGTCAATACCGACATTGGACTGTTGATGACTGGAAAGATGTTTCCTGGTCGGATGAGTATCGTTTCAAATTGTATAAATCGGATGGACGTGTACGGGTATGCAGACAACCTCACGAATCCATGGACCCTGCATGCCAGAAGCGGACTGTTCAAGCTGGTGTAGGCTCTGTCATGGCGTGGAGCGTATGCAGTTGGTGTGATATGGGACCCCTAACACGTCTAGATACGACTCTGACACGTACGTAAGCACTCTGTCTGATTAACTGCATCCATTCATGTCCATTGTGCATTCCGACAGAGTTTGGCAATTCCAGCAGAACAATGCGACACCCGTACGTCCAGAATTGCTAGTGTGTGGCTCCAGGAACACCCTTCTGAGTTTAAGCACTTCCGCTGGCCACCAAACTCCCCATACATGAACATTATTGAGCATATCTCGGATGGCTTGCAACGTGCTGTTCAGGAGATATCTCCAACCCCTCGTACTCTTACAGAGCTATGGACAGCCATGCAGGATTTATGGTGTCAGTTCCGTCCAACTCTACTTCAGACATTAGTTGAGTGCATGCCACGTTGTGTTGCGGGACTTCTGCGTGCTCCCGGGGGTCCTACACGATATTAGGCATGCGTGTCATTTTCTTTGGTTCTTCAGTGTAGTATACGAGTATATGTAGGTACGACTGCCTTGTTAACTTCAGTACAGATGCACAAGAGGTCCTGTACTGCTTGTCTGAATACAGGACTCCTTGCGATCAAGTAGATGAATGGACAGTCGATGCTACTAGCGTGTGACAAGTTGAGATTTTGGGTCAGACGGGAAACAAATACTCTACACTTGCACAATAGGCTACACACAATTTCGAGGAAAAATACTGAACCCGTGCCGTGAGCAGCATAGCGCTCACAGTTCTGGAATGGGTGACATCACATCAGAGCATGCACAGCAGAAAACAAACAGCTGTGTTGCTTCTTTGAGTTGATCATAACACGGCGAACCGTCATTTCAGCACTTCACACTTGTTTCTAGTTATCGTGAAGAGAGCACAACATAAATGTTTCCTCCATTTTATTTGCATATCAGCAAGATAAAAAATTTGCTCATCTTAAATGTGTTCATAAAATTATGTCAAGAATGGAGACCGGCGGCCATTAAGGAAAAAGCGAATTAGATATGGGACGGACACAAGGAGCGTAAGGAAGGCACTGAGGCCAAAGAAGCAGAAATTGGTGAAAGGAAAGAAGGCCTGGAGGGGAAGTGGTAAAGTGCCATTACAGAGACCAAAGGTCTTGTGTTCGATCCCTCATCAACCTTAAGACTTTTTTCTGGCTCTTATAACTTCTTTCACCTCTGACAATGTGAAAACTGCCGAGATGCGTCACGGTTCATTCTTCATTGAATTGTAGGTACCTACATAATTGGCTATCAGTTAAAAGATCGAAGGAAGGCAATGGCATACCACTTCCAGCAGGACTATGCATAGTAAAGCGCTGATATGTTCAAATCAACCTCTGGATTATGACAGATTTACTTCATTTTTAAATATTCATATCATGAAGGCAAGCTCACCACACGTGAATCAGCATTTGTAACATTGACATTGTTTTCATGGTAAACAAATCCGCCACAGTTGTAAAATACTTTATAGACTGAAGTCTTGCACGACAGAAGTCACTATACACTACAATGATTTCGGGAGCTTAGCCCCATCATCAAATGTATCTGAGATCTAGCAGTAGTAGGACGGCATAGATAAAAATCTACCACAGGAGGACCATCAAATACATCTCAAACTTCTAGATGTGGGCCACAAGCTGTAGATGGTTGCCTATTAGTTGTTAGCGCACTCACATGACTTCCTACTACTGCTAGATTTCAGATACACCTGATGATGGGGCTAAGACCCCAAAACCGTGGTAATGTATAGAGATTTCTTCATGCAAGTCTTCGGTCAATAAAATATTTTACAACTTGGCTCAAATGGCTCTGAGCACTATGGGACTTAACATCTATGGTTAGAGGTCTGCGCGGATAAGAAATGTGCAATCCGCATCCGCAAGGTCCTAATCCGCAACCGCATCCGCATCCGCAGCAATTAATCCCCATCCGCAAGTTCCTTATCCGCATCCGCATATATTTAAGTTCTGAATGAGTAATTAATAGTAATAGACAGTAGCACTTAGAATTATGGTATGTAATGACATAGTTATTGTTAGGGTGCCATTTCTGCGACAACTTAACTACTTTTGACTTCTTAAATCACAGGAAATGCTCTATACCTACTCTAAAGCAGACCATTCCAAACAGGAAAGCATTGGCGCTCCGGAGCACACACAGTAGCGGCTCGGATCCCGTGAGATTGGAAACGCTATTTAAAAAAATAAAATTCAATGTAATAGTATTAAATGATGAAAATACGTGTATAGAAACAATTATATTTCGCTGCTCTTGTGCCAAGGCAGCTGAAAATGACGATGGTTTTAAACTGTTACTAGCACATGGCATCATTTACCGACAGTTTTTTTGTACTCACTGCTTGGATGTGTCAAATTTTGAAGCCATTCATGTCAGCTGATGATTATATCATAGCTTACGTGTTCAGTCCTCGTCATTTCCAGGTGAAAATATTTACAGTTTTAGGCCTACACTGCAAAACGCTGACGCACCTGTGAAAAAGTTAAACTGCCACCAATAATTGACATTGTCTGGAACAAATAACTCGTCTTCCGAAGAGTGATAACAAAATCAGTGGTTATAGAAATTAGGAGCGGTTGGATGAGGTAGCAGTTCCTTAGCACTCACTGCACCGTACTTAGCCCCCACATCAATAAGAAACTGTGCCGTCTCGACAAAAACCAAATCCACACGCAACTTCGAATGGTAAAATGTCTTTGCTGACAAGATTGATAAGTTTTTCTGTCGCAGCTGTCTTCAAATTTGGCGGAACTTCAGGAACTTACACGTCTCTCTTGGTATTTAAATAAGTAATTATGCTACTTTGTCGAGCCTCACACGAATGTTCTAGCAAATTTTAATTTCCACTTTTGTGTCCAGTGTAGGAATATACTTTTTTACATGCAAAACAAGCCACTATATCTTTTATCTTTTCGTTGCCATCAAATACGTATGCGAATTTTTTCCAAATTGGCGATTTAAATTTGTTTTCCTTCACTAATGTAAAATCACCTTTTTTCGCCTTACACGAAATTGTATCCATCGATATGGTGTTCATTTGAAGAAAGAACTCTCACTGATATTTGCTACGATGCGCGTTGTCACTCGATCACTGCAAAGCGCTAACTGAAGGCAGCGGAAAATTGCAACGGGCACCTGTCTGGTAGACAGTGGGCGGGTTTGCCACCCAGAGAGCACTTCACAGGCCACACAAAAGGCACGGTCGCGGAAACGGATTAGGCGCAGGTCTCTTGGGTACAGCTACGTCGGTCGTAGCCAGGGGCTGAGGACAACAGACATCCGCTCTACCCGGGCCCTGCAGGATTCCAAGAATGTCAACAGACTTGAAGTTTTCAACTAACATTGCAACATACGTACTGGGCAGATGCCTTGCTCATTATCCGCAGATGACCCGCGGATATCCGCACCGGTCGCGATTTTATCCGCCAAGTAACAAATACCGCGGATATCCGCGGATAAATCCTTGGATATCCGTATCCGCGCAGACCTCTATCTATGGTCATCAGTCCCCTAGAACTTAGAACTCTGCTCTGGCTCTGAGCACTATGGGACTTAACATCTGTCGTGATCAGTCCCCTAGAACTTAGAACTACTTAAACCTAACTAACCTAAGGACATCACACACATCCATGCCCGAGGCAGAATTCGAACCTGCGACCGTAGCGGGCACGCGGTTCCAGACTGAAGCGCCTTTAACCGCACGGCCACACCGGCCGGCTGAACTTAGAACTACTTAAACCTAACTAACCTAAGGACAGCACACAACACCCAGTCATCACGAGGCAGAGAACATCCCTGACCCCGCCGGAATCGAACCCGGGAACCCGGGCGCGGGAAGCGAGAACGCTACCGCACGACGACGAGCTGCGGACCAATATTATACAACTATGGTGGATTTGTTGACCATGAACATATTGTAGAACGGCTGTGGTTGTCTCACCAATAAAATTTTATGATACTGACATTAATAATGAAAGATGAGGAGGTTTAATATGCTGTCGTTGTCTGAGTCATTAGAGAGAAAAAATGTCTGGAAACCTGATGGTCAGCTGCATCCTCACCACGTATGTGCTAAACGTCATAGACAATTAATGCATGTACCATCCATTACAAACACTAATCGTCACAAATCAAGGAAATTTACGTTAAATCATCGAATTTTATGGAATATATAGGCAAATTTTACGATAGGCAGCTGAAAAGACTGCTTGTGGAGGGTGAGGCAGGGAGCGGGGAATAAGTTCTTCCCACTGTTTCTTTCTGCCCTGTCGCCATGGACAACACGGCCTGCGATGGGGGAGAGGGTGGAGGGGGGGGCAGGTGTGAGGGGGAGATGGGGGGGGGGTGACGTATCCCTCCAATGTTTGTGAAAAACAATTTCAAGATTTTAAGTCTTACTTGAGAAAAAAATGTACCGTTGCTTTACTAATTACGCACACTAAATCTATTTCGCTACAAGAAGTAATGGCTTGTAGGATTCAGTAACGTGCCATTAAATCAAATCCACTTATATTTTCACTAAAAAGACAATATTCTGAGTTTTAATAAATTGTGTTGCTAGGACTACGAGTGGTGAAGGAGAGGGGTAGATAAGTAGAAATCTGCTTTTTTTGCTAAGTTTGTAAGAGTGGTGATCAGGAGGTAGACGGCACACAGTCGAACGTAACGCGACAATCAGTTACAGGCCGATGTTGGTACAATAATAAAGTCATAGGTGCTAGCCAGTGTGTGTTTCAAGAGGAATTGCTATGAACACAGTTCAAGGCAGTTCATTAACACTGTCTTTCTTTAAAAGACAAAGAGTGATGGTAAGTAAATGATTATTAGAAAACATTTTCCAGTTTACTAAGTTTTACCACTAAAATGTAGTAGAACACTTAGGTTGTAGGAATTTATCAACTGGTTTTTAAACTGATCTGAAAATGGAATGTAGTCTATTATGTTCTATACATATAATTTTTCCTTCTTCTTCCCTACACGTTTTAGGAAATAATGCATAATAATGATCCACAAACTGGCGATAAATTTAAATTTTAATATTATATGACTTTTTGTACCCGGTAGTCGCAATATATGTTTTAATCCACTCTTAAATAGGCACGCTTTAGGAGTTTTAAGTGCCATTGGAAATAAAATGTGCGAGGGATCCAGAATGCTGCAGAAAGTCGTTTTACATCAAAATTTTTTCAACTGTTTTCAAGAGGATCTCCCATTTAGCCCCTCTTATGATCTACACCTTTTTAATTGAGTCGTCGTCACCCCCCCCCCCCCCCCCCCCCCCCAACAACCAACAATTTAGTATTGGTGACACTTGTGCTCAGCGCTGTCCAAGGAATGTGTTGTTGGCCGTCGTTAAAATATTATCAGCTTTATTGCGTGTCATTGTTCGCCGATTATGGTCGTATAGCTTCTTTCGAGTTTTATTTGTAGCTGCGCAGCCAAAGGCAAAAATTCAAGTGTAACATGACATACTTCCACATTAAAAGGAAGAAACATACTAGAAAATCCTGCTATTGGCGATGTTTTGACAGAATGAAATGAAACATGTATCGAACGAAAAAGCACATTTCAGTAATTGCATATACAGTACCAGTATTAATGAATTATTGATACAGCATACCCTGATACAAAGTAAACAAATGAAGAATTTGTGAGCATTATTTCTGAAGTATCAGTGCACGGAGCACATGAGAAGATTTAACATATTTAAGTCACTCGAACTTCTTCAAATCAGTCAGGATTATAATGTTCTCATAGTTGCATTCACGAACAATTTTGTACAACTGTGCATGCATACTTACCAGTCTAGATCAAGTCGTTATACTCGCTGACAAATTCCTGTCTCGTACTTTCTTGTGAGACGCGGATCGTGGCGTTAATCAAGTAATTTGCTAACTGAAGTAATGTTATAGCTCTGTACTGAGTTACAATATTCTTCACATTTGTCTTTATAACACTAGTCATTTCTTGAGCCGGTCTGTGGTTGAGTCGGAGAGATTGTGTGTATTCTGCAAACCACCCTCATAATGCATTTCGTACACAAGTAAATGATCAATTGATTGGATTTCACCACACGCTCACTTAGGACTGTCCTAAGGGCTCCATTTCTTCATTAGTCGCTTACACCTACGAACACACGTTCTGACACGGTTCGAAGTTGTCGAAAATTTCCTCCGGAGGTTCAATCCATCGTTCTTGTTGTTGGAGTTGTCCTCGAAGTATCGGCTTTTATGTCAACTTACATCTTACAGTTCTTTTCAAGCTGTCTTCTAACCGAAGCCTAGCAGTTCTTCGCCGATTTTCCATAAAAGTGATCTGGATTTAAGTTTGTTTTGTAGGTACTAGGTCTTGGTGTATAGGAAGATCTGAGTTTTATATGATTTTTTGTATGATCTTGTGGCTAACTGTGATCGCCTAGTTACAGGGGATCAGTGTTTGCTAGTTAGGGAAGCCTGGTAGATTGGGGGGCGGGGGGACACCCAAGTTACCTTGTGTGCACTTCCCATCCAGACTGGCGAACAGTATTATTCAGCCACGATGTAGACAAAGGCTAGTGCTGAAGTCTTGGATTTGCTCACTCCTCAACCCCGTGTCGCTCCCGATAGTTTCGACAGGGATTTTAATTTCTATTTTGTATCTTCTAGGTGTGAATTATATATTAGAGTGCTATCTAATTTCACACCCGTGTATTTAGGCTCATCCTCATACGTGATGCAATTTTCTATTTGTATCGCTATTGTTAGGGTGCATTAAGCTGCTGGACGTTTCGTTAGGGTTATAAGATGTTACCTGAACTGAATACCAATCTTCTAGTGATGTCACTCCCAGGGAGGCAGTAGTGCGGGACGGAGGAATGGGAACAATAACACGCCTTCCGAGGTAGTCGCAAAGATGCTATAAACGATTTTAGTCGGTTGGTTGAGATGACCGCTTCATCATCTGAGCTATTTCCTGTTGAACATGTTCGTCCACGAGACAGGATCCATGAAGGACCTCCAAAAACATCAGAGAAGGGTGGCTAGTTTTGTATTATCCCGAATTAGGGGGCAAAGGGTTACTCGTATGCTACACGAATTGGCGCGGCAATCAGTAAAAGAGACAGCAAAATATTTTCACGAAATTTCAATCACTAATCTTCTCCATTGAACACCAAATTATTTTTCTGACACCAACCTACATAGGGAGAAATCACCATCATAATATAATAAGAGTATTCAGAGCTCGCGTGGAAGGATTTATGTGTTAATTTCTCGCACATGCTATTCAGTAGTGGAACTGCCGAAAAGTAATCTGAAAGTGGTTCTGTTTAGCGCTTGCCAAGCACTTGGATGTGAATTACGCTGTAGTCATGTAGCTATAGATACACGTAGAAGGTCGTGCACTGGTGTCCCTCTCGAAGAAATTACTATCCATTCTGTCCATAAAACAATGAAATCCTACTTGCATATTGAATGAATGTAGAATCTTGTGACACGTGAAGATACGAAGCTCATCAGAATGCATCTTTTACACATCCTCAGATTGGATATTCAATATTTATCTACAACTGATAGAAAGTTGATACATGTTTCATATTTATACTGTGCTTCAAATTAGTAAGCAGTATTGTGTATAACCTGTAGCCAAAAACAAGTGAGGTGGCGCAATAGTTAGCACACTGGGCTCGCGTTCGGGAAGACGACGGTTCAATTCCACGTCTGGACATCCTGATTTCCCTAAATTGCTTCAGGCTAATGCCGGGATGATTCCTTTGAAAGGACACGGCCGACTTCCTTCCCCATCCTTCCCTAATCCGATGAGACCGATAACCTCGCAGTTTGGTCTCTTCCCCCAAATCAACCCAACCAACCGTAGCCAAAGATGTGGAAGTTGTAGGATACCCTTCGCAGCGCCAGTTTCGTTGATAGTTCGTGTGGCGACTGTAACAGTTCTGAAGTGAAAGCCATGAAGTACTTCCTTCACCTTAGGAATCAGGTTGAAGTCACGATGGCTTAAGTCTCGGGAGTGTGGTGGGTAATAGAACACTTTCCAGCACCATCGATCAAATCAGTTACAACTTGTGCCACATGCGCCCGACGATCATCCGCAAAATGGCGGGCGGGACCAACAGAAAATGTCGTCGCAATTTTCTCTAAGCTGTTAGCAGATTCCGTTCCAAAAACGAATAACATAGAAAAAGAATCGGGGGCACTTTCTACAGGACCGGCCCATCATTTTGCAAGACAATGCTCCGGCGCATATGGGGCAAGTTGTGACTGATTTGTTCGATCGATGGGACTGGGAAGTGCTGTACCACCCACCTCCGTCTCCAGAGTGAAGCCCTTATGACGTCAAATTAATTCCTAAATTGAAGGAAGCACTTCATGACATTCACTTCTGAACTGTTGCAGAGATTCGTCAGGCAAAAGAAGTCTCCACTCGAACCATCAACACCAGCCCCCCCCCCCCCCCCCCACCTGCCGGCCGCGGTGGTCTCGCGGTTAAGGTGCTCAGTCCGGAACCGCGCGACTGCTACGGTCGCACGTTCGAATCCTGCCTCGGGCATGGATGTGTGTGATGTCCTTAGGTTAGTTAGGTTTAAGTAGTTCTAAGTTCTAGGGGACTGATGACCACAGAAGTCAAGTCCCATAGTGCTCAGAGCCATTTGAACCATTTGAACCAACTAGGCCCCTGCAACTGAAAAAAGATCATCATGACCTTACTGCAGCTTGTGTGAACAGTTTCGGATTTCTTTGGCGGGGGAGATGAGAGATGTTTGCACTGCTGGCTTTGCCGTTTGCTCTCAGCCTGTCGGAATGCTGTCGAACTGTTGCACGATAATGCCCCATCCCCCACGCTGTCAATCGGACGGAGGATGCGCTTAAAATGTTTCGTTGAGAAACTTGCAACATTCTCTGTGCAGCCCGGATCTTTCACTGTGTAATTTTCATATCTGCAGCGACATGGACCAGTCCTTTCAGTAGGACGAGGAAGTGCAGGAGTGAGTGCAGCTGAGGGACGTGAGTCGTGCTTGGGTAGCTCAGTTGGTAGAGCACTTGGCCCGAAGTTCGAGTCTCGGTCCGGCACACAGTTTTAATCTGCCAGGAAGTTTCATATCAGCGCACACTCCGCTGCAGAGTGAAAATCTCAATCTGGAAACGTCCCCCAGGCTGTGGCTAAGCCATGTCTCCGCAATATCCTTTCTTTCAGGACAGCTAGTTTTGCAAGGTTCGCAGGACAGCTTCTGTAAAGTTTGGAAGTTAGGAGACGAGGTACTGGCAGAAGTAAAACTGTGAGGACGGGGCGTGAATCGTGCTTGGGTAGCTCAGTTGGTAGAGCACTTGCCCGCGAAAGGCAAAGGTCTCGAGTTCGAGTCTCGGTTCGGCACACAGTTTTAATCTGCTGGGCAGTTTCAAGCAGGCTGATTTGACCCTTTCCAAATCTCTTTACCTCAGAAAAATCCGAGGAAATACCAGGAATCTAACTCGGCTCCTTTCCCATGGAAACACTGACGCTAACCATTCTGTTCAGAGGTGCTTGGAAATTACAGCTTTCAAGTTTACTGATATTTGTAAAAACTGCAGTGAGGCAGCTTTCACAGGACCTTAGCTATTCTTACTCTTTCGTACGGGAGTGAGATAGGAAATATAACTAAACATACTGAAATAAGGTTACCAATACGAGATATTAGATTTAGCTGAAACACAACAGGACTGTTATTCACACTAATGTAAGTGGTTATCTTAATTAAATTAATGTAATCTTTGGAGACAAGAGAAGCAGCTGTGTGAGCCTGGAGAGCAAAGATGGCAAAGTTGACAAAAATAGTAACTAGAGAATCACAAATATTAATTAACGGAAATCTCATGCATCTCTGTAGGCTTCGATATAAAGTATCAGAGTCGTACCCAAAATAAGATAAACAAAATCGTAATTATAACTTAAAGTCAGCAGCTAAACACTAGTTACAGCAGTAATGTGCATACAAAAAGTTGCCCTAGAAACACAGCCAGCGAACCCGACGTCATTCACCCATCGCTCACAATTTCCACTCACATATATAAAACCATATTCACTCCTGCTAAAACTCACTCAATAATAAAAAACAGTCTCCCTTTCTTAGCATAGATGAGTATGCATTTATCTTCACCCATTTGATCTCTGCAATTTAAGTCGGAGAAAGACATATCTATTACCTTCTGCAATCTGTCTATAAACAGAACGATCTCAGTTACTACAACAGGACCTTGTTTTGACCATTCGCCGGAAATGCGCACAATGTTGTATGCCTCAAACTAGGTACAAGTACAACGGATCCTCAAAACCCTATCATCTTTATCCTCTACCATCAAACAGTGAAAAAGTCACAAAGGCATCAATGTGATCCACCTCCAGTGCGGACAAACGGAATTCACAATAATCCCCCCCCCCCCCCCCCCGAATAACACGAATAACTCAGAGTGCAACCATCCAAGAATTCCTAACAGCTCACCAAATCCAACACCTCAAACTACAGATGCCTATATGAACAAGACCATATTAAATATACACACACACTGCAGAGACCCCTTTAAAGTTTGATCACCCATACTCTGAGCGAATGAGAAGCTGCCTCTGGCCCTTGTTCAAACATTATTTTCTAACACACTTTTGCTCACTGCCGAGCATTTCGTCTTTCTGCCGCGACTTCGAAGTCATTGTCTGATTCTAAACAGACATTAACATGGACTGATGCACGGCCTCTCACAGGAAACTATACCTTGCACCTTATAAATCATCTTCTTACAGTCGATAGCATAACATTGAATGATTTTAAATAAAGGACAGCCACAACACAAGGAAAATATAAGAGCCTGCTGACGTAGTGACTTCCCTCGAAACTGATTGACCACCTCTACATTTAAACTCATAAGTCGCAGTGACCAAATAGTTTATAACTCTGCATTCCATTTCTAGTGATTGGTCATTTTTGCACACAAGTACAGGATCACCATTTTCGGTGCTAGCAACCCTGGAAGTTGCGGTCCATCAACCAAAATTTCTCCCCCCCACTCAAGCAAACATTGTCAGTCAATCATTATGTCGTACCCAATGCACAGATGTGATGGATAAGACACCACCGATATACTGTAATATTATCCATCACAGCTGATATCGCGAAAAATTTTACAGTAAGTCCAACACTCGTCAATCATGTGACAGCTTGTTTTCTTAATTTCAGTATCATCGCTAAACTATACAACCTCTACTTTGAAAGTATCATTGTGACCATTCATAGATGACTGCTCAGCACGACCATTCACACTTAATTCTCGAACACATAAAGACTATCAAATTGTATCAGACAACGCTATACATATTTGTAAGACCTCGCACATAGTACTCGATCAATCTCTCTGCATATGGCGGTCACAGAGCTATCTAGTCCTCTTACGTTAAAAGACCATCCTCACCTCGGCATTGACCTACCTACCCCACAACATCGCTACCCAATTATTCCTCAACCGAGCAGACGAATACAGCTACACTCCGCCTCTCTTGACTGAATAGAGCTTTCCTAGTCCTAACCCATCCAAGCGCACCACATTTCTCGAAATGTAACCAAGTCTTGGAGCTTAGCACACTATATTGATCTATAGTAACAGATCTCAAAGTGCCTTAATTTAATGGCATACAGTTAAGAAGAACAAGAACGGAGCGATATTTATACACAACGTAGTTCGATAGATCTTTAAGCAAATCATCCAATCTATCATGTGTAAAGTATTGTTCTAGTGTCCATGATCGGTGCATCGAAGGTTGCGGTAGGGGAGAGAGAGAGAGAGAAAGAGAGAGAGAGAGAGAGAGAGAGAGAGAGAGAGAACATAAACACACATTCCTAAGACTAGAACGTTCAGCACTTAGAAACGGGCAATAACCTTAGATCGCTTACTTTTCCGTCCTGTCAGACATACATCCTTCTCCCCGGTCACCATACGCTGAGCTATCTCTATCCCAATCGTAAAACTTTTCCTTTCTATGATACGAGCCCAATATAGCGCTGCGGACACGTCTAGTGCCCAATGATCACACCAGATCATGAGTCAGAAATAATACTATTACTCCATCAGCTCTATATAAAAAATGATAATTATTAGCAGCCGGTACATCCTACAAGCAAACAGATACGCATAACAGCAGCGTCAAACATGTGAAAATTACAATTCATCCCGTCACCGACTCTGTAAACACCCGTCTGTCGGGTAAGTGAGTACACAATGATTACAGCCCCTCACAAATACCCACAGCTTAGTTAAGACGCTGAAGTCTCGATTTTACACCAAGCATGCGACAGGGTGGGGATCGTGTAAATCAAAGTGCGTTTAGAGGATTGTGTCAATCTTCATCACACATGAGAGAGAAGTCCTATGATGACCGACAGGTTCACCGTTAACGATCGCAAGTAGACAGCGCTTTAAACCACATACCGAACACGTACCCGCATATGACTAGAACACTGGCTATATCACGTGACTAAAGCATCCAAATAGAATATTCGAAAAAAAATCTACCTTCAGCAACTTTTCCTTCTCTAGAATAATTGAGTCAACGTTTGAATCGTACCTAGTTGTATCTCTGTCTTAATCGATCATCCCGTACACCCTCTGTTATCATTTAACACAGATGTGAGTAAGTTTAGACGTGAATGGTTCTCTGTCCTCCTCAAAAGCATCAAGTACAGTATTCAACTCACGTGTATCGCTGTTACCTCAGTAGACATACACTATAATACTAACTCAACGAGAAAAAATTGACTGCCTTCCTTATTCGGCTCGCTTCCACGTCATCGTTCTCTTGCATTCCTCTTGTTGCCGCATACTTGACTCCATGTACAAATTCCCCCCTGCGAACCAGAAGATAAGCAAGTACGTTCTCATTTTCACCGCATTTTGGTGTATATTCGGTTAGTTTATATCTATGCGCTGATCAGTTTTCACATTTCTTTCGATTTTATGTCAGATCCATCCATGCGACCGCGACATAAGTTATCGTTCTGTGTTCTAAAATTGTCTCTAAATGTAACCAAGGTGTATCCAGTCACCTCCACATTCGGAGAGCTCTTGCTCTGTTTTCTGTATCTCTATGTACATGCACGCCTCGTGGCAGGCTCCCAGGACCGGCGTTAGAGTAATGTTAACGTTCGAGCAGGCTCTTCTATTTTCCTTGTGTTGTGGCTGTTCTTTATTTAAAATCATTCAATGTTATGCTATCGACTGTAAGAATATGATTTATAAGGTGCAAGGTATAGTTTCCTGTGAGAGGCCGTGCATCAGTCCGTATTAATGTCTGTTTAGAATCAGACAATGACTTCGAAGTCGCGGCAGAAAGACGAAATGCTCGGCAGTGTGCAAAAGTGTGTTAGAAAATAATGTTTGAACAAGGGCCAGAGGCAGCTTCTCATTTGCTCAGAGTATGGGTGATCAAACTTTAAAGGGGTCTCTGCAGCGTGTGTGTATATTTAATATGATCTTGTTCATATAGGCATCTGTAGTTTGAGGTGTTGGATTTGGTGAGCTGTTAGGAATTCTTGGATGGTTGCACTCTGAGTTATTCGGGGGGGGGGGGGGGGGAGTATTGTGAATTCCGTTTGTCCACACTGGAGGTGGATCACATTGATGCCTTTGTAACTTTTTCACTGTTTGATGGTAGAGGATAAAGATGATAGGGTGTTGAGGATCTGTTGTACTTGTACTAGTTTGGGGCATACAACATTGTGCGCATTTCCGGCGAATGGTCAAAACAAGGTCCTGTTGTAGTAACTGAGATCGCTCTGTTTATAGACAGGTTGCAGAAGGTAATAGATATGTCTTTCTCCGACTTAAATTGCAGAGATCAGATGGGTGTAGATAAATGTATACTCATCTATGCTTAGAAAGGGAGAATGCTTTTTTATTATTAAGTGGGTATTAGCAGGAGTGAATATGGTTTTATATATGTGAGTGGAAATTGTGAGCAATGGGTGAATGACGTCGGGTTTGCTGGCTGGGGGAGACACTGTTTACATGTCCTGTTGGAGATGCAAGGGGGAGATAGAGATCTGTGTTAGACAATAGCTGGAGAGCAGGCATAGGGAGAGCCCACTTCAGCATTCTGGTCCTGGGGCTGAGCGGACGGCTGTTTAGATGGACAGCTATGTGGCTTTGACATGCCGCTGGCGGCGCTCGGACACTCGCTTTGTAAGGCGCTATGAGATTAGTTTGAGCATTTAGTACTTGTTTTGGTGGTTATTGGATTAAGAACTGTAAGATTGAAGGTCATGTCCTCAGCAGGACTGCTGTGTAATTGAGTAAGTGTGTTTACGTATTTGAAGATATGTTTCGCCAATGGTGATGTTAAGTTGATGGCGCAGTTTGAGTACCACTGTAAAAAAAATAGCTGTCTGCTGCTGAAAGAAAGAAAGAAAGAAAGAAAGGAGGGATGACCTTGCCCCAGTCCTGATGGATGAGTTATTAGATAAGAGCACGTGATAGTTGAATGATGCTATGTGTTTGGATATAGGAGTCTCTAAACAGCGGGGCGAGATTTTTTTTATGTGGAAATTTATGCAATCTATAGATAGTGATATTCGACCGCTAGTGACAACAGTTAAGATCAGAAAAATAGGTACAAATCGAACGCTGGCAGAATGTTGCGGCAATGGTAATAATATTTAATTGAAGGTGGAGGTGGTAAATATTGACCAGGCTTTGAGTATTGTCGTATGTGCTTGATGATCTGTATAAAAGTTTGACTCTTTAATTGCGTTTGGTATTTCTGGGTGTGTGTAAAATTAATTTTACTGTTGAAGGTGCGAGAAAGATGAGTTGATTGGTGTTTAGATAGAGGCTACGTTTGTAATTCGAAAAGAGGGCATGAGAATGGTAAATTGATTGATGGGCATGGTTTGTGGGGTGATATATGAGTGTCAAGATAGGGTTGAGGACGTTTGCGTATGTTGATGGTGGGACGGTTGTGAGGTTAGGTGCAGTGGGAGGTGTAAATTAGATATTATTTTTATTTTTTAAATAAAATGTTGTAAAGTAAGAATAATATTGAGAAGGTTTTTGCCCGCATCTCGTGGTCGTGCGGTAGCGTTCTCGCTTCCCACGCCCGGGTTCCCGGGTTCGATTCCCGGCGGGGTCAGGGATTTTCTCTGCCTCGTGATGGCTGGGTGTTGTGTGATGTCCTTAGGTTAGTTAGGTTTAAGTAGTTCTAAGTTCTAGGGGACTGATGACCTAAGATGTTAAGTCCCATAGTGCTCAGAGCCATTTTTTGAGAAGGTTTTTAGATGGCTGGTCACGGACCAGGCGAGAGCAGGGATGTGTAGTTATGTTTAGTTAAAGGGCCGTGTAATGTTGTGTGAGGAGCAATGTGCAGTGTGCTACAGTGTCATAGGAGGTAAAGACAGGTGCTGCTATGATGTGTCTAGCATATGGAGGCTGCACTTTGGAATTATGCTACATTGATATAAAGTTGACTTTCTCCCGCATTCGGTGGTTGCGACTCGGGATTGCGGTCCTGGACAGACGTATGTGTGTGCTTTCACTGCTGACGAGCGCGTTGACCGCGCCAACTCACGCTTGCGGAAGCTGAGCAGGGGCTGTGCGAGGTCTGGAATCAGATGTATGTGTGACTTCTCGATCCTGTGGGCATGGTGCAAAGTGGGGGTACCTGTGCACGTCTGCTGAGTTATTTTGTAAGCGGATCTGCAGGTTCTGCTATGCGTTATTAGGATAGTTTACAACTACTGAGCGTATCTACACATCTGTGTGATTTATTATTTAGTAGCAGTTTGCTATAGTGTGTACTGAAATTATGATTGGGATCATGTCTATGGGCTGTGCAACATGGCCCAGGGCACATCTGGGATTGGTGTTTAGTGATAGCGTGATAGATACACTGTATGGTTAAATAAGTTGTTCGAAATATAATAAATAGAGTGTTCTCAATGATTACACTCGCCTGCAGCGTAGATCAGAGTGATTGGTTTTCCGTCACTATCTCGGCTGCATGCGAGTAGTAAATGTTTTCCTGGCCACGTTAATCGAGTGTGTCAACGAGCTATGAACTATTCTGAAAATAGACGTGAAGGCAGGTCCAGACCTGAGACGCCGGCGGTATACATGAGAAGAACAATGCAGCTTTCACATGTGTCGGCTGTCATGAGCGCTCGGAATCTGTACTTGGCTGGAGACTGTGGAATCCCCTTCCCCGCCGACCGCACACGCGCGCGGCCAGCCTTGCAGCATAATCTAAGGGGCATAGGCGATATCAATTTCTCCGCTGTTAGGTGCTAATGCGACTGTGTTGAGGTCGTGTTTGGGGGAGGCCGAGCAGAGACTTTTGGTCGGTTTGGCAGCTGGTGGTGTTTGGACGCATTTGTTGCACTATTTTGCTAGCATGTCTGTGCACTGTGCGGTGCTTTATTTGGAGAGTTTAAGAGTACAGAGTTCGTCTGCTGATGTTGTGTACTGCATTATTTAAGAGCTGTTTGCTATTGTGTGGTGAAATTAGGAGTTTTTTACGTGTTTGTGGCCTGTGTGAGATGACCACAGTGGGATCAGTGTGGGTGTTTTGTGACAAATATACTGAACAACTAAATAAAAGGGCTCCAAATAAATAGTGTGCAGCCCTTCCTTACTTCCCCGAGCAGCACAGCGCAGTCTGAGCTGTTTTTGCGCAATAACGGCAATCTGGTCAGAATGTGAGTGAGTAGACAAATAACTGGACAAATTTATCTGTAGAGGAGTTACAGGTCTGGATTGGAATGAATATCTTGATGGGTGTGGTTGTGTTGCCAACTGTAGTGCACTACTGGAGTTCAGAAACTGCCTTATGTGAGTGTTACATATCGAAACCTATGAGAAGTAAAAGTTTCATAAAGATATGTCGCAAATAAATAAAGTACACTCGTTCCTCCTTCCATCAGCCTACGCACTGAAATTATTTCCGAAAATTAGTAGTTGTTTGGCTATTTGGAGGTAAATGTTTTGCATTATTTACGAGCAGTTCGCATGTCTGTAGGCTGTGCTATGAGTCATTTTTAACTGTTTACAATTAGCAAGCGTGTGTCTAGAACATGATAAATGAGTTATGTAGGAGTGTTTTGCAGGTCTGTATGATGTGGGACATGTCGGTGTGATACATATACTCCATTCCTAAATAAAGTAAAATAGTTCCTCCATCCATGGACCTAGTGCAGGGTGAGTCCATTTACGAGAAACGTGTAGGAAGAGGTTGAGTGCTGGTGGCTTATTTTGAAACAATTTTCTTAGGTTGGTTGGTTGGTTTGGGGAAGGAGACCAGACAGCGAGGTCATCGGTCTCATCGGATTAGGGAAGGACGGGGAAGGAAGTCGGCCGTGCCCTTTGAAAGGAACCATCCTGGCATTTGCCTGGAGCGATTTAGGGAAATCACGGAAAACCTAAATCAGGATGGCCGGACGCGGGATTGAACCGTCGTCCTTCCGAATGCGAGTCCAGTGTCTAACCACTGCGCCACCTCGCTCGGTAATTTTCTTAGGTTGGTGGTGGAAGCGCAAGTGAGATTTGTTTATTGACAGATTTCAAACTTGGCGCTGGTTCCTAGGAGGAGGAGGAGGTGGCGGTCTGGTCCTCGAAAAGTAGTTGAAATCAGGGAGTTGAACACGTTTGCATACTTATATGAAATTGTAAATTCAATTATCTAATATAGCGGGGTGGTGAGAGTGAATTAGCGAGCGATCTCGCGAGGAGCAAACGCGCTGTTAAACGGTCATGGTGGATTCCACTGTCGGTCAAACTCTGGCGCCAAACGTATCCTTTGTCCGGCACGCGGCCGGCAGGTTCCATCGTGTCCGGTGTTAAGTGCTCGCGGTCGCAGAAAGATGTTTACATAGTCAGACTCTGAGACGCCGCTCGCCACCTACTGGCGCGCTGGCCGTGGGAGGGGGGCGGGGGGGGGGGGGGGGCACCACTGGTCGCTTAACATCACAGCCGGCCAGGGAGCTGCTGATGGAGAGGCGCTCAGCCAGCCACGTGTACGTCAGCTGCGCTCTGGAGTTTCGCTGTGTGAGCATAGAGAAGCCAGTTGGGACACATCTGCATGACCGTAATGTCTGAAATAAAGAGTCGTTTTCCAGGTATTTACAGAAGGCAATCTCCGTCACGTGTATGGAGGGTGTGTGACGTAAGCGGGGCAGCGGCGCAGCGATTGTACAGTTATTACGCGCTCGTGAGAGTGAGTCAGTTAACGGGCGTTTTGGTGTGGTCCAAACGTGCTGTTATATCATCATGGCGGATTCCACTTTCGAGCAAACTTTGCCGCCAAAAGTGTAGCACTGCATCCTTGCTCGCACAGGGACACGTGGTGGATGGTGAGCGGTCGACATTGACAGGTTTGAACGTGCCCAGGAAAACAACTTTGCAAGCAAACGTCTGACCATTGTGTGATTCAGCTCCGAGGCAAACAATTTTGGCGGGACACGTGCGGAGGCGACGAATACACGTGGTGAGCGGACAAGGGGCCACTGTGACGTCAAACTCAGCAAGTTCTAGCGTGTCCAGTGAAAAAATGTTAACGATGTGGGAGCGATCGCTGGGCTCGCCCCCATCATACTGCCAGTCCACTGCGAGTGGCCGGCCGCCTCACATGACAGGCGTCGGCAGTGTCTCCGCATGCTGGCCATGGGGTGGCGAGGATTTGAACTAATTCAGTTGGAGCGCAGACGTCGTGGTGACTGCACCGCGATATGAAAGAAGCATGTGCTGACTGTGTTGGAGAACAAGTGATGACCGCACTGCTTGAAATAAAGTCTTCAGTCCCTTCCCCCCTGCAAAATCAAATGACGTGACTTGCGCTGCTATAAGAGCACTTTATTATTTGATGCGATTATGGTAGGCTACCAGTGAAAAAAAATAAGTGAGGGAGAAAAGCATACGTGTGATCAATTATGGTGTTGGGATTGGAACTTGTGATAGATTTTTGTTATGGATGTAAGGAAAATGGCTTTCTCACCGTGGAAATCGGACATCTTGAATAAATAATAAATGATAATAATACATAGAAATACAGTTTTCGAGACATTATCGTGTTGGAATTTGAATTTGGCGCAATTTTCTAGTGGAGGTAGGCCTATAATAATAAATAATATGAATAATAAATGATAATGAATGATAATAAATGATAATGAATGATAATAAATGACAATGAATGATAATCAATGTTAATAAATGATAATAAATAATAATAAACAAAAGTAAGGTTTTGCAGCCATTATCCTGTTGGAATTTGGTTTTGCAGGGAATTTTCTAGTGGAGGCAGGTCAATAATAATAAACAATAATAAATGATAATAAATAATAATAAATGATAATAAATAATAATATATGATAATGAATGTTAATGAATGACAATCAATAATAATAAAAAGACAAGTAGGGTCTTTGCATGCATTATCCTGTTGGAATTCAAACTTCCTGCCATTTTTCCTTCTGGAGGCTTAGGTTAGTGGACGTAGCACAATTGGACTATTTTCCCGCCAAAATTCAAACTTCCCCCCATTTTTTCTTGAGGTTAGGTTAGTGGATGTAGCACAATTGGACTATTCTCCCGCCAAAATCCGCCATCTTGGATGACGTCATGCGATGTTGCCACGTCTACATGCCGCCATAATGGATGACGCCATCGCCACCATCTTGAATAAATTTGGCAACAATGGAGAGTGGGGTGACGCTAAGGTTGCCCTACTACTGACTTCCATTAGAAAATTCAATATTCCGAGATCCACAGCGTCAAGTGTCGAGCCAAATTTCAGGAATTACCTCTCACCACGGACAACGTAGTGGCTGACAGCATTCACTTAACGACCTAGGGCAGAGGCATTTGCGTAAAGTTGTCAGTGCTAACAGATAAGCAACACTCTATGAAATAACCGTAGAAATCAGTGGGGGACGTACGACGAGCGTATCCGTTAGGTCATTGCGACGAAAACTATGGCAGCAGAAGACCGATGCAAGTCACTTTGCTAAGAGCATGCCATCTCCTGTAGCACATCTTCTGGTCTTGTGTCTATGCCAGTTGGACCCCTGACGACTGGAAAACTGGGGCCTGTCAGTTGAGTCCCGATTTCAGTTGGTAAGAGCTGTTGATAAGGTTCGAGTGTGGCGCAGACTCCACGAAACCATGGACCCAAGTTGTCAACAAGTACTATGCAAACTGGTGGTGGCTCTATAACGGCGTGATGTGTGTTTACATGGAATGGAACTGTGTCCTTTGGTCCAACTGAACCAATAATTGACTTAAATGATTGTATTCGGCTACTTGGAGACTATTTGCAACCATTCATGGGCTTCACGTTCCCAAGCGACAGCGTCATGTCACAACGCTAGTGTTGTTCACGATTAGTTTGAGGACTATTCTGGACAATTCGAGGTAATGACTTGGCCATCCAGATCACCCGATATTAATCCCTTCGAAAACTTTTGACGTAGTCGAGAGGTCAGCTCGTGTTTAGCATTCTGCACCGGCAACGCTTTCGCAATTATAGACGGATATAAGGCAGCATGGCTCAATATTTCTGCAGGGGACTTTCGGTGACTTGTTGACTTCATGCCACCTCGAGCTGCTGCACTATGCAGGCAAAAGGATGTACGACATGATATTAGGTGGTACCCCACGACTTTTGTCAGCTCAGTGTACTTATTGTGTTGTTTCCAGTCTCTGGCATTCAGAATAGCGCTAACGAATGCCATACAGTACACAGATTACATCACAATAGTTCTGCATACTGCAGACCAGACAGTCCATAACACTGAACAAGCACCCACTGGGGAATCGGAGTTATCCACGAAGGGGCTGTAATTCTCTGACCTAGAACATCCAAAGCATGTCCACTTGAGATCGAACTGTCCACTCAAGACAAGTATTGTTACAGGAGATTGGCCTGCAGAGAGTGATCAGGCAACATCACGCATTAGATAGAATAAAGGTTCATATACACCGTCAAAAATGGGCACATACCACATTGTAGGATGACCTCCTTGGTGCTACAAGGAAACGTTCGTTTCTCTCACATAATGTTCCCTCAGATAAAAACAGGTGGGGTTCGCCAAAGTAGAGAGCAATCTCTCCAAGTGGCGATACTTAGTGTGAAATGTGTAAGTGAAGATATTTTTATATATGATATCTTAATATGTACACATATCATTGTGTTGGTTTTTTTTTCTCTGCATTGAACTGTCTTCCCAAGAACACGTTACAAACTCTGTGACCTGATGTTTTCTGCATGGCTATACTTGGGCCACGAAATGAATAATGCCAGGCGGAAAATGAACTTAGATAGCTTTCTCGTGCAGCATGTACTTTGGAGTTCAGCCCAAACTAAAAACATAGGACTTGTAACAGCCATAATTATTAGACCGCAAATGACATAAATACTTATATAATGTTGTTCAGTACATCGTCATCAGTTATCAATAGAAATATCTGCACATTTACCTGCTTTACACCGTGTATATACAGTGTGAAGCAGTATGTGTGAACAGAGTCGGCCTTGAGGTCACTAGTTATTCCAAGTGCAGTGATGTTTTGTTGTTCTGTTATAGTGTTCAATTCAAAGACTGGTTTGATGCAGCTCGCCTCATTAATCTATCCCATGCATGTATCTACACCTCTGCATAACGACTGCATCCTACATCCGCTCGAACCAGATTATCGTAACCAACATCAACCTCCCTCTACAGTTTTTGCCCTCCACACTTTCTTCTATTTCCAACTTTATTATACCTTGATACCTTAGCAGGTGTACTATCAATCAATCCCCTTTTTCAGTCAATTTTTTCCCTCCCGTTCGATACCACTTCGTACAATCATTAGCAGTCATCTGTAGCAACACATTTCAAAAGCTACCATCGTTAGCTGTATCATTTATCATCTGTCATTTCAAAAAAACACAAGACTTCATATATCTTCAGAAAAAAACTTAACAAAATGTTTAAATATTATACTGTAGAAAATACTGCAACCAGGCACGAATTTCTTTAGAAATGATTTGGTTGCACCATTAATAGTTTTGGGCCTGAGCCCATCAGATGGTAGCATTGATTGCTTGGCAGGATTTACATTTGTTTTCATGAAAAGCTCTCCTTTACATACAGGATGTTAGTGGTATAAGTGCACAAGTTTTTATTGGCGACTGACGGCGGTGTACTGAACAACATTATATCAATATTTGTAGACTGATACTTGTAGCTATTACGAGTAGTATGTTTTTAGTTTGGTTAGCGACTCTAAGTACTTGCGGCAAGAACAAGCCATTGAAGCTTATTGTCTCCAGGGCTGCAGATAAGGTGTTGAAGTGTGAATGCAAGGACGCAAAACATTTAGTCTGTACTGATAGGCACAGTCCACTTATTGGTGCTATTATGACCATGGAGAAAACATCCTGTAGTAAATTATGTGACATATTTGTGGGAAAACTGTTAGAGGCAATGAAAAGAATTACGCGCTGAAATGGGTATATGTTAAGGTAATAATGACCACAGTAAGTGCATGTATACCCATAACATCGTGTATTATAAAAGAGAGGCGAGATTGGCTTTTCAGATCCGTGTTGACCTGTGAGCTAAACTAAATACAACTATACTAAACTAAATTCATCTGGTATTTAGTTTAGCTCATAGATCAACATGGATCGAAAAAGAGAATCAAGTGAGTAAAGGAGAACTTTTCATGAAGATACAAATGTAAAACTTGCCAAGAAATCAACGCTAGCGTTGGTGGACTCAGGCCCGAAACTAATAGCGGTACAATAAAATAATTTGTAAAACTTGTGGCTGATTACAGTATTTCCTACGACGTGATTTACGAAAACTGCTGCGATGTTATCTAACCTTAATGGATGAAATAATGTTGTTAAAATATTTCTATTATCCGGAAGACCTGTTCTTGCTATTGAAAATACGCATTTTATACGCAGGTTCGAATCCTGCCTCGGGCATGGATGTGTGTGATGTCCTTAGGTTAGTTATCTTTAATTAGTTCTAAGTTCTAGGCGACTGATAACCTCAGAAGTTAAGTCGCATAGTGCTCAGAGCCACATTTTATATTTTCCCAGCTTTGACCATCACCAGTTATTTTGTTGCCCAAACAGTAAAACTTGTCCGCTAATCGTAGTACCTCATTCTATTACCTAAATTCCTCAACATCGCCTGATTTGATTAAAAAACTATCCATTACGGATGTTTTACTTTTGTTGGTGCTCTTAATCGTATAATATTTTTTTCAAAACTCTATCCATTTCCTCCAGCTCAACTGCCAAACTGTTTTGCTTTCTCTGTTAGAATTACAATGTAATCGGCATTTTTGAATACTTATCCCAGAACTCTAATTTCCCTTCCAAATTTTCATATCAATTCTTTTAGTCCTTGCTCTGTGTTCACTCTGAATAACATGAGGAATAGGCTAAAATCTTCTTTCGACTGTTGTATACGGTCCAGTCACGTTAATGTGAGCACCGCTTATGTTCGACGCCAACGCGGAATAACCACTCACAGACGAGAGGTGTCAGCACTAGGTTGAGGCTATATAAAGCTTGTCTGTGGGATGCGGGAAAACAGTACGCCGTTGTCGTAATGCGAAAACGGCACGCGTCATGTGACGTTGACTGGTCTCTGGATTTCGGGAGCAGGGTGCAAGCATTTCTGAAAGGGCTGAGTTCGTAAACTGTTCGTGTGCAACTACAGTTAAAGTATTCCGTGTATCGAACATTGTACTACCCAAAATCGGCGCCGAGGCAACTATGGAGCACCTAGGGCCGTAGATGACAGAGTTGAATGACGTCTGAGCACATGTGTACGGGCGAACAGACGTAAAACTGATCAGCAGCTGACCGCGCAGGTGAACCAATGGGCTACAAACAGTGTTTCCTAACTACCGTTCTGAGAACGTTGCTGCGTAAAGGCCTCCACAGCAGGTTCCTGGTTCACGCACCCGTGCTAACGTCTGTTCATGGCGGGTACGGCTTCATGTGTCTGAAAGCAAATATCCTGCGTCAATCGTCGGAAGCGTCTAGGCCAGAGGGCGTTCTCTTGGTAATGTCGTCATTCTGGAAGTCAAAATGGATCAACACAAGTAGGCGTCTATCCATGGTGACCACGAAAACAAACATGCAATTTGTTTTTCCGACACGACGGCATCTACCTGCAGGACAACGCAGAGTGTTCCACAGGTCGCAGTGTACGTGCGTGGTTCGAAGCGCACCAGGATGAGTTCACTTTACTTCCCTGGAAATCGAACTCTCCCGATTTAATCCCATTGGAACCACCTCGATAGGGCTGTTCGCGCCATGGATCCTCAACCGAGAAACCTAGCACAGCTGGCCACGGCACTGGAGTCGACATGGCTCCACATCCCTGTCGGTACCTTCCAGAACTTTATTCACTCCCTCCCTGCTCATTTCGGAGCGGCCCGCGCTGAAAAATGTGGTACTTTAATGTGACTGGATATAGTGTACTGAGATACCATACAACAAGAGTTCGCAACATTTGGTACCAGAAGTACGTGGACGGCCGCCCGCAACAGAAACATCGCTGCGCGCAAACCAGTGAGATTGCCCGCGACAATCACGCGCACTGGAGCGGCACCGCCAGCGGGAAGAGAGACACGCCTTTAAGTAACCGTGCACAGGCAGAAGTTGTTAGATGCAAGATGCAAGTCAGTACGAGTCAGGGTAGGGAGTTCCTCATAACGTTCGTCGTGTCTTCAAGTCGTCGTGCAAGATAGAAACAATGACCCATATATAGTGGTCAGTCTTCAATATAAAAAGAACAATGAATATGGACAGAGACCATCTGCCTAGAGATTTAACTGAGTGCTGATAGATGGAATTGTTCTTCGAATCAAGACAGAAAATTAGTTTTCTTCCGACTTTAGATCAGAGAACAATATTTACTTTGCGTTCATGGAACTGCAGTCAGTGTTGGACAGATAGGCTAAACTTGTATCCTACGATTGCTGTGACCAGTGCTACTTAAGCTGGGTAAATATTTTACGATTCGCTACTCTGTGTTACTTTCAGTATGTGTGTGCTACACTACAAACCATGCATCCGTCCTACCACGACACCTGTATTAGTATTTTTCAGCGGCAACGAGATTTTCATCAAAGTGGACGATCCCAGTCCACAACACTGGACAGTATAATTGCTGCGTTTTCTGTATAAGCTTTAGATAACATTTTACTCCCTCCTGGAAATGGAAATGAAGTCCCATGCTTCTTGACAGAGCGTAGGGGAACGATGCGGGAGTCCCGCACCGCCGTACTAGGCAAGGTCCTATGGAGGCGGTTTGCCGTTGTCTTACTCCGACCATAATGGGGATGAAGACGACACAAAAGCACCCACTCATCTCGGGGCAGATGAAAATCTCTGACCCGCCGGGAATCGAACCCGGGACGCCATCCTCGGGAAGCGAGAACGCTACCGCGAGACCACGAGTGGCGAACTTACTCCCTCCTATATTTAGTAATTCAATTAAAATTGTCACATCTTTCTTTAAATCTCCAAACGCTATAAACGCAGGTTTCTCTTTCTTCTTCAGGCATCTACGTCGATAAACCGTACATTTAATATTGTCTCTCGTGTTCCTACACCTCTCTAGACACTGACTGATCTTCCTCGAAGGAAGCGTTTCCATTTTTGTTCCATTTTATTTTATTTTCATATTATTTTTAAGGGAATTTGGGTCGGTATTTTCCAACAAGTACTCATTTAACTGATGATTTGGTAATATTCACATCTGCCAGCATCTGCCTTCATTGGTACTAGTATAAACACGTTCGTATTGAAGTCTGAGGTTATTTCAGCTGTCTCATATCTCTTGCATACTAGGTGCAACCGTTTTTTCGTGATAACTTCCCCTAACTATCTCAATATTCGGAAATAACGTATCTACTCCAGGGGCTGTTTTCGAATTAGATCTTTCAGTACTCTGTTAAATTCGTCCCACAGCATCATGTCTCCCATCTCTCTACTACTCACGTTTCTTGTATAGTCCTTCTATATGTATATTCCATCAGCTTTCAGTCTTTCCTTTGTTGCTTAGTACTGGCTTGCCATATGAGCTCTTGGCATTCAAGAACAGCTGCCTCTCTTTTCTACAAACGTTTCTTTAATTTTCCAACATTTAGCGTTCACAGGGTGTCCAAAGAGGAATTGTCAGTATGCAGGTATATGACGGAAACGATCATTCGAAGCAAAAAAGTCTAGTAAACATGCTCTAAAGTGCATACCTTAAGAGTTATGAGCACTGTTCATTAGATATTTTTTTTGCTTTGAAATTCTGTCAGATCCCTAAATATTGACTATTCCTCCTGGGACATCATTTATCTTCCCGATGGTTATGCTAACTACTACAGCTTTTTATTCATCCTCTAGATTTCATTTTTTAAACATCTCTTTTCCCTTTTGTCTAGTTAATTTACTGGTTATATATTTTCTCGTTTTTCAGTATAATCCAATATCTCGTGTGATGTTCAAGGATTTCTACTGGAGCTTGTGTTTTTGCTGATTGTATCCCCTGCTGCTTTCACTGTCATCTCTCAAAGCTACCTCTTCGCCTTTTATCATATTCGTTCTCTTGTTTCAGCCAACCTAGTGAACCCATGTTAATTTCTAATACAAAGTTCTTTGAGACTGTTTTCGTCATTGTTGCACTTTTCCTTAAAAATGGGACATCTTTATAGAGTCATCGCTCATGTACTTTACATGAATTATTGCATCCCGACGAGCAAACGTCCGACGTCCGATTCCGAGTTGATCTACAGCCTGTAGACGCCGACGTGCTGAAGGTTTTCTCCGAACTCTTCCAGCATGTCTATAGGGCCAGTCCCGAAGCATGCATCTGGGAATAATCGGGGTTTGCCACTACACGTCAGCAGTTCCCTGTGGTTCGTCTATGCGCTCCACATATGGCGTTTGCGTATGTGAACTTAGTTCATTACATTCATTGTACTATGTATCATTCTATTGTTGATAGAAATAGATAATTCCTGTGGTAAAAAAGATTGCAGATAGGCTCAAACGACCAGCTGCTAATGAAAAGTTTGCATTGACCAATATACAATTGTATGCTAATTTTGTAATCCATTGATGCTTGTTTACTGAGGTCAACAACTGAGTGTCTGAACGGAAACTACAGTTGGAAGGGCAGCGTGTGAACTTCGTAAATGAAAGCAAAACGTCCGCCAAACTGGAATGCTATTGAGGTACGGATGTGATGATATAAATTTCAGTAACCATTATTTGCAAGTTACTTTTAATAATCGTCTAGTACTGTGATGGGACAGTGGCATAAAGTTGTTTGTACACTGAAACGAAATATTGCAACTAGTACGTGACTTTTAGATATGTTGTATCGAGGATCATTTAGTTTCTAGTATGAAAACTTGAGACTGCAAAAGGTTTTTCTGACCTCTCTGGTCAGGTAGACACCTTCGTTCACCAGACATGCAAGTTGATGACAGAGACAGGTTGCTTCAAGCCTACTCCAATAGGTAGACTCTGTTACCGAGCTATAGTAGCGCCACCCTCTGTACTCCGAGAAATGGCTGCCGATAAAGGCTTAAAGAGGTGCATAACAACGTCCACTGCAGCGGCTGAGGTCCAGGAAGAGATTCCTACGATCATCTAAGAAGTTTATCGCGCCTCCCGAGAAGGCGTCTTTGGAACGCTGGAAGGCGAAAACACCTCATCATCCTAAGTGAATGACAGCATCCCAGAAATTACTTATGAACAAAGCGAAAACAGTTGATGCAGAAGTCGCTAAACATATTATGATCAAGAATAGGGAGATCCAAGAACAATATGAAGAAATGTTTAATGTTGATACGTATTGAGAATGCGGTTAAGAACAAAACGCTAGC
This sequence comes from Schistocerca americana, assembly GCF_021461395.2. NCBI lineage: Eukaryota > Metazoa > Arthropoda > Insecta > Orthoptera > Acrididae > Schistocerca > Schistocerca americana. The sequence continues at coordinate 608,313,522 of NC_060121.1, forward strand.
CACATGCTTCAGTGCCTTCTGTGTCCAACAACTTGTATAGTGCATAGTAACATTCAGCGCCACCCCAAGTGCCTTGGAGATTTCGCAGTTCTGGCACATGCGGTATGACGATACGAGTTCGCCACATCTATTGTCTTTTCCCAATATATTTCCCCATTTGATTGTGTCGGTATATTTGTTTGTTTCTAACTCGAGAATAAATATATTTCACGTTATTAGCTTGCCCATAGTATAGCCATTTGCAGTAAGCTAATGAAACGGCATGATAGAACCAAAATGTTACTCTTTTGATATTTTCTTTGACTTATAATTCTTCTCACTGGTCTGATGCGCCCCCCCCCCTCCCACCCCTCCTACGAATTCTTCTCCTGCGCCAACCTTTTCATCACAGAGTAGCAATTGCATCCGAGTCTTCAGTTATTTGCTGAATGTATTTTATATTCCTAAAGTAGTTCACTGCCATGGGCCATACAATATTTATCATTTGGGAAGTCGTTATTTTGAGTAGATATTGCATATTCGTGATATCGCTCGGTAAAGTGGACCGATAACCTCACTGTAATTCAGTTTGTCGATTGTCCATATGGCCTGTTGGATGTGACGTATTTAGGAAAAGGATAGTAAAAGTTTTGAGGAAGTACAGTAATATCGTATCTAAACAAAAAAAAAAAAGCTTTCAGAATGTATCACAAATATAGCCAACGAGCTGCTCGTCTCAAAGTATTTTTAGACTCTTAGCCCAACTTTTGTAAATCTGATGTACAGAGTTGCTGTTAAGTCCTCATCCTGAGCTACTACATGTAGCACTCTCTATCTCAGCCTCCGTTTATTGTATTCCCGCATTCGTGGATCTTATGATTATTTCATCTACTCCTAAACTAGCAATGTTTGCTAACCACAAAACGAGGAAAGTGGCCACCAATTACTTCGGCCCACCAGTTACTTGTTGCGGCCTTTATTTTCTTCCAAGATCCGTCAGAGATCAATAATAGTCATTTTTTGTGGCGATTAGTTTCGGACTACCAGGTCCATTTTCAAACCATGGCCTCGAAAGTGGACGTGATGATCCGAAACTAGTCACCACAAAGATATGACTGTTATCGCATCTGTCACGGATCTTGGAAGATAATAAAAAATTTAATAACTTCGTTGCTGGTCCTCTCCTCCAGCATTATGTTGGAATTTCATAAACGTATTGCAATGTTGAACCTTTCTAGTAAGCGCGAACTTATGTAATTCTTCTGGTGCTCAGTATTGCCTCGCCATGTGATAACGCCATTAATTAACAGTGAGAATCATCACACTCGTAGCCACGTGTGTTTCTCCAAAGTTCTCAAAGCTATTTTTCTAGTTAGATCACCTAGCGTGGAACTAACTAATTTAGTCTGTTTGCTTTGCTCGGATGTATTTGGAGCAACGTCCAATGATATTCGGGCTCTCCCTTTGGGCCTGCGTGTTAGGAAAACAGCATCCGCTCACTGAATGAAGAAATCTAGGATGTACAAGACAGTTATAATATACAATTGCAACTTACGGCTTTTTGAAAATACGTGTAGGACTTACCCGCCAACATATTCCTTCTTTCAAAAAGTCACTGAGCAGAACATATTTCGTTACTTAAGACAAAAAGTCTTATAGCGGGTCTGCGGCCATATTTGGCTCAATGGTACACTCTTCTCTTGATCGCTACGTTATTTTTTATTTCTGCTGTTGATTACACTCGCTTTAATAGCAACTTCAGATCAAATCTTATGGATACATAGTATGTAGTCAGAGTTTAAGCATCTTAGTCAACATAAAAAGCCAAACATATTGTTCCCTATGAACCGTGGGTTAGGAAGACTATGGCCCCCACGCAGAAAATTTATTGCAAAATGAAAAGGGGGTTAACTGATAGCGACTATGCATCAACAGGTATCACTGATCACATCTGATTGGCATGCCTAATGAATTAATTCTTCACGGCAGGAGGGAACTGCTCTCTACGAGACAATGCTTGTTGAGGTGAAATTTAGCTTTCTGAACCTAATACAAACGCATTTCTCAGAGATGACCGAAAGGGAGCCCAGTGCTGGAAAATACGTCGCAACATAGAGGACATCGCTCAGTAGCAGGATGGGAAATAGAAATTAAAATAATACACAATGATATGTCCAGTAAACCAATCGACGTGTCTTTGGATAGAAAGAGGAGCTTCAAAGAGAGGCTGGACCTGGAGTAGTCCGTCACCCCGTCCCTCCCTCCCCCCTCCCCTCCCCGTCACGTTTTCGTGTGGCAAGCAACGTAGTCTGTCGCGATGTTTTCGCGCCTATATTAGTTTTTACTCGCGTTTTCGTGTGGCAAGCAACGTAAGTAAAACGAATATAGGCTCGAAAACTTCACGACAAACTAAATTATATTGTAGAAGATAGGTTAACTCGCAGCAAAAAACTTTCTCATCAACATCGTTTGGTTGCAGATGACAAACTGCCTGTAGCAAATAACACACAAGTGATCAGGAAAGTTCATGCACACCAATTGTAAAGGTATTTACAAAAAGAAATGATATATTGTTTAAACTAGACATCCACATGATTTTATAATCATTTAACCCGCTGATGACGGCACAGTGGTGCCGAAACATGTTCGGGTACTGAGGAAAAATGGTGTTTTGCATAACATCCAACAATTTCAACCTCACAATAATTCACTCAAAATAAGGCGAAACTGCATCCATGACAAATGAAACGGTTACATGAAGAACGTCGGTACTCGGTACGGAAGCCATTCCCTTACTTTCCCAAACCCTGAAGAGATAAGGTAAACCATTTCCTTTCCTCAGCAAAACTTGACTGAAGCTGCTACACATTCCCCTCCGCCCAAATCGATCTTTTCTCCGCCCAGTAAGTCATTTATACACATTGGAGAGCAAAACCTAAGGACTGATGTAACTTTCCCCTTCATGTTGCAGTGCCAAATAACATAGCTCGATTAAACTTGGACTGTACATAGTAAGAACTGTTGTAGTATAGCACAGAAGGCAACTGAAGGAAATATGTATTTAGACGAACAGAAATAACACTTCTTGGCAAAGAGGATAATTTCACTGAAGTCACCGCGACTGATGAGGTTCTCCTAGACATTACAGAATGCTGGCCATAGTTCTTATCAGGGTGTATTGTCACCACGAATGACAAGGCATACGCTACAAGGTGCTCCCATGCTAGCCACAAGGCAGATAAAGAGGTCTTACAGTACGCTGTTTTCCTCTTCCATGAACAAAAGACCAGCTTTCTGGCAGTTTATCATTCAAAACATAGTTATCACTTGTTAAGTGAAGAAGATATTTACTTACTACCTTCTATGTGGTAAATACTTGATCTTGATGTTATCAATGGAACAACCATATTTGGCTCAATGGTACACTCTTCTCTTGATCGCTACGTTATTTTTTATTTCTGCTGTTCATTACACTCGCTTTAATAGCAACTTCAGATCAAATCTTATGGATACATAGTATGTAGAATAATCTCTCTACTTGGCAGGATGAAAGACATTCTGGGATTTTTATGTTTCGTAACCCAAAGATTTGAAGTACTCCGATGAAATTTTCTGGCATTTAATGTTGCTTTTGCTTATTTCGCCGCGTGGATTGAACGCGAGGTTTGAGGCGCCATAACATGGGTTGCTCGGCCCCTCCCGCCGGAGGTTCGAGTCCTCCCTCGGGCATGGGTGTGTGTGTTGTTCTTAGCATAAGTTAGTTTAAGAGGTGTGTAAATCTAGGGACCGATGACATCAGCAATTTGCTTATTTCAACGCTTTGGACCTTGGTTCGGATGCCACGTTAAACTACAGGTGCTTTGTTAACTGACTGGATAAGCTGTTCACAACCCAGAGGAGAGGTACACAATATCACGTCCGATACGACATTGTCTGCGGTGTTTACATCTTCTTTCTGGATGATGATTATGTAACTTACTACTATATTATTATAAAAAGATTTCACAGGGCAAATTGATTTGGGGGATAATTTTGAGTTTGATCTGAAAAAATTATTGCTCTTTCTACTTTAAAACAACTTGTTTTGATGATAAGAATTTTGGCAGTCGGTTATTCAGAACTTGCATTTTTCATTCATTCAATACTGATTTTGAATTTATCAAAATTAATCCTGGTTTGCTTCAGTGATATTGAATCTTATGGCGGAAGTATGAAGAAATCAGTCGTTATCATTACAAGTCATGAAATGAAAAAAACTAAATATACGGAGAAAAATTCATTGATTCCCTTCACCTTCACATCAGCGACTGGCACATACTGCTCTTTAGACAACGACACTCTATTTAATGACATTGTTCACTAGCCTATATTGCTGCCTTATAGATAAAACTCGGTACTTACTCTCTGTTAGTGATATGATGTTCATTTAACAGCTTATCAAAAGAGATGTAAAATAATACAAAACATTTAAATGTTCCAGAAAACTTTTCAGAAAAATAAAGAAAACTACAGGAGCCGGAAGATTGACGCCACAGTATAAATTGACTACAACAGTCGTGGAACACTGTGTAATGGAGCTGAAACTATTATCCAAGTCTCACATTTAATATATTTTCCACTGCTTTCGCAAAAAGTTCCACAGTGAACAGTCGAATGTGCGATTATACGTTCACTCCTCTTTTTAGTTACTATAGAATGAAAATTCAAATGTGTAGCTCACTGTAAAAAGTAAAATTCCTTCATAATCTCTGTGTATGATGTTAATTATAGGAAACAAATAATTTGACATAGAATGACTTCGTTCGAGGGAAAGTGGCTACACAAAGAGGTACGATATACGTGTAAAATAATGTTAAAGTGCATTATAACGATAGCATGCCCTTGGAATGCTGTAAGTAGGGTATTAAAAAATTGTAATGACAGAAATGTGACTGGTACAATAAAAACTTTTTCATTCACGTGACTCTACAGCCATGGACAGCAAGGCGTCTGTAAACACAGTGGAGAGGATCGAAAAGGTTCAAGTCTTTGGTGACTAACTCACTGTCTGAGGAAAGCTATATTGTACTTATATTAGATACTTCCGGACAATGGCCCACTGTCTGTCCTCATTCAAATATTTATGAAGACTAGTAACTTGATGTGTAGGAATCTAGAAACTTTTTCCATTGGAAGGAGGAAACCTGCTGGCAAGTAAAGTACATATTTACTTTTGGTGAATATCTTGGTCAGATAAAAACAGTAGTTTTTTGATAAGACGAAATGCCACAATTATATTGCATTGTTCTTCCAATATGAAACCTCCTAGTGAACGAAAATCTGTTGACTCAAGTCTGCTGGTAAATAATACATCAGCAAGAGACTAAGTAATGTTGTGACAATGCCGAATGTCAAGGTTTCATTTGTTCGTTTGTTGTTGACTCCTTCTAAACTAGTGCTATCATGGAAGTGAGGAAAACAGTGCTGAAGAGAATCATCATTGAGAAATAAGTTCTGGCAACACTGACAATAATTTCAAATTTTGAATATTTATTATTTATTACAATCAGTGAAAGTGGAAAAATTCTTACATGTCTAAAGCCTATTTTATTTTCATAAAAATATTTTTGAATCGTAATTTTAAATAAATAATTCAGTATTCATAAATAATTTCATTTTATTTTTGTCGCAAACAAACCAACTTTGAAAATTTTACCTACTGCAGATTGCACCTGTAAAAAAGAAACAATGGTCTGATTTACTCCTCTGATAAGGTTTTATGTAGTTTCATAGCGAATTGTCTGTGTTAGTTAAGCGACGGCATTTGCCTCTCTTACAGTCTATTGTTTTAAATGGATTATATAGTTATGTAAGCTAAAAACGTGGTGGACCAACTAAAATTTCACACTTCCATCAACAATAAGAGTCGAGTGACTTTGTGTTTACTTAGTTTTCAGTCTATAGCTTTAATGAGAATGAATGACAAGGTACAACGAAAAATGAATGCAAAAACTAAATGATAATGAAACTGATGGATGATGACATACAAAAAAATTTGTGTTGTCTGCATACTCTTATGATATACAATTTTCCACTATTTGAGTGTTACACGTAAGTCAAAATGTCATGAATGATGTATTTTTCTAAAATTAAATTTGCCTTCAAAATAAAATAAAACTGATCAACAGTCAGTGCAAGGGATCAGGGAAATGTCACATAACATTGAGAATATTTACACAAAAATTCAGTTTAATAATCTTTCCACGAAACATTCTTAGAGCAGGTGTTTCAAAGTGGTATAATAGCTTGTGAGATTGTGAGGTCGCATGAGTTCCCTGTTGCAAGCTGAACAGCCTGCGGTGCCCATACAAACATTGACCGAGTTAAAACTTTTCTTCCATACATTTAACGAGTGTTTAAGCATCGTTCATGCCATTTTGAGGTTGTTTGCCAGGCAATGGCGAGTTGTTGTATGGCGCCCACGGACGTCGAGTTGTGGGCGAACTGCTCAGGAGGAGCGCGCTGACCTGCCGAAGGAGTTGTTGAGCAGGTTGTTGACCGCTCGCAGCACGGTGATGGGGATCTGCAACAGCACACAGCCAGGATTAACTCAGAAAACGTAGTTAAGTGTGCAAACGGCTAATCAGAAGCCAAGATCGAAACTATGGACCTCGCGGGCAGTTGTGACACAGTTACTACCGTTTAACATGTTTTCTTCAGGATCGTAATGACTGATATTCCTAGACGTTGTCCTTTCGATATGCATTAATTAAAAAAGTTATTAAAGGACTCATTAAATGAACCTTACAATTTCCTTAACAAAACCCATTTCGAAGTATTCTCCAATGTGTTATAATGTCCCTACTCCTTGCTTTTTACCTTTTGCTTTGTTTGGGTTCCTCTTTCTGCTGGCTTGCACTTATCAGATAGTATCTAGGTTTAACTGCTTATCAGGACGTCATTTGCCTTTCTTCTGTTAGTGATCGTTTAGCTTACCGTTTTCATGCAGAACAACACGTTTTTTAACTTCAGGTAATACAATTATTCATATGCTGGGAAACAGTATTCAATTACAAAATTTATGAAATTCGTTCATATATAACTTACAGTGCAAATATTTTTAATCAGGTAATAATGACGTGCTAGGAAGTCGAAACCGGTGATGACACTATATGTTGTCCGAGGCCCAGAAATACAATAAAATAGTTACGTTCCCTATCAAATTTTTCTATAATTTTGAAAATCTTTGTGATTTGACGGGAAAATTATCTAGAAGGGTTTAAATCAAGGCATTAGCTCCTCCGAAAGGTTACTACATCGCTTCTGTTTCATTTTACACTACGAGGAAAAAACATTATTGTGACTGACATCATCACCCGAGTCGAATATGTGACACAGACGTCATGCCGATTCCAGTTACTATAGAGTTTCTTGTCACAGCAATCATGAATTCCCAATTTTGTAAGGAGCACGTACCGCGATTATTAGTTATAGTAAAGATATTTGATGCATCAGAAAGGGCGGATCCCACTCAGAACAGACATTCAGTTTGAAATTTACAATCCGTCGCAGACCACTGAAATCTGAAGAAATAGTTAAGCTTTTTTGGAAGAAGGCACTTGACGTTGTTGGCAGGGAAACTCTCGACTAAACTGACAAATCTAATCCGTGAAACACGTCGTATAGACAGATTTCAAAAGTAAAGTAGGTGACTGTATTTCTAAGCTGTTTGAAATTAATGCTGGTATAAGATGATAGCGTATGCGCGGGCCTCTTCAACTGTGTGTTACAACAAATAGCACCTAAGTGTTTGGAATGAAAAAAAGAGAAGTACATCAACAAACTTTTCCCAATTATGCTGATTATACTTGAAGTCAACTATTTGACATTTGCAAATTATTTTGATATACTATCTGAAAATGCAGATGCAGGAACACAGCCCGCACTCTTTAAAGTGATGCCACTAGAGCAGATATCAGAATAAAATTCATTTCCGAATGACAAGAAATGTTTACAATAAAACGTGCATTTGAAAAAACGGAAAAGTAATGTATCATAACACAGTAGTGAAATCAGAACGCCTCTACACAAGTGAATGTCTGCCACTGAATTGTAAACCAAACAAACTAGAAATATTAGAAGAATCATGAAAAAAGTTTAGATCCTATAAGTAGCAAGGACACCTGGACACTCAGAGCAGTGAAACAAAAAAAAAAAATAAGGAAAAGAAGACTGATATTTTTTGAATGTTTAAACAGGATGATGGACAATGGGATGAGAAAATAGACGTTCAGGTATCTCTGGGAACTGAAATCAACAACAACCAGTACCCGGGAAGTTACAAAATCTTAGAAATACACAACACAAAATCAGAAGGAGCAGCAGAATGAGGTAACTGTAAGAAGAGAGAACTTTAAAATTTAGGAGGCTTCCAAGGCAGAAACATAAAAGAACAAGTTTTGAGTGATCTGAAGATAGAAAGAAGACACGGTGAAAACATGAAAAAAAGAGCAAATCGATAGTAAATGAAATTATCACTTGACCTCTAGATACCCAAGAAAAATAAAAGATACCATGATTGTTGGATTAAAAAAAAAAAAACGTGAAATCTGAACCGCTTCAATTCCTCATTAATGCTTGAACATAGTATGCCTACCTCTGCAAATTGATCTCGATATAGACATGCAATTATTTTTCAGCACTTGATGACACTACGAATGGTTAGCAAAAGCTCGAGTCATCGCTAAGATAGCTTCTGACGACTATGTAAGTATGGTTGACAAATACTGTTTGCCTTTTTTGTCTCTGAATTTTTCACATTTGTTGCGCTGTTCCCACGGATTGTCAACGTTGTCAGTACTGTCACGTGAATTTACTTTAGTCACTCTTTCCCTGGCGCTATATTAATTCTGGAGAATAGACAGGAGAAAAAATGGACAGAGTTGGAATTAGATGTTATGTGATGTACGTTATGTGAGCGCCTCGAATAACTAAGAGAGTAAATACAACGACGCTGACATTTGCCTACCTGATGGGAATAGAAGTTATCGAAATTGACCACAACGAACAGATTCTAAAGGATATAAAGGTGCTATATGGGCTTCGTTCAACCTTCGCGCTACGGATTTTCTGCGTTTATTTATAGTCACAAACAATGTGTGTGGTTTGATGCCGTCATCCATCTTCTCTTATGTTACAGTAAAGTTTTCACCTCAATGCGCTTTTTACATTTGTCATCCTTCTTTAACATCGCTTATCTTTCTCTGTGAGTAGCTGACTTGAAATGTTCAGAAATCGGAGCAACTGTAAGTTCTCTAACTTACAGGTAAACAATTAGTGATAGTTTAATAAAAACAGTTGAGTCAGTTTTTGATATCATTTTGGTGTCCAATCAGTTGAAAAGCCAGAACAGCAGAACGTTGTTCGTTGCTTCTCTTTTTTTTCGATCGAAAACGTTTTATAGCGTCTGACAAGAATCGGGTACTCCGATAAAACTGAAGAGAGCTACTCAATCGACTGAAACAGCAAAAGAGTGTACAGATGTTACTGATGCAAAATTAAGTTGATTTCCTTATTTCCGCCCCCCCCCCCCCTCCTTTCTCCTGCAGCTGGGTTGTAGCTTATGACACTTTTTATCTTTGAAACACCTATTGATATATCGAAATGATAAAACGATTCACATTTCATCCCTGAAAATACGAACTATTTCAACAATTTTCACAACACGCGTTTGAGAGATGTTCTAAAGAATGTTTCCATATTTTTTCCGTTGCGTGGACATAATATTTAGTATTACAAGAGATGACATAATTTTTCAGAAAGAAAGTTTTTCATGCATCTAGTGTAATTACGCAGGTGTGTTTAGGTTCTGCTGTCTTCAGCGTTAAACACACTTTGTATACAGTCTGTTTTCACTTTCTAACGCACTATCTACGTCGACTTCCTACTTACTACTGTGATAAACTACGGATCTACGATCCTATTCCCTACCCTTCTGTACCACACTTTCTAACCCTCCTTTTAATGCAAACGAACTCTCCAGCTCAGCCTCAATCACTTCATCAACTGGTGCAACACAGCAAAAAAGCAGGAATTAACTACATAAAAAAAAAAACCACCCGAACATTGTTCCCTCGATTCCTCTGTCTATCCTCGACGGTCTTGTTCACGTACATAGAGATTAAAATTCCTAAAATGAAAATTTACATCTGCATTTACGCGACTACTCAGAAATTCACGTTTAAGTGCTTGGCAGAGGGTTCATAGAAGCAATTGTAGACTATCTCTCGGCCTTTCCTCAGTCATGCAGCACGTGGGAAAAATGGGCACCTGTATCTTCTAACGTGACCTTTGATTTCTCTCATTTCTTTTAGGATGCTCATTTCTAATGTGAAGACGGGCGTTAGTTCACTGAAAATTCGTGTGAAGATCTCACCGCAACAAAAAACACTTCTGTTTTAATGACTGTCACCCAAAATCCTCTGTTTTGATGTCCTCCATCAGACATGTCAGGTAAGGATCCCATATCGCGCAGCAGTACTCCTGAAGAGGACAGATAATTGAAAAGTAGGCAGTCTTTTTAACATACTAGTCGCATCTTCTAAGCGTTGTGTTTTCTATGTGATGGTTCCAATTTAAGTCGTTCGCAATTGTAATATTTAGGTATTGAGTTGAATCGACAACCTTTAAATCTCTGTGATTTATCATGTAACTGAAATATAACGGAATTTTTTGGTACTCATGTGGAGAACCTCACTTTTTTTTCAAGTGACCCGCCACTTTGCGCATCGTGTAGAGTAGATATCTTGTCTAAATCATTTTGTAATTTATTTCGAGCTTCTGATAACAGCATCATCTATAAAAAATCTAAGAGGGCTCCTCAGATGGTTTCCTAACTCTTTTATATCGATCAGGAACAGCAGAGGGTGGAGAACATTTCCTGAAATGAAATGAAATGTCGTGTGACGAGGGCCTCCCGTCGGGTAGACCGTTCGCCTGGTGCAAGTCTTTCGATTTGACGCCACTTCGGCGACTTGCGCGTCGAAGAACATTTCCTTGGGGAACTCTAGGTTTCACCCCTGTTTCAGCAGAAGACTTCCCATAAGCTACTGTCAACTGTGACCCTCCTGGCAGAAAATCACTAATCCAGTCATATAATCGAGACAATACTCGATAGGCATACCAAAGACTGTCTAGGAAGCCTAATACACAATGCATGGAAAGAAATCACAGGATAGAAGGAAGGACCCGTCGACAACCAGGTCATTACAGATGGAAAACAAGCTCGGATTTTTTAACGATGGGAAGGGAGAACGGTCACACCCTTTCAAAGAAACCATCTCAGCATTTACCTTGAGCGATCAAGGGGAAAGACGGAAAACCTAAATTGAATGGTCGGACGCGAATTTGAATATTCGGTCACCCGAATGTGAGTCCAATGTGCTAACAACTGTGGCACTCTGCTCGGTTCGAAGATAGACACATCTGCTTCCATTAACAAACTGAAAGTGGTGACTAAATCTCGGAACCCCTATCCACGTCACCCTCGCCCTTTCAAACGCAGAAAGTGCCTCAACCCTTCCGTTAGTTGTATTACTACTTCTGATTGCTTGCATAACATGCGATAAAGCCTTCTATACACAAGTATCTGATCCTGTACCAGCCCATAAAGTACCGACACGTCCTGAAACACACTTTAACATAACATTCTCTCCAGTGTTTCCGTAACCAGACTCGTCACTAACAGTTACCAAACGCCCTCTCAATCATGATTTCCACACCACAGTAACATCATGGCATACGTGTACCCAAACCCTTGCCTTACAAAAATTTATTTTGCACTGTGAGCCAAATTCTGATAAGTGGCAACCTAGTCATTACTTGCCATTTTTCCACCGGGGGAATGAAAATTACTAAAATTTTGTTTTCTTTCTGTAGGCTTTATCTACTCTCTGTATTGCTATAGTTGAGTTTCCTTTTAGTATATATTTAAAAATGTACGCCACTTATACAGACGTTAAGTGCTGTATGTTGTTGTTGTTGTGGTCTTCAGTCCTGAGACTGGTTTGATGCAGCTCTCCATGCTACTCTATCCTGTGCAAGCTTCTTCATCTCCCAGTACCTACTGCCGCCTACATCCCTCTGAATGTACTCATCTCTTGGTCTCGCTCTACGATTTTTACCCTCCATGCTGCCCTCCAGTACTAAATTGGTGATCCCTTGATGCCTCAGAACATGTCCTACCAACCGATCCCTTCTTCTAGTCATGTTGTGCCACAAACTCCTCTTTTCCCCAATTCTATTCAATACCTCCTCATTAGTTACGTGATCTACCCATCTAATCTTCAGCATTCTTTTGTAGCACCACATTTCGAAAGCTTCTATTCTCTTCTTGTCTAAACTATTTATCGTCCACGTTTCACTTCCATACATGGCTACACTCCATACAAATACTTTCAGAAACGACTTCCTAACACTTAAATCAATACTCGATGTTAACAAATTTCTCTTCTTCAGAAACGCTTTCCTTGCCATTGCCAGTCTACATTTATATCCTCTCTACTTCGACCATCATCAGTTATTTTGCTCCCCAAATAGCAAAACTCCTTTACTACTTTAAGTGTCTCATTAGCTAATCTAATTCCCTCAGCATCACCCGACTTAATTCAACTACATTCCATTATCCTTGTTTTGCTTTTGTTGATGTTCATCTTACACCCTCCTTTCAAGACACTGTCCATTCCGTTCAACTGCTCTTCCAAGTCCTTTGCTGTTTCTGACAGAATTACAATGTCATCGGCGAACCTCAAAGTTTTTATTTCTTCTCCATGGCTTTTAATACCTACTCCGAACTTTTCTTTTGTTTTCTTTACTGCTTGCTCAGTATACATATTGAATAGCATCGGGGAGAGGCTACATCCCTGTCTCACTCCCTTCCCAACCACTGTTTCCCTTTCATGTCCCTCGACTCTTATAACTGCCATCTGGTTTCTGTACAAATTGTAAATAGCCTTTCGCTCCCTGTATTTTACCCCTGCCACCTTCAGAATTTGAAAGAGAGTATTCCAATCAACATTGTCAAAAGCTTTCTCTAAGTCTACAAATGCTAGAAACGTAGGTTTGCCTTTCCTGAATCTTTCTTCTAAGATATGTCGTTGGGTCAGTATTGCCTCACGTGTTCCAACATTTCTACGGAATCCAAACTGATCTTCCCCGAGGTCGGCTTCTACCAGTTTCTCCATTCGTCTGTAAAGATTCGCGTTAGTATTTTGCAGCTGTGACTTATTAAACTGATAGTTCGGTAATTTTCACATCTGTCAACACCTGCTTTCTTTGGGATTGGAATTATTATATTCTTCTTGAAGTCTGAGGGAATTTCGTCTGTCTCATACATCTCGCTCACCAGATGGTAGAATTTTGTCAGGACTGGCTTTAGGTCTTTCAGTGCTCTGTCAAACTCTTCACGCAGTATCATATCTCCCATGTCACCTTCATCTACATCCTCTTCCATTTCCATGATATTGTCCTCAGGAACATCGCCCCTGTATAGACCCTCTATATACTCCTTCCAACTTCCTGCTTTCCCTTCTTTGCTTTGGGTTTCCATCTGAGCTCTTGATATTCATGCAAGTGGTTCTCTTTTCTCCAAAGGTCTCTTTAGTTATCCTGTAGGCAATATCTATATTACCCCTAGTGAGATAAGCCTCTACATCCTTACGTTTGTCCTCTTGCCACCCCTACTTAGCCATTTTGCACTTCCTGTCGATCTCATTTTTGAGACGTTTGTATTCCTTTTTGCCTGTTTCACTTACTGCATTTTTATATTTTCTCCTTTCATCTTCTGTTACCCAAGGATATGTACTAGCCCTCGTCTTTTTACCCACTTGATCCTCTGCTGCCTTCACTATTTCAATCCTCAAAGCTACCCATTCTTCTTCTACTGTATTTCTTTCCCCCATTCCTGTCAATTGTTCCCTTATGCTCTCCCTGAAACTCTGTACAATCTCTGGTTCTTTCAGTTTATCCAGGTCCCATCTCCTTAAATTCTCACCTTTTTGCAGTTTCTTCAGTTTGAATCTACAGTTCATAACAAATATATTGTGGTCAGAGTCCACATCTGCCCCTGGAAATGTCTTACAATTTAAAACCTGGTTTCTAAATCTCTGTCTTACCATTATATAATCTATCTGGAACCTTTTAGTATCTCCAGGCTCCTTCCATGTATACAACCTTCTTTTATGATTCTTGAACCAAGTGTTAGCCATGATTACGTTATGCTCTGTGCAAAATTCTACCAGGCGGCTTCCTCTTTCATTTCTTACCCCCAATCCATATTCACCTACTATGTTTCCTTCTCTCCCTTTTCCTACTCTCGAATTCCCGTCACCCACGACTATTAAATTTTCGTCTCCTTTCACTTCCCGAATAATTTCTTTTATCTCATCCTACATTTCATCAATTTCTTCATCATCTGCAGAGGTAGTTGGTATATAAACTTGTACTACTGTAGTAGGCGTGGATTTCATGTCTATCTTGGCCACAATAATGCGTTCACTATGCTGTTTGTAGTAGCTTACCCGCACTCCTATATTTTTTATTTATTATTAAACCTACACCTGCATTACCCCTATTTGATTTTGTATTTATAACCCTGTATTCACCTGACCAAAAGTCTTGTTCCTCCTGCCACCGAACTTCACTAATTCCCACTATATCTAACTTTAACCCATCCATTTCCCTTTTTAAATTTTCTAAGCTATCTGCCCGATTAAGGGATCTGACATTCCACGCTCCGATCCGTAGAACGCCAGTTTTCTTTCTCCTGATACCGACTGTATATTGGCGGCAAAGTAACTGAAACTAATTTTTTCGTTTATGCAGATATTTTTAATTTTTACTTGATCGCTGATCACTGGCATTACCTACATTCTGGGAAATGGAGTTTGATAATGACGGCACTTGAAAACAGTACATTGACGTTTTAAGTTTAATTTTTAATGGCAGGTACTTAGAGCAAAAATATTACGTATGAAATCGTATAGCGGAAAACACTTAGACATGATCGCTAGGCTTACCTGGAAAATATCATTGATAATCCTGGAGAACATTGAGCTCCTTGTTGTCGGAACTGTAGTGGATGTAGGGGCTTCAGTTGTGAAGTCCGACACACTGCTGGAATTTGTACTGACGCTGGTCGGCGCTGGGGAATTGCTCACGTCAATACCCTGAAACAAATAACGTCCAACATCAGTCTGGACCTCTGCGACATTGAAGAACGTGTGTAAAGATGTTTTTCAGTCACACTAGAATTTTAGGAAGACATAGTATGTACAGTAAAACAGTAGAAAATACCAATACGACAACAATAAAAATAGTGGAGTCTAGGGTTTTCCGTTGTTTTATTACGCAGCTCAACACAACTCTCAAAAATTGTCGAGAATATAGGTTTTGAAATTTTTATAGTATCTGTAACACCCTAGGAAGAGGTCCATTTTACTACAGGCACCGTGGCTCTGTCGTAGAAGGCTCACCTGCACGAGGGTAATCCGGCTTCGAATGCCAGGCAATACATTAAAGAAATAATTGAAGGTACGAAGTACAATTACTACTCTGAGACGAAGAGGTTGCTACAAGGCAAGCATTAGTTGCGAGCTATATCAAACCACTCAGACCTCTAACAATTAAAGAAAATTCTTTTCACATATTCTATAGCTGAAGGAAATACTAATTATCTATATTCTTTGAAGATTACTGTTTTGTTGGAAATAAGGATTAGGTAGCTACAAAACTCTTACGAATGGAAATAAGTACGTGGGACATGTAGTAGTAGGATTTCAAAAAGCAAATAAAAGTTGTTTCTCCTTGACAGTACCTTCTGCATTATAAAGTAATTATTAAATTACAATAAGTGGTGATAACTGTCCCCTAACTTTCCAACATACCGTCGAGTTAATAATTTTTATGAGAGTGTGCAACGGCTTTCAGATGATATATACCAAGTTTCAACTCTTATCTTGAATAGGATTTATGGAATAGGTAACTAAATAAATAGCTGATAAGCGGCGTATGAATCATTTAGCCTGTAAAGCGTTTCACTAACAGACTAAGGACTAGAATTTGATTTGCGGAGTGTGAGGAACTCCATACTGAGCGACGTGGTGCAGTGGTTAGGACACTGGACTCTCATTCGAGACGACGACGGTTCAAACAGGCCTCCGGCCATCGTGATTTAGGTTTCCCTGACATCCCTAAATTGCTTCAGGCAAATGCCGGGAAGGTTCATTTGAAAGGTCACGGTGACTTACTTCCCCATCCTTCCCTAATCCAATGGGACCGATGACGTCGCTGTTTGGTTCCCTCCTCCGAATCAACCGACCAACGAAGGATCACCATGGAAGCGCCTTGTAATACAGCTAGCGGCGCAACAGAACGGTTGATGAGGTTCTCATGCTACAGGATTGAAGAGGCGACTAACAAGATTCTAGAATGCTTCATAAAGAATACACTGGATGACATAAACGGAAAATAAAACTTTCCGGTTGTAATAGTTAAAGAGTGTATGGCCAATGTGTCTCAAAACGTAACAAATAAGTTAATTTAATGTAATAGCGGGAAATACGGCTGTTCTCGCAATATTTATGGTTCAAATGGCTCTGAGCACTATGGGACTCAACATCTTAGGTCATAAGTCCCCTAGAACTTAGAACTACTTAAACCTAACCAACCTAAGGACATCACACACACCCATGCCCGAGGCAGGATTCGAATCTGCGACCGCAATATTTATGACAAAGGCGCAAGTTCTTTGTTATAAAATAAACCAAATTATAAAAAAGTACAGAGCTTTTCAAGTACCGTGCAATACAAAACGAGCTTTATATTTCTATTTTGGTCCACGTCCACTATTTCAGGTTCACTATTAGATACTACTTACATACGACCCTTGTAACTGCAGACATCCAATTTACCTCTTCCTTCTATCACTTACATTGTCCCGTCTGCCATCAAAAAAATTCCCAAAAATGTGCACCCCGAGGGGACTATCTTGCCCACTACCCTTTTTTTGAACCTCATGTTACTAATGTTCACTCCATCGACCCATAAAAGAGATCTTTGACTTTCTGTTAACATTGTCTCCTTCTCACTTCCCGAATAAGTGTTTCCTCCATTGTAGGACTTCCTTACTCTAAAACAGAAAATAGATATTAAATTTCTGTTGGTTGTTTGATCATTATACTCGAAAAACCCACTTAGACGGGGAAAACATGAAGAAAAAAGCGCCGTAGCCTGGTTCAAGGTGCCACCTTGCGATTCACGTTAAATAATATATCTCGGAGACAACACGGAAATTGTATTTTTATATTTTTATATCCTCAAGAAAATAGACTTTGTAGTTATTCAAGAGTATTTAACACTCTATTTTAATTTCATTATTTCGATGAAAGCAGTGTGGCTCTGTGGTGGAACGCTCGTCTGCCATTTGGCTTGCTCAGGTTAGATTCTGAGATGCAAGCAAATGTGCAAGTTCTGCGAGCATTTTCGTGTACGTAATATACGTTTAGACGAAAAAAATATCGGTATCGCTCAAGTCTGGTAATCGCTGGATTGCTGGTCCGAGTCTCGTTCTGGTTACTTTTTCGTTTTCTTTCCTTTCTAATTCGACTACCGAAGTCATTTACATTTAAAATTACTAAAGTGTATCCTAATAAACACATCTAATTGCCATTTTCATGAAAAATGTAGAACTTCTTACTCATAATTACATAATGCGCACTAAACACAGTTTTCATAGCAAATATATATTCTTAATTTCAGATCTTCTCTAAACTATTCTTAATAAAAGTTGTTTGAATAAAAAACACTGCAAATGAAAGTTTTCTTCTTCATGCATTTTACAGTTCATGTAAACGCTCGTAGAATTTGTAGCTTTGTTTAAAACCTACTCCATCCCATAATCGTTTCTGGGACGCCCAACCGGCAAGCGAGGATTCTATAACACAGCCACACTGCTCCTCCGAAAGAATGAACAAATATTAAGTTATTAAAGACACTCTAAAACTTCAAAGTCGATTTTCTTGAGAATTTTTGAGTGCTGTATCGAATGGCTTAGGTTGATTAATATTTCAGTTCTTAACTTCAAATAATATAAATATAAAAAATACAAAAACCTGATTGTTGTGCCGTCTCCGTGTTATGTCATTTAACGTGAATCGCGAGATGGCTCTTTGAACCAGGTTACGGCGTTTTTCTTCTCCACATCTGCGCAGTTTTTCACGTACAGTGGTCACAAAGCCAATGGAATTTTAATACCTAACTTTTCTTCCAGAGTACGAAAATATTCGTCGTCTTAGAATGGGGGCAACAATCGGAAAGTAATGAGAAGACAAAGTCAACAGAGCAGTCAACGATCTCTTTTATGGGTCGATGGAAGTGAAGATTGAGAGCAGGACAGTGTACGAGATAGGACTCGCACGTAGCATAGTCTTTGGCAGTTTCTTTTTCTTTATGATATACGGGACAAAGTAAGTGATAGAAGGAAGAGGTAAATTGGGTGTCTGTAGCTACAAGGACTGTATGAGTAATATCTAGCAATGAACTTAAAATAGTGGATAACTCAATTTGTAGTCCACGGTCCACGAAAAGTTCTATATTTTTTTATTGTAAGTTGGTTCATATTTTGACGAAGAACTTGCACATTTATCATAAATACTGTGAGAACTGCTTTATTTCTCACCCCTGTCTTTATCTGAGTTATTTGTTACGTTTTGAGATGAAACCGCCATATTCTCTCCAAATATTACGTCCAGCACTGGCTAAGTACTCATTTCTTCGTTCAAAATAATGTTTATGCAGTACTCTAAAACCTTGTTTGCCGCCTGTTCAAGCCTGCAGCATGGCAACCGCATCATCCGCCGTGTTGCGCAGCTAGCATAAATACCAGGCGTTTTCACTGAGTGGCTTGCCTTACACTTCGCAAATCAAATTCAAGTCCACAACCTAAAAGTGATATAGAAACGCTTTACAGGGTGAACGACTCACACACTACTATCAGTTATTTATTTAGCTACCTATTTCATGAATCTTATTCAAGATAAGTGTCGAAGCTTGGTATTCATCATCTGACAGCTATTGAACACTTCATAAACTTTATTAACGTTGCTGTATGTTGGGAAGTTAGGGGAACGTTATTCAGTACTTACTGCAATTTAATAATTATTTTATAATTAAGATTCCTCTAGTATGACGGAAGCTACTCTCTCATGTCTTAACGTATGTCTTATAATCCTGTCCCTTGTTGTCAGTGTGACTCTGCGAAACACCTCCCATATCCTTATCTTACAGGTTCACCTACTTTTCAGTATCCTTCTATAGAATTAAATTTCAAACGCTTCGATTCTCGTCTTTTCCAGATTTTCCACTGTCCATGAGTCACTATCATGCAAGGCTGTGTTGCAAACATATATCCTCAGAAATTTTTTCCTCAAATTTAGACCTATGTTGCTTCCAGTAGACTTCACTTGGCCAGGAACTCTCACTTCCCTATGCTAGTCTTCTTTTTATGTCCTATTTGCCTCTTCCGTCATAGATTATTTTGCTTCCAAGATAGCAGAGTTCATTAACTTCGTCTACTGCTTTATGGTCAGTTCCCATATTAAGTTGACTGTATCTATGCTACTCCTCGTTACTGTTCCCTTTCTTCAGTTCACTCTCAATCCATAACCTGTACTCAATAGAATATTCATTCCATTCAATAGGACCTGTAATTCTTCTTGACTTCCACTGGCGACAGTGATGTCATCAGCTAATTTCATCATGAATTTTAATCCCACTCTTGAATCTTTCTTTTTTTCCGTCACTTCTTGTTCTATGTATAGACTGAACAGGAAGGTCGAAAAACTTCATCCCGGTATTACAGCGTTTCCACTCCGACCAATTGGATCTTTGTCCTGTCCTATGTTCCGTATTGGTACTTGTACATATTGAGAATTACTCATCTTGTCCTATTGCTTACTCATATTTTTCTGAGAATTTGCACCGTTTTACATTGTCGAACACTTTTTCTAGATCGATAGATTCTGTGAATATGTTCTGTTTTCCTTATGCTTTGCTTCCACTATAAATCGCAACGTCAGAACTGCATCTCTTGCGCCTTTACCTGTCCTATAGCCAAAATGATCGTCATCTAATAGATCCTCAATTTTATTTTTCATTGTTCTGTGTACTGTTCTTACAGTATATTCGATGAATCAGCTCTTAAGTAGTCTGTGCGATAACTTTTGCTCGTGTCTGCCATTGTCATCTTCTGGGATGTGTGGATGAAATTTTTCTGAAAGTCTGATGGTATGTTACCAGTCGCATGGAACCTATACGACAACATGCATAAATCTCTGTTGGTCCATCATGGCCAGGGTACATTGGCTGGTAAGAAATTTTAAATGTCGATAAAATTCAGCAACAGCCTATACTTTAAGGCATTTTATTTTAGTCTGAAAGCAACCGGTTTCGGCATTTCATTTTGCCATCTTAAGGTCCCATACGCTTTTATGCAAATAAACGATATCCAGTGATTTCTGGCGCTATACGACAAGTTCGTTTATTTGGATAAAAGCGCATGGGGAATGAAGATGGCAAAATGAAATGCCGAAACTGGTTGCTTTCAGAATAAAATAAAATATCTTAAAATACACAGCTGTTGGTAAAGTTTATTGACATTTAAAAAAACCTTGTATAGATGTCCGATTGAACTTCCCTTGATGATTTTAGAAATTCTGAAGGAATGTTATTGATTCCTTCTGCCTTATTTCGTCGAAAGTCTTCCAAAGCCTTGTTAAAATCTGACGCTGATACTAGATTCTCTCTGTCTTGCTTATCGATTGTCATTTCTTCTTCTACCACTCAATCAGACAAGTCCTCTCCCGTTGAGTTCTTGAGTATTTCTTCCCACCTATCTGCCCTTCCTCTGTATTTACCAGTGAAATTCCCTTCTCACTCTTACTGTTGACGCTCTGACTTTTTAATTTCACCGAAGGATGCTTGGACTTTTCTAAATGCTGAATCAATCTTTACGACGATCATACTTTTGGGTTTCTTCACTTTTTTCTGTAGCCATTTCGCCTTGATTTTCCTGTAACTCCTGTTTATTTCATTTCTAAGTGCCTTATATGACAGTATTGGATTTTCTCCCTGAAAATTTCTGTATTTCAATCTTTCCAATCAAGTTAAGTATTTCTTCTGCTGCCCGAGGTTTCTTCGCAGTTGTCATTTATAGCTGCGTCTATTTCTCCCTTGTGTGATATTTATTATCGCGATCTCTACAGTCTAAGAAAACTGCAAAAGTGTCTCATCATCCCTCAGTACTTCAACATCTCACTTCTTTCCACATCTATTCTTTCGAACGATTCTCTTAAACTTCAGCCTCCTCTTCATCTACGTCTGGTCCATAGGTATGACTTAGAGTCCGGTATCTTTTTTACGGAACCCTTATCTCACCATGATGTAATTCAGCTGAAATCGTCTCATGTCTGTAGGCCTTCTCCATGTATACCTCTTTGTCTTGTGAATTCTGAATTGTGTATTCTCTATTACTAACTGAAATCTGTCGTAGAAATCAATTAAGCATTCTCCTGTCTCAATCTGACTAGGAAACCCGCATTCGCCCTTAGCTCTGCTTTCTATTCCTTCACCTACAACTGCATTCCAATCCCCCATGCTAATCTAATCATCCCTTTACATATTGAATTATCCGTTCATTATCCTTGTATAGAGAAAACATATCTTCATCTTCTGCTTGTGACGTCGGCACGTATACCTGATCTATTATTATTGGTGTTGGTTTCCTGTCAATTCTGATGAGGAAAACTCAACCACTGAAATGTCCATTGTAACACACTCTCTATGCTGCCTACCTCTAACTGTATGTAATGAATCTTACCCCCGTTTCTGTTGCTGTTGATATTACTCTAAATCCATCTGACCAGAAATCTTGTTTTATTTCCGTTAACTTCAATGACAACCGCTATATCTAGACTGAGCCATGACATTTCCCTGTCCAGATTTTGTGGCCTGTGTACCACGTTCAAACTTCTGATATTCTACGCTGCGACTCGGAGAACCCAGTTGTTAATTCCCAAATTGAAAAGATTTTTAACATAAATTTCATAATTACGTGTGCTTTGACGCTGTAGCTAATTATTTAAAACAGTATAAACAGCTTCTTGGGAGAAGTTTGTGCATGAACTCTACAAATTCTAATAATTACCTTTTGTGTACTGAATACTTTTTACTTAACTGTGGTAAGCCGAAAATCTAAACACAAAAACATATTACATTGCTGAGTTTTACGTGCACAAAACTTGAGATTCATTCTCATGCTGAAGCATATGGACTTTGCGCTCAGTAGGTTTTTAAATATAGTTTTGTTTTTTATGATCTCGTATTTCCCGTTGAGGTGCTAAACTGGTGCATCAATTGAGCAGATTCTTTAGAGCTGTGGAGTATATCAGCGAGAAAGTAACCAATACAGCCATTTGTACGATTTTTTTATCTATTAAGAGAAGCCACCTCAAGGTTCTTTTTTTAAGTGTACTTATACCAAGACATTTACGCCAACACGATTATTCAGTTACAGGGGACACCTTTGACCTGGAACGCTCTGAACCGCACGAAACAGTGCTTAGAATCATCATAAAAAACCAGTGGTCTGTGTTATTTCAAAGCAAAAAGTTGCATTCTACTATAAATGACATTTTAAAAGAGAGAAACAAAGTTACAACGTATCAATGCCATCGAAGAGGAAGTTACACGCAATTCGATGACGTCAGTGTTTCATTACATTTTCAATCAATACTGGCAAAAGCCCTCTGCTTAAAATAATTATAATAGCACAAAACACACATATCCTACAGACCTGATACTGCTTGTATTAGTCTTCATAGTGCAGATGCGGGATTTCGGTGAATTGATTAAAACAAAGTGGAAGAGTACAATGTGCACACCTCACTAAAACCACATTTTTAGATTGAAAATCACTTTCGCATTGAAGGAGTCCACTATGAACACCCACACTAACTACATTTTCGAATGATGATATTGGTATGTTAGTGTCATAACTTACCTTCCGCCATGCAATATGAAACATTGGTGTACAATTTGGTGCAGAAAGTTGATTGCAAATCACAGAGTGAAGATTGATGATGAAATAACGATTATGTATCATCACTTGCTGTTTGGTGCATTGTAGTGTTACAAAATCAGCAATCCTTCTTATATAAAGCTTATGTTGCTGAGAGAGATAAACATCAAGAGGCTGGCAACATTTTGTTGTTTTCCGTGGCAATATCTTCAGCAAACATCTTTGTTTGGAAAATTTACATCTAGAAGGGCGTGTTGCTGCATGACCTGACCAGGTTACACGTCCGCCAAGGACTGAAGTTAGAAAACGTTTCACATGTTCTTTAGACATTTTCCACTTTTCTTGCCTCCACGTAGATATTGTTTCAATTTTCTTTGAAATATTTGGGCCGAAAGTGACTTGTGCCCCTTAAAAACAGATGTACAACTTGACAGCTAGTCTGCCTGTCACTGATAAAGCAACATCACTGCGTTGCTGTGGATAGAGCTATGTACAGACTGCAACACACGAACTGTAGTTTTCTCTCCTCTGTGAGACAGTGTTGACGATGAAGATATTTCATACAGGATCTGACTCTGGTCACTGTTACAAACATTTCCCTTCCTCCACACCCTACTCTTCCAGAAAATTTTGTGCCTTCTGACGTATACTATTATCGTCTTCTAAGTCCATACGGAGATATATGTAGTAACATGCCGTTGCCACAGTCTGTCTTATTTGAAACGAGCTGCTGCTCGCCTTTTTCTAGACACATAATGTAGAATTAATCTGTAATTTGATTTGCTTTTTAATGAGCCTATGACGCCACCTTAGTTTGCTGTAGGAACTGAAGCCACGAATGCAATAACGTTCATGAATATTCTCTAGTGCGCTGTCATCGGTGTCTTCTAATACACTGAGCCTTGACTGTTTGGGTGGAGACAGTTCGTAGTCATGTTGACTAAACTGTTCCTGTTGCTCCGGAGATGAACATCGTGTACTCCTTGAACAGCCGCCTGCCGCTTCAGGTTCTTCCTGTCCTTCAAAGCCAGCAAATCTATCCAGCGTAATGTCATATCATCTCCATTATACTTCAGAATTGTTATGTTATATAGTGTATCCCTAACACTGTATTCTAGATCTCGATTTGATTTCCATATTCAGCACGTCGGAACTGTGTCCCTAATATTTGTACCACATTCGTTAGAATCTTTGCATGATACCACTGCACACAGTTTACACAGCAACTCACATGCGAACACTCCAAGAGAGACATTCGTACTGCAGCTATATCATTCATGCAGCTCGAGCACTTGTTGGTGCAGCTACAACAGACCACTGTCTGATGGCGCTAGCGGACAAGTACGGAGGTTTGCATGGGTTACTGATATTGAGTTAAGCAAACAGTACAGATTTTGTACTAACATGAAGTGCGATGTTTTAAGTTCTGCTCCATTTTTTGCTATAAATTACAATGAAGCAAATATTTAGTGGTGATAACTACACTACTGGCCATTAAAATGCTGTGATATGCAAATGATTAGCTTTTCAAAGCATTCACACAAGGTAGGCGCCGGTGGCGACACCTACAACGTGCTGACATGAGGAAAGTTTCCAACCGATTTCTCAAACACAAACAGCTGTTGACCGGCGTTGCCTGGTGAAATGTTGTTGTGATGCCTCGTGTAAGGAGGAGAAATGCGTACCATCACGTTTCCGACTTTGATAAAGGTCGGATTGTAGCCTATCGCGATTGCGGTTTATCGTATCGCGACATTGCAACTCGCGTTGGTCGAGATCCAATTACTGTTAGCAGAATATGGAATCGGTGGGTTCAGGAGGGTAATACGTAACGCTGTGCTTGATCCCAACGGCCTCGTATCACTAGCAGTCGAGATAACAGGCATCTTATCCGCATGGCTGTAACGGATCGTGCAGCCACATCTCGATTCTTGAGTCAACAGATGGGGACGTTTGCAAGACAACAACCATCTGCACGAATAGTTCGACGACATTTACAGCAGCATGGACCATCAGCTCGGAGACCATGGCTGCGGTTACCCTTGACGCTGCATCACGGGCAGGAGCGCCTGCGATGGTGTACTCAACGACGAACCTGTGTGCACGAATGGCAAAACGTCACTTTTTCGGATGAATCCAGGTTCTGTTTACAGCATCATGATGGTCGTATCCGTGTTTGTCGACATCGCGGTGAACGCACATTGGAAGCGTGTATTCGTCATCGCCATAATGGCGTATCACCCGGCGTGATGGTATGGGGTGCCATTGGTTACACGTCTCGGTCACCTCTTGTACGCTTTGAGGGCACTTTGAACAGTGGACGCTACATTTCAGATGTGTTACGACCCGTGGCTCTACCCTTCATTCGTTCCCTATCAAAACCTACATTTCAGCAGGATAATGCACGATCGTATGTTGCAGGTCCTGTACGTGCCTTTCTGGATACAGAAAGATACTGACCTGGGCAGCACATTCTCCAGACCTCTCACCAACTGAAAACGTCTGGTCAATGGTGGCCGAGCAACTGGCTCGCCACAATACGCCAGTCACTACTCCTGATGAACTGTGGTATCGTGTTGAAGCTGCATGGGCAGCGGTACCTGTACACGCCATCCAAGCTCTGTTTGACTCAATGCCCAGGCGTATCAAGGCCGTTATTACGGCCAGAGGTGGTTGTTCTGTGTACTGATTTCTCGTCAGTTCTAGTATAATATATTTTTCCAATGAATACCCGTTTGTCATCTGCATTTCTTCTTGGTGTAGCAATTTTAATGACCAGTAGTGTAAAAATCCGTGCCAAACCGGCCCTCGACCCCGGTTTTCCTGCTAAACCACTGAGTGGTCTGAGAAGAAGTCCACGTCCAGATCAAGCTTTCTTTGTCTCTTATATTTCCACTGATGCTTTCCGAACACGTCTACCAGAGTTCGTTCCACAGGGTACGTGGTAACAGCACTACTCGAGGAATCGACTAGGTGGAGTGCCGTGGCTTGCCAAAATTCGTGCACTCGGACGCCACAGCGCGATTCCCTGCGCACGGACAGCAAAAATGTCGTCACGTGCCTATTTTTGGTAGAAAACTGACGTCAAAGAAAGGCAACTTGGCTACACTGTATTCAAATGTGTGACAAGTATCTTCATTCAATACTACGTTTCTGTGCTGCCGAGTCACTGGAGTGGGCAGTCTTTTGCGTTAGATACTCGAGTTCGAAATTTTGATTCCCAGCCTAGTTTTCTTCTGTTTTTTTATTTTTTTATTTTTTATTTCGCACTGCTTGGCTTCTTAATCGTATACCGAAGTTATAGCGGGCATTGTACAAGACACGTTCAGTTATTTAATCCTCAGTCAGAAGAGATAACAGTTGATTTTATTATTACATTTTAAAACGCGTATTCAGTGTACAAAGACTTTTCAGTATGTGGCCAGAATGTTAAACCGCGTTGCCATCTCTTTCAGACCAGGGCACCAAACGGCATATTGCAGTGGGATAATGTACAGTTCACACCACGAATACCTTGACGAATGTACAGACCCATTACTTCCTGTTACCTGATTCGTCACCCGCAGAACATGAATGGGATGCAATGGGTTGACGTAGACTTCCATACCAGTTGCCAGCCAGCGATAAATGAAATGAAATAGATTGTGTTTCAACTACGGAAAGCATCCTCAAGATGGCATTCTAAAGTTTGCTTCGATGCAACAGCATATACAAGATTTGATTCGTACCCGTCGGAGTCATACAGATATTGATGATTGATCTTATTTAAGAATGGAATGGAAACTTAACTATTTGATATTGGTTACATGATAAACATTCGAACAAAGTTTGATAAATATCGGACTGGCGCTTCATGGCATAAGACTTTCAATTTCTGTCAATGTAGTGTATCAACTTCTACGACATATCACAAATCTTTGTATTAGCTCCTGTTGACAGCAATTAAATAGTGGGAGACGCCAGTACCGTAACGATCTACCGACGGTGCCCGCAAAGTGCAGAAGGTTGGACTGAGGATAGATGCAGTAAGGATTACGTAAAGGACGCCCAGCTAGCCGCGCGGTCTAACGCGCTGCTTCCCGAGGGGGATAGCGTTCAAGTCCCCGGCACGAATCCGCCCCGCGTATTATTAGTGTCGAGGTTCGGTGTGGCGGCCAGCCTGTGGATGGGTTTTAAGGCGGTTTACCATCTATCATGGTGAATGCGGGCTAATTCCCCTTATACCGCCACATTACACTGTGTCGGCGATTGCTGTGCAAACCCACGTAAGCGTGCACCAAAATTAATCTACCACGCAAACACCCTGGATTCGGTGTGAGGCGGCGGTGGGGTGGGTGGACTGCCGTGGCCTGATGTGGTGCAGAGACCTGCATGACCGAGTAAACGAGCACAAAATACGAGATGGGGCGAGCACAACCTAGCTGGATAGGCTGCCCGCACTAGTTCTAGTAACCGAGCATAGATGCCGTGACCGAATACATAGCACGTAACTTCAAACACATTACACATGTCATTATCCGTGTGAGACAGTAGCCAGTACAGGTTTCCCTTTTGTGGTGTGTCTCTCTCTGTGATCATGCAGTGCGAGGAAGCCAGTGCAGTAAGACGTAGGATTGAAACGAATGTTTACACACTGAAGAAACAGGAAGGTCTAAAAAGCCAAGTATGGAGTACATTTCTGTTGGCTGTAGACGAAAACAGTGCGTCTACTGGGTACGTATCTTGCATAAACTGCTCCACATTATTGTGTTTCCAGTTGGGAACCACTCATTTAAAGAAACACGGTTGCAAGAAACCTCACAAAGATACAGCTCCTTCAGGGATACCGGCAGTAATAAAAAACAGTATTACAGCAAAGTGTGTTTGAATGTGTGTTAAAGATGTGAGACCTTTTAATGCTGTTTCCGGTGAAGGTTTCGGAGAACTAGGCCAAGAATTAATACATCTAGGTGCGCATTATGGAGAAGTTAACGTGGCAGATATCATGCCACATCCCTCTACTGTAAGCACACATGTCAAAGAACAAGCTGATGCAATACGAAACAGCATAATGCCTTCTGATATTGCGGAAGTCATTAATAAAACCTCTGCGGCGACAGTTGATATGTGTACTGATTCGCATAATCAGGTGCACTATTTGACGCTTACAACACATTACATTAACACAGATTGGTCTCTTGTGAGCAATGTTTTATTTACAATAAAATTGCCGGACGTTAAGAAGACGGGAGTAAATATTATGAAAGAAATTGAAGAGAGGAAGGCTGATTCGGACATTGCGCCGGACATGTCGCACAGTTTTGTTTTGGTCTCCGACCAGGGTGCCAATGTAATACAGGCTTTGGAAAATCACGAAAGGATTCCTTGTGCTGTTCATTGTCAAAACACAGCACTTAGCCATACTTTCGATGAAGATAACTTCTTGTTAAATCATGCCCCGAACATCGCATCAACAATAAATACTGCGAAATGCATTGTAAGGTACATTAAGAAAAGTGACCTCTGCTCGTCTTTGAAATCATAGTTAAAATAAGAGGTCTGCACACACTGGAGCAGCTTGTACATACACTATGGTGGAATCCTTACACATTCAGTATAACGAAGTTGCTGCTTTGCTGACGGAAAAGGACTCCGCTTACAGATTGGAAGGATATGATAATGAGCTAGCAGGAAAAATTGTGCATTTTTTGAGTATATTGAAAGAGTACACAGATGAATTAGAAGGCGAAAAATAACGGACAATCTAGTCAGTTCTTCTTTGGTTTCACAAACTGCAATAGATTTGCAGTGTCAATGACACTGACTGTCAGGCGAGTAATTACTGCAGTTAAAAGCACTGTTTCATTATGATAGGCGATAGATTTATAATTAACTAGCGTAATTGATGTGTACTAACAGATATGTATTTTTTTAACAGGAGGTACAAAGGATTAAAAATCGAGCCTTGACTTTCGTTTGTGAGAGGATTGTGATCACTTCCAGACATAAAATTGTTACGTTTCTTTGGCCGTATTTCCGTGATCTTAATATGCTTGAAATAAATGAAAAGCAGGAAATTCTTAGCAATGTGCGACAAATGTGTGCTACTTACGCAGGTACAACATGAAATCACTAATATAATAGTTTTTGCATAGTTAGTGGATAATGTACTATAGAGAAACGGGAATGTTATATAATTCGTATAATATTTCATTAACGTAAAACACCTCGTTTTTACAGGAACGTTTCGATGATTTCCACATCGTTTCTGTATTACTTGTCTCTTTTGTTTATTATCGTAGATCCTTCAAGTACTGTGTCATCACCACCCTGAAAGAGAGATCGTCTCAAGGAATGGAGGAACAATAGATCATCCGCAATGATGTTGACATCTTAAAGTGGTGGAGCAGACATGAAACAGATCTGCCAGGCCTGTCTGCAGTTGCAAGACGTATTTTATGTATACCAGCAAAAAGCTGACGTAATGCAAGATGCTTTAGTAAAGCCAGCATGTTACTAACAAATCGCCGCAGCCAATTAAATCCGGAACGCGTTAGTGATTTACTGCTGATCAACAATAACTATAATTTTGTTTCTGTTGCAAACAAGTGAAAAAAATGACAAGTTACGTCTGTAAATGTTTAATGTTCTTTGTATGCCTTATTTATGAAGATGGTTGTCTTTTAGATTACAGGGACAGCACTTATTTAATGTTTCCTATTAATGAAAGGAAAAACATACACTCCTGGAAATGGAAAAAAGAACACATTGACACCGGTGTGTCAGACCCACCATACTTGCTCCGGACACTGCGAGAGGGCTGTACAAGCAATGATCACACACACGGCACAGCGGACACACCAGGAACCGCGGTGTTGGCCGTCGAATGGCGCTAGCTGCGCAGAATTTGTGCACCGCCGCCGTCAGTGTCAGTCAGTTTGCCGTGGCATACGGAGCTCCATCGCAATCTTTAACACTGGTAGCATGCCGCGACCGCGTGGACGTGAACCGCATGTGCAGTTGACGGACTTTGAGCGAGGGCGTATAGTGGGCATGCGGAAGGCCGGGTGGACGTACCGCCGAATTGCTCAACACGTGGGGCGTGAGGTCTCCACAGCACATCGATGTTGTCGCCAGTGGTCGGCGGAAGGTGCACGTGCCCGTCGACCTGGGACCGGACCGCAGCGACGCACGGATGCACGCCAAGACCGTAGGATCCTACGCAGTGCCGTAGGGGACCGCACCGCCACTTCCCAGCAAATTAGGGACACTGTTGCTCCTGGGGTATCGGCGAGGACCATTCGCAACCGTCTCCATGAAGCTGGGCTACGGTCCCGCACACCGTTAGGCCGTCTTCCGCTCACGCCCCAATATCGTGCAGCCCGCCTCCAGTGGTGTCGCGACAGGCGTGAATGGAGGGACGAATGGAGACGTGTCGTCTTCAGCGATGAGAGTCGCTTCTGCCTTGGTGCCAATGATGGTCGTATGAGTGTTTGGAGCCGTGCAGGTGAGCGCCACAATCAGGACTGCATACGACCGAGGCACACAGGGCCAACACCCGGCATCATGGTGTGGGGAGCGATCTCCTACACTGGCCGTACACCACTGGTGATCGTCGAGGGGACACTGAATAGTGCACGGTACATCCAAACCGTCATCGAACCCATCGTTCTAGCATTCCTAGACCGGCAAGGGAACTTGCTGTTCCAACAGAACAATGCACGTCCGCATGTGTCCCGTGCCACCCAACGTGCTCTAGAAGGTGTAAGTCAACTACCCTGGCCAGCAAGGTCTCCGGATCTGTCCCCCATTGAGCATGTTTGGGACTGGATGAAGCGTCGTCTCACGCGGTCTCCACGTCCAGCACGAACGCTGGTCCAACTGAGGCGCCAGGTGGAAATGGCATGGCAAGCCGTTCCACAGGACTACATCCAGCATCTCTACGATCGTCTCCATGGGAGAATAGCAGCCTGCATTGCTGCGAAAGGTGGATATACACTGTACTAGTGCCGACATTGTGCATGCTCTGTTGCCTGTGTCTATGTGCCTGTGGTTCTGTCAGTGTGATCATGTGATGTATCTGACCCCAGGAATGTGTCAATAAAGTTTCCCCTTCCTGGGACAATGAATTCACGGTGTTCTTATTTCAATTTCCAGGAGTGTATCTTCCGTTTGGAAATGAGACTCGTCTTCTATCCGCGATTGTGTTGTAATATCATTTTACTTTCCAAGTGCTTTATGAATTTAGCTGCGTCACGTACCCGTTCTTGGAAACGTTATTTTTGTATTAAAAGAGAGAGAGACAGAGGTAAATACATTGTGTGTGTGTGTGTGTGTGTGTGTGTGTGTGTGTGTGTGTGTGTGTGTGTGTGTGTGAGAGAGAGAGAGAGAGAGAGCGAGAGAGAGAGAGAGAGAGACAGACAGAGAGACGGAGAGGCGTTGGATTTGTACAGTACAGTGCAGCGAGCCAGGGCGAGGCGAGGTGAGACGACAGCGGTGACCGGTCATGCTTGGTTATCCGCGTGTCCGGAATCCGGACAACAGACATGGTGCGAGTACGTGACAGAGCAGAGTCGTAGGAGCCGGACACGAGCGGCTCGGTCGCCCCGTCAACAGGCGAGCCGTGATCAGTCAAACATTGAGCGTTGCAGCACTCTACTGTGGTGTTGTGTACCACTGAGGGCTACGGCGGGATGAAGGCTTACCTTCGTTTCTAGGTCCTTGGTTTAATACAGTACAATACAAGGGTAACATTGCTTACAGCGATACAACACTGGTTTACGGGTATCCGCGGCTTGTAAGTGATACTCAAGTGGGTCATTACGTCGGAAGTCGTGGGTCATTCCTTTAGAGACGTTGAAAATAAAATTAGTTTAATGACAGCATACATAAAGCCATTTAAGCAATCATTTCTTGTTAACAATATTAGCTTACACCCAAGAATAAGCAGCTTCCACTCAGTTAATACTTGGCAGAAATCAAACCTGCATTTAGATCGGACTCTTCCTCGGGCATGGATGTGTGTGATGTCCTTAGGTTAGTTAGGTTTAATTAGTTCTAAGTTCTAGGCGACTGATAACCTCAGAAGTTAAGTCGTATAGTGCTCAGAGCCATTTGAACCATCCGAAGTTTAACTCTTGTGCAGAAAGGTTTGCAGTTTACTACTACACCTATTTTCAATAAGGTACCACTCGAATTCAAAAATCTTAGCAGTAATCCACGCGCTTTCAAATCTAAACTGAAGAGTTCCCTCATGTGTCGCTCCTTCTATTCTGTCGCGGAGTGTCTTGAACAATTAGTCTGATTCTTGTTGTACTGTTGATTCCGTTTACTTAAACTTATGGATTGACTTTTTCGGGTTCATACACACTTTATTTTTATCTGTTACTACTTTTATATTTTAATTTCATGTACTGACACGTTCCGTGACCTAGAAGATATGCTCCTCAATTTGATCCCACGGAACTTTACGTGAAAATAAATAAAAATGAAATGTGCGCACGCTCAATTTGTGAATAAAATGGGTGGAAATATTAATTAACAATGCAAAAAGGCAAACCTACGTTTCTAGCATTTTTAGACTTAGAGAAAGCTTTTGACAATGTTGACTGGAATACGCTCTTTCAAATTCTGAAGGTGGCATGGGTAAAATACAGGGAGCGAAAGGCTATTTACAATCTGTACAGAAACCAGGTGGCAGTTATAAGAGTCGAGGGACATGAAAGAGAAGCAGTGGTTGGGAACAGAGTGAGACAGGGTTGTAGCCTATCCCCGATGTTATTCAATCTGTATATTGAGCAAGCAGTAAAGGAAACAAAAAAAAAAAAACAAAAAAAAAAATCGGAGTAGGTATTAAAATCCATGGAGAAGAAATAAAAACTTTGAGGTTCGCCGATGACATTGTAATTCTGTCAGAGACAACAAAGGACTTGGAAGAGCAGTTGAACGGAATAAACAGTGTCTTGAAAGGAGGATATAATATGAACATCAACAAAAGCAAAGCGAGGATAATGGAATGTAGTCGATTTAAATCGGGTGATGCTGAGGAAATTAGATTAGGAAATTAGACACTTAAAGTAGTAAAGGAATTTTGCTATTTGGGGAGCAAAATAACTGATTATGGTCGAAGTAGAGAGGATATAAAATGTAGACTGGCAATGGCAAGGAAAGCGTTTCTGAAGAAGAGAAATTTGGTAATATCGAGTATAGATTTAAGTGTCAGGAAGTCGTTTCTGAAAGTATTTGTATGGAGTTTAGCCATGTATGGAAGTGAAACGTGGACGATAAATAGTTTGGACAAGAGGATAATAGAAGCTTTTGAAATGTGTGCTACAGAAGAATGCTGAAGATTAAATGGGTAGATCACATAACTAATGAGGAGGTACTGAATAGAATTGGGGAGAAGAGGAGTTTGTGGCGCAACTTGACTAGAAGAATGGTTCGGTTGGTAGGACATGTTCTGAGGCATCAAGGGATCACCAATTTAGTATTGGGGGGCAGCGTGGGGGGTAAAAATCGTCGAGGGGGACCAAGAGGTGAATACACTAAGCAAATTCAGAAGAATGTAGACTGCAGTATTTACTGCGAGATGAAGAAGCTTGCACAGGATAGAGCAGCATGGAGAGCTGCATCAAACCAGTCTCAGGAGTGAAGACCACAGCAACAACAGAAATGCAAAAAATACTCACCTTTTATTGAGCGGAAGTAGTTCACAAGAGTAGCTGGTGGTCACTAACTGTATTCATAGCTCTCAGTCAATGAGAGGTAACAAGAGAGCTGATATTTGTTTACATGAATTTCAAAAACAACGCACAAAAAAAAGTCGTGTGCGGTGGTCTGCTAGAAGCTGTGGTGCCGAATAGTTTGTCACAATATGCGTGACGGCTATAATGAAAGTGCAGCTACTCACAGAGGTCCATTGAGGGACGTAATTATCCTATGACAGAAAAATGTGGTAGATAGGCTGTGGCGGAACCGTTGTACCCTGGAAAAAATTAGTTCCAATTTTGGCCACCAGGTACTAAACTGGCGAGGTGAATGCTGGAAAGACGCATAGAAAAATTTCCAGATGTAATGGATCAGAAATGGGACAAAGGCATGAAAGGTCAAAGAAGTGACAAAGGAATTATATTGATTTTATTACCAACCGACACTTACACAGTTTGTTCAGTATGAGCACTGGACGCAGCACAGCGCCAGATTTGCACCTGGAGCCCAAAATTGGAACTGTTTTTTTTTCCAGCGTAAATCGGTTTCCCATTAACGCGTTAGCCTATCTACCATGTTTCGCTGCCATACGACAGTTACAGCCCCCATACTGGACCTTCCTGAGTAGCCACGCTGTAATTATAACCAGCCTGTATTACCGGTGTTGGAGGGGAGCAGGCGGCCTGCTGTGACTCACCAGAGGGATCTCGTTGCTGATCTCGGTCCTGTCCTCCTGCGGCCTGGCTGCCACCAGGGCCACACCCACTGCGGCCACGAGGGCGATCATCACGAACCTGTTGGCTGCCATCTTCACGAAAACTGGAAGCAACAGCAGACGGTGGACGCAGTTTAGATTACAGCGCGTAATTTCACTCTCATACAGAAATAAAGGAAAAATACTCATTGTTGATATTTAAGAGCTAAGCTAGACTTTATGAGATACGACTTCCAACTGTATTGTCCCCTGGGATCAAAACATTTAGAGAGCAGATGCCCTTTGGACCACCGAAGTTGAAATAATTATAATTCGACCATTATTCGTGAAACACATACAACCGTCTTATTTCAATATGCTTTCGAGTTTGGACGGAACTGCGACCTGAAGTAAAAAAGGAAAAATGAGAAATTTTGAAACAGTTATCAGCCACTAAATTGGCCACCACCTTAGCGGGGGACAGTTGTTTGAAAAGTAGTCTTACCAGTAAGCCAAGTTACACTCAACATTTCAAGTGTAAACGTTTACTGCTCGTTAACCTATATCCGGTTCTAAAAAATGGCTCTGAGCACTATGGGTCTTAACTTCTGAGTACATCAGTCCCCTATAACTTAGAACTACTTAAACCTAAATAACCTAAGGACATGACACACATCCATGCCCGAGGCAGGATTCGAAGCTGCGACCGTAGCGGCCGCGCGGTTACAGACTGTAGCGCCTAGAACCGCTCGGCCACCCTGGCCGGCATATCCGGTTCTAAGGTTTTTTGCTTTTCATTAAAATTTTCCATAATCATGACAGTCTACGCACAGTATCGCCGCTTATAGCTGTAGTACATATGAAGAAGTACAAGAGACGCTGAACGGTACTGACGAAAGGGACCAACATTTTGGACAGACTGGAGGGGATTCTGTTGTCCCATATTAAAGACACATTAAATAAGGGAGATAAGGTGGTGGATTCACTTTCCTCTAGCTCCATTTGCGAGCGAAACAGGAAAGCAGATGAATATCTTCGATACCCACTGCCATATTCTCCACAGTGGCTTGCAGAGAATGTATGCAAACCATTACTCGGTTACACCGTATTATTGTTAATAAAATAGATATGAAGAGTGTGGAAAGAGAAGCGAACGTTACCGAACTTGACAAGGCAAAAATAGTGTTTGCTCATTAACATGAACTTTTCTGTTTTTCAAACGCTGCTGCAGAGCGACGTGGAACAGATGTCCAAACACTGGGTTTGTACCTGGGAGGAGCCGAGTTCCGACGCCCATCCTACCATCCTAACGTCGGTATTAGTGGTTTCCTTGAGTGAGTTCTCACGGAACCCAGGTTGGTTCCTATTGACAGGGAATGCGGATCCTTTCCCCTCTGTTCTTCTGTACATTTGCTACACCTCCAATGGCCTGGGTCTGATTTCCTCTTCACAGCACTGATTTCGTTAAAAGAAAAAATAAATAAATAAAAATAAAAAAGAAAACAGACGTTCCACCGAATCAGAATCTGTGAAGCCTTAGTTTCTGTGTTACATTTTATACACATGTCTTTTCGACTATAGCTCCGGTTACAATCTTCAGATTTTGATACACGTCAGGTATCACACATATATGTAAGTAGCTGTACCCGGACACTCTTTTACTGTAGCTCAATCTGCTTAAATTGAAAAGAAAGAAAAGAGAAAGCACGCATTTCCAATATGTGTGGGAACTGGATATACGCCCTAATCTGCTTCTCTCTCCTGTCTCTGTCCCTCTCCGCCACCCTCTTTCTTATTCTTTGTCTGTGTCCTCCTTCTTCCCCTCTCTCTGTGCTTCACCTCCTCTCCTTCTCTGTGTCCATCTTTTCATGCCCCCTCTTTCTTTACCTTTCTCAGTCTGTGTCCTCCCCCCCTTACTCTGCCCATCTTCTCCTCCCCCCTCTCTCTCGCCATCTCCTTCTGTCCCTCTCTCTGTCCATTTCCTCATTTCCGCTTTCTACATCTATTACCTCACACCATTCTGTGCATCTCCTCTCCTCCCCCTCTGACCGTGAGCCTTGTTTATTGTTATTGCTAATTCAAATTTTGTAATAATATTCGAATCATAAACTAATAAGCCGTCAGTACAAATTTCACTTTGTCTAACAACGTTTTTTTTTTTTTTTACTTTATTGTTATTTTAAAGCCTGTACAACAGGCAGGCTGTCAGCAGCACACTACGCTGCTCTTCAGCCATAGAATATACAAGCAGAAAAAACAGGAGAAGACACATAAGTTACAGAATGTGGGCAATAAAACAGGAGACACATAGAGACAAACACGGAGCCGTTCACACTCGTCGATAATCCACACTGCTAACTGATGAGACGACGCACAAACACTGAAGATGACGATGGCACTGGTGAACGAGGGAGTGTGACGGTGAACACTGAACACTAAACACGACGGCACACACTAGACACTGATGGCGATGATCTCCGGCGCGCGAATGTTCACTATGCGTGTGCGAGTCCGGGGACCTGCTAAGAGAGGAGGAGGAGGAAGGGGAGTGGGACAGGGAGAGGGGAGAGCAGAGATGCCACGGGCAGGGGAGAAAGGGGGGGAGGGAGGAAGGGGGAGGGGAAGCCCGGGGGGAAGAGTGGTGGAGGGAGGGGATGGGGGAAAAGGAAAGAGAAGGAGAGGGAAGGGAAGAGAAGGGAGGGAGCGAGGGTGCCTAAAGGAAAGGACACCGGAAGTGGGTGGTGGGGCAGGGTCAAAGTTGATAGGAGGGGTAGATGGAGGGGAGGAGGACATCATCAGGGAGGGGGAGCTGGCGGAAGCCACCTTGGGAGAGAGTAAGGAGGGTGGAAAGATGGAGACCGGGCGGGACGTGGGAATACAGGCGCGGCAGCGGGCGGGGATGGGAGAGGATTGGGGAGACGAGCGGGTGAGGAGGATCGAGTTTACGGGAGGTGTACAGGATCCGTATCCTTTCAAGGAAAAGGAGGAGGTGGGGGAAGGGGATGAGATCATACAGGATCCACATGGGGGAGGGGAGACGGATGCGATAGGCGAGGCGGAGAGCATGGCGTTCAAGGATTTGGAGGGATTTATAAAAGGTAGGGGGGGCGGAGAGCCAGGCTGGATGGGCATAACAAAGGATAGGGCGGATGAGGGATTTATAGATGTGGAGGATTGTGTAAGGGTCCAGACCCCACGTACGGCCGGAAAGGAGCTTGAGGAGACGGAGTCGGGAACGTTCCTTGGCTTGGATTGTACGGAGATGGGGAGTCCAGGAGAGGCGACGGTCGAGGGTGACGCCAAGGTACTTAAGGGTGGGAGTGAGGGCGATGGGACGGCCATAGACGGTGAGATAGAAATCAAGGAGGCGGAAGGAAGGGGTGGTTTTGCCTACAATGATCGCCTGGGTTTTCGAAGGATTGACCTTGAGCAACCACTGGTTACACCAAGCGGTGAATCAGTCAAGATGGGATTGGAGAAGGCGTTGGGAGCGTTGCAGGGTGGGGGCAAGGGCAAGGAAGGCGGTGTCATCGGCAAACTGGAGAAGGTGGACGGGGGGTGACGGCAGCGGCATGTCCGCCGTGTACAAAAGATACAGGAGGGGGGAGAGGACGGAGCCTTGGGGCACACCGGCGGAGGGGAAAAAGGTGTAGGAATCCGTGTTATGGATGGTGACATAGGAAGGACGGCGGGAGAGAAAGGAGCCGATCAGACGGACGTAGTTAATGGGAAGGGCGAAGGTTTGGAGCTTGAAGAGGAGACCGGAATGCCATACGCGGTCATATACACGTTCGAGGTCCAGGGAGAGGAAGATTGCGGAGCGACGGGAATTAAGATGTTCAGAAAGGAGATGAGTGAGGTGAAGGAGAAGGTCGTCGGAAGAGAAGGACGGCCGAAAGCCACACTGGGTAACGGGAAGGAGGCGGTGCTGGCGGAGATGCTGGTGGATGCGTCGGGTGAGGATAGATTCCAGGACCTTGCTGAAGACTGAGGTAAGGCAGATGGGACGGTAGGAGGAGACGGCGGACGGCGGTTGGCCAGGTTTAGGGAACATGAGGATACGGGAGGTTTTCCACAGGTCGGGGTAGTAACCGGTGGACAGGACTACATTGTAGAGCCTGGCCAGGGTGGAGAGGAAAGAGACAGGAGCTTCACGAAGGTGACGGTAGGTGACACGATCGTGACCAGGAGCGGTGTTGCGTTTTGTGCGGAGTGTAGCAATGAGATCCTGTGTAGTGATAGGGGCATTGAGTTCCGTGTGTGCAATGTTGTCCAAGTACTGGAAACCCGGGGCGAGGGGAGGAACGGAGGTGTCAGTTCGATCGCGGACATCCGGGAAGAGGGAGTAATCGAACTGGGGATCATCAGGGATGGAAAAGACATCGGAGAGGTAGGAGGCAAAGTGATTGGCCTTACTAAGGGTGTCAGGGAAAGGGTGATCATCATGGAGAAGAGGATAATAGGGGGAGGGTTTAGTTCCGGTAAGGCGACGGAAGGCTGACCAGAACTTGGACGAGTTGATTGGCAGGGTAGCATTTAAACGGGTGCATGTCTGTCGCCAGTCCCGGCGTTTCTTAGCCGCGAGCAAATTACGAATGTGTCGCTGGAGTTGCCGGTGGCGTCGTAGTGTGTCCGGGTCACGCGTGCGGAGGAAGGCACGGTAGAGACGACGGGATTCACGGAGGAGGAGAACAGCCTGTGGGGGTAAGGTAGGACGGTGGGGGTGGATGGCGACAGTAGGGACGTGGGCCTCCACGGCCTCAGACAAGGTCTGCTGGAGAGAGGAGGCGGCATGGGTGACATCGTCAGGGTGGTGGTAGGGGAAGGGGTGGCTATCGACCTGGGTGGAAAGGGTAGCCCGGTAGGCATTCCAGTCGGCACGGGAATAGTCATGGACAAACTTAGGGGGAGGGTCAGTACGAGGGTCGGGGTGAGGGCGACGACCGTCTGAAACAGTGAGGAGGACAGGGAGATGGTCGCTACCAATAGGCTCCAGGACATCCACCGTTATGCGGCCAAGGAGGTTGGGGGAGGAGAGGATAACATCAGGAGTGGAGTTGGATTCGGGACGGGTATGCTGGGGGATGGGGACGAGGTCGCCTTGAAGGGTGGAGAGGAACCGATGCCACCGCCGTAACTGGGCAGCGGAACGACTATGGATGTTGAGGTCGGTGGCGATCACGTAGGAGGAAAAGGTACGATCGACGTGGGAGAGGATGTCGAAGGGAATAGGAGCGTTGGGGCGGACATAGATGGTGGCGCAGGTAACGGTAAGGCCGGGGAAGAAGAGACTAAGGATCAGGTGTTTGGTGGGGTCGGGAAGGAGAGGTTCGAGCCGAACGGGGATCTGGCGGTGGTGACCAATGGCAACTCCGCCACGCGCAATTGGGAGGGGATTATCGGAGTGGTGGAGGAGGTAGGGCGATGTGTGAATGGTGTGGTGGGGTTGGAGGAAGGTTTCATTAAGGAGGAAGGCATCCACGCGGTGGGTGGCAAGGGTGTGCAGGAAGAGGTTCCTGTTGGCGGGTAGGGAGCGGATGTTGTTGAAAAGGATACGATGCTGTCGCGCCATGATAGGGATTTAGACGAGGGTGTCAAGACGGGAGAAGGTGAAATGGGCCTGGTTGTTGGAGTAGGTGGCGTACATCTTGAGTTGGAATATGGAACGGGCGGCAAGGGAGATCTGCTGGAGGGTGTGGGGGCGCTGAAAGGGATGAACATTCTGGAGGACGATGGTAAGGAACCTGATGATGTCCTCAGCGGTGTGTGGGGGGACGAAGGGAATTGCCAGGAGGGGTGGGGGCGTCCAGGGGACGGACAGGGACAGTGAGTTCAGGAGTGGTTGGAGGGGGTCGGGCTTTACACTTTTGGGAGTAGGTGGGATGAGGGAGATTGCAGGTATTGCAGGAAGGAGGGGATTGGAGGTTAGGGCACTGCCTGAGGAAGTGCGCTTGTTTACAATGCGGGCAGGTGGGGGCCTCGCGGCACTCAGCTGTGGGGTGCGCGTTATAGCGCAGACACCTCTGGCACCGCAGGGATTGAGGAGGGGAACGGGAGGGGTCGACCTTGTACCGCTGGTTAAAAAGGAGGGCACCCTCCTTCAGGAGACGGTCAATGGAGGGGGTGTGCTCAGAAAAAACCCGCATAAGGCGGGTGGGGCCGGCAGCGTTATGTATGCGGCGAACCGCACGCACCTCCAAATGGGGATGCGCCTTGAGCTCCACCAACACCTCCTCCTCCGTGATCACTGGACTAAGCCGAGTGATCATGGCGGTGAGAGTTGGCGGGCGACACGGAGGTTGGGGTTGGCGGGAGGGAGGTGGTGAGGGAGCAGGGGTGAGAGAGGCATGAGGGCCAAAGTGGGTGACAGGGATGCGGGAAAGGAGGTATGTGTGGAGGGTTGGGCTGGGGGAGGAGATGAGGACCGAATCACGGCGAGGAGTGAGGAGGGAGATGGGGGCACCAGGACAATGCTGGCGAAGGAAGAGGGTGAGGTTCCGGGCTTCAAGGAGAGAGGGATCAGGACGGGAGAGGAGGTAGCGGTAGGAGGAGGGGGTAGACGAGGAGGATGAGGGGGCAGGGACAGGCGGGGAGACATCCATGGCATCATGGGTGGGGGAAGGAAGACGAGGCGGAGCCTTTTTGGAAGCAGAGGAAGCAGGGGTGCCACTGGGGCACTTGACGGCGGTGGAGGAGGTGTGGGGGATGGGAACAACGGGAATGTGGCGGGGAGGGGCAGGTCCCGGGGCCGGAGTCGGCGCCGGAGATGGTGACGGTGACGGTGAAGGCGAAGGCGACGGCTACGATGACGATGACAGTGGCAGTGGCGGTGGTGATGGCGAAGGTGACGGCGAGAGCTGGGCGTGGACAATGGCCCGACGGGCCACCACCCGAGCCGGAGCTGCAGTGACAGGCTGGGGGAGTGGGGGGAAAGGATCAGAACGAGAGGAGCGAGAGGAAGAAGCGGGAGAGGGGGCGACAAAGATAGAGGGTGAAGGGAGAGTGAGGAGAGGTGGGATGGAAGGAGGGGGGTGGGACTGGGCACACCAAGTTATAGTGGTGGAGGCGGCGGAAGGGGAAGTATAAACTATGGCGGTGGTGGTAGCGGTGGCAGCGGTGGTGGGGGCGGACATGACGGTAGAGAGAAACAATAACG
The DNA here is from genome assembly GCF_021461395.2 of Schistocerca americana. NCBI lineage: Eukaryota > Metazoa > Arthropoda > Insecta > Orthoptera > Acrididae > Schistocerca > Schistocerca americana. Next base: position 608,355,147 of record NC_060121.1, read on the forward strand.
AACAGATCGAAGAGGAAAGGACAGAAACTGGGGACAGACAAAGACGAAGACAGATGAAGACGAAGATGGCCGCAGACCAGGGTCAGGACGGCGGCGACGGCGGCGACCAGGCGGCAACGGCGGCGGCGGCGGGCACCGGATGGCGGCGGCGGCGGCGGCGGCGGCGGCGGCGGGCACCGGCTGGCGGCGGCGACGAACAGACGGACGGACGGACAGCAGACGGCGGCGAACAGGCAGACGAACGGACGGACAGCAGGCAGCAGCGGCGGCGGCGGACAGCGAGCAGGCAGGCGGACAGACGGACGAACAGCGACAGCAGGAAGCGACGAGCAGGCAGACACACAGACAGGCAGGCAGACAGACAGACAGACAGACAGACAGACACAACCGCCGAAGACGGAGATTACAACCTGAGAGTAGCCCAGGCGTTGCAACCTGACGTCTTCGACTGAGGGAATCCAACCCTCTGATGTAACAACGTTTCACTAGTGTATGTTATATATATTCGTTTATGTATTAAAAGTATATAGTCTATACGTACCTAAATGTTTGTTACAGTAACGCGTAAAAATCTGAAGTAAATCAGAAACGGACATTTTGAGATTTTTGGTAACAATGTTTTCCCTTTATATATACAGGGCGGGACATTGATAGTGACTGGGCCAAATATCTCACGAAATAAGCATAAAACGAAAAAAAAACTACAAAGAACGAAAGTCATCTAGCGCGAACGTGGAAACCAGATGGCGCTATGGTTGGCCCGCTAGATGGCGCTGCCATAGGTCAAACGGATATCAACTGCGTTTTTTTCAATAGGAACCCTAATTTTTTATTACATATTCGTGTAGTACAGACAAATTGCGCGAGAATCGGGAATCTCAAAAACGTCGGTGTTGAGAATGCTACATCAACATCGATTGCACCCGTATCATATTTCTATGCACCAGGAATTGCTTGTTGACGACTTCGAACGTCGTGTACAGTTCTGCCTCTGGGCACAAAGGAAATTATGGGACGATGACAGATATTTTGCACGCGTTCTATTTAGCGACGAAGCGTCATTCACCAACAGCGGTAACGTAAACCAGCATAATTTGCGCTATTGGGCAACGGAAAATCCACGATGACTGCGACAAGTGGAACTTCAGCGACCTTGGCGGGTTGATGTATGGTGCAGCATTATGGGAGGAAGGATAATTGGCTCCCATTTTATCGATGGCAACCTAAATGGTGCAATGTATGCTGATTTCCTACGTAATGTTCTACCGATGTTACTAAAAGATGTTTCACTGAATGACGGAATTGCGGACGTGCTGTTCTAGGCGCTTCAGTCTGGAACCGCATGACCGCTACGGTCGCAGGTTCGAATCCTGCCTCGGGCATGGATGTGTGTGATGTCCTTAGGTTAGTTAGGTTTAAGTAGCTCTAAGTTCTAGGGGACTGATGACCACAGATGTTAAGACCCACGGTGCTCAGAGCCGTTTGAACCATTTGAACAGAATGGCGAAATACTTCCAATGTGATGGATGTCCGGCACATAGCCCGCGTGCGGTTGAAGCGGTACTGAATAGCATATTTCATGACAGGTCGATTGGTCCTCGAAGCACCATACCATGGCCCGCACGTTCACCGGATCTGACGTCCCCGGATTTCTTTCTGTGGGGAAAGTTGAAGGATATTTGCTATCGTGATCCACCGACAACGTCTGACAACATGCGCCAGCGCATTGTCAATGTATGTGTGAACATTACGGAAGGAAAACTACTCGCTGTTGAGAGGAATGTCGTTACACGTATTGCCAAATGCATTGAGATTGACGGACATCATTTTGAGCATTTATTACATTAATGTGGTATTTAGACGTAATCGCGCTGTAACAGCATGCGTTCTCAGAAATGATAAGTTCACAAAGGTACATGTATCACATTGGAAAAACCAAAATAAAATTTTCAAACGTACCTATGTTCTGTATTTTAATTTAAAAAACCTACCTGTTACCAAATGTTCGTCTAAAATTGTGAGCCACATGTTTGTAACTATTACAGCGCTATCTATCGTAAAGCGAAAAAAGTGGTCCAACTAAAACATTCATATTTCTTTAAGTACTACACTAATATGTAATAAAAAATAGGGTTTCTATTTTTAAAAAAACGCAGTTGATATCCATTTGACCTATGGCAGCGCCATGTAGCGGGCCAACCATAGCGCCATCTGGTTTCCACCTTCAAGCTAGACGAGTTTCATTATTTGTAATTTTTTCGTTTGACGCTTCGTTCGTGAGATATTTGGCCCGGTCACGATCAATGGACCACCCTGAATATATATCAAAACAATAGGTCAAGAACTTTCGGAGTTTGAATAAACGAACATTTATGTCTTTGTTTATATAGATTGGACCACCGTGAGAAACATATTTACAGTCATATTGACCATCCAGCAAGTGTAACTGAAGGGATAAGCGTTTACATACGTATTTTAAGGAGATAATGACCAGTATCAGTTGTGAGTAAGATTATTATCCATTTTTTTTTAAATTCACTTGTCACAAATCTTGAAACTAGGTGCAAATCCCTGTGCTACGTGTATAGCTACAAGACTATGATTGATTGAGAGAGCTACTGTTTTTGATTAATACAACAGAAAATATCAGAGTACTTCATGCAAACACTGGTTGATTAACGGAATAACCGTTACGGTTGCATTCTATCCGAATCAGTCTCTGGGTGTTAGAGGCTCACTTAAAGAAGTGCACTGTTTTTAAACGCGTTTCAGAGTTCAGCGACATTTCGGTTAGATGTGTAGTAAAAACATCTTAAGCATGTTGAAAAGTGTGCTCAGATTGGATTAAAGGAAGCAACAGAGAAGTTCAAAGACGATTTGCGCGATTCCTCACGAGTTTACTCAGTCAGCACAAGAGAGTCTCAGGATAGTTGATCAGTTTTCATATTACACCGTAGCTTCAAATTTACAGCTCTTGTCATCTTCAAATGTGATAAACCCTGTAGCAGACTCGTCAAAATAGATAATTCCCGTTAAACATTCCGAAAATAATGAAGTCTTACAAAATGTGTTTATGAAGTACACACCGTATGGTCACATATTAAACATATCGTCACTAATGAAACAGATTAATATTGAGTTGGCAACATTGCAGAAGAGGAGCTTCAGTATCTCGTAATGGCTTGCTATTCGTAGTCCAAGAGGGCACGTTCCAAGGCGAATCAAGCCACGTACGAGGTGACTTCAGAACTTAGGTTGCGGATTATTATGGCAAGACGAGTAACATGATATTGGTAGAAAGTTCCGACCTTGTTTATAGAGGTCGGGTAACTATGTTGAAAAATAGTCACCAAGTCTCCGTAAACAAGGTCGGAACTTTCTACCAGTCGTTCAGTTCTTTGACGACAGTAATCCGCACCTTCGTCACGTAGCCATTCGACAATCGCTGTTTGAACGTCCTCAGCGTTGGAAATTCTCTTTCCTCCCGCGTGTTCTTTCAGTCTACCGAAAAGATGGAAATGGCGACGTGCAAGATCTGGACTTTCCAGTCAGCATCAGCCACGTCTGGGCAGCCTTGGACAAATTGTTGGCACTGTTTCACTACGGCTGAACGCAACGATGCATTAAGACCGCATGCCACCAGAATTTCAATCAGACCACAAAAATCTTACTCTCCCGCGTAATTCAATTTTGAAGTCGCAATGCAATACAAAAACGCGCACTTGACATTCACGTGTATTTCGCAAAGTACGTCGTCCGCAGTATAAATTAAACAAAATAATACCGTGACTAGGATCAGTGAGTGTTCAGAGGCTAAAATCTAAAGTATAGTACATACTCTTGTTGGCTTTTCACAGTTTTATGATGGAATTAACCAGCAACACCTGCTGAGATAGTTTTGAAGCACATAATGCAAGAACACAGTGTGTGGGACGTTATGAGGTTGCGCATTCATAATGGAATGCTGAAAGATAATCTGTACTTAACGATGATTTCATGCGCCTATGTTAATTTGCATAGTCTGAATACAGTGTGCTGGAAGCCCACGCCAAAAAAAAAAATGTCATTTGCGCGCTTATCACGTGCCATTGTATCAGGATGACATAAGAAACTATTTTAAACCTGCTACTTGTAGTGTTTGACGTTGTGAAGAGAGGAAGTGAAATGGCATTGCATAGTTGTCTTAAGTGAGTGCTTAAAGCTTAGATCCCGGTTTACACCTTACGCGATTACGTTGACGCTCCCTGTCACAAATTTCAGCTAGTAGTAGCGAAAACATCCTCCAACACAAGAGGAGGAGATATAACTTCGAAACGACCTGGAGACACTAGAAGCTAGATTACAGCATGGTCAGTCAGAGACTCCAAAATCAGACACTGGTCTCTAAGGCCTATCCAGGAGCATATATAAATTTTGACCACAATTTAGTAATGATGCAGAGAAACCGAAGCTGAACAAAACAGTCCGTAGGATTCTGTGTGGAAACAGATGAGATACTAAGATACTGAGAATTGATGAGATACGTTTGAAGTTCCCTACGGCCATAGATACTGCGATAATACCACAGTAGACAAATCAGTTAGAGAGGAATGAATATCTCTAAAAAGGGCAATCACACAAGCTGAGCACGCAAATGTATTTACAAGAAAGGTAACTGTGGAAAAAACTTTGGGTTACAGAAAAAGATCGACGAAAGCCGGAAATAACAAGATGTTCAGAGAAATACAGCAATCCAGCAATATAAATCACTCTGGAATGAAATAAATAAGAAGTGTAGGGAAGGTAGGGTAAAAGGTTACAGGAAAAATATGTCGAAAAAGAAACGACATCGTAAAGACTTATTCAGAGTACAGTAAAGTCAAAACAACCTTCAGTGAAATTTAAAGCAAGAATATCAGCATTAAAACTGCAATGTGAATTCCACTGTTAAACTGAGACGAGAGAGAGAGGAGACAGGTCGAACGAGTACATTGAAGGACTTTGCGATGGGAAAGATTTTGTCTGATGTCGTGATAGACGAAGAAGTGGAAGATACTGAGGGTCCAGTATTAGACGTTGAATAAAAACGAGCTTTGGAATATTTACAGTCAAATCAGGCATAAAGCATAGGTAGCATTCCTTTACAATTTCCAAAATCATTGGCCGAAGTAGCAATTAAACGACTATTCAAGTTGCTTGATACAATCTATGTGACTGGAGACATACCATTAGACTTTCGGAAAAAATATCATCAGTACAATACCGAAGTTAGCAAAGGCGTAAAAATGTATGAATTCGGTCAGCTTAATATCTCATGCATTCAAGATTCTGAAAAGAATGAGATCTACAGAATAATGGGAAAGAAGTGAGGATATGTTAGAGACGATCAGTTTGGTTTCAGCAAAGGTAAACGCACAGGAGAGCCAGTTATCATGTTACGCTTGATAATAGAACCAAGACTGAAGAAAAATTCAAGCGTTCTCAGGATCTGAAGACCTATAAATTATGTAAAAGGATGGAGAAACATAAGGGTAAGCTATAGGAAAATATGGGTAATATACAACGTATATTGAACAAGAATATGTGTACAAGAAACAAGACGGAACGATAAGAATGGAACACAAAGGTCGAAGTGTTCGGATTAAAAAGGTTATAGAACAGGGACGCCTTCTTTAGCCTCTATCGTTCAATCTACACACTGCACAAGAAATAGGACAAATAACAGAAGGCTGCAAGACTGGAGTTAAAATTCAGCGTGATAGGACGTCAGTTATATGATATGCTGACAACATTTCCGTCCTCAGTGAAAGTGAAAAAAAATTACGGGACCCATTGGATGGAATGCACAGTCTAATGGGTACAGTATCTGGATTGAGAGTAAACCGAAGAATGACGAAAATAGTAAGTAGTAGAAGAAATAAGATTAGACGATAAAATTAACGTCTAAATTGTTGACCACTAGGTGGGTGAAGTAAAGAAATCCTGCTACCTTGGAAGTAAACTAACACATGACGGACAAAGGAAGAAGGATGTAGAAAGTAGACTAGCACTGGCAATGTGGAAGTTTCTGGCCAAAGTAACTCTACTAAAATCAAACATCGGCCTTAATTTGAGGAATAAATGTCTGAGAACGTATTTTTAAAACACAGTAGTGTAAGTAGTTACTCAAGGAATGTGGGAACATTCCAAAAGAGGAGAATCGAAGTGTTTTAGATGTATTGCTTTATATGGAAGTTAAAAATTAGGTTGACTGATGAAGATTAAAGAGATTCTCCACAGAATCGGCGAAGGACTACCAGACAGAAAATGTTAACAAGTAGAATAGAGAAGAGGGTCGTGTGAAAGCCACAGGGAATAGCTTCCAGAGCAATAGAGAAAGCTACAGAGGGTAAAAAACTCTTGAAGACCACAGAGTCTGCAATACCACAAAGTCTGCAATACATCCAGCAAATAATTGATGACGTAAGGTGCAAGTGCTACTCTGAGATGAAAAAGTCCACAGAAGAGAAGAATTCATAGTGAGACGCATCAAACCAATCGATAACCTTAGCACTAACAGTGGGCTTTCTGCGTGCCTTTTATTTTGGAGACGTTTCATTTCCTTGCATAAGAGCCGGATGTTTCCCCCTAGCAGCTTTCACATTTTCGACCGTTGACATACAGCTAACGCTTCCATTCTGTGAAGTAAGTGAAAGCTATCATGACTGCGTTACTGGTAACAGTGTGAGTGCACCACGAGCATATGTGTCACATATTGCTATATAAAACGTTATACACTAGAAAAGCGATGTGCGAAATCAAAGGTATCGTAAAATGGGATGGATAGAAGCAATTGGATGAACAGAAATGAAATCTCCAATAAAGTTCTACGCTATCGTGTCGGATGACAAATGGGAAAACCATTCAAAGATTTATTTACCTGGTTTGCTAGTAAACCAATTTAACACGGAAATTATGAATTTCAAAGTTCGTGACACTATGAGTTGATGTTGATCATCTAAAATTTCAGTTTTAAAGAATAGTTAATGTGTTTCGGCTAACTAAAAATGAGAGATTGGATTTTTCTGATCAGTGAAGTGGACAAACGACAGTGTTTCTTCAGAAGGAGACCACAAATTTGGCAGAAGTGAAGAGCCACGTAGTGCTGTTTTCAATACAGAAGATTATATTATGGTGAAAGTATACGGAAAATGTAAGCGTGCTGTACTCGTATGAGAGGAGGTAGTGATTATGTCGATAGATGGTGCACGTAATGTACCCAGGAACGAACATTCTCGAACATGATAGTTTTAGTGGGCCGAGTGTTATGGTGTGAGGAGGAATAATGTTGCATGGGAGTACTCACTTCGAAATCTTTGCATATGGTACACCCACCGTCATTGAGACACTTTACTTCCCCATGTGACACTTTACTTCCCCATGTGCGTCTATTCAAGGTTCACTCGGCATTGACTTCATTTTTACGAATGACGATGGGTGATCGCATCGAAGTGCGCAGCTGGTGGAGTTTTGTAGCGAGACGGTATCTACATCTACATTTACATCCGTACTCCACAAGCCACATGATGGCGTGTGGCGGAGGGTACCTAGAGTGCCACTATCGGATCCATTCGGCCATCCCGTCGTTCAACCCAAATCTCATAGAGCAAGTCTGAGATGCAATGCGGAGACTTATTGCAGCTCGTTAACATGAACCAATGATCATCCAGCAGTGATCAACCGCAACGGTGGAACGCCCTACCGCAAGAATTCCAGCATGGGAGCCCGTTGCAGAGCAAGAAAGGGAAGGAAGGAAGATTAGGTTTTAAGACTACTATGGGGCCCTCACATACTGAGGAATCATTTGTCTTGATCGATTTACGGAAACTGTAGAATACCTAAATTTCGGAGGCTCGACGGAGATTTGAACCGTTGTCCCTACAAATACTTGATGCTGCAAGATAAAGAAGACCAAATAGTACTAAAATTGAGCCATATGAGTTGTTACGGGGACTGAATATTGGGAGCGGAGTGTTTTGACAGAAGTCATTCAATACGATTTGTCACGTTAGTTATTGAAAGCTGCCCACATTTCTCTTCTAGTGCTTATTGTTTAGGTACACCTGTTTAATAAAGTTAAGGAAGAAGAACTAGAAACTTTGAGGTTCGCCAGTGAGATTGTAATTCTGCTAGAGATAGCAAAGTGTTTAGAAGAGGTTGAATGGAATGAATTGTGTCCCGAAAAGAGGTTATAAGCAACAAAAAAAGTAAAACAAGCGTAATGGAACGTAGTCGAATTAAATCAGGCAACGCTGACATAATTAGGGTAGGAAATGAAACACTAAAAATAGCAAGCGTAAATGAGTACCGCTATTTGGACAGCTGAATAACAGATGATGGCCAAAGTAGAGAGAACTGACTATAGCACGAAAAACGTTTCTGAGAAAGCGGATTGCATTACCATACAACATAGGTTTAAGTGTTACGAAGCCTTTCTGAAAGTATCTGAATAGAGTGTAGTCATATATGGATGTGAAACACCGACGATAAACAGTTTAGACAAGAAGAGAATAGAAGCTTTTCAAATGTGATGCTACAGAATAATATTGAAGATTAGACTGGTAAATCATATTACTAATAAGGAGGTACTACACAGAATTGGGGAGAAAGGAAGTTTGTGTCATAACCTGACAAGAAGAAGGGATCAGTTGATAGGGCAAATTCTGAGACACCAAGGGATCACCAATTTTGTTATGGAGGAAAGTTCGGGGAATAAAAACTGTAGAGAGAGAGCAAGTAGTTTCCGAGAGACGTAAGTTGCAGTAGTTATTTGGAGATGAAGAGCTTACACAGAATAGAATAGCATCGAGATCTGCATGAAACTGGTGTTCGGAGTGAATATCACAACAACAACAACAAAAACAATATAAATTTATGGGTTGGGAAGTCTTTTCTGAAGGTATCTGTCTGGAGCGTAGTCTTGTACGGAAGCGAAACGTGAATGATAAGCGGTTTAGAATGAATAGAATGTAGCTTGTGAAATGTGATGCCGCAGATGGATGCTGAAGATTAGATGGGTAGGTCGGATAACTAGTGAGAAAGTACTGAATGGAATAGGGGGAAACAGAAATGTACGGTAGAACTTGACCAAAAGGTGGTATCAGTTGATGGTACACGTGTGAGGCATCAAAGATATCGTCTGTTTTAATGAAGGAAAATGTGAGAGGGTGAACTTTGTAGAGAGAGACTAAGGAATGAATATAGTAAGACAGTTCAAATAGATGTAAGTTCCAGTAATTATTCGGAGATGCAGAGGGCTACACAGAATAAAGAAGCGAGAAGAGCTGCTTCAAGCCAGTCTTTGGACTAAAGATCACCACAACATCAGCGTGTCTCTTTATGGCTTATACTTGGGGATTTTGTTTTTGAGGGTAATGCCCCACATTTTTTTTTAAAAAAAAGCCATTAATACACATAGACAAACGTCCTTGTTGGTGCTTCACATTTTATTTTTCTTCTGTGCGTCGGTGAAGTTTCGAACCATTCTGGCAGATGACACAGCCGTAGAACAGCGTCAAAATGGCGTCTGCATACGACTCACGTTACAAGCAGCGTGCTGTTATAGAATTCTTGTGTGCAGTAAAAGAAACCGTGGTGAACATCTACAAACGTTTGTGTGCAGTTATGGAGACGCTGCAGTTGATAGTACAGTTGGGCGATGAATAAAGAAAGTTACAGTCTTAGGAAATGCAGAAACAGACCTCCATGATCAGCCACGCATGGGATATTCTGTGGCAGCCAATGCTCCAGACGTGCTGAATCGTGCGGATGTCATTATTCGTGACAACCGGCGCATCACAAGTCGACAATTGACTCTACAGTTGTCGGTCAGCATTGGAAGTGCGTCTGCGATGATTGAGATTCTCAGATATTCAAAGAGGTGCTCACGATGGGTTCCACGAATGCTCACAACGGACCACAAGATTCAATGAAAGGCCATTTCATCTGAATTGTTGGAGCGTTTTAAGACCGACGAAGAGGCCTTTCTATCATGGATCATTACGGGGGACGAAAGCTGGGCACACCACTTTGCGCTGGAAACAAAAAGTCAATTACTGGAGTGGCATCACCCTCATTCACCACAAAAGAAGAAATTCAAGACAACCCCTTCTAACAGAAAAGTCATGGTGACAGTCTTCTGGGATTGTGATGGCGTCATTCTCGTGGATGTGATGCCAAGAGGTCAATCATCAATCAGAGGGATACGTGAAGACCCTGACTAACTCGAGAACCGTTTCCTACGTGTTCGATCGGACAAGAATCCAGCATAAATCTTGCTCCAACACGCTAATGCACACCACACACAAGTCTGAGAACCCGGGAACACATCGTCAAATTGGATTGGACATCGTTGCCTTATCCGCCCCACAGTGGAGACCTGGCACCCTCGGACTTCCATTTCTTTTGGCCGCTTAAAGATTCTTTACGGGGAACACACTTTGAAGATGACGAGAGTGTCAGTCATTCAGTGAAAACATGGCAATGCCTACAGGACAAGAGCTTCTACCAGCAGGGTGTACATGCTCTTCCACAGCGTTGGCGTACGGCCATAGAACGTGATGAAGACTACGTAGAAAAATAGGACATGGATAAGACGTGTTGACATATATTGTCTCCAAATTCTGAGTCTTAACAACAAATATCTTCTGAGAAAAAATGTGTGGGGCATTACTTATTGAACGATCCCCGTATAAACCTGCCTTTATTTGTCTAGTCTAGGGAAACTACCAAAAGAGTTATACAAAGATTGGCCTGCGTACCAGGTCTTCCGTAGTTAAACTGGCTCGCAGATGGTGTTACTCAGCTCCCTAGCGCTATACAGATTAACCTATGCCAGCACTCAGCTAGAGAGAAGGCTGTGTGGAAGAACTCTGATTTAGTGAAAAAGAAATAGCCGTCAAATAAGAGTAGAGTAAGAAAATCAGAGATGAATTTGTCGACGTAAGATAGTCAGTTGGATGCAATAGAGCATCAGAAGCTTGGCGATTTATACTTCAAGTGAGAGCTAAACTTAGAAGAGCAACTAGAATTATTGCAATTTCTGAGTGGAGGACACATTTTAAAGATCCTCTTACAGAGGATATGGAAGCGTTTCTAGAAGAGCAGAATGAAGTGGAGATTTGTCCTATGAAGGAGGAAGAAGTTTATCAGGTCCTTCAAAATTCAAAAAATTAAAAGCGGCCAGTCCTCGAAATATAGAAATGAAATTATTGAAGTTCGGAGGACCTAAAATAGTAGTAACACTAACAATTATTTTTGATAAAGTAGTTAAGGAGATGAAGTGCTCCAGGAATGGAAGAAGTCATACATTGAAACTTCCTGGCAGATTAAAACTGTGTGCCGGACCGAGACTCGAACTCGGGACCTTTTCCTTTCGCGGGAAAGTGCTCTACTTGGGTATCTCAGACGGTAGAGCACTTGCCCGCGAAAGTCGAAGGTCCCGAGTTCGAGTCTCGGTCCGGCACACAGTTTTAATCTGCCAGGAAGTTTCATATCAGTACACACTCCGCTGCAGAGTGGAAATCTCATTCTGAAGTCATACATTACCGCCTTATGTAAGAAAGGGAGCAAGAGAGATGCGACTAATTACTAGGAATAAGTGTAATGGCTTCGGTGAGTAAGTTGTTCAGCAGTATAATGAAGAACAGATTGGAAAATGTTGCGCTGTTTGTTGTATCGCAGGAACAGCCTTGTTTTACCGCTGCGAAAAGCTGTGTTGATAACATCTTTTGTGTAAGCCGGATTTGTCAGAAAATGATCGCAAAAATCAAGATCTCCCTTTGGTGTTTTTTGATTTAAGAAAAAGGCTATGATTCTGTGCCCAGGAGGTTACTATGGACAGCAATGGTAAAGGCTGGAGCGGGTGATGCAACTACAGAGTTGGTGCAAAGGATGTGTCACCAATACGAGGCAGTTTTAAAGTTTGGTATCAAGATATCGGAAAGTTTTGAAACAAGCAAAGGATTAAGACAAGGATATTCTGTGTCATCAAAAATTTAAGTTATACTTGTTGTGCTTCTTAATTACTGAATAGCATGTGTAGACGTTTGAGTATGGCAGTACAGCATCAAATTTTACATTACTTACAGTTTGCCGACGATCAAGTACATATGGCTTTGCATACGGATGATACCATGTATCAGAGCTAATGAATGCTTCTAACAATGGGGCTAACAGTCAATATGGATAAAACAGAATATCTTGTTGGAAGTGGGCCGGGTAAGAAATGTAGACGTTTTCAATTATCTAGGTTCACTAATCAGTAAGCCTGGACTGTGTGAGCTGGACATATCCCACAGGATCTGGCAAATGAGGGTGGCCTTTTGCTCATTAAACGGTGTCTTTTGGCGCCGGCACATATACAGGCGAACAAAGAAGGTAGTGGTAAGTTCTGACATATGGCTCGGGGTGTTGGACACGGAACGAGAGACAAAGGAGGAAAACTGAGCCTGTCGAAATGGACAAGTTACGGCGGAGCACGAAAGTGACCCGACTGGCTCGACTAAGGTATGATGCTGTGGAACCAGTCACAGAGAGGACTGATGTTCGATCACTGATATAGTATGGACGCGTCCAACGCTAGGAAGAACCAAGATGGCCGCAGTGTTTGCTCAATTGGTCTCAGCGAGGGAGAAGGAGCCGAGGGAGGCCGAGAATAACGCGGACGAGATCTATAGCCAAAGTCATGGAAAGGAGAGGACTGTAGGAAGAAGACTGGCAGAATAGAAATTTGTGGCATCTGAGAACAGGCAACTGCTGATAAGCGGAAACGCACACTGAAGTAAAATAAGTAAGAAGACCAGCTTCCTGAGGAACGAAGAAGAATGCACGAAATTACGCAATGTTCGAGATAACACACCGCGCCACTGTTCCAAGATAAAGAGAGTGGAGCGAAGCTGAGGTGAAAGTGGCACGGCAGTTGCTCCTGGGGCTACATCCGCGACAAGAAGCGATCCCCCCGCAGAGTGGGGAACGCTGTAGGGCGGCGCGTGGCGTGGAGAGCCGCGGGTGAGGTGGGCGGCACCGGGCCACCAGTTGCACAAGGGGCGCACTGCCTTGACCCGAGACGCTCCGCGGAACACTTTCTTCGCTGCCCCGCCTGTCACTGATGACTCTGGCAAGTGGAGCACACGCCACGCCACGTCTTGCGCAACCTTACTGTGACACTTTCCTAACCATCCGGTTCACACAACTCTCGGCCCCGTACTGCTGACAGTTGGTTTTTTTACTTATGGTATATTATTTTATTTGGCCTTCAACGTGGGTCAAGGGCGCTCATGCCACCCCTCCTCCCCCCTAAATCTCAGGCAAAGGAAAAAATATAGCCAAGTTGAAACGTCCCCTTACAAAAATTATTGAATTAGTGTGCTGATAAACCTCTTACATTATTTAATTTTCAAACAGCTGAGCAAAACTGAACGTACTCAGACATTTCGCTCTTTACCTATTTTGATCAACACTAAACTGACACACAATATTTTTTAGCGCAACGCAATCTGACTTTCAATAATCCCTACAAAAGAATGGCCCTGACTAACATTAACCTATACCTTTCACAAATTACTTACCTCACAAAAATCTTCGTTACTCGAACTACTGCAATACAGCGAGCGCCACTACTGCCAGCTAAATAAAAGATTCAAACTACTGAAGGCACTAAATACTGATAGGCATAGTTAGCAAATGAAAGATTTTGATAGAGAACAAACAATGTATTTACCTTAATAGTGTTCAAAAGTCATAATATATATAGCAGTTCATGACATCCATTCTTACAAATGTACTGTTTCAGATGGGCACACGTCCAGATCATCCGCTCTCAAAAATCCGCCATCTCACTTCCGCACATCCACCACTGCTGGCGGCTCACCTCCAAACGCTAAGCGCTGTTAACAGCCAACTGCCCAACACTACAATAGCGAATATTACAACATTGCCACCCAGCCACAGACTGCACACAGCACAGCCAGTGATTTTCATACAGAGCGCTACGTGGCGTTACCAATATAAAAACCTAAACAGCCTACTTACAAAGTCATGTGATTTGCTTTCAAGAAAATGATTTAAACTTTGGTATTACGTAGGTTTTAACTGGGTCGTAACTGGAACTTTTTGATGGTTACTGAGGAGTCGCTATTTGTCTTCCAAAATATTAAAAATACTCAGTACCTCCAGGTCTAGGCCCCCCGCTAAAATCTATCGTATGGACGTGAGGAGACTATGTAGTTATCAACAATTACACCGTTTAGCCTTCAAAGTTAGATTATTAAGCCACCAAAAATTACAAAAAGCTATTTTTTAAAACGTGTAAAAGTACATATCACTTAAAAGTAAACAATATTTCTTCACCATTAGCAAAGCTCTTTGTATTGCTCTCGTGTTTCCAGCCGGATTCGCCAGTTTATGTAACGATATTTCGACAACGTGTGTGTGTGTGTGTGTGTGTGTGAGAATTCCTACGTGACCAAACTGCTGTCATTTGTCCCAAGACTTACACATTACTTAAACTAACTGATCTTCAGGTAATACCTGCAGAGTCTTCGCCAAACTGCGACTCCCTCCCACTACATTGCAGCTCATTTACATAAAGAGGACGCTTATTCTACAGGTATCACCCAAAGAAGACGTCAAGATACGACGACGAAATATCGTTTTACGTAAACAACTGCACCAGCCTGGACACACTAGAGCGATACAAACAACTTATTTACCAGAGAAGCTTAACATCACACAACAGAAAACCTCCTGTAAACTAAATATGGAAATAATAAATAAATTTTTCTTTGGAAAAAACAGTTTACAAACAGGTTTGATCAGTGACAACTGTTACGTTAATTAACTACTGATGGCTGCACCTTCTCTACACGTCTGAGGTCAGATTTTAAAATTCTTATCGAAAACAAACATGAAAGATTCATGGGCGTCGCGTCGGGTGGTATTGTCTAAGATACACTATATATCTGCGAGGCATCTGTTCGTCATCTTCAGGTGCGAAAATAAACGTTATTGAGAAGATACTAACTGCCTTATCATTCTGTAGTGAAAGACGAGTAAGGCTCGTAGGGAAAAGTACCCCAGCGTTCTGCATTCTGCGAGCAATTGTTTTCTATGTTACTGGAACTTGGAACAAGCGAAGATTAATTGGTTAATATGTCCAACGTCTGTGTAACTGCAGAATAAATGATGTTTTTGTTAAATTACTGGCTGGTAAATGGGCTAGCTTTAAACTCTGAAAAACCACAGTTCATCCAGCTTCGTAGAAAGTTCTATGGTCCTGATGTGCTTATTGACGATAACTGAAACTTGAAAAATCATCAAGTAGACTTGCTTCAAGGTTTAAGTTCAGGAGGGTACAGAAGTCAGTAAGATAATATAATTTGCATATTTTCATTCTATTGAGTCTATTCGGATAATATTCTATGGTAGTCCTCACTTACCCAAAAAGTATTCAGTGCACACAAGAAAGTATTAAAAATACGTGTGTTGGCTACACACACACACACACACACACACGCACACACACACACACACACACGTTTCTTGCAAGTATCTCTTTAGACAACTTGGATTGACAACAGCCTTACAGAACATACAGGGTGTTTCAAAAATGACCGGTATATTTGAAACGGCAATAAAAACTAAACGAGCAGCGATAGAAATACACCGTTTGTTGCAATATGCTTGGGACAACAGTACATTTTCAGGCAGACAAACTTTCGAAATTACAGTAGTTAACAATTTTCAACAACAGATGGCGCTGCGGTCTGGGAAACTCCATAGTACGATATTTTCCACATATCCACCATGCGTAGCAATAATATGGCGTAGTCTCTGAATGAAATTACCCGAAACCTTTGACAACGTGTCTGGCGGAATGGCTTCACATGCAGATGAGATGTACTGCTTCAGCTGTTCAATTGTTTCTGGATTCTGGCGGTACACCTGGTCTTTCTAGTGTCCCCACAGAAAGAAGTCACAGGGGTTCATGTCTGGCGAATAGGGAGGCCAATCCACGCCGCCTCCTGTATGTTTCGGATAGCCCAAAGCAATCACACGATCATCGAAATATTCATTCAGGAAATTAAAGACGTCGGCCGTGCGATGTGGCCGGGCACCATCTTGCATAAACCACGAGGTGTTCGCAGTGTCGTCTAAGGCAGTTTGTACCGCCACAAATTCACGAAGAATGTCCAGATAGCGTGATGCAGTAATCGTTTCGGATTTGAAAAATGGGCCAATGATTCCATTGGAAGAAATGGCGGCCCAGACCAGTACTTTTTGAGGATGCAGGGACGATGGGACTGCAACATGCGGCTTTTCGGTTCCCCATATGCGCCAGTTCTGTTTATTGACGAAGCCGTCCAGGTAAAAATAAGCTTCGTCAGTAAACCAAATGCTGCCCCAATGCATATCGCCGTCATCAATCCTGTGCACTATATCGTTAGCGAATGTCTCTCGTGCAGCAATGGTAGCGGCGCTGAGGGGTTGCCGCGTTTGAATTTTGTATGGATAGAGGTGTAAACTCTGGCGCATGAGACGATACGTGGACGTTGGCGTCATTTGGACCGCAGCTGCAACACGGCGAATGGAAACCCGAGGCCGCTGTTGGATCACCTGCTGCACTAGCTGCGCGTTGCCCTCTGTGGTTGCCGTATGCGGTCGCCCTACCTTTCCAGCACGTTCATCCGTCACGTTCCCAGTCCGTTGAAATTTTTCAAACAGAACCTTTATTGTATCGCTTTTCGGTCCTTTGGTTACATTAAACCTCCGTCGAAAACTTCGTCTTGTTGCAACAACACTGTGTTCTAGGCGGTGGAATTCCAACACCAGAAAAATCCTCTGTTCTAAGGAATAAACCATGTTGTCTACAGCACACTTGCACGTTGTGAACAGCACACGCTTACAGCAGAAAGACGACGTACAGAATGGCGCACCCACAGACTGCGTTGTCTTCTATATCTTTCACATCACTTGCAGCGCCATCTGTTGTTGAAAATTGTAACTACTGTAATTTCGAAAGTTTGTCCGCCTGAAAATGTACTGTTGTCCCAAGCATATTGCAACAAACAGTGTATTTCTATCGCTGCTCGTTTAGTTTTTATTGCCGTTTCAAATATACCGGTCATTTTTGAAACACCCTGTATATTCGCTTGTGTTGTTGTTGTGATCTTCAGTCCAAGGACTGGTTTGATCCAGCTCTCCATGCGACACTATCCTGTGCAAGCTCCTTCATCTCTGAGTAACTACTGCAACCTACATCCTTCTGAATCTGTTTAGTGTATTCATCTCTTGGTTTCCATCTACGATTTTTACCCTCCACGCTTCCCTCCATCACTAAATTTGTGATTCCTTGACGCCGCAGAACGTGTTCTACTAACCGAACCCTTCTTCTAGTCAAATTGTGCTACAGATTCCTCTTCACCCCGAGTCTATTCAGTACCTCCTCATTAGTTATGCGATCTACCCATCTAATCTTCAGCATTCTTCTGTAGCACCACATTTCGAAAGCTTCTATCTTCTTCTTGTCTAAACTATTTATCGTCCATGTTTCACGTCCGTACATGGCTACACTCCATACAAATACTTTTAGAGAAGACTTCCTGACACTTAAATCTATACTCGATGTTAACAAATTTCTCTTATTCATAAACTCTTTGCTTGCCATTGGTAGTCTTCATTTTATATCCTACCTATTTCGACAATCATCAGTTATTTTGCTCCCCAAACAGCAGAACTCATCTACTGCTTTAAGTGTCTCATTTGCTAATCTAATTCCCTTAGCATCATCTGATTTAATTAGACTACACGCCATTATCCTCGTTTTGTATTTCCTGATGTTCACCTTACATCCGCCTTTCAAGACACTGTCCATTCAGTTCAACTTACAGCGTCCCCAGTGCTATATTACGAAAAGACTAAAAAAAACAGTATTTATAAAGAAGAGACATTTAAAAATTGAATAGTTTATTTTTATCATGTAGCCGTAAAACAATAATTTCCTCGTGTAAAGTTTCGAATGTAAAGAAATATAATAAAGTGATCTAAAGAGACGACAAGATACGCTCTTTTGTTAATTTTTGGTCGTCTTCACTTCCTCTCTTGTCCTGGTTGTGTGTATACGGACATCTTGCGAGTGCTGGCAAATGTAAGCATATTTGTATGAGTTAAGCAGATAATATATTGATTTAATATTATTGTGCACTTTTAATTTGTAAGAGGTGATCCCGATTTCATGTCCGCCTTCCTTGAATTAACCTGCATTCGAGTAATTTACAGTTCAACAATCGCAGCGGCCGATGCAGCCAACGACACCATTACGTGGCGATATTAACTTATGAAAATTAGCGGAAGCAAAAAACTCGCCCGCTATTAACATAATACTAATTTTTCTCCACAGCCGCCTGACGTTGCAGAAAATACGTAGCTTTAAGATTCTTATTTTCAGTACCATAGCCGAGAGCCAGAGCCAGGACTCCGACTACAATACAATGGTTAACGGAGGTAAGAAAAAATACTCTCGCAAGTGTGTGGGCCGCAATTGTAATTAATAACTAAATACCTTTTACTTTAAAGTGAACTGACTAGCCGAGGAAATTAATATGAAAAGTTTATTCCAATGTTCAACTTGTATGCTCATGTTTTAAGATTCAGCGAGTCTAACATTCATTAACGTAATAAATAATTTAAGATTAATATTGTTAAAAAGGAGAACTTCAAAAAAGCATTTAACCGTAAATCAAAATTGACTGAAATATCATTTTTATTAAGGCCCACCACGTAAGTCGGCAACAATCATAATAATAATAATATATTGAATTACGGCGGCCGACGGACGCGAGAAACTGCTGTTCCAGGTCCATTGCTGTCTCTGACAGAATTATAAGGTCATTGGGAAACCTCAAAGTTTTTATTTCTTCTCCGTGGATTTTAATTACTACTCCAAATTTTTCGTTTCCTTTACTGCTTGCTCAGTATACATATTGAATAACATCGGGGATAGGCTACAACCGTGTCTCACTCCCTTCCCAACCGCTGCTTCCCTTTATGCCCCACGATTCTTATAACTGCCATCTGGTTCTTGTGCAAACTGTAAATAGCCTTTCGCTCCCTGTATTTGACCACTGCCACCTTCAGAATTAGAAAGACAGTATTTCAGTCAACCTTATCAAAACCTTTCTCTATGTCTACAAATTCTAGAAACCTAGGTTTGCCTTTCCTTAACCTATATTCTAAGGTAAGTAGTAGGGTCAGTGTTGCCACACGTGTTCCAGCTTTTCTACGGAATTCGAACTGATCTTCCCCAAGGTCGGCATCTACTAGCTTTCCATTCATCTGTAAAGAATTCATATATTTTGCAGCCGTGACTTATTAAACTGATAGTTCTGTAATTTTCATACCTGTCAACACCTGCTTTCTTTGGGATTGCAGTTATTATATTCTCCTAGAAGTCTGAATGTGTTTCGCCTGTCCTCATATCTTGCTCACCAGATGGTAGAGTTTTGTCATAACTGGCTCTCCCAAGGCTACCAGTAGTTCTAATGGAATGTTGTCTACTACCAGGACCTTGTTTCGATTCAGGCCTTTCAGTGCTCTGTCAAATTCTCCATGCAGTATCACATCTCCCATTTCATCTTCCCTTACGTCTTCTTCCATTTCCATAACATTGCCCTCAAGTACAGCGCCCTTGTATAGGCCCTCTATGTACTCCTTCCACATTTCTGCTTTCCCTTCTTTGCTTAGAACTAGTTTTCCATCTGAGCTCTTGATATTCATACAAGTGGTTCTCGTTTCACCAAAGGTCTCTAATTTTCCTGTAGGCAATATCTATACTACCCCTAGTGATATACGCCTCTACGTCCTTGCATTTTTCCTCTAGCCATCCCTGCTTAGCCATTTTGCACTTCCTGTCGATCACAGTTTTGAGACTTTTGTATTCCTTTTTGTCTGCCTCATTTACTGCATTTTTATATTTTCTCCTTTCATCATTTAAATTCAATATCTCTTCTGTTACCTAGGGATTTCTAATAGCCCTCGGCTTTTTACTTACTTGATCCTCTGCTGCCTTCACTATTTAATCTCTCAAAGCTACCCATTCCTCTTCTACTGTATTTCTTTCCCCTGTTCCTGCTAATCGTTCCCTAATGCTGTCTCTGAAACTCTCTACAACCTTTTGTTCTTTCAGTTTATCCAGGTCCCATCTTTTTAAATTCCCACATCTTTGCAGTTTCTTCAGTTTTACTCTACAGTTCATGACCAATAGATTGTTGTCAGAGTCCACATTTGCCCCTGGAAATATCTTAAAAGTTAAAACCTGTTTCCTAAATCTCTGTCTTACCATTATATAATCTATCTGGATCCTTCCAGTGTCTCCAGGCTTCTTCCATGTATACAGCCTTCTTTCATGATTCTTGAACCAAGTGTTAGCTATGATCAAGCTATGCTCTGTGCAAAATTCTACCAGGCGGCTTCCTCTTTCACTTCTTATCCCCATTCCATATTCACCTACTACTTTTCCTTCTTTTCCTTTTCCTACTATTGAATTACAGTCTCCCATGATTATTAAATTTTCGTCTCCCTTCATTATCTGAATAATTTCTTTTATCTCATCATACATTTTTTCAATCTCTTCATCATCTGCGGAGCTAGTTGGCATGTAAACTTGTACTACTGTTGTAGGTTTAGGCTTCGTGTCTATTCATTTATGAAATTAATTATCTACTGTCGATCTGAGCATGAGAATAATATTGTTAACTACAACACTAGAAGGGAAAATAATCTGCATTATCCTTTAACGAATCTAACTTTGGTATAGAAAGGGATGAAACACGCAGCTATACATCTCTTCGACACTTTAACCGTGGAAATAAAATTTCAGAGATACAGCAGAAATGCTTTCTGATGTAGATTGAAGATGTTTCTCCTTAACAACTCCTCCTATAACATGGAGGAATTCTTGAATGTAAATAATGAGTCATCGATGGAGAAAAGAACCTCTAATCGTTATAATACTTCGGCACCAAGTGCTCAGGATAAAATGGCTCCATGTAAGCCACACCTGGAAATAGATCTCCCTGAAAGCCAGACACGTGCAGTTTAACTGAATAAATGCTTCACTTTTAAAGGTTGTCTTATTTAAGACAAGAGTGCCGAGCCCTAAAGCACCTGTGGGGGAGGGGGAGAGGGAGGAGTTGCACTTGAACGAAGCACAGGAATTCACCATTAAAAGAAGTGGGTTTGTTATTGGGTTGTAGCTTTCTTGAGAACTCAGGAGTACAAACGAAAAGTTTAAGTAATTACTATAGATATTCACGAGTGAATCCAGTGTGCACTCCTCTGGGGAGCAAGCGACCAGTACTAAGAGGTGTCACAAGGAGCGAGCATGTGGGCAATCCAAGAGATCGCACGCTGGCCACCAGCTGCCGCGAACGGACTTTTCAGCTGACAAGACTGGCAGTTTTAGGACCCTGCAGGGTGATTTGGTAGGCGCAGTTAGTTAGTGTCGATCGTTAACTGGTTAAGGTTGCAGACTGATCCCACCAGTGACAAGGGCGGTTCTACAGGAAAGGACAGAACGGAAGACACGGAACACAACTGGCAAGCAGGAGCAACCTCAATAAGAGACCGTAAGAGAGAGACATCAGGGAGTGAATTGCAGAAGAGATAAGGCTGTTAATGTAAGATCAGGCAAACACTGAGTGGTAGACTAAGAAGAGGATCCAGAGACGCCTGAGAGGGAGAGATTATCATGCTGCTTTGCACAAAGCGTTCCAACTTTACCTTCTGGAGACATGTCAGCCTACTGTAGACTAAGTTTTCATGCTCTAAATATAATCCTTGCTTTCATTCCAGTGTCTACCACCAACGTGGCATACTCATTTTTCATTCCATGTCGTGTGGACTTACGGAACAATGCACGAATCTTTAATCACCTAATTGTGTATCTCTTATCCGACACCAGCCTCCAAATACAAAAGCTGTACCACCTCTGAGAGATAATTGGTCTAGAAAATAGACGCCAAGCACGTGGACAATAACGCTGCAGGCCGGCCGGTGTGGCCGTGCGGTTAAAGGCGCTTCAGTCTGGAACCGCGTGACCGCTACGGTCGCAGGTTCGAATCCTGCCTCGGGCATGGATGTGTGTGATGTCCTTAGGTTGGTTAGGTTTAATTAGTTCTAAGTTCTAGGCGACTGATGACCTCAGAAGTTGAGTCGCATAGTGCTCAGAGCCATTTGAACCAATAACGCTGCATCAGCAGTGCCGGAGGAATTAAGCTGGCTGTCAGAAGTTGAAACATTGTTTTGGAATGAACATTTTGGAACAGCCTCTATAGAAATTTTAGTCTTTCTTTTCTGTAATGCATAGTTCCTCTCTTTGGGAACCTCTCGTTCGACTTATTTATCATTTCCGCGCCACCTCTACTACACAAACATGCCAAGTTTGTGTCTTCTCTTTTAATAAAGTTCGGTAAGAGGCCTGAAATGAAAACAATTCTCAAGAAATCAACTTACGGTGCATACCTAGGTGGTGCAGTGATAAGACGTTGGGCTTGTATTCGGAAGGCATTGGTTGAAAAGCTCGCCTAGCCATCCTCATTTAAGTTTTCCGTCGATTGCCTAAATTCTTTGAGGTAAATTAGGAATAAACGGATTCTTTGGTAATATTTGTGTGAGAATTTATTTATTCATGCCTCTTATCTCGACAAAACGATTCGTTGTAGTTATTCAGTGCATTTTCTACGACTAGTCGCCAACTATCTTGGTCTGATAAACTCGCACGTCATTGTACAAAAAGGTTAAAAAATGTTCAAATGTGTGGGAAACTCTTAGGGATCAAACTCCTGAGGTCATCGGTCCCTAGACTTACACACTGCTTAAACTAACTTATGCTAAGAAGAGCACACGCACCCATGTCCGAGGGAGGACTCGAGCCCCCGGCGGGGAGGCTGCGCAATCCGTGACATGGAGCCTTAAACCACGCTGCCACTTCGCGCATCAAAAAGGTTTGTAAGTAGGCTGTTTATGTTTTCTCTATGTAAGTAGGCTGTTTATGTTTTCTCTATGTAAGTAGGCTGTTTATGTTTTCTCTATGTAAGTAGGCTGTTTAGGTTTTTTTTATTGGTAACGCCACCTCTGTATGAAAATCACTGGCTGTGCTGTGTGCAGTCTGTGGCTGCTTTGCATTGTTGTAATACTCGCCATTGTAGTGTTAGGCAGCTGGCTGTGAACAGCGCGTAGCGTTGGGCAGTTGGAGGTGAGCCGCCAGCAGTGGTGGATGTGGGGAGAGAGATGGCGGAGTTTTGAAATTTGTCATGAACTGCTATATTTATATATGATGATATCAAGGTAAATACATTGTTTGTTCTCTATTAATATCTTTCATTTGCTAACTATCCCTATCAGTAGTTAGTGCCTTCAGTAGTTCGAATCTTTTATTTAGCTGGCAGTAGTGGCGCTCGCTGTATTGCAGTAGCTTGAGTAGCGAAGATTTTTGTGAGGTAAGTGATTTGTGAAAGGTATAGTTTAATGTTAGTCAGGGCCCATTATTTTGTAGGGATTATTGAAAGTCAGATTGCGTTGCACTAACAAAATATTGTGTGTCAGTTTAAGCACAGTCCTGTATAATTTTTCAAAGGGGGCGTTTCAGGTTAAATTTCTTTAGTTTACATGGAGTTCGTCACACTGTTGAAGCGGGCAATTCGAGACTGTCTTAATTGTTTTTGTGTTATGATGTGCTGCTTTGAATAGGGGATCGAAACGACACTCTGTATTATACTCAGTACAATAGAAAAAAGTACTTTTGTTATATCATAAACAACACCTGAAATTGTACTAGTTAAGTATTGTACAATCGGATCAAACACAGTTTTAAAGAGTCTAGCAAGAGTAAATCACCTTCGAAGGTCGAAACCGTACTTTGGTACGGATAAGTTTCTCGTTTTCATACCACCACATACTACTTGCCGAAAAATTTTGCAAATTTATATAACTTATCATGGATGTAATGATCAGGTATCATCTATTGTTACCGCAAATATCGCGTTCGGGAAAAGTAGTTAATCTTAAAATACGAAGTTCGTGCATGTTACCATTATTACACGCACTTGGCGTCGATCGCAATGTCCATGACGCAAGGTGACACAGCGGACCGAAAAATGGTGAATATCAGAACAACTTTTGTAGTGGAATATAGACCGTTCAAACCGTCATGCTACAATCAACTACCGATATTCTCGCCATGTAGTTATAAATATGTAAAAGTCCTTTTTCGTCATAAGCAAGAGCACGACTGAAATGAGTGACCGCCCTATGTGTGATTTCACGCTCGAGCGACTGAACTGTCCCTGTATTCTTGTTCGATAAGGTTCTCCTAAACTGTTTCTATTCAGTAAGTGAAAACTTTCTTTGCATAAAGACAGTTGAATGTTTCTGAGATTCAGAGACATGGTTATTAAAAAATTCTTTAGCAACTGTAACTCTGGCTTTTGATTTATCACAGCCCATAATCCATTAATTGGTCAAAATTAGTAATCATTTCTGACTGTCTGAAAAAGAGATTGTTTACTATTTTGTCCGATCAGACCACAGAAGTTTTCAGCATGCGTTTAATATGCTTGCTGGTCCATACCACTAACGATTTGCAGTGGGGCTTTGGAACATATACTGTATTCAAACATTATAAAGTACCTCGGCCGCGCGGGATTAGCCAAGCGGTCTAGGGCGCTACAGTCATGGACTGTGTGGCTGGTCCCGGCGGAGGTACGAGTCCTCCATCGGGCATGGGTGTGTGTGTGTGTGTTTGTCCTTCGGCTAATTTAGGTTAATTAGTGTGTAAGCTTATGGACTGATGACCTTAGCAGTTAAGTCCCATAAGATTTCACACACATTTAAACAGTTTTTTCATCGAATAAAACTGAAGTAATATCCGGCGTTCCCTAAGGAAGTGTTATAGGCCATCTATTGTTCCTGATCTATATTAACTACATAGGAGACCATCTGAGTAGCCGTCTTAGATCGTTTGCAGATGATGCTGTCATTTACCAACTTGTAAAGTTATCTAGAGACCAAATCGAATTGCAAAATGATTTAGATAAGATAACTGTATGGTGCAAAAAGTGGCAATTGACCCTGAATAAAGAAGAGTGTGAAATTGTTCACATGAGTACTAAAAGAAATCAGCTAAATTTCGATTACAGGATAAGTCACACAATTCTGAAGGCTGTAAATTCAACTAAATACTTAGGGGTTACAATTACAAATAACCTAAATGGAACGATCACATAGATAATGTTGTGGGTAGAGCAAACCAAAGACTGTGATTCATTGGCAGAACACTTGGAAGGTGCAACAGGTCTACTAAAGAGACTGCTTACACCAAGCTTGTCCGTCCTATTCTGGAGTATTGCTGTGTGGTGTGGAATCCGCATCAGATGGGACTGACGAATGACATCAAAAATTACAAAGAAGGGGAGCTCGTTCTGTATAATTGCGAAACAGGGGAGATAGTATCACTGACATGATACATGCATTGGAGTGGCAATCATTAAAACAAAGGCGTTTTTCGTTGCGACGGGATCTTCTCATGAAATTTCAGTCACCAGTATTCTCCTGCGATTGCGAAAACATTCTGTTGACACCCACCTACATAGGGAGAAATGATCATTACCATTGCTGTTTTTCTGGGGGAACGCTGGGGGAAGCGTACCCCTAAACTTTTTCGTCGACAAAGTAATTTTTTTACGATGTTGAGAACTAGGAAGAGTGCCAAAGATTTATTTCACGGACGTAAATTTTTTATTTCATTTTTTCGGGTTGGTAATTGCAATGCGAACGATATCAGTGCAGTTTTGGGTGGGAAAAGCGATGCCATTGACTGTTTCAAGCATTTAGAAGCTGTGGCCGATACTTTTTTTTTTCTTTTTTAGTTTGACATGTTGATGACGTCATGGCTAAAAGCAGACGGGTGGTATCCCATGCTTCAGTTATAAGTAATTTTCGCTGCATTATATCCAATGTCGGAGTTCCCTCAAACGTTTTTTTTTTAGAAAAAAAGCACTGATCTTCACGATAAAATAAGAAAAATCAGGGCTTGCACAGAAAAATTTAAGTGCTCGTTTTTCCCGCGCGCCGTTCGAGAGTGGAACGGTAGAGAGAGAGCATAAAGGTGGTTTATTGAACCCTCTGCCATGCACTTTATTGGGGATAGCAGAGTAGTGGCGTAGATATAGATGTAATACAACCTTCGCCTCGCAACGATGCGAGGAGTCGACCGTACATGTGGTTCGGAATCCACGGTGAACTATACGTCCCTTTTCTCGGGTTGGATAACAGGTAGGTTTGGGACACATAAGGCGCCTAAGCGGCATCCAATTGGAAGACATGCATTCGATTACTGAGTCACATGAATTTATTGTTATTATTATTACATGTGCCAGTGTTATTTACCTGGGTGAGTGAGTGCATGTGTGCCGTAAGATCAATTCTGTCGCCGAATTAAATTAACAGCGGAAAAATACGGCCATACACCATAAAATTTTTTGCTTTCCTCAACGTCTATTTTTTGCATTTTACAAAGGAAATTCTTCCGCAGGAAGAGACACATAAATAGACAAAATAAATGCAAGTAATAATTTAATATACGTTCGAAGTAAAAACCAAGATATCTGACGCTTCGTTATTTGATTAACTAAATCATGAAAATTAACACTGTACAGCGAAAGTTACAATTGTCTCGTAAAATGCGGCGCTTCTCATTACCGAATTAGTCGAACGAGGAACCCCGATTTACACTCTCAAATCTATCCTCTAACACTGGAATTCAAAGAAGAGTTGTTTTCCTTCCACGCTTCTGTAATAAATCTGTTAGATGTGGTAATTTTGCTCATAACTGTTGCAAGACGAGTACTGATGTCCTTGAGTGCGATGGTAATTCATTTGCCTTGTAAGGAGCAGTTTGACTGTTGATACACGTCGAACACGAACGCCTCGCTAGTCGCGTGTAGGGTAATGATGAGCTACGCTGACGTATCTGGAAACCCTGAGCACCTGATTCCGTATAGCCAGTACGGCCTTGCGGTAGCCTCTGTGCGGTAAACATCGCGTATCTTCACTGTTCTGAACGCAGGCTTCTAGACACTGCGCTGCTTGCGACGAGCTGCTTTCATCAGCTCTTGATGCGTGATAGCCAACGAGAAACTGCTGATTTGCTTCTGTTTCGGGTTCTTCGGCCGAAGTGTCTGATGATTTTACTGACGTTTCCCCAGCACGAGTCAAAGCTTCACCCTCCATTGGCGGTGGTGAAATGGAGCCGAGTTCACAGCCGCAGACTATATGTCCCTGGCGCAGCAACGTTCGAGGGCTTCTCCGCTGTCTTTTCCGGTGTGGTTTTCCCTTTGCTGCCTGCGACGGTTGTTCGCTGGAGTACGGGGAGGCAGGATCCGTTTACCTTAAAGCTTTCTTCTTTCTTGTGTAAGCTATTTGCGTGTTTGCGTATTTCTGCAGCTTCTCTGAACAAGCGGGTGTTATAGTGCTTCTCTGTAGCCAGAACTTCCGTGTCGGTGAATTTTATTACGTGGTCGGTCTCACTGAGCGCGTGCTCTGCCACGGTGGGGAAGTCCACATGACGACTGAAAAAAATAAATAAATAAATAAAACCCCTCTCAGCGAAAATTCTTACTCATTTACCGGCATGTGTTTCTCAAAGCCAGCTAGAACAGTGGAGAACACAAAGCTCTAGACTTGAGACCATTATCCACGACGAGAGATGCGCCCTATTGGTTTTACAAGCCCCATTTATATCTCTTCGGGAGTGGTGCTGCAAACATTGCAAGGTTCTAAACGAGACAGGGAGATCTACTAATTAATTCTTCTCGGGATATCTTCCAACTAAAGAGGTCGATTTGTGGCGATGTTTAGTTAGATTTATTTCTTACCAACTTCTGACGAAGGCAAAACACGACAGGTAAAAATCTTGCTGAAAAGTCGCTACACGTCAACCATTTCGCCTACTGATGCCCCGAGAAGAAGTCATCAGCGAAATTCGCCCAGAAATTTATGTTCAAAGTGGGGTTAGTAAACAAGTGAGGGAAGTAATGCAGAAGGCAGAGAGGTTAAGGTGGGAATAGCTTGTACACTGATTTGTAAGATACTTTTACGGTATTCATGTAAAGAGCTGCGAGACATGTAACTACCGCTATTATACAGTATATGCCCAAACATGTCGGATACTGCTGCGACTGTTGTACCAGAGATCCTGATATAAATTTCGAACTCAGGTGGAACTGTATAGTAAGACGGCAACATCGGTCATATCTAACATTTTCTTTAACACGGCAGAAAGTTAACTGACAGGACCTATGAAACATATTGCAGCGCCAACTTCGCAAATAGGGGTGGGGGGTGGGGAGTGGGGGTGGGGGAGGAGCAAGCGCGACTGTGCCTCCTCCTTCCCGTCCTCCCCCCCCCCCCCCCCCCCTGGAATCCAGCGTACAGAGTTTTCATTCATTACAGAACTCTCATACGCTTCCAGAAATTATTTACATATTTCTGCAGAACATGTTGTGACTGATTGCAGTGAGAAGTTTCTAAGGCCTTAGCAACTTCTGGTTGTCGCAATATTCGTGGAACGTTATGTCATTTCTTTTGGTGCTGCTGCTATTTTGCACTAACCTAAACTCAAAGCAGATACAGACCGTTTAGTAGGATACATGTCAGATGTATTGACACAGGGTGTTACAAAAAGATACGGCCAAACTTTCAGGAAACGTTCTTCACACACAAATAAAGAAATGATGTTATGTGGACATGTGTCCGGAAACGCTTAATTTCCATGTTAGAGCTCATTTTAGTTTCGTCAGTATGTACTGTACTTCCTCGATTCATCGCCAGTTGGCCCAATTGAAGGAAGGTAATGTTGACTTAGGTGCTTGTGTTGACATGCGACTCATTGCTCTACAGTACTAGCATCAAGCACATCACTACGTAGCATCAACAGGTTACTGTTCATCACGAACGTGGTTTTGCAATCAGTGCAATGTTTACAAATGCGGAGTTGGCAGATGCCTATTTGATGTACGGATTAGCACGGGGCAATAGCCGTGGCGCGGTACGTTTGTATCGAGACAGATTTCCAGAACGAAGGTGTCCCGACAGGAAGACGTTCGAAGCAATTGATCGGCGTCTTAGGGAGCACAGAACATTCCAGCCTATGACTCGCGACTGGGGAACACCTAGAAAGACGAGGACACCTGCAATGGACGAGGCAATTCTTCGTGCAGTTGACGATAACCCTAATGTCAGCGTCAGAGAAGTTGCTGCTGTACAAGGTAACGTCGACCACGTCACTGTATGGAGAGTGCTACGGGAGAACCAGTTGTTTCCCTATCATGTACAGTGTGTGCAGGCACTATCTGCAGCCGATTGGCCTCCACGGGTACACTTCTGCGAATGCTTCATCCAACAATGTGTCAGTCCTCATTTCAGTCCAAATGTTCTCTTTACGGATGAGATTTCATTCCAACGTCATCAAATTGTAAATTTTCACAATCAACATGTGTGTGCTGACGAGAATCCGCACGCAATTGTGCAATCACGTCATCAACACAGATTTTCTGTGAACGTTTAGGCAGACATTGTTGGTGATGTCTTGATTGGGCCCCATGTTCTTCCACCTACGCTCAATGGAGCACGTTATCATGATTTCATACGGGGTACTCGACCTGTGCTGCTAGAACATGTGCCTTTACAAGTACGACACAACATGTGGTTAATGCACATTTCAGTCGAAGTGTACGTGCGCTTCTCAACAACAGATTCGGTGGCCGATGGATTGGTAGAGGCGGACCAATTCCATGGCCTCCACGCTCTCCTGGCCTCAACCCTCTTGACTTTCATTTATGGGGGCATTTGAAAGCTCTTGTCTACGCAACCCCGGTACCAAATGTAGAGACTCTTCGTGCTCGTATTGTGGACGGCTGTGATACAATACGCCATTCTCCAGGGCTGCATCAGTGCATCAGGGATTCCATGCGACGGAGGGTGGATGCATGTATCTTCGCTAACGGAGGACATTTTGAACATTTCCTGTAACAATGTGTTTGAAGTACGTTCTGTCGCTGTGTGTTTCCATTCCATGATTAATGTGATTTGAAGAGAAGTAATAAAATGTGCTCTAACATGGAAAGTAAGCGTTTCCGGACACATGTCCACATAACATATTTTCTTTCTTTGTGTATGAGGAATGTTTCCTGAAAGTTTGGCCGTACCTTTTTGTAACACCCTGTATAAGGATAAAATTTGTTATCATCAGCTTCAACAATCTCACATCCATAATCATTTTAACAATACAGAATGATGTACTCTGAACATAATCATGAAATAACGTTTACCATTCAACTATCGAAGTAAGCTGCCTATAACAAACGTTGAGCGGATATCAATTCTCTGCGACATAATAAGTCTTTGCGCCACCTATAAAATTTGGGTCTTGTGGCATGACACGCCTCCAAACTTCGAATCTGTGCAACTCATTTACACGAAAATGGCAATTTTTATGTCTTGCCCCAGATCCCCTGGACAGATCTCTGCGGACGCCCATTATTCAGCTGCACGATATTTTATTCGTCGGTAGTTTAATGCGAGCTAGAACAGGAAAATTGTAGAACTAACGTCTTACGGCTCTGTCCTAACAAATGAAGCTCCTTATCTATCGGAAAACGTTTTAGGCACTGACGTAAGAATGCTTCTGTTATGTAGTAGATATGACCACCTGTTATGTTAAAGATACGATCGCAGATACAGTACTAACTATGACAAAATGTTTGTCTAATTTTGAAACCTGAGAATTTAAACATCGTTAACATATAAATGTAACAAATCACTTACATACAACGCTTCTATGATACAGAATACATATTTTTATATTTCTAAGAAATTATTAGTGTATCAGCTACAAATTTTCGAAACTACGTTGACACAAACTAGTAAAATTGACAAAGATTCGTGGTGCTGCTGTCTAAAATCCGAGGTCAAGCGTCTTTCCTGTTGGAAACAGAAGGATAATTCAGTAGACAACTTCTTTTCGCACTGTTAATTTTTCAGGAAATGACAGATGAGAATTGAAGCTGTATTCGATTTGTAGTTCAGGACATCGGATCCTTTTCTGATAAAATACTGTTTAAGTAAATGGTCGCACGGGAAATTTTTTTGCCAACCTTTCTGACAGGTTACTTTGTATTCCCGACATGAAATAGAAGTCGAGTTCGATATCTGGCTCGACTAACAGTTTTATTCTGCCACAGTGCTTCATTTCAGTCCACAGCAACCGGAAGACTAAGTAAATGATTCTTAAAAATTGTGACAATTAGGATCATTCTCTCGCTATTAAAAGTCTTCACGGCGTAGCTGCTGTGATTCTGTATTCTTAAGACAGTACGAACAAAGTGAATGAAATATGCAAGTAAGTAATATGTTACAACTACACTAGGAAACCGGTATGTCTTATAAAAGGACTAAAAGGGATGACTCCTCGCCTGGGATGTTGTATATATCTTCAGAGTGGTGGCTGAAATGCGGTTATCCTGTGTCTTGTCTTGCTCTGTGTCTTCAAAATTATTTAGAAATTCGATGTAAGACCTTTCGTCTTTGTACATATGCTAGGGTAATTTTATATATTTGTGAAACCTTAAAGAATAAGAAGAAATCAATATAATGAATGAATATAACTATGCAAAGAAAAGTCTCGTCGAATAATATGAGTAGTAATGCCATCCAACGTGCTACGTGTAACAGTACGTCAATCTAAATTTTCAAACTGTAGCTGAGTTTCTAGTTGTCAGACGTAAGCGTTAAGATTACTGATAACCTGAAATAACGAACTGTTGACCAGTTATAGTGAAGAGCACGCTATTTGTGAAGTGACTGGTATTTTTGCTCTGCAAGCTAGTGTACGATTTGGAGGCGAAGACTGATTAGACTTAAGTAAATAAGAGTGCTGCCATAAATTCACCGGTTTCTGCAGTGCGCAATGAATATAATGTAAGAGGTGCCATAACTTACTTTTTGCTGTCGTTCTGTACTGATTACTGTCGTTGTAGAAACACAGCCTTCTAGATTAATTTGAGACGTAAGAAAAATTACGATACATTTGTATAGTAGCAATACACTTACCACTTCCAATTAGTTTCACCAATTGAAAGTGAGTACACATTGGCTCTAGTGTAAGGCATTTTCGTAAGATGTGATTGAAGTGTTACTTAAGTTGAGAGATTCAGCCCTAAACACCCAATACCGTACAGCGCTTTCTCAGCGACGGGCCTGTCCGTAAAACTATTTCCGTACCTCGTTACTGTTACATAGCTGTTGTCCCACATACAGCAGTTTCTAGGATCTCATATAGGCTGGGACTCCGGCAAGCACATCGAAGGCCGCAGCGCGGTTTCTCTGTGTGCCTATTCGGCATCGCGTGCCTGCGGGAATCATAAGAGTCGTGTAAATGGTTCATGCGACTCAATAGATGAAACTGGTTGTTGTTTCATGGGAAAATCACATACAAACAATGAACGGTAGTATTCAGATATGGATGTAAAGTGGCACTAAACGGTACCAGTCACTTGATAATGGCGAAGAGGGGACTTGAAAAAACCAATGAAAAATGAGATACAGAACTAATTAGTCCGTTCATAGTATAAAAAACAGATTATGTAAACCAATGGACCTATTTCAACCAAAATTGTCTGGTAAGAATTGCTGTGAGAGTAAGAAGCAGCTCCTTATCAAAGGGGCGGAGGTTGGAGTGAAAAACCAGTGTAGACCAAAACGCCGAAATACCCTTAATTCAGTCATCCAGTAACTGAGAATGAGAGGAACTTCACACGTAATTTCAAACCCTTACGAAACTTTTTCTTGCTCACAACCCCTACAAAATGATGAAACGAAAAATGTTTATCTGTTGCTGCATTTTCTCTCTTCATACAGTAAAACTAAAACATGAAGCATGAAGTTTCAGCTTATTACTTCTATACTACTAACTGTTTTAGCGACATATTTGTCAGACAAGCAAAATTATATCCTTTTACGACGCATAGTTCAGGATATATGACTTCATAAACACTAAGGTGCATGAAAAATGCAGCATCATGCATGATGTTTCAATTTATTATTTCTTTAGTACTAACTATTCACAATACATTTCGCAGACAGTACCCACATATAGCACTGGATGTACCTGCAAAATTATAGCATTGTAATACGCATAGCTCATGAGATACATCATAAACGTTGAGCTGCGTGAAAATGATACTATAGGGCAAAATTCAGTAGAGATACAGGTGGAATGTGTAAATAAATACGTGTGAAATATGTTAAACACATTTAACATGCTCATACGCGAACAAAGCTACGGTTAAAAAGCTCATCCTAAACTTCTGGAACAATGTCAACCAAATTTGGTACACATGTTAATTATGATCTCTATGGAAGTACAGTAGGGGTAAGAACGACCAGTGACTCATGGGGGTGGTGGAGAGAGAAAGGGGATGAGAAGGACACGTACAGAAAAGGGGAAGGAGGAAATGGGCACAGACAGGGGGCAAGAGGAGAAGGGCGGGGAGAGGGGAAGGTGAAATGGACAGAGAAGAGAAAGAGGAGGAGATGCACAGGGAGGGGGAGGAGGAAATGGATGAATTGAGGGTGAGGAAGGGATAGAACTGGAAGGAGGTGGAGGAGATGGACAGAGAGAAGAGGTGGATCATTTGGACAGAGAGACACTGAGCAGAGAGAGAGGGGGAAGGAGGAGACGGAAAAATAGAAGACTGGAAACTGTACATGCCCTGCAACGCTGGATACTCAGCTAACCCACTAATACAAATGGAAAGAGCTCCAACGCCATAGCATCGAGGCACCGGCGATTATAATTATTTGGCTCTCCATGTGCTCGCTCAGCTGACAGATTGTCAGTGCGAGGTAGATTATGAGGTCGTGGGTATAGCTTAATCAATTACGTAGGTGCAGCTGCAATACATTTCAGGACTTTCGATAGAGCAACGCCCTTCTTGCGCAATGTGAGTTTCGTTGTTTCTCTCGCATACAGGCTTTTCGAACCCTTACGGAATCCGTGGTGAAATGTTTAGTCGTTACAGAAATAAGAATTCAACTAGAACGTACTTCGCGGAAAGGGGCGTGTATTTTCTTCATTCGTCTGGATGTATTCATTGTCTGAATGAAGTTCCGTTGCGATACCAGCACAGTTTTCTGTTCGAGGGATCTATGGTAGGGGAGAGAGCTGTACCTATAGGATAGCGTATCTAGAAACACATGTTGCTTTCTCGTTGTTAATTCAGTCTAGTGACTGATTAGAATCACATGAAACAACGTGCACTAGCGACTGCCATAAGTAGTTTCCTCCATTTTCTACAGTTTTTGTTGTTGTTAGGCTCGATAATGCGTCTTCTGCAAAATTTGTAAATATTTCGCGTTGAGTGCTATATTATATGCTAAAGCTATTTGGGATACATTGTTAATTCTTAAGGTACAGAATTTTATGGTGAGTAAAATGCTATATATTTTTAGAATTTATATAACATGTAGACAGCAAAGCCACACTTCGTCGGTCGTGCACCGCCTGTCGTCTACCTTTTACCATGGAACATGTGGTACTTGCAAATGAACTAACTTACTTTAATGTCTTAATGATTTTACTGTCGTGAAAATGGGAATTTGTTTTAGTTTCCAGTAGCTTCTATTTCAAAATATTTTTAGCCTGTAACTGGTTTTTAACAACACTTCTGCTTAATTTGCTTTCAGTTACTGATTATTGGTATGTTGGAGAAATAATGTAACAGATAAACGATTAAATACAATGCTGACAAGATTTTCTCAGTTGCAAACTCTTTTTGACTGCACTAGAATATTTGTTTCTGGGTACATGATCATGCTATAACTTGGGACGTGTCTTCACATATGGAGAAATCTGAATTTTCCACAGTAATTTTTGAAACTTCACAGAAGGACTGCAGCATTTAAAAAGTGAATGCCATAATTTAAAAATAGAATTAAAAAATAGATACGTCAACAAATTCAGTGAATAGTCTCAGAAAGAAAGGAACACTAGGCTCCTCCTTCTCCTAATAAAAAAGAGAAAAAGGAAACACGAGTTACAAGCAAAAATCTTTACTAGACTTCAAAGTAATCATCATTAGCTACAACAAACTTCTGACTTCGGTTACAAAGCTGTTGAAAGCTGTCAGAAAACGTGTCTTGTGGAATCGCTCAAAGCACCGTGGTAAGGCGTTGTTGTGTCTCTGCATCATTACAGGAAGTGAGAACTGGTGTTACCAATACGATCCATGGAACAAGCGATAGTACTATGGTTAAAAACAGTGCTGGCCTACGAACTCTGTACAGAATCTGATAGAGATTTCTCCATTTAATCGATGAATTTTAGTAAATTCAGCTGTTCTTCAATGCCACTAACATTGGTCTTATTTGCAGTGAAAGAACATTTAAAATCTCCTTAGTTTTGCTTTTCTATCTTGAATTTCAGCTCCTTTATCATTCGTGAGGTTGTGGACACTAACTTTGGTGCCATCGGCACAGAGCTCTAGAACTAAATCACGCGGATAAAAATTCTAAGTCAAGGTAGGAAGAATTCCTTTTTTGATAACTAGTTTCAGATTCTTGACGAGCCATCAAAAAATGGTTCAAATGGCTCTGAGCACTATGGGACTCAACTGCTGAGGTCATTAGTCCCCTAGAACTTAGAACTAGTTAAACCTAACTAACCTAAGGACATCACAAACATCCATGCCC
Organism: Schistocerca americana; assembly: GCF_021461395.2. Lineage (NCBI taxonomy): Eukaryota > Metazoa > Arthropoda > Insecta > Orthoptera > Acrididae > Schistocerca > Schistocerca americana. The sequence goes on from NC_060121.1 coordinate 608,390,967, forward strand.
GAGGCAGGATTCGAACCTGCGACCGTAGCGGTCTTGCGGTTCCAGACTGCAGCGCCTTTAACCGCACGGCCACTTCGGCCGGCGACGAGCCATCTTCAGATCAATAAAAATTTTTACTGATTTCAATGTGTATAAGCCACCTGGCATTAGAAATCGTCATAATCTGTTGAGCTGAATCGCTCTTGTTTTCTTGTGCATACTAAAGAACAAGGACCTCGTGGTTATATTATTTACAACATTAGTGTGTACATGACAACAAGAACGATTCAGTTCAACTGATTATGACGATGCCTTGTGGCCGATAAACACTGAATTAAGTAACAATTTTTGTTGATCTGAATATGGCTCTTCAATGACTTGAAACTAGTTACGAATAAAGGAACTTCTTCGATGTTTACTTCGGATTTTTATCCACACATTTTAATATAACAGATCGCCTGTCTCCCTACTTGACATCTTCAAAGAACAACGAAGGAGTGAATTACCGTGTGTAGAGGGGGCGTGTCTTGCTATCACGTTACTGAACTACTTTGCTGGATGCTATAGATAAAGAATTCTGGCCTTAGCGGGAACACAGATAGCAGAAAGCAGGAGAGTGGAGACATCGTCACAGCTTGTTAGGTAATCTTCGCTACTGCCGCTTGCACTTAAAGCCCACAAAAGGCATTAGGGTTTTATGGCACAGGGATGAGGGCGCCGCAGTCTCTACCCTAAATGCCTCAGCCACATTCGACCCCCTCCGTCGGAATGTGTGCTGACACCGCATTCCAGAAAAAAGCACTGCCTGAGGCAACGACTAGTAAAAAACAAAAGAAAGAGGAGGAAAAAAGTTACATGAGGCGTTTTAGTGTTGGTTCAGAATAGCATACAACATTGTTTAGTAGGATTCAGTTCGTGCACAGTGTATATGGCAATCTGTTTTAATTTTGTGTACGCATTGTTACATTCTTCAGTTGTGAGCTCACCAGTAGCTTATTTTCGTCCTTTGCGGAATACTCAGGTGAGAAATAGTTAATTTCTTCTGGAAGATTAGAAGCCGGTAAGTGTGTAGGTGACTCAATATAAGCTGGTTCAGAAGACCTTCCAAGTGATAAAATACTTTCTGCCAACATAAAATTCTAGGGTGTCTCCCATCTTCCACATCGTCGGAAGATGCGAGTGACAGTAATCTCCTTTCCATGAATTCATGCACTTGGAAACCCGAGAACGCCAAATAGATATAAAGAGCACTCATTAGGAAACATAACGAGATAATTTTTTGCCGTTAGCACTGCGGAACGCTCGATCATTTGTTTTTTGTAGTCGTGATTCTTAGTACAATCTGTAGTAACCGAGATAAAGCTTGTCCGAGTGTCGGATGTTAGAGATATGTAAGTCATTCGAAATTAGGATTTGCCACACCTTCGAAGAGGCTTGATTAATGTGGAATTCATTGAGTCCTGCGTGACAAAAATATCACCTTCATTCAGTGGATCAAGAATAGATTTATTTTTTAACAGACAAGGTGAATCACTCGAGTCAAAGCCACGTTACGCTGGGTGACGGTGGTATGTGGAGCGCGCTGTTCGGCCATAATGATCTAGATATCCCGAAGTGACTTCACGCAAATGCCAAGAAAGTCTCTCCAAAACAGTTGCGGTCCGTTTGACGCTACTTTCTCGTGCAGCAGAGCTTGTCACGAAACTTCTGTGATCCTGGTAGCGGCAGGACGCAAGCGTTTTGTCTCTTGACGTGTAAATTTATGACGCTTTGATGAAACGAGGCATGTGATATCAGCTAAAAGTGGCAGTGCAAGAACTGATAGTAGATGACAGATAATCCTCATTATTGAAGGAATGAGTTTGCTTGAAATTGTTGAGCTACACAAGCGTAGCTATCAGTACGCTTCATTGCGAAGTTTTAAAATCACGTTTTGTCGGAAACAGTTAGGCAAAAGCTCCATAAAATTAGTTATCAACATTCTATCTTACAAGTGAAAAAAGTGATCAATGCACTGAGTACAATTTGGTGCTTTGCAATTCAGAAGTCGGTTATAACAATTCTAATTAATAATTATTTGTATGTAGCATAGATGAAGTAGCTGTCGTTTTTAGCTACTTGACTTAAAGTCAAACATTTGAACTGTGTTACATTATTTTAGTCACATTCCACGGACCCCATGGAGAGTGGTCTATGGCACATGGAAAGAAGTCAAGGATGAACTTCTGATTTACTTTAAGTGTAAGACAATGAAATGACATTAAATTACTGGACTGCTGTATCAATTCTAGTTATACATTCACCTGTTGTTGTCGTTATGGTCTTCAGTCCAAAGACTACTTCAATGCTACGTTATCCTGTGCAAACCTCTTCTTCTCTGAGTAACTACTGAAGCTTAGATCGTTCTGAATCTGCTTATTGTATCATCTCTTGGTCTCCCTCTACGATTATAACCCCCTACGCTTCTTGTCTTCCAGATCCTGTTCAGTACAACCTCATTAGTTAAGTGATCTACCCATTTAATCTTCAGCTTTCTTCTGGAGCGCCCCATTTTGAAGGCTTCTACTCTCTTCTTGTCGAAATTGTTTATAGTCCATGTTTCACTTCCAAACATGGCTACAATTCAGACAATTACTTTCAGAACAAAAATTTACTCGATGATAGCAAATTTCTCTTCAGAGATGCTTTTTTTGCCATTGCCAGTATACATTTTATATCCTCTCTACTTCGACCGTAACCACTTATTTCGCTGCCCAAATAGTTAAACTCATCTACTACTTTAAGTGTCTCATTTTCTGCTTTAATTCGATTACATTCAATTCTCCTCGTTTTCCATTTGTTGATGTTTATCTTATAGCCTCCTTTTGAAGACACTGTCCATTCCATTCAACTGCTCTTCCAAGTCCTTTGCTGACTCTGACAGAATTACGATGTAATCGGCAAAGTTTTTATTTCATCTCCCTGGGCTTTAATTCCTACTCCAAATTTTTCTTTTGTTTCCTTTACTACTTGCTCAGTACACAGATTGAATGAGCTCGGCGACAGGTTACAACCCTGTCTCATCCCTTCTCAACCACTGCTTCACTTTCATACTCCTCGATTCTTATAACTGCCACCTGCTTTCTGTACAAATTGTAAGTAACCTTTCGCTCCCTGTATTTTACCCCTGCCACTTTTATACTTTGAAAGAGAATATTCCAGTCAAAATTGTCAAAACCTTTCGCTAAGTCTACAAATGCTATTAATGTAGGTTTGCCTTTCCTTAACTGATCTTCTATGAGAGGTCGTAGGGTCAGTATTGCCTCGCGTGTTCCTACACTTCTCCGGAATCCAAACTGACCTTTTCTGAGGTCTGCTTTTACCAGTTTTCCAGTCATCTGTGAAGAATTCGTGTTAGTATTTTGCAACTGTGACTTATTACAATGATGGATCGGTAACTTACACACCTGTCAACACCTGCTTTCTTTGGAATGGGAATTATTATATTCTTCTTGTAGTCTGAGTATATTTCTTATGTCTCATACATCTTGCTCACCAGATGGAAGAGTTTTGTCATGGTTGGTTCTCCCAAAGCTGTCAGCAGTTTTAACGGAATGTAGTCTATGCCCGGGGTCTTGTTTCGTCTTAGGTCTTTCGCGCTCTGTCAAACTCTTCACGCAGTATCATAATTCCCATCTCATCTTCATCTACGCCCTCTTCCATTTCGATAATATTTCCCTCAAGTACATCTCCTTGCATAAACTCTCTATATACTACATCCATCCCTCTGCTTTCCCTTCTTTGCTTAGGAATGGTTTTCCATCTGAGCTCTTGATATTCATACAGGTGAGTCTCTTCTCTCTAAAGATCTCTTTAAGTTTCATATAGGAGGCATCTTTCCCCTAGTGCTACAGGCTTCTAAATCTTTATATTTGTCCTCTAGCCATTCCTGCTTAGCCATTTTCCACTTCCTGTTGATCTCATTTTTTGTATGTTTGGATTCCCTTTCTCCTGCTTCATTTACTGCATTTTCATATTTTCTCCTTTCATAAATTAAATTCAATATCTCTTGTGTTACACAGGGACTTCTATATGCCCTCGTCTTTTTACCTACTTGATCCTCTGCTGACTTAACTGTTCCATCTCTCAAAGTTACCCATTCTTCTTCTACCGTATTCCTTTTTCCTATTCTTGTCAGTCGTTGTCCATTGTTCCCTCTCAAACTCTCTACAACATCATTAAACTAAAACACGAAATTTAAGGTTTTCCGTGAAGATATTGTGCAGTGAGTAGACTGAGTTGCCTACAAGAAAGTTCTTCTATTCAATCTTAAACTCCACGACATTACTTCCACTATATTTTGTGTAGAGAGAAATAGTGGTAATGACAAACGAGTTTAATGAATATCCAGGGTGAGTCAGCTGCCCCTGCTGATGTCGTTTCACGCAATCTGTAATGTTACAATTGACCTTCAAAGGCCACGCATGAGATTTTCATATTCTCTCGCTCGCTACGCTTAAACTATTAGCCCTAAGGAAAAAATGAACAGAGTCTCTTCGTACGAAATTTAATACAGTTAAATTTTGTACTGGGGTACATTTTCTCTAGAGGCCACGTTTCTCGAGATATTCACGAAAAACGTATAAAGGTGTTCTTCAAGCACATCTCCACATCCACACTCATCTAGTCAGATTTTCTAGTATGTTGTTCATAGCATTCCCTCCTAACACCCTAGAAAAATTTTCGACTACAGGAACTATTTCCAATATGACACCTTTTTTGGTTTCAATTGATGGGGCTATTATGCCTCCGGCATAGTCGGCTATTTCGTTAACATTATTCATTTAAACGTGCCCATATTATTACGCTGACAATTCGACCCAAACTTAACTCTTATAATCACAATAGTTTCGTTGTCAGAAGTTCTGAAAAATACAACGATGATGTTAAAACGTTATCCTGTTAAAATCCACAAAACTGTTAGGTAAAAAGTGCACATATTTCAGTCTTTGACAGCTTTTAAGTGCTCCACTGAGCTGATGGCGTAATAAGACCAGACAATTAGGACCTAAAAGGGCCGAGTGTGGGAAATAATTCGTTCAGTCGCAAATAATTCTAGTGGTAGGAGAGAGTGCTATGAACGGCATGGTAGAAACCCTGACCGGTGGAAGCTGGTTGTGGGAGTTGGGGTGCGTTTGAAGGTCACTTTTGTACTTTTGCCTTGAATAACACGAAAACTACGGCCTCTAGCGAGAACGTATTCCAGTATAAAATTTAACTACATTAAATATTATACAAACAGATTCTGTTCAATTTCTCCATAGTACCAATAGTTTGCGAGTAGCGAGCGAGAGGATACGGAAATCGCGCCCACGGTTATGGAACGTCAGATATAACATTGCTGATTGTGTGGAGCGACATAGGCAGGGGCAGCAGGATCATGTTGTATGTGTTGTGAAGTAGTTGTCAAAATGCTCATTTTTTAAAGAGGAATCTGCAGGATGTATTTGAATTTACGCTAGATATAATTCACTTAAAACGCTTCTACATACTGAAAATATTGTCTCTGGAACTTGAATTTCCCGTGAAAAATTTTCGTATCTTATTAGTGAATGGAAATAAGCACAATAAACTAGTTTTTTCTTCATTTTCAAATGGCTTATAGCATTAATAATAGGTACTGTACGCACAGCTGAACCAAGATGCTCCATTAATTGTAAACGGTAGGTTTCTAGTTGAGTTTGTGATCTATCTGCAGCAGACAAAAGTTAAGACTATCTACTTCTTGTATTTCACTGTTTTAGAAAGATTTACAGCTTGTGAAGCTATGTGAGAAGTAAAGAACCGTATGTATATAGTCTTGTCAAAATTCAATGCAATCAATTTCTTTGAACTACATTCATGTTTCCGAATATTTCATCAGCTTCCTTTTCAGTTTTACTGTCCTTAAGAAGCGAATCATTCCAATAAGACTGGTGTAAAAACGTTATTGTTCCAGATTCAATTGGTAGTGAGGAAAATTTACCTTAACATAGATGAAATTCTGTAAGGCGATAGTCATAAAATAGAATCTAAAAACTTTTGTCGTTGTTCCAGCGCAAGACAAAGTAGCTAAGTACCCGTTTATCCGAACTAAGGCACTCTATGATCATTCATGAGTGACAGTATGTAAAGTCACTGTCACGAGCGACTCCCTTTCTCTTTCTACGGCGACCAAGTCAGTGGTGTATTTCAGTTCTTTAGTTATTTTTTTCTATCTCTCTGAACTTGAGGGACCACATCGTAATATTCTATTCTGCAAAACTGAACATTGTACAATAACGAACTTTGCACGACAGTTTTGGTGGGTTACTAGATATCCGTTCGTTCACGATCAAATAGTGGAAAATTTCGAATCATTACATTTTTTTGCGCAAGAAGAAAGTTATTTTTCATTTTCTAACGGAAGAAGGTCCAATGAATAGTTACAATTATTATATTAACTTTATTCACATATCGGTTTCGGAAACATATTTCCATCGTATATCACAGATAGTGGAAATATAAAATTATGAAACCGATCTGCGAAAGTTCAAGGAAAAATTTTAGGTTTTCGGTGGATTTTCTTCACCTACAAAATGAATTATACTGCAGGAGACCCAACGCAAGCATCCTTTACCTGGAAACGCATCAAATTATTATTCAGTGTTATTGCTTCAGTCTGGAGTAGCCAACAGATTACGTGTTTGGGTTATGACTATAGTAATGGTCCACTGGGAATTTCAGACGATTCAGGGTGTACAGAAGTCCCTTTGTGAGTTCGGACTAAGCCACCACAACAAAACCATTAACTGATCATCAACAGGTGAGGTGACGCATGCGACTTAATTTGGCCTGACATCTGGGTCGTCAAAGGCGCGATGAAAGCATGGTGTGTGTCACCACTGTCTAACGTCAGGAAATTCGTGTTCGTTGCTGTCGTTGATCACAGAAGCAGTTTTCGGCATTGATCATGTATATGGCAAGTTAGAATCTTGAACTTACTTTTTTATTCCGGAGGAAATTATGTAGGTCAGTCTTCTCCAAATGATTATTTTGTTTATCTCTCAGAATTTTACCTCTTTCACATAACACTCGTTAAGCGTTATAAGTACTTTAAAAATATTTGGCGTGAGATATTCGTTTATTTAAAAACTAAATGATGTTTTATGTCTCTTTTGTAAATGATGTTCACAAACAGCATTTGTATTGTTCGTCGAACAAGTAAACGAAAGAGATGACAATAGTTTTTGAGAAGAGTGTTTTCGTAATTACGTTTCGGCTGCCCTGATTTAGTTTTTTCATAGTCTTATTAAAGCCAAAGGCCTTGCCGCAGCGGTAAAACCGTTTCCCGTCAGGTCACCGAAGTAAATCGCTGTCAGTTTGGGCTAGCATTTGGATGGGTAACCATCCGGTCTGCCGAGAGCTTTTGGCAAGCGTGGTGCACTCAGACCTTGTGAGACGAACTGTGGAGCTACTTGATTAAGAAGTAGTGGCTCCGGTCTCGTAAACTGACATACGGCTGGGAGTACGGTGAACTGACCACTTCCCCCCTCCCCAGTGATGTCTGTGGGTCGAGGATGACACGTTGGCCGGGCGGTACCGTTGGGCCTTCATGGCCTGTTCGGGTGGAGTTTAGTTTAGTAGTCTTATTAAATCACTGAAGGTGAATGGATCTGAAGTTGATGAGAGACGTATTCACTATGAAAGTGACAGCGATCCAGTGTTATGAAATTTTGTAAATACCACAACAGTCAGACAAATGGTTCCGATCGGAGATGTTGTGGTACTTACAAAATTGGATATGAAGCTGTCAGTTGTCGCTGCAGGTATATGCCTTACACCAGCTGAATCACTCCCAGACGACAGCGAGTGACAACACGTATTGCACAGTCCGCTGCAGATCCGACTGTGGCTGCAAAGTTGCCCAAAAGCACACTTTCCCCTTGTCACTCGTTTTACTGGTAATTGCACAACACGATTTATATCGATTCCCCACTACTCGATTTCACCAGAATTTCGTAAATGCAGTAGTCCTTTCAGTAGGTATCAGGTCAAAATCGCCCCACAATTTCATCACTCCTTGTGCTCTCTGTGAAAGCTGCTCCTATTTCGCCGTCCTGGGCTTTAACAACTAGGAATAACGAAAGGGACAGACAAAATTCAAAGACAGTTACACTGTACATTAGTTTTTCTTTTTCACTCAGTGTGCCACCAGGTGTCTCGTGTACAACCAAGATGGCAAATGAGAGAAATTAGGCCGTCCACAGACAATCACTCTTCCGATTACCATCCATTAACGCAACAACACGATGATCGTTATTATTCTAATATTCTACGCATCTCCCTTTATTTTCGGCACTGTGGCAGCCATGAGAAAAGTAGGTGGAAATTTAGGAACTTCTACTACCAACGTAAATTAATTTACCAGGATATGACAGCTTAAATTTAAACTAAAACCGTAGCTCTTGTGTCTGCTAAACTTATCGTCTCATACTCGTTTGGCATGTTCGTGACTAAAGCACAGCTAACCCGGTAACATATGCCAAACTTGTATGAGGCGCTCAGGTTAGTGGCCACACCCATGCCCGGTGCATACAAAGTGACGTACACTGAGCTCTTTCGAACTGGAGAACTTCTGTGTCAGTGTCTCCAAGAGAGTAACAATGAACTTCGATAAAATGAAGTAAATGGACAGACAAACGCACGAATAACTTCATTTCCACAAAGATGGATCACTCCAGGTTCTATACGTGTCTTATGAGAAACTTACCGAAGTATTTCACAAGCAAAATTGGGTTCTCCTGAGTAGAAACTGCGGAACATTGGTTCAGCCTTTCTGCTTTCTTTGCGGGTTAATTTGGAAATCGCGCGGACGTGCCCGACTATCGTCACGTGCAGAGCACCAGTAAATGACCCACACCTAGACTGTATCCATTTGTCGTATTAGTAACGGTGGGGTGTACGTACAGACCGACGGAGACTGCGACGCAGTTAGGTCACTAGACTATCCGCAGAGTGTCCCGCCCGGTCCTTCTGATTTAGGATTTCTGTCGTTTTACTAAGTCATTTGAGACGAATGTCGAAATGGTTGCTTTGATTACGCCACAGCCAACTTCCTCCCACATCACTGACTAACTGAATTAGTTTTCCGTCTCTTCTCTTGAAGACTGCTAGTTAAACCTCTATCTTCCTCTTTCATATCTGATATGTAAGCCAGCATAAAAGTTATTCCCACTCCCATTTAAACCAGTTTTTCGATGATTCTTCACTCCTTCCACAGAAAGACAGAACACGGCTAAGGCTTGAAAACACACACAGCAATATTTCCACTTTTTGGGAGCTCTCCAAATCGCAGCTTCTTTCCAAACAAGGAGGGATGTAAATCCAGTTTAGAAATTATTGCAAGTACAGGCTACATCGTGCTTGCGATCGACCTACGCCCGAGCTCACTCTGAGTTTATGAAAGTATACTTGCTGTGGTAGACGGTTTTGGATCATCCATTGTAAATGTGAGAGCCTTTGGTTTTGGTTGTTGCGTACTTCATCGACCACATTTTACTGAAGCCGCACGAAGTATCCGTGCGGTCTCAGGCGTCTTGTCCCGGTCCGCGCGGCTCCCCCGTAGGAGGTTCGACTCCTCCCTCGGGAATGGGTGTGTGTGTCTTCCTTAGCGTAAGTTAGTTTAAATTACGTTAAATAGTGTGTAAGCTTAGGGACCGATTACCTTAGCAGTTTGCTCCCATAAGACCTTACTACAAATTTCCAAATTATTACTGAATTCCCTATGGATTCAATCAGATATACTTTTACCTCGTGAATTCCCTTGCATAGCATGTCGTAAACATTTCGTTTCTTACTTATGTGTCCCCTTACCTTGTTGCTTCAACGCCCTTAACTTACTTTCATTAAAATTGAGAAATGTGTAGATATAAGTCGCTAATAATTTGTTTATTGGAGATATAGCTAGATTTCAAACAATGTGTGGCTGTCGTTAGTGCGGTAAGATCCAATTCATATCATCATTATCGCTTCCTGTACAAATAGCCCCTACTAGGGTATCTACGTCAGTATTTCAGTTCACAGGTCGGTCCTAATGACAATCTTCAGCGACACACTTCACACAACAATTCAGTGTAAAAAATACAGTTACATGTCTAATTAATCTTCGTCAGCAGTTTTATAAAATATCTTGATAGGGAATGTATACAAAGTTTATGGTTACGCTTTTATAAAATGCCTACGGAAACATTTTGGTACGATAGTCGCAATATATAAAGTTTCTTGTCGAGCACAAAATACAGTGGTTAAAATGGTCGTAAGCCTAATTATTTTCACGCAAAATACACGTACTGAATAACACAAATGTGGTCGACTAGACAGTAAGCAACATAACTAGCTATATAGAATTTCTCACGTACGATTTTTTGAGCACTACTGTTACAATATTTCGGTATGAATATGAGCATGCCAATACCATAAAAAATTTTCTTGTAGAAACGTGAAAAGGAAAAAAATTGAACGTCATATACTCCCAACATAAAGTGACCTAACCACAAAAGCAATGATATCCGACAACAAAAACAGATCAATGCTAAATCTGGAATGACCGATAGCCCATAACGTGTGGGTCCAAACGAAGCAACAGCTACACGAGAAAGAGGAATAGTATGCACATAGCATATGAACAGTTTTCGAACTTACATCACAAAGCAGTGAAATTTAGCGAACATTAACCTATACCAGGAAACCTTAAGTATTTAAGATTCTCCTAATATCGATGGTTTCCTGCTAATCCGGTTTGCTTTTGATGTCTTACAATCCTCTTCGCAATTCGTGTTTAGTATCAACCACTTCTTACATTGAGAAGGTTCCGAAAACGGCGGCATCTTTACCTAAGCAGACCGTCCTGCAGTCCTGAATGCTAATGTCCTTAGAGATCACACGCTGCGCGCGACCGGGAGTGTGCGTTACCTTGAAAGTGCGTCACCTTGAAAGTGCGTGACCAGCGGCACAAGTGCCTGGAGCAATGCCAAGGTAGCCGCTGCAGCCCTGCAACGGAAATATCGCATTCGGAAGTACGCAGGTTGCTGCCTTGCACCGTGACTCAACAGACCGTCCATTTCACTTTTACCGACGATGGACAGCCGGTTTCTCCTCCGTGGTCGAACGGAGCCAATGTACCAGATGGCTTTCTCCGTCCGCTGCCTCTCTCTAGCCGGGACCAGCGGGTGAGCGCCAGAGCCGCTACCGCCTGCGACTTTCACTTGCAGAGGTTCGCCACAGCCCAGAAGGTACGCTGGGTGTTATTGAACTTGGAGCGACCCCACCCATCTTAGTGACGCACTCGGTACAGCCTACGTCCTCCGGTTCGCTATTCTGGCTAGAAAGAAGGGAGGGAAGATTAGAGACTAATGTCCCCTCGACAGGCGGTCATTGGAACACAAGCTTGGATTACGGAAAGATGTGGAAGATAACCGACCGTGCACTTTTCAAAGGAACCATCCCAGCAATATCCGAGAGCAGTTTAGGGAAATCGAGGTAAACCAAAATCTTGATGGTGGGAGGGGGACTTGTGGGTAGGGAAAGAATTCCCATCTTCTATGAAGACGCACTCACCGTACAGTTACTGTTATGGTAATTGCACCTACGGCTCTAAGATGACACTGCTGGATCGAATCTGGATGGTGAAGATTTTCCATATTAATTACTGCCTTAAATGTCAAACCTTTACACAGTTATCTCATCTAGTGCAGGATTAAGAAACCACTGATAATATGTTTTCCCCTAGAAAAAATTTCAGGCTTACTACTCAGATAATAACAGGTTGTTGAGGATATTTTTATTCCGTCGTTGCAGTTGCAACAACAGAACAAAAATACCCTCAAGCGTTTTAAAGCAACTACGGACAACATGGCCACACAAATGAAGAAAATAATAGGTTGATGCATACGTTCACGGTGTTTTTGTTTTGTATGTTGGTATTGCTGTTGCTCTGGGTTTGTTTATAGGTTGTCATGTTTTATTTGTATGAGTAATTCACTGTTGCTATTTGAGTTTACATATTGTCATTTTGTGATTTGGAGGTAGTGGGTGGAGATGTGTACGGTATAAAATGGAGTGCCAAGTGGAGAAATCGGAACATTTCCGACATATTCTTCTGTTTGAGTACTATAGAGGGTGACAGCAGAGAAGACACGGAGAAACATTTGCGCCGAGAGTGGAGATAATGCCATTGGACAGAGCACGGTAAAAGGACTGTGTCTCTTTCTAAGGAGGATCGTTTTAACATTGTGACTTTCCACATTCAGGAAGTTCTTTGGGATTTGATGAACATCGCATCAATCCACAATGATCAACGTCAGTGTAGTCGAGAACTGGCAAATGTGATGAAACGTGATCATTCCACCATTGCGACATTTGCATGCTATGAGGAAGGTTGAAAAATCGGGCGTATGGGTATCGCAAGTTTTATGCAAAAAAACACAAAATGAGCGGGTAGTCATATGAGTATGTACCTCTCTGCTTGTTCGCCATCGATTGGCTCGTGAATAACACCGACCATTCGTATCCTGTACCGTTACTGATGACGAGAAATGGTGTCATTATGCTAACTTAAGGACAGAAAGGAATGGTTGAGCTCAAATTTCCTGTACAAATACATGCGCGCATCCACAAAAGCGACGGTGGGATGTAATTGGGATTGTTTCCCCGAGCTATAAACGCCATTGCTGACATTTATTGTCAACAACTGAGACGTCTTGCAGACGCACTCCAAGAAAAACGACCAGAAACACTGCGTGATGTGTTGCTACTCCACGATAACGCCAGCCCGCATTCTTCTGGACTGACAAAAACCACTGTACAGAAGTCACGTTGGTAAGCCATTGCACACACAGTTTATTCAACCGATCTTGCGCCCTCAGATTTTCACCTTTTCCGCTCTCTATCAAACAACCTTCAAGGAACTTTCTTGCTGGATGCACTCCAAACACAGTTCGACGAGTTTTTCGCCTCAAAACTGTGTGATTTTTGCAGTCGCGGCGTCGAAAAGTTACCCCAGTATTGGTAAACTGTTGTAAACAGTGAAAGAGAATATATCATTGATGACTGTTGTGTTTATTAAACTTACGGAAGAACTCTACGAATTTAAGCCCTATCCCAATATTTCCCAAGAAGCATAGTCATGTTTCGGCACTGTTGTGTTACTTCTAAACTGAAAAGCAATACATATGCTGCGGGGGATTGCAGTTAAAATAATATTTGTCATTTACTGTTAACGGGTATACAATAATCCTGTTGCCACATTGCTCTCTACACACAGCCATTATCGTTATTTATTCCGAATTGGGGCACCCACCTTTTTCTCGCTTTTAAATTAATGGGTATGGTTCCAAACCTATGCAGATTCGATGGCAGCCGTCCAACTTTCACTAGAAAACAAACTCTTAATCGAGCGTAATGTTCAGGTATGTTAGGTAGTGCTGTTTGGATTAGTAGGAAAAGGCATTTGTAAATAAGTTTTTATACCTAAAGATAATCGGATGACTGAAACGGGTTGTGAATGAAGAAATATTGTACCAACAGCCCTTGGACATTCTGAAATATGGATTCTTTCAAATATTTGCCAGTTGTGAGACATACCTTGCACAAAATACGGGAGAGGAGTTCCATTTTAACATTTCGAGTAGTTGCATGTTGTTTTACTTGGTTATATTTTCAAAAGTCCATTTTATTTCTCCATCACGTATTAAAAATAGTTGCTCTTAACATACTTTATCACTATATATATGAAGGGTGATATTTGCCAAATGGGGACATACCGCAGGAAACTATCCCTTACAAGAGAGGGAGCAGGAAAGGTCATGTGGACTTCAGGCAGGAAATTTGTTCCAAGGTGGAGATAAATGATGTTCAGCAGAGTAGTTTTTAATGGTTGAGTGCACGCAAGACGACTCAACAAGCAAGTGGGAATGTTGTGTCTTGTACTAACACTTTAGCTCACACAACAGGGTATGCAGGATGTCTACGCACTAGGATCGCTGCAGAGGCAAGTCCGGAGAAACAAGAGCTGCACGCGTTGTGTTACAGATAATGGCAGCTATTGTTGCAATATTGCTGCTGTCCTGAATATGGAGCTAATACTCTACTACAGGCAGACGATTCCCACTTACCTGATAGGTTCTCAAACGTGCTTTCAATCACTTAAACCTACATTGTCAAAGACCTTTTACCTTAAAGTGGGCTTATCTCCATTAGAACTCATTTCCGGCCGTATTGAACCGAATTACATTTCGAATAGTGGGACTCAGATTTCAGAATTTGAAGAGGTCTAAACTCATCACCTGTATGACTGAATTTTAAACACAGAGTTTGATCGGTGTAATTGATAATTTGCCTTCTCTTTCTGAATTATTCCAGAGAAAAGGTGCAAACTAATTTAGACAAGGAGATGTTTTTCGCTGACGAGAATCATGCGTTAATGTGTTTGTGTGAGTGACTGAACGTATATCGGAGGCTGGCTGAGGCGTCACAAATAAAAGAAAATGAAATAAAAAAGCACGCATTATGTACATGTTTAGCTCGTGTTACGGCGCTCCTCTTGCGAAACTTGGCACGCACTGTGATGCATTGTTGAGGCTCAGTGCCGCAGTTCTTTGCCACGGACTCTTTTTACGGCTGTCTTCTTCGTCGTCCCACGCAAAGAACCGTGCCAATATCTGGTTTTGACTATCTGGTTTTGACTCATGGAAGGCAGAAAGTTAAAATCTGTGTCAACTGCTGCGCTCCTGAAGGAAAATTCCTGTATATGAACGATGTTGCTGAAGTTGCAGAAGTAGTTTTTCGGAAAATGCTTTACATTAGCATAAGAAACAAAACACCACATATTTAGGATTCGCTTGTTTTTCGCTGTGCAGTTGTTCTCAAACTATTGCAGGGAAACTATTGGTTACAAATATTTGATTATTTCAAATTTTCGCACATCGCAGTCTGATGAAGGGGTGGTTATCTTTCCGTTATTGGTCATATTAATCTAACTACATCGAAGCCGAGTAAGTTGTTCAAAGAATTTGCAGTGAATTATGAGTGTGAATTCCTACTGATAATCTGACGGAAGCAGAAATTGTCAGACTGAAATTGTATCATATTTCGAAATGCGTATCTCCACATTATTGAGAGGTATACGCTAGGTTAGTAGGCGCAGTGAAAAAAAGTGGCAGTGCTAGCAATGAAGGGTAAGTAAAGCGTGTCGGGAAGACGCTGGAAAACAGTGCAGCCGCTGTCGTAATGCGACAACGGAGAGATTCATCTGTTATCGAAAAGTGCATGATCATTGACTTTCGAGCAGGTGTGGAAGTATTTACGAAACGGCTAACTTTGTAATAACATGTTCTCGTGTCGCCATGGCTAAGGTATACCGAGCATGGCAAAATGGTGCTATCCAAAACAGGCGCTGAGGCAACTGCGGGTGAACGACTGCTGCGAAGATGTGTGCGGTCGAAGAGACGAGCAACTATTACGCAACAGACTGACAGGATGAATCAAGAGCCTACCAGCAGTGTGTTCTCAAAGACCGTTAAGCGAGCGTTGCTGCGTCCAGGCCTCCGCAGCAGGTTCAAAAATGGTTCAAATGGCTCTGAGCACTATGGGACTTAACATCTGAGGTCATCAGTCCCCTAGAACTGAGAACTACTCAAACCTAACTAAGCTAAGGACATCACACACATCCATGCCCGAGGCAGGATTCGAACCTGCGACGGTAGCGGTCACGTGGTTCCAGACTGAAGCGCCTATAACCGCTCGGCCACTCCGCAGCAGGCGCCTGGCTCGTTCACCCATGCTGACTGCCGTTTATCACCGACGAAGGCTGAGACTGCACGCCAGCAACGCAAGATGACTTCCTCTGAGTGGTGATAGATGACCTTTTCAGATGAATCACATTCTATGGTCCGTCGGACAGATGAGTGTTGGGCGTGTAAGGCGTGGAACGTCTAAGAGCAAACACACTGCAACAACTGTCGGAAGGATCCAGGCCGGAGAGGGAGCGTTATGATCTAGGGAATGTTTTTGTGGCATTCCCCGGGTGGTCTCGTCATTGTGGAATGCGCAATGGATCCACAAAAGTATGGATCTATTCTCGGGGACCACGTCCAACCCTAAATGCAGTTGTGTTTTCCTCGGCACGATGGCATCTACCACTAGGACAATGTAAGTTCGCAGTAGGTGCATGTTTCGAAGAGCACCAGGTTTTTTCAGTACCCCCCTGCCACCAAACTCCCCGCATTTAAACCTATTCGAGAACCTATAGGACCATCTCGATTGGGCTGTTCGCGCCATGGATTTGCAACCGAGAAACATAGTACAGCTGACAATGCCACTGGACTCCGCATTGTTCCATATCGCTTTCGGCACTTTTCACTACTTCACTGATTCTCTTCCTGCACGTCTCGCACTGCAAAAAATGATTATTCAGGCTTTAGCTGATGGTCAAATTAATATCACTGGACAGTGATTAAAACATGTCAGCCGGCCGGGGTGGCCGAGCGGTTCTAGGCGCTTCAGTCTGGTACCGCGCGACCGCTACGGCAGCAGGTTCGAATCCTGCCTCGGGCATCGTTGTGTGTGATGTCCTTAGGTTAGTTAGGTTTAAGTAGTTCTAAGTTCTAGGGGACTGATGACCTCAGATGTTAAGTCCCATAGTGCTCAGAGCCTATTGAACCATTTTTGAAAACCTGAGGATGGATGACTGAAAGTGACTGTCTAAAGACCAGACGTTTTGTAATCGTTGACAGAAACAGAAGAAATTTATTCTAAAACAGCTTAAATTCACTGTTGCGCTCCTCGAACTACAGTAGCACTATTTTGGCTTTGCGATGCGGACAGCTACCTTACTGGAAGATGCCATCGCCGTCTGCATCTGACGCACAATATTTGACGTCTTATCTCTATCAGACCATTTTCAGTAGTCGGGAGACCACAGAAATGTTTTTATTCTGTGCAACGTCCCAATTTTGACTTTCTCCTCCACGAGCCTCAGATAGCGCTCTTTCCGTGCTCATAGTACCTACAGCTAACAGACGGTAGTACGACACTTGTACTGTACTGCCAAAATACCCGTGACACTGAAAATGATGTTTTGCAATTAAGTGCAATTTTCGTTTACCGGACACGCAGCGTGTATTGAACAAGAAACCTGTGATACTGTAATTAGAAGTACCTCAGTATCTTAGGTCTCTGTATTACAATGACTTTCCATTTTGTGAACCTATAAGAAAAGAAACCGAATTGTTGGAAACTTCACGCTTTCCAGTGCTCTATTGCTACTTTGGAAGACTCCAAAAATACCACGAGTACTTCTGCAGCACTGCCATAACTAGTAAGCTTTTCAGAGACTACTCTATCCGGAAGCAGTTCAATTATTTTATCGTACTGCTTAGCTACCGTAGCATTCTAAACAAGCTGTTCCACCTGCTCTCCGTTTCAAGTTATGGAATACACGTCACCAGTTATTTCCATGAAACAGCTAGTCTCTGGCCTGCACAGAGTCCTGACCTGTATCCTACAGAACACCTTTGGGACGTTTTGGAACGCCGAATTCGTGCCAGATCTCACCGACCAACGTTGATACCTCTCCTCAGCGCAGCACTCCGTGAAGAATGGGTAACCATTTCCCAAGTAACCTTCCAGCTCCTGATTGAACGTATACCTTCGAGAGTGGAAGCTGTCATAAAGGCTAAGCGTGGGCCAACACCATACTGAATTCCAGCATTACCAATGGAGGACACCACGAACTTGTAAGTCATTTTCAGCCAGGTGTCCGGATACTTTTGATCACATAGTGTACACTTCCCGTATTTCTTGACGAATGTAGTCGCTGCAGTGTCTGTTCCTTTGGACATACACACATGTTCGAAGGAACATTTCATCGTACTTTATAATACCACAGGCACTGCTATTTCGTATTCGTGCCGTAGTACTATTCACATATGAACCACAGTTCACACCAGATGGAATTACACACTTGCACAATCAGCGTTTATGGTCATATGGAAACCTAGATGCAATTGTTCCATTTTATTACCAAGTGTCGTTCTCTTTCAGCCTTTGGGCTGGTATCATTGGCAATTCGTTAATCTGACACCAAGTATTTGTGAACAGACTTACGGGGTAAGCTTACCCAAATTTACAAGAAAACATCGTACCTCTTGTTTTTTTTTTTTTTTTTTTTTTTTTCAAGACACTCCATTGATCATCCGTCAACCAGCTCACTTCTTGCACGACTGCACTCCTGCAAACTTCAGTCTTAAGACTCGCCTGTACTTGGATCAAATTTTTCTTGGTCGATACGTTGGTGGAGGTGGGCCAATTTGTTGGCCTACACGCTGACTTGTACCCTATCTATTTCTACATCTAGGGCAGTTTATAGTCGGTGTGTTCATCTCTGGTGACTCACATTGAATCACTTCGGAATAGAATTCTAACAGGTTGTGAGGAAATACGCAATACTCCTGGAATTTGGGATAGTGTTTGTCTTGTTTGCAGGGCAATGAGACGTGAAACCTTATTTAGGCAGAACGTGGACATTTTGTGCATTTTCAATGGCAACTATTTGCGAGAAGAAAGACATTCTGGTAAATATCACTGTTTTGAAGACAGAAACCAAGCATTTTCAGTCACGTAACAAACTTCTTATATGTCTACATGTGAGGAATGTATATCTGACATTTGCGCTCTGTTTCTGAAACAGCCTATACAGCACGATTTAACTGCCACCTATGGATTTTATGCAACCCGCAATGTCTTCAAGTATAATGTGTGAGAATTTCACATTCTCTTGCTCACTACGTGCAAACTATTAGTCCTACAGGGAAAATGAACCAGACCTTTTATGGGACGTTTAATGTAGTTAAATTTTGTACTAGGATACATTTTCGTTAGTTTTCCAATTATTCAAGAAAAACGCACAAAAGTGACCTAATGCGTTTTCCTTGAATAGCTCAGAAATTATGGCCTCCACCGAAAACATATCACAGTACAAAATTTACCTGAATTAAATTTCCTACAAAGTGGTCATGTTCATTTTTTCTGCAGGACTACTAGTTTGTGCCTAGTGAGCGAAAGAGTATGAAAATCTTGCATGTGGTTTTTGAAGGCGCTATGGTTTGCATAAAATCCCTTCTGTAGTGGCAGTTTAGTCACCCTGCATAATTCTATGCATCAGGCTTTCGACTCCCTTAGTCTTAAATGATTTTTGACAGTCACGAGGCAGGATTCGTTGTTATAGAGACCTCATGCAAACATGCTAGAACAGGGACTGGTTCTAAATTCATTCAATATGGTGCCTAGCATATTGCTGTTCTGGCTTATCCAGCATACTGTCACAGATTTTTTTGGTTTGATGAATTATTTACGAGGATCTGCAGCGGCCTCATCAACAGTCGTCTCCCTTTTACTGACATGGATAATGTGATCGTGTCTGATATCTAAAAAGGTAGTATGATCTTCTTTAAAAACGTGTGAAGCACGTGGGACAGACTACTAAGAAATATACTGCAGGAAACTCTCCGACTCCAGACTCTGTAAATCCGTTTGCCGCTGTGTTACATTGACCTAGTCGCATACCTTTTGTTTAGCTGCTCCTGACATAATGAAACGGTTACTGAAATAGACTTGTCATTGGCTTGTTCCACTGAACGAGCAGTAGGCAAGCAGGCGGTGGTAACTCACGTACGAGCTGATTAAACAGAAAAACGATTGGGTTTCTCTACGTACTGAGGGTTACAGAAGTGAGTCCTTTGGTATGTGTGCTGAAAGGTTTCCCTGAGTCAATGGACATTGCCCCTCGCTGAGTCATTTGCAGTGAAGCAAGAGCCACAACAAGGTGCTCACCGTCCACCAGTTTCTCTCGTGAGACAGCCGAGAGCAGAATGGAAAGTTAGCGAGTACTCAGAAACAGAAGAGTCTTGCTTAATGTTCTTACTACGAAACTGCTTTAAATCGTATCGAGTGTTTCTTGAGACTTCAAAACAACCAATGCATAGCATGCTAATGCTGAAACTCCATATTTTCGCCCTTTTTTCCTTATCAAAGCCCAAGCAGAGTTGAATTGGCCCTGCTTGTTTAGCAGCTTAATATGTAAACCTTTCAGTGTGTATATGTGAAGTGAGAATGACTATAGCGAATACGTGATAAATTGCTTGTGTTGTTATAACGGAATATTAAGATGAATAAGTGCGTTGGTACAGAAGACTCTGCCCTGTAAAATTAGACAGTTAATTAATGTTATCTGTATCGATTCTGGATGCTCACACTGCGTCCCCTTGTGGAAATAGTTGTCGTCGCTGAGACAACAGAGCGTCCCAAGTAAACGAAACAAGGAGGAGATCGTTTCTGTAGTTATGAAAACAGGTGCGCAGAATATACACTAAGTGATGAAAAGTATCCGGAGACACCCAAAAACATACGTTTTTCATATTAAGTGCATTATGTTTGCATCTACTGCCAGGTACTCCATATCAGTGACCTCAATAGTCATTAGACATCGTGAGTGAGCAGAATGGGGCGCTCCGCGGAACCCACGGACTTCGAAAGTGGTCAGGTGATTGGATGTCACTTGTGCCATACGTCTGCATGCGAGATTTCGACACTCCTAAACATCCCTAGGTCCACTGTTCCCGTTGTGATAGTGACGGGAAAACTTGAAGGGACACGTACAGCACAAAAGCGTGCAGGCCGACCTCGTCTGTTGACTGATAGAGTCCGCCAACCGTTGAAGAGGGTCGTAATTTGTAATAGGCAGACATCTATCCAGACGATCACACAAGAATTCCAAAATGCATCAGGATACACTGTAAGTATTTTGACAGTTAGGCGGGAGGTGAGAGAACTTGGATTTTACCGTCGAGCGGCTGCTCATAAGCCACACATCATGCTGGTAAATGCCAAACGACGCCTCCCTTGGTGTAAGAAGCGTAAACAATGGACGACTGAACAGTGGAAAAACGTTGTGTGGAGTGACGAATCACGGTACACGATATGGCGATCCGATGGCAGGGTGTGGGTATGGCGAATGCCCAGTAAACGTCATCTGCCAGCGTGTGTAGTGCCAACAGTAAAATTCGGAGGAGGTGATGTTATGGAGCGATTGTGTTTTTCAGGAGGGGGCTTGCACCCCTTGTTGTTTTGCGTGGCACTATTACAGCACAGGCCGACATTGATGTTTTAAGCACCTTATTGCTTCCCACTGTTGTGGAGCAACTCGGGGATATCCATTGCATATTTCAACACGATCGGTCACCTGTTCATAATGCACGGCCTGTGGTGAAGTGGTTACACGACAGTAACATGCCTGTAATGAACTGGCCTGCACAGAGTCCTGACCTGAATCCTATAGAATACCTGTGAGATGTTTAGGAACGCCGACTTCGCCCCAGGCTTCACCGACTGACATCGATATCTCTCCTCAGTGTAGCACTCCGTAAGGAATGGGTTGCCATTCCCCAAGAAATCTTCCAGGACCTGACTGAAAGTAAGCCTGCGAGAGTGGGAGCTGTCATCAAGGGTAAGAGTGGGCCAACCCCATACTGAATTCCAGTATTACTGATGGAGGACTCCACGAACTTGTAAGTCATTTTCAGCTAGGTGTCTGTACGGAAATCAGTCTGTTGTAGAAACATGGAATATATTTCGTACTCGGTCTGATAACAGTTTCGGAAACGACTCTTCTGTAGGAGTCAACACTAATTCCGAAACTACTACTCACGTGCATCAAGATAGTAGGAGAACTGGCAACATAAGAAAGTGCTCAGGCTGCAACAATTAATGTTTACCCAATTGCTAATGGACTGTCTAATCGTGATGTGCAATTAATGCAAATAAACAATATGATAACGTAAAACCCGAGGCAAGTTCATACAAAGCAGTGATGCTTGTTAATGAGAACAGGGCACAATGTTTTAAGAGTAAATTATAAGGGGTGGTACGGCATGAGGTATATATAGAACAAGATGCTAATGTCAAATTCAGTATATCCCACAGTAAATTTTTGTCAATTTTTGAAAGTTACTTTCCTGGGGAATTGCCCATAAGAGCCATTAAAAAAACAAATCAGCTGTGGATAAGTAAGGGAATTAAAGTTTCATCTAAGAGGAAGAGGGAAATTTACATAAAGAGCAGACTAAATTTAGAGCCGAGATTACTTGCATAATACAAAAAATACTGTAGTATTTTAAGGAAAGTCATTAAAATGTCCAGAAGTATGCACGTCCTGACAGAAATAAACAATGCAGATAATAAGATCAAAACTTTATGGGATGTTTTTAAATGGGAGACACGGCAGCCAGTCATTGACAACGTTCCATAACAATTAAACTAAATGACAATGTAGTTACTGGTAATTCACCAGCTGCAAGTACGTTTAACAGTCACTTTCTAAATGTAGCAGCAAAATTATAAGTACATGGTTCAGCTGAAGAAGCAAGAGAATGTATTTTAAATGTAAGTCCTCAACACTAAGCAACTAGAAGCAGCATTGACATCTTTCGCTGGAATGAACAGAATTATAAAAATTCTGAAAAACCAATCTCAGTTGCTCCAACTTTATTAGTAATGTACGTAGTGATACATTCAGTGCTTCACTGGCAAAGGCGATTTTTGTAGGTGAGTTAAAATATGAAATTGTTTAACGTCTTCGTGAGAAAGATGATAATACAGAACCAAACAATTATCGTCCAATAACATTACTGACATCTTTTTCCAAAATATTCGAAAAAAAAGTTTTACTCAAGAGTAGACCCACACTTAAATGAAACAATTTACTTATCGTATCACAGTTCCGATTCCAGAAGGGTTGCTTGACTGAGAATGCTGTTTATACATTCATTCAACAAATAATGTAAGCGTTAGGTGGTTGGTATTTTTTGTGATCATTCCAAGGTGTTTGATTCTGTAGATCAAGTTACTCTCCTGAAAACACTCATAGTTTGGGGAACTGATGGTTTTACGCACGGATGTTTTGCATTATACTTCACGAACAGAACGCGAAAGGTGCGCTGAGAAGTTCAAGAAATGTCGCAAAGTGAGAAAATTTTAGTGACTGGGGAGAAATTACAAAGGGAATCTACTTTGCGTCCACTACTATTCCTTATATACGTGAATGACATTCCACGTAACGCACAATTGGTACATTTTGCAGAAAATGCTAATTTTATAACAAAATCCATTAGAGAGAAAGCAAGAAAAAGATGTTAGATGATACTTTCCAAACAATTATACAACGGCTCTCAGAAAATGATCCACACAAAATTTTTAAAAAGCACACTATATTCAATTCCTTACAAGAAATAGCCATACCAACAATTGATGTAACACACGAGCAGGGGTCAGCAAACAGAGGAACGCTGGAATTTTTTTGGTGTACATGTTGATGAAAACTTGAACTGGAATGAGACATATTGATGATCTACTCAAACAATTAAGTTCAACCGTTCTTGCTCTTCGTAAAACTGCTATCACGGAGACAAGACTCAATCTCCATATAGGTTTTGCATATTTCCTCTCAATGTTTCATGGAATAATTTCCCAAGTTAACTCATCATTTAGAAATAAAACATTAATTGCACAAAAGCGACTAGTAAAAATGATATTTGATGTTCACCCACAGACGTCATGTAGTTATCTCTTCAAGGAGATAGGCACGCCGTCACATTAAATACATTCCCTAAGGAAATTCGTCATAAATGTTCCATCACAATTTGAGAAAAACAATTATATCCATACTTAGAACACTGGAAGGAGAAATGATCTTTATTACCATTTCTTAACGTTGTCGATGGCTCAGAAAGGCGTTCAGTGAGCAGTAGCGAAAATTTTGGTCATGTGTCCAATAACTCAAAATTTCTGACAGGTAAAAAAGTAACTTTCAATTCTAACTTAGTCATTTCTCCTGGACAGCTATTCCATTGACGAATTTCTACTAACAAAACTGGCAGCCAGCATACAAAAGGAAGAAATACTTGTTTTTCAGTGTAGTTGCACGGGAAGTACTAAAATAAGGCGTTCATCAATGTTAACACTAGTTACGTACACATATTCCGTAAACTAAATCGTTCCCCATCAAATCGATAAAAGAACCGTTCAAATGACCTATGGAACATGCAATTAACACGGCTTGCTTTGTGTGTCCTCGCTAATTAGAACGGTATAGATGCGTTTCTTCACTTCTGGAAAGGCTTAGATGCAGTTACGCATCACGAGTAGAGAACATTCTACAAAACATAATACAGTGCTTCGGTCGAAATGTGGAGACATCGCCAGGTACGAAAGAAGCTTTCCGTGTAGGAAACGTGATAAAATCGTTACGGCTTACGATGTATGCCAGCAACACGGCAGATAACGTTCACAACTCTCCCAGATGTTCACAGACGATGCCGTTATCCACACGAATGTTACGTCGTTAAAAAACTTGTTAAATGCAGGAGGAATTGCAGACGAACGTCGTCGCGTAGAGGGACTGGCAGTTAACCCTCACCATAACTGGAAGTAACGTAACGCCCATAAATAGGCGAAAGGACTCAATGTGAGGTGAAACGACAGCATAAATCCATCGGAAGACTGAAGCATTGTTTGTGCACGAAGAAGGCAAAATTCTCGTTCATACAACTTAAGAGTGTCGTTTCCTGATAGAGACTTTTCTTCTTCTTCTTCAACTGCTTCTCCTTCTTATCAGTCTTTCGACTTCTTTGACATACCACTCCTCCCCGGAACCAACCTTCATCTCATAGAAATAAACGTCCTCATCTAATATATATATTCCGATCTCTCTCTTTCTCTATAGTTTTTACCCTCTACAGTTCCCTCTAGTACCATGAAAGCCATTTAATGTGTTCGCAGGTTTACTGTTATTGTGTATAATTACTTTGGCATACAGTCACTGATGTCGGGATCATGATCCTTATCAAAGCGTTTCGGGAGCCGAGGTCCAATTATCCGGCTGCCTGTGTCAACTCTACATAAACATACTTCTAAATGTCAGAAAAGCCAAAACATAAAGTTATTCTGGCACAAAATAGTCTTTCAGCATACTCATTCGACGTTTCCTGACAAGCCGTTTCTTACTGGCGTCCATCAGAAGTTACTAATGAATACGATACTTAACACAGGAAGCTCGTTCAACTTGGTTCACTCTTAGAGCGTAATGTGTTATGCAGGAACAATAGCCCTTTGATTAAATTACTGTTCCAATTAGTGAGCGTTTGACAATGTGTGACACGGCAAATAGTTCTCCCGGCGATCTCCTAGTAAGTGTGATTCCCCGTTGCCTTTTTATAAGCCATACATGACGCGTTACATGCACATCTGTATTATTTATGATGAGAATCAACATAATGCACCGGAAAGGTGCATTCTGTCCTAACCGAACGAACGCATCGTGGTTCACATTGGGGTTTAGCTCAGGGAATTGACACCAACCCTAGTGACAAGACACAGCACGCCATCACTTCTCATCCTCAGTGACAAAAAAATGGCCTGCCGGAGTGGCCGAGCGGTTCTAGGCGCGACAGTCTGGAACCGCGCGACCGCTACGGTCGCAGTTTCGAATCCTGCCTCGGGCATGGTTGTGTGTGATGTCCTTAGGTTACTTAGGTTTAAGTAGTTCTAAGTTCTAGGGGACTCATGACCTGAGATGTTAAGTCCCATAGTGCTCAGAGCCATTTGCACCATTTTTTTTTTACAAAAAAATGTTGGTGACGAACATATCTTCTATCACCACGAATGGTAGAGGACACTGCAGTCGCGTGTATTGGCCGATTCCGCTACGTACCCTAGACCCCATCCTGCTACATCCTTGTTACGCTCATACACCCACGGCTTCTCACCTCTGACAGCTACGTCTTCTTCCTACAGTGTTTTCCCACAGTGAAGCACGTCCGGCAAAACTTTATGACGCGGCGTATCCGTTGACCTTGTCCTACATCTGACAGCACATTTACTGCATTTCAGGCACTTGGTGGAAATCCACACTGCACGAACTTTCTAATTTCGCACAGCGGCAGTGTTGCTGGTGCCTACCGTTCGATGAGTCACTTTCCGTGAAGCGGGCACTTTAAGGTTTACCGACCGTACATTTTCGGCGAACATCCGGTCCATTTAACATCTGAGTGAACTACCCACAGGGAAAGGAAAAAGGCCAATGCTAGAGAAAGCAGAACGGACACGCGTGGTGTGTTCTGTTTAGCTTCTTTAGATACGGCATTCGCTTTTTGGCCTTCTGTTAAAATACGCTCTAGATCGATATTGTTTCTTACACACATAGCAACTCCCTTTCTTAGGGGGTCTCACAGGCTAAATTCGATATCGCCTTCATACGGTCCTGGAGACCAGAGACACATGTTCGTAAGTCTTGATTGCAGTTTGCCATGGTGGACTGCATCTGCCTTAGCTACGGTCAAGGATGACAGCAACTTCCACACTTCACTGACAGATAATGTTTTCATGTTATTGAAATAGTCTCAACACCGCACCCCTATTCCACAGACTTTATTGCTACTTCAATCCTTAATTCATAAATGTTCCATGAATACTTCACGTTCTAAATTATTTGATAATTCGCTGCAGTTCATAGACTCGCATATGAAGCGTGTAGTATCGGGCAACGACCAAGAAAAGAACACTCTAATGCCAAAATTCAGAGCCAGACGTAAGACCAGACAAAAGCTGTGGAGTGCTAAACGTAGTCTATGACCATATTCTTGACGACAGGTTTTATCACTAGAGTATCTGGATCAAAACTGAATACTTTGTAACTATTAATCATATACAGTTGACACTCCTGAGACATACTAATAATGATGTAGGTTGAAGCAGTTAACTAAAATTTTAATTTATTGGTTTATCCTACAGCATTATTTTGTAACTAAGTTTAATCGTTGTGAATTTTTGTCTGATAGACAGAAAAAGTTAAAATAAAAATGAAAATAAATAAATGATGTTAGACTGCACTGCTCAACTGCAGTCGTGCTGCCGGACTACAAAATAAAATGACAGCAGGTGTTTCTTGAACGTGACTTATCACTCGCAAGTATCACGGCGTACTTGTCCGAATAACACAGTCTAGATCACAGATTTTGTTATACCTCAATAACCGGTTGCAAGCAGTATAGGTCATGTTCAGACCAAAAGACAAGTCACAGCAACGGGTGCACACCGTCAATTAAATCGATCAGTCAGCAGTTGCTGCGACATGTTTCTAGATCTGAAGACTGTTGATATTGGATGAAACCGTGATGTTTGATACTTTCATTGTGTGTTGCGCACAGAAAATTACGTGAGGTGTTTAATACGAGTGAGTCCATGCTCAAGTGGGCTACATGAAGATCTAAGACAACAGAACACTGCAACACTTCACATATCGGTAACATTACGAATAAATGCCATAGCACACGAAAAACGCACTTGAAAATAGAAATCAAATCCCGAAAACAGTCGTGCGAAATACAAGTAAAAAGAAAATCGTGACTGGTAGCAAAAAACGATATTTTATAAACAGCCCACGATCTTATTTACAGATCTTATTGAATGTTGAAGATACTAAGAAATTTTTATCTCCATCACAAGTTAATAAAAATAATCAACTTAACACTAACAAACACCAAATCTGAAGTAAAGTTCAGAGTATAAATGTCTGAGCCATTTACAATTAAAACAGGATTAAGACGGGAATATGGTTCATCTCCATTATTTTTCAATTGGGCTCTGGTGTACGTGATGAGGGAATGGTACAAGGAAAATCCTGAAAACAGAACTGGAAACAAGAAAGATCAAATAAACTTAAATTGCTTGGGATTCGCAGGTGACGTAGCGTTCCAGGTAATAACGTTCAAGAAGCCAGAAATCAAAGAACAACCCTATAAAATATAGTACAAAAATAGGACCCCGTATATCAGTCGAAAAGAATGAAGTAATGGTAACAGATTCACTATTAGGCTAGTTATTGACGTAACAGTGAAGAACAGAAAAGCAAAAGTATTGTAACAATTTAAATAGCTAGGAGGAATCGTAACGTACAACTCGGACGAGAAAACTGTACAGCAACAAAGGTCTGACAAAACGATAAAAGCTCAAAAATTAAAATGGGTTACCTAAATAAAAAATGTCCGTCAGTTAACTTCAAAACGTTGGAAGGTGGTGATTCGACCAGAGGCGAGATACGGAAGAGAAACTCTAGAGTCACCCAGAAAAATGAAATCGACAAAATCCTAAAAGTAGAGAGAAGATTAGAACAAGCATAAATAAAAGATACCAAAAATATGAACAATGGCGGTTGGTGCTAGTGCCAGATGGAGTGGTGTACAGCAAACTGGAACCAGCTACAGATATTATACGGAAAGAAGGATCTCTTTTTTCCTATTTTTTGTTTGTTTGGTCACTTTGCGCACTTTATGAGTGCACCAGAAAGCAATTTACCAAGAGAATTATAGAAAAACTTTGGAACAAGAAGCAACAAGTAGGATCGATAAAGGAGATCAGGGAGGGTATGAAAAAGCTGTAATTAATCCTGGACGATTTGCGAAACAGTACAGCAAATTAAAAAAACTGAAAACCACACAAATAAGATTTAAACGTAAAACTGAGAAACGACAAACAATAAGAAAAGTATTTACAGATGAGCAACGACAGAAACACTGGAAATTTCGGAAAGATGACCAGAAAATGATTGACTGAAGTAGTGTAATGATTCTGTAAAAAACAGAAGAAGAAAGGAAATCACTCTTTTTACAGTCTCAGGCTCTCTCCAGTATTTCTAATGGATAAAATGAAACAACCGTAAGTTCTACCTACAGTAACCCATATTTTTTTGTTTGAAGGGCGGTATCATACAACTGCCACTTCGAAACGACGCAGGAGTGAAAAAG
Organism: Schistocerca americana; assembly: GCF_021461395.2. Taxonomy (NCBI): domain Eukaryota; kingdom Metazoa; phylum Arthropoda; class Insecta; order Orthoptera; family Acrididae; genus Schistocerca; species Schistocerca americana. The sequence continues at coordinate 608,419,856 of NC_060121.1, forward strand.
ATACAATAAGAGGATACTGTATCCAAGTTACGATAGCCAGTGCGGCAGAACGTTGCCATTCGAGCAAGTGTAGGTGTAGATGTTACTTGTGACAATAATATTATCTTGGAACTCTTCCATTTGGTCCGTGTTTGCATATTACTTTACTATGTTACTTGTGTTAACTGCTACTTAGTACTGCAGAGCAGTATAGGTGCAGATGCTCGTGATGGAGGCGGACGCTGCAGCGGGTCCGACTTGTTGCTCCCCTACCTGCTGCTGCTGCTGCTGTTGCGACTGGATGTGGCGGTGTCTGGAGCGGGACTGGCGCGAGCTGCCGCGCGCCGCACAAAGACTTTCGCGTCTCCTCTCCACGCCGGCCGGGCCGGGGACAGTCGCCGCCTGATGCAACTGCCGCCCTCCGGACACGCCGCCGATACCGGCAGCTGCCTTTCGAAACCTGCAGCTAATCTGGTCTACAGCTATGTGTGTGTGTGTGTCAGACGTAGAGAGATCGGGGACCCGAAAAGCATTTTTTGGTGTTCGTGTCGCCTCCTTCCCATTGTTGCTCAATGACGTGCCACTCTAGTCCACCTTCACAGTTGTGAACAGTCAAAAGCTCTCGGCGTAATCGTCTCAGGCCTCATTCGTTTTCCGACGAACCGCCCTAGTAGAGAGCGATGGGGGAGAATGCGGCAGCGGTCGAGATCCTAAAACGTGGCTCGCTAGAGTGGTTTTTTAGCGACAGGAGGTGCCTGATGAAACTATTATTGTTTTTCCTCATTTTATTGTAACAGGTTTATTAATAGGATAGGAAATGCTAGCTTTCTATTTGTATGAGTCGTGTTCAAAATAAAAGGTACGGAACGACACTGGATATAATGGAAGTTTTTATTCAAAAGTAATCAGCAGAGGCCTAAACACAACTATCCCACTATTTTGGGAGCCGAAGGATTCCTTGTTCCCAGAGTTCCTATTCTGTGGCAGGAGCCAATCCTCTATTTCCTTCATTACGCCGCCGTCCGAGTGGAAGCGCTTCCCTATAAGATATTTAAGATTTTCATCTTTTTTTTTTTTTTTTTTTTTTTTTTTTTTTTTTTTTTTTTTTTTTTTTTTTTTTTTTTTTTTTTTGGCCCGAACACATGGAAGTCGCAGGACAACATGTTCGGGCTGCAGTACGGATGCTCAAGCTGCTCCCACTTGTACGTGGCCATTACACTTTGTGTGACCTTGAAGACGTACTTATATGGATGTGGTGTCTTTCTGGCGATACCGGCCATGACCTTCTTCTTCTGTGCGGATGCACGCATATTCCCCGAACTCTTCCGGAACTTGGAAGAATGTCTTCCACGAGTAATGAGTGTGTTGGGGTGGGACACTACGAATGTAATGTGTGGACATACAAGGTGAGAATGTGAGTCTCGTGGGAGGCGTGCGCGAGATAGTCCCTGCTGTCGCACTATCATCTGTGCACTCGGTGGCTCAGATGGAGCGTCTGCCATGTAAGCAGGAGATACGGGGTTCGAGTTCCGGTCGGGGCACACATTTTCACCTGGCCCCGTTGATCTATATCAACGCCCATGCGCAGCTGACGGTATTAATATAATTCCAATTTCGTTGAAGACATGTGGACGCGTTTTATCGCCGAGCAGAATCACTCCCTCCGTCAGACTCCAGGCCGTTTGCTCTTGGTGGACTTGTGTTAGCTACGAAGTGTCTCACAGTGCACGTCGTTTTAATGGTTTTTCGACACTTTAGGAATTCAGCGAGTCTCGGACATCGAAAAAGACGGTGTCACAGGAGCAGCTGAGGACACAGCTTTGAATTTTTTAGAGGGAGGTGACGACGCATGCTTCCATTGCATAGATGTCTCACTACGTTATTTCATGAAGCCTTATCCCAAAGTCGCATTTGCGGATTTCAACTCGTTTGGCTGTTACTACGTGTCATACCTTTTCGTTTGAATACTCCTTGTAATTAACTGATCAAAAGTAACTGGACACTCTGACCTAACGCTGAGCTGACTGATCTAGAGCCGGCCGCGGTGACCGAGCAGTTCTAGGTGCTTCAGTCCGGAACCGCGTGACTGCTACGGTCGCAGGTTTGAATGCTGCATCGGGCACGAATGTGTGTGATGTCCTTAGGTTAGTTAGGTTTAAGTAGTTCTAAGTTCTAGGGGACTGATGACATCAGATGTTACGTGCATAGTACTCAGAGCCATTTGAACCATCTGACCGCTATAGACAACACGAGAGGAGGACCAATGTATCCCGGTTCCGTTAGGGGTGTGGCTATAAAAAATAAAAGTCATGGATTATGTTAACAAAATCACTGTATTTATTCAGACGGTCTTCTCATGAATCAATACACAGCTGAAATATTTTTAAAAGTGTTTTCAAACAGTCACTGTAGTCCTTTTTGGAATTGCTTGTAGTTCTGCAGTACAACTTCGTGGAAGAAACTTCAAGGATCTTAAGGCCAGGCCGCCAGTCGCCTCGAGATCGCATTGTATTTTGGAACTCTACACTAGGAGCCCTAGCGGAATTGGGATACACTGTGAAAAAGGAAGTGGGGAGTATTGTGTCGTCAGCACAGAAGCAGTAACAGCAGAATGGCCCATCGGGAGAGTTTCGAACATGGGCCCGTCAATCGTAGTCATATGAATAAAAAGTCTAGTAGTGACATCTGAGCTCTTTTAAAGCTTATGTCCACTCTTGCTTCCTGTTCATGTTCTTAGACTCTTAATTCTTCATTTGAGTTTCTGTTCGAGTTGTAAATTAGCTTTCGCTCCCTTTATTTTATCACTGATACCTTCAGAATTCTGGTGTCCTTTCTCTAAAATAATCGTTAATTTAACGTTCTTCAACGTATCTCCTAAGATACGTTAAAGGTTCAGAATAGCATTGCTCGCTTCTACCTTCCTCTGGAACCCAATCTGATGTTCCCTAAAGTTGGCTTCTACGGCTTTTTTCTAATTCTGTAAATAATTCGTAACATTATTTAGCAACCACGAGTTATGAAACTGATAAGATAAGGAATGAGGAAGTTCTCCCCGGAATCCGCGAAAAAAAGGAATATATGGGAAACACTGACAAGAAAAAGGAACACGATAATAGCATATCTGTTAAGGCATCAGAGAACAACTTCCATGGTACTAGATGGAGCTCTAGAGGATAAAAACTGAGGGGAAGTCAGAGACTGCAATATATCTAAAAAATAATTTTGGACATAGGTTGTAAGTGCTACTTCAAGATGAAAAGATTGGTACCAGAGAGGAATTCGCGGTGGGCCACATGAAACCAGTCAGAAGGCTGATGACTCTAGGAAGAAAGGAAAAAAGGAAAGAATGGTAATAATCACAGCTGTGAGCAACTGGCTGTGGAAGAAAAGTACCAGTATGACCTCAGCCAGCATTTTTGATCAAGGTTAAGGTTACCCCTCCCTCCCACCTTATCCTCTAAGCCAATGGGGTGATTTAAGAATGCCAGGAAATAGAAAAGGGATGTAGTCTTGTAGATTGGAGATATGAGCCCAGTCTGCATAGTTGCCAGATTTATCCGATATGGACGACACTATGACACAGCAGATCGAAGAAGGTGTAACAATGTTGGTCGAAGGTCGTCTCAACAAGAAACATCAAGATCGACAAGATGGTGACTCCATTATTGTGGAACCATGACTCCTCAAGGCCAACAGCATCTACGATGAGGGAACTGTGATGGCCCATAGTCAAATCGACATGGATCCTCTACATCAACAAGATGGCACCCAGTGTGATGGATCTGCTCTCAGGGTCAAGATGACTGAGCTATGACGCCAAATTGTGTCCAAGATGGTGGACAAACCCTGTAGATCAATTCCTACTACTTTTCTATTTAGGGATAGTGGAGTAATGTTTGCTCTGGTGCAGTCTGCATTGTTGGCAAATTTATTCAAGATGGCGGCTCTTCCTGCATAGTCCACCACCACCACCTCTCCACCATGGAGGGTAGATGTGGGAATATCACACTAATGATGTCACCACTCCCACTCCTCCCACTTCCCTAGCTCCCCTCCCCTCCTCTCCACTACCCACTCCGTTCCCCAACTTCCCATTTGTGAACTGGCAGGAAGAACACCCAGTCAGTGCTAAGCTGCTGGAGAGAAAGGATATAAGGTACTGTCTTAGACATTGTTTTCATTTATTTGCATGTATATTATCCTCCTGGAAGAATTTTCTAAATTTTGGCAGAGAAACCTAACTGACAATTACCCTGCAGATTTTCTGCTCGAAATTCAACTAAACAGAACTTCTTAAAATTTGCAGGATGACGGAAAAACACGCTTGTGAGAAAACGGATCACATGGCATGAAGTGAGTGCTAAATTCAAGCAATGTATTGTTTACTGGTTTAAACATTAATTAGAGTATTTAATTAAGTTGTTGAGAAATGTGTTCCACTGATGAACTGTTGGCGTTCGACAGACCGAGATCACGCATGTAGCTGCTGCTGCGTACGGTTATAGCCTGTCATCGCCCGCATTTATTCTACTTCACAGGTAAAGTGAAGGCTGTCTGGTAGAGGTTCCTGATCCTCCACTGTAACGAATCACAGCTTTTTGTGTGTGTGTGTGCAAGTGTCCGTGTTGATTTTCTCATATATTGTTGACGGTTGAGATTCCTGCTGTACAGATGACGGAGTGTGCTGCAGCAAACCAGTTAACAGGAATTCTTGCGACACCATTCATTATTTGCCAAGTGATTCATCTTTACTGAAAAATTTTCTTTTTCGCTGACGACAATAGCAGGAAGAGCCGTTTAGAAATAATAAAATATGATACTGGTTTTAAATTAAAGACCCAAAATTTAAAGTGGTTCTCACAGATGCAAAGCAAAATTTTTGAAGGTCAAATGTAACAACAACCAGCACAAATTTAGTAGCAGTTAGAAATATTAAAACAAATTAAAATGTCCAAGCTGACGAAATGGTTTTAAATTACAAATCAAACATGATCTTTTGAGAGAGCTGACAAGCGACACGATGACCAACAAATGGCCCAGCTGACTAGGGATAACTTTATACAGAAATGTCACGACACAAAAGGGATTCACCCAAAAAGAAAAAAAAAAAAGATCTTGAACTCTGAAAAGTTTAGGCCCATGCGAACCAGAGAAGAGAAAGCTTAACTTAAACAACTGTCAGTGTGCCGTACAGTCGCTTCACACAGGGTAACGGCAGCGGCGAATCCCAAATGTTGTCCAATAATATCGTGCCGCCGGTACACTCAAAAAAAAAAAAAATCGCTGTCAGGCCGGGCCAACTGCCCACAGAGTCTGAAGAAACAATAGCTGACCCGTCAGGCAATAGCCAGGCGCTCGTAAAATAAGTGCCACTCGACAAGAAGTGGCCTAGTTGCAGCAAAGGGTCAATGAGTACGACAACATACTTTCAACAAACAGCTGGCTAAACAAGCAATCCAGAATAAGTTAGAACAACCCTGGCAAATGCTATTAAAAGATTAAACTAAGAATTACGAGAATAGTACAATTTAAACACTGTCAAGAACCAAGAATAAACACATTAATATAACCGAATACAAATATAATTTAAGCAGGTTTTAAACAACTATCTGATCTTCCCTTCCAGGTTGAAATGCTGATTCTGTTAATAATGTAAGGTCAGATACCAGTACAAGATTTCCTGCAGACCCAATCAGGTACCAAGAATCAGGTTATGGATTTTGCCTTATAACACCCAAGGGAGCCAACACAGAAAATTACAGTTTTTTGGCAGTGTACCTAGTATACTATAGAAATTCTTCCAATCCGTATGTGGCATACAGCAAACCAGTGCTTAACAGTATTGGTTAAAAACAGTCTTGGTTGCAATCTTAGTTTTTTTATTTTTCAACGACGCTTTTCGCCTTATTTAGGCATCTTCAGGTTATCTACATAATCTTGTTTTTGATGTTACGTACAGATGAAGCCACACGTTTTTCTGCCCGACTTTTTAACCAATACTGTTTAACCAATACTGTTAAGCACTTGTTTGCTGTATGCCACATATGGATTGGAAGAATTTCTATAGTATGCTGTCTAGTCGGGCAGAAAAACGTGTGGCTTCATCTCTGCGTAACATCAAAAACAAGATTATATAGATAACCTGAAGATGCCTAAATAAGGCGAAACACGTTGTTGAAAAATAAAAAAAATAAAATTGCAACTAAGACTGTTTTTAACCAATACCTAGTATACTAATAGATCTGGCCAAATCAAAATCAAAAAAGAGCACAATAATAACAAATGTTCATGACAGAACAAGTAGCACTGTCAACGATAGTCACATTTCCACCACTTACACAGATGGTGACAGTAATAATTTTAGGCATCATTTGGGAAGGAGAAACACTATTAAAACCAAACAATAAAAAACTATCACCACAATTATCACAGCCGGGGATTACAACTACGTTAATTTCCAGAGAAGTCACACAGGGTGCTCAGTGAACACACAGGTGGGCAGTGTCAAACAGTTTGTGTAAGCGATAGAGATGATACTACGGCCGATTCAAACTTTCCGGAAAGTACAAATTGACAACTCAGGAAATGATCATAAAAGGCAGGGCAGTAACAAGAGAGTCCGCTAATGCACTAGATCACACAACACAGCCCAACAGCAGGAAAGAGGTGCCCTTTCAGAGCACCGGAATCAGCTAATGATAATCAAAGCAGTCCCCGTTGCCATGGCTCCATCAGAGCGAACCCGTCAAGATAGTGACCATCGGCGTGTGACAAATACGTTTCCTCCAACCGACTTCCTTCCTCCACGTCTGCCGGTGACTTCGTCAGTAACGTAATGCTGGTAGGACCAAACATCAACACGTTAACCGATACTAAGCAAACACTTCGGGACAGATAGAAGTGTTTTGTTGTGAATGTTACCAGTGTGTTTTAAGAGGACAAAGACATAAGCCTCTTACATATCTCTTCGCATGTCGGATAAAAACACAGCTATTTTTAGACGCAACAGCAAGGCACAATTCTCATAACCTTCCCCCCTCCCCCTACCCGTCCTGCTTGTTATTTCGTAACGTCGAACTGAGTAAAAATATGAACTCGTTCTACGATACTGTTGTCGATGACGGATGAGAAAACTGCCTTGATTTTCGTACACCCAAGCGAGCGTGTAAGCATCTTTATTTTTGTTGTATTTTTCTCATTTTTACGAATTTCCCTTCAATTTTCGCAATTCTACCACATTTTCCTCAATTTCAACGTATTTTACTCAATTACTCGAGTTCCAAACCACTACTCTCGATGACTTGTTACCTCAACAAAACGTCTCATCGCGCAAATCTCGTGTGCTATCAGCCAATGACATTGCAGCATGGTTCTCAATTTCTGTATTATAGTTAAACCAAAGTCCCCCCATTCCTTTTCAAGTGGTATAAACTTGTGGACATGTCGAGAACCCTGTTACACTGCCTAAATTACGTGACACAAGTGCTATTTCTTAGTGTGGGAAATAGACACCATCATAGAGCAGGTGCAAAAGCTCCGTTCCTTAGCTAGAATGATTTATTGGTTAGGTAAGATGTTATTACGACTGGCCCTCTCTGCTATATTGATGGGGAGAGGAGTCACAAAGCACTTGGTTCAAATGGCTCTGAGCACTATGGGACTTAACATCTGTGGTCATCAGTCCCCTAGAACTTAGAACTACTTAAACCTAAGTAACCTAAGGACATCACACACATCCATGCCCGAGGCAGGATTCGAACCTGCGACCGTACACAAAGCACTCTCGCAGTTGTAGCACAAGGTTGGAGATTGAAAGATCTCACCAATGACTTTGGTGATTACCACCCCAACAAACGAATTATGTCAATAGCAGTACTCTGTTCCCTGATCCGAAACGAGGCCCCCCCCCCCCTCCCCGCCCTCCCCGCCGCTGAACCCTACCCTGAGCAAAACTCTGTATAATCTCTCTATGCGTCTTCTAACTGTTCCTGTGCCTTTAACCAACCGCCGCTCCCCCCCTGCCCCCCGCAACACAGTCTCCGATTTAATTTGGAACTGACCAGAAGCAGGAGGGCACTGTACCCACTGCACTGCATTCGACATCTTGTGAAGGCATATACCGAGCTGAGTTCCACGCAATCAATACACTTCGATGTTTTGCTTTCCGAAAGGGGCGAACTCATGTTCTAAACTTGCACAACCGACCAACGCTCTTGACACAGACCAGTATTCTCATTCCAATACCGCAACTGCCGCTCTGTGAAGACTGTTACGAAAGTCTTATTCACGTCATCCATCCAAGTATACACAAGCATACATGACCTCTCTAGATAAATGCATGCTGAGGAGGTTAGTATTCCTTATTTGTGTGTAGTACATACTAACCTGTACAGTTGAGAGCATGCTGGTGATATGACAGACAGTTAAGAAGAAGAAGAAACATATAGTTTATCCATGATGACGCTCCAAACAGAAGGAGTTTGAAACATATTACGTAAATCACTTGTGCTGTCAATTCTGGAGTATCGTTCGAGTTTCTTGTAATCCATACGAAGAACGCGTTGGAAAGAGCGAAATGATCGTAGAACATAAAGACACACCCTCCTAAGGCTACACGGTTCTGCACTTAAACATGCTCTAATGTTAAAGCAGTGTGGTTTGCAATATATTAGTTATAGAATGCAACGCTGTTAACACTACAATGCAGGAAATATAAATACGTTCACTCTGCAAGTTTTCTGTCCCACCCACTATGGTGACAGACTTTAAGATGGTAAGGAGATTTTTTTGACACACGCACTATATACGTTTCTGGAGGTGTCTAGTACTCACTGTTCCTATCCGATTACGGTTCGGAAATTATACTATGCTCACATCAGTAGTATCAAATGATCGTCAGCAAAGGAAAATGAATGAAACTACGACATCTTATGAGGAAATAGACAAATCCATAGGAGCAGCGTGTGGCATGTGAAATTACGCGCCACGCTGCACTAACTCTGTGAACAGAACACAGTCTCCTCCACAACAACAACCGTTAAGCAAACGTATACACAGGGATTCCAGTACCTCACAAACCACTGTTACTGACTTAGAATCACTGCAGATATGAAACTCGATTTGTGTCAAGTTATAGCAGGGAAATGGAATACTTTACACGCATCTTCATTCAGCTAGAAAAGGGTGCTGAAATAGGTTTTCGTCGGTTTGGTGCACATAATTCATCACACATGTGTTAGAAGTCCTCTTCTGGCTGTGGTATGGAGAGGTTTGCTGTTAACGATTGCAGGTAGATAACACTCTGAGTCACACTCAGAACAGCACATGATTCATCACACATGTGTTAGAAGTCCTCTTCTGGCTGTGGTATGCAGAGGTTTGCTGTTAACGATTGCAGGTAAATAACACTCTGAGTCACACCCAGAACATGCAGTTGTATATGATTCATCACTGCAACTATGAAAATGAAGTTTCGATTTATACCCAAGATTTGATGGGGAAATGCTGTACTTCACATGCATCTTCATTCACCTAGAGGAGGGTGCCGAAATAGATTTCCCATCAGAGTTGTATATGACGCATTACACATTGGTAGGAAGGCCTGTGCTGGTTGTGGTATGGGGAGGAATGCTGTTAATGCTTGCGGGTAGATAGTTCTCTAAGTCACAAGCAGAATACGCAGTTGTATACAAGTCGAGCGCAGGTTATACCCCTGGAGAACAACGGAAAAAATTGTTAAATGTGCGATAAATGACCTGACATAACATTTCCCTGTCTCTAGAATGCATCATCTGTCTTCAGTCGAGATACTGAGGAATGTTGTTAAAAACCGTTTAGCAACTATTCTGTAAGGTATCTGATAACTCGTACTGCATAGTCGTGATTGGTAGAGACTACAGAGAAGCACGTTGTAAACAGATTTGCACAGGGTGAGACACGCTATCCATCCTGTAATTGTTTATTGCAGCTCCCAAGTTGGTAATACAATGCTCTTTACCTAAGGAGGACTAAAGTTTATCGTAGTCACAAGTCTGGACGCAATAAAAAGTGTTTGTTAGAGTTTAAAACATTAAACAGTCTTGCACTAGGTCAAATACACGATCCATTCTGTACTTCTATATACTGAAGTCCCGAAGTTGATAATACAATGCTCTTAGACTAGAAAGGAAGCAAAGTTTATCGTTGTTACAGGTCCGAACACTAAAAACCGGTAAGGTGGTAACCGATAACTTAAAGGCCACACCTGAGCTTATGGTCAGACAAAAATATATTTATTATTCTACATTTGATGGTCATTCACGTTAAACAACCGTCCTATCCCTGGCCGTAATCAGTTACTGTTTCCCTGGTTCCCAGTGCTTCAATGTCGACTTTTTCTCGTATTCCTCTTTCTGTCACGCACTCCTTCCCATGCAATGGGCGATTTTATGCCATTTTTCTATAATTTATATATATATATATATATATATATATATATATATATATATATATATATATGTTCATATTGCTAACATAACCAGACGGGGCTTGATCTTACAAGGATAGTATACCACAGTCCATTGAAAAATCTTGAGAGATTCCCGCTTTCCAATGATCTACATGCAAGCATTTCGGATGGGCCTAGCATGAGAGTAATCGAACTAGATTGTTGATAGTATAGTAACCCTCGTTTCGTAACTACATGAGACTCGACGAGTGCTGCATGTGAAGGATATAGTGGAAAATCGAAGTCTGGAAACAATTTGATGTCCAATCAAAGAGCGTGTCTGCAAACTCATGCTGTGGTGCAGTTGATGGGAACTCAAAGTCTGCAAATAATTCTGTGTGTTGACTTGATTCCTACTCGAACGTGTAGGTAGTTGATCTGTGTACAGAGTTGATTTCTCCTGCTGCAGCTGCCTTGATTTTCGATAAAAAAATATGCTGTTATTGCTTCCCAGGAGTGGTCTGCTACTTCCGTTTATACCATCCAGCTCTGATATATGCACCACAACAGAGCCAGGTTATCTACAATCCGTCGGTAAGACACATGTACTTGGATCACTGTTTGAAGTTGCTGTGTTCACGTTATTGTGTTGTAAACACAAAGCAATTACGCTCATGTAACGGTCTTTACGAAAGCAGAATATCGAAGTTTACTGATGTCGTGGAACTCTGGTCATACTGTTCCTTCACGAGACGTCAAATGTAGTGGGTATAGTGCCCCCCTACTTCTGGTCAGTTCCAAATTAAATCGCAGACAATGTTGCAGGGGGGGGGGGGGGAGAGGAGTTTGGTTAAAGACACAGGAACACTTACAAGACACGTAGAGAGACTCTCTAGAGTTTTGCTCAGGATCCGTAGCCAGTAGGTTCAACGAAGGGGCAACTCGTTTCGAAATAGAGGGGCAGAGTGCTGCTACAGATAAGATATGTTTGTTGGCGTGGTAATCGTCAAAGTTGTTGGTGAGATCTTTCAATCCTGGACTTTACGCTACAAATGCGAGATTACTTTGTGATCCCCACCCACATGTATAGAGATGGCCAATCGTAATAAAATTCTACCAAATTTATAAGGCTTTTCGGCGAAGGAACGTAGCTTTTGCACCTCCTCTCTGCTGTTGGCTGTTTCCCACACAAAGAAATAGTATTTGTGTCATGTGGTGCAGTCAGTGTAACAAGGTCCATAAGATGTCTACATTTATATAGCCCTCGCAAGGGAATGGAGAGTGCAGTGGTTTAGCTGTAACAGAAACTGATAACCAAGCTGCAATGTCATTGGCTGATAGTACAGGAGATCTGCGCCATGAGATGTTTTGTTGACATGACAGGTCATCTAGAGCAGTGACTTGGAGCTCGAGTAACTGGGTAAAATGCGTTGAAATTATGGAAAACCTGGTAAAATGGCGAAAATTGATGGGAAGTACATAAAAATGAGGAAAATACAATAAAAATGAGAAAAATAAAATAAAAATGAGGATACTTACATGCTCGCCTGGGTGTATGAAAATCATGGCAGTTTGCTCATGCATCATCCACAATAGTATTGTAGACCGAATTCGTATAATTAACTCAATTGGATGTTACGAGATAATGCGGAGTGGTGGAGGCCGCAATTGTACCTTGCTGTTGTATGTAAGGATGTTTGTGTTTTTTTTTAACTTTTTAACAGATAGCGAGAAAGCTGCTGTTCTATATTGATATTTGGGCGTTTGAAACGTTTGTGACGCCCACATGCATGATACTTTATTTACAAGGCTTCCGCAGACATCAATTTTGACTGCTTGGAGACTAGGAGAGCATGAGGGCGACAGGAGGCTGCTGGAAGTGTGGGGGTACGCTGCGCCTACACGCCTGCGCTGTCTGCAGCTCATACAAAACAAAGTACTCAAAATCATAAGCAATGCTCCACGATACACACGCATCGCGGACCTTCACCGCGAATACCGACTTGAGACTCTCACGGAGGTAATCCACAAACTCACCACAAGACTATACAGAAACTCCAGACATTCGCAGAACCCGTTTATTCTGAATCTGGGGAACTACGACCACAACCATAGATGGAAACATAAAAGAGCAAAAGACATACTTGTAAGGACATAACATCTATGGCCAAGCATACGCAAACACAACGGCACAGGCGAGCCCCTGTTAATCAGAGGCCATTACTGGATATCCAGCTGGAATACACTGCCGAATAACTGGCACCGCACAGGGAAGCCGTACCGTACACTGCATTCAAACAAGCTCCACACATCCCCCACACAGTGAGATGATCTATGCCCGATCTCCCACTACTGTGTAATGATCTTGATTGTTCCAGGAATGCAGCAGCAGCAGCAACTGGGACAATCGCCATCGCTTGTCATGGTAATGATGCATGATACCTATACTAACAAATCCAACCTTGCATGAGCTATCGCAGCTAGTAAGCCACTACTGCTCTTACTACCCATCCCACTGTCGCAGAGGTTTTTTTCCCACGGCACGAGCCATGGCACTTTTTTCCCTCTGCTCTTCAAATCGCTACCCTCACTCGCGTTTCGTCCACTATCTATCACCTGATGGACCGTGTTAATGCGTAGCCTTACCCAGACGCACGGACAACGTCACAGCCCAGCATCCTGTGATTCACTTACTAGACAACTAACATGTTTACGGAGGTGACAGTAGAACTTTTGGTTTGGTCACCACGTTGGTGCGGGCGTGGATGGGCCCCATCTCTATTTAGCAGGGATGGTCGTCTCCAGCACACTGAGTAGCGACTGCCCGCAACGACCTCAGTGGCTGCTGGTCATGGTGGCCGCCCCCTCTGGCGAGTGCAGCCCCCTGGAGCTACTTCCTCCCACCACATGGTGTGGCTGAGGGCCATTGCATCTCTTCGCCTGGAGAGCAGTCTTTGCCCCATTTACAGACATGAAACACTATATCATTGTCAATCCAACACCGACCAGCGCAGACCATCACAAGCAAATGGACCAGAACCAAGACTAGGATGCACTCACAGTGTAACAGAGTTATTGCTATTATGTTTCTTCTTCTTTTTTTAAAAATATAAGCTGGCTTATAAGAGGATTATGTCTCCCTCCTCCTAAGACACACTGGTAACACTCACAAGATAAACATGTCTATCAACGAAACTTCCTGGCAGATTAAAACTGTGTGCCGGTCCGAGACTCGAACTCGGGACCTTTGCCTTTCGCGGGCAAGTGCTCTCCGAACTGAGCTACCCAAGCACGACTCACGCCCCGTCCTCACAGCATTACTTCTGCCAGTATCTCGTCTCTTACCTTTCAAACTTTACTCTCCTGCGAACCTTGCAGAACTAGCACTCCTGAAAGAAAGGATTTTGCGGAGACCTGGCTTAGCCACAGCCTGGGGGATGTTTCCAGAATGAGATTTCCACTCTGCAGCGGAGTATGCGCTGATATGAAAGTTCTGGAATCATCCCCCATGCTGTGGCTAAGCCAGGTCTCCGCAATATCCTTTCTTTCAGGAGCGCTAATTCTGCAAGCTTCGCAGGTGAGATTCTGTAATGTTTGGAAGGTAGGAGACGAGATACTGGCAGAAGTAAAGCTGTGAGGACGGGGCGTGAGTCGTGCTTGGGTAGCTCAGTTGGTAGAGCACTTGCCCGCGAAAGGCAAAGTTCTCGAGTTCGAGTCTCCGTCCGGCACACAGTTTTAATCTCCCAGGAAGTTTCATTTCAGCGCACACTCCGCTGCAGAGTGAAAATCTCATTTTGGATGTCTATCAATGCCTGTATGTTCAGTCAGTATCGGTTATCACGTTGTTGTTTGGACCTACCAACATTACATTATTAGTGGAGTCTTGTGCTCATCATAGTGTGTGGAACCTGCTGACTGAGTGAGTGTTTTGGAAATGTTGTATGGTGTTACTTGCTTATGTTTTAGTATATTCATTGCAAGATTCAATGTTCTCAGTTCAATATGCATTGTAACAAATGTACTTCACACCACGAGGATGAGTTTACACTTATTTAGCCTGCGATTTCATTGATTTAAGTACTACACCCACCATTTGCACTGTTGCCATCACAGTATTCGTTTCAAAAGCCTAAAACTACACTCTAGACGATGTGAGGTAAGGTCTGTTAGTACAATATTCGTTGTATCAAGCATTATGGAGAATACACGGTGGCAATAGTTTATGCAGAAAATGAGTGTTCATGTTTATTCAGGCACTTTTTTAAATAAATGAACTGACATTATGGCAGCTGAGCTGCCAAGAATGGCAACACTTTAGGCAGACATGCAGTGTGTTACACCAACAGAAGCAAGTGAGCTGTGTAAAATTCCTCCACTACCTATTCCACCACCATCTGCACAGCAGGAATATCATCGTTTCTCAATATGCGACAAGACACACACACACATACACACACACACACACACACACAAGCAGAAGCACGCACGCACGCGCTCCCACAAAGCTGTTATTTGGTTCAATGAAGTTCTGAAACCTCTACCAGACAGTCTTTCGAAGGTTACCTGAAGAAATAGAATAAACACGAGTAATGAGTGGTTATAACCATATGCAGCAGCAGAGGCTAGCTAGTGTGGGTGTTCCACCTGTCACGGGCAGAGCGGGCACATTGGCGCACAATGAGACAACTAAGCATCAAGATCCACATGCATCTCATTTACGCAGGACATACTATTTCAATGTTTTTCCTTCGTGAGACTGACTAGACTTAGCCAGAGACCACTTTCAGATAGTGATGGCACATCCAGAACATTTAAAAGCGCACCGTTGTAGACCATTCATTTCTTCTTCCATGACACATAGTCAAGTATATTGCTATTGTTACAGGGGGAGGGGGGGCAGTCTTTCTGAGAAATATTTTTAACAGCTTGCAGAAAACATGTTGTCTTGAGTCTTTCATCCATCTGTGACTGAATGCTGCAGACTGGAAACAGTATATCACTGCCTGCGAATTGTATCATCAGCGACATGTTAGAACAGGCCTGGAAAACCGGTATCCCTATCTATGGGTGGAGCTGAGGGAGAAAGAAGGGAAGGTAGGAGGGGAGGTAAAACTGGTTCTAAGCTGCTTAGTCTGTATTCACAATTGAGGTGAACACACTTGCAGCTGGCACAAATCTCTCCTGATAGTATCTTTTGAGGTCAGTTTTTGCGGTAGTTGTGTTATTACAATGATTTTTCTCAATTCTCCGTGCGTGAGTTTCATGATCTGTTGTTTAAGAGTGGTGTTTTTTTTACTACTGTATTGATCTATAATTAAAGAAATGAAGCATTTTCTGTCAGTTGCGGTAACTGTATTGGCCTTCCTACACTTCAGCTATAGTTTACTGTCCTATCCCTTCTTACCATGTGTCTGTGTGCAAGTTCCTCAGTAGCTAGACGCTTTAGATCGGTAGGAGGCAATTCTTCTGGTAGCAGCTGTAGGCAGTTCCCCGCCAGCTCCGAGTGGTACTGTGGAATAGGGCACACAGAAAGGTGAATATATAGACACACATGTGATTGGAAAGGAGAACACGACCCATTTCAGTTGTCTGCAGTAGAGCCTCAAACACCAAGGCGAGCACCTCTGCTTCATTCATTCTATGATAGTGCAACAGCATGAAATTGTTTCCTGCGCTGCTAACCGTACCCTCAGTCCATCCTGCTGCATCACTATTAATTGCTGAAAAGCGTTGTATATACTTACAGGTAATACACTTGTTGAACTCCTCTCTGTCAATCACCAATATCTAGTCCATTGAACCCATTTTGCAGCAATTTAATTAATTAATTTGACTAATATTTAAATAATTAAACAACCTGTTGCTCGAATTTACTGCCCATTTTGTGTCATGAGATCCCTTTTTTCACAGGAACATTTTTCTTATGTTTCACCAATTGTAATCAGTTGTGTTTATTTGAATTTCAAGCAGCAAGGTTGGGGGTATTTGTCAGTTCAGTTTCCCTGCCAAAGTTAGGAAGTTTTTACAGCAGGATAACACACATACAATTAAATGAAAGCAATTCCCAAAATAGCAAGCGACATACTTCCTCTCCAGCAATGCAGCACAGACTCTATAACCTGCCAACCCACAAGTGAGGGATGTGAAGGAATTGGGGGAGGTGAGGGGGAAATGGTGGCGAGAGGAAGTGGGAGAGGGGAGGAGTGGGGTTGGTGATGGCACCACTGGAACGTTCCTACATCTACAACCCCCCCCCCCCCCCAGACAGGTGGTGTATGGCCCACCCAGATAGAGCCGCCATCTTGAATAAATTTGGCAACAATTTAGACTGCACCAGGATGAACATTACTCCACTACTTATATGCGTAGTTCATTCTACAGTGTCATCCATGCTCCATACATCGGTCAGTCGCAATGAGGCATCAGTAAAGATAATCCACTATATCCCAGCAGAATAAAAAGAAGAATGAGACTCTCAAATTTGAATATAAGTATAAATATTAACAGTTTCCTTTCAGTGCTCACTATTACTCATTTTTTCTTTTATTATTATTTCCCCCACAATGCAAAGGACCCCTGAAGATGCTGTGGAGGAGCAGCAGTAGCAGCAAACAGTTGACATACCTGATTTATGGGCTCTTGATACACGTCTACACTGCAACAACAGCTCACCAACAGCGTACTTGGTTTACCAGATCACCCATTCCTGGGATTCAGTTTTCCACCACCATAACAGTGGCAACAGTGAACCACCAATACACTGCAGAAGGAAGGAGAAAAATATTTGTACCCCAACTTGGAGTTCTTAAAATTAAAAACACTGACACCACTCTTTGGATGGTTATGATGAAATACCTCACCACCTAAAGTAATAGTTCCTCCGTAACATACAATCTTAAGGTGCATGGGAAAAATCGTGTGATTGTGGAAATGTCCTCTACTCAGGAATTCAACACATTGGTAGTGTTTGAAAATTTCTAATTTACTGTCATGAAGGTAATGTATTCATCCTATGAATGGTGGCAGTTATGTTAGAATTTTGCAAAGATAACTGTATTGTTCAACTCTCAAAGTCTTCTGTGTTAATGGGTTGTTGGACAATATGCGTTGCAGACTAACCAAGAATATCCATAAGTGAAATACACAATTTCAGGAATCAGTGTTCAGAAACTTGACGTGTACTAGCTCCGCCATGCAGTGTGCTGTGAACGGTAGTCTTGGGTGGTTGAAGTATGTGTATGAATTTTTGGAAAATTTATGCTACATGCTTAGGTTGCTCACCCATAAGAACACTTAAGAACACTTGAGAGGACATTTTTGGCACTAATTTAGATGCGTGTTCTGGACGCTGTATGTATGTTGCATTGTCGCTAACTGACATTGCTAATGAAGTATGTATTTATCTGTGCTTGGTTCACATACTTTAAAATGTTGACTGAAATTAAGAGAAAATAAATGATTGTTTATCTCTCTGCACAGTGTTTCGTTGTGATCTATGAAAGAAGTTTTCACAAATTCATAGTGAAATTAACACATATGGAGTTCGTATGGACGCAGTATACACATACCGACATAAAATGGTTCCGTGAACTCTGTTTAACAGATTTCATGGAACCAGTTTATGTTATCTGGATATGCATAACTACATCTACTGGATGAACCTTGTAATCCATATACAGAAGTAAGGTGCCAGTTCAATATGTCTGGATATGTGGCCAATAATCCTGATGACATAATGTCTGCAAGCAATAAGGTCATTGGGTAATTGGCATAATGGAAGATGGAACGAGTGGGTCGTAGATCGCGGAGTTCAGGGGCTTAGATCGAAAATGTACACATACCTACTGCTCGAAAAGGCTTTGATGGCCTAACAGAACCGACCAGCCGCTGTGTTATCCTCAGACCTTAGGCATCACTAGTTAAGCTGTAAACTGTCCGATGCCATCCTGGTTAAAGTATACCGTCCATGGCAAAATGGCACTATCCAAAACTGGCGCCGAGGCAACTCTGTGGTGCACCAGGACTTGTAAATGACAGGGACGAACGACTGCTGCTGAGATGTTTACAGACGAATAGGCTTGTTAATGTCGAGCAACTGACTGCCCAGACGACCCCAAGTTTCATGCTTCATTGGACAGATGGCCGTTGGCTCGTACGGCGTGAAACGTCTGAAAACAAACTTATCGGGAGTGTTATGGTCTGGGTAACGTTCTCGTGACATTCCCTTGGTGAGCTAGTCATTCTGGAAGGCACAACGGATGATGGATCTATCCACTTCCTGCGCATCTCGCAGCGGCTCGCGCTGCATAACGTGGCTATCCAGGCTCTTAACAGGTGGTCACATTAATGTGATTGGATCGTATTGCAAACATTTCAGAATCTAAAGACATTTGTCATTACATCTTTACGTTCATAGTACCGCAAATAAGTCTGAATCAATGAGGTCCCATCAATGTGAGATTTAATAGAGAGGTGTTTCGTGAACCATAAGGAAAACAGTATTTTTTTTTTTTTTTTTTGATAGTTACTTTTCACACATGTTTTTGAATTAAGTAATAGGCATCAACGTAAATACACCACAAATGTCAGTTGAATTACATATTTGTCTCTTTGTCAGAGATATAATCACTTTTGTCTGTTTCTTTCATTGTTTAGTAATTCTTTCTAAGCTTTTGCATCGCTTAATTAAAATACGTAGTCATAGACTTCGTTTATATCCAAGAGACCATGCAAATTGCATCATTTCCTTACCACGTGATTCCCATTTATGGTGTTCAGTTCTATGACCTAAATTTATAGTTTTGACCCATATTAATGTGCTCTGGTTGGAATAATTAGGGTATCAGTCTAGATGATAGTGCTACTTTTTGCTTTCTTGACGAAGACGATTTCAAACTGTTCTGCGTCTTAGTAGTTTTTATAGCTCGTTGCAGAAACATCGATCCATGCCAGTAGGAGATCGTGGACTGGACACCAGAAGAGCTGTAAGGTAAGGTAAATCATTACGTGAGTAGGTATGACCGATTTTGTCTCACCGTTTTCAGAAAACCATGGCATTAATTCTACCTGCAACTTGTGACAGTCGTCTGAGATTATAACATTTATATGTCAGATACAACACTGAAGCAAGTGGGCAGCAAAGACAGCGTCTTACCGAAGTATGGTATTTCCGAAGAAAACACGGAGGGTTGTTGCAACTCATGTTGCATTTCGAAAACTGGTACTTCACGTATTTAGTAACAGAAACGTGACAGTGCACACAGACCTCATGGAGTATAAGGCCGACTGCCATTTTAAGGCTACTACATAACTGTGAAATCATGACTTTTTACAGCTAAAATATTAAGAAGCTTGAGGACGGTTGGACCGTCAGCGAGAGCGCACCTCTAGTTCCTGCTACTAATAAGGCGAGTACGCCACTCGCTTGTTACATATTTCTACGAGATTCAAAATTTCATGAATGTTTGAGTGCTTATCGGCCACAACCTTTTATTTGAATAACAGTGTAGTGTACAGTACCGTCGTTGCTATCGACCGTTGTATCGGCCCTCGTATCGTACAGGCTTTTGTTTGTTTGTTTAGAACAACTCAGTGTCGGTTACTGTCAGTGATTCCCACTTTTAATAAGGCGAGTACACCATTCGTTTGTTGCATATTTTTACGAGCTTCAAACAGGAGCAACTGCAGTAATGGATAAGAACTGTGATTGTTGTGTATAGATACGAGCTGAGTTGGTGACACTTCGCTCACAGCTCCAGGCTACTTTGGCTTCCTTCACACAGCTTGAGACTGCTGCCAAGGGGCGTCACTGTGGGGGATTGAACGCGGAGATGCGAGGGACGTCGAGCACGTCCCACGTGCCCTCTGATCAGTCCACTGCTGTGGCCGCCCCGGGCACTGCCTGCACTGAGGCTGGCCCCTCATCCGTGGTCGAGTGGGAGATCATTCCAAAGTCTGGCAGGCAACGAAAAACTTTCCGAGGGGCCGATCGTAGGGCCTCCGCAGTTCGTTTGACGAACACGTTTCGGGCGTTATCTGAGGCTGACGATGTCTCTGAGCTGGATGCAGTCGTCCACCCTGATCCAGAGGAAGCTTCTCGGCCTGCAAGGTCTGGGCATTCAGAGAGGGTGGGTTTGCTGGTAGTTGGAAGCTCCAACGTTAGGCATGTAATGGGGCCCCTTAGGAACACGGCTGTCTAGGAGGGGAAAGCGGTTAAAGGCGTTGCAGTCTGGAACCGCAAGACCGCTACGGTCGCAGGTTCGAATCCTGCCTCGGGCATGGATGTTAGTGATGTCCTTAGGTTAGTTAGGTTTAATTAGTTCTAAGTTCTACGGGACTAATGACCTCAGAAGTTGAGTCCCATAGTGCTCAGAGCCATTTGAACCATCACAAACATCCATGCCCGAGGCAGGATTCGAACCTGCGACCGTAGCGGTCTTGCGGTTCCAGACTGCAGCGCCTTTAACCGCACGGCCACTTCGGCCGGCTTCAAAGAGATAGTATCGACAGCAGTTGAGAGATATATACCACATAAATTAATAAGTGATGGTACTGATCCCCCATTCTACACAAAACGGGTCAGATCGTTGATGCAGAAGCAACGAAAAGAGCATATCAAATTTAAAAGAACGCAAAATCCCCAAGATTGGCAAAGTTTTACAGAAGTTGGAAATATGGCGCGCACTTCAATGCGAGATGCTTTTAATAATTTCCACAACTAGATTCTGTCTTGAAATCTGGCAGGAAACCCAAAGAGATTCTGGTCACACATAAAGCACACCAATGTCAAGACGCAATCAATACCTTCACTGCGCGATAACAACGGTGAAGTCACTGATGACAGTGCCACTAAAGTAGAATTATTAAACACGGTTTTCCGAAACTCCTTCATCAAAGAAGACGAAGTCAAGAACAACTGCCAAGATGAGAAACATAGAAGTAGATATCCTCGGTGTAACGAAGCAGCTTAAATCACTTAATAAAGGCAAGGCCTCCGGTTCAGATTGTATACCAGTCGATTCCTTTCAGAGTATGCTGATAAAATAGCTCCATATTTAGCAATTACATACAGCCACTCGCTCACAGAAAGATCCGTACCTAATGACTGAAAATTGCTCAAGTCACACCAATACCCAAAAAGGGGAGTAGGAGTAATCCGCTGAATTACATTCCTATATCACTAACGTCGATTTGCAGTAGGGAACATCTACTGTATTCGAACATTATGAAATACCTCGAAGAAAACGATTTATTGACACATAGTCAGCATGGTTTCAGAAAATATCGTTCTTGTGAAACACAACTAGCTCTTTATTTTCATGAAGTAATAAGTGCTATCGACAGGGGATGTCAAATTGATTCCATATTTTTAGATTTCCAGTAGGCTTTCGACACCGTTCCTCACAAGCGTCTTCTAACCAAACTGCGTGCTTACGGAGTATCGCCTCAGTTGTGCCATTGGATTCATGATTTCCTGTCAGAAAGGTCACAGTTCGTAGTAATAAACGGAAAGTCGTCGATTAAAACAGAAGTAATATCCGGCGTTCCCCAAGGAAGTGTTATAGGCCCTCTATTGTTCCTGATCTATATTAACGATACAGAAGACAATCTGAGTAGTCGTCTTAGATTGTTTGCAGATGGTGCTGTCATTTACCGCCTTGTAAAGCCATCAGATGATCAAAACGACTTGCAAAATGATTTAAATAAGATATCTGTATGGTGCGAAAAGTGGCAATTGACCCTGAATAAGAAAAAGTGTGAAGTTATTCACATGAGTACTAAAAGAAATCAGCTAAATTTCGATTACGCGATAAGTCACACAAATCTGAAGGCTGTAAATTCAACTAAATACTTAGGGATTACAATCACAAATAATCTAAATAGGAACGATGACATACATAATATTGCGGGTAGAGCAAACCAAAGACTGCGGTTCATTGGCAGAACACTTAGAAGGTGTAACAGGTCTACTAAAGAGACTGCTTACACCAGGCTTGTCCGCCTTATTCTGGAGTATTGCTGTGCGATGTGGGATCCGCATCAGGTGGGACTGACGGATGACATCGAAAAAGTTGAAAGAAGGGCGGCTCGATTTGTATTATCGCGAAATAGGGGAAATAGTGTCACAGACATGATACGTGAATTGGAGTGGCAATCATTAAAACAAAGGCGTTTTTCGTTGCGACGGGGTCTTCTCATGAAATTTCAGTCACCAGTTTTCTCCTTAGATTGCGAAAACATTCTGTTGGCACCCACCTACATAGGGAGAAATGATCATCACGATAAAATAAGAGAAATCAGGGCTCGCACAGAAAAATTTAAGTGCTCGTTTTTCCCGCGTGCCGTTCGAGAGTGGAACGGTAGAGAGGCAGCTTGAAGGTGGTTCATTGAACCCTCTGCCAGGCACTTTATTGGGAATAGCAGAGTAATCACGTAGATGTAGATGTAGACCTCCAACAGGTGAAGCAGTTTCTCTGGAAATCTAATTGGAGTACTATGTAACCAACATGTAAGTCTTAGAAAGAGCAAATATGGAAACTGGTGAAGCCACTAGCGTTTGATATAGGTTACGATGATTGTGAGATGTTTGCACTATGAGTGTCGTTAGGTTTTCTCGTAAGGTGGTTTACAGCTAGCTGTGTCCCGATTCATAATCTGGTATGTTTTCTATGAGACAAGCTGCAACGTAAACCTACAAGAAGAACCTGCGAATGTCTGTCAGCGCAGACGTTAAAAGAATCCATCGAAGATTTATTATCTTTGAAGAGGAACGTCGTCACACACATGAACAGGGCAAGTTACTAACGCGGAGGTTCCACCGCATTATACCACGACCATCCTCCACAGTTGTAAGTACTGGGGGTCACCGGAGTTTTCATACCAACCACATAAAACGCGCAAGTAAGAAAAATTTAACGGTTGCTAAAAAGACATTTGCAGTGGGAAGCGAGTAATGACCGACGACGAGGATCGTGTGTCGCACTGGATTTACAAGTTTTCAATGGCACAAATAATTCGAGACAAAAATGCAGATAAAAATCCTCTAAACAATAAATGCGTACTACGAGTATGTGTGTCATCGAGCTATTTCTTTGCACACTTATTGTAAATGAAGTCACATGATTCATTTATAATGACTATCTGTTAGTTTTTGTAGATTAATCGAATGGAGCTTCCGAGGGATAGCAAAAATTATACAGTGCTCATTCACCAATATTCCAAGATGAAGTTAACGGTGGAACAGGACATTCTTAAATGTTGTTGTACGTCGCAAGACTACCGGAGGTCTCAATTTGCTTAACAAGTAACTTCACCATGTTACCTGTGGTGCTTATGTCGACGAATCGAATTATTTTCTTTCATTTTATTTCTGAGGGGGGGGGGGGGGGAGGGAGGAAGAGGGGAGAGATGAGGTCAGGTTTAACCTCCTATATGCAATGGCTTTATTAGATGAATCATTGACTCAGTTTTTCTGAGGTTAGTAAATCGAATTGCTTCCCCATCGTGAAAAATCGTTTTCTGTTTCTACAACGCGGAATCAAACCATTATTAACACTGCCCATAGCGAGGTTGAATACCGCCGGGAGGCGAGCAAGTGACGTAGAGTATCAACGAATGGGAAATTATTCTTGCGACAATACGGTCCGTCAATGGAGGAATGCACTGACATTAGCTACTTTACAAAGGGCAGGTTCTTATTGTCCTGGGCCTGATAATAAGCATCTCGGGAGCGACGGAACTAGTCGGCTCATTCACCGTCCAGTCACACTAATTTGACTAAGACCTATGTTAGACGTCAACGTGCAATAACCATTCACAGATAGCTGGTGGCAGCACTGGGAGTGGAGGGTGTATACATCGTGTCTGACGGAAGAGAGTGAAATACACTCCTGGAAATTGAAATAAGAACACCGTGAATTCATTGTCCAGGAAGGGGAAACTTTATTGACACATTCCTGGGGTCAGATACATCACATGATCACACTGACAGACCCACAGGCACATAGACACAGGCAACAGAGCATGCACAATGTCGGCACTAGTACAGTGTATATCCACCTTTCGCAGCAATGCAGGCTGCTATTCTCCCATGGAGACGATCGTAGAGATGCTGGATGTAGTCCTGTGGAACGGCTTGCCATGCCATTTCCACCTGGCGCCTCAGTTGGACCAGCGTTCGTGCTGGACGTGCAGACCGCGTGAGACGACGCTTCATCCAGTCCCAAACATGCTCAATGGGGGACAGATCCGGAGATCTTGCTGGCCAGGGTAGTTGACTTACACCTTCTAGAGCACGTTGGGTGGCACGGGATACATGCGGACGTGCGTTGTCCTGTTGGAACAGCAAGTTCCCTTGCCGGTCTAGGAATGGTAGAACGATGGGTTCGATGATGGTTTGGATGTACCGTGCACTATTCAGTGTCCCCTCGACGATCACCAGTGGTGTACGGCCAGTGTAGGAGATCGCTCCCCACACCATGATGCCGGGTGTTGGCCCTGTGTGCCTCGGTCGTATGCAGTCCTGATAGTGGCGCTCACCTGCACGGCGCCAAACACGCATACGACCATCATTGGCACCAAGGCAGAAGCGACTCTCATCGCTGAAGACGACACGTCTCCATTCGTCCCTCCATTCACGCCTGTCGCGACACCACTGGAGGCGGGCTGCACGATGTTGGGGCGTGAGCGGAAGACGGCCTAACGGTGTGCGGGACCGTAGCCCAGCTTCATGGAGACGGTTGCGAATGGTCCTCGCCGATACCCCAGGAGCAACAGTGTCCCTAATTTGCTGGGAAGTGGCGGTGCGGTCCCCTACGGTCTTGGCGTGCATCCGTGCGTCGCTGCGGTCCGGTCCCAGGTCGACGGGCACGTGCACCTTCCGCCGACCACTGGCGACAACATCGATGTACTGTGGAGACCTCACGCCCCACGTGTTGAGCAATTCGGCGGTACGTCCACCCGGCCTCCCGCATGCCCACTATACGCCCTCGCTCAAAGTCCGTCAACTGCACATACGGTTCACGTCCACGCTGTCGCGGCATGCTACCAGTGTTAAAGACTGCGATGGAGCTCCGTATGCCACGGCAAACTGGCTGACACTGACGGCGGCGGTGCACAAATGCTGCGCAGCTAGCGCCATTCGACGGCCAACACCGGGGTTCCTGGTGTGTCCGCTGTGCCGTGCGTGTGATCATTGCTTGTACAGCCCTCTCGCAGTGTCCGGAGCAAGTATGGTGGGTCTGACACACCGGTGTCAATGTGTTCTTTTTTCCATTTCCAGGAGTGTAGTTATTGTAATGCGAAACCGAGGCGATTTATGTGGCGTCCAAGGGACCCGATCATTGGCTTTCCGGCCAAGGCTGGAAGCTTCTCCAAAACGACTAAGTTTGTAAACTGTTAGCGTGCCGCCGTGGTTGAAATATACCGTGTCTGACATAAGCGCGCTATTGAAAATCGGTGCCGCGACAACTGTGGCGCACCATCGGCCGTAGATGCACGGATGAAAGACAGCTGCGAACAGTCGTGCAACTGTTGAGCGACAGACCGTCCACAGGAACCGAGGTGCTATAAACAGTGCCACATCAACGACCTTCAACGAACGTTACTGGGTATGGACCTTCGGAGCAGACGCCTGGTTCATGCACCCATGCTAACGGCTGTTCATCAGCGAAGGCCCGAACGCCAACAGCTCATCTGGACGTCTGCTAAGTGGTGACAGACGGCCTTTTGATATGAGCCATAATTTATGGTCAGTCGCACATATGTCTATTGGCGTGTACGGCGTGATAAACCAGAGAACAAACATCCTGCGACAATCATCGCAAGCGTGTAGGCCAAAGGAGGCAACGACATGGTCCGGGGAATGTATTCGTGTGATTCCCTAGGTGATGTCGCTATTCTGCAAGGCACAAAGGATCTACACAAGATGCATCCATCCTTGGGGAGAACGTCCATCCCTAAAATAATGTAGTTTATTTCCCAGCAGGACAATGCAACGTATCACACAGCTCGAAGCGTACGTGCGCGGTACGAAGAGCACCAGGATCAGTTTACTGTATTTTCCTGGCTCATAAACTCCTCGAATTAAAACCCAATCAAGAATCTGTGTAGTCACCTTATAACACTCATGTCTGCTACTACTGTACCATAACCTTAAAACTGGAAACAGCTTATGAAATAAAACTATTTTGTTAAAGCAATTATGGTATATAGCAACAGAGCAGTGTTACCCTCTGAGAGGAATTTTGTTAGGTTGACCGTGCTGTACCTAACGGGAATGGCTTATCGAAAATGAAAGTCAGAATTACGTAAATGTTTGAACAGTACGAACAAAATTTTGTCTATCTGTACTGTTCAACTGAGAAAGAAAACGGTCGCCAGCCTAACTAGGCAAGAGAATGATTAACATTCTCATTTAAGAAAATAGTTATCAGTAGCTATAACGGATCCACACAACCTATACTTTGTCACATGCGAGTGCAGAGAACTATTAGACATACATATGTTTACGGTAAGATTGGAACTAACAGAGCAGCAGAAACAATTTGCAAAATTATAACAGCTACCGAAACACACTATTACTTTCAGCGCTTACACAAAGTGAATGGTCTTTATAACATTACTATTAATATGCGCTTCTAATACACCAGAGAGACAAACAATTAGTAAACATGAGTATATAACGTTTCACAACTGCAGCTTTCTCACTTTTACTGCATCGAAACACAATGTTGACAAAATTGCAAGAAACTGCCTCACCTTTTATAATTTACTACAGACAACTATGTGATCATATGCTTTATAAGTCTCAGTCTTAAGAAATTTTAATGTGAAGTTGGCAACAATACATTAATAAGCAGTTTTACTAGGAAAATTATTTCAGTAAACATCATTAACTTTAACTCACTCTCTTGCCACATTAACTTTAACTTTCTCTTTACTATGTTCAAGGGGCATTAATTAGAAAACTGGGTTTTAATGTACTTTCAGTAAGGGCACTCGGTAATCACTTTAGTTCAAACTGAGAGTACCCTGAGAGGTGTTATGATGAGGAGAAAAATAAAGGTAGGTACATAAATTCAGGTATGAATTACCTTATATTTCAGCACATTAGCACATCCATTAAGCTGATCCTTCACAGTACATCATTATAGTATTACGTTACAGCGATTGCGCAACGTGGTGGCAACTGCATGTTGGTAGGTGGATTCGCAGGCAGAATTGCTGGCCCTTCTTGGTGGCGATGATGAATACCAAATCCAGAATCGTTCCAGCTATTTATCCATCCATCCGAGGCATTGGAAAGTAGCAGAAAAAGCCTCTTTCGGAAGCAGAACAATATGCATCTTTTACATGGCAGTGCACAGACTCGTAGCTCGTCTCCTACTGCTGGCTCGTCCCCGACTGACTATCAGTTCCACCTTTTCCACCTAGGCCAACCACAATTTGCGCGCGCTACACAGTTCCGTTCCTGAGGGGAACCACTACACCATTTACATACAAACTAACTGAGAACCCTAAGTGAGGATCAGCAATTTATATAACAGCAACCAAATGCATTAAATAAAACAAAACATTTACACATATTGACATCTCCACAAAAAATTGTTCACACAAAATTACAATTATATACAGTAAGTTTTGTTCCCTCCAAATGGGACAAAGAGTTTAAATGAAAGATATGCTACACAGCATAGGACCAACCATGACATCAAAGTTTGTATAAAGAAAGCAGTATTCAATGTTATGTTATCGATTCAATCACACACATTTACAGAAGCACAGCAATGTAACATTAAATGAAACAAAAGCAAAATAAATCAGTACAGCATTAGAGCTATGGTGTTACACATGCCCCATGTTTCGTTGAAGTTCCCGTAAGGGATGCATCAAGGAAACATCTATAACACCTATGTGGTGTTGGGGGCAAAAAAAATATTATTCCATCCAACTTTAGTTGGAAAAAAATTACCTACTACAGACATACAGCATGTTCACTAACAAATTTTATACTTTTTTCCAAAAACATTTTCAAAATAAGCCATTTATAGTAATTTTCATTTTCACACTGCTTCAAGGATACTAATTTTCATCATTACACAAGATATTTTTAACCATGTTCATTTCACACACATATAGTTCAAATAAAAGACAAACAGTACACAAAATAATCTACACATTAGTAGAATAGGTATATCCTTAAATAAAAATAATAATAATAATAAACACATAGACAACAGCACAAATAATAATAATAAACGCATAGACAACAGCACAGAACATTTTAACTCAACAAAGCAGAAATTTGTCTTTCAATATTTTTAAAGGAATGTAAATTTTCAGACACACAAGCATATTAATGATCATAGTACATTTTGCAAGGTTCAGCAATTAATGAAATATTGAAAAATTCCGTTTACATCCACTTATGTACTAATATTTACAAAAAACAGCTATGATAACTTTTTCCAACTGACTCTTTAAATACAAAAGTAACTTTTCAAGGTTTTCTCAAAACAATTAACTTTAAAGCTGCTCTTCATTAATAGCAGTCCAAAATGTTTGTTGCACATAAACACATTAACCTATTCAGACCCTATCTTTAATCATTACTGCTGTATTTTTTAAAACAAGGCAGTCCAAAACAAACATCTACATCCATTTGAATAAGAATGCATATATATTGTATAACAACTTTTCACTGACTTCAGTAAGAATAGTCAGTTCATAACACACTGATCAAAAAACCTAACTTACTTCACTGCTTGCCTCAGTGCTACCAGTCCATGTTACACATTCTGCCCACTATTGGTTTGGCAGTCTTTATCCATAAACATTTAGGCACGAAAACACAATTTAGATTAAAAACACTAAAGAAAACACATTTTTAAATTGACACTCTGCCCCAACCTCTAGGTTTGGCAGTTCATGACCACTTATCAGCTCCTTGCCCCACAATGGCAAGTCCTTTGGCTACTGCTCACATAGCATATATGCTAGTCCTCAACTTCAGGACCACAGCATTTTTATTGTTTTGTATTGTTTTGCTGCCCAACAACATATCTTTGAGCAGTTTATTGTCATCATCTCCAAGTTTTTTCATCTTTATGTCAAATCTTTGGTAATTTTTGCTTTAATGGTACAAAAAATAACACCTGCAACTTTGAAACAGTAATTAGACACTGGCAACAAAACCATTTCTTTTCAAATGACAACATCAGGAAACATATACATTAATCAAGAAAATTTTAAATGACATTTTTGGCATAATGACAATGTTCAGGGGTTATTTGAGTGTCCCTGATTTGTGGGTTTTCTCACCACTTTCTTACTCCGTAATATTTTTTTTAAGTCAGTATTTAGTTTAATTATTTTTTTTCACACATTTAGGTCATCAAATATGTCAATATCAGAACAATAACTTTAAATACTATTGCAAGTGATTTCTGCCCACTTTTGGTGTCACTAGACATATACCTCTCACATCTATTTCGCATACATTAGTCAGGTTTATCTCCTCAGTTTTAAACACACATACAGTTTTTCAACACCATATTTTCCCCTTTTATTTTTCAAAACATTTACATTTAGTCATATTATGGAGTTCATTTACTTTGTTTTTAGTGTTCTTACCTTTTTTCATCTATACTTCTCTTTCCAATTACTTTTCCATTACATTTTTTTCTTTTACAATACTCACTACACTTTCATTATTCTTGGTCATTTTCTAGTGTACCCAATGTAGTCATTCATTTCTATTTACAGAAACATTCACCTTTAGTCATATTATACAAGGAAAATTTAGCATTATTAATAATTTTTATCATCATTTAAATTCACTAAAAAAATTAAATAAATAACTTAGTTCTGGAGTTTATGCCACGATTCTAACAAATTACTTCAAGCTTGGAATTCACACTAATTGAAATTTATTTTAAAGCAAAAATTTATTTTCTGTAAAACATGATTCAATATAAAAAAGGAAGAAAGAAAGAAGATAGTCAAAGTTCCGAATGAAGAAGGGGATGGTTGCCAACACGAAAGGAAACGAAAGTAGTGCTGGCAACGACTCGGGTCCCTGGTGTTCGTCAGGCACCTGACAATGCAAAGAGTGCATGTCCCCTGAGGGTTCTACATTTCATTCATCATTGGCTTCTGTTGACATACAATTTCAGGTCAACTATATTTCTAACTCCTAAAGGCTTCCTTGACCTAGGGTACACGAGAAAATAAGCATTTGCATGTGGAGTTCCTTGCACTTTAAAAGGCCCATTGTAAATGTATTTGAATTTAGAAATTTCATTATTAATTTCACTAGATTTTTCATGGGTCTTCACTAAAACATAATCTCCAAGCTTAAATTTAGTTGGTTTGAGGTTATTATCATGCCTTTTAGATCTAGCGGCCACTTTCTCTTTCATTCTTTTCTTAACTAACTCTTTTTTCTCATGCAGGTTAATTCCTACAATAGGTGGGAATTGCAAGATCTCTTCAATAATACTTTTACTTTTACGGTCCAACAGTATTTCTTCAGGGGTAAAACCGGTGGTTTCATGGCATAAGGTGTTCATGGTTTTTTCAAAGTCACTTACAAATCTGCCCCAAGCCTTATGGTTATGGTGACAGTAGGTTCTACCTAACCTTCCTAATTCACGCATATATCTTTCGACAGGGTTACTAGCCGGGTGGTAAGCTGAAATATATTTAACTTGAACATCATGTTGCTTCATGCCTTCCTTCCAGATTTTTTTAGATAAACTGTGGTCCATTATCAGACAAAACTGCTTTAGGTTTACCAATGGTGTTAAAATACTCAGTCATCTTGCTAAAGACTGCTTTAGCAGTGGCTTTCCTAATTGGATATAATTTAATAAATTTGGAGAACACTTCCAACACTACAACAATGTAAGACCAATTACCTGAGGTTTTTGGTAAAGGACCATACAAATCCACTGACAGTAATTCTAATGTGTCCTCTGGTATTGTATTCTGCATGAAACCTTGATTTACTCTGTTACTTTTGCCCTCTGACATACATCACAAGATCCTATTCTCTCAGTAATTTTCTTAGTAGCACCTACGTTAATCGCAACCAGTTCAGTTAACTTTTCAACACACTTCTTGGGACCACAATGCCCTAAGGCAAGATGAAAATAATCAATCACTTCAGTCTCAAATTGCCTAGGCCAACACACCTTCCATTCTTCAGTGCTGGTATTATTTCTCCTATATAAAATTCCATTAAATATCTTGTAAAATCTACAGATTTGTGGGTAATTTGGGTCACTAAAATTAACTTTCACTGACTTCCATATTTCATCCTCATTCTGGTGGAACCTCATGCTTTTACAAATTTGCTCTATTCTTTTCCTACCTGGAACCTCCTTAATATATCTGATATGAAATTTGCCATCTTCATTACATTCCCTTGGTAATTTGTTCATACCTTCAGGCAACCGTGATAAAGCGTCAGCTACATAATTGTCACTACCTTTAACATACAATATCTCATAATCAAACTGTTGTAAGTACAGGGCCCATCGATTCAACCTGCCGGTAAACAGTCAACAGTTTTTCAAAAAGGTTAATGCCTTGTGGTCTGTATGAATTATAGTTTTTTGTCCCCATAAATAATTCCTAAATTTCTTTAATCCCCAAATGATTGCTAAAGCCTCTTTCTCTGAAATAGTATAGTTTTTCTCATATTTAGTTAAAGTCCTACTAGCAAAAGCAATGGTATTATGTTCTGTTTCCCCAGATTCTGTGTTTTCCTGAAATATTTCAACACCAATACCATAAGCACTACTGTCTGTAATCATGTGGAATGGCTCACTTAAAACTGGGTGATATAAAATGTTTTCCCTTACTAACTCAGTTTTTAAATTTTCAAAATCTTTCTGACATTCAGATGTCCAAATATATACACTATTTTTCTTCAACAAGCTATTCAAATGTGGGCTGTTGAAAGCTTGCCCCTTCGCAAATTTGCGGTAAAACCCACAAAGGCCTAAAAACGCTTTCAACTGTTTCCTGTTCTTTGGAGGAGGGCACTTTTCAATAGCATTAAGCTTTTCTGGGTCCTTGCCAATCCCAGATGTGGTTATTATGTGCCCTAAAAACTTAATTTCTTGTCTCACAAATTCACACTTTTTTAACTTTCAAGTCATGCCTCCTGCTTGAAGAGCAATAAGGGTTTTGTTTAACAGGTCACAATGCTCCTCCCAGTTATCAGTAGCAATCAATAGGTCATCTACATATACAGTCAATCTGGCACAAAGTTCTTTTCCTAATACAGAATCCAAAGCCCTAATGAAAACAGAAACAGAAGTATTTAAACCAAATGGTACAACTTTGTATTGGTAACATTTTCCTGCAAACAAAAAAGCTGTATATTTCCTAGAATCTTTGTGCAATGGGATCTGCCAATATCCAGCAGTGAGGTCTAAACTGGTTAGGTATTTTACATTATGGAACTTTTGTAATAAATCATCTAAATTTTCAGGCCTGTCTACTTCTCTCCTGACAATTTTATTCAATGCCCGTGCATCAATGACTACTCTTACACCTCCATCCTTTTTATTGGCTATAATAAGTGGACTATTGTATTCACTATTGCTTCTCTCCATTACCCCCCATTCCAACATTTTATCAATTTCAGCTTGTACTGCTTCTTTCTTAGCTATAGGTATTGGATATGGTCTGACAAAGACTGGTTCATGTTCCAGGATATCCATACGGTATTCAAAGTTATTTACGACACCTGGTTTATCAGAGAACACTTTCTTATCATTATTCAAGATATTAAATAAATCATCTTTCTGTTTACATGATATTTCTTGGATAACATCAACAATTTCCCTAAAACTGTCAGTTTTTTGATCATCCTGCAATAAACCTCTCACATGGTATATTTCATATAGTTGGGATAAACTATCATTTTCAGATTCTATTTTTAACAAAATGGGTTCTACATTAACATCCTGGACCTGGTTGTCACCTTCAAATTTAATTTCTATTGTTTTGGTTTCCCTAGTAATCTTAACAGTTCCACTACCACAATCTAGAATTACTTTTTCCTTGTCTAGCCAATCAATACCTAGAATCATTTCCGCACTTAGTTCAGGGATCACTAAAAAATCATGTTCAAATTTTTGACTTCCTATTTCAAAATCCATCAATACTTGTTTTTGAATGGGCTTGCTGAACCTACCAGTAGCTCCTACAATTTTTACTCCACTCACAGACATTATTACTAGTCCTGGTTTACATGAAATAAGACCAAAGAAAGATTCTGATATGGCACTGATTTGGGATCCTGTGTCTAAAAGCACTTGCAGCTCAGTGTTATAAACATTTACAGGTATTGTAATTTGTTTAATAATTCTGTGTTCCTTTTCCTCCTGTTCTTCCCATAACAGATCCTGCTCAACCATAATGTCTTTCCAGGAAACATTACCTGCTGATTTCTGTTGTATATCAGGTGGCTTTTTGGGTATGTTGACTTCTACATCTTTACAGATTTTCAACAATTCACGTTCTACTATATTTATATCTGGATGTTCTTTAGGTTTCTGTAAATCTACTTCTTTCAATACATTAAGTAAAGCCTGCCCTAATATATTGTCTCTGGCGGCTCTTTCGGTTTTGTTTCAGTTACGCATTCCGGATTTTGTTTCGAAAAGATGTCATTAACTTTTTCGTAACCTCTTTCTGTAAAGGTATAATTGTGTTTGTCGACCTCCGAAAACTCATCTGTATCTGGATCTGTAGTCTCTCCTTCGTCTGAGCTATCACTAAGTTCTATTTCGTTATCAGATTCGAGCAGGAAAGCAACTTTTAAACAGTGAAGCAAATTATCACTAGATATTTCAGCCACTTCGTTTTTCGACTCATTTTCTACCCACTGCACATCGTTTGGAGACTCAGGCACTTCTGTTGTATCACTTTGAACGATTTCAGCCTTAACTTCATACTTAGTATAATCGTCATATACTGTACTTCGATAACCTTCATTTCATTTTCTTCCTTACTATCAGTTTCAGGCAATCGCGCGAAATTCCTACTAGGCCCTTCTGCATTAAAATCATTAAACACCTTTCCATCAACAATAACTTCACCTGCACTGCTTATAATGTCATGTTCCCTGACGTCCTCCTTTACATCACTTTCACCTATTATTAATTGTGTACACGTCTTTTGCGTGGCGTATTCTACCTTCCTTTCCTCTTTATTCATCATAACCTCCCCCACATCTACGTCTTTTACCTCATACACATCATTAACAGTATAAATATTCCCCTTTTCACTCGCCTTTTCTGGCTCCCTTTCATTCTTTAATAAAGCCTTTTCGCACGATTCCGATACTGATTTATCTTTATCATATGACATATTAACTTTATTTCCATTTTTACATTCACTTACTACTGAAACCGGCCAACGGAAGCCTCCGATCCCGCCTCTTCTGTTTCTCTCTACGGCAGCCATCTTGTTCTGACGTCTGCCATTTGTGTGTGCTGGCAAGTGCAATGTACGGTGTTCCAGCAAGCGCTGGCCCGAGCACGAACGGTCACGTGACTTCGCACTTTTTTTTTTTTTTTTACTTTATTGTTATTTTAAAACCTGTACAACAGGCAGGCTGTCAGCAGCACACTACGCTGCTCTTCAGCCAGAGAAGACACAAGCAGCAAAAACAGTGAGAAGACACATAAGTCACAGAGCGGTGGGCAAGAAAACAGGAGACACATAGGGACAATCACGGAGCCGTTCACACTCGTCGATAATCCACACTGCTAGCTGATGAGACGACGCACAACCACTGAAGAAGATGATGGCACTGGTGAACGATGGAGGGGACGGTGAACACTAAACACTAAACACTAAACACACAAAACACTGATGGCGGCGACCTCCGGCGCGCGAATGTCCACGTAACGTGTGCGAGTCCGGGGACCTGCCAAGAGGGGTAGAAGGGGGAGGTGGGGGAGAGGGGAGAAAAAGGATGCCAATGGCTGAGGAGTCGGGGGCAGGAGGAGAGGAACAGGGGAGGGGAGGCCCGGGGGAGGAGGGGGGGAGAAAAGGAGGAGGGAGGGAAAAGGGAGAGGAGGGAGGAATAAGTACAGGAGGAGGGCGGGAGGATCAAAGTTGGTAGGAGGGGTAAATGGAAGGAAGGAGGGCATCATCAGGGAGGGGGAGCTGGCGGAAGCCACCTTGGGAGAGGGTAAGGAGGGTGGAGAGATGGAGACCGGGTGGGACGTGCGAATACAGGCGCGGCAGCGGGCGGGGGTGGGAGAGGATCGGGGAGACGAGCGGGTGAGGAGGATCGAGTTTGCGGGAGGTGTACAGGATCCGTATCCTTTCAAGGAAAAGGAGGAGGTGGGGGAAGGGGATGAGATCGTAGAGGATCCGCGTGGGGGAGGGGAGACGGATGCGATAGGCGAGGCGGAGAGCATGGCGTTCAAGGATTTGGAGGGATTTATAAAAGGTAGGGGGAGCGGAGATCCATGCTGGATGGGCATAACAAAGGATAGGGAGGATGAGGGATTTATAGGTGTGGAGGACGGTGGAGGGGTCCAGACCCCACGTACGGCCGGAAAGGAGCTTGAGGAGACGGAGGCGGAAACGTGCCTTGGCTTGGATTGTCTGGAGATGGGGAGTCCAGGAGAGGCGACGGTCGAGGGTGACGCCAAGGTACTTAAGGGTGGGAGTGAGGGCAATGGGACGGCCATAGACGGTGAGATAGAAATCAAGGAGGCGGAAGGAAGGGGTGGTTTTGCCTACAATGATCGCCTGGGTTTTGGAATGTGACTTCGCACTGGGAACGCCACTATTTATCACTCCGCGCCCGTCTTCCATAGGCGCGTCCTTAACCTCCCTGCACCGTATTTTACATCTTTCCTTCTTGAATTTGTGATTTGACACCTTTTCTTTGGGCCCAAAACCGGTTTCCGCGTGAATCCGGCCCGTAATACGCGGTTTTCAGTTTTCCATTTCGTCTCTATTTTGGAAATTCCGCGGCATGTATCCTCTGCCGCGCGTCGTATAATTTCCTCTACCTCTCGCGCGACCTCTCTGAATTGTGTTTACACGAAATCTATCATTGTCATGTCGTTCAGCTTGGTAATTACTTTCTCGCGAATGATTTTGTTATTATAAGGACGGGACTCGCGATTCCTTCGCCAGTGATCTTCATCCTCTACCCTTTCCAGAAACGCATAAAAACTTCTGTGTGTACTCCCAACATATCGTTTAGAATCATCAGGCAGTTTCTGCCAAAGAACCCAAACAATCTCGGCTTCAGTTCTCCTAGCCTTCAGATGTTTCAGTTTTTTATACCACGATTCGCAAAACTCTTTCATGGTTTGTCTACCCCTGATGTCATACAACCTGGCCATTAGAAATTCACGCCACAACTGGTCTTGTTTTTGTTCTGACCAGTATTCGTCGATAAATTTTTGTTTAAAGCTTTCAAAAGACATATAGTTAGTATCCAGATTCAACCCCCATCTCTTTGCTTCTCCCGTTAATGAACTTGTGACAACATCGATTTTTTCCTGGTCAGACAAATATTCAGGAAAATTTCTTTCGCAATTCTTTACAAAGTCTAGGGGGTGCCATCCGTTATGCCTCTTTGCAGGGTCGAATTTCTCTTCGCCCTCTAATATTTTACTGAGAGGCATTCTTTCAGTAAAATGTGTAGGTCCGGTTTGTATTTTTCTTTCCAAGTCATACATTTTGCCTTGGATTTGTGAAGTGTTATGGTCACACTTCTTTTCGCAAGTAAGAGTCTGTTTGGTTAGAGCTCTGCTTGTTTCTGTTACAGACTGTTTAATCTGTGCAAATTCCGCGTTACTTTCGGTTCGGATTTCGGATTTAATACCGAATACCTTTTCGTCAACCTTAGTACAGACTAAGGGTTCTATTTGATTTTGAATTTTAATTACTTCTGTGTCAAATCTTTCGTTAATGTCATCAATTTGTCCCTGTATGTTGGAAATATTGCCATTGATGACAGTAATTTCGCTTTTGAGGTTTTTAATTTCATTACTCACACTGTCTACTTTTACACCAACCTTCTCAATCTGTTTACTAAGATAGTTACCTTGCTCTTGCATTTGTTTACTAATATCACTACCCTGTGTTGCAATTAGCTGCCTTAGTGCTGCATTTTGTTGCCCCAATGCTGCAATTTGATGCCCCTGTGCTGCAATTTGTGTCTTAATATTGTCATTTTGCGCAGACAGTATTCTAAGCAAGCCAGTCAGATCTAGTGTCTTTTCACTTTTGGTTTCTACCACATTTTCAGGTTCAAGTCCTACTTCCCTCTCAGTTTCTGGTGATTCGAATATATCCCGCGATTCATTAACATAGCCACTGTCTTCCACAACATCGCTCATAATGTCTTGCTTAGTACGAGCGACATTCATAGCTTCTATCTGTTTATTGACATCGGCATGGTACCGTACGTAATTTAACTCGCGCGTAATGCCATCTGTTGATGTGCTGCCTGAACTGCTCTCGATCGCATTCTGTTCTCGCGTGTCTAGATTTATTTCTAGTTTCCTGTCCATTTTAGCTATTATTAAGTACTGATACCTTTAATTCTCAATTTAAGTTGAACCTTCACTATCCGTTCTGTCAACTAATGTACAGGTTCGTGCCACTGGACGTTTTATGTTCGCTCTATGTTTGTAAAATGCTAACTACTTATAATTTTTTCCGTCTGTAGGTGCAAACTGAACAACGTCCTGTCACGGTCGCCACGTATAACACTCCTGTCTGCTACTACTGTACCATAACCTTAAAACTGGAAACAGCTTATGAAATAAAACTATTTTGTTAAAGCAATTATGGTATATAGCAACAGAGCAGTGTTACCCTCTGAGAGGAATTTTGTTAGGTTGACCGTGCTGTACCTAACGGGAATGGCTTATCGAAAATGAAAGTCAGAATTACGTAAATATTTGAACAGTATGAACAAAATTTTGTCTATCTGTACTGTTCAACTGAGAAAGAAAACGGTCGCCAGCCTAACTAGGCAAGAGAATGATTAACATTCTCGTTTAAGAAAATAGTTATCAGTAGCTATAACGGATCCACACAACCTATACTTTGTCACATGCGAGTGCAGATAACTATTAGACATACATATGTTTACGGTAAGATTGGAACTAACAGAGCAGCAGAAACAATTTGCAAAATTATAACAGCTACCGAAACACACTATTACTTTCAGGGCTTACACAAAGTGAATGGTCTTTATAACATTACTATTAATATGCACTTCTAATACACCAGAGAGACAAACAATTAGTAAACATGAGTATATAACGTTTCACAACTGCAGCTTTCTCACTTTTACTACATCGAAACACAATGTTGACAAAATTGCAAGAAACTGCCTCACCTTTTATAATTTACTACAGACAACTATATGATCATATGCTTTATAAGTCTCAGTCTTAAGAAATTTTAATTTGAAGTTGGCAACAATACATTAATAAGCAGTTTTACTAGGAAAATTATTTCAGTAAACATCATTAACTTTAACTCACTCTCTTGCCACATTAACTTTAACTTTCTCTTTACTATGTTCAAGGGGTATTAATTAGAAAACTGGGTTTTAATGTACTTTCAGTAAGGGCACTCGGTAATCACTTTAGTTCAAACTGAGAGTACCCTGAGAGGTGTTATGATGAGGAGAAAAATAAAGGTAGGTACATAAATTCAGATATAAATTACCTTATATTTCAGCACATTAGCACATCCATTAAGCCGATCCTTCACAGTACATCAGTATAGTATTACGTTACAGCGATTGCGCAACGTGGAGGCAACTGCATGTTGGTAGGTGGATTCGCAGGCAGAATTGCTGGCCCTTCTTGGTGGCGATGATGAATACCAAATCCAGAATCGTTCCAGCTATTTATCCATCCATCCGAGGCATTGGAAAGTAGCAGAAAAAGCCTCTTTCGGAAGCAGAACAATATGCATCTTTTACATGGCAGTGCACAGACTCGTAGCTCGTCTCCTACTGCTGGCTCGTCCCCGACTGACTATCAGTTCCACCTTTTCCACCTAGGCCAACCACAATTTGCGCGCGCTACACAGTTCCGTTCCCGAGGGGAACCACTACACCATTTACATACAAACTAACTGAGAACCCTAAGTGAGGATCAGCAATTTACATAACAGCAACCAAATGCATTAAATAAAACAAAACATTTACACATATTGACATCTCCACAAAAAATTGTTCACACAAAATTACAATTATATACAGTAAGTTTTGTTCCCTCCAAATGGGACAAAGAGTTTAAATGAAAGATATGCTACACAGCATAGGACCAACCATGACATCAAAGTTTGTATAAAGAAAGCAGTATACAATTTTATGTTATCGATTCAATCACACACATTTACAGAAGCACAGCAATGTAACGTTAAATGAAACAAAAGCAAAATAAGACAGTACAGCATTAGAGCTATGGTGTTACAACCTCTATCGGGCTGTCAGCGCCGTGGATCCTTAACTGAGAAACATAGCGCAGATGGCCACGTTACTGTCGGCATGGCCCCACATCCTTGTCTGTACCGAGCGAGGTGGCGCAGTAGTTAGCACACTGGACTCGAATTCTGGAGGGCCACGGTTCAATCCCGCGTCCGGCCATCCTGACTTAGGTTTTCCCTGATTTCCCTAAATCGCTCCAGGCAAATACCGGGATGGTTCCTTTGACAGGACACGGCCGACTTCCTTCCCCATCCTTCCCTAATCCGATGAGACCGATGACCTCGCAGTTTGGACCTTTCCCCACAAAGGAGCCAATCCTTGTCGGTACCTTCCAGAATCTCAGTGATTCTCTTCCTGAACGTGTCACAGCGGTTCGCATGGCAAAAGGTGGTTACTCAGGCTTTTGACAGGTGGTCACATTAATGTCACTGGAAGTGTATCCTGTCACTGTCGTGACCATCTACTGAAAGTGACTGAAGAGTGGTGAAACCAGTAGGAGGTGATAAGGTGTTGGACGTCCAAGACAGAAAGTGGTCGGTGGCTGCTTGCTCTGTAAAGTACGATAGGCGTGGCGATCTAAGACAAATCTGACTACAGTGTACAATGCTAGAGCACACCGTTAAGCACACAATGTTGAACAGGGGCCTTCAGGGCAGAAGAACCCTATGTGTTCCCGTGCTAACCCAGCGACTCCTTCTATTATTACTGCAGGGGGCACGGGGTCATCGAGATTGAGCATCCATGGAAATGTGTTGGCTTATCGGACGAGGCAGCACATTGGTCGTGTCCGGGTAAGCAGTCATCCAGGCGAACAGTTGCTTGAAATATTCACTATGCAGCCCCGTAGGGTCAGCATTGTGCTATGGACGACATTCACCTGAGCTTCCATAGTGCCTGTGGTAGCAACTGAAGGGTGGGAGCAGCTGAACATGACAGCCGTAGACGACGTGAACAATATTGCGGATCCTCTGTATCCTTTCACGCTAGATGTCTCACCGACGGCTGTGGCATCTTCCAGCAGCCTAACTGGCTGTGTCATCACCCCGAACTGCGCTACAATGGCTTCGGGAGGAAGCAGGTTACAGCACTCAGGTTCATATCTTGGCCACCAAGTTCTTTTTGATCTGAACGCGATGGAACACTATTAAGCGCCGGTTCCGCGCCCCTAAACCACTGGCTCGTCCTTCACTGGAATTACGTGACCTATGCGTAGACATATTATGCCATATACCTACACTATGCGATCAAAAGTACCCGGACACCTGGCTGAAAATGACTTACAAGTTCGTGGCGCCTTCCATTGGTAATGCTGGAATTCAGTATGGTGTTGGCCTACCCTTAGCCTTGACGACATCTTACACTCTCGCACGCATACGTCCAGTCAGATGCTGGAAGGTTTCGTGGGGAATCGCAGTCCCTTCTTCATGGAGTGCTGCACTGAGGAGAGGTATCGATGTCAGTCAGTGAAACCTGGCGCGAAGTTGGCGTTCCAAACCATCACACAGGTGTTCTATTGGATTCAGACTCTGTGCAGGCCAGTCCATTACAGGGATCTTATTGTAGTGTAACCACTCCGCCACAGGCCGTGCATTATGAACGGGTGATCGATTGTGTTGAGAGATGCAATCGATATCTCCGAGTTGCTCTACAACAGTGGCAAGCAAGAAGGTGCTTAAAACATCAATATAGGTCTGTGCTGTGATAGTGCCACGCAAAACAACAAGGGGTGCAAGCCCCCTCCATGAAAAACACGACCACACAATAACACCACCGCTCCTGAATTTTACTGTTGGCACTACACACGCTGGCAGATGACGTTCACCGGGCATTCCCAATACCCACACCATGCCGTCGGGTCGCCACAATGCTACCGTGATTCGTCACTCTGCACATCGTTTTTCCACTGTTCAATCGTCCGATGTTTACGCTGCTTACACCAAGCGAGGCGTCGTTTGACTTTTACCAGCGTGATGTGTGGCTTATGAGCAGCCACTCGACCATGAAATCCAAGTTTTCTCACCTCTTGCCTAGTTATCATAGTATCTGCAATGGATCCTGATGCAGTTTGGAATTTCTGTGTGATGGTCTGGATTACGCACTACGAACCTCTTCAATTGTCGGCGGTCTCTGTCAGTCAACAGACGTGGTCGGCCTGTACGCTTTTGTACTGTACGTGTCCCTTCACATTTCCACTTCACTATCACATCCGCTCTCTTGCACTGTATAATGACTACTGAGGTAGCTGATATGGAGTGCCAGGCAGTAGGTGGCAGCACAACGCACCTAATATGAAAAACGTATGTTTTTCGGGGTGTCCAGAAACTTTTGATCACATAGTGTAACAAGGGCTAGTTGAATCCGTGCCACACAGAATGGCCGCTGTAATTGGTTACTAAGGTGGACCAACACGCTATTATGCAGTTAATGTCAATCTTTTGGATCATTACTAATGTCGATGTCTTAGTTGTGAAGCTGTGGATTACTATAACGAGTTGTTTCTAAAAGAGGGCAGAAAACTGCAATGCTCACTTGAGAATATTCGCAGACTATTGGATCTTTGTTTCCCGTTTTAGTTTTTCACTTACAAGTAGGAGGGCATCTTAAAAAGTAATGCCTCCGATTTTTTATGTGAAAAATCTTAAAGATTTTAAATAAAACAAAAGTTTTAAACATTCTACGTATGTATTTTCACGCCTACTGATTTATTTCTCAAGGCGACGAACACATTTCTCTCAATGAGAGATCAGTCTTTTGATACCGTAACTGTAGGATATTCGACTTTGTTGACGAAGCCACAACCTCGCCGCTGCTTGCATCGCTCATCACTGTCAGAGTTAATTCATCGACGATGTTCTTCAAGTTTGGGAAACACAAAAGATGAGGCAAGTCAGACTGTATGGATGATGGATGATAGTAAACC
Organism: Schistocerca americana; assembly: GCF_021461395.2. Lineage (NCBI taxonomy): Eukaryota > Metazoa > Arthropoda > Insecta > Orthoptera > Acrididae > Schistocerca > Schistocerca americana. Next base: position 608,462,687 of record NC_060121.1, read on the forward strand.
CAAGGCGTCGTGTTGATGCAGATGCTGCAACGCTCATTTGTGGTCTCGCATTGGCATTTTGAAGGAGAGGGTGCCGCATGTGTGGACGAACTCTTAGGATTCAAAATTCAGTTACAACACGCTGGTTGTTACGCTAGACGCTATTACGTTACGCGTTACAATTAGGAGCCCTCTAGCGATAGAAGACTGAAAATATGTAGGCCTAGACATGAAGAGTAAACATGCGGAATGTTAGTAACGTTTGTTTTATTTAGAAAGGTTTAAGAATTTTCACACTATAATTCGGAGGTACCATTTTTCAGAACGCCCTCGTACAAGGAATATTTCGTGAACATGAACTACGGTGATTCTTGGTCAGATTTTCTTACAGAGCAACAAAAGAGATAATTCTATGCTCTCCATCTTCGGCTTATTTTCATCTTCATATGTCAGACATATGCTTCTTTCATTGGTTTGGTGGTCACTGTGCTTGACTGTGATGTTAAACATCCTGGGTAAACCTCCCAATTTCTTTTCCAACTGAACTGAACACGTCAAGAAGCTGTTGTATAGCCATAAGACTGCCTGAGATTTCAGTTTGCTTCAGAAACAACAGCACAATGTAACATGTGGCGATTATGGCGACTGATCGAATCCTACTGATTTTTTTTTTGGGAAGGGGGAAAGAGAGGCGGGAAGAGACCTGTGGTTACCCTCCCTACCTTTAGTGGGCGAACCGAAAGTTCAGTTTTTGGCAACGGTGAAAAATCGAATCCCTTGCCCCTAGTGAGAAATCCTTTTCTGCATTTACTCCACCAGGTAAAATAATAAGACCATCGGTCCTTCTGATCACTGGAAAAATTCACTACTGGAACACCTGGCGCGGTCGAAGATGTCTCGTTTGGGGAAAGAATGACTTCTGATGAGGGCGAAGGTAAGATGTTAGAGGAAAGTAACTGAAGTCGAGTCATTAAATGTAAAAGAAGTAGATGTAAGTGGAGCAATAGAAAAATCTTATAATTCTATATAGCACCAACTGCTCACCGAACAATTATGAATGGCAAGTGTTATACTCAGTTACTGCCATTTAAGCGACGTACTGCAATTACGTGAAAGAAAGATCGTTTGTGATTTACTGACGCACTGAATTCAGACGCTGTCTTTAGGCCGAAATTGCAGACAAAACCGTTTAGCGTGTCGCTACGATCCAAAGCGGTGTACGAAACGCCAGCTCCTGTCGCCTGCGACCTTGCAGAGTCATAACTTTACGGCAGCACCAACCGTTGGTGTGGAACGGCTCCTATGCCAACGTTCGGGGCCGCCAGCTTTCCCTCCTCTGCAGCCAGTGAGACGTTTCATTTCCTTCGAAACATAGTCTCCAGCGGATACTGGGGACCCCCTTGGCTAGCGGAGTTTTGTCACCCAATATATAGAATGTTTCAGAGTTCCAATAGAGCAGGGATGCACAGACTGGGATCCGCGGGTCGCATGTGCCTCGCCAATGATCTGATAGTGACTCGTATTCTCACGTTTCGTTCTTGTAAATGTTTTTTACTGATCTATCATTCACCTCCAGAAAGGAGAGGGCGGGCGCTTGTGTAACTTACTTACGCTGCTGTAACTACGAGGGTCACTCCAAAAGAAATGCACACTATTTTTGTAAAAATACAGTTTTCATTCTGCATGTGTGAAAGTTTTACAGTATGTAGACTCATCCTTCCCGCTTGTTTTCATACCTAGTTCAACCTGTTCTCGTGAGTGGCGCTATCACAGCATGTCTTCAAGATGGCTGCTACACTTGACGTTCGTCAGAAGCAACGTGCTGCCATAGAATTCCTGTGCTGTGAAAACAAGACAGTGGGAAACATCTATAAGTGGTTGAAAAAGGTGTATGGAGATGCTGCTGTCGATCGCAGTACAGTTAGTCGGTGGACAACCAGGTTACGTGATGAAAGTTGGCACGGCAATATTGAGGATGGTCCTCGCAGCGGCAGGCCTTGTACTGCACACTCTCCAGACAATGTGCAGAGAGTTAACGAATCGGTGACTGCTGACAGACGCATCACTGTGCACGAATTGTCACTCTGCGTTGCGATAGGGGAAGGAAGTGTTTGCAGAATACTGAAAGTGTTGGCGTTAAAAAAGGTTTGTGCCAGGTGGGTTCCCAGGATGTTGACAATGGCTCACAAAGAAACTAGAAAAACGGTATGCAGCGAAGTTTTGGAACAGTACGAGAACGGTGGAGATGAATTTCTTGGAAGAGGTGATGAAACATGTGCCCATCATTTTTCACCAGAGACGAAGAGGCAATCAATGGTGTGGCATCATACAAATTCACGCAAGAAAAAAAAAAAAAAAATTCAAAACCAGACCTTCTGCTGGAAAAGTTATGGATACAGTGTTTTTTGATTCCGAAGGACTCTTGCTTATAGACATCATGCCAAGTGGAACTTCCATAAATTCTGATGTATATGTGACGACACTGAAGAAACTTCAAGTTCGACTAAGTCGTGTTCGACCACATCGGCAAAAGTAGGATGTTTTGCTGTAGCACGGCAGTCAAAAAACAATGGAAGCGATCACAAAACTCGGATGGACTACACTGAAACACCCGCCTTTCAGTCCTGACCTGGCTCCATGTGGGCCGGCCGGAGTGGCCGGGTGGTTCTAGGCGCTTCAGTCTGGAACTGCGCGATCGCTACGGTCGCAGGTTCTAATCCTGCCTCGGGCATGGATGTGTGTGTTGTCCTTAGGTTAGTTAGGTTTAAGTAGTTCTGAGTTCTAGGGGACTGATGACCTCAGCTGTTAAGTCCGAAAGTGCTCAGAGCCATTTGAACCTTTTTTTTTGTTTTTGGCTCAATGTGACTATCATCTCTTTGGGAAACTGAAAGACTCTCTTCGCAGAACAAGGTTTGAAGACGATGACTCCTTTTTGCATACTGGCAAACAGTGGCTCCAACAGGTTGGTCCAGAAATTTACCTTGTGGATATACAGGCACTGGTTCCAAGAAAGCGTAAGGCAGTTGAGAGGGATGGAAATTATGTGGATAAATGAAAATGTTCTTCCTAAAGGATGTATGTAGATACTGTAAGACTTTCAAACATTTAGAATAAAAGATGGATTTAAAACAAAATAGTGTGCATTTCTTTTGGAGGGTCCCTCTTATATTTGTTAAATAAAGTGAATATTTGTGAAAGAAATGAAGAGAAGTAATTACGAAATTTTTTCCATTTATGTGGCCCTCACATATAAGAGGGAGGGCTTTGCGTACCTTGGTACTAGCAAGTCTGTACACCTCTAATATAGAGGGAACTCAGTACATTAAGTGTTTATAAGGAACCCACGTCCAGAAATGTACTGTCTGGATGTAACTACACGCTCAGGTGACAAAAGTCATGGGACAGCAATATGCGCACACACTGAGGTAACGAAAGTCATCGGATACCGATATGCACATATGCAGATGGCGGTAGTATCGCGTACACTAGACATAATAGGACAGTACGTTGGCGAAGCTGACGGTTGTACTCAGGTGATTAATGTGACAAGGTTTTCGACATGATTATGGCCGCACGACGGGAATCAACAGATTCTGAATGCGGAATCTGAGTTGGACGAGACATTCCATTTCGGAAATCGTTAGAGAATTTAATATTCCGAAATCCACAGTGTCAACAATGTGCCGAGAATATCGAATTTCGGGCATTACCTCTCACCACAGACAACGCAGCGGCCAACAGCCTTCACTTAACGACCGAGAGCAGCAGCGTTTGTGTAGAGTTGTCAATGATAACAGACAAGCAACTTTACGTGAAATAAATGTGAAACGTTGGACGAACGTATCCTTTAGAACAGTGTGGTGATATTTGCCGTTAATAGGCTATGGCAGCAGACGACCGACGCGAGTGCCTTTGCTAACAATACAACATCGCCCACAGCGCCTCTCCTGGGCTCTGACGAGTCCTAGACGAATCGAAAACCGTGGCGTGGTCAGATGAGTCCGATTTCAGCTGGTAAAAGGTGATGGTAGAGCTTAAGTGTGGCGGAGACCCCACGAAGCCATGGGCCCAAGTTGTCAACAAGGCAGTGCGCAACCTCGTGGTTGCTCCACAATGGTGTGGTCTGTGTTTCTACGGAATAGACGTAGTCCTGGTTGTGTTCGGTCGATTGCTGCCAATTTTCAGCCATTCATGGACTTCATGTTTCCAAACCGCGATGAAATTTTCATGGATGAATATGCGCTGTGTGACGTGACACAGTTGTTCGCTAATGGTTTGAAGAACATTCTGGACATTTCGAGAAAATGGTTTGGTCACACAGGTCGTCCGACATAAATCTCATCGAGCGTTTCTGTGATATAATAGAGAGAACAGTTCGTGCACAAAATCCTGTGCTGCCAACATTTTCGCAATTATGGACGGCAATAAAGGAAAAACGGATAAATATTTCTGCAGGGGCTTCCAACGACTTACTGAACCTATGCCACGTCGAGTTGCTGCACTACGCTTGAAAAAAGAAGATCCTTTAGGAGGCATCTCATTACTTTTGTCACCTTAGTGTATTTGTGAAACAACTAATGAGGAATAATTATGCAATTCTTCTCTCTTCTTGCGGCCCGTACGTAGTACAGGGATGGATTTTGGTCCTGCGGAAGTAGCAAGTCTGCACGCCCCGCTACAGAGAGAACGCATTAGTTGAAGATTTGTTAGGGAACCCACGTCCAGAAATGTACCGTTAGGATGTGATGTAAGTTTCAAAATCGGATTGCTTGACCCGTGTACTTACAGGAGCTCATTGCATCGGCAGTATTTGTAATACTCGTTAGCAGGTTCTCGTTTACGTGACGAAGGACATCCGTTTAAAGTCGAGAGTATGGCGCACCCGAGGAGCACTACACTTTGCGCGGGCACCATGACGTGGGGGATCTGAAAGTGATCCGAGCTTCAAACTTATTTTATATCCAAACAGTGTATTTCCGGACATGGTTTCGGTGTCAAAACTTTATCTACTACGACACCTCTACAACTCCGAGAAGCCTGTAAAAAATGGTTCAGATGGCTCTGAGCACTGTGGGACTTAACATCTGAGGTCATCAGTCCCCTAGACTTAGAACTACTTAAACCTAACTAACCTAAGGACATCACACACATACATGCCAGAGACAGGATTCGAACCTGCGACCGTAACAGTCGCGCGGTTACGGACTGAAGCGCCTAGAACCGCTCGGTCACAGTGGCCGGCAATTGGTTTTAAATCAGGGAGTTTATTAGCCAGTACGGTAAACTCAACCTTGTGCTCTTCGAACCACGTACTTACATCATCAGCTGTGTGACACTGTATTTTCCTGCTGGTAGATACCAATGTGCCGAGTGAAAACAAACTGCACGTAGGGGTAGAAGTAGTCCCTAAGGAAAGATGCATACACTTGTTGATCCACTGTGCCTTCCAAAATGTCGAGATCACTCCAGGAATGCCATGAAAATATTTCGCAGACCGTAACGTTCTCTCCTCCTGGACCCTTTTCTTTTTCAGGCGTTTGAAACCATATACGCCAACTGCCACCTGTGTGGTGATGGAGCATAAAATGTGATTCTTCTGAAAAGGACACCTGTCACCACTCAGTGGACGCCCAGTTGCGGTACTGACATGCAAATTCCAGTCTTCGTCACCGATGAGCACCAGTATAGACGTGCACGGTACACTTTATCCACGGCGGCACGCGCACAGTTTACAAGCTTAGCCGTTTCGGGAATGCTTCCACCCCTAACCGGAAATCGTGCAACTTTGGACGTCACATAAATCACTCCGTTTCCATATTACGGCAACGACTGCACCATTTCCCGCGACCCCTTCCCTCTCTCCGACATGCTTTATATGCCCTCCATTGATAGAGCTACCATAAGTCGTCTGCGAGTGGTTTATGCACGTCGACGTCGAACATCAGCGGAGGTTACATTAATGTGAGTCGACCGTGCATAACACTATGAATTGAAGCAAAGCACTGCGTTTTATCTTATCTTTGTTTCTGATCGCTTTTCATCCTCCTTAGAAGAACCCTCCCTCCTTAGAATTTTCCGTTCTTCGCCATCGACAAAATGACGAAACTGCAACGGTGTAATTTCAGCTTTCTAATGTGGCCATTCATAGACATTGTCCCTCCGCTCACCAACACGCCTCAGGAAGCTAAAAATTATTTCGGCAACAGCATTAGAATGAGATCCAGACGTTTAAAAACAGTTTAAACATGTTATTATAATCAGCGAAATAATCTAATCCATTTATTATCAGACTTCAGCTTCAAACAGCTCATTTTCTTTCCCTGGTAAGTTTAACGACAGCCAGGTATTTTGATCACATCTGAATGCGAGTTCTTTGAACTACCACTGAGTGTAGATCTCCCAACTCAGTTCTCGCCAGACTAAAACTTAATTTTTCTTTATTACATTTGCTAGACTCCCTCTTAAATGAAACACAAGCCCAACGAACAGTTTGTATTTGTGAAGTATTAACCGTCTTCGGTAATTATGATTTGTACGTATCCTGACAAGCTTTAATCCATCGGTAGTCGGATTTTCGACAGAAAAATCCAGACAAACTCACCTAATTCGGGATACCTGGCAACCCCTATTACGACGATAGTTTCACGTTCGGATGCCAAATTAAAGGTTTAGGAATCAGCAGGAGGACTTCTCATTTCAGTAAAAGCTCTCCTTTGTGGTCTATTATGATAAGTTTTTTGTTTTACTGCATTGTCACAGGAAAAAACCGCTAAGAATTAATTTGTCATAAGCAGGAGATTAATGCCTTACGTGGATTTCGCAGTGATTAGCACTCCGAACAATAGACTGAACAACAAAAATTATTTAAAGCTTACTCTATCAAAAATGGAATACGTCGATTTATCAGCGGACGACTTTGCACTATTCTGTTATTCAAAGATCTTCGATGCAGATGGCAAGGAATCCAGCTCCCCAGCCAAGTTTTTCGACGCTTTCCCTTTTCAAAGTCTAACCCTTGCTGTTTAGTGCATTGAGTGGCCGACACGATCTCCCGACCCCATTGCTACAAACCACGTTCGAAATTGTCTGCAGAGGCACGTCACAACTTGCAGTCTTTCTTCCCTGATACTTACAGCACTGGGGACTGCTTAACAAGAAGACTGATGTAATTCTCCTATCGAGTACAAAGACGTAGTGCCACTGAAAGGTTGGCCATGAGGTGAATCGGAAGCATTGTGTCGACCTTCGCTTTTACGCAAGGTTGCTTCTGCATTAAGTTCTGCGAGTGAGATTTGAGCAGCTCCCTCTTAAAACAACATATGAGTAAGCTACTGTTTTGTCAGCAATACATCTGGTTACAAATACGGTACAGGATTATCTAGATTCCAGACAGTAAAAAACACATAGTGCAGCTTGAGTATGTTCACTAGGGAAGCAATAAGCTTCGTGATGGCCATACCGTGCTACCTTGACAAGACGTGCTATTGCCTTGACGTGCCGTGCATTAGACATGGTTTTTACAATTCTGAAGGCAGTAGTCGGTTTTAAAGGGCAGCGAAGACGACTGAGAAGTATTTCTACTATTTGCAGTGTCTGTGTTTTGCGGTGTATCATGCGATGTCCTGCAGACATGCATTGATATCTGCAAGAACAGACACTGCTACGATCTACAGCTGGGTGAAACAGAAGAAATGTTTTAGCAATCGCAAATACGATTGGATGTCAGCTGCAAAGTTTATTTATGACTTACGAAAATTTGTAGCCGACTCTAACACGGATTTGTCGCTTCGTGCGAGCGGTCACCTTAACCATTTCAGTTACCCGATTACACTCCTTGAATCGATCCAAATCTCAGCATGTCACGTGTGAGTCCTGCACAGGGAGAGACTTGCTTATAATAGTCACTGCATGTTTAGGCATGTAAAACAATTTACAAATTCAAATGACTCCAAGCACTATGGGACTTAACATCTGAGGTCATCAGTCCCCTAGACTTAGAACTACTTAAATCTAACTAACCTAAGGACATCACACACATTCACGCCCGAGGCAGGATTAGAACCTGCGACGTAGCAGCAGCGAAAACAATTTACAGTGTGTTTGTTTTATGGTCTACCATGCAATCTCCTCCAGACCTGAACGCATGTCGGTAGTCATTGCTGTGACTACACCTTTATGATACAGAACAGTGGTTCTCAAACCGTGCCGGCCGAAGTGGCCGAGCGGTTCTAGGCGCTTCAGTCTGGAACCTTGCGACCGCTACGGTCGCAGGTTCGAATCCTGCCTCGGGCATGGATGTGTGTGATGTCCTTAGGTTAGTTAGGTTTAAGTCGTTCTAAGTTCTAGGGGACTGATGACCTAAGATGTTAAATCCCATAGTGCTCAGAGCCATTTGAATTTTTCTCAAACCGTGGAGCGCGAATGGCGTGCAAGGAGGCACGAAAAACACCGCGGTCATATTTTTAGCATTGTTTAAAATGATCGGGCGAACTGGGTCGGTCATCGGCTGAATCGTCCGTTGTCGGCAGTAATGTCACTGTATACATTATCACCGCACGCGGAGCAGGCCTTGGCCCGTGTATCTCGAAGCCTCCTTACAGTCTTACTGATTTCGCACGGAAGACTTGACTGTAGCGTAAAGCGGTTGCTGGTTAGTGACAGACATGAAGACACTCGTGGTCCATCAGCTGGCTAGGGGGAGGGGATATTCCAAAGGCGGAAACGAGGAAGTATGACGGGAACCATTTATTGCTAGGCATCATAAGAACTACAATCAATGGTGAAAAATGTCCGCAGTGACTAATTTGTTTAACTATTTTAGCTGCTGACAGCACGAAGCCTAACAAGTTCAAGAGACATCTTGAAACTAAACATCCTGAATTAACGGGAAAACCAAAAGGATTTCTTGTCACGAAACTAAATGTTTCATTATATAGCCAGAAGAACTTTGCTGAAACGACGAATGTCACCTCTAAGGCCCTTTTAGTCTCTAACCAGTTTTCGCATATGATTCCTAATTGCAACAAATCTCACATCGTTGCAGAAATTCTGGTATTACCAGCAGGAATTCATATAGCATCAACAGTGTTTGCTGACTCGTTTGCTGATCAGTTGAAAAGTATTCCTATATGTAAAACACAGTGCGTAGCTAAATTTCCGACTTTTTGCTCGAGCAGATAATAAATCAATTGGGTGACAACAGTTTTGCACATTAAATGGACGTAGAGGTACTCATTTGGTTGCTTATGATCGTGTCGTTGATGAATTTAACATTCGAGAGGAATTAGCTTTCCCTAAGCCGATACTGAAATCAGGTACAGCTCAAAACCTTTTTGACACGATCAATATCCTTTTTAATCAGAATGGGATCTGATGAAATAGGCGCACTGGAATATGCACAGCTGGAACTCGCTCATTGTCTGAAATTGGTGATGGATCGTAAGCGAGTGTTAAAGCTGTAGCTCCTGATGCAGTGTGCTCTCACTGCGTGATACATCAGGTGGCTCTGGCAGGTAAATAACTCAGTCCGCCTCTTCATGAAGGGTTGCAAACGGTTATGGAAACAGTTAATATTATTAAGGCAAAATCTATAAATTCGAGGCTTTTTAAAGTGTCGTGCGAGGAAGTGGGTGCTGAACGCATTCAATTGCTACTTTTTAGTAATGCTCGATAGTTTTCAAGGAGTAAAGTACTAAAAAGAATTACTGAACTGACAAATAAGATATTCTGTTTCTTAAAGGAGAAAAGTCACTCTTTGGCAGATTGTTTCAGGAACGGAGATTTTTTATTGAAAATTGCTTGCCTCACTGACATTTTTGAGAAACTAAATATCCTTAATCCTTCACTTCATGGCCTTCATAAAGCAATCAGAGCTGTGGCAAAACCAATTGGAAACTTCCCTACTATAATGTCTTTATTAGAGGAGACAGATAGTCCATATTTGTAATGGAGATAAGAAACCTGACTTCTTCATCGTCTTGCAACACTTAAAGTTCACTTTGAAAAGTATTTCAGCGACGATTTTGATCCATTTAATTGGATTAAAATTCATTCGAAAACGTTCCTGCAGCAGCACGTCTAATGTAAAGGAGCACAGAGCGAGGTGCCGCAGTGGTTAGCAGACTGGCCTTGCATTCTGGAGAAAAAAATAGCTCCAAGCACTATGGGACTTAACATCTGAGGTCATCAGTCCCCTAGACTTAGAACTGTTTAAACCTAACTAATCTAAGGACATCACACACATACATGCACGAGGTAGGATTCGAACCTGCGACCTTAGCAGCAGCGCGACTCCGGCCTGAAGCGCCTAGAACCGCTCGTCCACAGCGGCCGGCTATTCTGGAGGACGATGGCTCAAACCCGCAGCAGGCCATCCTGATTTAGGTTCTCCGTCATTTCCCTAAATCGCTTCAGGCAAATGCCGGGATGGTTCCTTAGGAAGGGCACGGCCAATATCCTTGGCTATCCTTCCCTCACCTCGCTGTTTGGTCCCCTCTCCCAAAATCAACCAATTAATGTAGAAGAGCAAGGACAACGTATTGATCGTACCTGTGATATTTCATTGAAGAGTGTCTTTATTAGGTTTTTGGATACATATTAGCAAGGAATTCCCAACTCTGAGCCACAATACAAGGAAGATCCTGATTCCTCTTGCAGCAACATACTTGCGCAAGACTGGCTTTGGAGCTAGTGTAACTATGAAGTCGAACTACCGTTCAAAGCTAAAAGTAAGCAAAGAACTTCGAGTGGCTGCATCTGCTATTGCATCACGTCTCGATACAAGTTTTTCTGAAGAGCTAGTCCATCCATACCAAGAGCTTTATAATTTAATTTTTTAACGCTCTTCTGATCCTTGTTTGCTGCATGATGAATATTTTTATTTCATAGGTTTTGAATAAATATAAACGTGATAATGATGAACAATTTTATCGATATTTTCACTATTATTTTGGTTTCTGTTGCGTAAAATCCTTCTGAATTGAGTTTCGTAAAACAGAGAATTAGGTAAATAAAATACGAAAAAGGACCATTTTTATTAATAAAATAGGCTGGGCGGGGCTGATACTATTTTTCCTAATAAATGGGGCAGCAATGAAAAAAGGTTGATCCTGAAATGAGTTTGGTAAAACAGATAATTAAGTAAAGAAAATAAGAAAAAGGACCATTTTTATTAATAAAATATTCTATGCGGGGCTGATACTGTATTTCCTCGTGAATGGGGGCCCAATGAAGAAAGGCTGAGAACCACTGATATAGAAGAAATGTGTTCACATAGAACATTCTAAATCCCTTTAGCCGGTCTCTCTTTTGTAGTTAAGCTTTCATACTCAGCGCTCCCTCTCACTGCACTGTCTAAATATGTCTCTCTGCCACTGTCTCCTTTCCCCCCCATTGTTTTACAGTACATTCCACTGCCACTGTCTCCTTTCTCACTTACACTGTCTCGTTTTGTCTTTCTTTCCCACTGTCACCATCTCCACAATACCCTGGAAGATCAAAAATTCTTGGACCAACTTATTTTTCCTCTATACCAACATGTTTAAAATTTCGGTCCAAAATGCGCTCTGCCCTATTCGTAGGTGTTCGCTGGTCTAGGAGGATCCAGGCCCCCCAAATCTATGTATGGTCTTCACTCATCTGTATTTTTCATTTCCACTGTCTACTCTCTCTTTTGCTAGCATTTCTTCTATCTATATCCATCTCTCTTTCTGTTACACTGCCACTGTCTCTCACCCACTATCAGGATGTCCTCTCTCTTTGGATCCCACTGCTGTTGTCTTCATCTACCACTCTTTCTCTTTCACTGCCATTTTCTCCCTCCCACCATCACTGTCTCCTCTCTTTTCTCTCCCACTGGCAATGTCTCCTCTTTCGTTCACCTTCACTCTCTGTCTGCTGCTTTCTTTCAGCACAAAGAGCGTTAATATATTCGCATGCCAAAAGTTTTGGTGAGAAAGGCGGAAAGAGGTCTGGGCCAGCTGGTTCCCCACATTTCCTCTTCGAAAGAGGAACATATTCGGTTTTTTGTTGCGCTCCGACAGGAGCATTTTTTCCGCTCGTTCCCTTCTTTCCCTGTTGCAGCGGGGTATCCCGCTTATGCAGAACGAATTCTATTGGTCAGTCAAATTTTGACAGTTTGTTTACATAGTTTGATACATTCATTATACTCTGACACGTGTAAACGACAAACGTGTTCGTATAATATGAGCTTAGCACAACATAGCTTTCTTTGCATTCTTTCTGGATACTTTCTCATCAATTGCAGTTCATCGAAAACGCTTGGCTTTGGATTTTTGTCCGAAAAGGGTAAAAATTTTATTAGAAATATTTCCTTGGATTTTCAGTCTTTCTAGTTTTACATAATAGCAGTCACTTTAAGTTATTTTCAGCGTATAGACAAATGTGTGACGTTAAGTCACTTAGGAGGCTCGCAACCATATCAGTAAATATGCGTGGATCTGCAGTTAAGCTGTCTAGGTCGCATAAAAAAAATCATACAGCAGGTGAAGAATGACCTAATTGATCACAAAGTAAGCATGACGCGTTTCGGAATTATTTCTATCTTCAGAAATACGAGTACAAAGGCAGCACAAGGACAAGAGCGTTACCAATTGTGTACGTAAAATGGGATGAGAGAATACTCTGTTTACGGATGTTATAAATCTTTTTAGCCATTTTTGTCACAACAGTTCCACTTTGTATATATTTGTACAGACAAAATTTCTACTTGGAGTGACGAAGGGCAGATTGCTCTAAACATGTAGAGATGAGTAGGAAAAACAATCCTGTAATCTTGTAGCGTTCTGCTTGCACTGTCATATTGATTAAATATCTAGGTAGACTTACGTTTCCGTAATTACGAGGGACGTACTGAAAAGTAATGCCTCCGAAATTTTTATGTGAGAACTCTTGAAGCCTTTTAAATAAAACAAACGCTATTAACTTTCTACATCTTTATTCTTCATGTCCACGTATTTGCAGCCCTCTGCCACTAGAGGGATTGGAGTTGTAGCGTGTAACATGATGGAGTGTAATGTAACGGTGTGAGTGAGTGAGAAACAGCGTGCTATAATCGAGTTTCGAATTCGAAGAGAGACACACTGTATATTAGGATGCAAACACGGAGAAAAAGAAAGCTTCAGACAAAAGATGAATGGATTAAATATTGTTGTCAACTTGGAAATTGTGTTTATCAGCTTCTTTATACAAATGTAAAGATGTAGAGGCGTATATCACTAGGGGCAAGATAGATACTGCCTACAGGTAAATTGAAGAGACCTTCGGAGAAAAGAGAGCCACTTCTATGAATATCAAGAGCTCAGATGGAAACCCAGTTCTAAGCAGAGAAGGGAGAGCAGAAAGATGGAAGGAGTATATAGAGGGTCTATACAAGGGCGAGGTTCTTGAGGACAATATTACGGAAACAGGACGTAGATGAAGATGATATGGGAGATATGATAATGCGTGAAGGGTTTGACAGAGCACTAAAAGACCTGAGTCGAAACATGGCCCCGGTAGTAGACAACATTCCATTAGAACTTCTGACAGCATTGGGAGAGCCAGTCAGGACAAAACTCTACCATCTGGTGAGCAAGATGTAAGAGACAGGCGAAATACCCTCAGACTTCAAGAAGAGTACAATAATTCCAATCCCCAAGAAAGCAGGTGTTGACAGATGTGAAAATTACCGAACTATCAGTTTAATAAGTCACGGCTGCGAAATATTGACAAGAATTCTGCACAGACGAATGGAAAAACTGGTAGAAGCCGACCTCGGGGAAGATCAGTTCGGATTCCGTAGTAATGTTGGAACACGTGAGGCAATACTGATCTTACTACGTATCTTAGAAAATAGATTAAGGAAAGGAAAACCTACGTTCCTAGCATTTGTACACTTAGAGAAAGCTCTTGACAATGTTGACTGGAATACTGTCTTCCAAATTCTGAAGGTGGCAGAGGTAAAATACAGGGAGCGAAAACCTATTTACAATTTGTACAGAATCCAGATGGCAGTTATAAGAGTCGAGGGGCATGAAAGGGAAGCAGTGGTTGGGAAGGGAGTGAGACAGGGTTGTAGGCTCTCCCCGATGTTATTCAATCTGTATATTGAGCAAGCAGTAAAGGAAACAAAAGAAAAATTCGGAATAGGTATTAAAATCCACGGAGAAGAAATAAAAACTTTGAGGTTCGCCAATAACTTTGTAATTCTGTCAGCAAAGGACTTGGAAGAGCAGTTGAACGGAATGGACACTGTCTTGAAAGTAGGATATAGGATGAACATCAACAAAAGCAAAACGACAATAATGGAATGTAGTCGAATTAAGTAGGGTGATGCTGAGGGAATTAGATTAGGGAATGAGACACTTAAAGTAGTAAAGGAGTTTTCCTATTTGGGGAGCAAAATAACTGATGATGGTCGAAGTAGAGAGGATATAAAATGAAGACTGGCAATGGCAAGGAAAGCGTTTCTGAAGAAGAGAAATTTGTTAACATCGAGTATAGATTTAAATGTCAGGAAGTCGTTTCTGAAAGTATTTGTGTGGAGTGTAACCGTGTATGGAAGTGAAACATGGACGATAAATAGTTTGGACAAGAAGAGAATAGAAGCCTTCGAAATGTGGTGTTACAGAAGAATGCTGAAGATTAGATGGGTAGATCACATAAATAATGAGGAGGTATTGAATAGAATTGGGGAGAAGAAGAGTTTGTGGCACAACTTGACTAGAAGAAGGGATCGGTTGGTAGGACATGTTCTGAGGCATCAAGGGATCACCAATTTAGTATTGGAGGGCAGCGTGGAGGTTTAAAATCGTAGAGGGAGACCGAGAGATGAATACACTAGGCATATTCAGAAGGATGTAGGTTGCAGTAGATACTGGGAGATGAAGAAGCTTGCACAGGATAGAGTAGCATGGAGAGCTGCATCAAACGAGTCTCAAGACTGAATACCACGACAACAACAACAACAACAGCTTCTTTATAAGCTTCTTTTAGTCATATTCTTCTTTATTAGCTTCTTTTAGTCATAAATATTTCGACTATCCTTCTCTTTACCTTTTTCTAAACTTCTCATCTCTACTACTCCTTTTACGGCCAGGTTAAATATTTCTGGATGTCTTATCAGGTGCCTTAGTAACTTGTCCCTTTACCTGGCACGGGTGTTTCATAGACATATTTCCTCACTTGCCGTTTTTGTACTTCTTCATTTCATTTTTTATCTAACTTCCGTTTTAACATTATTTTATAGTATCACATTTCAAATGCTTCCAGCCTCTTACCTTAATTTTCGAGATTCGACGTTTCTCGCCAGACGCACGGAATAAAGAATTCGGTTCTCAGTATCGCTTCAGGTATAATATGGCATGCGTATTACTTGTGCGATTTTCCTTCTTCGCTGACGCAAGTTGCAGCCCTCTGCCGCTGTTGCACTCCAATTGTAGTGTGCAACATGGCGGTGCGTAACGTAACTGCGTTGGTGACTGAGAAACACCGAGCTTTAATCGAGGTTCTGAAAGCACGAATTCGAAGAGCGTCCATACACGTAGCACTCTCTTCTTCAGTAAGGCAATCGAGTACTGCAATATCTGAAACAACCCAATATCTTGGGTTCACTCTCATCGATCATCCTTCATACTGTCCCGACTTTGTTCTATAAATTCGGTGGCCTTACTTTTCAGCAAGCCCTCGTAGAAAGGACGCATTGGTGTTCGTTTCTTCGTAACGAAGGAAGTTACAAGAAAGGCAACGATGCTGGTTAATGTCACTTTAGTAACTGAACAACATTTGCTTGATAATTTTTTTTATTTTCTTCTGGACAGAAAGTTATTTGGGATGGTCAAGATAAACGGGATACCCTATAACATATCGCTTCATCCCGCTTAACATACGGAATACAGCCTATATAGAAGGGCGCGAAGCTGCATAGTACTGACAGTGAGGTACTACTAAGTTAAGAGAGGAAGCCATACGTCTCTCAAATACATCCCAAGTGGACGTTCATCCACCAGATGTGGATATAAGCGGACACAAGGAACGACTCGGCAGTCAGCAGCAAACAGTACCTGAAGAGAGCAACAGGATCGTGTCCACAGTCACCACCTAGAAGAAACAACTGGAATTTTTACAAGTGATTGTAGTTAAAGGCAGATCAGCGCAAGTGCCATGCACTATCGTCATACTAAAGCAATATTATGTTTCTTTTAATAAAGTGTTTTAGAACTATGGGCGAAAAATGTTTTGCGATCGTCAAAGAGGGGAGGGTAGCCATAGAGAGTTATTTTGAGCAACTTATAGCATTGTCCTCCAGAGACGAATCTTACTCACAGCACCCAGAAAATGCATACACCCTTTATTACGTCTGCACAAAAATCTTCACAAAATGAACAACACCGATCAAATTCATGCACATCCGAGGTGTCTTGTGCAAAATTGTTGTTAGTCTGTATTACCAGAAAGACTATGAAGCGTGGCCGTGTTAGTTGTAATAAGAGAGGCAATTAGTTCATGCAATAAACATAGCGTCCTGGTCTCTGTGGCGTATGGCGATATGAAGCAGTCGCGCGCTCCGTCTTAAAATGAGCAGATAGCGACCTGCTGATCAGCTCGTGCAGCTGCCAGTGCACGGCATCCAGTGTTGGCTAACGCTTGATGCAGAGGCTTTGTAGCAACTTACCGACGTCTTTGCCGAATCGTCTGCTTGTGTTGATTTTTAACACGCCCAAGCGTCTAGAGTCCATTAAATCTTGGTGTGTCGGGCCGGCCGAAGCGGTCGAGCGGTTCTAGGCGCTACAGTCTGGAACCGCGCGACCGCTACGGTCGCAGGTTCGAATTCTGCCTCGGGCATGGATGTGTATGATGTCCTTAGGTTAGTTAGGTTTAGTAGTTCTAAGTTCTAGGGGACTGCTGACCTCAGCCGTTGAGTCCCATAGTGCTCAGAGCGAAATTTTGGTTCATTCGTCTTCATGAGGTTAAATAGACAATAGTTTAAGGAGACTGAAGTGCCAGCGAACTGAACTCAGTACTCCTGTATGTTACGCCAAACAACGTGTGTGAACTGAGACAAGGTAGCTTATGTACACGGATCATCATATTGATCCCCACCATCCCGTGTTAATTCTGGCTAACGACAGATTAATAAAGTCACGATTTAACTTACATACCTCAAAGAACGGAGTATATAACGGATGTAGATACCAAAGTGGCCTTAAATAGCAACAGAGAAAGCTGAACGTAACGTAAGAAACGCCTGTATGTACGAAATATTTCGCTGCAACGATGAAGATGCGGAAAATATAGGTATAACTACAACAATACATGTGCAGACAACCGACTCAAGTACAAACGCACTTGCCAAACCTCACTAACGGCAAAGCAGACAATTCTTTCCTGGCACATACCGTACTAGCTATGGCCCATCCACTGCCTCTTTGAACATGTGTGTTCTAAGTCTATAAATCTCCTGCCTTCCTTGTTGACTTAGGAATTAAAAAAGTAGCAAAAAGGAAGCAAAACTAGCTGATCATCCTTTCGTGGTGTCCGTTGATTCAGATGGGAGGAAACTGTCCGAGGACAGTTCTTCTTTACAGACCGAAAATGTCCAGTTCCGTTATTTGTAGTAAACAAATATTCCTGTCGTCCCTGACTACACCAAAGGGATACCTTACTGGCAAGAGGGCGAAAGTTGGGGCCGAATTGGCCAGTGACTGCTCTCCCCATGATTACAAATGTTCAACCAGTTCCTATTGCAGTTTCTCTCTATACTTACCACAATAACAAACCATAAACAACGAGGTATTCATAAAACTTATAACAAAACTACCCTAACAATTTCTCCTACTAGTCTCGTGTGCTCTTTGTGGCGGACTTGGAGTAGGTAGACTTGATGAAGGCTCAGATCTTACGTAGCAACACGCATTTCACGACACAGATTCTGCTCAGTGGAACATTGCTGATGACTTTTGTGTTGTGACTAGTTCCCTATCTAGATCAGGCGAAGCAGTCTCTGAAAAAGAGTCATCAAGATGAGCATTTTTTTACTTTATTTATTTATTGTTTTACTTAAAGTAATTTGAGTGCTGGGTGCAGTGCAACCGATCTTCAGGACAATTTGTTGCATAGTCCTATTTCATTTTTTAAGGATGACTCTGCATTATAGGTCTGAAAGCAAAACTTTCTGTGACTGGGAATGTTATGAGTTTTGGTGTATGTAGCTACATTATTTTTCTTAGGTTTAATCTGAACTAACAACGAGAATTTTTTCTTTAGTCGTTGGACTTTCTACTGAACATTCTTGTTTCTGTTTGTTGTATACCCTGTCAAAGATATTTTTACATTAGCTCCAGTCGTGGCACTATTTCTTACACAAAGTGCTGAAAGCGGATGAGTCAAGATTTCGTCAATGAGTGTGCACCTTTGACTACAAAAGTTCTAATTATGTAATTACTAACATTATTACCACAGGAACTGGTACTGTACATCAGTAATTGCAACATTCAAAGCGTAGTTGTTAGAAGAACAAAGAATAACAAATAAAAGTTATGTTTTAGATAAGTGCGGGAAAAAAATACTCTTAGCCGCCAAGTAGTATTTCCGTCATCAACTGGTTCGTGTTTTGCATACCAGGCTGTAATTCACAAGACAAAGTTTAATTTTAAGATTTAAACAGTACGAAAAACCGTGAAATGGGGTACTGATGCAGTCCTGTAGTCACGAATGATAGAAACCGTACAGACTGATTAATCTACAGGTTAGTCATAAGAACGGGTAGAGAAGAGGTTCGGGGAGAGGTAAATACTGTAAATAACTTATAACTAAAGTTTGACAAATAAATTTCAGTTCTGGAAACAATGAGTTCTTGAGAAAATGATATAATACTCTTGTTTATAACAGACTGTTTAACATATTGTTTACGGTATTACATTCAGTCAAAATGTCGTTTTAGGAATTTTGACCTGCATTATTCCCTCGTCTAGCATGCAATATCTGAACGTCTACTTTCCATCACATCCGGAAGTACTACTTTGTCTCGAATCAACTGGCAGGATAGTCTCTTTTTGTTGACGAATATTTGTTTTGTGCCTGCCTGTGGCTTCTGGAAGAGCATTCCACGCTGTAGCGTCATAACTTTCTAGCTGGCGAGTGGACTTGAGGAAATGCATAGCTGTGCAGTATAATAATATTATACCACTCGGTCAAAATTTTCTCGCAAATTGTTGCTCCCGGGAGCTCTCGTGGGATGTAATTATTGCCTTGATAACAGTACCTATTTAGGCATGACTGTCACCATGGTTTTCAATTACGACGTCAACCGTCCAGTCGCCCATGAAATTTACCGGTTGTATCATGCGACAAACAACATTTCTCACGTACCTCATGATATGCCGACTTACGAAGACAGAGTCAGAGCAACTTCATAAGTGTGACTAATAAATATCGCATCTGATGATTGTGTAATAGGTCGAAAGTTTGAGATCGGAATCACATAAGTCAGCATAACATGACACGTCCATCAGTGGAAGGTCAACCCAAGACTCCCTAGAAAACGTTGTAATCACACTGTCGTTCCAAAGTTGCCTTATCGTGGAACATATTGAGTGCAAACAGGTACTATCGCCGCGTTTCTAGCTTTGTCACCAGTTACGTAAACATATTAGCAGTCTACGTCAGAGTGGGTCAACGTCTTGTGCGCGTGGACAGCGGCATGGTCCAAAAAATTGGCTCTGAGTATTATGGGACTTAACATCTGAGGTCATCAGTCCCCTAGAACTTAGAACTACTTAAACCTAACTAACCTAAGGACATCACACACATCCATGCCCGAGGCAGGATTCGAACCTGCGACCGTAGCGGTGGCGCGGTTCCAGTCTGAAGATGATACAAAAATCGTGGCATAGTTACTAAGTGGAAATATGCTTTTGATGTGGCTTTAATAGTGTAAACGTGGGACTTATTTTAGAAAAGTGCCTTCTGTTAGTATCTAGCGAACAAAAGGTGACTGGCGACACCAGAAATACATAGCCACACATGTGATACTGCCAGCCCATCACTAGCACAAACTCTGAAATATTTTCTTAATTGGATTAGAGGCAGTACAAGTATGGTAACAAAAACAGAGGCCTATGTGTACAGAACTATGTAAAGTGTAACTGAATGCTTAGGATGAAGTACTTCCTGAATAAACGCAAGCGTGTTCGTAACTTCTGTGACGTTACTCAACATATTCTCGAGCTAGGTAGCGTAGTGAAATCACAGGTGCTGTACAGAAGTGGCGTTGCGTTTGGCTGAACGTTGAATCAATGCAAAAGCGAGAAAGGCGAGTGACTTCAACGAGCTGTATTCGAGTGCTGTTCTCACGCTGTCGAAATTGTGTAAGCCCTCCGTACTTTATTTGTTTCCTGCCCACGACACGTTTAGGCAGACGATCCAATAACCAAGATGGGTTTAGTATCGCACCAGCAGCAAGAACAGGAAATCACTAACTACATTCGTTGGTAAGTGAGAAAACAACTGCAAAATATAACATCAAGAGGGCTAACACTGGAAAGTCCATTGTTGGGTCAATACGTAGATTTGAAAACGTAAGAAGTCACAGAGGCTGTAGATGAAGCAACGGAAATGTCGATTCCAATCATGAGGTGCTCTCATAGGGAAGTATCTCGTACTGAGACACTGCGGAGATTAAGAGATAACAATAGGAGAACCAGAAAGCTCTACCAGAGCAGCATGGCTCAAGAAGAAAGAAATCGAAAGTTAAATAGATACGTGAACTTCAACAAAGCTTAAGAAAATGGAGAAAAAAAAACGAATGACGCACTTACGTGAGACCTAAGAAGAAGGACCATCCAAAATAGCGAGACAATACAAATAGGCGGGACAGTAATAGAAGGCTGATTATAGTCAACTACCCTGTTAATGAAAACGCTGCTTCCTGATGATGCTGAAGAAGGCGAGAGAGGAAGATCATATTAGAATGCGAAGATGCTACTGGCAGATTACAGAAATAATGGCTTGTCATTGGTAGCACTAAGTACACTGACGGAAAAGAAAACACAAGACCGAGAAGCTGTGCGAGATAAACGACATTTGGTAGGCTGTTTCTATATCTGAAAGATTACGTCCATTCAAATTTCATCTGCCGACCAGAGTGGCCGAGCGGTTCTAGGCGCTTCAGCCTGGAACTGCGCGACCGCTACGGTCGCAGGTTCGAATCCTGCCTCGGGCATGGATGTGTGTGATGTCCTTAGGTTAGTTAGGTTTAAGTAGTTCTAAGTTCTAGGGGACTGATGACCTCAGAAATTAAGTCCCATAGTGCTCAGAGCCATTTGAACCAAATTTCATCTACATCAACATCTACATGGATATTGTGCAAATCACACTTAAGTGGCTAGCAGAAGGTTCGTGGAATTACCTTCACAATAATACTCTATTACTCCACTCTTGAACAGCGCACGGAAGAAACGAACACCTATATCTTTCCATGCAAACTCTGATATCCCTTATTTTATTATGATGATCTCCCTATGTAGGTCAGCTTCAACAAAATATTTTCCCATTCGGAGGAGAAAGTTGGTGATTGAATTTTCGTGAGAAGATCCAACCGCAACGAGAAACGGCTTTGCTTCAATTATGTCCACCCCATATCCTGTTTGGCTCACACAGAAAGCTGAACATAGCATGGTGTAAACTGTGCAGCTCCCACAACACATATGTTGGTAGAAATAAAACACAGATGTGAAGCTTCTCGCTCACAAAAATGTGGAAGACATCGCAACATATAGAAACTGGAAGAGTTTGCAGCACTGTAGAGCGTTTCCAACAGCTATCCAAAGGTGTTGGCCCACAGAGTTAATCTCATCTTCCACGGTGATGGGGTAACAGATGTCTCAGTGGTCCATTTCGAAGAGCATTGTTTCCTAATTTTGCAGTCACGTACATGATTACTGTTCCAGTGTTGTGTATTATGGGAAGATGCTGTTCACAAAACGTGCGAGATAGTAGAAATAAGAAGAGGTGAAAAAAAAAAAAAAAACATGTCGAGGGTATCCAGCATATGGAAATACGATGCATCTGTAGTATTGAGGAGTGCTCCCAAACAAGTCCGAAAGTGGTGACCTCTCCATTTAATATGCTACTGGCCATTAAAATTGCTACACCACGAAGGTGATGTGCTACAGACGGGAAATTTAACCGACATGAAGAAGATGCTGTGATATGCAAATGATTAGCCTTTCAGAGCATTCACACAAAGTTGGCACCAGTGGCGACACCTGCAACGTGCTGATACGAGGAAAGTTTCCAACCGATTTCTCATACACAAACAGCAGTTGACTGGCGTTGCCTTGTGAAACGTTGTTGTGATGCCTCGTGTAAGGAGGAGAAATGCGTACCATCGCGTTTCCGACTTTGATAAAGGTCGCATTGTAGCCTATTGCCTTGCGGTTTATCGTATCGCGACATTGCTGCCCGCGTTGGTCGAGATCCAATGACTGTTAGCAGAATATGGAATCGGTGGGTTCGGGAGGGTTAATACGGAACGCCGTGCTGGACCCCAAAGGCCTCGTATCACTAGCAGTCGAGATGACAGGCAGGCATCTTATCCGCATGGCTGTAAAGGATCGTGCAGCCACGTCTCGATCCCTGAGTCAACAGATGGGGACGTTTGCAAGACAACAAACATCTGCACGAACTGTTCAGCACCATGGACTATCAGCTCGGAGACCATGGCTGCGGTTACCCTTGACGCTGCACTACAGACAGGAGAGCCTGCGATGGTGTACTCAACGACGACCCTGAGTGCACGAATGGCAAAACATTTTTTTCGGATGAATCCAGGTTCTGTTTACAGCTTCATGATGGTCGCATCCGTGTTTGGCGACATCGTGGTGAACGCACACTGGAAGCGTGTATTCGTCATCGCCGTACTGGCGTATCACCCGTCTTGATGGTATGGGATGCCATTGGTTACACATCTCGGTCACCTCTTGTTCGCATTGACGGCACTTTGAACAGTGGAAGTTACATTTCAGATGTGTTACGACCCGTGGCTCTACCCTTCATTCGATCCCTACGAAACCCTACATTTCAGCAGGATAATGCACGACCACATGTTGCAGGTCCTGTACGGGCCTTTCTGGATACAGAAAATTTTCGACTGCTCCCCTGGCCAGCACAATCCCTAGATCTCTCACCAATTGGAAACGTCTGGTCAATGGTGGCCGAGCAACTGGCTCGTCACAATACGCCAGTCACTACTCATGATGAACTGTGGTATCGTGTTGAAGGTGCATGGGCAGCTGTACCTGTGCACGCCATCCAAGCTCTGTTTGACTCAATGCCCAGGCGTATCAAGGCCGTTATTACGGCCAGAGGTGGGTACTGATTTCTCAGGATCTATGCAGCCAAATTGCGTGAAAATGTAATCACATGTCAGTTCTAGTATAATATATTTGTCCAATGAATACCCGTTTATCATCTGCATTTCTTCTTCATGTAGCAATTTTAATGGCCAGTAGTGTACTATGCTCAACAGCGACAAGTAACAGATATCCAATGTTCCGCCAAGACTCTCTTCATCTCAACCAAGTGGTTTCAGTTTATCATCATCTGCTAATCAACAGCGTACCAGTGGACCAACGGGAAAGACACAATTGATGTGGGCCGCGCGGGATTAGCCGAGCGGTCTTGGGCGCTGCAGTCATGCACTGTGCGGCTGGTCCCGGTGGAAGTACGAGTCCTCCCTCCGGCATGGGTGTGTGTGTGTGTTTGTCCTTTGGATGATTTAGGTTAAGTAGTGTGTAAGCTTAGGGACTGATGACCTTAGCAGTTAAGTCCCATAAGATTTCACACACATTTGAACATTTTTGAACAATTGATATGGGATGGAGGTCTGTAATATGGAGCACAATCGACAGCGTTATCAGTTTTGAAAATCTTACCAGTTGTTCCGTAATTTCAATGCTAGCCAATGACACAGCAGATTGCTTCCCAATTTCTGCATCATCGATAAGTCGCTCCCTCCACTACTCTGCAATTACCATATACCAGATTGCGCATGCAGCTAGGTGACTGTGCAGTACATCCTTTCTGTCACATGCATCAAAGTATACCAGATGTTCCGCCAATATCATGGCAGAATACTTTCCAATTTCTGCATCGTCTTTAAATCACCCCTCTACTACTTTGGAAGAACTATATACCAGATTGGAGATGCAGCTAGATGACTGTGCAGTACATGCATTCGACCATATACATCAAAGTATATCAGACAGCGTCCTGTACTGATAAAATTGGGTTATCTACATATTTCCAGTGTATCGATCACAGTGCAGAATCCACGATTACGACTGGCTATCTTTCCCTGTGTCGTTGGGCATAACAGAGTATTCTGTCATTTGTAGGATACATTCGTAGATTGGCAGATCCCTGTGACACCAGTCTTACCCACGACACCCATGCAAAAGCAAAAGATCTCTCCAGATGTGTGCATGTTGAGGAGGGTAGCCTCTTATCAGTGTGCAGAGGACATGAAAGTGTTACGGTGGTGTAACAGACAGTTAAGAATAAACATGATGGAGCTACAGATAGGTAGAGATTGAAACATTTCACGTAAATCAATCGTGCTATCAATTCTGAAGTATTATTCCACTGTTTGGAGTCAGTACCAGAAGTGATTGTAGAGCATAACATACACTCCAATGGTTATACGTTTCTGCACCTGAAACTGCGATACTGTTAAAGCCATACAGTTTCCGAAGTATCAGTCATGCAGAATGCAAAAATCTTAATACTTTAAGGCAGGATATGCTTGTCCAACACCAGATGTACAACCACCCTGCAAATTTCCTGTGCCAATCACTTCTGTGACAAACTTCAAAATGATAAAACTACTTCCTTCTACACTAACCTGGTGTCCTAGCAAGGCATCGTCAGTGTATATCCACCGCTCGAGCTGCTTATAAACCAACCAGAATGAAGTCTGGAGACTGCTGTTCTGTCTGTTAGAAAATTAATGGATTTTATACATCTTTGTAAGTCGGAAACTATATACCCTGAATCACACTTCCCGCGTCAGTCGTGCATATCATTAGTAATAGTAGTGGTTTTGACGAATGCAGCTACATCTCTCTAGGAAA
This sequence comes from Schistocerca americana, assembly GCF_021461395.2. Classification (NCBI taxonomy): domain Eukaryota; kingdom Metazoa; phylum Arthropoda; class Insecta; order Orthoptera; family Acrididae; genus Schistocerca; species Schistocerca americana. Next base: position 608,487,796 of record NC_060121.1, read on the forward strand.
TAGAGCGAAGAAAAACCAACGTGAATATTTTCGATAGGTGATACATTGGGATACCACCCGCACCCTGCTGCACGAAAATGCACATAAAGTAGCAGCAACTTGTTACGAGGGAGTAAGCACCACAGCCAGCCGCAAAAGGAGATATAACAGTCTTATTGTTGTTTACAGTAGCATCACCACAGCACTGGTAGCATTCCTCTTGTACAAAGAAGTCCTTCTCTGACATTAGGTAGTTTTGCTCATGTATAGGAAAATATAGCAATTTCGTCCTAACACCATTTCTCTCGAGTACACCTCCCTCACACTATTAAAGTTGATACGTGAGACATCGGTCCATTCTCCTACAGAACACTGTAGGGAATGGCTTAAGTCCGATAAACACATTGATTCCTATCCTTAATATTTAAGGATGACATTGTTTGTGAGAACCAGCCATAATTCGGTAACATATATATTCCACTGTATGTGTGAGTACACAGTTATGGATAGAGTTATACATGTTTTAATATGCTTTAATATCGCGCCTGAGTGTAATAATTATGTTGACTTTGTTGGAGCATGTGTTGCGAAAACCCATGTAGTTTGCAGGGGGAGGGAGAGGGTTAAAAGTGAATGCAGGCAGAGCATAATTTTTAAGCTTTTCTCGGTATTGACTGGCCGGGTATCCCTCTTCAATTCCCCGCATTTCGTGGTACATTTTCTCTAATTTTATATATTTTCAAGAAATTTTTCAACTTATTTTGCGAGTTTACATATTTCGTCGTATTTCCCTCACTTTTACGTATGTACCATCAATTTGTCATAATTACACCTCTTTTCACTGTTTTTTACCGATTTTATTTCTTTTTTCATGCTTATTTGAGAGAGCCTTGGCGAAACACTGGATATCTGCTACTCGTTGCTGTGCAGAATGGCATTAAACGTAGAGGTCATCACTTTCAGACAATTTTTTGGAAGTGTTCCTCAATGCTGCACACTTGTTCTGTTTTCATATGCTGCAATACCCTAGACACGACTTTTTTAATTTTCATCAATACGATACAATACATCTTTTTATTTTTACTATGTCATGCGTGTTGTGGACAGCACCTTCTGGTGACACTCAAAACTGGAACAGTAATCATGTATATGACTGCAAAACTAGGAAAGAATGCTCTCCGAAATGGGCCACTGAAACATCTGCTACCCCATTGCTGTAAAAGACTAAAGTAACTCCATAGGTCATCACCTTTGATTATCTGTTGGAAACGCTCTACAATGTTGCAAACTCTCCCAGTTTCCGTATGTTGCGATGTCTTCTACATTTTTGTATATGCGAAACATCACATCTGTGTTTCATTTCTACCGACATGTGTGTTGCGGGAGCTGTGTGTTGTGGGAGCTGCATAGTTTAAACCATGTGATCTTCAGCTTTCTGTGAGAGCCAAACAATCGACACATGTTAATGTTGGTTTAGAAGCTGACACAGACCTCGAAGTTATGGTAGAAAAGCAAAGTGTATGGCAGTGTACAAAGCTATTGTTGTACACTGCTTGGATGTGTTACAGCCGAAAAGACAATGCATTAAACTGCTTATGTAGGTCCAATTCAGAAACCCTCTCCTGTGATTGTTAGTCTGTTGGATATAGTCTTCCCCCTGTACAGTTGACAAAACTTTGCACAGATCTGTGCAAGCAGCTTACCCTATTACAGGCCATGTGCTCCAATAAAGCAAAACATGTATATGCAATACCCTCGATCTCAACATGCAGATGTTATTTGTTTCTCGATATATCAGAAGAGAGAGACATCATAAAATCTTACAGGGGTTCTACTACAAGGAGTGGTATAATTGGTTAAAGTTTGGATGCAGGCAGTTCTCTCAAAACTACACTGCTTTTGCTCATAAAACTCATAAAAATAGGCTGTATCTACTCTTGTGGAATTACGACTGTTTTTATTATTATCATCACTATTGTGTGTTTAAAAAGCAGATGTCACCGCAAGTCCTGTGTAAGTTCATACTTCATAACACTAATTATGATGTAGACCCCACTTGCATTATAGCTTGTTGAGATACCTAGCTATGATAGTCGTTTTTTCCTGACATGTAAGTAGATTGCATGAAACAACTTGTCTTGATCAAATTACTTACAAAACTAGAATGCAAGAATCTGCTGTATGAGAGAAGCTTTAGAGACATGTCAGTAGAGGGGAGTTATGGAGCAAGAATGTCAAATGTAAGCCTGCAGACAGTAACTAGTTTCGTTGTAACAGACAAGAGAGACGCAGCAAAATCTGATAGGGAGTTCTATTACAAGACAGGCTCTCATGATTTGTTTTGTAAGCGCCAGTGTGATATAGCATCCCATTGATAAAACGGGGCCTACCAGAGTGCACAAAACAACAACAGCCTCTTGAATTATGGCTTCTAGTTGTTGAATGTAAAATGATTGTGTCTTCTTGCAACATGTGAGAAAGTGGTGTAAAAGGCTTTATTCTTTAATATTATTTCACGTGTCTGAAATGTTCGTAATACACATGTGCATGACAGTCTATTTCCAGACATTGATTTTAATGTGAGAGATGCTCTCAGGTCATGTAATTTGTCCTTCAGGCTGAAAGCCATTGCTTAACACAGATTTTTCAGAGTTTAAATTCATGCTTTCTCTGCACTCCAATGACGGTTTCGAAATAATGAGGACATTCTGCAGTGATCGGTTGCTTTTGTAGCAATATAGCGGGAGCTAATTTTCCCAATTTTAAGCAAGGTGGGCGTGTATAGTTGGTGTACAGCTTGATCATTTGTAATAGATGCTGTGCACTTTGTTGGATGTTGCAAAATAATGAGATGCTAATTGCATCCTGCAGTAGAAACTAAAAAAATACCGATTTTGCTCATAAAATTAAAAGAAAATGGACTGTGTACATTTTAGTGGTAACAGGACATTTCTTTTCGTTACGATTATGTTTTTCTTTTTAACAGATGTTTGATTATAAGAGGTGCATGGATATGAAATGTAATGGTTTTGATGGCATGCGCTTGCTGGCGTGGCCTCTTGAGGTATGATGGGCAAGTTCTGTATGGGCTCGCAGCTGTCCTTTTAGAGAAAGAACCTGTAGTCAGGATAGACCTAATTTATTTCGGTTTTGTTCTGAGGGATGTCGGCATTGTGCTCTACTGTATGTGTAGCTTTAGTCAGTGTCGATCGGTGGGAGGCTGCTCAGGAGTCTGCAGTCACATTAGGTGGAGGGCTTCCTGTTGTCCAAGCAGCGGATGTTTGGGAAAGCTATTTGGAGAGTTCTGCGGAATTTCGTTGTTGTTCCAGGGGTCCAGTCTTTCCGAGAAAGAGCGGTTCTAGGCACTTCAGTCTGGAACCGCGCGATCGCTACAGTCGCAGGATCGGGTCCTGCCTCGGGCATGGATGTGTGTGATGTCCCTAGGTTAGTTAGGTTTATGTAGTTCTAAGTTCTCGGGGACTGATGACCTCAGATGTTAAGGCCCATAGTGCTCAGAGCCATGTGAACCATTTTATTTCTTTTCTCATGACAATTTCAATGGTTAATTGGAACATTGATGCATTTTCCATTATGTGCGGTAGTGCATATTGGCTTCAATTATCTGGGCTGAAGGGGGATCGTCGAGCAGGCCGCCATAGCGAACTCAGAGGTCAAACAGTGATAGATGCAGTCCTCAGCTGTATGATTACAGGTAATACACTTATTAAACTTCTCTGTATCCAACACCAGCATCTTGTTAGTTGAATATACCGTATTTCCCGCAAAATAAACAAATAAATGAAGATAGTATGTTACACCCCAGCCTTTTTCCTGCCAGCCTGTAGGTGTAGGTTGGAGTTTGAGTGTGTCTGCCACTAGTTTCGATTCGTATTGTGAAATTGTTTTTGAACATGATAACACCAGTTGTATGGCATCATCAATTTTTGAGCTGTATTGCTGTCTTATGCAGTCCTTGTATAGCCCTGCACATTTAGATGTGTAATTAGGCCTGATCTTTGTCACTAATTAATTAATTGGGATGGATCTTTACTTCAGTTTCTCAACCAGAATAAATAAAGTTCGCCAGCCACCTAACCTTCCTCGCATCTCTGTAGCTTTTCCATTTGCTGGGACAGGGGGGGGGGGGGGCGCGAGAGTTGCACGTGGGCTTTCTCTTGTGTTTCGAGTCCCGGAAAGGTTACTGCCACTTTCAATTTCTCCCATTATTAGGGTGGGGGATGGGGTGGGATGTCAGCACAGCCCTAGGACAAAGAAATTCCCACCAAAATTCGAAATTCCCCTCAAAATTCTAAATTACCACAGAAAATCGAAATATCCACCAATGGGGTCGATCGGGAGGGGCGGGGTGTGGGGAGGATGCGGGTACCTCCATGCAGGCTGAAGAAAACGGATGTCATCCAGGAATGGATGGGGATGGATGGTGGTGGGTGTAGGCACGTTTGGTCAGTTTAATTGATTTGCATCACAATTTGATATCAAGAGATGTCCCATGCTCCCATCTCCCTACTACTCGCAAGAAGCCTAGGGTCTGGACAGCCACGTGGCAGTAACAAGACGGACGGCTGTTGTGTTCAGAGTATGGCTGTGGCATGTCGTAGCAATAATTCGAGCAGCAGTTGGCAGCACAGTGCACAACAGACTGTTACAAATTGGTTACTTGAAGGACAACTCTGAGTCAGATGTGCTGATGCTTGCATTCCACTAACCCCAACAGTACCATCGTTTGCGACTTCAGTTGTGTCCAGCGAGGGCTCATTGGAGGGTGCAGTGGAAGTCAATTGTGCTTTCTGATAAAAGCCGGTTTTGCATCGGTGCCAGTGATGGCTGGGTGGTAGTTAGAAGGAGGCCAGGTGAGCGCCTCCAACCTTCCTTTCTGCGGCCTAGACACACTGGACCTACCCTACACCTGGAGCTTTAGTCTGGGGTACAATTTCTTATGATGGCAGGAGCACTCTCGTGGTTATCCCATGTCCTGTGACTGCAAATTTGTACATCAATCTGGTTATTTGACCTGTTGTACTGCTATTCACATACAACATTCCTGGGGTCTTTCCCAACAGGACAGTGCTCTCCCACATCCAGTTGTTGTAACCAAACACCCTCTACAGATTGTCGACATGTTTCTTTGACCTACTCGATCGTCAGTTCTGTCTCCAATCGAGCAGGTGTGGGACATCATTGGATGACAACTACAGCGTCATCCACAACCAGCATTAACCGTCCCTGTACTGACTGACCACTTACAACGGGCATAGAACTGAGACTCGGGGCCTGTACGACACAACAGACACAGGGTTTGCACTGCATGCTTGAATTCAACATTCTGGTGGTTATGCCGGTTATTAATACCAGCATTTCACATTTTCAGTGGATTTCCTGGCCCTTGTATTAACCTGTGAACCTGAAACGCTAATCTATTAAATATGTTACGCAGATAAATGCATTCCCGAAATTTCATTACTCAATATTAATTATTTCTTGGTGCTGTGATTTTTTCAATCGGTGGATCTATGGCTGGATGATGTTTCAGTTAGTGAAAACTGTATCAAAATCACTATAGTAGTTCCTGAGATTAGCCTACACAAACAGACATAAAAACGCTGCAGCACAGATTTCCAAACACGTCGCTCATGCGAAACCCAGATTACCCATTTCTTACATCATATACTGATTGCTGCAGAACAAGGCTGTCGGATACATGCAGTACTTCTTGATTACTGAAAAGCATTTGACTCAGCACCACACAAACGATCATTACCGAAAGTACACAAACGATTATATGGAGTAGCAAGTCAATTTTGTGACTGGTTTGAGGATCTTTTGTCAGAGGGGACGCAGTACGTTATCTTTGATGGGGAGTTATTCAGAGCCTGAGCGAGTTGTGGTGTCCAGGCGCGCTATATAACAACCTCGACAGACCATGGCAGTAATGAGACCAGGACAGTAACAGAAAATAGCTCGAGCTGTCCGCAGGGCTCAGTGTGTGGTCTTGCCATGTAGCATTGGCATGTTGGAAGCTACATGACAGGGGACTGATAGTGTTTGCAGATGGTGTATTGTTCTTTGTAAGAGATAACTCGAGAGTAAGTGTGGAAGATAAATGTAATGCTGTGTTCCCTGAACTTGAAGGGTGGTGTCGAAATCTCAGATCACACAGGTCTGCAAAAAATATTTTTGAACGTTGTTTGAAATTTGATAACTGACTTTTATGTATTTTTCAGCGCTTATTTCAAAAATGCAATCCATTTTTTCTATCTCGTCAGGTTTTTTTCACAAAAAACTGAGGATTTTTGGGTATAATATCAAAATTTAAGCAATTTATCACATTTTCCCCAACGTTATAAAATGTTGTTTTATTTATAAATCATGTTCTAAACTACATTTGCAGTACACTTCCATTTTTCTTTAAGCTCATAAGTCCTCACAATAACGCTTTCGTTTTCTGTCGAAGCTTCTTTTATTGCTTTTCCGTCTGTGGACTCATTGAGGATCATCTCTTTTTATCATCCAGTAGTAGTCCGCTATCATGTTGACGTTCCATCTTCCTTGATATCTTCTTTTCATTTCTTTGATGTCTTGGTGGAATCTTTCGCCCTGCTCTTCACTTACATCACCTAAGTTTGCAGGGAAATAGTGAAGATGTGAGTGGAGGAAATGAACCGCAATGCTCATGTTACAGACCAGCTTCTTAAAGTTGTCGAGCATTTCGGCGACGATTACCTTGTAGTTTGGATCTCTTTTGTTTCCTAGGAAACCGCTAACAACTATATTAAAAGATGTCCATGATGCCTTTTCTTTTGTCTCCATTTTGTCCACAAAACTGGGAACTGTCCTTAGTTTTCTAATGTCTGGTCCGACAAAGATTCCTCCCTTTAGCTTTGCCTCGGATAAACCAGGAAACTGTTCACAAGGCTTACCTTGATCGCTTAACTTTATACCAAAATAGGCGAAATATACTTTTTCAACAAAATCGGAAATGTTTCTTTGTTGATTTTTTATGGTGTAGTTACCCAAATGTATCATAAGCAATCTGGCGAGTTTATACATCCTCTGTTAGCCATTGTCCATAAAACAATTTCACAACACAAGAAAACAGTCACTACTTTAAAGCACTAGTAACAACAACAAGTGAACAGGACCAAGTCAAGAGGTGCTGTAAACTGAAGGACAATAGCAGAAGCTCACTGCTTGGTGATGGTGGGGAAAGGAGCAACGCTACAGACAGGTACTGGCATGAAAATACTGCTGGTTTCTCCCAATTTCTCCCAAAACTTATTTTACGTATATCTAGTATAAAAACGATTAAATAACGGTATATGAAGATCCTAAAAACCAAAATTCAAACTCACTAGAGTGCTGAAATATCGAAAAAAGCTTAGACAAGCAGTTTGTGAAATAACTGTATATGATGGAATATTTTCACTACTTTTACCGGAATCAGTGTTGAAAACACTATAAAAATCACTTAATAAATTTGAAACAATTTTTATGTCGCAGACGTGTGTTACTATTGGTAAGGCAGAAAACTGAGTAACTTCTCTGGAAGAGGAAATCGTCAAGAAATTAAATATTAGCAGAATCAAAATAGTGAAACATCTAGATACTCTCGCAGATGAGCTCATTAATTTAACACATCTTGTGTAGTAGACAGGTAGGAAAGGGACAAAAGTGAAGCATAAAATTATAAATAACGTCAATAAACAGTTCTGACATAGAGTGTGTCATTAGTTTACATTAGCGTCAGAGATTTGGTGCTAGCATATGGGCCCACAGATTACAGCTTGTGAAGCCATTTTCAGTTCTCGAAACAGTAGAATGAGATGTACTACTAAGATTTACTTACGTCTACTGCTTGATCCGAACTGATGTATTGCTGGCAGAGAATACGCCTGCTGGACATGGAAACCAGAAGAGGAAAGCAAGGCGATAAAATGGAAACGTCTAGCTTACTGGAACTGAGGACAACGTGAAAATATGATCGGATTTCACAAGATTGCTTTTTGAAATTTAACAGTCTAATGAAAACCTATTTAAACACATAAATTTTAACCATAAACAGTAATTTCTGACATAGAGGTGCATGGAAAATGTACTTGTGAAAAAATTACGAAGAAAATAATTATGAAAACTTAATTACACTAATGTGTAGAAGTGTGTTAATTGGTAGGAACATTTTATATGATATGAATCTTCTGTAATTAGTGAATATAACAAGTGTATTGTTAACATTTGATACCTAAGTGTTCATACACGCTTTAATTTATATGAGAAATCACTCATGTGTTTAATATATAAGAATCAAGGTAATCATTGAAATGTGTCATTTGTTTCAGTATGAGAATTTTAATTGATAATTAATTAAAAATGTTTATAAACAATGTTGAGGATTGTTCGTTATTGTTAAGAAAGTATAAATAGTTACAGCCATGTTGGCAATGTAGGTCAGTACTTTGTGTGATGTTGGACAGAAAGCATGAAGCTCGTTGTGCATAATTTATTTCATTATTGTAAGTATGTTACAACTTATTTCAGATTTCTCGATATGCCTTTATTTTGAAACTGAAATAAATATTTAGATGAAACACTGTACGTGAGTAAATACACTTACTGTTCCAGGTCTTTTGCTGCAACAGATTGCGAACTACAATGAGTAAAACTAGCTCATAGAATGTTATAATTGAGGTACGGAGCTGGGGTACAGTGTAATTCTGTAAACAAATCTTGTATTTTGTTTCAGAGTTAACCCACTTGTTGAAATAATATTCCATTTTTTAGAGAACAGGACAAAGAAGAAATTAACACTACGAAGGACGTAATGTTACTTGTGTGAAACGCAAACTCGAGAACCAATTGTAAGTACAAAATTTATTTGAATTTTTGCTTTTGGAAATTGTTTTTCGTCTGCATTGTCATTATGGAGGATAACAGGGAGGTCAACAACAATAGGGAAGTTGACAATGATGGGGAGGTTAATAGAAACTTGCAAAACAGCGTAGATATTACTGATAATAATGTAGATAATGAAATCGGAGAGGATAGTGATCACAGTATTGTATGTTCACCATTTCGTGGATTTGAACCTAATGTATCAGCTTTGGATAGGTTAGTTCAACTTATGGAAGAACAAAAACGATCGATGGAAGAACAAAAAAGATAAATGGAAGAACAGAAAAAGACCATTGAAAAATCGTTTCATGAACATAAAACTATTTTTGATCAGAAACTTGATTCTATCGGTAAATTTCCGAGGCAAGGGAGAGTTTAGATGAATTTTGGAAAAGAGTAGACGAGAATACCAAAAATGTGTCTACTATAGAAGGGGAAATTGCTGCCTTAAAACAGGAATACCAAAAATTCGAAGAGAGGCTAGATTTCGTGGAAAATTTCGAAAAAGTTGCTTGTGTAGAAGCGCTACAATTGAAAAAAGCTCAACAAAGATTTCGCAAAGAGATTCTCAGAAACAGACAAAAATATACAAAATTTCACTGAAATTGCAAATGAGAATTTCGCAGAGTTAAAAGAAGATGTAAGCACTTGTTTAGGCGAAATTTCGAACTTCAAATCTAAATTTCAAGAAATCGAAGATTCTGTTGCTATGAAATCTTTCTGTAGCTACAGTCCATTGTGGAACAATGCTCACATAAAAGCATTTTCAGGGGAGGCAATATACATCCAGCTAATTTCATGTAACAGAATAAAGATAACTTAGAAAATAAAATGAGTGATAATTTGAAAATGAAATTTTTAAAGTTTTTAGATGGAGGCTTTGTCTTGGACAAACCAAGCAATGCAACCCGAAATGGTGTTTAATGAGATAGAACGAGCTTTCATGAACAAATTCTGATCAGTAAATAAACAAGCCAGAATTAAGTCAGAATTTTTGAATGGGGCAAATTTCTAACCAGGTAGTGGATGCATGAAAACACTTTGTGAACAACAGTTAAGAACTTTAGTATATTTTGATAAACCACTTGATGAAAGGATCCAAATAGATACTTTAAAACGTAGATTACCACACAGGGTACAGTGGAGTTTGGCCTATGGGCCTGATGACACCACTGAAAAATGTTTAAGATTTGTACACAAAGTAGACTTAGTCTGGGAAAGAAATGACAACTATAATGACAGGCAAGATGACAGTAGAAATAGAAATAGAGCCTTCAATGTCAGAAAGGGAAGGGGTAGAACAAACAGTACATACTAAAACTATGTATCCAAAAAACAACCTGAAGTGAACAGAATAAATTTTGATAGGGAATTTTGAGAGAATTTTGTATCTGAGAACAAAAATGAACGAAAAAGTAGAAGAAAATTTGAATACAAACTAGAAGGAAACATTTTGACAAATTTCTTTGGCAGTAGTAATCCAGTAGTAGTTGTTGATAGTAATGAGAACAGATCTGATGAGTATGGTTTAGTAAGAATGTTGAGAGACTGTGAAATGAATGAAAAAGCTGATACTGGTGCTGTATGTGTGGACGCTGATGTTCACGTTTTTGGCAATGTAAGTGAGAATTACAGAGTAATTCCAGATAAAATTGCAGTAGATAATAGACAGGATACATGCGGACGTGCATTGTCCTGTTGGAACAGCAAGTTCCCTTGCCGGTCTAGGAATGGTAGAACGATGGGTTCGATGACGGTTTGGATGTACCGTGGACTATTCAGTGTCCCCCCAACGATCACCAGTGGTGTACGGCCAGTGTAGGAGATCGCTCCCCACACCATGATGCCGGGTGTTGGCCCTGTGTGCCTCGGTCGTATGCAGTCCTGATTGTGGCGCTCACCTGCACGGCGCCAAACACGCATACGACCATCATTGGCACCAAGGCAGAAGTGACTCTCATCGCTGAAGACGACACGTCTCCATTCGTCCCTCCATTCACGTCTGTCGCGACACCACTGGAGGCGGGCTGCACGATGTTGGGGCGTGAGCGGAAGACGGCCTAACGGTGTGCGGGACCGTAGCCCAGCTTCATGGAGACGGTTGCGAATGGTCCTCGCCGATACCCCAGGAGCAACAGTGTCCCTAATTTGCTGGGAAGTGGCGGTGCGGTCCCCTACGGCACTGCGTAGGATCCTACGGTCTTGGCGTGCATCCGTGCGTCGCTGCGGTCCGGTCCCAGGTCGACGGGCACGTGCACCTTCCGCCGACCACTGGCGACAACATCGATGTACTGTGGAGACCTCACGGCCCACGTGTTGAGCAATTCGGCGGTACGTCCACCCGGCCTCCCGCATGCCCACTATACGCCCTCGCTCAAAGTCCGTCAACTGCACATACGGTTCACGTCCACGCTGTCGCGGCATGCTACCAGTGTTAAAGACTGCGATGGAGCTCCGTATGCCACGGCAAACTGGCTGACACTGACGGCGGCGGTGCACAAATGCTGCGCAGCTAGCGCCATTCGACGGCCAACACCGCGGTTCCTGGTGTGTCCGCTGTGCCGTGCGTGTGATCATTGCTTGTACAGCCCTCTCGCAGTGTCCGGAGCAAGTATGGTGGGTCTGACACACGGGTGTCAATGTGTTCTTTTTTCCATTTCCAGGAGTGTATATATTTGTTACATTCAGCATTCAGCTTAATTGAGCGGCTCCAGAGATGTGGCTGATGTATGGCTACATTCTTCGTCATCGGGCGTCATCTCGTACCTGTCCTAAACTCAGTTTTCGAGCTGAAATATAGTATATAAAAATGTTGGAAGCTACTGCCGTGAAATTTTAAATATTGAGTCACTCACGTTGATTTATAATTTGAACAAGTAGTTTACTTCTAATTTTCCACAAATAGTCTTAAAAATATTGAGAAAACCCTTGAAATGCAGTCTGAGGGGCTTTTACGTAAGTGCAGCCTTTAATAACTAATGCTACAACACTTCACTATAAAATTCATATGTTGTGATGATGGCACTTGCCAGTTCACTTTGCACATTTCTCGCCGCAATTCATGACTACAGTGTGGAACAAGCACATTAACAACAATGGCTTTGCATTTTGTACGGCCACAAGAGTATTTAGACTTGAAGCAATTCTGGATGAGTTTAGACGTGCAGACACTCGAACCAAAGCTATGGTTCTCTAAATGGAAGGCCCATGTGCCTTCTGCTGAAGCTAGTTTAAGTGCATGGTCACTTGGAGAAACTGGCCGAAAGAAGTCTGTTAAACTTCTCGAAGAGCTGGCACTGGTATCTAATGCCTTGTGTTTCGCTGTTTTCAAGTGATACTGTAAATCCTCCTTCCCTCCATGAGAAACTGAAAACTCTCCTCCACATTTCATGCAACGGACATCTTGATCTGTTCTCCCTCTTTTTATTTTGGGTGGATACCTACGTTAAAAGTAAATAAATGACAGTCCATGAGGGTTTGTTCACTTGGATTTCATTTAACTTGTCTACTGCGTATGGATGTCTACAGGAACGCAATTACTATATAGAGGTCTATCAGAGCACCTTTTCATTTACTTTTTTATACAAAACAATTATTCTGGTCAATATAAAGGTTTATGATTTCCTGTTTTTTTTTTGTTTTTTTTTTTTCCCACGCTGAAACGAGTGCTGAAGCGAGCAGCTTCAAAAGACGGAAATTACCATCGTTGGTCAGTCATATAAGATATACATTCTCGAAGACTTTAATTTAGATTTTGTTAACACGCTGACAGCCATGACAAAATGAGTGAATTGCTTTCAGAATCCATGTTAAACGGTTCATACAGTTTGATTTGTCATCTCAGTTGTAGTCCATCTGTATTCGAAATTTTTTTAAAACAATAACTGACGAGAAAATAGAGTCTGCGAACTTCTCATAGTTGGCGTAGAGTGTGGAAAGTTCATCTCACTGCACAATAATATCGCCTTACACCTTAAGAAATGGAACAGAACTGGTAGGAGAAAGTACATTTTCTAGATCAGTTGAGTACGTCTGTGTACTTATTAAATGATCTTACCGTTAATCGCCTTTTACCAGTTATCTCATGAGTTTTTGTCCAATTTGTGAAGAAACACCAGGTCTTTGCGTAGAAGAATGCTTTAAGACAGCGTTCCCCAACTGAAGGGTCGCTACTTGGCACTGGGATACAAAAATAAAATACCGGATTGCACGAATATTTGATTGTCGTAATTGACAGTTTAAAATCACGACGTTATTACATAATCACATTTTAGCTACAGTAGGTTAATTAAAAGCTTAGTTTCTACAGGGAATCATATGACAGTTGTATATTACATAGGCTAGTAGTCGTACTCATTCTAGTAACTAATGAAATTGTGTGTTGTTGAGATACTACTTTACTGACGATTGACCTGTGGTTGGCCTAACACAGAGGCTCACACAGCTAAGAGAATTGCAAAGAGATTGCTACATAGGTTCGTTCCTGCACGATACAGCAACTCTTACCAAAGAGCATTTGCTTGGACTGGACAGTGAACACTAATTTGAAATAATATTTTCCTAAAATGAACAGCAACCGAACATGGATAAGGATCCTATTTTCGGTCAAATTAGAATCCTGTAATTTGTTAGATCCAAATGCTGACTCTTTAACTGTGATGTCGTGTGACAGATTTTTGGATATCTTGTCGTGAAGAGGTCCCGCTTTAGCGGAACAAGCGATGAGATTTCTAATGCGTCTAGATTCGATACATAAGTCTGAATCAGAGTTTTCTACATTAGAGTTCCTGAAGAAATGGAAGTTGAACCAGTCCTAAGGATCAAGATAATGTCTTTTGAACTGTATTTGGAGTTCTTAATTAAAAGTAAGCAGTTACGCACTTCTCAATAATAGAGGACAGCTAAGGCAATATACCTACGAAACTGTAGGCCTATCATTTTATTATTAAAGGTTGACGCTTGAAATAGGCATGCATTGCATATTGTGTAGACTTTAGAAATTGTTTTCATTTTCTTCATTATCAGCCTCACGAGAATTTGTGCTTTTTGCTTCCTATAAGTGCAGTTGGGATCTTGGCGGCGTCATTAGAAATGTTAATCGTGTCAGCTGTGCTCATTTTCTCATTGTTGCCACCGTGATTAGTGTCGTGTCACCGCCAGACACCACACTTGCTAGGTGATAGCTTTTAAATCGGCCGCGGTCCGTTAGTATACGTCGGACCCGCGTGTCGCCACTATCAGTGATTGCAGACCGAGCGCCGCCACACGGCAGCTCTAGAGAGACTTCCTAGCACTCGCCCCAGTTGTACAACCGACTTTGCTAGCGATGGTTCACTGACAAATTACGCTCTCATTTGCCGAGGGGATAGTTAGCATAGCCTTCAGCTACGTCATTTGCTACGACCTAGCAAGGCGCTATTATCAATTGCTATTTATCTTGTGATGCATGTACCGTCCAGACTTCACGCCAGCCTGCGTGAGCTTAAACGCGTGCCTTTCGGCTACCCGTCATTGTGGATTGGCTGTCTTGCCAGTCCACAACAATTAGATCTAAGAATTTTTGCACTGTAGCTGCATGGCAAAGTGTTATCACAATAACAAGTTGGATTTAATTTCATATTCTTTGCTTCTTACCAGAACTGTTTATGAAAATAACAATCTCTGTAATGCCAAATCACTTTTTTAAAAAAGTTCACCTGCACAGGCTGTGAGGGACAAAGGGCAATGTTGTAGGGCTGACCCTCACAGAGCTCACGCACTTCAGTAATGCATCTCCTCTGTGCCAAAGACTGTACTCTCGCAACTCTTGGCATCAAAGTGGCAAGGCAGGACAAGAACTAGCGGTGTGGGCGGTAGCTCTTTCAAGTGTTCTGCTGTATAGTAAAAAAAAAAATCAATGGTTCAGGAAGGGAAGGCAAAGAAACAACCAGGCCAGGACAAAAAATTTGGGAATCTCTGCTTTAAGACATTTTAACAGTTAAAAAACACCTTTGTTTTCATCTGAAACTAAAATATTTGTACGAAATTTTGTGTGCACTTTCCTCTTACTTTATTCCATGTGGGAAAATAAAACTTTTCTTTCACCACGTCCAGATGACCTACTACCTGTTCCTGACGCCCAAAACCTATAAATAACACGTGTTGGCTACGAATGTTTTCGTATCTGGCTTTATGCAGGAACTCGTTTCTTGCAAGTTAACTCTCAGTTAGCGACAGTGGCCAGTTTGTTTGTGCGAGATAACTCATAGATGGCAGGCAATGTGTTAAACTCTACTATCTGGCGTTATGTAACTTGAAGTAGCTGGAAACTGGAAATTTGTGGTAAGGTCTTATGGGACCAAACTGCTGAGGTCATCGGTCCCTTAGCTTACACACCACACTACTTAATTGAACTTAAACAAACTTACGCCAAGGACAACGCACACACCCATGCCCGAGGGAGGACTCGAACCTCCGACGGGGGGAGCCACGCGGACCGTCACGAGGCTCCGCAGACCGCTCGGCTACCTCGCGCGGTCTTTATACAGCATATTTTCAGGGGAGCTGGCGTAAAACGTTTTTACTTAAAATTTAGCTAGTGAAATTTGAACTGCTGTACAAACTTTCATGGAACACAGCTAAGAACCATTCTGATTACACTAGCTGTAAAATGTAAAAAACTACATTAAAATCCCAGCTAGCACTCAAGCTTATTTCAAGGTGGATATTGAGTTTAGGTTCAGTTGAAAATTCAAGATTGAAAAATCAACCTGTTACACAGCTTGTTTCAAGGTGGGTATTGAGTTTAGGTTCAGTTGAAAATTCAAGATTGAAAAATCAACCTGTTACACAGTTTACATCAAGCTGTAAAAATTTAGCTTGAATTAAAATAATTTTCCCAAGCTTGAAATAAACTGTAATTTCCCTGGAAGGCTGTACAGCAGATGCGCGCGCAGCATAGATTCCATAGACGTCCACGGGAAGCGCCACAAGCGTTTATAAGCCGTGACGTAAGGGTGTTGTCCTTGTGTGACGTCATGACGGCGCGGAGTTTGGTTTTAGTGTGGCTGTCTCCAGTTCTGTTTTATCTTATTTTATTTACTTTTCTGAGCCTTGCTATGTTTACGGTCATTTTACCTTTGTGACGCGCGTTAATGGTTGTGGTTTGTTGACAAGTTTGTTTTATACTAGAAAACAGTTCGGTACGTTAATGTTACAAATGTTAAATATTACGTAACGTAAAGTTACGTTTACGGCCATTTTACCTTTGTGACGCGCGTTAATGGTTGTGGTTTGTTGACAAGTTTGTTTTATACTAGAAAACAGTTCGGTACGTTAATGTTACAAATGTTAAATATTACGTAACGTAAAGGAATACCATATTCTTTTACGTAGAAAAATTGAGCCTGGATAAAAGTGAAATGGATTACCAGCTAAGAATACATATTACAAGTTGTTGAGCAAAAAGAGGTCATTTTAAACTAACTCTCTAATACGTGGCACAAATAAATTAAAACTTCTTCATAATTTTTTCACACCATTTCCATTCTGATATTTATTTAATTAATTAGGTTCAATAAATTCAGATTAATATTTATATAGCTTAAAACAAGCTGTAAATACCAGGCTGTATTCCACGTGTGTAGATACAGCTGGAGCCAAGCTTGATAAGTCAAGCTTGAAATATAGCTTGAACTCTGCCAACTTTGATGTTTGTTTCAAGCTTGAATCCAGCTAACAGGCCTGAATATTCCAGCTTTGATCAAGCTTATATACTTGAACTTTACAGCTGGAAACAAGTTTGAAACCGGCTTACTGTGCTATCTGGGATCGTACTTTTCGTCTGGAAGCTATGATGCCGCTGACGTACATACACAAAGTCAGACACACTTTAAACTTGTAACACACCTCTGTTTGCATCGCCGTTTAGTAAGGAATCCTTCCTTCCCTCACTTGTTTATTTTTATCATGATCAACAAATCCCCTGTTAGTTTGCTTATACTACTTATTCCATACTTCCTCATTTCTTGTTACACTGCTTTTCCTTTGATTAAAATACCTTCCATTATTTTGCCTAAAACTATTAAAAGATCCACCATTTTTCTCTCACAATTATTTTCCCATCTCATGGTCCTGTTTCCTGCATGCCCCAAATTGGATCCTTTTTGGAACAAATCTCAGTTTAAACAATTTTGTCCCTGTGGTCCGCTTGCATTAATTTCTCCTCTCCCATCTCTCTGTTCCTGCATTGGCCTTTGATCACTCCTGTTACCATTTCCTCCTACCCCTCTCTGGTACCTGACATCATCGTTTAAATCTTTCCCTGCTATCCCTCCAAGTTTCATTTTGAATTCTATCTCTGTTTTCTCTGTAATTACCATTCTGATTTCCTTTCCTGCTTGAATTATGTTGTTTAGTACCTCAACTGTCATTATTTCTTCTTTCTCCATTATTCCTCTAATTATTCCCTAAATTATTATTCCCTGAGTTTGACCTATAGCACAGTACCTGGTCCAGCCTATCAATAAAATCCAAGAAATTTTCTGTAGTATCTGTCAGACAATGTATCAGTTCCCAAGGCACATTTTTGGGTAACCTCCTCCTTAGAGTAGAAATCTCAGTCAAAGTTCCCATTGGCCTATCCAAATGTACCAACCTTCTCAATTCCTCCTGACAAAGTATCTCATAGTTTGCCTACATCCACTGCAAACTGGCACATTCAAAAAATCATTCTGTAATCTGCATTGTTTTGCTTGGCTCCAATACCTATTTAGAAACATCTGTTCAAATGTACTATATGATTTAAATTGTTCACTAGATTGATTTGCCCATGTCTGAGCAGAACCCTCCAACAATCTTTCTACCAGTTTAATTTTGCTGTTGTCGCTCATAACATCAATAAAACAGTCCTTGCATGCTGCCAGAAAATATACAGCATGATACTTGCTTTCCCCTAAAAAAGTCTTACCACTGGTTACTTGTACCATAGGCAACCCCATACTTCCATTAGACCCACATTATTCTACATTACTTAATCTCCTGTTAACTTTGTCAATTTCTACAATATTCTTTACAGTAATGGCAGCCACATTTTCAATTTCCTTTCTTAGGTCGCTAGCTGTCCCTGCCAGTTGACCTAATAATAAAGTTCTGATTTTATCACAACCAGCCACAGTCTTCTGATCCATATCAATCAGAGCTTACCTTGTTTCATCATTTCTTGGGTCACACAACTGCCTATCTGAATCAGTTCTACCCCTTAATTCAACAGAAACTGTATCAATCTTAGCATTCATAGTTCCTTCTACCTCCTCATTTTTTCCAGTAAACCCCCCAATTGATCATTTAATACTCTGATTTTTGCCCCCATATCCCCCATGTCAGTTCTTAATTCAGCCTTGAAATCCCCCATATCAGTTTTTAATTCAGTTTTGAATTCCCCCATTTGGCTCATTAGTTATCTAAGCATAACCACTACACTAGCTTCTGCTTGTTCTCCCTGTCCATGTGGGCTCTGAGGCTCACTCCCACTCCCTATAGACTCAAGATCAGTAGATGACTTCTGTATCACCATCTTGCTAAATTCGAACTCCATAGCTAAACTGGCTGTGAGATAGAACACTGAGAAATTAATGTGCCTACTACCAACACTTAGCTTTGTTCAGACTGCCTGCTTTGGTGGTCAACGTTGGACTCAGTGTCCTGCTTGGAGATCGGCAACGTGTTTCTCCCAATCTTCATCACTTTCAAATACAATCCTGCACTGTCTTCCGAGACTGTTCAGTTAAGACAATCACTTGTGTGGAACCCCATATTACAATGGTACTGGGCACTATGCACTGCTGCCTGATGCTGTCGGCTGCCGTTCAGTGAGGTGTGGTGTGATGTGCCATGGAATGGCTTGCAGGTTGGCGGCAGAAACAGCCCCAGCTCCATAGTGCTGCGGCGAAGTCAGTGAATTGATCTTTAGTGACTGGTGGCATTTCAACTTCTGCTTTGGTGGTCAACATTGGACTCAGTGTCCTGTTCGGAGATTGGCAATGCATTTCTCCCAATTTTCTTCACTTTCAAGTCCAATCCTGCACTGCTTACTGAGCTGTTCAGTTAAAACAATCCAGGACTACAAACCTTGTATTATGAAGGTACTGGCCACTATGCACTGCAAAAATTCGCTGAAAATGATGAAAATATTTATATAGTTGGTGCTGGTGCTGTTCGCCGATTTTTGATGAAAAAGTTAGTTTAGACTGAATAGTCAGCTCGATCCCTCACTTGCTATATATATCTTTATTACACTCAACACTCAGCTTAATTGAGCAGCCCCACAAATGTGGCTGGTCTCAATGTTCGGCTACGTTTTTTGTCATAGGGTGCCAGCTCACACCTGTCGTAAACTCAGTTTTCAAGCTGAAATAAAATATTAAAAAAAAAAAAAAAAAAAGGAATTCAGGCAGGTATTGCAGAGAAATTGAGTCAATCATGTTGTTTATAACTTGAACAAGTAGTTGATTTCTGATTTTCCACAAATAGTCTTCAATATATTGACTAAACACTTAAAATGCAGTCTGAGGGGCTTTTCACTGTTCACAAAATACACTGTTGTATGCTTTCCTAAGCCACTATATTGCTCTCCACTTGATCATTTTTGAACATCGCTACACACACACTTGTCTCTGATTGTGGCTAACAACCCAATACTACTCCCAGATGGGTGGCACGTCTGGCTCTTTGTGTTGCTCCAACTCCACTCTCCAAACATGGCTGCTCTACTAGCTGCATCCATAAAACTTTGTTCATATTAACTGGTCAAAGCATTGCTGAGATATTGACTTTTGAACTTTCATAAATTTACAATTTTAAGACAACAATAACCTTTAAACTATTATATATTTTTGTGGTGTGTCTAGATAATTTAACTTTACATTTGTCTATCCATGACTCCCAACTCGCACCTTCGTGTCACTCTTAATTCTATTTTTATCAATTTTTCTCTGGCATATAAATTCCTCCAAGAATGCAAACACGCCATACAATACCCCGCAAAGCTTCCACTTGCATGTTTCCAAGGTCACATAATTGATAGCTACTCGCCAAGGCCCTGTAACAACCGCCAGCCACATGCTCTGTGACGGAAAATTGCCGCTCTAATCTTCCCCCACATTGTATGCTCACAACTCCTCTTTGGTGTGCGCACTTGTGTGAGGCCATGCATTGTCATGGACAAGGAGAAGTTCATTTGCATCCGTGAGTACCTCGAATGAGAGAGCCTGCATAATCCAAAATTTGAGGAGTCGAGGCTGTGTGTAGCTGTGTGGCATGCAGGAGAACAGAGTGGTTTGCATGACCCTTTCATAATAGCAAGACATCTCACCCAATGACTCTCCATGCTTTTCTTCACTGCTAGGTCCTCATAGATATTGTGAAAGTCTCTATAAATATTTGTGATGCTCTGAATTTGTGCCAAAATAGACTCAGTGACAGCTCTCTGCTTGGAATGCACCTCCTTTACAGATGCCATTTTCAAGTCTATGTATATCGCCACAACCTATCAGAACTTCATGAATCTGTAGGGTCTGACACAGGAATACTCCACAATGTTCCACAACAAATTCTGCATTTTTTCAACAAAAATTGGCTAGGAGAAAATTGTTGCATTGTTGCATTACTTATTGAAAGCCCTTCATAGTTCATGCAGATATGGTGGAACTTTCAAATCATTGGGTACTGGTAGCACATTCAATGGTTACATCCTCACAGTGGTTGGAAACTCTGCGACCACTAATAAACAGTGTAATATAGATGCACTAGATTTACATACACAGATACTACTGCATGCACCATAAACAGATAACAGTTTCAGAAATACAACCCCCTTAAGAGATTACAACACTCATCAGCTCCCTAAAGTAGTAATTCTACTCATTATGATAGTTTTTATAATAGAATAATGAAATCTTCTTCTATCTTGACAGGATTATTCTTAAGCAATCTTTATACTCAATCAAGTACTTGGGACATTTTTCCTGACAGACTTAAATATGGTGCAGTAACACCTATCTACAATACTGGAGATAAGGAAGCCAGGCATAATCACAGGCTTATAACAGTCTCTCATTTCTCTTAAAAAGCCATCTCTGAACATAGACCTATGTCACTTCTTCCAGTAGCTTCATAAGTGATTGAGAAAGTGTCCTACAATGGAATCAATAGAATACAAACTCATTTAACTGTGCAGAACAGGTTAATTACCACTCTGTTTGGCTTACATAAATGATTCTCCATCTCAGACCTAAAATGCTAACAGAGCTAAACAAGAAAAAAATAAAACAACATTTTCACTTTGCAGAGGAGTGTTTGCTGATAAGAAACTTCCTGACAGATTAAAACTCTGTGCTCGATTGAGACTCAAATTCGGCACCTTTGCCTTTGAGCAATGTGCTTCCAACTAGCTACCTAAGCATGACTTCCACAAGTATGTGACCTCCTATATTCTAATCTTCACAGAAGTTCTACAAAACTTGCAGTAGTAGCACTCCTTGAAAAGAAGCTATTGCTGGGATATGTGTTCACCATAGTATAGGGTACAATTTAAGAATGTAATTTTCACTCAACAGAAGGATGTGCGCTGATATGAAACTTATTGGCAGGTTCAAACTGTGTACTGGAGAAAGATTCAAACTTGGGCCTTTTGCCTTTTGCAGGCAAACACTCCACTGACTGAGCAACCCAACCACAACTGATGCCAGGTCTGCACAGCTTTAGTTCTGCCTACCCTCCAGACTTTGCAGAAGCTCTCCTGTGAAACTTGCAAGACTAGCACTCCTGGAAGAATCATAACTTAATTTGCTATATCTGTGTTATTATTTACGAAAGGCAATGATCCTTTCATCATTAATGTAGTTGTAGCGTGGAAGCAAAAATGAACATTTCTTTTTTTTTATAGAATTGCTTTTATTTACATGCACATAATCACTCTGCTTTACAGTACTGTCCAAATATAGGAAACTCAGCCAGTAGAGAACATGCCCGTAAAAGGTAAATGTCCTGATTTTGAATCTCAGCCTATTGCACAGTTTTAATCTGCCAGAAACTTTCATATCAGTGCACAAAACACTGCAGAGTCAAAATTTCATTCTGAAAACATCCCCCAGATTGTAGCTAGGCCATGCCTCCACATTATCTTTTCTTCCAGGAGTGTTAGTTTTGTAAGTTTTGTAGGAGAACTTCTGTAAAGTTTGAAAGGTAGGAGACGAAGTACTGGTGGAATTATGAAAGTATAGCTGCAAGGGTTGTGCTTGGGTAGCTCAGTTGGTAGAGCACTTTCCCATGAAAGACCAAGGTCTTGAGTTTTGATACCGATTGATTTTCAAAATGGTTTAGCCTTAAAATCACTTTCTTTAAGCTCTTAAAGTATTTTGACTCTTGCTGCTAGTGCAAAGTACCAAATTTTGATCCATGTTCATCTCAAAGAATAAGCAATGCTCAGCTCAAAATATCTATGTGAACTTCATTTCTCTAGTATGAAATTTATAAAAAAATATGTGTACAGAAACAGATTAACTAATGGACACTTGGACAACTGTGTTCCAATAGCACCCACTACCTACTCTTCCTACATTAAAAAACTTATTGATGACAGGAAGGAGTTCCATCCTTTTCATTAAAATAAACAAACATGATAAAAGATCTGTTCTTACAAGGGGCAGCTCACAAATATTTTAATTAAGATAAATATCAGAGTGAAAAATTAATAGCATCTGCTGTAAAGCAGTTATGCTTATCAACAAAATTTATACAATTTTAGTCACTGTCAATAATAACAATAATAATAATATTAATAACATGCATAACATGTCAGAAAAAGGGAAGAATTACTTTTGTCAAATTTTGTTGTTCTGTAAATAAAGAAGTTGAGTTTATGGCAAGAACAAAATAATGTTTAAGCTTTCACTACTCTGTGTATCATATTTTTGTGTTAATTGGAGTTTTAATTTTTTGAACATATGTACAAAATATTAATTTGTGTATTAGTTAATGAATTAACTTCAGGGTTGAAAATTAGGCATTCTTACTTTGCACCCACACAACAACTTACACTTATTATACAGTTTATTGTTTGATGCCCTCCTGTAGTTGCAGTTATTTGATTTCATCACTTTCTGTCAACAGAACTCGTCTGGGAGGCCCTACTTTCTAACTTTTCCTGGTAATTTTCTTTTCTGTTAGTGCTTGAAACAGGTTCAATAGAGTTCATGTGGACACTGCACAGGAAAGCCAATTCCAGCACGGTAAACAACTAACTCCAAAAGTAAACTGCCACTTGTGTAAATTATTAAATTCAAGTAGTACTACCTAC
Organism: Schistocerca americana; assembly: GCF_021461395.2. Lineage (NCBI taxonomy): Eukaryota > Metazoa > Arthropoda > Insecta > Orthoptera > Acrididae > Schistocerca > Schistocerca americana. The sequence continues at coordinate 608,511,017 of NC_060121.1, forward strand.
CAAAACCAGCCTCGACCTCTTCCTACTCCCCCCCCCCCTCACCCATACTAGTGAGACAGCTTTTTGTGAATGTTCAGAGATTCATACAGTGTGAGCCTACAGTACAGCGTTTGTTAGTTGGTTGCATTTTCCATTGCTCAATCAAATGGTAGAGAAGCCATTATGATGTGGCACGTGTCAAGTGCACAATAAATGCACATATGATACAAGATTATATTACAATACAGTGTTAAAGATGGTGGTGGTGGTGGTGGTTAGTGTTTAACGTCCCGTCGACAATGAGGTCATTAGAGACGGAGCGCTAGCTCGGGTTAGGGAAGGAGTGGGAAGAAAGTCGGCCGTGCCCTTTCAAAGGAACCATCCCGGCATTTGCCTGAAACGATTTAGGGAAATCACGGAAAACCTAAATCAGGATGGCCGGAGACGGGATTGAACCGTCGTCCTCCCGAATGCGAGTCCAGTGTGCTAACCAATGCGCCACCTCACTCGGTCAGTGTTAAAGATTAATATTTCTATTATTTACCGCATTCCCTTACATGGCACAACATGCATATACTACACTCCTGGAAATTGAAATAAGAACACCGTGAATTCATTGTCCCAGGAAGGGGAAACTTTATTGACACATTCCTGGGGTCAGATACATCACATGATCACACTGACAGAACCACAGGCACATAGACACAGGCAACAGAGCATGCACAATGTCGGCACTAGTACAGTGTATATCCACCTTTCGCAGCAATGCAGGCTGCTATTCTCCCATGGAGACGATCGTAGAGATGCTGGATATAGTCCTGTGGAACGGCTTGCCATGCCATTTCCACCTGGCGCCTCAGTTGGACCAGCGTTCGTGCTGGACGTGCAGACCGAGTGAGACGACGCTTCATCCAGTCCCAAACATCCTCAATGGGGGACAGATCCGGAGATCTTGCTGGCCAGGGTAGTTGACTTACACCTTCTAGAGCATGTTGGGTGGCACGGGATACATGCGGACGTGCATTGTCCTGTTGGAACAGCAAGTTCCCTTGCCGGTCTAGGAGTGGTAGAACGATGGGTTCAATGACGGTTTGGATGTACCGTGCACTATTCAGTGTCCCCTCGACGATCACCAGTGGTGTACGGCCAGTGTAGGAGATCGCTCCCCACACCATGATGCCGGGTGTTGGCCCTGTGTGCCTCGGTCGTATGCAGTCCTGATTGTGGCGCTCACCTGCACGGCGCCAAACACGCATACGACCATCATTGGCACCAAGGCAGAAGTGACTCTCATCGCTGAAGACGACACGTCTCCATTCGTCCCTCCATTCACGCCTGTCGCGACACCACTGGAGGCGGGCTGCACGATGTTGGGGCGTGAGCGGAAGACGGCCTAACGGTGTGCGGGACCGTAGCCCAGCTTCATGGAGACGGTTGCGAATGGTCCTCGCCGATACCCCAGGAGCAACAGTGTCCCTAATTTGCTGAGAAGTGGCGGTGCGGTCCCCTACGGCACTGCGTAGGATCCTACGGTCTTGGCGTGCATCCGTGCGTCGCTGCGGTCCGGTCCCAGGTCGACGGGCACGTGCACCTTCCGCCGACCACTGGCGACAACATCGATGTACTGTGGAGACCTCACGCCCCACGTGTTGAGCAATTCGGCGGTACATCCACCCGGCCTCCCGCATGCCCACTATACGCCCTCGCTCAAAGTCCGTCAACTGCACATACGGTTCACGTCCACACTGTCGCGGCATGCTACCAGTGTTAAAGACTGCGGTGGAGCTCCGTATGCCACGGCAAACTGGCTGACACTGACGGCGGCGGTGCACAAATGCTGCGCAGCTAGCGCCATTCGACGGCCAACACCGCGGTTCCTGGTGTGTCCGCTGTGCCGTGCGTGTGATCATTGCTTGTACAGCCCTCTCGCAGTGTCCGGAGCAAGTATGGTGGGTCTGACACACGGGTGTCAATGTGTTCTTTTTTCCATTTCCAGGAGTGTAAATTAATAAATTTATTTATTCCGATTCAAGAATTCATCTATGGTATAGAAGGAGTTGTCAAGGAGATATTGACACATAGAAGAAGGTGTAATTAGATGAATGACAAACACTAACTTCACTTAACGAGGGTTTATTCAGCACTTGTACATACAAGAGTGCTGAGCGAACTGCCTCTGGCCTGAACACATACGGTGTATATACAGTTAAAGAACATTCCATTACAAAGATTCTTGACATTTGTGGATATTTCTAGAATGTACTCAAACTGAATATAGAAGTTAAAATTTTACAGTTCAGATGAGTGTTGAACTCACGACCCTCCATGCAGCAGTCTAGCATTACAACCACTACATCACAGTAACTGTGCTGCAGAGCTTCCCCTGTGACATTGCTCCCTCTTTAAGAGAACAGCATCTCAGTGTTACACCCTCCTAGTCTGGAAACGAGTCATCGGTCCTGCATACTCCGACTCCCGATGACTGATGTTCGTCCTGGCGATGATCTTCTTAGAACTTCCTTTGCAGGTAAACTCTTCGTCAGTTTTCCGCTTGTTGCCTGTTGCTGGAACTTCGAATTTCCCCTGAGTTGCAGGATCGTTATAGGTCTTCATTCGAAGAACGTGGACTATATCTCTGATCTTTCGTTGTCTTGCGTCAGGGTCTAAATCTTTAACTTCATAGGTAAGACAGGCAACTCTTCCACAACCTTATAAGGTCCAAGGTAGCGCCTGAGGAGCTTTTCAGAGAGACTAATCTTCCGAACCGAAATGAAGATCCAGACGAGGTGACCAGATTGGTATACAACAGGGTGGTGGCTCGTTTCATACCTTCGGCGATCGTTTTCTTGAGCCTACAGCGTGCGGAGTCGAGCTAACTGCAGCGCTTCCTCAGCCTGGTTAACACCTGGCCGATGTAGTCGTCGTCCACGTCATTAGGATGTAACAGAAACACAGTGTCCATCGTCATAGTCGCCTCACGCCCATGCACCAGGAAAAATGGTACCTTGTCTGGCGGTGTTGTAGGCAAACGTCATGAAAGGCAGCACCTCATCCCAATTGCTCTGCTCAACATTGACGAACATTGATAGCATGCCAGCCAAGGTCTTATTAAGGCATTCAGTTAGCCCGTTAGTGTGCGGATGGTAGGCAGTCGTCATGTGATGAGTAATGTTGCACTGACAGTTTATCTCTGTCACAAGATTTGATTGAAAAACTTTACCTCGATCTGTAATTAACGACCATGGGGCACCGTGTTTAATGCAATGTCTTTCATGATGAATTTGGCTACCTCGAATACTTCGACTGTTTTCACGACTTTTGTAATGGCATAGCGTGTCAGATAACCAGTGCTAACAATAATCCATCTATTGCCACCAGCAGACGTTGTAAATCGTCCGAGGAGGTCAATCCCAACACGATGGAAATGCGTTTCGGCTGGTGGATTTGGTATGAGTCAGCCAGGATACCTTTCTCCTCTGGCACATTCGACAGTGCGACACATAGTGACGGACACTCCTAAATAAACCTGGTCAGAAAAATCTCTTGCGGATCCTATCGTATGTCTTAATAAATCCTAAATGTCTGGCCTCAGGTGTGTCATGGAATTTCTGTAGAACATCTAAGCGCGTGTGTTTAGGAATCACTGATAGCCACCTCTTTCCAAACGTATCAAATTTTTTCTTGCAAAGTAATCCGTTAACTACCTTAAATTGTCCTTTCACGCCCTCTGACCAATTTAAGGCAAGCATAATTTGAGATATCTTGGCTTCCTTCTGCTCAGCAGAGAGATCCTGGAGTGCAGCGAGATAGTCTCTATCTTCATCGAAGTCTTCATGGTATTGCACAGGGGTCTTGAGAGACAGTCGGCATCTTGGTGTTTTCTTCCACTTTTGTACACTATGGTAATGTCATACTCTTGAAGACGTTGTGTCCACCTGGTGAGTCGTCCTGTTGGATCCTTAAGACGTGTCAACCAACAAAGTGAATGGTGGTCTCTAACAATTGTGAATGGTCTTCCATAGAGATACTGTCGAAATATGCACATGGCCCAGATCACAGCAAGACATTCTCTTTCTGTAGGTGAATAGTTTCTCTCGGCTTTTGTAAGTGTCCTAGAAGCATACGCTGTAACCTTCTCTTTTCCGTCCGAAATTTGCTCCAGAACAGCACCGATTCCATACCCACTGGCATATGTGTGTAGTTCTGTAGGTGCTCTCTCATCGTACAGACCAAGTACAGGGACAGTGGTCAAAGCTTTTCGCAGCACATTGAAAGAATCTTGTTGAGCACCACCCCAGACACATTTAGCATCAGCTTTTAACAACTCCTGGAGTGGCCTGGCTTTGATACAAAAGTCTTTGATAAAACGACAGTAATAAGAAAATAATCCAAGGAAGCTTCTCACATCACTAATACTTTTAGGAATAGGAAATTCCGTTGTAGATCTCACCTTTTCAGGATCTGGCCGCACACCTTCGTTTGACACAAGGCGTCCAAGTATTTTGATATCTCTTGCTCCAAAGAGACACCTTCTTGGATTAAGTTTCAGTCCGCCTTGTTGGAGACACTTAAGAACGGCCCTCAGACTTTTTACGTGTTCATCAAACGTCTCTTAGAACACTATAAAGTCATCTAAATAGCAAAGACACATCGTCCACTTCAGGTAACTTAGAAGATTATCCATCATCCGTTTCAAAAGTTGCTAGTGCATTACACAAACCACACGACATTACCTTAAACTCATACAGGCTCTCAGGGGTGATGAATGCAATTTTCTCAGGATCTGCCTCATATACTTCGATTAGCCAGTATCCCGAATACATGTCCATGGTTGAGGAAAACTTAGCCCCCTTCAGACAATCTAGTGTATCGTCAATTCGTGGAAGGGGGTAACTTTCTAGTTACCTTCTTAAGCTTCCTGTAATCAACACAAAAGTGCCGACTGCCATCCTTCTTCCTGACGAGAACTACTGGTGACGACCATAGGCCCTGCGAAGGCTGAATGAAGTCATTGTTCATCGTTTTCTCTACCTCGTCGCGAATTATTCGACGTTCCGTTAATGACACATGATATGCTCTCTGGCTTATTGGTTGATTGTCTCCAGTGTTAATCTGGTGCTTCACCGTCGATTTGTCTAATTTGATCTTCACTTGTGGATTGAAGCATTCAGAGAACTCTTGAAGAATGGCAAGTAGCTTCTTCTGTTATTCCTTAGTGAGATCTGGTGATAGTCGAGCTAGAAGATCTTGTCTCGTAGTGGTAGCGCTAATTTCGCCCACAGGCTCGGCATGGGAGGCTTCTATGACGCTCAGCTGTTCGGCAATTAACGGCTCAGCGTTTGCTACGCACATGCATCTTGGAAGGATCTGTGGTTCTTGGCGACAGTTAACTATCCACCATTCACCGAATCCGTTCTTAAACGAGACGACAGAGGCTAGGATGAGCAAGTTATTAATACAAGATCCATGGGCTAATGCATGGCATTACACATGACAGTTACCTTTCTAGCGCTGACTCCAGGAATGATTACTTCATCCAGCACACATAGTCTCCACACATTCGGATGCACATCTTCCTGTCCACAGTATTTCATCACGTCTAGAATAATCTTCGAGCGACCACAATCTATAACTGCCTGAGAAGCTTTCAAAAGGTCCCATCCGAGAATGACGCCATGGCTACACTCTTGTAAGACGATGGATTTTAAGGGCTGTGCATGGCCACTTATACCCACACGAATGACACATCTTCCTGTAGGTTTTACGTATTTTCCATTAGCCACCTTCAGCAGAGATGTTTTGCTCTCGACAAATACGTTTTATGCAATTGGCGATGGTACTTCTCAGAAATGACTAAATATGGTGCTCCAGTGTCCACAAGAGCTTGGGCTGGTCGGCCATCCATGAGGATATCGACGTAGTTTCCTATCATTTTTGTAGTGATCGACGGCGGAGGATTTTTCTCTTCGGCGGCCTCACTTCCAAAGAAGGTCGCACCCTTTAGTTTTCCAGGTTGCGGCGGCTAGGTGATCGGCTGGAGCTTCTAAACGGCGATGAAGACTTTGATCAGCATGTTGGGGAGCGTCCTTTAAAGCGGGTAGTTTGCGGCAATGGTGACCTACGTCGTGCAGGATCCACATCTTCTTATTCATCTTCGTCGTCCCAGAGATGGCGTCGGCTAAGATATGCCTGCTGTCTTCCGGCGCGGGCGACATCAAATATCGGCTGCCTTTCTCGACAATAGCGCACCCCATGTCCCGGTCGTCTGCAGTGGAAACATACTGATTAGTTATCCTGAATTCTCCAGACATCAGTCTTCTTTGGTGCCCAAACAGGTTCCTAATGTGGCATTGTAGGAACTTAACTTCGCCTGGGTCTCGACTTTTTCACCGTTTTAAAGGGAAATGAAGGACGAGATTTTGGGTTCAATGCCTGTTCCACATCCTCCCTTATGACCACTTCATGCGTCTCGGTTTTTTGCTCGCCGTGCACTCCGAGTACCTTCTGAACATCCTCTCTCATTATCTGACGAAGAGCACTTGTGAAATCAGTTCCTTTCTCCATCACAGACATCAATACGTCGTTTGGAAGCCATTCAAACTTCTTGCGTGTAATTCTTTTTCGATGCACTATCTCGATATACTGGCACCATTTTATGAAGTCAGGAGTAGGGCTTGAAAAATGTCCTCAGCAACACCCTACATGAGATGTGCAACCTTATCTTCCTCCTTCATTCTAGGATCCACTATGTTACACAGCCCCAAGACGTCTTGAATGTAGGAAACTGCAGTTTCTCCTGGACGCTGTGCCCTGCACTTTAATTTATCTTCAGCCTTGCACTTCTGCCGTTGTGTGTCGCCAAAATACTTGCGCAGTTCCACCTGGAATACTTCCCAGCTTGTGATCTTCTCCTTGTTGTTCTCATACCATTGCTTGGCAGTGCCCTCTAAGTAGAGAAATACGTTAGCCAAACACATGGTGTCGCCCCATTTGTTAAATTTGGCTATATGCTCATATACCTTCAGCCACTTGTTTGGATCTGGGCCATCATCATCAGAGAACCCGGAAGGGTGTCTCATGTAATAGCACACAGTTGCTGTCATCTTAACGTCCTCTTCTTTTTCTACTTATATGGATATGGTGTCTGTTCTTTCAGAGATGTCCAAAAGAACAGGCACCATTTCCATATAAGTATATAGTTCTGGTAACACTGGCCATGACCTTCTTCTTCCGTGCAGATGCACACATATTCCCCGAATTCTTACGGGACTTGGTAAGAATGTGTAAGAATGTTTTCCATGAATAATGAGTGTGTTGGGATGGGACACTATGAATGTAGTGTGTGGACATACAAGGTGAGAATCTGGGTCTCACGGGAGCCATGCACAAGATAGTCCCTGCAGTCATGCTATTCTCTGTGCCATCGGTGGCTCAGATGGATAGAGCATCTGCCATGTAAGCTGGCGATCTCGGGTTCGAGTCCTGGATGGGGCATACATTTTCTTCTGTCCACATTGACATATATCAACGCCCATTACCAGCTGAAGGTATTAATAGAATTCTAATTTCTTCTTTTTCTGTCTTCGATAGATTTCAATCTGTTGAATATGCCTCAAACTCGGATTTCTCGCCACGTAAACGGCGGCTCTGTTGTGGCCTGATGGGAGCCACTGTGTTGTCAATAATGTGCGCTATCACAAGTTCCAATACCCAGCGTCTACACCAGAATAATGTCAAGTAGAAGAAGGTGTAATTAGATGAATGACAAACCCTAACTTCATTTAATGAAGGTTTATTCAGCACTTGCACATACAAGAGCTCGGAGCGACCTGCCTCCAGCCCAAACAGATGCGGTATATATAGTTACAGAAAATTCCAGTACAATGATTGTTGACATTTGTGGATACTTCTAGAATGCACTCGTACCAAATATAGAAATTAAAATTTTACAGTTCAGATGAGTTTTGCACTCACGACCCTCCATGCAGCATTCTAGTATCATAACCACTACATCGTGGTAACTGTGCTACTCAGTTTCTTCTGTAACAATATTATTTCAATTTATTTTAGTAGCTATTACAGCTGTCTGTCAGACATTTTATTTCATCTGGTAATTTGTCAAACATTTTTATAGCAGCATATTTTACCCCTTTCTGTGTCAAAGATAGGTTGAGTAGAGGATAGTGTAAGGCTTCCTTTTTTCTGGCATTATAATCATGAATGTCACTGTTGTTTTTAAACTGGTCTATTTTGTTGAGAACAAATTTCATTAGTGAGTAAATGTACTGTGAGGCTGTTGTAAGAATTCCCACTCTTTTAAAAAGATACCTACAAGACGTGCGACTATGAACCCCACACATTATTCTAACCACTTGCTTTTGACCAGTGAATACTTTTTGTCTAAGTGTTGAGTTGCCTTAAAATATTATGCCGTATGACATCAGAGAGTGAAAGAATGCAAAGTATGTTAGCTTACTAATTTCTATATCCTCAAAATTGCCACTTATTCTGATTGCAAAAGTTGCTGAACCTAGTCACTTTAGAAGAGCGAAAATATGAATTTTCCAAATAAGATTCTCATCTATATGTACACGCTCAAACTGCTCTGTCCCGTCTACTGACTTCTGTTGATGTGTTACATGTATTGAAGGAACTGTACGTTCTGCAGCAGAAAATTGATTGTACTGTGTTTTTTCAAAATTTAGAGCAAGGCCGTTTGCAGAAAACCAATTAATGAATTTTCCAAATACCGTATCTGTATCATTTTCAATTGGAGTTTCTTTTATTGGAATAACAATGATGCTTGTATCATCAGCAAACAGTTTCAGTTCAGCTTCTTGTTTCAGATAAGAAGGAGGTCGTTCACATAATTCAGGAACAGAAGGGGACCCATGATTGAACCCTGTGCAACACGTAATCTAATTTCACCCCAGTTAGATGAAGTGGAAAACTTATTTAAATCACTTGAACAATATAAAGAAAATATTTGTTTCCTGTTCTGTAGGTATGACTTAAACCACTCATATGCTATTCTGTTTATACCGTATAATTGTAATTTCTGTAACATAATGTCATGGTTCACACAATCAAATGCTTTGAACAAGTCACAGAAAATTCCTGTGGGTGACATTTTACTATTTAAAGACTCTTTTATGAGGACAGTGCATCTGTATATTGCTGTCTCAGTGGAACAGCATTTTGAAATCCCAACTGTGATTTACTAAGTATACCATTACTGTTGAGATGGCTAACCACTCCTGAGTACATTATTTTCTCAAAGATTTTTGAAAATCCTGTAAGAAAGGATACTGGCCAATAATTAGTGACATCTGTGGTGTCCCCCTTTTTGTAAAGAGGACTGATAATAGCATATTTTAACCTGTCTGGGAAAATACCTTGTGTCAGTGATGAATTACATATATGACTCAGAACATCAGCTTTAATTGCTCCACATTGTTTTAATATCTTATTAGAGATGTCATATACTCCAACAGAACATTTATTTTTCAAAGATTTAATAATTTTACTTATTTCACAAGAGGCTGTCAGCTGAAACTTAATCTGACAAAAATGTTTCAAAACTGACTCTTCCATGTACTGCCTGGCTTTTCCTTTTGAAGCATTCTCAGCAATTTTTCTCCTACACTTAAGAAATGGTTGTTAAATACATTAGCTACTTGTGTACTGTTGGTTAGGATGGTCTCATTCTCTTTAATAGTAATACTACCTACCCCATTGGTTACTTTTCCTGTCTCCCTTCTAACAACATTCCATATAGATTTTATTTTATTGCCGGAGTTATTAATTTGTTCTCTAACATACATATTTCTTGATTTCCTTACAACTTTACTCAGTGTGCTACAGTAATGCTTATAGTGTAAAACTACATCTGGATTTTTACTAGTTCCTGCTGTCTCAGTAGTTTCATTTTTCTTTCTGAAGACACTTTAATACCTGTAGTAATCCAAGGTTTCTTTGAAAAGTGTGTGGTGTTACATTTAGTAATTTCCTTTGGGAAACAATGTTCAAAAAGGGATATAAATTTATCAAGAAATATGTTGCATTTATCATTAGCATTTTGCTCATTATATACATCTCCCCAATTAACATTTCTTAAACTTTCTCTGAAGTGCTCTATAGATACTGGGTTGAGCAACCTCACACTTTTACTTAATGATTTCTGAACTGTACACCCTGTTATGTTTTGTAAGTTAATCAGTTGTGTATCATGGTCTGTGTTTGTTGAACATCCCTCTTCTGTACAAATACATTATCCATTAGAGTGCTACTGTCTTGAGCTATATGTGTAGGGACATTGATCACTGATTCTAAGCTATATCTTGTTAATAACGCTTATAGTTCACTTTTCCTATCAGAATTACTTGGAAAGTTTACACTGAAATCACCACAGATTAATAACTTCTTCTTTTTGTCTGACGGGAAGCATAATACGGAGTCAAACATTTTTATGAACAGCTTCCAGTCTCCTAATGGGGACCTGTGCACTGTTGCTAATATTAATACTATATTATCTAGCTGAAGTTCACATGCAAAAACCCCAGAGTGCTGATCAACATAAAATTTGCTTATTTCTACAGTTCTTTATTTATACGCTTGTTTTATGAAAATGGCAACTCCTCCTTTATCTATCCTAGATCTACAAGTTACATGGTTTTCAGACAGACAGAGTATATCAATCTCATTTTTATTTCTGAGGTCATCTAACCACACTAATAGCTCATCTAATTTATTTTTGATTCCCCTAATATTTTGATGAAGTAAGTTGATACTGTCCTTAACTTTGCCCCTATTTACTGTACATGAAGTGTCTTTTATTCTATTTATCTTGATTGTTGTCTGTCTGGACTTTGGCTTTAACCTAAAAAACTTGTCTGCCTGGACCCATTAACCACTGGGATCACCCCTTGTGTGACTGTGGCCCCCCTTACAGTTTCTGCTAATAGAGAAGCTAACTTATTTTTCCCCTTCCTATTCAGGTGCAGGACATGTGTAGTGTATCCCCACCTGCCCAATAGCATTAACTGGAACAACACTTATGTGAGACTTTGCTAGTGTCTGGAGCATCCTGTTCAGCTCAGTGTTAGCATGCCTTCCAGCAGTGTTTACCCAGGGCTGATCATGGCTCTGAAAGACCTCCAAAAACCCTACATTTGTGGCAGGCCGGAGTGGCCAAACAGTTCTAGGCGTTTCAGTCTGGAACCACGCGACCGCTACGGTCGCAGGATCGAATCCTGCCTTGGGCATGGATGTGTGTGATGTCCTTAGGTTAGTTAGGTTTAAGTAGTTCTATGTTCTAGGGGACTGATGACCTCAGATGTTCAGTCCCATAGTGCTCGGAGCCATTTGATTTGAGCCCACATTTGTATGCCAAGTTTCTGCTCCTGTTTTATCCGGGTCACTCCTAATACTGTATCTTGGATTCATAGCCAGGCTGTTTCCTGCTCCCCAAACTATAATTACCTAATCTCCTTTCTCAAAGTCCCTGCATAGCTGACCTAAGGTTTCTGTCATCTGGCTAAGGCTAGCAGTTGGTTTCACAAAACTTGTGACCTGGTACCCTGCATTTAATTTCTCCTTAAGCTGCTGACCCACACCCCTTCCATGACTGCTGCCTGTAAGCAGAATTCTTCTTCTCCTGTTCTGGTATAATCCTGACCTGTCTTTTTTCTTTAAATTATATTCTGCTTCAACCTATTTTCAATTACATCTGGATGAGGCCGTTCCTCCACTTCAGATAGAAAGCCATACAGATTTACTATTTGAATTTCTGGAATTTCTTACAGTGTTTCCCTTTTCTGCCCTTTGCTTGCTACCTTTTCCCAGTTTCCAGCCTCTTTTTCCTCCTTCAACCTATATAATTCCAAGTTTGCATTATCTAATTCAGCCTTAAGGACACAAATTTTTGCCTGCTGTTCAGAAATTTTTCTGTCCTTTCTACATAACCTACACTGCCATGGAAGAGCTTCTTTTTCTACACTTGTTTCCTTGCCTCTACATTTTCCCCAATGAAACAATAACTAGCAGTCTACACAGAATACCAACTCTTTCAAATTTCTCTGACAACCACCACATTTTTGACACATGGTTTGACAAACTAAACACAAAAGCAGAAAATAATTTGGCACAAGAACACAGCAGTTTCATAACCTGTACTAATGCATAAATAAACACTAATATATATAAACTTTTAAACTTACTTCTGAAAGTTTTAACTACATAAACTCTGTATGACCTGCTATAAGATCAGTAAATGTCAGACGCATGAATAAATGCTAGTCTCACATTCAATGATGATGTACTTTATGGTTCTCAGTGCTTTACATGGATTACTGTATGATGAAATCCTAAAGTTACTTTACTGTATCTCATTCAGAATCCAAAAAACTAAGGTTTTCTATCAGTATAACTGTAACATATACTGATGACCAGTCTAATTTTACTACACAGTCAGTGAATTGGCACGTCTGTGGAGTGTGCTACCACCTAGTGGGATTTACACCTGTTGAACATGGATAAGGGTCTACTGCAGTGTGCTACAGTTTGGTGACATTGACGTAAACTTGTAGTTGAGTGATAAGGGCTAGCAGTGCACTCTGTGAACCATGCACATTGTTTATCAAATCTGTATGTATTTGGCCCATAAGGCAATTATGTTGCACCATTTGTGTATGTCCAGAAGCTCCTTAAAACATGCACGAGTGAAGGTGTGTTCATGATGCTGATGCCAAGTTTCACCAAGTATACAGAAGCAATGTAACTCAGCGTGACAGATTTAGTGCCATATATTTCAGATTACTCCAAAACGTTATGTTTAACAGCATTCAAAGAAAAATAACTAATAAATCCAAAAGGTGTCGAAAGTTAGGGTTTTGCCGTGCTCTTATGCTCTTACACAATAGCCACCATTGGTTGTGTGTGACATTTGTTATTTATTAACCGCACTTGACTTTCTTTCTCAGTGTATGTGTCAATTTCAGTTTCTTTTTCTTATACACAGTTTAATTAAAATTCATTTCATATTTACTATCAATGTAATGTTGTGGGAAATATACAGATGTAAGAATTTTTTAAAAAGTTCTTATTTCTCTCCTAGTTTCTTTTAGTAGCCCACAGTAGGATTTAAAATGGTACAGTAGCTTAGAAAGGTCATAAGTTTGATGACCAGTGCAACTGAAAATGAAATTAATAACATACCCATTTGGACAATATTTATAGAAATTATCAGAATAATTACATCCAAGGACTGAAAAGGCTTTGTTGTAAAGCTGCATGAGAAGTAGCAATGTACTGTAAATAGGACTCACTATTTATAGATGTAGGTATATATTTATTTGAAAAATACAATTGTAACTGAGAAAATAGTCTACCATTGTAAAGGATTAAATAGTCTTCTTCTTCATGCAATAAATTTGAAAAAAAGTTTAAATTATGAACTGCAAATAACAGGTTAAGATAATGATACTGCTGATGACACAATAATAATGTCAAAAATGAAGAACAATCATTCTTAAAATAAACAGCAACAAAGATAGACTCATTGGCACTGTGTCCTAGGTGTCTGGTGGTTAAGTGAACCCACAGAAAAAAGGTGATTGCGAAAATTATAAATGTATTTATTTAAACAATCATTTTTTGTTTCTTTCTCATATTACATCAGTTTATCTGCATTTTAAAAGTATCTTTATTGTATGTAAAACTTTTACGTAACTCAGACAGCACACATACATGCCAAACTGCTGTCCATGCACTGTCAATGTTCAGAGTCTCTTCTGAACCTCTGTGAGTAAGCTTATGGTGTTTTTTCAGCATAGAGAGGCAAGGGGAAGTATTGCTAATAATATGAACATTTGCACTGGTAGAAGCACAGGCTCAAATATGAGTCAGACTGTGATACAAATCAAAAGGCTGCAGGCTACAACAACAGCAGTTAGCATGTTAGCACGTGCATGAAGTGATCTTCTCACTATGTGTAATGTTGTATTCAATTATCTGTTATGCTTTTTTGTTCATATGCATATTCATTTGTTCTTGGGGTTTGTTTACAAAGAAGAGTGAACAGCATTCATTATCTCTTAGTAACAAATTTCTCAACTTTAAGATGGGAAGAGAAATGTGAAACAAAGAGGCTCATGGCCCAGCTCAAATTAAAAACGTGTAAAATAGCTGCCGTAAGACAGTCTGCAGGTCTTTTAATGTAAATATATATGAAAGAAATAGTTGCATTTGTATCTTCATTTCTACAAATAAACTATTTTGCTTTCCATGGTTGCTGTTTGCTAAGGGCAAAGAAACAGGCTGGAGATGCACTGGTGTGTCAGATATAAGTTATCTAACACTGAAGTTTAGGAAGGAGAAGGAGTATATTGCACATAAGAATGCTTATTTAAATTTATCAGAACTTGTAAGAACAGAAATTAGGCAACAGAATAGCCAAACTTTCAGGTGGAACACAAAAAGACACAATGAGAATGTAAGGAAAAAACACTATGTTCCTTCCAAAATAATTGATTGTATTAAGTTCTGGACTGACTGTGAATGTGCCTTATGTGGACATGATGAAACAGTAGAATCTAGCAATCCTAGCATATTCAGAAATCTAATGTTTTACTTCAGCTTTAGCTGCAGTTGTAAGAGTGCACATGAACAATGCTAAAATCTTTAAGGGTACATCCAAGAGTATACAAAGAATTTTTAGAGTATATGTCACATGTGTGTCATGAGAAAATTAGTGAAGAAATAGCTAAGGTAATAGCAGATGTAACTCCTGATGTATTTTCTAAATTTCAGTTGGTTGTACTATTTCATTATCTGTTATCTACTGGAGAGTGTGTTGAAAGATTTTGGCATTAATTTTTTTAAATGCATCTGATAATGACACTTCCTCCTTAGCAGCTCACATTGAAAATGTCCCCACAAATTTTGTCCAAGAACAGGAAGAAAAAGTAACATATCATAATTGTGATGGTACTTGTGCCATGCATGGCCAAGAAGCAAGGCTCCAGACAGTAGTTAGAGAAGAGTATCATTTTGCAAATTATGTGAACTGTTAAGCACACCAGCTGAACTTAATTCTTGCCAAAACTACAAGCCAAATTAACATTGCAGTACTACTGCAAAGGGATCCATATTCTCCTCTCATTCACCTGAAAGAGTGACTGTTCTAGATACAATTGTAAAACAAAAGATCCCTTGCAGGTCAACTACAAGACAGAACTTTAAATCAGAACAGTCCTACAGTTCATGAAAACAAAGATACCATTCTAAAATCCCTCTACTCCAGCTACATACCAGCAACCAGATAACTATGAATCAAGCATATGGTCTAAGGTTGAAACTGCAACAGCCAAAATTTTCTTTTTGGTTAGAGGTATTTTTTAAAATAATGCGCCCCCCCCCCCCCCCCCCCCCCCGCCCTGTGGATTTCTTGTACAGCCAATTACAGAAACACATCACTGATTCCATCTCAATAAAGCAATAAAGCAAGCAATAGCATCATTTGAAACTGAAGTTTCAGAAATTAGACACTATGTTAACAATATGATAACTTAGGAACAAGCAAATGTAACAAAAAGAAGACTGTTTTTGATGCGGGTGAAGCTAACACCTGTAAAGCTCTTTACAATATGTGCAGTAGATAGATAACAAAAACAGTTCTATGTTTTATATATTGAGATATGTGGAATGATAAATAAATCACATTTTCTGACAGAATAACTGTTAATTCCATGGCATGTCATATAACTCTATCAACCTGAAATGTGATATTATGCAATATTTCAATATATCAACTCTGACAGGTGGGGCAGTGGTTAGCACACTGGACTCGCATTCGGGAGGAGGACGGTTAAATCCCGCATCCGACCATCCTGATTTAGGTTTCCTGTGATTTCCCTAAATCCCTCCAGGCAAATGCCGGGATGGTTCCTTTGAAAGGGCATGGCCATCTTCCTTTCCCATCCTTCCCTAATCTGATGAGACCGATGGCCTCGCTGTTTGGTCTCTTCCCCCCCAAACAACTCAACTGAACTCAACACTGATGCCATCTTTAAAAGCTAAGTGAACTTTTTACAATTGGTTGATGTCACCTTTCTTGCACTTCAATATGCATTGCTTGCTAACCAGTAAACGTTTTTATGCAATGTCAATACGAACTATAAACACAAAGATGGTGTGGAAACTTGTTTCTGTGGTATCTATTTCATGATATAAAACGTTTTGGGAGAATGTGGAAGTATTTCTATGATCAGTGTTGTTACATCTCAATCACCTTTGAATAAAGTGAATCTGTGATCCATACAGGAGTCATATCAAATGTCTTGTGTGGTGTACGTCAATGTTTTTATCAAGTAAGTTTACTTGAATTGGACTATGATATTGTAACATTCTTGTACAATAGTGTATTGTGAAATGAAGGGATTAAT
Source organism: Schistocerca americana (assembly GCF_021461395.2). NCBI lineage: Eukaryota > Metazoa > Arthropoda > Insecta > Orthoptera > Acrididae > Schistocerca > Schistocerca americana. The sequence goes on from NC_060121.1 coordinate 608,527,438, forward strand.
TTATGTGTGGTTAAAAATTAGTCTTTGTTTATGTGTGTTCCAGATCATCTCAACTGTGCCTGCAATGTATTCATCTAAATGTGTTATATATGGAACTTACCATCCGGAATAAAATTCTGTTGTGGCAAGGCACCTCAAACACTAAAAGAATATGTTGACAGGTGAGAACTGTGGAACATAAGGACCAATTTCAATCAAATTTGACAAACTTATGCCTTATTATATGGTTATCTGGGAAAAAATTCTTTGGGGATTAAGGTACCCATTTGAGCTGACAGGACAGTGTTATTGGGCTATACAAAACAATATACACATCTCAAGAACAACAGGAACAGTGCCAACAAAGTATGATGTACCGTACTAATGATTCAATGTGTGGTAAAGTAGTGGGTTTGATAAGGGTGCTGGTGTTTACACACCTGTAGCATCATTAAGTTGAGTGAGTAATACACCAGTTCTGTATCTCTATTGGCAAATGATTGTGTGTGACTGCAATTAAAAAGGATATTCTGCAAACTAAATGATGCTTACTGCAACATAGTTTAGGTGGAAAATGGGTTACAAGCACCAATGAGTCAAAACATACTGGTCATCTGTTAAATAGTATGTCGGTTCACCTATGGAATTCAACAAGGTGGTTTCCTGTGGATTAGGCAAGTCTATGGTAGGTTTCCTGAGAGAGGTGGCACCAAGTGTCTGACATAGATCACGGTGCACAATTTTGACTTTGTGACATGGATAGTTATTCTGTTTCAAATTCCATCACCACCAAGGAAGACATTAAGCCTGAAGGACTGCAGGTGGTCTGCAGTGATGTTCATGTAGTCTATAGTTGTCATATGTACCTTTGAGTGCTACCATAGGCCCACAGAAGCCCAGATGAATGTCCCTGAATCATAATACTGGCGTGAATCCATGGTGTGCTGCATGTTTCATTCAGATATTCACCTGGATGATGACTGTGAATCAGTGGAAACAAACAGGGAAGTGTACAAAACAGCAATAGAACTTAAATGGAAGGGTACTGCAGTCTCAGATAAGGAATCAATGAGAATTGTTACTGACACAACTTCACCACAAATAACAGCAGAATTCTTAAAAGTGAATTCTGTATGTGTGGAGAGGACAATTACTCAAGAAATAAATATACCCAAGAGATCAGTGCAAAAGTTAGAAGAAGCAGCAAATGATGTGGCAGGAAAGAAGATACCATATAATAAGAGAGAACTACTTGCAAAAAGAAGAATAGCAACTCAAGCTCAAGGAATGAGAATACCAACAGATGGAATATGGAAGTCAACCCGAAGAAAGAAACCACAACCAAGCGACCAGGATTTTTGGTGGGATCAGCAGTGGTTTCACAGAAGAAAGCAGTTAACAAAGTGAGTAATCAAGTCCATGCACAGGTATGTGACTATCATACCACAGATGATCACAGTGCATCAAGACTAAAGACTTTAACTGAACCTACAACTTCAAGTATAGAGTCAAATTGCTTTCAGAGGGATACAGACAGAGACGAACTACTTACTTTTCTACAAGTTAACATCTGTTGTATTAGAAATAAGATATTAGAATTAGAACATTTATGCAACACTGAGTCTGTGGATGTTATATGTGTACCTGAGCACTGGTTAACCCAAGAACAAGTAAATATGTTTGTTCCCCAAGGGTATGTTGTGGGAGGCATGACAGGTAGAAAACAGAGAAAGAATGAATGAAAATATAGTGGTAGTGAGTCTATATAGGTCGCCAGATGGTGATGTAAATTTGTTTATTGAAAAATGTGAATTAATAGTTAAAATATATTGAAGAGTAAAACAAGATTTGCTATATGTGGTGATTTCAACATAGAAATAGTAAACACACAGAGGCCAGTTGCTAGGACATTTTTGAATATGCTCAGATAATTAGACTTCTATTGTACAAATAACCATACCACACATAAGAATGCCTGCATAGACAGTATTGTTGTGAATTTCCATAGGGAAGAGCTGCAGGAGCTGGACTTGCAGCTCATGAGCCACTACTCCTTAAACTCTGTAAGAGGCAGCCAGTTAAAATGGAAGAACCTAAAGTGGTATGAGGACAAAAGGAAGAATGCATAAATATGTTTGTTATGAATATAATAGAGGGAAACATTCCACGTGGGAAAAATATATCTAAAAACAATGATGATGTGACTTACCAAACGAAAGCGCTGGCACATCGATAGACACACAAACAAACACAAACATACACACAAAATTCTAGCTTTTGCAACCAACAGTTGCTTCGTCAGGAAAGAGGGAAGGAGAGGGAAAGACGAAAGGATGTGGGTTTTAAGGGAGAGGGTAAGGAGTCATTCCAATCCCGGGAGTGGAAAGACTTACCTTAGGGGGAAAAAAGGACGGGTATACACTCACACACACATATCCGTCCACACATATCCGTCCACACATATACAGACACAAGCAGGATTGGAAGGACTCCTTACCCTCTCCCTTAAAACCCGCATCCTTTCGTCTTTCCCTCTCCTTCCCTCTTTCCTGACGAAGCAACCGTTGGTTGCGAAAGCTAGAATTTTGTGTGTATATTTGTGTTTGTTTGTGTGTCTATCGACGTGCCAGCGCTTTCGTTTGGTAAGTCACATCATCTTTGTTTTTAGATAAATATGTTTGTTGATAGACTAGGAGGTGCAGACTGGGATTTTATATATAATTGTCAATCTGGAAAAAGGGAAGCTGAAATTACCTATGATAACTTCTATAAAAGGAACACAGATTTGTGGTATTCTTTTTCAACAGTAATAAAAAAAATTAGATATCCAAGTCAAATGAAAAAGAAAAATCTGAGCTGGTTTACAGAATAGCTAGTAGAAATTAGAAGAAACATGCATTTGCTGTACCAGATGCATAAGCAAGCTGCTAACCAAGGAGCAGAACAGAGTGTGAACATCCATAAGTCATATCTGTAACGCCAAAAAAATACTACAAAGCTTAACTTCTACTGGCAAAAAGCAAGCAGTGGAAAACTATATAGAAAGAGCTCCCAAAAGCGGCAAGGTAGCATGGCAGATAATAAAGCAAGAGAATACACCAAAATGTACAGAAACAACTCTGCTAGAACCTGAGGAAATAAATCAATACTTTTTAAATTCAGTTAAAGAAATAAGTAACAGTATTAAAGCAACAAATTCATCTGCAATGGACCTTTTTGGAATACCACTGCCTCTTAACCTGGTATTTCAATGGAGGACTGTCACACTTGCTGATGTTATAAAAGCTGTATCAAAATTTTCAGTATGGATTGTTATTGGTTATCAAATAACATAATTAAAAAGACCATACACTCAATCGCCAAACCATTAGCTTTTATTTTTGATAAATGTGTAGAATTTGGATTTTTTCCAGACACGCTTAAGGTACCAGTATTAAAAGTTGTCCCAGTCTTTAAAAAAGGAGACAAACATCACCCCCAAAGCTACAGACCAGTCTCCATTGTTCCAATGTTCTCAAAGATATTTGAAGCACTGATACACACACAAATGAGCAGCTTCTTTGAAAAACACAATATCCTATGTAGCAATCAGTTTGGTTTTCGCAAAGGGAAAAACACACAGGGTCCATCTTGTAAATCACTGACCAAACCTTAACAAATTTTGAAAACAATAACATGGTATCACTGGTACTATGTGACCTAAGCAAAGCTTTTGATTGCATTCCTGTTGATGTATTAATGATTTACCTAAAAACATAGCCCGCCCTGTCATGTGTTATGCTGATAATACAAAACTGCTTACCACACATCAGAACACTTCAGATCTGAATAAACTAACAAAAGAAACACTTTATAAAGCCCTGGACTGGTTTGCAGCCAATAAATTCCTGTGCAATCGTGATAAAACCCAACAGCTTTTAATGAGAACATCAAATAAAGTAGGCAATAAGTCAGTAAAACTCTTAGGTATTCACACTGACTCTAAACTCTGTTGGGAGGAACATGTCAATCACGTATGTGAAAAAATATCTCGGGTGGCATACCTTATCTTGAAACTAAGGGAGGTAGTGAGCTTAGAGTACCTTAGGGTGACATACTTTGGGCTATTCCAGTCACATATTTCATATGGTCTGATTATATGGGAGCACTCCCCTCACATCAAGAAAATCTTGAAAAAAAAAATGTCTTATGCATAATACACTCCTGGAAATGGAAAAAAGAACACATTGACACCAGTGTGTCAGACCCACCATACTTGCTCCGGACACTGCGAGAGGGCTGTACAAGCAATGATCACACGCACGGCACAGCGGACACACCAGGAACCGCGGTGTTGGCCGTCGAATGGCGCTAGCTGCGCAGCATATGTGCACCGCCGCCGTCAGTGTCAGCCAGTTTGCCATGGCATACGGAGCTCCATCGCAGTCTATAACACTGGTAGCATGCCGCGACAGCGTGGACGTGAACCATATGTGCAGTTGACGGACTTTGAGGGAGGGTGTATAGTGGGCATGCGGGAGGCTGGGTGGACGTACCGCCGAATTGCTCAACACGTGGGGCGTGAGGTCTCCACAGTACATCGATGTTGTCGCCAGTGGTCGGCGGAAGGTGCACGTGCCCGTCGACCTGGGACCGGACCGCAGCGACGCACGGATGCACGCCAAGACCGTAGGATCCTACGCAGTGCCGTAGGGGACCGCACCGCCACTTCCCAGCAAATTAGGGACACTGTTGCTCCTGGGGTATCGGCGAGGACCATTCGCAACCGTCTCCATGAAGCTGGGCTACGGTCCCGCACACCGTTAGGCCGTCTTCCGCTCACGCCCCAACATCGTGCAGCCCGCCTCCAGTGGTGTCGCGACAGGCGTGAATGGAGGGACGAATGGAGACGTGTCGTCTTCAGCGATGAGAGTCGCTTCTCCCTTGGTGCCAATGATGGTCGTATGCGTGTTTGGCGCTGTGCAGGTGAGCGCCACAATCAGGACTGCATACGACCGAGGCACACAGGGCCAACACCCGGCATCATGGTGTGGGGAGCGATCTCCTACACTGGCCGTACACCACTGGTGATCGTCGAGGGGACACTGAATAGTGCACGGTACATCCAAACCGTCATCTAACCCATCGTTCTACCATTCCTAGACCGGCAAGGGAACTTGCTGTTCCAACAGGACAATGCACGTCCGCATGTATCCCGTGCCACCCAACGTGCTCTAGAAGGTGTAAGTCAACTACCCTGGCCAGCAAGATCTCCGGATCTGTCCCCCATTGAGCATGTTTGGGACTGGATGAAGCGTCGTCTCACGCGGTCTGCACGTCCAGCACGAACGCTGGTCCAACTGAGGCGCCAGGTGGAAATGGCATGGCAAGCCGTTCCACAGGACTACATCCAGCATCTCTACGATCGTCTCCATGGGAGAATAGCAGCCTGCATTGCTGCGAAAGGTGGAGATACACTGTACTAGTGCCGACATTGTGCATGCTCTGTTGCCTGTGTCTATGTGCCTGTGGTTCTGTCAGTGTGATCATGTGATGTATCTGACCCCAGGAATGTGTCAATAAAGTTTCCCCTTCCTGGGACAATGAATTCACAGTGTTCTTATTTCAATTTCCAGGAGTGTACGTAAAAGAGGTCATAGGGAGCACTGCTGTCCTCTTTTTTCCAGTCTCAGTTTACTCACAATTATAAATTTATACATCTATGTGTCTGTACTCTGTATTAAAAATAATATTTCAGAATTTATTGCCAGAGGGGAAATACATGAACACAACACCAGGGCTAAGGGTAATTTAGACATACCATGCCACAGATTAGCAAGAACAGGAAATTTCCACAAAGTTAACCCACTCAAAAAGTTCAGTAAACTGCCAATTCATGTTCAGTCTATGGCTATAATTTTTTTTTATATTAAGTGGTACAGCTGGCTGTCAGATCATCCATTCCATGACATTAATGAATTCTTTGAGATGCCTGAGGAGGATATTAGCACTTAAAAGTTGTCTCTATTTAAACATATTATTGTGTGCTGTGGTTAATCATGTGTAATTACATAGTGTATACAATAATCAATACAATAGCATATTATATTAGATTATAGTATAGCTTATTGCATTAACTTTTAGAAGCTATCCCGGTGTAATTTGATACACTGCCAGCCTTGAAATGTACTCTATTATGTTCTGACACTTGTTTATTTTATTATTCTGTATGTACTAGTACACCCTGTATGACAAAACCAATATTAGTGTAAAATGATCTATGGTGAATAAAATCCTTAATTCTTGATTCTTGATTCTAACATGAAATGTAATTCATCCAACCTGGTAATAGGTTTCCATTGATTCACAGTCTAGCTTTGCTGATCATGTCCCCATTGCAATTCCTATTGTTTCAGTGTTTATTCTTTCAATAGGTTTCTCAATTACTAGTTAAAATTTTAATATTATAGTTATTTTATAAGAGGTTTTCCTTTGTATTTTGTGTACTGTGTTTACGCGTATAAAATTGATTAAAAACTTAAAAGGAACTATCAGCGATATATTTTATCTTGAATTCACTACTCCATACATTCAAATAAATATAGGCCAATCCACTGACATCTGTTACACACCACATTTTTTATGGTTGAAAAAATAGTAAGTTATTTTTTATTTACATTCAATTACAAACACATGAAATAAGAAATTATTTCAGACTGAAAATTAAAACAGTAAAATGCTGTACTGAACACATTTTTATAAATTTTGAAAAAAAATTTGCAGTTATTATTTTTATTTCTATAATTTTTTGATGATAACTTGAAAATATTTGTAAAGTAAATTGTGTAATATATTAAATGTATATGAGTTTATTTTCTCACAGCATGGTAGTGTGAAACAGTTTTTCAAAAATCAAGCAAAGAAGTTACCACTCTTAAACAACCATTTAATGTGTTAACACAGGTGCTTTGAAAAGGAGTTTTCCACCTGAGTTTCAAAAGGATTTAGTGCATGGGCTGGATGATACCACGGGTTAATTTTTTGATATATAAGCACAACTGTTGGATGACATCACAAGTCACAATCATCAACAGAGGGAAGGGAGTCAGAATTGAGGAAAGGCTAATTATGAGAGAAGAGAACATGATAACCATAATGGTAATATGTTTCAGTCAAGGGGACACCATGGATGTTGTTGGGATATTGTGATAAAAACTGGAGCAGAGGTTCTGGCCATAGAAACATAAATTGGCAGGGCGGAAATGAAATGGGAAGGTGAGATCACTCAGCAAACTATGCAGGTGAAAACTAATGGTCTCTCCATCGAAGATCTGCAGTTTGGGAGCCAGTGAACTGTGAAATAAAAGGACCAACAGTAATAAAGCAAAATACAAAGACTGTGGTGAGATAATTAGTAATTACTTCAAAAAATGTGTACTATCCTATTAATGTAATGTCTGTTGAGAAAGAAACTGTTTAATCATGGAAAATAAAAGGTACAGGTAATGATGATGGACATATATATATAGTAGGGAAGAGTGCAGTGAGATGGCTGAGTTACCAGAGTTTTATGAATGGATAGCAAACTGTAACACATCTACTGATAAGAAGATAACTGATTTAAATAATTAAAAAGTAACTGAAGAGTCAGCAGAAAAAAACAAAGTGCAGTAAGTCACTTTCTTTTCAAAAATCAGGTACTCCTTCAGCTCTGTTCCTACTAATCATAAGCTTAAGTTCACAGATTATGTTAAAAAATAAATAAAAATAAAATAAAAAACAAGTGAGTCCAAAGATATTTGCATTTTAAGTTTTTCTGTAATGAGAAACAATAGGGTAAGTCAATTTTTCAGGGGAAAGAAGCAGACAAGTCAGTGGTGACTCATCCAACCATGAGGCAGCAGAGAAAGCAAAATTCTGATGTCCCAAAAGTATATTAGCATGTTTGTTATTGTGTAAAACCCCATGTTTTTGTTGTACGGTGAATCGTGTGCCACAAGTGACACTAAAAGTCCAAGAGTAACTTTTGTGCCAGTATTTGTAATGAAGTGAATAAATGGCAGAAGACTGGATGAATGTCAGATGCATGACTATGAAAGAGAATCACATAAGAATTTCCAGGGTTTGTTGGAGACGCTGCAGTCTCAAAGACTCAAAGAAAACCTGTTTTCCTGAAAATCTGAATATAAAGAAAATTTACAATAATTATAACAAATTTTACCATAGTATATCTGCATATTAAGACATGTACCAAATTATTTTCAATAGAAAAGTCAATATTTATTTCGCATATGCTTATGCAGGCACTTATGCTGAGAGCAATGTATTCACAGAAAAAATGTAAACATTAGTACTTGCACATCTATTTTATTTGTCTCATAACATATATTTCACAGATCATCTGATCACATCAATTTTTCCTGGCTTGTTACCTACATAGTTACACAATTTTCTCACATTATTTTTGCCACCACAGCTTCGTGTTGAACATAGTAATGTTATTATATTGTTTTTCTCATGATCTACCAGTGCCAAGTGTCTAAATTTTTCAGACATTATTTTACACATATAATGTTATGCAAAACACTGTGATATTAGATAGTCATGCTGATCAAACGATCATCTCATCATTCATAAATTCCTCAGCTGAGTGGTAGCAATTTGCCAGCAAGAGATGATGTAGTTTTTGTTTCAGTGAATCTACCTCCACACTCAGCAAATCTCTACCCTTCAGTTTATTATACACTTTCATTCCCATTTACTTGGGTGTCTCTTGGTTGAGTTTTGAGTAATTTATTGGAAGCACGAAATTTTCTTTGTGTCTGTTGTTGTACATATGTTTGTAATGGTTGTCTTCAGTTAGCTCAGGATTAGTGTGTAAAAAGATGATAATCTCAAATAATATGTCCCATCGAGCGAGAGGTAATATTTTTAGGTTTGTGACTAGTGGGTGACATAATGTTCTTCGAGGGGCAACACACATTTTTTCAACAATTTTTTTTGAAGTGGCAGGATTCATGACATTTGGCTTGAATGTCCCCGAGAAATTAAATCATATCTAATTATGGATTTAAAGTAACAGTTGTACACCATTTTCCAGCTGATTATGTCTGTTACGCCAGATTGCATGTCTATTGCAAAAGCCAGACTGTTCAATTTAGTAGCTAAATAATCTGCACGTCTTGCCAGTTCTCTACAAGTTTAGTCCCAAGGACCTCAAGGACTGAGCTTCTTCCATAACTTGATTTCCATGTGTTGTTGTTATGATCTTCAGTCCAAAGGCTGGTTTGATGCAGCTCTCCATGCTACTCTATCCTGTGCAAACCTTTTCATCTCTAACTACTGCAACCTACTTTCTTCTGACTCTACTTAGTGTATTCATCTCATGGTCTCCCTCTATGATTTTTACCCTCCATGAGCCCATCCAGTACTACATTGTTGATCTCTTGATCCCTCAGAAAGTGCTTGACCAACCAGTCCCTTCTTCTAGTCAAGTTGTGCCACAGATTCTCCCCTCCCCAAATCTATTCAGTACCTCCTCATTAGTTATGTGATCTACCCATCTAATCTTCAGCATTATTTTGTAGCACCACATTTCAAAAATACTTGTCCTGTCTAAACTGTTTATCATCCATGTTTCACATCCAAACATGGCTACGTTCCATACAAATACTTTTCAGAAAAGACTTCCTGACGCTTAGATCTATATTCAATGTTAACAGATTTATCTTCTTCAGAAACACTTTCCTTGCCATCACCTGTCTACATGTTATATCCTCTCTACTTCAACCATCCTCAGTTATTTTGCTGTCCAAATAGCAAACCTCATCTACTACTTTAAGTGTCTCCTTTCCTAATCTAATTTCCTCAGAATCACCTGATTTAATTCAACTGCATTCCATTTTTCTCATTTTGCTTTTGTTGGTGTTCATATTGCATGCTCCTTTCAAGATACTTTCCATTCTGTTCAACTGTTCTTCAAGTCCTTTGCTGTCTCTGGCAGAATTACAATGTCATTGGCAAACCTCAAGATTTTTATTACTTCTTCCTGGATTTTAATCCCTACTCAAATATTTTCTTTGGTTTCTTTTACTGCTTGTTCAAAGTACAGATTGAATAACATTGGAGACAGGCTACAAAACTGTCTCACTTCCTTCTCAATCATTGCTTCCCTTTCATGCCCCTCAATTCTTATAACTGCAACATACAAATTGTAAATAGCCTTTTGCTCCCTTGCCACCTTCAGAATTTGAAAGAGAGTATTCCAGTCAACATTGTCAAAAGCTTTTTCTAAGTCTACAAATACCATAAATGTACGTTTGTCTTTCCTTAACCCAGCTGTCAAGATAAGTTGTAGGATTAGTATTGCCTCACATGTTCCTACATTTCTATGGGATCCTAAACGATCTTCCACGAGGTCAGCTTCTACCAATTTTTCCTTTCTTCTGTAAAGAATTTGTGTTAGTATTTTGCAACTGTAACTGATTAAACTGATAGTTCAGTAATTTTCACATCTGTCAGCGCCTGCTTGCTTTGGAATTGGAATTATTATATTCTTCTTGAAGTCTGAGGGTATTTTGTATGTCTCATACACCTTTCATACAAGGATTTTTATGTATATATGGTTCTCAGGCAACCATACATACAACATGTCAATCGGGAAAGCCTCTAACAACACAAGGATTTTTATGTACAGTACTGATATCACTGGTATTTGATTGATTGGTTTTAAACTGAGGAAATAGGGCCTTTGAAATATTAAGTTTAAGGCCAATTTGTTGAAACCGCTTATCTTAGTTGTTGTAGTATGTTTATTGCAGCATCTAGACTTCCCATTACATTTTCTTTTTCAATAAGTACAGAAATATAATTTTCAGTCATGACTGCTGGGCACTGATACTGAGAGGTAAATCATTTATGTAAAAGAGAAACAAGATTGGCTGTAGAATTAAGTCATGGGGGACTCCTTGTGAAACTGTATCCCACTGAGATGCATAACTTATGGTCTAATGCCATATCTGTCTCACTTATGAAGCTACATGAGGTGATTCACTGAACTGAATTCATATTGGTTTTCAAGAATATTTTGTGATAGAATTTGTTGCCTGGATTGCAGATAGTTTTTAAAATGCTTTGGATAACACTGGCAGGATCGATATAGGATGGCAATTTTCCATATCCTCCCTTGATCCTTTTTTGTTTAGTGGTTTTATCTCAGAATCAGGGCAGCTGGCTTGTTCAACTGACTAATTGATTATTGAAGATAGAGGGTTTACTATTTTATCATACACAATTTAAATTATTGTTGAGGGTATTTGATTGCATACTGCAGTGGTTTTGTTTTTTAAGGACATATGGAATTTTTAAAATCTGCAGTTGAGACTTTATTAAATGCTACGTGGGTATCTAGAAATGGACAAAGATGAGATGACAATTGATCTGTTAATGAGAGTGAACATTCTTCACATGCTAAAGGCCTAAGCATTTTATGATTTAAATAGGAGCATGAAATGAAGAAAGACTAAAAAGAATGTGGTTATCTATACAGCCTTTGCAAAAATGTATTGCCACCAAATACAGCAACCAATGACATTTACTGTAAGTGGCAATTTTTGATGTACTCATTCAATATCCATTATCTTGCAGTAGGCAAATTCTTTTCTGTTTTTACCTGCGTGCATTGCCAAGAAGGGTACAAATTAATGATGTCATTCTTGTGTCATTCAATCACTCATGTCTTACATGAGGACACCAAAGAGCTCTATATATACATATTTTGTGATTCTACTGGTGGTCAAAAGAAAAACTTAACCATTTGATGATTCATTCACTATGTAACCCTCAATAAAATTAGTGGCCTGAATGAGATCAAAATTATATTCCCTCTGCACAGGCATTCATAGTTAGAGTGTGATAAAATGTTGGATTACTGAACACAAAAACACTCATGGGAATGTCAGCAGATTTCAAGGAAATGTTCAAAGCATCCACTGTGGTCAGTGTTAATCAAGAGACAGTGGCTGGAAAGCACTGTTGGACTCAAAATACTCTTTCAGTATGCAGCTTATTGATATAATATTATTTGAATCCAGTCAGTGCTTTTTGATGAAATATCAAACAATTTATCACAGAGAAATAAAGACTGGCATCATAAGGATACCATAACAATGTCAACCATTGGATGGGATATTATAATTGCTCATGTCTGTGTATAGTGGTATGTTTAGCTTCAGAATTCCTGACTTGCCTAAGTCACAATAGGTTTGCAGTTATCTTCTGTTCACTGTAATATAACTCAAACTTTTCCAGTCTTTATTCTAATCTCCTTCCCATTTCCAGAATAAAATGTAAAGATTTACTGTGCCTGATGCAATTTTGCCATCCTGTTGCTGTGAAGTTCCTTAGTCAGCTGGCTCATAGCTAAATGCAAATGATATGAGTACTATCACTGTGTTATCACAACCAAAAATTCATCATTTAGTCTTGATTATTATTGTATCTGTTTTGCTTAAATTACCTCTTTCCATCCCTTTATAGAGTGAATTTTGACTGCATTCTAAGAACAACTTGGATGCCAATAATGCTGTTCGCAAGTTCCATCCACCCAAGATGTTTAGTTTATGAAGTACAAATTACTTTATTTATTTCAAGACATACACAACATTTCACTCATCAATATAAACAATGTTGTTCCCTTTTAGTATTTTTCCAATATATGCGACATTTTGGTATACTAACTATTCATATAATATTTTAATGGATATTACTGTCATAAATTTGTTGGACTCATTTGTATGAAAAAAAATGTTTTGTACAGCTGTTGCTCATGTCTACTTATTGCTGAAGTTCACAGACTGTCAGAAGTTTTGAAAACTGTGATGTCTGCATTTGCAATTTGAAAATATTCTTCATTTAAGTCTTGAGTATTGTAAACCAGATGGGGCCTATACATTGATTTCTATGGAAACTTTGACCATTCACGAACCAAAAGTTTCACAATTTTCCGGTGGCTCTGAACTGGGTGATTATTATATTCTCTCTGGTATTAAATTTTCGTATGTAGGTACTAGATGGTGCACATGTGGTGCCTGTTTTCATACACAGCAGTTAGTGAACCTGTGGCAACTTATAATTGTATAATAAGTAGAATGTTAAATTCTGGTTGTGTAAAATCTACTGTAATCATTCAGCTTTAAAGCCAATAGTGTTGTCATCCATATATGGTACGTTACTTGGGTAATTCTCAGAGCAGACCACTAATTACATTTTTTGTTATCATTTATATGCCTGCCAGTACATTGCACTGTCTGAGATTAAGCAAGATGGCGCCGATAGAGAAAGTACGTGTAGGTTCAGCTCCCAGTTATGAAGATAAAAGTAATAGTAATTGTAAATTGTGTATCAGAAAAGTTCGTAAAGGAATTCAGTATAGAACCTGGAAGTACTGGTTTCATGAAAATTGCTGCAAGATCAACTTAAAACCCGTAACTGATGACTATTTGTGGACCTGTGGGCCGTTCATAGCAGCCGCGTCTGAAAGTAAATTTTCAAACATTATCAAAAATAAGGACGAAATAACCAGAATGCTACAAACCGATATTGAAGTGCTAGAAGTGAAATACGCTGTCCTCCAAGACCGATATACAGCTCTACAAAACAGTAGTGCTTCGACAGTGTGTGTAGATCGGTGTTACTTACGTCGTGAAAACGTAACCGTCGACGACGCCACATTTATATACAAGAAAGGAAAGCCACATGCGAATAAAGAAGCCTCAACAGTGCACAAAGTTCAGTGCTTGATAAACAGTGATAATTCAAATAACAAAAACAGCGCATCTAAAATTGTAGTAGACGGCAACACGTGTACATAAAACACGCGTGGTTGCGTAAGAAAAAGTTCCGATCGCGTACGTAAACAAACACAGCGGAAAAATAACGTAAAAATATTTGGAGACAGTCATGCTCGCAATATTTTGACATGCATGTCGAACTCTGCTCAAGATGGTTCGTGTATATCAGCAATTGTTAAACCTGGAGCAAAATTCGTGAATGTGGTAGAAGACATACACACAGAATGTGCTAAATTCACGGAAAAAGACTGTGTTGCGATAATCGCAGGAGCAAACGATGTTTATTGCAACGAGGCCAGCACTTTCATTAAAAAGCTACTCGTATTGCTGCAGTTATTACAGCATACAAACATAATACTAACAACTGTGCCCACGAGATATGACCCGGCAGACTGGTCTTGTGTGAACAGAGAAATTCGCCTAACGAATAGCAAACTGAAACACTTTTGCACTAAGTTTACGAATGTGACACTACTGGATGCAGACAGGTATGAGAGACACTGCTTCACAAAGCATGGACTACATCTAAATCAGTTTGGCAGAAATACACTAGCAGCAGACATTGGAAAAGCTTTTCATGAAATAATAGGCCTAAACAATAACGATCATGAAAGCAGACCAGTCATAGCCCTAACTAACGAGGGAAACTAATGAGCTGGGCCAACTCTAGTAGGATTTGGTCCAGTAACAAAAATCTGCAAGTAATTAATACACAAACGAAAGTTCACTCAAACAGCAATACAATTAAAGACAAACAAAAATTAACAGTGTTTCATCAGAACATAAGAGGCCTATACTGCACGCTGGATCAGTTCACAGCAAATATAGAAGACACAAAAGGTATAAACAGTGCCCACATTCTGTGTCTAACAGAACACCACATCACTGCTGGTATTGAAGTGGCCCCAATTCCCAACTATGTTTTGGCAACGTCTTATTGCAGGAACTATATGGACAAAGGAGGAGTAGCTGTATATGTAAAAAACAATGTCTTGTTCACGGCAAAAGATGTACAAATATTCTGCTTTGAGCTACATTTTGAAGTATGTGCTATAGAGGTGCCAGACACTGTCTCCAGATTAACAGTTGTGGCAGTTTACAGGGCACCATTTGGTAATTTTAAAGTGTTTGTTAAACAATTAGATACTCTTTTGTTGTACTTAAGTAGAAAAAATAGGGGCATGGTAGTTGTTGGGGATTTTAACATGGATTTCTTGGTTAATTCTCCCTGCAAGGTGGAGTTTGAAAATCTCATGTGGACGTACAACCTTGTTCCCGTGGTTAGCTCGCCCACCAGAACCACAACCTCTTCCAGTACTCTCATTGATAACGTTTTTGTTGATCAGAGTAAAGTCAACCATATTAATATTGAAATGGTTATAAATGGTCTGTCTGACCATGACGGACAACGAGTTACTTTCAACAGCTTGGGAATTCCTCTGAGTGACACCTCACTTAGATGGAAAATGGTAAGGAAAATAAGTGAGGAAGCTATTCAAACATTCAGATCATGTCTTCAGCATACTGACTGGACACCTGTTTATCTAGCAGAAACTGCTAATTCAAAATACAATTTATTCACAAATGAGATAGCAGGTACCTTTGAAAGTGTATTTCCAAAAAAGTCATACAGAGTCCAACCTGCTAGGTCTGCAAAAAAACCATGGCTCACTAAGGGCATCATAGCTTCCTGTCAGAGAAAAAGACAACTCTACATAGCATCAAAGACTTCTAACAACCCTGCTCAGCTAAAACATTATAAACTCTACTGTAAAATTCTTGCCAAAGTAATTAAAAACTCTAAAAGTATGTGTATAGAATCTGAAATTACTAATTCTGAAAATAAAATTAAAACAATCTGGAATGTGATAAAGAGAGAAACAGGGACTGTAAACTACACCAAACACAAAAATATTGTTTTAACTGTTGACAACTCAGAGATAACTAATAGTGAGGAAATTGCTGAAATCTTTAACCAACATTTTTTAACTGTCCCAACACAGATAGGTTGCCATGGTTCTGTAGATAAAGCTGCCTGTATAATGAAAAATAATTTTCCAGAACCTTTCAGTCAAATAAGTGTGCTTCCCATTACTGCCAATGAAATCAAAAAAAATCATACAGTCTTTGAAAAACAAACATTCTGCTGGTATCGACGATATTTCAAGCAAGCTGTTGAATGCTTGCTGTAGTGAAGTGGCCGAAGTTTTGTCTCACATTTGCAACACATCCATGCAACAAGGAGTGTTTCCAGACAGAATGAAATACTCTGTCGTCAGGCCCCTGTACAAAGCAGGGGTTGCTAGAAATGTGTCAAACTATCGCCCTATCTCTCTATTAGCAACATTTTCAAAAGTCATAGCAAAAGCTCTGTACAACAGGATTGTGGCACACCTTGGTGACCTGAACATCATTAACAGTCAGCAGTTTGGTTTTCAAAAGGGAGTTTCAATAGATAACGCAATTTTCTCATTCACAAATGATGTTCTAGAGTCTATAAACAGCAAGAGGCTGCCAATTGGTGTCTTATGCGACCTATCAAAGGCGTTCGACTGTGTAGATCACCAGATACTCTTCAAGAAGGCCTGTCATTATGGAATTACAGGACCTGTAGGGAACTGGTTAAAATCGTACCTCGAAAATAGGAAGCAGAAGATTATTCTAGATGTTTCAGGTAGTGTATCACAATATATAGTGGACTCTGAGTGGGGAATTGTGCAGCATGGAGTGCCACAGGGATCAATGCTTGGGCCCTTGCTGTTCCCCATATATGTTAATGACCTGCCTTTATCCATCAATAAGCAGTGTAAATTTACAATGTTCGCTGATGATACGAGCATTGTGGTGGATAATGTGTCAACTACTGACTTAGAATCTGAGGTCGATGATATCCTTAAAGAAGTTCTGGGCTGGTTTAGGATTAACTCCCGTTCAATAAACCTGAAAAAAAACCAATTTTATCCAGTTCCAGACAACCCACAAAAACCCAAAAGAAATAGTTATCACACAGAATGATCAGATGATACAGCAAGTGTACTTATCAAAATTCCTAGGCGTATACATGGACAGTAGGCTGAACTGGGAACATCACGTTCTACAAACACTAAAACGGCTGACGTCGGCAACATTTGCTTTACGAATTTTGTCACACTTCAATGACATTACCATCTCAAAGTCAGCTTACTTTGGCTATTTTCATTCAGTCATGTGTTATGGCATCATCTTCTGGGGCAATACACCTGCCGCAAAGAAAATCCTCACAGCACAAAAAAGAGCAATAAGAATCATTTGTGGTGTACCCCCACGAACCTCATGTCGAAATCTTTTTAAACGACTTGAAATACTGACAGCAGCATCTCAGTACATATAGTCACTGATGTGCTTCATAATAAATAACCCCACTCTGTATGAAACGAATTGCCTACATCATGAACGTAACACCAGAAGAAAAGAGGAGTTCCACTGTGAGTTAAAGAACTTGACACTTATTCAGAAAGGGGTAAAGTACACTGGAACGAAAATTTTCAGTTCCCTACCCAACAGCATCAAAAGTATAAGGAGTAGTACACCAGTATTTAAACGTAGCTTGAAAAATTATTTACTTGAGACCTCACTTTATTCACTAGAGGAATTCTTTCAGAGAAATAAGTGAAACCCAGGTTGGAAAGATGTTTCTAAATTCTTTGACACTGTTTACTGTTAAACTAATGTGATAATGCCCTAATGTAAAAATTCCTGTTTTTCTCATTTCCATTTTTGGGTCACTTTTAAACCCAAAGTGGGAAGTTTTGATTACTGTTCAAGGTTAAAATAAATGCAATAATGCCCTAAATATGAAACTGCTATCTTCACATTTATGTTGACTAGTTTTTAAGCTAATAAGTATGACTTTTGTGCACTGTTATTCATACTATAACAATGTCTTTATTCTATGTATTTTATTATGTATATTGACACGTTCCACATCTGAGTGACTTGCTCACATGTACAGATCTATGGAACAAGTATATAAATAAATAAATAAGTGCAGGATTTCCCTGTTTCAGCGTTACTTTGACAATTGGTCAATGTTACCCAGAATTATAGATAGTGTTGTGTTTTTGTGAACTTACATTCCTGTTGTACTGCAGTACAGGTATGGTATACTAAGGACTCATAAAATGTCACCTGGCTTGAGGCAGCCTTCATGTCTGAAAAAGACATGAAGGCTGTATTAAAAGAAATAAAAAAGGGTATAGTTTCAATTAATGCTGCATCAAAGAAATACAGCATTGCAAAGGGAGCACTGGTTAATAAAGAGCATGCAAAACACGAACAAATATGTGGAAGGCCAACTGCATTTTCATGTGATGAAAGGAAACTATTTGTTTTGTGTAATTTGACAGTCAGTGAATGGAGTTTTCCTTAAGATGCACAAGACTTGCTATATTAGGGAAAGTTATATTTAGATGCCTTAGGTAGCAAAGTACCTCAATGAAGTTGAACCAATGTACTTGATGTTGAATGAACCAATAGTTTCATGAAGCACTATGAGGATATCTTAACCCACCCAAAATGGCAACACTTGTAGACCTCAAAGGCAGAAGCTACTGTATGTTCATTTCATGATTATTTTAATCATCTGAAAGCACATTAACAGATACAAATTATACTCATATGATCACCCTCAGGATCTTCAATTTTGATTTTATTTATTTAGCGTATGCCAAGTACAAATCACGTATGAAAAATCTAAAAGTACATAACACACAAAACAGTTACAATATCAAAAACAAACATGTAGGTTAGAAATATAATCGATTGCACTGTTAGTCGCATCCATGAAGTCCCTTGTTGGCCCAGGGTAGGCCCTCAGAGGGCTTTCTACCACGATATGGTGAATTGTCTGCCTGTCAGCGCTGCAGTCGCACTGTGGTGATGGCATTATGCCCCATTTGTACAAGGAGTCCGCACAACGGCCGTGGCTCGTCCTGATCCTGTTAAGGGTAGACCAGATTTTGCGGGGCAAGTCAAAGCCCCGAGGTCTGTTAGATGTTCCCAATAAGGTGTTAACCTGAGGCGGTGTCTTTTCCTCCCATTCTTCTCTCCAGCGGTCCTCAAGAATAAAAGCGTTCTTTACCAGATCTTTGGCACTTGCGAGAGGGGGGTGTCTGGATTTCAATCTATTTTGCTCAATTCCATTACTCAGGGTGTGGATAGGAAGATCTGGGCTATTTTGGATTTTTCGACACTCCCTGACAAGTGCGTGTTCTCTGCGCAAATGTGGCGGCGGGATATGGCTCAATACAGGCAGCCATTGGACAGGAGTTGACCTGATCGTTCCAGAGATAATCCTCATCGTTTGGTTCAAGACTGCATCCACCTTCTTGATGTGAGCACTATTTAACCACATTGGGGAACAGTACTCTGCTGCAGAATAGACAAGTCCTAGTGCAGAGCCACGCAGAACAGAGGCAGTGGGCCCCCAACTAGTGCCACAAAGCTTTTGGACAATGTTGTTTCTAGTTCTGACTTTTTCAGCAGTGTTTACAAGGTGTTGTTTATAGCTCAATGTTCTATCGAGTGTCACGCCCAGATACTTTGGAGTTCTATTATATGGAAGAATGCCGCCATCAAAGCGGATCTTGAGCTCTTTGTTTGCTAATTTGTTATTCAGGTGGAAACAAGTGGCCTCTGTTTTGGATGGGCTGGGTTGGAGCCTCCAGTCACGGAAATATTTTCCTAGAGTGGTCAAATCGCTGGATAGTGTGATCTCAGTTTCCTCCATCACTCGGTGTTGTGTGGCCAAGGCCCAGTCATCCGCATATCCGAACATTTTGGATCTCGTCCTAGGCATATCGGCTATATACATGCTGAAAATCAGAGGAGCCAGTACTGAACCTTGGGGCAGGCCATTATTAAGTTTCATGAATTTACTTCTGTTGTTACCGATGACAACCTGGAATGGTCTATTGCAGAGCATTTCGTTGATAAGGTTAGCCATTTTTAGACATGGCACGATGCGGAGGAGCTTATAAATCAGGCCCTGTCTCCAGACAGTGTCGCACGCCGCCGTCAGGTCAACAAATACCACTGATGTTTTTTGCTGTCTTTGGAAGCCCGCCTCGATGTAGGTTGTTAGAGCGAGGACCTGATCCGTGCAGCTTCTTTTCGGCCGGAAGCCCGCCTGTTCTACCGGTACAGCCTCCAGGATGACTTCCCTCATTCTGTTGTACATAAGTCTCTCCAGTAATTTATAGATCATGCTGAGTAAGGCGATTGGGCGGTAGCTCTGAGGTTGGTCACTCGGTTTGCCCGGTTTTAATATGGCAACAATTTTAGCCTTTTTGGGAGTGTGCGGAATTTTTCCAGTTTGCAACACATTAGAGAAGAATCGCGCAAGCCATAATCTTGCAAATTTACCACAGTGGAGCAGAAATTCTGGGTGAATCCCATCAAACCCTGGGGCCTTTCCTGGTTTTATATCGTTCAGGGCCATATTTAACTCTTCGACTGAAAAGGGTTGGGAATAAGATGTATTGTTCTCTGCTGTCGATTTTAGCTCTTTAAGCTCCTTTTTAATTTTTATAGTATGGGCTCATTCCTTTGGGGCCCTGGACATCTTGCTGATGTGAACCGCAACTGTATTTGGGGACATAGCGCTGGTCATTCGCAGATTTTTACCTCCACCTCCAAGTCTCCGAAGCAAAGACCACGCCCTTCTGCTTGATCTTGTAAAATCCATTTGTTCCACGGTCTCCATCCACTTATCACGCCTGGCCGCGTCTAGGCTATGTAATAGATCGTCTGTAATTTCTTTATCCCCATTGTCCAGAAACTGTCTATAAAGCCTTTCACTTTCCTCGCTCCATCCTGGCACATATTCGTTTC
The DNA here is from genome assembly GCF_021461395.2 of Schistocerca americana. Taxonomy (NCBI): domain Eukaryota; kingdom Metazoa; phylum Arthropoda; class Insecta; order Orthoptera; family Acrididae; genus Schistocerca; species Schistocerca americana. The sequence continues at coordinate 608,548,116 of NC_060121.1, forward strand.
CGAATCCTCTGGGCATACTAACTTTAGCTGAGCTGATGACGGCTCCAACAAATCTTTCGTAGTTCTTATACATTGGGGGTATCCATCCAAGGCATTTATCAAGTTTCTCCGAGAAAGCAGCCCAATCTGCCCTCCCAAAGTTCCATCTAGGACGAGGATAAGAGGATATCAGGGGAATAGTAAGACCTATTTCTAAGAGCACTGGACGATGCTGAGATGAGATGAACATACATGATGATCCAGGAGTGACGAAATGTTTTTTCAATTGTGGTATTAAGTATGCAGAACATATGAAGGACTCTACAAAATCAAGTGTGTCAATTATGTTCCATAGACAACATCACAGAATATTCTTCCACTGTATGTAGTGTACAATGCCAAATATATAGTATGTGGGACTCTTGGATGGAAGGTGGACCAAACTTTACACAGTAACTATATCAGAAATTGATCTGGCTGGCTAGACACAAATATATTTCATAACCAGTTTCAAAATTTATTCATCACACATGAAGAAAAGTATAACAGAAGATTTACTATCATTGGTGACTAGCATTCCAGTCATTCTCATCAGAAGTATTAAATTAACAAAACATAACAACTGTATCTTTAAATGCCTTCCCAAAAATGAATGCATTTGTGTCAGCCACTAATGTAGCATTTTATGCTTCTATGAAGAAGTATTGGAGGCAGATCACTGACACTTGGAAGCAAAGTCAAAAGAGGTCATGATCAATGACAATGGAAAGTTTTTACAAGCTTTTGAGGATCCTTTGTGGGAGAGTGTGTGACATGAACAAAGGAGGCAATGAATCAGCATCCCAAAATTTTATAGTGGACTTCACAAAATGTGGAACTGTGCCCTTTAACCTTGATAGAATAAGTGAATGATTGCCTGATAATCCTTCTAAATGTGTGAATTATATTTCCACTATTGGGTTAAATTGTGTTGTATAAATCTTGCAAAACATGAGACATGAACTAAAGGCAGTTCCAGTATTTCTATATTAATGGTGTTAGTACGACATGGAAAAAAATAAATAAATGTGTACCCTGGGGACAAGAAATAGTATCAGAGGATATGAACATTTGCTTGAGTTCTAATTCTGATATGGCCAAAAAGGAACTAAATAAAAGACACAAAAGAAATCATACTTGAGAAAGCAGCACATCTTCAGATGCTGAATCTGTGAACAGCTAAAATGCTTCTTGTATGGATATCCCAGATTCTGACTACATTGTGTAACTCAGCCCAGGTGAGAGCATCACATAAATAATGCAAGGGATTACCATCGTTGAAAATAATGTATTTTATACAAAGGCTTGTTTGTATTTCTTAATGTGCCCATAACAAAGAAAAACAAATATTAGTCATATATTGCTCAAATTGAAAGCTGTTGTGGTTCTTCCAGTGCTTCGGATATAACATATAATTTCAAATAACTCTGAAAACAAGGAATGAAGTTTATTTGGTCACAAGTGTCAGAATTTAATGCAATAAATGAAGAACAAATAACCTTAGTACTTAGGTTTAATATGAATGACCCTGAAGTGAAGATTTAGGTTTAACATGAATAAAACTGAAGCTATTATGCTCAATTAAATTTAGAGCTATATCTGTGGTACTCTACCCCAGTACCGTAAATTACATGAATAATTTTAATGATGGAAGACACTAGTTGTTTGTGTACTGTACAGTGACCCATATAGATTCCACATCCACATTTGTGAGGCACACCACAGAAGTTAGCAGACACTAGAACCTTCAGAGGCCACCACTCATGGATGCACATGCAGCCTCTCCTCTGTGCACTCTAAGGCCAGCTGACATCTTATAGAGTTGGGCCTGGCCAGCCTTGCCCTCAGTTGCCATACCTGTTGACATTCTAAGATTATTAGTCTAGTATTGTAGTCACTCTGTGGCAAGCATCTGCTTTTAAAACATTATTTCTAGACATTATAAACTGTTGTGCCCATCAGTGTTTGTGAATTATTGAGTTAGAATACAATGGTAATTAACAGGGTCGTATTTTTATGTGTTTTTCATTGTGCAGTTGCTTTTCAGATCTTGGCATGACATGGAGTCCCTGCTCCGAACATTGGTGCAACAGGAGGATCTCATCATGGTCATGTAATTGGTTTTGCTGATGTCACTCTCTAGATTCTTGTATCTGGATCTACTTCCTCCTCTGCTCCTGCCACATTGTGGTAGTTTGCCAGTCTACTGCCCTGAACACAGCATCAGAGAACAAGAATAGTTATCTAGGAAGTGTCATTGTCAGGGCTGGTTCCTGATCAGGATTCCAACAAGCATTTTATTGAGGGTCTTTTTCTCTCATGACAGCTGTGCCTGCAGGTAGATTCTGGTGTGGCAGTTTCCCTCCTTAATGCCCAAACATATTCAGACGTTGGCTCTCTGGCAGTGTCACTGGAAAACAGGTCCCTCCAGGGATGTGGTAATAGGCTTTGCTGATGTCACTCTCTAGAACCCTTGTATCTGGCTCAGCTTCCTCCTCTGCTCCTGCCTTCTTATGTGGTGACAGAAGACTGGGAAGCATATGAATATTGCCTATGGAAACAATTCCATGCCTTCCACATTACAGATATCATGCACAGTTTTTGTGATGGATTTCTCCCACCTTGTATCAGCTGTTGTTTGGTCATTCATGAAGTTACCTATAAATTAGTAACTCAGCCTATTACCTTTATTGTCATCCATGATGTCAGTTAAGCAAACCTTTTCAGATTTGAATCCTTTCAGACCTTTGGCTTTCCAGTCACAGATTCCATACAATTGGTATCAGTCATTGGAATCTTTGTGCTCAGAATTTCAGAATATCTTTGCAGAAAGCCTATGGAGCCTCGCAGGCTTTCAGGTTCACATAACCTTGAAGCAGTCAGCTTGTTCTAAATTTTTTATGCTAGGCAGATTTGTATAGCTCTACATTCCCATGTCAAGATAGAGCTCAACCAGCTCACCTCTCTTGTGGTTGTGGTTCCCATTTCCTCAAGTGAATGGGCCTCGTATCTTGTCATCATGAAGAAAATCACTAGTCAGTTGGGACTTCACTATGATTTTAAAGTCACTGTGAATTCACAGTTTTTGGGCAACACATATCCATTGCCACATCTGAACAAAATGTTTATGTGCTTAGCAGGGGGTTATTTCTTCTCTAAACTTGATCTTTCTGAAGCATATCATCATTCCCTTAGCTGAGGAGTCCGAGTGCATTATGGTTCTTAACACATCTTTCAATCTCTGTCAATACCAACAGTTTACATTTGGGGTGGCAAGTGCCCCACAGTTTTAGTGCTATTCAGAACAGATCATTTTCACTATTCTGCAATATTTTAACTGCCAGTATGATTTTGTCATTACTGAAGATACTAGGTGTGACCATTTGCACAATCTCTGGATGTCCTTTGAAAATCTGCAGAAGTTCAAATTTTTCTAACTACAGGGTCACACAACCTTGTGGCAAGGTATCTGACCAATGAAGAGTCTTGTTAGGGTCATTACAAACTAGCTGTGTCCCATTTCATAGAAAGAACTGCAGGTTTCCTGGGTAAAATTGCCTGTTACCATTGGTTGCATCTCAGAGCATCCACCATTGCACATTCTCTCCATCTCCTTCTCTGCATGGGTGATTCATTTGTCTGGTGTCTGGTGTGTGACCAAGTCTTACCATACTGAAGGAATGCTTCAGGTTGGTTCCATGTCTAGCTACTTTTCATCACAACGAATCCTTATTTTTGGCTACAGATGCCTCTCAGTATTGTGTGGGGCCAGTCCTCACCCACAATAATGCTGGCAGGTCAGAGCAGTCACTGGCATTCACATTCAAAACTCTCAGACCAACACATTTCCCCTACCCTCAGGTAGAGAAGGAGGCTCTGGCCATTGTGAATCCAGTCACTGGCACCAATTTCTGATTAACTACAGACCACAAGCCATGAATTTCATTATTTAGTGCGTCCACCTTGTTCTCTGATAAGGTGGTCCACAGGTAGCAGCAGTTGGCCTCATTATTCTCCAAATACAACTATGACATTAATGTTCACCCTACTGGGCCCCATGCAAATGTGGACATCTTATCCTGGATTCCCATTGGCCTGGAATCTGAGTTTGATTGAGAGGAGGTCATTTGTTTTCATTTGTATATAAATTGAGGGGGGTAATGTTTCACAGCTGCGGATTCTGCATGGTATCTATTCTTTTGGACATGTCCAAAAGAACAGACACCACACATTCATATAATGTTTTCTTTTGGATATCTCCTTCTGCCAAGTGGTAGACAGGTTTATGATCACTAGTTCCTGAATTGCCAAGGCAACAGCACCTGACTTTGGCCTCAAACAGGTAGTCCACCTCATCCAGAAGTGTAGGTCTCTTTGTCGTCTGGGCTTCTGATCAGCTTCATAAGTACTTTGCCTTGCCCCATCATCTTGGTCTTGGACTGGGTCCTCCTCCTCTCCATGGATGATGCAGCTCCCAGGATGGTTATTCCTGGTATTTTATGGCAGGAGATCTTACAGCTGATATGTGAGGCTCACTGGGGCATTTCCCACACCAAAGTCTTGGCTCACAGACAGGTGTACTAGCCTGGCATTCACCAGGAGCTGGAACATTTGGTTTCTGTCTGTCCCCAGTGTTCTAGTCAACAGATAGCTCCCAAAGCTTCATTCTTCCCATGGCCTCTAGCAACCTAGCCATGGGATTGCATCCATGTGAATTTTGCAGGTCTGTTTCTGAATGTGTTTCAGTTAATTGTCATTGATGCATTTTCACATTTTTCATTCATAGTCTGGTGCTCCTTAGCCACTCCCAGAGTCACTATTCAGGCCCTCTCAAATTTTTTTTTTCTGTGGAATGTCTCCCACTTACTCTCATTTCAGGCAACAGACCTCAGTTTCTATGTGTGGTCAGGCTTTTGCCATGTTTGCTCCCTTCCTTTTCAGCCCAATTCTAATGGGGAAGCCAAGCACATGGTTTGCACCTTTAAGACCAGGAAGAAATAATATCTGCAGGCTGTACCCGGTGAGGAGGCATCTCAGTTTTTTTCTGATGACCTATCACGTTACTCTCTCTGGTTCCTATAGCCCTGCCCAAGCTTCTCCAAGAGTGCCAGCTGAGGACACTGCTCTACCTCCACCACCTGTGATCTCACACACCACCATGTTACACTGTAACAAGTTTTCCACTGGGGACAACAGTCTGGGCACACAGTTTTGGTTGGTGCCCCACTAATTATCAGCAGCCATTGTGTGTTAGATTGGCTGCCATGTCTATACCCTCTGGATTGGAAACAAGCAGATCCAGCACCATCAAAATCAGCTCTGTATCCAGCTGGGCACTCCTCTCCTGTCCCAACCACGCCATTTCCTTCACCAGTGCCCCCGTTGTTGGATACTGCCTGAGCACTGGTGTTTCAGCCTCCTCTTCTGCCAGCCTCAGCACCTCTGCTTGATGAGGGTATGACTTCACAGTGTCTGGTGGCTTTCCAGCCAATGCCCCTTGCTGTTTCAACACCTCCTGCATGGCTTCCACCTTCCACACTGCTGCTGTACATTCCCAGGGATCTCAGTTAGGACTGTCCATTGCTGATCCTGTCATCTCCTACTCTTCATGGCCTGACAGTGGGGGAGGGGGTAGGTCATTGGGACACTCATTGAGAAGCCTACTTTTGCCTGTATTCTGTGGTCTCCAGGGGTTGCTCTCTGCTTTTGCTTCTGAGGCCTCCATGGAAATGGCCATCAGCACCTTGCATAGGGAATGAGCCACACTCTGCCACCCCCTTCCCCCCAAGAGGTGAGGGGTGTAGTGACCCACATATTTTCCACATCCAAGATCTGGGTGTGCAGTTGTGAGGTGTGCCACAGAAGCCAGCTGACATTAGAACTGTCAAAAGCTGTCACTCGTGGATGCTCATACAAGCTCTTCAATGTGCACTCTACCAGCCAGCCAATAGTATATAGAGTTGGGCTCAGCCAGCTTCACCTGCAATTACATGTTGGCATTCCGACTAGCGTTATCGAACTAGTACGTAGCCACTCTGTCACAAATGTCTTCTCGTAACTTGCTATTTCTAGGTGTAATAATGTGTTGTGTCTGTCATTGTCTGTGTGTTCTTGCGAGCAGAATATACTGTAGTTGGTTTATTCTTTTTATTTGGTTTAATAAAGTCCTTATGAATATTTAGATTATCAATTTGTTTATTTCTTTAGGTGGTTAAAGTTTCAGTTTGTTGTTGAACATTGGCACGAATGGAATAGTACTTGAATTGTGTGGAAATGTATCCCCAAATCTATGGTAATTTTGAACACCTATAGTTCTTTCCAATGTTTTCTCTGCATTCTACAAAATGTAATTTTGCTGATTAGAATGTAATCCTTTCATACAATTCTCATTGTTTACTAACATAAGTATTATAGTTGTTAAAAAGCAGTCATGATAATGACATTTGACTTTGAAATTCAAAGTACACCTAGTTTATGGTAACAGAAAATAAATTAAGGTTTACATTTGGTACTTATAAACATTCTCCAGAACTATGCTACATCACTGGTCTGCATTGAAAATCTCTAATTCAAGACCTCCCAGTTAGCACACTGGATTCACATTCAGGAGGATGATGGTACAAACCCATGTCCAGCCATCCAGAGTTAGGTTTTCCATGATTTCCTTAAATTGCTCTAGGCAAATGTAAGAATTGAAAGGGTGTGGTCGACTTCCTTCCTATTCCTTGGCACAATCTGACCTTATGCTCTGTCTCCAGTGACCTTGGTGTTGACAGGACAATAAACCCAATTTTCCTTCATCCCTTCTGACACCTCCCACTTCAGTTCACTTCAAATTCAGCAGTACCACCAATCAACAATTTCATAAATTGATTTACTTTTCGTAATTTATCAACCAGTCTCTTCTAAATGTCATGTGTTATGCGGTTTCCACAATCTTGGTACCAAATGTTTTCTCATTTAGATTGCAAAGTTATGTCATTTACATTGGCAATAGATAATCCAACAGTGACTAGTGCTTTACATTTGAAACTTTTTGGTTATTTACTGGTGAGTTGTGTGTTTGTTTCATTTCCATCCAATAGTCCATTTGGACATTCCTGGCAAAAATGACTACTTTATTTCTCATTGTTGCTTGAATAATTGTCTTCACAATATGTCAAATATTTTTCATATTTTTTTTTCTGTAATATTTTCCTGCATGCCTGTTTTTGCCACATTTGAAACACTTTGATACAGACTTTTCCTGCTGACTCTCTCTGACAAAGTGTTTATTTACTTCTGAGCTAAAAGCATTGTGCTACATATTTGATGTTTCCTTCTCATTTACTCCATCTTCTTCGAGATGTAAACTTTCAAATAATGAGTTGAGATTTTTGTTACATGCTGCTACATTACTCCATACAGTACAGAAGTGGAGAAGTCCGGGCACTAACATTTTGAGAATTTGTGACATAATCCACCCCTCTTTCACAGCTTCGCCTTCTAGTGCTAAATTAACCACATCTTCTCAAATTGCAGGCAGTTTTCAATAGCTAGGTTACTAGTATCATATTCATTTCTGAAGAAATTTCTTTTCAAACCTTCAATTGTTAATTCTGATTTCTAGTCATGTTCTTCTAATTTTTGAAGCATTTGACTTGTTGACTAGCAATTTGCTATTTCTCTGGCATGTTGTTGCTGACTTTCAAACCTATAAAAGAACTGTGTCTCATGGTCTTTCTCAATCCAAGATATAACATGCTGTTCTGTTTCTTCTCCTATCAGTTTAATTTCCTCATCAATTGCTACTAAATACCAGGGTGGTTTGAAAAGTTCTCGGAATCACCATGAGAGGTCAGCACTAGCACAACAAGTTGTTCACATGATATTCACTGGACTGTTGCCTGTAAACACGTGCCACTTCAATGCTCGTGGAAGAGAGTTGTGGTGGTGATGTGCCTCTGTTGTTGTTCCCATATACTGATTTATAAAGATGGAAAAAATTGAGATACGAGCAGTGATTAAGTACTTTGTAAAGAAATGTATGAAAGCAAAGGACATTCATGTCAATTTTCAGAATACACTGGAGGACTCTGCTCCTTCATATACAACTGTTGCCAAGTGGACAACTGAATTTAAGTTTTGTCAAGGAGCTTAGCTGATGATCCCCACAGTGGTTGGTCAAGATGTGTCACTACTCCAGAAATCATTGCAAAAATGCACAAAATGGTCATGGAGGATCACCAATTGAAAGTGCATGAAACTGATCACGCTTGGCAGATGTCATTTGAAATGGTATATTACATTTTAACTGAAGAATTAGAAATGAAACAATTATCTGCAAGATGAGTGCCACAACTCTTGATGCTGGATCAAAAACGCATGAGAATGGACATATTGGAAGAATGTTTGGCCCATTTTAGGAAAAACAAATAAGATTTTTTGCACCAGTTTGTGGCCACAGATGAAACTTGGGTGCATTATTATAACCTGGGGGCAAAACGACAGACAGAGCAGTGGAAACATGCTGATTCTCCACCACCAAAGAAAACAAAGACAATTCCTTAAGTGGGAAAGGTCACATCATCAGTGCTCTGGGATGCAAAGGGGATTCTGTTTGTAGATTATCTCCCCACTGGGTGAACAGTTACTGGAGAATACTGTGCTAACCTCATGGACAAATTGCAACAAAAGATACGTGAAAAAAGGCCAGTTTTAGCAAGGAAGAAAGTCATCTCCCATTAAGACAATGCACGCCCACACACGTTTGGTCACCATGGAAAAATTACATGAACTAAAATATGAATTGTTGCCACATCTGCCTCATTCACCTGCTATGGATCCGTCAGACTTCCATCTCTTCCCAAAACTGAAAATTTTTCTTGGTGGACAAAGATTCACTTCAAATGAAGAATTGATAGCCAGAATTGACAACTATTTATCAGGCCTGAGGAAACTCATCTATGAGATGGGATCAAGCACTGGAGCCTCATTGGACCAAGTGCATTAATTTACAAGGAGACTAGATTCCGCTCTGAGAAATTTTCAAGCCACCCTTGTACAACTTTTGTCCCTTTTACATTATTGACTTTCTTGCCTCCACTTGCTTATTTGAGACATGTGAGTCTACTGCAGCATCCCCGGTGATTGATTCATTTATTGGGTCTTGTCTACTTTGAGTGGTCATTTTTGTTTACACACCAGCGCCAGAGATGGCCAAACTCCTTTTCTTTAAGAAACTCTTGCTTATGAGATAGTTTATCTTATTGAACTAGTTCAATAAACAAGTTCAAATGAACTATATAGTTCAATTGTATAGTTAAAATCCAAAAACACAAGAGCACCAATAAATAACAGCATCCTTAAACTAACAGATCAGAAACAAAATTTTATTGCCTACAAAAACTGAATGGCCTTTAGGAACAGAACAAACCCAGTGTGCATAATAATAAGAACTTGTTTTGTACATGCAGTCTTTTCATTAGAATGGGCTGAGCACTTTCAGCTTTAACTCTGGCCTATAGTTAGGAACCTGGGTAGTGGGAACCACTAAAGGTTAAATTATTCTCATTGTCATCAAGAGCATTTATATGCATTTTCTTATCTTATAGAGTCTTGAAAGAGAAAAAATTCATTCTCATTTAATACTTACAAAAATTATTCTCAATAAGAGAAAGACATGTATAGATTCTGGGTAGTTAAGATACAAAAAAACCTTAAAAGTATAATATTAAATGTAAATGCGGGTTGAGGGAAGGGAGTATTGGAGCTAAGTAAACTAGTGGAATGGTTTCAGTCCTCTGAATGTATTCACACAGTTCAGAACTAATGGAATGGTTCTGGTCTTCCAATCAGATACTGTTTGCACAGCTCACAGGTAGGAGTTCAGAACTATGAACACTGGAAGTGTCATGCACTCAGTCAAGGGCATCCAGATGGAGGGGTAGGTGGGGCTGTGTACCCCCTTGCTCTGAGGGGAAGGACGAAAGTCCATAGAACTCAGTTTTTCTTCCAAGAAAATGATTTAAAAGTTGATATTATGTAGGTTTTTAGCAGGGTTGGAATTGTAAGTTTTTATGGCTTCTTGGAAGTCACCTTTCATCTTCAAAAATATTAAAAATACTCCATACTTCCAGATCTAGTACCCCCCCCTCACCCCCCCCCCCCCCCTAGAAACTGTTGAATGGGTGTCCTTCTACTCACTATCATTCAGTTTGGCATTTGAATGGTGGAACTAAGGTTATGAGTGTGAGGATGTCAGATACAGTGCAGCTACAGTTATAAATAAGGAACAACATGGTATGGTAGACTTACACTTTATTGAGGCAACATACACATGGATAACAGACACATAACTGTTCACCATGGATACTAAGAATGTCTCTGGTCAAGTCAGAGATATTCCACTCCCTGCATGTCAGTAATGTATATTATATATTGTAGTGGATGTCTCCACAAGGGATTATCCTTTTTTTATGAAAAAATTGAAAAGTAATAACAAGCAATATAAAGTTCATTAATAAGCAAAGCAGAATTCATAATGGAAGATTTTTTCAATAGTCATGTGGTAAATTTTTTACACTCCTGAGAACTGAAAGAACAGGAAAAGCTTCATCCAGACATTTCAGATCACATACTTTTATTTGCTAGAGAAAATATATACTTGCAAATACTTCAGACATTTTCTAGAACCCATTAAATACCATTTAACACTTTTCTGCTTCTTCATTTGTATTTTGTTTTCCTGTCAAGGGCCACATAACAATGAAAATTAATTTTCTGGTCAACTAATTCTGACTTTTCAACTGTTGAAATAGTTTTCATTAGAATGTGTTTATTTATTTACTTTGTTATTTATCCATTACATCGGCTTTTTCTCTGTAACTCTGCAAAACATAAATTCTGTTTTGCTGGCAGATTTTTGTCTCTCTTTTAGGAGAACACTAGCAGGAAAAATATTAGGAACTCGTTAACTTTTCAGTGCACCACAAAAACAAAGCAAATAACACAATAAAGGTTAAGAAGACATGAATGTGCAAAGACCCTTTCAATAATAGGAGTGAACTCAGCCAGAATAGGTTAACTCCAGATATTAGCAGACATCACCATAGCCCCTCATTTCTGCACATGCTCAGCATGCAGCATACTCAGAACTTCAGAACCCCACACTTAACACATTCATTAAATCATGGACAACTCAGACCCACTAGCATCATGGTTCACTGCTAATTTTCACCAGAAAGTCACTCATGTAAAAGCGGCTTAATGTTAAGTCTAGTTTAAATCACCAAGAGAGGTAACTGAAACTTCTATGATGAGCCTCTAACAAAAGTTCCCTTTGTGACTTAATAGAATCCATTGATAACAGAATGTACTATCTGTGAGGTTAAAGCATGTAATGACTTTTCTGACAGTAGCTTGACTGATGATTAACAAACTAAATCCATGCATTTGGTGATATTTAAAGGAGTATATTGTCATATATCATATTCACATACCTCATGCTTGGACATGAAACAATTGATTCATCAAAGAGTAATTACTACAACAGTATTAAATTACAATAATGATAATAATAATAGTAGTAATAATAACAATAACACTAACAATAGTGATAATAATACATAGAATGTATGTGTAAACACCTTACGCAACATATAACAAGAATACATACAAAAATAATTAATCTCAACAAGCTATGAGCTCATTGTTGTAAGTAGCTGTTTTGGAATGGTTGCTGGTTAGCACTGTGTGTGAAGGCATATATTTGCATGGGAATGTTTTTAACTCATTATTTGTGTAATGTGTTCTGGTATTCCAATTGAAACAGTAACTAATAAAGATCATAGAGCTCTACAACAATTCCTTTTAAAAATTAATAAATGAAGAAGAAAACATGCTGTATATTCAAATCACTGCAATAAATAATAAAGATGAGAGAACTCTGCAACAATTTCTTTCAAAAATTAATTCATGAACAAGGATATTTGGATCTCTCATCATTGAACTAGATAGGTACTGAGCAAATAACAAGAAGTTCCAGAACAGTTCAATGAAGAGACAAGCTAAGTAACTCACACTTCCTTCCTTTCTTTTTCTTTTTTCCTCTTGTTTTAAGTACAATACAATAAATTCCGTTGGCTTTGTTAGTTGTCTTACACATAACAAACCAATAGTTGTGACTGATGTCTGTTCAACAATTTCAATCATTGATTTTAATGAACCACCAAACATAAGTGAGGCTAGAATAATATCCCTACAGATACAATTGATGCCTTTTACTGTGTAACAGAAGGCTACCAGCCAACTCTGAGTAAAAAGGAAAAAGAAATAATAGTAATTTAGAGTGTTATGGAAAGCCATTAATTTGTGTTGTTGTTACTATCAAAATTTGTTATATTTTGGATTGTTAAATGATGAAATATATTCTATCAAGTCCTTTTTTAGTAGAAACATACTTGCAACACCAAAAACCATAGGGTAATAGCTAACAATTAAGGATTTCATTTGGAAAACAAATAATTTAAAAGATAAATAATATATGGAAACAGTGTATTTATTCAGCATATTTTATATATTCTGAAGTACAATAGAAATATCCAAATAAATATTCTGGAACATAAAAAAGTTAGAAACATTGCTAGTGATTTAAAATCTAGTATCACCATTATTACATATCTGATATATGTAAACAAGCCATCACATGACACCTGACATGTGGTGTGTACATAATTTGTTGTATCTTGACCATAAAGATATTGTTGTCAGCCCAGATTATTCAGGAGCTGATTTACTGAATCCAGCGTAGAAATAGGTATCTGAAAGACAGGAATATAATGTTTTAGTACAAATATGGGGTGACAGTCATTAGCAGCAGCTTTGGAAATGCTGATTTATACTTTATGAAACATTGTGTTTTCTTCATATACTTAAGTGTCATGCCTGTACAAAAACCACTGACTTGCCAAGCAGAAAATGTCTACATATGACTGACATGACACAGTTAATTTATATAGCATTATAAATAATAGCTAAAATTAGTCACATTCAGTGTGTGGTCGTATTAGGTTGGTATACGATCGATTTTTGTATGTAAGAATGATGTTTGGATATAAGTTGTTACTACAATTACCAGTCAATATTTTCCAATAAGAGTATTTGAGATTCATTCTTGTAAGCTGCTTTAGAGAATGCACAACCAATAAGAAGTGCTCTCAGATTATTTCCAAATGCCTGTAAATCTTAATATTCTGTAGAGATAGTCAGTATCAACCATTTATTGCATAGTGTGGAACATTATTTAGCACTGTTCTCAACTCATAGAGAGCTCATAGGAAGATGGTTGGTATATTTTGCCATGAGCAGCACTTAAAAACATTGCCATTGATTTTGACAGACATCAGTTCCATGAATGTATACTGACATGAAGGTAAAAACATATGAAGTGCCATGCAGAAACCACTGGAGGATTTGCAATTTATGACTCCATTGGTCATTTCATTGTTTGAGGCAGTGTAAACCCTTATGGTACAACATAAGGGTAGGAAGTAATTTCATTTCAGAACAATGAATGGAGACATTCAGAGTGCTAAATACATTTTATTTGCTTAACAACATAATGAAAATACCATTTACTGGGGGATGTGAGGAACTGAAGACATGATTATTGAGCTGCTGATCACATACAACATATACTGATAGTTAATCTTGGTATTTAGTACTTATATATACGAATTTAATTAGTTGGAACAGTCTGTAAGATACTCCATGAAGTGAAGAAGAAGTAGCAGAAGATGAAGAGGTTTTTGATTAGTTCTGTGCCTCTTAATGTAAACGTAGTAGACTTACTTGGTTTCATTAACAAATTAAATGATATCCATTGAAAATCATATCTGTATTTTTCATTTCTTCATGCAAGTCTTCATCCAAAGTTGACTGCTCCATTTTAATAGACAAGAGAATATGCCTGGTGTCACTTGTTTCAGTATGGGCACACAGAGCCTTCTCTTCTTCAGAGAGTGTGTGTGTCACTGTTCTTAATTTGCCTTGCTGAAGAAGAACTCAGTTTTCAGTTTGTTTAGTGCCTTTCACAGTGGAAGTAAATCTTCCTTTAGTGGAGTGCTGGTTCAGTGACCACAAGCTTTCCCTTTCTGAAACTGTTTGGTGGTTATCTTAAAGGACTAAAGTGTGAGTAGGATCTGGATCTAGATTGCTGGAGATCATAAAGAAGCAGCTTTAGATCTGACTCTTCTTGATTTCTGCCCTGTAAAAGCTTTTCTTCTTGTATTACACTGTGATGACAAATAGGTGCTACAAGTGATATATTAAGGAACAAATGGTTGGGATAAGCTTAGAGACAGTAAGAAATAAGACACACCACTTAATTAAACACAACATTAATTGCACAGATGTACAAGTTGGTATTCAACCACTGAAATGGTATAAGAGTGGTTTAGGCAATATTATGTGTTAAGCTGTATTTGTGAAGTACTTGTGTTGCTTCCATGCTAATCCTCCACTTTTATAATATTTTGTGGGACTAACTTCCTTGATTAGTGGTATTTGTTATACCTCTGCAAGCAACAACTGATGCTGTAAGGTCATTATTGACAACTGAGAAATGAATAGTCAAAGAATCTATATTAAGTTGATTTTATAATTAATGTTTCCTATTATGAATTTATGGTTATATTTACATCTTCCCAGGAAGCCATTTGTTTCCTGTGACGAACAATGGAATAAAAAAAATTTGAATTGCTAATCACAGTGTAGAGGTCTCTGCACACTCCTACAGGCATCAGTATGGTACAGTGTACTGATATCTCTCCCTCTCACCAACTAAGGCCTCTTCTGTACCTCCACCACCCATCCTAGCTGAGATCACTATTTTGTGTGATCATGTGTGTGAGTATGTATTTTCTTCATCTGATGAAAGACTGTCCAATAGCTGAATAATATCCAACAATCTACTTTTAAATGTACTTGCCTGCCACTGAACATCTTCCCTATATGGTGATTAACACCCAGTCCTAATTCATATTGTTGCTTCTTATTACACAAACATTAAATCAACTAGTCAAATAGCTGAGTCTGATAGTGTAAGATTTAATCTTTTGCTAGTGAAGCAAAAAGTGCCAAATAGCAATATTTTGCTCTCAGACTATGTAAGTGATTCATTAGGAGATGGACTCATATGAGAGTGGCATACTGCAAAGAAGGATAATAATGAATGCTCCTACACTGCTATATGCATATATTTGGTTGAAAAGAATAGCATTCAAACTAAAAGAAGTATGGTGACCTGTACAACACTGCTAGCTGTGTAAGGAGATAGATAAAACATTCTAAACATAAAGATACTGACTTTGGAGATTAAACTATTATTTTTTCATCCATGCATAGCTAGCCCAACTAAGAATAAAGAAGGAATGGGTAAAATAATTAAGGTAAAAAGGATTATTTCTGAGCCAGTATAAGAAATTGTATTTAGCAATGAAGGCAAATATAGAAAAGACAAGATTGTTGGTAATCTTGAATATGGAAGTTTTCTTCTGTGTGAGATGCATTCTGCAAGGGAATGAACTTGCAATTACAACTGGTAAATACTTGTGCTTCTTAGAGCCTGCATTTGACTTGCTACATTACAGTGTTGGACTCTGTCAATGATCATATCCAACAGGAAAACAGTGAATTCTAATTAAGAAAGAACATCATTAATGAGATAAAATGTTGTTTCCTTAGAAGACTATTTTTTTTTTTAATTTCTCAAAATTTGAAGAAGTCGTGACATTTCATGTAAATTAATCATAGGTCCCATTTCCAGAAATTGAATTTTGGATTACAATAGCGAAAAATAAGGAAAAGTCTATATTTGCAAATATATTCCATTTCAATTTGTATTTGAGATAAAATATAAGCTCTTGGTGAAATCAAATACAGGAGTGGCATATTCAAGAAGAAAGCTGAGAAATTATTTCATGACAAGGATTTACAATTTAATCACAGATTTCTATTCATCCTCTTCAAATCATCAATAAATATTCTCATTCATTCATTTATTTATTCAAATATCCCTCTGTGATATTGTGAAACCTCTTCATGCTTTGGTTTTGAGTTTCGCTGTTTGATGTCTAATCTGCTATATGTGGTTTCCTTATTTTCTTCTTTAATTCTGAAAGATCATATTCTTGATAATGTGAAATTTTTTATATGTTTTTGTCTGTTTGTTTCAGATACCATAATTATCATACCAAAACCTGTGACTGACATTTCTACATCTGTATGCCTTTGTTGTTCTTGGATCTGATGAAACTGAGCCCCAGTTGTGGTATCTCAGTGGTTAAAATAGTTCACTCTGATTCAGCAGTATTGAGAATCAAATGTGTATTAAGTATTTTTGTCAAATATTTTCCTTAGTTAACAAGGTAACTGTCTGTGACTTGAAGGATAATTTGGTAATTGCAGTGCTTTGTTGGGCATGTTCCTGTTGGAGGTAGTCTGCATTTGCCTTCCTATAGCTTCCAGTCAGACATTGCAGGACCTACAATTTAATGTGGACTCTAAATCATGGTACAACTCTACTTTTTTACATAAACATTTACAGAGCTGAAAGAAGTAATAAGTGAGTGGCAAAATACTGGTACTCACTTAGGACTGAACCTGTAAACCTGAGACTTTTGGACTCATAGTTTAACATTTGATCACGCAGTCTCCAAAGTATGCATGGTTCCTTAAAATATAACATGATGCTTCCTATAAGCACAACTGTGGTAGTGATATTAATGTTGATCAGATCTTATATCCTAACATTACTTCCTTCAGATTGTGACAGATCTAGATATAGGCTGGTTTAATTTATTTGCTGTATTTCCATTTAATTTTCAGTCTGACAAATTTTGAATTAATGCTATTCATTTTGATTGATGAATCAACTGCTGGTAATACTAGAGAAATATTTAAATGTGTCTGCAACTGCCATAAAGGTAACAAGTGAAGCAGACATTATTAGATATCAGTATATGAGCTGCACCAACACAGAAGCTACAATTGTACTTCCTACATGCCTCCAGATATTTTAGGTCACAAAGTATGTGCAAAACTGCTTTGGTTTGACAAAAAGAGGGAAAGGAACAAAATTGAGGATTTTCTTCAATAAACTGGGAGAAGGATAGAAGAGATGAAAAAGTAAAGACATACTGTCTAATCAGTCCAAATGTCAAAACTTTCCAACAATATTTCTGAGCAAATTCAAGAATCTGAAAACTGATGTCAAATGGAAGCATATGAGCTTACAAATTTTTATATGATCGCTTGTTATGCCAGACTCACTGAATTATTACAATAAGTAAATTATCAGTTTCAGCAATTTATTGCAATATTCAGATGTGATACTGAATCCACTAATAGCTTTATTATGATATACAAAATTTCAAGTTATGCACTCAAAATATCATGAAATAGTATGAAATATGTCAATGAAATATATGTAATATGTAAATGATTGAGAATGTAATGATGTTTTGTTAAGTATCTAATTTTTAAAAGGGAATTTCAACATGAGATAACATGATGAACTGAAAATTTGTTGAAATGTACAGTCCCATTTTTCTGTTGTAGAATATAACATAATATTATCCCCAAAAGGGCTTAATGGAATCCTCATTCATTTCTACACTGTAGAAATTCTGTACCATTTTTCTTTTTGGTGTTTATCATGACACCATTCCACAAAATATGATTTCTTTACTGATATCCTGTGTAACATTATCCATCGTTAATAGCTTGTTATTGAGACAAAAGAGAAAATTTTATTTGGCCTGGCAAGAAACATAACAGTTCCAATTACAACAATGACTCCAAAATCCCTCTATGAGAGACAAGTGTATATTATAACTGGGCTACATACAAGCTTCACTTCTGGTGCTGTCAATGCCAGAAGATTCTGAGTCTATATCTGCTCCTAGCTACACTTTAGAATCCAGTATCTGATTTCGAAATCTCTGTCTGACCATGATGTAATCTAAATGAAATCTTCCTGTATCACCTGGCCTTTTCCAACTATACCTCCTCCTCCTGTGGTTCTTGAACAGAGTATTCGCTATTACTAACTGAAATGTATTGCAGAACTCAGTCTTTCCCCTCTCTCGTTCTCTGTCCCAAGCCCATATTCTCCTGTAACCTTTTCCTCTGTTCCTTTCCCTGCATCTGCATTCCAGTCCCCCACTACCTTTACTACTGTATTACCATTCCAGTATCCTCATATAATTTTTCTATCTTTTAATCTTCAGCTTGCGATGCCGACATGTATACCTAATATATCGTTGTCTGTATCTGTTTGCTGTCGATTTTGATAAGAAAAACCCTATCACTGAACTGTTGACAGTAACACACTCTATGTCCTACCTTCCTATTCGTAATGAATCGTACTTCAATTATACCATTTTCTGCTACTGTTTTTATTACCCTATACTCATCTGATAAGAAATCCTTCTTTCCATTTCATTTCCCTGACCCCTACTGTACCTAGGCTGAGCCTTTACATTTCCCTGTTTAGATTTTGTAGCTTTCCTACCACGTTCAAGCTTCTGCTGACATTCCATGTCCCAGCTCGTAGTATGTTATCCCTTTCTTTTTTTTTTTTTTTTTTTTTTTACTCGATCTTTTTCTCATGATCATCATGATCATCTCCTCGTTGGCAGTCCCATCCTGGAGATCCAATGGGGAACTATTCTCTACTCTGGAATCTTTTGCCAATAGAGAGATCATCATGATACTTTTTCAGTAACAGGCCGCATGTCCTCTCGATACACATTATGTGTCTTTAATGCAGTGGTTTCAATTTCCTTCCGAATCCTCACGACGTTGATCATTACTGATTCATCCGCCTTTAGGGGCAGTTTTCTACCCCTAGGACAAGAGAGTGCACTGAACCTCTGTCCGCTCCTCCGCCCTCCTTGACAAGGCCGTTGGCCGAATTAGGGTGACTTCTTATGCCAGAAGTCTTCGGCCGCCAGTGCTGCTTATTAATCAAAATTTAAATGATGGCGGCTTTCGGACTCAGGACCGACTACGTGTTCATTACTAATCAAAGATGCTACCCCTAGACCATGTGATCAACTTACGCTGACTGGAATACAGTGCTCGAGGGACCAGGCAAGCTGGCCTGTGTGGCCGAGCGGTTCTAGGCGCTTCAGTCTGGAACCGTGCGACCGCTACGGTTACAGGTTCGAATCCTGTCTCGGGCATGGATGTGTGTGATGTCCTTAGGTTAGTTAGGTTTAATCAGTTCTAAGTTCTAGGGGACTGATGACCTCAGAAGTTAAGTCCCATAGTACTCAGAGCCATTTTTTGAGACCACGCAAACTGTGTGCTGTATGGTACTCGATCGTGCAGCCACGTTACATACATTGAATCAAGAACTGGTCTCGTTGATATATTGAGCACCATGAGCTGACAAAATAGCTCATCTTGATGTGGTAGCAGAGGTAGGAACACCGATAGTGGTGCACTCAATAACAACTCTGAATACAGAAGTGGCAATATGTTGTTTTTGCAGACCAGTCACAGTTCTGCATTGAGCATCACAGAAGGAAGTATCCATGTGTGAATTCTCTTAGGAAAATGAATGTTGCCAGATTGGAATCATCACTATCACTAGGGCCCAGCATCTTGTGCGATGGTACAGGGCGCCATTGGGTATAGAATACAACAACTTCTGTTTCAGCTGGTAATGTGGACACTAGTCTCTCCATGATGACGTGTCAAGGCTGATGGCTGTGCTCTGGCTTCGATGTCACTGTGACATCATCCACCAAGATTATGCAAGACTGCTTGTTGCTCTTGCTGTCCTGACCAACCTTGATACAGTGGGTGTTCAACTGTTACCCTAACCAGCCCCTATTCCAAATCTATCAACCACTGAAAACATCCAGTAATGGACTGCCGAGAGACTGGCATGCTACCGCTCACCAACCATTATTACTGATGATCTCTGACACAGCGCTGAAGCTTCACGAAATCTGTCCACCAAGCTGAGTTCGATTCTTTGTCTAGCTTAGTTAGAGCCATACAGACTTCTTGTTGCTTACTATTGTTAGCAAAAGTCTCGAAAAATTCTTGATCAATTTATTGGAAATTTTTGAATTACACTCTAATGAACATTCGGGTGGATTTTGGTCACATATTACTTTAATATACACTGATGATCCAAAACGCCGGTAAGTGGTGCAATTGCGGAAACCCGCCGAGTTAAGCGTCTTTGGCAAAAGCCAGATTGTTGTGGTCCAGTGTCTGGGAGGGAGCATCTTGGAAACGGCAAAGGTGTTGCATTTTACTGTCTTGTGCGTCTATGGAAAGTGATTGGAGAATGCTGAACCACTATTAGGCTACAACAAATTGGACGACCCAACCTCATCACGGAACATGGGCATCGGAGACTTGCCCTCTCTTCAAAGCATGATAGTCAGCGACCTGTGGCAGATCGGACTACAGAGTGCAGTGGTGACACACGTACCAGTGTTTGAAGCACACCGTTCAGTGCAGAGTGTTGAACACGGTGTTCTGCAGCAGAGAACGCCTATGTGTTCCCTTGTTGACCCAACAGCATCATCAGTTATGATTACAGTGGAGATGGGATCATCGAAATAGATCGATGGTCGTGTCCAGATACGGCATCAACCAAGCGAACGCCTGCTCGAAACATGCATTGCACCACCGACGCAGGATGGTGGGAGCAGTTTTATGTTATGGGGAACATTCACATGAGCTTCCAAGGGACCTGCAGTAGTAATCAAAGGCATCATGATAGCTGTGGACAATATGAATATTATTAGGGAGAACTGGTAGCCCCGTAGCTATGCTTGATGTCTTCCCCAACAGCGGTGGCATCTTCCAGCAGGATAATTGCTCCTATTGTCGGGCGGCGAGTAAGCTACTTCACTGGTTTACAGTTTTGATGCCGTCTTTAATCACGTGAGCCTGTCAACTAATTTGGTGGTCAGCCAGAAAGCGAAGGGAAACATACTAACCTTAGTTTCCAGTCTGCATGGCCACATTCCAGTCCAGCCCACTGAAAGAAAAGTTTCTATTTCCCATTTCTTTGCGGGATCAGGACTATGAATTCAGTAAAAGTTGAAAGTTCCAATCAAGATTTAATTTAATTAAAGTTTCTCACAAACAACACTTAAAATTGCGTTATGTTCAATTGAAAACAAGGCTTTCTAATCTAACAGCACCTTTAGCAGTTCAGAGGCGACCTCTATGGTAACTTCCTACCAGATTGTTTTTCGCCCTGACTAACATCTCTCACTTGAAAGTTCGCAATAAATGTTCAAAAATTAATGCTCGCCATAAAAGTGGAAATAAATTCACCACTTGCCACGCGGAGTTGAATTTCACACGGACGGCACACTAACAGTTATTTTACCGAATGCTTAACGATCCAGGACGGTGTACCGTCCTCGCGAGTCCACTATCCGTTTTCACTGCCAAATACGCACTTGTCACAGCTCGGCTCTGACGTCATCCGAGGCAGAGCGCGACCAGACGTTTAACTGGCGTGGACCTCACAGTGTCTGAGAGCGAAGTGAACCTTCTCTACTGCTTCAGGGGCTGTATTTATAAGGTGCGGGTGCGGTCAGCCGAGAAAACATCTGTTGTCTCTGTCTATTTGCATAAGGCGGCAGTCTACAAACGACCGTTATCTCGGGCACATAATCTTTAATAATATAGTTACCAAGTACTTCAGAAACTTCTTAATTTTTGCTGGTATACAGATAAGCAGTTGGAAAGCACGTAGAAAGTTTCAGCTCGCTAGAATGAAAAATTTGCTTCATAGAATTTATTTAGTGGAACTAACGATAGATTGTTACCTCTGAACCATACCTTTGCTAAGACTTATATCAGTAGCTATTTATGTTACAAGTCTTAAACTTGGTGTAGCTCTATTATTTGATATATTTGATCATCTGGTTTAACCAAAATCCTCTATCATTAAAATTTCAAGTACTTAATCTACAACACTTAGGTTCATTTTAGTTACAAAATTAGTTTTTTTAATTACTCAAAAACTATAAGAGGTAGATTAACGTGGACTCTCTTTTATTACTTTTGATGTGTACTGAAGCATAAAACAAATTTTGAAGTTTCTAATTCCATTATTTAGCGCCTCTGATTTTTCCAAAAAACGTGGATTCTGGCTTTAATTTTTGTTTTATGGTTTTGGAAACCAGCATCACTTATTTATAACTTCTAACTGCGCCTTCCGACCAAATTCTGGCATCCTAGTGTCATTATTTAGCGCCTCTGATTTTTCCCTTAAAACGGCATTTTTCCGTAAGCTATTAAGTTTAGAACATCAAGACTTGGTATTTCGAACATTACTACACTAAACTATCATTTAACAAAGTTTTAAACATAAATTTTGATTTTTAATTTCACACTAAATTGTGGTGCAATACTTTTGCGCTACATGCAGACGCGTTAAAGTGACGTGGCGTTACTAGCAGTGAACTGGGGTGTCCCGGCGCACTCGCTCGCTTCCGTATCTCACACATGATACAGCGCTTGGTTTGCTTCACTATAACAAGGCCAGAACCATGCTACAGTAATTTGAAGAGCAACATAGGGAACTCTTGTTAATGTCTTGGCCATCAAATTCGTCTTAGCTGAATCCGATGAAACCCAACTGGGATGCTATCGAGCGCCAGATCCGCGCCCACTAACCACTCGCCTGTAAATTACGGGAAGTGTGCGACCCGTGTGTAGGCGCCTGGTGGCGCAAACCTCTGGAAATCTATCAGTACTTGCCGAATCCATGGCACGCAGAATCACTACTGAATTTGCTTTCCTGAAGTAGATGGTCATAAGGTCTTGGCTCATCAGTGTATGTGTGTGTGTGTGTGTGTGTGTGTGTGTGTGTGTGTGTGTGTGTGTGTGCGGGTGGGTGCGAAAAGTTCTTGACAGATTTACCTCACTAATAAACCTTCGGAATGAGATGGGCTACACATTTTTAATATGCATACAATATAAATACATACTTAAAATCTATACCACTATACAAAGACAAGTCGGTGTTTAAATCACGAAAACTTCCGGATCGATTTTCTTCAGGTATTTCTTAAATATATGGTACATAGACATATATGTAATACGCAAAGGGGAAACGATGTTAGCAAAAAACTCGGGAAGTTCTGAACAGATCTACTTCAGATTTTTGCATGGTACTCAAATATACAGGGTGATTCAAAAAGAATACAACTTTAAAAATGTGTATTTAATGAAAGAAACATAATATAACCTTCTGTTATACATCATTACAAAGAGTATTTAAAAAGGTTTTTTTTCACTCAAAAACAAGTTCAGAGATGTTCAATATGGCCCCCTCCAGACACTCGAGCAATATCAACCCGATACTCCAACTCGTTCCATACTCTCTGGAGATGTTAGAGAATTGGCTGTTCCCTCAGCTCGAACAAGGAACACAACAATTCATATTTCAGCAGGATGGAGCGCCACCACATTGGTACTTATCTGTCCGTAACTACCTGAACGTCGACTACCCGAGGCGATGGATCGGCCGCCAGGCAGCCGGTGACAGAGCACTTCATCACTGGCCTCCAAGAAGCCCTGATCTTACCCCCTGCGATTTTTTCTTATGGGGGTATGTTAAGGATATGGTGTTTCGGCCACCTCTCCCAGCTACCATTGATGATTCGAAACGAGAAATAACAGCAGCTATCCAAACTGTTACGCCTGATATGCTACAGAGTGTGGAACAAGGAGTATCGGGTTGATATTGCTCGAGTGTCTGGAGGGGGCCATATTGAACATCTCTGAACTTGTTTTTGAGTGAAAAAAACCTTTTTAAATACTCTTTGTAATGCTGTATAACAGAAGGTTATATTATGTTTCTTTCATTAAATACACATTTTTAAAGCTGTGGTATTCTTTTTGAATCACCCTGTATTATTATTACATACATAATATACAGGGTGAGGCAGCTAAGTCGTAACACCCCTTGCATCTCCCCAACCGTAATAGATACAAAGATGCCGTTTAGACAGTGAATTGCAGGGACAGGTGCTACTTGAATACATCACATTTCATGTTTGTGCTATTATTTATTCCAGAGCTATGAGGACATCTTTGTTTTTTTTTTTTAAATGGAAAACTATGTTAAATTTTAGCGTAACATGATGGACTTAAAAAGATGGTTTAAATATGTGTATATCATAATATTTAGGCGAATAGTTTTTGAGACACAGATATGTTCTCGTATCGTGTTCGTCCTTCGAAGCGGCGTTGTCCAATGCGGTCTTTCCTGTTATGTAGAGTACATGGCAAACGTCGCGAGTCCGTTCTTACACAAACACGCCCATTTACCCGACAATAGTAATACATAGTGCGATATTTTGAGAAAAAATAAACTGAAGAGTCGCGCAAATATTATTCAGTTATTTGACAATTGTGATATCAAAATAGTAGACAACATACGGTATTAAAATACTGCAAGATGTTAATACATAGCCAGCCGTTGTGGCCGAGCGGTTCTAGGCGCTTGAGTCCGGAACCGCGCTGCTGCAGGTTCGAATCCTGCCTCAGGCATGGATGTGTGTGACGTCCTTAGGTTAGTTAGGTTAAGTCGAGGGGACTGATGACCTCAGATGTTAAGTTCCATAGTGCTTGGAGGCATTTGATTTTTTTTTTTGTTAATACATTTTAAGTAACAGAAATACAAATGTAAATGAGGAGGCCCTTATTGGTCACAATTATTTCGTACGTATTCGTTTTTTATTCGAAAATATTTATTATTGATAACAGTACGAAGCAAATACACACAAAGATGCAAAATCCATACTGTACATAACACAAAACTTTACTGAAGCATGTGTTCAAAATACTTCCCCTTTGCTGCAATGCAAATTTGTAGTCGCCGTTCGAATGATTTGTGAACGGTTGCGAGGGTGTCACGTGAGATATCAGCGCACACTTCGATGATACGTTGCTTCATATCGTCTGGCGTAGTTGGTATTTGAGCATACACTTTATGTTTGATTGCTCCCCACAGAAAAAAAACAAGAGGGGTCAAATCAGGAGACCGGGCTGGTCACTTGACTTCAGCACGTCGTCCTATCCAACAATCCGATAACTTTTCATTTATCAGCTCTGTAGCCACACGGGAGGAGTGAGTAGGACAGCCGTCATGTTGGAACCACATCCACTGACGCATAGTTAGTGGCACCTCTTCCAGCAAAATGGGCAGAGCGTTTGCCATTTAGTATACCCGGAATGACGTACGGCACTACAATGACATTTCCGACGATGCTCTACCACAAGTTAACACTCCACGGTTGCTGATTCTGTACCTGTCTAAGCCACTGAGGTTTCTCTATTGAACAGTAATGCATATTATGCAAATTCACATTACCGTGGTTGGTGAAAGTCGTTTCATCAGTAAAAAGCACCCGTCGAAAAAACGTTGGATCATCTTGTAGGCGTCCGCCCCCGGTAGCTGAGTGGTCAGGGCGACAGAATGTCAATCCTAAGGGCCCGGTTTGGATTCCTGGGTGGGTTGGAGATTTTCTCCGCTCGGGGACTGGGTGTTGTGTTGTCCTAATCATCATTTTACAAGAACAATTACTTGCATGCAGTATTAAAGCCTGCATTACGCCAAAAACAGTTTAAGTGATTGTTTAAAATAGGAGAATAAGTAACAGTGCATATTTTTATGCTACTGACATATATAAGGAAGTAAATTTTCTTCATGGTCATGGTTTGAATGAATACAAGTTTTAACTGCATTCCTTAAGAAGAGGTTTAAGTGAATGCTCAAGAGAGTGGGATACATGGGAGTTCACATTTTCTGGTAATGAAACAGATAAATTTTCATTTTATCACCACAATTTCAGTTAAACTACAAGTAGCAGCATCACACTTTATCTTTAAGGGAGTGCTGTTCTTAGGCAGTTTCCCCCACTCTTGTGCATCATAACTCTAAGTATTCATTCATTCTATAGAAAGTTTGTTCGATGAGAAATAATTTTAGTATCCTTTTGAAAACCTGTACATTATTTATTTCCTTTTTTATATTGATGGGGAGCTTATTTAACACCTTTGTACCTGACTCAGTAACTCCCCTATGTACTTTAGTGAGAGTTGCAGAGCCTTGATGAAAATTTTTTACCTGCCTTGTGTCATGGTTGTGGATGTCACAATTTTTCTGAAACAGTTCCCTGTTGTTGGCTACAAATAACATCAGTGAGTATATATACTGACCTGTGATGGTAAGTATCCTGAGAGATTTGAAGAGACCTCTGCAAGATGTCCCATTAGGGACCCCACATTTTAGCCTCACTGCTCGTTTTTGTATTCTGAAGACTTTTTCAACACCTGCAGAATTTCCCCAGAAGATTATGCCATAGGAGAGAACAGAATGGAAATATGCAAAATATAACAATAACATTATTTCTCTGTCTACTAACTGATGGAGAGCTCTTAGTGCAAAGCACGATGAGCTAAGTTTCTTGACCAACTGATCAATTTGTTCTTTCCATCTTAGGTGACTGTCTCTCTAAAAACCTAGGAATTTTGTATGTGTGGTTTCATTAATTTTGTGATTGTTAGCATGTATTTCAGGAGCTTTATTTTTTTTATTTTTTGTCAGAAACTGTATCATATTGGTTTTTGAAATATTTAAGGTTAGGCTATTCGCAGTGAACCATTTGTGTACTTGAGTAAGGAATGTCATGGCTGTATCCTGCATTGTGGAGTTGGGTCCTTTTAAGAGGATACTTGTATCGTCGGCAAACATTACTATTTTTGCTCTGTTGTTAATTGTGATTGGTAGATCATTAATGTAGATCAGGAAAATTAATGGCCAAAGAATTGAGCGCTGTGGGACTCTATACTTAATATTTCCCCAGTCTGATGTTAATGCTGTTCCTGTCCCCCTTAAGACAACCCTTTGCTTCCTGTTCTGTAAGTATGATTCTAACCAAGTCAAAGATTTGTCTTTAATGCCATAATGTGGAAGCTTTTTTAAGAGTGTGTTGTGATCTACACAATCAAATGCCTTGGCAAGGTCACAAAATATCCCCATTGGATACCTTTTGTAATTTAGTTCACCTAAAATTTCATCTGTTAGGTTAAATATAGCTCTGTCTGTGGAGCCCTTACGAAAGCCGAACTGTGTAGGAGCTAGTAAGCCATTTTGTGTAGTGTGACTATAAATCCTATCATACACTATTCTCTCAAATACCTTTGAGAATACTGGCAGCAGGGAGTTGGGCCGATAGTTGCGTATTTCATCCTTTGCTCCACTTTTGTCGATTGGCATCACTACTGCACGTTTTAATTTATCTGGGAACACACCAGTTTCCATAGATTGGTTACACAAATAGTACAATATATAACTGATTAAGTCTGCACACGATTTTAAAATCCTACTTGATATGCCATCGCATCCACAGGAATCCGAGTTTTTGAGTAATTTTATGATTTTTTCAATTTCTTTAGGGGTTGTACTTCCGAAATAAAGTGCTACTTTAGATGTTATTTGCATGTGGTTAAGTAGTTCAATAGCTTCTGTGTGAGCCTGTTTATTATGGTTCACTGTTTTTTCAGCTACAGAGAGAAAAAAAATTGTTGAAATCTGAGGCTGCAACTTTGTGTTTATTATTGTAAGGTTTTATGTTCCTATTTGTCTCAGTTTTTATGATGTACCATATGGTTTTTATTTTATTGTTTGAATTGCTAATTTTTCGTGCATAGTGCAATTGTTTGGCCTTCTTGATTACAGTTGTTAGAATTTTACATTATTTCTTGTAATGTAACTTTACTGGTGGGTCTGTACGAGTTCTCTGTTGTACATACAGAACTCTCTTTTTCTTACATGGTATTTTTATGCCAGTAGTTACCCACTCTTGTTACCCACTCTTTCCTTTTACTACAGGTTGGTTTGATTTTAATCTTACTTTTGGGGAAAGAAGCTTTAAAATGTTTAAGGAATAAGTTCAGGAATGAGTTGAACTTCTCATTCACTGTGTCAGCCTGGTATACTTCCTCCCACTGTTCATGGCATAAACTATTTCTGAACAAGCAAGTAGATTCAGCATTTATTGATCTAACATGTTTAACTTGGTTACAATGGCCATGTGTTGTTTTTCTGCTGGTAAGTTTTAGGGTTGTCATTTGACCATCGTGATCAGACAGACCATTTGTTACTGCCCGTGTCATCACTTCATTGTAATTTGTGGGATCTAGGAACAGATTATCACTCACGGACTTGCTGTGCCCATATACTCTTGTTGGGAATGAGATCATGGGGAGCAGATTGAAGGTTAACAGTAGTGATTCTAATAGTTTCTGGTTGTTATTTTTTGTGAGTAAGTTTATGTTAGTCACCACATACGATGACATTACTATTGTTTCTATAAAGTTTAGTAAGAACTGTTTCTAGCTGAGAGAGAAATTTTCGAATGTCTCCCATAGGTGACCTGTAAACTATTACTATGATCAGGAACTGTGTTTCAAGCTCTAATTTGACTCCTTCTCTCTAGGTATCCCGTGCGTCACCTTGCCTGTTAAGTTCCTCAGTGGTCAACAGGAAAGGTCGCATTGGACAATGCCGCTTCGAAGGACGAACACGTTACGAGAACATGTCTGTGTCTCAAAAACTATTCTCCTAAATATTATGATATACACATATTTAAACCGTCTTTTTAAGCCCATCATGTTACACTAAAATTTAACAAATGGTCGCATTTAAAAAAACCAAAGATGTCTTCATAAATCTATAATAAAAAATAGCACAAACGTGAAATGTGGTGTATTCAAGTAGCCCCTGTCCCTGCAATTCACTGTCCAAACGGCATCTTTGTATCTGTTACGGTTGGGGGGATACAAGGGGTGTTATGACTTAGCTTCCTCACTCTGTATAAATATGTATATAGTAGGGAAAAGTAGTTAGCAAAAATGTAGAAAAAATCTTGACCGATTTCATTTTAATACATAAATAACACTCTAATAACAATTCACACGGCTATAGTCTAAGTTTCCTTGCAGAATAATGTAGAGGTTTTCTGTTAAAGGCAACAGTGAGGAACAGTGTGCCACGCCACGTTGTGAAAATATGCGTTTTCGTTTTCTTTCTCGCAGTTGGTTTGAACAGAATGGAGGCAAGTCGTATTTATGGCCAACTCTCCAATTCCACCCATTCACAGATCTAAACTGTGTGAAATACTGTCACTGAAGCTACTATCCTCACACATCCCACACCTGCAGACATCTTCCTGACACTCTATGCAATGCACACCAATGATCCCAACCTATTTACCTGTTCATTTAAAGCGATTCAAAGATCAGATCTATGAGCAAAACTGTTACTGAAGCTATTGTACTATCCTCCCATCACCCCACAGCTGCAGAAATCCTCCTCATGCCCTTCACAGTGCCCACGAATGATCGCATTCTTTTATCTGTTCATTTTAAGATATTTCATTTCCTAACCAAGGTTTCGTTTGTAATAGCGATAAAGAAGGTTAAACGTCAGAGAGAGAGAGAGAAAGGAAAATTGATGGAAAGCCAGGGGAGAAGGAAATTGATTGGGAGGGGAAGGAGAACATGGAAAGACAGAATGGGGAGGAGGGTGTGCCGAGAAAGAGGAAGAAGAAGACAATTATGACGTACATCCCCTTCCCATACATACTTAGCAATTGCAAAGCACTGTCTGGTTCACTAGTGTCCTACATTTCAGACACCGTACACCTCGAAATAGTCACCTACAAACTAAACAGGCACTCCCCACTCTGTTTAGAACGAGATATTGTACCTGACTTCCTGTACACGGCGTCAGTCGAATCAAGAAAAACAAATTAATGCGTAGTGTTGCAGTATGTACTGTAGTACGCTGAGTGACCTTGTAGCAGCTGGCGGGCACACGCCGTCAGGTATGATCCTCAGCTGTGTCCGCCAACGGCCTATTTTGTTGTATTTGACAACGTTTCTCTGAAGCAACATACACCGAAAAGCCAAAGAAATTGGTACACCTGCCTAATAACGTGTAGGACCCCCGCGAGCAAGCAGAAGTGGCGCAACACGACGTGGCGTAGACTCTACTAATGTCTGAAATAGTTCTGGAGGGAAGTGATACCATGAACCTTGCAGGGCTGTCCATAAATCCGTAAGAGTACGAGGGGGTGGAGATCTCTTCTGAACAGAACATTGCAAAGCATCCCAGATATGCTCAATAATGTTCATGTACGGGGAGTTTGGTGGTCAGCAGAAGTGTTTAAACTACGAAGAGTGTTCCTGGAACCACTCTGTAGCAATTATGGACATGTGGGGTGTCGCACGGTCCTGCTGGAATTGCCCAAGTCCGTCGGAACCAACAGTAGACACGAATGGATGCAGATGATCAGACAGAACGCTTACGTACGTGTCACCTGTCACAGTCGTATCTAGACGTATCAGGGGTCCCATGTCACTCCAACGGCACCCGCCCCACACCGTTACAGAACCTCCACCAGCTTGAACAGTCCCCTGCTGACAT
Organism: Schistocerca americana; assembly: GCF_021461395.2. NCBI lineage: Eukaryota > Metazoa > Arthropoda > Insecta > Orthoptera > Acrididae > Schistocerca > Schistocerca americana. The sequence goes on from NC_060121.1 coordinate 608,578,663, forward strand.
GCAGGGTCCATGAATTCATGAGGTTGTCTCCATAACCGTTCACGTCCACCCACTCGATACAATTTGAAATGAGACTCGTCAGAAAAAAAGGCAAAATGTTCCCAGTCATCAACAGTCCAATGTCGGTGTTGGTGTGTCCAGGCGAAGCATAAAGCTTTGTGTCGTGGAGTCATCAAGGGTACACGAGTGGGCTTTCAGCTCCGAAAACCCATATCGATGATATTGCGTTGAATGGTTCGCACGCTGACACTTGTTGATGGCCCAGCATTGAAATCTGCAGGAATCTGCGGAAGGGTTACTCTTCTGTCACGTTGAACGATTCTCTTCAGTCGTCGTTGGTCCTGTTCTTGCAGGATCTTTTCGGCGGCAGCGATGTCGAAGATTTGATGTTTTACCGGATTTCTGATATTCACGGTAAACTCGTGAAATGGTAGTACGGGAAAATCCCCGCTTCATCGCTACCTCGGAGATGCTGTGTCTCATCACTCGTGCGCCGACTATAACACCACGTTCAGACTCACTAAATATTAATAACCTGCTATTGTAGTAACCGATCTAACGACTGCGCCAAACTCTTGTTTTATACAGGCGTTGTCGACCGCAGCGCCGTAGTCTGCTTGTTTACATATATACGTATGCCTATACCAGTTATTATGGCCCTTCAATGTAGAATTCAGGGGTGGTTTAAAGAAGTGAATACTCTTGCCACTGATGCGTATAGGAAATATTGGTTGTCTGTCATTCAGAGATATTTAGCACACAAGTTCCAAAAATTATCAGCAACAAGCTTCCGAGTTAAGAGTTGTTGCGTTACTGTTTGGAGAAGTAGTAACAAGTGTTAGTGAACGTATTTTACACTCTATGTATATTCTGATCCACGGTGATCGTTGCATCTATTTAGCAGCAGAACATCTAAAGGTGAGTTGTAACGCTAAATATCTTATCTCTGTATAATTTGGAGTATATAAAATTCTTCGCAAAACAGATATTGCTTACAGGCAACATTGTCAATCTATGGTCAGTTTTTACAGGAGGAAATGAATGCAGAATCCTTCTATGGTGCACGAAAATGGGGATATGCCGTAATGTTTCCTGAAATCCTGGCAGGTGACACTGACAGTGATACCGATTGCAGGGAGGCTATTCCTTCTAGCAAGTATGTTATGGTGGCAGAAGAATCAGATGTAGAATGGTAAAGTGATAGTGTTGTTTTCGAAGAATCTAACTGTGCAGTTGTAGGGGTTCCACCTGCTTTATATTTATTTTTTCGTTTGTTGTCCTCGGTGTCGACGTACTGCGTTGCTACACTGGCTGAAAAATGGGGTTTGTAATTTGGACACTAACTACTGTAAATAATGTAGCCGACAGATGCACAGTTGCGTTTCACTGTCTTTTACTTTCTCTTTCCACAACCTCCCATATACACATTTAATATGTCCAGTGCTTTATTGTTTAACTTTCCATAAGCCTCATTAATAGTTTGCAGGCGAACCTCCGCATACTGCTACAATAGTTTGCTGTTGAACATCTACGAGCAGTAAAAACCTAACCACAAAGTTCACAGTTCTTGAAGAATATAAAGGTACGTATGGAGCAGACACTGTGTTTTAACATACGGCCTATTGGTGAACATTTATTTCACTGTTAAGTTGATGCGTTATTCTCGTTCTAAGCAGCACAAATTCCTCGTCTGAAACTCGACCGTGGACTGACTGTCTCGTGACCAAATATTGGGCCCATCTTCGCAATAATAGGTACCGAAACTACACATTGTTCGAAGTTTAATTTACATAAATTACAATTAAAACTCAGCTAATTAAATTAACTGAAAACATCGAAAAATTGGTCCTTTTTAACAGTTTCTTGTACTAAAAAATTAGTCCGAATTATTTGTTCAAATCTTGAACTTAACAAATATAGTTACGCAAACAATACTTTTGACGAAACTGGAAATTACTTTGGAATTAGTCAAGGGTTGGCTTTGCTAAAATGTTTTTGAATAGATCCAGATACATACCTTAAGAATACTATTAGTTCGTCTTCCAAATGTTTATAAGTAGTACAAAACTAGTATTTGTTTACACGTCAACAACAGAATTTAAGTAATGAAAAAATTACTGATTTCATGTTATAAGGAAAGATAGGAATAGCCGAAATAAATTAGAAAATCAATTACATACATAAAAAATTAGATCTGGGATAATATTCTTTAAAACTAAGGGCCAATCTTTCTAAAATACAGATTATACGTTAATACGTTAACGTTAATTGAGTCAAAATGAAAAATTGAATTTTAGGAAGGCAGATAACAAAACAAGAGGGGAATTAAAATTATCCCAGCTTGCTTCGTCACACAGTGTAGGATACATTGCCTAGTACACTCATATTCAGAGAAAAAGATCACTTTGAACGACCAAAGGTAGCACGTCCATATTGACAGGACATGTACATTAGTATGTTCTACAGTAATGATTAGCATTTGATCGATGTCGGCCAGCGGGTTAAAGGTAAACAATGATATTGCTGCGCAACACCACCTACCAATAAAATGTGCCTGCTCCTCTCATTGTCACTATAAAACGAAGGTAATGGATTAGTGTGACTTGAGCAGACCTGCAGGATGCCTCATAGATGTATGCGCGAACCGTACCATCAAATCAGCGAGATTGAAAGAGGGCGCATGGTTGGCATGAGAGAAAGTGATGCATCCATTCGTGAAATTGCTGCTCGTGTGCGACAAAGTGTTTCGACAGTGCAACGGGAGTATAGGGAATGGTTCACGAAAGGCCTCAGAACACGACGAGATGGGTCAGGACGCAACAGCCAGACCACTCCCCGAGAAGATCGACACATGAGCGGAAAGGCATTGTCGGACAGATTTGAGTCCTCCTCGGCTCTGGCGCGACAGTGGAACAGTGTAACACATCGTACACTATCAGGGGTGACAGACCGTCGCCGTTTATTACGGCATGAGTTAAGTGCGCGTCGTCCACTTCTCCTCCAACCTTTGACGAATGTGAGAGACAAGATGGCAGTGGTGTATGGAACGACGCCGCTGGGGACAGGAACGGCATCAGGTAGTGTTTTTGGAAGAATCCAGGTTCTGTTTGTTTGAAAATGATGACCGAATTTTGGTTCGCCGCAGACAGGCAGAGCGGCATCACAGAGAAGACATACGCCGCCAACTCAAGGCCTCATGGTGTGGGGTGCTATTGGGTACCACCACAAACCACAGTTGATGCGTGTCCAGGGCTCTGTGACTAGTGTGACCTATGTGAATGCCAACATGAGACTTGTAACCACACCGTTTCTACGCAACATCCCAGACGCTCTTTTTCAGCAAGACAACGTTCGACCACATGTTGCTGCGCGAACACGTACCTTCTTGGTGTCACACGATATCAGCCTTTTGCCGTGGCCCGCCAGATCACCAGACTTGTCACCAATCGAAAACGTATGTGATATGGCGAAATGACTCAGTGCCAAGAACTTTGGCACCAGGTGAATGCAGCATTAATGGCTACACTACGGGACGCTATCCGCACCTTATATGCGTCCATGTCCTCGCACATGGAACAAGTTATCAGGGCCCATGGCGGACTCTGTGCCTTATAGGCAACAGGACACATGTTGAACCGAGGCAACTGAAACGTCGATCGTTTCTGCAAAAAAAAATGGCTCTGAGCACTATGGGACTCAACTGCTGAAGTCATTAGTCCCCTAGAACTTAGAACTAGTTAAACCTAACTAACCTAAGGACATGACAAACATCCATGCCCGAGGCAGGATTCGAACCTGCGACCGTAGCGGTCTTGCGGTTCCAGACTGCAGCGCCTTTAACCGCACGGCCACTTCGGCCGGCGATCGTTTCTGCAGAACACAGTAATGTACATATCCTGTTAATATCGAAGTACTATCTCTAGTCTTTCAAGGTGTTCTCTTTTTTTTCCTGAGCATGAGTGTACATCGAATAAAGACAAAACCAAGACCCGGGGCAGAAAAATTTGTCCGCAGAGTATCAGTGGATAAAAGGGGATTCTTCAGATTCAGTGACATATATTCCTGTTACATCAGATTGCGCTAATGACGTACCACTGCGGTACCTCAAGTAGATCTTAAACTATGCAGCAATGGACTCAGTACTAAGGGAGACAAATCTGAATCTGTATTCAGTTCACCAGAGAACATCATCTGATAATACGAACAGAAATGAATTTGAGCCGCTATGTTTGTATACCACTATGAGAAAGAATACTGGAATATTACTCTTTGTTCATATGGTACTGTGGATAGAATTTGTACCTCAGATTGACAATGTTGCTTATAAGTAGCAATAATTTCGAAAAATAAAACATAAAAATTTGAAAAATTATATAACCTAGTTCATATGACTACGTACGTGAAAATAAGTAGCTAAATTATACTGACAATGTTGTTTGTAAGCAGCAATATTTTCTAAAAATAAAGATAAAGATAAAAATCTGAAAAAAATCATACAACACAGTTCGTATGTCTATACAAGGTATTCCGAAATTCCCGTTCCAAACTTCTAGGACTTGTAGAGGGGAGTGAGTAACTAATACATTGAACAGGAACCCATGTCAGGAAAAGTACCGTTTCTGTGTTACAACATTTCAAAAACATGTTAGCAGCGCGAACACTCTTACGAGTAATTTACCATATCAAACAGTGCTGGGAGCAACATCCACTGCTTGCCGGCCGCGGTGGTCTCGCGGTTCTAGGCGCGCAGCCCGGAACCGCGAGACTGCTACGGTCGCAGGTTCGAATCCTGTCTCGGGCATGGATGTGTGTGATGTCCTTAGGTTAGTTAGGTTTAAGTAGTTCTAAGTTCTAGGGGACTGATGACCACAGCTGTTAAGTCCCATAGTGCTCAGAGCCATTTGAACATCCACTGCACTCGCAGTTGCTCGTGTGCTCGTTGACAGGATCTTTTCAACGTGATGCAGTATTGCACTATGGGCTCTTCCAATTTGGGTATTGCGGTGTGTCCTTCGAGTACCACAGTCACACTTGCTGATGGTGAAAGTACACCTTTCTCGATGTCGTTGTTTATTTGTGGGGAAAAGAGTGTGCAATGGAGTCGGACATTGTGGATAACGACCTTGATTAAGGCGACGAGCAGCTCTTTCACTACCGTGATCTTCGCCATACAGTAGGACGATGTCGGTGCAAACGTGTACTCAACTGTGTTGCTCTAACACACACAGACACATGAATTGGGCTCGAACCAGGTTGTAGAGGTAGGACAGACGATCCGACGTAAGTAGCCCGCCTCCCCATGACTACCCTGTTGCATACCTTCCTAGCAAACATGTTTTAAAATGGCTGTAGCACGAAACGTTACGTTTCCAAACATGAGTTCCTATTCAAAATATTATGTATTCACTCCCATCTACAAGTCCTAGAAGTCTGTAACGGGAATTTTTGAACACCCTAGGTACAACCAAAATAACTATCTAGATAACTTTACTGTAGATAACTTTGGATTTGCCAAATAAAGGGTTGATGTCTAGCAGTGTACAATAGGCTTGTGCACCTATGTGTCATGGGCCTTGACACCGATGAGTTGACCTGAATAGCCTCAGACAGCAAAAACCAGCAAAGTAACGGCCGAGACTGATTGACACATCTGCGATATTCGAAGGTAGAAATGTTCCCAATCTGTGTCGTTACAAGACTGGAAGGAGACTGGTAGAGGTTGTGGCACTCACGTTGAAGATGTCATCGTAGTTGACAGGACGCCTGCCTCTCCTGGATGCAGCCCCCGAACGCCGCGAGCCCGTGGCCCTCCGGCGGCTGGTGCGGTTGGAGTTGAGCCGCCTATTTCGACTCGGGGCTCTGCGATTACCCTCCATCAGAGCGGCTGCACAGTCCATCACAAAGAAATGGTGTCAACGGTGCGACTCGCTGGCAGAAACAATTTTGAGAAAAATTTGTCTACTGGGCAGTTATAATTGAAATGCAGCTACTCACAAATGTCCAGTGTGGCTGTAATATTTTATGGCAGTGAAACTTGGTAGATATGCTAATGCGTTAATGCAGAAGTGCTTTACCCTTGAAAAATTATTTACAATTTTGGACACCAGGTGAAAATTTGGCGCTGTGCCCTATTCGTATGACGGTATGACATCCATACTGTTCAGCATGTGCCAGGGTTAGTGCTAGTGCTCGTGCAGGGCCACGAGAACTGTCCATCTCGTGGCCAACAGTACGGAAATTTTTGTGGTCTATTTAACACTGGTACCCGTTCAAGATTCTGATGGTGCAGAAATTGAAACCTCATGATCCGCAGCAACGTTCCTAACTTGCTCTTCGGTTTCTGGTGCAGATCAAAGTTGGTGACATGCGGCCGCGCAATGTTCTGTGAAGTTACGACGCACATTTTAAACTACAGGGTGCAGTGAACGCACAGGGCTGCCAAATTTGTGGTACTGTTAAACCGCGAGTTGTGCGCAAAGAGCCATTGAACTCGCCATATTTGACTGTTTGATGTGGATTCACGAGCACCTTCATTGTCGGTCCGTTATTCTTTGAAGAGAATACGCCATGAGGGCCTGTTAGGTGTGCCCTGAGGTCTGCACGTTATCGAGACCTTCTTGTACAGCATGTGATTCTTGTAACTGTTGTGGAAACCACTGTTTTCATGCAAGATGGGCAACATCTCATGTCGCTCGTCCAGTGAAAGATCTCCTTAATGCAACCTTCCACGAACGTGTTATCTCCAGACGTTTTCTAGATGCATGGCCTGCAAGATCACTTGATTTCAGTCCATGTGATTTTTGGCTCAAGGAATACGCAACAGAACGGGTTTACCAGGGACACGGTCGGTCTCTACCCCGATATGAAGGCCAGTAGACAGCAACACGCTGCTCAGATTTCACTGGATTTGCTGCGAGCAACAGCTGATGACTTCGTTTCACGGACGAAGCACCTTCGGTGCTCATATTGAACAAACTGTAAGCGGTGCTTAGTAAATTATGCCTTTCTCGCGTGTTTCATCTTTTCACCTCACGTCCTGTTCCTAATCCGTTACATATGGAAACATTTGTGTACGCCTTTCTAGCATTCACAGCGCCAGGTTTACCCTGGTGATCGAAATCGGAACTATTAGTATTGTTTACAGGGTACATAAATCGGTTCCGCATTAACCATAGTTAGTTGTCATACGATAATTATAGCCCACACTGGACCTATGTGAGTAGCTTCACCGTAATTGTAACTATCCAGTACTATGGACTGAGGAAATCACAATAAAACCATGAAGAATTACTAGCTGCAACACAAAGAAATACTCAGGTAGTTGGTCATTGGCTCTTAAAGTGGAGGAAGCTACAGAACAAGGCAAGATACCACTCATCTCCCTAGAATTCGTGAAGATACAGGGGGGATAATCACAAGCTTTTAACTATCACCTAGAAAGTATGAAGTTAAGCAATTAATTTTCTTTCCGTTTGTCTACTGAGGCGGGTGTTACGATTAATCAAGGAAAACCCCCAGTTGGGAAATGGGGCCAAAAGTAGTTAGTTACTGTCGAGTTGCAATTTGCAATTTCTTTATTGATTACTTCAACCATTAAAAGTGATTTCTTTACCACTTGACCAGGAACAGATCCAAAAAAGCTAGCAGGCATGAGTGCCTTTTCAAAACAATTTACTTTACAGTTAACGGCCAAGCCATTTACTTACAACCGTCTTTGATAAAAATTTGATAACAAATCAAAATTTTCCAAGTAATGAAATTAAAAACTTTACCTTACTATTAATAGCCAAACCATTTTACTTAAAGCAGACTTTGATATAGCATTTAATAACAAAATTGCAGAAAAAGTGAAAATCAGTCATGGATAAATTTTCAACATCTCGCAAGACATTTTGAACGAGGGCAAGACCTGGCCACGGTCATCGTTCGCACCCATTCAAAATACCAGCCGAACCGAGGAAGCAACAGGAATGTTACAACTGGGTCAGGCCAGTTCGGCTGACTTAATAGCCACTTCATCACCATATAAGAGTGCTAGGTAATTCCTATGATCTAGAGACACACGAGCAAAACAGAGCAGTGGGAACGTGGATTCACAACCGAAAATTACGCAGGGTTTCAACACAGTCTGAATTTACCACTTACAAGTCGACTTTCTTCTTCTAAAATACACTGCCGGAAAAAATTAGTACACTCTTTTAGAGGTTTCTAATTCACTCAAGATTTAGAGTGGAAACAGTACATATTGAGTAATATTATATTTATAGATCAGTAGCACAACCGATTCTGAGGTACCAGGTGATGAAACACATATTAGAACATGTTGTGGCCACCATGGGCGGCAGTGCAGGTGCTGACACTAGCATTCAGCCTATCGTACAGATGACGAATACTGTCCTGGGGGTACGTTATGCCGCTCCTGCTCAACCTGTTCATGCAGTTCTGTAAGAGTTGTTGGCTGACGAGTCAAAACGAGTCACTTCCCGTCCAGTATATCATCCCACAAGTGCTCGTTGGGAGACAAGCCAAGAGATCGTGCTGGTCAGGGAAGTTGCTGCACGTCTTGAAGAGCACATTGAGTTTCATGGGCAGTGTGTGAGCGAGCACTATCCTGTTACAGCTCCACACCACCTTCCCGTTGCAAGAAAGGCAAACGAAAGGGTCCAATAAAATTCCGCATGTACCGAGCACTGCTCAGCGTCCTCTCCAGAAAAAGCTGTACGAGAGTTGTAGCTTATCGCACCCCAGACCATGAGGGTGGAGCCAATGTGTCTTGGACGAATTCACTTTACGAGACAGTACTCTCCAGGTCTACGTCATACGCGCAAACGACCATCACTTGCGTGGAGGCAGAATCTGTTTCCATCGTTGAAGACTATGGTGCGTCATTCCATCTTTCAAGTGATCCTCTGACGGCACCAGTCGAGCCGTGGACGTCGATGGTGCGCGTGACTAGAAGATGGGCTAAAGTTGTGTGTGCCCTTAGTCCCACTGCTAATAAGCGGTTCGCAACAGTTTGTGTTGATACAGCTCTGCTCAAAAGCCCTCTTATCTATGCTGTGGGAGCTGTACGTTCCGTCACCCTTACAATAAGACGATCCTGGGGAAAGGGGAGGGGGGTTTCTGTGCTGGGTGGACGTACGGAACCTCGTCAACAGGCGTGAGAACATCCACGTGACCACTGATACCAGCATTGTTACAAAACTGACGCAGGATGTACAACTCGTGTGGCAATTTTCGGAAAGAACCATCCCGTCACTCGGAAGGCCAAAATTTGACCTCTTTCAGATTCGCTCACTTGGCTGTAGGAAGCACGAGTGGATCTCCGTGGCATGGTTGCCCGCTTGCTTCTGACTTTTGCACCACAACGAGCCTTCTGGCTGTAAACGTTCTCTATTGAGGGATAGACACAGATGACGCTCTGGTAGCTATGCTACTACGAAATCTGTTGACGGACGACGTTGAAACCATTATCAGTACATTTACTATCCCCCAGGTGGCATATGCCGTCATCGGATTAAAATAGACGTCGTCTTTTCAGATGTACTAACTTTTTTACCCAGCAGATTTGGTGCTTAAAAATTATTCTCGCAAGAGGTAAACCGCCAGAGAAACACTCTACAGAAATCCGAGGAGGTCAGAGCGGAACGTCACGGGAAGCTGTTAGAGTCGTCGCTTTTGATCCTCAACAGCACACCAACCTTTTCTCTTCAGGCCACCGTCACACATGCTACTTCTTTAGAGTAACAAATTTTGATTCTTCCTCCCGTATGCTTCTGACGTGGCACAGAGAAACTTCTTCGCTTATTTTTTAGATGAAATGACCATTGGGTGGTAAGCGTTTCCAGAATAATGACGACGTCCTTTCTGTGATGGTACGTTTACAGAATAGCCAAAAGGCAAGTTTCTTCAATCAGGGTCTACATCATTCGGAAATGAACTCTAAGGGAAAAATACATTTGGCGTGCCACGAAGAAGTTATCCAAATTGGTCACAAACTGATATACATTCAAGTATCGGCGGAACATGCAAAATCGTAAACTTAGGTGGCCGATGGATGAATGCGAGACTTTCCTGCACAGTTTCACCGTGCAGCTGGCAAGGATAGTAAAGAGGGGCATCTCTATAACGGGACGTAAAGTCTTTGCGAATTTTATCCCATTTAATCCAGTTGGTCAGTAACTAAGAGTCGCAGACAGGCGCGTGTACATAAACGTAGACGTCAGCATTTGGGAGAGGACGTTTAGCTGAGCTGGAAAAAACCAGTTGAAGTAAACGGCGATCGCTCGACATTTGAATAACAGTGTTGTCATTTATCGATGATCTTGGCAGGAATGAGGTGAACCACTGTGAACACAGCGACAAGAAGGAAGTGGTCGACTTAGAGGGACGACAGAACGAGAGGACCTAGCAGTCGTCAGAGAGGTGTTCAGAGCCCCGGACCCATTATTATCCTCGACCCTAAGTGCAACTGGCGCTTCAGTGACCACAAGGACCGTTACTAGGCGGCTCACACAAAGGACGCTGAGCTCACGGCACGCCTTGCGCCGACTACCAGTGACCTCTGTACACCAAGAAGCCCGTTTGCAGCAGTGTAGGGCACATTCGGCGTGGAATCTCATTTACTGCAGTAGAAATGTCTTCAGTGATGAGTCCCGCTTTGAGACGAGCCCAGATAATCAGCGAAGACGTGTCTGACGACTACCTGGACAGCGGTGGGATGCCTGTCGAAATAACGCCCGCCGTACGGCACGACAACCAGGAATAATGGTCTAGGGTGTCATTTCACTTCATAACAGAATCACTTTGGTTTTTATCCGCGGCATGCTTACAGAACAGCGGTACGTCGACGATGTTCCACGTCCCGTTTTGTTGCCTTCATGACAAGCTGTCCTGGGCTTACAGTTCAGTAAGATAATGCCAGCCCGCACTCGGTGAGAGTTTCTACTTATCGTCTTCGTGCTTGCCAAACCCGATCATGACCAGCCAAGCCGAATACGTGTTCACAAGGGCCAGAAATGGATCAACGTGTTACTCACAAGATCAGCTTGTGAAGCTTGTTATCTTCAACAAACCATCCAATTTTTCCGAATCATTTGTTTGTCTGCAAATGTACATCACATTACCGATTTCCGTCCCATTCGGATAATTCTTTCGTGGTGAGTGACTTTTTGGTCTAAGAGTGTATACGTGTCATTGAATGTTGAAAATATAGAGAAGCATCAACACCTTGTTTATTGGTTGGAGTGATAATTAAACCTTTAATACTAGCGTATAAGCACATTAGTAGGTGTGCTGCAACTAAGTGGGGGAGGGGGGGGGGGGGGAATTTTTAACACTCTTCAGTAGCACCATGTTTCAAATGGATCCAGTTACCAATGGTTCTGCCACCTTAATATCTCTAACATTCGGAAATTCTGAAAAACCTATTCTGCAGTGTCACAATGACGTTCAGCGGTGAGCGTACAATGTTCAAAGATTTGGAGGTTAGTACGCCTATGCAATATTATGTCTCCCCACACCATAGCAGCTGGACCAGCAAAACGATCATATTCGACAATGTCCCTGGGTACATGCGTGCTCCCACCGCTCGCCATATGAGGGTGCGTCCAGCAGTGACACATCATGCGAAAGTTACCTTCATCCTTAATGTTTGTACACCAGTGTAATACGAAATTAGTGGTTACCTTAGACACTGCTCTATAGTTATTGGTCTAGAAGCACTTTATGCAACAGAATGTTTCACTCAAAACAAAAAGGCGGAACTGGAAGCACTGGAAAGAGCAAAGAGAAAGATAGTAAAGAAAATTTTGGGTCCTGTTAAAGAGGCAAAAGAAATACAAAAGTCGTCAAAATAATTAACTTTACGCACACTTCGTTTTGACGAAATTACAGACATGATTAAGAAAAGAAGAATATCTTTCTATGGCTGCATCCAAAGGATGAGTCCAAACACACTGACAAGATTACTGTTCACTTATCTCGGTCAACTGCGTGGTGTAAAGAAACTGTGACTTAGACGAACGTCGAACTACCCCACAAGATATTCTGGAACGGCTGCCACTCAGAAAGAAATTGCAAGATTACAAAAGTTTCCATGAATAATCCATGAAGAAGACTGGAGACACTTGGACTGAGGAAAGACGGAAGAAAATCGAGAAATTATTAGAGAAATGTGTAAGGAAAGAAACGAGAAAAGATAGCCCATAGTGGCTCATACCCAAGGAAGATGAAAGAAACAGATTGTAATTACGATCGCGATAATGAATTACAACGCAAAATCCGTCCTGGAAGTAACACCAACAGGCTTCACTAGATCTTGGGATAAGCGAAAGCTCAAGTTTGGGCCTGAATTGTGATCGCAGTTTCTATTTATTTATTTATTTATTTACCACCCGCCGTTGTTACGTATGACGTGGTCTCTAGAATTTTTAATTTTAAAATCCATAGTTCCCAATGAACCACAGACCTTGCCGTCGGTGGGGTGGCTTGCATGCATCAGCGATCCAGATGGCTGTACCATAGGTCTGTTGAGGGGCGGGACAAACGTATAGTTCCTGGAGAGAGGCAGCAGCTTTTTCAGTAGCTGCAGGGGCAACAGTCTGGACGACTGACTGATGTGGCCTTGTAACAGCAACGAAAATGGCCTTGCTGTGCTGCTACTGTGAATGGATGAAAGCAAGGAGAAACTACAGCCGTAATTTTTACCGAGAGCACGCGGCTCTACTGTATATTTAAATGATGATGGCGTCCTCTTGGGAAAAATATTCCAGAGGTAAAATAGTCCCCCATTCGGATATCCTGGCGGGAACTACTCAGGAGGATGTCGTCATCAGGAGAAACAAAACTGGCATTCTAGGAACCGGAGCGTGGAATGTTAAATCCCTTAATCGGACAGGTAAGTTAGAAAACTTGAAACGGGATATGGATAGGTTGAAGATAGGTGCAGTGGGAATTAGTGATGTTGGATGGCAGGAGGAACTGGACTTCCGGAAAGTGAATTCGGGACTACAAATACAAAGTCACGTAGGGGTAATGCAGCAGTGGATTTAATAATGAATAAGAAAATAGGAATGCGGATAAGCTACTATTAACAGATAAGCGAACGCATTATCGTAGCCAAGGTAGACACGAAGCTCACACCTACCGAAGTACTACAGCTTATATGCCAACTAGTTCCGCAGATGATGAAAAGATTGAAGAAGTGTATGATGAGATAAAAGAAATTATTCAGATAGTCAACGCAAATGAAAATTTAATTGTGATTGGAGATTGGAATTCGACAGTAGGAAAAGGAAGAGAAGGGAAAATAGCAGGGGAATATGGACCGTGGGAAATTTTGAAAGAGGATGCCGCCCGCTAGAATTTCGCGCAGAGCATAATTTAATCATCACAATCACTTGGTTTAAGAATCATGAAAGAAGGTTACATACATTAAAGGGACCTGGAGACACCGAAAGGTTTCAGATTTAGTATATATTGGTAAGACAGAGATTTAGGAATGAGAATTTAAACTGTAAGACATTTCCGGGAGAGATGTGGTCTCTGAGCACTATTTATTGGTTACGAAATGAAATTAAAACTGAAGAAATTGACAAAAGATAGGGAATTAAGGAGATGGGACTTTGATAATTTGAAAGAATCAGAGACTGTTGAGAGTTTCATAGGAAAGTTTGGGCAACGATTGACTACAAGGGAAAAGAAAACAGTAGAAGACGAATACGTAGCTTCGAGATATGAAATAGTGAAGACAGCAGAGAATCAGATAGGTACAATGACCTATCAGAAGTCCTTGTACAGGATGTCCCAGCTATCTTGTCCACCCAAAATATCTCTGGATCAATAACAGCTATTGGAAAACGACTTTCACCGGTATCAATGTAGGGCTGGGGCCCATGAATGTACATATTTGGAAACAATCTAAAACGAAATCATATGTGTTTTTTAACACAAACTTATGTTTTTTTAAGTGGACCTCCAATATTTTTTGTTCAGCAATCCATAGCATGACAAATCACATACATAATAGCGTTGATTGCATCGCAATATTCCCATTACATCCCGAGATATTAAGACGTGAAGTTGATGCTTGAAACACCCGACATGCGCTGCTAGCGCACGTCCTGAGGCTCAGGCGTGAACCCCATGCTGCCCGTAATCGCGATGTGATTGACATGCGTAATCACACTTCCATACTTATCAAGAGGTCCGAAACGAATAATACGGTCTGCTGCCATCCTGCATTAACGTCGTACATTCCAGCAGGTATTTATCCCATAGGCTAGGGGTGATGCGGTTCTGTTACATATCTGTGTACCGCAACGTTAGTCACAAAGTTAACTTCGCCTATCGTTAATTCTTTACTAAAAAGGTAATTCCGTTCAACGTTAAAACTTTACTTTACTGTAGATCTAGCGCAAGTGACAGTTAATCATTCACTCGTAATAGTAAAATTCATGTTGATGGTTTTAGTGAAACGAGCAAGTGGACTAAAAGTTTTACCGTTGTTTAGGTAAAAATGTTTTGATTTGGGAAGTTCAGGTAGGACATAGAAGATGAATGTAAACATGTTTAACCAATTAGTTTTATTATCACATAATTATCAATGTTATGTTTATCTAATGCGTTAAATGACAAATTGTTGGAAACAAATGTTTCTTAACATCACTGGGTAAAATGGCCCTTTGTAGAAACTTCCACTGTGATACCAGCGCTACATACCAAACATAGCGTTCACATCTCATGCTCAAAGTGATGCCCATTGGCTTGCATACATAGGGTCACTCTGCGTATAAAGGATGCCCTACTTCGTGCTACTGTTTCCTCTTTGATGGCTGTACAAGCATCGATAGTGCGTTGCTTCATGTCCTCTGGTGTTGTTGGTTCATGTTGGTAAACAGCATCCTTCACTGATCCCCAAAGAAAATAATCCAGCGGTGTAAGGTCCGGAGATCGGGCAGGCCACCTAACTGGGCCACCTCGTCCAATCCACCTACCAGGGAACTTACGGTTCAGAAGTCGTCGTGCTCGTAAGGCGTTATGTGCAGGGCATCCGTCATGCTGATACCACATGACCATTCTCCGGTTCAGAGGTACGGTGTCCAAGAGAACAGGAAGATTGTGTCCTATAAATCTGGAGTATTGTCTGCCATTTTGGATGCCATTTATAAAGAAAGGTCCGATAATGGTATCTCCAATACTCCCACACCCAACATTAACTTTCCACGGACGTTGATGCTCTACCTGACGGAGCCTTTTTGGATTGTCTGCGGACCAATAATGCATATTCCTCATATTGACAATTCCTTTGTTGGAGAATGATGCCTCGTCGATAAAGAGAACATCTGCAAAAAAATTTGGATTAGTCAGAAGTTTTTGCTGATCCCACCGACAAAATGTTACCCTATTGCGGAAGTCATTTCCATGAAGATCCTGGTGTAAATGAACATGGTAAGGGTGAAATTTATGACGTTTAAGAATACGCTGTGCACTTGATTTCGACACACCAACTTCACGTTAAATTTGACGTGTGCTGATTTGAGGATTCACAGCTATGGTAGCGAGCACAGCAACTTCAGCGCGTTCATCTGTGCGTGTTCTAGGACGATGTCGAGGTCTTGGATTTAAGCTTCCCGTTTCACGTAGACGAGATGTGAGACGACCAAACATCCGGCGCGAAGGCGGTGGCTTGTCAGGGAATCGTCTTCTGTACAGTCGTTCTGCCTGAACAGCATTTCGTCCACCTACAACAGGGTACAGTACAGGTATGTAGAGTAGGGTAGAAAACAGACATATTAACTTAATAATCATAATGTTCGCTAACAGTACTATCAACAAACAAGCAATCTCATAACGTATTTCCCGTCAACGTACATTCTCCATAGATCAGCAGCATTTCTACCATATCTTCACGTGTGTACATTATACTGTACAGTATAAGTTCCACAACACAACGTTTATTCACAATGTGTACTACCTCCGTGCCGTCACTAGATTACTCTGATACACGACTACACTGGCAAGCGGTGTACTGCACGCCAAAGCAACAACAAGTGGGATGCTTGGAGGGTGGTGGAGTACAGGAGTTTGCATAGGTCGCAAATCATAAACCAGGCGAAGTGGTAACTGTGGCAGTAGTGGGAACTACGTTGGACACTTGACTAAGTAGAGCCAGGCCCTGCGCGACAGGCACAATGGGTCATATAACGCATTATATAAACCTTATTTTGGGTGTGCAGGATAAATAAGACAACCTGACGGGTGTACACCGATCGGTACTGGTTCATATTGTGTACGTAGATACGTAAAACGTGCAAGAGGGAAACCATTATGTGCTTATGAGAGTTGATGGCAGCAGACCGTATTATTCGTTTCGGACCTCTTGATGAGTATGGAGGTGTGATTACACGTGTCAATCACATCGCGATTACGGGCAGCATGGGGTTCACGCCTGAGCCTCAGGACGTGCGCTAGCAGCGCATGTCGGGTGTTTCAAGCGTCAACTTCTCATCTCAATATCTCGAGATGTAATGGGAATATTGCGATGCAATCAACGCCATTGTGTATGTGCTTTGTCATGCTATGGATTGCTGAAGAAAAAATAGTGGAGGTCCATTTAAAAAAACATAAGTTTGTGTTAAAAAACACATATGATTTCGTTTTAGAATGTTTCCAAATATGTACATTCATGGGCACCAGCCCTACATTGATACCGGTGAAAGTCGTTTTCCAAAAGCTGTTATTGTTCCAGAGATATTTTGGGTGGACAAGATAGCTGGGACACCCTGTGTAATACAGGAGACACTGAATTTAACTGATAAAAGGAAAAAAATATAAAAATTCATCAAATGAAGTAGGCGAAAGGGAATACAAATGTCTAAAAAATGAGACTGAAAGTAAGTGCAAAGTGGCTAAGCAGGAATGGCTAAAGGTCAAATATAAAGATTTAGAGGTAGTTTTCACTAGGGGAAAGTGGATGCCACCTATAGAAGATTTTTGGAGAAAAGAGAAGCAGCTATATGAATATCAAGAGGTCAGAGGCAAAACGGATCCTAAGCAAAGAAGAGAAAGCTGAAAGGTGGAAGGAATATATACAGGGCTATACAAGGGAGACGAACACCGAGACAATATTATAAAAATGGAAGAGGACGTAGAGGAAGACGAGATGGACGATATGATACTTCGAGAAGAATTTGATGGAGCACTGAAAGATATAAGTCGAAATAAGGCCTCTGTAAAAGATGGCATTTCGTCAGAACTACAGAACTACTGACAGTATTGGGAGAGCTAGCCATGACAACCTTTTCCATCTGGTGTGTAAGATATATGAAACAGACGAAGAAGAATATAATAATTATAATTCCAAAGATAACGACTAATGACAGGAGGGAAAATTACTGAAGTATCAGTTTAATAAGTCATATTTGCAAAATACAAACACAAATTCCTTACAGAAGTCTGCAAACTATGGTAGAAGTCAACATGCGGGAAGATCAGTTTGGATTTCGACGAAATGTAAGAACACGTGACCCTACAAACGATGTTAGAAGATATGTTAAGGAAAGGCAGTCCTACGTTTATAGCATTGTAGACTTCGACAGGCGTTTGACAGTGTTGACTGGAATACTGTTTTTGAAATTCTAAAAGTAGAAGGGGTAAAAATACAGGGACTGAAAGGCTATTTACAACTTGTACAGAAACCAGACGGCAGTTGTAAGAGGCGTAAGGCATGAAAGGGAAGCAGTGGTTGAGATGGGAGTGAGACAAGGTTGTAGCCTATCCCCAATGTTATTCAATCCATATATTGATCAAGGAGTAAAGGAAACCAAAGAAAGATTTGGAGTGGGAATCGAAGTTCAGGAAAAGAAACAAAAACCTTGAGGTTGGTCGATAACATTGTCATTCTGTGACAGACAGTAAAGGACTTGGAAGAGCATCCAAATGGAATGGACAGTGTCTTGAAAGAAGGACGTAGAATTAACATCCACAAAAGCGAGACAAGTATAATGGAATGTAGTCAGAATAAACCAGGGGATGACGAGGGCATTAGATTAGGGAACAGGGCAGTTAAAGTAGTAGATGAGTTTAGCTGTTTGGGCAGCAAAGTAACTGATGATGGCCAAAATAGAGAGGATTTAAAATGTAGACTTGCAACGTCCAGAATAGCGTTCCTGAAGAAGAGAAATTTGTTAACATCGAATATAAATTTAAGTTAAGACATTTTTTATGAAAGTCTTTGACTGGACTGTAGCCACATATGAGGGTGAAACATTGACAATAAACAGTTTAGACGAGAAGAGAATGGGAACTTTTGAAATATAGTGCTACAGAAAATTGCTGAAGAGTAGGTGGATAGATCACGTAACTATGAGGAGGTGCTAAATAAAGCGGGAGAGCGGGGTACGAGAAATTTTTGGCACAACTTGACTAAAAGAGCGATCGGTTGACAGGACACATTCTGAGACATCAAAGGATCACCAATTTAGTACTGGAGAGAAGCGTGTGGGGTAAAGATCGTAGAGGGAGACCAAGAGATGAATACAGTGAACAGATTTAGAAGGATGTAGGTTGCAGTAGTTATTCGGACGTAAAGAGGTTTGCTTTGGGTAGACTACCATGGAGAGCTGCATCAAGGCAATGTTTGGACTGAAGACCATAACAACAACATTGTATTATAAAAGCTAAGACATGTCTTTGAGATCGTACCGACAGAGGCCGCTAGATCAAGGGTTATCAAAGGACTGTGCGGAACATGAAATTACTTGAGCTGTGTCCTAAGCTGTTCAAGCCATTCGAGTCGTGCTCTAGCACAGCACTACTTTTACAGAGGTCCACCAGCTCTAACTGTTGCATGTGATCTGTTTGATCCTGTACCACACACACACTTTCAGCATGTCTGGGGTCAAGTGGAGGAAAGACGCCTCCAGATGCGCCTGAGAACCTACCAGCAAGTTAGTGATTTCCTGACAGCCCACAGGCCCTATTGCTGCTGTAGGAAAAGCACTGAGTGTCCACTGTGCTCTGTTATGTAGTGCTTACAAGATCACACAACTTGACTATGTATCTTTAAAACTTTGGAACATAGACATATTGAGAAGGAAACAGTACTTGTCTACACAGTCCAGACACATGAACGTGACCACCGCCTATGTTCGACGTCAACACGCAATAATCACTCACAGACGGTTCGTGGCAGCACTAGGAGAGAATGGTATATAGAGCGTGTGAGGAGGACGCGGAAAACAGTGCAGTCGTTGTCTTGATGCCCAACAGAGCTATTTATCTGACGTCAAAAACGGCATATCTTCGGCTTTAGGGCCAAGGGTGTCAATATTTTCGAAACGGCAAAGTTTATGAACTGTTCGTGTGCCGCCATGGTTAAAGTACACCGTCAAGGCGCTATCCGCAGAGGCAATATGTGGCAAGTGTGAACGACGGCTGTGCCGATGTGCACGAGCGAATAGACGAGTAGCTGTTGGAAACTCACCGCCCAGATGAACCAAGAGGCAAGCAACAGTGTCTTCTCAACCACCATTCAGCGCCCACCTGTTGATCCGTGTTCATCGGCGACGACTGAAAGACCTGAGTCGAAACAAGGCCCCAGGAATAGACAACATTCCATTATAACTACTGACGGCCTTGGGAGAGCCAGTCCTGACAAAACTCTACCATCTGGTGAGCAAGATGTATGAGACAGGCGAAATACTCTCAGACTTCAATAAGAATATAGTAATTCCAATCCCAAAGAAAGCAGGTGTTGACAAAATGGTTCAAATGGCTCTGAGCACTATGGGACTCAACTGCTGAGGTCATTAGTCCCCTAGAACTTAGAACTAGTTAAACCTAACTAACCTAAGGACATCACAAACATCCATGCCCGAGGCAGGATTCGAACCTGCGACCGTAGCGGTCTTGCGGTTCCAGACTGCAGCGCCTTTAACCGCACGGCCACTTCGGCCGGCAAGTGTTGACAGATGTGAAAATTACCGAACTCACAGCTGCAAAATACTAACGCGAATTCTTTACAGACGAATGGAAAAACTGGTTGAAGCCGACCTCGGGGAAGATCAGTTTGGATTCCGTAGAAATGTTGGAACACGTGAGGCAATACTGACCTTACGACTTGTCTTAGAAGAAAGTTTAAGGAAAGGCAAACCTACGTTTCTAGCATTTGTAGACTTAGAGAAAGCTTTTGCCAATGTTGATTGGAGTACTCTTTTTCAAATTCTAAAGGTGGCAGGGGTAAAATACAGGGAGCGAAAGGCTATTTACAATTTGTACAGAAACCAGATGGCAGTCATAAGAGTCGAGGGACATGAAAGGGAAGCAGTGGTTGGGAAGGGAGTGAGACAGGGTTGTAGCCTGTCCCCGATGTTATTCAATGTGTATATTGAGCAAGCAGTAAAGGAAACAAAAGAAAAATTCGGATTAGGTATTAAAATCCATGGAGAAGAAATAAAAATTTTGAGGTTCGCCGATGACATTGTAATTCTATCAGAGACAGCAAAGGCCTTGGAAGAGCAGTTGAACGGAATGGACAGTGTCTTGAAAGGAGGATATAAGATGAACATCAACAAAAGCAAAACGAGGATAATGGAATGTGGTCGAATTAAGTCGGGTGATGCTGAGGGAATTAGATTAGGAAATGAGACAGTTAAAGTAGTAAAGGAGTTTTGCTATTTGGGGAGCAAAATAACAGATGATGGTCGAAGTAGAGAAGATATAAAATGTAGACTGGCAATGGCAAGGAAAGCGTTTCTGAAGAAGAGAAATTTGTTAACATCGAGTATAGATTTAAGTGTCAGGAAGTCGTTTCTGAAAGTATTTGTATGGAGTGTAGCCATGTATGGAAGTGAAACATGGACGATAAATAGTTTGGACAAGAAGAGAATAGAAGCTTTCGAAAAGTGGTGCTACAGAAGAATGCTGAAGATTAGATGGGTAGATCACATAACTAATGATGAAGTATTGAATAGAGTTGGGGAGAAGAGGAGTTTGTGGCACAACTTGACAAGAAGAAGGGACCGGTTGGTAGGACATGCTCTGAGGCATCAAGGGATCACAAATTTAGCATTGGAGGGCAGCGTGGAGGGTAAAAATCGTAGAGGGACACCAAGATATGAATACACTAAGCAGATTCAGAAGGATGTGATTTGCAGTAAGTACTGGGAGACGAAGAAGCTTGCAAAGGATAGGGTAGCATGGAGAGCTGCATCAGACCAGTCTCTGGACTGAAGACCACAACAACAACAACCGCGACAGATGAATCACGTTTTATGCTCTACCGGTCAGACTGCCTTTGGCGTGTACAGCGTGAAACATCTGAAAACAAACACTCTGCAATCTGCCTGCAGGAACCCTACGCAACAACCCAGGGTAAACTGACAAATTTGTCCTGGGACGCTGTCGCAATATCTGACAGTCAGAATTGCAAGGCTGCCCACGATAAAGATCTCGCAGCTGTGAAACAGTCATCTGGCCACTGCAGGGCTAACTAAAGGAGGAGATACGTGGGTGATTGCGTAACTGTACGCACAGTATAGCGATGATGTAGCACCATATATATAAATGATTAAGGACATAGCTTTGTACTCTAGACATAAGAATCTAATTATATGTGTAGACATTAACGCCAGATCCACACTATGGCACTCTAACAGAACAGATGGCAGGGGACGAAAAGTCAATGACGTCATACAGGAGACACAACTACATATCATAAACGAGGACGGACCTACACCTACCTACAGAGAAGCAGGCGGATCCAGTGGCAAAATCGACATTACCATAATGAACGATAAAGCACTAGGACGGTTACAAAGATGGACCATACACGACTCTCTGACTACAAGCGACCATAACATAATTGATGTCAAACTCACTGCAAACAATAAGTACACTAAATACAACACAACACATTTCAATTTCAAAAGGGCGAATTGTATTAGACTACAACAAATGGTTCACGATGAAAATATACAGAACATACAGGGAAGCGTGGACTATAGGGCACATAAACTCACAGAAATAATACAAAAAGCCCAAGAATCAGCAATACCTAAGATCACAACCAGCAAAGAACGGGTAACTCCATGGTCAGACGAACTAACCAGACTGAAAAGGGACATGACAAGAAAGAGAAAACCATATTAGAGAACTTGTATACAAAGAGACAGACCAATAAGATTGGTTGCGTACAGGGAAGTTAAACCTTGTTGCAAACCAGACAACAACAATGGGAAAGCTACGTGACCACACATACTCAACAAAACATCTGGGGGAACAATACAAAATATTGACAGACAAAATTAGGACCCCATTGGCACTAGGCACGCTACGGCAGGATGGCGGTACGATGACAATGGGGTGGAGAAACACAGCACAACATCTGCTGAACAAACTCCTCCCGGAGGACGTCTCGACACAGACACACAGGAACATACTAAGGCGCGAATTACGCGAACCATATAACACAATTACTGTCACCTGTCCCTTTGCGCACGAGGAAGTTGCGTTAGCGATAAGAGAACTAAAAAATAAGAAAGCACCCGGACCGGATCGGATCCATGCAGAGGTGCTTAAGAGGCTAGCACCACAGATTACCTCTTACTTAACAGAACTACTAAATGACGTCTTAAGGCTAGGCCGCGTACCGACAATCTGGTAAACCTCAAGCGCAGTTATTATACGTAAGTCAGCAGACAGAGATCCATCAGATGCTAAATCATACAGACCAATATGCCTAATAAACATCATGGCAGAAGTCCAAGAGAGGCTACTGTGTGACCGCTTGCAGGCTCACAGAGCCCTACTTGGACTAAACCCACACCAGTTTGGATTTAGAAAAGGCAAAAGCATTGATGATGCAATTCACAGAGCTCTCGAAATTACACAAAATACAGACAACAAATACTCATTGGCAATTATGATTGACATCGCAAAGGCTTTTGACAACCTGTGGTGGCCAGCTTTGTTTCTGAGGTTACGCCAGATGGAAGTACCCGCAGCCCTATACAATAGTCTGTGAGACTACTGCAGGGATAGAATAGTGGAATGGCGTGTGAACAACCAGAAAGTAATAAGGAAAATTACCAAAGGTTGTCTCCAGAGTTCGATCTCTGGGCCAATCTTCTGGGACATAATCTGTGAACCCCTCCTGCAACTGCTGGATGGGGACGGTAGGACAGATGGAGTTGTCGCATACGCAGACGACCTGCTTGTGGTCATCTCAGCAAACACAAGAGCCCAGCCAGAGGAGAAGGCGAGTGGCACATTGCAAACAATAACACAATGGTGCAACACAAACAAGCTCAAGATAGTGGGTAACAAAACAACATACACGCTTCTGGAAGGTCAATTATCGCAAGCCATCAGTCAAAATAGGGGAAAACAACATAAAAAGAACGAGAGTAGCCCACTACTTGGGCGTACACATAGACGAAAAGCTGAATTTCCATGAACACTTTGGAATATCAACAGACAAGGCAGAGAAAATATTGCACAAACTGGCAAGGATAAATTCAAGACAATACAGACTTCTTTTGTCAGTTACGCGAAACTACCACTGCGCACTCTTCGAATCAGTACTAGGTTTGGCGGCCAGTACATGGGCGCACAGACTCAACCTCGTCACAAACAGAACAGCGGCTAGGCGAGGACAGAGAAGCGTCGTAATGCGACTATCTGGAGCATTTGGTACGACATCCATCGAAGCGCTGTGTGTAGTGCTTGGAATCTTCCCGATAGATATAAAAATTAGGCATCGGGCTACACTGTACTGGTTAAAGATGGGCAGACAGGTTAATATAATAACTGGTTCTCCGCTGAACAACAAGCGGGACCTCAAAAAATGCAAAATCGATACATGGCAGGAAGAATGGAGCACAAATGATAAGGGACGGAGAGTACATACTTTTTTCCGGATGTCACGGAAAGGTTAAGAATGAAACATGCCGATCCTAGCCGCGGCATGGTGCATTTCTTGACTGGGCACGGACCTTATCCCACGCGCTTGAACCGCGTGAGTCTAAGAGACACATCTACATGTACGTGCGGAAGTGTGGGAATCCCCGAACACACAGTCCTATTCTGCGGGAAATACAGACAACACAGGAACACACCAGGAATACAACACTTACAAACTGAACGACACACACAATACAATCAGAACACCAGAATTACGGGACGAACTAAACGTACTGACAGAAAAAATCTCAGATGAATGCCATTAAGAGGTCAGGCGCGAGAGGCCGTACAGACGACAAACCTACATGCAGCACCTTCATAGACGCCATAGTGTCGAGGATGAAAATCGAGATAGAAAGAAGACCGATAGAAATGCATTAGTCTAAACGTAGTGTACAGATAACACAATAGATTACACACAACTAAAGCTCAACATGAATAGATGTAAACAGCGTCGGCGCACCGTCGCAATTGCCAGAGGCAAACATGGCACTTTAAACCTGTCAATAGCGTAATTATCTTAGTAACAGCTTTAGTAATTCGCATAGTAGTTATAGATTAGCAAAGATCTTCTTCGTTAAAGGTAAGCAAAGGATTGGAGACTGAGGATCAATGGCTTGACGACTAATTCCAAGGCTTTCATCCTCAGTTCCCCAGGGTGGAGGGATTATAAACTTCTTCCTTTCCCATCTTATTTCCTCTTCTTCATTCTAAACTATATTTTTGTATTTCCTTTTCAAAATTTAAATTTCATGTAAAGTTTGGTTAAACGGTTTGGGAAAGCTGCCATAAAGAAAAGAAAAGAAAGACAAATAGCAAACAAAGATAACCAAGTAAAAGGAAACAAAATTAAAGGGACAAAAACAAAACACGATCAACTATGACCAGCCTCCACGTGGCGGGACACGGACAACGGCGTGATCGGATGCGGGAACTGGTGTGGAGGTTCTAGCCACATCAGCGCCCATATACCGATCGCAGCGGCCATCTGGTCAATAAAGACCCACCTTAAGCAATCAAGTGGTGGGTCGTAAAATCAGGACGGCAAGTGACCAAAAAAAAAAAAAAAAATCTGGAGGAGAATTATGGTCTGGGGGTTGTTTTCGTGGTGACCTCGTCATTGTAGAAGGCATACTGGATCAACATAAGTATGCATCTATCCTTGGAGACCGTTTCCACATCTACAAGCAGTTTGCTTTTCCTCGGCACAATGGCATCTACTATCAGGAGAAAGCCACGTGTCACAGAGCTCGCTGTGTACGTTCGTGGTTCGAAGATCTCCAGGATGCATTTACTGTACTCCCCTGGCCACCAAACTCGCCGCATTTAAACCCATTAGAGAATCTGTGGAGAAAACTCGATCGGGCTGTTCGCACCGTGGTTTCTCAACCGAGAAAGCACAGCACTGGAGACGGCATGTCTTCACATCCCTCTCGGTACCTCGCAGAACGCCAATGATTCCCTTCCCGTACGTCTCGCCCTGCAAAAGGCGGTAATTCAGGCTCTTGACAGGTGGTCACATTAATATGATGTATAGTGTATTAATGTTTCTGTTGCATGAGGCGCAATTCAAGAGAGGAGAGGTACGAAGCTTGGAGTCAGGCATCTGCAGAACAACAGCGCTCCGAGAAGAGCGATGTGAGAATGTGGCTGAGCACGTCTTTTCTACCGCGACCTCAGCGTGGCCTCGCGTGCCCACACTGGAAACAGCCTGCTCTGGCCGCCCAGGAAGCTGATTGGATCTCCAGTGCACGACGCACTCCTTGACGGACACACGCATCACGAGTCGATACTCGTCTTGAGGAATCTGCTCACTTCACGGCAAAACACATATGTATTCGCAATGAAGCTACACCTCCTTCTGACGCAATATGCCGTTTTTCTTATAGTTGTTACCGTCAACTTCTGTTTTGCTTACGAAATATTGGACCGGCTAAATGGATTAAAAGTTTCCTATTAGATAGAACTCGACGCGTCGTTCTTACAAGCACGATTTCGTTGGATGGAGAAGTAATGTCCGGCGCCCTATGACGGAGTGCTATAGGGCAGTTACAGCTTGTAATATCTTACAGTGACATTTCGTACCGATTAGTTACAGTGCGTATTCACATCATTCTTCAAGACCCATTAAGTCAATGAACTTTACTGTGAAACTGTGCAGATGAAAGACGTCACGAATGTTGCACTAGCTCAACGTTCTGTCACGCGCTGCGCTTCTCTTTGGATTATCGTAATGAACTGCTGACGTGTAATCTGAAAGTACTTTGATTCTAGATTTCGCGGAGAGTAGAAGTGTATTTGGAGATTGTGTTATTGTGTCATTTGCAGTATTGTTAGGAGTCACCATCTCAGCTTTTTAGAATCACAATTGTTTATAGTGATACTGTACGAGTAACACCAACGGAATTAAGATTTGTTCGATATCTGGAGCCATTTTGAAAATATGACTGGCTTCTCTTTGGATAATCACAATGAACTACCAGTGTATAATCTGAAATTACTTTGGTTCGAGATCTCGCGGAGAACAGACGTGTATTTAGAGGTTGTTCTACTGTGAGATTTGCGGTATTGTTAAGAGCCGCTATCTTAAACTTTTTAGAATCAGTAAGTTTATTGTAATACCGTACTGCGAGATTACTATTAACGGAGTTAAGAAGATTTATGCAGAGACTGGAACCATTTTCAGAATATTACTAGTTTCTACCGATAAGAAGGTAAGTTCTGTTATTTCTTTCAACATTCAGGGATTTCAACCTACGACGTGTTGCTAGGCTCTACCGACTTGCTGGACGTTGGTTTGATGCTATGAAACTACGCACGGTCCAGTTCCGTAACGGAATAATCTTATCCATCACGGAATTGTGTTTACCTCTTTTTCCAAATTATCCGTGCTCATATCTCACCCATTTCCAAACGAAAGATTTATCATTGTTCTTCTCCAATCTCCAAGTTAACTGTAGAGATCGCTTTATCTAAACGTTCAAGTTACAGGTTGACAACATAGCAGGTCACCATTAAGCTGCGTAATTCATTACATTCTTCTAAGAACAGATTTACAATGCCACTTAATGAGTGCACTATAGTATTCTACAGACTCGATCAAAAGCATTTCCAGAATTTGCAAAGCTTCCAAAGTTATTAATCATGAAATTCACTTTTACATCACTACGAAGTTAAATCTGATTTTCCTTGGAAGAGATTACCTGAACCTGCAGCTGAAGAAATTAACTTCAACACAACACAACATTTTTTGGTAGCTGCTTTATGCTCTACATGTTTGAACTGCGTTCAATAAGTAAGGTAACACAGTTCTTTTCCGCCAATTTAGGTTGAAAAAATACGGAATTTGCTGTGGGACATCGTGGAACTTCGTACTTCAGCCTCTATAGTCTCATAAAGTTCCGTTAAGTAGCGGCGCTGTCTGCAGGCTTCAAAATTTCGTCTGTAGAGGAGGTGCTTCCCAACAGAGTGCTGTCATTGAAGATTAAAACTATGTGACGGACCGAGACCCGAACTCGTTACCTTTGCCTTTCGCGGTCAAGGGCTCTAGCAACTGAGCTACCCAAGCACGACTCACGCCCCGTCCTCACAGCTTTACTTCTGCCAGTACCTCGTCTCCTACCTTCCATACTTTGCAGAAGCTCTCCTGCGAACCTCGCAGAACTAGCACTCCTGAAAGACATGGCTTAGCCACAGCCTGGTGGATTTTTCTAGAATTAGATTTTCACCCTGCAGTGGAGCGTGCGCTGATATGAAACTTCCTGGCAGATTAACACTGTGTGCCGGACCGAGACTCGAACACAGTTTTAATCTGCCAGGAAGTTTCATATCAGCGCACACTCCGCTGCAGGGTGAAAATCTCATTCAGCTGTTATTGAGTTTTTTCTAGCGATAAACCAAAGCATCGCAGATATTCATAGGTGCTTGCGGAACGTCTACGGAGACCGGACAGTGAACAAAAACACGGTGAGGCGTTGGGCGAGGCATCTGCCATAATCGCCACAAGGTCGCGCAAACCTGTCCGATGTCCCGCGTGCCAGCTCGCCCCACACAGCTGTGACTCCAGCAATGCTGGAACGTGCGGACACTCTCATTCGGGGTGCTGGACGGATCACAGTCAAACACGTCGCTGCACAACTGGACGTCTGTGTTGGCAGTGCTGACACTCTCGGCCACCTGTTGAGGTACGAAAGGTGAGTGCACGCTGTGTTCCTCGGCGCTTAACTGAAGGCCATAAAGAGCAAATAGAAACCATCTGTTTCGAGATGCTTGCGCGTTAGGAGGCCGATCGTGAAATTCTTTGTCGAACTTTGTCAAAGACGATGAAACATGGGTTCAACACTTCGAACCGGAAACCGAACGGCAATCCACGGAGTGGCATCACACGACTTTTTCTACAAAGGAAAAGTTCAAAGCCCCACCCTCAGATGGAAAAATCATGGCGAACGGTCGTCTGGGTCCCTCTAGAAGGTACTCTGTTTGATATCCTCTCTTATAGTGCAACGATCAATCTGAAGCGTATTGTACTACCCTCAGAAATTGAAGAGCGATTTCAGCCTGTTCATCGCCACAAAGAGGCACACCAACTTCTCCCTCTCCATGACAACTTAAGGGCTCACCCAAGTCTGCCTACCGGAGAGGAGCTCAATAAACGTCATTGGCCTGTCGTTCCTCATCCACCCTACAGCCCGGAACTCGCACCTTCCGACTTCCATTCGTTTGTCTCACAGAAGGATGCACTCTGCGGGAAGCAGTACATGGATGATAAAGATATTGATGCAGCAAGACGTTGGCTGCGGCATCGACCAGCAGGGTGGTATCATGCGGGCATACAGGCCCTCCCAGTAAGGTGGCGTAAAGTCGGAGCACTGAACGGACATTACGTTGAAAAATAGCGTTTTGTAGCCAAACGGGGGGGAATACTACGGCTTATTTGAATCCTTAATAAAATCAACCTGCTTTCAGAAAAAAAAAAAGATTGTTGCATTACTTATTGAATGCCCCAGGTACACAGGGCGTCCCAAGAGAATGGTCAAGATTCAGGAATATCAGAGGAACAATCATTCGCAACAAAATGTCTAGTAGACATGGTCTCTAAAGTGCACACCTTAAGAGCTATGAAAAACCTTCACTGCTGTGAAACACATATCTTCTACAATAACAAGTGTACGTAGCTCTTAAGTTATGCACTTTAGAACCCATGTTTACTGAACATTTCTTCTTGTTTTGCTCCACACTAATTCCTCCAAATATATAAAAAACAAAAAGCTTGCAGTAGAAGAGAACTGTTTCACAGTATCAAAAATGAAGTCCTCGTCGCTCTTAAGGTATGCTTTTTAGAGCACATGTTTACTGGAATATTTTTGCTTCGAATGATTGTTCGTGTCATATCCATGAATGCTGAACATTGCTCCTGTGATACCCCTTCTATGGGAACTCATGGACAACGTCGGAATCGGGGTGGTGTTGTTGCTATCGTATGTAGAGAATCCGCAACGCCAGAAAACTGTATCGAGACTGCCAGACGAAATGTTAGTCACCTCCTTGTTATTTTTTTATTTTTATGTAAACGAACTGGTTGCTTTTGAACGCTGTACATTGTGTAAAATTAGTACCATGCTGTCACCTGATCCTACACAGGCAGCGTAAGTTATGACAGCGACGTCGTGCGTACGGGCCAGTCGGTTGTTGGAATCAGCGAAATAAGATGTGTCGAAGTGACAGAATGGCAGAATGAAGATACCGTGTTTGGACGTGCCAATGACTACACCGTGAATGAAGTTGCAAGATTTGTTGGAGTATCAACGTCGACTGCCTCGGTGCAAGAACAGTTGTGGTAAAGAGCTCCTAACCAACGGGGAACCGAGACGAATTTCGTGTCTTGTCAACAAAATCGACAGGAATTGTAGCTGTCTGTGAATGCAAGTCCATTTCAACCAGTTTCCGAGAGAGTAATCCTAGGGGAACCGCATGCAATGGAAATGTGGGATCGGCTACGCTGCAAACAGTTGTTAATGACAGCAGCGTGTAGACGCACGTCCTTAATGGACTAAGCAACACATAAAACTAGATAACGGCTGTCTGAAGGGTACTTTGCTTCTTTTCAAATGACGTAATGCATCGAACGTATCGACGGTCCTATGGGATGTTCGACGCGTACCGTGTAAATAACGTAATTCAAGTGATCCTCTGATGTTTTAAGAGTATTTTTAGTACTATGTCTTGGGTTCATACAATCGAGTTACCGCGAACGTAAACCAGAATGCTTATTTCAGTACGCTTATTTCAGGATTCTCGGTGAGGAAGCGTTGCACTTACTTTTACATCTTCATGGAACATATGCTGTGGATCCTTCCGTTCTCCAGCAGTGTTCATAGGGCGGCCTGCAAACACTGAGGTGAGAAAGGTCATGGGATACCTCCTTTTGGCCAGCGGAGTGCAGCAGCTCGACGTGGCGTGGACTTATCAAGTCGTTGAATAAATACTGAGTGAAAACGTTGCCGGTGCATGATCCTGTGCACGAACTGAACTCTCGATTACGTCCCATAAATGTTCGATGGGACTCATGTCGGGTGATCTGGGCGGCCAAATCATTCGCTCGAATTGTCCAGAATGTTATTCAAATGAATCTCGAACATTTGTGGCCCAGTGACATGACATCCTCGTTTGGAAACACGAAGTCAATGAAATTCTGCAAATGGTCTTCAAGTAGGCGAACGTAGCCGCCTCCAGTCAATATAGGGTTCAGTCGGGCTACTGGGGCCAGTCCACTCCATGTAAATACAGTCCACACTATTATAGAGCCACCACTAGCTTGCACAGTACCTTGTTGACAAATTAGATCCATGGCTTCGCGAGGTCTGCGCCACACTCGAACCCTACCGTCAGCTCTTAGCAACAAAAACCGTGACTCATCCGCCCACGCCATAGTTTTACAGTCGTCTAGGGTCCAACCGACATCGTCACGAACTCAGGAGAGGCTCTGCAGGCAATGTTAGCAAACGCATTCGTGTCGGCCTTCTGCTGCCATAGCCCTCTAACGTCTAATAATGCCGCACTGTCCTAGCGGATACGTTCGTCTTACGTCCTACACTAATTTCCGCGGTTATTTCACGCAGTGTTGCTTGTCTATTAGCGCTGACAACTCTACGCAAACAACGCTGCTCTTTGTTGTTAAGTGAAGGCGGTAGGCCACTCCGTTAACCGTGGTGAGAGGTAAAGCAGCAAATTTGGTATTCTCGGCGTACTGTAGACACTGAGGATTTCGGAATATTGATTCCCCTAACGATTTCCGGAAGGAAACGTCCCTTGCGTCTAGGTCCAACTAGCATTCCCCGTTCAGAGTCTGTTAAGTCCTGTGGTGCGGCCGTAATCACGTCGGAAAACCGAGCGCGGTGGCGCAGTGGTCAGACACTGGACTCGCATTCGGGAGGACGACGGTTCAATTCCGCGTCCGGCCATCCTGATTTAGGTTTTCCGTGATTTCCCTAAATCACTCCAGGCAAATGCCGGGATGGTTCCTCTCAAAGGACACGGCCGACTTCCTTCCCAATCCTTCGCTAATCCGATGAGACCGATGACCCCGCTGTCTGGTCTCCTTCCCCGAAACCAACCAACAAACCAACCATGTCGGAAACTTTCTCATAGAAATCACTTGAGTTCAAAAGACAGCTCCGCCAATGTACTGCCCTTTTATACCTTATGCAAGTGATACTACCGTCATTTGTATATGTGCATATTGCTATGCCATGAATTTTGATACCTCAGTGGATACCTCTGGTTGACGAACAGTCAGGTAAAGTATCGCACCAGGACTCGCCCGCTAAGTCACCTGACCTTAATCCAGTAGAACGTGTATGGGACTATTAAGAACAGCAGTTTAAATGTAGCAGTCAATATCCTCGCAGTTTAGTACCTCTATGGACCTAATCATCTATGTGTGGCTTTAGACGGATATGGTATACCAGAAAAAACTTGTGGACTCTCTTCCTCGCCGACTTCAGATGGTTCTACGCGATATTACTGGGATGTCTTCTTGAGGTGACCGTTCAGTGTGCTTCTAAAGCAACCTTTGCAGAAGTTCAATACTTTCCTCAAGTCTGTTAAACCCTGTCAGCCTTCAACATAAATAAGTGTACGTAAATAAGTCACTGCAAACTACACTGTCCAGTCACACTAATGTGACCACCTGACAAGAGCTTGAATAACCACTTTTTGCAGCGCCGACCACTGCGGGAAGTGCAGGAAGAGAGTCAGTGAGTTGCTGGATTATACCGACAGGGATGTGGGGCCATGCCGATTCCAATGCAGTGGCCAGCTCCGCTACATTTCCTGGTTGAGAATTGACGATACAGACAGCCTGACCAAGGTGGTCCCACTGATTATCGATTGGGTTTTAATCTGGGCAGTTTGGTGTCCAGGGGAGTACAATGAACTCATCCTAACGCTGTTCCAACAACACACATACCCTGCGGCCTATGTGACACGTTGCACTGTCATGCTATCAGATGCCACCGTCACGAGGAAAAAGGATACTGCGTACTGGAACCACTGTGTCTTCCAGAACGACGATATCACTCAGGGAATGGCACGAACACATTTCCCAGACCATAATTCTCTCTCTTCCAACCTGGACCCTCCGATGATTGTGGTAGTATGTTTGCTTTCAGTCCAAAGGAGCATAAAACGTGATTCATATGAAAAGACCACCTGTCGCTACTCAGTGGACGTCCTGTTACGGAAATGGCGTGCTAGTTTGAGCTTTCGTCGTCGATGAACAACAGTCGTCGTGGGTGCATGAACCAGATGTCTCTTAGGCAGGCCCATACGCAGCAATATTCGTTGAATGGTGGTCGAGGAGATACTGTTGGTGGACCCTTGTATGACCTGGGCAGTCAGTTGAACGTCTGGTTGCCCGAACACATTTCCTTAGCTGTTGTTCATCTCCGTCATCAATGGCCCGTGGTGCACCACAGCAGCTCGGCAGCGGTTTTGGATAGTGCCATTTTGCGATTTAACCGTGGCGACACGCGGACAGTTTCCAGATTTAGTCGTTTCGGAAATGCTTCCATCGTTGGCACGAAAGCCAGTTATACTGCCCTTTCGGACGTCACATAAATCAGTCCGTTTCAACAGTACGATAACGACTATACCGTGTCCGCGTCTCCCCTACACGCTTTATATACCCTTCATTGCCAGTGTTGCCACCTGCTGTTTGTGAGCTGTTATTGCACGTTGAAGTTGAACATAGTCACATTAACGTGACTGGACCGTGTACTTATCACTTACTATAGGAAGACCCTCGGTGCAGTGGGTGGTGGGGGTAAAAGAACCGACAAAAATCGGAAGACGGTGTACTACTTCGGAACGATTTTCACTAGTTTCATGTCGCTACCAACCTTAGCCAAGCGTGCAGTTCATTGTATAGCGGCACTGTTGCCACCAACGTCTGTTATCCTGATGTGAGTTTTCACTCACGTAAGAGGCATCTTACAAAACCCTCATGAACTCATCCCTGGGTATTGTTCCTTCACTCTGGGACCTTTAACAGGTAGTAATACGAGGGGCGTTCAATAAGTAAAGCAACGCATTTTTTTCTCGGCCAATTTCGGTTAAAAAGTATGGAATTTGTTGTTGGACATTGTGGAATATTCCCGCTTCAGCCCCTATAGTTCCATGAAGTTCCGATAGGTTGCGGCGCTATACGTTGCCTCCAAAATGGGGTCTGTAACGGAGGTGCGTTCCAAGCAGAGAGCTGTCATTGAGTTTCCTTCGGTGGAAAACGACAGCATCAAAGACATTTATAGGCGCTTGTTTACGGAGATCAAACGGTGAACAAAAGAACGGAGAGTCGTGGGACGAGGCATCTGCAATCGCCACAACCAGGCCCCTTAAACCTCTCCGATATCCTGCGTGCTGGCCAGCCGCAAGCAGTCGTGACCGGTGCAACTTTAGGACGTGCGGGCTCGTCGCCACAAAAATGCAAGAACTTCTCCTCCCCCACGACAACTCAAGTCTGGGCATCCGAGCAGAGCTCACAAAATTTCATTTGACTGTTCTTCTTCGTCCACCCTACAGCCGATATCTCGCACCTTCCGACTTCCATCTGCTGGTCCAATGAAGTATGCACTCTGTGGGAAGCAGCACTTGGATGATGCGGAGGTTACTGATGCAGCAGGACATTGGTTCCGACGTCGACCAGTAGAGTGGTACTATTCTGGCATCAGGCCCTCCCAGTAAGGTGGGGTAAGACTGTCTCACTGAACGGATATTATGTTGAAAAATAGGTCTTTGTACCCAAAAGAGTGGAAAACAATACGGTGCACTGGAATCCTGAGCAAAACCAATCTGCTTTCATAAAAAAAAAGTGTTGCATTACTGATTGGACGCCCTTAGTAATAAAGGAGACAGATAATATGCTAAGAATATTGGCGTATTTCGTCACTGGTTCGTGAAGTAAGCGCCAGAAAGTTACGTAGATACTCAGTAAACTAGCCATAGCTGTCGCTACAGAGAGGTTTGCTCTCACAAGAGCAGTTAAGTGGCATATTATTTCTACTGACATGCATTCAGTGAAGTGGCCACGATGGGCAAAACAATAGAAATTCGAGCTCGTACCGAGGCTTACCGGTACCCTGTCTCCCCACGCATCATTCGTGAGTGTTAAGAGAAAGAGGGAGGTGGTAATGGTACCCGACACGTCCCATGCTTTACAACGGAAAGTGACTTACAGAGTAC
Source organism: Schistocerca americana (assembly GCF_021461395.2). NCBI lineage: Eukaryota > Metazoa > Arthropoda > Insecta > Orthoptera > Acrididae > Schistocerca > Schistocerca americana. Next base: position 608,613,364 of record NC_060121.1, read on the forward strand.
AGACGATAATTTGCAAACAGAAATTTCCTTTACTTGAAATGTAAAAGCTATCTTACAACTGAATAAAGTGAGAACTCTCACGGCAGTAACACTAAGAATGCCAAAAATTGTGTCTCGTTTTTAACCCAAAAGTATTTGCTTCTACTAGTCACGACTTTATTCAGGAAATAACTGACTTTAATGCGAAGTGTTAAATACTCCGCCAGATAAACAAAGGCTTTTCAAGACAGAAGTACAAAGGAAATCAGAACTGCTGGTACTGCAAGAAATCGGAATACGTATTATTAAGCTCAGACCTCGAAAGCCAATTAATAAATATCTTCAGCTGTTTCAGATTTGTGCTAAAAGTAGCAACAATTAAAACAACAATGTTAGAAAAAGTTGAGATGTACTGCATATGCTATATTGGTTATTGTAACGTCATGTTTCAATGATTATTTTTTCACTGTTTTGTTCTTGTTATTTAGAACTGATAGAAAGAAAACGGTGAGCAACGGTCACTCAGATTGCAGCAGATACAATATGCTTGTATATATCCTAACATCTATCTGACAAGTAACTGTGTAAAATTGGAATTATCAGTTCTATGCAATACCTCACACAAAGCACATATTTTTCTGAACTCGTAGGGAGTAACAATAGTTGAAAAGGGAGTACTTCCCGAAGTGAATCTTTCACTGGATAAACAAAACAGATAATAAACCAGTCAGCAGCGATCTATTTGTGTCAGTAAGACGTTAGCACTAGGAATACCACTTATAACTGACAACTATAACAACTGACTCACAACTAAATTAGGGTAACTCCTTACCTACGGTTGAACACTAACTTTCATAGGTGAAAACATGCATGTGTACACAGGCAGAAACACAGGCAACATAATGACAAATGGAGAATGAAGTACTGTATGAATTCACGTATGGAAAATATATCTCTGTGTTTATCGATGATGTCTGTAGATATAAAATGGGAGTACCATCTCACTTTAATCAAAATGACCAAAATCATGAAATTCCTTTGAAACATCTTTGTTTTAGTCTTTTCCTGTGACCTTACTTCCCACATTTTAGATCTACTAACATAATTAACAGAAAAATAAGGAAAACTAGGGAAATCAAGGCAAATGCCACAGATATTCTCACTTTTTCAGTTTTTTTTACCATTTTTGCCAGTGTTTTCATCACATTTTCTAGTGTTTCTCTTATATTCCCTCATTTTCCCTAGCCCATAAAATTTTATTTTCGCTTAAAAAACCAAAATAATAAGTTTATGTAGGAAACAATAAAAGCCAACTCACTTTACCAAGATCATGAAATTCTTAAAATTTTCGAACTAGAATATTAACATCATACAATATTATTTTTGCGAGGGCTTTAAATTCCTTTGTATCTTACCTTAACTCGTCCCCCTACAAAAAACTGAAAATCCCAACCACTAATCAAGTTCAGAATCTGTCTTCCAAAATAATTTTAAGTTTATTACTGAGCTCCATAAAATTTTTCTCACCATATCTACTGTTCAAATATTCACATCCAGTAATATTTAATAAAACATTTACTGCTAGCTCATTAGTTTTTTTAAATGATTTAGAACTGCTTTCAGTGTTAAGCCTCCATTTATGGAGAAAAATATTTCATAACGTAAAAGATGAATTTAGTTTGAAATAGCGAAACTCCAGGCCTGTAGTGGGAACCCAGAGGGCTTATCTTGATGTTGGTGCTTATTTTTCTTTCAGAGTCCAGGTTTTTTCTCCTGCTGTTGGATTGCGAATGACTGCTATCTACATCCACCCTCCTTCTTGCTGCATCTTGGCGTCTGCACACCCATTGTAGACTGAACAGATGCCATTGACAGTTCTCCACGTCATCTTCTTTATGAGCTGCAGCGATGGATGTTGATAGCAAATACAGCAGAACTGATTGGTCAGACAAGTACTAAAGCATCTGGCTGGGGCGGCGCAGTGCAAAGAGCTGAAGCAGTTAATGAGTGTGTATGTTACACAAAGTTCATAGAAAATGTAAGTAAATCAGTTAAATGCTGTAACTTGAAAGTTGAAATAATTAAAATCGGTTAACAAACATGGTTAAAAATGTAGCGACAGCTGAAACAGTCCTAGACTATGTCTCATGTCACTTCACAGGTTTCGTAAAATTATTTTTGAAAAAATTTATTATGAATCATTTTAACCGTTAAGAAACAATAATGCACCGTTTAAAAAGCGTAACTTCAAAGTTTGACTGACTAAATTCTGTTAATGAAACAAATAAAATATGTTAAAAAAGCATCATATTAAGTTCGTTAGAAGCAGAGCCATCCATGAATGCTTTCTACAACTGCATCCTCATGTTTGACTGCAACAGTGATACTGAGGAAGTGACACAGACATAAGGCATGGCATAAATAACTAATGAAGCTTGACATTGTCAGACAGGTGAGGCAGTCTTAATGTGGTACATCAAATATAAATGTTTTAAAGTAAATAACTTTTAAAGCCTAGATTGAAATTTTCCTATTAGAATTAAAATACTATAACTAGTTTTGGTTTCTATCTACGAACATCTCAAAATCTTTCAGAATGGGAAAAAGCAGTGAATATACATTGATAAACGTCATTAGATGTAGTCATACAATGGCAAGCATTCATAAATACCAAGACGATGGCAGTAAGTAGTTTAAAAAGATCACTGTGAGCAAGTAAAAAGGTCACTGTAAGTAACGTTGTAGACAATAATCTCACAGGATGACAGTAATAAAGGAAAATTGCCAGTTGCTATAATATCGCAAAAAATGAGCCTTTGATGCTACTTTTGTTCAGGCAACTGGCCGTTTCCCTTTATTACCATCATCCTATGAGATTATGGTCTAGAACATGGCTTGCTCTCAGTAATGCTTTGAAACTATGTACTATCATTATCTCGAAATTTACGAATACATGCAATAGCAAGGCTGCAGTTAATTATACTTTCCAATGTGTATTCACCACTATTTTGCATTTTGAACACTCTGTAAATGGTTGCAGATAGCTGCTGAAACTAGTTATTTTACTTTGTTGTAATAGGAAAAATATCGATCTAGGTGTTACAAGTTTTTTGTTAAGAAATATTTTTAGTAAAATGAACCCATGAACCATGGACCTTGCCGTTGGTGGGGAGGCTTGCGTGCCTCAGTGATACAGATGGCCGTACCGTAGGTGCAACCACAACGGAGGGGTATCTGTTGAGGGGCCAGACAAACATGTGGTTCCTGAAGAGGGGCAGCAGCCTTTTCAGTAGTTGCAGGGGCAACAGTCTGGATAATTGACTGATCTGGCCTTGTAACATTAACCAAAACGGCCTTGCTGTGCTGGTACTGCGAACGGCTGAAAGCAAGGGGAAACTACAGCCGTAATTTTTCCCGAGGACATGCAGCTTTACTGTATGATTAAATGATGATGGCGTCCTCTTGGGTAAAATATTCTGGAGGTAAAATAGTCCCCCATTGGGATCTCCGGGCGGGGACTACTCAAGAGAACGTCGTTATCAGGAGAAAGAAAACTGGCGTTCTACGGATCGGAGCGTGGAATGTCAGATCCCTTAATCGGGCAGGTAGGTTACAAAATTTAAAAAGGGAAATGGATAGGTTAAAGTTAGATATAGTGGGAATTAGTGAAGTTCGGTGGCAGGAGGAACAAGACTTTTGGTCAGGTGATTACAGGGTTATAAATACAAAATCAAATAGGGGTAATGCAGGAGTAGGTTTAATAATGAATAAAAAAATAGGAGTGTGGGTTAGCTACTACAAACAGCATAGTGAACGCATTATTGTGGCCAAGATAGACACAAACCCCATGCCTACTACAGTAGTACAAGCTTATATGCCAACTAGCTCTGCAGATGATGAAGAAATTAATGAAATGTATGATGAGATAAAAGAAATTATTCAGGTAGTGAAGGGAGACAAAAATCTAACAATCATGGTTGACTGGAATTCGTCAGTAGGAAAAGGGAGAGAAGGAAACATAGTAGGTGAATATGGATTGGGGGGAAGAAATGAAAGAGGAAGCCGCCTTGTAGAATTTTGCACAGAGCATAACTTAATCATAGCTAACACTTGGTTCAAGAATCTTAAAAGAAGGTTGTATACCTGGAAGAATCCTGGAGATACTAAAAGGAATCAGATAGATTACATAATGGTAAGACAGAGATTTAGGAACCAGGTTTCAAATTGTAAGACATTTCCAGGGGCAGATATGGATTATGACCACAATCAATTGGTTATGAACTGCAGATTGAAACTGAAGAAACTGCAAAAAGGTGGGAATTTAAGGAGATGGGACCTGGATAAACTGAAAGAACCAGAGGTTGTAGAGAGTTTCAGGGAGAGCATAAGGGAACAATTGACAGGAATGGGGGAAAGAAATACAGTAGAAGAAGAATGGGTAGCTCTGAGGGATCAAGTAGTGAAGGTAGCAGACGATCAAGTAGGTAAAAAGACGAGGGCTAATAGAAATCCTTGGGTAATAGAAGAAATATTGAATTTAATTGATGAAAGGAGAAAATATAAAAATGCAGTAAATGAAGAAGGCAAAAAGGAATACAAACGTCTCAAAAATGAGATCCACAGGAAGTGCAAAATGGCTAAGCAGGGATGGCTAGAGGACAAATGTAAGGATGTAGAGGCTTGTCTCACTAGGGATAAGATAGATACTGCCTACAGGAGACCTTTGGAGAGAAGAGAACCACTTGTACTAATATCAAGAGCTCAGATGGCAACCCAGTACTAAGCAAAGAAGGGAAGGTAGAAGGGTGGAAGGAGTATATAGAGGGTTTATACAAGGGCGATGTGCTTGAGGACAATATTATGGAAATGGAAGAGGATGTAGATGAAGACGAAATGGGAGATAAGATACTGCGTGAAGAGTTTGACAGAGCACTGAAAGACCTGAGTCAAAACAAGGCCCTGGGAGTAGACAACATTCCATTAGAACTACTGATGGCCTTGGGAGAGCCAGTCATGACAAAACTCTACCATCTGGTGAGCAAGATGTATGACACAGGCGAAATACCCTCAGACATCAAGAAGAATATAATAATTCCAATCCCAAAGAAACCAGGTGTTGACAGATGTGAACATTACCGAACTATCAGTTTAATAAGTCACACCTGCAAAATACTAACGCGAATTCTTTACAGACGAATGGAAAAACTGGTAGAAGCGGACATCGGGAAAGATCAGTTTGGATTCCGTAGAAATGTTGGACCACGTGGGGCAATACTAACCTTACGACTTATCTTAGAAGAAAGATTAAGAAAAGGCAAACCTACGTTTCTAGCATTTGTAGACTTAGAGAAAGCTTTTGACAACGTTAACTGGAATACTCTCTTTCAAATTCTGAAGGTGGCAGGGGTAAAATACAGGGAGCAAAAGACTATTTACGATTTGTACAGAAAGCATATGGCAGTTATAAGAGTCGAGGGACATGAAAGGGAAGCAGTGGTTGGGAAAGGAGTGAGACAGGGTTGTAGCCTCTCCCCGATGTTATTCAATCTGTATATTGAGCAAGCAGTAAAGGAAACAAAAGAAAAATTCGGAGTAGGTATTAAAATTCATGGAGAAGAAGTAAAAACTTTGAGGTTTGCCGATGACGTTGTAATTCTGTCAGAGACAGCAAAGGACTTTCAAGAGCAGTTGAACGGAATGGACAGTTTCTTGAAAGGAGGATATAAGATGAACATCAACAAAAGCAAAACGAGGATAATGGAATGTAGTCAAATTACATCGGGTGATGCTGAGGGAATTAGATTACGAAATGAGACACTTAAAGTAGTAAAGGAGTTTTGCTATTTAGGGAGTAAAATAACTGATGATGGTCGAAGTAGAGAGGATATAAAATGTAGACTGGCAATGGCAAGGAAATCGTTTCTGAAGAAGAGAAATTTGTTAACATCGAGTATAGAATTATGTGTCAGGAAGTCGTTTCTGAAAGTATTTGTATGGAGTGTAGCCATGTATGGAAGTGAAACATGGACGATAAATAGTTTGGACAAGAAGAGAATAGAAGCTTTCGAAATGTGGTGCTACAGAAGAATACTGAAGATAAGGTGGGTAGATCACGTAAATAATGAGGAGGTATTGAATAGGATTGGGGAGAAGAGAAGTTTGTGGCACAACTTGACTAGAAGAAGGGATCAGTTGGTAGGACATGTTTTGAGGCATCAAGGGATCACAAATTTCGTATGGAGGGCAGCGTGGAGGGTAAAAATCGTAGAGGGAGACCAAGAGATGAATACACTAAGCAGATTCAGAAGGATGTAGGTTGCAGTAGGTACTGGGAGATGAAGAAGCTTGCACAGGATAGAGTAGCATGGAGAGCTGCATCAAACCAGTCTCTGGACTGAAGACCACAACAACAACAACATATTTAATCAACTCCATAAGGAAATATCTAATATGTTTGAAATAGTTGAAAGTTAATGGCTAAAAGTTAATAAAATATTGTAACCCTAACAGCATTACTGTTATTTCTTTTGAATTATAAATTGTATTGTGAAATATGTGTGATGTTGTCTATTGCTGTAATGGCAATCTATATATATAAAACAAAGTCGGGTTTGTTACAACACTTATAACTCGAGATCTGCTGAACCAATTTTCATGGTTTTTGATTTGTTGGATTTATCTCCGCCCCGAATAGCAGAATACATCTTAAAAATAATGAAAAATTGACGAATAAAAATTTTCATGGTTTTTGATTTGTTGGATTTGTCTCTGCCCCGAATAGCAGAATACATCTTAAAAATAATGAAAAATTGACGAATACTTGAAAAATGCGCTATTTTCCCTAAAAGTTCTTTAGTTTTGGAGCTGTCAAAATCTGTAAGTAATGATTGAAATTTATGCATGCATTCATAAACTATTTAAAATGGATGAATAAACTATTATGTGTATTTTTTTAAAAAAAAGATTGAAAAATATTACGCGTGCATTCAGAAATGTGTAATGAATACTTAATCATTTCAATAAATGCTCATTTGTTTATTACATGTCAAACATTTGTTGTCCAATCCTGTCAAATACTGTAACAACTGTTTATGTGTGCGTACAGAAATTTATTTTGGATAAAATGTCTCGAAAGTTCAGGTAGGTACTGTTATATTTGTTTGTTTTAACATTAATTTGTGTAAATTATTTATTAAATTAATTAAAGATTTATTCTACAGGTTAACAAAAGTGTAAATGTCTTTTCATAGGTTGTCTATGATTTTTCTTGATAAGCTATTGTCTATGTCTCGATTGTTTTATGTGGTTTTGTGCGAGTGCATATTCAGTATTACTATTAATAAAAATGCCGCGTCCTAGAAGATCTAACCTTTCCCAGCGGAGCCGTAATGCAATTAGGCAACGGAATATCGCGAGTCAATTGTCTGACGAAGAACGAGAAATTGCTGGAGAAGAGCGGCGCGTTAGGATGGAGCAAAGAAGGGCCTTAATTCGTGCTTCTCAAACACAAGAGCAAAGAGAGGCAGCCCGTGAAACGGCTAGATTAGAAACGAGAAATCGTCGAGCTTATCGTACAGATGAACAGAGGAATAATCTTCGAAGTGCAAGAAGAAATGGTTCAAGTATTGATTTGAATCGAGCAGCGTTTCGATATGATTGCACCATCGACTACAGCTTGCATCGTTTAGTTTGCATTGGTCCAATGGACGTTGTTTGCCAGCATTGTGGCGCATTGAAGTTTGCTGGTGAAACGCCTGGTTTGTGCTGCCTTAGTGGTAAAGTGACATTGCCATTAGTGGTCCCGCCACCAGAGCCATTGCGTTCCCTGCTTTATGGCGAAACACTAGAATCACGACATTTTCTAGCGAACACTCAAAAATACAATGTCTGTTTCCAAATGACTTCATTTGGGGCGGAAATTATCGAAGAACACGGATATAATCCGACATTTAAGGTAATTTACGTTAAAAACTTTATTTTCTATGATTGTAAAAAAAATATGGAATGTAGTTTGCTAGATTTCTGTATTTGTCTCTAAAATAAAAATGGTATGTTATTATTTGAAAAAAAAGTGTTTGTAAATCTAACTATAACTATGACTTTGAATTTACAGATTCAAGGCCAGATTTGCCATCGCATTGGATCATTGCAACCTATTGAAGGTGCACAGCACAAATTCTTGCAAATATACTTCATGGGCAATATGGAAGAACAACTCGACTGGCGTCAAGGGATCAACACAGCTACGAAAAGAGCAATTCTCCAAGATTTGCAGCAAATGCTTCATGAACATCATGCATTGGTCAGGCTGTTCGAGACTGCTTTAGAGCGCATGCCAAGTGATGACTATAAAGTTGTAATCAGAGCAGATAAAAGACCAGCTGGAACACATGAATGCACATTTAATGCTCCAACAATCGATGAAGTGGCAATCCTGATTGTTGGTGAAAACTTGGAAACACGTGATATTGTGCTTACACGACGCAATACTGGGCAACTACAAAGAATATATGAAACACACCGTTCATATGACGTGTTACAATACCCGCTGATGTTTTGGCAAGGAGACGGTGGATATCACTTTAATATCAAAATGATTAATCCATTGAATGGTAAGATCAATATCATTGTTTTCATTTTAACTTGATATACATTTTATTCTGTTTGCTTTTGGTACACAAAAAAAGTTGTCACTCCTAATTTAGTAGAGAGTAGCTGTAAGAGTCGTTAACCTATTAGGGGTTCTAAAATACAATTTTTACTATATTTGTTTCAGTTGAGGAAACTACCAAGAAGGTTAGTTCGATGAATTATTACGCATATCGTTTGATGATTCGTGAAAATTCTGACAATTATTTGTTGTGATTTCGTCGACTGCTTTAACAATACTGCGTTGACATGTACGTTAAAATCGAAACGGAGCGCCTGACTTTCATCCGGTTGAATCAAGCTATACTCGGAAGAGTATATTCATTTACGCGATGCAATAAGCACAGAAGGAGATTCAGAAAATGTTGGTCGATTGACTATTTTACCAGCGACATACACAGGTAGCCCGCATCATATGCATGAATATGCGCAAGATGCAATGACATATGTTCGTCATTATGGTCGGCCAGATCTATTCATTACATTTACATGTAATCCGAAATGGATGGAAATTATTCAATTGCTGCTTCCCGGACAAACATCAAGTGATCGACACGACATCACCGCACGGGTTTTCAAGCAAAAAATTCGGTCACTAATAAATTACATTGTTAAGCAACACGCCTTTGGGATTACTCGATGCTGGATGTACTCAGTCGAATGGCAAAAACGAGGCCTACCGCATGCTCACATTCTAATTTGGTTAGTAGGCAGAATTCGGCCGGATCAAATAGATGACATCATATGTGCGGAGATTCCTGCTCCTGAAAACGATCCAGACCTACATGATGTTGTAATCACGAATATGATTCATGGGCCATGTGGCACTATCAACCGCCAATAACCGCGCATGGTCGACGGCAAGTGCTCCAAACGGTATCCGCGAAAATTCACGGCAGAGACCATTACAGGCAACGATGGTTATCCATTGTATCGGCGTCGATCGCCCGATGATAATGGTAGAACTATCACAACTAAAGTGAAAGGAAACGATTTCATAGTTGACAACAGTTGGATTGTTCCATATTCGCCACTTCTCTCCAAAACATTCAAGGAACATTGTAATGTTGAGTATTGCAATTCGGTCAAATCTATTAAATACATTTGCAAATATGTCACGAAAGGGAGCGACATCGCGGTTTTTGGTATCCAAACATCCAATATCAACGATGAAATCACGCGCTATCAAGTTGTTAGATATGTGAACTGCAATGAAGCAATTTGGCGTATATTCTCATTCCCTATTCACGAACGTTAGCCCACTGTTGTACATTTGGGGGTGCATCTAGAGAACGGTCAGAGAGTATATTTCACAGCGTCGAATGCTGCTCAACGTGCCGAAACACCTCCAGCGACAACACTGACCAGTATCTTTGCGATTTGTCAAAACGATCCGTTCGTACGAACGTTGCTTTACTCGGAAATGCCACGTTATTACACTTGGAACGCTACATCGAAATAATTTCAACGTCGGAAGCAAGGCGATGCAGTTCCTGGTCATCCAGATATGCGTTCTGCTGATGCTCTTGGTCGTATTTACACAGTTCATCCGAAGAATGATGAATGTTTCTATTTGCGGTTGTTGCTGGTACATGTTCGAGGGCCAACATCATTTGAATCACTACGAACTGTTAATGGTATAGTGTGCCCCACATTTCGTGCAGCATGTCAAGAGCTGAATTTGCTTGAAAACGATACTCATTGGGACACGACAATCGTTGAAGCAATTATTTCTGCATCTCCAAGTCAGATACGCACATTATTTGCTATCATCATTTCGACATGCTTCCCATCGAACCCACGTGACCTGTGGAACAAATACAAAGATAACATGTCAGAAGACATTTTATATCGAATTCGTGTCAGCTCAAGAAATCCCGATCTTGAGGCGAATGAGGAGATGCATAACCAGGCTTTGCTCTTGATCGAAGATATGTGTTACCTCATGTGCGGCAGTTTGTTAGTTAGGTTAGGAATGCCAGCGCCAGATCGCGGAATGAATGACGCATTTAATAGAGAATTGGAACGTGAACGTGAATATGATCCACATGAACTAATCCAATCAGTTCAAACGAATGTACCACTGTTGAATCCTAAGCAGAAGGAAGTCTATGATACACTGATTAATGCAATTGATGATGGAAATGGTGGCTTATTTTTTTTGGATGCCCCCGGTGGAACTGGGAAGACATTCCTCATGTCATTGATTTTGGCCACTGTACGTGCGAGATCCGAAATTGCGGTAGCAATTGCTTCTTCTGGAATAGCGGATGCTGTACGGCTCACTCAGCGTTAAAATTGCCATTAAACCTTCAAACTACTGAACAACCGACATGTAACATTTCGAAACACTCCGCAATGGCCAAAGTTTTAGTAGCATCAAAAATCATCATATGGGACGAATGCACAATGGCGCACAAACGCGCATTGGAAGCACTAGACCGAACATTAAAAGATCTGCGCAATGACTCGAGATGTTTTGGTGGTTCAATGATTTTATTATCTGGCGATTTCCGACAAACACTACCAGTAATTCCAAGATCTACTGCTGCCGACGAAATAAACGCTTGCCTCAAAGCATCAAATCTGTGGCGATATGTAAACAAACTTCAACTGTCTGTAAATATGAGAGTTGCATTGTTGAACGATCTATCTGCTGATGATTTCTCGAAGCAATTGCTGACTATCGGTAATGGCCGTGTTCCTGTTGACGAATCGAGCGGTTTGATTTCATTTCCTCCAAATTTTTGCAATTTCGTCTCATCAAAAGACGAACTTATCAACGAAGTATTTCCGGATATCATTGCTAACCACAAAAATACTAAATGGTTCAGTGAGCGAGCAATTTTGGCGGCTAAAAATAAAGATGTAGATTACCTCAATTTTATAATTCAAAATCAAATCGTAGGTACTCTGTATTCATTCAAATCTATCGACTGTGTAACAAACGAAGAAGAAGCCACTAATTATCCAACTGAATTTTTGAATTCCTTGAATGTGCCTGGTTTACCACCGCACAATTTCAATTTACAACTAAAGGTTGGCTCGGTAGTCATCATGCTCAGAAATTTAAACCAACCAAAACTGTGCAATGGAACGCGTTTGGTGATAAGAAAACTGATGAGCAATGTGATTCACGCGTCGATACTTAAAGGAAAATTTAAAGATGAGGAAGTTCTTATTCCAAGGATTCCGATGATCCCAACAGATATGCCCTTTGAGTTTAAACGAATTCAATTCCCGATTCGTCTTGCCTTCGCCATGACGATCAACAAATCACAGGGCCAATCCTTGACTATTTGTGGCCTCAATCTAGAAAATGCGTGTTTTTCTCATGGTCAATTGTACGTGGCATGCTCACGTGTTGGCAAACCAACCACATTATTTGTTCTTGCACCTGACCAAGAAACAAAGAATGTCGTTTACCACAAGGTGCTTGAATGAAAATCCGATTAATGAATTAATCAGAGTGTATCCCAACCTGGACAACATAGTTTTCAATGATTTTTTCTGACATGTGTTTGAAAAACTTAATTATTATTATTTTTTTAATATTTATTCTCATTCTGTATGTCTTCATCATCATTCATCAAAATAAAATACTTTTATATTTCTATCTATATTAATATTATTTTGTATCATTGTATTACGTTCATCAAAGCCTAAATTAGTTCAGCTAAAAGGTAACACGAAATTCATTGACTGTTAGGCGGTACGAAGTTCGCCGGGTCAGCTAGTAGACAATAAAATCATTATTCTTATTCATATTATTATATCGATTTTAAAGGCAGAAGACTACTAGATTTAAAACATCCTATTCATTGTTATGATGCAATTACTACACAACATGTAGGGAATAAATCAAATGAGTTGGCAACACTGCGCCGACGCGGAATCTTCGAGTATTTGCTGCACTAAATAATTATAAAAAGCGTTGTTATTAAGCTATTTTTAAACGTGTACAGGTGTTATAAATATAATATAAGTGTTGTTGAATTAGTGGAAGTGTTAGTGAAGTATAAAATAAGATTAATCGGGGTAATAAGTGTATTTTTCTTCTCGCGCCTATAGCACGAATCCTAGGCCTAATTTCACGCGCGCGAATCGTAAGTAAGCAGTGAATTAAACTTATAGATAAACGTTTCCAGTTGGTATAAATATAAGTGTTGTTACATTAGTGGAAGTTTTAGTGAAGTTTTAAAGAAGATTAAACGGGGTAAGAAGTTTATTTTCCTTCTCGCGCCTATAGCACGGATTTTAGGCTTAATTTCACGCGCGCGTATCGTAAGTAAACAGTGAGTTATATGGAATCACCTGTTTTTTTATTCAGTACTCTTTCAATTTATTTATATCTGCCTAAATAGTTCTAGGGTCCTTTGTTTACGTTTTAGTCACTAATTAAATCAGCTTATACGATTTCTGTTTTTACCACGAGTGAGAAGTGTGTGTCATGCCGTAGGATTGATAGTTCTGGGGTATGGTGTGATGGGTGCTGTAGTTTCTTACATTGGGGCGAATGTAGTGGCGTGGGTAATGGGGACATAAATGAGGCTCACCAGTGGTATTGTAGGATCTGCAGTAGAGATAGGAAAATACTGTAACAGGAAGGGAAAATTGCAGCTCTTCAAGCTGACCTAGACAAGGCAAGGGAGGATCTGGACAGGTTGAAGAGGGAGAAAGGTGAACAGAGGTGGGAAGTGGCAACAGGTAATAGAGGGAACAGGCAAAGGAGAGCATCAGACAGCTTTGTCATAAATCTCGAAAATAGATTTGACCTGTTGCCTCAGTCAGAATCGGATGAGCCTCATGTAACTGAAGCTGTAGAAAGGGCACAACAAGTTTTCAAGGACTTGAAAAAGGTAGGGAAATTTGTAAAGAGAAAGAAAGTTCTGTTGTTAGGTAGTTCCCATGGTAGAGGTGTTCACCAACTACTGCAAGAAAATCTAGGTCCAGAGTACCAGGTCACAAACTTTTTCAAGCCTAGTGCAGATCTGGGTCAGGTAACTGAGGATGTAGGTGCTTTATGCAAGGATTTCACAAAGGAGGATGCCGTGGTTATAGTGGGTGGTCCGGGAAATAGCATTGACAGAGACTCTGAATATTCCATAGAGAGTGACCTGGTGAAGATAGCATCAGCAACGAAGCATACGAGTGTGGGATTTGTGTCTGTGTTGAGACGCCATGATCGGCCTCATTTGAACTCTTCTGTAGGGAGGGTGAACTTGGAGTTGGAGTGGCTGCTTAGGACGGTTATAGTGTGGTGTCACCGCCAGACACCACACTTGCTAGATGGTAGCCTTTAAATCGGCCTCGGTCCGCTAGTATACGTCGGACCCGCGTGTCGCCACTATCAGTGATTGCAGACCGAGCGCCGCCACACGGCGGGTCTAGAGGGACGTCCTAGCACTCGCCCCAATTGTACATACGACTTTGCTAGCGATGCTACACTGACCAAGACTCTCTCATTTGCCGAGAAGATAGTTAGCATAGCCTTCAGCTACGTCAATGGCTACGACCTAGCAAGGCGCCATTACCAGTTTATATTGAGATTGTTTTATGTATCATCAAGAGCGATGTACACCAATTATGGATTGAAGTTAAGTATTCCAAGATCTTCGTACTTCATTTGCAATTCTAAAGACATTGGCCTGTTCCAGACCTCACGCCAGTCCGTGTGAGCTTAAACGCGTGCATTTCGGCCTCCTCTAGCAACACGGTGTTGGCTCTTATGCCAACACATCATATAGGGTCCTATATTGGTTTGATTCCTGTGGATGCTATCGATAGGTGGGACTACACTAGGCATGGCCTTCACCTCAATAGGAAAGGGAAAGGAAAACTGTCTGGGTTGATGGCAGAAAACTTAAGGGGGACACTGGCACAAGTAGTAAAATACCAGTGGTCACAGGTGTCAGAGGGATGCCATTTCTAGGACAGGGAAGGGGGAAAGAAAACGAGTTTTAAGAGAGATTGGCAGACACACTCAGTTTGAGAAAACAGATGAACAGGAGTCAGATTTTATCATACAGCCTCCATTTAAACAGTGTTTAACAGAAAGTAATCAGAAACTGCCAGTTCATCTTCACCAAAGCAGTTACAATCCCATTAGTATGCAGTATCACTTATCTTTATTACACCAGAACATTCCAGGACTTAGAAATAAAGTTGATGAACTACTCATTTGTATCGATGAAATGAATTCATCTAACCAAATTGACATAATCTGCCTCTCTGAACATCAAGTGACCACTGATATAGATATGTTAGACATTTCAGGATTTAAGCTAGCTTCCTACTTCTGCAGAGTAGATATGGATGGAGGAGGAGTTGCCACATTTATCAAAAACTGCCATAAATTCAAGAACATTAACATTAATAAATTCTGTTTAGAGCAGCATCTAGAAGCATGTGCAACAGAAGTAGAGTTCCATAACAGATCCTATATAATAACAACTATTTACCGAGCACCTGCAGGAAGTTATAATCTATTCTTAGATCATCTAGAAGCGCTTTTGGGTTATTTAACAGGAAGAAACAAAGAAATTTTGATTGCTGGTGACTTTAATACAGATTTTCTAATACAATCTTCCAGTAAACATTCACTGCAGTTAGTAATGTTGTCTTTCAATCTAACTCACACTGTAAACTTGCCAACTAGGATCATTAAATCTTCAAGGACAGCCATTGATAACATTTTTATAGACAAATAAAAGGAACAAAATCATATCATAAAACCTGTTATAAATGGACTATCAGATCATGACATGCAGCTCCTTGTTTTAGTTGTAAATTCTAAGCAGATTATCAAGACTGCTAAATCTGAGTACAGGAGAGTAGTCAATCAACCAAAAATTAAGTGTTTTAGAAAACTGCTCAAAGATATGAACTGGAAAGATGTTTCTAATGCTCATGACATGAATGAAAAATATAACACATTCATGAACAATGTCAGTACCATGTTTGAATACTGTTTTTCTCTAAAAGTTACTGAAATTAAACAGAAGTCTATAATAAAACCATGGATTACACAAGGAATAAAGATTTCCTGTAAGACAAAAAGGAAAATGTATCTGTCGACCAAGAATAGCTCCAATGCTGATGATTTAGCTAAATACAAGGAATACTGTAAAACATTAAAAAATGTAATTCAGACGTCTAAACAAAAGCACTATGAGAAGAAGATAGCAATGTCGGAGAACAAAATAAAAACAATATGGGATATAGTGAAAGAGGAGACTGGTAGAACCAGAAAGGAACAGGAGCAAATAGCACTAAGGGGAGATGACACATTAGTAACTGATGGGCATATTGTGGCAAATCTATTTAACATGTACTTTATATCCGTTACTGATAGAATGGGACTTTCAGGATCAGTAAATAATGCCCTTGAATATCTGAAACTAGCCTTCACAAATAGCTTCAAGTACATGAATATATCACTCACTTCACCAAAAGAAATAACTTCCATAATAAAATCTTTAAAAACAAAGCATTCTAGTGGGTACAATGAAGTATCAACAAAGTTAATTAAGGCATGCTCTTGTGAGTTTAGTACAATTCTAAGTTACTTGTGTAACCAGTCAATTATAACTGGGACATTTCCTGACTGGCTAAAATATGCAGATGTTAAGCCTCTAATCAAGAAAGGGGATAAAGGGATACCATCAAACTACAGACCGATTTCACTTTTGCCAGCATCCTCAAAAATTTTAGAAAAAGTAATGTACAGGCAGCTGCTCAACCATCTGACCACAAATAACGTATTATCAAGAACACAGTTTGGATTTCTGAAGGGTTCTGATATCGAGAAGGCTATTTACACCTACAGTGAAAATGTACTTAATTCATTAAATAACAAATTACAAGCTGCAGGTATTTTCCGTGATTTGTCAAAGGCATTTGATTGTGTGAACCACAACATCCTTTTAAGTAAATCAGAATTCTATGGTGTCACGGGCAGTGCTGCAAAATGGTTCAAGTCACACCTCACTAACAGGAAACAAAGGGTGTCAGTGCAAGGGACTAGTGAATTAAGTCATCAGTCATCATCAGAATGGGAAGAAATTACGTGTGGTGTCCCACAAGGATCCATCTTAGGGCCATTGCTTTTTCTTGTGTACATTAATGATCTCTCATCAGTTACACTGCCAGAAGCAGAGTTCGTTTTGTTTGAAGATGACACAAGTATTGCAATAAATAGTATGTCAAGTGTAGTTCTAGAAAGATCTGCTAATGATATTTTCATGGATATTAATAAATGGTTTAAAGCCAACTCACTGACATTAAACCTCGAAAAGACTCACTATATGCAATTAAGAATCTGTAAGAGGTTTCCACCCAGCATATGCATGAAATACGAAGAAGAGCAGATAGAAGAGGTTGACAGTCTTAAATGCCTGGGATTACAACTTGATAATAAATTCAGTTGGGAAGAGCACACCACAGAACTGCAGAAACGCCTTAACAAATCTGTATTTGCAATTCGAGTGTTAGTAGACATAGGTGACATAAAAATGAAAAAGCTTGCGTACTTTGCCTACTTTCATTCCATAATGTCATATGGTATAATATTTTGGGGTAACTCTTCAAGTCAAACAAAAGTTTTCAGAGTCCAAAAGCATGTGATACATATTATTTGTGGAGTAAATTCACAGACGTCCTGTAGAAACCTCTTCAAAGAACTGGGTATACTAACTACTGCCTCTCAGTATATTTACTCATTAATGAAATTTGTCCTAAATAATATATCTCTTTTTCCAACAAACAGCTCAGTTCATACATACAATTCCAGGAACAAAAATGATCTGCAAAGGACTTAAAAGCACTTACTTTAGTTCAAAAAGGGGTCCACTACTCAGGAACCTTCATCTTCAATAATTTGCCAGTAAACATACAAAATTTAGTTACAAATAAAGATCAGTTTAAAGGGAGCCTGAAAGACTTACTAGTGGCCAACTGCTTCTACTCCATTGACGAATTTTTTAATAGAAACAAATAATGTATTGTATATATTCATACTATTAGTATTGTTCTTTCAGCTTTAAAAAAATAAAAATAAATTGACATGTTCCACATCCACGAGGATCTCCTCAGCACGGATCTATGGAACGAAAAACTAATCTAATCTAATCTAATCTAATCTAAATAAACTACAAAAACTGAATGTACAAATATTCTAACATCTCCGAGTAGCTACTTTAGTAAAAAGGAGACAGAAAAAGCTTTTAAACATTATTTCTCAAATGGAGATGTAACACCATACATAAGCCCATAAACTTATCTTCAAAAGAGAGTGTGTGACATAGAGAAACTGAAATTTCATTTTGCTATTGTCAATGAAATATTAAAATGCATATCTGAGTATTATGTAAAAATCAAGTTAATTGTTATATTTGGAGCCAAAGTAAATGGTTACATGTCATGTACTGATTTCAAGATAGAGATAAGGAGATATAATAGTAAGGCACTATAAGTTTTGTATCCCACTCACCAGAATAGTCCATCACTTGAAATGAAACGGAAAGATAAACAGCTTATGTCTCTAAATCAATTAGTTACAACTATACCTGTTTCAGGTAAGTTGCTCATGATTGATGAACTGAAAATGTTATGTTATAATTATAACTGAATTTTAATCCTATGTAAATGGATAAACACATCTGAAGATTGAAGTGTAGAAAATTTACTGAAACATGTCATCCTCAGTGAGTAATACATAAAAATTCAAGACAGGGGATTAGTGTTTACAGAATATGTAAAACTAAAAAGAGTAGATTATTTAAAAATGTATAAATGAAAAATTTATAAATATTTGTGAAAAAATTATTAATGATTTATGTAAATCAACGCGAAATTTTTTTTAAACAAATATTGTGTCTTTCATGTTATACATCAGTTTTGGCAAGCAGATCTAGTAGAAATAGATTGTGAAAATCTGAATAAAACTTGAAAAATAAATTTGCTTGCTTAATCCACTTAAATATAAAACTGGTAAAAATGTTTCTGGAGAGCCTGAAAAAATTCTGTTTGAGGGAGCTCCAAGAAATATGCAGAGAACTGTAAGAAATTCTATAGTAAAGAATTTCAAGAAATGATGAAGACACGCAACAATAATGATTACTCAGTTCTTACAGAACTGAAACCATCAGTTGTTGAAAGATTTAACAGAATATTGAAGGAAGAGGTGTGGAAAGATCTGTTCTTCAAGGAAACTGAAATGGAAAGATTTTGTTTCAAATCTAGCTGATAAGTACAACACAAAACATTCAACATCAAAAATGAAGCCAAAAGATGGAATCGAAGAAAATGAGGCTGACTTACTGAAAACTGTTTATGTGGCAGACAACGAAGGTACTACACCCAAGTATAAAGTAGGTCACAAAGTTAGAATTATTGAACTTAAGGGAATACTTGAAAAGGACACACATCCGACCAATCAGGATCCATTTTTGAAATTGAGAGTGTTGATCTTACTAACTCAATTACGTACAAGTTAAAAGGAAGTGAAAGGAAATTTTTGTAAGCATAAGCTAAAGGAAACTAATTATCCTGATGTATAGGTTGTTCAGAAAGTTTTAAGAAACAAAGGTGATCAAGTAGATGTTAAATAGTTAGGTTTCAATAAATTACACAATAGCTGCATAAATAAAGAGAATACACAATCTTGACTGTTTTAGCTTTCACACTTTATTCTATAAGAGATTTCTTACACCTTGTTGCCAGCCGAAGTGGCCGTGCGGTTAAAGGCACTGCAGTCTGGAATCGCAAGACCGCTATGGTCGCAGGTTCGAATCCTGCCTCGGGCATGGATGTTTGTGATGTCCTCAGGTTAGTTAGGTTTAACTAGTTCTAAGTTCTAGGGGACTAATGACCTCAGCAGTTGAGTCCCATAGTGCTCAGAGCCATTTGAACCATTTTTTACACCTTGTTAAAGTTGTTGCTCTGTGTACCAATTACATAACGTAAAATAAGTTGTGGAAAAATTAACATTGTGGTGCAGTTGCACTTCCATTCGATTGTATACGCAGATTGTACTTTGACTACATTCCATTTCTGTTATTGTTCACAATTTGGATGCCAGTGATAACTGAACCAGTCTTCAGACTTTGTTCTTTCTTCAAGTTCATATAACTGTACTTGAAGCTTTCTTTCTTGGTACCCAACTGCATAGTAAACATACTCAAATTCATTATCAAATGATTGTAAAACAACAAACAAATTTCTCAAACGATATTTTCACTTCGTGTACAGCATTTCGATACACTTATACTGTTATTTCATCTCTCTGTTACACTGATCTACAAAGTCATCTTTTTAAGATTTCAAGTACTTCTCTTTTTCTCTTTACCACAGACAAAGTAATTTCTTTGTTTCTAAATGTTCAACCTTTCATACTATATTTTAAGTTTTTTGCTACTTTATATTCACCATGTTTTCTAATAAATGGTGAAACTACTTTTGTTACCCATTTTCTTAACTTTTCAACAAGAGGCATATTTGATTTAAATCTCAAGTTATACATTCCAAATTCAGTGGTAAACATTGAATGCGGTTATAACTGTTTTCTTCATTAGTTATCACAACCCTTTTTTATTCTTTTGAACAAGCTTGTTGTTTTGTATATCTAGAATTAGCTCCATTTGCATGTACAATTTTTATTATATAACTGAACAGATTCAAATGGAAAAATTTTCCCTTAATTTGTTCTATACTTATGTATTCCTGATGATTAC
This sequence comes from Schistocerca americana, assembly GCF_021461395.2. Classification (NCBI taxonomy): domain Eukaryota; kingdom Metazoa; phylum Arthropoda; class Insecta; order Orthoptera; family Acrididae; genus Schistocerca; species Schistocerca americana. The sequence goes on from NC_060121.1 coordinate 608,633,724, forward strand.
ATACACACATAACTTAACTTACTGACGAGCATGTGTATCTGAATTTTGATGAAATAGGCATTGTTTCTGGTATCATAAAAACAGAATATAAATTTTTCTGTTATAAATACATATGAAATGTCTTTGGATTTATTTCCCTTGTAATATTCTCTGTTATGTTCCATATCTACTTCATACTGTTCTTTTATAACCATTTGACTCTATGAGATAGTTCAAGTTTTTCTAACCATAGTATGTTTATGAGGATAGTCTTCATAGATTTCACAAGTAACTGGAGCTAGGATATCTCTAGATAAATCATCAAATGCATAGGTTTTGAATTTAGTTCCTCCACAATTAAAATTTGACCAAATTCTGTAAGAAACTCATTCAAAATTTCATCATAAGCATTTCTCTCTTGTCATTTATTTCATCAACAATATTTTTGCATTGTGCTAATACTTTCTCAACAAAATAGTATAACTAGTGAAGGGGATATTGTACATTTATTTACTCTTATCTACCCTGTGTACACCTAGATAAGTATTAAGTGTATGTTCTACTAATTTATATTCTGTACATTTGTAGGTTCTAATACAAATTGTTGATTTTTATTAGGTTTTCGACTTTTGTACATTCACAGCCTTCCTGATAATTGACTTTTAAACAGCACATCACCAACTTTGAAATACCTTTTCTTGGGATATGTAAACAATCTGTTCTTTTTTCCTGTCTGCAACATCAGAAACTGTATTTTTAAGTTTTAACACTCATTGCCTCTTTCATGTAATTTTTTAAATTGGTGTTCAATATTTTCTTGAGACATACTTTTTTCAACAACTGCAGTATACTTCAGATACTCAAAATTTTTTCTACAGTCAAATAATACTTTTTTACTTCTTTGCTCTGTTATGTGCTGAATATTGTAACTGGCTCCTTAGAATCATCAACTGTTCACAAAATTCTTTTCTTTTGAACAGGATGTTTTGAACAATGTCTGAAAATTTGCATTTCATTTTTAATGTATTTATATTCTAAAGTAAGTAGGTTACTATGTTTCTCATTCGTTTTATGAAATTCAGCATAACATCTTCTATGTTCTGACGCAATTCAGAGTGCAAAACAGCTGACATTGTGAACATTATACAAAAACATAAAATGATGGAGTGTCATTCATGATCAATACTTTTTCTGTTTGGACAGAATAAACAAACTATATTTGATCCAAGTGAATAAATTTAGTGGATAATTTTTATGGTTAATGGTTTATGGTTAGGCCGGGAGATATGGGAAGATTTCAATTAGATTACATCATGGTCAGACAGAGATTCCGAAATCAGATACTGGATTGTAAGGCGTACCCAGGAGCAGATATAGACTCAGATAACAATAGAGTAGCGATGAAGAGTAAGCTGAAGTTCAAGAAATTAGTCAGGAAGAATCAATACGCAAAGAAGTGGGATATGGAAGTACTAAGGAATGACGAGATATGTTTGAAGTTCTCTAACGCTATAGATACAGCAATGAGGAATAGCGCAGTAGGCAGTACAGTTGAAGAGGAATGGACATCTCTAAAAAGGCCCATCATAGAAGTTGGGAAGGAAAACAATGGTACAAAGAAGGTAGCTGCGAAGAAACCATGGGTAACAGAAGAAATGCTTCAGTTGATTGATGAAAGGAGGAAGTCCAAACATGTTCCGGGAAAATCAGGAATACAGAAATACAAATCGCTGAGGAATGAAATAAATAGGAAGTGCAGGGAAGCTAAGACGAAATGGCTGCAGGATAAATGTGAAGACATCGAAAAAGATATGATTCTCGGAAGGACAGACTCAGCATACAGGAAAGTGAAAACAACCTTTGGTGACATTAAAAGCAACGGTGGTAACATTAAGAGTGCAATGGGAATTCCACTGTTAAATGCAGAGGAGAGAGAAGATAGGTGGAAAGAATACACTGAAAGCCTCTATGAGGGTGAAGATTTGTCTGATGTGATAGAAGAAGAAACAGGAGTCGATTTAGAACAGATAGGGGATCCAGTATTAGAATCGGAATTTAAAAGAGCTTTGGAGGACTTACAGTCAAGTAAGGCAGAAGGGATAGATAACATTCCATCAGAATTTCTAAAATCATTTGGGGAAGTGGGAACAAAGCGACTATTCACGTTGGTGTGTAGAATATATGAGTCTGGCGACATACCATCTGACTTTCGGCAAAGCATCATCCACACAAATCCGAAGACGGCAAGAGCTGACAAGTGCGAGAATTATCGCACAATCAGCTTAACAGCTCATGCATCGAAGCTGCTTACAAGAATAATATACAGAAGAATGGGAAAGAAAATTGAGAATGCGCTAGGTGACGATCAGTTTGGCTTTAGGAAAAGTGAAGGGACGAGAGAGGCAATTCTGACGTTATGGCTAATAATGGAAGCAAGGCTAAAGAAAAATCAAGACACTTTCATAGGATTTGTCGACCTGGAAAAAGCGTTCGACAATATAAAATGGTGCAAGCTGTTCGAGATTCTGAAAAAAGTAGGGGTAAGCTATAGGGAGAGATGGGTCATATACAATATGCACAACAACCAAGAGGGAATAACAAGAGTGGATGATCAACAACGAAGTGCTCGTATCAAGAAGGGTGTAATACAAGGCTGTAGCCTTTCGCCCCTATTCTTCAATCTGTACATGGAGGAAGCAATGATGGAAATAAAAGAAAGGTTCAGGAGTGGAATTAAAATACTAGGTGAAAGGATATCAATGATATGATTCACTGATGACATTGCTATCCTGAGTGAAAGTGAAGAAGAATTAAATGATCTGCTGAACGGAATGAACAGTCTAATGAGTACACAGTATGGTTTGAGAGTAAATCAGAGAAAGACGAAGGTAATGAGAAATAGTAGAAATGAGAACAGCGAGAAACTTAACATCAGGATTGATGGTCACGAAGTCAATGAAGTTAAGGAATTCTGCTACCTAGGCAGTAAAATAACCAATGACGGACGGAGCAAGGAGGACATCAAAAGCAGACTCGCTATGGCAAAAAAGGCATTTCTGTCCAAGAGAAGTCTACTAATATCAAATACCGGCCTTAATTTGAGGAAGAAATTTCTGAGGATGTACGTCTGGAGTACAGCATTGTATGGTAGTGAAACATGGACTGTGGGAAAACTGGAACAGAAGAGAATCGAAGCATTTGAGATGTGGTGCTATAGACGAATGTTGAAAATTAGGTGGACTGATAAGGTAAGGAATGAGGAGGTTCTACGCAGAATCGGAGAGGAAAGGAATATGTGGAAATCACTGATAAGAAGAAGTGACAGGATGATAGGACATCTACTAAGACATGAAGGAATGACTTCCATGGTACTAGAGGGAGCTGTAGAGGGCAAAAACTGAAGAGGAAGACAGAGATTGGAATACGTCAAGCAAATAATTGAGGACGTATGTTGCAAGTGCTACTCTGAGCTGAAGAGGCTAGCACAGGAAAGTAATTCGTGGTGGGCTGCATCAAACCAGTCAGTAGACTGATGACAAAAAAAAATGAATTCAAATATACTCATTAAATGTGCTTTTGATATTTTAAACTGCATGCTACACTAGATGTACTTGGAATTGGCTTATTTCTAGAATACAATTTTTATATACAGTTTTCATTTTGTCACATTTTCAGACAGTGGCTTCACAGTGTCTGTAGCTTGTTTTTCGTTTTCTTATTCAAAAGCAAATCTTTTAAATGGAGAACCTAAAATCTCTAAAATTAAAGAATGTTCTAGACTTAGAAAAGAACAAATTATTGTTCTTATTAGTAACAGCAGTAACAATATTGAATATCTGAAGAATGGTACTGTAGAAGCACTAAAATATCAACTGAAAGAACTAGAAACTAAAGGATATTCTAAAACAAGAAAGAAATAACAATAACAATGAGGTAATGAATTATACTGTAAATGACTAAAAGCTAAATGAAAAGAAGTAAAAATTGAAAAAAAAATTATTCATATGGTTTATCTAATACATGAAAATGTAGATTCTGAGGAATAATATAAATTGTTTGTAGCAAATAAATATGATGGAAACATAGTTGTTAAAAAGATAAATCTGTTTAATGAAGACAACTGGAAAAGTTATTACTTTATCTGAAAATGTTATCAGTGAATTTCAACATAAAATAAGCTGGTTTAATATGTTAATGCTTCAAAATTAATTTGAAGATTTTCTCCGAGAATTTCAAGACAGAATAGATTATTACAATATATCATATAATCAATAATTGTCTGAAGATATTATGAGAGGATTCCAAGATAAAATAAATTGGAAGATTGCAGCAGAAATGTAAAATTTATCTGAAGATTTTCTGAGAGAATTTCAAAACAAAATAAAATGGAAGAGTATATCATGCGCAAAAAAACATGAAGTTCACTGAGAGAGCATTTAAAAATATCAAAATTTATCACAATGTTTCATACAAAAAACAATATCACCTTATAAAATATTATCTACCTCAGAAGAAGACTTTGCTGTGTGTTTAACTGATGAAAATCATCAGTTTGTTAAGGGGCTCTGGAAAGGTTCAAAATCACGAAATGTTCAGTTTTTACGTTTTAGTACTTTAAAAATCTACAGAATTTCACCTTTCAATTGATACATAATTTATTCATCTCAAAAGACTATAAATCATCACATATGTATGAAATATATGAGCACCCATGACCAAGACAACCAGATGAGAAAGATATTCTGTTACATCATATATGTTTTCCAACTATGAATTAAGATTCAGTAGAAATACACATAGATGATGATGAGTTGTGATCCTGAGGACTGATAATAACACACCAAATTACCAAAAACATGTATTTGATGTATTAGTGCATGAGATTGGTCAGGTTTTAGGTCTAGGTACACAGATGTGTATGGATCAATAATGTTTCCTTATCATAATGGTTTAATTTAGAATTGTATCAGTATGATGATGATGCTATTCAGAGATTGCATTGTTAAGTGTCTGTACTGCCAACACAGCTATCTATACTAAAAACTACTTCCTTTGTTTCTGCTACACCAAATGAACCAGTTGAGTCAATATGGGAATGTAAGTAGTTCAATCACTTACTATTTGTGTATGGAATTGTACATAATTTTTCTAAGAAGTGAGATGGATAGTTGCAGATACAAACTACAACCACAGCTAATAACTAACTGGTAAAAGTTCTTTTCACAAGATTTACGAAGAATGAACTGAGTGAATGAATTACCAAGTTGTGTCAGTATTTTATTTATCAGCAACATGATATATTTGGCATGTTTACATACATTAGAATAAATTGCGGGATATCCAGAGCCACTTCTAGAGTGGGATTACGTTAAGATTTTAAATTAAATGGTGTGGTTGACACATGTTCAGGGATAACATTCTTCTCCTTCAATGAATTTTGCCATAGAAAGTAAGAGGAATGCAGTTTAAAAGAGATGTATGAGGACTATTTATGGGTTTGCCTACAGGAATAAATTCAGTGTTCAGGTGCATTAATGGTTTTTTTTTGTATTTTTTCAAGGAAAGAACTTTATATGAATTCACAAAATAGGGAATTAGAGCTGGTACAACCTATTTGTCATCATTTTGCATAGTGTTCAATAAACCATCATAATTAATTCCAGTGATAATAAATATATTACAAAATGCATTTCAAACCTAGAAATCTTTAGGACTACATAAATTTTGCTTACTCTTTATTAATTTTTTTCTTTATGTAAAAGGAGGAAATTACGACCAAGAAGTGTCAAACTTGTCAGGTAGAGAAATCAACTAACTAAATTAAACAGAATTACTGTTTTACAACTAGTTATTAACTGATATATTCTACTGAGAGGTTCATCATACACTGACTTGCCAGAAAATATACAAATAGTTATGCTTTGAGCCAATATTTGCCTTATGTTGGGATTGAATGGGATAATACAACTTCGTTCGATACTAAAAAGACGAGCGAAATTTTGTACACAGCTCGAGTTGGGTATACACAGTGACAGAAAGAAAAATCGCAGCATCAAGAGCGAGTTGTGCGACATAAAAAGAAGTTCACACGTCTGTTTCTACATCTGAAAGATGATATCTATTCAAAGTTTTCACCAGTCCCAAATTAGTGTTGCTCATAACACCAGTACGAGGATGCAAATAAGGTTTGCTCTAAATAATCACTGTAACAGCCATGCACATTAGTTACATTTAAGTCTGTATGTGGTGAGTTGATGTTAGTGAAGAAAGCCTTTAAGACGACAAAGACGCCATTGTAACTGAGTTTGAACCAGGTCATGTAATAGGGTTGTGAGAAGCTGGATGCTCCTTCTGCGATACTTCAGGAAGACTTGGTAGGAATATAGCTACCGTGCATGATTGCTGGAAGGAGTCGTCAAGAGAATATTTAGTCCAAAGATCAGTAGGCTCCCGGCGGCAACAGTGCACTACCGAGAGGGAATACAGTTGTGTTTGACATATGGCTCTGGCACATTGAACTGCATCTTCAGGAGCAATTTGAGCGCGCTTGGCAGTATAGTGTTACAACAAACTGTTACAAAGCAGTTACTTCAAGGACAGCTGCAAACTAGGTGCACTGTGTCAAGCAAGGGCTCATTGGAGGGGTAGCTGCGTGTTGGTTAGAAAGATGCCAGTTAAGGTCCTACAACCAGTGTAACTGCATGCTAGGCTAACTGGACCTACACCTGGAGTTGTGGCCTGGGGTGTGATTTCGTGTGATAGCAGGAGAACTCTCATGGTTATCCCACGCACCCTGGCTGCAAAATTGCACGTTAAACTGGTGATTCGACCTGTGATGCTGTCATTCATGAACAGCATTACAGCAGGTGTTTTCCAAGAGGTATTGCAACTTGTTCTACAGAGTCGACATTTTGCCTTGGCCAGCTCGATCACCAGATCTGTTTCCAATCAAACTTTTATGAGAAATCATTGGAAGGCAACTGGAGCAGCATCCACAACCCGCCTTAACATTACTGTACTGATCGATCATGTGCAACAGTAATCAAACTCCATCCCATAAAGTGACTCCAGGAACCGTACAACACAATGCTTGCTCGTTTGCTAGCTTGCATTCAACATTCTCGCGGTAACAATGGTTATTAAGGTACCAGCATTTCATATTTGCAGTGGCTTTTCTTTCACTTACATTAACTTGTGCCCTTGCAAAGTTAATCATTTAAATACGTTACTTAGACAAATGTATTCCCGAAATTTCATCACTTTATGAAAATTAAATTTGGCGTTGTAGTTCCTTATCTGTCAATGTGTTTAAAGCTGATTTAGAATAAGGAGGAGAACTGCTTGACTTGCTGAAAGTTTACCACTTGCTCCTGAAAATAAAACTGTGCGTGGGACTAAAGAAAGCAGGTTGTTGACTACTTTGATTGACAAACACAACTATGAAGTTTACAACAGAATTCTTAAACAATACCTGCCTCTTGGTATTAACATAACAAAATACACATAGCTTTAAAATTTAAGAAGTGTGACTGGTTGCAAAAATTTATAGACTTGAACAGACAAATGAAGACTAAGGCAAAGAATGACCTCGAGAAAGATTGTTTTTGCAAGTTCATGAACATCGTGCAGTTTGAAAAAACAATAGAAAAGGTAAGAAACAGAGTGGACATAAAATTGGTCTTGTATGCAAACAAGCCCAAAGAACTTGCAGTAAAGCCAAATTTTAAACAAATAACGATATTTAATGAAAAACTCATGAATAGGACAAAAGTTCTGTCCTTCAAACCAATTTATATTGGTATGGGCATTCTTAATATATCTGAAGAACTGATGTATGGTTTTCACAATAGAGTGTTGAAACAAAAATAATGGAGAAAATACTGAATTGAGAGAGAACAGCTTGTTCCATCTCATTATAATTAGCTTGTTCCATCGTATGATACTGAATACTATAGATGTTTGAGATAAGTTTATCATTTTTCCAAATTTAGGAAATGTTGTATGTCAAATAAAGAAATGGACTACTTGTTTATTTATTTCATAATTACATAAATGCACTTCCTTTTATTAATCCATGTTGGCTCGGGTTAATTAACTTTGAGTTTGTATTAAGAGTTCGTCTGCTGGTAGACTCTGTAGATTGGTTAGTGACAATATAAATTTGGGGTAAAGGCAGCGATAATACACCTGTCTGCCAGGGGTAGTTTGGGGTTGGTAAGAGGTTCCCCTCTCCTCCAAGGCGGAGGAGAACGACCAGGAAGGGCCGCCATGACATGGTCACTCTGTGGGAAGCTGTGGAACTGAACAGATGGAATCAAGGACGATTTCCACCTTTGGTGCCATATTCTGTGTGGGATGAGATATATTTTATTATATTGTTATTAATCTGCTCTTTTTCAGGATGGAAGTAGTTAGCATGTCGTTACGACAATTGATTTTTTGAGAAATTTTGCTTCTAAAATTAAAATTTTCAGTTAGGGTTTCTTTTCCAGAAGTGAGCATGGGGGGGGGGGGTCACATTACCCATTTGTAGTAATGCAATCAGTTAGTGCCTTCAGCACATGAGAGCAACAAAAGTATCAGAAATCATTTAATTCCACTTTTAGCAGTAGTGTTTTGCAATTGTAAATTTCTTTCTGGTCTTGGTAAAGTGACATGGGGCCTCACCCTGCCTAGTCAGCTTAACACATGGTCGTAACTGCTGATGAGAAATTTAGACGATGATTCCATGTGAAACTTGCTAGGATATGCATGTGTTTTGTGTGATTTACTTAAGTCTCTAAGTTTTGTCCAAGGATCTTTTGATTCATGACTACTCCCATTTGCAAGCAGCAGTCTGGATGAGGCTCCACATCCTAACTAATTGGTAAATAATATGTTTGTGTGTGAATACTTGTATAGATTGAAAACAAGAATGAACATTGAAGTGTGTACAAAAAAAAAAAAAAAAAAAAAAATAGCTGTTGGTGTCGATCACACATGTGGTGTCGAGTTGCACTGCCAGCGATCTACCAGTTCGTTCTTGAAAGTAATTAAGGTGAGAATGCATGCATGTGCTGTAAATTGTTATTTGCATATGCCAAATTTCATAGGATGTTTTATTTTTAAAGAAATTGGTTTTTTGTGTATACGAGAGATGTTTGCAGCTGCTTTGCTCCCCCATTTTGCCACCAAGAATCTTTCCTATAATTCTGACTCAGGGAACGGTGCTGAGAAGTAATGGAGAGAGTGACAATTGTGGAACGAAAGTGCGGTTCATTAATTCATAACGATTTGGTCCTAGTAACAACAAGGGGCGTGAATTCCAATCACAGTCCAAGCAGATGGACTACAGATGCAGCGGTGTAGATCCCTGCCCTTCCCCAGTGCACAATATTACACACAAGATCGGATTTATGATAGTATAAGCACCTTCACTGCGAGAGAGTGTTGAATAGATTTCTGAAAATATGGGCACCTTCAGTGGTAGATAAGAGTGCAATTATAACATTTGTAAAGTTTCTGGGTAAATAATAAAAATGTTATACGAATTTAATTTCATGGATTCAGTGACTGGTCATAACACCCCCATCCTGTCTAGAGAACAATGTTAGTACTAAAATTGAAGTCATCATAATATGGTGGGGATGAAAATTAAAAAAAAAAAAGAATGTAGATCTTGTTAGATCATGGTAATTAGTTACTTGCACACTTGATTGCTTGAGCGCTCCCCTGCACTATCCATTGCAAAATCGTAATATGATAATCACCTAATCTATGAAATACTAACTTCAGGCTGGTCCGCTTTCAATGAATACTTACAAGCATTGAACCAAACAGGTACGCAGCATGTGTACGAGATGCCTGAGCACACACACAACTGGCATGCTCTAACATAGATTGGGAGAGAGAGAAAAAGATAATAATGGGGAAGGTAACCGTTCACTTTGGTATCTAGATATGGACAGCTACATTTACAATATGGAAACTGAAGGTTACTGTGAAGACATGAAATGAATGTTTGATCAGTTTGATACAAGTGACTACCAACAGAAAATATATGTAACATTCCACAAACAATCCAGAAAGTTCTAGGTAAGACAAAGGATGGTTGCAATGGAAAGATAACGATAGAATTTTGTGGTTTAAGAGCAAAAATGTATGTCTATCAGGTTGGTGACCATGTGGAGAATGATCAGGAGTAAATAAATGTATTGTAAAAAATAAAATAACCTTAGAAGATTAAAAAGCTCGTTTGTTTAATAATACTGAACAATACAGAACTGTGAATTTAATACAAAGTGTTAAAGATAAAACTTATTCAGTTGAGGTTAATAAAAAAGCATGAAATCAACATGATGATAAAACGTGTTTTTGTAAAATAAAGTAGATACATCGTTGTATATACATTCTATGGCCAAACTGTCTCTAATCAAATAAATTATAGATTTAAATTTTGTCATTATTGTGATCTTCTTCATCATCAGCATATTCTTCATCACTGTCATAGTCTTCATAATCACTATACTCTCCATCATCATGATATTCTTCATATTCACTATATTCATCATCATTATAATCTTCAACTTCCTCATCAGAAATTGGAAACTTTTCTTCTTCATCTTTAAAAAGTGTAGAATATATTTCATAATTTTAATGTATCTTTTTGCTAACTCTTCAACCACATAAATATTTATAGATAGTTTTTTGTTGTTTTTTAAGTCCGTTTATAACATAAAATCTAACACTAAAATATTTTAAGTGTGGTATGTGATACTTTGAATAAATTTACTTTTTACCCTATTAAATACTTTTTAAATATAAATGCATGTACTGCTGAAGAAGTACAACAGCGCAAGCACTTCTGATCCATTTAAAAACTAAATAACCTATAAGTAAAATGTTTAATATAACATTACTGGATGTGGATACTTGAACACTAGATATGGAGAGAAAAGTTGTATAGAGCTCAATGATAAATTTAAAACCATTTTGTCAGAATTTAAAATCATTTTGTCAGATAGATATTTGAAACTAATAAGTAGTTAAAATTTTCAATTTCTGAATGTGGAAACTGAGATTCCAAGGAACGGAAAAAGTTCATGAAAGTAATGCTAATGAATTCCAATTCTTTGAGTTTTTAGTTTGATAAATTTAGGAAATATTTTTGACTTTCTTGATTCTGATAAAATGAGACAGTTTTTATAATTTCCTATCAAAATTTGAAATGTTGGCTTTTTAACAAAAAAATTTTAAGTGCTACTGAAATATAGGGAAATACAGGCAAATTATTAGAAAATGTAAGAGGAAATGGTATTATTTTCCTTTATTTTCCTATATTTTCCTTATTTTCTATTAATTATGTTAGCAGATCTAAACTGGAGGGTAACAAAAAAAGGTTGAAATCATGATTTTTGGAAGGAATTTTAGTTTCTAAGGGATTTTGGTCAATATTGGTAAGATAGATGGAACCCCATTTTAGATCTACTGATGTCCATACCTAGTCAACGCAAAGTGCAAAGTTGAATTCTCGGCCAATATTATATTAAAAAAGTGTCTATGTATACCATACATACATGTTTCTAGATCTCCAAGGCCATTTGATGTATGTGTACAACATACAACTCCAGAATTCTGTATTGGAAAAGAGGCCTCAAAATTTTGAGCATGTATTGGCCATGTATTTTTGTGTTACGTTATAATGATTGTCTTCTGCAACAGGTTTGCACATTACATACAAGTATGTGTACCATATTAGATTTTTTTCTCGAATGTAAAACCATTATGCAATAAGTATGAACTAAGTGAATGCATGAATTTGAAAGTTATGTATAGTGAGGTGCATTACAGTGTCTAAATTCTCCACAATTCACATTTTACGTTATTTACCTAGTCACAGCTAATAAGTTTGTCAGTCTTTCTCTCCATGTCTATCGCTTGCTTAAAATATCTGTGGCTTCCTGTGAAGTGATAAATAAATTCTGCTCAAAAATAATGAAAGGTAAGAAACTGTTCATGTAGAGAATAGTTCGTACTTTCAAGTTTAGGAACTTAGTTTGTATGAAACTTTTTTGCTATGTTTCATCATATTTATAGCGTTAGTCATCAGACTGGATGTGTTAAGTGAATTAACACAGACACAGATGTTCTGGGATAATGTTTCAAAGAAGTCTTTGCCATTACTCGCTGAAGGCTAGCACTGAAAAGTTTAGTTTTTTGTTGCAGATACCATCGAAAACAGATACAGAAATCAATATCATTAGGTTCATAGAAACCTCAACATGCATAACCAGAGAGATATCTCAGTACTACGCTGGGTGTAATGAAAAACGAAAGTAAAATATCGATATATGTAAAGAAATGATATAGTCTACACTTAGTTGTTGCTTTAAGGACAGAGGAGACATGTTGCAGTAAACTGGGAAATGATTGTGCAGGAAGCACAACCATTCAAAAACAAGACACTCAATTCCTATGTTCAAATGTTCAAATAAGTGTGGATTCCTAAGGGACCAAACTGCTGATGTCATCAGTCTCTAGACTTACACACCACTTATGCTAAGAACAACACACACCCATGCCCATGGGAGGACTCAGGGAGGAGTCGACCCTCCAGCGGGAGAGGCCGTGCAATCCGTGGCAGGGCGCCTCTAACCATGTGGCCACTCTACAAGGCTCAATTCCCATGCTGAGGGAACGCAAGAAAAAATGTATTCACCACTAGCCATTACCACACAACCTAGATATTAGCTACTTACCTTGTCTGTTGTTCAACCCCTGGTTCACAGTACGTAGCACCGTCTTTGGGATCTGGAAGGAAACAATATGAATCAATGATCTGACAATGAAAGGCGAATGGATCGAAGAAGAAAACTCCAACTGACTTGGAAGAAGGAAAGAAATTTTTGGTAAACATATATTAATACTAGATGTTACAAAACACACACACACACACACACACACATACACACACACACACACACACACACACACACACACACACACACACACACACCAAATGTATGCATAATAATCTTGAACATATGTTAAATGACAACACCTGTCTCATTCCTTTCTCAAGTACTGCTATCCATTCTTGTTCTTTGTCTCTTATGAGGGGCGTGCAAGCTGAAACGTGATGCCTCCGAATTTTTATGTGAAAACCATTAGAGCTTTTTAAATAAAACAAACTTTATTAACATTTTATTTCTTTATTCTTCATGTCTGCGTATTTATTTTTCTGCGTGTTCACCCTGGCAATGAACACACATATTCTCCCAACAAGATAACAGTTTGTTCGTAACGTCACTGTATAATATTTGACTTTGTTGGAGGAGCCACAACCTTACCTCTGATTGCACTGACTCATCACTATCAAAGTGAAGTCCTCCAAGATGTTCTTTAAGTTTTGGAACCAGATGAAAATCGCATGGAGCTAAGTCGGGACTGTATGGAGGATGATCAATGATGGTGAACCCAAGGTGTCGAATCGTGGGAGATATCATGGCAATCGTGCATGGTCTGGCATTATCTTGCTGAAGGACGGGATGCTCCATGTACGGACGAATTCTTAGAATTCGTCGTTCCAGTTTTCTGAAGTCTCATAGTACCTTGCAGAATTTATGGTGGTGTCTTTGAGTATAAAATCCAATTGCACCACACTTTGAGCATCCCAGAACACAGTGACTACATCTTTGCCTGTTGATGACATAGTCTTGAACTTCTTTGGCGTCGGTGATCCTTTGTGGCAGAACTTCACTGATGTTCTCATGTTTTCGTGGCATAAATGGTGAACCCAACTCTCTTTACCTGTCACAATGATGTTAATGAACCCACGTTCAAAATGCAAGCCATTTGTTGATAGACGACCAGTCTCCTCTGTTTCATGTAAGAAGTGAACATTCAAGGCATTGTAAGAAGTGAACATTCGAGGCATCTACCACGCACACGTTACACTGTTTCTCAAGCACTGACATAATTAAGTTACACACTGCTGTGTTACACGCTACACTTGAGTCCTCTAGTGCCAGAGCGTTGCAACTTGCGTCAGCGAAGCGGGAAAATCGACCGAGTAACATGTACAACATATAATACTCAACTGGTGTTGAGAACAGAACAAAAATATTGGACGAATTACTTTTCAGTAAGCTGTGGTATAATTGAATTGGTGAGTTGGAAAAGAAGTCATGTGCCAAAAAATAAATATTTTTCAAGACATAAAAACTGTTTTACTACACATATAGGTTTAAGCATGGTGTCGTGGAGTTACCATGTACAAATTGGCCCCTAGGTGAAACATTATACAATATACTTTACCCATCGGCTGTGGTCAGTAAACGAGTTTCAATGTGCTTATCGAAACTGATGATGTTGATGAAGAAACTAGCGTCTTGTTTACAGTGGGAGAATTGTGTTATGCAAGTGTATACTACTCATATTTATTATAGCAGTAAGGGAATGTATTATGAACATACAGGTTAATCCATTGTATACCTGAAATACAACCAGAAGCAAAATACTTCGAAGCAAACAGTGGTGGGATGCTTTGTCTTTATCTTGTCCATCCTGTGCTGTCCAACTGCAGATACTGTTATAAATTGGTTTCTGTTCAGCAGATACATGGTGTAGAATTTTCTTTATAATGTCTGGTTGTTTTTCCTGGAACAGGTCCATTATGCATTTGTTTATATGTACATGCTCCTTCTCTAAATCATGGTCCTAACGAGCAGTACTGTTGATAGGACATGACCCCTGTTATACCAAATGATGCATACAGATATAAAGATCACTTATTCCAGTAAATGTAATTTGAAAAAAAAAAAGTTTGGATGATCTCTTTTTCAACTGTAGTCTGGAATCTGTGAAGGCTGTAAATGAATTTTCGTATTTGTGTTTTAAGCATACTATCGTCACTATGATCTAGGAGCGGCAGCTTTGACCACTAACAGTCTTGAATCCCAGGTTAGTTCCCAGCCACAATGTAGAAAAAAACAGCCAAAAGTCGTTTTGCAAAGAATTAAATTGATTGAGATGGCGAACTCAGCTTGGACAAATCATGGACTCTGGCACTTCTTTTAATAAATTGGCAAAGAAGTCGCCACAGAGGAGCTCATAATGATACGTCGTCTTCCCAGTGTAGACCGAACACATAGCCAAAGATTCATTTTATGCGTACATATCTGGCGCCGATCTGCGTCTCTGGCGCATGAGTATCTGTGGCCGCATTCACATCGGTGCGCCCCACGCGTCTTGGAGGTGCTTACACAGTAGGCCAACGAGAGCCAACAAACGGCAGCCAAGGATTCAAGGGATTCGGCCGAGTGAAATCTCAGTTGGGTCTAATATCTTGTCAAGGTTGCATCCATTTAATTATTGCTGTAAAGTTGCGTGTTAGCTGCAAATACACCAGCCGATATTATGAGAGAAGAGGAAGATTTAGCAGGTGCAGAATTTATTTTACAGCAAAATCTGATCATCAAAAAAAAGAAGAAGAAGAATAAGAACAACAAGAAGAAATGACGCTGGTAGACGACCTCTCTTTTGGAAAATAAGAAGCAGTATAATGGGACAAAATTATTCTCTGACTTAAAGCTGAATTGAAATGTGATTTTTTAATGATTTTTTCCCCAAATGAAAGCAAAAGATTTTGACTTGTTATTGGCATAATCCGTATCACTGCATATCTTTCAAAGTTATTTTTCTGTCGTCTTTTGAATTTTTTTTATAATTCAGAGAAATTTTTTTTTTCAGTAAGGCCAATGCAGACAAGTTAGATCTTTTCCTGTTGGTTAGTACCATGTTGTGCTATATTCTCTGTAAAGGAGGGCTTCCAGTTTTACGATGGACAGGGTTTATCAAAAAAAAAATCATTTTTTTTCTTTCAAGGGTTATTTTTGTTGTCTTTGTTGCATTTAGTTCTTACCACTCTCTCTGTTGCAAATATTCTACTGACTTTCAATATTGTAGACATTTATTACACTACTGGCCATTAAAATTGCTACACCAAGAAGAAATGCAGATGATAAACGGGTATTCATTGAACAAATATATTATACTAGAACTGACATGTGATTACATTTTCACCCAATTTGGGTGCATAGATCCTGAGAAATGAGTACCCAGAACAACCACCTCTGAACGTAATAACGGCCTTGATACGCCTGGGCATTGAGTCAAACAGAGCTCGGATGGCATGTACAGGTACAGCTGCCCATGCAGCTTGAACACGATACTACAGTTCATCAAGAGTAGTGAGTGGCGTATTGTGACGAGCCAGTTGCTCGGCCACCATTGACCAGACGTTTTCAATTGGTGAGAGATATGGAGAATGTGCTGGCCATGGCAGCAGTCGAACATTTTCTGTATCCAGAAAGGCCCGTACAGGACCAGCAACATGCAATCGTGCATTATCCTGCTGAAATCTAGGGTTTTGCAGGGATCGAATGAAGGGTAGAGCCACGGGTCGTAACACATCTGAAATGTAACGTCCACTGTCCAAAGTGCCGTCAATGCGAACAAGAGGTGACCTAGACGTGTAACCAATGGCACCCCATACCATCACGCCGGATGATACGCCAGTATGGCGATGACGAATAACACGCTTACAATGTGCGTTCACCGCGATGTCGCCAAACACGGATGCGACCATCATGATGCTGTAAACAGAACCTGGATTCATCGGAAAAAAATGACGTTTTGCCATTCGTGCACCCAGGTTCGTCGTTGAGTACACCATCGCAGGCGCTCCTGTCTGTGATGCAGCATCAAGGGTAACCGCAGCCATGGTCTCCGAGCTGATAGTCCATGCTGCTGCAAACGTCGTCGAACTGTTCGTGCAGATGGTTGTTGTCTTGCAAACGTCCCCATCCGTTGACTCAGGGATCGAGACGTGGCTCCACGATCCGTTACAGTCATGTGGATAAGATGACTGTCATTTCGACTCCTAGTGATACGAGGCCGTTGGGATCCAGCACGGCGTTCCGTGTTACCCTCCTGAACCCACTGATTCCTTATTCTGCTAACAGTCATTGGATCTCGACCAACGCGAGCAACAATGTCGCGATACGAAAATCCGCAATCGCGATGGGCTACAATCCGACCTTTATCAAAGTCGGAAACGTGATGGTACGCATTTCTCCTCCTTACACGAGGCATCACAACAACGTTTCACCAGGCAACGCCGGTCAACTGCTGTTTGTGTGTGAGAAATCGGTTGTAAACTTTCCTCATGTCAGCACGTTGTAGGTGTCGCCACCGGCGCCAACCTTGTGTGAATGCTCTGAAAAGCTAATCATTTGCAAATCACAGCATCTTCTTCCTGTCGGTTCAATTTCGCGTCTGTAGCACGTCATCTTCGTGGTGTAGCAATTTAAATGGCCAGAAGTGTACATTTTGTTGTAGTTTCTTGTCAGTTCCTTTGTCGTGGTTGTTCACTGCATGTTTCTGTAATACAGTTGTTCAGTGTTAATTTGTTTACTGAAGAGGCTTCTTCTGATTTGATGACTCTGTTTCAAAGTGAAGATGTTTCGTGTGACGACTTTTTATGTTCTAGATGTTTTGACAGAATAACAACAATGATAATATCTGAACAAGGTGAAACCTCCTATGGTGCTTATGTAGATTTTGCATCAACAGAGGAAGAATTAAATACCCTGAATCAGTCAGCTACAGAGGTAGGTGTTAGTCCTGTTAGGAAACAGTGGTCAGTGAATTCGAGTCATGAGCTCTATGCATCAAGAAAGCACAGAGGAATTATTAAAGCTATGGGTGAATACACTACAGTAAAACTGACGACACTCTTCAAAGTTGGAATGCCATCTTAAGGAGGAAATGAACCAAAGCACTCTTGCTACTCTTGCTAGGAATTTTTCGCAAATATCAATTCAGTTGTTGAATATTGTGCACTCTACGGTGAAAAGGTGCGAGTTTTAGCTATTATTCCAAGAACATTTTCAGATAAAACAGTTTTGAACCACGTTCCTTCAGTATCAACGTACATGGTAGACAAATAAAGAAATATGAGGTGCGTAAAAGGAATGTTTGGAAGACTGGGTCGCTATTATGGTCATCCTGTACAAGCAGATCAAGTTCAAATGGTGCAGTTATTCTATCTGGAAGATAAATGGGACTGTTCTCGCCAGAGTGCCAACAAGAAAGACACTATAACTGTAACAGTTGAAGGTCAAAAAGTTGTGGAAGTGAAAAGTTATATGACTCGCAGTATTAAAGAAACTTTTGCAATTTATATGAGTAACTACACAACTTCACATATCGGAAGATCAAAATTTTATGTACTACGACCTAAGTGGGTAGTTCCTCAACCACCAGAGATGTCTGATTATGTGTGTATGAGCGAATTTTGAACTTTGTTTGGTAACTTTGAAGAACTTACAGGAGCACTTGGCATTTGACACCTTGGTTGGGCATGTGAAGTGATTAGTAGTCTGTGACGTAAAGCGAGAGACTTATTTGTGACCGAGCGAGGTGGCGCAGTGGTTAGCACACTGGACTCGCATTCGGGAGGACGACGGTTCAATCCCGTCTCCGGCCATCCTGATTTAGGTTTTCCGTGATTTCCCTAAATCCCTTCAGGCAAATGCCGGGATGGTTCCTTTGAAAGGGCACGGCCGACTTCCTTCCCCATCCTTCCCTCATCCGAGCTTGCGCTCCGTCTCTAATGACCTCGTTGTCGACGGGACGTTAAACACTAATCTCCTCCTCCTCCTCCTCCACTTATTTGTGTCAAGAATGTGGTGACTGCCCTGTAAAGGGATCACTGTCTTTACAGACACTTGTCCCGGAAGACGTAGCAGATAACTCTACAGAAATAACATATGCGACATGGGAGGAAAATAAACTAATTAACAAAACTGTTGCCTTTGACAGTTTCATTGATGAACTTGGTAAATGGTCAGTGAAAGCAGTAACAAACCAACATGTGAAGAAATTGCAACCACAACACATTGCAGAAGTGAAAGGGCGTGTACAGGCTGAAGAATTATGTTTAGTGCTTCACTGTGATTTTGCTGAGAATTGGTCTGTATTTCTTCCACAAGAAGTACACGGATGTCATTTGAGTAATGACCAGATTTCAATTTTTACGGGAGTGACACATTTTCAAAACAAGACCACAAGTGTTGCAGTTATAAGTGATGACACAGGACGTGACTCAGCACATGCTTTGCTAGCAATGCGCTATATTCTTCTACTGCAAACAGGGGTAGAGAAGATCGTCATTATTTATGATGATACTCCTAGTCATTTTAAAAATCGTTACCAGCTGTTTGAATTGAGCAAGTCGGTTGTGCCAACTGATTGGGTATACAGTGCTACTGGTCACGGGAAAGGGAGGGGCCTTGTGATGGTGTAGGCATCCTGCTGAAGCACCATGCTACAAAACATAATCTTTCCAGACCAAATACAGCTGCGACTCAAAATGCTGAGGATTTTACTAGAGTCGTGAAATCTTACACATCCACAGCCCTCATTCTTTTGTCCAAAGAGGAAACTGAAGAATTCCGTGAGCAGAAAAAAGGAGAATGGTCCAAACACACTACTCCTGTGAAAGGAATTCAGAAGACACATTTTTGGACTCAAAATGATAGGTGAAATATTGCAAGCACTTTAAAGAGCAAGAAAGAAGAAATTTAGTTCGTTCCGCCAACTCCTTAGAAACAGCAGGATAATATTCGGATTCACAACCTAAGAAGGGGGATATTTGTGGTGCGTGTGTGTATGACTGTGAATGGCGAATTGCAGAGATTGTAGACACCACTTATGAGTTAAACGAAATTGTAGTGAACTTTATGCTACCACATGGACCAGCTGCTGGTTATAGGTTTCCAGCTGAAGGACAGCAACAACGCAATCAGTGCTCACTTCCTGTTGACAATCTTTTGAAGATTGTAAGTGCTCCAGTTCCAATACGTTCAACAGTAAGGCACCACTCTACATCAAAGGAAGGTACTGAAGCAGTGGAATACATTTGTAGTTCATTGAGTGGCTAATTTCAGTACAAAACAGAGTGCACTCATCTTTCAAAACTAAAATTGCGTTAAATAAGGCAACATTTTGATTTTTATGGCCCTGTTATAAGAAAACAGGTTTTATGTACTGCAAAATATCAGTTGTTTAGAAAACCTGTTCAACCTGAAAGTGCCGGCTCTCCTTTTCAAGGGATGTAGAACTATATGGTACTAACCAACAGGAAAAAATCAAAATTTTATGGATTGGAATTTTTGAAATAAATTTTTTTTCCATAAATTATAAAAAAGTTCAGAACGCTATAGTACAAGAACTTTGACAGTTAAGTCCAAATGGAGGATTTCTTTGTAATCATAAAGCAATAATCTTTAAAATAAAAAAAAACCAACAAAATATCTAGAACTGTTCCAGAGAATTTTTTCCAAAATTCACATCTTCAAAATGGTATGCACAGTGTCGTCTTTGAAGGACTGTATCTCGGATTGAATTTTTTTGGACGAAACAAAAAAAAAGAAAGTGTCCCTTACATGGTCCTTTATTTTGACATATGCTAAATTCAATAACATCCGAGACTATGAAGGTAAGGTTTTTTCCTAGCCTGCCTGCATTGAAATGGACTATGCCTATTGAATTGTGCAGGCCCTAAATTACCAAAGGTGACGCCTCTTTTACAAGAGCTGTATCTATAGCAGGAAGATTAATGGTCACTCTGAGTTTTGCTTGTCTCTTTATCGTTCACGGCCAAAATATGTCAATGAAGTCTACATTTCCTTTTTCACATCTGCTCATTACTAACAGTTCAGTTACTTCCCTGCAAGCGTCTAATCTTTTCAACTTATCTTTATTAACACAGTTGTTAGCGTCCCATAAACACGCCCATTCGCGGAAAAACTATATCAGCTTTAATGCTCTCTCCATATTCCACTCCACACTCCAGTATTTTTCAGCGCGATAAATATAGACTTTAGAGAGAGCAGGCAATGCCTGCAGATGAAACAGCGACTGTTGAAATTAAGTTCTTCAGGACAGCAACAAGTCAAACTCATATGTTTTATTGAAAAAAAATAAAAAAAAAACATTCTAGAGACACACAAAACTGCTATCGAACCAATGAATGTTCGATCCGGCGTCCATACTAGGAGAGAAGTCTCAAGGTTAACCAAGTGCCAAAGCTTAGATGTTAGCGACAGGAGACCGAACCACAACCAAGGCCAATCACGTCGTTGACTCCGATTTGCCGCCCGTGCACGCTAAGCAAATCTCGGCCAACAAAGCGGTTAGCTGTGACTACGTAAGCTTGACTCAACTTTTCCGCGGTCCTCCTGGCCCGCCATCTTCAGATGAGTAACCTGTTGCACGTAATCACTGGAACAGCTTACTCACCAGAAGATGGCGGCCAGGTGAACCACGGAAATATTGTATCAAGATGACTTCATGATCCGGCTGCAGACTCGAGAAGAAAATTGTGAAGCGGTTAGCTGTTTTCCATTGGTTTTCGTTGGCCTATTGTGTACGCGCCTTGAGGGGACGGAGCGAGTGCTCTGGTGGCAGTGTTTCGGCTCACTCTGATGCCGAAAAATTAGAAGAAGAAATTGAATGTATGCTGCTGCAGGTCCGAAACGTAACATGTCAGTCATAGCGCTTCTAAAACACGAAGACGCACAACACTGAAGTGGTTACTAGAAGGTTTAAAGCTCGATGTCAGTTAAATACGAACAGCTATGCTGTGAACTTACGTTGAAAATATGGTCGTACACTGTGCCTGGAGGTGTCTGACGGACCACCCTGCGACCGGCTCTGGCAGCTTCTTCTCCAGCTTCTCTGGCCGCGGTGCTGAGGCCGCTGTCGCCCTCTGACACCCCAGAGTAGAGTCGGACACCGGACATGTAGCCCAGGCCGTCAGCTGCGGCGTCCTCCATCAGGCCAGCCGCCGCGTGGAAGCCATCCCTGTAGTCTTCTCCACCAGATGCCAGCGACGTGGAGGTTCCCTGTGTTGCAACAGAATGATCGATTTGTGAAATATGTTACGTGGTCGATTATTGTTGGTCCTGTCCGAGGCGCTTGGGTGGTGTTCCCACAAGACATCTACTGCCGTGTGCGGGATATTATCGCGGTGTTAAGACTGGAACGGGGAGAGACGAGAGTCGGGACTGGTTGGAGAGTACCAGGGAGTGTGCAACGAGAGAAGGGACTTGGGAGTGTGCCTGGAACAGAAATCAGAAACGGAGCGAGTACGAGTCTAATATTCGGGTTTTGTAATTCATAAATAAATGCGTCGCTGTTACATCAGCTTTCGCAGATCAAGACGCCGCTGTTACATCTGAAATAATGGGCTTCATTCATTCCCGCTGTAGTTACGCAAGTGGCGATGCGCTCGGGTCATACTCATCGACTCGTTCTCTCGTACCGAAGCACTCAGCAGTGTAACGCTATTCGTGATTTTTGCTTGAATAATAGTGGGGAACGGACTGGAAAGGGGACAAGAAAGGAAAGAGATAGGAAGGAAATAATGACTCTCAGTCGCACAGGGCACTGCGGCAATGTAACGGCGAGAGTTGAAAATTGGTGCTGGACCGGGACTATAGCCCGAATGCTCCGCTTCTCTGGAACGGTTTTGTTAACCGCCTCGGCCATCTGTACACACTTTCTGCAGACCCAAATTCCCGAATTCCCTCTCCTGCATCGCAACGATCCCAGAAAATTAACCCCCTATTCCCAGATTTCGGATTCCCGTAGCAGTTCGGACGTTGGTTGTGCATCCGCACATCCGTTCATCAGAGAGCCGTTGCGCCCATAGACTTACAGGTACAAGCGGCCGAGGCCGTTAGCGTAGCCGTTCTAGAGAAGCGGAGCTTCCGGGTTCGGGTCTGGCATAAACTGTCAATTATCGTCGTCGCAAAGCCGGAGTGCCTCGTGTGACTGGAAGTCATTATTTCCTTCTTACTTCTTTCCCATTTCGTATCCTGTCCATTCCTTTCACTCCAGTTATTCATGTATTTGCATCACCGCGAGTGGTGTCTGTTCTGTCGGATATGTCAGACAGCACAGATATCAACTGTTAGAGCGAAAGATGAGTGTACGACCTTGTTAGTGACACTGACACTAACAAGGCGAAATGACCGTCTGTCGGGCTCGGATGGTATTTAACGAAGGTGTGGTCTGAGAAATTGCGGAAGACGTAAGACGAAAATTAATTGATACAAAGTACACAACTGTAAATGCGTTTCGTATCATAATCCACGCTTCAGGCGAAAAACATACCAATTTAGCCAAATGCAAACAAATGATTGTATTGCTTAATCCACCTCCATCATGAGAAAATATACAGGGTGGTTCACCTGCCCCGCAATGTTGTAGCTTGCCTTCTTAAAAAAACGAGCAATATTTTCATGTTGTCTCACTCGCTACGCGTAAACTACTAGTCCCACAGAAAGAAATGAGAAGTACCTTTTGTAGGAAATTTAATCAGCTAAATATTGTATTGGCATACGTTTTCGATGGAGGTCACGGATTTGTAGTTATTCACGAGAAACCTACAAAAGTGCCTTCTAATGCACCTTCATCCCACACTCATCCCTAAAAGTCAGGATTTGTAGTGTTTCTCCATGGCACTTCCTCTTACCGCTGTACAAAAATGTCCGACTAGGCGAAGTATTCACGATATTCAACCTTTTGTGGGCTCTCCTGATTGTGCTGTTACCCCTCCAGCGTAGTTCGCAATTTCGACGACATTATTAATTTAAATTTGACTTCAGGAAACGTTACGCTAAGGCTAATTATGTCGACAATTCGATCCACACTTAACCCTTAGTAGTTTTGTAGTCAGAGGGCCTGACGAACACAACAATGTAATTGTGTATTTTATCCTGTTAAAACTCACAAAACTCTTTGGTAAAATTTACAAAAAAGTAACTTTTACAATTTAAAATGTACACAAAAGTCACTTTCACAATTTATAGGTTCTCGACTAGACGACGGTGTTACAAAACGAATCAATGAAGAACAAAAAAAGTCGAATGTAGGAAATAATCCTTGCAGTCGCATATATTTGTTTAGTGGTGGGAAGGAGGTCCATAAACAACATACTAGAAATCCTGATGGTGGGCCTAAGTGTGGGAGTGGGGTTGCATTCGAAGATCACTTTATTATGTTTTTCTTGAATAACTCGAAAACTACGGCCTACAACGGAAACATATCTCAGTAAAAAATTTAAATGCATTAAGTTTCCTACAAAAAGGTCTCGTTCATTTTCCTGCACGAGTAATAGTTAGCTCGTAGCGAGCGAAAGTATATGAAACTCTCGCGCGTGGTTCATGAAGGCCAACTATAGGATTGCGCGCTGTGTAAATCGGCAGCGGTATGGGCAGTTGAATCACACTGAAGTACTGCACAATTGAAAACTCGGTACAGAGCAACGTCATTGTTATATGACTGCGGAAAAAAAAGAAAGAAAAAATCGCTCTATTCTGTATTCATTTGCTCACGGCAACATGCGTTTATGGGCTAACAGCAAGTTGTGTAGCTCATCATTCATTTCCGTAATTTATTTTAATAACTAACCACCATTTGCAGATTGAACTCCTTCCTCACGTCATGTTTCCTATGTTTTGTCTACATAAATGTATGTTTGAACAAAATAACATTCATTGGTATCCGAGGTCTCTTAGAAAAGTAGCTGATCTTTGACCGAAAAAAAAATGGCTTAACTTGAGTGTTGGACACCTAATCACCCTCAGAGTAGTTCCCTTGGATTCCACGTACATCTCGCTGCGGTGCTGCAATTGTTGGAAGCAAACCGAGAAACCCTCTTTCGGAATAAAGTTTAGCTCGGCTGTGGTTGCTGCCATAATGTGCTCTCTCGTCTGAAATCACTTTCCTTTCAATGGCCTCTTGAGTTTTGGTAACAACGAGAAATTGCAGGGGACCATATCAGGAGAAAAGGAGCCTATTCAAGCACAGGAATCTGGTTTTTCGCCAAAAGTCTGAATCAAAGGCGAGAAACCGCAAGTCCGGTCTCTTGCGCCGCATAGCATCAGGTAGGCGATGGAGGACCTTCCTTAGTACTATCTGGTGGCTATTTGAACCTGTGGTGCATACACTCGTGTTGTACCACACTCAGGGGCCAAAGAAACCAGTCAGCTTCGTTATAACAATGCTGCGCACTCGGCGGACCTTCTTTGGTCTTGGTGACGAGGAATGCTTCCACAGTGACAACTGGGATCTGTTTTCCGGGTCGTATCCGCATATCCAGGGTGCGTCACCAGTGATTCCGTTCACGAAGGGGGGGTCACTGTTTGTGGAGTCTGGCATGTCCTGTAACACTTCAACACGAAGTTGCTTTCACTTCCCTGTCAGCAGATTGGGCACGAATGTCGCCGACACTCTCTTCATGGCCGATTCTTCGGTCGCAATGGAATATGCCGAAAAGTGCTGATGTCCACCTCTTGAACAATTTCTCCGATAGTCGCTCGAAGGTCCCGCATCACCACAGTGTTCACTTCGGCGATGACCTGGTCATTACGGCATATTGATGGGCGTTCGGAGCATGGCTGGCTTACCACCGACGTGCTGCCTTCTTTAAACCGGTTGTACCACTCCTTAATCTGTGCGATGCTCATAGCATCGTCACCGAAAGGCGTCTGAATCTTTCGAATGGTTCCCTCCTGGCTGTCGCCCAGTTTCTGGCAAAACTTTTTGCAGTAGCGCTGCTCCAGTCGTTCGTCATTTTCATTGCAATGAAAAACCGACGCGAGCTCTACGCACTACGTTACTCAACTGCTGCTTGACAGCAACTGACGTAATCAACAGGCGGGAAAAAAATTTACGCGTGCGCACGAAGATTCAAGGTTGTTTCATGTAAGCGCGCTGGATTCAGATCCACCAGGTGCTCGCATAGAGAAGAAAAAAAAAAAAAAAAGAAAGGAAAAGAAAACGAGGTCAGATACTTATTTAACAGATCTTGTACAACTTGCTTCCGTCATTTAGGCAGGTCGAACATTTTCTGACAGTCCATCGTCCATTTCAGAGCGGCTACAAAACCGAAATTATGACTGTGTGAAATAAATGAGTAGTAATTTACAGTTTAGCGGTGAAAAATCATTTCAAAACGTTTGCGTATGTAGCATAAATGCCGTGATTTCCCGATTGTACGTGAGAACTCGTGTAGTCTCTCTCCTTTCTCAGCAGCCGGCCGGAATGGCCGTGCGGTTCTAGGCGCTACAGTCTGGAACCGCGAGACCGCTACGGTTGCTGGTTCGAATCCTGCCTCGGGCATGGATGTGTGTGATGTCCTTAGGTCAGTTAGGTGTAAGTAGTTCTAAGTTCTAGGGGACTGATGGCCTTAGAAGTTGAGTCCCATAGTGCTCAGAGCCATATTTTCTCAGCACTTGTGCGACAACAGATTCGGGCGACGAGTGGGTGGTGGTAGTAACCCACGAGTCGAGTCTACGGGCACACGTAGGTGACGAGTACGGAGATGAGATTACAGGACTCGCTGGCGAGTGGAAAGCGAGTGTACGGATCTTATTTCTGATCTCTAGCTTGCCGACGGCGACCAGAATAAGGAGTAGATTGGTGCTTAACGCCCCGACGACAACGACGTCATTAGAGACGGAGCTCAAGCTCGGATTAGGGAAGGAAATTCGTCGTATCCTTTGTCAAAGGAACCATTCCTGCATTTTCCTGAAACAATTTAGGGAAATTACGGGAAACCTATATCAGGATAATCAGAGGCGGGTTTAAACCGTCGTTCACCCGAATACGAGTCCACTGTGCTCGGTCGATCGCGAGCTCAGCTATGTTAATTTGGAAAAGATATTTAAACTAGTTATTAAAAAATAAGGGACCGACTGGAAGTATCTGTTTTGTTGCGGCAGTAATTCCCGTAACCTCACATTGACGTTTTAGATTTCTCGACACGGCAAGCTACGAATTGCGAATAGACTGTAATTACAACACTTATTGGATTAAATAAGCAACTTCTGGTTTTCAACAGATTGAAAACGTCAAAATGCGAGCCTTGTCGGTACCCAACATCATCATTACAATAGGCACAGATGTGGAATACGAGGCTGTAAACTTAATTTATTCTTTGATTTGATTTGAGATTGCCAGAACTACATTAATTTTAAGTTACGTTACTTTATTTTGTCTTCATTCAATTAGATGGAATGCCTTTGCCTCTAAATATTATTGAACAACACTGTTAACTTATTCGTGCTTCATTTTTTTACCAGCTTCAATTATCTTTTAGAAAAAAAAAGGGGCAATGACAGTCTCAATATTATGCTTTTAACTATTGAAACAACGATAATCTGGTATACAGTAACTGTAAAGTAATGGTGACATTGAGGATAAATATAAGATCAGGAATCTACAGTTTTTACGTGCAACACATTACTGAACTAGAATTCAGTGAGAATACCACTGGGTAATGCCGCACAGAGTTTCTAAATTGAACGAAAGTAAAACAACCTGACAGTTCCCTGTAGATGTTAAGCCGTCGTCTTAGTTGTTGTCTACAGTGCTCCCCTTGCTCCATGTAATATTGCAGGCACACCTTGATTCGCAATGATCAATTATGGAGCAGAACTCCGATGTTATTTAAGCCTCTTACACCTGCCAGTACTTGTATGCTCTTGGTGCCTCGCTAGTAACAACTGCCTCTCAAACATGCTTGATACTACAAACCAGTTGGAGTGTTCTAGCTTACGTCTCACAACCAAGTAAGTCTGCTGACGCCACACAAGATGCACCTACAGAAGTCTTTACTCTCTAGATTAGATTAGATTAGATTCAGTTTTTGTTCCATAGACCCAAAAAGTGAGATGATTCTCGTGGACGTGGAACATGTCAGAAAGTATAACATAAAAACATAAAACATTTGAAGATAATACTTACTATCTGATTATTTTTCAGGATATTGTCGAAATACATGAATACAGTGTGGTAAACTCGAACAGCTCACATTTACAGAAATAATATGACTTCAGAATCATACATTGTTATGCAATATTAATAAATTTGTCATACACAAAATACCTAATCTTGACTGTTGTAACCAAGTATGGTCAAAACTGAAATCTGACAGATATATTTACTTAAGGTGGCTTAACAGTCTCTGTTAACATATTCATCTATGGAGTAGAAGGAGTTGCCTATAAAAAAAATTTTCAAACTCTGTTTAAACTGTGCTTTATCTGAAACCATGTTTTTAATGGTTGCTGGCAATTTATTGGAAATGTGTGTTCCTTCATATTGGACCCCTTTTTGGACCAAGGTAAGTGGTTTCAGGTCTGTATGTGGATTGTTCTTATTCCTAGTATTGATACTATATATTGAGCTATTGGTTGGAAATAGAGATGTACTACTTGCAACAAATTCCATTAAGGAATAAATATACTGAGAAGCAGTGGTTAGAATAAAAAGTTCCTTGAACAGGTTTCTACATGATGTTCTTGAATTTAGACCACACATGACTCTTATCACATGCTTTTACACCCTAAAAACTTTAGCTCAGTTTGATGAGTTAGCCTAGAATATGATACTACATGACATAATAGAATGAAAGTAAGCACAGTATGCAAGTCTTTTATATTTATATCTCCTGCATCTGACATCATTCTCACTGAAAATACAGGCATTTTTAGGCGCTTAAGCAATTCTGTGGAATATCCTTCCTAACTGAATTTATTATTGAGTTGTACTCCCAGAAATTTAACATTGTCAACTTCTTTGATCTGCATGTCTTCATATGTTATACACATGCTGGAAGGAAATCTCTTACAGGTTCTGAGCTGCACATAGCGGCTTTTCTGAAAGAATAATGACAGTGAATTAGCTTTAAACCGTTTATTAATGTCAGTGAAATGTTGATTAGCAGCTATTTCTAAATCTGTACTTGACTTGCTACTTATTGCAATGGTTGTATCATCTGCAAAGAAAACAAATTTAGCATCTGGCAATGTAACAGACAAGAGGTCAATAATGTACACAAGAAAAAGCAATGGACCCAAGATGGAACCTTGATGAACACCAAATGTAAGTAATTCCCAGTCAGATGAAGACTTACTGCTTAGTGCACAGGTATTTCCCAACAACACCCTTTGTTTCCTGTTAGATAAGATTCAAACCACTTCACAGCATTGCCAGTTACACCATAATATTCTAATTTACTTAAGAGAACGCTATGGTCCACACAGTCAAAGGTTTTTGACATGTCCCAGAACATTCCAGTAGCCTCTAATTTACTATCTAATGAATTAAGTACATTCTCACCGAAAGTGTTAATAACTTTCTCTATATCAGAACCCTCAAGAAATCCAAACTCTGACATGGACAATATATTA
The DNA here is from genome assembly GCF_021461395.2 of Schistocerca americana. Classification (NCBI taxonomy): domain Eukaryota; kingdom Metazoa; phylum Arthropoda; class Insecta; order Orthoptera; family Acrididae; genus Schistocerca; species Schistocerca americana. The sequence continues at coordinate 608,663,012 of NC_060121.1, forward strand.
TTTGCAGTCAGATGCTTAAGGAGGTGCATGAACACAGCCTTTTCAAACATTTTTGAGAAAGCTGGCAAAAGTGAAACTGGTCGATAGTTTGATGGTATCTCTTTACCCCCCTTCTTCTAAAGAGGCTTAACTTCAGCATATTTTATCCAGTCTGGAAATGTTCCACTCATAAGACACTGATTGTACAAATAACTTACGACAGAACTCAACTCACATGAGCACTCTTTGATTAACTTCATTGATATGTTATCATACACACTGGAATCTTAGATTTTAAGGATTTTATGGTGGACGCTACTTCTTTGGGAGATGTGAGCATCATTTCCATTTTACTGAAGTTATTTTAAAGACCGGTCTCAGATATTTCATTGCACTGTTCGCCGAACCTGAAAGCCCTAAGCTGTCTGTAACAGACATGAAGTACTTGTTTAATAGGTTTGCAACACTACATGTATTTGTTACCAAAGTCTCATTTATTTTAAGAGCTGTCTGTTTCTCTTCCTTTTTGGCCCCACCTGTTTCTGTCTTCACTATATCCCATAAAGTCTTTACTTTGTTCCCTGATGTAATTATCTTTGTCTCATAATAAAGCTGCTTCGATTTACGGATTACTTGCTTCAGTATTTTGCTGTATTCTTTGTAATGAATTACAATTCTAACATCAGAGCTGTTCCTAGATAGTAGGTAGAGTCTCCTCTTTGTTCTACATGACATCTTTATTTCTTGTGTAATCCATGGTTTATTTTTTGACTTCTGTGTGATTAGAGTTACCTTTACGGGCAAACAGTTTTCGAAAGTGGAGGTAACTTTATTAATGAATGCTTTGTATTTTCCATTTGAGTTAGAGTCATTGTAAACAATTAATATCTTTGAGTAATTTCCCGAATTTCTCAATTTTTGACTTATTAATACCCTCCTGTATGCAGATTTAATGGATTTTTTATCCTGACAAGTTTCAACATTTAACACAAGATGCTGCATGTCATGATCAAATAGCCCATTTACTATTGGTTTTTTGATATGACATTTTCCCTAGATTTGTGTACAAAGATATTATCAATAGCAGTCTCACAGCATTTACATATCCTAGTAGCAAAGTTCACAGTAGAAACTAAATTGAATGATAGTATTTCTGACTGCAATAATTGTTCACTGACAGAGCTTTTCAATAAATCCACATTAAAATCACCTCCATTTCTTTTTTTTACCATGAGATGGGACAGCAGAACTCAGCAGACGATAATGCTTTCCCCAACTTTCCTCAATGGCATTAACCCAGGATAAATACATCACAATACAAAAAATTTACACATATTTCTAATTAACACATAGTGTCTCAAAAATTTACACAAGAAAACAAGTGCATTTTATTTACAGTGGACATCATGGGAATTAATTTTGGGTAGCACATTTGTGTTACAGTATTATGGTAGTAAAGGACTTTATAAGTTTTTAATTGATAGTGAAAAGTTACATATTTGTATCTGTTCAAAATTTTGAAGTGCTTGAGCTTAAATTAATGTCTGACAGTAAAAGAAGCCAAATTTTGGACATGTTGTATGACAGTGAATGTTATATGACAAGCAAAACTGTTTATTCAAGACATTTTAATTAATATGATGACTATGAATGTTTATTTTAATTACGATAATCAATTACTTTGGTAGCTCACAGTGTGACCATTCAACCAGTACTTTGTGTGTTAAGCTGCTGAATGGCAATAAAATGTTAAAGTTTCTTTTTGGCTTTCAGTATACCACTAGCTTCCCTACAAGTCTAGATTAGATTAGATTAGATTAGATTAGATTAGATTACTACTAGTTCCATGGATCATGAATACGATATTTCGTAATGATGTGGAACGAGTCAAATTTTCATGTGGAACGAGTCAAATTTTCAAAGTCTATTTCTCTACCTTATCAAATTACTATATTCTTATCATTAGCAATGTTGTAGTGCTCACAGAGAGAGACAGAGAGAGAGAGAGAGAGAGAGAGAGAGAGAGAGAGAGAGAGAGACATCTAGATCCCCAAGAAGACATTATCTGTATAAATAAATATAAATGTTAGTTTGTTCAAAATCGTATGTCTCCGAAAGTTTTTCGCCGATTGCTTTCAAAATTTGACACAAAGTTTCGTTTGAACAAGTGAATTTTCTTATTTATCTACTGGGACGCCACTCACTCACACGCACACGCACATACACTCGCACACACACACACACACACACACACACACACACACACACACACATACATATATATATATAACATGCAATACCGGAATGTTTAATACACACATTTATGTTCCATATGGCACTGCAGTAGGTATAAAAAAATGCTTATTCGAATACAACGCTGTCTCACTTTTTCAAACCAATCGGCGAAGAACTTTCGGAGGAATACAATTTTGAACTAACGAACATTTAAATCTCTATAAATAAGGATGTAAAATGTTGATTTGTTCAAAACCGTAACATTCTACTTAAATTTTACATTTTTATTTATATAAATCTAAATTTTCGTTTGTTCAGAATCGTAAATGTGCGAATATTCTTCAACAATTGCTATGAAGTTTTGACACAACGTTGCACTGCAATACACGTGAGTTTTTATATAGCTACTGCTGCGACACATATAAAGGTAAAAATAATCTCCTCGTCACTGATGGCTTCGAAATTTTACATTGGAATACACGTATGTTTTATAGACCTGTGTATATAACAAAGAGAGGGCGAGGAAGAGACGGACAGAGACGTAATCCCACACAATTTGGAAACGTGTGCTTCCTCTTATCTTTCTTTTCCATTTAACCTGACTCAGTCACAGCAATACGTAGCTGGATAACAGCTAGTGTGAAATAAAATTTGGGCATTCGGATTCTTTTGTTACTTGCCTTTTTTATAAATGCGTAAGTTACACGCAAGGTGCTTCGATTTGCTAATGAAAGCGCCATGTAATCTCTTCGTCCGTGTAGCTAAGTAACCGTCTCCCTGGCGTTCCACCGGAAGGACTTCGGGGGGTCCGCAGCTCGTGGTCGTGCGGTAGCGTTCTCGCTTCCTGCGCCCGGGTTCCCGGGTTCGATTCCCGCCGGGATCAGGGATTTTCTCTGCCTGATGATGACTGGGTGTTGTGTGATGTCCTTAGGTTAGTTAGGTTTAAGTAGTTCTAAGTTCTAGGGGACTGATGACCATAGATGTTAAGTCCCATAGTGCTCAGAGCCATTTGAACCATTTTTTGACTTCGGGGTCTCTACCGCGCCGACTTAACGGCGATGATTGTGAGCTCGTTCTCAGTCCACCGCCGATAACTGCATGGTGGCCATCCAAGGAGTAGTGCTGGCAGTCATGTAGGGCATGAACGTAATAAGCAACTGCCGCATTTGAACAACATTTTGAACAAATGTGTGTCACTATTCTATCAATTTACATTCCCGAGAAGGACATAGTTCAGATTTGGTGCAAGATGGTCCTCAATCTTGGTTTACTATTTGCGGCTAAAGAATGCACGTGGAGATGGGATTACTGAACTGTTGCCATCGGTGCTACTTGACTTGTTTGGTGACCACCTTAGTGTGTAGACTGTATGAATGATTATTCAGAGTTGTCCGCTGTGCCGCAGGTCTGACATAATCCCGATTTTATTTAAAGAGTAATGATTCCAACGTCGTTAAAGGTTTATGTATGTCTATTCCAGAATCATTCCTGCCCATCGATTTTGAGCCTAGTTTGTAATTTATGGATTTTATTTGTGCTGGTCTTGAGTAACTTGTTTTTGTTCCCAGGATTAATTTTAATGCTTGCTGCTATAGGTAAGTCTTGTGGGCTTCGTGTATAAATTTATTCTGTACATCTTTTTACATAACTAGCCCACGTTAATTGCATTCTACTTAAAGAGTTCAAGTAATATTTCTCTGGTTTAAATAGAGTTTATATTTAACATTATTTTGTAATTGCACATTGGCTCTTTTGACTGGTGGGCTTACATATTTCAACTGATGCGTTGAATGCATGTTTAGTGATGACTGATGTATTGCTCTGTAGAACATGTGGTAACTGAAATGTTTCTCTGTGTTTTTTAGTAAGGCCAGAGTTAATACCGTGCTTTATTGAATTTATTTGATGCATAAAGTGTACGTAATGTCCTATTGTACTGCATGTGTCGGAACGATTACTTCGTCTTTATTTAACGGTAGTGTCTGAGTATTTGCTATCGATTTCGTTGCTACAAGCACCATCTTCTGGTCACTCCGTGACGAACCTGATAATCCAGCTGGTGCTCACCACAAGACACTTAGATAGAGGGCGTAGGTATTGTTGATGTCGTAGCTCTGTGAATTTCGTAAGCAGAAACGAAGGAACTCATCGTAGCGGGCACTGATGTGAGTGTGTCCTCTACCGAGGTCTATTATGCTTGTTATCCTGTTATCCACAGTTTTCCTGGCCGAAAAGTCTACTAGTATCAAACATTGAAGAAGAAATTTCTGGAAATGTACATTTGTAGTACAGAGCTGTACCGCGGTCGGCCGTGTGACTTTTGCATACCGGAAAAGAAGAGAATCGAAGCGTTGGAAATGTGGTGTAATAGAAGAATGCTGAAAATTAAATGGACTAATAACATTAGAATCCGAGAGGAAATATGTGGAAAACAATGACCAAAAGAGGGGGACAGGATTAATGGACGTGTTAAGAAATCAGGGGCTATCTTATGTGGCACTTGAGAGACCTGTAGAGGGTAAAACGATAGGGGAAGAGAGAGAGACTATAATATATCCAGCAAATAAGTGTGGGCATAGGGTGCTGGAGGTTGCCACAAGAGCAGGAGGAGAAGAATTAGTCAAACGAATTAGTTAAAAGACTGATGATCCGAAACAAAAAACTGTTATATGCCTGATTATCCGGTTTATCGTAAAGGGCCTGGAGATGGTGTACTGTAGCGCCGAAATCAACAGAAAATAAAGCGAGACATGTAAATACAATAGAAGGATTTAATCATACTCCGAAAAACATAGCAACAGCTGGCGCCTCCTGCTGTATCTGAAGATGAATGTATCATGGTAACACGCCTTCTTTTTGGAGAAACAACACGTTTTTGTTAATGATACACGGACCAGTCACATTAGTGAGACCATCATCTATGTTAGACGTCAACGTGTGATAACCACTCATTGATGGTGGGTGGCTGTACTAGCAGTGGAGGATATACAAAGCGCGACACGGTGGAGGGGGAGGGGAAGCGGAAAACAGTGCAGCCTCTGTCGTAATGTGGAAACGGAGCGATTTATTTGACGTTCAAAAGGGCATCATCATTGCCTTTCGGGTCAAGGATGAAAGCATTTCCGAAACGGGTAAATTTTAAAACTGTGACGTGCAACTTTTGAGCAGCTGATTGGCCATATGAACCAAAGGGCTACCAGTAGTGTCTCCTCAACGATCGTTAAGCATACGGGCCTCCGGAGCAATCGCCCAGTTCAAGTACCGATGCCATTCATCGGCGACGGAGGTTGGAATTTTCACGGCAGTACAGCAACTGGACGCCCACTGATTGGCGACTTGTCGCGTTTTCGGATTATTCACGTTTTAAGATCCATCGGACAGATGGCCATTGATGGACACGTCGTGAAGTATCTGAAAGTAAACGTTGTGCAACAACCGTTGGAAGGGTCCAGGCGAGAGGGCATTCCCTGAGTGATCTTGTCTTCAGGAAGGCGTCAGTTCTCATCAGTCCTTGGGGACCATATCCACTCCTAAATGCAGCTTGCTTTTCCTTGGCACAATGGTATCTACCAGCAGGAAAATGCAACGTGTCACCCAGCTCGCAGTGTACAAGTGTGATTTGAAGAGAACCAGGATATGTTTACAGTACCGCACTGGCCACCAAACTCCCCGGACTGAAATCCAGTCGAGAATCTGTGGGACCACCTTCATCAGATTGTTCACACCATGCCGTCTGGAGTGGCCGTTCGGTTCTAGGCGCTACAGTCTGGAACCGAGTGACCGCTATGGTGGCAGGTTCGAGTCCTGCCTCAGGTATGGATGTATGTGATGTCCTTAGGTTAGTTAGGTTTAATTAGTTCTAAGTTCTAGGGGACTGATGACCTCATAAGTTAAGTCGCATAGTGTTCAAAGCCATTTTGTTCGCACCCTGGATCCTCAACCGACAAACCTAGCGAAACTGGCCATGTCACTGGAGTCGGCACGGCTCCATATCTATATTTTAAATGTTGCTGTAACACAAATGGTCGTGTGTAATGGTGTTGTGTACATAGTTCCGCGTAGTCAGCGCGTACACAACTTTCCCAATAGAGCGCGCCCCGCTATGCACAACAGCGCAGGCGCAGCGCTCGTCTGTCTCCGTACTACGAGATGGCGCTGTCTTAGAGACGGACCAAATTCTGCTTCCACCGATCCGCGTATTAATATGTAATGCAGCCAATGGGATTGCTACTAACGTAGAACCTTTTCTCCTTGCGGATCACACTCGCGCAGTGATACCTGAACGCTCGAGGTGTGTTCAGACCTCTGATTAGCCAGTCTGCATTAGTCTGCATTAGTCTGTAGTCAAGTTTTAGTCTGCCTAATAAGATTATCGTATTCCTGTACATAGCCATGAAGATAAATGAATACACACTTTGTCAAGTATCAGAGACATGTGAGAATAAGATTAACATACCAAGACCAAAGGAACTTCAGATTGTCAATTGTAAACAGCATCCAGAATCAAGTTAAGTAATTTCTATGCTATTTATTATTTTAATAAATGTGTGTGAAAATTAATCAAGTTCTGTTTAAAGTTGGTCATCGTCAATCTGCTACTCTAAGCGTGCAAGTGGCATTTCTATCATCTGACCTAACGGCAGAAGATAAACACGCCATGATAAGACCACGAGACATATTGCTGACACTCGCCTACTTCGTTAGAGCGATAAGTCAAATAATCTGATGGTGTGTGTATGGACGGTCTTACAGTACGCACACCACAGGTGTCTTCTTCAACAATTTCATCGTTTAGCGACCGCCGATTACTGCTAAGTGTCTCTCATATGGTATGGCCTCTTAGTGATCTGCAATGATATTTTGAAAAATAAATAAACAAAGAAAGAAAACAGAACGAAATAATAAATGATATGTTAAGTCGTGTGATGCTGAGGGAATTAGATTAGGAAATGAGACACTTAAAGTAGTAAAGGAGTTTTGGTATTTGGGGATCAAAATAACTGATGATGGTCGAAGTAGAGAGGATATCAAATTTAGACTGGCAATGGCAAGGAAAGCGTTTCTGAAGAAGAGAAATTTGTTAACATCAAGTATAGATTTAAGTGTCAGGAAGCCGTTTCTGAAAGTATTTGTGTGGAGTGTAGCCATGTATGGAAGTGAAACATGGACGATAACTGGTTTGGACAAGAAGAGAATAGAAGCTTTCGAAATGTGGTGCTACAGAACAATACTGAAGATTAGATGGGTAGATCACATAACTAATGAGGAAGTACTGAATAGGATTGGGGTGAAGAGAAGTTTGTGGCCCAACTTGACTAGAAGAAGGGATCGGTTGGTAGGACATGTTCTGAGGCATCAAGGGATCACAAATTTAGTATTGGAGGTCAGCGTGGAGGGTAAAAATCGTAGAGGGAGACCAAGAGATGAATACAATAAATAGATTCGGAAGGATGTAGGTTGCAGTAGGTGTGGGGAGATGAAGAAGCTTGCAAAGGATAGAGTAGCATGGAGAGCTGCATCAAACCAGTCTCAGGACTGAAGACCACAACAACAACAACAACATTTTGATAAATTATTACGAGAGGTTTAAGAAAAAAAGAAGAAAGAAACTAAAGAGAAACTAAGAAAATGAGCGAGTGCACTGCTGCGAACTTATTCTCATAACTCTTGTACTTACCACAATATGATTCCTGTAGTGCGAATGATTTGCATTTTATGGTCAAAGTTTTGAAATAGTAACCAGAAAACGAACAAAATACGAGGCCGAAGTGATCTGTTATATTGTAGCTTCATCCTAAAAATGTAAAGTTTACATTGTAGCAGAGATAAAACTGCGCTGTACAAGCCGTGTCAGTCTTCACTTCCAGCAAGTCGCAGAATATTTCTCTGATATATTTCAGTTAAAACATTGACAAGAATTACATCGCTCTGCTTTGTTTTCCGAGAGATACCGAATACGGTTTAACTAATTCACCACTACAGTAATTAAAAAGGCGTACTTTCATCAACTGATCATTAACTAACAACTCAGGAATATTAATTACAAGTTATAACGCTCCAGCAACCGAATCACCGTTTTGCGTGTTACCCCTTGTGTATAATTATGTTTCAACGTCTTGAACTCTACAGATGGTGACAAATATTGTTTGAAACATGTACTTAGTCCTAAATTAAAGTAGTTATTTTCTGACACTGTCTCTGCTTCTTAATGTCTCCGAAAATTGCCACACTATCCAAGAGACCGTGGATTGCATTTTGAGTCAATCTACAAAGCACCTGTGGTCTAGGTGTAGCGTCTTTGATAAGCAATCAAAACGTCTTCGGTTCCGCAATCTAACCGCGACACTGCTTAAATTCTGAACAAAACTCATCAGCAATGGCGGCCGAATACTTCCGGCATAAGAAGTCACTCTCATTCAGCCAACGACGTTGTCAAGAGGGATGAGGATCGGACAGAGGTTCAGGGCACTCTCTTACCCTTGGGCAAGAATCAGTAAAGATCAACGGCATGAGGATGCAGAAGGCAATGGAAACCATTGCATTAAAGTCACATAATGTGTACCTACAGGACATCTGGCCTGTAATTGAAAAAGTGTCACGAGGATCTCTCCACTGGTAAAAGATTCCGAATTAGTTCCGCATTCATACCTCCGAGAGGGGACTGCAGAGAGGGAGATGACTGAGAAAAAGATTGAATAACTAACGAAAAGATAACGTTCTGTTCCGGAGCTGAATGTCAGAAGCTTGAACGTGTTAGGTAAGCTAGAAAATTTGATAGGGAAATGCTAAGACTCGATCTAAGTTTAGTGGGGGTCAGTGAAATGAAATGGAAAGAAGACAAGGATTTCTGGTCACATGAGTACAGGATAATATCAACAGCAGCATAAAATGGTATAACGAGAGTAGGATTCGTTATGAATAGGAAGGCAGGACAGAGAATGAGTTACTGTGAACAGTTCAGTGAGAGGGTTATTCTCATCAGAATCGACAGCGAACCAACGACGTCAACATTGTCTCAGGATACATGCTGATGTCGCAAGCTAAAGTTGAAGAGATAGAAAGAATATGAAGATACTGAACGAACAATTAAGTGCCTAAGGGGAAATGAAAATCTAGTAGTCATGGAAGACTGGAACGGGGTTGCAGGGGGAGAAGTTGAAGAAAGTGTTACAGGAGCAAATGACTGGTACTAGGAATGAGAGATAGGATAGAGTAATTGAGATCTGCAATAAATTTCGGCTAGTAATAGCGAATAATCTGTTCATAAATCACAAGAGGAGGAAATATATTTGGAAAAGTCCTGAAGGTAAGGGAAGATTTCAATTAGGTTACATCATGGTCAGGCAGAGATTCCGAAATCAGATACTGGATTGTAAGGCATACCCAGGAGTATATACAGATTTAGCTCACAATTTAGTGGGGATAAAGAGTAGGCTGAAGTTTAAGTGACTAGTCAGTAAGAATCAATGTGCAATGAAGTGGGATACGGAAGTAGTAAGGAAAGAAGAGATACGCTTGAAGTTCTTCAGGGTTATAGATACTGCGATATGGCATAGCTCAGTAGACAGTTAAGTTGAAGAGGAATGGACATCTTTAGAAAGGGAAATCACAGAATTCGGAAAAAAACGTAGGTACAAGGAAGGTAATGGTGAAGAAAGCATGGGTAACAGAAGAAATACTTCAGCTGATCGACGAAAGAAAGCAGCACACAGATGTTCAGGAAACTTGAGAAATACAAAGATACAACTCATGTAGGTATAGTAAATAAGAAGTGCAGGAAGCTAAGGCGAAGTCGCTGCACGAAAAATGTGAAAAAATGGAAAATGAAATGATTGTCGGAAGGACGGACTTAGCACATAGAAAAATAAACATTATTCTCTGAAATTAAAGGCAAGGGTGGTAACATTAAGAGGGCAATGGGAGAATTCCGCTGTTAAATGCGAAGGGGAGAGCGGACAGGTGGAAAGAATAAACTGCAAGTCTCTTTCATGAGCGTGAGTATTTGTCTGATAATCTGATAGCAGGAGAAACGGAAGTCGATGTAGAGGGGATAGGGGATCCAGTATTACAATCAGAATTTAAATGAGTTTTGGAAGCATTAGGATCAAATAAGGTGGATTGGATGGATACGATTCCATCAGAATTTCTAAAATCATTGGGGAAAGTGGCAACGAAACGGCTATTCATCTTGGGGCGCAGACTGTATGAGTATGGCGATATACCATCTGACTTCCGGAATAAAGCGTCATGCATCATCCATACAATTCCGAAGGTTGCCAGAACGGACAGGGTGCGAGAATTACCGCGCAGTCAGCTTAACAGCTCATGTATCCAAGTTGCTGACTAGAATAATATACACAATAATGAAAAAGAAATTTGAGGATGTGTTAGATGATGATCAGTTTGGCATTAGAAAAGGTAAAGGCACCAGTGAGGTAGTTTTGACATTGCAGTTGATAATGGAAGCAAGACTAAAGAGAAATCATGCTACGTCCATTGGGGTCCTTGACCTGGAGAAAGCGTTCGACAGTGTCAAGTAGTGTAAGATTTTCGAAATTCTGAGGAAATTGGGGTAAGCTACAGAGAAAAACGCGTAATGTAAAGTATGTACAAGAGCCAAGAGGCAACAGTTAGAGTGGAAGACAAAGAACGTAATGTTCGAATTAAAAAGCATGTAAGACGGGGACCAGATCTTTCGTCCCTACTGTTCAACCTGTACATCCGAGAAGCAATGACGGAAATGAAAGGAAGGGTCTGGAGTAGAATTAAAATTGAAGGTGAAAGGATGTCGCTGATAAGATTCGCTGATGGCATTGCTGTCCTCAGTGAAATTGAAGTAGAATTACACGACGTCTTGAATGGAATGAACTTTATAATGAGCTCAGAATATGAACTGAAAGTAAGTCAGAGAAGATGGTAACGAGAAGTAGCAGAAATGAGAACACCGAGTAACTTACCATCAGGATTCGTGATCACGAAGAAGATGAAGGACTTCTGCTGCCTAGGCAGCAATATGACCCATGACGGACAGAGCAAGGGGGACATCAAAATCAGGCTAGCACTGGCGAAAAGGGCATTCCTGGCAAAGTTAAATCTACTAGTATCAAATATGGGCCTTAATATCAGGAGGGAACTTTTGAGTATGTGCGTTTGGAACACAGCATTGTATGATAGTGAAACATGGTTTATGGGAAGACCGGAACAGAAGAGAATGGAAGCATTTAAGCTGTGGGGCTGCAGAAGAATGTTGAAAAGTAGGACTGATAAGGTAAGGAATGAGGAGGTCGTCCGCAGAATGTAAGAGGAAAGGAACATGTGGAAAATACTGATAAGGAGAAGGGACAGGATGATAGGAATGAGGGAATGACTTCCATGATACTAGAGGGAGCTGTAGAGAGTAAAAACTGTAGAGGAAGGCGGAGAATGGAATGGAAATACTTCCGACAAATAACTGAGGACGTGGGTTGTAAGTTCTTCTCTGTGATGAAGTGGTTGGCACAGGAGAGGAATTCGTGGTGGGCGGCGTCAAACCAGTCAAGAGACTTCTGACTAAAACAAAAAAAACGTTTGGTCGGTGGCAAGCGAAGTAAACATCCAGGTCAGGGCTGTACATGCGTAAATGCGTGGTAACCAATATTTTTCGAAGAAGGTATGCACATTCCACACATTATATGGCCAGATTTCTTGTTGAAGTTTGGCCATTCATATGCCTGAACAAGGGGCAGTTCCTCAAGCTCTAAAACCTCCGTGTCGTATCGATAGCAGTTCAGAATACGATCAACAAGTAGGAAGCGAGAATAGCAATCCATGCCTTGTCATTTGTTCGGGAAATCACTCAGCGACTGTACCATGTTGAACACTACTGCCCAATTTGGCACTGTCAGGTTTAAGTCACAGGTTGGCTATACTTCCTGGCGCCTTGTGGCTCGCTCTCTCTGGTTGCGGAAGCGTTTATCTGGCCGCAGTGCTGACACGGAAGTGGTCGATCAGTCAGTGCACTGAGATCCGAGAAAAGGCAGTCACTCGCTCGCCCTGGGGGGCCATTGCCCCAAGTTTTGAACGTGGTTTGTTAAAGGGCGCGCACGCACTGGGCGATAGCGTCCTTGCTGTATTGTCGACTACGTGAGGCGGTGGCCTGAAGTTACTTCTTCAATTATAGTGTCGCTAATCAAGTGGGACGCACGGAGTGAATTCGGCTGTGACACGTGTGTGCTTCAAATAAAAAATGGTACTGTGATTTTGTTGTAGTTATATCGCCTTTTTACAGTTTCCAGTCACAGATTGTGCACCGACAGCGTCTATTTAAAACTTCACAGGTTTGGTAATTGATTGTGTTCGCCTAATTCTGTATAGGGACTGACGATGTATCAGTGTACGTCGTTAGTAGGCAGTTGTTTGATTACTTTAAGTTATACTGTTGCTATGAATCTGACTGCCCATTGCATTTTAAAGTTGTTTTACAGTACAGGCTTTGTATGAATGCGTTGTTGATGCACGACTGTCTTATTAGATTTGTAGATGATACTCTACTATCAGACTGTGCTAAGAAGCCATGGTTTCCTTTTTGTGATAGTGAGTTCTTTCAGGGCAGTCTGTGACATTTCCTTACATTTGTACGAGCTGACATTCATACTCTGAAAAACACGATATGATAGAATGAGCGCTTGGGATCCAACTGACTGAAGTTACCGCTCTCTTCACGATTCCATGTAAATTTAGATTTGGTACCGAAAACTGTCTTGAGCAGCTAAATCGGCAGCCAACGCGTATTGGTAATATTTTAGATCTGGTAGCCACGAACAGACCAGACCTCATTGACGGTGTCAGTGTTGAAAAAATGGTTCAAATGGTTCTGAGCACTATGGGACTTAACTGCTGTGGTCATCAGTCCCCTAGAACTTAGAACTACTTAAACCTAACTAACCTAAGGACATCACACACATCCATGCCCGAGGAAGGATTCCAACCTGTAGCGCCTAGAACCGCTCGGCCACTATGGTCGGCGTCAGTGTTGAGACAGGGATTAGTGATCATGATGTTGTCATTACGACTATGGTTACGAAAGCTAAAAAGTCGGTCAAGAAGGCTAGGAGAGTATTCTTACTAGAAACAGCAGATAAGAAGTTGTTAGCATCCCACTTATTAAATGAATCGACTTCATATACTTCCGGTACGATGGACGTGGAAGAAATATGGGCAAATTTTAAACACATTGAATATCACGCATTGGACATTTATGTGCCGAAAAAGTGGGTTACGGACGGAAAAGACCCACCGTGGTTTAACAGCGCAATTCGGAGAATGCTCAGGAAGCAAAGGCAGTTGCACTCGCGGTACAAGAAAGATCGGGAGATTGAGGACAGGCAAAAGTTAGTAGAGATTCGTGCTGTTGTAAAAAGAGCGATGCGCGAAGCATTCAACCACTACCACCGTCATACCTTAGGAAAAGATCTTGCTGAAAACCCAAGGAAATTCTGGTCTTACGTAAAATCGGTAAGCGGGTCGAAGGCTTCCATCCAGTCACTCACTGAGCAGTCTGGCGTGGCAACGGAAGACAGCAAAACGAAAGCTGAAATTTTAAATTTAGCATTTGAGAAATCTTTCACGCAGGAGGATCGTACAAACATACCGCCGTTTGAGTCTCGCACAGATTCACGTATGGAGGACGTAGTGATAGACATCCCTGGGGTTGTGAAGCAGCTGAATGGGTTGAAAATAAATAAATCGCCAGGTCCTGATGGGATTCCAATTCGGTTTTACAGAGAGTACTCTACTGCATTGGCTCCTTACTTAGATTGCATTTATCGCGAATCTCTTGCCCAACGTTAAGTCCCGAGGGACTGAAAAAAAGAGCAGGTGACGCTTGTGTATAAGAAGGGTAGAAGAACGGATCCTCAAAATTACAAAAAAATGGTTCAAGTGGCTCTGAGCACTATGCGACTTAACTTCTGAGGTCATCAGTCGCCTAGAACTTAGAACTAATTAAACCTAACTAACCTAAGGACAGCACACACATCCATGCCCGAAGCAGGATTCGAACCTGCGACCGGAGCGGTCGCTCGGCTCCTGACTGTAGCGCCTAGAACCGCACGGCCACTCCGGCCGGCTTCAAAATTACAGACCAATATCCTTAACATCAGTTTGTTGCAGGATTCTCGAACATTTCGTATATAATGAATTTCCTTGAGACAGAGAAGTGCTGTCCATGCATCAGCACGGCTTTAGAAAGCATCGCTCCTGCGAAACGCAACTCGTCCTTTTTTCACATGATATCTTGCGAACCATGGATGAAGGGTATCAGACGGATGCCATATTCCTTGACTTTCGGAAAGCGTTTGATTCGGTGCCCCACTGCAGACTCCTAACTGAGGTACGAGCATATGGGATTGGTTCCCAAGTATGTGAGTGGCTCGTAGACTTCTTAAGTAATAGAACCCCGTTGTCCTCGATGGTGAGTGTTCATCGGAGGTGAGGGTATCACCTGGAGTGCCCCAGGGAAGTGTTGTAGGTTCGCTGTTGTTTTCTAGCAACATAAATGATCTTTTGGATAGGGTGGATAGCAATGTGCAGCTGTTTGCTGATGATGCTGTGGTGTACGAGAAGGTGTCACCGCTGAGTGACTGTAAGAGGATACAAGATGACTTGGACAGGATTTGTGATTGGTGTAAAGAATGGCAGCTAACTCTAAATATAGATAAATGATAATTAATGGAGATGAATAGGAAAACGAATCCTGTAATGTTTGAATACTCCATTGGTAGTGTAGCGCTTGACACAGTCACGTCGATTAAATATTTGGGCGTAACATTGCAGAGCGATATGAAGTGGGACACGCATGTAATGGTAGTTGTGGGGAAGGCGGATGGTCTTCTTCGGTTCATTGGTAGAATTTTGGGAAGATGTCGTTCATCTGTAAAGGAGACCGCTTATAGAACGCTGGTGCGACCTATTCTTGATTACTGCTCGAGCGTTTGGGATCCCTATCAGGTCGGATTGAGGGAGGACATAGAAGCAATTCAGAGGCGGGCTCCTAGATTTGTTACTGGTAGGTTTGATCATCACGCGAGTGTTACGGAAATGGTTCAGGAACTCTAGAGGAAAGGGGGCGTTCTTTTCGTGAATCGCTACTGAGGAAATTTAGAGAACCAGCATTTGAGGCTGACTGCAGTACAATTTTAGTGCCGCGAACTTACATTTCGCGGAAAGACCACAAAGATAAGATAAGAGAGATGAGGGCTCGTACAGAGGCATATAGGCAGTCATTTTTCCCTCGTTCTGTTTGGGAGTGGAACAAGGAGTGAAGATGCTAGTTGTGGTACGAGATACCCCCCCCCCCCCACCACGCACCGTATGGTGGATTGTGGAGTATGTATGTAGATGTAGATGTAGATGTAGATCTCTTTGAAATTGTTAAAATGAGCATGTGCATTTTTGTAAAACATAGTTAAACTGAAATTTTATTGGATTTTGAAGAAAACTAGTGATTGTCGTTTCAAGAAATTCTGTTAGAGAGCATTTTTGTTAATATTTCACTTTTAATTTCTAAATCTGAGTAAAAATTGGGAATATTTGTTCTACTGGCCGTTAATCTTATGCTTTGTTTCTTGTGACTAAACGCAGTAGAATTTTATTGAGTCAGAGTGTTTAAAACATTATTGCTGATCTCAGTATGATTTCAGTTATTAGGACAATTAGTGTGTTTGAGTAAAATTGCACTTTTGTACTGATCTTGACTCAAGTTATTACAAGTAATAAATGAAAAAGTGTAAGCTCAACTCAATCGATTCCACCCTTTTATCCTGTCAACCCAAGCCACCGCACTGCAATATAAGTTGGAAAAGTCTGCTAATTGTCGTAGCAGGTAACACCAAGTCATGGAGAGTTTATTACAAACCTGTCACAGTTGCATTACATATATTTTGGCGACTAGTTGAGTACCGACTAGTTCATCCACTAGCCTGACCTACTGAGGCTGCACTGACAGCGTTTGATCTTAGTGACAACTAACTAAAATCAGCAATACGTGCACCACACAGTGACAATAGATAAATATCACACTATACATATGCTCACTATCCAAGTCAGAATTCTGTCAGATCCTGACTAAAATTATACCATCTCTCTACAATATTTTTCTTGCAGATGTAATGCTCAATACAGTATCCAAGATTTTATAAATTCGAGCGACCCACGTGGTGTACGTTACTGAATTTCCTACGACAAACCCGATTAAATAGGGCAGATGGCTGTCTTTCAGTAAGTTCTGCAGTCGCGAACCCAACCTAAAAGTTAAAGTTTTTCAATAAGAGGTGAAAGTTACTTCACATTGAAGTTTCAACCCACAACAAAGAGACTTTTTCATTTTAAATTGATATGTTATTTGTCAGAACATTTATGATCTTGATAGGAACGAAATGAATTGCAATTCCGTCTCAGTTGCTGTCGTCGTGGCTGGAGCTTAAGCAGAAGCTTACTAGCAGAAAGATGGCAGAGCGCATCGCTCAGGTCATCTTTCGAAGGAACCGTCCTAGCTTTCGTGTAGAAGATTTTAAGGAAATCTCGATAAGCGTAAATTTGACTAATTATGTGCTTCCGGGTATACAGCCGAACCATAGTTTCCACTTTTGCACAGTTTCTCGACTGCCTACGCACTGAAATTCTTCAGATGCTGCGGGTTTTGCTTTAGAATACTCAGTATTGTAGAACACTCAGTATAATATCCTTTATTGAAAACTGAACTACACTTCTCGAACATACACACGAAAACAAATAACTTGTAGACGACCATTCATCAAGAGCATTAGTGAGGTCCGTTGGAGCTGGACCTTGCTCGGCGGGGAAATGGCTGTACTGCTGCTGCGCTGAACTTATAAAGCCGGCGGAGTACTCCAACTTTCCCTGTATGTGTGAGGCGACCTCTGCAGGAAAAGGTTCGCATTAGTCTCTAGCAGATTATGTTTGATTTGAAAAACTGTTTTCCTCTTGGTTGCGCCTCCAAGTGCTTGTGTATGTATATGGTACAAAGGGGTGTCTTGAGTGTAGTCTGCCTGGCAGGGGCCGTCTGTGGCAGACGTAACATTTGCTGTTAGCTAGGAGTATGTGTACTCGCTCTCTGGACTCGAACTGAGCCTCAAACTGAACCGCATACCCGGAAGCACACCATTTATCAGTCATACCGAGAAAGTCTAAATTTGGATGACTGGATGGTGACCTTCCGACCACGAGTCCATTGTTATATCGGAATGAGAATTGTTGCTTCCGAATAGAACTCTCAGCTTTTGCTATTCTATCCATGCGACAGGAGACGCTGTGTTGAACAGCCTCAGATTCATCAGTTATTCTGCGTGGGGCTTAACGTTTTACATTTTTCGCAGCAGATCTCAGTAAAATGAATGTCTCCCTCAAAGTATATGGCGATCGACATTTGTGGAGCTGCTAAACTGCACATGATGTACTGTGAGTGCACCGGTCGGAAAACCTGCCGCACCAACTTTAGGCTTCAGCGAGCGATAGTCCCGTTACTGAAAGCTCCCAACCAGGTCGTTCAGGTGTCATTGCCCTTAGCCAGCTATGATAAATTTCTTCAGCATCTTTGGCACGTGGAATTCAGGTAATTCTACCTCTGACTCACTGTTAGAATAGGAACTTGAAAACAGATATTTTATGTAAATTGAAGGTGGAGAGGGAAAGAAAGGAAAGGAATCACTGCTGTCAGCTGAATCGGGACATTGTGCGGAATCAGCACCGACGAATGAAAATGTGTAGCGCAGCAGAATTTTTTTTTTTTTTTTCATTTTGTTCGGTATCGTTCGGTGCGTTTGGTCTGGGCGGACGTCACAGGACATCCGTTCAAGTTGATCGTTCTTTCCTGTACTCAGCTTTTTATTACAGAGGGCTAGCGCCTCTCTGGGCAAACACGCTGAGCTACCGTGCCGGCGTATTCGAACGCAGGATCTCCTGCTTGCAAGGCAGGTGTGGTAACCTCTGAGCCACAGCGCTATCGCAGCTGCGCAGACTACCTCGGCACCCCACATGGCCCACCCACACTCCCATCCAGTGCTACTTATCCGCAGTCCCTGTCCATTTCCTTCGTGTTCGCTACTTTGAGATTCCTACAGGAGCTCGGACATATTTGTGCATCCGCACTGAAGAAGATGGTTCCATTGCCCAGCTAGGCGCATCAATTGTATATGAATGCATGGTGTCTGTCCTTTCGGAAAACAGACACCACGCACTCATTTATAAATTAATACCTGAAACGTGATTTATGGAACATGTCGAGAGTACGTGCAATCCCAATACCGGAACTTTAATATTTCTGTCTCCTTCAAAAACGTAAATACACGAGGAGCCCTGCATTTTACAGAACTTCAGTTGTTATGAAAGAGACACCTGCCAAAATCCGGGAATGATAACTGCGGGAGAATAGGGAGCAGCTTTCCATTTTGTGACGGAACGGTTGTCAGCAGGATCTCAGTCAGAGCAGACAAAAGAGTATTACTGCGGAGCTAGCCAGCCTGATGGCTTTGTCCGCATCTCGCTTCCCACGCCCGGGTTCCCGGGTTCGATTCCCGGCGCGGTCAGGGATTTTCTCTGCCTCGTGATGACTGGGTGTTGTGTGATGTCTTTAGGTTAGTTACGTTTAAGCAGTTCTAAGTTCTAGGGGACTGATGACCATAGATGTTGAGTCCCATAGTGCTCAGAGCCATTTGAGCAATTTGAACCTGATGGCTTATCTGGCGTCGAATGTTGAGAAAATAGCGTTTTACGTTCATTTTGAGCAACTTTTACCATTCGTTATTTATTGGAGACAGCGCATCTGTCCCATTACTGTATTTCGTATTATGTCACTTTCAGATCTAATTGTTTATTTGAAAATGATGTCCACGTGGTGAAACGAATTCCTGAAGAATTTTTGACAGTAGTACCAATGTTTGGAGTTCATCGAACCATTACACACTGTGAACTAAAACTCCAGCAACAATCTTTCAGAGGTTGTTCAACGATACCGTGTCACAGAGTCAACAGTCACAGAGTAATAATGTAGTTATGATTTAATCGGTTTGCCGGCCTTAGTGTCCGTGCGGTTCTAGGAGCTACAGTCTGGAGCCGAGCGACCGCTACGGTCGCAGGTTCGAATCCTGCCTCGGTCATGGATATGTGTGATGTCCTTAGGTTAGTTAGGTTTAATTAGTTCTAAGTTCTAGGTGACTGATGACCTCAGAAGTTAAGTCGCATAGTGCTCGGAGCCATTTAATCGGTTTGTAGCAGCAATCACTCTTGTTTCTGTGAAAATATCTTCATAACAGTGAAAAAGCCTGTAATATGCAATAACAGAAATGTAAAACACACAACGCAGAGCAACAGCCCTCAGAAGAAAGAGTACTATGAATTGGTTGCCTCTGATAAGATAAATGGGGGTAAGAAATCGAACGAAATACAGTAACACTGTGAAGAACCGCCAGAGACCGTGAGTCACTAATATCCAACATAGTCAGAGGGTTTTCCTAAAAAACATATGAAAGTTTGTTAAAAAAGAATGTGTGTGAAATCTTATGGGACTTAACTGCTAAGGTCATCAGTTCCTAAGCTTACACACTACTTTACCTAAATTACCCTAAGGACAAACACACACACCCATGCCCGAGGGAGGACTCGAACCTCCGCCGGGATCAGCCGCACAGTCTATGACTGCAGCGCGTAAGACCGCTCGGCTAATCCCACGCGGCGTCTGAAAGTTTGTCAGTGACGTTCTTGATAATGCTGTATAAATAACTTTACCAGTAGCTGAGCTCATTAACGTACGTTTGTGCAGTGACGCTAGATGTCGGAGTTAGTAGATTCGAATCCTGGTGGTGGAGTGATCTGCAGGTCAATGCACTGATGTGCTGTAGTAAACTACAAGATTCACCACTCGATCTCAAGAAGTGAGAGCATATGTGGCTGTCGATGATGAACAATTAAGTTAGGGGCATAACGTTAGCCATCTCATTGGTGCTATTTGAACAGAACAGAACTTGTGTGTGTACCGTGCTTATCATTCTGTCTTGTCTCTCCCCATCATGATCTGAGAAGACTTGGACAATGTGAGTAACATGAATAAAGAAACAAACATAAACAATAACACATGTGCTAGTGACAAGTACACATGTTCTACTCTGAGGGGTGTAAGTATAGACACTTCTATTGATGACCGAGGATAGTGTACTGAATAACATTAGATCAGTATTACCATATTTTCTGAAAAATATTTGTTGTTATTACAAGTTTTATATTTTTAGATTGGGTAGTACGTCCAAACACATGCGGCATAAGGAAGCCAACAATGTTAAGTTTACCTGTAGCAGCAGGTCACACACACATCAAAAAAAGTTTTGCATCACCCCTGTTCCCAGAAATCCTGAACATGGACGTTGACTGTGGATATTGTATCACAGACACAATTCCTTTCACTGTTCAGAGATGTCACTAAACCCGCCCAAAGATGTAAACAACCATGCATGAGCAGCCCCTATTAGACGTAGGGGAGTCCGACAGCCGATCAGTTCCAGTCATTCCACCAGGAAGGAGGTACACGGCTCGTGTTGTCTGTAGTTCAATCATGTCTAGAGGGTCAATACCGCAGTTCGATCGCGTCCGTATTGTTTGTGTCAGGAAGGTATCTCAACAAGGGAAGTGTCCAAGTATCTCAGAGTGAACCAAAGCGATGTTGTTCGGATGTGGAGGAGATACAGAAAGACAGGTACTGTCGATGATATGTGTCGCTCAGGCCGCCGAAGGGCTACTACCGCAGTGGGTGGCCGCTACCTGCGGATTATGGCTCGAGCACAACGCCACCATGTTGAATAATGCTTTTCGTGCAGCCACAAGACGTCGTGTTACGACTCGAACTGTGCGCAATAGGCTGCATGACGCGCAACTTCACTCCCAACGTCCATGGCGAGGTCCATCTTTGCAACCAAAACACCATGCAGCACAGTGCAGATGGGCCCAACAACATGCGCAATTGACCGCTCAGGATTGGTATCACGTTCTCTTCACCGATGAGTGTCGCATATGCCTTCAACCAGACCATTGTCGGATACATGTTTGCAGACAACCCGGTCAGGCTGAACGCCTTAGACACACTGTCCAGCGAGTGCAGCAAGATGGAGATTCTCTGCTGTTCTGTGGTGGCATTATGTGGGGCCGACGTACGCCGCTGGTGGTCACGGAAGGCGCCGTAACGGCTGTACGATACCTGTATACCATCCTCCGACCGATAGTGCAACCATATCGGCAGAATATTGGCGTAGCATTCGGCTTCATGGATGACAATTCACGCCCCCATCGTGCACGTCTTGTGAATGACTTCATTCAGGATAACGACATCGCTCGACTAGAGTAGCCAGCATGATCTACAGACATCAACCCTATCGAACATGTCTGAGATGGATTGAAAAGGTCTGTTTATGGACGACGTGACCCACCAATCACTCTGAGGGATCTACGCCGAATTGCCGTTGAGGAATGGAACAGTCTGGACCAACAGTGCTTTGAGGAACTTGTGGATAGTATGCCACGACGAATGCAGGCATGCATCAATGCAAGGGGACATGCTACTGGGTATTAGAGGTACCGTTGTGTAGAGCAGTGTGGACCACCACTGAAGGTCTCGCTTTATGGTGGTACAACATGCTATGTGTGGTTTTCATGAGCAAGAAAAAGGGCGGAAATGATGTTTATGTTGATCTCTATTCCAATTTTCTGTACAGGTTCCGGAACTCTCTGAACCGAGGTGATGCAGAACTTTTTTTGATATGTGTATATCCAGCTGTGGATGGAAAACGGGCAGTTTTTACTGCTCCACGTCGTTAACTTAGCTATGTATGTAAAGCCAAGCAGAAAATATCATGTAAAATTCTTAACGCGTTTGTGAGAAGACTGTTCGACGCAGAGGAAAAACAATCAACATACTGATGTGTGTACATATTAAGATACATAAAAATATCTGTACTTCTACCCATTTCACACTTCATTTGCGGCCTAATATGAAAAAAAAAACGGACTTAAAGCAACCAAAATTGTTCAAATGGCTCTGAGCACTATGGGACTTAACATCTGAGGTCATCAGTCCCCTGGAACTTAGAACTACTTAAACCTAACTAACCTAAGGACATCACACACATCCATGCCACAGGCAGGATTCGAACCTGCGACCGTGGCAGTCGCAGGGTTCCGGACTGAAGCGCCTAGAACCGCACGGCCACCGCGGCCGGCATAAAGCAACCATTCTGCTATAAATATGAACAATATAAGGAACGAACGTTTGTGTGAAAACTCCCCAACTTTTGCTCCACATACTGGAGTACAAGGCCAGGAAAGAATTTCCTACAAATATGATTTTGTCTGTAAGATTTCATTTTAAAAAGTGCTAGCGTAAACAAATAAACTTTATCGAAGGTCAAACATAGCTGAGAAGAACAAATTAGATTTTTCGGAAAAGCTGAAGTACAGAAACTCATAGAAATAATACTTAATTAAGCGACTGACGCATTACAACACACTAAAATGTTGATAAATTGACACTGCATGATATCGAACACAGAAAAACTAATCAAGGATTTCTGCAAAACAGTCGGTGAGCTACAGTGCCCCAGTAGCTAAAATACCGAATGGTAACGCTGTTGCTTTCTCCGGCTCTTTCTTTTCTTGCCGTAAACACGACGGCTGACGGTCTGGGCGGGATCTCTGTTGACTCTATCGGATAATATTAACAGCACGAGGCTACATGCAATAGACAGAATCTCAACCAATTGTGAGACAGTTAAGCTCACCGGATAAAATTGTTGTACCCCAATAAAGTTAGGCGTGCTAATTGTAAATTTTTAAACTTTAAGTCGAGCTGCAGCCAGGCTGTCGAGGCCAGTCCCGGCGATGTGCTAATCACGTTAGACACTGGGTAGTACTGTTGACATGACTTCAAAACACTCCACTCTGGCCAGACGGGGTTGCTACACTGTTCACGGCCGAGGCGATTGGAATCACAAATGCAGCAACACAATGTGACGAAGAGTGAAGTAACGTTTTATAACTCAGAGCACTCGCGTGCTTCCGAGAAAATCATACATTGCAAGTGTGGTCCTGCCTAGTAACCGGTGCTCGTGTCGGAGTGAGCTTGGAAAAACTGACAGGACAAGTGTATGGCTTACCTACGCGTTTCCCTCCAGTAGGACTGCTCCAGAAGTGCAGCTATAAGCGTGCAAGTAATCGAGTATAGAGACTTACAGAAATCAGTCGTGCCGCCATGCTGCCTGCATCTTGAACCGAAGAGAATGAAGGGCCTTTGAGTTTCAGAAAACCATGGTACCACTGAGCGATATATATCTGCCGGTAACATGTCCGCTGTTTAACTGATCGAGTTGCGGTAGGAGGCATCAGTGGCGTGGTGGCTGTAGGTCTTGGGAGAAATCTCACCCATGTGGGAAGCTAGTGCCGAGCCAGCTTCCACTCTCCGATGGACTTCTGCAGACGGACTGCGAGATGCCTATGATCTGTCAGGTGAAGGTGCGCCCTCGTGGCCTTGTAGCCACCCAAACATCAGCAGCCACTGTCCTAGTCTACCGCTGGGGGGGGGGGGGGGGGGGGGGAAGACTCTATCACTGCCGCTTTGCAGCAGGGTATCTGGTGTCGCCGATTGCGCCCAAACGCACGACATGGGGTCAGCGAGGACACGTGGGGATCACACAGTTCCGGAGGGCCCGAGCAGGCCACTCTCGTCTTCGTCTGCGGGCGACCCACACGGTGCTGCCCGCGAC
The DNA here is from genome assembly GCF_021461395.2 of Schistocerca americana. Lineage (NCBI taxonomy): Eukaryota > Metazoa > Arthropoda > Insecta > Orthoptera > Acrididae > Schistocerca > Schistocerca americana. Next base: position 608,687,023 of record NC_060121.1, read on the forward strand.
CCATGACAAGTGACGTCACCGACGTAATTGGGGTGTCAATGCATTCCGCGATCTGCTGCATTTACACACACACACACACACACACACACATACATACATACATACACACACACACACACACACACACACACACACACACACACACACACAGTGCGGCCCTGAGGAGGGCGGCAGTGCAGTGTAAGACTGTTTGAATAAACATCTATCAGTACTAACACTGTTTAACTGAACACCCTGGCGTGAGACTGCCCTCTCGTTCACCATTTCCTTCGCCCACCCTGATGAGTAGTGATAGAGAATAGGCCGGGTCACTGTAAAGTATTAGTTAGCCCCTTAAGAGAGAACGCTGGTGAACGGTGTAGAGCTGGTACTAGGTGGTCATCTGACGCTCCACTGCTGACGTAAGTAATGGCAGTGAAGTAACGTGTACTTGCCAGTCAGTTGAAAGGTAGAAGCCCAGTAAGATGGGTCGACGTGGGGATCTGAAGGAGACACTTCGATTCGAAGTATCTATGACCACAAAGTGAATTTAGTCGGCCTCTTTGTTAATGTGCCAATGCAGACGGTGCAGCTTGTGACAAGGAATTGAGCTCAACTCGCAGCCAGGTAACAGAGAGTAAGAACAGCCTGACTGCATGGTCCATAGATGACTGTCACACCTTGTGAGTTCGGTCTGGAACTGCTGAAGTGAACTGTTTCCGACCAAACATCGCAAGCGGAACTGCATGCAGTGGAAGATTCGACCCGTGTATCTCGTAAATTGCAGAGCAGCACATAAAGCTGCAGTAGTTCTTCATTGGGACAAGAATACTGGACAGTAGCTGGCTGGAGGCTTATAGTGTGGTCCAACAAGTCTTGATTTTGCTTCTTTTCATATGATAGAAGGCGAAGAATGCACCGACGACCTAAGAGACGTTCATCCTGTAGTGTGTGGAAGGTAATGTTTTACGTATGTTTTAATAACATGACTTGGGTACAGACACAGAGGTGTCGTGATCACGAACCAGAATCAAAGATAAAATCCGTTATAGTTGCAAAAATTATTTACTTCTAAAAAGGAGAGCACAACCCAGTTTCAGGACGTTTTAACACATTTTAACCAATTTCAACATATTTAACCTATTTTAACCTCAGTTCTGCGTCCTTTATTGGGCTCAAAATTTAGTACGTATTTGAAGGTGGGATATATGTCCTGAAACTGGGTTCTGCTTTGCTTTTTTGAAATGAATAATTTTTACAACTGTAGCGGATTTTATCGTTGATAATGAATAACAATTGTGGATGTCCGACCAAGAGCATCGTATGAATCAGAATATTTATCTGAAGATCCTAGGTAAACAAGTGCTCGTCCTTTTACAAGTGGAGCAGTTGTATTCATTGAACTTGATTTTTGCTGGTGCAGAGGAAATCTGGGTACTCACCCGTGGTATGCCAATAACAGATGCGTTGGCGATTGTCACCATCACTAAAAGCAGCACTGTCGCGATCCACGCCATGTCGGCTACTCGGCCAGTCTCTGGAACAAAATGCGAGCGTGGAGTCAGTCAAATGTCTTCGATCTATCAGACAGCACGTAATAACTAATGGAGCAGCTGGATGGTGAGACAAGTACCTTTCCGAACTTTGTCTAGTCACCTGTTCATTTCTGCCTTCATGTGAATAGAAAGGCAGTGACGTTCTACATGGTAACTGGTCATCTGGGAATCTCGAGAGTGTTTGAAGCGACTGAACTCTTAAAGTGCTACGTGAGTCTTGTGCAGAGTGGTTTTGCTCTAGAGGCAGCGGTTAATTTCAAACCACGAACCTGGATGAACGTTAAAAATAAACTTCGGTATGTGAAATATGCACGACAAAGGTTTTATTTTTGTAGTATCACAAATTAATTGCTGTTCCTCCTTAAATTTATTGATGATGGAAAGGGGAAACAAATGACAGCGTAGATGGAAAAGGTGAAGTAACGTGCAAGGCAAATGTTTAAGTTTAGTTAAGTCTATGGCGTGCAAATTGCAGAAGGGACACAATTCTGAGACGATTCAAATTGAAATATCTATCCCAAAAGAAAATGAGCATTTCATACACCCCGATGGCAATATAAATAATTATGTTATTAGGCAACAATTTTGTTGATAACATAAACAGTTCATAAAAAGTTCTGAGACGATTCAAATTGAAATATCTATCCCAAAGGAAAATGAGCATTTCATACACCCCACTGGCAATATAAATAATTATGTTATTAGGCAACAATTTTGTTGATAACATAAACAGTTCAAGGAAATATCAACATTCCATATATCTCACAGCTTTTGTCGCACGGAACTTGACTTGAAGGAGCGCCGGGTGTTCATCCGTTCAAACGGTTCAAATGGCTCTTAGCACTATGGGACTTAACATCTGAGATCATCAGAACCTAGAATTTAGAACTACTTAAACCTAACTAACCTAAGGACATCAAACACATCCATGCCCGAAGCAGAATTCGAACCTGCGACTGTAGCGGTAGCGCGTTTCCAGATTCAAGCGCCAAGAATCGCTGGGGCACACAGGCCGGCGTGTTCATCCGTCCGGCAACTTGAATCGCTGCGTTTATGCAGTGCGGCGCTGTTTCTGTGTTGCCGATCTCGCTCGGCAACCTTTCAAGTTGTCACGTGATCGCTCCTGGCACGCCAGACTGCCGCGGCTATCTGTCTTCGTGGCGTGATGTGACAGGGTGTGCAACTCTGCAGGACATAAACAGTTTTGTGGAATTGAGTGCCAGAGGCGACATTGTTGGGCCAGTGGGTCTTTCCAGTTCGGACGTCGGATGGGCTCTTCGATTCCTGTAGTTGTGCAACAAGGTGGTCTTTCAGTGACTTTGTTGATGAATACAGCAAGCAGCGAATTTGAATCGTGAGAGCTGCTTTAGACTGCTTAACTTTTAACTTGGTTGTTACCAGTAGAGATTGCTACTGTCTTTATTATGTCTCTGAATTGGGATTCGAGTCGATGCTTTGATTGTGTGATTCATATTCGTTCAGGTTCAGGCATCATGTGTGTTCCGATAAATTTGTGGATGTCATGCTGAGGAGGTTTCTGCAATGGCCAGTTGCTCGGTTAACTGTTAATTAAGTTGTTAGTTGTGTGTGCCGGTACCTTCCTGCTACAAGATGGAGTTGCCTTGTGAACGATGGGGTTACTAATGACGTTACAACGATGCGAAATACCCTCCTCAGATAACGGCATAACTACGGACAAAAGTGACTATGGTAAAGGTGTAATCCTCGCCGACCACAGGCACCGCAGATGAAGTTGTGTACTACTTATTACAACAGAGCGTGGCTGGTATGGAACGTTTGTGGTCTGAGCATTGGGTAAGAATTTGCCAGTGCTCTAGAATTGTTTTACTAACCTGGCTACGAAGCAGTCGCTTGCAAGCAACACCTGTGTTAGTGGGTTTAGCTCAGTCCGTCCTAGTGGGCTGTTGATGCGACTTGTTTGTGGTACTACGTCTGGTAAACGATGAGTGATTTAACCTAGTGTGTTCATGTTGTAGAACTGAAGTCAGTATTGTTTTGCGTGGATGAAATTTTTTAAGACATCTGTAAGAAGAACATTATGTTGGCCGTTATTGTGGAGAGGGTGTTCTCGAACGTTGACTTATTTTATTTGTTTATTCACACGTCAAGTTCCATGGGACCAAATTGAGGAACAAATCTCAAAGGTCATGGAATGCGTCAGTACATGAAATTACAACATAAAAGTAAAAACAGATAAAAATAAAATATTTATGAAACCGAAAAAGGCAATCCATAAGTTTAAGTAAACTAAATCAACAATACAACAAAAATCACCTTAATTTTTCAAGGAATTGTTCGACAGAATAGAAGGAGTGACCTATGAGGAAACTCTTCAGTTTAGATTTGAAATCGCGTGGATTACTGTTAAGGTTTCTGAATTCGAGCAGTAACTTACTGAAAATGGATGAGTCAGTAACTGCACACCTTTCTGCACAAGAGTTAAGAAAGTCCGATCCAAATGCAGGTTTGATTTCTGCCGAGTATTAGTGAAAGCTGCTTATTCTTGGCAATAAGCTATTATTGTTAACAAGCAATGATAGTAAGGAGACTCGTAAACATGGGTCGACAAGAGGTTCGTGTACACCACTTATTGCCCGAACCGACCGTTTATGAGCCAAAAATATCCTTTTAGAATGGGAAAAGGTATCCCAAAATATAATACCATACGACATAAGCGAATGAAAATAAGCAAAGTAGACTAATTTTTGGTGTGCATAGATCATTCACTTCAGATACCGTTCGAATAGTAAAAACGGCAGCAATAAGTCTTTGAACAAGATCCTGAACCTGGGCTTTTCGCCACAATTTACTGTCTATCTCAACACCTAGAAACTAGAACTGTTCAGTTTCCCTAATCACACGCTCATTGTGGGAAATTAAAGCGTCAGTTTTCTTTGAATTGTGTGTTAGAAACTGTAAAAACTGAGTTTTACTGTGATTTAGCGTTAGTTTATTTTCTACAAGCTATGAACTTATGTCATGAACTGCACTATTAGAAACCAGGCCAATGTTGCACACAACATCCTTTAGTACCAAGCTAGTGTCATCAGCAAACTGATATATTTTAGAGTTACCCGTAATACTAGAGGGCATATCATTTATATAAATAAGGAAAAGGAATGACCCCAACATTGATTCAGGGGGCACCCCCCACTTGACTGTACTCCACTTAGACCCCACATCACAGCCATTCTGAACATCGTGAATAATGACCTTTTTCTGTCTGTTGCTAAAGTAAGAGGTGAACTAATTGTGAGCTACTCCCCGTATTCCGTAATGGTTCAAAATGGCTCTGAGCACTATGGGACTTAACATCTATGGTCATCAGTCCCCTAGAACATGGAACTAATTAAACCTAACTAACCTATGGACATCACACATATCCATGCCCGAGGCAGGATTCGAACCTGGGACCGTAGCAGTCGCGCAGCTCCGGACTGAGCGCCTAGAACTGCTAGACCACCGAGGCCGGCATTCCGTAATGGTCCAACTTCTGGAACAATATTTTGTGATCAACACAATCAAATGCATTAGTTAAATAAAAAATATGCCTAGCGTTCTACACCTTTTGTTTAACCCATCGCAGAGAAAAGAGAATATAGAATTTTCAGTTGTTAAACGACTTCTAAAGCCGAACTGTACATCTGATGGCAAATAGTGTGATACAAAATGATCAATTATCCTTACATGCATTGCCATTTCAGTAACTTTAGGAAACACTGATGACATAAAAATAAGTCTAAAATTGTCTACACTATCCTTTTCTCCCTTTTTCTAAAGCGGCTTTACTACTGAGTACTTTGATCGTTGAGGAAACTGACCATTCCTAAAGGAAAAATTACAAATATAGCTAGATACAGGACTAACATACGCAGCACAGTACTTTAACATTCTGCTAGGCACTTCATCATGTCCATGAAAGTCCTTGTATTGTATTGTACTGTATGGAACTGGGGTCCTAGAAACGATGGAGAGGTGTCGTCCCCGCTGTAGCCCGCACTGGTACACAACAACACAACAGGCTACTGCAGTCCACTCACCCCACCGCCGGCCCACACCGTACCCAGGATTATTGCGCGGTTCGGCCCCTAGTGGTCTAATAAGGTAAGGAATGAGGAGATTCTCCGCAGAATCAACGAGGAAAGGAATATAAAGAAAACACTGACAAGAAGAAGGGACAGAATGATGAATGATAGGACATCTGTCAAGACACCAGGAAAATAGCAGGGTACTAGAGGGAGCTGTAGAGGGTAAAGACTAGAGTAAGACCGAGATTGGGACACAGTAAGTAATGCAGCGAAAAAGGCATTCTTGGACTAGTCAAAGATGGTACCCCTAGACTAAGGGTCCGTATATTAGGGAGGAAAAAAGAAGGTAGCATGTCTACAAATGTTGGTAGGGTGTGGGAGTGGATCCAACTGCGATATGGCTGAGCTAGTGTCACTGAAATGTTCACAATTACTCATTATCTGTCTACCTACTCCCCTTATACCATTTTCTGTTGCTGTTGATATTGCACTATGGGCGTCTGATAAAACAGCCGTATCTTCTTTCCATTTCACACAATTGGTCTTCACTATATCTGGACTGAGTCTTTGCATTTTCCTTTTCATATGTTCTGGCTTCCCTGCCACTTTCGCACTTCCGACGTTCCATCTCCCTCCTCGTAATATACTGCCATGACGTTGGTTGTTCAACATTTTTGTCATGTTTACCTTCCACTTGGCAGATCCCTCCCAGCAACCGAGGTAGTTAATAAGTCCGCAGTCTTTTGTCAGTGGAGGCATCATCGTCACACTTTTTCAATTACAAGCCACATGTCCCATGGATACACTTTGTGTGTCTTTAATGTAGTGGTTTCCACTTGCTTCATGCTGTTGATTATTGTTGGTTCTTCCACTTCCAAGCGCAGTTTCCCTTCGCAAGGGCAAGTAGGTGGTCCGAATCTCTTTCCTCTCCACCGCCACCTCTGAAAAGTTCGTTGGCGGAATGAGGATCGCTCCTTATACCGAGAATCTTCAGCTGCCATTGCAGATGATTTTTATTCAAAATTTAATCAGTTGCTCAACTCGTACCCGGGAAGCTGGACTAGTCAAAGATGCTACTCCTAGACCGGGAGTCCGTATCTTAGGAAGGAAAAGAGAAGGGAAAATTTCTATGAATGTTGGTAGAATGTGGGAATGGAGCTAGCTGCGATAGGTCTGTGGCAGTGTTTGGAGTAGGCTCCATCTGCGTTAGGTCTGGAGTAGCGTCCAGTGATGCAGCCTTCCATGTTACGTCTGGGGTAGGGTCTGCAATGAATCCACCCATGACAGGTCTGGTACACACATAGAAAAGCACGATTAGGATAGGAATTTACAAGCGGATTTAACGTATAAGCAAACGTAGAAGGTAGGTCAAGAAATGACTGGAAGTGTCACCGTCTTTGATCTCTTGAGAATAGATGAAAATATGAAGACATGTCTGTGTAAGATACGGGATGTCTGAAGTGGGAGAGGTCAACCTGTGGAATTTTGTCTATGACGGGTGAAATGCTAGGCCTCGAACTGACTTTTGTACTATAATTGTAGCCTGTATGGAAAGGAAATACTTCTGCATTCATATACTGAACTATCACTGTTGCGCAGTTCAGCACAAGATGTATAAGGCATCACCCTCTACACTGGATCAACTCATCCTAAATATAGAACATACGAGGCGAGCCTGGCACCCTTTCATGTTTGTTTATTAGATGTAAAGCAATATATAGACAAACCAAATGATGCTAGATTCTTTTATACCTCTAACAGAGATGAAACTGTGTGTTTCTGTTTTGGTGGAGGTTTCGAAGTTTGGAAGTAATTGCAAAATCGAGAGGTTGAATCTGTTGTGTTATTATGTCAGATGTCTTTTTGATTCTCATGAAGGTTAAAGATACTGTAGAGGACATTTTTTCTGAACATAGAGACATAAACACTGCAAGGTATGTAACCGATATTAAACTCCCATAAAATCTTCAGAAATTTGACAAAGTTGTTATCCCGAATACCGAATCAGAACAGCGTATGATTGAGGGCTTTCGTCAGTGCTCGACTGCATAGAATTTGCTTCCAGGAAGGGTTGGGACTGCTGTTCTTTCCATTCAGAGACGCAGTTGCTTGTGTTAAATATCTAGTCCCACTTTCCCCATATGCTGCGTGTTTTGATGTATGAAATTCACACAGGCGTATAACTTTGGTTGATAAAAGGTTTAACTCCATTATGTTCATTCGTAGTGATTACAGTCAGTGTAGATAAATGAAGTGGGAATTCCATCGTTTATAATATAGCAATTTCCTGTGTTAACATACACTTAGGACATTTTTAACTTTGAAAAGTAAGTCACTGTTGTTAAAAAAACAATATATTGTTTTTCTCTACAGAAATCCCTGATATCATTCTGCAGTTTAGGGAATAACTCTTTTTAACTGAACTATGAGCACTGTAAGAGGGAAGAAATAAAATAATTTGTCAGTATGTTTAATGCGTATTTGTTTCCTAAAGCTCAGTCCGGAACCGCGCGACAGCTACGGTCGCAGGTTCGAATCCTGCCTCGGGCATGGATGTGTGTGATGTCCTTAGGTTAGTTAGGTTTAAGTAGTTCTAAGTTCTAGGGAACTGATGACCACAGATGTTAAGTCCCATAGTGCTCAGAGCCATTTGAACCATTTGTTTCCTAAAATTCTCAAAAAAAAAAAAAAAAAAAAATGAAGTCGTTATAGCTTAGCCAGTTGGGGATATGATAGTAATGGGACTGCTCTATTTTGTATAGGTCTGTGAAATTACCTTATTGACTGAGCTATAACGACTACGCATTTTTATAAACTTTTACATCACATAAAAAAATAAAAAGGCAGGATTGGTGCGCAAATAAAACAATTTTGTTAAAAGAACATCATTTTATTTCCTGCGAAGTACTGTTGTTAAAGGAATTTTGCCTGTATTCGACAGTTCTGAATCGTCTGTTAACAAGTGTTCTACGATTTGAGTGTAGCACATCATTCAGAGTCCAGTTATAGGATATGAGGCACAAGCAACTTGTACAATCTGATACCCTAGTAATATCTCGAGGCAGCAGCTGCATGTCAACTGATGAGATAAAACATTACGATCGCTGCTTAATAGCTTGTGGGTGTCAGGGATCCGACAGTTTGTTGGTAGGTTTGTGTAGGTATGTAGCATTAGTTGCCTACGCACAGGCCATAAAATAAGCGTAAATAACGGGCCACTGATTTGCATACGCGGTGATGGCACCCGATAGCTTCCCAGATGGGTTTCATAGAATTTACAGCAGGTGAATGTGGTCCACGAGACATCAATCTGAGTTAACTCAATCCACAGTAACACGGTTCTGTCTCCGAGACACGGACAGTTTCGCTGCTGAAAGATGACATCGCTGTCGGGGAAGCCATCAAGCATGAAGGAAAGCAGATGGTTCACAGCTGTTAGCGTGTCGTCGATTACTATCACAGGACCCATGCATGCACAGGAGAATGTCTCCCACAACATAATATTGTTCCCATCAGTCTGCGTCCGTGGCACGCTGTACGCTTCGAGCCACCATTCACCTCGATGACGGCGTTTGTGGAGGCGACCAGCGACCTAGCGTAGCAAAAATGAGATTGACCGGAGGAGCCGACGCGTTTCCATTGATCGACGGCCGAAGCCCGATGGCCCCCGTCCAATGAAATCGTAATAGACGATATCGTTGGGTCAACATGTGAAAAGGTAGAGCTGTCTGCTGCGGAGGTGCATGTTCAACAACGTGCAATGAACGGTGTGCTTCGGTACAATCGTGTGTGCGCTAGTGTTGTGTTCTTTCGACAGAGATACTACATATCACCATCTACCCTACTTTACAGAGCAGACAAGCTTCCGAACCCCACGTTCTGTGAAGAGTCGGGGACGTCCGACCATTTAGTTACTGGGGGTAGTTTCACTGTCCTTCTACCTCTTTCCGTAGATTCTCATAATAGTAGCACGTGAACATTCGACGAGCTTCGCCGTTTTCGAGTTATTCGTTCACAGGCACTGCCTTATAATAATCTGCCCTTTGTTAAAGTCGGTTATCTCAATCGATTTCCCATCCGATTTCCCATGATCCCCCATCAGTGTCGGTTAAGCTTACATACTTTTGTTTCCGCGTCACGTGCCCGCAAAGCCACCGGGCAGCATCCAGTGTTGTGGTGGGCAGTGATCATAATGTTTGGCTGGTCAGTGTGAACCACGGAAAACATCCAATTCTATTACCACACAAACCATCTGTAACATAGTCGTTATAATTCGCTACCTGCACCTACATGTTAGAATTCTTTGCAATTCCCGCTTCAAAAATATTGCACTGATTTGCAGATGCAAGTAGAAAAAGTAGCATAAAGAGGAAGTTATCGGAATTTGCAACGAAAGCTGTAGGCTTTTAATGTAGACTAGATATAAGAAGAAGATCACACAACATATTTGTAGTTTAGTAAAGGAAAGACGAAACATTCTAAGTTATACACAAAATTACATTGTATGCACACGCTGTCATATAACATTACGTCACAGTGTAAGTTGGAGATAACAGCACTTATCTATACACTCGCAGAGGGATATTGAAACATTCTAGGATCGTTGTAGTACGTATAGTGCAGAGATCGATCATAATTCTATATAATTCCCACTTTAGCAATGTTTCAATGATTTGTAGGTACACTTAGAAAAAACTGTATACAGAAGAAGTAATCGAAATTTGCAACAGAAGATGTGTAAACTGTCAAACAGTGTTCTACAATGTACTACATTTAACAGCCATGAGTTTGTTAATGGTACAAATTTCAGTTCTATACGAAAAAAATAGGGTGGGTCAGAGCTACTAACGTGCGTCCAAGAAGATATGCTTTGTCAGCCTATGGTTTTAATTATTTTTCTGTAAACTGTGTGGAAACTTCAATAATAATTACAAGTACTGACTTTGGTCATTATGCGTCTTTCAATTCTCTATTTCTCGTACGTTTTGGAAGTACAATTTTGGTTCGATCACCCTGGAGTTCTGTAATATTGAAACCATTGCAAATTACGAATGGATGACTTTACGTTGCTTGGGAAAAACATAATTATGGTAAATGCATGATTTAAAAAAATAGATCAGTGTCCCTCTCAGTACTTAAAAAATGAAGGCGTTACTGATTCATAAGCAAAGAAATCTGTGGTAGTGTGGCAATGCTCTGCAAATATTAAAATTGTAGTGGTTTATATGGATTAATGTAGCTACTATGGAGAAGGGATTTCGCATTATACGTTTTAAATGCGTTGCACCTGTTCGAAACGAACCACCTAAAGCGCACATTATACCACTTACCTCAGAGATGTGAAACGAAGTCTACATTTGCAGCAGAGGATCTCAGAAAGAATCCAAAAAAGTCTCAGGCTGACCTATATATCAGACAAGTTGTAGCAAACACCATGCACACGTGTCAGCCTTGTAGAGGATCTAATCTACAATTCGTTGATCAGCCCGACTTTGTTCCATCTTCAGAACTAAATGAATACAATTGGTTTGATAACGAAAAATTTTTTTCTACTGCCAGTTACTACTTTTTGAAAAGTACTGTGACTTTTGACTGATCGGTGTTGATTGGAATGCTCTATATGTTATCATCTTCGAAATTTACCAAACACGTCTTTCCCCCGAGGAATCCCGTATAAATTCGTACGAAAGAGGTGCAATTAGTTTGACGCCTTTTGCTGATCTAAGTAACTGCTCGGAATGGTTTGATCTTTACAGCAAAGCAAAATGTTATTATCATATCTAAATTGTCTTTATTATTTATCAAAAATACTAGTCTATGTTTGGCTGAAACTAATGGCAAAGTTGGACTGTGTCCGTAGGGGACGAAAAAGTATGACACGGAGCAGTGCAGTGACTTGGTAGCAGTGGCTATGCAGCGCCTGTCAGCGCTCGGCTGCTATCACACTTGACATAGAAAGCGCCGTTGATCACATATGCGGTGCACATAGGAGTGATGGCGTATGGGCCAAGAGCTATTAGCAGCTTCTTACCGCACCGGTAGCTGCACTAGAAGAACTATTCCACACCGGGCCTTCGAGCCGGCCAAATTGGACGTGCGCTTTCACTGGCTGGAGGCTGAGCCACCTCGTATGGCGCAGCTCTTTCGCAAAGTTGTTGCTTTTAGGGTTTACTGGCGGCTTTGGGCCCTAGGCAGTGTCGTATGTCGGCGGTTGGCCAGCAGAGCGTGAAGGGTCATGAGCAGTATTTGTTCAGATAAATATACGTTCTTCGTCCATCCTATTTTACAATACACACACACGCACACACACACACACACACACACACACAGCGGAAAAAGACACGGATTTACGATAATCTACATGTGTCTTTGGATGACGATCTTGAGAAATTGTTGGGTGACACTGGAAAGTAGTTGAAAGTGAATAGTTAGATGAACATGAAATGAAGTGGGTAGCTGAAAGTATGAACCCTTAATTACTACCTATGTATTTTAAGAAGAGACCATGCAGTATGCAAGCTACGGTGATTGGACAAAGATAAGTAACCACCGCGAGAAAGACGTGATTGAACATAAACGCAGATGCTATCCAAGACTGCGCGTTGTGTTGTTGTATCTGACCAGGCACGGCAACTGCGCAATATCCTCAACACGTTGCAGGTTTCAGTCGTGGTCAGAACAGTCTTCTGCATAGTCACAGTGCGTTATGTTAAGCTAAGTGAAGTCGAACGTGGGCAAATTGTTGGTGCTCGTATGCTGCGTGCTTCCGCAACCAAGGTAGCCGAAAGTGTTCGGTGTTTCAAGAGGAAACGTATCAAAGATTGGTAGCACTTACGTGAAAGGCAGAAACACATCAATGAGGATGAAAGTTATGTTGAGTGGTTGTGAGAGACCGTCGTAGATGAAGACGGACGAAAAATAGGAGGACGGCAGCAACAAAAGTCACTGCAGAACCGAATGTCGCACTCGCGAACTCTGTCATCACTGAATCAACATGAATGGAGCTTAATCAGCAAGAAATTGAGGGGCGATCTGGAATTCCAAAACCACTCGTCAGTGATGGAAATGGCCGTAGCAGAAAAATGTTGTGCCGAAGTCATAAAACCTGGACTACAGAACAATGGAAGAAAGTAATTTGTTTGGTTGAGTCTTGTTTCACACTGTTTCCAACATCTGGCCCAGTTTATGTCCCAAGAGTGAAATATGGCACCGGTTCGGAGATGATTTGGGCAGTCACATCATGCATTCAATGTGGCCCTTGATTATTCTACAAGATCGCAGTACTGAGATGGATTATGTGACAATTTTTGCTGATCAGGTCTATACCGTATTTCTCTTCAATGGAGACGAGGCGTTCCAAGGCGACAGTGAACCTGTTCACACAGCTCGTATCATCCAGGACTTGTTTTGTGAGCACGAGAATGAACTTCCGTATCTCCCTTGTCCATCACAGTCACCAGATGTCAGTATTATTGAACATTTGTGGTATACTTTGAAAGACGAGTGCTTGCTCCTTATCAACCTCTATCATCACCTGAACTTGCCTCGATTTTGCGGGAATAATGGTAAAAGATTCACTGGAAAAACATACAGGGCCTGTATTAATCCGTTATGAGCCGACAGGAAGCCGGTTTTCCTAATTCGCACTGCGCATCGTAAATGTGTTTCTGGTCTTTCCATATTTTTGTCCATCCTCTGTGCCTCTCTTTGACTTCTCCAATTTCCCAGCGTTTCTAAATTAGGCTATTATGGGTACCTGAGTACAGGTGACATGGATAAAGATGCAGTCATCTTTGATAATAAATTATAGTGGTAAATATAAGGTTGACTTAAATATAGAGGCAGCCATCTTGAATAATAAAGTCTTAAGGATAATTAATTGAGTAATAAATCATTTTCAAAATGAAGACCAACAAGTGCCTGCAGACCAATCACTGTCATAAATTAGATCCTAAATGCAGGATAGCAGCCCATGAGGCCTAGTGTGAGAAGGAGGGAGGGGGGGAGGGGGAGAGGGAAGGAGAGATAACGAACTGTAAAGTAACAGGTTGGGAGTGGTCATAAATCACTGTGATGAAACCAGGTCTTCCTCATTACTGAGAATCGAATGGTAAATGGAAAATAATCGTGGTACTACATTCATTGTGGGTTATAGATGTAAATGGTGAGGCTGCTTTCAGAGGGGTACGGCAGTAAGTAAGAGAAAGAAGATCGATTCACTAGACTTCAGCACAGATTTTCGAAATGAATACGCACCATTTCGGTCACGTAGTGCTCTCGAAATGACAAATTTGCCTTTTTTTTCTGTGACTGCACTCAGCTGCATGTGATGTAAAACTCTGTAGTTTAATGGATCGTGTATTAGAGGGGAGATACTGACAGGTGCGAATATTACAGATCCATCAGGTTAATATGATGTGGTGGCAAAATATTCAGTTAAATTACTTACAGATGGGGTTCATTGATAGAAACCGAGGTGGGGGAGGACTGTATTTTCGAAGAAATGTAATTCGAGAGGGAATACTGTTGAAACGTCCCCTTGGAAAAATTATGAATGACTGTATTGGTAAACCTTTACGTTATTTTATTTTCTAACAGATGAGCAAAACGGAACGTACTCAGACTTTCTCTCTTTACTTATTCTGATTATTTCTAAACTGACACACAATATTTTTAGTGCAACGCAATCTGACTTTCAACTATCCCTACAAAAGAAGAGCCCTGACTAACAATAACCTATACCTTTCAAGAATCACGTACCTCACAAAAATCTTCGTTACACAAACTACTGCAATACAGCGAGCACCAATACTGCCAGCTAAATAAAAGATTCTAACTACTGAAGGCACTAACTACTGATAGGCATAGTTAGCAAATGAAAGATTTTGATAGGGAACAAACACTGTATTTACCTTAATAGTGTTCAAAAGTCATCATATATACATATATCGATTCATGACATCCTTCTTTACAAATTTCCTTTTTCTGGCGGACACACGTCCAGTTCGTCCGTTCTCAAATCTCTGGCATCTCTCTCTCCACATCCACCACTGCTGGCGCCTCACCTCCAACTGCCCAAGGCTATGCGCTGTTCACACTACACAAGGGAATATTCCAACAATGAGTCCAACCAGCCACAGACTGCACACAGCACAGTCAGTGATTTTCAGTCAAAGCGCTACGTGGCTTTACCAACATAAAAACCTAAACAGCCTACTTACACTGTTTTTAAGACTTATTTCACAAGGTAGACTGCAGAAAGGCAGTCGCACAATCCAGCATTTGTAGACTGAGAGAACGCTTTTGACAATTAATTTCTCAAAATAAAACTGTAAAATATAAAGAGGGAAAAGGCAGAGACAGCAAAGGAATTGGAAGAGCAGTTGAGTGGAATGGTTAGTCTCTTTAACAGAAGTTATAAGATGAAGAGCAGCGAAAGTTAAACTAGGCTGATGGAATGTAGTCGAATTGGTTAGTGCGATGTTGATGAACTACTTCGTTTTGCTATCTGGGTTGCAAAATAAGTGACGATGGCAGAAGTTGAGACGATGTAAAATGCACTCTGGCAACCGTAAGAGAAGCATTTCTGAAAAAGCGAAATTCGTTAACAACGAATGTAAATTTAGAGACAATACTGGGGCAATTTAGGAAAGCATTTCATAAGACATTCATCTTGTGCCGGTTGGTTTCCTCCTCCGGCAATCTGCATTTCTCGCAGTTGCGGATCTACCACAGTTCCCCCTGTATTTCACGGTAGTTGGTAGTGCCTAGAGGCGTGAGTGACGTTGCAGTGGTGCTAGAGGCGTCACAGGTGGCAGCGTGGAGTAGTGCAAGCAAGGCCGGGCGCTAAGTTCTTGACTGCCGATGTTTACGGCCGCAGCTTTGCGTAGGTACACCACAGCGACGAGGCAGAGCTGTGTTGGCCACGGTTAAGATCTGCGAAAGTGTTCAAATACTTCTGTGGTGGTCCACCATTTTGGTTATTAGTTGGACTCAGTCAGGACACTGGAGAGAGTAATTCGTAGCCAAGATTTTTGGTTAGGCTCAGCCGATCGTTCCCGTTGTTTCCCTTTGACGTTGCGGACAGGGTTCGATTAAGTGGTGAATAGCGTCTTTGTAACGTTTATGTCTGCCTTAAAAAGACGTAGCCGATAAAACACGCCAACGACAGGAAGCTGTGTGGTGTTGCCATGGTGGTTGACTACGAGAACTGGCTAAGACAGATACCTCGGTTCATCAGCTTCTTGGTGGTGTTTTCTATCGTATTAAAGTGCCGGTAACGACTGCGAATTGTTAGCCTGATTCTTCAACTGTATGTGACGCGTTGATTTCCTTGTCTTGTTTTGTGGTGCGGACGTTACGGGTTGTTGCAAGGACTGGCTTCGATAACAGCTGTGCTTGATAACCTTCTTGTTAAAAACTTCCTGGCAGATTAAAACTGTGTGCCCGACCGAGACTCGAACTCGGGACCTTTGCCTTTCGCGGGCAAGTGCTCTACCAACTGAGCTACCGAAGCACGACTCACGCCCGCTACTCACAGCTTTACTTCTGCCAGTACCTCGTCTCCTACCTTCCCGAGTTCGAGTCTCGGTCGGGCACACAGTTTTAATCTGCCAGGAAGTTTCATATCAGCGCACACTCCGCTGCAGAGTGAAAGTCTCATTCTGGAAACATCCCCCAGGCTGTGGCTAAGCCATGTCTCCGCTATATCCTTTCTTTCAGGAGTGCTAGTTCTGCAAGGTTCGCAGGAGAGCTTCTGCAAAGTTTGGAAGGTAGGAGACGAGGTACTGGCAGAAGTAAAGCTGTGAGTACCGGGCGTGAGTCGTGCTTCGGTAGCTCAGTTGATAGAGCACTTGCCCGCGAAAGGCAAAGGTCCCGAGTTCGAGTCTCGGTCGGGCACACAGTTTTAATCTGCCAGGAAGTTTCATATCAGCGCACACTCCGCTGCAGAGTGAAAATCTCATTCTGGAACCTTCTTGTTGCTAAAGACAACTACAAAAGCATGTCCACCGTAGTAAAGCGATGGAAACGACCGTTACGGAGTAGCTGCTACTATTCTAGAGGCGCTGCGTAAGATTCTCCTTGTTGTGGTGTAGGGAGGCCGTTGTGGAATGTTGTAAGGATTGCCTCCGACGACAAGGTTGGTGGCAAAAGTTTCATTGGTTGCAACGGAATGTTAGGACATGGGTCCGTCGCAGTAGGCTGACGGAAACGGTCTTTATTCAGCAGTGACACCATTCTTGGCTGTGGTGATTCTGGATCGTCCGTGTCTGGTTGTTGCTATTGATGTAACCAAAAAGGGGAAGGTAGGGGTGGTCTGTCACGTGGATATGTTGTGTTTTTAAAAAACTGAGAGTTGAGAAGTTCCTGTGCTGTGTTGTGCGGTAACTATGTCCTGGAAGTGCAGGACGTTGTACGGTCAGGGCTTTTATCGTATTGTTCCTTTGAATTGGCTCTAACGTTTTTATTATAAAGTGTGTATGTTGCCCTTTTGAGGCAGTTGTATCACGGACTGTGTTCTTCGGAGCAGCGCGCTTCTCTTCTGTAGAATGTTAAAGTGATGCAGCACTGCAGTTAGTAAAGTTTCAGTAAGAGCTTTTGACCGCAACTGACGAGCTGGGTATGCACGCATGGGCTTGTTTAACATTGTTTTACGCAGCGCCTAAGGGTCCGTGCGGTTATAACCTGGCCAGTGTTCGGCCTCGCTTGCAAGCTTACGCCCTGTTAAGGTTAAGCAATCACATTCGGTTGGGGAGGTTAAAAGCGTGTAGTACCTTTGGGTGACGGTAGCTTATTGTTTGAATATAGTGGGCATTGAGCTTGGCCAGTATTAAGTTTAGTGTAGTAAGTTTTAAAAGCCTCGCTGCAAAGAAATGTTAGCCTACTCTGCCTGCATCTAGTAATCACGCACTTGTTCACTACTAAGTTTTAAGTTGTAAGAAACTTGTTGCTAAAGCTTGATTCTCTTTTGCCTGCCATTTGTGTTTAATGTTATAAACCTTACTCTAGTATTAAAGTTGCCTAGCGCCCTTTCTTGTTCTGTGATATTTCTGCTTATTGTGGGGCTAAGCAGTTGAACTTCGTTATGGGCCACGCACTTTAGTGTGCTGGCGTAAGCTGTCGCCAGCACAGCAGTCGGCAAAGAGGTTGCGAGAAGATCGATAATAGGCGCTGAATCAAGTGCACCTGTCAGGAGAGAGGCCAAAGACGGACTCGCAAGAAACGCACGGCCAACGCTCTCTCGACCACCAGTATTAAGATCGCTGCCGTGGACCAGGGGGCCCAATCAGCCACAGACAGTCGCAGTCGCATTCAGAGTCTCAGTCTCAGACAGCACATAGTGACCAGAGTAGTGTGCATAGCGGGACGTGTACTGCACCAGCAGTGAGACTAATGAGGACTATTACAGAAGAGCTTGTACCAAAGCAATTTGTTTGAAGATAAGTGGCTTCTTGTTCTTACGAATAAAGAACCCTGTTCATACACGTGTGCAATTTTGTTGTAGAAACAGGACAATGGCCACCAAAAAAAAAAACCCCTTCCACGCTTCCTATGGTAGAAGACCCCACAGTGTCGACGACGGCATAAAAGTTAGAGCTAAAAAGGGGCGATAAAAATAGTTAACTGTTCGTTGGAAGATTAAGCTATTAAGTCCGCTGCTAAGTTTGTTCTAAGTTACTTCTAGGACGATTGTAGTTTCAGAGATCCTGCCGCAGAGTGTTCTACGTCTGGCCTGCGTTGAAGTCTCACCACCCGATCTTGCGGGGGGTGTCTTGGACGATCGGCCAACATCAACAGTCCATTAGGAGCGAGACAGCATTCGCTTCCCGTCATCATACAGAGGGAGATGGGTGTTGAACATCAGGGAGAGTTTCATTTTCAATTGTTGAAGCCCACTTAGAGAAATTAAGATTCAATTCCAGCCTCGACCCTTACTAATCCAGCCACCCAGTCCTATGATATCGGAACAGTCTGGAGTGTAGCCTTGTCCAGAAGCGAAGCATGACTGATATTGATGATAAACATTTGAAACAAGAAGAAAGTAGAAGATTTTGAAATTTGATGCTACAGAAGAATGCTGAAGATTAAGTGGGTAGATCGGATAACTAGTGAAGTACTGAATCTAATTTAGGGAGAAAGAAAATTGTGGAAGAACAGCTTGACAAAAAGAACGGATTTCTTTATAGGACACATGCTGATGTTTAGAGGAATCGTTACCTTGGTACTATAAGAAAGAGTGGGGCTAAACATTGCAGAGGAAGCACAAGGCGCATGTACAGCAGTCAGTTTCAAACGGATGTCAGTCACAGTAGTTGTACAGTTATGACGAGGCTTCGACAACATACGCCAGTGTGAAGAGCTGCATCAAAACAATATTCAGACTGCAGAACGCAACAAGAAGTACAATACTATCGGGAATATTGTTTCCACTTGGGAAAATAAGTGAGATGCGACGTCAAACAACGACAAAGTATGTATTAATTCATCACATAACGTGTGGCAGTCCCATTGCTAATATAATATTTGTCCAACGTCTTCCTTTCTCCGATGTTTCAAAGCTAGGGAAGAGAAAAGCAAAGCTAAAATGTATGTGTTGTACAGCCATGGTGCGCGAAATATTTTGGATATAGCAGCTAAAACGGCGCTACGGAGATTGCTATAAGTGGCTCGTTCATTTCTTCATTAACTGCGAAGAGTTCCAGCGTGATAAATAATGGCCGCGAAACACCGCTGAAGGGGGAACTGGAACACTATGTGTTTTCGATGACAGAGAAATTGTAATACAATGACGAAACAGCTTAAGCGTACGCTTCCCATCACACGTAGGCTTATTTCGAAACATGTCGTTAAGAGAATAAGTTGCGTAATGGATTGTGGGATTCTAGGGAAGTAAAGTGGCCTAACTGAAATATTTCCCTTATTAATACTCATCTCGAATCATGAAGTACTTCAACTAGTTCAACTGCTACCAACGAATCGCTTAACATCGCTTGTAACAAACAAACTTAGCAGTAACGTAGTTAGTGCTTTCTTTATATTTAACGATAAGAAACAAACGTTTGGAACCAGGTAGGGTTTGGAGCAAAAAGGTTTTTTTGCACAAACTCCTTCAAATAAGTTTTTTTGTCTTTGTTGGCTATAGGTAGAACATCTTGTGATTACTTTGTATTTACGACCCACCTGCAATAAATGTTCAGCAAAAGTGGAATCTGACTTGTGCAATCTCCAACTTCGTTAATGCTCAATCGGTCTAGCTGCTACAGTCTGTTTGACCAGTATGCAGCTCGTCACGTCAGTGGAATGCTTTTAGTAGCACCACTGGTTGTAAAAGGTCATTTGCAGCTAAGCACATCCACACTCTCAAACTTCATATAAACCGATCAACCAGCCACCCACTCCCTTCCTGAATCTCAATGATAACATTCATATCCACAAACTTGTATCGCAGCAGAATTGTCTTGATAGTTCCATTCTGATAATTGCCAAGAATATTTCGAGATATATACTGAAGGCTCCAAAACCACAGCTAATGAAAGAATGGGTTACAAATACCTAAGCCCTAGTACAGTTTACGAGGTAATGATTTCGTTTCGCAGTGGGACTTCTAGTTTTTATACAGAAACCAGAGCTATACTTGCAACTTCACATTACTTCGGAACGTAACAGTAAAAAACACTTTGATTTTAATGGATTGTAGGAGCTTGATCCCAGAAATGTTGATAATACCCATTCTCAAGAAAACTAACGCGCTGGTAACGGAGATTATAAAAGACACCAAGGAAAACGAAGAAATCAGGAAGATGAAGTTTATATGTATCAAGGGACGCGCTAAAATTAAATGTAATCAATAATTCGATGACGTAGAGAAGACAGACGCTCAAAACTGCACACTCAAAAACATATTAGTACAGACATTATACTTAAAGATTACACTATACAGAAGAGCAAGACGGCAAAGGCAAAACGAATCTTAATCATCGATGCGCAATAACGGGAAATAAAACAGACAAATATCGCCAAACATGCCCTCGACGCTCTGGTTCCACACAATTAAAGCAAATAATACTCTGCGCGAGAGCTAATTATGGATTATTCCCCAGCCATGTTCACCGAATACACGTTCGACATAATTCTTACTGTGAAAGAATAGCAGTAAGAGATTTAAGTCACATTATTTTCGAATGTAAGCTGTACGCAAACCAGCAAAGTGATATCGTACAACAGTTAATCAGGTATCATCAACCATTACATTCTAATATAGCAGCAATCATTCATCAGACAATGTATTTTACAGTTATTACACAATTTTTAAATAAATATAGCCTTACACTGTAAAATCCTAGAAAATTCCTGTAACACAGAGATTGCTGCGTGGCCTTCAGGCCAAAAGCCAACATAACTTTTTAAAAAAGTAGCAATTTAGCATTATGTAAGGATTGTGAAAATCGACAGTTTGGTAGTTCTTCACTGTTTCCCTCCTGCACCTTTAACCATCGAAAATAGGGTATTAAGACAGGAGAAAAAAAAAACACAAATCGCTGCAGCCTTGAAATTCGATATATTCTGAAGTACATATATCAGGTGCATTTGCGTAAACGTAGTCACTTCTTGAGTGAAGTATGCAGTCCTTAGGTCTATAAAGTAATGTACATATACGTAAGAAGTGAGCCACTGTCGTTTGCATTAGCGATATTATCCATCTCAACGGCGGAGCACCTGCCGTTCCAGCAGCACTCCGCAGCGGTACCTACCTGCTGTAGTGCCGGCAGTCTCCGCTGGAGGATACGCTCGCAGTCGCAGGCGGACAGCTACTGGCTGAAGCGCGATCTCGCCTCAATATATCACCGAGAGGCGCGCACCGGCTAAGCCGCTCCGTGGACGTCGTGGTCAAGCATAGCACGCCGAAGCGGAAGGTGGACTTTATCTCGAGGAAAAATAGACAGTATTTCAAAAGTATTCATCCGATTTCGCAAAACTGAGGATTTCTTACAAGACGACCAGTTTGGCTTTGGGAAAAGTAGAGGCACCAGAGAGGAAATTCTGATGCTGCACTTGATAAAAGAAGCAAGATTTAAGAAAAATAAAGACATAATTACAGCATTTGTCGAGCTAGAAAAGGCGGGCGACAAAGCAAAACGATGCAAAATGTCCGAAATTTTCAGAAAGACAGGTGTAAGCTTTGGAAAAAACCAAGAGGGAAAAGTAAGACTGGAAAACCAAGAACGAAGTGCTTGGTTGAGAAAGGGTTTCGGGGACGGATGTAATCTTTCGTTCCTGCTGTTCAGACTATGCATCGACGAAGCAGTGATGCAAGTAAAACAAAGGTTCCGGAGTGGGATTAAAATTCGAGGTGAAGTGATGTCAGTGACGTGATTCGCTGATGACACTACCGTTCTCAGGGAAAGTGAGGAATAACTAAATTCTAATGAGCACGCACTATAGACTAATGGTTAATCGAAAAAAGTCGAGAGTAAATGAGATTAGTGATCAACTTGACATCATAACTGAAGGTCACGAAGGAGTTGTGCTACTTTGCAAGCGAAATATCGCGTGACAGACGAAGCAAGGAGGATGCAAAAATAGACTAACACAGGAGAAGAGTGCATTCATGACCAAAAGACGTCTACGAGTATCAGAAATCGGACTTATTTTGTGGAACAAATTCCTGAGAAAGCAGGTTTCCAGCACAGCATTATGTGGAAGTGAATCATAATGGGAAAACAAAAAAAAAAAGAAAGCGTCTATACGTTTGACATGTGGTGCTACAGAAGGATGTTGAAAATTATGTGGATAAAACAGTAATTGAGTAAGTTTTCCGCAGAATCGACGAGGAGAGAAATACACTATGTAATCAAAAATACCTGTGCACCTGTTAGTGGGCTATTATGAGGTGTGTCAAACTGTCGCCTTTACGAGGGCTAGAACTCCGGTGGGGAGACCCTCCATGAGGTGCCTGAATGTCTGTGGAAGATTCTTCCTTAAGTGTCGAAACTTCTTCCTCAAGAGAATGTTGGTTGGTTGATTTGGGAGAGGGGACAAAACAGCGTGGTCTTTCGGCCCATCGGATTAAGGAAGGAAGTCGGCCGTGCCCTATCAAAGGGCCCATCCCTGCATTTGCCTGCAGCGATTCAGGGAAATGACGGAAAACCTAAATCAGGATGACCGGACGCAGGTTTGAACCGTCATCCTCCCGAATGCGAGTCCAGGTTGTTAACCGCTGCGCCATCTCGTTCAGCCCAGAGAAGGCAGTGATATTGGATGCTATGGTTTCGAGAGAAGTCGGCGTTCTAACTCACCCAAAGATATTTCATTCGGTTTCCATCGCGACTTTGGGCTGGCTGGGTCATTTCAGGAATGTTACTGTCCACAGGATGCGTTGTCGTATTGGCAAAAACAATCTTCGTCTCCGAATTGTTCCTCTACTGTACACAGTATGGAATTCTATTAAATGTGTTTATATGCTCTCGCATTTAGCGTTCTCTTAAGCGTAATACGGTAAGGACACCCTAACCACGAAAAATACCCCTATACCATAACATCACCTCCCTCCTGCACTTTTGGCACTGCAGGAAACATTCGCCGGGTATTCGCCAGATCTAAATTCCCCTATCCGATTTCTGCAAGATATAGCTTGAATCAACACTCCAGCTCAGTCGTTCCCCGTCCTGCACTGTCCAGTGGTGCCGCTGTCTGCACCACCTCATGGGTTGCTCAGCACTGATTACAGTTCTGTGTAGCTTATGAGGAACTGCTCGACCATAGTGCAGATTCTTTTAACTCCCGACACATAGTCATTCTGCTAGATGGATTGCTAGTAGCTCTTTGGAACTTGAGAGTGAATCTTCTGCTCATTTAAGGAGACTTTTACAAGCATCCTCCGCAATACTAAACGTCTCTGTCCATGAATAGATAACTTCTACCTGGTCCTAGTTTGCTTTGGTTGTTCCTTCGCGTTTCTACTATACAATCACATCTCTAACAGTCGACTTGCGGAGCTTTAAGGGGTTGAAATGTCCCTTAACTGTTACTTTGTTTACGTCAAATGACCAGTCAGCGCGGCGTGGCCGAGCGGTTCTAGGCGCTACAGTCTGGAACCGCCCGACCGCGACTGTCGCAGGTTCGAATCCCGCCTCGGGCATGGATGTGTGTGATGTCCTGAGGTTAGTCAGTTTTAAGTAGTTCTAAGTTCTAGGGGACTGATGACCTCAGAAGTTAAGTCCCATAGTGCTCAGAGCCAACCAGTCCACCTCCGAAGTCAGTCATCTCTCCCTCCGATCCATTGTGCTGTTATATTCCTTCCATGCTGATAATATCCCGCCTCCTCTTACACTGGTTGGGACAGACCCTTGTGGCGTGTAGTGTTCGACTTTGCGTTACATAGGGGTGTCCGGATACTTTTGATGAGATAGTGTATCTGGAAAAATTGACAATAAGAAGGGACGGGATGACGGGATATGTGTTGAGACGTCAAGAAATAGCTTGCATTCTATATGTGGCAGCGGTGTAGTGCATAAACTGTTGGGGAAAACAGAAACTAGAATGTATCAAGCAAATAGCTGAGAACGTTGCATGCTAGTGGTACTGTAAGATGAAGAGGTTGGCACGTGATAGGAATTCGTGGCAATTCTCATCAAACCATGAGGAATCCTGTTGACCCGGAAAAAAAAGCCTTCGACGTGAATGAAGATAGAACCTTGGGGTGAATTTTAACTTACGCTTAGGATTACTTAGCTTTCGTTTTCTAAAGAAAAGTTCAATTTTACAAGGGTGTATGTTGCAGATTCATGTACTTACGACCTTCAGGAAATAATTTTAGAAAAAATTTTGAGTTTTCATGTACCGTTCGCAAATGTTCTGTAAGCCTACCAGCGGACGCACGACAAACATCTGCACGATAGTCGAACTCTACCCACAGCTTTGAGAGAGTGTCTGGAGTTTATGCTTTCACCGTTGTTGCAAAGCAGCCTCACAGTTGACCCAGAGCTGTTGGAATGGGAGGCAATCGGACGGATTCATTCACAAACCCACACAAAACCGTACCGAGAAATCAGGCGAGATCGCAGGCCAGTGTTGCAGGGCGTATGCCTCTTACCATCCATACTTGAGGCAGCTCAAAGTTAAGAAATGCTCTTAAAATCAGATACGACTACGACAATACTCCGAACTGTTGAGAAAAATATCGAAATGTTATCTGAATTGTGGTAAAAGCTAGTTCTCCAGCATGTCCAGATGTGTGATTCCTGTAATCGTCTCTTCTGTAAAGGAAGACGGTCCCTAAATCGTTTTTCTAGGGATGACGCAAAACGTATAAAGCTTTCGAGAGTCTCTCTCCTAAGTAGCTATGGTATGAGGATGCTGCTTTTGCAACACCTATTTTTGACTTATTTTGTATGTGTATCGATATTTCTACGTCAATTTGTAGTATTGCTTATGTATAATGTATCTGTTATGGAAATTCTTTGGCTATGTATATATGTTTCAGTTATGTGACTTTTTGAACGATGTTGTTTAAATTATGCTTGTGAATTTAGATAACTACTGAAATGATTGTCATGTAATGTACTATAAATGACTTGGTCCATAATTAGAGAACGTAGGGTTAAATGTAAAATATGTGGGGAAGCCACGCAGCTAGGGAAGTAGCCTGGCACAGTGGAAAAGGCGTGGTCGGTGCGCAAGTGGCAACTCGTTCTTTGTGAAGGGTAAGGAGTCTGGGCTGAGCAGTGCTGTGGTAAACGCTTAGTTAGCAGCAGTGGATAATAGTGGCTCATATTCCTGCAGTTTTGATGCCAGGAGACCTTAAGGACAGTATTCATGGGCCTCGGATGCTGAATTTAGTGATACCATTATCATGGCATGGTTTTTGGCCATGTAAAATTATTACTTCGACACCAAGATCAGTAATAGGGCGAGGCCAACTGTACTGTCATGACTGCATCGCCGACTGTTTAATAGCCTTTGAAAATTGCACCACAAGTGCCGCCAGCCTTCCAATAAATTGTTTTGCATTTGGCACTCTGTAAATGGACTAAGTATTTGTGAAATTTGCTTGAATTTAATAGCAATAGTGGTATTACTAAGAAATCTCTATCTTACACCCGTGATTATCCCAAATCACAAATATGTACAAGATTCCTATCATAGTGAATTTAATTCCGAGTGTCCTAATTTATTACGAAAATGTGTCTGAACTTGAATTTAACGTTGTGTTGTCATTTTCACGGGCAATTATAATTCTGAACAGGTCAAAAGACTGCTTATGAAAGCAAATTTCTTATTTAAAGAGTTATGGTTTGTTGTGCTACACTTAACTAACAATTAATGATAACAATACTTACTTTTTCTGATACATACTGGTGTAGTTCTGTTATTGAGCATGGTTCTTCAAATCATGAAAGTTTAAGGGTCCTCATGTACCAGCCTAGTTATTTAATGCAGTAATGAAAAGGCTCCTTCAGAGCCAGGGTAGTTGGATTTGCATTCTGTTAAGTTGCCTCAAAAAGAGTTTAAGAAAGAACTGTTTACAGTGCTATCTATTGTAATGCAAGCTGGTTAATGCACAGGCATAGATACACTGTATTAGGCAATGAAATTATAGATTATGATCATTGGTAGACCCCTTGATTTAAATTCAGAATCATTTCAAGCTTTTCCCTGTTCAGTATTGCTTCTAGTTTCATGTGTGTCATTATTTGGCTTTATGAACTGTTACACCTAGTTAGTTGAGGTACATGTTGAGAGGTATATGTTGCTGTTTACTATCTCACTGGCCATTTGCTCATCTGACTTACTAGTTAGTACCACATTTATCTACAAGGTTAGCCGGCCGCTGTGGCCGAGCGGTTCTAGACGCTTCAGTCCGGAACCGCGCTGCTGCTACGGTCGCAGGTTCCAATCCTGCCTTGGGCGTGGATGTGTGTCATGTCCTTAGGTTAGATAGGTTTAAGTAGTTCTTAGTGTAGGGGACTGGTGACCTAAGATGTTAAGTTCCATGGTGCTCAGAGCCATTTGAACAGTTTTTCAAGCTTAGTTCACTGTGTTATAGTGCGAACAGATATAAGGCAAGAGTTCTGTCAAGGAAGGTTAGGTTAGCCTTAGGACTGCTTCTGCTTTATTTTGCTTGACACAAGAATACCTAATTAGGCTGGCGATTTGGTTTAATATGCAATGTTACGACTTACTTTTGTGCTGATAGAACGTCTGTTCCTGATCCACCGTTTACTATTGTTTACACTCTGCTGGAGTATTTCGGAAACGATTCCCATTTTGATTGCTCTGTTTCCATTACGTTCTCTCACGGTCAAACTTTCAAAAACTCCTCGCAGATGTATAACGTCAGCATCGATTATCGTTTGAGGTGGTCAGTGGTAGCAGGACATGTTCCACAAGTTGTTGTTGCTGGCGGCCCACTTTTCCATTTAAATGGAACGTAGCTTTATCACTGAACACTAAATGTCAGAGGAAACTGTTATCTTCTCTCTCCAAGCCCTGAATGTACTCGCATAATTCTACACATTGTTTTCAACATTACTAAGGGATGTATGGCTTACAAACGGAAATGTCGCCTCAAAACGAGACAGACGCGGGAGGAATGGCTAGCTCCCGACTAGTAGGACGAGTATGCTTCTCTGGACTATTTGCGGAAACCGTTGAACGCACGCTACGTCTTGAAGAGGTGCACGGGGGATACTTGTGGATTTCTAATTATACAAACAACTGGTGTCCTGAAACTGTTGGAGCATAATCGAATGATTTTAGCTGTTGGAGGTGCACTGCTGTATCTTCGACGAAAATCACGTAATTAGCGAGTGACCAAGCGATATAGCTGCACGACAGACACACCTACCAGCAATCACAAGAAACTTAAAGCTGACGCGAAGGTAATATTTTAGCTTTTATGCTTAAGTTGTCCATATAGGAGATATAGTCTTACGAAAAGACCTGTTCGCTTCTTTTAAAGTGCGACTTACAGGAATCCTTTCATGTTGATGTTGTCTATATATTACCATTTGCAGCTAGAGTTTTGTAGCCGCGTACGCACTGTGTCCGCCTCCATGTCTGCTTGATCAGCGCGGCTGGCTGATATCCAGAAGACCCGGGTTTTCCTTGGTGGGAGGAGTAGAATGGAGTGAACTAAGACTCACGATGTTAAATGAGGAGCTATTGGACTGAACAGAAGCGGCTCATAGTCACGAAAGCTGAAGAAAACGGTGCGCTGGCTACGCGCCCTCCAATCGCATCTAGGGGCGCAATTGACAGAGGACGACATGGCGGTTGGTGTACCGATGCACCCTCCCCCTCCCAGCGCCTGCGGATGGCGTTTATGTGCCCGGCTTCCACTAATATGAAGACGAATTTATTTTACAAAAAAAATTATAAGAAACCGGGACAAAATGGCAAATTTTCCCTACATCTAACGCTGTCTCAGTGGTGGATGCGACGACTTAATCTTTAGCTCCATGTCGTCTCCGCGGTATGTCTCACAGAACGAAGTTTCCATTACTGGCTTAGATAACCGACAGAATAGCTTAGTAAGATGACATCATTTTTCCATGGTTAGTGTCGTGCATGCTGATACATAGTAAACTTAGATGTTTTACTTTTCCTCTTTAGCAGAACACTCTCCGTGATTAGCGTTTACGGCCAGTTAAAACTATGGGGCTCTGGTATTTGGGCGTCTCTCTTTTCACTATTTATATCGTCACAAATCATAATCGCTTCGTATACTCCACCAAATAATCTAAAGTTAAAAGATCCTAGTAATATGTCTGGATGCACTGGAGTCGAATCCTACGCTATATCATTTCTCCCTCCGTATCTCGATCTTTGAGGAGATTCGAAGGTCTAGAGAGAGATGACCTAAGGGCAGGCCGAAGCTTTGAGTTAGTTTGTGAGAAATGTAAAATAGTGGAACCGCAGTGCGCTGCCAGATATAGGCTGGAGTCCTGTTTGGGTATGGAGTCCCGTTTGAGTATGCAGATTTCATTTGTCGCAGTGCCCATAGAGTAACTAATCGGAAGACAATGTAATGACGTGATGTGTCGATAAGTTAATTTAGGCGCATGCTTATGGAAACAAACAAGGAGACTCGTCGAAAACTGCGTGGTTTGGCCCACGAAGGTGGTATAGCGAATGGTAAAATAGAAAGATGTCATGCGTTGCAAGTGTTGTACTGTGAAACAAGTGATGGAATTCGTAGGAATATAACTCGGCAGGTAGGAATGACATACTGGCCGAAGTGCAGCATTTAGAGCTGGTCGTGCTTCATGGCTGTAACGGCTCACTCGACAGAGCACTTGCCTGCGAAAGTCAAAGTTGTCAGGTTCGAGTCGTGGTCTAGCAGATAGTTTTAATCTTCCGAGAAAATTCATCACTACTTTTATATTCCGCAAGCCACCATACGATTTGTCACGCAGGATACACGTTGTACCAAGATAATCCATTTTCTTGATGGATCTGGCGATGTTTTACCTGAAAAAGGAATGTTTTCATGTGACTGTACAGTACAAAACATCTAAATTCACTGATAATTACGCTAGATGAAGGCTGGAGGAGATAATATGTTTCTTGATTCGCATTAGGACGTAAGATTACAGAATTTTAAATGTATGTCTGCACGCAGTCCACAACGTCTATTTTGTAGACTCTACCACTGGAGTTCGGTGACACTTATTGTGAGATACAGGATGATGTAATTAATTCAGTGTTACCTGAAGATAATCTGTTAATCGAAACTAACGGTGAATAGACGTTTACCTCGTCAAAATCGCTTGGTGGTTCTTAACACGATTTTCTTCTAATATTTGCCATCTGTGAGACACAACGTACACAAAATGTATTTAAAGGTTTTCTCTCATGAGGGTGACCTCCTAAGGTGATGTTTAAACATCTGTAGGTTTCATCTGATAAATCGTAGTGCAGCATCTGCCTGTCCCACCGCCACATTATGTGATCGTTACAGATAAATGACTCTGCACACATGTTCACATTTGCTTCCTTATTGGGAATGAGACCAGTAACAGATCGCCTATCGTGTAGTCGAACGCTATCGTGTCGTAACCATCTGCAAATCTTCCTGGAGTTCGGAACTGTTTCATAACGACGTGACTTCCCTGTACACAACGACGTTTTCCGCGAAACCCCCTTGAAGAAGCAGGAAACGTTTATCACGTCGTCTTTATCACAAACGGCAACATCCTGGCACCCTTGCCTGGGATATGCGGGAAGCATATTTTCCTTCTAACGATGTCCCAACCACAATGAACGACGTATCGTAGCAATTTTTCAGTCTGATTGATGAGACTTTAGTGCGATGGAAAGTATACATTTTCTCAACTAGGTCGTCACATAATTCATGCGGAACTGAACGGAAGGCTGTCTGATAAGTCAAGAAAGAAGGTATGAATTATAGTGCCGCTATCTGTAGTCTCATGGTTCTCTTTGAACAACTATTGCAATGTGCGTATCGTGCAGTCGGTGATTAAAGGAATTCATGTGAACCCTAAAGAGCTTTCCGCTTTGTCCAAAATAAGTCAACATATGTGACCGTGAAACTTGTTGCAGGGCTCTACAGCGGGTTGGCTTCAGTAGGATAGCTCCTTAGTATTATGGATCTGTCCTCCGCACTGGTATGATCTGAATCTTTTCCAATCACGTATCCCAGTGACTATGACAGGCATTGTACACTGTCTTGTGACATTAATGTAACCACCTGCCAAAGTAGTTGTGTGGTTCCAAAGGACTGATGCGTGGTTGTGTTGATCCACTACGCCTTCCAGAATGAACCAAATCGCTCACACAATACCAGGAAAGCATTCCTCAGACCGTAACGCTCATCCTCCAGTCTGGACCCTTCCGACAACTGTAGCAGGGTATTTGTTTCCATATGTTTCACGGCCTACACGCCATAGGCCATCTTTCCGAAGGTGCATAAAACGTGATTGGTCTGAAAAGACCATCTGTCACCGCCCAGTGGATGTCCTGCTGCAGAACTGGCGTGCAATTTACAGTCTTCGTCATCAATGATCAGCAGGCAGCATTGGTGCACGAACCAGGCGCCTCTTGCGGTGGACGATATGCAGCAACTTTCGCGGAACGGTCGTTGAGAAGACACCACTGGTAGCTCCTTATGTCATCTGGGCGATCAGTTGCTGAACAGTTGCACGTCTATTCGCCAGTACACGTCTCTGCAGCTGTTCTTTACCCCTGTCATATAAGCCCGTGGTGTAAAACACTCGCCTCGGCGCCGGTTTCGAATAGTGTCATTTCGCCCCGCACGGTACAGTTCAACTACGTCGTCACACGAACGGTTTATAAACTTAGCCGTTCCAGTAAGGCTTCCACTCTTGGCCCGAAAGCCAATGATCATGCCCTTTTGGACGTTAGACAATTCGCTCCGTTTTATATACCCTCCACTGCGGGTACTGTCACCAGCCGTCTGTGAGTGGTTATTTACGTTGACGCGGTCACATTTAAATTAGAGATTAATCAGTTGTCGATGAGAAGGTCATTAGATGTAGAGCTCAAGTTCAGTTACAGAAAAGACGGGAAACAAAATCTCTATGTCTATTTAAAACGAATAGTCCTGGGTTCACGCTGTTTACGGAAACCACGGAAAATCTCATAGGAGAAAGCCGCACAACACTTCGAAACCCTCTACTCCCAAATACGACTCCACTGCCTGCCAATGGTGGACCACCGCGTTGTTGACTTGCTCAATTTGTGAAACCCTTTATCTCGAATAAATCGTCCAAGTTTTCTGAAAATGTAAGCGTTTGTTTGTCTTTACTTTCACATCACATATACTGATTTCCTTTCCATTCCGAAAAGTACATCGTGGTGCGTCGTCTTTTCTTTTTTCTTTCTTTCTTTTTTTCTTTTATATTTTTTTTTTCTCGTAGAGTGTACGCAATGTGTTCAAAATGCACCAATGCAAACAAACGATGCTCTGTGACTGAGCCCATCTCCCAGCACATATTTTTCTTTAGCGTTCACTCGTTTGAATGAGAAATAATTTTATGTCCGTATCTTTGATATTCAGAAATACGAAAGTTTATATCCAATAAAGACTTTTCAAGAGAATGTAATATCTAAAATTAGAAATGGCCATTCAGACCATTCACGACTCACGTAATCACTGTAGTAACTGTTGGACGAATAACCAAAACGTACTTTTCAATAGATAGACGAAGACAGTGTTCTTACTTTTATCCACATTGCCAACGGAACATCTATTTATATCTGATGGCAAACTACCGTTTCAGATAATGAAATTTATTCCCGAAACCCGGATTTACCACTTATTCCGAGCAGTTTTCTAACCACTTACGTTTTCCGAGCACACTCCCCAGACCGACCTCAGCTTTCACATGTCACACACTTATCTATTTATTCTCATAGATTTATTTTATTCTCATAGATTTATTTATTATCATAGATTCATTTACCTACACACGCACATCCCGTGATTCCTTGCAAGTTTTAGAACCATGACAACAAGAAGTCATGTTCTATCATTGTCGTTTTCGTCGCAGGCCCATGTTCGCCTTATGTATATTTATGTTCGATGACGAACTACAATCAAGTACAGATATTTATTCCAGAAATTCGACCTAACTGTAATAGATATAGACGTACTACCTAAAGTGAAGTATGAAAATTGGTGCCGACGGAGACTTGAACCCGGATTTCCCACTTATCCCTAGCAGTCGTCTTACCGCTTAGGACATCAGATTACACTATCTATTTCCTTTCATCCATTATTAATTCATTTATGCACACTCCCACATCTCGTGATTCCACTGCATGTTTTTCGAATTAAGACATATGACATGTGACATGTGAAAGTTTGGGTCTCTCCAGGGCTCGTGTTCAGGTAGCCTAAGTGGTAGGGCGAGCCATCGCGATAAGCGGGAACTCTTGAGTTCGAATCCCACTCCGGCACAGATTTTCAAATGTCGCTTTACGCAGTACAACTAGTTCCATTTTAGGAATGAATTTAAATGGAAAATCTGTTTATGTGAAATTCTGAGCAGTTCATCACAACCATGGAGAAAATATAAAACAGATACTATGATAGTATGAAGGTTTTCCACGGGCAAATCATATTTGTATGTAAACGAATTCCTTAAACAGATGTTTCAGGACACATGACGTGTGCATTTATGAATATCAAATAAATTTGTACACATAATTTACTAGCTCGGATGAGCGCATACTGGAAAAATTTGCCTACGTGTATACTCAGATCTTTGACATCGCATGCAAGAGTTAAAGAGCTTACCACTGACAATGGGAAGGCCTCAGACACCGCCAACTGATTCGCCTGCTACCGGTATTTGTGTGGTCCAAGGTGTACTTCCTAAAATGAAAGACTTTTTAGATATTTTGTCTCAGCTCCCCTCGGTTCATGGGGAAGCCACACCTAAAGTTGACGACGTGCAATCGGCTCAAAATTGACAGGATAAATAGATAACTGAGAATTCAGCATTTGCCATCATCATATATGTTGTATTCAAACGCATATATTCCTAGAAATCGAGGAAATAAATTTTCACGACTGCCGCTTATGTTCCCATAACTTTTCATCGAAAGCGCCACTAGCGTAGAGACAACGGAATCTGAATGGAGACCAGAGAAAATGGAGTCCCAAATGCTGTGCACTTTATTTTTTCGTTTGTATTTTTTTCGTTCCGTTCGTAGAAATAGAAGGATTAATAAGGTGACTAAATCAATGAGGAATAATAAGGCAGGTAAATAAATTGCTCAAACGTCTTTGATTAGTAAACCATTAAAAGTTTAATCCTTGTCACTTTACAATGGTTCTTCCACTCACTCTTTCAGATGTACTGAGTTCCCTTCGAACATGATGGAAGTTACTTCTTATACAAACATTCGAAGCAAATATACTTCGAGCACTAAGAACATCTAATGAATCGAATCTTCGCGCAACTACATCGTTCCTCCCAAAGAGGCGGCGGAAACATTTAGAAATATTTCTTTTCTGAGAATTATTTTCGATGTATACCAAGCATACTATAACATTTCCTGAAAATCGGTGCTGAAAAAAATGTTCAAATGTGTGTGAAATCTTATGGGACTTTACTGATAAGGTCATCAGTCCCTAAGCTTACACACTACTTAACCTAAATTATCCTAAGGACAAACACACACACCCATGCCCGAGGGAGGACTCGAACCTCCGCCGGGACCAACTAAACAGTACATGACTGCAGCGCTCGGCTAATCCCGCGTGGCTCGGTGCTGAAAACTGATCATGAATTATGCTGTGAATTGCTATTACATCTGTGCGGTTATGCAATTCTGCTGAGTTGCTGACGGTAATCTTGAATCTTCTAAATAAAGTTTACAACCTGGCGATAAAAATAAGCATAACATGGCTGACACACAGCTGTGCATTTTGACAGTATTGTCCTACCGCCCATGTCGGCTGACCCTCGTCGTCTGTAAACAAGCTATTGTTCATGGCGGCATTAGTTTGTCCACTCTAGGAATCCCCTATCCGACCTATCAGACAAAACTTGCTATCGGAAACATACAGTTTTAAAATGTTCTCCAGATATGTTCTGTAAACTCAATTTGTGAATTTATCGACTTTTGCAGCAAATGATGTAAGCATTTTGTAAGAGTTGGTTAAATTATTGACCTTTTGTACACACCGAGGACCAAATTAAGTATGAGTTTCTTATAAGCACAGGGAAATCTTAGGCAACAATTTTCCGGACGCTATGGTGGAACATTGAGTCGCATGCAAAGACGTTAGTTTAGTTGCCTAAACTACCTTTTGAAACAAGGATTCGTTTTTCTCCCTTAAGCGTTAACGTCCGTTGTATGCTCGTCTTCGCAGTAGTTTACTCGGAATCGTTTTCACACAAAGAGGATTAAGACTTAAAATCTTTATTTATTCAAGTCGTTTAGAAATTTATTTGCATCTCTTGTTATTATACCTCGTTGATTAAATGAACTTATACAACCACCTATTCCTACCAGTTTCAGTGCGAGAAAAATCCAAACGAATGAAAAGGAACTGGTGAATGCACTTGCAAATTGAACACAGTTCAGAACTGTAGTTGAAGAGCGTTTATCCTATGGATACATTCGGGGCAGTCTTAAAAATTGCTTTCCTCGATTCCTAGGAAAATGGGTATCTGCGGACCCCATGTTAATCATGAAGAAAAACGTTCAGTTTTCAATTATCTGTCTATCATGTCAGTTCTGAGTTGATTAGACGTCGTAGAATTCAGGTATGGTTTACTCGAAAACGGTGGGTTATTAAGCCAAAATATCTTAATCCCTCCTTTTAGGTTCTACACAAGCGACCTGCCAAATCGGTTGTCTATGTCTGAGGCCCTGCCCTTATGAGCCTCCAACGCTCCACAGTGACAAACACATATAAAGTGTATAAGAACTACAACGATCAATCCTCGAACGCCATTTCCTCGATAGTGGCTGCTTGTGTCTTATGCCTTTGCCTACTGCAAGTCTCAGTCATGAACTTGACGTATTCTAAATGAGGATCGAATCGTTGAGGGGACGTTCTCACCTATCCTTATTAGTGAAAATTCAATGAGTGACAGGCTCCTGGGCATAGTCCGTTGACTGAGAACTGTTGGCAGTAGGACGTCCGGGAGCCCCCTGCAGTAGCAGCCTTGTCGAAATATTTGTGGGATTACAGTGAAGGGAGCTATCTAAATCATAATGACGAAAACATACACCATATGTACCAACGCCGAAGCTACGAAAGGGTTACGAATCTAAAGTTTTTACTTGCACATGTTTCTCACTGTTCTCCGACTCATGACTGAAAATTTATCTGTAACTGATGAAGGGCACAGGCGTTAAAGGGGGAGTAATTTTTATGAAATCTTAGGACAAAAAGCAGCATTACGGGATGTCTAATTGTGTATCCTACTGTCATGTTCCGATTGACTGCAAAGGCAACAAGAAAATTATTTGTTATTATTACTATTATTTTCGTTACAGTCATCTATGGGCTACGTTTACACAACTTCCCTCACTTTCTAAAGTTCTCTTCCTTTCTCTTTCGCCAGTACTCCTTCATCCGTTGGCGCCGGCCGGAGTGGCCAGAGGTTCTAGGCGCTACAGTCTGGAACCGCGCGACCGCTACGTTCGCAGGTTCGAATCCTGCCTCGGGCGTGGATGTGTGTGATGTCCTTAGGTTAGTTAGGTGTAAGTAGTTCTAAGTTCTAGGGGGCTGGTGGCCTCAGTAGTTAAGTCCCATAGTGCTCAGAGCCATTTGAGCCATTTTCATCCGCTGACGCACTCGTGCACGTTCATCTGCCGAGAATACTCTGTTCTTCCTTATTTTCTCCTCGAAGAAATCCTTTAACTCCGCAACTTTTTTCCTAAAGATCTGCCTGTTCACAATTTCTTCTGTCGTGATACCGCATTTTTCTAGATCCCAGTACACTTCTTTCACCCATGTAACTTGTGTCTTCCTGTTCTCCTGGAAGAGAAGAATCTTGTTGGCGAGCCTCTCTGATTCCATTCTTTTAATATGTCCATAGAAAGTCAGTCTTCTTTTCTTCATTGTGGTGCTGATATTTTCTAATCGTTGATAAAGTTCTTGATTTGATCTTAGACGGAAGGTCAATTCATTAGATATTTTTCTAGGCCCAAGAATTTTTCTAAGAAATTTTCTTTCTTTCTTTTCCAAGTCTGGAAGTCCCTTCCTGACTATTGTCTCAGATGCATATAAACATTCAGGTTTGACGACTGTGCTGTAGTGCTGGAATTTGGCCTGGAATGAGAGTGATTTGGATTTGTGTCTGTTCTGACACCATCTGAATGCTATTTCCGTTTTTCTTGCTCGTTCTTCAATTGTTGCCTTCTTATTGTTTTTTGAACTCAAAATCTTTCCTAGGCACTTGAAATTCTGAACTCTTTTGATGTCGCCATACTTGGTCCTCGATGTGCAGACTTGATCAGTGGCATTTATGTTGATATATTGTGTCTTCTCAAAAGATATTTGCAATCCTGCTTTCACTGCTGTATCCTTGAGGGCTTTAATCTGTTTAGTTGCAATTTATAGATTCTCTGCAAAAACCGCTATATCAACTGCATACGCGAGGCATTCAAATGTAAGCCCAGACTGTTTGCGGCGTAGTCTGATTCCTTTTGGAAAGTTGAACTGACATACTTCTTTTCGCCATTCCCTGATAACTTTTTCTAAATCACAGTTGAGCAAGATCAGAGAGAGACTGTCTCCTTGTATCAAACCTGTTTTCATTTCAAAGGGCTCTGACAGTTCTCCTAAAAATTTAATTTGTGATCGGATGTTTGATAGTGTTTGCTGAATAAGCCTGGTTGTGTTATCATCTGTTCCAAATTCTTTCAGCACTTCTATTAATGTGTCTCTATCTACGGAGTCGTACGCCTTTTTAAAGTCCACAAATGTCATGATCACTTTCTTATGAGCTGCTAGTGTCTTTGTTTTGATTAAGGTTTTGATGGTAAAGATCTGCTCTGCACACAATCTTCCTGTCCTAAAGCCGGCTTGACACTCACCTAGTTATTGATCTATGTGTTGCTCTATTCTATGTTTGAGAGCAATGGCAAGGATCTTGTATACTACAGGTAGAAGTGATATTCCTCTGTAATTATTGACATTGGATTTGTCTCCTTTCTTGTGCAACGGGTGGATGACAGCATCTCTCGATTCTTCTGGGATCTCCCCCGTGAGCCAGATTTTTTGAAAGAGTCTTTCAAGTCGTTTCAGGAAACTGTCTCCTGCGTACTTCAAAAGTTCTGCAACAACTGAATCTTTGCCAGACACTTCCTTTCGTATTTCCTTTTCATCTGGTGGGGTGGAATCAGAAAGTTTGTTTTGTGGTTTCTGGAAGCTTAATTTTTCTGGTGATGGGTCACAGTTAAGTTACCATAGAAGCTCGTTCTGATGTCATGACACTCTGAATTATCAAGGTAAGTTTCCAGGTGTTCTGCCGAGTTGTGGTTTCCGTTTTTTATACACTATCTCGAACAGAACCCAACCATTTTATTTAGTTGCTGCGACTTTTGCTGTTACGTGTATTTACTGCCTCGACGCCAACTAGACTGTGACCTATTGTTGATCTCACACCGCTGTTAGTAGCCGAGCTCGATTTCCGATACACACTATGCCGTTTGGTGCTGTTCAGAAAAAAACATTACTTAGACAGAAAAGACAGAAGGGGAGAGTACGTCATCTGGTGTTCAAGAAGGGAGTGAATATTTTGACCAAATGGTTTGTTATCTATAGGGCAATAAATTATTTAATGTGTGTGTAGGACCTTCCAGCGTATGAAGAAAGGTACACACAAATGCAGCAGAAGTTGAAACGCTTAGAGGTACGAAATCACCCAGATTGCATCACATCTCGAACATGAAGCCACTCAGGAAGTTAAGCTTAGTAGAACAGGAGTTAGCCTTTTTATTTCTTCTCGGCGTGTTGGAATTATGAAATGTGCAACCCAACTAAAATTGAATTCGGTTCAGTGCCAAGTAATAGAGAGATATGTATTGGATGGATTTTAATGGATGCTTATTTCATATACCGATGCACTTTGCGAGCTAACATCCCAAAGACGTTCGGACTTACATGCGTCTGCTCTTCGTCGAAATGTCTTGGCTCAAATTCATCTAGGGGTTGAACCGCACGTGTCACATTACACGTCCTAAACTAGACACTTGTGACCCTTTGATTAAATTGTCTGGCTGATGGCAAGTTAGCGAAATTGTATGAAACAAAGTTAATGTAATGTGTAATTAAAGTAATAATAATACCAGAAGCTAAATTAACGACCCATAAATGATGTAGGCCACACAGTTGCGATTTGGTAAGAATAATGTTTATTCAGAAAGGAAACTAATAGCGAAAGTGGTCGTATTTAGAAATTACTATTACACTCGAGCGCATACCCATTTGACACAGTTCGATCATTCACAATCATTTAGAAATTACTATTACATTCGAGCACATATCAATTTGACACAGTTAAATCATTCACAATCTCATAGCGAAACACAAGTCCAATTCTCCACTTTGATATTTACACGAAAAGTTAGAGTTCACACCAGGCGCGCGGCTGCTCACTGCTCAGTGACCAAGTCCCGCGATACCACACAACGCGACATTTTCTAAGTCGTTTCACTTCCTAGCTGCCTAAAGACCGACTGTCCACTTTCACGTCTCAATCCGAACTGTCCCCTTTGGTGTCTAGACCAGAACTGTCCGCTTTCACGTCTGCACCAGCATTGTCCTCTGCCCGTCCCCGGGCGCGTATCCCGCGCGCCGAATATCCTCGCTCCACTAACTAGGGCAGTTCCCATCCCTGAAGCCGTCCATCTGATTAGCTACAACTTGTTCTACATCGTTTTACATTTTAACATATTTAAATAATAAAAGCTTGACCACTTTCACGTTCTAAATAAAGTAACAGTAATATCCACTACACAATAAACGTTAAATTCTTTTACATAAAACCAGTACAATTTCCTTCTTAACTTTGAATGTCACGGCCAGTAGCGTTGCACCAATGTGCTTTCTGATAAATAAATAAAGAACAAAAGTAACTATTATGCACTAAACCTCACAACAAATATTCTATTACCTAATGCTTAAATGAGGTGTCATGCTGTCATCGTTCAATGTGTTTTGCGTGGAGGAAATGATGATCTGATGCTTAACTGAAAATACTGATAGTTTAAAATTACTATATCTTTTAAACAAATTAAG
This sequence comes from Schistocerca americana, assembly GCF_021461395.2. Lineage (NCBI taxonomy): Eukaryota > Metazoa > Arthropoda > Insecta > Orthoptera > Acrididae > Schistocerca > Schistocerca americana. The sequence goes on from NC_060121.1 coordinate 608,726,361, forward strand.
TTACAGAGTTGATATTTACAACGTAACAGCGCTTCTATATGAAACGTCGATCGTTAAGATCCACCAAAGCGTCCAGATTTTAGCATTCAGGTCTTTGTTACAAAACTCGTTAATTTCACTTTAACAGTAAATCCTAAACTATCATAGGTATGTTCAATATTCAAGTTTTATTGGGATCACCATGAAAATTTATGGAGGATGGCAGATTAGAATTACTGTGGCTTCATTCCCTGAATTACTACAGAATTAAATAGCTTTCATAAATGTTTCCCTGCATGGCCGATCTTAGGTCCGCCATATTTAACACTGCCACGTCTGTCTGGCCACAGACAACTTCTACTGGGTTTCCCTATGTTCTCGTCGGTCTCATTCACATACTACAGCGCTTATGCCTCAATAGACAATGAACGCCTGTGATTTTCCCCATGTCGTAGTAAATTTTCGCCCTTTGTGGCGCACGGTCCTGGACGACAGGGTTCGTTTCACAATTCCTGTAGGCTGACTCTTTCGGCCATATGTTTAAATGAGAGAGCAATGCTCGTTAACTCACAACTTGTGAATAGTGCACATAAGATTGAAAGAATAGTCTGTTGAAGGGAATGTTGATTTAGCCGTGCAAGGGAGCAAAGGGATATTTTATGCGTCTATTCAGCCCCTATAGTGATGCCCATGGAAGAATGGTGCTCATGGGGTCGTTTTGTTGCGCTGAGAGAACGCTAGAGGATCCCTGAGAATAGGGAGAGAATGGAAGCAGAACAGGCAGACGAAGGTGAGTCGGAACGAGCGAGCGCTGACAATGGAAGATGCTTTACACGTTATGTTTCAGAGAAGGTAGGGTGTATCGCAGCCACTGCAACGCAAGGAATGAAATATGATCAAAGCAAGCACAAATGATGACCGAATAACTTTTAGAGAAACGACGCAGGTGTGAAGTGACCGAAACATCGAACAGCAGGGAATGTAAACAACGAAGTTAAGTGCAGTAATTAATAAGAACGCCCTGTAGCTACGATTTAATTTAGAAGGCATGTAAAATAGTGTGTATCTTATTCTGGTAGAATCTGAAAAAGAATGTTGCGATTAATGATGTGTGTTTTTTGTCATCAGTAATCAATGTTGCATGTCTAAAGTGTGATGCAAGCGCAGATAATACAAAGATGGAAGTGCGGTGTGAGACCTTCTAGCAAAAGAAAACTGGATTCAGAGCCCCAGTGCTCGCTCTTAGCCATGGTATTCCGTAGAAAATTAATGCAGAAAGGAAGTGAGGACACTGAAGAATGGAGGTGAAGTACATGTAACGTTTCGTTACCAAAGGTCGGACATCAGATTAAGAGGAGGTGAGTGTAGGTGCGTTTTGTTTCATTGATGTGTTGTATAGCGTTCAAGTGGAATTATGAGTGAGTATATCCACATGAGGCAGCCGAGAGAGATTGTCTACACTTCTGGACTATTTCATTATGTTCTGTAATTTCCTTCGTGGTACTAATGGTAAAGATTTGATATCTTGTGAATGTGCGATGTATTTGTGAGCTGAGTGATTTATTCATGCAAGTTACTATGGCGAAAATTAAAAATAATTTATAATGTTTGAATTGAGCTAACCAAGGATAACTTGACTCAGTTTTAAGAGAATATTTTTGTCGATAACATGAGTAGATTAATAACGATTTGGTGGTGGGTAGCTCCTCGTTTGTGTTGTTAGCACTCGTCCATCTTACATCCAATGTCAACGTAAAGAAAAACAAGAGAGAGAGTGATGACAAAATATTTCTTTCTCCTTTGACTATACCGTGAGCCATATTTCGTCATACGTATATTGATGAGACTGCATTTGTAGGTGATTACTAGTAAATAAATAAGGCACGCACTTTGCCACACTTGTTATGGCGGAGTGGCTGTAAGTAATTAAAAATGGAATTCCTTTTTTAACTGTTTTGATTTCGGAGGACAGGCATGCCAGTGTGGTGCACTTAAGTTATTCTGTCATACTTATTGTATGTGATTAAGGAGACCGCTGCTTTGTAAAGCAACTATTCGATTTAGTGTAATGTAGATCTCTTAAGTGTAATGATGAAATGATTAACGTGAATTTTAAATAAATGTATTAGCATTTGTTAGTTAGCGCCACTAAGGTATTATTTGCATATGTATAGGTTAAGGAGCTTGTCGTTCACAATTTCGCTTTTGTCATTTTAATATAATGTAGTATACATTTTAGTAGGCAAGTGACTACCAGACAAGTAATTGCAAAGTATTGTCTAGTACGCACAGAGCAGTAAACTTTAAAAGAAGACGTGAAGGTGAAATAGGATGCTAACCCCCATGTATGTGAATGTTGCAAGCGACTTACGTTCGTCGGAGAGAAAGAAGGTGCTTTTAGACTGATGGGCTGGCTCCGCCGATGCATTCATGTGCAGACCCATAACGGAACGCTGAGGGGCGTGTCCTGCTCAGGGGCTTTCTGGTGGGTTTCCCGCTGAGAGCCGCAATAGGTACATCCCGTAGTGTACGGCAGAGTACACTGGTACTGCCGTCACACGCAGCTGGTCGTCGGCGTTACCTGCCAAGCCGCCCAGCTGATGCGAGGGGCACATCCGCCAACCCCAGGACAGCTTTCTGAGGGTGTGTGCATCCCCACTTTCCTTACCGAAGGCGAAAGAGAACTCACGTCTAGAACGGCATGGGATCATAATTACTCAACAGAAACAATATACTCCGGTGTTTTGTGACGCGAGGTTGAGGTGTGACACACGAATTGGAGCAGCTACAGAGACAATGCCTCTAAAGGTAAGGTTGTTTGGGAAATTGTAAACATGGCTGGAGCAGAAATAGTGTTGTGGACGATCACATTCAATGAAGAGGCAACTGCTAGTGTCAGAACTATTGAAATTTTGAAGAGTTTGTAATGGTTCTTTATTTACGTGACCATTACAGCACTCCAGCTCCAATTCTCGATACCAGTAATATCGTACAATTTTCTGCGAAGTAACAGATATATTTTTCTGACAATTTTCACATTTGGTTTTATTAATGTATAGGTACTCCGATGTATCGATATATTACAGTGATATGGCTCTTGTGTGTCTTCATTTCTGTGAGACTGTCATAATCTTTGACTTACTTGTAACCGTTTTGGCGTCAATCCGCACAGAGCAGTCTTTGTTTCACTTTGCAGAAGTTAAGTTGTTATTTCGCTTTGTAAAACAAAAGTCAAGTCTTGTGTTTGGTTAAAGTGGAAATTAAATATATGAAGATTGATACAAAACTGTTTTCTTGATGATGAGACAATTAAGAAGAAGTATATGTGAATTTACAAGAAGTTTAATAGAAATGTGGATCGTGAACACCAAGTCAAAAATTATTTCTACCATACCATTGTTCTAATCTGGGATTGTTTGATCATTAAGAATTTCCTGAAAAACACATTTGTTAGGTCTTCAAATATAGCTAAAATACAGATCTGGACCTTCTAGCAGTCAAAGTGGAGTCACCCTAGAATCAACAAGATGAGCCATAACAACTTCGACGAAACCTACGTGGGAATCCATTCAAGATAAGTGCCAAAATTAATTACCTTTTTACAGTGACTTCATTATTTCCATTCTGACGATACCATCCACAGTCAATAACTTTGTTGTTGCCCGATAAAGCGAACGTATGCTGCGTGAGCAACATTATTAATCTGATTTCTAACCTACTTTGCAAGTGGTGTTACTGTTAGAAGTTGCACTAAGTCGTCTTTGAACAGTAACATGCTGAGTTTCGTGGTGTATTGTTTTCCACGAAGTATGAGTTAACGTGACTGGATTATATGGAACATCTCTGGATTTGGCGAAGAAAACATTACTATCACTGCGTCGGCATGGTATTATGAGGATCCAAGAACTGCGAGGACAACATCGATTCGACGGTAGCAGTTAATATTATGGTAATATCGGTTAGCATTTTTAGGTGGATAGCACCGTGTCATACACGTAATACATCTACAAGGCTAACATTTTTTAAAGGATTTACTATGACGTAATTAAATTTTCCACATACTGTAATGTGAAAGTAAAAAGTAGGTTCTAAAAGACAAGATCGAGATTGAATTACATTTAACAGCAACATGTCATCATCTTTTTGCTGGGGTGCAAAGATACAATCAAGTAATCCCTCAATAGAACAAAAAACCAGTCCAAGTTGAAAATTTTTGCTTTTTATTCATTCGCTGACTAGATTCTGGCCGAGACCCATTTTCAAATCATAATAACAAAGTCGAAAATGGCACTTTCGAAGATGTTAGAAATGTGCAGCTCACATTTACACTCCATACAGCTATCTGTATGCACTGTAAATGTTCACTGCACATTTGTGACATCTTCTAACATGCCATTTCTTTGTTATGATGATTTGAAAATGGGTCTCGGTCCTAAAATAGTCATCGAATGAATAAAAAGTGGACTCGTTTTTCGTTCCATTGATTAACAGAAGTTGCTAACCCAAGCTACTCCAGAATGCTGGAAGTTCTCAAGGTACCTCGCAGGAACCTTTGGAAGTCCTCCCTAGCGATAAACCAGACCACGCCTGCCACCCTACCATTACACATTCTCGTAAGTATTATTTCAGAGCACTGAAACTTCTGTTATTTACGTGTCCGGAGTGTAATCTCAAGTTGTCAGTATTCATATTTTAATTATTTGTTGTTTTCATTCGTTTGTGCGTTCAATGAGAATTGGCTTGTGAATGTTGTAGCTACCGTGAGTCACCAGTTTGCTGTATGAAGTTACCAAGTGTTCCTGGTGCAGTGCGTGTCCAGTCCCGTTGACAGACTCCACCACATGACTGTAAATTGCGTGCGTTGAAGTTGTTGTTATAAATTGTCTTAAGATTGCGGTTTTGCAGGTGATTATATTCTTCTATTTGTTGTTAAGCCCTACGATAGTTAGATTTCACTCTTTTGTGGAGTACTGGATTCAGTAAATAAAATAATTAGCTTTTAGAACAAGTATTTTTTTGAGTGGCAACTATTGCTATAGCTCCTTGCCCTCAATCCTTCAAGATTTTTTTTCAGAAACATTCTTTTCATAGTAGAGAAATATTACAATAGTTGCTGGAAATTAAGGATGCCATTTGCCAACATATTATTTAAAAGCTGAACAATTTTGGAAATGTATTTATTTAGTATATTGTACATATTCTAAAATAAACAATAAACAGGTAAATAAATATTCTACAAAATAGAAGAAATAGAAAATTGGTGGTGATTTACAATCCAATTCAGGTATCACAGGTATTGAATTCCTGAAATGTGGAAACAGGTAGTCACTTGATACCTATAATTTGGTGTATGTATATGTTGTTGTATTTTGATTATAAAGACGTCATTCTCAGCCCAGGTTGTTGAGGAGCCGATTTACTGAATTCAGTGCAGAAATAGGTATCTGAAAGAGAGAAATGTGATGCTTTAGTATGAATATGCAGCGTTGCACATGAAACAAAATGAAATAAAACAGATCAAACAGTGGTAGCTCAGGTAATACTGATTCATGCATTACGATGTAAACTTAAAACTCTCTTTCTCTTTTACTCTCTCTATTTCTTCCCCTGCATCGTGACTCAAAAATGATGATTTATGACTGCAGTTAAGTAGAAGGACCGTCTACTAATCAAATATTTCCAACTGGACCAGAGTCTCAAATATCAAACAGCTATACGCAAAAATTACGGAGAAAAAATAGTTTTTGTGAACTGTTGTAATTTCTGAGTGCAGTTAAGTGTGATAATTGTATAAAAGTTATTGACTTTGTTAACAAAACATAAATATTTATGATATTACCACGATAAACTACTGTTGATATTGGCCTTGTTCAGTGTTTCGTTGTGCAAGGTTAGTATATGATTAACTTATTTAAGTAAAAATTTCATTTTGATCTAAATTGTTGCTAACATTACCTGTCAATATTTTCCAACAATAATAATTAAAATTCAGTCTTGTAAGGTTCAGGTGCTTTAGAATTTGCATACTCGATTATGAATGTATTTATATTTTGCCATGAGGAGTATTGCCATCGCTGTTGACAGGCATAATTCCCATAAATATACATTGAACTGAAGATGAAAATACACCAACTGCCATGCACTGCAGAAAGCACTTTAGTATTTGCTTTTTCTGACTCCAATAATGGCTTCACAATTACAAGTAATGTCAAAAACTTGTCGTGGTCGTGTGACAATGAATTGGAATATGCGAAGTGCAAAATACATTTTGTTTGCTTATCAACATAAATCATGGTAGAAATTTAAACATATTGAATTGACTTAGAAGATGCTTAGTTACTTTTTACTCTACAGTCACATGGAGTGTTTTCTTATTTAATGAACATGTCTCAGTTTGACGTGCATATGAAGACTTCAGCATTCATTACAATGTCTTTCACATTAGAAGAGTTACAGGGCATTAACATTAACTTTTCATTTAGTGGAGAGCTGAAACACTGACAGTATCCTTTAGTTCTGTGAAACTGTTTGGTTGTTTTCTTGAAAGACTAGATCGTGAGCAAAATGTGGATCTGGATTGTTGAAGACTATGCAGAAATTGTTCTGGACCCGACACTTACATCGTGATGTTTGCCATGCAAACCCTTATCGTCTTGTATCATACTGTGATAACAAACAGATGATGTAAGTCATATGTATGGTAACAAATAATTAGAAAAGGCATTGAGTCACTAAGGAATAAGACATATCACACGGCTAAATGCCACAACCCAGTGTGAGTAAAACAGAAGCGTGTTGCTTCCATTTAAATAATCGGTTGGTGAACGTAAAATTGGAAGTAAGTTTCAGAGGCAAAATTCATCGTCATAATTGGAGCCCAAAATATCTTGGTGTCATTCTGCACCATATATTATGCTTCAAACAACACCTTCTTAACTTGGCCCAAAAGTTGAGGACTCGAAACAACATTCTCCATAAGCCATGCGGAACTAGCCGGTGATCTTCAGCAACCACCCTGCGAACTTCAGCTCTGGGTTTGGTGTACTCACGTACTGAGTATTGTGCATGTGTTTGGATGAACAGTCATCATACAAGGCTTGTTGACACCCAGGTGAATACGACAATGAGCATAATATCTGGCGCAATCAGATCTACTCCATTTTATTGGCTTCCACTGTCAACTGGTATAATGCCTGCTGATCTTCACAGATGTGCTGCCCTTATGAGGGAATTCCACAGGATCTCAAGGAATTCTAATCTACCTGTGCATAGCGACCTGCCACTTTTAAATCGAAAGAAACTGAAGTCACATCATCGAACTCTGTGCGATGCTGCTGACATGGTTTCTAAGGATTTCAAACCCCTTGAAGAATGGAAAGTTCGGAGGGAAGCAGTGACTGATGAGCCCCTGCACAACATCTTCTTAGGTGCTAAACTTCCAAGTGGATTCGACCTACCACGTATAACGGATCTTTTACGTTGGGATAAATTTATTTTATTTTTTCTTAGATGTTTTCGTTAAATCGCTGAATAAATTGTAATTAGCAATAATTTAATTATGCAGAGTAGAAAAAATAAAGTCAAAGAGATGTTCATTGGGCAGACATTGTCGTAATGTAACGTCGTTGCGTTGTTCGGTTGTTAAAACAAGTCGTTTGTGTTCCGTTCTGCTGTTCGGTCGCGCGCGTACCTGAAAGGAATTAATTCGGGGACTAAAATAAACTTCCACATAATAGTTACGATTCGATGTTCCGACAAAAGGGGTTAACGTCAGTGTTAATTTGAATTGTGGGCGACAGGATTAGTTTTGACAGATACGTGAAAACGGACGTAACGAAACTTGTTCGCGTATCATTCTTGAACGTGACTTTTTATTTAATTAACGATTGCGGGCTCATTAAAAGCTATTATCTCATGATTAGGATCAATCCCTCTTTCCTCCTAGATGGTTATCATTCATTAACATTTACGTCATAAGAAAAAGGATTATTAATAAAAGTGATGTTAAATGACAATTACGCGTTATTCCGTTCGTGTGGAACCGACTAATATCTCTGAAATGACATTGATATATAATTTGTGTTAAATACTGAACTGAGATAGGAAGTAAATGAAATTAGTGAACATTTGATACTGAGATTATAGAAGCAGAAGCGCTTAAGGTTTCTCTTCTCTAAAATGGCAAAACAGGTACGAACTTTAACTCGATAGTCGACATTATGTATTGCAAAGACATTAGCATTTCATACTTATTTTGACGACGCGCTGTTAAACAAAGGAACGGTTAGTCTCTGTACGAGTAATAAAATTAAATCTAAAAACATAATTAACATCGGCGAACTCCTCTTTAACAAACTGTATTGCGTGTCGTCATCGGGCAATAACTGCTCAACCCTGGAGACTTGTGTGGGTAAATTAGAAGTCGGGCATATAAAACAAACTTAAAAATCCATTCAAGCTACAGTGGAGTCGGCACAACACGACGTGGGTAGTTATACACGCAAGACCTGGACTGCCATCAACAGAATCCGTACCAGCCATGGTCGATGCAGGGATGCTGTCTTTAAATGGAAGAAGCTGACTAATCCAGCCTGTGACTGTGGGGCTCCATACCAGACTGTTCACCACATTGTCAGAGAATGCAGGATTCGAGCCTATCACGGTGCTGAAGAGGACTTCCTGCTAGCAACTCCAGATGCAGTGCGCTGGGTTGAAGGACTGAATATTCAGTTGTAAAGCCAAACTTAAGTTTGGGTGTAAATATGTATATATGTTTACGTAATTTAATTATATGAAATGTCTGTGTTAGCCATATGCTAAATAAATGAATAAATCAGTGACTTTGTAACACTTATGTTAGACTTAATTGTGTTTGCTACATGTAGCTTCTATGTTTTCCTACGTGTAATGTAATATCTGTGTTACTATGTTCTTTGCTTCAACATGTGTGTAAATAAGTCTTCTTATTTTCTGTAAAGTTATTTGACAATAATTTATTTGTAATTGTATGTTTTGTATCTATGTAATAAAAATATATCAAAGTATTGTGTGTAAAATTGGTTCATGCATGTGGCACGTAGGTTTATATAGATGTATAACCTGAATGGAAGTCCCTCCACCAGGGAAAACTGTAAGCGGGAATGTAAGAAGGTGGTTTGCCGCGAAGTACCGCAAGAAGTCTTTGTGACATACACAGTCGGCGGTCAGCATTCATCCATTTAACACCAGATTTGCTAAATCAAGCAAGAATAACCGCAAGATTGAATTAATTATCCTTCTGATGGGGATATATATTGTCTGTTAAGTCTTGAGATTTGTTGGTTTGCTCTGAATTAATATACTTCAAAAGAATTAGTGGTAACAAAAAGTCGTAATTAGATTGTTTGATTTTCATTATTAATAGAATCTTTGCGTAGTGCTAAAGGTAACAGGCAGCTGTTGTGATTATAAGCAGGAGTTATAGGCCATTACAGTTTAAATTTTTTCTGTGTTATTATTTAATTAATAGGTTTTAATAGTGCTTTTCTTCACATTATTGTGTTTATGTGTGTATCCTTATTGTGTTTGTTTTAAGTGGTTGTCCTAAACCCAGTCAGTAGGTAGAGCAGTCTCTGAATCACTTCCCCTCCCCCGACACCCTGATTTGGTAGTTCAGTAATTCTCACAGCGAACGTGTTTATGAAGTGCAACAACCATTCTAGAGATATTTCAGTTCATGTAAATCCAACTGGCTACAACTTATTGAAAATGTAGCAGATTAAGATATCTCTTATGCTCTACATAATGCTCCATCTGAACACAAACAATAACCATGTTGGTTAGCATTAGAGTTCGACATTTATTTCTACTATACTGTCTTTCAATAGTAAAGTATTAAAGTCACCGCACATCTGGATTAGCTTGCGCCCTCCTTACAAACTGTTAGTGTGTAATGAACACTGTCTTTTTTGCTTTAGTACAGACGGTGCACGTTGGTGACAGATACTTCGTTGCTAAAACATTTTAAACTTTCATGTGTGTTGCTCATGGTTAGCTGCCTGTCACAATTCTTGCTAGATTATACTGTTAGTTTGAAGTTCAATTTACAAAGCAGATTTAAGACCCATGTAAAGCTACAACAGTAGTCAGTTTTCTTCATTAACAGTGTATTTACTTTGACTCACATTGCCTAATTACCCTCTTTTATTTAGGAGACATCAGTTTCACTTTACAACCACAATAGCACTGGCTCCATTCCAGATAAATTACACTACTGGCCATTAAAATTGCTACATCACGAAGGTAACGTGCTACAGACGCGAAATTTAACCGACAAGAAGATGATGCTGTGATATGCAAACGATTAGCTTTTCAGAGCATTCACACAAGGTTGGCGCCGGTGGCGACACCTACAACGTGCTGACATGAGGAAAGTTTCCAACCGATTTCTCATACACAAACAGCAGCTGACCGGCGTTGCCTGGTGAAACGTTATTTTGATGCCTCGTGTAAGGAGGAGAAATGCGTACCATCACGTTTCCGACTTTGATAAAGGTCGGATTGTAGCCTATCACGATTGCGGTTTATCGTATCGCGACATTGCTGCTCGCGTTGGTCGTGATTCAGTGACTTAAACAGAATATGGAATCGGTGGGTTCAAAAAAATGTTCGAATGTGTGTGAAATCTTATGGGACTTAACTGCTAAGGTCATCAGTCGCTACGCTTACACACTACTTAATCTACATTATCCTAAGGACAATCACACACACCCATGCCAGAGGGACGACTTGAACCTCCGCCGGGACCAGGCGCACAGTCCATGACTGCAGCGCCCTAGACCGCTCGGCTAACCCAGCGCGAATCGGTGGGTTCAGGAGGGTAATACGGAACGCCGTGCTGGATCCCAACTGACTCGTATCACTAGCAGTCGAGATGACAGACATCTTATTCGCATGGATGGATCGTGCAGCCACGTCTCGATCCCTGAGTCAACAGATGGGGACGTTTGCAAGACAACAACTATCTGGACGAACAGTTCGACAACGTTTGCAGCAGCATGGACTATCAGATCGGAGACCATTGCTGCGGTTACCCTTGACGCTGCATCACAGACGGAGCGCCTGCTATGGTGTACTCAACGACGAACCTGGGTGCACGAATGGCAAAACGTCATTTTTTCGGATGAATCCAGATTCTGTTTACAGCATCATGATGGTCGCATCCGTGTTTGGCAACATCGCGGTGAACGAACATTGGAAGAGTGTATTCTTCATCGCCATACTGGCGTATCACCTGGTGTGATGGTATGGGGTGCCATTGGTTACCTCTTGTTCGCATTGACGGCACTTTGAATAGTGGACGTTACATTTCAGATGTGTCACGACCCGTGGCTCTACCCTTCATTCGTTCCCTGCGAAACCCTACATTTCAGCAGGATAAAACACGACCGCATGTTGCAGGTCCTGTACGGGCGTTTCTGGATACAGAAAATGTTCGACTGCTGCCCTGGTCAGCACATTCTCCAGATCTCTCAGCAGTTGAAAACGTCTGGTCAATGGTGGCCGAGCAACTGGCTCGTCACAATACGCCAGTCATTACTCTTGATGAACTGTGGTATCGTGTTGAAGCTGCATGGGCAGCTGTACCTGTACACGCCATCCAAGCTCTGATTGACTCAGTGCCCAGACGTATCAAGGCCGTTATTACGGCCAGTTGTGGTCGTTCTGGGTACTGATTTCTCAGGATCTGTGCATCCAAATAGCGCGAAAATATAATCACTTGCCATTTCTAGTATAATACACTCCTGGAAATGGAAAAAAGAACACATTGACAACGGTGTGTCACACCCACCATACTTGCTCCGGACACTGTGAGAGGGCTGTACAAGCAATGATCACACGCACGGCACAGCGGACACACCAGGAACCGCGGTGTTGGCCGTCGAATGGCGCTAGCTGCGCAGCATTTGTGCACCGCCGCCGTCAGTGTCAGCCAGTTTGCCGTGGCATACGGAGCTCCATCGCAGTCTTTAACACTGGTAGCATGCCGCGACAGCGTGGACGTGAACCGTATGTGCAGTTGACGGACTTTGAGCGAGGGCGTATAGTGGGCATGCGGGAGGCCGGGTGGGCGTACCGCCGAATTGCTCAACACGTGGGGCGTGAGGTCTCCACAGTACATCGATGTTGTCGCCAGTGGTCGGCGGAAGGTGCACATGCCCGTCGACCTGGGACCGGACCGCAGCGACGCACGGATGCACGCCAAGACCGTAGGATCCTACGCAGTGCCGTAGGGGACCGCACCGCCACTTCCCAGCAAATTAGGGACACTGTTGCTCCTGGGGTATCGGCGAGGACCATTTGCAACCGTCTCCATGAAGCTGGGCTACGGTCCCGCACACCGTTAGGCCGTCTTCCGCTCACGCCCCAACATCGTGCAGCCCGCCTCCAGTGGTGTCGCGACAGGCGTGAATGGAGGGACGAATGGAGACGTGTCGTCTTCAGCGATGAGAGTCGCTTCTGCCTTGGTGCCAATGATGGTCGTATGCGTGTTTGGCGCCGTGCAGGTGAGCGCCACAATCAGGACTGCATACGACCGAGGCACACAGGGCCAACACCCGGCATCATGGTGTGGGGAGCGATCTCCTACACTGGCCGTACACCACTGGTGATCGTCGAGGGGACACTGAATAGTGCACGGTACATCCAAACCGTCATCGAACCCATCGTTCTACCATTCCTAGACCGGGAAGGGAACTTGCTGTTCCAACAGGTCAGTGCACGTCCGCATGTATCCCGTGCCACCCAACGTGCTCTAGAAGGTGTAAGTCAACTACCCTGGCCAGCAAGATCTCCGGATCTGTCCCCCATTGAGCATGTTTGGGACTGGATGAAGCGTCGTCTCACGCGGTCTGCACGTCCAGCACGAACGCTGGTCCAACTGAGGCGCCAGGTGGAAATGGCATGGCAAGCCGTTCCACAGGACTACATCCAGCATCTCTACGATCGTCTCCATGGGAGAATAGCAGCCTGCATTGCTGCGAAAGGTGGATATACACTGTACTAGTGCCGACATTGTGCATGCTCTGTTGCCTGTGTCTATGTGCCTGTGGTTCTGTCAGTGTGATCATGTGATGTATCTGACCCCAGGAATGTGTCAATAAAGTTTCCCCTTCCTGGGACAATGAATTCACGGTGTTCTTATTTCAATTTCCAGGAGTGTATATGTGTCCAATGAATGCCCGTTTATCATCTGCATTTCTTCTTGGTGTAGCAATTTTAATGGCCAGTAGTGTAACTATTGCTTACTATCAATAAGTAATCTACCTGATAACGTAACGAAGTCCGATACCTTGACATCTGTACACGATTACGACCAACTTAAAATCCTGTATCGAGAGTAACGTTATTGGCATCTTGTCCTTGTTGTGGGAACAACCAATAGTGTTATACCTGTCTTTTGTCTTAACAGGAGTAGCAATAGCCGGCAGAGTTACAACTTGTCCCGAAAAGTCCCTGACAGCAGAAACCATCAGTTTAAGAGGTGAGACTGTTTGAATCATCTGTGATATTCCAAGGTAAATGTGTTTCCCCTATTTCTCGTTACACGGCTGGAAGGAGGAGACTAGCAGAGATTGTGGCACTCACGTTGAAGATGGCGTCGTAGTTGGCGGGGTGGCCGCCTGCAGAGCCTCCTGCCGAGGCCGACGCCGAGGCGCCGGCGCTGGACGCGGCACCCGAGCGCGAGCCCACGGCTCCCTGATGGCTGGCGCTGTTGGAGCTGCCCTGGCTGTACGTGTACGTCTTCTTGGGGTAGTGCCGTCCCGCGCCCCCGTAGTTGCCGTAGCCTCCGTAGTTGCCGTAGCCTCCGTATTTCACCACCGTCACCCCTCCAGAGGCTGCACAGTCCAACACAACGAAAAAATTTTTCAAGTGAGCCACTCGGTGGCAATACCATTGTGACAAATAATAAATATCTAGGACAAATAGAGGTGTAGGGTGGGGTGAGAGAGAACAGTGGCGTAGTGGGGATAGAGTTGAAGTGAGGTTGAGGAGGGAGGTTGAGATAAACGTGCGTACCAATGATGAAAAAATGAAGGAGCGGGTGGGGAGGGCTAGCTGGTAGGAGATGGGAAAGGAGGGTTAAATTACGGGGTTTTTCAAAAGATAACAAAGTAGCCTCGAGGCTAGCGCATTGCTAGTTTCACTTATCATACAATTAAATACATCCAACAAAAATTGCCAGTTGTTGATAGTATGCAAAAACGTAGTATAAGATGTCGTGCCCACTTGAAACTTCGCTTTTCTCAGCCACACCCTCTATTGGAGCGCCACAATGCAATTAATTTTATAACAAATGTACTGACAGTACGCTATTCTCGAGGTTACTTTGTTAACATTGAAAATCCTTATATTTCTCCCCACTCTTCCGAAATCCACTTATTATGAGCCACTCTTGCCCCCTCCCATACACCCACATATTTTTAAATATTGGTTTTTATCCTTCTCTTTTCTTCACTTAACATGCATCTGTACAATACCGCATTCCTGAATACATACAGTGATATGTGCAAACCAATTAAGATACATAATACAATGCATAGATATTTCATGATTTCATGTAATTGAAATATGTGCATGATAGTGTCCATGATGAACGATAAATAGTAGTGACTGTCCACAGTTAGACTGAATATATATATTTCACAGTAATGTCACCAATTTTGTATTCATAAAAGCAAAGTTTATGCATGTATCTCTGAAGAACTTTGCAATTACATCTACTGGTAAATGATCGATGTAAGGTGATGACCACATAGTTTTAGGTAGTTGATTGTGTCACACGTTCTTATCAAAAGTTTGAAGTGTGGAGTCAGTTACATGCTGTGTATTTCCCATCTGAATTTTGTTTTCATAAGCAATGAGATGAATACACTAAGCAGATTCAGAAGTATGTAGGTTGCAGTAGGTACTGGGAGATGAAGAAGCTTGCACAGGATAGAGTAGCAGTCTCAGGACTGAAGACCACAACAACAACAAGAAGCAATGACATCTCTTTCTATGGGCTGGAGATCCACATAAGGTCACAATCCATTTAATTGTAAGACAAATGTAACTGACACTACACTAACCTCATGGCTACCAAGTTATCTTTTGAAAACCAACGTAATTTCCCCTTCTTTCCCGCCACCTTGCCTCTAAGGACTCCCTTCGTTCTCCTTCATTCTGTTTCGTCATTGCTACCCACGTTTATCTCAACCTTTCCCGTACCTCGTACTCAGCCTCAGCCCACGACAGGTCCGTTCTCTCTCCCCACCCCCCAACCACCCCCATCTTCGTCCCCAATTTTAACGATTTATTCTTATCTTTCTTCCCTTCATTCCATGTACACATACGCAGTGATTAATGCACACCTACTGGGATAAATGTAACTTTTATCGTTAACTAATGAATTTTATATACTCAAAGTAGGTTCATAATGTTGTCCATCATAAGCTGCATATAGCAGTCAATATTTACAATGAGGCTACGGTCGTATACAGTTTATAAGTAAATCAATAACTCTGTATCTGCACTACGATATTTTACCCATGTACATCCTATGAAGGACTGTGCTTTCACATCGATCTCTTAAAGAACAATATGAAGTAATTTTACTCATTTCATCACTACACTTCTTGCATTTGCAGCCTGTCAGAGGCTTTTGCAAGTAAATTTAAATGAGAGATGTATAATGAGTTTCGTATTTACTGTGTACGTAAATGATGAGTTTTGTCTCAAGCTATCTCATCTATCGGTTTGTGATGTAACTCTAGTTAGGACTTTTTCTCTAAATGCAACACCCTCTATTGGTTTGTGTTTTAACTCCACTTACTTCTGTTAGAATACAATTACTTGTAGGAAAAATGTAATAGACAGTTTGTTGGTTTTAAGATTACTTCTTAACTTTTTAAAATTTTTTAAAAAATATGTACACAATCTTGTGGGTAATCGGCAAACGTATCACTGCACCAGTGCCCTCCTGCCTCCGACTTTAATTAAGATCACGCAGCGTTATGATCAGTTTGCTCT
The DNA here is from genome assembly GCF_021461395.2 of Schistocerca americana. Classification (NCBI taxonomy): domain Eukaryota; kingdom Metazoa; phylum Arthropoda; class Insecta; order Orthoptera; family Acrididae; genus Schistocerca; species Schistocerca americana. The sequence goes on from NC_060121.1 coordinate 608,742,390, forward strand.
TGGCTGTGGTACACAACAGATACTGAGACAGAATGTACTCGGTTTCAAGAGTATTTTAGCATGAACATTTTTTATATTTTTAAAATTTCGGACGATATACCCATGAATTTTAGGAGATTCATTGTGACATTTATGTAATCATTACTTACTTATAATACCTTATATATACTTCTTCGTAACCCGTGGAAAAGATGTAGTATCGAAATGCGTAAAGCAATTTTCATCCGATAAAACGTGTAACTGAGACAAGCAAAGTTTCAGTGACTAATTACAGCACCAAGAAGGACTCAGCTGGTTGGCTCTGCATCAGAGGAAGGTGTAGAGCAAGGTAAGATACTTTTTTGCAGCATGCTGTGTTAATAACGGGAGAGCAAATTGTGTTAACCAGTTTTATGTAGAAAACAGCCAAGATACAGCTTCTGTATTTAATTGATGACAAGTTTTAGGTTACCTGAACCTAATTTCAAAACATCCTGTGGTAGGGAAAGTTAAAATCACAATTTATCTAATAACTGGCTACAAAAATGTAGTGCATATAACAAGATACAGAGCATGTCATACAGGATATTTATACCAAACGGACCAAATGCTATATTCGATAACAGCATACAAACAATGTTATGATTGTACACACACTTCTATCAACGTCAAGTTTTTCAGTAAAGACTAGCAGGGCAAACGTACAACTGATAGTCTATTTCCTACACTGTCACAAGGAAACGACAGGTAGGGGGCGTTCCATAAGGATGCAGTGAATTTTATTACAATTGAATGATATTGAGGTGCAGACACCTCAAGCTTGGTCAGAAAAGTATGAAAGATGAAGGGCGAAGTGGAGGACCACCCATCTGTAAAGAAATGGGATTTGCAACAGATGTGGAGGCCGAGGTGCTCGAAGACGTGTATATCAAAGTAGGGACGACTGTAGAAAGACAATCATGTCTCAGTTTTCAGCTGGGTTTCAAGACTGTTTGCGCGATTCAAACAGCCGGCCGAACCGAGAAAGCCACAGAAATGTTGCAACTGGATCAGACCAGTGCGGATGACTTATGGACCATATGAATCACCATAGAAGAGCGCTGGATATTTCACTATGATCTCGAGATAAAGGAGAAAGCAAAGCAGTGGAAACAGGTAGTTTCACAACTACCGAAACGACGCAGAGGCAACCATTATCGGGCAAAGAGTTGCTCAGTGCTTTTTGGAACTGCTATGTTGTGGAGCTGACAGATTATGCTGGTAAGAGGCAAACCATCACAGCGGCATAGTATCGAAAGCTGACGATATTACGGAAGGCGTCACGGAAAGCTATCAACAGCTCCTCAACAACATCCGAGCTCATCCTCTTCATGACACAGTCACACATGCTATTTCTTTGGAATATCAAATTTTTACTCTCCCTCCCGTATTTCCCTGACATGCTACACAGTAACTTACCTCCCCTTTCTTCAGGTGAAGGAACCACTCAATGGCAAGCATTTCCAGAATACTGACGACGTCTTGTTTCTGATGGGCATTTCCAAAAGGCAGACGTTTACAAAGAAGGTGAGCGTCATTAGGAAAAATACGAAGCATTGAAAGGTGAATATGTAAAGATCAGCTAACATTGTCACCAAAGTTAATGGTCGCCTTGATAAGAATAACTTCATAGCTAGTCGTAATAACATTAGTTAGTGTGATGAAAACACGTGCAGTGCAATTTTAAATGTTGTGTAGTGGCACGTTTAAAATGCACCCAGTTATCTTTGGTTTTCTGCTATCCAAATTTCACTAATATACAGGAAATGCTGAAAAACTTCAGTTCGAAGACGACTGAATATAGACGACAGTTACCCCGAGAAAGGCAACTCGCAAAGTACCATTATTAACTGGAACATCTAGATCTATGGCTCAACTCCTCGCATACTGCTTCTGAATGTACCACGAAAAACACATTATGCTGACTGCAACGCGCATACAGACATTTAAGCAGTCATTATTCGCGGAACATGTGGTGCAATGTCTCACAGTCGTTAGTACGACGGCGGGCTGTAAAGCAATGCTTCCGAATTTTTTATGTGAAAACTCTTAGTTATTATATTGTACACCTTTGTTGTTCATATCTGTACAGGGGATATGCAAAATAATATGAACGTCTGTTAAATGTTATGCCACTCTTCGATCCAGAAACTGTTCTAACGTTGCAGTTCAGTTCCGTGCTCCACATATCACGATTGTACTGTCCTAGCTGTGTGAATGGGTGCATTGTCAGCCTGAAATATGGCATCATTGTTGCTGAACGACATTTGAATCATGGGGTGCACCTGATTTATTAAAATGTTCATATAATCGTTGGCTGTAACACGGCCTTTGAGACTAATGATGGGACGAACAGAATACCATGATATGGCTGCACACACCATCACACTTCCACCTCCATGATTAACCGTCGGAATCAAGCAGACAGGACTGTAAGCTTCTTTTGGCATTCTCCAGACGCAAACCCGATCCGATGTTGCAAATAACGAAAACGTCCACTGATCAACCGTCCACGATTTATGCTCCTGACACTATGTTTTACGCTTCTTTGCGTTGGTTGTCGTCACTAATGCTTTTGGTATAGCAGCTCGTCCATGAATATTCGCTTTATGGAGTTCTCGACAGAGAACCATTTCAACAGTGCGTTGCTGTTCCTGCACAGCTTGTTTAACTGCACGTTCAGATGGAAATGTGAACTTACAAGAACACGTGTTTCTCGAAACGTGCCGAAAACCCTGGTAAACACTCTACGATGAGGAATTGGACATGTCGGAAATCGCCGATGGTATTCTTCCATGGCCGTCCGTTGTGGCCGAGCTGTTCTAGGCGCTTCAGTCTGGAACCGCGCGACTTCTACGGTCGCAGGTTCGAATCCTGCCTCGGGCATGGATGTGTGTGATGTCCTTAGGTTAGTTAGGTTTAAATAGTTCTAAGTTCTAGGGGACTGATGACCTCAGATGTTAAGTCCCATAGTGCTCAGTGCCATTTATTCTTCCAAAGCAGCAGGAGCACTACCAGCTTAGAAGCAGTAACCATACATCCTATCTGCACTGTCTTCATTAGTGTAAATGTGTGGCATTTTGTACAGCTCGTGTACAAACACAGTTAACTGTTTGCTTCTCTCTGGTACACACTCAATTCCTCGCACTACTTTACTCGTAATACACCACGGACAGCTGAGAGTTAACTGGCTAATTTAATGGCAGAAAGACATCCCGAGCAAAGAAGTTGAAATCAACGAGGCAGGGTGGGCTGGAACAAAATGTTAAAGAGTTTGGATTGGTAAGAAACACACGTGAGCGATACTATCACAGAAAAAAAATGTATATTGAATGTATTCTAAATTGTAAAGTTTTCGGAATAGGGCAATATGTTCATATAAAGTTTCTTGCTTCAGATGAGCATTCCTGTCATATCCCTGAATATTGACGTTTCCTCCTGGGACACGCTTTTACAGGCTATCCGTATGTACTATATGAGAACTCTTTGTTTTAATACGAGTACAACGGAAGTTTGTACGCTGTTAGAATTTTACGTTATTTCCTCCTGTGTTCTATATGAAATTATGCAATTTTAAATAGAAATACAACCTGTTATATCTACTTCTTAGATTCTCGCACGCCCCTTGCACTCGCGCCGCGTTACTTGATTGTCACAAGACTGTTCGAGCAGGCTCGCTACTGTATCAACCACTGTGGCATATCTCGATCCAGTTTGAGAGCAAATATAGTTTGGCCACACCTATGTGAGATCTGAATTTTTTCTGATTTTACCGGTGGACCAGTTTGTGAGGCGTATGTGCTAGTAAGTGATATGTTTCTTGATTCTTTATTGAATACGAGCTCTTGGAATTTTTACAGTAGTCCACGCCTATTTTTAATTTCATTTTGCCTTCTTACAAAATTTTGCATGATCCTGAACCACAGCTACGAGAAGTTAATCCAAGTTTATGATTGAGATTTGTTCAATATGTTATATTACAAGGTCACGAAAACGTTCCCAGAGACACTAAATGGAAAATATTATTATGTAGTACTCGTATTATACCATTTTCACGCCTTAGTTTCCCATCTTCTAAGTTCACTGCCAGGCCGCTAGGCACATGTCGTTCTGTTTTCGTGTCGTAACAAGGGCAGTTATCTGCTTATGTTTTGGTGTTCTGTGTTCTCCACTCACGACACTTTTTCTCTTTTCTCTGCAGAGAACCTGCTCATTCCGTATTTTGTCAGTCCACTTAATTTACAACATTCTTTTGTAGCGCCGCACCTAGAAATGCTTCGATTCTCTTCTGTTCACTTTTCCTTCGCAGTTCATGATACATTACCATTCAATGCTGTGATTCAAAAGTACAATCTCAGAAAATTCTTTCTCAGAAATAAGCCCATGTTTGATACTAATAGAATTCTTTGGGGCAGGAATTCCCTTTTTGCTTTTGTTAGTCTGCTTCTTATGTCTTCCTTCCTCCGTCCATCATGGGTTATTTTGCTTCTAATGTAGCATATTTCCTTAACTTCGTCTGTTTAGTAATACCAGTTTTGATGTTCAGTTTCTTGCTATTCTCTGCTACTTCTCGTTACTTTCTTCTTTCTTCGATCTACTCTCAATCCATATTCTGTCTCATTAGAACGTTCATTCCATCCGACAGGTCCTGTACTTCTCCATCTCCTTCATTAAAGGGTAGCAATATCATTAGCGAATCTTATTATAGATATCCTTTCACATTGAATTTTAATCCCAATAATGAAACTCGTTTTATTTCCGTCATTGCTTCTTTTTAATACGAGCACATCGTTCTAGATCGTCTAATCTTATTGTTTCCTCTTGGTTCTTGTATGTATTTGATATTACCCTTCCTTCTCTTCAGTTTATTCGTATTTTTGCACCATTTTACATTGTGGAAAGCTTTTTGCAGGTCGACAACTCTCTTGATTTTTCTTCAGTCTTGCTGAGCGCAATGTCATGACTGCCTCTCTGGTGTCTCTACCTTTTCTTAAGCCAAACTGATCCGCAATTTTTTCCCTTTTTTCTGTATATATTATTCTTGTCAGCAACTTTGATGCATGTGCTTTTAAGCTGATTGTGTGATAGTTCTCACAGTTGCAATTTGATGCTGTTGTGTGGATGATGTGTTTTCCCGAAAGTCTGCTGGTATGGCGGGAGTCCCATAGGTTCTGCACAACAATATGAATAGTCATTTTGTTGTCACTTTTCCCGAAGGGATGGATGTTATCTATTCCTTCTGACTTGCATGATCATAAGTATTCCAAAGCTCTTTTAAATTTCGATTCTAATACTGGATCCTCCATCTACTTCATACCGACTGCAACTTCTTCTTCTATCACGTCATCACACAATTCCAGACAAAACCTCCCCTTTTTAGAAGCCTTCAATGTACTCTTTCCATCCATCCACACTCTCCTCCACTTTTAACACTGAGATTTTCATTGAACCCTTAATTTTACCTTCCTTATTTCTGATTTTACCGAGGGTTGTTTTGGCTTTTTTATATGATATAGTCGGTTCTTCCGACGATTAACTATTTTTCTGTTTCTTCACATTTTTCATGTAGCCATTTCGCCTTGACTTCCCCTCACTTTCTGTTTACTTCATTTTTAAGTGATTTATATTGCAGCATTCCCATCTTTTCCTCAATATTTTTGTTCATCCTTCTATTGTCGATCAACTTAAGTAGGTTACTTCTTCTGTCACCCGTTACCCAAGTCTTGTTCATAGTTACCTTCCTGGCATCTATGTTTGCCTTTCCACCATGTGTGACTGAACTTTTTAGAGATATCCGCTCCTCTTCAACTGAACTGCCTACTGTGGTGTTCCGTATAGCTTTGGCTCAAATGGCTCTGAGCACTATGGGACTAACATCTTAGGTCATCAGCCCCCTAGAACGTAGAACTACTTAAACGTAACTAACCTAAGGACATCAAACATATCCATGCCCGAGGCAGGATTCGAACCTGCGACCGCAGCAGTCCCGCTGTTCCGGACTGCAGCGCCTATAACCGCACGGCCAGCGAAGCCGGCCGTATCGCTTTGTGGACATCTTATAGCGAACTACAAACGCGTCTCATTCTTGCGCCTGAGTTCAGTATCCAACTTACTTCCACAATTATTCTTCCATACGATTGACTTAAACTTGAATCTAATCTTCATAATTACTAAATTGTGATATGAGTCCATGTCGTCTCCTTGGTACCCCTTCAAATCGATAATCTTATTTCGGAATCTTTGTCTAGCCATGCTGTAGTCCAACTGAAATATCTACTCATGTATCCGGGACTTTTCGGCGTGTACCTCCTCCTCTTGCGATTCTTGAACAGAGGATTCGCTTTTACTACTTGAAAATTACTGCAGAATCTAATTAGTCTTCTCTTCCATTGCTGCTACCAAGCCCATATTCTCCCTAAATTCTTTCTTCTATTCCTTTCGTTACAACTGCTTTCCAGTCCTCATGGTCTTCTTCTCACTTTACATACAGAATTACACGCTCAATATCCTCTTATACTTCCACTATCTCTTGATCTTCTGTTTTCGACTACGACATGTACACTTGGTTTACTGTCGACTCTGGTGAGAAGACCCCAGTCACTAAACTCTTTACACTAACTCGTTCCCTGCCCTACTTTCCTGTTTACAATAAATCCTACTCATGTTATACCACTTTCTGCTGCTGTTGATACTACACTATAGTGGTCTGACCCGAAATCCTTGTGTTCGTTTCCCTGCCTTTTATCTAGATTGAGGCTCAACATTTCCCTTTTCAGATTTTGTATCTTCTCTACCACTCTAAAACTTCTTACATTCCACTCCCCGACTTGTAGATCGTTACGTTCCGTCGTTTATTACATTTTTTCCTCACAGTCACCTCGTCTTGGTGGGTAACTCCCGGAGATCAGCATGGGGGACTAATTCGGAATCTTTGGCCAATGGAGAGATCATCGTGACACTTTTTCATTTACAGGACACATTTCCTGTGGGTACATTTTATTTGTCTTTAACGCAGTGCTTTCCATTGTCTACTGCATCCTCACACCTTTGATTGTAGCTGATTCAGCCGATTCTTTGGAGCTGTGTTCCACCCCAAGGACAAGAGAGAGAGACGTGAACATCTGTCCACTCACCCGACCTCTTTGATAAGGCCAGTGGCCGAACATGGATGACTTCTTTTACCGGGAGTCTTCGGCCACCCTTGCTGATGATATTTATTCAAAATCTAAACAGTGGGCAGAGTCGACTCCAGGGGCCAGGAAGTTTTAATCACTAGTAAAAGATGCTGTCCCAAGGCCAGAGCACTCGGAACATACCCACGCTCAAAAGGATGCAGCATTTTATTCCATTATCGTTTCTGTTGCAAGAGTCGCGGTCGCAGTTCAGAGGATGAAAGCTACGTAGCTCGTAGTCAGGCGTCGGAGGAACAATAGCGCTCTGAAAAAAGCGATGTGAGAATGTGGTCGGGCGCGGCCTTCGCAACGCGGCCTCGGCTTGGCCTGGCGTGCCCACACTGGAAACAGCCTGCTCTCGCCGACCAGGAAGCCTGATTGGAGCTCCCGCGCACGCCGCACCCGCTGACAGCCGAATGCGTCAAGAGTGTTTTCCGTACTGTCGCCCAGTGAAGAAAATACGAGCTTAAAGAATATCGGCCTAGCTATGTGACTGGATTAAGTGATTCAAGGTAGAGAGAACTTGACATACCGTTGTTAAAACAAAGAAATGGTTAGATGTTATAGTAACTTCAGGCGTCCAATGACTGAGTGCTATAGGACGGCTACCTCTGTCGATATGTATAAGAAAACTGATCGACATCTCGGAAACTAAGTGCAGCTGTTACATGATAACGCTATCACTTATAGAGAAGTCGCAACGCTAGGAAACTGTAGCGGAAAAACTATTAATGACTCCCTAAAAAAGGAAAAAAACACAATGGTCTCCTTGGAGCGCTGTAGATGGATTAGAAGTGACCCTCCACCGGTGGCGTACTTCATAGCAGTGAAATGGTATGTACACTGATGAGCCAAAACATTATGACCACTTGCTTAATAGCTTGTTTGTCGTCTTTGGAACGAAATATATCACTGAATCTGGGTGTCAGGGATCCGGCAGTTTGTTGGTAGGTTTGTGGGGTTGTGTGGCATTATATTTCTACTCAAACGTCATGTAATTCGAGTAAATAACGGGCCGCTGATTTACGTACGCGGTAATGGCGCCGACAGCGACCCAAATGGAGCCATAGGATTTACATCAGGCGAATCTGGTCGCCGAGACACCAACGTGAATTCACTATAGTGCTCCTCAGACCACGTTAGCACGGTTCTGGCTCTGAGACACGGATAATTGTATTGGTAAAGGATGACAACGTCGTGGGGGAAGACATCAAGCACGATGGGATACAGGTGGTTCGCAGCTGTCAGCGTGTCATCGATTACTACGAAGGTCCCATTCAAGCGCAGAAGAATGTCTCCCATAGCAAAATACTGCTCCCATCATCCTGCGTTCGTGAGGCACAGCACTCTTCGAGCCGCCATCTACCTCAGTGACAGCGTTTGGCGAGACGACCATCGATCTAGTATGGCAAAAATGCGATTCTTCCTCAGTGCCTGCTGTAAGACATACCAATAGTATAGGAATAAACTAGATGACCAAAGTTCAGTCCGTTTATACATTTCCATTGAAGAGCTACACCACTCGTCCATCTTCTCCACACACGTACTTGTTTAGCATATGTATATATATATATATATATATATATATATATATATATATATATATATATATATATCACTGTAGACTGTATTTGCTTTACGAGGACACAGTTCAAATAAAAAAATAATTTTCTGTATTCACATTAACATCAATACTGTAATCGTAATTGACAATACCGTTGGGTCAACATGTGATCACGTAGGGGTCGTCTGCAGCGGAGCTCCATGCTCAGCAATGTACGATGAGCGATGTGCTCCGAAACACATGTACGTGCACAAGCATTGTGTTCTTTCGGCAGAGATGCCACACATCACCATCTGTCCTACTTTAGGGAGCAGGCAAGCCTGCGAATCCCACGTTCTGTGAAGAGTCGTGGACGTCCAACCATTTAGTGCCTAGAGGAACTTTCATTATCCTGCTACCTCTTTCCGTAGGTGCTCACGACAGTAGCACGTGAACACTCGACCAGCTTCACCGTTTCCGAGGCACTCGTTCTCAGGCTCTGCATAGTAATAATTTGCCCTTTGTCAAAGTCGTTTATTTCAATAGATTTTCTCATTTGCAGTCCGTATCATTGCTAGGATGATTCCCATCCGTTTCTGCTTCGCTTACATACATCTTGTATCGCGTCACGTGCCCGCAACGCCACCAGGATAGATCCGACGTTTAACTGGGCAGTGGTCATAATGTTTTGGCTGATCGGTGTATGTGACTGTCGTTTATGTGGAATCCGATGTTAATAAAATGATCAACGTGGAGACGTAATAAAATGGCAGAAAGAAGTTACCCTGATTAGGCTTTCCCATGACTACATCATGAATGAAGTAGAGTGGCCAGATTTGTTTGTGAACCATCGCGGATTTGCCGTCTTGTCTACAAGGAGCAGTGTATCACTCGCAGCCATTGAATACGGAGTAAGAACAGTGTTCGTAAAGAATTCATAATCGACAGGGAATCGAGACATCTGTCATCCCTTGTCATTAAAAAGAGACAAGAATTTTTTTCTGTCAGTGAATTCAGGTCCATTTGAAGCTGTTTCCGAGGAAACACTGCTATGACAACTCCGGTCAGTGGAAACTTTGATTTGGGTATTTTGAGAAACGTTATTACTCACGGCGACAAATGAAAATGTACTTATTCAGCGGGCGAAGAAACACATAAATTGGCATCGAATGACTGTAGATGTATAGTGAGTTACGAAAATACGCCGTTTTTCCACTTTTTAAAGGAGACAAGTCGTGAAGCATGCCGTCGGTCCAATGGTCAGACTGGAGGCTGTTCTGTTACGTTTTTCGAGTGTTCTTCATACCATGAGCTGGGCTCACTCAGTTACCGTGAACATGAAACAAGATACTTCTCGAAGACCAAGCGTTGCCCTAACTTCTGCATCTTCATGATGAGAATGCTGTGAATCCTTTCATCTTTCAGGACAACAACATATATGTTCGCAGAGCTCTACGCATACATTCCTGGTTGACAAACACTCATGTACTCGGTCGCACCTCGATTGGCCCGCTAAATCACCCGATCTTATTCCAATAGAAAATGTCTGTGCCCATTTGGAACAGTAGGTCGAGCTTAGCAATGGACATTCTCCTAATTTTGTGATCCTAAGGGATCTAATAATTTATATGAGGATTCAGATGAACATGGGATACCTAAAGCAAGTTACGCACTCTCTTCCTCACCAAATCGAGGCGCTATTACACGATATTAGTGGGACATTTTCTGCAGGCGATTAATTGCTTGTCTGATGTGGTTATAATGCAACCCCTGCAGAAGTTCGATACTTTCATCAAGGAACGGCAACTGGCAGTCAACCTCAATGAATACTGGGAAATAGGTCAGTCACGGAAAACTACTAATCGCGCGCTTTTGGACGACACGGCGTGATAATTTATGGGAATATCAGAAGTGATAAAAGTCGCTAGGCATTGGACCAGTTTCCACTCTCATGTCGCTACTAAACTTGTCTCAGCGTGTAATTCATTGTAGGGTGGCTCTGTTGTTGCCATGTTGTGTTGTCTTCGACGTGCTGAGTTTTGCATCGTGAGATGTTAACTACGCGAGTCACGTTTTATTTACCAACGGCCTTGCCACGCTGGTAATACCGGTTCCCGTCAGGTCACCGAAATTAAGCGTTGTCGGACTTGGCTAGTACTTGGATGGGTGACCATTCGGTCTGCCGAACGCTGTTGGCAAGCGGTGTGCATTCAGCTCTTGTGGAAGCAATTAAGGATCTACTTGATGGGGACGTAGCGGCTCCGGTCAAAAAAAGCAACAACGACCGGAAGAGCGTTGTGCTGACCACATGTCCCTCCATATCGATGTCCAATGACACCAATGGTCTGAGGATGACACGGCGGTCAGTCGGCACCGCTGGGCCTTCAAGGCCTGTTCGGAAGGACTTTAGTTTAATTTAATTTATTATGTCGTATTTAGTACACAGAAGCAGATAGCGTGCTTCATTCAGTGCTGTATACTACCGATCAGGCTACGTTAGCAGCGAGCAATCACTGTCAGTATCGATCGAGTAACCTTTGATTGGTATCGATTCAGTTAACCACCATCACCCACGCCACCGTGTGCCTTGTTGGAGTGCGCGAATAGTAACAGTAGTATATCTGAGACTTTGTGTACGGAAAGCAGATGCAAGGCAGCGATTGATTATGAGAACCTTAAGCAAATGTATTCACTCACGGAAGGGGCACCTTATAAAAACCCCATTTAAGCCAAATCCTGCTTAATGCTGTTCAGTCTGGGACTCTTGCCAGGTATGATTAATAAAGGAGACAGTGAAGGTGTAAGGAAGAGCGGAGTGTTTCTTCACGGGTGCGCGCAGTAAGCGCAAAAGCGTCACGGATATGCTCAACAAACTGCACATGACAGTTACTGTTAGAGAGGCATCGTGCATCACGAAGAGGTTACGCTGTCACAATAGCGAGAGCGTGCATTAAAGAGGAGTGGGACTGTCTGTTACTTTCTAACTAATATATCCAGAAATTGCAACTCATGCCGAGGCTTACCGACATAATTGACGAATATGATCAGAAAGGGGGAGGGGGAATGATAAAGGCACCCGATGTACCCTCTTTACTCGTACATTGTAAGCTGGCTTACTGAGTACTGATGTTAATCTGAATACAGAAAATTATTTTTTTATTTGAACTGTGTCCTCGTAAAGCAAATACAGTCTACAGCTAAACAAGTACGTGTGTGGAGAAGATGGACGAGTGGTGTAGCTCTTCAATGGAAAAGTATAAACGGACTGAACTTTGGTCATCTAGTTTATTCCTATACTATTGGTATGTCTTACAGCAGGTACTGAGGAAGCCTACGTTATCAGCAATGCACCAGAAAGTGGACGGGTAGACAAACACTTCAGATTTCTTGTGGATAAAAAAATTACACTTACCACGTCAGTTTCTCCCTCCCTAACGCGAAAACAATTTGGACTTATTACTTTTACCATCAGTGTAACAAATAAAAAAAAATGTTTTGACTATCAAAATCTGATAGGCGTTTTGCCTGTTGTTGTTGTTGTTGTGGTATTCAGTCCTGAGACTGGTTTGGTGCAAGCTTCTTCATCTCCCAGTACCTACTGCAACCTACATCCTTCTGAATCTGTTTACTGTATTCGTCTCTTGGTCTCCATCTTCGATTTTTACCGTCCAAGCTGCACTCCAATACTAAATTGGTGATACCTTGATACCTCAGAATATGACCCACCAACCGATCCCTCCTCCTAGTCAAATTGTGACACAAATTTCTCTTCCCTCCAATTCTATTCAATACCTCCTCATTAGTTATGTGGTCTACCCATCTAATCTTCAGCATTCTTCTGTAGCACCACATTTCGAAAGCTTCTATTCTCTTCTTGTCTAAACTATTTATCGTCCACGTTTCACTTCCATACATGGCTACACTCCGTACAAATACTTGATATTTGAAATAATTTCCCGCATTGGAAATAATTCGTAGACTTGATAAATGATAGTCCGTTCCGTCTTTAGAGTTCCACGTTCGAGTGCAGATTTCATGTCACTACAAGGAGACAGCACCCTTCATAGGACCGTACCTAGTGAGCCACTGTAGTCCGTCAACCAACTCTCAGTTTGAGAGTATTGCTTTTTTTAAGATCTTCTCTTTAATGAATCAGCATATACATTCTGTCTCCGTCGAATCCCATGCTTTGTTGCAAGGCTGTTCGGCTCATCTTTCATTTTACACCTGGATTTGTTCTTAATTTCATATTTTAGTATTAATTTGTTTAATAAGTGGATGTCTGGACGGACGGTGGTTTTTTAACAACTTCTTTAACAGGGAGTCCTTCCACAATAATCCGGAAATTTCTGGTTGCAATTTCGTCTCCATTATTTCGTCTGAGAGTATTGCGATGTCATCTGTTTCTTGCGCAAAGCAAATGGAAAGGTGGCCGATGATCACCATGTCACTGCCACCCGCCTACTTCTGTCTTGTTACTGTATGCGACACAAATAACGCAGATGTGAGACTGATTACATAAGCGACTCTAATGTAGTTTCCTCCAACAATGACAGAGACGATTTACTTTTGAAGCTGTGAGAAAACACAAACTGTATCGCCTCCTGTTGATTTTTGTTTCATACGAAATGTATTTTAAAGGTATAACTCTTATAGGATATACTAAAAATTTCAGTAAATAATTCCAACTAGGGTGCCTTTCGTCTTGTATAAAGCTGTCTAATGGTAAAAGTCGCATATGGATCGAATGAGGTGATCAGTAATGATACTGTGTTTGTTGCCTCGAAGGTGGCAGAAACACTGGGGGATGTACTGTAAGACTGATGTAAACTAACGACGCTGATTTATAGTGCACATTGGACTGCAACTTCAACTTCCCTGTCCATTGCTATTAAGACGTAAACGCTTTGAGGTAGAAGTTGGCTTCATATATTTGCGATGGATCATTTATCTATCGTCAAATGCTGAGATCATAATCACGGCTGCGAGAGCAACAGCTGTTACTGTCAAAATCAGAAGAAAGGGATTGGGAAGTGGATATCTACCTGCAAATACTAAACTGCAGGTATACCACCACATTTACCTACACTTGCGATCTTGGACTGTCTTAACGAGATGATAGGGCTGACTCAACACCTCTTATCTACGCTGTTTCCATAAGCTCCCCTAATGAGGGACGAATACCAGACAGTTTCTTTTCAGAGTATGCTGATACAATAGCTCCATATTTAGCAATGATATTAAGTCGCTCACTCGTCGAAAGAACCGTGCCTAAAGGCCGGAAAGTAGCACAAGTCACACCAATACCCAGAAAGGAAATAGCAGTAATACGTTGAATGACAGACTCACATCACTAACCTCGATTTGCAGTAGGATTTTGGAACATATAATGTGTGTGTACATTATGACTCATCTCAAAGAAAACGATTTATTGACAAACAGCCAACGCAGATAAGGAAAATTTCTTTCTTGTGGAACACTACTAGCTCTTTACTTTGACGAAGTAATGAATGCTTTTGACACCGTTATCCACAAGCGACTTCATCGCGAGGAACGGGAGCAAAATATGGCGTTCACCAAAAATCTGTTATAGGCCACCTGCTGCTCCTCATCACAAAAACGATTTGGGAGACAATCTGAGCAGCCACCTTCCATTGTCTGTAGATGTGACTGTTATTTACGTCAAATAAAATAGTAAGTTGATCGAAAAAATTGCAAAACGATTTAGATAAGATATCTGTATGGTGGGGAAAGTGGCAATTGATTTTAAATAATGAAAAGTGTGGAGTCATCTATACGAGCACTAAAATGAATCAGCTAAATTTAGGTCACACGATAAATCACAAAAATAAAAGGGCTGTCAGTGAAACTACACACTTAAGGATTACAATAAAGAATAACTTAAACTGGAACGATCACATAGACAACGCTGAGGGGAAAGCAAACCAGAAATCACAATTTACTGGCAGAACACTTAGAAAATGCAACAGGTATAGTAAAGGCAATGCTTACACTACGAATATCCGTCCTCTTCTGGAGTATTACTGAGAAGTTTGGGATTCGCATCTGATAGGATGGACGGAGAACATGGAGATAGTTCAAAGAAGGGGAGCTCGTTTTGTACTATCGCGAAATAGGGGAGAGAGTACACCGGATATGATACTTGAATTGGGCTGGTAGTCACTAAAACATAGGCGTTTATAGTTGCGGCAAGATCTTTTCATGAAATTTCAATCAATAACTTTCTTCTCAGAGTGTGAAAATATTGTTTTTGGCACCCACCCACGGAGAGGGAAATGATCATCATAATCGCGTAAGAGAAATGAGAGTTCGCACGGAAAGATTTAAGTGTTCGTTTTCCCCGTGCGCTGTTCGAGAGTGGAACACTAGACAAATAGCTTGAAGGTGGTCCGGTGAACCCTCTGCCAGATACTTAATTGTGAATTGCAGAGTAATCATGTAAATGTAGGTAACTACGTCCCATATGCTTTATGTACATGTTGTTCGTCGTTGACAGATTCTGTGGTTAGACACTAACATTTTCTTGACCATGTACAAGGGCCTTGTCTGCTCTGTCATCGATTATAAATGTTCCGTGTATCACAGCGCTGATGGACGTGCAGTTCATAAACCTGACATGATACAATTCCGATGCCTGCGCGTACGCCTTGGAACAAAGAGGTCGGCTCCGACAAACACCTTATTAGTAGAAATTGCGGAACCTCCATTGTATATTAGATGTTAGTACTTGGCAAGAAAATTTATTTAGCAAAAGTGATTAGCACACTAATAATTATCCTCCTATGTGAAATGAGAGATAATCTTCCACTCATAAGATCTACCCGGGAAAGGTGCAAACTTTGCCCTCCACTATTGGCAGCTACGAAGTCCTATTTTGCTTTCCATTCCGATATCGGTTGAAAAATACCGATAATCACTATTGTTTTGGCACTATCATTTCCAGCTTCATTACTTACAATTATCTTTATCAGCCGCACTTTGTTCAGGTGTACACTAATACCTCTTACTTCAACAGTAAACGTGCGTTTGTTGTCCCGAAGCCGAAATATTTCAAGTAATTTCGTCTGGCTCCATACTGGTAAATTTTACATGGAAGCGATAGTGCTTCGAGAGGCTCACAAGTTTGCTTGTTACACGCGGTTCCAGAACCTGCTGATAGTGTCAGCGTGCCGCGCTGGGTAAACGCGCGGTCTTGGACGCCTTGTCACGGTCCGCGCGGCTTCCCCCGTCAGAGGTTCGAGTCCTCCCTCGGGCATGGGTGTGTGTGTCGTCCTTAGCGTAAGTTAGTTTAAGTTAGATTAAGTAGTGTGTAAGCCTAGGGACCGATGACTTCAGCAGTTTGGTCCCACAAGACCTTACCACAAATTTCCAATTTAGTGTCAGCGTAATGCAATCTACTGAAAACCAAAAGCGGAGCAGTAAAATTAATATTGCCGTACTGGAAAGTATACGAGAATCATTTCTAAATTAACGAAGAGGTAAGAGTGTCTCCTGTCTGTGGGCTCCACGCTCAAGTAGAGTTGTTTCACAATGAAAAAAACCAGCCAACTGACGCAGGAAATCAGTGCTTCTGAGAGCCCTACAATGAACGTCAGTCTACCATCATCCGATCACAAGTTACGGAAGCGAAAACTGATTGAGGAAGAAAATGATAAAGATTGACGCCTTTCAACCTGCCATAGAGGTCAATATTACGAAACGATCCAACCAGTAATTAGAAGCTCCCCCCCCCCCCCCCCCCCCCGACATCGAACATTTAAGGCTAGCAGGAAGATGCTAACAGCCTTGGTACAAACCATAGTTCAACTCCTTACCACTTACATCGGGTAGGCATCACGCGTAAGAATTTCTGCGACAATCAGATTAATGAAGAAGCGTGTTTAGCGCACATGCTGTTTACAGCAGATTCTTCGAAGCACAGTGAAACCGTTTACTGCAAAACCTTGTGAAATGGAAGGCAATCCTTCCAACAAGTGCTATTGTTTTACTGTACCATGAAGATCATTAAATATACAAAGCCCTTTTTGATGTATGCGATATATATAAGCTAGTGTTCTGTTGATGGCTACGTAATGAGTCTGATCTCAAAGCGTATGCTTCTCTATTTGCGTTGAATTCTCTGATTCCTTAGCTATATTGCACCTACATGGAAATTGCTCGTAATTTAAAATCATATTTCAAACTGTTTCTGTTGTGATTGCGCTTTCTATACGATTTCATATTTGTATCAACCTGGCAGCAGTGTGCTTCAATAAACCCAAGCTAAATAAAAGAAATATAAGCAACTTAATATTACGACGGCATCATTCGTTGCCGGGTCTGCTAGACAGAATTCTTGGACGCTGACAAGCAGGTAACAGGTACACCGCAGTCCCAGCAGTGTTGAATGCACTACAAAGTGTAGGTACAAGGACTTATTGTCGGTTTCGACGAAATACAGGAAATGTTCTTCGTACGTAAGCAACTTGTCGACCTAGTGTAACCACTCCATAGGGTCCAACTTATGGGTTTAACTAGCGACAAAATTCAGCTATGCATGCAAACATTATTAGAGAAGATAATCAATTTTTTAATGTGTTATACAACTTTTTATTTCACATGACATACTTTTCGGGTTACAAGTTCGCTTCTCACGTTACGCTACTGTCTTGAATGCGAAATCATTGTCATGTGAAGTTAGGATTTCAGAGTAGTACGAATTTGTATGTTTACATGAACAATTATTTTAATGATTTTTACTAAGATCTCAAATACAATTTTAATGTTTTTTACTAAGATCTGAAATACAATCAACCAAAATGTACACAAGCAGCCACTTGCAGTACCTACCGCCGCCACAAAATCTGCAGTTCCAGAAATCAGAATACCAGATATTCAAAGCAGTTTATCTGTATCCCAAAGTCTGGAAGCCTGAGTAGCGGAAGACTCATTTACAGTAGATTGTGCGACGTAAAAACTGAACCATAAAGATCGGAGAAATCTGTTTCTAACGTACCTGTCCAGGTCTAGTTAATGGATTCTCATTGCATATTTATTCTGTGAGAAAGTGTCCTTACTATCACCTGGACATCTTGGAAACTGTCCAATTTTTAGGTGTGGTGTTCTAAGGTATCGTGTTTCAGACACATACAGAGATCCATACATCGCTGGAGAACGTCTGTTAAGCCTCAAAATTAGTGAGATGAGGCGCTGCAACCAGTTGAACGTTTCCACAAGCTCAGCTGGCTTCAACTTCTCTTCATCAGTGATAAAGGCTGACAACTCGCCCCTGCTCTACTTGTGATTTTTTATTTCTGGAAATATCCACAACGAGTACTGAACAGCAGCCTCTTTAGATCTAAATCGTGTAGATATAGCTAGTCTGCGTTGCATTGAAGAGGCGGACTACAGCCTCTCCACCACTACCAAGCACTCTTTCACAACTAAGCAGTGTTTTTCCTCTTGCGTCACGTCATACTGTGTGCGTCATATCGCTGTAGAGAAAGAAAACCGACTGGGGTTCACAATATCCTTTATTAAGTGTGTTCTTTTTGTTATGTAGATTATCATGTCTTGTTACTTATTTGTAAACGTGTATCTTCTATTAGAGTGCTTATTTTAACGCACTTTTTGGATACCGTTTTAGAGGTATATCCTGCTCCTAACTTTATCTAGTAGCGTTGCCCCGTCAAAAACCTGTTCACAAAATTCTCTCTTCTTTCTGGGTTATGCCTAAATTTTCCATATTAGCGTAGTTATTTATTTCATTACTGATGTTATCTTGATAGTAACACTTTAGGTCAGTCTGATTACGACTGAATAAAAGGAAATTTTCGTGCGATGTGCGTATCGCCTTTATTATTTGAAAGGCATCATTAGTGTCAAATCTCGTAATGCTGCTCTACTTTTGTTCCATTCACAGTTGTAGAGCTGTCGTTCTGCTTACTACCAGTCGAAATTTCATTTGTACAGCAGTGGTAAATGAACACCCATTTACTTTATTTATTGTTTTGGATAAAAAACCGGAACAATAACACGTGTAGAGCAGCATGTACGAAATTTGCAGCAGATGTTGCTTTTCAAATAATAAAGGCGAAACGCGTGTGGCACGAGGAATTACTTTAATTATACGTCATTAGATGGATCAGAAGTGATAATCATCCAGATAATACTACACGCAACTGAGAGCGACAGAACAACTGAAGTTAAAATTTTAATCGCTAATGTTTGCTACAAGCCAATACAGAATAGGGATATCACTAGATAGGTGTTGAATTTATTACATGCGTAGCAGAAACACCACTCGTAAAAAATGGATATTTTGTGACACCCACCGAAGTTTAAAAAGATTTCATTTGCATCAAGGTATTTTATTAGACATCCTTTTGATCTCCTCTGATTTTAACCGGGCTTCACAATTTACTGTAAGTGGCTTCTCATAGTTATCTTGTAACGTTACCCCGTACGTCCTTCATCGGGAAAAGGCATCGCAAATCGGCTTTGGACATTTCAGTTAGTATGTAAACGAATATTATCTTACTTGATCGCAGTAGTAATAATGCGTCGAACGTGAATTCCAAATAACACATTCATCGCGTATTATTTGAGCTACAGTGACATTAAAGATACATAACACAATCACTCCCTTTCTATAGAGTTCGTTTATTTCAAACCTGCCTCGTTAGCCGAGGGACTTCACTGTAGTACGATATCATTCGGTGAGGCAGTAGCTGCTTCGAATATTAATCAAGGAAGAAATTTTCTTCCCAAGGGGATGAAGAGTGATTTACAGCTCAAGATTATTAGCCTGCGTTGGATACCAAACCGCTCCATAGTGTCTTCTAGAGTAAGCTTTCGGGAAACTGTTGATTGTGATTTAGCGATCCGATTTGGTGAGCATCAGAGACCCATTTGGTGCTATTTAAGATGATCAATTCGCTTGACGACATCAGGTTTCGCCCTATCGTTTCCTTTCACTCCATTATCATCTAACAACTCGAACATAGTAGTACAGTCCATAACCATTAGTCATCGACAACCACAACCACAACCTTATTGTTCCAAGATGTGTCTCGGAAGGTGTAATAAGACTAGCTCCATAGTGACCTAGAGCAGACCAGTTGTACCGAAACTCCGTATTCTACCCAACGCTCGTTGGATGTTTATAGGATGGTTACAATTAAGCTTTCGCTACTTGAGAGGGTCCCCAGGAAAAATCAGTGAGCCTAGGACAATTAATCTTTTGGGAACATTTTTAACGACATGAAAAAGAGAAAATAACGAATAAACCATTTAAAGAAACACATTTCAATTTCAAGAGGGGAGGGTAACGTCTGTTAATTGCGTACCACGTTTACGTTCCAGGTAGCAGACTTTGCTCAATGTGACGACCATTTACAAACACGACAGCCTGCTCTACTCTTGCCCGACACGTTCCAGGTGAAATATTGGCTACCTCTCCTCTGTGCTCATCGTCAACCAAGTGTCCAGAACTCTCCGCCATGGCGACGGTAACTTCTTCAACAACTTGTGGCAAAATTGGCCATTGGCACCCCCCATGAGCAATTCCAAAATCGCCAGTTAATTCGAACTTCCGAATAACGTTCTTCAACCCAAATACTGAAAGAGAACCTCTCCGTACTCCTTTACTGCGTATATACTCAGGAAGGGCAGCAGACTATTGCTGTCGTTTTGATAAAACAGCTTTACAAGTAAATCCCTGCCCTCCTTGTCCATGTTGACTATCGGAAACTGCAATGGAAACTGATGCCTGTGCTTCATCCCTGTATCGTCGTACTAGTATCGGCACCTAACGACAAATCATGACACTAACACTACTAACAACGCAAATCGTGCAGTGCATACTCCGAACAACATTCCTATGATGTTGTGTACCCATTGTGTAAATAGTTTTCCATCTACACTTGTTTAAGAAGTGAAAGTTTAATTTGTACCATCCAGTAGGTCTCAATTGACTCCATTACAGTTTTATTTGTAGGTGAGAACCGATTGTAAAGTTATACAGCCACACATTTCTCTTCTTCCACATGTGCTAACAGAAATACACTTTCTACGTCTAGAACGAATGCTGCGAGGAAACGTAATTCTCTCTTAAAATGTGTTTCATTTGTGAAGCGCGTTTGAACGGTACTACTGTTTCTGCATCAATAAAATTTCTCATTTCTTGTCTATTACAAATGACTGCTGTAGCTCTGCAACAGCAACTAAAGCTTTAAAGTGTAATGCCACTCAGGATTTTATCTTGTGCAACATTTGTTCCACGAATTAATTCACTTTAAATGTCGAAGCACTTCACCAGACAAACAAAATCCATAGAAAGAAAACGTTGCAAAATGTGCAGATCCACTGGTATTGCTCGAAATCAGAAGACAGCTTCCTAAGCATTGAACGTGAAATCAAATTAATAAGTTTCTTCAGATTCTTTGACAATGTTGTGAAATCAAACAAAATTAAAACAATAATGATAGAAAAAAGTAGTCATGTACCTGTTACATAGTAAATAATTTTTATTTTTCATGTTATTACTGAAGTGTACCTTTTCTGTGAAAGTAATATTTATGCTTTAGGGCGACTTTTAACATTATTTTTCCCTGTCTGTCTTATTACGGTTTTTTGCTAGCGATGATGGCCATCGGTGACTTTCTGCATATAATTCCCAAAAATGAAATATGCTTTTACATTGCTAGAACCTATCGGACAAGTAACTCTATATTAGTGAGATTACGAGGTCGATGCGACATTTCACGAGAAGTACATATAATTAAGATGTAAAATATAAAAACAACTGAGAGTGAGAATTACTTCCCGAAACGCATAGGACACAGGACAAAGTAGATAAGTAATAAACTTGACTGCCAGCAGTGTATGTTATTTTGATGGCGGCAACACGTTAGCGTTAAGAAAAAAATATCTATAAGTCAACATTACTCGCATTGATTGTGGTTCTACGTGCCTTTCAGTACTCAATTATGACACAGTGCAAGTGCCACCGCCAGTGAGATGTTCTTCCGTTGTTAGCCACGATGAGAAATTTCGCTGTTATTTGAAACTGAATAGATCAAGCATAATTTTCATCGTCTTACAATATTTAATAAGTGTGTCACTGAACTGTTAATTATATTGGCAGCCAATTTGCATACTGGAAGTGTCCATAAATGAAAAGGATACGTAAAACGCAATATGTGGGTGCTTATAGCAGTAAGGATATTTGAAAACATTGTACAGTAATACTCAAAGACATTACTTAAGAGTGTTAAACATATTCGATACTTTATGTTCGCCAATATTTACTTTTCAGTTTTCAGGTAAACAGTTTCAATGTTTTTCTTAACGTATCTATGTAAGTTGTTAGTAAAAATAGTTCTTTAAGTTGGTTCGTAACATTTAACATATTCTGAATTAACGTAACGTTCTATTTACAGATATTTACAACAGATCCAATTAGTAGTATCTTATACTACCAAACATGCAACACAGGCAACACACATACAGAGATGCAGTTTGTTTAAACAAAACAGAGTAAGAGTAGAGGGGAAAAGGGCGTACCGTCCTAATTTACAACAGCCTCTTATCGTCTACGAATGTACAAAAATATTCACTGGGCGAAAATCATGAACGTGTTCATTGGAAGAAAAATACGCAAGTGAAGGACACAGGGAGAGTGAAGTAGTGTTTTGACACTTGGTAAATAAATGTATGTATTTATCTATGATGTCCACACCCAGCCCGACAATTTTCCCTACTATTCGTGATACGCACTGTACGATAATCTTGCAGTTGAGCAGCCCTGGCACACCTCTCAGCTTATCGCTCCAAGCGGCCGCTATTAATTATGATACATCCTGTGTGGAAATCTTATAGTCGTAGCGCCAGACGACGGTTTATGTCGCGTGTACCTTACGTCGACTCTTGAGTCAATGTAACGAGCATAGTTGTCAATACATGGCTGGTGTCGTACTACAAAATCTGATCCTATGAGATGTAAAGATATTTTTAGGACTCCGAATGTATTTGATATGGGTGGGCAATGTGTGGTCTACTCTAGGCGACTCTAGAAATGCCCATTTTGGAAGAATTAGCGTCGATGTTTAGACAGTCTTTTCAAATATGAAACTAATAACTGACCATGAACTGCATCTGTGTAATTGAGTTGTAAGGTTGGGTTTAGTGAGGTACCATTAACAGTGACTTCACTGTAGTTCAAGCTTTACATGATTTATCAACGAACGGCCACGTTTGTCAGGCGAACTATTCATGTTCATCTCTCCGACTCACAACCTATCTATCGTTTCTGTAAAGTGACATCTTAACCTTGGTGGGATTATTTACAAGAAGTCGAAAAAATGATCACTTAAGTCCCATAGGACGCGATTGGGGAAATTTTGGAAGTGTTTAATTTCGAAAGAATCACGACGTCCGTTGTTTTATATATATATATTTTTATTAAACTAGATTTAATGTAATTTTTTTCTAACCAAGTCTCATATTTGAGTATGGTCATCATTTGGCAAGACATGTTACTGCATTAATACAGACTTTCAGGGAATTTTGGGAAGTTACGTAGAAAACGTTTCACGATTGTTGTAATGGTTGGCCGAAGACTAATATCGAACACTTTCGGTTAATGTCGCATGTACAATCTTCAAGGTGTTGACATAAAAGTTTAGGTAGCTAGAAGCCCCAACATACGTAATATTTTATTTGAAACAGACATTTATGTTCCGCAGAGAACTGTCGATTTCTCAGTGGGAGCATTGTGCGTAAGGAAATTATGAGATCTACTATTAAGTGTTGTATACTGCAGTAAAGTGGAAAACAATCATGCGGGAAATACAATTCGAGAACAGAAAGCCTAATTCCCATGCGGAGGGATAGGAACAAAGAGCGTGCTCTTCACTTGTCATGACCACAGATCCCAGGCCTGGCTACTTGCCCTGTTTATTGTTCAGCATCTGGTTCACGGCTTTCAGCACCGATGTCGGGATCTGAAAGAAAACAAAAGGAGTCAATGAGAGTCAATGCTATGATAGCGACCAGGTGACTTCGTTTGGCAGCTTAAAGTGAAACTAGTTTACTGTAAATCGATCTTAATGCACACACACATATATATATATATATATATATATATATATATATATATATATATATATATATATATATATATATATATATATATATACGCTCGCGCTGACATTGATGTGTTTTTAATTTTTAAACGTAATAACCTTCAACTAAAGTCAAATGACACTTAACAATGATTACAGTGATTATGCTAGTAATCTGAGTTCATACTGGCACGACTCGCTCATCAAGTTTGGAACGTTTTTGTGACTAAACTGCCATTTCAAGAACGTGCAAACAAACAATACGTTGGGAATATTCCTGTCGTATTACAGCTCCTCTGATGTTTTGGTAGCGTTTAGGGAATTTACCTAATGTTACACGCATTTGAAATAATTTATTGAGGTCAAGAATTCTGTGATCTCGTGTACCGGGTGTTTATAATTAAACTTTCCCCTATTTAACACGTTATAATATGGAAACTAATTACTGTACGAGTACCAGACATGGTAGCATTAATGTCCATAGTATGGGGTGCATGATTTCCATGCGTCACAGCGCCACCGCCCAGTTCCAACTATGGCCACCAGGTGCCGTGATCAGTCATCGTGATTCATACTCTCTCATGTCTGACAAGTCGCAGTGCACTTGTTGACATGTGAACATGGGCTTGGATAAAAGGAGCAGGGTATTATTGGCAAAGCTCTGTTATCAAAACAACAGTAATGCTGCTCCTCAACTTCGAGAATATCGCCGGCTGAAAGGATTCCGAAAGGGTACTCTTTCTCCACCTGCGGTGCGCAGCATGATGAACTACAGGAAGAGGCCGACAACCGGTTGCACCACAGGTGGGCTATGAAATCGCTGTTGCTATGGCAGACAACGCTGCGCGCAATTCCCGATCGTCAGACAGTCAGCGTGCTGTGTCACGACAGTTGAACATCCCGTGGTCCACTGTACAGAAGGTGGTTCGAACAATTCTCAAATGGTACCGTACAAGAGCCATAAGCTTGCACCACAGGACGCACAGCGACATGTTGGCTTCGTTCTCCACTTTCTCGCAATGGTTGAAGTTGAGAGGGCTGGCCGTGGACCATCCTATGGACAGACGAAGCTCATGTTTCTCTGACGGGGAACCGTGCGACTGCTACGGTCGCAGGTTCGAATCCTGCCTTGGGCATGGATGTGTGTGATGTCCTTAGGTTAGTTAGGTTTAAGTAGTTCTAAGTTCTAGGGGACTAATGACCACAGCAGTTGAGTCCCATAGTGCTCAGAGCCATTTGAACCATTTTTTTCTCTGACGGGAAAAGTGAACTACAGAGTCTGGACATCTTCACATCAAGTCATTGTGCTTGAAGTTCCTCTTGTGGTGAACGTGTCACCATACGATGTGGCTTTAGGGCTACGTTCATCATTGGGCCATTCTTTTTTGAACACGTTGGCCCTCAAGGGTCAAAGACGTACAGTGTGACTGGCCAACATTACTGGGATATACTTCGCCAGCATGTCATAGCCGCCCTGAAGCACAGCATATCAAGAGAGGTAGTAGCATACCAACGGACATGCTTCGTTCTGTTGTGCAGAATGCAATCCATCGCTTTCAGTATCCTCTGGACACTGACGGGAGCCATATTGAAACCCTCTTGTAGCAGTACTGGAACCGGTATGTAATGGTATGATGTACCGTAACAGCACATTAAAAGTGTTTCAATTGAAGTGATTCTACGTTATTTCTCTTCACCATGAACTTGAAATTAACGCTACAATGTTTGGTCCTCGTACTGTAATTGGTTTCCACGTTGTAACTTGTTAAATAGTGAAAGTTTAATTATAACCACCCGTTGTTAATTATAACCACCGTCTAGCACTGTCAGTAGCATATATAACGGCTTAAATTGGGCGAGTAAGGGACTTCACTTTCTTCACATATACCATACACAACAATTCGTTGACGATTACATTTCGCAGAACTATGAAATTGCGGGAATATTTATTGGTATGTGTCACCCACTGTGCCAGATAGTACCCGAGATTTTCCATGGCATTAAGATCGGGTGGTCTGGCGGGCCAGTCGAGTGATCGTGAAATCAATGACGTACCTGTACAGTTCTGGGAACACGGATGTTATCTTGGAACTCGAAAGTGCCACCAGCATACTCATCACGAAGACGTATATGAATGGGCCACATTTGGTCACAGAGAATGTTGAAATAAGCATCCCGGTTCGTGTTCATGGTAACCTGAATGAGTGGGCACAAGTCATGATGTGAGAACACCACTGTACCCTTCATATCCTGTGGACTAGACGACTCGCGACGCGTCTGACTACACTACCCGCTCCCAGTAAGCTGCTGTATGTATCTGTGTTGCTTATTGACCCACTTAAGACGTGCAGTTCCTACGCTCACATGGTTCAAATGGCAAACTAAGGACCTCACACACATCCATGCCCCAGGCAGGATTCGAACCTGCGAGCGTAGCGGTCGCGCGGTTCCAGACTGTAGCGCCTAGAACCGCTCCGCCACTGCGGCAGGCTCATATGCTCCTACAGGCAATTGCTTTTTGAGGGCTACTCCACTATTTAAGTTTATTGCATGCAGTTTTCTTCTGAGTTTTCTTTCGGAAATTGGATGAGATGGACCAGAATTCACAGACAACAGAAATTCCCATTGGACTAAAGCCGGTTGTCACTGACAAGGTTTGAAACCCGTCCACGGTCGCTATCAGCTAGTATCTTTTTACGACCACTGCTCTTACGCCGTGATACATGGTCTCGAGTGGTAAACCATTCATTGTAAACACGTTGGACAGCCGATGTTGATACACCAACAAATCGAGCGACTTCATTCTCGGTGTGTCGTATGGAAACGTCGGAACACGGTAGCTCCTTTCCACAATTCTGTTACTTTTACGCTGATAATCTAAATCATTATGACTGCCCACCGCAACGGTGGACGCCGCCTGGAGGCAAAACTATACTATCTGGGCAGACACGGACAGGGGATCACCATAGCGAAGATATAGCCTGTAAATGGGGGAATCTATTGAGATAAGCGGGTTTGACGAAGGGCGGAATATTATTATTACGTAAAGCCTGTGAACGAGCCTCTCGGAAATAGCGAAGCTCGTCGAATGTTCACGTGCTACTGTCGTGAGCACCTACGGAAAGAGGTAGAATGACTGCACTGGGTGCTAAATGATGGGACGTTCACGATTCATCACAAGACGTGGGTTTCGGAGGCTTGTCTGCTGTGTTAAGTAGGATAGATGGTATTCTGAGGCATCTCTGCCAAAAGGCACAATGCTGGTGCGTGAAATTCTAATACGCTTGCATCGGACATGCGGTAGTCATCGAAGACACGCTGACAGCAGGGTAACCACCTGCATCCCTTCATCCTTGATATCTTCCCCGACGGCGATGTCATCGTTCAGCAGTATAACTGTCCGTCTCTCAGAGCCGGAACCGTGCTACAGTGATTTGAGGAGCATTGTAGTGATGCTGGTGTCTCGGCGACGAAATTCGCCCGATGTAAATCCTTTGGAACCCATCTGGGTCGCCGGCTGGAGTGGCCGTGCGGTTCTAGGCGCTACAGTCTGGAGCCGAGCGACCTCTACGGTCGCAGGTTCGAATCCTGCCTCGGGTATGGATGTGTGTGATGTCCTTAGGTTAGTTAGGTTTAGTTAGTTCTAAGTTCTAGGCGACTGATGACCTCAGAAGTTAAGTCGCATAGTGCTCAGAGCCATTTGAACCATCTGGGTCGCTAACGGGCACGATCACCCCGTACGTAAATCAGTGGCCCGTTATGATTCGAATTACATGAACTGTGCGTAGACTTTACGCGAGAGGTCGCCTTAACCGCTTTGGTTATCCATCCACGACTCACGGCCAGACCAAAACTTCCATATGTCATCGTTACTACGTCATAACCTATACTCGTACACACGTTATGTAATTACCAGACACAGGAGAGCATTTTAACTTAGTCGCTGCCCGGTATCGGCGGATTAATACGATACTGCGGTGGATACGGTGTTCCTACGTTCCCAGACAACACTGTGAATGAAGTCGCTCTATTTATTGGTGTATCAACACAGGTTGTTCAACGTGTATGGAAGGATTGGTGTACCACTCGCGGCAGTGTAACACTGGGTAAAATCAGTATGGATGTCCGAAGGAACATTGAATCGTTCTTTTTAACAACACAGGCACTATAATATTGTAATATTTTATCCCGTGAACCTAGATCTTAATGCGCAGATCTTACAAATTAAACTTCAAGGCCCAATGAGAAACACGTTGATGGTACTATACGCGTAAAACTACAAGTTCTTTGATGTTATGATCTTCTTCGGTAAGTAACTCTTTCTTGCATCCACTAGTGTGAATTTCTTTATGGACGTCAAAAATATTGCTTTTATATATATTTGGGTCACAGTATAAAGAGTTGTCGACATCGTGATTATCACTGACTAAGTGACACTTGGGTCCTAAAATCGTCACAGATCTCATAAAATTATCACCATATAATTTATTTGTTTGTTATTTTTTTCATCTCTCCCTAAAAAACTTCGTACTTGTTTACAAAACCAGTTATTATCAGAGGTTACATAATTCTCCGAAAATTTTCGCGGAAAATTTGCTATAGCGTCTTAAGGTCAATGGTTATTAATGATACTGCGATGACAACCATTTAATATTTTACTTGATGTACCTATGATGTACTACGAATACATTCTTCGTGATTGTTGTGTAATAGGTCTTAACAGGGAAACGGTAATACATAAGTGAAAATTGAAGTATCATTAAGGAATCATACATTTAAAGCAGATACTGCAAGTGAGTGACACACCATTCTGAAACAGAATATCAACAGGAAAACTTTAGTATTTTATGACTAAACATTGTGAACTGAGGATCATTTACATAAAAATATACTGTCTTAGCCGAAGCAACTTGTAGTCAACAGTTGAATCTCGGAACGTCGGAGTTACTTCTTTCAAAATAAGGTTCTATAAATCATATCGGCAAGATGAACACAACACATTTACTCAAATTCCGGGGACTGAGTTATGTAAGTGGTTTCATTAGCATCAACAGTGGTCCAAACATCTACAAGTGCACTCTCACGGAAACTACCTGTGGTGTTATGCAGTATTACGTTAGCTCTCAGGATATAATTTTCTTACGTCATTTCGTTCCTCGTACTTTCCCCTTCTTGTTAGCCGTTCTGTGAGAAGTTACAGGACTTACGGGTGTGTTTGCGAGCATCGTTGGCAGGAATGCGGTAAGTTGCTGGGAGATGTAGCGACTTAACACGCTTTGACGTCGTGATTGATAATGACTTGAAACACTATTTTAGAGTTTATAAAGACTGGTTCAAGACTTGAAATAAAAAAGCTCTAGGTGCGATAATAATAAGGAATTTTGAATTTTTTGTGTAATACGATCTACATGCCAAGCCTAATAACGCATAAAAGGCTCAAAGTGGCACGAATGAAAATGTTGTACCAAATGCAATCGACAGATGGCATGTGGTTAAGCAGCCACTGCTGTTAAAGTATGTAAGGCTTCATGTTCCGTGCTATTACTCCTCAGTGTTAAACTGGCGGAGGCAGCATATGTTTGTAACAGTTTGAGTGAAAAGAAACGGCGAATGAAAGGAGAAGGTTGTGTGGCAACAATGAGGAGAAAACTGAAAATTGGAAGAAATGAATACATAAGTTCAAATAATAAAGGTATTCTTGCGAAAGTTCATCCAGCACAGGACGTAAGTCTCATTACTGATCGCTATCCTATACCATAACTGGACAGACTGTTTATTTTTGAGTTACCAAATGTATTGTTCCAGAAGATTTCGAGGGTGTGATACAGAAATAAAGATAAATAAATCCATTTAGCGTCAGTACCATCAATGCATCTGACTTCTTAGATATCAAGTAAGTAGCAGATTGTAATATAAACAAAGCAAATCTAAACATATCCAATGTACAGTGACTATGGTCAGACAGACACAGGCCTCGTGTAGTTAACAGCAGGAGAAGCTTAAATGAAATTGATGCCTAGGAAGGTATCCCTATTTTGAGAAAAGTGGTAGAGTATAGGACATCAGGAAAATTCAGCTGCCTGCCCTGGATGTCTGTGAAGGAAAGAAGAGAGATTCGATGGAAATGATGCAGTACCTGACAAATAGTGACTACATGGAGTTTTACGAAAGTAGAATAATGGTTTACTATCTTTTAGCTGAAGTATGGCATTTAGAGCTTTTCATTGCATTTCCACGTTCAGTAAATTTTTCGTACTATTACAACACAACATTGTCATTTGCTTTTCTCATGATGACAGAGTGAAACTTTTCGACATGACACAAATTTGGCCGTGGTATCAGTGTGCCTTTTTATTTTTGTTGTATTGGTACATGATGGGGAATAACATAAATCAATTGTTCTATTCGAACGCGCTGTATTTATATTGTTGTGGGTGATCTGCGTGGAGGACGTTGAGCCAAAGACGGCAACCACAGATGACAAGATCAATAAAGTACACAGTCTGCTACTAGACGATTGGCTGTTGGAATGGATGACATACTAGCTGACAGCACAGTCGTATCAGGGTACAGACAATGATGGATTGTACATGAATTTCTCAGCAATTTAAACCCTTTAATAAGGATTCAATTAACGTAGCCCTAGGACACTGAATGGGGAAAATGTTACATTGTTACTACAACATTGTAAATTTTACTACTCCATATTTTATTCGAGGAAAGACATAATTTACAGTTTTACGCGATGGTTAATTACAAGGCATCCAGTGGATGTCACCTACAAAGTAAGTGCAATAACAGATTGGCGGGAACCGTGAACTGGTACGAGCTGCAATCGTAAATTTTACGAGGGTTTAGTAATCTAGAGTTGATACTCCGGTTTTTTGACAGTATTTGAAGTACATCACTTTAAGCCAAGAGCCTAACAAAATTCAAGGCAGCGAAGACCGTAATGAAATGCAAACAGACCTGCAGATAATCGACGATAAGTGCAGGAACAGACAGTTGACGGTGATAATAAATAAATGTAACGTATTTCGCAAAATTTGGCCAAGATATCCATTACACTTCAAATAAGCTGTTGGCAATTATTCACTGGAAACAAAATAGCTAGTACTACCGATGTAATGTGCTCAGCTCTTCTTGGCACATCAAACTAGTTGTAAGAAAAACAGATGCAAGGATAAGATACTATGCAAGGCTGTTAAGGAAATGCAGTTGATCCACAAGAAAGATCACATAACGTAGTTGTAGGCTATGCTCTAAAACTCATAAGGAAATTCAGTTCATCCATGAAAGAAATGGTTTACAAAACCCTTATTATAGTGATTCTTGATTAATGATCATTTGTCATGAACCTGCGCCAGGCTGTATTAATAGAATAAAATTGGTTATCGAAAGAGTTTAATAGAGATCCTCAACAAATACCAGCGGCAGATGGTGCAAGATGGGCGCGAATCTCGCAGAATTGAAAGTCTAAGTTCTTACGTCCAAACAATAGTTGAGCAACATGTTACTTCCCGTCACACATGTAAAAAGACCATAACGAGAGACTCAGGGAATTTAGAGCTCATACGGAGGCTTACCGCTGCGCCATTCGAAACTGGAAAAGAGATCGTGGGGGAATGATAGTGGTATCGCAAGTGTCATCAAACGTACACCATAAGGTGCAATAACTTGTGCAGAGTAAATGCAGATGTAAATGTGGAAAGAAAGAAAAGGGCATAGTCGATAATAATGTTCCGAAAAGTTATGACCAGTATTTCCTGTAAATTAGAAAGATTCTTCAAACTGATTGTCTCCCAAAAGCACCAAAATATTCTGTAACAATATATTAAATTTGAAGACTTCAGGTACACGTTGAGTGATGATGCTGAAAACTGTGATTTTTCCAATTAAGATTGTCTCTGTTGATTCTCGGACTGCAGGTGTGCTCAGTGTTGTCAAGTCCTTGAAGGAAGCACTCGAATAGCGAATTCACGGTATCCAGATTATGATGGCTGCAGTATGCTAATATCGATACACCTGATTGTCTGCACATGAAGTGCACATGGGCCCTGAAGTTGGCATACTGAAATGCCGAAACTGGTTGTCTAAATAAAAAAAATAAAATAAAAAAAAACTTACAAAAACGTACGGCTGCTTGGTGAATTTTATTCGGAACAGTTAAGATTATGGTTGCACCGGCCTTGTGTTAATGAACAGCAAAACAAGAGTCGAACACGGGTAACGAAATGTAGACAAATTAAATCAAGAAATGGTGTTAGAATTGTATTAGTAAACTGGGTGGCAAAGTAACTGCCAATGACCGAGGTACAGAGGATGTAAAGCGCAGATTGGGAATGGCAAGCAGAGCATTTCCGGAAAAGAGAAATTCGTTAACATTCAACATAAATTATGTGCAAATACTTCCCGAGGTATTTTATTTGCGCGGAAGTGAAACTTGAACAATAAGCAGTTTAGCGTCGCTAAAGGTTAAAAAGTGACGCCATTGGATAAATGGATGAATGGAAACGAATCACGTTATATTACTTGGAGATCCGATTGAAGGGTTTGAGTACGGTGAATGCTTGGCGAACGTTACCTACCATCATGTTTAGTGCCAAATGTAAAGTATGGGCGAGATAGCGTTCCGATATGAGTGTTTTTCGTGGTTAGGGTGTGTTCCGCTTATTGTGCTTAAGGGAATTATAAAAGCGGAAGGCTGAGAACGTAGGGAGGATAACTCCGTCTCAGTGCCTGTATCCAAGACATCAAGGACCAGTTACAAGAATGTAACCAGCAATAAATATACTAAAAACCGTATTTTCATCCTTGTTTAATTCCATAGACATCCAGTTTCGGTATTCCATTACGCCATCATCAGGTTCTCTATGGTAACATAGCGGCTGAGGTTGTATTGCCAGACGACATATGATCCAAAAGCGAACCAATATCCACGCCAGCTCACCTAAAAAGCTATACACTCGTAAGAAACCTGAGCGCTCAGATTATTTATGAGGGTACAGTCGTGTTACTTACTATTGCTCGGATACTGTTTCGCTTCTGCACGATATTTTGTCTGGTAATACAAGCTCAGCTACTGGATACAAGCAAGGTGCCCCCCCCCCGAAGATAACTCCGGTGATAAAATGTTGCTCCCTAGGAAATGCTTGCAGTTATCCTAACGGGAGAACCTTCCACCACCAGGACACAACACAACAGCAATAGGTCAGCCATTATGTACCATAGAGGGCCTTACGGTGGTACAATGGAATGCTGAAACCGAATGCATCTGGAGTAAATCAGAGATGAAAATACAGCTATTGGCTTACTTATTGCTATTTATATCTGTGTTGGTTGTCGTCCTGTCGTAACTCATGGTAAGGATGAATGAAGTTACAGCTGTTGTGAGGCAGCTTGTCTAAAGGGTGGGGAAGGGCTTTACGGCTATCTTCCCAACCGAACCAGTTCATGCATCCAGCCCAGAGGGGGTAGACTCACACCGCTACGTTCTTCGTAAATCTGATTCTATTTTGTAATCACTGAAACAACGTCAGTGAAATTTCATTTCATTTCCTCGTCCCTTTCTCGGCATTTCACTTTGTTTGTCGTATAGTGTATATGGCTTAAAGTTAAGACTTTGATTAATACAAATTGATGCGCCATAAACTTACGTTGAAAATATCGTCGAACAGTGTCCTTCCAGGCTGCTGGTGAACTACTTTGCCGCCGCCTCCACCACCAGTAGCGCCAACACCGTAACCGCCAGCACCACCACTGCTGCTGCTGCTACTGCTGCTGCTACTACTGCTACTGCTGCTGCTGTAGCCGCCCCCGCCACCACCACCCCCGAGGCCGGCACCGGCAGCGGGGCCGCCGCCGCCCACGCCCGCTCCTGCGTGGAGCCCGCCGCCCGCCTTGTAAACGACGCCCCCGCCGCCGCCCGCGGAAGCTCCGCCAGCTCCTCCAGCCGCGGCGCTGGGTCCGCCGCCGCCCACAGTCGCCCCGGCGTAGAGGCCGCCCCCGGCCCTGTAGCCCAGGCCGTCAGCAGCGGCGCCTCCCCCTAGCCCGGCCGCCGCGCTGGGTCCTCCGCCGCCCACCGTGGCGCCGGAGTACAGCGCTCCTCCTGACCTGTAGCTGCCGCCTCCGTTCGAGGCGCCGCCACCGAGGCCAGCGGCAGCGCTCGGTCCACCGCCGCCCACTGTCGCCCCTGCGTGCAGCCCACCGCCTGCCGCTTGTGACGACCCGGAGGACGCGCCGCCTCCCAGGCCGGCGGAGGCGCTCGGCCCGCCGGGAGTTCCCGCCCCCGCGTGGAGGCCTCCGGGTCCGATGCCGGCGCCTGCTGTGAAGCCACCGAAGGAAGCCGACACTCCACCAGCCCCCAGCGAGACAGATGGGCCCTGTGTTGCAACACAGTGACTGGTTTAACTTACGACAGAGGGAAGAGGAAGAGAGAGAGAGAGAGAGAGAGAGAAGGGGAGAGAGCGAGAGAGGGAGAGACACTGTCACCTACCTTCCCAAGAGAATGTGTGATGTAAAAACATGTGTGTGTTCGGAATATTTTGTAACCTGTAAAGTGTGTGTTTGAGTGTGTGTGTGTGTGTGTGTGTGTGTGTGTGTGTGTGGTGTGTACTCTATGAAATGTAGATTATTTTCATAGGTAGTGATAAAATAAGCCAGTATGTTATCCCCAAGAGAACATACACTGACGGAAAAAGAAATCGCGACGACAAGAAGGGGTTCGCTATCTAAACTAAATTGATAGACGTGTTCTTACATCTTAAAAATGATTTCGCGTACGAGTGGAGCTAGTAGCGCTACTATGAGGACGAAACTCAGGTTTGACTTAAATACACGTTGTGACAGGCGCGAGCGGAACTTACCTTTGCGACTGGACGTGGTGAGTTGATGCGGATCAAAAATGCCTTTAAGAAGACAAAGACTCCATTATTAGCAGCTCTCTGAGATCCTGTAATACGGCTACGAGAAGCTCGATATTCCAATTGCGATATTTTAGAAAGACTTGGCAGTAATGTGGGCACTGTACGTAATGGCTGGTAGCGGTAGTCACGCGAATGTACGGTCGCAAGAAGACCGGGCTCCGGATGCTCACTTGGCACTACCGAGAGGGAAGACTGTCGTGTTCCGCGTGTGGCTGTGTCGCATCGTAGAGCATTTTTATTTATTTATTTATTTATTTATTTGAGTCATTAGTTTTCTGACTAGTTTGATGGGGCTCGCCAAGAATTCCTCTCCTCCGCCAACCCCTTCATCTCTGAGCAGCACTTGCAACCTACGTCCTCTATTATTTCCTGGTTTTATTCCAGTCTCTGTCTTCCTCTACAGATTTAGCCCTCTGCAGCTCCCTTTAATACCATGGAAGTCATTCCCTGATATCTTAACAGATGTCCTATCATCCTGTCCCTTCTCCTTGTCAGACATTTCCACATATCCCTTTCCTCTCCGATTCTGCGCAGAACCTTCTCATTCTTTACCTTTTCACTCCATCTAATTTTCAACATTCGTCTGTAGCACCACATCTCAAATGCTTAGATTCTCTTCTGTTTAGTATTACTACTATATAATGCTATGCTCCAAACGTACATTCCCAGAACTTTCTTAATCAAGGCCTATGTTAGATACTAGTAGACTTCCTTTGGCCAGGAATGGCCTTTTTGCCAGTTCTAGTTTGCATTTTGATGTCCTGTCATTGGTTACTTTGCTGCCTAGGTAGCAGAATTCCTTAACTTCATGTACTTCGTGACCATCAATCCTGATACTAAGTTTCTCATTGCGCTCATTCCTGCTACTTCTCATTACTTTCGTCTTTCTTCGATTTACTCTCAATCAATATCTGTACTCATTAGACTGTTCATTCCATTCAGGAGATCCCGGAAGTCTTCTTCACTTTCACTCAGAATAGCAATGTCATAAGCGAATCGTATCATTCGCCTTAAATTTTGATTCTACTCCTGGACCTTTCTTTTATTTCCATCATTGACTGTTACATGCACAGATTAAACAATACAGGCGAAAGACTAAATCCCACCTTACACACTATTTAATCCGAGCACTTCGTTCTTGGTTGTCCACTCTTACTATTCCTTCTTGGTTCTTGCACATATTGTATATTACCCGTCTCTCCCTGTAGCTTATCCCTATTTTAATCAGAATTTCGTACAACTTGTACCTTTTTACATTGTCGAACGCTTCTTCCATGTCGACAAATTCTATGAACGTGTCTTGATTTTTCCTTAATCCTGCGTCCATTATCGACTGCAATGTCAGACTTGCCTCTTTGGTGCCTTTACCTTTCCTAAAGACAAAGTGATAGTCACATAACACATCCTCAATTTTCTTTCCCATTCTTCCGTATATTATTCTCGTTAGCAACTTGGCTGCATGAGCTGTTAAGCTGATTGTGCGATATTTGTCGCACTTGTTAGATGGTACTTCGCGAGACACATACATTCTACACACCAACGTGAATAGTCGTTTTGTTGCCACTTCCTTCTCATCGTTTTATAAATTCTGATGGAGTGTAATCCATCTCTTTTGCCATATTTGACATTAAGTGGCTGGCTCTGAGCACTATGGGACTTAACATCCCCTAGAACTTAGAACTACTTAAACCTAACTAACCTAAGGACATCACACAACACCCAGTCATCATGAGGCAGAGAAAATACCTGACCCCGCCGGGAATCGAACCCGGGAACCCGGACGCGGTAAGCGAGAACGCTACCGCACGACTGACATTAAGTCCCCAAAAGCTCTTTTAAATACGGATTCTAACACTGGATCCCCTGTCTCTTCTAAATCGACTCCTGTTTCATCTTCTATCACATCATACAAATCCTTCCCCATGATCGAGACCTTCAATTTACTCTTTCCATATATCTGCTCTCTCTTGTCTGTTAACAATGGAATTCCCGTTGCACTCTTAACGATACCACCCTTGCTTCTTATGTCACCGAAGGTTGATTCGACTTTCCTGTATGCTGAGTCAATCGTTCAGACATTCATTTATTTTTCGATTTGTTCACACTCTTACTGCGCCCGTTTCGTCTTAGCTTCTCTACATTTCCTGTTTATTTCGTTTCTCAGTAGCTTGTAATTCTGTATTACTGAATTTCCCTGAACGTTTTTGTCCTTCTTTCATCGATCAATTGAAGTATTTCTTCTGTTACCCATGGTTTCTTGGCAGATAGCATATTTGTACCTATGTTTTACTTTCCAACTTCTGTGATTACCCTATTTAGAGACGTCTACTCCTCTTCAAATGAACTGCCTACTGAACTATTCATTAGCACACTATCTATAGCCTTAGAGAACTTCAGGCTTATCTCGTCGTTCCTTAGTACTTCCGTATCCCACCTCCTTGGGTATTGATTCTTCCTAATTTCTTAAAATTCAACCTACTCGTCGTCGCTACTACAGTGCGATCTGTGTCTATGTCTGCTTCTGGGTACACCTTACAGCCCAGTATCTGATTTTGGAATGTCTGTCTGACCATGATGTAATGTAATCTTCCCCTATCACCCTGCCTTTTCCAAGTATACCTCCTCCTCTTGAGATTACTGAACAGAGTATTCGCTGTTACTAGCTGAAATTTATTACAGAACTCGTCTTTCTCCTCTTTCATTCGTTAGCCGCAGCCCATACTTTCCTGTAACCGTTTCTTCTACTCCTTCCAGTACAACACTATTCCAGTCCCTCCTGACCATTAGGTTTTCCTCTGACTTTACGTACTGTATTACCCTTTCCCTATCCTGTACTTTCTCTATCTCTTCACTTCAGCTTGCGACGTCGCATCTATACCTGAACAGTCGTTGTTGGTGTTGGTTTGCTGTCGACTCTAATAAGAACAACCCTACCACTAAATTGTTCTCTATAACACAGTCTTTGCCCAATCTTTCCATGCATAGCGAATCCTACTGCCGTTCTACTATTTTCTACTGCTGTTTATGTTACCCTATAATCATCTGACTAGAAATCCTTGTCTTCTTTCTATTTCACTTCACTCACCACTATTATACCTAGTTTGAGCCTTTGTATTCCCCTTTACAGATTTTCTAGCTTCTCTACCACATTCAAGCTTCTGGAATTCCATGCACCGACTCGTGTAACGTTATTTTTTCATTGGTTGATCAATCTTTCTCCCATGGTCACTTCCCCCTTGGCACTTCCCTTTCGGAGATCCGAATGAGGAGATATTCTGGGATCTTTTGCCACTGGAGAGATCATCATGACACTTTTCCACTTACAGGCAACATGTCTTGTGGATAGACGTTGTGTGTCTTTAATGCAGTGGTTTCCATTGTTTTCTGTATCGTAACGCCGTTGATCATTGCTGATTTTTCCGTATTTAGGTTGAGTCTTCCACCCCAAGAACAAGAGAGTGTCCTGAAGCTCTGTCCCCTCCTTCGCCCTCTTTGACAAGGCCATTGGCAGTATGAGGTTGACTTTTTATGCCGGAAGTCTTCGACCGCCAGTGCTGATTATAAATCAACATTATTTCTAAGCGGTGACGGGTATCGAACCCGGAACCGAGGATGGTTTGAATACTCTTCGAAGACACTACCTGTAGAATGCGGGTGAACAGCATACGTGCATATGTGGCAGTAATTTCAGCGGCACTTATCACCCAGTGACCCAAGGCACTGTTACAAATCTTTTACTTCAAGGATAGCTCCGAGCCAGACGTCGTGTTTCGTGCATTCCACGGACCTTAAACCACCGCCATTTGCGACTTCCGTGGTGTCAAGTGAGAGCTCATTGGACGGCAGGTCGAAAGTCTGTTGTATTTTCTGAATAAAGCTGGTTCTGCCGCGGCGTCAGTGATGGTCATATGTTGGTTAGAGGAAGTCCAGTTAAGGTCCTGCAATCAGCCTGCCTGCACGATACAGTGCACGTACAGATGGAGTTAAGGTTTCGAGTCTGATTTCGTATGACAGCAGAACCACTCTCTTGGTTACGCCATGCAAATTTGTATGCCACACAAAAAAAAAAGGTTCAAATGTGTGTGGAATCTTATGGGACTTAACTGCTAAGGTCATCAGTCCCTAAGCTTACACACTACTTAAGCTAAATTATCCTAAGGACAAACACACACATGCCCGAGGGAGGACTCCAACCTCCGCCGGGATCAGCCGCACAGTCTATGACTGCAGCGCCCAAGACCGCTTGGCTAATCCCGCGCGGCTGCCATTCACAAACAGGACTCCAAGGCTTGTTTCCAACAGTATAACGCTCGTCTATATACCGCTGTTGTAAACCAATATGCTCTACAGGGTGCTGACATGTTGTCTTGGCCTGCCCGATCACCGAATCTGACTCCAATCAAGCTCATATGGGACATCATCGGACGAGAACTCGAGGGTCATCCACAACCAGCATTAACCGTCCCTATACTGACGGATCAGGTGCAAAGTCATGGAACTCCATCCCGCAAACTGACATCCAGCATACGTATAGCTCAATGCATGCACGTTTGCTTGCTTCCATTCAACATTCTGGCAGCTACAACGGTTACTATTGTACTATAATTTCACATTTGCAATGGCTTATCTCTTACTTTAACCTGAGATCTTACAATATTAATCACCTAAAATAGGTTACTTAGACAAACACATTCCCGAAATTTCATTACTCTACATCGATTATGGTTTTGTTTGCGACTTTTTTCCGTCAATGCAGTAAGTGAAGTGACCTGACGGTAAAAGGTATGGAAAATAGTAAAACAATATATTTGCATTAATTCAGATCAACATAAAGAAAAATGAACATACATATCGATATACAGTGTAAATAACAGATAATTTTTGATATATTTAGCTTTCCATGTACAGCGTCCAGTGGGCGATGTGGTCGTTAGAGACGGAGCGTATGTTAGGATTGTGAAGAGGAATGTCCCTAAGGAAACCTGAATCTGATTGATCGGGAGGGAATTTGAACTGTCGTCCTCCCAGACGCGAATCCTGAATGATAATACTCACGGCAGAACCGCGCTACGGATCGAATGGTAGACGCTAGTAGATTCATACTTCGGGCAGTTCTTCAGAATCGAATGAACAACACGAACGAAATTTTACGCTTTGCTACGTCTATGCGGCCGAGTATCCGCTCTTTGCTGCAGTCCTCTTCTACCCGCCGATTCCACACACGTATAGCTAACTTAGTAGATGCTATCCCGATTACCCTTCGTGTAACTAATCTGCACCTGTTGAGCTTGGCGCAATACCGGTCTCTCCTATCACACGAGATACTTAAGGGATTATCATCTCTGTATATAAAGGGCAATGTCCTGACTGACTGACTGCCTCATCATCGCCCAGCCCAAACCGCTAAGGACAGAAACTTGAAATTTGGGACAGATATGGATCGTATAATGTAAGCGTCGTTTGAGAAGGGATTGTGCAAAATTTAAGCCCTAAGGGAGATAAATAGAGGATGATTTTTTTTTGAAAAAGACTGCATTAAGGCAATCTTGAAGTTAAGAACTACTAAAATCGGTATGTGGTTTCTCGGTCAGAAATAAAAAAAACACTTATTCCAACAATTTTGGAAATTTAACCCTGTGGGAGTGAAATAATGGGTGAAAGCTTTTTTCGAAAGTATTTCAGTATTAAAGACGTACTAAAGTTTTTTGAAAGCAACATCTGTGAACATCGGTATTTACCAATAAAAAAAATACATGGTTCAGGTGAAATAGGGAGTAAAATGTTTGTGAAAATATTTCACTGCGAAAGCATTTTTGAAGCTAAATCTTTCAACATTAGTGTTTGGCTTCTCGGTTAAAGATGAAAAAACACGTGTGTCACTGTTTTTGGAAATTCATGCCCTAAGGGAATGAAATTTGGTCAGACTTATTCACTGATTCATCATCGCCCAGCCCAAACTGCTAAGGACAGAAACTCGAAGTTTGGAGAGGGTGTGGATCTTATTCCGTAGGCAGCGTTTAAGAAGGGATTGTCCGAAATTCCACCCCCAAGAGAGTGAAATAGGCTTTTTGAAAGTATGTCGCTATTAAGGGAATTTTGAACCTAGAACTACGAAAACTGGTGTTTCGTTTCTCAGTCAGAAATTAAAAATAAATACTTGTTTCACCTTTTTTGGGAATTAAGCCACTAAGGGAGTAAAATAGTGAGTGAAAGCTTTTTGTAAATAAATAATTGCTAAAGAACTCCTAAAGGATTTTTAAGGCTACATCTATGACGACTAGTATTTTACTTGTCGGTCATAAATAAAAAAATTACACGTTTGTGTTTCTGGAAATTAAACTCGTAAGGGAGTGCAATAGGGGATGAAAATTTTTAAGAAACTATCGTTACATTAAAAAATTTTAAAGCTAAACTTATGAAAATTTGTATTTGACTTTTCTGTTAGATATAATGAAATATTTGTTAGGGGATGGAACTTGCTATGGAAATATCTCCAGAAGAACGCAAAAGCTATGATAAACAAAAACCTTAGACTCCAGATAACAGAATTGCTTGTTGGTCAGAAGTACATTCGGGGAAAACCACGCTTATACGGCCTTAATCGACGTGAAAAGCTTGGAAGGTGTCGCAATTTGTGAACAACACAAAAATTCGATTAAATGAAAAATAAAAGAACTCTGCTGTCCGTACAGTCTACAAGAGCGAAGCAGCGGGCGCCTAAGCTAGTCCCTCTACAATTTTAGTCACTTAATGCTTGTATCCTGTTCAGCACAGTATCCTGAATTAACTCGGGAGGGTTTTCCCTGGTACAGTATGTAGTGTATTTTCTATGACAAACTGAGTATACTAGACATGTTGATCTTTCAGAATGTTCTGTAAGCGGAGTCCAGAAAAAAGAATAAATGTACTGGGAGGCGGAAGGCCTTGTAATGAGGTTTTCTTTTCAATGAGGAATTTTTTTTAAATTTTATATTCTTGACATCAATCGACCATGTTGTTTGTCAGAACATTTTCGATCTCTGAAAAATAATTGTGTATTTACATTTTTGTTGTAACTGTCAATATCATTGGAGCCAATGCAGTATCTCAGAAGGAGGAAGATAGAAGTCATTGACTACGTACTTTTCTGATGGTAAAGTCCTGGTATTATTGTAGAACCTCTTAGGGTTTTGAGGAAACATTGTTAAACGTAAATGTGGGTGACTAGACGGCGATTTGAGGCTCGTTCCTTCCGACCACGAATCCACCGCCATGACTAAATGTGAATTTCCGTCACTGTGAAAGAGAAATAACTTTTGCCATTCTGTCACATACTATTCAACTCAGAGTAGCTCTTGCAACCTACGCCTTGAATTAGTTGTTCCATGTGTGGCAATCTTAGTCTTCCCCTACAGTTTTTACCTCCTATATCTCCCTTTATTAACCAGCAATGTCTTCAGACACAAACTGCCATTCTGTCCCTTCTTCTTGTCAGTGTTTTCATTGAGTACCCTGTCTTCCTGATTCTGCGGGGAATCTATGTATCCCTTCTCTTAACAGTCCACCTAATTTTCAACAACCCTGTAGAGCACCACATCTCAAACGCTTCGTTTCTCTTCTTGTCCGGTTACGCCACAATCCATTATTCATTACTATACAATGCCGTGCTATAAAAGCACATTTTCAAAATTTTCCTCAGATGAAGACCAAACTTGCAGAGCTCTCTTGGCCTGTCCTAATCTAATTCTTATGTCCTCCTTGCTTCGTTCGACATGTGTTAATTTTCTTCCTAAGTCACAGAATTCCTTAACTTAATCTATTTCGTAGTCCTCAGTTTTGCTATTAAACGTCAGGCTATTCTTATTTCTGCTACTTATCATTACTTTTATCATTTTTCCATTTGCTCTCAATCCACGTTGTGCTCATTAGACAGTTCCTACCATTCAGCACGTTCTGTCACTGAGGATAGCAATTTATCAGCGATTTTTATTATAGATATCTTTACACCTTCAATTTTAACCCTACTCTTCAATCTTTTATTTACGTTATCGCTTCATCGACGTATAGACTGAACAGTATAGAGGTGAAAGATTACATCTCTACCTTAAACACGTCAATCTGAGAAGTTAGTCTTGGCCTGCCATTCTTATTGTTTTCCTCTTGGTTGTTACATTATCCATCTTTTCCTGTAACTTGCTACAACCTATCTCGGAATTATTAATATATGCACCATTTTACATGGTCGACAAATCAAATTCTGTTAACTTGTTCTATCGTTTCTTAACTCTTTCTTCCGTTACCAGCTGCAACATCTGAACTGCTTCCCTTCTTTTCCATTTTTCTGCATATTATTCTTGTCGGCAACATGGATGCATGAACCGTTTAGCTAATTGTGCCATAGTTCTCGTACATACCTGCCTTTCATATCTTCTTGCTCGTGTGGATGATATTTATCCGAATGTATGATGGTATGTCTCCAGTTTCAAAGTTCTACACACAAATACGAATCGACACTTGGCTGACACTTTACTCAATGATTTAGCAAATTACGAAGGAATATTACCTATCCCTTATGTCTTATTTGATCTAAAGTCTTCTAAAGCTCTATTTGATTTTGACACCGGACCCCATGCATTCTATATCGACTCTAATTTCTTCCTAAATCACGTTATCAGACGAGTTCTTTCCGACGCAAGGACCTTCAGTTTAATACATGAGTTGGATGAAAATATGGAAACAGCAAAAACGCATCACTTTACCTTGCATAATGCGGTGTTGGAAAACCAATGGCATTCAAAACAGTTTGCAATCGTTTCGGAAAGGATAAACATAGGTCCAGTATGGTTTTCAAGGGATCCTCATACCATCCTCATTGCAAAATATTGGTACGCATCCTTCTCTCAAAACTAAAGTACCGCTGTTCACTAATATTGAGATCTGGTAACTGTAGTGGCCATGGGATATGCGACTTTTCATTCTTGTGCTCCCAAAACCAGTTTTGAACAATGTCAGCTGTGTGAACAGAGGCTCTGACGTCTTGGAACACAGCATACTACTGGGAAACAGCCATTGTACTACGGGGAGCACATGATCAGCCAAAATGATCGCATCATCACTGGCAGTAACGAAACCTTGCAGAGCAACCATGGGGCCCATGGAATACCTACACAGGGTTGCTAAAATCATGACCGAAACACCGCCATTTTAAATTCTCTGGGCGTTAACTCTGCCAGAAATTGAAAACTATTTGAAA
The DNA here is from genome assembly GCF_021461395.2 of Schistocerca americana. NCBI lineage: Eukaryota > Metazoa > Arthropoda > Insecta > Orthoptera > Acrididae > Schistocerca > Schistocerca americana. The sequence goes on from NC_060121.1 coordinate 608,786,405, forward strand.
CTAGACCTATCCGACGAAATTACTGTCTTCTACTGCACCATAGTCCACGTTTTATGGCTTCGGCACCACGTTTACCAGTCACGAGCATTTGCATCACTTATGCGTCGTTTAGGAATTCCATCTCGCCCTGAAATTCCCTGGTCATGGTGCTCCTTTTGTGTTGTTTTGGGCCGGCCGGAGTGGCCGAGCGGTTCTAGGGGCTTCAGTCTGGAACCGCGCGACCGCTACGGTCGCAGGCTCGAATCCTGCCTCGGGCATGGATGTGTGTGATATCCTTCGGTTCGTTAGGTTTAAGTAGTTCTTAGTTCTAGGGGACTGATGACCTCAGATGTTAAGTCCCATAGTGCTCAGAGCCATTTTGTTGTTTTGGTGCCGACAAGATTTGCAAGGGCGATATTCAGTTCTACGGCGACTTTTTCCATTATCGTCCACGTATTTTTTGTCAGAATTCTCTTCAACAGCCGTCAGCCTAGGTCACTCAATAGAAACTTTCATGCACTATCTTCGACACGGTCCGTCTCGAAACACCAAATGAATGGGCCCCCTTGGTTATGGAAGCGCCCACCATACGAGAACCAACAATTTTCCCATGTTGCAATTCACGTAGCTCCGACGTAATTCACCCACTACACAGAATACTATCCTGACCAAGATACACACTTGCATAGGTGCCATTCGTGGTCAAATACAACAGCACAGCCTGCAGGCTTGGCTGCCATCTGCATTTATGTTCAAGCATGCTCTTCTCGATGTGTTTCCATATTATCCAACTCCCACACTTCCACCTATTCTCTCTCTCATCTGCACTTCGCAGAGGCACTCCCATTGCACTCTTCACATTTACGTCCTGACTTTTAATTTCACCGACGGTTATTTTGATGTTTCTGTATGCAGAAGCATACCTGCCAAAGACCATATCTTTTTTCGAATTATTCAGGTTATTTATGCAACCATTTCACCTTGTCTTCTTTGCATTCCTGAAGTTTTCTGAACATTTTTGTTCTTCCTTCTTTTGTCGATAAAATTAAGTATTTCCGTTACCTAAGATTTATTCGCAGTGACGTTCCTCGTACCAATGTTTGTCTGTCTAAATTCTGTGACTGCCCTTTTTGATATGGCTATTCCTCTATAGCTGAACTGCCTACTGTGGTCATTATCACTGTACCTGCAGTCTCAGAGAACTTCAAACGTATCCCACCATTCCTCGGTACAACAGTATTCGCTTTCTTTCCACACTGATGCATCCAGACGAGTTTCTTAAACATCAACCAATTTTCATCTCTATTGAGATGTAATCCAAGTCTATATCGACTCCTGTGTATGAGTTAAAATCGGTGTCTGATTTCGGAATCTTTGTGTGATCAAGATGTATCGACTGGATACTTTCTGTAACTCCAGGTGTTTCCCACTTTTTTCTTGTCATTTCTGAACAGTGTATTAGCTGTTACTAGCTGAAATTAATTGCAGAACTCAATTACTGTCTCTCATTTCTACCACAAAGCCCATATTATCCTGTAACTCTTTCATCTATTATTTCTTCTACTACCGCGTTCCAGTCTCTCCTTGATTATCACATTATCTCCTTTGACATAGTGAATTACCAGTTCAGTATTCTCATACATGTTATCTCTCTCTCTCTTCACCTTTTTCTGGTGATGTAACCATTTATATCTGAACTGTTGTCGTTGGCTTTGGTTTTATGTGAATTCTGATGAAATTCTAGGCCAATTGTTATCATTTGCTGACAATTTTGGTGAGCGTTATAGGCCACAGATTATCAGCGTTTCAGTTCACTATTTTTGTAATAATTACGTACAAAATTTGTCCAGATCGCATTGTGCTTATCATTCTTCGTGCGTTACGTTCAAAGCCATCACCAAAAAATATCGATAAAGTGTGCAAGGTGGTATCCGAAGTTCTCGAAATTTTAATTTTGCTCACCAATGGTTACTAGTACACATCTCAATTTAGTATTTCAAGTGGCTGTGAGCAGAGTGGTTGGGTTACTTGCCGATGAGTACGTTTCCTTGAGTTTACGGTTTTGAGACGGCTGATCTGAAAGAGTAGTTTGTCTTTATAAAATTTTATTCTGGTCTGATAACAACAGAACCGCGCCAAAAATTGAAGCAAGCTTTTGAATACGGCACTTTAGGTTTAACACAAACTTTGACTGGTATAGGCGTTTCAGAAACTGAGGAACACCGACTGGTGATGAACATTCCTGCGGACCATTTACTAGCATCCCAACAAAAAAAGGTTCATGAATTGAGGAATATGATTCTGCTATCGTAAACAGACAATCCAAGACCTCTATAACCCCTGGGGGACAAGATGTGCTAACATGAAGGTATCCTGACAGAAAAATTGGATATAAGACGAATTGGGATGAAGACGATACAACTTTCGTGTAGGCAGACATTATCAGTAAAGGGGACAACGGTTTTCAAGTAATTTACTAAAAATTAAAAAAGAATATTATATAAAAAAATTTTACTACTTAGGCCGCAATTTACTTTGGACAATTAAAACGCGATTCAGTTGTGTATAACAACCATTTTCAGAGCGTTCAGATCGCAAATGCAAGTAAATATGCATTGAACAATTTTGATAGTAAACATCATGCAAAACATGCATTCACATTAAAAAGCAAGAAGACTATGACAGTATTGATGTTAAAAGCATAATCAAGTTCGAATCATATTGTAGCTCGTTGTATTGCGTGATGCAGAAGAAGAAGGGAAGGGGGGTGGGGGGGGGGCAACGGTACAAATAAAATTAGACTCATCATTTGTAACAGGTGATACAGCGAGAAAGCTTTACGCAACGCCAGCAAGAATTAAAATCTCTTCCCCTCCCTGGTTGAGTTTTGCATCATAACATACAGAATAGCCATCGTTGTTGACAGAAATTATAGAATGCAACACTGGCTATTTTATATGTTAGATGGGTTACTCTCTTGTAAACAAGGGCGTGGAACAGTTTTAAATTCTTGTTGTTGCATAAAGTTTTTCACTGTATCACCTGTTATAAACGAATGTAATGAATGACTGATGAAATTTTACTTACGCAAATGTGGCCCCCCTCCCTCCACCCCCCCCCCCCCCCCGCCCCCCCCGTTTTTACTAGCATCTCATCTCGCAAGATCGTGGGCTACGACCAGGTTCGCCCTTAATGATGCTTTTAACATAACTATTGTCTTGGTCTGATCGTTTCTTAACGAGAATGCTCGTTTTTGGATGATGTTCGCTAGCGGTACTGTTAAGTGCATATTCAACTGCATTTACGAATTGAACGATCTGAAGATGACATTTTTGGTAACATTTTTGGGAAACAGATCTCGTATACAGAGAGCTGTATAAAATCAGTAAAAAAACACTGATTATGACGAAACGGGTCATTGTAATAAAATAATCATCGCGATCTAGACTGTTTTTTCACTGAATTTATGTTCCGAAGATGGTTGTTATACACAACAGATTATAATCGTCATGTTTTAATTGTCTAATGTAAATTTCGGTATAGAGGATACAAAGTTTTCTGTATAATTTTTTTTTTTTTTTTTAACGTTAATACGATACAAGCTTTCGTTGACGTTTACCGCTGGTGAAGAAAGCTAGGTTTATGGTTATGATCCTGTAATTAAACAGCACTCCTCGCAATGGAAGAGTGCCTCTCCAGGTCGACCTACACGTGTGAAAGGTAATATTCAGCCTTCAATTTTCTTGTTTTTTTTTGTATTACGTCATGTTTTTATCATGAAGTGTTCGTCTCTTCTGGTCAGAAGGTAAGTAAAGAATTATTTTACGATGTTCTGAAATTGTTGAGGGAGGAGATATGGAAGAAACGGGAATGACATGTGATTGACTTGGTGCACCAGCATGACAATTCACGAGAGCATATTGCCCACTTTATGCAGGAGTTTTTCAGTAAGAACATGAAGATAGTTGTTCCTCTCCTCCCATACTTACCATTAGCTTTGTGTGACTTCTTTCTCTTCACCAAGAGCAAAAGTAAGTTGAAAGGAGGATATTTGACGACATGGAGGAAATTTAAACAGAATCACAGAGGGTAATAAATTCCCTAAAAAAGACAAATACCAGAATGCATTTGAAAGGGGCAGAAACGTTGATGTCGGCATATTCACTCCTAAGGTGACTATTTTGAACGTTCTGATGCTGGATAGCGTTTAGGTACCACGTAAAAATTTTAATTAATACATTTCAAGAATTTCTGCATACCACTGACGTATAGGTTACGAAATACATTGTATCTATCCTAACATTTATATTTTTTACCTGGTGATAGCTGTGGCAGGAATGCATCAGAAGGGGTAACAAACGCATTGGGGTCTTGAGAAAGTCTGTGTGTGGATGTTAACTCTAATGGCCGATCTCTATAATGATTTCCTACCCTATGTAGTAATATTGGTGTCTCTCCACTCTCTCGAGGGTTACATTTTCTTGTAAATGATTGTTTGTTCCTCAAGGTTAGGAGTTCGCTTGGAACCGGTGATACAGACGCGACATCGGAGCAGCTGGTCTGAAGCTGGCAAACGAGAGGGCAGACTCACGTCTCCCACGGACAAACATTTGCTGTGAGCGCAACGCTGGAGAGCACCTACCTGTCTCACGGTGGCCGGTGGCCTTTCCCGGGGGGCTCGTTACACGTAATGCGCTGACGAGCACGGAAGTGAAAGCCACATTAGCTCGCGGGATGAGTCAGCTGTTCTTAAGAAAATCTCCCTCCGTTAACAACACTAACCAACACACTGCATCATGACCAAGCCGGTCGCTGTGGCCAAGCGGTTCTAGGTGCTTCAGTCCGGAATCGCCCTGCTGCTACGGTCACAGGTTCGAATCCTGCCTCGGGCATGGATGTGTGTGGTGCCATTAGGTTATTTAGGTTTAAGTAGTTCTAAGTGTAGGGGACTGATGACCTCAGATGTTGAGTCCCTTAGTGCTCAGAGCCATTTTACCATTTGAATCATCATAACCAGCCAGGCGGCAGAGTTGTAAGGCATTTGGAGTCGCATTCGGGAGGATAATTGTTCAAATTTGTATTTGATCATCAAGATTCGTATATTTGATGGTTTCCTTAAATCACATAACGCTAATTCCGGGGTGATCCCACGTCGAAACCTTCTCAGTAATGACATCGTCTCCGATGTGGCTTTAAATCTTATTCTGGTTTCCTTCGTTATATTTGCCCGCCGGCATGCATGATGTCACTTTATATCATTTCTTCCTAAACCGTAAATTGAGTTCCGAGTGCGCATCGGGAGTGAATGTGACTTAAATATGTTGTGATTGTATATGTCCTTTTTAGCTGCAGAGAAAGAAAAGCACTGTTCAGGTAATACGGGAATACGGGTGATTATCTATATTCTTATCTTCACGCAAATTTTGAAGGTGGCAAGGAGAAGGAATGTTACTCACAACTTCTTTATAATCCTGGTGCCAATCATAAGAATCAAAGGAAATTAAAAGCAAGAATTAATGGGGAAGGTTTGGAGTGTATTCCCTAATTTATTCAATATCTACAACGAGCAAGATGAAAAGGAAATCATGAAGAAATGTGGAAAGGGAATTAAGATTCATGGAGAAGAAATAAAAACTTTAATCTTTGTTGATGACAATTTCGTCTGAAATGGAAAAGGTCTTGGAAGTTTAGTTGAAGAAGTTATCAATATTAATGGAAGTATAACAGGTGTAGTGGAATGTAGGTTAGGAAACGAGACTCTAAAAGCTGTAGATGCGCTATGATATTTGGGTAGCAAAGTAGCTGATGATGGCCGAAATAAACAGGGTATAAACTGCAATCTGGCAATAGCGAGGAAGGCATTTTCAAAAAAGAGCATCTCGTTAACTTCGAATACAAGTTTAGTATTAGGAACACTTTTTTCTGAACTTCTTTTTATTGATTGTAACCTCTCACGAAAGTTAAACGTACAGGATAAACAGATAAGATAAATAGGGATTAGAAACTTTTGAAATGTGCGCTACAGAGGCATAATGAAAATGGGATGGGTAGATCACATAACTAATGAAGTACTGAATCAGCTTGGGAGGAAAGAAACTTATAGCAGAAATTGACCAGAATAAGGGCGTTTACAGGATAAACTCCATGTTATCTACGAATAATTAATTTGGCCATGGAGGGAAGTGTAGGGGTAAACAGAGTAGATGGATACCAAGGCTTGAATGGAGTAAGCAGTTTCAAATTTTTATAGGTTGCACAAGATAGACTAATGGGGAGACACGTATCAATCCTCACAACATCCTCTCCGAAGAACAGTACTATGTTGGTAGGTTTTCCAAACAATTTCAAGACAGGTTCTTTCTCTGGACATTTATTATGCAGCACATCAATGCAATTACGAAGAGATAAGAAGATATAATATGTAGAGGAAGAAAATCATTTATGAACACTTATAAGTTAACCAGACATAACTCTCGTTTTTGGTTTGTTTAAGCATACAATTACTGATTTCGTTGTCTATTTTCAATTGTAAAGTATAGTTCTTGGTTGACAAAACAAAGTGTAAGGAGTGACAGTGTGGCACAGAACACGAAGTGACGTGACAGCAAAAAGTTAAAGGTGAGAAGGTCGATGAGGTGCGACAAGTAAGCGGGACACTGTTGCAGCGCTGTTTACGGTGTAGAACTGTCACCAGGCTGTTACGTAGCCACTCCACCTTTGATGAAAGTCATGACAAACAATGATGTGCTGCGTAGGTGCCAGTCAGCTAAGTGGAACCAGCACCGTATGACAGATAACCGTGGGAACGTGATACGAAGGCGTAATGAAAAGTAACACCTCGGAATTTTATTCTGTTCTCAATGTCGGTTGAGGTATTACATGTAATGCTCATTACTCGGTAGATTTCCCGTTTCACTAACACAAGCTACAACCCTCTGCTACTAGAAGGCTACGAATTTCACTGTGAAACACGGAGGTGTGTACAGTAATTATGTCGGTGTCGAGATCCACGAAAAAGACAGGCCGCGGCGCGTACGTCACAGCACGTGACATTGCAGGTGTTACGAGTGCCAGCAGCCGTCTCCGGCAGGGAGCGACTAACGATTTCAGACGCGTTTAAATGCATTCAATCTCTCAACAGCACACGACAAAGTTAACACCTTTGATGGGTACATTTTCAACTACATGTCAATTTCCCGTGGGCCTCGCACGGAACCGACAGTTCCGAAGCGTGGCGGACAAGCCGTCGAGTGTTACATCACAAGTTCGTTGCGGGGACTGTATTTCTCTTGAGCCCCTGTTGGTGCGAGACAAGCAGCGGTCTGTTATCGGGTCTCTGGCAGCAGAACAGCTCTCCACACATGAGCCAACTTCTCATTCAGCTTGAAAATGCCACACCACACACGGGCGCTGCAGTATCTGCAACAATACCCTGCTTTGGGTTCACCGCCGTCGATCATCCTACAAACAGTCATGAGTTGTCCCCATCCGATGTTCATTTATTTCCAAAACTTAAAGAACACCTTCGAGGACTTCGCTTTGATAGTGATGAATCGGTGCAAGCAGTCTGGTCTCTCGTTGGGAGAAATGCGTTCGTCGCCTGGATGAGTACCTGACGGGAAAAATGTAGATATGGATAATAAAGATGTAGAACAATATAAACTTTGTTTTATTTAAAAATCTTTTTGGAGTTTTCACATAAAAATTCGGAGGTGTTACTTTTGATCGCGCCTTCCTAGAATGGTGGCAAGGAGCTGTCGTGAACGGTCATGTCCAGGAACACAAAGTAAATTTATTTGCCCGATTTGTTGGCGTATCAAGCAGTAGTGTACCATTCGCACCTACGTAACATGACTTAAGAACGATGTTCGCAAGAGTATTCTAGCTGCTAGCGACTGGAGACGGGTGTCACGCCTCGACAACAGCAGACGGTTCCACGTCCGTCTGGAATTGCTACTGTCAGTGAATGCAGATGCATCTCAGTTTCCGACCCAGTGTTGAGAAGGACTCTGTTTGTACTGCATTACTTGAAGCCCCGGTAATGACCATTGGTCATAGTCACAAATCAAGTTGCACATCTAACGAACAAGGAAATCGGGTAGTAGTAGTGGGGTCCGACGAATCGCGATTTTGTCTCTTTTAGAATTATGAAAGGCGTTGAGTGCACCGATAGTCAAACGAAGCGCTTGACCGCAGTGAGCGGAGAGAGTAGTTCAAGTCGGAAGTGTTTATGTAATGTGTGGCTGATGTTTATTTTACCGCGAGTTGGTTCCAGTCACTGAGGTTATCGTGAACACGGATCAGGAGGTTTAGTTCAACGTTCTTGGTGAAGTAGTGCTCACATTTCTTCTCCATCTTCACGGTCATTATTAAGTGGACACTCTTGTCTTCAAATATGACAACAGGTGAGTTTATAGAGCTGCACGCATACTACGTTTTTAGCATCGTACACTACCGATAGCACGCCAGGCAGTCAACGTCGCGAAGTTGCCAAAGGAAAAAAAAAAAAAAAAAAGTGGCTCTGAGCACTATGGGACTTAACTACTGAGGTCATCAGTCCCCTAGAACTTAGAACTACTTAAAGCTAACTAACCTAAGTACATCACACTCATCCATGCCCGAAGCAGGATTCGAACCTGCGACCGTAGCGGTCTCGCGGTTCCAGAATGTAGCGCCTAGAACAGCACGGCCTCATCCGGCCGGCTGCAGAAGATTGCTGGATATTAGATGGGTAGATCACGTAAGTAATGACGAGGTACTGAACAGAACTGGGGAGACAAGAAATTTGTGGCACTACTTGACTAAAAGAGGGGATCGGTTGATAGGACACATTCTGAGACGTCAGGAGATCACCAGTTTAGTATTGGAGACAAGTGTAGTGGGGAGGGGTAAAAATCGTAAAGGCAAACCAAGAGATGAATATAGTATGCAAAACCAGAAGGATGTAGGTTTCAGTAGTTATTTGTAAATGAAGAGACTTGCACAAAATAGCTGCATCAAACAAGTCTTTAGACTGAAGACCACAACAACAACAACAACAACAACAACAATGTTAGATACCCTTACATTGTACTTCTTGTTCAGTAATGACACGAGAGCGTGCTAAAGGTAATGACCATAATTTTTTTCATGGGAAGACTCTTAGAGCTTTTTGAGTAAAACAAACGATACTAACGATCTACACCTTTATTCTTCATGTCTCAAAATAGTCACCCTGACGATAGACACATTTCTCCAAACGAGAGACTGGTTCACTGATTTTTGACTTTGTTCACGGAGCCATAACCTCACCTCTTCTTGCAAAGATTCATCACTATCAAAGTGAAGTGGTCGAAGGTTTTTTTAAGTTTTCGATACGAATGAAAATCGAATGGTGCCAAGTCGGAACTGTATGAAGGATGATCGGTGATAGTGAACCCAAGGTGTCGTATTGTTTCAGATGTCGCATGGCTCGTGTGCGTTAGTGTGGTGGTGGTTAGTGTTTAACGTCCCGTCGACAACGAGGTCATTAGAGACGGAGCGCAAGCTCGGGTTAGGGAAGGATTGGGAAGGAAATCGGTCGTGCCCTTTCAAAGGAACCATCCCGGCATTTGCCTGAAACGATTTAGGGAAATCACGGAAAACCTAAATCAGGATGGCCGGAGACGGGATTGAACCGTCGTCCTTCCGAATGCGAGTCCAGTGTGCTAACCACTGCGCCACCTCGCTCGGTCGTGTGCGTTCTGGCATTGTCACACTGAAGGAGAGGGTGCTCCATGTGTGGTTGAACTCTTAGAAACTCGATTATAGCACGTTGTTTGTCACGCACCGACACAGTTACGTTACGCACCGCCCTCTTACATGCTACAATTCGGAGCCATCTAGCGGCAGAGCTATGCAAAAAATGGCTCTAAGCACTATGGGACTTAACATCTGAGGTAATCAGTGCCCTAGACTTAGAGCTACTTAAACCTGACTAACCTAAGGACATCACACACATCCATGCCCGAGGCAGGATTCGAACCTGCGACCGTAACAGCAGTGCGGTTCCGGACTGAAGCGCCCAGAACAGTTCGCCCACAGCAGCCGGCCAGAGGTCTACAGATATTTTCAGTAATGAATAAAGATGTCGAATGTTAATATCGTCAGTGTTATTTAAAAAGCTTTCCGAGTTTTCGCATTAAAAATTCGGGGACAAAACCTCTTAGCATGCTCTCGTATACCATCGCTCCAGGTAATTATCACAAAACACAGTTTACTAACAGAGAAACATAGCATTTTTGTTTAAAGTACATGTACAATCAGTACAAAATTGTAATAATATTTGTATCATGCCGTGCACAATAGTTAGGTAAGAGGTCAAATGTCAAGATCAGTAAGTAAATGTACAGGGTGGTCATAAACAGTCTGAAAACCTTGTAAGGTGAGTTGTGTTGAGAAATACTCGTAATTGTTAAGAAAAATAATCGATATGTCACGACGTTTCCGAGATTATTATCATTGAAGTTAGCCAATCAGGCTGTTGCTAGCAAATTCAAGCGTAGATGACAGCGCAAAAGACTGATTCGCCTTCGGCTCGGTTTCGATCCTTACGATCTCCTCAAATCTAATTCTTGTATTACCCTCTTGTTCAGTGTTAGGAAACCAAATGAAGATCGTCTGAAAACATTATCTCTGGCGGGACCCTTGAGTCTGCATGCGCAACAGCCTGATGGCTAACTTCAGTGCTAATTAATTCATAAACGACGCAACGTATCGAATTTGTTGAGTTCTCAGGATAACCTATAGTTACAAGCTTTTCAGATTGTTTCTGACCACCCTGTATTTGGAAAAGCGGATGATGAAATGAAGATAAAGTAAATCCAGAAGTATAGTGAGACAAACAGTACCATGAAGTGAATTCTCGGGTGTCATAGTGCACGCATAATTCCTGGAAAAATATGTAATGATTCCATTCGACGACTAACGAAGTGAGTGAAACAAAACCTTATTTTTACCGCATATCTGCAACCGCCTTAAGAAAGGATGCCACGACTTCAAGCATAACTCGAGCTCCTCTGTCTTACAGAGCTTGCTTTTATTCCTGTTCAATAAACTCTTTTCTTATTGCTTTTAAATACTTTCGCTTAGTATTCTTAACAATGAAAATATTTCTACAATCCATTAGGGAGTTCATATTAATATAAGACGCTAAATATAATTGCAAGTTTTTTCGATATTCTGCTCAACGCAGCCGTGAGAGTGAATTATGTCAAAGATCATACCAATTGCTCAACGATCACGTAACGAAGGGAATCGCATAAGATCAGAAAACAGGTTATGAGGGAGATGGAGCTACAAGTGCAGCAGTTATACTAATACAAGTGTGAGTTACGGTGGTGCAGAGCGGACATGTAGGTACTCACCCCTGGTATGCCAATAACAGCATCTTTGGCGGCTGCCGCCGTCACTAAAAGCAGCACTGTCGCGATTCTCGCCATGTCGGCTACTCGGTCAGTCTCTGTAACAAAATGCGAGCTTGGAGTCAAATATCTTGGTACTGTCAAACTCATCGCAATATTTCAGTAACGCATGGAACAGCTGGGTGAGACAAGTACCTGCTTGACCTAAACATATGTTCGTTTGTCTGAAGTGAAAAAAAGTAAATAAACAGAAATTACGCCTTCACGAGAATTGAGCGCAAGTGACATTTTTCTGGGAACCTGACCGTGTGGGAGTCTCCGGAATGATAGAACTGTTGAAGTGGTGAATTCTTCTTCACTTTCACTGGGGAGAGCAATGCCATCAGCGAATCTAATCATTGATAACCTTCCACCGTGAATTTCCATGCAACTCTTGAACCTTTCTTTTTCCGTCCTTATTTCTTCGATGTATAGATTGGAGAGTAAGGGTGAAATAGACGCCCTTTTCTGTCCGAGCGCTTCGTTCTTGGTCTTCCATTATTATTCTTTTCCTCTTAGTTCTTGTACATGTTGCGTTTATCACCCATATTTCCTTAGAGATTTTATCCATCTTTCTCATAATTTGTAACATCTTGCTATTATTCGTCTAACGATTTTTCTTAGCCTTGTTTCCATTGCCAGTCGAACGTCAGAACTAACTTTCTTGTGCCTTTACTTTTCCGAAAGCCAGACTAATAGTCATCTAACAGATCCTCAATTTCTTTCCATTCTTCTGTATATTTTACTTTCAGCAATTTGGATGCATGAGCTATTAAGCTGTTTGTGCGATTTGTACTTACTATATTCAGCAATGTGTGGATGATATGTCTCCAGACTCATAGTTCCTGCTCATCAGCTTGAATACTCGCAGGATTGCCGCTTATGTCAAGGATTTATGAAATTTAGAAGGAATATTATCTATCCCTTATGCCCTATTTGATTCTAGTAACTTACTTTCAACTCTGACTTCCTCTTCATGACTTATCAGACGCCGGTCATACCATTTCCTGCTGCTGATGATATTCCCCTACACTCGTCTGACCAGAAATCCTTGTTTCCCTTCCATTTCACTTCACTGACCTTCACTATGTCTCGACTGAGCCTGCGCATTTCCCTTTCAGGTTTCCTAGCGTCCCTACCAAATTCAAACTTCTGACATTCCACGCTCCAATTCATAAAACATCCTTTCGTTGGTTTTCCAGTCTTTTTCTCGTGGTTACCTCCCCCTTGGCAGCTCTCTCCTGGAATCCGTATAGGATACACATTATGTGTCTTTAATGCAATGTTTTCCATTGTCTTCAGCAGCCTCATGCCATTGATCATTGCTGATTCTTCTGTCTTTAGGGACAGTTTCCCATCCTAAGCGCGAGAGACTGCTCTGAACCTCTTCCGCTCCTACGCCCTCTTAGACAAGGCCGTTGGCAAAACGGGGGTGACAAGTGGACGTCATCGGAAGCTACTGTTGATAATTTTCATGCTGTTGCTGGGTTCGTACCGTGAACCGATGACGTTTGGATTACTTGTCAAAGACGCTAGCCTTTCCTTGTTTTTAATGCTGGTTGATCAGTTGAGTTACAGAAATAAATGTTCCTTGTCTACATGCTTATAACTATAGAAAAGTTTTATTTCTTACCGTACAGCAGTAAACAGTTGCTGGATAGGTACGAAGCTGTAACGAAAGTGAGAAAGTCAAGGGACACCTTTCCTCTTCTTGATGTTCTTATCGGATATCTCCCTTTTTCTCTTTCTTTTGTGTATCTTTTCTTTCTTTTCTCTTCTTCGTCGTCTGTATCTTTCCCCTTGACGACCAATTGCTTTCTTTTGTCAACAATTTTTCTGTCATATACGTCTGTGTCATCAAGCTTGATCTCTGTTCCTCTCTTAGTAACAGACACCTATGTGAATACTTTGGCAATCTCTTTAACATCTAGGTCATGCAGTTTCAGTTTTGAGTTGATTGCGTTTTTAATTGCAGTGTTCGTGACAAACACACCCAGGTACCTGAGGTTTTGAACCTTTGTGGTGTTATCATATCTTGACGTGAGGCAACACATGTCTGCGTGTTTGGAGCCCATGTACTGTTCTTCATCGTAAGAGGAGAACAAATAGTACGAAAGGACGAATTACGATTATCAAAGACAATCTTCGCCGTCATAAAAGGGCCCCAAAAAACCTTGATACGATGGCCAGCCGACACTCAAGAGGATCTCAGTCAGTGTCTGATGACACACTCCGAAATGCATTGGCGACAGATTACGGGAGACCGATTCTTACAAGCTCACGTCAGAATATCTAAAATGAAGAATTCAGGAACTCAAAAGTGCGCGGGCACTGCAACAGACCCATAGAGACACGATAAAGATTAAGAAGAAAACAAGAAAATTAAAGACAATTACTGGTTCTTCTTGCTTCAAAGCGCGGTATGAAATAACAATAAATTAACATTCACAAGAAGTGGTAATAATAAATAAATCAGCTTTCACGACATGTGATTTATGGAAACAGAGTGGTGGTCAGCGATATGAACATTATACCTATCGAATACGAGTCCAGTGCGTTAGCCACTGCACTTGGTCTTTCGGTGTACATGAAATAATTACGTATTTTGGTGTAGGAGATGCTGGTTATTGTTAGGGAAGGCGAGATATTTAACGTGTAGAACCGATGCCGTAGACTTTTCCGTATATAGGTAGTGCCGGATTAAGGTACTACCACACTGTGGTGATCAGTCGAGGTCCACGCAGCATCAACAGACAAATCCGATGCTCAGAAAAGCAACGGAGAAAACCTCAGCATGGCGTTTCGCCGGTTCTTGGCCGTAGTGACGACAGTGTAGGAAGTGGCGAGTGACCGTCTTGAAATTGTACGAAGAAGAACGCCAAGGTGTTTGCGTGTGGGGAGAGAGGAGAGGGAAAATGGGCGGAGGATCGGGGGATGTCAGGTTACGCCAGAGCCGAGCGGATGCGTGCTCACGCATGCGCGGTCACACGCAACTGTGAGTGTCTGGCAGCTGCAATTAACAACCGCAATGGCGACGTGTTGCGAATGAGACTCCAGCCATTCTTTTGTCTTCCTTATATGACAGCGGCTGATCTCATCAGAACGACAACTCGCTGTACTTCTGGTGACCGCTTGATGGAGGCGAAATGAGGCAAAGAAAGCTTCTGGATGAACCTTTAGTTATGGTAGTTCGATGTTTCATTTTTGCCTCCCCCGTTTATGATTAACTGCTATTTGTCCCATATATGTGACGACTTGTCTGTAGCTTGTCCTGAATTGTATTTTGATTCAACAATGACCGAGTCTCGTGCCTGAAGCATCAGTTGACATCAACACGTATTGGTGACATATGCTGCACTTCCATCTTCCAGAAGTGTGCAAGAATTCCGGACACATTTGCTGGAGCGTATCGCATGTAAGAACCTGAGCGTTCGTCTTCACTCTTTTGCTATATCATGGCGGAGAAATGAATGTTTACCTTCTGCTCTATTTTGCTCTCTGTGTTTGCTGTACTTTTCCTTCTGTATAACCCACGGATACAGGAGATGTAGTGTCGTATGTTGCGCATCTCTACTGCGAGTGATCGGATAGGTCGCGGAGTGACTAAGTGTCGGACTACAAGTCCAAAAGTTCAGTCCTTATTTGTTATAATGTTATTTTCTGCCACATGTCGCTTCATTCACTTCCGATAATGCCCTGTCAGTATGTGAAAATGACAAATTGTACCGTTGAACAAGCTGGGTAAATCTATTCAGTGATCAGAGAAAAATAGGGGCTTAGCACCTTTAATACAAGCGTGCCTACTAAAACACTGTGATATCCAAAACAAAGGGCTAAGCAGATGTTAGTTTTTCTAAACGGGGAGAGACGTTATAATACTGAAATAATTTAGCGTTTGACAGAGTAATGATGGGAAATTAGCATCCCACATCTGCCCAATACTGAACTACGTGATCTCTCTAGTTGCACACTCTTCCTAGGGAACGTTTTAGCATGGCTTATTAAGTGCCAATTGGTAACGATGCCTTCCCCCATTTAGCTGTAAATCGGAGTGTATGCCGTAATTTTTCCCGCATTATACAGAAGTATCAACAATTGTCACCGAAAAATGTGAGGCATTTCTGATAATTAGTCTGGTTTAGCGGACTGTGCATAGGATGTTGTTCTTTTCTGCCTGATTAATTTTCTGTAAAAGCTATTTGTCAACAACAAGTTATTTTAATAAGGCTCGAGTTTATTGTTTCAACATTTGAGAAGGTATTGCTAATGTCGTCTGCAGTCTGAGGCTCATGTGTTGTTATTCTTGATGTCTGAGACAAATCGCTCATGACGCCAGCCTGTTTGAGTGAACGTCCTTCTCAGAAGCATTTTCCTACAGACATTATGGTTTCCAAGTAATACTGTTGCAACGAGGCCAGCCAACGTACAGTGTGAGTCGCATTACACATCTCAGTTCTCAGAAGTTAGTAGTCTCTCCACACCTTAACAAACGCCTTAAAGTTTTTTCCTAAGCACATTTAATAAGAGGAACAGGTTGCAATCCTCAGTAATCCATATCCTATGTACACATTGCCCTAAAAATTTGAAATCGTCAACGAATACGTTTCAGAAAATTTTTCTTAGAACAAAAACAAAAATAATTGCTGGAAATGTCGATAACCACCGGTGCACATTTAGTCCCACACACGCACGTAGTAAGAGATCACTTTGACATATTTTCTAAATTACACTGATTTTCTAAACAAGTATTGTACCTCTGTTAAAAGTAAGAAGAAAGATAAAAAGGAATACAGTTTGAACAGCCTCTTCTGAGCAAATTTACTGAAAAAGATCTTGGAGCTCAGTCATGGAAAGTGTTATAATGACGAACGCATGGACGGGTTTTCACAACCCACCGTTATGAACAAAGTCAACAGAGGAGAAAATGTAATGAGGCTGCCACAAGGCAAAACACTCATATAGATATTCATCCGAGCAGGAGACACAGCTGAAGTTTTGGGGTCTTCGAATATGATGTTAATACGACAAAAGTGGGACCAACGCCCGGAAACCATGGCAGAGAAGTATACAGGAAGAATTGATCCAAGTGGTTGAAATGACGAATGAATAAGAAGAAACATCTAAACCTGATTCTTGTGAGCCGCTTGAGGGACTGCTACCATATTCCTTTCGAATGTAGAGTGAATGGCAAGAAGTACTTAAAACTTGGTTCCATGTAGGCTATAATTCTTGTGTTTGTCGGGGGTACTGCTAACTTCGACTGCAAACATCAGTATCCGCTGTGTCAAAGGTTTTGTAATATGACTGGCTGATTCCACTTGAGAGCAAACAAATACTACTGCGTTTATGTGCCGACTGTAAGTGAACTGACTGGGGCTATATAGAACAAGTCTGTTTTTATCGACGATAATCATTCCCCTTGCGTTATTTGGATAACGACAGTAGTACTTAGTAACATTGAAGCGTAAGGTATTCGGTCTACAAGATGAACTGGAAAATTTTTAATCATAAGACGTCATCTTATCGTCCAGTCTAGATGTTATCATCCATCCAAAGGTCCGGGTCACGAGTAAAAACTTGATCAACAGGCTGAGTTAGCCATGTGAGAACAGCCCTAAATCTCTAAATAGATTTCATTCTAAGTAGCCGGCCGGTTGGCCGAGCGGTTCTAGGCGCTACAGTCTGGAACCGCGCGACCGCTACGGTCGCAGGTTCGAATCCTGCCTCGGGCATGGATGTGTGTGATGTACTTAGGTTGGTTAGGTTTAAGTGGTTCTAAGTTCTAGGGGACTGATGACCTCAGAAGTTAAGTCCCATCGTGCTCAGAGCCATTCTAAGTAGTACTGGTTATTGACTATTAATATTTTTATTAGATTCTAAGAATTATTTATCAGATCATAAAAATAAATTGTTTTAGGCAGTTCCGAACGTTTTAGAAAGATTGGGATTCCCCCTCAATTTGCTCACTGTGTGAGATACCACAAACGTAATACGTTTTTGTAGTATACAAAAAGCTGTGTTCTAATTAGGATAACTATTTGCTAGTAGTCAGTTCAAAAGCTCGTTTCTTAAGAGTGATAACACACAGCCTACAAAATTGTCTAATATAAATCTACACTCCTGGAAATTGAAATAAGAACACCGTAAATTCATTGTCCCAGGAAGGGGAAACTTTATTGACACATTCCTGGGGTCAGAAACATCACATGATCACACTGACAGAACCACAGGCACATAGACACAGGCAACAGAGCATGCACAATGTCGGCACTAGTACAGTGTATATCCACCTTTCGCAGCAATGCAGGCTGCTATTCTCCCATGGAGACGATCGTAGAGATGCTGGATGTAGTCCTGTGGAACGGCTTGCCATGCCATTTCCACCTGGCGCCTCAGTTGGACCAGCGTTCGTGCTGGACGCGCAGACCGCGTGAGACGACGCTTCATCCAGTCCCAAACATGCTCAATGGGGGACAGATCCGGAGATCTTGCTGGCCAGGGTAGTTGACTTACACCTTCTAGAGCACGTTGGGTGGCACGGGATACATGCGGACGTGCATTGTCCTGTTGGAACAGCAAGTTCCCTTGCCGGTCTAGGAATGGTAGAACGATGGGTTCGATGACGGTTTGGATGTACCGTGCACTATTCAGTGTCCCCTCGACGATCACCAATGGTGTACGGCCAGTGTAGGAGATCGCTCCCCACACCATGATGCCGGGTGTTGGCCCTGTGTGCCTCGGTCGTATGCAGTCCTGATTGTGGCGCTCACCTGCACGGCGCCAAACACGCATACGACCATCATTGGCACCAAGGCAGAAGCGACTCTCATCGCTGAAGACGACACGTCTCCATTCGTCCCTCCATTCACGCCTGTCGCGACACCACTGGAGGCGGGCTGCACGATGTTGGGGCGTGAGCGGAAGACGGCCTAACGGTGTGCGGGACCGTAGCCCAGCTTCATGGAGACGGTTGCGAATGGTCCTCGCCGATACCCCAGGAGCAACAGTGTCCCTAATTTGCTGGGAAGTGGCGGTGCGGTCCCCTACGGCACTGCGTAGGATCCTACGGTCTTGGCGTGCATCCGTGCGTCGCTGCGGTCCGGTCCCAGGTCGACGGGCACGTGCACCTTCCGCCGACAACTGGCGACAACATCGGTGTACTGTGGAGACCTCACGCCCCACGTGTTGACCAATTCGGGGGTACGTCCACCCGGCCTCCCGCATGCCCACTATACGCCCTCGCTCAAAGTCCGTCAACTGCACATACGGTTCACGTCCACGCTGTCGCGGCATGCTACCAGTGTTAAAGACTGCGATGGAGCTCCGTATGCCACGGCAAACTGGCTGACACTGACGGCAGCGGTGCACAAATGCTGCGCAGCTAGCGCCATTCGACGGCCAACACCGCGGTTCCTGGTGTGTCCGCTGTGCCGTGCGTGTGATCATTGCTTGTACAGCCCTCTCGCAGTGTCCGGAGCAAGTATGGTGGGTCTGACACACCGGTGTCAATGTGTTCTTTTTTCCATTTCCAGGAGTGTATATATGCCTAGACAAGAATGCAGCAGGCTTCCATGTATGCCAGAACCACTGGACTCAAAATACTTCATCGAAACAAATTTCTGCATGTAGCATCATCAGGATCAGGGGGAAGTGTTGGCCACGTCTTTGGCCAAAATGAATTTCTTCATTTTTCCTGACGTTGTAGGATAGTCTCAGTATGTGTAATGAAAAATGCTAAGCAAACACTACGCTGAAATTTAGCTGCAATACGTAAACCAGAGGTAACTCCGGTTACAAAAGCAGAAAACAATTTTTGTCCTCTAAAAACTTCCAACTGTCAGCTGTATAACTGTTACGGTTTCACGATAAAGTTTTCTGTTTAACAATTCTTGGCATACATTTCATTCATAAGGGTAAACAATGGCGGAAGACGCTCCACATAATACAATACCTCACGCGTAATCAGAAATGAAGTGGATTGTTTCACAAACGTCTAACATTTAGGGGAATGCTTTCGAGGCGATTTATGGTAAAGAAAACCGACATAAATATGATTGTGAGAAGGCAGGTTCCGTACTGGGATTCGTCGGGAGCATTCTGAGAAAATATAATACAACCACGAAGGAGTTCGTGACAAAAATGTTCATAGATAAATCCTTGAACGTTTTTGATTAATCTGAGTCCTTCTGAATTTCGGGCGTAAAAAAGGAGCTAGAGAGCATTTTACTAATGCTCAAGTAACGACTTTGGAGGAATATATATATGGAATTTTATAATTTTATTAGTTATGTCGTGTTGTTAAAACTCCCAATACTGCTTTAAACAATTATTGTCATTAATAGAGGGTGCTACCCGACCACACTTACGATCTGCTCAAAGACGTCACCTCGCACGTAAAACACACGGTAGACAAATAGTGCCAGTCATGAACTAGCACACTATATTCAGTTGCTATTGATCTTAAACTGAGATGTGGAGGTAATTACTTCAATGGATCGTGTAATAAAAAACGGACGCCGACAAGTGTGAGTATTACAAATCAGCTTAATAAGTCATGGCAAAATATTGACGCGTATTGTTTGCTGAAGAGTGTAAAAACTAGTAGAAGCCGGCCTCAGAGAAGATCAGTTTGGCCGGCGGAGATATATAGGAACACGAGAGATATTAGAGACCAAACGACTTATTTTATAAGGTACATATAGGAAAGCAAACCTACGTAATTAACATTCGTAAATCTAGAAAAGGTTCATGACAATCTTGGCTGGAACAGATTGTTTGAAACATTGTAGGTAGCAGAAATGAAACACAGACAGCGAAAAGAAATCAGATTGTAGATACAAGAATTGAAGAACATGGAAGGGAAACAGTAGTTGAGGGTGGAGTATTACAAGGTTTCAGCAATCCACAATGTTATTTGATATATCCAATGATCTATCAGCAAAGGACTTGAAGGATTCAAGGAGAAATTTGGAAAGGTAATTAATGTGCAGGAAGAAGGAGTAACAGCTTTGAAGCTTGCCGATGACTCAGCAGTTCTGTCAGAGACGGTACAGGTCTTGGAAGAGCAGTTAAACGGAATGGATGGAGTCTTGAAGTTATCAGATGAATAGCAACAATGCAGTCGAATTAATTCTGCTGATGATTTGTTTTGCTATCTGGGCAGAGAAATAACTGCCGATTGTACACTGGTACAAGCAAGTATAGGCTTGCTAAAAAAGACAATGATAACATCTAACATAAATTTAAGGATTAGGAAGTTTTTCTAAAGGTACTAGTCTGGAGTGCAGGCTCATGCGGAAGTGAAAATATGATAAGGATGACTAAAAGTCCAGACAAGAAGTGATTAGAAGCTTTAGGAGTCTGTCGCTAGACTGCTGAAGGTTACATGGGTGGATCATGTAACTAATGAAGAGGCGCTGATTCGAGTTCAATGGAAAAGAAATTATGAAGGCACAACCTCACAAAACAAGGGGCTCGGTTGATAGGACACATTCTGATACATCAAGGAACTGTCGGTTTGGAACTAGAAGAAAAATGTGGGGCCAAGCTATAGAGGGGGACCAAGGCTCATCTACAGCAGTAACATTCAAACGAATGCATTTTGCAGTAGTTATGCAGAGGTGAAGAGCCTTGTGCAGGATATCCCAAAGTAAAGAGTTGCCTCAATTCGGTCTCCGGACTGAAGACCGCAACAAAAGGAACAATAATATCTGAAATTATTTCCCCACAGTGGAATATGCATAATGTGAACTTCAACAACAGTGATGTAAGTTCTAACGCGTTACACTAATGTTATTTAAGAGAGACTACCAAAACTATCTCCGACGTTTCAAAGGTAGGGAACGAAAAAACAAAGTATGAAGGGTGAAGGAAAATTCCGCACCTAGCGGTCAGCACGCGATTCTTCATCCTATTTCAAGACGAAAGCGTGTCTAGCAAAACCTAGTGCCACCAACAGGATTAATAGAAATTCAGTTTAAGAAAACGAGGCTCTTACAAAGCCGTAACTGCGTGCAGCATGGCCAAAAACGGCTAACATGAACTCTGCACTGTCCCATTAGATCAGTGAGACTAGGCAATGCCGTAATGAACGACATGTAGACTCGCCGACGTTTGAAAAGCATTGGCAGTTAAACATTTCTTTTTTTCAGTTAAAGCCTCAAATTTACCCACTTTACGCCTCCACAAAATGGTTCAAATGGCTCTGAGCACTATGCGACTTAACTTCTGAGGTCATCAGTCGCCTAGAACTTAGAGCTAATTAAACCTAACTAACCTAAGGACATCACACACATCCATGCCCGAGGCAGGATTCGAACTCGCGACCGTAGCGGTCGCTCGGCTCCAGACTGTAGCGCCTAGAACCGCACGGCCACTCCGGCCGGCACGCCTCCACAAAGCGATGTCTTGTGCATTTATTTCTGTTACTGTTACCCTAATTTAAGCATTAAGACATAACATGACGTAAACAAACTGTTTCGTCCGTGACACAATTAAAGCCAATAGAAGTTAATAATGGGTACAGTAACATGGTATGTGTCAAATTAGGTACAAAAAACACAACAGGAAGGCTACACTAGAATCCACATTCTGCTTGCCAAATAATTCAATTCTGTTCGTTTGAGGTCCAGGCTTATCTTTATAGAACCGTTACATACACGTATGAGCGATGTTCACATTAGAGAAGATGTTCAAGGCGACCATCTTGCATTTGCAAGCACTTAGATACTCGCTGGATCATACTTTTCTGGACCGTACACAACACATCTGCATCCACCATTGCCGACATGGCATGCACGCTAGTTATTAGGTCGTGTACATCCATGGGTGGAGTACAAAGGTCTTATACCTTTAAGTATCCCCACAAATAAAGGTCTAGTAGATTAATGTCCCTGAGGACGTGGAGGGCAGAACACTGGTCCTCCACGATCAATCGGTTTTCCAGGAAGCATCTCATTTAAACAGTTACGCACATTATTCTAAAGTGTCCCGGTGCATCATCGTGCTGAAACCATAGCTGTCGCCGAATCGCAAGTGGAACGTTTTCAGTGTGTCTGGAAAAATATTGTAAAGAAACGTATGATACAGGGGCGCATTCAACTTTTGCTGCAACAGGCAGAGGCCCAAAAGCACGCGTTGCATGGTTCCAGCTGTTCCAGCTGGCACTTTTATGCCAAAGCGTGCCTGAGAGCCACGTTCACAAGTAACATGTGTGTTGTGTTCCCACCAATAACGGCTGTTGTGGAGGTTGAAAATACCTTCACGAGACAAGCTAGATTCTTTAGTCTATATCACGTTCTTTACAAAATTTCGTTATCTTCCACTTGGTGTAAAAGCCATTCGCAAAAGTGTTCTTTTTGAGTGCAGTCCTCTGGCCTCAGGTGTTGAGTTAACGTTCCATTATATGAATTCTGTTCCTCATCGTGCAATACTTCCACAACCAGTCTTTGAGGTGTCTGAAACTGCCTTGTAATACCACCGGCACTTTGCTGAAGTTGCTGGTGAACTGTTTCAAGAATCACGTCCTCTGTTTGTGGAGTACGGCTAATTCTTGGACGATTTCTGTCCATTACTTGTGGCGAAGATTGCCGGATTCCCGAAGGCCTTGCTCCAGGCGATGAAGAACGTACTTATCGGAACAGCGCCTTTGAGGGTATCGTGCAGCACACACATGAACAACAAGAGCAGCTTGGTTATCGGATGCACACAGCACCAAAAGCATATGGACATGATCACCGTTTGTATACTCCATCGGGAAGCCGTCTTATATGAACCTGACAGGACCGGTTATGGTTGTGCACTGCGCGGTCGATAGACACATGGATGCAGTTTAATGGATCAGTCATGTGACAGGCTATTATTATTTGGCAATAAACGACGAGAACTAGGGAACGGACGTCGTTTCCATAAACGTGTTTTTGAATTACACCCAATCTGATTTTGCTAGATTTACTTATGTCTTGATCTGAATGAGGAATCGCATGCCAATCACCAGATATATAATTTTTTCTTCACCCAGTGTATGTAATAAAGCTACGGTGTGTGAAGTGCTGTGGACACAACAGCTGAAACCGCGTAACTACGGAGGAAGCTACATGTGGCTCCTTTATTTCTGCATTAGCTGCAAAGTATTCCAGTTTCCGTCTAACGACCGGTCATTGGTACGTGTGATAACTAATAGCCGGGAAACGGCACTGATGGGGACAGTGGCACTCCGCGTGTTTTGCCGCACCCGGGACATCGTAATAAAATGACGAAACAGTTCAAGAGTACGAGTCCCCTCGCACGTAGGCTTATTTCGAAAACCTCGTTAAGGGAGTAAGTTACATAATGGATATCGGGATTCTAGGGATGGAAGCTGAAGTACGTGAAATGTTTCCTCTATTAATATTCATCTCGAATCGTGAAGCACTTGGCGTGGCTCACTTGCTACCAACGATTATCCTAAGATTACTAAAAACAGGCAATCCTGGCAATCATGCAAAAGAAAAACCCTTACTGTCATATCTGAAATTGAAACAAACGTTTACAAGCAATTGATGGTTTTGAGCTAAATACTTATTTATCGCAGCTGCTTCTAATAAGTCTATTGGCGATACTAAGCCCATCTGTGTTTCTGTATATGGCCTTCCTTCAACAAATGTTCAGCAGACTTGTTCAATCTGCAGCTCTGTGCATTCTCAGTCAGTCTAGATACTACAGTCCTGCTCCGTTTCACTAATATACGAACAGACAGTTCAAGTGATTTTATCAACACCTCTGGTTGCAAGTGATCATTTACAGCTGAGAAAATATCCATTCTTAAGCTTCACTTAATCCCATCAACTAGCCACACAGCCACAGGCCTCAGTCCGAATTCACATTCATATCCAAAAACTTGTATCACAATAGAATAGTCACGATGCCTTTCTTTGATTTTCCTTAGAAACTTTAAAAATTCTTCCGTACAACTTAGACAGTTTACAGTTTCATTTTAGGTAATTTTGTTATATAGTGTGGTTGATATTACCAACTCGTAAATTGTAATTTAGCATTGTAGTTTATCATGTTTGGTGTGTAATATGAGTGAAGGACGCTCAATTTGACCTGTCTCACCGAATATAAAGGTCAAATATCCTGTGGATGTTGACAGTACCTTTGTTACCTACACTCTAGCGTCTCTTGTGGACGCTACTCTGGTTTTTTTGGCGATGATCTTATAAGCCAAAAACCAGTTGGAAGTAAGAAAAAATATATCAGTAGAACAAGAACGCAATTAGTTTGCTTTTCAATCTAGAATATGAGATTGTTCTACCAAGAAGTGCGGGAAGAATCCTATAAAATATGACATTACTTTACTTTGGATGTTGCTACGGCTGATGATTTTACTTGATCATCAGCAATACAGTCTTTCTCATGCAGTATCTAGAGTGCCAAGGTATCACACTTTGCTAAATGTGGGTGATGGTGTCAAAGGACAGAAGGGTGGCAAATTTCTTGTTGCATCTGAAGCGCAGAACACGAATTCGCATCTTTTAGGAGTAGACAATGTTGGATAGGATAATAATTGGAAAGAATTTTTCTATTTGAAAAGGCGTATTGCAGCTTTATCATTGTTTTCTACTTTATTTAAATAAATGTGTAGTTTTCAGTAGATTTACTTTAAGTTATGAAATAAAATATAGCTGAGTTTGCATAGAAATTCATGTATCGGACAACATGAACTGGTTCTTTTGTTCTACATGTATGTACTTCTCATTTTCGTACCGTATAAACGAACATCTACACAGCGAAGGAATAACATCCTTTTGCAAGAAATTCGTGACGGAAAACATTTAATAACAGAAGAAAAAATTTAAAAAAACTTATTCGCTAGGAACAAATTCATATTTTCGGGCATTTCGGAATTTGAACTATCTGTGGGACGCATTTTCACTTTTCCCTCTCTTTTCAGTGTCTACTGAAGAAACATGATAATATAGTTTCTCAATTGGGTCGACAATATTGATATTTTGACGATCTATATTTTGACTACGTACCTATGTGACGACGTGATCTTAAGGAAAATTGACAGTGGCTAGTTAAGGAGAATTAAAATTAGTGCAGAATTTTTCGTATAAAATAATTTCTATCGACAAACCTAGCAATCTGAAGTTTCTGCATTCGCGGAAATTGTTTCGAACTGTAGGTGAAAATTACATTCATTATTGCAATTAGTACTATCCTTCCGCTGTTCAGTGACAAATGAAAGTTAGGATTGTAATGAATGGCGGTCAGGTTTTGGGTAGGATTTTACGTTACGTAGACACTCAACAGGATTTTATCTACATTTCAACCCGTAAAGTAATCGGCACATTATCTTTCTCTCCATTGCTTTTATTACTTGCTATTTAATTTCCCATTCTTCCGACTAAAGTAAGGAAAAAGTGTAGTACATCTCACTGTTTTCCAAAGGTTAATGCTCGCTGTATCAACTACGTAGCTCAGTCTTCTACAGACATAGAGCATCACTATTTCAAGCAACGTTAGAAGCATTCGTTTTCTATGTGAGGGATAACACGATTACGGCAGTAAATGTACTACTTTTAGAGCATTTCTTAAATAAACTAGCCTCTCCATAAATACGTTAAGTAATATTTTAAAGGATAGACAGAGAATAAACACGTCACAAAAACTAGAGTTATGTACAAGATTTATAAATTTAAAACAAATTTTACATAATCTCCGGTTACCAGTATAACAAAATAATTTTAGCAGCCGAAGTTTTCTTCTTTCCAACGCGGAAACATTTGATGAAGCTAAACAATTAGTAAAAATCTTGCATAGCTATAATTTCCCCTAATGTAATACATATGGCTCCAAAGCCCACAAGTAATGACAGGGAGGGTTAAACATTCCTGAGTCCTTGTACTGTTTACAGGTCTTATTTCACTTCCCACTGGGACTTTTAGTTTTTCTGCCGAAGCCTTAGCTATACGTGCAGCTCCACGTTACTTGAAAAATGGCTGGTTCAAATGGCTCTGAGCACTATGCGACTTAACTTCTGGTCATCAGTCGCCTAGAACTTAGAACTAATTAAGCCTAACTAACCTAAGAACATCACACACATCCATGCCCGAGGCAGAATTCGAACCTGCGACCGTAGTGGTCGCTCGGCTCCAGACTGCAGTGCCTAGAACCGCACGGCCACTCCGGCTGGCGTTACTTGAAGAAAATCGCAGTAAAAATCACTTTGATTTTAAGGAATTGTAAAAACTTGCTCCAATATATGTAGCCGCCAACCGTTCTCATTAAATGTGATTAGAAAATACACTAAGAAAAACGAACATCTAGGGAAGAAGATAAAGTTTATATGGATCGAAGGACACGCTAACATTAAATGTGATGAATTAGTCGATGATTTGGAGAAGACAGACTCTAGAAATGGCGCATTTAAAAACATGTTATTACAGACATAAAAGTTGCGTTATATAGAAGAGCAAGACGCCAACGGGAAGACGAATATCAATCATCGATACGCAACAACAGGAAATGATAGAGACAAATATCGGAAAAGGTTCGCTCGAAGTCCTGATTCCCTGGTTAAGGAAAATAACACTTCGCATGAGATTTATTCACGAATCATTTTCCAGCCATCTTCACTAAATGCATACTCGAGAATGTTAATGTGATGTAGTAAATCTATCAAATTTTTTAAAATGTAAATTTCGTGCAGCCAGCAAAGTGATTTCATGCAACAATTAATAGGGTCCCATCCACTCTCACCAAGTAATATAGCAGCTCTCTATCAAAATAATACATTTTTTTTAAATAACTATGGAACTTGTAAATAAATGTAATCTTACGATGTAAATCCCCAAACAAGTCCTAAAGAATTATGAGATGGCTGTATCCTTTGAGCCCAAAAGCCAATAATTAAATAATACGCCAGTGTTTTCGCATTCTTTAAAGATTGTGAAAATTGATGAGTTTTTTTTGGTGCTACAATGTGTCGCTGTTGAATAGTCAACTGTCAAAGAGAGAAGTCAAGATACGTGAAAAAAGAAGATATGTTTGCAGCATTGCAATTCCCTACATTTCTAAGTAGACATATAAGTTCCATTTGCATAAAGTTAATGACATGCGTGCACCAACATGCCAGAGTAATGCATAGTACGTTCCATTAGATGCCGTTCTATACTTCGTAAATAGGTGGTTGAAGCTCGACAGATACGTGTTGCAACTCGAGACAAGTATGCCTCCTTTAGATCTAGAGTATAATGTACCACATATAAAAGAAATAAGGCACTGCTACTACTCGAGGTATTATAATACACTCCACGGCCGTGACGTCCGCCGCTCCAGCAGCAGCCCTCTGCGGCACCTACCTGCTGTAGTATCTGCAGTGTCCGCTAGAGGATGCGCCCGCGGTCGCAGGCGGCGAGCTACTGACTGAAGCTCGCGGCCGCCTCGCTATATCCCTGCGAGGCCAGCAGCAACCGGTGTGTTTACATCTCATTGCCACGCGGCTAAGCCGCTCTCGTGACCGTCACGGCCGAGCATAGAACACAGAAGCGGAGGTTGGACTTTGCCACTGGTAACACTAGACTGCACGGAGGTGACAAAGTCATGTGATAGATATATCCAAATATACAGTTGGCGGTAGTTTCGCGAACTCAAGGTGTAAAGGGCAGTGTACTGGCGGAGCAGTCATTTGTACTCAGGTGATTTTGTACACAGGTGATTCAGACGGAAAGGTTTCCGATCTGATTACGGTCACACGACGAGGATTAATAGACTTTGAACGCGGAATGGTAGCTGAAGCCATACGCATGGTATACTCCATTTCGTAAATTGTTAGCGAATTCATTATTCCGAGGTCAACAATGTCAAGAGTCTGCCAAGAATATTAAAATTCAGGCATTTCATCTCACCACAGACAATGGCCGATGGCCTTCACTTACGACCGAGAGAAGCGGTGTTTGCGTAGATTTGAGCTAACATATAAGCAACACTGCATCAAATAACCCCAGAAATCAATGTGGGACGTAGGACGAACGCATCCGTTAGGACAGTGCAGCAAAATTTGGCGTTTATGGGCTATGGCAGCAGACGACTGACGTAAGTGCCTTTGCTATCGAAACGAAATTGCCTGCGGTGCTTCTCCTTGGCTCGTGACCATAGAAGTTGGACCCTAGACGACTGAAAACCCGCGACTTGGTAACGCGAGTCCTGATTTCAGTTGGTAAGAGCTGATGATAGTGTTCGACTGTGGCGAAAACACCACGAAATGATGGAGCCAGGTAGTCAACAACGAAACGTGCAAGCTGGTGGTGGCTCCGTAATGGTGTGGGCCGTGTGCACATGGCATTGAGTCCTCTGGTCCAGTTGAACCGATCATTGACTGGAAATGCTTTTGTTCGGCTACTTGGAGGCCATTTGCAACAAACAACGATGGAATTCTTATTGCTAATAATGTGCCATGAACCGGGCCATAATTGTTCGCGATCGGTTTGGAGAACATTCTGGATAATTCTAGCGTATGGTTTGACCATCCACACCGCCCGACATAATGCCATCGAGCATTTATGGGACATAATCGAGATGTCAGTTCGTGCCCAAAGTCCTGCGCTGACAACACTTTCGCAATTATGGCTGGCTACAGAGGCAGCGTGGCTCAGTATTTCTGCAAGACACTTCCAACGACGTATTGAGACAATGGCACGTCGAAGTGCTGCACTATGCGAGGCAAGAGCAGGTCCGACACTGTATTAGAGGAGAAGTGTCCCATGACTCTTGTCGCCTCAGTGTATGTTTCATTCAAAGCAGTGTAAGATTCATCCGATTTCACTGATTTGAGGAGCTATTAGCCGACGTTCAGTTTGGCTTTAGGAAAGGAGAGGCATCAGAGAGAGAATTATGGCTTTGTGCTTGATAACAGAAGAAAGATGCAAGAAAAATCAAGCACATTCGTGGATCTGTCGACTTAGATAAGACGTTCGTGAACGTAAAACTGTGCAAGATGGTTGAAATCTCCAGGAAAGTAGGTGTAAGCCTTAGGGCGAGACAGGAAATATGCAACATGCGCAAGAACCAAGAGCAAGAAATACGAACGGAAGATCAAGAACGAAGATTTGGCTTAGAAAGGGTTTAAGACACAAATGTAGTCTTGCGCGTCTTATGTTCAATCTACACATCGGAAAAGCAAAGACGGAAACAAAAGCAAATTCAAGAGTCGTACTGAAATTCAGGACGAAGCAATAACAATGATAACATTTGCTGATGTCATTGCTATCCTCAAGGGAACAGAGGGTGAACTGCAAGACCCATTATGATGAACACACGGGGAAATGATTGTAAAACCGAAGACAAACAAAAATAATGAGGAATGGCACAAATAAGATTAGTGGTAAGCTTATCATCATAATTGGAGGCAACGAAGAAGACGAAATGAAGGAATTCTGTTACCTTGTAACTTAGACGAAGAGGGCATTCTTGGCCAAAACAGGTCTACTAGTTTAAAAATTGGACTTAAACTGGGTTAGAAATGTCTCAGGACGTACATTTGCTGCACAGCATTAAGTGAAAGTGATTCGTGGACTGTGGGGAAACTGTTAAAGAAGACAATCGAAACGTTTGAGATTTGGTGCTGCGGTCAAATGTTGAAAATTAGGTAACTGGTAACTTATTCAGAGTAACTCTTACAGAGCTATGCCGTCCACAGAAGGAAATAATACCGAGAACTTCCAGCACTGATTTCTGGATTCTAGTCGGTGTTGCGAAATAGTCGCCTAACAGGGAAGCTTAAAAAAGAAAAAAAAACCTGTGGGGAATGTCTCTGCCCTCATGCAACGATATTTTGATGACATTAGGTGATGGTGCTTACTAAAGTGGTCAACAAAATGATATGGTTTAAAATCAACAAGATATTTTATAAGGGCTTCATATTTAGAATCAGAACCGAACGTGTCGTGTACTAATTTTCCTAATTGTTTACTGTTGTGTGCACCTAAGGAAGGTGTTCGATATGAAGAAAGCAGGTAGCGAACCCTAGCCACAAATGGATGAGGCTAAATGGAAGTGACCTGCTGACACACTATCTACACACTCTCCAAAGGACAATATCTCTGACACAGAATCACTAGAGGTAACAAGCAAGTGCACTAAAAATCGTTTGTTGAAAGAATATATATCACAATGTTGATATTCATCGTTTGCTTTGTGAGAATGTGTGGCACTGCTGAACCTACGCAGAAGTAGCACATTAGATGATTTATAGTAGTGATAGTTTGAGTGCAAGGAGCTGGGAAAAAATATTTTATTTCGTGAAGCCACTACTGCACGTACCAACTGCCGCAGAGCTTAAACTGTAAATACAAGGAATTAATCAGATGTCAAGGAACTAAGATATAATGTTTGTAAACCCGAAACCGACAATATATGAAAGAACTTTACGGTCTTGGACTGCTAATGAAAAGCCTGTTATGGAGATAAACTCACGTAGAAGGACGTCCTCTTAAGGCAAAGATAAAAATTAGCTTGCTGAAAATCTACGTACAATTCGTGTTATTGCTCAGTTGCTAAATGAAAAACTGACACCGTCTCTCAGCAGCCTATTGCTCTAGTCGCAGATTAAAAAATGTCTGTGTTTGGTAATATCGGGAGTACTTCTCTCAACTAGCAACTGTCCGCCCCCGGTAGCTAAGTGGTCAACGCGACAGCATGTCAATCCTAAGAGCCCGGGTTCGATTCCCGGCTGGGTCGGAGATTTTCTCCGCTAAGGGACTGGGTGTTGTGTTGTCCTAATCGTCATCATTTCATTCCCATCGACTCGTAAGTCGCCGAAGTGGCTTGCAACAGGCGAACGGTCTACCCGACGGGAGACCCTAGTCGCATGACATTTCAACTAGCAGTTAAACAATTATTGCTATTGAAAATAATGTGTTAAAGCAGGATGCAATATATTTCGTAAGACGCTCCCGTGAAATAACATTTTGAACCATGGCTGGGAGGCCGTTGTAAACATGTGTGATGGATGAAGCTGGAGCGCTGGAACTTATCGTATAAATTTTAAACTGAGAAGAAGATGATTCCATTGCATATCCTCTTTTTATATCGAAGTATTCTCTTATTACCAGCATCAGATGACTGGCTGTCGAGCATACAAGAAAACTTAAAGGACAAATGGTTCAAATGGCTGTGAGCACTATGCGACTTAACTTCTGAGGTCATCAGTCGCCTAGAACTTAGAACTAATTAAACCTAACTAACCTAAGGACATCACACACATCCATGCCCGAGCCAGGATTCGAACCTGCGACCGTAGCGGTCGCTCGGTCCCAGACTGTAGCGCCTAGAACCGCACGGCCACTCCGGCCGGCTCTTAAAGGACAGAAAAGCGGAGATCGTCGGGATGATTAATTTGCAATTTACAGTTTGAGTCCTCCAGAAACGTTAAGAAAAGAAATGAGAAACTAAAAAAAATTACTTGGTTTTTAGAGTTCATTGCCTGTCCTCTTGTTGAAGTCACCGCAATGTTTGTGAAAATATTGCACGTGCTAATATGTATCGTTGTATTATTTTACAGAGGATAAAGGGAAAATGATAACAGAAAAGTATACGCTGTAGAATTTAGTCCTTAAACGTTAAATTTACATCTTCATTTCTTCAATAAAAATGAAAAATGCAGAGATAAAAGAATATTCTAATGAAGAATATCATAGTATATTAATGATTTTGCGGTTACGTCTGTGCGCAACTGAATTAA
This sequence comes from Schistocerca americana, assembly GCF_021461395.2. Classification (NCBI taxonomy): domain Eukaryota; kingdom Metazoa; phylum Arthropoda; class Insecta; order Orthoptera; family Acrididae; genus Schistocerca; species Schistocerca americana. The sequence continues at coordinate 608,818,529 of NC_060121.1, forward strand.
TTGCGAAGAGTATTGAGTGGCCGGGCTTGGTGACCGTGCGGTTCTAGGTGCTTCAGTCGGGAACCGCGCGACTGCTACGGTCGCAGGTTCGAATCCTGCTTCGGGCATGGATGTGTGTGATGTCCTTGGGTTTGTTAGGTTTAAGTAGTTCTAAGTTCTAGGGGACTGATGACCTCAGATGTTAAGTCCCATAGTGCTCAGAGCCATTTGAACCAAGTATTCAGTGGTATAAAACACGCCCTCTGTCCAAAAATTCCAGAGACTGATTTTATTCCTTGCCCCTAAGCGATTTCGGCGCAGTAATTAGCCAGGCAACATGAGCTAACAACTCTAAGCAACAGATGTTCATTCTACTGGACGTGCGCCATAGTGTGTCAGAGCTGTTTTGTCGTGAATCGCAATGGAACAACGAATTGAACATCTCTAAATCAGGCTCTCCAGACATTCTCTAGCATGTTTTTATGAGTGGGAAAGCTTGACTCCCGAACAAAAACGACGTGTGGACGCCTGCCGCCACTTAATCAAAGTGAAAAACAGAGACAATTATTTTCTGCAAAAATCATCACGACGTTATGAGTACGAAGCTACCACAAAAGACAAACTGCAATATTGGTTCTGATGACTCGCCAAGACCGAAGAAGGTGTGACTTCGACGTGCGAGATGAATAACGTCTCAAAGAAGGTCTTTTCTGACAGTTTCAGGTGGTTGTTTGAACGATCTGTGTGCTGTACGCACTACTTGCAGTGTTTGTTGATGGTGCAGGTTGTACTAAATGGACATCGCTTTTCCGATGGTGAAACTGATATAAATATCATTTTCGTCGTCAGCGATCTGAAATCCTTTGGAGGATAAAGGGCTTCTCTCTTCCATCCATTTTTATGGTCCTCAGGTAAGCAGGGATCACTGTTGTTCCTGCACGTTTTCCAATGTTATTTGGCCACTTTCCATTAGGTCCTCGTCGCGGCTTTCATTGGTCAATCTTCTGTTCATTCGGCCACATGTATGTCTCACCTGTCTCCATTTCGATTAAGTACAGTCAAGATTAATTTATCCATTTGATTATGTCCTCTGATGTGTTATTATTTGCTTTATAGTCCCTCCGCATAATTCCAAACTTGCGTGTACGTATTACTCACCGAACAATCCTCAGCTTTGCTACGATTTTTGCTTTAAACTCAACGTGTCAACACTATAACAGAACAATGAGAATATACACTAAATGGGATGATTTGTTTTCATGTAGCTCGGAAATTTAGTTTTGTAAAGCGTATATACGAAAAGCACTTAAACTATTTTTTCTTCCGTTTATTTTTATAACTATTGAGTCGTCTTTTTACAAGTTAAAAATGTTACATTATCAATACGTTCTATGACTTAATTGTTAGCTCCTTTAGTTTTTTGTTCGATGTGTTCCTTGCAAGTTATTTTGGATTTATTACAGTTGATTTTTCACGCCTGCATTCAAATGTACTCTTATGTTCTTCTCTTCGTCCTTGTCTCGTACGTGGACTTCATATAACTGCTTGTCTTGGAAACCTTTATTTCCTTGAAAAACGTTCAGATGGCCTGCAGAAGATGTAAATAACAAATTAATCAACGTGAAGCAAACAGTACATAAAACGGAGATGGTTTCCATATGTTCTACTAGCACGTGTTGCTTTCCGCTAACCGTTTTCAAGGTCTTAGTTCCTTTGTCGGTGCTGAGATAATTTTTTTGAATGGGAGTCACCTGACCGTCTCCTTTATAATTTCTCGATTCCCGCTGTTCTGACTGACGTATATGTATTCTTGAGTGTGTTAACGAGTGTTGAAACAAAAGTTTGTTTCTCAGGACCTGTTGGTTCAGATTTCTTTGACTTAAAATTTTTCTCAAAATTTATTCATCTCAAAGTGATGATTCATAAACACTGTTCCGGCACATATTTTCGACCGCGACAGGCAAATTGTCGACAGCGCTATATCCACCTCTGCACACAGCTTGTTCCTTTCTCAGAGCTAAACCGAATATTTTTTCAGTGCTGATGGCGATAATTTTAGTCATTGTCTTGTACACTGCGGAAATTAGGATCATGAGCGCATAGTTTTTTTTTTGTCTCGGTTGTTCTCTTCCTTTTGAAGTGGAACAGTTACACCCTTGTTTTAGCTTTGGTGCATTGTCTCCTTTCACAAAAATTCTGCAAACGATTTTTCAATTTCTGTTTGTATCACTTTGACCCCAACTTGGGCCATTTATATTCAAACACCATGAAGCCCAGCCTCCTTTCGTTTCCTTATACTGTGATTGGCATTACACATTTCATTTTGCACTAATTCTGAAATGTCATTATGTCCGTTTTGAACATATTTTCTTCTGATTCATCTCCTTAACTATTCAAAAACTTAAGGAAACCTTAAAAGAGATACTAAAATCTACTCTATCTTCAGTTTCTGTGACCTGTGCCTTCTGCTAACTTACCAGACGAAATTTGATGCCCACCCTGCACAAGTTTCTGTTTTTTCCGTCTGCACACTTTTAGTTTTGCAGGTATTTCTCTTACCAAATTGTCATTATATCTTTCACATTGGAAGACATTTAAGAAAAGTTTTTTTCTTTTTTTTAAGAGTCTATAATAAGCCTACACGATGTAAATATAGTTACCAAAAGATGACAGCATGTTTGATGCCAAACAATTATTAGAAATAAAAGAAGAATACGCTGAAGTTTTGTAAATTTTGTATGAGAGTCATAGACATTAAGTATTCCTGTTGCAGCAAGGAAGTGTTTAAGGAAACTACCTCTGCTAACAAAATTTAAGTTGGATTCTAATATTTTGAAATACGATGACTTATAAATGACGTTGGTCTGTGTGTGGCTGTGAAGACAAATTAATAAAACGCAGTCAAACAAACACTGTAAAATAAACCAAACTTTTAATGGGTCAAACATGTACATATTCGACTGTAGTGAAACGGTATGAGAATGTTTATCTTCCCCAGGGGAGTACTTACCGTGTGCGCGTAGAGGCTTGCTTAATCACATGAAGCCGAGGGCAGCGCCAGCTGTGGTGGCAGAGTCTCCCTTGCTGGACAGGCTTCAGCTGATGAACTAGACGAAGGGCGTCCCACAACGCATCATCTCTCTCTTATGTCGGGCAACCTCCCTGAGTAATTATCCTTGTGTTGCGTGGAGTTCCCTGATGTCGACCGAATAGATCCCCAGTTTTCGTGGAATGGAGAACACTGAAAATAAAACAAATACTGAGGGGCTTGATCAGACCTCATACACACAAGCATCAGGGTTATCGTCGATAGAAGTAGTTTTTGCGATTGGATTGGGCGATAGGCCAGTCCAAGAAGTGGAAGCTGTTGCTGCAAAATTGGACAAGTTCGAAGTTAAATTCTTGTCTGCGGGTCCGATGAGGAAACTTCTCAAAGAACATAATGAAAAGGAAGGCCCAATGGATTGCTAAACATAAATGGAGGAAGCTAAAACGTCTTGAACCTAAGACCTCCAAAAAAAGGATTGGCTCAGAGTGAAGGGGTAATCAGACTCCTTCTATCTCTAAGGCAGTAAACCAGAGATCAAGGGAGCAGTCTAATTCTCCCATCTCTCAGGATAAACAGATCCAGAAAAAACTGAAACAAGAAAAAGGGAAACAGAGCTATAGCACTGTAGCCTCGGTTTTCAGGATGGAGATTATCCAACAGTGATATCCGCTGGTCAATGTAGCTTCGCGACAGGTGGTGCTTGCTTATGTGGCTCTAGTTAATAAGACTGGGGAGGATGCAAGTCCAGACCCCAAATTCAAGAGAGTCTATCTGGACAAGGGTGCTCTTATACTTGTGTGTGAAGGAACAGAAACTACATAGCTGGATCAGGGACTAGCACGCAGAACATCGGGCTGTAATTCAAAAACAGAAACACTGCAAGGTAATGATGCCAAAACCATCTTTCGAAAGAAGCTGTGTAATCCTGAACTTGAACAGGAGACAAATCAAAATAATGATACGCCTCATGACTGGCCATGGAAACTTTAAGAAACACCTACACTTGATGGATATAGAGAAGAAGAGACTAGCGTAGTTTATGTGATGGGGAGGATGAAACTGTACCAAACCTGATCTTCCATTGCGAAGTTAAGGACGTCAAAAGATACAGACTATTCGGGTTATTAAAGCCTGAAGAAATTGTGTCTAATAGGTAACTAGTAAACGGTATCCAACTATTTTTAAGGATATCTTTACTAGAATAACAGGGATTGAAACTGCCAATAAATTTAGTTTTGGTGTGGCCAAAAGACCACTGTTGTTTTTTCCTCCCTGCATTAATCAAATAAAGTAATATCAGCTTTATTTATCAAATTCCCAGAAATTCCGAATGAAGCAATAGTATAAAATCACACAAGCTCTTTTATGGCCTTCTGGCCTTTTGGATTGTAGAAATGAGGTCGTTGGACAAACTGTGGATTCACAATCTGCTGTTACATTCACTTGTTCTTACTGAATACAGGGCAATAAACGCAGATAGATTATAGTCCAGATGAGAAACCTTAAAAATTTGATAATGATAAGTTACATTGGTAACTTTTTGAACAGTGTAGCACTATTCATAACAACGGTTATGACTTTAATCTAAATGGTACATAACTGAGGAAAATAATAAGAAATCTACATAATGATATGATACGAACTGTAATGTTTTATTACCGTATGATGTCATACACCTTACATATTAGTGAATTTGAAATCAACGACAATGGTCGAGTAGCGTTCTTTCTTCAGTTTTCAGAGTGGTGCTATGTTGAACTTAAAAATATGCAGCTGATGTGGGATTCGGTGGGTTATACAAGCGAACCAAATGTGGAAGGTGGTTAGCGTCGGGGATATACGATTACTGAAGCAGTCTGCACTCATGCTTGCCAGATATACCCTCACACTGCCCCCACCCCTCTGGTATTATAGGCCAGTTACTCTATGTGTAAAAGGGAGGAAAATTTAAAAAAAAAAGAAAAGAAAAAAAGGCAAGAAAGTAAAAAAAAAAATCAGGTTTTCAATACTACTCTGTGTCGAAGTGTTTATGTAGAAATTGGCAGGAAATGCAAAACTAAGCAATTATCCAATTGTTTGACTCTACAAGCTAGCAGGTACAGAGATACTGGTGCAGCCTCTGTAGTTGTCAGACTTACCAAAATGGCCATCCAAGATCGCGATCTGTTGGTACTAGGATAGTCCGAAGTGTCGTGTTGGTCCACGAAATCAAGATGGTGAACCAAGATGGCTACTGGGTTTTCTGCTGATGCCACATCCTCTCCTACATTTACGTCCAGTACTCTTAAATTTAAACAACCTACCTCACCTTATGAAATCACAGCTTGCACATTTAAACAATTTGCCCCACCTTTTCTACCTTAAGTTTGAAACCTAAGAGCTGACTTGCCCTATGTTTAAGGCCTTTGAGTTACGCTAAAATAATTCTTACACCCCAAATTCTAACACGCTTTTGCTATGTGGTAGGAATGGATAGGAGTGTTTACGTCTTTACTTAAACAAATACTGTGCATGGAGGGCCACACTTGCTGCTCTCCAAGTCCCGAATCACGACACTCTTTGCTGGTGTTGGATGACCAGCGACTCTTGCTGACAGTGCCTCGCCTACTGCTTGACTGTTCCTGGTGCTGGGCCATCGCACACCCCGCCACCTCCAAAGAGGAGCATCGGTTCCGAGTCTCAAGTATAGGATCCAAGAACGCACCTGCCTGTTAAAAATTGCGGGAAAACCAAATGTCCAAGACAGTAGATCCAACTTTTCCCATTAGTACATCCTATGTAATGGTACTACACTCCCCCCCCCTCCCCCACAATGCCTCTAAAATCACAGCGCCAAGCATCGGCAAAATGTGGGTTCCTTTCCAGCGTGGCATTTGTTAAAAAAAAAGACCTAAAAATTCCTATCCTGTTCCTATTACACAGTACAAGTGAGGTGGCAGTTGGGGAAAAAGGGGGATTGTTTAAGCAAAGGGCAAATAGGCTTAGGGCAAGTCACGTCTTGGTTTCAAACTTAGGGTAACTGGGGTGAGATAAATCATTTTAACTTGCAAGCTGTGACATGGAGGGGTTCTTGTATAAAATTAAGACAACCGGACTTAAACTTATGACACATACATACTTAGAATGTCCTACTTTGCCCAGGTCGCCATACTGGATCGCCATCTTAAATTCTGACAACGCGGATCCACTATCTTGGATGTTCAAATAATACGACAGTTGCCTGTTTTTGAAATTACAGCCGATTTATAATTAAGACATTTGGGCTCTGAGCTGCGACATCAGAGCAGTGGTGAAAAGCCTATGAGCCTTTAATTTCCCACAACATTTTAAATTTCCTATCATTTTATAAATAGGGCAATTGACATGGCTGGGTGCGGTGGAAATCTGGCAACAGTGGTAGACGGCATCATCAGTGACATTATCAGAAATTTCGTAACGATGCAGACTGCACCAGTAAAGGTACAGCGCCATTACTATCGTTAACGTAAACTGTGTATACCTAAAAAGAGAATGGAGCGAAATGTGAATTGTAGCAGAAGTGGAGATATAAGGTTCTATACTGGTAATAGTGACTGGCAACTCTGCCATCGGAAATGGGGGAACGCTTTGTGAACCTCTGCTAACAGTCTGGCTGGACACCACATTTGTAATGTTAGTATCAGATAAAATTACATACCTAGGAAACTTTCTGTTTTGAACATACATTTTTCTGAAAAGCATCATACTGTTATCACACTATTCTACAGTGACTATTTGTCTCCGACACAGACATGCTGTGGAACAGCACGGTAAATGTTTGAGTTTCTCGGTAACGGCTACGCTCACGTCAACTTGTACGCAGAAAGTGTTAATTCCCGGAAACACATATCTCCGTTGATGACTAAGGATCTGACATTCTCTTCAGTTGATATAATGAAATAATGTAGACTGTAAACGCTGTACGTTAATCAGATATGTCGATAAGTAAATTTCCTGGAGATAAAAAAATGCACAAGACGTCTACAAACACGTCTTTTAAATTTGTTTGGTAGGAACTATGCATTAGCAAAAGTTAGAAGTCGGCAAACGTGTTTCTTTTACTTTTTTCCCATAAGTTTCCTGACTAGGCACTTGCTCCCCCCGTCTTCTTCTACTGTGCCAGTATCTTCATCTCAGAATACTAAATGTTTTCGGTTAGGTGCCTCACGTCTCTTCTGTTTAACGGAAATCTGCACTGCAACTCAGAGCTTTGCAGACAGCTTGTGAATTTCTTAACATTCAGCGAACTAATTACTGTTTCAGCGAGGGGTAAGTTGAAGATCAGAATATGCCACGACCGCCTTGCAATTGTATCGACAGATTTTTTTGTGTTATTAGTTTTCGGCCATATCCCGCCTTCTATGTCAAATATATCAGGCAAGCAAAATACCTTCAGACTTCAAGAAGAATGTAATAATTTCAATTCCGAAGAAGGAAAGAGCTAGCAGGTGTGAATATTACCGAGCCATCCGTTTAATAAATCGTGGTTGCAAATTCTGACACTAATAATTTACAGAATAACAGCAAAACTGATAAGGGTGACCTTGGGGAAGAACTGTGTGGAGTCCGGTGAAATATAAGAATTTGCAAGGTAATGCTGACCTTACGACTTGCATTAAAAGACAAACTCGCGAAGGTCAAACCTATGGTATAACATATGTAGATTTAAGAGAAGCTTTGGCGCGAGGGCCGTTCAATATGTAATGCAACACACTTTTTTTTCTGAAAGCAATGGTTTTATTCAGGATTGCAGTATACAATTCCCTACTCTTTTGGCTAAAAAACCCTATTTTCAACATAATTTCCGGCCTTATAACACATTACTGGGAAGGACTTTATGCCCGTGTAGCACGACTCTACTGGTCGACGTCGAACCCAACGTCTTGCTGAATCAATAACCTTGTCATCATCTAAGTACTGATTCCCGTGGAGTGCATCCTTCATTGAGCCAACCAGATGGAAGTCGGAAGAAGCGAGATGCGGGCTGTGAGGTAGATGAGGAACCTTTGATTACCTCAACTGGTGGACGAGTGTGTCAGCATTACGAAGAGAGACGTCCAGCTGAGGTGTCTGGTTGTGATCCGTCGATCACCTCGAATGAGAGTGTCCGCATGGTCTAACACTGCTGGACCCAAACCTGTCTGCGGCCGACCGGCACGCCGGAGATCGAAAATGTTTGCGCGACCATGTTGCGATGATGACAGACACCTCGCCCACCGACTCAGTGTACTTTTGTTCACCGCCAGGTCTCCGTGGATAATCTGCAAGCGCCTATGAATAGCTGCGATGGTCTGGTTTTCCGGCAAAAGAAACTATTTTCATGGAACGCATCTCCGCCACAAACGCGATTTGAAGGGCTATATATAGCGTCGCTACCTATCGCAACTTTACGAAAGTATAGCTGTTGAAGCAGGAATTTTCCACGATGTCCCGCAATAAATTCCACATTTTTCAACCTAAACTGGCCGAGAAAAGAAATTGTTGCATTAGGTAATGAACCACACATATAATACTGATTGGATTACTTTCTTTAAAATTCTATAGGTAGCAGGACGAAAACTCAGGAAACAAAAACTTATCGGCTACTTGTACGGAGACGATTCTGCAATTATAATAGTCAAAGAGCATGAAAGGGAAACAGTTGTTGAGAATGTGTGAGACACGAAAGTAGCCTCTTCCTGTCGTCATTCGGTCCATAAACTGAGCCATCAGTAATGCAAGCCAACGAGAAATTCGGAAAGGAAATTAAACATCAGGGAGAAGAAACAAAAACTTTAGGGTTTGTCGACGGCTTTGTAATTATCACAGAGACAGCAAAGGACTTGGAAGAGCATTGAACGGATTGGATAGGGTCTTAAAAAGAGGTTGTAAGATTAACATTAACAACAGAAAAACAAAGGTAACGGAATACAGTCGAATTTAATCGGGCATTGTTGAGGCAAGTACATCAAGAAATGGTTCAAATGGCTCTGAGCACTATGGGACTTAACTTCTAAGGTCATCAGTCCCCTAGAACTTACAACTACTTAAACCTAACTAACCGAAGGACATCACACACATCCATGCCCGAGGCAGGATTCGAACCTGCGACCGTAGCGATCACGCGGTTCCACACTGTAGCGCCTTTAACCGCTAGGCCACCCCGGCCGGCTACATCAAGAAATAAGATATTAAAAGTAGTAGATGAATTTTTGCTATGTAAGCAGCAATTTAACTGACGATGGCCGAAGTAAAGAGGATAACAATACAGGCAGGTCATTCCAGGAAAAGTATTTTGAAAATGATAAATTAGTTAAAAAATTGGAAATGAAGTCCCATGCTTCTTTACAGAGCGTAGGGGAACGATGCGGGAGACCCGCACCTTCTTACTAGGCAAGGTCCTAATGGAGGTGGTTTGCCGTTGCCTTCCTCCGACCGTAATGGGGATGAATGATGACGACACAACACCACCCAGTCATCTCGGGGCAGGAAAAATCCCTGACCCCGCCGGGAATCGAACCCGGGACCCCGTGATCGGGAAGCGAGAACGCTACCGCGAGACCACTGCTATAGCGAGAGATAAATTTGTTAACATCGAATATAAATGAAAGTCTTTTCGGGAGGTAGCCTTGTACAGAAATGGAATGTGGGCGATAAGCAGTTCACACAATGGGAAAACAAAAGTTTTTGTACTGTGGTGATACAGAGGAAAGTTTAAAAGTAGGGAATGAGGAGGTACTGAGTCGAACTAGGGGGCGGTGGTAGGGGAAATTATGACATAACACGACTAGAGGAACTGATTGGTTGATAGAACTAATCTTGATGCGTCAAAGAATCGTCAGTTTGGTAATGAAAGAGGTGTGGGACACAAAAATGGTAGAGGAGGACCAAGACTTAAATACAACAAGCTGGTTGAAATGGAAGTAGGTTGCAGTAGTTATTTAGAGATGAAGAGACTTGCACAGCATAGACTAGCATCCAGAGCTACATCAAAGTAGTCTTCAGGCTGAAAAATACAGCATCATCTTCCTCTATTTTCACTGTCCGTCCATATAATTCTCTAGTTTTCTGGTGCTGCTTCAATTGTTATTACGTTTTACTATGAGGGATATTTTGTCGATTTGTGAAGAAGAACTATATAGGGCTGATACGAAAGAGCAGGTGGGAGGATTCAGAGATATTTTGAAAAAGATTACAACTAACAAGTAATGCACACAGTGGTGACAAAGTCATGGGATTCTTCCTCATACCACGTCGGATCTCCTATTGCTTGGAGTAGTGCAGCAGCTCGAAGTGGTATGGACTCAGCAAGTCGTTAGAAGTCCCCTGCGGCACTATTCAGCCATGCTGCCTCTATATCCGTCCATAATTGCGTTGGTGTTGCCGGTGCACGATTTTGTTCACGAACTGACCTTCAGATTATGTCCCATAAATATTCGATTGGATTCATGTAGGGTGATCTGTGTGGCTAAAGCATTGGCTCGAACTGTCCAGGATGTTCTTCAAACAAGTCACGAACAATTGTGGCCAGGTGACACGGCGCTTATTCGGAAACTTGAAGTCCATGAATGGCTGCGAATGGTCTCCAAGTAGCCGAATACATTTCCAATCAATGTTCCATGCAACCATAGCCGACATTATTATGGAGCCACCAGTTTGCATAGAACCTTGTTGTCAAGTTGCGTCCATGGCTTCATTGGTTCTCCCCACGCTCAAACACTACCATCAGCTCTTAGCAACTATACTCGGGACTTACCTGACCAGGCCACGGTTTTCCGGTCATCTAGGGTCCAACCGATATGACCACGAGGGCGATGTTGTTTTGTTAGTAAAGGCACTAGTGTCAGTCCTCTGCTGCCATAGCCCGTTAACGCCAAATTTTGCGGATACGTTCGTCACACGTCCTACATTGATATCTGCCATTATTTCACGCAGTGTTGCTTGTCTGTTTGTACAACTCTACCCAAACGTCACTGCTCGCGGTGTAAGTCAAGGTCTCTTGGCCACTGCATTATCCGTGGTGAGAGGTAATGACTGAAATTTGATATTCTTCGCATGCTCTTGACTCTGTGGATCTCTGAGTACTGAATTCTGTAACGATCTCCGAAATGGAATGTCCCATGCGTCTAGCTCCAACTACCATTCAGCTTAAAAAATCTTAATTTCCGCATGATCCTGTCGAAAATCTTTTCACATGAATCACCCGAGTACAGATGACAGCTCCTCCAATGAATTACCCTTTTATATCTTGTGTACATGATACTGCCTCCATCTGTATGTGTGAATATAGCTATCGCATGTGTTCTGTCACCTCAGTGCGCAACATCAGAATAATTTAAAATTTTTAACAGTTTATTAGGTTGATCAAATTCCTAGTTTAATCTATCTCTCTCACAGCTTCTTCTATCACGTACGGGACTGGAATCCCGATTCAGAACTTAGGTGCGTCCATTCGTGCTTTACTCAATAGTAGAACAAATACGTATGTTATAAATGTCAGGAAGAACGTTTGCTGCAATTTCGTCTCTAATTTATTTTGCTACAGGCAGCTAATAAATTGCAGATTAAATTACAGTTGACGGTGTTCTTGAAATTTTTAACAGCCCAAAATTCGCTTGCAAACGGGCACCAGATGAAGATTTGCAAACACATTCATATCCTATTTAGCGCCGTATAGCATGGATCACAGAAGTGTCTCGTTCTACAATGAGGTGGAGAATTATCTTTTAGGTATGGAAGAGGGCGGTGAACCATACACGTGCCTAATAATTCTCGTCTATTGGGACCTGTGCAGTGCATCATACATCCGTTTGTAAATCGTATGGTTTTTCTACATTATTCGGGTTGTGCCATTTTGCTTTTGAGTTTCTCTTATCTTACCAGACCCTCTTCTCTATTTTACGAAAAGTAGATCTCTCTACAGAATTCTAGTTACAAGTTCAATCAAATAAGATGTTTCTGTCTCATAGAGACATTGTTGTAGTGTTGTGCAACTTGGAAACCTAATTCAAAAGATACATGATACAAAACTGTCCAAGTTCAATCTCAATGTCGCGATTGATCTATGCCGACATGATTTCTTTAGGGCCACGTGTCCATTTTCAGATTTATATAAAAACTTTAAATTACGATTGGTTTAAATTACGAATGGTCTAAGATATATGTTTACAAAAATTTTCAAATGTGTGTGAAATCCTATGAGACTTAACTGCTAAGGTCATCAGTCCCTAAGCTAACACACTACTTAACCTAAATTATCCTAAGGACAAACACACACACCCATGCCCGAGTGAGGTCTCGAACCTCCGCAGGGACCAGCCGCAGAGATTTATGTTTAGAAAACCTCAAGTAAGTTGTTACAATGCAACAGCTGCATGCCATATGTTATAGTTATAGGGTAAGCTGACGTATAGGGAACTGAAAGTTCACTGTCATAATTAGCCATACACCAGTCTACTGCTGCTTTATAAAATTTTTTGATAATTCTAACTGGTGCAACACCTACAGCGCTGAAAAGCGCCCTCTATCTGTAGAGAGGACTGATGTAATTCATAAAAATGCTCCTAAGTATAGTATGAATGACTGATGAGGAATTCAAAAAAAATTATAAAACTTATACAAAACACTAAAAAAATTATAATGATTCCAACTGGTGCAACAGACAAAGAGCACTTTTCATTGCGGAAAGTGTTGCACCAATGAGGTTTTGTTTTAAAAAAGAATTAGTAAGCCACAGCTTGCTTGTGAATTGCTAATTAAGACAGTTAACTTTCTGTTCCATATCCGACAGCTCACTTTGTAACACATGCCATGTTGCTCAACTGCTATATTGTAATTTTGAAACTTTCCAAACATAAATCTTAAACTGTTTCTGATTTAAGCCAATTGCAATTTCAGTTCATTCTAAGAGATTTGAAGATAGGCAGCTGACCAGAAGTAAGTCACGTGAAAATAAAGACAAGCTATCAGCAGACTGAATTTGGACAGTTTTGTATTATTAACGATAGCGGATAATTTCTGATGACAAATACGACTGATTTTAGTTGACAGACGTACGATACTTTCGGTAGATAGATGTAACGTCTAGTTTCTAAAAGATACGGTGGCCTACGCCATACCTCGCTGGATCTCACAATTTCCTGCAGATGATAAAATTATTTATTCTGAGTTAGATATGTTTGATCTTTAACTACTGATAAAATCCCTGATCGAAACTAGCTCCGTTCTGAATATTCTTTTGGGTTAACCTAATATGTCTCTATGCAGTTCATTTTCTTCACGTTCCATATTAGTTCTTTATTTACACTTTTTGTACTTTGACAGCTATAACAGCTTCCAAAACCAAGTGGAACCAGAAAACCACAGCTGAACTACGACGTTACGCACTTAAGGATTTATGCTAATGGTAACAACTCATAGTTCATGATTGATGGATATGAAGAAACACAGAATATCAGGCTAACAATGCTTACACTTGTATGATAACCTCTATCAGACACTTATTTCTACAGAGTTTGTGCTGTACAGTAGTAATACAACACAAAAATTATGTTTGACCCATTCTAGATGGAACGTGCGTTTGACAGGCTAGATAACAATCTGTACATGTAACGAAGTATTATTTAGCTGGTTTGACACTGTCAGGTAATGCACTACAATTGTTATTGTGATTGGAAAAACCCTATTACATTGAGTCAGGACACTCAGAGTGAAAGGCCGAGTGCATGGCTCCTGTCACGCGTTTGTTTGCAGTCACCTTGAAACATCTGGTTATAACACTCCTGTCTGCTACTGCTATACCATAACCTCGAAACTGGAGGCAGTTTGCAAACAGAAGTATTATGTTAGAGTAATAATGGTATAAAGCAACAGAACAGTGTTACCCTCTGAGAGGAATTTTGCTAAGTTGACCGTGTTGCACCTAACGGGAATGGCTTATCGGAATGAAAGTAAGAATTAAGTAAATATTCGAACAGTAACAAACAAAATGTTGTCTATCTGCACTGTTCAACGGATAAAGAAAACGGTCGCCAGCCTAACTAGGCAAGAGAATGCTTAACATTCTCGTTCAAGAAAATAGTTATTTGAAACTTTAATGGATAAACACAACCTATACTTTGTCACACGCGAGTGCAGTGAACTCTGACACATACATATGTTTACGGTAAGATTGAGACTAACAGTTAGAGCAGCAGAAACTATTTGCAAAATTATAAGAGGTACTGAAACACGCTATTACTTTCAGGACTTAAAGAAATTATGGTTTTTATAATTAGTGGTCTTTCACAATAGACAAACTGTGGATCCTTTTATACTATTAATATGTACTTCTAATACACAAGAGAGACAAACACTTAGCAAACACACAACTGCAGCTTTCCACTTTTACTACAGTGAGACACAAAATTAACATACATGTAAGGTATTGACTCACCTTCTGCGATTTACAACAGACAGTAATGTGATCATTTACTAAGCAAAACTTTATAAGCCTCAGTCTTAAGAACTTTTAGTTTGAAGTTGGCAACAACACATTAATAAGCAGTTTTACTAGGAAAATTATTTTCAGCAAGCATCATTAACTTTAACTCACTCTCTTGCCACATTAACTTTAACTTTCTCTTTACTATGTTCAAGAGGCATTAATTAGAAAACTGGGTTTTAACGTACTTTCAGTAAGGACACTCGGTAATCCCTTTAGTTCAAACGGAGAGGAACCTGAGAGGTGTTATGATGAGGAGAAAAATCAAGCTTGGTACATAAACACATCCAGTAAGCTAATCCTTCACTGTACATCATTATAGTATTACGTTACAGAGATTGCGCAACGTGGTGGCAACTGCATGTTGGTAGATGGATTCGCAGGCAGAATTGCTGGACTCTGGCCCTTCTTGGTGGCGATGATGAATACCAAATCCAGAATCGTTCCAGCTATTTATCCATCCATCCGAGGCATTGGAAAGTAGCAGAAAAACCTCTTTCGGAAGCAGAACAATATGCATCTTTTACATGGCAGTGCACAGACTCGTAGCTCGTCTCCGACTCGTAGCTCGTCCCCGACTGACTATCAGTTCCACCTTTTCTACATAGGCCAACCACAATTTGCGCGCGCTACACAGTTCCGTTCCCGAGGGGAACCACTACACCTTTTACATACAAACTAACTAAGAATCCAAGTGAAGATCAGCAGAATTTGTTATCTATTCAACCAAACACATTTACAGAAGCACAGCAATGTAACATTAAATGAAACAAAAGCAAAATAAATCAGTACAGCATTAGAGCTATGGTGTTACATGGTTTCGCAGAGAGAATGGAAAAGTTCTGATGGTGATAATTTGATTATAGTCGTTAGCATGTTTGCAGGGGCACGTTTCTTTCTGTTACTGTCAACAAATACAGGTCGAAGAAAGCCAAAAAACATGCGCTTTAAGACAGAAAAAATAAGGATTACGTTAATTCGTCACAAATTCATATTCACACAGGTATCGCCGAAAATTGCAAAATTGTAAACTTTGGTGGCTGTTGGATAAATGTGTGACATTGCAGCGTAATTTCACCGCACAGCTATCGAGGATAGTAAATAGGGAACATGTCGGTACTAGAGTATAAAGTCTTTGAGAATTTCATTCCATGTACTCAGCTGAATAGTAACTATGCGTCACAGCAAAATGTGTGACATTGCAGCGTAATTTCACCGCACAGCTATCAAGGATAGTAAATGGGGAACATGTCGTTACCAGAATATAAAGTCTCTGGGAATTTCATTCCATGTACTCAGCTGAATAGTAGCTAAGCGTCACAGCAAGCGCGTGAACAGTATACGCAGAGGTCAGCATAACGTGTAGTTGAGCTCAAAGAAGCCAGCTGGAGGAATCGGCGAATCAATCGACATTTGAATAGGAGTGATACCACTATTCGACGATGTTGGCAGGAATGGGTGAATCGTGGCCGAACACAGCGTCAAGAAGGAAGTAGCCTGCCTAGGCAGACGACAGAACGTGAGGACCGAACAGTCGTCTGAGAGGCACTCAGGGCCACGGATTATTCATCATCACCATCATCATCATTGATCCAGACGTACAAATCGTGCTCCACTGAACACAAGGACTATTAATACGCGGCTCACAGAAATGGGGCTGAGCTCTCGGCATTCCTTGCGCCGAATACCATTGATCTCTGTACACCAACGAGCTCGACTGCACTGGCATTCGGCATATTCAGCCTGTACTCTCATTGAATGGAGTAGAATGGCCTTCAGTCATGAGACCCGCTTCACTGAGCCCCGATGATCAGAGAAGACCTGTCTGGAAACTGTCGGGAAACGTCGCTGACTACAATGGGATAAGCCGGCCGGTGTGGCCGTGCGGTTAAAGGCGCTTCAGTCTGGAACCGCGTGACCGCTACGGTCGCAGGTTCGAATCCTGCCTCGGGCTTGGATGTGTGTGATGTCCTTAGGTTAGTTAGGTTTAATTAGTTCTAAGTTCTAGGCGACTGATGACCTCAGAAGTTAAGTCGCGTAGTGCTCAGAGCCATTTTACAATGGGATACCAACCTGACTGTTGCCCGCCATATGGCTCGACAACCAGGACATGGTTTGGGGCGCGATTTCAGTTCGTGGCAGGACCCATTTGGTTGTCATCTGTGCACCCTTACACCACGTCGACGGTACTCTATGCCCCGTTTTTTTACTATCCTAGGCTTCCATTTCAACAAGACCGGTCCGCGCACGGTGAGAGTTTGTACTGTTGTCTTTGTGGTTGCCAAACCTTACCTTGGCCATCGAGGTCGCCGGATCTCTTCACAATTGAGAATGTTTGGAGCGTAATAGGCAGCAACGCCTCCTTCTCTCCCCCTACCCCCCCCCCCCCACAAAACCGTTAGGGATTTTGGCGATGTAACACGCCAGCTGCAAAGAATTTCTAATTTAATTCCTCAGGAGGACATGCAGAACTCTATCAGTAAATGCCTGCATAATGGCTAGAGGTGGACACGCGTTACTGATATGCTCACTTTGTGAAGCTCTCTCTCTTGAATAATTCATCCAATTTTTTCAGAAATTGTAACCATTTGTTTGTCTGTACATGTACATCACATCTGTCGATTTGCGTCCCAATCGGATAATTTCTTCGTGGTGCGTTGCTTTTCTTTCTATTTTTGATTTCGAGGGGCATATAGTTTTTGGGTGCCAAACTTGGTTTCGCCTAAATTTTCAGTGGATAATCTGATTTGTGACTATATATACTGCAAGAACAATTGTAAAATATCCTGAAACACGAACTTCGTGAAACATGTCTAAGATGCGCATCCTCTTCTATTTCCATCGCCATCCAAGTTTTACCAAAGACAAGATCAGAACACGCACTGATTTTAGAATTCTATGGAAAGATGGTACCAACTATCCGAAGAACATTTGTTGAAAGGTGTGGACGGTGTGCTAAGTCGTCATGAAATAAGCCAATGAAAGGCTAAATTAGCACCTTGATTTTGTTGAAAATATGACCTAAAAATTTCATCTGTTTCCTGTATGTGCCTTTACATTTAACCTTTTTGTCTTTACATTCGGAATTCTCCTTTTTCATACATCAGCGAAAGATCTGAATATTATTATGTGTTCCAGACAATATTTTGATAGAAAATGATTTCATCATATTTCATTTACGTTTCACGTCGTATGATCAATATACAATATTTGGAACGTTTCGGACGTTTTCCTAGAATTTTCTAGTGAGTGCTAAATCAGAACTCAGGATTTTACTGAGAGAGAGATAGACATTCTGATAATAGTTGAGACACAGTTCTACCTGATTTTTAAACAGACAATGTATATACTTTTGAAATCATTCCCTGGAGAACACAGTTTATGATCGTGTCCCTTCTTGTCCAAGGCAAGCCACTGTACTGTGCAAGACGGGTCACTTTCCGTGTTTTTTATTATCTGGTTCACTTATTGCAAGGATATTTCTAGAGGTCACCAATTGTTCCTCGATATAAGGCTATCCCTTTCTCGTCAGGAAAATACGTAACTTCTATTACAAATTCATGCCAAACAAAATTTTTACGCTTGGAAACTAGTCCACGGAATATTATCGTAGCTGTCCTACGAAGTAAGAGAAAAGCTCTGCGATAAACGTAACACTTGGCTACAATGGTTAACTGTGGTTGGGTACAATATTAGAATCTACATAAAGGAGGCCATCCCAATAAATAATTATGAGATAGGCAAAGAATATCAAATATTATCTTGCTTGGATTGTGTCATTAGCAGTTTGTATGAATCTGATTCAACAAAAAGCCACTTTGAGGAAGTAAAGATTATTGATAATTTTGAGAGATAGTAAATGAGTAGGAGATGTCTACACACTTAATACGTAAAGTGATCAAACGATAGATTCTACAACTGAAAGAGCCCAAAAATGTCAAATAAGAGATCTTTTGTACAATATGATCCTTAATATGTATACGATATTGAAAGCTCCATATATATATATATATATATATATATATATATATATATATATATATATATATACATTGTAAAGTTTATTGTTCAAGGTGTACGGATACGTGTAAAGTCTACGCGTTCAAACAGACTATGTGCATATTCAGTAATGACACTTCACCGTTGGACGAAATGTTAAACTGGCAATACAGTGGCGAAACGTTGTTGATTGCCGAACAAGTTATCTGCGATTGGAAGTGAAAATAAAATTATCTTGTATGAACTGTAGGCTACTCGCTCGAATAAACTATGCTTTCCAGAAAGCAAGCCAGTCGCCGCATTTATTCTGGACACTACTGTTTCATATTTGTTCACTCATGTTTCGTATCTTAAATGTTTGGTATGTCCTCATTCGACATGCTTCATAAAAACCTTGATCGCGTGAGCAAGTGAAATAGAGTTCCGTTCGGTGTTGCAACCGGCTCATAAAATTTAGTGATCGTCAAAACAACATGGGTAAATCTACCTTGTTCAAATGTTAGCGAATGGAATAATATTATTTTAATATTTCGGAAAATGTATAGTCTTTCTTATTCTAAGGTGTACAGTCGTTTTAAACTTCTTGAAAGAAGTTGTTGGCCTACCATTTTTTAAAATAAAACAGTTTAATTCCATCCCCTTTGGCGTCATCAAGCGATTTGGTGGTAACAACAATAACACAAGTTATTAAAAGCAGCAAGGAAGTAATAAAACGTAAATTACAAACAATATGGTAATATAAAAATTATACCTCTTAGATTTATACGTAACACAAACAGATAGGTTATGTGCTTACATCACGTAATGGCAGCAGTGTTGAAAGAAATTAGCTCACTGCAAATGAAAAAGTATCGAGTGCGAAACCTGCATAACAAACTGACTCACTTTCTTTCTGTGTTATGTAGTTCAACATGGAATCTGCAGCACTTCAGTCAACATCATATATCCATTGAGAATCACGATGGAGAATCTCTCGGTATGATTCTTACGTTTATCAGAAATCTATTGTAGCACCTTATTTAACTCGCAGAAATCACAATAAAGCGAAGACAATAAACATTTTACATGTTTATTCACATGCTGGCCCTGAAGCTCGAAGGAGCTTCATTTTTGATAACTGAAAATCGACATCGACTGAATTGGATTTCTTTCTGACCGACGTCAGTAAAAGTTTAAAAGCAAATCACTTCACGTTACATGGTTGGTAACTTTTCCAATGTTTCAATTTTAGGCACAAGATAACCAATCAATAACTTATTACTTTAAAATTTACGACGCCTTTCGGAACCTTTGCTCCATCGTCAGGTGACAGATCCGGTGTTTAACAAAGCTGTTGCTCCTGAGAAACAACTATGTCGAAATATCTAGTGTGTTTCCACTTTATTGTGTTGATTGAAGGACGTTTCTGGTGGGTTAGTGAGAAGGAGCGAGGGAGCTTAGTTAAACAGCGAACTGCTACCTAATGATTGCGTAAAGCCTACGAAATGGTTCTTAAATAAAATAAAACTTAAAATTTACAAACTAGTTACATTGTGTTTATATTTGTACTTAAATCTTATGCATTGGATGTTGACTATTAGGAATCAAAATAGAACTTCAGGATTTATTTTACATCATAACAAAATGAATAAATGAAAGTTTCGTATGTACCTGATGAAACAAAAAAAAAAGGTTCAAAAGGCTCTGAGCACTATGGGACCTAACTTCTGAGGTCATTAGCCCCCTAGAACTTAGAACTACTTAAACCTAACTAACCTAAGGACATCACACACATCCATTCCCGAGGCAGGATTCGAACCTGCGACTGTAGCGGTCACGCGGTTCCAGACTGTAGCGCCTAGAACTGCTCGGCCAACCAGGCCGGCCATGATGAAACATCTGTGAGGCACTAGAGGGGTTGTAAGGTCCACAGGAGGGTCAGTGGAAAAGAACCGAACGGCGCAGGCCTGAGACCGGCTGCTGTGGGATTTCCAGGTGTCTCGTTGGCGGGAACGGCCGGCAGACACTTGCCGACCATCGGGCTGTTCACCAGGGCCTGCTGCGAACTGGTTCCCCGCGGCGTCCCGTTACGGCTGCTGCTGCCGAGGACACCTGCTGTGGCCCACGGCGCTGCTCAACCCTCCTGAATGTTGCAACAGCTGATCACTTCATTGATGATCGATCACTCACTGAGACCACATCTCCGAAATCACAAAATGTCAGGTATTGCAAAATTAACACGAAAAGCAAACTGTTAACGTACCTTTTGACAGTTCCTCCTATTCGATAAATTGATTCTTCTTTCAAAATTTGTTACATATTTAGTACGAAAGGGTGGTATATTCGCTTCTGTTATTAAAACTGTGAAGTTCGTTAGTCATGCATTATGACTGACAGAGGTAGGTGCTGAGTCAGCTGTCGCTCCTGGGGTGGGGGTTCGTAATAAGTTGCAGGCCCTCCCCCATCGCCAACAGAGTTTATTGTCACCCATAACGTTAGCGTGTGGCACATCCCTACGAATCAAATAATAATAAATATGTAATATGGATTTCCAGTTTGTTGGATTATTTGTAGGACAACGGATTGTGTTAGCCATAAAATAAAGAAACAGTCAAAGATACAAAATTCACTTTCTCTTTAATAGATAACTAGTTTCGGGTTACCTCAACCCATTTTCAAATCATCTTGCGAAACGGAAGATAAAATTACGATTTATCCATTAAAATATAACAAAAATTATTCAGTAGAAATAACAAGATACAGAACATATTGTAACAGGGTATATGTACCAGATAGACAAAGTATTATTTTTCGAAATAGCATATAATTCATGTCAAGATTATACATACACGTATACCGAAGTCTGTTGATCTTCGAACAGTGACTGAAAAAACATATAACTGGTAGACTACTTCCTCCACTGCCATAAGGAATCCTCAGCTAGGGACGCCCTATCAGGATGTAAGGAATGTCCTTACTAAAACTTTCAGTCATCAATACACGTCAACTGCCACACTTAAGTTCCTTCAAAACTTTTTAAAGGGCAGCAGGGCCTAAAACCAACGGACAGTAAACAGCACCAACATCGTATCGGTCGTATACAAAAAAAAGTCCTATGGTTTAGCGACACGTAACGTTATTCGCTGGGAAACATAAAACAGTGTGAAAAGAAATCAAAATAGTATACACTCCTGGAAATGGAAAAAAGAACACATTGACACCGGTGTGTCAGACCCACCATACTTGCTCCGGACACTGCGAGAGGGCTGTACAAGCAATGATCACACGCACGGCACAGCGGACACACTAGGAACCGCGGTGTTGGCCGTCGAATGGCGCTAGCTGCGCAGCATTTGTGCACCGCCGCCGTCAGTGTCAGCCAGTTTGCCGTGGCATACGGAGCTCCATCGCAGTCTTTAACACTGGTAGCATGCCGCGACAGCGTGGACGTGAACCGTATGCGCAGTTGACGGACTTTGAGCGAGGGCGTATAGTGGGCATGCGGGAGGCCGGGTGGACGTACCGCCGAATTGCTCAACACGTGGGGCGTGAGGTCTCCACAGTACATCGATGTTGTCGCCAGTGGTCGGCGGAAGGTGCACGTGCCCGTCGACCTGGGACCGGACCGCAGCGACGCACGGATGCACGCCAAGACCGTAGGATCCTACGCAGTGCCGTAGGGGACCGCACCGCCACTTCCCAGCAAATTAGGGACACTGTTGCTCCTGGGGTATCGGCGAGGACCATTCGCAACCGTCTCCATGAAGCTGGGCTACGGTCCCGCACACCGTTAGGCCGTCTTCCGCTCACGCCCCAACATCGTGCAGCCCGCCTCCAGTGGTGTCGCGACAGGCGTGAATGGAAGGACGAATGGAGACGTGTCGTCTTCAGCGATGAGAGACGCTTCTGCCTTGGTGCCAATGATGGTCGTATGAGTGTTTGGCGCCGTGCAGGTGAGCGCCACAATCAGGACTGCATACGACCGAGGCACACAGGGCCAACACCCGGCATCATGGTGTGGGGAGCGATCTCCTACATTGGCCATACACCACTGGTGATCGTCGAGGGGACACTGAATAGTGCACGGTACATCCAAACCGTCATCGAACCCATCGTTCTACCATTCCTAGACCGGCAAGGGAACTTGCTGTTCCAACAGGACAATGCACGTCCGCATGTATCCCGTGCCACCCAACGTGCTCTAGAAGGTGTAAGTCAACTACCCTGGCCAGCAAGATCTCCGGATCTGTCCCCCATTGAGCATGTTTGGGACTGGATGAAGCGTCGTCTCACGCGGTCTGCACGTCCAGCACGAACGCTTGTCCAACTGAGGCGCCAGGTGGAAATGGCATGGCAAGCCGTTCCACAGGACTACATCCAGCATCTCTACGATCGTCTCCATGGGAGAATAGCAGCCTGCATTGCTGCGAAAGGTGGATATACACTGTACTAGTACCGACATTGTGCATGCTCTGTTGCCTGTGTCTATGTGCCTGTGGTTCTGTCAGTGTGATCATGTGATGTATCTGACCCCAGGAATGTGTCAATAAAGTTTCCCCTTCCTGGGACAATGAATTCACGGTGTTCTTTTTTCCATTTCCAGGAGTGTATATTGAAAAATCGTCATCACCTATCGAAATAGTCATATCCGTAAAATACCAGAAACAGATCTAACACAATATAACAACTACTTATATAAATACCCTTTTAAATGACCTTCGTAAGTAAGGACAGAAATTAAACGCTGGGTTGTCCCATGCGCTATCCCAAATGTAACGGCCCACAACGGCCCACAATAACTTGTTTTATCTACGTAATCAGACAGTAAAGTATGGATATCAGATACCTAAAATATATGAAGGGAAAAGGCCAAAGGATAGCAGCCATACCGGGGAGAGGCAAGGAACAACTCCCGGCCAGAAAGGGGGGCGGGGTAGGGAGAGGGAGCTGGAAGGTCTGGGCGGAGAGGAAGTGCGGAAAATGGAAAGAGTCAAAACAGGACAATGGTAAAAGGGGATGACAAGAAGATACAGGAACATTGAATAAGCATTGTTGCCAACTACCCAAAATGTTAGGCAATAAAAATCCCAAGAGGAGGAGATAAACTTGGAAAACGTCGGGCGAAGGGGAGATTTCAGTTATATTGCATCATGATCAGACAGAGATTCCGAAATGAGATACTGGATTGTAAGGCGTACCCAGGAGCAGATATAGACTCAGATCACAAAGTGGTAGTGGTGAAAGTAAGTCCCGGCCGTTGTGGCCGAGCGGTTCTAGGCGCTTCAGTCTGGAGCCGCGCGACTGCTACGGTCGCAGGTTCGAATCCAGCCTCGGGCATGGACGTGTGTGATGTCCTTACGTTAGTTAGGTTTAAGTAGTTCTAAGTTCTAGGGGACTGATGACCTCAGATGTTGAGTTCCATAGTGCTCAGAGCCATTTGAGCCATTTTTGAAAGTAAGCTGAAGTTTAAGAGATTTGTCAGGAAGAATCAGTACGCAAAGAAGTGGGATACGAAATTACTAAGGAATCACGAGATACGCTTGAAGTTCTCTGAGGCTACAGATATAGCGATTAAGAATAGCCCAGTAGGTAGTATAGTTGAACAGGAATAGACATATCTAAAAAGGGCAATCACAGAAGTGGGAAAGAAAGACATAGGTACAAAGAAGGTAATTGCAAAGAAGCCATGGGTAACAGAAGAAATACTTCAGTTGATCGATGAAAGATGAAAGTACAAAAATATTCAGGAAAATTCAGGCGTACCGAAATACAAGTCGCTCAGGAATGAAATAATAGGAAGTGCAGGGAAGCTACGACGAAATGGCTGCATGAAAAATGTAATGCAATTAAAAGATGAAATGATTGTCGGAAGGATTGACTCGGCATGTAGAAAACTCAAAACAGCCTTCGGTGAAATTAAAAGTAAGGGTAGTAATATTAAGAGTGCAACGGGAATTCTACTGTTAAATGCAGAAGAGAGAGCGGATAGATTGAAAGAGTACACTGAAGGTCTCTATGAGGGGGAAGATTTGTCTGATGAGATAGAAAAAGGGACAGGAGTCGATTAAAAAGAGGCAGGGGATCCAGTATTAGAATAAAAAATTAAGAGAGCTTTGGAAGATCAAGTAAGGCAGAAGAAATACGTAACATTCCATCATAATTTCTAAAAACATTGGAGAAAGTGGCAACGAAACGACTTTTCACGTTGGTGTGTAGAATGTACAAGTCTGGCGATATGCCATCTGACTTTTCGAAAAATGTCATCCATACAATTCCGAAGACTGCAAGAGCCGACAAGTGCAATAACTACCGCTCTATCATCTTTACAGCTCATGTATCCAAGCTGCTTACGAGACTACTATACAGAAGAATGGAAAACCAAATTGAGGATGTGTTAGATGGTGATCAGTCTGGCTTTAGGAAAGGTAAAGGCACCAGAGAGGCAATTCCGACGTTGAGGTTGATAATGGAAGTAAGACGAAAGAAAAATCAAGACGTGTTCGTAAGTTTTGTCGACCTGGAAAAAGCGTTCGACGATGTAAAATGATACAATATGTTCAAAATCGGAGAAAAATATGGCAAGGTGTAGGGAGAGACGGATTCCAATAACAGTGGACGACCAAGAACGGAGTGCTCGGCTTAAAAAGTATGTAAGACAGGGATATTGTCTTTCGCCCCTTTTGTTCAGTCTGTACATCGAAGAAGCAATGATGGAACTTAAAGACAATTTCAGGAGTGGAATTAAAATTAGAGGTGAAAGGGTATCAATGATACGATTCGCTGAAGATTGAAGGGTGGTGTATGGAAGGGGAGAGGAGAAGAGAGAGGATAAAGGTTAAATTTGATTTCGTTGCACATATGTTTATAATATTGTCATGGTTTATATGCTATTTTGGAAAATACTATTTTATCCTGGTACGATACATTCTGTATCTCGTTACATGATCTTAGTAACTTTTGGTACAGTTTGTAGGATAAATTGTAATTTTAACTTTCCGTCTCCCAGTATGATTTGAAAAAGAGTTCAAGTAACCCGAAACCGGTAATCAATTAAATAAAAAGTGAATCTTGCAAATTTGGTTGTTCCTGTATCGAACTGAAATAGGTAGTAACTTTAACACATTAATAATTTGTTTATATCATTGCTTTCTCCCCCATTAACCATGGACTTTGCCGTTGGTGGGGAGGCTTGCGTGCCTCAACGATACAGATAGCCGTACCGTAGGTGCAACCACAACGGAGGGGTATCTGTTGAGAGGCCAGACAAACGTGTGGTTCCTGAAGAGGGGCAGCAGCCTTTTCAGTAGTTGCCGGGGCAACAGTCTGGATGATTGACTGATCTGGCCTTGTAACACAAACCAAAATGACCTTGCTGTTCTGATACTGCGAACGGCTGAAAGCAAGGGGAAACTACAGCCGTAATTTTTCCCGAGGGCATGCAGCTTTACTGTATGATTAAATTATGATGGCGTCCTCTTGGGTAAAATAGTCCCCTATTCGGATCCCCGGGCGGGGACTACTCAAGAGGACGTCGTTATCAGGAGAAAGAAAACTGGCGTTCTACGGATCGGAGCGTGGAATGTCAGATCCCTTAATCGGGCAGGTAGGTTAGAAAATTTGGAAAGGGAAATGGATAGTTTAAAGTTAGATATAGTGGGAATTAGTGAACTTCGGTGGCAGGAGGAACAAGACTTTTGGACAGGTGAATACAGGGTTATAAATACAAAATCAAATAGGGGTAATGCAGGAGTAGGTTTAATAATGAATAAAAAAATAGGAGTGCGGGTAAGCTACTACAAACAGCATAGTGTACGCATTATTGTGGCCAAGATAGACACGAAGCCCACGCCTACTACAGTAGTACATGTTTATATGCCAACTAGCTCTGCAGATGATGAAGAAATTGATGAAATGTGTGAGTAGATAAAAGAAATTATTCAGGTAGTGAAGGTAAACGAAAATTTAATAGTCATGTTTGACTGGAATTCGATAGTAGGAAAAGGAAGAGAAGGAAACGTAGTAGGTGAATATGGACTGGGACTAAGAATTGAAAAAGGAAGCCGCCTAGTAGAATTTTCGCACAGAGCATAACTTAATCATAGCTAACACTCGGTTCAAGAATCGTGAAAGAAGGTTGTATACATGGAAGAACCCTGGAGATACTGATGATGATGATGTTTGGTTTGTGGGGCGCTCAACTGCGTGGTTATCAGCGCCCGACCCTGGAGATACTAAAAGGTATCAGATACATTATATAATGGTTACACAGATATTTAGGAACCAGGTTTTAAACTGTAAGACATTTCCAGGAGCACATATGGATTCTGACCACAATCTATTGGTTTTGACCTGTAGATTAAAACTGAAAAAACTGCAGAAAGTTGGAATTTAAGGAGATGGGACCTGTATAAACTGAAAGAACCAGAGGTTGTACAGAGTTTCAGGGAGAGCATAAGGGAACAATTGACAGGAATGGGAGAAAGAAATACAGTAGAACAAGAATGGGTAGCTTTGAGGGATGAAGTAGTGAAGGCAGCAGAGGATCAAGTAGGTAAAAAGACGAGGGCTAGTAGCAATCCTTGGGTGACAGAGAAATACTGAATTTAATTGGTGAAAGGAGAAAATATAAAAATACAGTAAATGAAGCAGGCAAAAAGGAATACAAACGTCTCAAAAATGAGATCGACAGGAAGTGCAAAATGGCTAAGCAGGCATGGCTAGAGGACAAATGTAAGGATGTAGAGGCTTATCTCACTAGGGGTAAGATAGATACTGCCTACAGGAAAATTAAAGAGACCTTCAGAGAAAAGAGAACCACTTGTATGAATATGAAAAGCTCAGATGGAAACCCAGTTCTAAGCAAAGAAGGGAAAACAGAAAGGTGGAAGGAATATACAGAGGGTCTATACAAGGGCTATATACTTGAGGACAATATTATGGAAATGGAAGAGGATGTAGATGAAGATGAAATGGGAGATACAATACTGCGTGAAGAGTTTAACAAAGCACTGAAAGACCTGAGTCGAAACAAGGCCCCGGGAGTAGACAAAATTCCATTACAACTACTGACAGCCTTGGGAGAGCCAGTCCTGACGAACCTCTACCATCTGGTGAGCAAGATGTATGAAACAGGGGAAATATCCCCAGAATTCAAGAAGAATATAATAATTCCAATCCCAAAGAAAGCAAGTGTTGACAAATGTGAAAATTACCGAACTATCCGTTTAATAAGTCACGGCTGCAAAATACTAACGCGGATTCTTTACAGACGAATGGAAAAACTAGTAGAAGCCGACCTCGGGGAAGATCAGTTTGGATTCCGTAGAAATGTTGGAACACATGAGGCAATACTGACCTTACGGCTTATCTTAGAATCTAGATTAAGGAAAGGCAAACCTACGTTTCTAGCATTTGTAGACTTAGAGAAAGCTTTTGCCAATGTTGATTGGAATACGCTCTTTCAAATTCTGAAGGTGGTAGGGGTAAAATACAGGGAGCGAAAGGGTATTTACAATTTGTACAGAAACCAGATGGCAGTTATATGAGGCGAGGGACATGAAAGGGAAGCAGTGGTTGGGAAGGGAGTGAGACAGGGTTTTAGTCTCTCCCCGATGTTATTCAATCTGTATATTCAGCAAGTAGTGAAGGAAACAAAAGAAAAATTCGGAGTAGGTATTAAAATCCATGGAGAAGAAATTAAAACTTTAAGGTTCACCGATGACACTGTAATTCTGTCAGAGACAGCAAAGGACTTGGAAGGGCAGTGGAATGGAATGGATAGTGTCTTGAAAGGAGAGTTTAAGATGAACATCAACAAAAGCAAAATGAGGATAATGGAATGTAGTCGAATTAAGTCGGGTGATGCTGAGGGAATTAGATTAGGAAATTAGATACTTAAAGTAATAAAGGAATTTTGCTATTTGGGGAGCAAAATAACTGATTATCGTCGAAGTAGAGAGGAACTAAAATGTAGACTGGCAATGGAAAGGAAAGCGTTTCTGAGGAAGAGAAATTTGTTAACATTGAGTATAGATTTAAATGTCAGGAAGTCGTTTCTGAAAGTATTTGTATGGAGTGTAGCCATGTGTGGAAGTGAAACGTGAACGATAAATAGCTCAGACAAGAAGAGAATAGAAGCTTTCGAAATTTGGTGCTACAGAAGAATGCTGAAGACTAGATGGCCCGATCACATAACTAATGAGGAGGTATTGAATAGAATTGGGGACAAGAGGAGCTTGTGGCACAACTTGACTGGAAGAAGGGATCGGTTGGTAGGACATATTCTGAGACATCGAGGGATCACCAATTTAGAATTGGAGGGCAGCGTGGAGGGTGAAAATCGTAGAGGGAGACTAAGAGATGAATACACTAAGCAGATTCAGAAGGATGTAGGCTGCAGTAGGTACTGGGAGATGAAGAAGCTTGCACTGGATAGAGTACCATGGAGAGCTGCATCAAACCAGTCTCAGGACCGAAGACCACAACAATAACAGTATGTCGTTTAACGTAGCTTCCAAGAAATTGAAATTCAGGGAAGTACATCAATTGAAAAGAATTTGTCCGAAATTTTGAGAGGAATATAGATCTCATACAGTAATCAATTTAATGATTTCCAGTAACCCGAAATTAGTAATCAATTAAATAAAAGGTGAATCTTGCAAATTTTGTTATTTCTGTATTGAACTGAAGTAGGTAGTAGTTTTAATACATTAATAATTTGTTTTTATCATTGCTTAGTATGTCGTTTAACCTAATTTCCAGGAAATTGAAATTCAGAGAAATATATCAATTGCAATGAATATGTCAGAAATTTTGAGAAGTATATATGGTATACTGTAAGTAATTTTATGAGTTCCAGTAACCTGAAACTAGTAATCAACTAAACAAAAAGTGAATCTTGCAAATTTGGTTGTTTCTGTATCGAACTGAAGTAGGTAGTAGTTTTAATACATTAATAATTTGTTTTTATCATTGCTTAGTATGTCGTTTAACCTAACTTCCAAGAAACTGAAATTCGGGGAAACCTATCAATTGAAAAGAATTTGTCAGAAATTTGCAGACTAAGAGCACACGACGTGTTTCGGACGCTTTGCACCATCGTCAGAGGACAGTTCTGATGGTTAACTAAGCTGCATTACTTCTGGGAAACCAACAATTTCTGAACATGTGTTTTTAATTTGTCAATATGAAGAATGCCTTTGGTAGATTAGCTTGTCAGTATGACTGCAGAATGCTTTTGATACGTTACTTTGGCAAAATGAGTGCACAATGCTTTTGGTAGATTAGTAAGAGAGAATATTTTAGAACTCATATTTTGGAAAGTCAGTCTTTCTGTTACTTTTTTCTTTGTGGAAGACATTTCTCTCTCTCTCTCTCTCTCTCTCTCTCTCTCTCTCTCTCTCTTTATATATATATATATATATATATATATATATATATATATATATTGCCTCACTCAACTCTCTGCGGTTTGCCTGTTCCGCCTTTGGACTCACGATCCGTGTCAGATTTCTTGTGGGCAGCAAGTACGGTCAGCCTACGGATGGAGACTCTATCCTGGCTGGAATGTCCATATAACGGGGGCGTGCTTTAATGCCTATAAATTCTTTATGTGCAAAATTCTTAAAGCTTCTTATATAACATTATTAACACCCTACATCTATATTCTTCACTCTATATTTTTATTCCTCAACATAGTCACCCTCACGAAGAACACATTTCACCCAACGATAGACCAGTTTGTTAATTCCGTCCCTGTTGCATATATGATTGTGTTGACAGAGCCAAAACCTCACCTCTGCTTACACCGCTTCATCACTATCAAAGTGAAGTTCTCCAAAGTGTTCTTTGTGTTATGAAAACAGATGAATACCAGACGGGATGAAGTCGAGACTACTGTACGGAGGATGATCGATACAGTGAATCAAAGGCAAGGATTGTTGCAGAAGTAGCACCGCTCTTGTGTGGTCTAGCATTGTCATGTTGAAGGAGAGAATGCTTCATGTGTGGACTATCTCTTCGAAACATTTCTGTGGTTAGAAACTCGATTCCAGCACTCTATTTCTCATTTACCGACATAGATGCGTAACACACTGCCATGTCGCGCGCTTCAATTCCGAGCCTCTAGCGGTAGAGGGTTGCAACTTGCGTCAGCGAAGTGCTAAGGTCGACCCAGTAATATGCATGACGTGTGACACCTCAACCGATATTTAGAACAGAATAAAAAATTCTGAGGCATTACTTTTTGTACTTTACTCTCTTCAAGGCAGCTAAGAAATCTGGAGAGTATTATACGGAAAAATATAAACGCGTTTAGATGAGATGTGCCTTTTGGATTTGTGCCTAGATACAGAGGTTACGAGATACACTGCTTCTATGTGAAGTAACGCACTACTAATTTATGTTCTGAGAC
Organism: Schistocerca americana; assembly: GCF_021461395.2. NCBI lineage: Eukaryota > Metazoa > Arthropoda > Insecta > Orthoptera > Acrididae > Schistocerca > Schistocerca americana. The sequence goes on from NC_060121.1 coordinate 608,849,426, forward strand.
TGTGGTCAGTTGTGTTTAGTGTTCGCTGTTGGTGAAGCTGCTTACTCTGTACACTAAAGCGTAATTTACATCAACATAGTGACAACTGTGTAACACATTCATCATGTCAACAATTTCAACAACGCAGGGAACTACATCTTGAAGAGAGTCTGCTGGTGACGGATACACAGAGTACCTCACGCCTCCCGCACAATAACAAATGCATAGACGTTAAGTCGGGATGTTGTGTTAGTCAAGACGCATGTATACTATTGCCTTCTCAGCAACTTCGAAAAATAGATTTGTACGCTTTCATTAACAAGATAGCACGGCCGTGTCTTATTAGAGTCACAAAAAATTCTCTAGCAGCTTGAACTTCACTAAGAACTCTACCAACACTTGAAGTAGGAATACTACATTTTTCCTTTTGGAACGTGGTTAGCATTCTATTAGAGCCAACCGGAATATTACAGTGTTCCCTGCGGAGCATGGTTAGCATTCTATCAGACTCGTCCGTATAGCTTTGCATAATATTGAGCAAGTACCACTCATGGCTGTTGATAGCTTTTCTAGGTTTCTGAGTTAATCATGCTCTCGGAAGTCAGACCTAGGTGAAATTTCCTGTAGGAATCACCCGCAGAAGTCCACGCTGGATTGGTGTAACGCTGTTTCGTAAGACTCTTTACTGGTGGGGTTAGAAGTGTATGTGGGTCGTGAGATGGAAATTGGAAATTTGTGGTAAGATCTTATGGGACCAGACTGCTGAGGCCCTCTGTCCCTAAGCTTACGCACTACTTAATCTAACTTAAACTAACTTACGTTAAGGACAACACGCACACCCATGCCCGAGGGAGGACTTGAACCTCCGACGGAGGGAACAGCGCGAACCGTATTAGGACGTCCTTGACCGCGCGGCTACACCGCGCGGCCGTGAGATGGAGGTAATATTGCTTTCTACTGGTTGTAACATGGTCACTGCAAACGTAACATTTTACACGTCAGTATGATCTCAGCGATTTCGTTTTATTCGGTCGATGAAGTGCTTCAAACGAGACATGACACAGTAGCGTCCTCGTGGCAAATTATACTGTCTGCAGAAATTCGGCTACTAGCAGTTGCTTCCTTACTCCCAGTATAAGGGATATATGACAGTACGCTTGGGCACAGAACACTCAGCAAGTGTGGAAATTTCTGTGTATGCACTGCCCACTAGAACAAATACTGTTGTAAAGTAGTAGTAGAGTAGTAGAGGGGTGTGTGGGCGCACGACAGCAAGGTCTTCAGCGCCCGTTCAGTATCATAGTGAGACGGGTGTCAAGAAAAAAAAAACTCAGAACAGTTACATAAAACGGAACATAAAACACGGGGAACAATCAGTGAAAAATATGTGCTCACCCACACCGAAGCGTGGGATGAAGCAGGGCGTCAGCAGTAAAACATGGACAACACAGGAAGAAAAAGGTAGAGGGAGCTAAAACAATGTAGCAGATGGAAGTGGCTGGCTGACCGCAAGGAAAAAGGGGAGGAGTCAGCCACTCTGCAATACACTAAAACCTCCAGCCTAAAAGTTTAGGCCAGAGTCCAGACACATCACAAAACTTAAAAACCCTAGATACACACGTCTCATCGTTAGCTAGAACACAAGGCAGATCCCCATAAACTTGTGCTTCTGCCCTTGCATCAAGGTATAAAATGCAGTCTGTTAAAATGTGCCGGACAGAGATTGGCACACCAAAAGCATCACAAAACGGAGGATCCTCCCGCCGTAACAAATAGCTATGCGTCAGAGGACAGTGCCCGATCCGAAGACGTGTGAGGGCCACCTCTTCCCGCCTGAGCAGCCGGCAGGAGGAACGCCACGGCCGAGTGGTTGACTTTATCGACCGCAGTTTATTGGCCGTCACCGCCAGCCATTCGTCCTCCCACATCTCCATGCACTTCCTGTGGAGTGCAGCGATGACTGACTGCAAGGGGATAGGACACTGGACCACATCCTGCTCTCTGCAGGCCTCCTTGGCAGCCCGATCGGCCTGTTCATTGCCCCATATGCCGACATGACCAGGCACCCAGCAGAAGGATACCTCTTTACCCCGCCGTTGGAGCAAGTAAAGTTGGTCATGTATCAGCTGGACCATCTCCTCAGTCGGGTAGAGGTTCTGCAGTGATTGCAAGGCACTAAGAGAATCGGAGCAGAGAAGAAATCGATCGCCCCGAACACGATGCATCTGCTCCAGTGCCTTCAGGATCGCGTGGAGCTCCGCTGCGAAAACGGTCTATTCAGCAGGGAGGGGAATCCGGGTAACATGATCAGGGAACACCACAGAACAGCCAAGGAAATTCTCCTGTTTGGAGCCATCAGTATAAACAACAGTGAAATCGTGATGCACATCCAAAATGTTAAAAAACAGAGATTGGAACGTAAAATCTGGTGTGCCATCTTTCTGAAAATTAGTCAAATCTAAAATAAGTCTGGGTCTCCGGAGGACCCAAGGTGGAGATCTGCTCCAACCGCGACGTAAAACACGAAGACCAGCCATAGACATCGCACCGAGGCAATCCTGTGCGCGAATCCCATAGGGCTGCGTCGCACGTTGCCGGTTATGAAACAATCGTGCCAGAGGAGGCTGAGCAACGGTATGGTATGCAGGGGTGTATGGTGTGGACAAAGTTTTATACGCCTGGCGCACTGTTAAGTAGCCGTTGCCGCATATGAAGTGGCGGTTCACCAGCCTCTGCACAGAGGCTTGGTATGGAGCTAGTTCGGAATGCCCCAGTGGCCAACCGAAGCCCTTCATGGTGGACAACGTCCAAAATCTTTAAGTAAGAAGGCCTCGCAGACCCATACACCGTGCACCCATAATCGAGCCGAGATCGCACAAACGCCCTGTAAAACTGGAGCAGACAAGTCCTGTCAGCTCCCCATGTACTGTGGCTATGACATTTTAAAATACTTAAAGCCTGAAGCGACCGCCGTTTCAGGTCTTTAAGATGAGGTAATCACGTGTGCCTCGAGTCAAAAATGAGCCCCAGAAATCTCACCGTGTCTTTAAAAGTAAGAATAGTGTCCCTCAACCGCAACTCAGGAAAGGTTAAAATCGAACGAGAACGGTTAAAAAGAACACATACAGACTTCTCGGTGGAAAACTGAAAACCACTCTTCTGCGCCCAGTCATCCAAACGCCTAATCGTAAGTTCCAACTGACGAGTTGTCGTTGCAAGGCTTGAAGAAGAGCAGAACAAAGAGAAATCATCCACAAACAAAGAACACTGGACAGGACGTTTCACTATGGACGTAATGCTATTAATGGCGATGGCAAAGAGAGTCACACTTAAGACGCTGCCCTGAGGGATACCATTCTCCGGCTCAAAGCGATCAGACAGGACGTCACCAATTCGGTATCTGAAATATCGCGGCGAGAGGAAAGACTGAATAAAAAGAGGAAGACAACCACGAAAACCCCATTCGTGAAGCTGCTCCAGGATGAGACGCCTCCAAGTGGTATCGCAGGCCTTTCTCGATGTCGAAAAAGACATCTAGAAGGTGATGACGGCGGAGGAAAGCTTGTTGTATAGCCGCCTCCAGGAGGGCAAGGTTATCGAAGGTGGAACGAAACCTCCTGAACCCACACTGAAAGCGACTAAGGAGTTGCCGGGATTCTAATATCCAGACAAGGCGGCGGTTGACCATCCGTTCCAAGGTCTTCCCTATGCAACTAGTGAGGGCAATACTACGGTAGCTACTTGGGCTCGTGCGGTCTTTCCCAGGTTTTAAAAAAGGGATTAAAACTGCCTCACGCCACGCGTCAGGAAAGTGACCCGACGAACAAATGGCATGAAAAAGTGCGAGGAGGAGTTCTCTGTTGCGCATTGTGAGGTGCCATAGCATACTGTAATGGATCCTGTCGTGACCAGGGGATGTGTCACGAGCTCCAGACAAAGCAGAATCCAGCTCCCACATAGAAAATGGGCAGTTGTAAACTTCATGAGAGGTGGACTGGAAGTTCAGACTACATCTCTCAGCAACCGCTCTATGGCGCTGGAAACCTGGATCCTGACTGGTTGTTGCAGTAACCGTGGCAAAATACGCTGCCATAGTCTGGGCAATGTCTCGCGGATCCGTGTGGAGAGTGCCGTTAATCATTACAGCAGCTATGGGACACCTCCCTCCTGTGCCAGAAATTCTCCTGATGGTCTCCCACACAATGGAACTTTTGGTGGAACGATTAATGGTGTTCAGGAACGTTTGCCACGACCTCTTCTTGCTCTCATGAATAATGCGGCGACATCTTGCCCTCGCCACCCGAAAGGCTGCAAGATTCTCAGCAGTCGGCCGACACTTGAACCGACGCAGAGCCGCACGCCTGGTCCTGATTGCAGAGCGGCATTCGGCACTCCACCAAGGCACAGGTGGCCTCTTCCGGTGGCCTGTGGACTGTGGAGTGGATGCTGCAGCGGCGTGGTGGACGGTTTTGGTAATATGATCCACCCACACCTCAACATTCGCACAGTGTTCGAATTGGGCCAACTGGCTATAAAGTGTCCAGTCAGCTCCACTGAGCACCCATCGTGGTGGTCTCCTTTCGGGCCCCACGCCATCTGGCAGGTGAATCTAGATTGGGAAATGATCACTGCCGTGCAAGTCAGCAACCACTTCCCAGTGAGCACTGGCGGCAAGAGCTGGAGAGCAAAGCGACTGATCAATGGCAGAGAACGACCCAGTCGCCGTGCAGAAATGAGTACTCTGTCCTCCATTGAGCAAGTAGGCACAGGATGACAGGAGAAGCCTCTCAATTGCTCTACCCCTGGGGCAGGTAATTGCACAGCCCCAACGCACATTGTGGGCATTAAAATCACCACAAATAATGAATGGCTGGGGGAGCTGTGTAAGAAGGTCGGTGAGGGCCGCTTCATCAAGAGCATCATGTGGGGGCAAGTAAAGTGAACATACAGTCAATGGATGACGCACGTGCACGGACACAGCGACGGCCTGTAAAGTCGTCGTAAGTGAGAGAGGCGAGGAGTGGTAGTCTGTCCTGACGAAAATACCTACGCCGCCTCTAGCTCTCTCTCCACGCAGGTCGTCCTTTTTGTGGAGCGTATAGCCTCGTATCTCAGGGGAGTATGATGGATGGAAATAAGTCTCCTGGAGACATAGACACATTGGTCTATCCTGAGATAGTAGACGAAGTTCTTCCACAGGCGTCCTGAACCCTTGCAAGTTCCACTGAAGTATGGGAGCCATCTATGATGGGGGTAGCACCTTCATCCTGTCTCTCCGACGAGGCGGGGAGACCGCAGCAGGTGGAGGAGCAGGTGTGGGGCGAGAAGATTGCCCCACACATACATCGTATTCCATCAACTCTGGGGAAGAGTCAGAGGAAGCCTCACGTAAAACAACATCCGCATGGTCAGATGGTTTACCACGGGATTTGACCCGCTGTTGCTGCTGTACAGGAGCTTTCTGTGGTTTGGTGGGCTTTGGGGGAGCGGATGTGGGAGTGGTAATTGGCGCACTGGGCTTGGGAACAGCCGCAGCTGTTGGAGGCGCCAGGGGCTGGCCCAAGTTCGCCACTGTACCTTTGTCTGCCAGTCGAGTAGGGGCTACTGGCTCTGAAACACTGGCTGCGTTGCAAGTGCACTGACAGCTGCAGGTGTTAGTGCCAACACTCACCACCTCGGTCTGCGTCGAGGCATCGACTTTTGGAGTAGGCTTCTGAACCAGGGATGCAAAAAATGTAACAAATGTGGGAGGTTGCATCGACTTATAGATCTTCTAGGCCTCACCATAGGGGATACGCTTGGTTGTTTTTATTTCCTGGACTTTGCGTTCCTCTAAAAATATTCGGCAGTCCCTACTCAACACAGGGTGGTTGCCAGAGCAATTGATACACCTAGATGGAGACGAGCAACCAACTCCTTCATGAGCAGCCTTACCACAGTTGCCACAAGTCGCTTCGCCTTTACACCCGAAGGTGGTATGCCCAAAACGCTGGCATTTAAAACAGCGCATTGGAGACGGGAAATAAGGCCGCACACTAAGGCGAAGGAAGCCAGCTTTAATGGGGTCCGGAAGTTTCGTGCTACTGAAGGTCAGAATAAAAGAGTCGGATTTCACAAGATTGCCATCAACCCTCTTCATGATATGTTGAACATCAACGATACCTTCCGGAGCCCACTCACGTTGCAGTTCGTCTTTGGGAATGTCGACTAGATCCCGGCATGTCACCACACCTTTGCTATAATTCAAGGTGCTGTGTAGTTCAGTGTCTATGGCATACTCCCCAAGGCATTTAGCAGCTTGCAGGTTAGTGGCTTGCTGGGAAGTGGAAGTTTCCACGAGCAAGATCCCACTACGCAAACGCTTCACTGATTTTAAGGAGCCACAGAAGCCCTCCAGACCCTTTTGTATATAGAACGGCGAAACCTTCTCAAAACTACCCTCCTTCCGTTTTACAATGAGAAACACATTCTGATTACCAGAATGCATTCCGTTACTAAAGACTTGACTTGTCAAAGATGTGCTGCAGTCAGGGGGACTGACTGCACGAGCCCTCTTCAGAGACTGGGTGTTGGAACCTTCCAGCGGCCCACCCTTTCCGCTGGGAGGAAGAAAAGAGGAATTCGAAGGATCCATCTCGGTCCCACGAGCAGCTAGGGAACTAGAAGTCCCGCGTGCCTAGGTAAGCCTTATACAAATGGGGTGCGGCAGGTGCCCCAGAGGTTGCCCGCTTGCGACTGTTCCACCCCAACAGCCATGCATCTTATAGGCGCGCAGCACACCGTAAGATTGAGGGGTTTTATAGAGGTTTACCGTCCTCGCAATCCAGGCGGTCAAGCCAAGATAACCATTCCCCGCAGCACACAACATTCCACCGCCGCGCCATACGGTGGTCGCTGAAGCATGTCCGGGGGTTACGGTGACAGGAGACTGGCGGCGCTGACCAGACCCCACCTCAGGACCCCGGGGTCGCCAAGCAAATGAATGCTGAGCCCCTGGGGGCACTGTTGTAAAGTTGTGACTACTGATACTGAGTGATAAAAGTCATAAAATACTTCCTAATATCGTGTCAGGCCTCCTTTTGCCCGGTGTAATCCAGTAACTGGACGTGGCATTGACTCAACAGGTCGTTGGAAGTCCGCTGCAGAAATACTGAGCCATGCTGTCTCTGTAGCCGTCCATAATTGCGAAAGAGTTGCCGGTGCAAAAATTACAGATGGGATTCGTGCCGGGCGATCTGCGTGGCCAAAGTATTCGCTTGAATTGTCTAGAATGATTCTCAGACCAATTGAGATAGTTGTGCCCGGGGGCATGGCGCATTGTCATCCGTAAAAATTCGATCGTTGCTTGGAAACATGAACTTCATCAATGGCTGCAAATGGCCTCCAAGTAGCCGAAAATAATTTTCAGTCAATGATGTGTTCAGTGGGATTAAAGGATCCAGTTCATTCCATGTAAACACAGTCCACACCATTGTGGGACCACCACCAGCTTGCACAGTTCCTTGTTGACAAGTTGGCTCCATGGCTTCCTGGGATCTGAACCCTATCATCAGCTATTACTAACTGAAATCGGGACTCATCTGATCAGGCTACAGTTCTCCAGTCGTCTGGGGTCCAGCCGATATGGTTACAACCACAAGACAGTCTCTACAGGCGATGTCGTGCTGTTAGCAAAGGCACTCACGCCGGTCGTCTGCTTCCACAGCCGACTGACACCAAATTTCACCGCACTGTCCTAACGGACATGTTCGTAGTACGTCTCTCATCTATTTCTGCTGTTATTTCAAGTTGTGTTGTTTATCCGTTCGCTGTGACAGCTGTACGTAACGTCGCTGCTCTCTGTCGTTAAGAGAAGGCCGTCTGTCGACCATTGCGTTGTCCGTGGTGAGTGGTAATGCCTGAAGTTTGATATTCTCGGCACACTCTTGACACTGTGGATCTTGGACTACTGAATTCCTTAACGATAGCCGAAATGAAATGTTCTGTTGCATCTAGCTCCAACTACCATTCAACGTTCAAAGTCTTTTAATTCCAGTCGTGCGCCCATAATCATGTCGGAAACCTTTCCACATGAATCATCAGAGTGCAAATGCCAATTCATTGCCCAGCTTGTGAACGCGATACTACCACCATTTGTATATGTGCATATCGATATCCCATGACATACGTAGCGCCAGTGCACGTCGCAATATACTGTTAGCATGCATACGTCTTTCGGATGAAATAGTTTTAAAGAAATCGGGTGTGGTTTGCTAAACAACTAACCACACATTTTTCAGTGCCTTCCTGTAGGAAAGTGTACTATGTCACAAAGTTTAATAAACCGCTGAATGATGTCTGCTCAACAAGTGAACAAAAGAAATTTTGTTAAGGGTGCAGAACCTGAGTTACCAGTAAAGTATAACCGTTGTGCTAACGTAGAAGGCACGAGCGGATAACCATCAGAACGATTCGACATTCGGTCCGACATCTCTCCCACGACAGTTGCTAACAATAAAACTGCGTGGAACGGAGAAAGAGGTACTGAAAATGGATTTAAATAAGTACAATTTAGATTCAGAAAAAGGTAAAGATATTAGGCCTCTAAATCTATGTGTGTATTCTGCAAACCATTGTGAAGTGCGTGGCAGATTGTACTTTTTCACATTCCATTCATTTTGGAGCGTAGGAAGAGTGATTACTTAAATGCTTCTGTGCGTGATATAATTAGTCAGTTCTCCTCTTCGTGATCCCTGTAGAAACGACACGTAGAGGTTGTAATATATTCCCAGATTCATCACTTAACGTTAGTTGTACATACTTTGTAAGTAGACTTTCATGGGATAGTTTGCGGCTATCTTGAAGCACTCGCCAAATCAGTTCTTTCTGTATTTTCAAGACCCACTCCCGTGGGTCAAACAAATCTGTGACCTTTTCGCGCTGCCCCTCAACGTATCCGTTCAATAGCCACTATTCCCATTCGGTTCCGGGGAGTCTCACGCATTTCGGCAATATTCAAGAATGGTTCGCACGGTTGTTTTGTATGGGGTTTCCTTTGTAGACAGATTGCACTTCCATAGCACACTACCAACGAACCGCAGGTTGCCAACTGATTTACGTACAACCGAGTCTATGTGATTGTTTTACTTCATACCCCTAAAAATTGTGACACGCAGGTATTTGTATGACTTGGCCGCTTCCAGCTCTGACTCATTGTGAAGTGCATAATTTTACATTTCTGAACACTTAAAGCAAGTTGCCAATCTTTGTACGATTTTGAAATCTTACAAAGGTCTCAATGAATATTCGTGCCTCTTCTTTCAGACAGTATTTTGTTATAAATAATTGCGTCATCTGCGAAAAGTCTTAAGTTATTATTAAAACTGCCCATAAAGTCATTGAGATACAATATCAGCAGCAGGGATCTCAACACTCTTCTCTGGGGTACACCGGAAGTTACTTCTACATATGTCAAAGACTCTCCATCTACGATAACTTCGTGCTCGTTCCCAACAAAAAAATCATCAGAATGTCGAATCAAATCCCCTTTCATCAGTGTAAATTTCCAAATTGTTGTATTATTGACCAACCAGTTTCGGTGATATATTGCGCCATCTTCATGCCGCCTGATCGACGTGTAGGATGATTCCCATCTCTAGCCCAGTCAAAGTAGGGGCCAGCATTCAGCGACTGATATCCATAGATCTTTTCTTGATACAGCGATCCCTTCGATCATCACATGTCAACCAATTAGTAATAAAAACTTTACTCATTTGCTATTAGCGTCACGAGAATTAAACTACGGAAAGGAACATTTGAAAACGGAGTTAAGCATTACTGCTTTTGCTTTGCTAGACTGAATTTTCGTATCTCATTCGTGAGTGACTGGACGAAAATTGTTGCTACTAACAGCCTTTACATACTACCAGAATATATTTTGATTTTGTGAAAGAACTTTTGGCAATATTTTGCAGTGGCAGTCATTTAAGGCTCTTGACAGCCAAACGCGTTTGATTCAGCATTTCTCTGTGTAAAGCACTATGCTTTTTTTTTGTACCTATTATGCACTAGTCTCCGTTTTCAATAAAATACCTATGGGGAATAATCCACGCCACTATAAAACACTAAATCAACTGAACTGCCGACGTTTCGACCGACCTTAAGCACTTAACCGCTCTTAAGAGGACCACTGCAATTCATTTGCTTTAGTATTTTATAGTGACTCGGCATAATATCCAAAACTATTTTATTCAAAACGACAATTGAAGCCACCAGACTTACATAACCTATTTCTTAAGAACTTCTTTTATAGTGATTGTGTACCATGGAGTGTCTATCGCATCTTGAACCGCTCCACTGGGACCAATCTATCCATTGCATGATCAACTGGTTTTTCTTTTCTTTTTTTTTCTTTTTTTTTTTTTATTTGAGCCACAGTTGCTTTACATCCCCCTACCCTGAGCCAAAAGTTTCAAGAGGCTCATTGAGATACGACACTGCTGCCTCTTTGCCTAGTTTACTGAAGATACTCGTATACAGATTTCTACTAGTTTTAATTGCCCTTTAAACACTGGTGACCATTGTTGCTGCAAGCGCCTCTTGGTAACTGATACAAGTTCTCATGTTCACATTTAGATGTTCACAGGTCTACTTTTTGCCGTTAGACATTTCACATTTCCTTCATGAGTATGATTCCGAACTATCTGTTCTAGGTGATTGTCAGTTTCAAAGGATGTCTTGTCATGCCCACTGCTAACAAAACGGTAACTATTCCAAATGATTGTAAACTCTCCTCCGATGATTACAGTTGTAATTGAAAATATAATTTACAAAGACAATATTATTTATGGAAGATGTGGAACTAGGGAAGGAAAGCCTTTGGTGAAATATAAAACAATGTGTTCCATCATTAGTTGGTAGAAAAATCTTGCAAATGATGTTATCCAGTCCCATGATCTCTCGTCCAGTTGTATAATGGAGTTCTCACAGGTTCCTACGTTGATTCTAAGTAAAGCGACTTTGTGAATATCCCCCGCCTCCTTCCTGGTATTACACTACAAAACCGCATCTACAGCAGCTGCAGTAACCAGTAACAGAGGAAACGACGGCACTTGTGATAGGAAAATACTGGCTTCAGTACCACGTTGGTTGCAGCATTCTGAGTGGGTGAATACTTCGAGAAGCCGAAAACTGGTGGAATGCTGCCTGCCTAAACGAGTCTTCAATACTGAGAAACCATTCGTTCCAAAACATGCTATTGTAACAATAATATTTTTATACTTGGAAGGAGAGACAGCATTGGTCGTATTTTTCTTGTTTTATTAACCGCAAAATCGATTTTCGGTCACTTAGTGACCATCCTCAGTGCTAGAAGTTAAAAATTTTCACATAACGATCAGAGAGTATAAAACAGAAAATCACAGCTACATCTGCATATGCACCTAACAGTTGGTAGGAACATACCTGTAATATACAATTTTAATTAGTAGGCACTGGTGTCAACAAGCTTAGAGCGATCACATAAACTGAGGCCGCTGTTTACATGCACTTGTTCAGCAGACCTCAGTGCGACAGGTCTTGGAACGCCCTCTATGTGACGTGTCACGTGAAGACTTAATATTACTGGTTTTGCGAGATATTAACACTAAATAACTCTTGTGCATTTGTGAATCATGAAGTAATTCAAATTTAAAATGTGCGTAAGACACATAGCAGACGAAGGGGGACGGAAACATATAAAATACATTGGCGTATTGTTTTTAAAAAACAAACTTACAAAACATAAAACAGATCGATAATAAGTTGTCAGAGTGCAGGACAGATAAAAGAGAAAAAGACCATGAAAAAGAATAATATATAAATAACATGAAATGAGGTATAACACATGTTTTTTAAAAACATAATACCCACCATCTGGCGTGGGAAGTTAGAAGTACAACGTTCGTGATTTACGTAAAATGTTTTAAATTTGAATTACTTCATGATTCACAAATGCACAAGAGTTATTTAGTGTTAATGTCTCGCAAAACCAGTAATATTAATTGTAAGCGTAGGCTTCCGCGGCCGTTGTCTTCTTCAATAAAATTCTTCAGGGTATCAGACCGCATCGTCATGATTTTAAAATGCGCCAACGTTTCGGCCAGCGTTGCAGCTAGCCTTCATCAGGGCCTTACGTTAACTGCTAAATGAACACACTTGGTTCCTTAAATAGCTGCACGAGAAAACCGTGTCGTTTCTTGATTGGCTGTAAAAGGAGGAGGAGGAGGGGTGAAAGGTATGCTTTATTGGTGTTTCCTTTATTATCTGTCATTGGCTGAAACAGCTGTTTTCTATTGGTCTTTATATTAATCCACCCCATTGGAGGAGACGGACGAATAGCAAACAGGTGATGGCTGTGACATCACACTGTTTCCATGCTGTCCAGAAGCCGGCTGCGGCGTGCCATTGCTTTGTGTGCTCGCGACCACTACTGCGGCTCTCCGCGTGTCTGCATGGGCCGCCACGGCTCTGCCGCCGCTCCGTAGCCCTGCTATTGCAGGCAGCCAAGACCTCGGAAGCTTGTACCCGTCCTCTCTATTCATGTTGGCGGGTCTTTTGGCTATTTCTATCGCCTCTCTAATCTTTCTTTTGAAAGTGAGAGGCTGTTTCGCCAGGACGCAGGCTTCTTGAAAAAATATTGGTTTCCCGCACTCGTCTCGGTGTTCCACCACTGCTGACTTAGTGTGTTGTTTCAGGCGGATATATCTTTCATGTTCAGAGAGCCTTGTGCTAATCGGACGTCCCGTCTCACCTATGTAGACTAATCCACACGCACAACCAATTTCATACACGCCAGCTGTGTGTAGTTTGTCAACTGGAAGAGGAGTTACAGAACTTCCACAAGCACCTTAACCAACAGCATAGGAAAATTCAGTTTATAATGGAAACAGAGAAGAATGGGGTGCTGCCTTTTCTCGACGTGGAAGTTTACCGAAAACCTGATGGTAAACTTGGTCACAAAGTGTACAGGAAACCAACCAATACGGACAGGTACCTTCACGCCTCCTCCCACCATCACCCCACGCAGAAGAAGTCCGCCCTGCACACGCTAACGAAGAGAGCGTACAGGATAAGCGACGAAGAACATCTGAAGACAGAACTTGAACGCCTCAGATCCATCTTCGGAACTAATAGCTATGTGAAGCAGATGATAGACAGCACCATGTCGACAAGGGAGAAGACTAATAGGGAAGAGGAGAAGGACGCACAGAGCATTGCTGTGTTACCATATGTACAAGGGGTCACCGAACGTATTGGCAAAATTCTACGAAAAGCCGACATCAAACCAATTTTGCGAAGCAGAAACAAAATATCAGACACGCTCGGTTCTACCAAGGATGCAGTTGACAAACTACACACAGCTGGCGTGTATGAAATTGGTTGTGCGTGTGGATTAGTCTACATAGGTGAGACGGGACGTCCGGTTAGCACAAGGCTCTCGGAACATGAAAGATATATCCGCCTGAAACAACACACTAAGTCAGCAGTGGCGGAACACCGAGACGAGTGCGGGAAACCAATATTTTTCCAAGAAGCTCACGTCCTGGCGAAACAGCCTCTCACTTTCAAAAGAAAGATTAGAGAGGCGATAGAAATAGCCAAAAGACCCGCCAACATGAATAGAGAGGACGGGTACAAGCTTCCGAGGTCTTGGCTGCCTGCAATAGCAGGGCTACGGAGCGGCGGCAGAGCCGTGGCGGCCCATGTAGACACGCGGAGAGCCGCAGTAGTGGTCGCGAGCACACAAAGCAATGGCACGCCGCAGCCGGCTTCTGGACAGCATGGAAACAGTGTGACGTCACAGCCATCACCTGTTCGCTATTCGTCCGTCTCCTCCAATGGGGTGGATTAATATAAAGACCAATAGAAAACAGCTATTTCAGCCAATGACAGATAATAAAGGAAACACCAATAAAGCATACCTTTCACCCCTCCTCCTCCACCTCCTTTTACAGCCAATCAAGAAACGACACGGTTTTCTCGTGCAGCTATTTAAGGAACCAAGTGTGTTCATTTAGCAGTTAACGTAAGGCCCTGATGAAGGCTAGCTGCAACGCTGGCCGAAACGTTGGCGCATTTTAAAATTATGACGATGCGGTCTGATACCCTGAAGAATTTTATTGAAGCAGTAATATTAAGTCTTCACGTGACACATGTCACATAGGGGGCGTTCCAAGACCTGTCGCACTGAGGTCTGCTGAACAAGTGCATGTAAACAGCGGCCTCAGTTTATGTGATCGCTCTATGCTTGTTGACAGCAGTGCCTACTAATTTAAATTGCATATTACAGGTATGTTCCTACCAACTGTTTGGTGCATATGCAGATGTAGTTGTGATTTTCTGTTTTATACTCTCTGATCGTTATGTGAAAATTTTTAACTTCTAGCACTGAGGATGGTCACTAAGTGACCGAAAATCGATTTTGTGGTTAATAAAACAAGAAAAAAATACGACCAATGCTGTCTCTCCTTCCAAGTATATCCATTACCTGGTCGTGGTGCACAGGACACTCCATGGAGTCACCAATCAATAATATTTTTCACACAGGCCCCATTAGGCGTGGAAGCCACCGTTCTTGCTTCAAACTGTGAGGAGAAACCTGTGACAATGAAAAGACGAATTCCTATGAACTTAAGATTAGATAACTGCTAGCCAACATACACTGCATGATGTTTGTATCACCCAGGTGCAGCGTCGCAAAATTTGTTGGAAGCAGCATAGATCACGCATAATTTAAGATATTTATCATTGCTGAAATGTTTAACAGTGGGAACTTAAACTATGTAAATACGGTGTTTCGCTGCGTTAGTCGTGCGAGAAAATGGATGTCATCAGTTGATGTGCAGTGGCATTAAGAGCGCTGTCCAAATGCCAATATGGTTGTTTGAGTTAGTCTTCTAGGTTCCTAGGTTCCTAAATTAACGTCAAGCGAACGTAACAATCTTCCTAGTGTAAGGCTGCAGCAGTTTATTTAGACCGCCATCCCCCCCCCCTTCCCCCCTCCACCCCCCCCCCTGCCACGCCGAAAAAACTACTGCTCCGTGCATGACACCGTAGCCGCTGATAATAATTAATTAAGGGTGGGTCTCCCTTTTTGCAAGTACACGAATTATTGTCCTTTGTTTAATCACCCAGACATGTTTCGTCATAGTTATGTCATCTTCAGGGTTTTCTTTTCATTACTTTTCTTTTGCTTTACATTGCGTGTGTTCTGTGGCTGCCAAACAAAATCAGCCACAGGTCCAAATTAGTACACCATTTGATCGTTGTAGTATTTTGCTAGTCCTTAGCTGTGGCAAGTTTGTTTTGATGTACCAAACATGTTTTTGTGTAGCGGAGCTGTTCGTTTGTAAATACTGCGTCGTGTTTTGTTTCTGTGGCTTGGACACACGTTTCACTGCACAAAATTGCGCCTCTGAATTACACAGACATTCAATATCGTATTTATCGGTCGAAACCGGGCAAGCGACTTTCAAGTATGTCTTCCCTGTAAGGGAATATACGTAACGGATGCACGAGTGCAAGATGTACACACGTCGTTGACGACACGTGTAAGTTTGGGTCTAGCTGTGAGTCGTGCTCTGGTAGTCAAATGGAAAGGCGACCGCTCGATATAGGCGGCAAATCCGGGTTCGAGTCCCCGTCCGGCACACACTTTCACTGTAGTTATTCCATCATACAGCTGCTAGTAGTTCGTATTCGCTGTTGTGAATATATTTCAGCTATTTTTTAAAAATATAGGAACAGTCGTTTTGTATTTAAAAACTTGAACCTGAATCTACTAGCATCTTTTGAAATATAGGGTAGGCGTCCTGAGTAATCAGTAACTTTACGTTACGGATTACAAATGATGTAATGTGTATAAGTGCAGATATATTTCTACATGGCTCCTTTATATGTACACACATCACTGTGGTGGTTTTTTTTACCTATCTGTAGAACAGTCATGCCACATACTTCACAGTCTGATGTTTTCTGCAAGGCTGCAAGTCCTCCACTAAGTGTACACCGCCTGTCAGCGTAGGCTAATCATTTTGCATCCACATGCCCACACTTCAGCACCGGACCTGCTGTCCTGCGGAAAATACGCTTGCTACAAGTATTTGGAAGTACTAACCTACCTAAAAACATACTTGTAATGGCTATAATTACTATTCTGCGAATGATGTAGATACAGACGTAACGTGGTTCAGTACACTGCCTTCAGTCACCAACAGAAATATTTGCACGTGTGCCCATTAAACCCCGTACAATGAAACCTCAGGAGGTGTCAGAGTACATCCGCATTACGTTCAGTTGCAACAGAGGAAGTACACTGTTGTTTAGACTGATATTAGTATTCTTATACAGAAGAGCAGTTGCAGTTTTTATATGCATTCCAGGCTAATTTAATTAGTAAAAAATTTTGGGAATTTGTGGTTAGGTCTTATGAGACCAAACTGCTGAGGCCATCAGTCACTAACCTTACACACCACTTAATCCAACTCTAAAACTAACTTACGCTAAGGACAACACACACACCCATGCCCGAGGGAGGACTCGAACCTCCGACGTGGGGAGCAGCGTGGGCCGTGACAGGGCGACCTAGACCGCTCGGCTACCCCGCGCGGTCTAATTAATTAGTCATAAACGACATAACAGTCGAGAGCAGGAAGAACAAGGCTTACGGTATCAGTGCTTTTGATCCCGGCCAAACTGTGGGGGACCGCAGACCGCACATGTCTCCTTGTCCCCAAGGCTATGCAGCCACTGTGTTCTTCGTCTGCTAAACCATCTAGGGTGTACCGCGAGTATTTCGAAGTGGAAAAAGTCAAAATGCCATGAGAAACAAGAAAAATGTGTTGATGTCAGGGGTCATCAAGGGATATCTTTGCTTATAACAGCGGACAGACGCGCCCCAGAGTAGCAAATTAAGCGCCTGTTCAATGCTGAACGAAACAACAACCAGCGAGCGTCCGTGCATTCAGAACCATCTCCTGGCTACGGCATACAGATCCAAACGTGTCATATGTGTGTAGCTGGTCATCAAACGTCACAAGGCAGAAAGATTTGACGGGCGCAAGAATAATGCCACTGGATGTTCGAAGTATGGGAATAGTTCTCCTGGACTGATCAATCGCTTTACATACTAGTACAAACCAACGGCAGAACACGAATACATCGAAACAACTTGAGGCGATAGCTTCCGCTTTGTTCTCGCAGTTGTGGATGTCTTCTTACGTGGGTAATGTTTAGAAGGGATGGAATAGATCTCTGAAATTTCCGTCATCAAAAAAAATGGTTCAAATGCCTCTGAGCACTATGGGACTCAACTGCCGAGGTCATTAGTCCCCTAGAACTTAGAACTAGTTAAACCTAACTAACCTAAGGACATCACAAACATCCATGCCCGAGGCAGGATTCGAACCTGCGACCGTAGCGGTCTTGCGGTTCCAGACTGCAGCGCCTTTAACCGCACGGCATTTCCGTCATCTCTCAGCACAAGATACAGTAATCTAGTACGATAAAAACTTCCAGGTTGAGGGCGTCATTAATGCGTAAAATATTTGCTTATGTTTCATCCCCATCTGCGAGTGACATCTTAGGAGAGATAAAATTGGTAACTTCACGTCTGAAGGTGTCTTCAGAAGATGGGCCGAAACGTTAGTAAACACAGACCGTGAATGCCTTCAGTGCATTGCAGTAACCTAGGATCAGATCATGTGCATCCATTTGCTCGTCTACAGATCCTCATAACTCGCAAGTGGCTTGCAACACGTACAAGACAATATGCAATGCACCACACCGTCGCTCTCGTCAGAACTCTTAACAGCCTACTCTACTTACTGAAGCAGAGAATGGAAAATATATATGGATATTCCTTCTGTGAACGGGAACGCGTTATACACATCCTGGTGTCAGTAGCGTCCATCTAGAAACGATAACCTGAAGATGCCTAAATAAGGCGAAACGCGTAGTTGAAAAATAAAAAACTAAAATTACAACCAAGACTGTTTTGAAATTGATTAGCCAGAACATTATGACCACGACCTACTATCGGTATAAACCCGTCCAGGCGATAACAGCGTCACCTGGCGAGGAATGGCTGCCAGTCAGACGCACACACCATGCTCGTAGTGCCTTGTGAGTGTGCTGTCCGTGTGTAGACTGGGGAAGGCACGCGATTTGTCTGAATTTGACCGATGGCAGATTGTGATGTCGTGGAGGCTTGCCCCGAACCTTTCGGGAATTGCTCGACTTGTCGCGTACTCGAGGAGTGTTGCGGTGTCTTCAACATGTGAGCCGGCTGCGGTGGTCTAGCGGTTCTAGGCGCTGAGTCCGGAACCGCGCGACCGCTACGGTCGCAGGTTCGAATCCTGCCTCGGGCATGGATGTGTATGTCCTTAGGTTAGTTAGATTTAAGTAGTTCTAAGTTCTAGGTGACTGATGACCATAGATGTTAAGTCCCATAGTGCTCGGAGCCATTTGAACCGTTTTTTTTTTTTCAACATGTGAAACCACGTCCAGACCTCGTTGAGTTGGGTTGATTTTTGAGGGGAGGAGACCAAACTGCGAGGACATCGGTCTCATCGGATTGGGGAAGGATGGGGAAGGAAGTCGGACGTGCTGTTTCAATGGAACCATCCAGGCATTTGCCTGAAGCGATTTAGGGAAATCACGGAAAACCTAAATCAGGATGGTCCGACGCGGTATTGAACCGTCGTACTCCCGAATGCGAGTCCAATCTACTAACCCCTGCGCCACCTCGCTCGGTCCAGACGTGGGCAACGCCCCCCTTACAGACGTCGGATGTTGTAGGATAGGCAGACTGGTATAACAGAACAGGCGGCGGACTGTGGAGGAACTAACATTAGACTTTAATGCTGAGCAGAGTACATATCTGTCTCAACACACAGTGAATTGAACACTCCTAACGATGAGCTTCTGCAGTCGACGTGCGATGCAGGTGCCAATGTTAACACCACGACATCGGCAACTACGATTCAAATGGGCACGTGCTCATCGGCACTGGACGTTGGCGCAGTGGCAGACCGTTGCATGGTCTGATGAATCCCAATACCTTCTTCATCATGCCGATGAGACGGCGCGAATCCGTCGTCTTCCATGGGAACAGTTCCCTGACACCTGTACTGTGGGACGGAGACGAGCTGGCGGCGGCTCCATTACGTTCTGAGGAATATTCAGGCTTCCATGCGTCCAGTGGAACTCGTGCAAGGCATCATGATGGCCAAGTAATGTTGGAAATTGGTTGCAGACCACGTGCACCCCTTCATGATGATCATGTTTCCCGATGGCAGTGGTATTTTTCAACAAAATAACGCGCCATGTTATAATGTCAGGAATGTGATGGAATGGTTCGAGGAAAACAGTAGCGACAAGTTCCTCTTGATGTGATGACCCCCAAACTTGCCAGATGTCAACCCGATCGAAAACATCCGAGATTCCCCGGAATTTGCGGAAATCAAGTGACTTGTATGTGCAAGTGTGGTGCCAACTCCCTCCAGGGACCTACCAAGGCCTCATTGCTTACACGCCAGTTCACATCACTGCTGTTATCCGTGCCAAAGGTGGTCATAATGTTCTGGTTGCTCAATGTATATTTTCTTAGAAAACTATAAATGTTTAATACGGGGCCTTTAACGATTTGTATTTAATTCATTGCTAAAGCAACTGTGTCCCTTGCCGGCAATGCCTGCATTGGCAAGATTTCAACCATAGCTGATGTTCGTTGCAAACGTGTCTATACAACTAGGTTGAATTCAACTGCGTCCCCTATCCATATGCGGAAATACTTCCTGTCACTTACAGTCAAGTTAGTACTATTGCGGCCGTTGGGAAAATATCAAGATCTCAGCATCCAAAACGCAGCATTTTATTTTGATCTGGATGAACTTCTACTATTACATTTTGAAAGCATCTAATAATTTTATACGAGTTAAGTTTTAGGAATATTTTTTCTTCAGTCATCAGCCTTCTCACTGTTTTGATGCAGTCCGTCACGAATTTCCCTCCTGTGCCACACACTATTAATCTCAGAGTAGCACAAACACTGAAGTTTCTCAACTATTTGTAGGATATGTTCAAATGGTTCAAATGGCTCTGAGCACCATGGGACTCAACTGCCGTGGTCATAAGTCCCCTAGAACTTAGAACTACTTAAACCTAACTAACCTAAGGACAGCACACAACACCCAGCCATCACGAGGCAGAGAAAATCCCTGACCCCGCCGGGAATCGAACCCGGGAACCCGGGCGTGGGAAGCGAGAACGCTACCGCACGACCACGAGATGCGGGCGGATATGTTCCAATTTTTGTCTTACCCTAGAGTTTTTGAGGTCTACATCTCCCTCTTGTCTTGACACGCGTTCTGTTATCCTGTCCCTTCTTGTTGTCAATATTTTTCAGTTGTTCCACTCCTCATCGATTCTGTTAAGAAGCTACAATTCCTTATTTTATCAGTCCACTAATTTTCAGACTCTTTTTACAACACCTTTCAAACGTTTAGATTCTACAGTCCATGATTCATGTCCTGCTATCTTCGTCTGTCTTGCATTATTTTGCTCTCAAAGCGCAGAATTCCTTCAAATCGTCTACTTCATGATCAAGAGTTTTGATAATTTACAGCTAATCTCATTTCTCTTACTTCTCATAGCTTTCTTCTTTCTCAGTTTTACTCTCAATCCATAGTGTGTGTTCGTTAGACTCTTCATTCCATTCAAATGATCCTGCATTTCTTTCGTCACTTTCACTGAGGATACCGATGTCTTCAGCGAATCTTATGATTGATATTATTTTACCCTAAATTTTAATTACACAGTTCAACCTTTCTTTTATTTTCGTCACTGTTTCTTCGATTGAACAATAAGGGAGAAAGACTGCATCCCTGTCTTACATCCATTTCAATCCGGGCTCTACATTCTTGGTCCTCCATTCTTATTTTTCCCTCTCTGTTTATGTATACATAGTAAATGGTACCTGACACCTATTTCCCTGAGAATTTCAACCATTTCAAATTGTGGAACGCATTTATAGGTACACAAACCCTACGAATGTTTCTTGAAGTCTCTGAGTTCTTTCTTGCATTAACACATACAACGTCATAAGTGCCTCTTGGTGCCGTTACTTTTCCTAAACTCAAGCTTTTGCTCTGTCAGGAACTCAATTTTATCACACATCACCGAAGATATCTTTGCCAATTAGGAAATATCAGAAAAGAGACTTAAAGAGTGGGACGACAAGCCGAATCATCATTACTAGCTTCAGGCACCGGGTCTTTGGACATACTGCGGCTCCTTCTGGTAGTGCTACGTTTGACTCACAGGAAATACCCAGCAGCAGGGGTACCACCTCCCTGAAAGCCAATAGTAAGTGAAGAAATGATGAAACTTCACATGTAAAAAAAATATTTTGTTATGTTTTTGAACTTCCACGGCTATGAGTGTGAATCCTGAATCATTCCTGGTCATGTCGACAAAGTTTTATGAATATGTTTGTAAAAGTATAAGCAGTGGAAATAAAAATGTCTTGTACTTTCTCTCCTGCTCGAAGTCTGCCCGTTTGGCGTCCTACTCTTCTTAAATGGTCAACATCCAGGGCACCATGTAAAGCCCACTCGCATAGAAAGAGAGAGCAGGGTGCTAACCACAGAGTCACTTCGATAGTAAAAAGGTATTGGTCAATCGTTTGCTGTCGTGTGTGACCAGTAAAAAGGTCTCACTTATCCAAAATAATGAGCAGGCAATAATTTTGTTAGAAACCAGCTCGCCTTACACGACGGTATTTATGGAACTCTCTTTGATGGAATGGAAAATTCATGGAGGAATCTACTGAGTCACAATCTCGCCACGGTGTGATTGCGTTTCATGCTGACGAGTCGTTTTCCACGGAACGGTGTGCGCTGTGTGTTCAGAGTCGAGTGACGCAGCGAATTTACACGCCAAGAGGCGCGAGGTGGCACCCAGTGCTGGGCGGGTCCACCGCATCCGGGACGAAGGCTCGGTTCGTTCTGCTCTTTCTGGACGCTTCTCTTACAAGTCCTACCAAGCTCTACGCGTGCAGATTCACGTCAAATATTACGCCACTTAGCTGTTAATGAAGACACCATCTGGCGATAGAAATCGTGTCTATAATAACGCAGCTAAATTATTCATTCTTAGACAACTTACGGAATATGTCAAGGACACTTTCTCTGAAAATTAAGGTGTCCGGGACAAATTCGTGAAGTACACAGATCAGTGAAAACATTGCGACCACTGCACACCGCGCGGCAGAATGAACCCAGGTACCGTCGCGGGAGGAAGACACGCTAGAGAAGGTATATATAATCGGAAATGCGGCATGATTCTAGAGACGAAATAGATAAATTCACTGATGTAAGCAACGCTGAGAAAGTGTAGAATGTATTGGCCCGTAGCCAGGGAATGGGCTTCTCAGAAATGGCGAAGTTGATCGGCAGGTCAGGTGATATTGTTGTGGCCGTCTATGGAAAGTTTTCGATGGACTGCGAAACCACGACTAAGCGACGAGACTTTGCACGTCGACAACTGATCGCAGAACATCTACATCTACGCGGTTAGTCTGTAATTCACACTTAAGTGCCTCGCAGAGGGTTCATCGAATAATTTTCATACTACTTCTCTACCATTCCACTCTCGAATGGCGCGTGGGAAAAAGGAACACCTAAATCTTTCCGTTCGAGCTCTGATTTCTCTTCTTTTATTGTGATGATCATTTCTGCCTACGTAGGTATGTGTCAACAAAATATTTCCGTATCCAAGAGAGAAAGTTGGTGATTGAAATTTTCTAAATAGATCTCACGGCAAAGAAAATCGCCTTTGTTTCAGTGACTGCCATCCCCAACTCGCATATTATATCAGTGACACTCTCACACCTACTGCGCGATAACACGAAACGAGCTGCCCTTCTTTGCACTTTTTCGATGTCCTCCGTCAATCCTACCCGGTAAGGATCCCACACCGCACAGCAATATTCCAGTAGAGGACGGACAAGTGTAATGTAGGCTGTCTCTTTAGTGGGTTTGTCACATCTTCGAAGTGTTCTGCCAACAAAGCGCAGTCTTTGTTTTGCCTTCCCCACAATATTATCTATGTGGTCTTTCCAATTTAAGTTGCTTGTAATTGCAATTCCTTGGTATTTAGTCGAATTGACACCCTTAGATTTGTGCGATTTATCGTATACCCAAAATTTATCGGATTTCTTTTAGTACCCATGTGAATGACCTCACACTTTTCTTTGTTTACTGCCAATTGCCACTTTTCCCACCATACTGAATTTCTCTCTAGGTCATTTTGTAAATGGAATTGATCATCTGATGGTTTTACTAGACGGTAAATTACAGCGTCATCTCAAACAATCTAAGAGGGCTGCTCTGGTTATCATCATTTATATAAATCAGGAACAGCACAGCGCCTATGACTCTACCTGGCGGAGCGCCAGATATCATTTCTGTTGTACTCGGTGATTTACCGTCTATCACTACGAACTGTGACCTGTCTGAGAGGAAATCACGAATGCAGTCACACAGCTGAGACTACTCCATATGTACGCAATTTAATTAATAGTCGCTTGTCAGGAACGGTATCAAAAGCCTTCTGGAAATATAGGAATATGGAATCGACCTGAGATCCCTTGTCGACAGCACCCATTACATCATGGGAAAAATGAGCTAGCTGTGCTCCACAAGAACTATATTTTCTGAATCCATGTTGGTTATGTATGAATAAGGCATTTTCATCAAGGTGATTCATAATATTCGAGTACAGTATATGCTCCAAAATCCTACTGCAAATTGAGCTCAGTGATATGAGATGGTAATTGCGAATACTCTGTCTCAAGAATCATAAGAGGAGGAGGTACACTTGGAAAAGACAGGGAGATACATGAAGATTTCAGTTTCATTATAACATAGTCAGGCAGAGATTCTGAAATCAGATATTGGATTGTAAGTAGTACCCAGTGGCAGATATAGACTCAGATGAGTGATGAAGAGTACCGTGAAATTCAAGTGACTAGTCAGAACGAATCAGTGCGTGGAGAAGTGCCATACGGAAGTAATAGAGAATGAAGAGATACGCTTGAAGTTGTATGAAGTTGTAGATACTGCGCCGTTGAGTAGCTCAGTAGGAAGTTCAGTTGAAGGCGAATGGACATTCGAAAAAGAGTAAACGCAGGAGTTGGAGAGAAAAATGTAAGTAAAAGAAAGGTAACGGCGAAGAAACCACGGATAAGAGAAGAGCACTATAGTTGATGGACGAAACAAGGATGTACAAAAATGCTCACGGAAATTCAGAAATGCAGAAACAATATTCACTTGTTGATGTGGTCTCAGTCCAAAACCTAACCTGATGCAGCTCTTCATGGTGCTCTATCCTGTGTGAGCCTCTTCGTCTCCGAATAACTTCTGTAACCCATTTCCTTCTGAATGTGCTTACTGCACTCATCTCTTGGTCGCTCTCTAAGAATTTTAGTTTCCACACTTCTCTTAGGAATGAATGAAAGGGGAAGGACAGGAAAGATGAGGCGTAATAACTGCATGAAAAATGTGAAGAAATCTAAAAGAAAATGATTGTCGGAAGGAATGCCTCATCATACAGAAAAGTCAAAACAACCTTCGGTGAAATTAAAAGCAAGGCCGGTAACATTAAGAGTGCAAAGGAGGTTCCAATTTTGAATGCAGAGCAGAGGGTGGGTAGATGGAAAGAGTACATTGAAGGCATCTAAGAGGCGGAGGACTTATCTGATGATGTGATAGAAGAAGGAACATGAGTCGAAAGGGAAGAGATAGGGGATCCAGTATTTAAAAGAGCTTGGGTAACTTAAAATGAAATAAGACGTATATCATTCCATTAGAATCTTTCAGAAAATATCATTCACACAATTCACAAGACTACAAGTGCCAACAAGCAATAGAATTATCGCACAACTAGCTTAACAACTCATGCATCGAAATTGCTGACAAAAATGGTAGTACGAATAAAGCAAAGTCTAGACACGTTGATAGGATTTGTCGACCTGGAAAAAGTGCTCGACAATCTAAAGTGGTGCAAGATGTCGAAATTCTGAGAACAATAGGGGGAAGCTGTAGGAACGAATGGGTAGTATACAGCAGCAGCAGCAGCAGCAGCAGTCCGTCTTCAGGCCACATGTGGCCCATCGGGACCATCCGACCGCCCTATCGTCCTCAGATGAGGATGCGGATAGGAGAGGCGTGTGGTCAGCACACCGCTCTCCCGGTCGTTATGATGGTTTTCTGTGACCAGATCCGCTACTATTCGGCCGAATAGCTCCTCAATTAGCATCATGAGGCTGAGTGCAATGGGTAGTATACAATATGTGTAAAAGACAAGAGGGGACAAAAAAAGTGCAAGGCCAAGAACGAAGTGCATGTATTAAAAAAGGTGTAACACAATGATGTAATTTCCTGCCCTTGCTGTTCAGTCTATACGTCGAAGAAGCAATGACGCAAATAAAAGAAAGGTTCAAGAGTCGGATTAAACTTCAAGCCGAAAGGATATTAATGTTAAGATTCGCTGATGACGTAGCTATCCTCAATGAAAGTGAAGAAGATTTGTAGGATCTGTTGAATGGAATGAACAGCCTAATGAATACAGATGTGGACTGAGAGTGAATCGAAGGAAGACGAAAAAAGTAGCAGAAAACAGAACAGTGAGAAACCGAACACGGTAGCTCAGCGTGTTCGGTCAGAGGCTTAGCTGCCCTCTGTAATAAAAAAACTGAGTTACTCGATCAACAACGAACTTAAACGGATGTCTTACGACGTCCGCCCCGAGCAGATTCATCGACCAAAAGCGAACAAAATGAGATTTAAAAAAAAAAAAAAACAGTCATGGATTGTTTTCCTACCTAGTTAGCAGAATTGGTTCAAATGGCTCTGAGCACTATGGGACTTAACTTATAAGGTCATCAGTCCCCTAGAACTTAGAACTACTTAAACCTAACTAACCTAAGGGCATCACACACATCCATGCCCGAGGCAGGAGTCGAACCTGCGACCGTAGCAGCAGCGCGGTTCCAGACTGAAGCGCCTCGAACCGCTCGGCCACTCCGGCCGGCGTAATTTTACAATTTATCAAAATATCCTTCTGATGAAGACACCCTTAGTAGGTGTCGAGACCTAGGTCAGTGTATCTAACAGTTATGTGCAACCGGTTGGCTGTATAATCCGATGTTTAAATTAGCTACGGTTGCTGAGTAACAGCCGTGTTAAAAAAAAAAGGAACACACGTGGGACACTCGAGCTCCATGTCCAGAAACCATCGACGCCTAATTTATCTGGATTGCTTGAACTGCACGTAGATAGACATCTGGAAACATACCAAGGACATGTTGTATCCATGTCACGACGTCACGCAGAGTTGTTACCGTCCTGTGTTCCAAAGGCAAACCAACTCTCTATCAAGCAGGTAATTATAATTTTTAGTTAATTAGTGTATTTCAAGGACACTTTCTTTGTGACATCCGAAGTAGTACTTAGTTTTTCTGGCAGATTAGATGCCCTGGAGAATTTCGTGGTATATGTGGACTCAGGGAAAGCCATGTGTCATCTAATGTGGACCACGCGTTCGAAATTCTGAGGAGACCAGAAGAGTCAGAGACGAATTGTTAATAGCACAAAGTGGGATCAGGAAGGAAAGAATAGTGTTTACGCTCTTGTCATTATAGATTGGTTGAAAACACAAAGAAGGTTCCGTATGGGGAAAGATAGGGAAGCAAAACGGCTTTGCCTTTTTCAGAGGGATCATTCCTAAATTTGACTACGGAGAAACTGGATACGAATGGTCTGATTCGAAGAATCAGCCCCATAACAGTGGAAAGGGTATCTAATAAATACGTGTTCTTCTACGTATGTTCTTCCTTTTCTGTTATTCGTTGTCAGTAAATCCATACATTTCAGTTTATGTTTCGACTTCATATTTCTACTTTGCAGCCATTGTTTCTACAATCAACATCACCATCCCGAGTCACAAGCTATAATATTACTCATATATTTGCTGAAGTGTCACAGGCTAAAATGAAGTAAATTGCTTCTTCCTATTATGTAAAGAAAACAAATCCTACGGACTAAGGACAAGTTTAATTCTGGCTGAAACGAATACGGGCCAAGTCTCCCGTTACAAGTATATCTGCGCCCGAAGTAGCCGTATATCACAATAATTTGCCCGTAACATTTGTTATAATCACCGAAGGTTTAGACAACAGCTTCGTCGGTTGCAATATTCATACACTTTGAAATGCGGGGCAGAGAAGTATTAAATCGATAGCGACTAATTTACTACCACGTACAATGAAGTATGGTCAGGCATTACCTAGCACAGAGAATGCCTTATTATCGGCAAATGGTATGGCGATACGTTCTTTTTTCTAGGCTCTGGGCAAATAGTAGTGTAACGTCTAACACTGTTTTTGTTTTGAGACCAGCTGAACGCTGTACATCTACTGAGACAACAAAACTCCGTTACGCACAAAAGTGTGTTACAGTGCTTCCACGAAGACTTCACGAATCCAAAGATTTTGTGTGGAACCTGGTATTAAATTTTCAAAGAGTGTAGTACGATGTTGAAAGGTACCTATGTGCCTTGAACAAACATTCTATTTCAATTGTTGGCTTCTGGTGAATTACTGCATACTCGTATTTTCCTGGCTTCAAAGAGTACTTGCTCTTGTCCAAACGGGACACCACTTGTACATTAGAAATATTTCTCTAGTTCTTGTCGCCATTCTTTTTATACTACATTAATTTCTTAAATTAGTCTAATGAAATAATCTTTCAGATATCTTGCTGTGTGTTGTGGACTTCTCCGGGTATTTTTGTTCCCTTTGAGAGAACTGTGGGTCATGTAGTGCAAGTAAATGAGTAGTGTGCCAAATTTCAGAACCCTTTCTCCAGTTCTACTGGTTTCCTCTTTTTTAATATTCTGTGACAACTCTCTATCCCTCTTTCCGGTTGTTATGACATTAAAACACCTCCAGATATTAATCTCCATGACATTTCAGTTTCCTCTTACATTCTCCGTGACGTGGTATCCTACAATAGATGTGAATAAGTACCCAGGGAGATCCGACTATAGCCAAATGCCACCAAATTTAGACTATGTTTTTATAGAAATACAACGTATGTTGGAACTTAAATAATGGCTACTATTTATTCACAACCGATACAGAAGAGTTACATGTTAACACCTGTTTCTGTCTTCAAACTAGTCACCAGTGTTATATAGAACCCGTTGGCAGCGATGTGGAAGGCGTAGTGCACCGTTAGCAGAGCCTGTTCTGTTGATGATGCGAATGGAGCGGTCTACAGCCTGTCGAATCTCTTTAATAGTTCTGAAGCGAATGTCACGAAGTGGTTCCTTCATCTTCGGAATCAAATCAAAGTCACAAGGACTTAAGTACGGGGAGTATGGTGGATGGTACAGTACTTCCCAGTCCCATCGACCGAACAGAGCAGCCAGCAGCTTGCGCTGTATGTGCCCGCGCACTGGCGTGCAAAATGATGAGTTGGTTGCGCAGAAAGTGTCGCCGCTTCTTTCGAAATTCTGGTCGCAGGTGGTGCTCCAAAAACGAACAGTAATACTGTGCACTGACGTCCTCCCATAGAGAAACGTTATGCGTAAGCATAACACCATCACAGTCGTACACGAGAATCACTATATCTTTCACCATACTGGGGCTTTCGACCCATAATGACGTCATTCGATGGAATGGCGTTTCAGTTTCCAAGTCATGTGGAACCCATCGTGATGCAATTTTTCGCATGCCCAGACGTTCCTTAAGGATGGGAAACACAGTTGTATGCGCTAATCCGGTTTCGTGGGGGTAGACCTTGCAAGATACCACGGATGTCAGTATGGACATTGACCCACCGGTTGTGCCGACTTTCCCCGCGGAAACGCAAGAGACGGCGGAGTGCTCCATCGGTCGAATGCTTGCAGCGAACCTCTGTCATGGACTGTGTACAATCCGACGACGGTACCGGCGGTAGAGAGGCCGCAGTAACATCCTATCCAACAGATCTCCATGGTGACTGCTTCAGTCCCTCCGACTCCACAGAAAAGCAGGATCACATGCAGACAGACGCTGCCGATTAACAGCCAGTGGCACCGGCGGAGTCTGCGCCGAGTGCCGCAGCAACCACCAACAGCCACCAACAGCTGATTTTATTTCATGGCAACTGGGCGGACGACGGTGAGTAAAACTCCTTGCTCACGCGGGGGAATTCACCCCACTAGTGTTGATCCTTTTCCACCATGAGTGACAGCAGTGAGACAGCCTGACGTCATGTGCACACACCCCTTACAAGGGTGCTGATGGCCAACACGGGTGCTATGGATAGACCTCAAGCTTATCGTGTTGCGACTATAAACATCAACACTATACGGACGTGCGCTAAGTTATCCTTGCTTCAGGATATGTTGGATCCTGCTTCCGGCGATATAGTCCCTCTCCAGGAGGTGTACGTCGACGACTTCCCAGCAATGTACAGTTATGACGCATGCGTCTCTCCAGCTTCCCTCACAAGCAGCGGCGTCGCTGTACTTCTTCAGGAAGGCATAAGGGCAGACGATAAATTCTCTCTGCCTGGGGCAAGAGGAATGGCACACACAGTGCTGGGTGACCGCCTTAACATCTACGAACCTTCCGGGACGGACAAACGTCGCGAACGTTCACAATGACGTCTCCCCGCTCTTCCAAGGCCGCGACGACCAGCTGGTGTTTGGAGGTGATATAATTGCGTACTAGCACCCAGAGACCATCTCCTAGGACATAATCCGTGCCCGGAACTCGCGACGCTAATCCGAAACCTGCAGATGGTGGACAACCGGGATTCACACACTTACGAGTCACTCTTCCAGTCGCATCGACCGGACTTATGTCTCACGCTCTCTTCAAATGGTTCAAATGGCTCTGAGCACTATGGGACTTAACGTCTGAAGTCATCAGTCCCCTAGAACTTAGAACTACTTAAACCTAACTAACCTAAGGTCATCACACACATCCATGCCCGAGGCAGGATTCGAACCTGTGACCGTAGCAGCAGGGCGATTCCGGACTGAAGCACCTAGAACCGCTTGGCCACAGCGGCCGGCCCACGCTCTCTTGCCACTGGGACACAGGATGCGGAACTGTGACTTGCAGCTTTCTCGCACCACTCAGCTTACATCTATGCCATCGCCCGACGGCGATAACAAGTGCGGAGAAGCCGCAGCCCATGGAAATTAAACGTCGCTCACCTGTCATTGCCGGATTGCCGCCAAGCCGTTGAGGATATCTGACATTTGTGTGAAAATCACCTCCGCGCATATACCACAACGATCCGCTGGTGGTTGGACTGCACTGAGGCGAATGTTGACAACCTACGGTCGCGACCACACTGCTTGACGTAGACATACACTCGACGTTTGCTTCAGGGTTCGGCGAGACTGCGATGCTATGGCGCCGTCCCCGGAACGACAAATGGTGGTCCACCGTGCTAAGGCTCAGATCATCGCTAATGTGTGACGCCACCTGGAGAGGGAGGTCATACGCCAGAGGACGCAGGATAGGATAGCGAGCGAACGTCAGTCTATGTTCCACGTACTTCGTGAACGAAAACGGCGCCAGAGAGCGCTGATACGCTTCATCGACACGGAGGACGGTCGTCGCCTCACCACACAACAAGACATAAGCACAGCGTTCTACGATCACTATTCCCAGCTCTGTTCAGCTCAGACCACTGATCCGACAGTACTGGAGGACGTCTCTCAGACGATTTGCGGCATCCTCAAACCGGCAATGGAAACGGCTTGATGGAAGAAATTACGGCAGAAGAAGTGATCAATGCCATTAGAAAATGAACTGTAAACAAGTCTGAGGGTCCTGGAATTTTACGAACTTTTTAATATTTACTGGCCACCCGATGGACGGACATCAGTCGTGGACGACTATCCTCAGAGGTGCCAGTCCCTGTGGCCCTTGTAGGAGGGATGATTATTCCTATTCACAAACCGTCCGGTGGCTCACGGATGCAGGACTACTGCCCTCAGACGCTTGAATTGCGACTTTAAGATCTTTTCTCGACTGTTGTCTGCGCGGATACACCAGACCTTACAACACGTCATCTCACCCGACAACACGTCATTAGGAGGCGACAAGAACATCCAAACAGCACTCAGTGAATATCGTGAGTTGATCTCACAGGCGAGGGCATGTCGTCTGAAGGGTGCGCTGGCGGCAGTAGATTTCAGTCAAGCTTTCTATAGCGTAGACCACGACTATTTGGAAGCAGTCCTCCAACATATGCGATACCCACAGGCATTTGTCACTGTCGTCATGCGACTACTCCGTGGCGCGACATCCAATGTGACCATCGACGGCCGACCTACGCAGCCCCTCACCATTTATCGATCGATACGCCAAGGCTGCCCTCTGTCCACCTTACTTTACGCTGTGGCCATGCAACCACTCCTATGCGGCCTGCGCCAACGACTAACGGGTATGAACGTTACGGGGCCACACTTTCCGATGTAAAGCTTACGCTGACGACCTGGTGACTGTCATCTGCAATGGCGACGATACCGTCAGCGCACTGAATTGGACAGCTACATATAGCACGACCGCTGGTAGTCGTATCAACGTCGCAAAATCAGTGGCGATGAACATCGGGGTCGGACTGCCTGAGGACAGCGTCACCCCCCTACAACTCAGAGATACTTTGAAATGCCCCGGCACTGATTTCACAGACGATGTATGACAAACCGCTGCTCACAACTGTCGACGGCTTTTATGAAATGTTCGAACTGGAATAGTCAACGACAGCCTACGAGAACTGGACATCGTCCAACGGACCCAGTAGGTAAACACACATTTAGCGTCACGCATTCCGCACATCGCCCAACTATTACCTATAACGGTGACGTTAGCTCGCCGTATGCTGGCGGCCTTTTTGAGTTAAGGAATGCTTTTCAAAATCAAATATGAGAGTCTCACCCTTCCTCCGGATCGTGGAGGGCTTGGCCTTTATCACGTTCATAACAGAGCGGTCGCCCTGTTTGCGAGCACGTTAGTCAAACTATGGCACCGCCGTCCGGACAGTGATGAGTTTGTTATTAGATGAACTACCACCCCCTCCCCCCTCTCGCCACCTGTCCCGGGACACCACGTCCCCTCGTCCCACTTCTACATCGGTATCTCTTACCTCGAACTCAGTTAAGTTCGACTTGCCTTACCAGCGACTCGACTGGCGACGGCACAGGCGGTTTATCGTGACCTAAGCGTGGACGACCCGATAACATCGTGGAGACGAAGCACCCGAACGTCAACTGGCGAGTGGTATGGAGGACGACTCACCACGTAACATTGGACACTGCCGTCACGAAGATGTGGTATATCACTGTCTACGGCAAACAGGTGACCAGATGAAGGCTACATGTGATCTATATGGTGGACTCTAGCACTGAAAGAACTAAGTCGAAACAAGGCCCCGGGAGTAGACAACAATCCATTAGAACTACTGACAGCCTTGGGAGAGCCAGTCCTGACAAAACTGTACCATCTGGTGAGCAAAATATATGAGACAGGCGAAATACAGTCAGACTTCAAGAAGAATATAATAATCCCAATCCCAAAGAAAGCAGATGTGAAAATTACCGAACTATCAGTTTAGTAAGTCACGGCTGCAAAATACTAATGCGAATTCTTTACAGACGAATGGAATAACTGGTAGAAGCCGACCTCGGGGAAGATCAATTTGGATTCCGTAGAAATATGGGAACACGTGAGGCAATACTGACCCTACGACTCATTTTAGAAGCTAGATTAAGAAAAGGCAAACCTACATTTCTAGCATTTGTAGACTTAGAGAAAGCTTTTGACAATGTTGACTGGAATACTCTCTTTGAAATTCTAAAGGTGGCAGGGGTAAAATACAGGGAGTGAAAGGCTATTTACAATTTGTACAGAAACCAGATGGAAGTTATAAGAGTCGAGGGGCATGAAAGGGAAGCAGTGGTTAGGAAGGGAGTGAGACAGGGTTGTAGCGTCTCCCCGATGTTGTTCAATCTGTACATTCAGCAAGCAGTAAAGGAAACAAAACAAAAATTCGGAGTAGGTATTAAAATCCATGGAGAAGAAATAAAAACTTTAAGGTTCGCCGATGACATTGTAATTCTGTCAGAGACAGCAAAGGACTTGGAAGAGCAGTTGAACGGAATGGACAGTGTCTTGAAAGGAGGATATAAGATAAACATTAACAAGAGCTAAACGAGGATAATGGAATGTAGTCGTATTAAGTCGAGTGATGCTGAGGGAATTAGATTAGGAAATGAGACACTTAAAATAGTAAAGGAGTTTTGCTATTTGGGGAGCAAAGTAACTGATGATGGTCGAAGTAGAGAGGATATAAAATGTAGACTGGCAATGGCAAGGAAAGCGTTTCCGAAGAAAAGAAATTTGTTAACATCGATTTAAGTGTCAGGAAGTAGTTTCTGAAAGTATTTGTATGCAGTGTAGCCATGTATGGAAGTGAAACATGGACGATAAATAGTTTAGACAACAAGAGAATAGAAGCTTTCGAAATGTGGTGCTACAGAAGAATGCTGAAGATTAGATGGGTAGATCACATAACTAATGAGCAGGTACTGAATAGGGTTGGGGAGAAGAGGAGTTTGTGGCAAAACTTGACTAGAAGAAAGGATCGGTTGGTAGGACATGTTCTGAGGCATTAAAGGAGCACCAATTTAGTATTGGAGGACAGCGTGGAGGGTAAAAATCGTAGAGGGAGACCAAGAGATGAATACACAAAGCACATTCAGAAGGATGTAGGCTGCAGTACGTACTGGGAGATGAAGAAGCTTGCACAGGATAGAGTAGCATGGAGAGCTGCATCAAACCAGTCTCAGGACTGAAGACCACAACAACAACAACAACAACATTGGTGGACTCAGCCAAGTGCACGAGCTCTGGCGTTCAATATAACGATGATAAGCGTCTTAGCTGTGACGAGTCTACGGTAATGTATCACTTAGTGAAGCAAATGCCAGCGTACTTACTTCGAGTGACGCCGAATTATTATCGAACCCAAGACTATATTATTCCTGGATGAAACGTATTGACCACACACGAAAACTAATGCCATGACGTGGCTTCTTGGACATGCAGTGCATTATTTGTTTCAAGAAGGCGTTAAGGACACTTTAGACTTTTGGAACCATTTGCAGGAACGACATTACAAGAACCTCCGTGTAGCAGCCTTTGCCCCCTTTCCTACTTTTGTCCCCAGCGCGAAAGGCTCTTCGCAGTTTTCTTTTTTCCCCATCCGATGCAAGATGTAGTATCGGTTAATGGTGGTAAGGATTCCACACTTAGGTTTTATTTAATGGCTTCCTTAGCCTCACACTTTTTTGTCTTACTTTTTGCCCTTTGCTGCAACTATCAGTAATGTTTTCAGTTATGTGCGTCTCCAATTCGACGCAGCGAGTGTACTTATTAGTTTCAGTTACTTACTGCTTAAAAAAATAATTAAATAAATAAAACAAACAAGAAAAGAACAAGCAACCAAATAAAAATAAATGGAAATAAACATTCAAAACAAAACGATTGCATCCCTTGTACCACATCCCCAGGAATGGGAGGGAGGAGACATTATGGCCAGGCCTTTGTTTGCGACCCGTGCCCGAATTGCCTCCGTCACCTCACGACCTGATCCATTTTCCATTGAAAAAAAAAAAAAAAACAGAAATGGTAAGGCGACCGCTCGCGATAAACGGGAAGTCTGGGTCTGAGTCCTGGTCTGGCACAAACTTTCATTGCTCTCATTTTGTTACACAGCTGATGCTTATTCATTTTCGCAGCTGCGAACGTATTTTACAGATTTCATGACTTCTGTAGTCGCTGCAGCGCCTATTCTTTCGGACATGTATGTCCGAAAGAAAATTTGTTGGTAATTATGAACAACACAGGCACTGAAATATCGTGCATATCTTGAGACCAGTCTCAGGATGGGGGTACAACTGCGAAAAAATGATAAAGCAAACCTTACGCAACTATACTGATCATAAGGCAGAAACGAAAATGTAAGTGCGTACAAGCAGCATAATAAGTAGTATATAAAAACCTATTAATGAATAAGATACGTTAGTACCAACAACAAGTGGCGCTATGGATGGGAAACTTGGGAATTAAGTCCCGAACAGCAGTAGTGATGTCAGTAGCAAGTTAGCAGGGAGCCTGTCAGTAAAAACAAGGGATTAAGGCCATCATGTGGCTGGAAACTGCGACTGGAGTAAGTGGAAAAAAATTATCAATCATTGGCTAACATTAAGTGTCGGAAAGTGACTATGGAGAAAGTATAACACAAGACATTACTAAGTGGAAATATACAAAAACTGTTTACACGTTCATTTCTTTTTTTAATTTTTTTTTCATAAAATAGCAGCGTTGTATCTGTTGTACATCAAGAAATTTGGAATATTTTACGCTGTTCACTGACTCCGTTTCATCGTGTTAATGTACATGATAATCCACTTGTTTCAGAGAGCTGAAAATGAATTACACC
Organism: Schistocerca americana; assembly: GCF_021461395.2. Classification (NCBI taxonomy): domain Eukaryota; kingdom Metazoa; phylum Arthropoda; class Insecta; order Orthoptera; family Acrididae; genus Schistocerca; species Schistocerca americana. The sequence goes on from NC_060121.1 coordinate 608,884,996, forward strand.
TTTAAAACATAAGGGGGGAGGGTAATTTTTGGAGAAAAATTTATTATTTCTTTGTTATGCGTTATTAACAATTTCATCTGTTGCTGTCCCTGTAATCGGTTTAAGCAGAACACTAGTATTAGCTGCGAAACTGTGCTCAAATAATATGTAGTGGAAGGTCGTTTATATGAAAAGAGAATAGAAGGGACCCCAAAATTCTACGCTGTGGAAGTCTATTTTTCCCCAGTAACTAAAATTTCTTCCCTTTACAGAGTCACGGGCAGTAGGAAATGCAATGAGTTTCTGAAGCTAACTGCCTTGTCTTGCGCCAGAGTGGTTTAAAGCATTAGTGCTGCGGCCTATGTCGTCACGAGAAAATGCTTGGGAAACAGTTTGCCGAGGGCGACGATTAGTACCGCGTAAGGCATTATCGCCAACTCGCTTACCAGACCCGTGAAGTACATACGAGGGTCTCAAGCTGCTGTTTGGGGGACGCAGACTATTCTTTTCATTCCAGCATTCAGTTGTCACAGAACAGGAGCTGGCCACAGAGCTGACAATTCTCACTTAAATGTCATGGGGCAGCCAATCACTTTCCTCGTTTGGTTACGGCAAAAGATACAAAAAAGTAAGAAAGGCAGATTTAAGTGTAACCTCCCGTCTGCGACTAATTAATTAGAAACGGCACAGAAATTTATACTCCGGCAGCGTCATTTCTAAGGTACGGCACTGTTCCATCATTCACCTTCAGCAGTTTGGTGACACGATGGAAGACAGAGATCTATATGACTGATAAGGATTCAAATGCGAATACAGAATATAACGTTACACCCAAGATACCTACAAAAAAATTTAAATGTATTTTGTCGCCCACATTTCGGTACCCAAAGTGTTCTTCTTTGCAAATGATACACGTTTACTATAATATTTCTAGGACAATATTTTGTGATTACTTTACAGTAGCACTCACCTGAAAAAGAAATTCTAGGGAATCAGAAACATAAAATGAAAAAAAAGGTATAATTTTGTTCTGTTGATAGAAATTGCTCTTGTGGCGGCCGTGCATGGTGTCTTAGTCGGAATGTGCTACTATTAACAGAATGTTAAACACTGAAGCTATAAATTAGGTATAAATGAGCTAACTGACTTAGTATACCGCAGTCTACGTTCACAGTAGGCATTTAGTATGCCCAGTTACACTTCGTTGTCGTGATAAACTTCGTCACAACTTACCAAAGACCTGACGGCTCAACACTAAAAATTTGTCTCAAGTACAGATAGTGCTGAGGATCAGTGGGCAAAGTTCAAAACCATCGTACAATATGCGTTAGATGAGTATGTGCCAAGCAAGATCGTAAGAGATGGAAAAGAGCCACCGTGGTACAACAACCGAGTTAGAAAACTGCTGCGGAAGCAAAGGGAACTTCACAGCAAACATAAACATAGCCAAAGCCTTGCAGATAAACAAAAATTACGCGAAGCGAAATGTTGTGTAAGGAGGGCTATGCGAGAGGCTTTCAATGAATTCGAAAGTAAAGTTCTGTGTTCTGACTTGGCAGAAAATCCTAAGAAATTCTGGTCTTATGTCAAAGCGGTAGGTGGATCAAAACAAAATGTCCAGACACTCTGTGACCAAAGTGGTACTGAAACAGAGGATGACAGACTAAAGGCCGAAATACCAAATGTCTTTTTCCAAAGCTGTTTCACAGAGGAAGACTGCACTGTAGTTCCTTCTCTAGATTGTCGCACAGATGACAAAATGGTAGATATCGAAACAGACGACAGCGGGATAGAGAAACAATTAAAATCGCTCAAAAGAGGAAAGGCCGCTGGACCTGATGGGATACCAGTTCGATTTTACACAGAGTACGCGAAGGAACTTGCCCCCCTTCTTGCAGCGGTGTACCGCAGGTCTCTAGAAGAGCGCAGCGTTCCAAAGGATTGGAAAAGGGCACAGGTCATCCCCGTTTTCAAGAAGGGACGTCGAACAGATGTGCAGAACTATAGACCTATATCTCTAACGACGATCAGTTGTAGAATTTTGGAACACGTATTATGTTCGAGTATAATGACTTTTCTGGAGACTAGAAATCTACTCTGTAGGAATCAGCACGGGTTTCGAAAAAGACGATCGTGTGAAACCCAGCTCGCGCTATTCGTCCACGAGACTCAGAGGGCCATAGACACGGGTTCACAGGTAGATGCCGTGTTTCTTGACTTCCGCAAGGCGTTCGATACAGTTCCCCACAGTCGTTTAATGAACAAAGTAAGAGCATATGGACTATCAGACCAATTGTGTGATTGGATTGAGGAGTTCCTAGATAACAGAATGCAGCATGTCATTCTCAATGGAGAGAAGTCTTCCGAAGTAAGAGTGCTTTCAGGTGTGCCGCAGGGGAGTGTCATAGGACCGTTGCTATTCACAATATACATAAATGACCTGGTGGATGACATCGGAAGTTCACTGAGGCTTTTTGCAGATGATGCTGTGGTGTATCGAGAGGTTGTAACAATGGAAAATTGTACTGAAATGCAGGAGGATCTGCAGCGAATTGACGCATGGTGCAGGGAATGGCAATTGAATCTCAATGTAGACAAGTGTAATGTGCTGCGAATACATAGAAAGATAGATCCCTAATCATTTAGCTACAAAATAGCAGGTCATCAACTGGAAGCAGTTAATTCCATACGCATTAGGAGTGATTTAAAATGGAATGATCATATAAGGTTGATAGTCGGTAAAGCAGATGCCAGACTGAGATTCATTGGAAGAATCCTAAGGAAATGCAGTCCGAAAACAAAGGAAGTAGGTTACAGTACGCTTGTTCCCCCACTGCTTGAATACTGCTCAGCTGTGTGGGATCCGTATCAGATAGGGTTGATAGAAGAGATATAGAAGATCCAACGGAGAGCAGCGCGATCCGTTACAGGATCATTTAGCAATCGCGAAAGCGTTACGGAAATGATAGATAAACTCCAGTGGAAGACTCTGCAGGAGAGACGCTCAGTATAGCTCGGTACGGGCTTTTGTTGGAGTTTCGAGAACATACCTTCACCGAAGACTCAAGCAGTATATTGCTCCCTCCTACGGATATCTCGCGAAGAGACCATGAGGATAAAATCGAAGAGATTAGAGCCCACACAGAAGCATACCGACAATCCTTCTTTCCACGAACAATACGAGACTGGAATAGAAGGGAGAACCGATAGAGGTACTCAGGGAACCCTCCGCCACACACCGTCAGGTGGATTGTGGAGTATGGATGTAGATGTAGATGTAGAAAGATCTAAACTGAGGTCTGGTATTTTACATGTGTTTATAGCAAATAAAAACTATTTTTCATTGTGAACTCAATCTGGTTATTCTTTGACACTTTAAATATAGCTATGAACAACCCTTTGCTGCGCGGACCTCTGCGGGACGTGCTGAAAGAAAGTCAGTGAGGTTCTGGAAGGTACTGACAGGCATGCTGAACCACGCCATCGCCGGAGCCGTGGCGAGATACGATACAGCTCTCAGCTGGAGGATCCATGGTCCCCGTGGACAGATGCATACTTGTGTTAATTCATTGGGCCCTCCAGAATGATGAGATCACCCAGGGAATGCCATGAAGACATACCCCTGACCACAGCATACATGGAGTTTGCTTTCAGACGTATCACCTCAAATACGCCAACGGCAGTGTGTCCAATGGAACATCAAACGTGGTTCATCTGAAAAGGCAACTTGTTGCAACTCAATAGCCGTCCAGTTGCGCTATTGGCGAGCAAATCTCAGCCTTCGTCGCATGGGTGCACAAACCAGGTGCTTGTTGTGGGGACCAATATCCCTAACTTCTTTTTGCTGCAGAATCCTTGAACATAAGCTTAGTTCGAATATAATAAACTTTATTGAGACTGCGAAGTTTATGTCCACGAATCAGCATGGTTTTACAAACCATCGATCATGCGAAACTCAGCTTGCCCTTTTCTCACGTGATATACAGCGAAATATGGATGAAGGGAAACAGGCAGATTCCATATTTCAGAATTTCTGGAAACCATTTGACACGGTGGCCCATAGCAGGCTGTTAATAGAGTATATGGGATAAGTTAACAGATTCGTGAGTGGCTCGAAGGTTCCTTAAATAATAAAACCCAGTATGCTGTCCTCAATTGCGAGTGTCCATCATAGACAAGGGTGTCGTCAGGAATGCTCCAGGGAAGTGTGATTGGACCGCTCTTATTCTCTATATCGGGTGATCAAAAAGTCAGTATAAATTTGAAAACTGAATAAATCACGGAATAATGTAGATAGAGAGGTAAAAATTGACACACATGCTTGGAATGACATGGGGTTTTATTAGAACCAAAAAAATACAAAAGATCAAAAAATGTACAACAGATGATGCTTCATCTGATCAGAATAACAACAATTAGCATAACAAAGTAAGACAAAGCAAAGATGATGTTCTTTACAGGAAATGCTCAATATGTCCACCATCATTCCTCAACAATTGCTGTAGTCGAGAAATAATGTTGTGAACAGCACTGTAAAGCATGTCCGGAGTTATGGTGAGGCATAGGCGTCGGATGTTGTTTTTCAGCATCCCTAGAGATGTCGGGCGATCACGAAACACTTGCGACTTCAGGTAATCCCAAAGCCAAAAATCGCACGGACTGAGGTCTGGGGACGTGGGAGGCCAAGCATGACGAAAGTGGCGGCTGAGCACACGATCATCACCTAACGACGCGCGCAAGAGATCTTTCACGCGTCTAGCAACATGCGGTGGAGCGCTATCCTGCATAAACATCGTACGTTCCAGGAGGTGTTTTATCAGCCAGGCTGGGGATGATGCGATTCTGTAACATATCGGCGTACCTCTCACCCGTCACCGTAGCAGTTTTGCTCTCCAGCGCCATCTGTCGGATGTTTTGTGAACTTTGTTTTTTTTCGGCTCTAATAAAACCCCATGTCATTCCAAGCATGTGTATCAATTTTTACCTCTCTATCTACATTATTCCGTTGGTTATTAAGTTTTCAAATTTATACTTACTTTTTGATCACCCGGTACATATACACAGATGATTTGGCGGACAGCATGGGCAGCAACTTACGGTTGTTTGCTGATGATGCTGTGGTGTACGGTAAGGTTGAGAGACTGGGTAACTGGGAAGATTCAAGACGCCTTAAACATACTTTCTAGTTGGTGTGGTGAATGACAGCTAGCTCTAAATGTCGAAAAATGTAAGTTAAGCGGACGAGTAGGAAGATAAAACCTGTAATGCTCGGATGTAGTATTACTAGTGTCCTCCTTGACACAGTCTAGTCTTTTAAATATCTGGGCGTAGCGTTGCAAAGCGATATGAGGAGGGCCGAGCATGTGGGAACTGTGGTAGAGAACGCGAATTGTCGACTATGGTTTATTGGGAGAATTTTAGCAAAGAGTGGTTCATCTATAAAGGAGGCCGCATATAGGACGCTAGTGAGACCTATTCTTGAGCACTGCTCGAGTGTTTGGGATCCGTTCCACGTCGGATTGAAGGAAGACATCGAAGCAATTCAGAGGCGGGCTGCTAGATTTGTTACCGGTTTGTTACCGGTAGGTTGTAACAACACGCAGGTGTTATGGAGATGCTTCTGGAACTCAAACGGGGATTCCCGGAGGGAAGGTGACGTTCTTTTCGAAAAACGCTGTTGTGAAAATTTAGAGAACCGGCACTTGAAGCTGACTGCCGAACGATTCTGCTGCAGCCAACATACATCGCGCATAAGGATCACGAAGATAAGATACGAGAAATTAGGGCTCATACTTAGTACAGACAGTCGTTTTTCCCTCGCTCTGTTTGCGAGTTGAACGGCAGGGGAAATGACAAGTAGTGGTACAGGATGCCTTCCGCCGCGCGCCGTACGGTGGCTTGGGGAGTATATGTATATGTAGATGTAGATCGTGTCTTCAACGATGAGCGAAATAATGGTATATGTGTCGTCCGTACTTTGGTTTTGTGTCAATGGTAGCACTGGAACTTCTGTATGATAGATTCATAGCTCTCGAAGACGAGTGAAAATGTTGCAAATGAATGAGGAAAATGTTACAGATGAATGAGGAAAATCTACGTAGTTTTCGTCAAGCTGATCTTCAGGTATGAAGCTGCTTAAAATTTAAAGTGAATTTATATATCGTTTGGTTGTAATTTGTTCTGTAGAACTATTACTTCGAAAATATTGGCACGAAACGGAAAGTGGTATAGTTAAATATTAACAGGACAACGTAGAGTAGATCTTTAAAATGTTAAGAACGACGTACGTAATACGGCTAATACAACTGATAGTTATTCCAACATTTCCTTTGATTGGCATCTGGAAACTTACTGACGGATCTGAGTAACGTAACTTGTAGTTTCTATGGTAATGTTTGTGGATTTTGGTCTCTAGAAAACAGTTCTATCTTTCTAAAAATACCTTACAAACTTATGTAATGTTAAAGACAATGTGCCTCTATTAAAGAGAAATATAGCATTTCGTAGGTCTTTCAAGTTCAGTGTGAGCTAGAATGGTCATTCGTACAGTTTCATCCTTCCCACACTGAGGTAGTGGTTCTTTTCTAGTATATATATATATATATATATATATATATATATATATATATATATATATATATATATATGGGGTCAAGGTGGTTGGTAGAGGTAGCACCTTTGCTTGGGGTTGACTCAGTACTGGTCCTCACCACCCCGGGGATGAGCTGAGGGGGTATGCAAGACCTTTGCCTCTGAGGAAGCTACGTCCAAGACCGTCCGTGCGTGGTGAAGAGCCACATCCTACACGAGGTGACCCTGTTAACGCAGAACACGGCGGATCTATAGGAGAAAACCTTGAAAAAAAATCTCACATTCCAAATCCTCAATGCGTCTGTACTCGAGTCGAGCGGCAGCGAGGTCAGCGTCTGTCCATCTAGTAGGTGCGGCTGTATTATATGCTCCAGGAACTGACAATCCCTGGTTCTAAACACCCAGTGGAAACACTGGACCAAAACTTACAAGCTATCATGATTCGTGAGAGTAATGACAGAATTACCCCAGGTGGTAACCAATCCACTCGTCGACAGACGACAACTGGGTTTTCGGATTCTGGGGAACCCGGGCCATCACGATCAGAGTTCTCAAGCAAACTTCGTCCCAAGGTTCCCATGTACATTGGTACCTTTAACATTCAGACCCTAATTCAACCTGGAAAATTACACAACTTAGTAACAGAGCTAGACCAACAAAAAATTAAGCTTCACGGATGAAAATACAATAGACTATGGAAACTATCGCATCTTCAAGAGCAAGACTGACAAACGAATTGCCAATGGTACGCCACTCCTGGGCATGGCATTTGCGGTGCACAGAAATATATTAGGCTCAATTAGAGAGGTCTCTTCCATAAATAATCGCCTTATGACCATGCGTATCCAGTGCGCCAACAAGAAATACACATTGATAAATGTTCATGCACCCACAAACATAAACAAAAAACGACAACTACAAACTGAAAAATTCTGGACTAAAGTTGAAGATGTCATGGCCAAAATTCCCCGAGATGATATCAAAATCTTAATGGGAGATTTCAATGCACAAATTGGCAGAGAGAAAGAACACCAAAAAACTGTAGGAAAATATCTAGCACACAGATTCACCAACAGAAACGGACGGAGATTTATTGAACTATGCCAACAAAATAATCTAAAAATAATGTCTACATCTTTGAGAAAAAAACCTAGAAAACAAAAGACCTGGAGGTCCCCCATACAAGAGATCGGCTAATATCAGATTGACCACATTGCCATCTCCTATTTCGTACAGAAAGAGATCCATGATGTCCAAGTCCGCAGAGGGGCGAACATTGACTCAGACCACTACCTAAAACGCATTAAAGTGAAATTCACCCCAAAAAAATTCTATCCGAAGAAAACACACATGATGAAATTTGACACACGAACAATCAAAGAAACCAATCTGAAGGAGGAGTGGGAAAAGGAACCAGCTGACTCTTGGGAAAAATTTCGAACAAAAATTACAAAGAAGGCAAAAGAACTGATCCCATTGAAAAAGAACACAAAACACCCCTGGTGGGACTCTGGATGTGAAAAAGCGCTGGAAGAAAGAAAGAAAACCTTTCTGAAGTATAACAGTAAAAAATTACCAGAAAATCTAGATCACTTCCACAACGCCAGAAGACAAGTGGCAAAAACAATCAGACAAGTCAAGAGGAAGTACCTCAAGGAACAGTGTGAGTCTATTGAAGAAAATTTCCGTAACTATAATGTACGAGACTTCTATAAGACCTTTGCTGGGAGAATCAATGGATACGGCTCACGAAATCTATGTTTCAGAAAACCAGATGGAAAACTAGCGCTCACAAATCGGGAAAATTGTGAGGAGCTGGCAAGATACTTTTCCGGTCTCCTCAACTGCCCTGAACCTTCTTCAAGATTCCCTCAAGAAACTGCTATCTACACAAATCCAGAATCCGCACCACCTACACTAGAGGAGATCCAAAGACATATTCATAGACTGAAAAACAACAAGGCATCCGGAGAAGATAATATCACTGCAGAACTACTTAAAAATCTTGGACCAAATTCCCTCAAAGAACTCACTCAAATCATCACAGACATTTGGCAGACAGAAAAACTACCAGAAGATTGGAAATGCGCCCTAATTCACCCACTGCATAAAAAGGGAGACATGGCAGATATAAACAACTATCGAGGAATCTCCCTTCTCCAAGTCACTTATAAAATCCTCTCAGCTTGTTTTCTTCAACGAACACAAGAACAACTCGAACACAGTATTGGTGAATACCAAGCTGGCTTTCGCCCTCACCGATCCTGTGCAGACCAAATTTTCAATTTGAAGACAACACTAAAATACAAAGCAGTCAGAAACAGTCCGATCATTTGTTCCTTTGTTGATTTCGCAAAGGCTTATGATTCAATCGATAGGCAATCTCTCTTTATTATCCTTGAGGAGCTAGGACTCGATCCGAAAACCCTAAACCTTATCAAAGAAACGCTCACAAACACAACTTCTAAGATAAAATTCCTGGGTGAAATATCAGAGCCCTTCCTGTTCAAAACCGGCGTCAGACAAGGTGACGGCTTGTCTCCACTCCTCTTCAACCTTGTCTTAGACAAAGTCATCCGAGAATGGGAAAAAGAACTGAAGAATCAAAATTACTGGAAGCCTATACAACTATGAAGATCTAAAGATGGTATTAAAATTTCATGCTTGGCATTTGCAGATGACGTGGCCATTCTAGCAGAAAAAGAGACCACAGCAATTAAACAGATAGACATTCTCAAAGAATGCGCCGAAAAAGTTGGGCTACAAATTTCCTTCCAAAAAACTAAATTCATCTGCTCAAAATTTGAAACTCAAAAACTGACTACAAAATATTGACAAATTGAGAGAGTTCCATTCTTTAAATACTTAGGAGAGGTCCTAGAACCCACAGGGGGAGAGAAAACTGCACAAAAAGTTCGACTGCAAAAACTGAAAAGAGCATACTGGAAAACCCACAACATTTACAATAAAAAGTGTCTCTCCATTCACTCAAAAATACGACACTACAATACAGTAATCAAGCCCGAAGCACTATATGCCAGCGAAACACTCACACTCCATAGAAAAGGCGACCTGGAAGGCATCCTGAAAGAGGAACGCAAAATTATCAGAAAGATTCTTGGCCCAAAAAGAACGGAAGATGGACACAGGTTACAGTCTCGGAAAACTACAGAAAAATTATCTAACCTCGCCGCAGACATCCGGAAAAGAAGACTAAAATTTTACGGTCATATTCACAAACTCCCAACACCCATACTCTCCCACAAAATTTTAATATACATTGAAAAATTGAAAACCATACCCTGGATACAAGAAACCAAAACGGATCTAGCAAATGCACAAATAAATTCTTCAGAAGTTATAAACAGAAATGTATACAGGCAAAAAATCAATAGTTGGAAAGTACAACCCGAGAATGAAGTTTGCAAGAGACAGGGGACAAAATGGACAGAGGAAAGAAAGAGAATTTATGGGGAAAGAATGAGAGAAGTTTGGAGAATTAAAAAATTGAATCGGAAAAGCTTTGCGTGTTCCGTATGGGTCCAATCGCACATGATATACACTCCTGGAAATTGAAATAAGAACACCGTGAATTCATTGTCCCAGGAAGGGGAAACTTTATTGACACATTCCTGGGGTCAGATACATCACATGATCACACTGACAGAAGCACAGGCACATAGACACAGGCAACAGAGCATGCACAATGTCGGCACTAGTACAGTGTACATCCACCTTTCGCAGCAATGCAGGCTGCTATTCTCCCAAGGAGACGATCGTAGAGATGCTGGATGTAGTCCTGTGGAACGGCTTGCCATGCCATTTCCACCTGGCGCCTCAGTTGGACCAGCGTTCGTGCTGGATGTGCAGACCGCGTGAGACGACGCTTCATCCAGTCCCAAACATGCTCAATGGGGGACAGATCCGGAGATCTTGCTGGCCTGGGTAGTTGACTTACACCTTCTAGAGCACGTTGGGTGGCACGGGATACATGCGGACGTGCTTTGTCCTGTTGGAACAGCAAGTTCCCTTGCCGGTCTAGGAATGGTAGAACGATGGGTTCGATGACGGTTTGGATGTACCGTGCACTATTCAGTGTCCCCTCGACGATCACCAGTGGTGTACGGCCAGTGTAGGAGATCGCTCCCCACACCATGATGCCGGGTGTTGGCCCTGTGTGCCTCGGTCGTATGCAGTCCTGATTGTGGCGCTCACCTGCACGGAGCCAAACACGCATACGACCGTCATTGGCACCAAGGCAGAAGCGACTCTCATCGCTGAAGACGACACGTCTCCATTCGTCCCTCCATTCACGCTTGTCGCGACACCACTGGAGGCGGGCTGCACGATGTTGGGGCGTGAGCGGAAGACGGCCTAACGGTGTGCGGGACCGTAGCCCAGCTTCATGGAGACGGTTGCGAATGGTCCTCGCCGATACCCCAGGAGCAACAGTGTCCCCAATTTGCTGGGAAGTGGCGGTGCGGTCCCCTACGGCACTGCGTAGGATCCTACGGTCTTGGCGTGCATCCGTGCGTCGCTGCGGTCCGGTCCCAGGTCGACGGGCACGTGCACCTTCCGCCGACCACTGGCGACAACATCGATGTACTGTGGAGACCTCACGCCCCACGTGTTGAGCAATTCGGCGGTACGTCCACCCGGCCTCCCACATGCCCACTATACGCCCTCGCTCAAAGTCCGTCAACTGCGCATACGGTTCACGTCCACGCTGTCGCGGCATGCTACCAGTGTTAAAGACTGCGATGGAGCTCCGTATGCCACGGCAAACTGGCTGACACTGACGGTGGCGGTGCACAAATGCTGCGCAGCTAGCGCCATTCGACGGCCAACACCGCGGTTCCTGGTGTGTCCGCTGTGCCGTGCGTGTGATCATTGCTTGTACAGCCCTCTCGCAGTGTCCGGAGCAAGTATGGTGGGTCTGACACACCGGTGTCAATGTGTTCTTTTTTCCATTTCCAGGAGTGTATATATATTATGACATCAGTTCATGACATCCAGTCTTACAAATTTCTTTTTTGTGATGGACACACGTCCAGATCGTCCGCTCTCAAAGCTCCGCCATTTCTCTCCCCACATCCACCACTGCTGGCGGCTCACCTCCACCTGCACAACGCTACGCGCTGTTCACATCCAACTGCCCAACACTACACTAGTGAATATTCCACCAATGCCAACCAGCCACAGACTGCACACAGCAAAGCCAGTGATTTTCATACAGAGCGCTACTTGACGTTACCAACATAAAGACCTAAACAGCCTGCTTACACTGTGATTTGTTGAAGTTTTACAGGATAAAAAACGTTGCTTGATAGTGTGTGACCAGAATAAGAAGGAAGAAGATCAACGGACAGCTGAGAAGTAACGATGGTCTGTATACGAGAAATTTGCTAATATGAACACCGGATAAATAGTCACTGCAGTGCGCACGCACAAGTGAATCGCTAAGCCTTTACAGACGGCGCAGAGATCGAATCACATGCTCAACCACGTGCGCTCTGGCTCTACGTGACAGTAGCTATGAGTGAAACATTTATCTTTCAAGCGGACGTTGTACTTAAATGGGGTAAATTTAAGGACATGACGAAGCGGCAAACAGGGGCAATCGTGTTTGCCCGTGTTCAAGGCCATACAGTGTGTGAAGTTTCTGGGTTCCTTGGCGTTTCTCGGCGAACTGTTCAATGTGTCTACAAACAATGTGTCTAAAGGCAATGGCGTAACACACGTGGCAACGAAACACGTCAGGTATCGTTGTCGTAAAATGATCCTTACTGAAAGGGAGCAGAAACACGTTTCATGGCGTGACTTAAAATCGCGTCCAAATCCGACAAAAACTGCTGCTGGAAGTGATGTAAGGTCCACCCTAACCTGTTAGCAAGAGAACATTGACAGAGGAACTGCAAGCAATGAACGTTTGTAGTCGGTCACCTTGCAAGAGGCCATTGTTTATACAGACACAAAGACTAAAACAGCAAAGTTCGTCTGTCTGGAGGAATATGTGACTGGTTTTCTGAATAGCCCTCATTCTATTGCATCTAGACTGGCCTGCAAAATCCCCTGACTGGAATACTGCAATAAATCGGTGGGGCATGTTGGAGCAGCGGGTAAAACGCTGACATCAGCATTCCCGGAAATCGGTTGAATTTCGCGATCAGGTCCTTAGCGAGTGGCTTAACCTCGATGCAACGTACCTGCACAACGCTGAGGACTCTCTCCCTAACAGAATCCAGGCGGTTATCAAATCTAGGGGCGAAATTACACGGTATTAAATGATGATTTCTCCAATGGTGACTAATTTTTTGTCTGGTGAGCTTATCTGCAAATAATATGAGATTTATTTTAAAAGTGGCAACGGCCTTGCCGCAGTGGATACACCGGTTCCCGTGAGATCACCGAAGTTAAGCGCTGCCGGGCGTGGTCGGCACTTTGATGGGTGACCATCCCGGCCGCCATGCGCTGTTGCCATTTTTCGGGGTGCACTCGGCCTCGTGATGCCAATTGAGGAGCTACTTGACAGAATAGTAGCGGCTCCGATCAAAGAAAACCATCCTAACGACCGGGAGAGCGGTGTGCTGACCACACGCCCCTCCTATCCGCATCCTCAGTGAGGATGACACGGCGGTCGGATGGTCCCGGTGGGCCACATGTGGCCTGATGACGGAGTGCTATTTTAAAAGTAGAAGTACCGTCGGAAATAAACCTGTGAGTACAGGTCGTAAATCGTACCTGCAGAGCTTAGTCGGTGAAAAAAATCCCTTTCCGGCATAAAGTTTTAATCTGCCTGGAAGTTTCGTATTTGAAATAAGTTCTGAAAGCCAGCTTCAAGGTCTTTCCGATCTCTTCCTCCATCGCAAATGACAGCGTACCGTGAGTAAATAAAAGATTATATAGGAGGTGATGAGTGTCATATTTACTGTGTCTCTCAGGATGACAGCGTCTGTGTTTGCTAACATGTTTGTCCAAAAGGAAACCGGTCAGTGCAAGTGCGAAAGTTCGCTCACAAGGCTTGATTTTAACATGCAGTTTAGTACAGTGTTTATCTTAGTTCCTCATGTCTTCTTGGTCTGTGAACATTGCGCAGGTGTAGAGTTCTCATCAAATACGGATGTAGAAGTAGTTGTCAGCTGTCTCTAACGGAAAGCTGTGTCATGCTGCTCCACACCTGTATCGGCTGCCGATGTAACCGGAAAGTCTGCAGTTCTGTATGTTTCACTACCCTTCTCTGGTAATAATGCAACACCTAGGTTTTACTGACGTGATTGCTAGAGAACATTCTGCTCAATGGTGTACTTTCAGATGTTGAGCCGAATCTATCTAAAAAGGAAAAACTACTCGGCTGAACACCTGGGGGCACACCACTAATCAACGAATAAACTAGTTTTCAGACAACCAATACGTTAAAACCTCACCTATGTGACCAAATAGGCACAACACATGTAAGTTTAATATAGGATAAATTGTGATGATTGTGAGCGTTATTATAGTGACCAAACGGGCCTTTCCGTCGACTTCCGGCTTAGAGAACATACGTGCATCCCAAAAAAGGACAGTCTTCGGTGCGCATGTCAGTATGGAGAGACACGCAGGAATGAAGGTGGTGCACAATTAGCCCAAAGGAAGGGAAATGGTTCAAATGGTCTGAGCACTATGGGACTTAACATCTGAGGTCATCAGTCTCCTAGAACTTAGAACTACTTAAATCTAACTAACCTAAGGACATCACACACATCCATGCCCGATGCAGGGTTCGAACCTGCAACCGTAGCGGTCGCGCAGTTCCAGACTGAAGCGCCTAGAACCGCTCGACAACAACGGCCAGCAAAGGAAGGGAATTAGATTAACTGAAAGAGTAGGAGGTTTATAGATGTAGGAAGAAACATCCACATCGTGAACTGAACGAGCAGCCTGTGTTTAATCTTTGGTGTTTTTGATGAGTTGTAATATTTCGTGGAAAATCTACACAAGAGGCACGCTGTGATAACTCACCTAATGACCGCGAGCTTCACTGCCATCTTCCGATTTCTAGCGGCACCTGCGTGTTCAGCGGAAGTTTTCGGTCTTCGCTGCTTTCACGTCCTAGGAGGTTGCGGTCTACCAACATAGGCAGTGTTTTTAACTTTATGTTTTTATATTTGTTTATTATTATATTATGCTAAGTGTATTAAATTAGTAGCCTTCTATCGTAATTTTCTCATAACAAGTGGTATTACAAACTCACTCGATTTTGTTCCTTTTTCCTGTATATTTTCCTGCCAGTTTCTTTTTGTCATTCATCTCCGGCGGTACACCGAAAGGTTACCGCCCTTCGATAGTGCCGTTTTCGCGCTAATCGAAGTGCTAGGGTTTACAGGTGCCAGCCAGCCAGCCAGCCAGCCAGCCAGCCAGCCAGCCAGCAGCAGCAGTTCCCGGTCCCGGCCTGCAGCGGTGGTCCCGCAGCCAGCCAGCCAGCCAGCCAGCCAGCCAGCCCTCCGGTGGCAGCAGCAGTCCAGCCAGCAGCAGTCCTGCCAGCAGCAGCAGCAGCCGCCGCCGCCGCCGCCCCGGCCCAGTCCGCGGCAGCAGCGTCCCTGCCTCTCGCCGTCGCCGTCGCCGTCGCCGTCGCCGTCGCCGTCGCCGTCGCCGTCGCCGTCGCCGTCGCCGTCGCCGTCGCCGTCGCCGTCGCCGTCGCCGTCGCCGTCGCCGTCGCCGTCGCCGTCGCCGTCCGTCGTCTCCCAGTGTGTGTCCTGTCCCTTTAGTGCTGTGTTTTTCTTTCTTCTTCTTGTCGTCATGTCCGCTCCCACCACCACCGTCACTACTACCACCACCGCCATCGTGTATACGTCCCCTTCCGCCGCCACCACCACTATCACTTGGTGTGCCCAGTCCCACCCCCCTCCTTCCATCCCTCCCCTCCTCTCTATCCCTTCGCCCTCGCTCTTTGTCGCCCCCTCTCCCGCCTCTTCCTCTCGTTCTGATCCTTTCCCCCCACTCCCCCAGCCTGTCACTGCAGCTCCGGCTAGGGTGGTTGCCCGTCGGGCCACTGCCCACGCCCAGCTCTCCCCGTCGCCGTCGCCATCGCCATCACCGCCACCACCGTCATCGTCACCATCACCATCACTGCCACATTCGCCTGCACCGTCACAGTCACTCTCTCCGGCGCCGACTGCTGCGTCCGTGCCGGGACCTGTCCCTTCCCGCCACCTCCCCATCGTTCCCATCCCTCATGTCACCACCCGCCCATCTGCCGCTGTCAAACGCCCTAGTGGCGCCTCCACTTCCTCTGCTCCTAAAAAGGCTCCACCCCGCCCCCCATCCCCACCCCAAAATGCCATGGACGTCTCCCCACCAGGCCCCGCTCCCTCCTCCTCCTCCTCTCCACCCGGTCTCTACAAATATCTCCTGTCCCATCCCGATCCTTCCTTCCTCGAGGCCCGGAATCTCTCCCTCCTCCTCCGCCAGCATTTCCCTGGCGCCCCCATATCTCTCCTTACTCCCAGACGGGATTCTGTTCTTATCTCCTCCCCCAGCCCCACCCTCCATACTGACATCCTCTCCCGCCTCCCCATCACCCGTTTTGGTCCTCACGCCACCCTCACCCCTGCTCCCTCCCCATCTCCTACCCGCCAACCCCAACCCCCGCGTCGCCCGCCGACCCTCACCGCCGTGATCACTCGGCTTAGCCCGTCGATCACGGAGGAGGAGGTGCTGGCGGAGCTGAAGGCCCATCCCACCCTGGAGGTGCGGGCAGTCCGCCGCATTTTCAACGCGACCGGCCCCACCCGCCTTATGCGGGTTTTCTCTGAGGACGCCCCCTCCATTGACCGTCTCCTGAAGGAGGGTGCCCTCCTCTTCAATCAGCGGTTCAAAGTCGACCCCTCCCGTTCCCCCCCTCAATCCCTGCGCTGCCAGAGATGTCTGCGCTACAATGCACATCCAACAGCCGAGTGCCGCGAGGCCCCCACCTGCCCGCATTGTCGGCAAGCGCACTTCCTCCGGCAGTGCCCCAACCTCCAATCCCCTCCCTCCTGTAATACCTGCAGCCTCCCCCACCCCACCTACTCCCAAAAATGTAAAGCCCGACCTCCTCCTACCACTCCTGAACTCACCGTCCCTGTCCGTCCCCTGGACGCCCCCACCCCTCCTGGCAATTCCCTTCGTCCCCCCCCCACTGCTGAGGACATCATCAGGTTCCTCACCATTGTCCTCCAAAACGTCCATCCCTTTCAGCGCCCCCACACCTTACAACAGATCTCCCTCGCCGCCCGTTCCATATTCCACCTTAAAATGTACGCCACCTTTTCCAATAACCAGGCCCATTTCACCTTCTCCCGCCTTGACACCCTCGTCTAAGTCCTTCCAATGGCGCGACAGCATCGTATCCTTTTCAACAATATCCGCTCCCTTCCCGCCAACAAGAACCTCTTCCTGCACACCCTTGCTACCCACCGTGTGGATGCCTTCCTCCTTAATGAAACCTTCCTCCAACCCCACCACTCCATCCACACCTCCCCCTATCTCCTCCACCGCTCCGATAATCCCCTCCCAGTTGCGCGTGGCGGAGTTGCCATTGGCCACCACCGCCAGATCCCCGTTCGGCTCCAGCCTCTCCTTCCCGACCCCACCGAACACCTGATCCTTAGTCTCTTCTTCCCCGGCCTTACCATTACCTGTGCCACCATCTATGTCCGCCCCAACGCCCCTCTTCCTTTCGACTTCCTCTCCCACATCGACCGTACCTTCTCCTCCTATGTGATCGCCGCCGACCTCAACATCCATAGTCGCTCCGCTGCCCAGTTACGGCGGTGGCATTGGTTCCTCTCCTCCCTTCAAGGCGACCTCATCCCCATCCCCCAGCACACCCGTCCCGAATCCAACTCCACTCCCGATGTTATCCTCTCCTCCCCCAACCTCCTTGGTCGCATTACGGTGGATGTCCTGGAGCCTATTGGTAGCGACCATCTCCCTGTCCTCCTCACCGTGTCAGACGGCTGTCGCCCCCGCCCCGACCCTCGTCATGACCCTCCCCCTAAGTACATCCATGACTATTCCCGTGCCAACTGGAATGCCTACCGGGATACCCTCTCCACTCAGGTCGATAGCCACCCTCTCGCCTACCGCCGTCCCGATGATGTCACCCATGCCGCCTCCTTTCTCCAGCAGACCTTGTCTGAGGCCGTGGAGGCCCACGTCCCTACTGTTGCCGTCCACCCCCACCGTCCTACCTTACCACCACAGGCCGTCCTCCTCCTCCGTGAATCCCGTCGTCTCTACCGTGCCTTCCTCCGCACGCGTGACCCGGACACCCTACGACGCCACCGGCAACTACAGCGACACATTCGAAATTTGCTCGCGGCCAAGAAACGCCGGGACTGGCGACAGACATGCACCCGTTTAAATGCTACCCTCCCTATAAACTCGTCCAAGTTCTGGACCGCCTTCCGTCGCCTTACCGGAACTAAACCCTCCCCCTACTATCCTCTTCTCCACGATGATCACCCCTTCCCTGACGCCCTTAGTAAGGCCAATCACTTTGCCTCCTACCTGTCCGATGTGTTTTCCATCCCTGATGATCCCCAGTTCGATTACTCCCTCTTCCCAGATATCCGCGATCGAACTGACACCTCTGTCCCTCCCCTCGCTCCTGGTTTCCAGTACTTGGACAACATTCCACACACGGACCTTAATGCCCCCATCACCACACAGGATCTCATCGATACACTCCGCACCAAACGCAACACCGCTCCTGGTCACGATCGTGTTACCTACCGTCACCTTCGTGAAGCTCCTGTCTCTTTTCTCTCCACCCTGGCCAGGCTCTACAATGTAGTCCTGTCCACCGGTTACTACCCCGACCTGTGGAAAACCTCCCGTATCCTCATGTTCCTCAAACCTGGCAAACCGCCGTCCGCCGTCTCCTCCTACCGTCCCATCAGCCTTACCTCGGTCTTCAGCAAGGTCCTGGAATCTATCCTCACCCGCCGCATCCACCAGCATCTCCGCCAGCACCGCCTCCTCCCCGTTACCCAGTGTGGCTTTCGGCCGTCCTTCTCTTCCGACGATCTTCTCCTTCACCTCACTCATCTCCTTTCCGAACAGCTCAATTCCCGTCGCTCCGCAATCTTCCTCTCTCTTGACCTCGAACGCGCATATGACCGCGTATGGCATTCCGGTCTCCTCTTCAAGCTCCAAACCTTCGCCCTTCCCATTAACTACGTTCGTCTGATCGGTTCCTTTCTCTCCCGCCGTCCTTCCTCTGTCACCATCCATAACACCGATTCCTACACCTTTTTCCCCTCCGCTGGTGTGCCCCAAGGCTCCGTCCTATCCCCCCTTCTGTACTTGTTGTACACGGTGGACATGCCGCCGCCGTCACCCCCTGTCCACCTTCTCCAGTTTGCCGATGACACCGCCTTCCTTGCCCTTGCCCCCACCCTGCGACGCTCCCAACGCCTTCTCCAATCCCATCTTGACCGGTTCACCGCTTGGTGCAACCAGTGGTTGCTCAAGGTCAATCCTTCCAAAACCCAGGCGATCATTGTAGGCAACACCACTCCCTCCTTCCGCCTCCTTGATTTCTATCTCACCGTTTATGGCCGTCCCATCGCTCTCACCCCCACCCTTAAGTACCTTGGCGTCACCCTCGACCGTCGCCTCTCCTGGACTCCCCATCTCCAGACAATCCAAGCCAAGGCACGTTCCCGACTCCGTCTCCTCAAGCTCCTTTCCGGCCGAACGTGGGGTTTGGACCCCTCCACCATCCTCCACACCTATAAGTCCCTCATCCGCCCTATCCTCTGTTACGCCCATCCAGCCTGGATCTCTGCCCCCCCTTCCTTTTATAAATCCCCCCAAATCCTTGAACGCCATGCTCTCCGCCTTGCCTATCGCATCCGTCTCCCTTCCCCCACGCGGATCCTGTATGACCTTATCCCCTTCCCCCACCTCCTCCTCTTCCTCGAAAGGCTACGAATCCTCTACACCTCCCGTAAACTCGATCCTCCTCACCCGCTCGTCTCCCCGCTCCTCTCCCACCCCCGCCCGCTGCCGCGCCTGTACTCCCATGTCCCACCCGGTCTCCATCTCTCCACCCTCCTTACCCTCTCCCAAGGTGGTTTCCGCCAGCTCCCTCTCCCTGATGATGTCCTCGTCCCCTCCATCTACCCCTCCTATCAACTTTGACCCTGCCCCCCCTCCCTCCTGGTGTCCTTTCCCTGCGGCACCCTCCCTCCTTTCTCTTCCCTTCCCTTCTCTCTCCTTTTCCCCCATCCCCTCCCTCCACCCCTCTTCTTCCGGGCTTCCCCTCCCCCTTCCTCTCTCCCCCCTCTTTCCCCAGCCCGTGGCGTCCCTGCTCTCCCCTCTCGCTTTCCCTCTCCCCCTCCTCCTCCTCCTCCTCCTCCTCCTCCTCCTCTCTTGGCAGGTCCCCGGACTCGCACACGCATCGTGAACTTTCGCGCGCCGGAGATCATCGCCCTCGGATTAGTGTCTGTGCCGTCGTGTCTGTGCCTCAGTGTTTTTCGCCGTCCACGCTCCTTCGTTCACGTGTGTCATCTACCTCGTCAGTGTTTGTGCCCAGTGCCGACGGTTTTTCTTGTTTGTTTCGTCACGTGTGAACGGCTTCATGTTTTTTAACTATTGTATCTCCTGTTTTTTAACCGCCATTCTGTTACTTGTCTGTCTCCCTTTCTTTTTTCTTGTACTGCTTATGGCTGAAGAGCGGAGTACACTGTTCCGCTGCCAGCCCACCTTGTATGGGGTGTCCAAATTACAATAAAGAAAAAAAAAAAAAATTTTTGTCATTGTTCTCACTGTATATATTTTAATGTTCACTACATTTATTCTTATTCTTATTTGGGGCTATTCAAAAAGAGGGAACAGCTTTCGAACATTTATTCCTTCCAAACTAAAAAAAGATGGAAACAATTCCAACGTTCCTGGAAAGAGAAAAGTTCAAATTTTTATGCATTCAATGTGAGCACCGTGAGTTATGCGACAAATATCAGAACGGTGGTTCACTTCCTGCCACAAACGAAGCAGCTGGTCTCTCGTTATCCAATTCATAGCTTCAACAATGCAATGTCGAAGACTTTCAAGGGTGTCAGGCATCGGGAGGGGAGGGGAGGGGAGGGGTGGGGAGGAAGAGCGGGAAATGCGGTCTGTTACACACAACCACGCAGATGACAGTCACAAGGTGTGAGGTCTGGAAACTTGAGAGGCCACCGGCGATGATCTTCTGCTCCTCCTCTACCAACCCAACGTCCTGGAATGGTGTCATTCAGGTAACGTCGGACGTGCTTAGAGAAATTCTATACCATTAGGCATGGTATGTTTCATTTTGTATATTATTGCTGTTTTTACCTTCATAGTTATTGTCAATACGCAATATTTGCTTTTTGTCATTCCTGCGTTCGGAAATGTTTTGTTTTACATTGCTGTTTAAAGTGCACATGGCACGTTTTATACTACCTCGTGCATGTAATTGCGTTATATGACGGTCATTTACTTTCTCTAAAAAAGATCCAAGGTGCATAGACAATGCATATGGTGACATTTATTTAATTTATTTTACCGTGATATATTATTACTCCGATTTGTTTCATCATTTTCAAAATCTCTGTAACTTTACGATTTTTCAGCAAAATTTCAGGCAATTTATTCTGCTCCTTGTATCAGCAATAGCGTGTGCAGCATGTAGGGCTGTGACTAAGAATCTAGTTAAGATTTTATGTACGTTTGCCTTAGCGGCTGGAGACCTCAAAAGAATCCTCTTGCATCTTTAGCGGACCCGATGCAGGGAATATACATACAGTTTATTGAACGTTGATGAATCCATATTTCAGATTACAAGGGAAACCGCTACGGGAACGCGGAAACATCGGCGACAGAGAATTGAGAGTGCCATCGAGGATGGAGTGCTAACAGTGTGGCAATGGAGATAGGCGGGTAAGCGTAAAAACAGTCAAGAGGAGGGGTGCGATTCCATTCCTATTACGAGTGTGATATACGAGTATTGTATTCCACGGCCGTCAGTACTTTAACGTAGACACCTAAAACTGAGAAATGCACATATGATACAGAAATTGACAGACCCCGATCCTGTTACGTGAGAGGTCTTAGGTGTAAGGTAGTGTAATTGGGAGAGATGGTAAGAAAATCGCAGAAAAATAAAAAATAGCTAACTTAACGCGTTTGATGATCTCAGTCAAACGTGTAGAAGTAATCTGAATATTTAGAAAGAGCCGATGAATGATAATAATGAACTCAGATATGAGTAATTTCAAACCTGCATTATGTCTTCAGTAAATAAAACAATCTTGAAACAGATACTTAGGGAGATACAGACTGTATGTAAGAAGTCAATACTTGAAACAAAAATCGCACAAGGCTTCTGAGGATATGATTCAGGCTGAGGCTAGTAGATGTTGTCAACGACATTTTTTTTACACGTTAGTGCACATATACACCATGCAACCACATTCTGGTGGGTGGAAAGGGTACTTTATGTAACACTGTCACCCTTCCGGTTTCTGTAGCTTATGAATGGAGGGCGGGAACAATGATTGTTGGTAACACCTAAGCGATCTCGAATCTTTCTAAATTTACTTCCACTGTATTTTTGTGAAATATTCGTAACAACCAACAATATATTGATAAACTCTTCTAAGAAACTGTAGGCGACATAATCAGCAACTGTACTGATAATTAAGATAATTTTCATGTATTACTCGTTCTCAGTTGCACATTTTTGATTATATTAGATGTTTCAGTCACTCAGGATCAGCTGAAGATCTAAAAAAATTAAAAATAAATAAGTACAATCTAAAATTTAAAATAACTATTCATTTTACAATAACTAGAACACAAAGTAATTGTACATACATGTAGAATTTACGCGAGTAGTTGCTTCAACAACCCGTCTAATTCAGGGTGGTCCATTGATCGTGACCAGACTAAATATTTCACAAAATAAGGGTCAAACGAAAAAACTACGAAGAGCAAAACTTGTCTAGATTGAAGGGGGAAACCAGATGGCGCTATTGTTGGCCCGCTAGATGGCGCTGCCATAGGTCAAACGGGTATCAACTGCGTTTTTTAAATTAGGATTCCCATTTTTTATTACATATTCGTGTAGTACGAGGAGAAATATGAATGTTTTAGTTGGATCACTTTTTTCGCTTTGTGATAGATGGCGCTGTAATAGTCTCAAACATATGGGTCACAATTTTAGACGAACAGTTGGTAGCAGGTAGGTTTTTTAAATTAAAATACAGAACGTGTGTACGTTTGAACGTTTTATTTCGGCTGTTCCAATGTGATACATGTACCTTTGTGAACTTATCATTTCTGAGAACACATGCTGTTACAGCGTGATTACCTGTAAATACCACATTAATGCAATTAATGCTAAAATAATGTCCATCAATCTCAAAGAATTTGGCAATACGTGTAACGACAGTCCTCTCAACAGCGAGTAGTTCGCGTTCCGTAATGTTCGCACATGGATTGACAATGCGCTGACCCATGTTGTCAGGCGTTGTCGGTAGATCACGATAGCAAATATCCTTCAACTTTCCCCACAGAAAGAAATCCGGGGACGTCAGATGCGGTGAACGTGTTGGCCATGGTATGGCGCTTCGACGACCAATCCACCTGTCATGAAATATGCTATTTAATACCGCTTCAAACGCACGCCAGCTAGTGCCGGATATCCATCATGTTGGAAGTATATCGACATTCTGTCATGCAGTGAAACATCTTGTAGTAACATCTGTAGAACATTACGTAGGAAATCAGCATACATTGCACCATTTAGATTGCCATCTATAAAATGGGGGTCAATTATCCTTCCTCCCATAATGCCGCACCATACATTAACCCGTGAAACACGTATGTAACGTAGCAGCGATGGTGAGGCACGTTAAAATCTTTGACCAGAGAGCCTATTATCGTGGTTAGTCTGCGCTTGACCGCGCGAGAGTTGCGAGCAGCAGTCTGTCGATAGCAGTAGCTCAGTTCAGTTGCGTCCAGTAGTACGCTAGTAGTCGTCATGCAGAGCAGTCGGTCAGTAGTAGCAGCCCAGTGCAGTTGTGTGATGTAGTCTGTCGGCAGTAGTGGTCTAGTCCTGTCACGGTCACGAGCGGGACGCAGTCGGCGAGCGTCGAGATGGCATTCTGGTTAAGATGCTGAATGAGGTATGTTGTTAATGTAGGTAACCATCAGATAACGTAAAGTTTATTTATTGTAATTAATTTTTAACAAGTGCCCCAATAATAATTTTGATTTCAAAGCAATTTTTAACAAAAAAATCATTTAATTGAACCAACGATTTCCTTCCATTTCCCTTAAAGAAAAGTTTCAGTTAAATTTAAAAAATATATATATATATATTATTTGCAATGCAGTTCCTCCAAGCCGTGGGCAACAATAAGAGCAGAAATTTGACATGCAGTTATACTGAGGTAAGAATTTAATTATGATTTTTGCACAGGGCCAAAGACCGGTATTTCGGTTTAATTGAGTTTACATTGTCACTGAAATCTCAATAGCATTGAATTGTTTTTCATTATTCTCGTGAGGAACTTATACTTGGGTCAGATTGCGATTCTCATTTTTATTGTCATTGTCAGTAGATTTCATTGCGGGAGGTTACACTTGGCTCCCATTTATTATTATATTTTTTATTTAAATATTTCTGTGGGGACGATATTGCTTCTTGGCTCCATTTCTATTAAATATTGTCATTTATAAAATTTTTGTGGGGAGGTTACACCCGCCAAGGTCGCTGATGTTCCACTTGTCGCAGCCATCGTGGATTTTCCGTTGCCCAATAGTGCATATTATGCCGGTTTACGTTACCGCTGTTGGTGAATGACGCTTCGTCGCTAAATAGAACGCGTGCAAACAATCTGTCATCGTACGGTAATTTCTTTTGTGCCCAGTGGCAGAACTGTACACGACGTTCAAAGTCGTCGCCATGCAATTCCTGGTGCATAGAAATATGGTACGGGTGCAATCGATGTTGATGTAGCATTCTCAACACCGACGTTTTTGAGATTCCCGATTCTCGCGCAATTTGTCTGCTACTGATGGGCGGATTAGCCGTGACAGCAACTAAAACACCTACTTGGCATCATCATTTGTTGCAGGTCGTGGTTGACGTTTCACATGTGGCTAAACACTTCCTGTTTCCTTAAATAACATAACCATCCGGCGAACGGTCCGGACACGTGGATGATGTCGTCCAGGATACCGAGCAGCATACATAGCACACGCCCGTTGGGCATTTTGATCACAATAGCCATACATCAACACGATATCGACCTTTTCCGCAATTGGTAAACGGTCCATTTTAACACGGTAATGTATCACGCAGCAAACACCGTCCGCACTGGCGGAATGTTACGTGGTACCACGTACTTATACGTTTGTGACTATTACAGCGCCATCTATCAAAACGCGAAAAAAGTGGTCCAACTAAGACATTCATATTTCTTTACGTACTACATGAATATGCAATAAAAAAATGGGGGTTCCTATTTAGAAAAAACGCAGTTGATATCCGTTTGACCTATGGCAGCGCCATCTATGGGGCCAGCCATAGTGCCATCTGGTTTCTCCCTTCAAGCTAGACGAGTTTTGTTCTTTGTAGTTTTTTTGTTTGATCAGTTTAACAAGTGGGAACGTGCTAGAATTATAGAACGTATAATTACGTCAAAATTCTCGTTAAGATACAAATGTACAATAGTGGATATTAAAATGTATAAGTCATAAAATAGTATATTATAAAATGGAGTGCGGCGGTTTGAGAGTGGTCAGTGAAAGTAAGGGGTGAGGGGGGAAGGGAATTATAGTGGCAGGGATACTGTGGGTTAAACAAGAGAGTGTCAGTTACGTTACGTAAAAAATTGTTAAAATACAAGGATAGATCCGTAAACTGTAGAGGAGGATGAAACAGAAAATTAGAAAAATGAAAATAAAGTAGCGAAAACTGAATCAGAATCTTAAGATATTCAAAACGTGTAATTTTGAAAGAATATAATCAAAAATGGTTCAAATGGCTCTGAGCACTATGGGACTTAACATCTATGGTCATCAGTCCCCTAGAACTTAGAACTACTTAAACCTAACAAACCTAAGGGCAGCACACAACACCCAGTCATCATGAGGCAGAGAAAATCCCTGACCCCGCCGGGAATCGAACCCGGGAACCCGGGTGTCGGAAGCGAGAACGCTACCGCACGACCACGAGCTGCGGACTGAAAAAATATAATCATAAGGTCCTACTGGGAATGCATAAAAATAAATATTGTATAAATTTTTTCGTTGAAATATTAAAAGTATAGGCCTAGAACAATGGATGTATATAAGAAAATACACTCTAGAAATATTAGTAGTAAAACACATCGTGATGCGCAACACTTATCTCGCAGTGTCAGCCATCGACGTTGGATAAGCATCTCTGTGACGTTTTCGCTATTAGTAATGGACCTGTGACGAAACGGTCTGTTCATCTTTGGATCTTGTTTATTTTATCCATTGGTGCTTCCTAGTAAAGACTCCAGACTGAGAAGGAATAACGAAATTTCAGACGAACAAGCTTTTCACGTACATCTACCTACATACACTGCAAGCCAACGTCAGGTGCATGTTCTAAGGTACCTGTCACCACTACTAAGAAATCTGATTTCCTGTATCGTTCGAAAATGCGCGGTTTTCATGAGCAATAAAAAGGCCGGGAATGGTGTTTACGTTAATCTCCATTCCAATTTTCTGGACAGGTTCTAGAACTCTCGGAACGAGATGATACAAAACATTTTTCGATGTGCGTATTTTGAGTAGGAACGCATGTTCGGAAATGCACCATTTCCGTTCTAAGACGGTTTCGTTTCAGATGTTTAACTCATCCACCTCTTGAGGAATTGAAATAGGCGTGACGCAGTGCATTTATTAAGTAACAATTCGAAAGAAAACATAACGAAGCATCCATTTATCACTTCAGCACATTTGTTTGTGTTAGAGTTAAACATTGCACGTTTACATTATTCCAAAAAAAAAAAACCAAAAAAAAAAAAAAAAACGGCATCCCGTAGGTAGAGAAAGTAATGTTTAAGTGTTTACACAAAGAAATGTGCTTAAGTGATAATTACATTTTTCGTTATGTTTCCTTTCGAGTTGTTACCCGATACCTGTGATGCGTCACGCCCAATTAAGTTCCTCAAGCAGAAGTGAATGGGGTTCCTATTCAGAATATTATGTACTCACTCATCTCTACAAGTCCTAGAGCCGGCCGGTGTGGCCGTGCGGTTAAAGGCGCTTCAGTCTGGAACCGCGTGACCGCTGCGGTCGCAGGTTCGAATCCTGCCTCGGGCATGGATGTGTGTGATGTCCTTAGGTTAGTTAGGTTTAATTAGTTCTAAGTTCTAGGCGACTGATGACCTCAGAAGTTAAGTCGCATAGTGCTCAGAGCCGTTTTACAAGTCCTAGAAGTGCGTAACGGGAATTTCTCAAGTCTCTTCCCTGGGGCACTCCTAACGATACCCTTGGGTCTCTGAATACGTTCAAGAATTCTAGAGCCAACCGATGTTATGGATATTGGTCTGTAATTATGCGGGTCCGTTCTTTTGCCCTTGTTACATAACGAAGTCACCTGATCTTTTTCCAGTCTCTAGAGTCTTTGCACTGGCGAGAGATTCACGATAACTGCAAGTAAGGGCCTATTCCACAGCATACTCTCTATAAAACCGAATTAATATTTCGTCCGTACATGGCGATTTATTTGTTTTCCACTCTTTCAGCGGCTTTTCCACGCCGGGGTTGCCTATTACTACGTCCTCCATATGGGAGTGTATGCGACGGCCGAATTACGGTAGGTGTGTACGATTCTCCTGTGTGAATGATTTCTTAAGCGCGAAATTTAAAATTTGATTAAATACAGTCCTGACAACAATAAAATATTTATTGGCAATGGTAACCGGTTTCAGTCAAAATGTGACCATCTTCTGACCGCATTACACCAAGATGGTAGGCGGTGGTGGTAAACGGAGCAGGTATTGTGGCTCCACGAACGTCAACTGCACAGCCAATAAATATTTTATTGTGGGCGAGACTATTTTCAGTTCAATACTAAAATATTTTGCCGAGACAGCTGATATTCTCCATGAAAAATGTTTTCAAAAATTACTGCGAAATTTAAAACTTCAGCTTCCCTTGTGCCGTCTTCTATTGCTATACCAGACTGTCCGTTGAGAACCTGGATAGAAACCCTCGAAGCACTTAGCGATTCTACATGCAACGAGAAAATTCTAGGGTCTCGGCAACATCTTTTGCTAAGGTATGACGGTAGACGTTGTATGCTTCACATATCGATTTTGCGAACTCGTTTTGTAAGTTACGTTCCTCGTAGGTGGACTACATTTCTTGAGGATTCTTCCAATGAATCTGTCTGGAGTCTGCCTTTCCTGCGATTACATTTATGTGATCGTTCTACGCCATATCGCATACTATTAGATATTAATGGATAGTACTGTTTCCAATCACTGCCGGCAATCATGTGATGATACAATAACGGGTCTCTCCAACTATTTATGCGCATTACGTTAGATTTGTGTATGTTGAGGATCAGTGGTCAATTCCTGCAAGCCGCGTTGATCCTCTACAGGGCTTCCTGCACTTCGTTACAAGTTGCTGACGTTGAGACTTATTTATAGAGCGCGTTTGGTAAACCGTCTCAGAAAATAAAGGAAAGAAGTGTCAGAAATAAAATACTTTTTCTGGGCTTCAAAAGCAACCACCATTAGCTACAACATAATTCTGACATCGGTTGTAAAGCTGTTGAAGACTGTTAGCAGATCCTTCCTGGGTAATCTCTCAAAGCACTGTGATCACATGTTGTTGGATAGCCGCATTATTATAGGGGATGGGATCTGGTGCTAACTGTGGTGTCACCGCCAGACACCACACTTGCTAGGTGGTAGCTTTTAAATCGGCCGCGGTCCGGTAGTATAAGTCGGACCCGCGTGTCGCCACTGTCAGTGATCGCAGACCTAGCGCCACCACACGGCAGGTCTAGAGAGACGTACTAGCACACTCGCCCCAGTTGTACAGCCGACTTTGCTAGCGACGCCACACTGACAAATACGCTCTCATTGGCCGAGACGATAGTTAGCATAGCCTTCAACTAAGTCAATTTCTGTGACCTAGCAAGGCGCCATCACCAAGTTATATTGAGATGATAATACTATATCAACAAAACCAATGTTCACCAATTGTGGATTTAAGTTAAGTATTCCAGCAGCTACGTACTTTTCTTTATAGCAGACCTTCAGACCTCACGCCAGCCTGCGTGAGCTTAAGCGCGTGCCTTTCGGCTTCCTCTCATTGTGTCTAGGCTGTCTTGTCTAGACACAACACTAACAATATGGTCTGGACACGAAAAAATGATGGTATGGTGTTTGTCTGTCCCACCCCCTCACTCTTAGGTAAAAATTTACGATGGATCAAGCCCTTGCCGAGGAAAAGGGTAATCAATATGGTAGTAACCTCCCTCTCTCTCTCTCTCTTTCTCTCTCTTTGGAAAGACGATAAACACAGTTTACCATATCAGTAGAAAGTGTATCTGTAAATGTGTAGATGGAACAGACTGATCTAAAATGTAATTATTTTACAGTAAAACTGTTCAGGACGTCTACAGTGTTTTCCTCCAAATTAGGAGAAGTATTTCGAACAACATAAATGTTTCAAAGACCTTTTTCCGACTATGAAACTATGTAAGTCACGATTATGTGGCAACCTGAATGCAAAAAACTGTAAAATTATCTATGTCAGTCCGTCTGCCGACTGTCTGTGCCAGATAAAAACTACATATCGTCTTCGGCATACCAAAAGTACACCGAAGAGCCCAAGAAACTGGTACAACTGCCTAATATCGTATAGGACCCCTGCGAGCAAGTAGAAGTGCCGCAACACGTCGTGGCATGGACTCTACTAATGTCTGAAGTACTGCTGGACAACACTGACACCATGAATCTGGCAGGGTTGTCCATAAATCCATAAGAGTAAGAGGAGGGTGGAGATCTCTTCCGAACATCACGTTGCAGGGCATCCCAGATATGCTCAATGGTGTTCATGTATGGAGAGTTTGGCTGCCAGTGGAAGTATTTAAACTCATCAGAGTGTTTATGGAGCCCCTCTGTAGCAATTATGGACTTGTGGGATGTCGCATTGTCCTGCTGGAATTGCGCAAGTCCGTCGGAATACACAATGGGCATGAATCGATACAAGTGATCATACAGGATGCTTCCAAACCTGTCTCCTGTCAGAGTCGTATCTAGATGTATCAGGGTTCGTACATCACTCCCACTGCAAATGCCCCACAGAATTACAGAGCCTCCACCAGCTTGAACGGCCCCCTGGTGATATACAGGGTGCACGGATTCATCAGGTTGTATCCATATCCATACACGTCCATCCGCTCGATACAATTTGAAACCAGTCAAGATGTGTCCAGTCATCAACAGTCAGTGTTGACGGGCGCAGGTGAGGCGTAAACCTTTGTGTCGTGTAGTCATCAAGGGTACGCGAGTGGGCCTTGTGTTGCGAAAGCCCATATCGATGACGTTTCGCTGAATGGTTGGCACGCTGACACTTGTTGATGGTCCAGCATTGAGATCTGCAGCAATTTGCCGAAGGGTTGCCATTCTGTCCCGTTGAATGATTCTCTTCGGTCGTCGTTTGTGACGTTCTTGCAGGATCTTTTTCCGGCCTCAGCGATGTAGGAGATTTGATGTTTTACCGGATTCCTGATATTCACAGTACACTCGTGAAATGGTCGTACGGGAAAATCCCCACTTCATCGCTCTCGGAGATGTTGTGTCCCATCGCTCGTGCGCCTATTATAACACCACGTTCAAACTCAAATCTTGATAACCTGCTATTGTAGTGGCAGTAACCGATCTAAAAACTACGCCAGATACATGTTGTCTTATAGAGGCATTGTTGACCGCAGCGCCGTACTCTGCCTGTTTACATATCTCTGTATTTGAATACGCATGCCTATACCAGTTTCTTTTGAGCTTCAGTGGAGTTAGACAGCAGTGGATATTTATTTATTGATCTGTGTCGTTGAAAAATACGAAATATAAAACTAAGTGGTATGCAGCGGGACTGTATTGCCATTTAAATGCAGCGCGCGAGAGTGCTGTGGCAAAGACCGTGTCCCGTAATCTCGGCCGCCAATGACATAGGGGATCCAGTATTAGAACATAACAGCGCATCAGAACACTTTCGATCAAATAATGCATAGATAATATTCTTCCGAAATTCTTGAAATCACTGTGGAAGTGGTAACCAAGCGACTATTAAATTTTATTTTTAGAATCTGAGTGTGGAGACATACCATCAATCCTTCGGAGAAGTATCATCCACAAAGTCCCGAAATATCACAGACAGATAAGTACGAGAAGTACCTTAGACAGTTTGGAATGCTGCAATATGTTCGAAATTATATGGACAAAAACTTGCAAAAATAGGGAATTGCGTTTAATATACAATACATATAAGACGGAATCGGGAAGAGTAAGAATGGAAGAAAAAGATCGAAGTGCTCGGATTAGAAACTGTGTTAGACGGGAATATGGTCTTTCGTCCTACTTTTCAATCTCAATGTCGCAGGAGCAATGACTGAAGTAAAAGAAACGTTCAGGAGTGATATTAAAATTCAGGGTGAAAGGATGTCAATGATAAAATTCGCTGATGACATTGTTATCCTGAGAAGTGGAAAACTGGAGATCCGGTAGTATGCATAGTCTAATGAGTAAACACTAAGGGCTGAGAGTAAACAGAAGAAAAATGAAATTATTGGGGAGGAACAGAAATGAGAATAGCGAACTTAATATCAAAATTGCAAACCGCGGTGTAGACAAGGAATTCTGTTACCTTAGAAAGCAGGTAAGGCGGACGAAGCAAGGAAGACATAACAAGAAAATCAGCGCAGGCAAAGAGGGAAAAATAAATGCACTACCATGAAACGTCGCCCTTAATTTGAGGAAGAAACTTGTGAGAATGCACTTTTGGGGCACAGTGCTTTATGGGAGCGATTCAGACTGTGCAGGAAATGGAAAGGAACAGAACGAAAACGTCTGAGGTGTGGTGTTATAGAAGAATAGTGAAAGTTAGGTGGACTGATATGAGAAGATTCTGCGCAGTATCGGTGAGGAGAAAAACGTGTGAAAACCAGTTACAAGAAGCGGCGTCAGGATGATAGAACATCTGTTAAGGTTCGAATGGTTCAAATGGCTCTGAGTACTATGGGACTTAACATCTATGGTCATCAGTCCCCTGAACATCTCTTAAGGCATCACGGAGTAAGGTCCATGTTACTTGAGACAGCTGTAAAGGATAAAAACTGTAGAGGATGACAAATATTGCATATACCCCATAAATACCTAAAGACGTAGGATGCAAGTGAACTCTGATATGAGGAGGCTGGTACAAGACACGAATTAGTAGTGGCCCGCAAGAAAGCAGTCACAAGACATGAACTTCTCCCTCCCCACACCATCGTCGAAAATGAAAAAGAAAAAAGAAAACATTCAGACAGATAGCAGAAAACAGAGCCTCATTCTTACTAAATCTAAAAATGCTGTAAAAGAAGAGTTGCTTTCTAAGATGTGTTGTAGGTTGATTATCGACTCGCGTGCTCCTACATTTCTTGTCAAGTTAACTAGTCTTCCTCCAGGTTGTGTTCTACAAGCATTTTATTCTTCTGCAAACAATTCGTGTCAGGTTTTTACAACCAAGACTTGTTAAACTGACTGTTCTGTAATACTCACGCCTGAGTTATAAAAAACTCGGACGACGCACTGTTTTATGTATCGAGCTCAATCCTAATTTTTTAAAAGTTTTATGTAACACTGGACAATATCGCGTATTATTGTAACGTCAGAAGCTTACAAGCTAAAGTAACATCGAAATTCTTCTCTTTCGTCTCAGAGCTACCAAGCGAGAAACAGACAAGTAGCGGGATATACACGCTCAAGGAGAGTATCCATGACCGAGAAAGATAGCAGCTTGGGGATACAATACCGCCCGAATCCAAACTGAAAGAAGATTGTCAGCGTCAGGTGCGGTGTACACAATGGGTTCAGACTGGTTTTCGCTATCCCAGCAACGGCTTCCTTTGTCCGCGTAGCACAAAAGTCTCAGACTGTAGCGTACTGAGTGCCGAAAACTGAACTTTTTCAGTTAGTCCTACAAGTGATAATCCTATACGACGCGATCGTGGTGAGCAAACATGGCCGTTTACAATCTTCTGCGGCGTAGGATAAAGCGTCTTTGGATGCAGCATATGATCTCGATTCCTGTGTAATGACGTCTGGAAAATAAATCAGGGAGGTTTCAGATCCCGCGGTACACTCTGTCGGTAAGCTAAAAACCGAGCACTGCCCACTTTCCTCAACAGGTTACGCAATAAAGGACACCTACAGGCTGTTTCATAATGTTACATTGGCCCTCGTACATAATGAGAGGGAACAGTGATCCACAGTACACTTCACCTTCGCTCATGTTTGGGTGAGATTGGCTGGCAAATTATTCGTCACCGTCTTCGAAGTACAGCTGTTTCTTCTGTGAAATCACATCTTTATATCTCTATCGTGCATGTAGAACCCGATGCGTGTTCGTTTGAAGACCTTTCTCTATAAATGATTATTATTTTAGAATTTTCACGATCATATATTGCTATTTAGAGAGCAAAATAACTGTTGATGGTCGAAGTAGAGAGGATATAAAATGTAGACTGGCAATGGCAGGGAAAGCGTTTCTGAAGAAGAGAAATTTGTTAACATCGAGTATAGATTTAAGTGTCAGGAAGTCATTTCTGAAAGTATTTGTATGGAGTGTAGCCATGTATGGAAGTGAAACATGGACGATAAATAGTTTGGACAAGAAGAGAATAGAAGCTTTCGAAATGTGGTGCTACAGATGAATGTTGAAGATTAGATGGGTAGATCACATAACTAATGAGGAAGTATTGAAAAGGATTGGGGAGAAGAGAAGTTTGTGGCACAACTTGACCAGAAGAAGGGATCGGTTGGTAGGACATGTTCTGAGGCATCAAGGGATCACCAATTTAGTATTGGAGGGCAGCGTGGAGGGTAAAAATCGTAGAGGGAGACCAAGAGATGAATACATTAAGCAGATTCAGAAGGATGTAGGTTGCAGTAGGTTCTGGGAGATGAAGAAGCTTGCACAGGATAGAGTAGCATGGAGAGCTGTGATGTGTTGGTAAATGTGCCAACACCTTGTAGATAGAGGCGGCAGAAATCTAACGCAGACGGGCGTGAATTCTGGAACAGGATAAGTAGTGAATGGTATGCAAGAAAAGTATGTAGCTCCTCGAATACTTAACTTTTAATTATCCTTGTGGTACATCGCTCTTGATAATACAAATAAGACTATCTTCAGATACGGTTAATGGCGCCTTGCTAGGTCGTAGCCATGGACTTAGCTGAAGGCTATTCTAACAGTCTCTCGGCAAATGAGAGAAAGGCTTCGTAAGAGTAGTCGCTAGCAAAGTCGTCGTACAACTGGGGCGAGTGCTCGTCCGTATCTCCAGACCTGCCTTGTGGTGGGGCTCGGTCTGCGATCACACAGTGGCGACACGCGGGTCCGACATGTACTAAATGGACCGCGGCCGATTTAAGCTACCACCTAGCAAGTGTGGTGTCTGGCGGTGACACCACAAGCTGCAGCAAACCAGTCTCAGGACTGAAGACCACAACAACAACAGCAACAACATATTGCGATTATTCCAATGAATTTGACAGTTTGCTTGAAAAAAATAAGGAACAAAGTGGGTTGTCACACAGATGCTACGCGTTGATTTTAAAACTAAATTTCTCGCAACCTCTCAAACTTTTTTGTTAATAGCTCATGTAAGTCAAATATCAGTAAACGGTTTTTGATGGATTTTTCAGCATTGTACAACGTAGCTCTTGCGAAAGTATTTGAACCTATATTTCTTAGAATCGCCTGAAAGGTAAGCGAGGTATGGATTTAGTGACAGAATGATTTCAGAAGCATCCTTTCTGACTGTTCTTGAGATCTGTTTCTCCAAGTTCAAAAAGATGCCGAATTATCTGAGAGCAGCAATGACTGACACCTTCTGTTAAACAACACTTGATCCTAGTGACTGCTGTAACCAAAATGCCGGCCGCGGTGGCCGTGCGGTTCTGGCGCTGCAGTCCGGACCCGCGGGACTGCTACGGTCGCAGGTTCGAATCCTGCCTCGGGCATCTACATCTACATCTACATTGATACTCCGCAAGCCACCCAACGGTGTGTGGCGGAGGGCACTTTACGTGCCACTGTCATTACCTCCCTTTCCTGTTCCAGTCGCGTATGGTTCGCGGGAAGAACGACTGTCTGAAAGCCTCCGTGCGCGCTCTAATCTCTCTAATTTTACATTCGTGATCTCCTCGGGAAGTATAAGTAGGGGGAAGCAATATATTCGATACCTCATCCAGAAACGCACCCTCTCGAAACCTGGCGAGCAAGCTACACCGCGATGCAGAGCGCCTCTCTTGCAGAGTCTGCCACTTGAGTTTATTAAACATCTCCGTAACGCTATCACGGTTACCAAATAACCCAGTGACGAAACGCGCCGCTCTTCTTTGGATCTTCTCTATCTCCTCCGTCAACCCGACCTGGTACGGATCCCACACTGATGAGCAATACTCAAGTATAGGTCGAACGAGTGTTTTGTAAGCCACCTCCTTTGTTGATGGACTACATTTTATAAGCACTCTCCCAATGAATCTCAACCTGGTACCCGCCTTACCAACAATTAGTTTTATATGATCATTCCACTTCAAATCGTTCCGTACGCATACTCCCAGATATTTTACAGAAGTAACTGCTACCAGTGTTTGTTCCGCTATCATATAATCATACAATAAAGGATCCTTCTTTCTATGTATTCGCAATACATTACATTTGTCTATGTTAAGGGTCAGTTGCCACTCCCTGCACCAAGTGCCTATCCGCTGCAGATCTTCCTGTATTTCGCTACAATTTTCTAATGCAGCAACTTCTCTGTATACTACAGCATCATCCGCGAAAAGCCGCATGGAACTTCCGACACTATCTACTAAGTCATTTATATATATTGTGAAAAGCAATGGTCCCATAACACTCCCCTGTGGGACGCCAGAGGTTACTTTAACGTCTGTAGACGTCTCTCCATTGATAACAACATGCTGTGTTCTGTTTGCTAAAAACTCTTCAATAAAGCCACACAGCTGGTCTGATATTCCGTAGGCTCTTACTTTGTTTATCAGGCGACAGTGCGGAACTGTATCGAACGCCTTCCGGAAGTCAAGAAAAATAGCATCTACCTGGGAGCCTGTATCTAATATTTTCTGGGTCTCATGAACAAATAAGGCGAGTTGGGTCTCACACGATCGCTGTTTCCGGAATCCATGTTGATTCCTACATAGTAGATTCTGGGTTTCCAGAAATAACATGATACGCGAGCAAAAAACATGTTCTAAAATTCTACAAGAGATCGACGTAAGAGATATAGGTCTATAGTTTTGCGCATCTGCTCGACGACCCTTCTTGAAGACTGGGACTATCTGTGCTCTTTTCCAATCATTTGGAACCCTCCGTTCCTCTAGAGACTTGCGGTACACGGCTGTTAGAAGGGGGGCAAGTTCTTTCGCGTACTCTGTGTAGAATCGAATTGGTATCCCGTCAGGTCCAGTGGACTTTCCTCTATTGAGTGATTCCAGTTGCTTTTCTATTCCTTGGACACTTATTTCGATCTCAGCCATTTTTTCGTTTGTGCGAGGATTTAGAGAAGGAACTGCAGTGCGGTCTTCCTCTGTGAAACAGCTTTGGAAAAAGGTGTTTAGTATTTCAGCTTTACGCGTGTCATCCTCTGTTTCAATGCCATCATCATCCCGTAGTGTCTGGATATGCTGTTTCGAGCCACTTACTGATTTAACGTAAGACCAGAACTTCCTAGGATTTTCTGTCAAGTCGGTACATAGAATTTTACTTTCGAATTCAATGAACGCTTCACGCATAGCCCTCCTTACGCTAACTTTGACATCGTTTAGCTTCAGTTTGTCTGAGAGGTTTTGGCTGCGTTTAAACTTGGAGTGGAGCTCTCTTTGCTTTCGCAGTAGTGTGTGTGATGTCCTTAGGTTAGTTAGGTTTAAGTAGTTCTAAGTTCTAGGGGACTTATGACCTAAGATGTTGAGTCCCATAGTGCTCAGAGCCATTTGAACCATTTGTAACCAAAATAATAAAAGCACATGAACAGATTCTACGTACTCTACACTACCGAACTCTACACTACCGAACTGCATTGCCTTCAGGCAATCCAATGTGACATATTTGAGCAGAGTAATGCTCGGCCAGCGAACGTTGTTAGAAGACGAACAGGTACTACTGCTATTCAGCCTCCACATTCATTTGACGTGTTAACCTTCGAACACGTTCGTCTGGTTTTTTTTTTGTATCTCCATCCTTTGGCAGGAGGTCTTTGGGACTACTGCCGTTTACTATTGTGACAAAATAAAACACCTATAGCCGTCCTTATGATTTTATTTTATTTTGTTGCAACCAGTTTCAACCCTTCAATGCGGCGTCTTAAGGCTGTTGTTGATACAGGACTGGTTGACATGATCCCTATATGTGTCACTTCGGTTGCCTGCATAACTGGATACGCAGATAAAGTGTCAGCACTCCAGCCATCAACTGACAGTCATCAACAGTCGACACGAGTGGGCCTTCGGCTTCGAAAGCCCATATCGATGATGTTTCGTTGAATGCTTCACACGCTGACACTTGTTGATGACCCAGCATTGAAATCTGCAGAAATTTACGGAAGGTTGCACTTCTGTCACGTTGAACGTTTCTCTTCAGTCGTCGTTTGTGACGTTCTTGCAGGATCTTTTTCCGGATATTTGGTGTTCTACCGAATTCCTGATATTCACGGTACACTTGTGATATGTTCGTAAGGGAAAATACCCACTTCATCGCTACCTCGGAGATGCTGTGTCCCACAGCTAGTGCGCCGACTATGTCACCACTTCCAAACTCGCACAAATCTTGATAATTTGCCATTTTAACAGCAGTAACCGATCTAAAAACTTCTCCAGACACTTGTTGTATAGGCGTTGTCGACCACAGCGCCGTATTCTGCCTGTTTACATATCTCTGTATTTGAATACTCATGCCCAGATCAGTTTCTTTGGGCCTTCAATGTATTACTGCCTTCAGATTGTAGGCAGTGACAATTCGTGACAACGTTTGACATAACTGTCACGTAGTGTAAGATAATTTAGACTCTTTGACCTGTCAGCTCCATGTTTGCACTATATGACAGATATGTCAACTCTTAACAGGAATGGTCTCTGCTGGCATTTGATAGCAGTAACTTAAATGACAACCTCTATATTATGTGACAGGACGGATTTCAGATCCTTTCATATTAAATGACCCAATGTTAGTAGACATATTACTATTATATACAGTTGTCATTTTATAGAGATCGATGTTTGCTGCTCTGCGTCAGATGCCACTGATCATCGGTTATAAACCCGAAAACCTGTTTTGTCACATAAACATTTCTAGTGTAGCTCATGTTGTATAGAAAATGCCCTGTAATAAAGTGATTAGTGTAAGATACTGAATAAGAAAGTAATGACAACACGAGAGAAACCATTTAGGGACACTCATCACGGGACTCGTACGTCCACTACAGAAATATAGAGGATATAGCAGTATCCAATGAGGTTCCCATGGGTCGGCAAGCGCAGGCTCTCGGCAGAGCTTGTACACGATCCTTGTTAAGCCGACCACCGCAGAGGCCGCATTATTAATGCGTGACGTCAGCAGACTTTCCGTCACGGGAATGTTACTCCGTGGTAGAGTGGGGAATGCCGCCACGAGTTTTGTTCGCCCGTTAACGGTTTTGTGGCACCATTAATAAACTTCTATGTGTTTTTGTGCGTTAGTATGACGCATGTAATACTTGTTTTTTCCCTTTACATAAATTATGAGGTCGTCAGCAACACCGCTCACAAACAAGTTTTCTTGTCATGGATTCCGAGTCCCACTCAGATGACTCCTATATGTTATCCAGAGAACGGGATGATAATAGTATTACAGTAGTCTTCCAAGAAAGTCACAGAAAATCTGGATGCCTTCTTGGAAATGGTTGAAACGATAGCTGTGGCTCAGCTGTAACTACTGAAGTAGATGCCAGAACGTTACAGGAAAACATTGTCTGTTTCTCACGAGAAAACAATGTGAATATAATGATCTTTTCACTTGACCCTCCTTTCCTTATGTTCCAGCTGTTCGTACTTACACAGTGTTATATCTTTTACGAAAACGGAATTTATTCCAAAGAAACGGGAAGCTGAATGAATTACAGCAAACAATGCAACTTTTTAGGGCTGCTATGGCCATGTTATACGAGAAGTTTAATAAGACAGAAATATCAGAGAATTTGTTTTGGAAGAAACGCTGGATTCGTTATCCTTGTCTAAATAATAGCCTAGATGTCATTCCCACTTTAAGGTATTTTCGGTTAATAGTTACTACTTTTACTGATGACCAGTGCATCATTCATTATCAGCCACAAAGTCCCAAGTGGACGAAAACTCTTAACTAACATTGCGAAGATAAAAAAGGAACCAGTCCTGAAGGTAATCAGTCGTTTCTTATAGTGAAATTTGTGAACAGAATGCGAATAATGGCAAGAGCAATCCTCTGTCCTTATGACACCTCTCTGTTATGCAAAGTACAATACATACACCAAAACTCTTCTGGTTGCATACGTACAATGACATTAAAATATTATATGCGAGGGAAATATGCTGCTAATACTACAATAACGGAGCTGTTAAAAATTTTTTGTCTGTTGTTGCTTGCTATGTACGTGACGTAACAGACCTTACCATAGTCTCTGTGGAAATTATAGCGATTTGGTAATCGATCAGATAATACATGGGATGTCGGCTTACTAGCTATGTCACAAGACATTAATTGGAAAGACAAGATATCTGAAGGATAATGCGATCCATCTTTTAGGCACTGCATAACACATACGTAATTCTGAAATTTGAAAGTTGTTTTGAAATGCCCTGGACACATCAAAATTATAAGAAATTAAAATATCTTTAACGAAACCTAGATATACCACATTCGTTTCTCTCTACGTTTTCCGTGGATCTTTTTGAAGTAAAATAGTGTCGAAAGATCACTTCCGGGAGTAGATGCAATTAAAGCCCCTTCTAACGACACAGATGAATTTAGCTCTAATGGAACTATAGGTCCTATATTCCGAAATAAATGTCGTAAAGGAGTATGGCTATAAAGGTAAATGATTATTTGGCACTAAAATAGTGAAGCCAGTCACAGTACATAAAATTTTTCTTTAAAAAAAGAGTTACATTACAGGTTTCAACGAACTACGTCATCATTTTCAAATGTAAAGCATGAATTGGAAAATATATAATGGAAATTTTGACCATACATCTGACAACAATTACGAAAAGTAATGAGACCAGGCAACCGAGGCAATGGTGGCACAACCAAGTCACTACAATTTGTGCTCATGTTTGCCCAATCGTTCATTCCATGTCCTACTGTAGAATAGATAAAAACTTCACCGGGGTAAAAATTGCCAAAGATTCTTTCAATGTGTCCTTCTGTGATGCAACGATCGTATTGCTGATATAAATTCTCCAACTGATGCTTTACATTTGAAAATGACAACGCAGTTCGTTGAAACCAGTTATGTAACCCATTTTAAAAGAAAAATTTTATGTGCTGTGACTATGGCTTAGCTATTGTAGTGTCAAATAAACATGGAACTATAGATATTAAGGTATACTCTTTTGGGCACACTCATCAAAACATAAAAAAATTAGAGAACTTAATCATCATCTGAAACAGAAAGGACGGTCCTGTTATCTCAGTGTAGGGAAAGGAAAGAGAAAATACGGTATTACTAGATGTATTACATATTATCATTTCATCAGATGGTAAACACGAGAAACTAACAAATATAACACAAGACAAGGTCATACTGTATGTAAAATTCAAAGGACTATACGAGCAAAATTCACAGGTAAATTCTAAGGACTATACGTGCAAAATTCACAGGTAAATTTTCTTTGTAACACGGTTGCAGTTTTGGTGAAGCAGAAGTTAGTACCAGTGTTTCGGCTAGCGAAAATTTATTTCTCTTTGGTGTGTCTGGTGACAGCTATTTATGCACTATGCACTCTTCATCGGCTATCATCCAGAAGCATGGCCGGCTTCAGTGGCCGAGCGGTTCTAGGCGCTTCAGTCTGGAAACGCGCGACTGCTTCGGTCGCAGGTTCAAATCCTGCCTCGGGCATGGATGTATGTGATGTCCTTAGGTTAGTTAGGTTTGAGTAGTTCTAAGTTCTAGGGGACCTCAACTGTTAAGTCCCATAGTGCTCAGAGCCATTTGAACCATCTGAACCAGAACCATGTCGTTAAATTTCTCAACGTTTCCATCAGTCACATCTCGTCCCATCAGATTCCACATGTGCTCATTGGAGACAAACCTGGAGATCGTGTTGATCATGGAGATGGCTACACGTCTTGAAATCGTTTTCAAGGAAGTTTTAATTTAGCCATCCTCTCTGGAGTGCCGAACATAGCTACAGTGTCAGAAAAAAAATTACATCCTTTTAGAGGTTTCCAATTCACTCAAGATTTGTTATGGCGACAATGCGTATGGATGCAAGAAATGATAACATTAACAGAT
Organism: Schistocerca americana; assembly: GCF_021461395.2. Classification (NCBI taxonomy): domain Eukaryota; kingdom Metazoa; phylum Arthropoda; class Insecta; order Orthoptera; family Acrididae; genus Schistocerca; species Schistocerca americana. Next base: position 608,926,370 of record NC_060121.1, read on the forward strand.
CGACAGCACAAGCGGCTCTGAAACACACGTAATAGTAGAGGTGTAGCTTCCGCGTATAGCACTGCAGGCGGTGACTCTGGCATACAGTCGATCGTACGGATGGCTGGGATAAGTTATTCCACGCCTGCTCGGCCTGCTCACGTGGTTCTGTAAGAGTTGGTGGTTGACGAGTCTCACGAGTCACTTGTCATCCCATCAGATTCCACAGGTGCTCAGTTCGAGACAAGCCAGGAGATCGTGCTGGCCAGAGAAGCTACTTCTTGAGAGAACGTTGAGTTTCACAGACAGTGTGTGGGCGGGCATTATCCTGTTGGAACAACACACCACCTTCCTGTTGCAAGAACAACAGAAGAACGAATCTAACAACACAATCTGCACATACTAAGCACTGGTAGCGTCCCCTCAAGAAACACCAAAGATGAAGGGGTGTGTCCTGGGTGAATGTACTCTACGACCCCAGCGCCCATCAGTTCTATTTCGTACACATAAACGGCCATCGCCTGAGGGCAGGCAGAATCTCCTTCCATCGCTGAAGACCACCATTCGTGCCGTGCACGCCGATGCTTCGGCGTGAGTGGGAAACGAGCTAGAAGTCGCTCTGTTAGTAACCTGTTCGCAACAGTTCGTGTTGACACGTCTGTGCTTACAGGCTCTCTTACCTGAGCTGTGGTAGCTATACGACCTGCCACTCGCCACTCCTGCCCTTGCAATACGACGATCCTGGCGGGCGTTTTTGCTTCGTGTACGTCCAGAACCACGCCTACAGGTGTAAGAATGTTCATGTTACCACTGACACGCATTACATCGTTGCGAAACTGAGGCAGCACATCAAAATTGTGTTAAAATTCTCAGAAGGGGCTGTACCGCTACTGGAAACGCCACAATTTAGCCTCTTTCAAACTCGCAGGCAAGAGTGCGTCTCTGCGGCGTGGCAGCCTGCTTGTTTCAGATATGTGCCCCACACTGAGTCTTCTGGCTGTGACCATTCATTATTAGTGGGTAGACACAGATGGCGCTCTAGTAAGTATGCCACTAGTCTGTCTGTTGGCGGACGCCGTTAAAACCGTCATCAGTACATCTACTATCCCCCGGATGACAAATGCCATCATCAGATCACAATCAACGTCGTCTTTCCGGGTGTGCCATTTTTTTCTGATAGTGTATATAGAATATTTACAGCATTCAAAAACTTTGAATGAATTTCTGTTGACGATAGGCGCCAGAAACTAAGTACGTTTGATGACTCATTTTTCCAGTTCACTTACTCGAACGCAACACACACAAGAAATTAATCCAAATGCTGTACAAACAAAACCAATGTGACAAATACATTTTATCACTGTTAGCAGCATCCCAGACTCTCTTTGCCCCAAAACGTCTCAAGTCCTGTTCATTTAGCGAAAAGAACACACTATCCCCAACTTAAGATCTTCAGTACTAGGAGCACATTTTCGCAGCCACATCCCTAGCTCTCATTTTCTGTCTGAGCAGCTCCACCGTAATTTCCAGTAGACTTTCTTGCCAGTCGCCTGTTCTTTAAAAGACTGAGAGGTAGCTCTCGTTCTTATTTTTGTCGCCACCAAGTTCCCAGTGGCAGCACCAGTGATGCTGTCTCCTTTACTGCCCTTCTCTGAACCGGTAACTACAGCTGCTGACTTCCACGTATGGGAACTAATTTATTACATCCCTCAAAACACACAATTCTTTATGTGTCATAATTCTTAACAACTATCCAGAATTGCAGTTACTTCTGGGTTTGCACTTCATAAACATATCTTTGACTTTCTCTCTCTGTAGTGATGGCACCCAATATTGTGAAGCAGCATCTAGAAGGGATTATCGAATGAGACAACAAGTTTATTGCTACCAGTCTCTGTTTAACTTATTTCCACATCACGTTCCAAAGATTTGAACCTTCATCATCACGTGGATTTATTTGTATTAATATGATACGTGTATGCTGTGTTAAGACATTAGGGTAACCTGTGGTTTTTTCCTAATAGAGGAACAAAACACTGTTTCAGAACATAGTTCTGTTAAGGTATGTGACTAAAACTGAACGTAAATATAAAAAGTGAAAAACTGTCATAGAAAAACTATAATAGACACCTTGATGAATAAAAGCACCGCTGAAGAGCTACTAAAAGCTGGTTTTAATTGACCACATTGCCGGTTTGAAGGCTTACAACCGCATCTTCAGGTACAAGACATTTATTACTTTAATTCATCATAGATAAACGCAACGTTCTTAGTCTAAGCATTGCGGTTCAGAGAGTAATATCAGTATTAAAAAAAAACTAAACAAGCTAAGGCTATTTAGGAAGGTGGTCTACGTAATGCCTTTTGCTAATGTTGCCGGGTAGATCGAACCGAAACGCTGACCATTCATTACATGTGCAAGTATCATCCCAAACCAGATACGGGAGACGCAGCTTGCAAGAGTAGCCTTCCCTTTACCACCCACAACAACATTCAGCCTCACATGAGCCACCAGTTTGGGCACACCTGTAATAGATTCCCTAAGAACTGATTCCTAAGGTGCTTAGGAGAGGCTGCAAGTTCTCAACAAACAAACCGTTTAGTATCTTGTTGCTTGTTCCTCGCGACAGTTTATTTCAGTAAACGTGATGGTGATGGCTCGTATGCACGGCAACAGACGAACGTGGGGAAATAGGTGCAGGAGTACAACTACAACCAAACCGCGGAGTCATCACCACTGCAGCTCGGGTAATGCTAAGAGTTCTGTGCCACCACTACATTACAACATTTGGAGACTGAAGAAGTCACGGAGAAGAAGTAGCCACTGTATTTATTTCGTACACTGGCGCACTATCGGAGAATATCGAATGCATATTAAAGAAACACCGAGTTAAAATTGTCCTTTGCCCGCCCAATAGAACGCCAGCGTTATTAGTAAGTGTGAAAGATGATCTCGACTTGCGGAAGACCGGCGTATATCAGATTCGCTGTCAGTGAGGTAAGACTTGTATTGGACAGACAGTGCGCACCATCGAAGGTCGGTGCCGAAAACATCAAAGGTACACACGACTGAAGTGTCCTAACAAGTCGGCGGTCGCAGAGCACTGTTTGTCCGAAAACCACGAGATAGATTACGAGCGCACCAATATCTAGGCCCAGACTTCTAAATACTGGGACAGCGTTGTCAGAGAGTCATCGATATTCGCACAAGGGACGAACCTATTAACCGAGACTGCGGCTATAATCTTAGCAAGGCATGGGAACCATCACTAAGTATATTAAGAAGACACTCAGCAACGAAAACGATATGGCGATCTGGCCGGACGTAGCAGCTACATTGACGCTACTACAGACGCCGACCCTGCGTCTCCGAGACTGCTGACGCGCGCCCGCGGGTGCGGACCGCGGAGAGAACGGCCCGTGTGGGGAGAGGATATAAAGCGGCTGCCCGCCCTCAGGATCTCAATTCGTCAGAGCACCTGACGATGGTGACACGTCTGATCGTCGAAATATTGTGCCCGTTGGATACTATGAAACGGCAGTACACCCATGGACTCTTCGATCAACAAATACGCCAGGAGGAACAGAATAATTACAAGTGTGATGATGTCTTAATAAAGCAGCAGCCAGTAACGTATAAACAATATATAGTTGTTAAAATAATGTTATCTGGTGCATGTAACATTAATTTGACGGATTAAGTTGTTACAAAAATGTGCACATTGTGGGATTTGACCATATAACAGTACCTACAAGTTTAAGTGCGTTTTTCCCCCTGTAAGGCGGAAGAGGTTGAGACAAAAAATATTTTTCATGCTATATGGTTTGATCGTTGAAAACCTAATTTGAAGCACGACGATCGACTGCAGGGGAATTTCGGTCTCCGAGTATTCCAGACGTTAATTCCTTCCATTCTAAACAGTGTGCTATTCTGACATTGTTTACAGCCTCATTTATGTAAGACGACGTAAGCACCAACAGTTATTCCTTTCGACTCAACAGCGTGGTTCTCACACCGTTTTCTCTGAACCAAAGCTAATTTGTACACAAATTCATTTCTGTTCATGATAAAGTAAAAAAAAAGTGTATACTATATTACTCATCTCAAGAACAAGTAATGGTTAATTTTCATTTAGACATTTAGCAGCATATGTGACTCCAAATTCATTAAAGTTTTTGCACACATTGCATTTCTCTAAACGAAGGAAAACAATGTAATAAGCTACCACAAAACCGGAAACTATGGGTGTTGTCCCACGAGGTTCTGTTTTGGGGCCCTTTCTTTTTCTTAAGCATATTAATGACCTTTCATGTGTAATATTATCAGATACAAGTTGGTCTTGCTAGCAAATTGTACAACCAATGCAATAAATATTTGATGCCATTTCCCTGGACGTTAATATATGGTTCACAGAGAATTTTTTCTTAAGACTTTACATTTATTTTTCAAATCAACAACTCAGTTCATTGAATGTAAACCAGAAATAAGTGTAATCTTCATAAATATTTAGCGGCAATTACTTTGATTCTGAAAGGTTTTCTTTATTGAGAAACACACATTTTCAGTAACTTGACAACAGCTATAAAGAGTTAAGCTGTTGTAAAGTCAGTTCAAGTGAATGCTAAACGATTTATTGGTTGTCAACTTCTCCTACTCCACTGACAAATTTATTAGTGGAACCGATTGTCGAGTATGTATTATTAAGAACAACAAATAACGTGGTTGTTAATAAAAATCTAACTTCTGTGCATCTTCGGTGCAATAACGTGATCAATGATAATAAATATTGTAAACTGATAACCTGTCTGAAAAGGCGTGGATGCTATACCATAAGTACTATTACATGCACCTCAGTGTTTTGTGTCACGTCTGATGTAGTAGGTATTTACTTCTGTAAGTGGCACTAAAATAGTTGCCATATAGGTTTTAGGAGACTATCGTCCCTCCTGCGGACGTACAGGTGTCTCTCACTTGTCGAATATTGTCCAGAAACCGTTCTCAGTCACTGTCCTTAACGCGTCCTAGTAACACATGTAGTGGCAGTTGAATATGATGTACACAAATATAAGAAACAAAATTATACATACTTTTCATTTATTAATATATTATTATGATGTATGAGTGCCTATAAATAGAATGATGAACTGATATGATAAACATGTGAATAATTTCGAAAATGTGGGTGAATAGTCCTATGGTTTTTCTTACGATTATATGCCACAAAACCAAAATTTTCTGAAAGTGAAAAATGAAAGGAGGAGAAAGAACAACAGCAGATGTAAAATTCAAAAAGACTAAACATTACCAGAGAAACTTATATTAAAGAAGGCCTTAGTAAAATATCGTTTAAGGGAAACAGAAAAAAAAGGTTAGTACACGTTGTCACCAAGGGAATAATGTTTTGTTTTGGAGTTCTCAGAATATTTTCTTATTAATTTGCTACCCAGCTGTGATTACTGCTTAGTTTATCTACAGTAGATATCGAAGTCTTTTCTGGCTTAGTCTCAGGTACTTAGGCGCAGTTACGGGGATGACATACATCAATTTTTTGCTGTATCACAGCTGTGAAATAAACAACATAGTAAGTTCAATATTTGAAAATGACACCAGGTCATTATTCCACAGACGTGGTGGTGCAAGAAGATGTGCTTGCTGGTCTTTTCTCTATCTGTGCCTGAGGATGAAGCCAGAAAAAGGCTTCCTAACTGATTGCAAATAACCTATAACATAGATGAGGAGACAAAAAGAGTGGAAACAGTGTGTGTGCACAAAAACAAAATAATTTACAGTTGAAGTCCACATTATCCAGAGTAATAAAAGCAACAATGCAATAATGTCATAACAACAGACTAATGAAAGAAAGTGAAAAAGAATGTCGTAAGAGTTATAGATAGTCAAGATTGAAAGATTCAGAAATTTTGATTAAGCAAACGGAAATTTCGCGTAAGTAAAGTTTGAAGTTAATGTAGACGCTCGCGCAGCACAATGAGACGATTCAGTACATATCGTAATAATGTTACGTACACAGACTCGCACGTACAGACTCTTCGTGAACAAACGAATCGCGAGCTTCATCATATCTTCAGAAACACTTCTGACAGTCATAGACGAGATGTATTAATGAGATAATGATCACGGAGGAGTGCTGATGTTGCAGGAATGACGATGTTCCCCAGCTCATATTTTGAAACTGGAGCCGTCCGCGGCCGCGTAGAGCTGCGCGACCCTAGCGCCACTGGTGGCGTCCGGGGAAAACTGCGGCGGCGTGCTGGGTCGCTGCCCCAGCGCTTGTCGTTGGCCACGGCTGGAGCGCCTGCGCTGTATAAGCGGCTGCGTGTTGCGCACCAGGTTGTTGACCGCCGTGAGCGTCTGGATCGGGATCTGCAACACGACACGTCACTCTGATCACGGCGCAGTAATGTGGCAGCTAAATGAACAAAAATGTTCAAATAAGCGAAAAATGCTATCTACTCGTCTTCTAAAATGGCAAAAAGAAGTGTGGTTGGAGTGAAAACATGCAGACTGTACGAAAGCTACTGTGAACAGAAAAATTAAAGTAAACTTTCAAGAAAGGGGTAGCAACATTATGAATCATATGTCTTACTTCTGAACGGCGTTTTTTTTGTCGGTACGCCATATCTCCTGTATCACCTAATCAAAATCATTGACCGAGGCATCATTTTCAAGATTTCATTCACTAACAAAGACGAAAAGTACACGAATTGTTTAAGGTTATTGTTTTTGTGAAAATTTTTATTTTGAAAACATTTTTGTCAAAGGAACGCAGAAGGTGCCATCTGTTTACAACCTGTTTAACTAACATACACAACAGTTGTAGCATTGTTTTCGCAGAGCGTAGTCTGTCACGCGATTTCGGTCATACATGTCGATGTAAAGAATTTAGAAGGCGCCTAGTATTCACATTCCAACTTTACTATTACGGAAAACAACGTTTGGAGTTGTTTACTTCCTGTATTCTGCGAATGAACTGCGTTACATTAGTATTCGTCATCACAGGTAAGTTATTGCAACGACGATAATTTTATTACCACTGTTTCAATGCCACAGAATTCAATGAACGAAATGTTTCATTGTTCTGTTCAATGACAATTCCATATCCAAACAATGGTGATTGTATAAAAATTAGTGGAAGTGCCATTTCCGATTTGTTACCTGGAGAGGAAAAGGCTTACCTCAGTTATGATTCTGTACAGCTTTAAGAAATAAGTAAAGTTCAGTTGTACGCTGTACGATTCTTGAACTCTAAATCCATTTGGTTTATAGCCTCAATTGCTTTTAAAGAAAATTGCAATTATTATGTTAATTACAAATATTAATGTTAATCAGGGATTATTTAATGGTGGAGTATTGGTGAAAACTCACTCAGGCGGGCGCATCATCATTACTAGATTTATTGACTCCAATAAAACTGTTCTCATACCCCACATTAATACCGCATTTTCTGATCCAACCACGCCTTTCCAAATGATAAGACAACAATTCCCAATAAACGTAGCGTTCGCTATGACAATTAATCAAACGCAAGGTCAGATGCTTTAAATAGCAGGATTGTGTTTACCAGAACCTATTTCTTCGCATAGACAGGTATATGTGAGTTTTGCACCCGTTTACACATTCAGTGATATTTATGTATATGTCAAAGACATATACAGTCATAAAGTAGACAATTATCAAATTACAACTGCTAACATTGTTTTCAAAGATGTTTTGTAAAATAAAGATGATTCAAAAAGTAAATCTGATATGACAAAGATAATGTCTGCCTTCTATATGTTTTACAATTAATTGTGTTGTATAGAACGATATCCTTACAGATCAGGACAGAGTGCAAATTATTTGCAAGGGTGGACTAGTAATCTACAATTATGAACACAAAGAGCCTGAATGGGAAATATTAAGTAAGTAAACAAGGGAAGGTTGAAAGGTGGGAGAAATGTGTACGAGGACTATACGAAAGAAACTTGATAACAATATTATGAGTTTTGAAACTTTTTATTCTGTTCGAGTAATGACCGATGCTGTGTCGAGGACTTTCCAGCTAATACAAGGCGAACTGGTAGCGAGACAAAGTGAGTCCCAGTTGGAAATACATGGGAAACAATTTCCACTTCAACATTGCCTTATGTCGAGAGATACGTCCTGAGAACCTTACTCAGAATTAAAGGAATGGGAACTATTTACAATTCTGTGATAGCCTCGGGTATCGTTATGTAAGTGTATTTGTTTTTGTGTTAAAAAAAATGGTTCAAATGGCTCTGAGCACTATGGGACTCAACTTCTGAGGTCACCAGTCCCATAGAACTTAGAACTACTTAGACGTAACTAAACTAAGGACATCACACACATCCATGCCTGAGGCAGGATTCGAACCTGTTACCGTAGCGGTCTTGCCGTTCCAGACTGTAGCGCCTAGAACCGCACGGCTACTCCGGCCGGCTTATGTGTTTCATGTGTTTATGTGTTTTCACAGGAAATAGAATGGAAATGAGCGTATGGAATCGTTGGCTGGGAGGCACGATCCGGGGAAGTTCGGCCGGCAAGTGCAAGTCTTATTTCAGTCGACGACACACTGGGCGACTTGCGCACCAGTAATGAGGATCAAGTGATGATGAAGACAACACACACCCAGTCCCCGAGCGGAGAAAATCTGCAACCCGGTAGTAAAGCGAACCTGGGCCCGCTCGCATGGGACGCGAGCACGTTACCACCCAGCTAAGCAGGCGGACGGTGGAGGAATTACTTGACGTAAGTAGTGTAAATGGACCGTTATCTTTTAGGTAGCTGTTCTTGTTCTGACTTTCAGTTGTCCTTAAAATTGTATCTGCAGCTTTAATATCCCATCTCGTCTTAAAGATGAGTTTCAGTCATAAAGATCGAATGGGAGAAAAATAAGAGCGAGCACTAAAAATCTTAAGATGATACAAGGCACTAGCAGCAGACGATATTCCTTCACATTGATTGAGATCATTGGGAGAGTTGATCACGGCAGAACTATTCTACCTGTCATACAACATGCGTGAGACAAAGGATAAATCATCAAACTTCAAGAAGAATGTTATGATGTAAATACACTCGCGGAAAGAAATTAGTGCACCTGAAAGACGACTCGATTTTGACACGATGGTGGCACATGCCATTTGCGGAATAGTAGATGAACTGGTAGTGGTTTCAGCGTCGAGCGCCGACAGATAACGTAGTGGCATTGCTAGCAGAGCACCATTTGTGTCTATCCATTGAAAGGGAATGCTCACAGCCAGAAGGCTCTATGTGTGATGCAAATGTGTGAAACAAGCAGGCAACCATGGCGTAAGAAGACGCACTCGTGCTTCCTATAGCCAACTGAGCGAGTTTGAAAGGCGTCAGGTTGTGGCCTTTCGAGTGGTGGACTGGCCCTTCCCGAGAAAAGTTGGACGTGCACCATCAGTTGTGCAACAATGCTGGTATCTGTGATCACGTGAACGTTCTTACAGCCGTAGGCGAGGCTCTGGACGTCCATGCAGCACAGTCACCCACCATTATCGTCGTAGGGCACGAATGGCAGATTGTATATCTACCGCAGCTCTGGTAAGATGGCTTGTGAGCCCACACCTATCAACACCAACTGTTGCGAATCGGTTATTATCAGCGGTAGCAGTGAGACTACGGGCACGCACACCTCTCGCCCATCTTCCACTCACACCACAGCATCGACGTGCACTTCACAGGATCACTTGGAATGGCGCGCCCTGGTCTTCAGCGATCTGCGTGCAGGCAGGTGATGGTCGTTTGAGGTTACGACAAAGACCTGGTGAGTGCTGCCCACAGAGTGCACTCGTCCAACACACACAGGCCCCACCCCAGGCCTTGTGGTATCGAGTGCGGTAAGCTACAACTTTCGTTCGCCTTTGTTGTCCATGAAGGAGACTCTAACCAGCGTTCGGTACCTGCAGAATGTTGTTAGATCCGTTATTTTACCATTCTTGCTACAGAAAGGTGATGTGTTGTTCCAACAGGATAATGCTCGTCCACACACTGCCAGTGAAACTCAACGTGCTCTACAAGATGTGCAGAAGTTTCCCTGGCCAGTACGATCTCCGTATTTGTCTCCAATCAAGGATGTGCGGGATATGATGAACGAGAAGTCACGTGTGTGACTCTTCAACCAACAACACTTACAGAACGATGGTAACAGGTTGAGCACGCGTCGGGTAACTTATCCCAGGACAGTATTCGCCATCTGTACACTCGATTGGATACCAGAGTCATCACCTGCGTTACTGCCCATGGAGGCTACACCACGATCCAACATGGGCGTTTCAGCATGGAACGATACGTGGTACCTCAGAACCGCCTGTGCCATTGATCTGTAAATGTAATTATTTCATGTATTTGGCACGGAATGCTGCAACCACTGGCAGCTACAATGACTCGATCCCGGTTTAGGCACCGAACTGAACAGAGCCTGGATGACAGATGCGAGTACGTCATTCCGTGCCGCTTCAAATCTATGCTAGACAGCATCAGTCTTACTGTTTATGACTGCTGGCGGGACACTCTTTAGGCAACCCATGACCACATGTTTCCAATGGATGAGATTTCAAAATGACGATCAGAGAACGTAAATCTTCCCATTCCATGACTATGGTCAGCAACATTAGTGATATATTTTCAGTAAGAAAAACAATCTACGTTGCAAACGACAGGAGAAACTGTAGTTAACCATTTCACTTTTTTGAGGCATCTCGAGAATTTCAACGTGGAGAAGAAGAAATAGAGAATTTTGTAATGCTGTACAAAGGAACCAGGAAAAAGTGAGATTTACGTTTGGAACTGAGTGTAAAGCACTATTAATAAGTAGCCAAGATATTGGTATGCAACTAGAACGCAAAAATTGTAGTTCAAATTTAAAAAAAAATGTACAAAACTAGGAACGCAAAACTGTACAAACAACGAGGATCCTTACCTTCGACGAAGGCATGCAGCAGTGCTAAAATAGGGCCACGCCTATAATCTTGAAACATACATATTGGAACAAAAATTGTGGTAGTCGTGAATGCGTAACAACATATGGGCTACGTAAGACAAATAGGCCGAAAACTGACGATGCAGTGGACGGAAATCCGGCTAGTCAGCGCTTACGTGTTTACCAGTACAATAAGTAAGAATAAAGTAAAACATATAGCGGTAAGTAAAGATAATGAAAATGAAAACTGGATTTACAATACATGAAATAAGTAAAACATATATAAAAGCAGTTAAAGAAGGAATAAAAATCTAACGCATGGCGCCATTTGTTTGCATCAACATTAAAGACGAGATGTACGTAAGCAATGTGTAGAAGTTACCATTTATATACAAAAATGGCATAAATTACACAAATATTTTTACAACCAAGTGTTAAATACAAGACATTGCAAGAAACTAACGCGTTGAAACGAATAGTTATGCCAGTTCTCAGCTATAGTCTTTGAAAAATTGTCATCACTGAATCATAAGATGTCCGATTCTTAGTAAATAGCTGGTCATTAAGACTTAACTCTTCAGCTATATGAGAGAGTTTCGCAATGTCCTTTCCTCAAGCAAAGTATATTTTTTTCTCTTGAGTGCATGATGCAAAATTTGGAGCTATTCCGATACAGGTTTTACGTGTCCGCTGGCCTTTAAATGCTCAGCGAACGAGGAATCACTTTAACTGCATTTCTTTTAGTGTGCGTATGCTACAACCCAGTTCATCAAGTATCCTTCATCTACTATATTTAATGAGTTTAGAACCGTTCTTTGTACTTACGTAAATTTATGAATTTTATCTGTAATTCGTGTTTGTGAAACTGTACTGTATGCTGAAGGAAATCATTTTACTAAACACGCTCGCAATTTGATGAAAATTTATGTGTACGAAACACAAATAATACATTTCATATCACAATAACATCGTTGGCATGTGCGCGCAAAGTCGTATAAATGAGAGAAAAGTTGAGTTGAGAAGCATCTGTGGTGTGGTACAGAGGTGTATATTGACGCGCAAATTCCAAATGGATATTCTGCTGTAAAAGGTGTTATAATATCAGGCTAGGCAAAATGTAAGTGAGCGAATACGTGTATGGGCACAGTGGTCGCAGGAGGATTTTAGAATTAATGAAGAATACTGTGTGTCCCAAATTTATTCAAGCTGCTCGCTGATCAGGAAGAGTCTATTGTTAATAATGGATTTCATAATAAGTATTACATCCCACCAAAAGCAGCCCATCCGCAGCCCGTCGTCTCGCGGTCGCGTTCTCGCTTCCCAGGCACGGGGTCCCGGGTTAAATTCCCGGCGGGTTCAGGGATTTTCGCCTGCCTGGAGATGACTGGGTGTTTGTGTTTTACTCATCATTTCATCATTATTCATGACAGTGGCGAGATTGGACTGAGAAAAGTTTGGGAATTTGTACGGGCGCTGATAACTGCGCAGTTGAGGGCACCACAGACCAAACATCATCATTATCATCATCATCCATCGCAAAATAAGACCAAACCAGTACTTTTATAGCTGTCTAATAGCCATGCCAGCGTAAGAGTAGCCTTTTTTGAAGCATTGGAGTTTGCTTAGTCGAAGCATATACCTTGCTAATGAAACTTCATTGACAAACATCGTTAGTCGTAAACAGGGCGGTCCTGTCCTTCTACCATAACTTCCGAGATAGTTAGGAGTGAAAGAGACAGTTAAAAGAAAATAGATTCACTTAAATTTACTGTTGATTTCAGTCAAGTAACTGCTAAAATAAAAATCTTAGTAACTATAGTTGCTCATATAGTGTTGCACTACTGTAGATAATCAGTTCAAACTAAAAGTGTTTTAAACGCAATTCATATTTCTATGAGAAGAAAATACTCGGTCTCTTTACTTCAAAGTAATTTTATGTTGTGTTCTGTATATGCTGTTATGTGTATGTTTAAGTAACAGTAGTATTGACAAATAATTGAAATGGCTCTGAGCACTATGGGACTTAACATCTGAGGTCATCAGTCGCCTAGACTATGAACTATTTAAACCTAAGGACATCACACACATCCATGCCCGAGGCAGGATTCGATCCTGCGACCGTAGCAGCAGCGCGGTTCCGGAGTGAACCGCCTAGAACCGCTCGCCCACAGCGGCCGACGACAAATAGTTCTTGCCACGAATGAAAGTAATCAGTAAAGAACATTAATTAAATTTGGTCACGATTATGCAAACATCCGAACAGACAGCATTGCCTTGACTTACGCAATACGGTACAGTTTCTATGAAATGATGCTAGTTGTTGCATACTACTGGTTTTCCTTTTTTTTTAAATTAACAACGTTGCATTCCAAATAAAAGTCTTTAGTGTTCATGTTACTCCTGTTTTCTACATCTAAGCTCGGTGGAATGCATTTTGTTCAGTTGACGGTTGATCATTCCTGTCCACTATTTGCACCAGTTCAAAGTCACAGTCATACAGTATTTTACCAAACTTAAGTTTTTCTATTTTGGAGATGGCGACCGTTTTTATTCTGCAACCTAAACTCATTCAAAGAATTTTGGTATACAAAATTAGGGTTAATTACAGTGGACCTTTCACTTATTACCAATTTGTTGTTACATTTCGACGTTGTTGTTTACAGTAAGCACTTGTGCGATAACTACCAGGCTGTAACTATACGGCGCCGCCCGGGGTGGCCGAGCGGTTCTAGGCGCTACAGTCTGTAACCGCGCGACCGCTACGGTCGCAGTTTCGAATCCTGCCTCGGGCATGGATGTGTGTGGTGTCCTCAGGTTAGTTAAGTTTAAGTAGTTCTAGGGGACTGATGACCTCAGAAGTTAAGTCCCATAGTGCTCAGAGCCATTTGAACCATTTGTAACTATACGTATGCTATTGGTAAGCATTTATCTATAATTCGCTGCGTTGTTTCGGTTACTTATAGAACAAACTCTGGAACAACTATGGAACAAAGCTTTTTATACACCGGACAGTAAAGATATGTTGTATTCTGGAATTTCGTGGCAGTCTGCGCAATGTAAGACAGAACACATTGGTCACATGTTAGTTCATAAGCGCCGGCATGGGGTAATATGTCCTTACACCGTTGCTCATTGTACTTAAAGTAATACTAGATATTGTTGTAAGTGGTGCAAGCTACTTTAACATTATAGCTCTTAAAAAGGCTAGCGAGCTGACTTGAAATATTACACAAGAACGGTAGGACAACAAGATTCGCTTTTGGAATTACAAAATTAGCCTCCGTCAAACTAGTACTTTTCTCCACTTCTTGTTTGTACAAATTATCGACAGTATAACTACTAGCAACAAACGCTGTATTGGCTAGCTCAAGTTCAATAGCGGATGGCGTTAAAGGAATGTCGCGTAGGCGGTCTATCAAACACGTTTTATGTTGATGCAGGTGGTATGACGACGCATGGATTTCTAAATCGCTCGTATTTAGCTTGCGAAAGATGTCAAGATGAGTTTTATTATTACCGAAGTGACATACAGAGTGATTACAATCTAAGTTAAACTTTCAAACATCTGTAGAAATAACACCGCTGGTCATAATGACGTCAAATTGCAACGGAATATTATCGGAGAACGGGGAAAACGTATGACAGAAGAGAAACAAATAGCTACAAAATGCAGCAATAGATGGCGCTGTAAGCATCATAATTTAATAGTAGACCACTACAAATGACAAGTGAATCATACAACAAGGCCTAAGGTGTACGTTAGACGTCAAACAAACTGTACTACTCAGTGTGGATGGGGGTAGACGTGTGATACTGTTAGTTGCGTAATCTCATCCACCACGGCATGGTCATACCGGATCGGATGGGAAAAATTGGTTTTTAATCATCCTCAGGCCAAAAACCGCATAAAAAGCACGAGTCAAAATCAAATCCGATTATTCATTTCCGTGTCACTGGCGCAAAACATGTTCAATATGCTGTCCAACGTTTTCTGCAACAAGTTGAAATGGAGAAACAGCTTGTTCCACAACTGATCTAAGTGTTTCCTGGGTCACGTTCAGAATGTCTTGCGCAATGCATGCCTTCAGTGCAGCTACGTTTGCAATTGGAACACTGAAGACAATATCTTTCAGATAGCCCCAAAGTTAGACGTCACACAGATTAAAATCAGGTGATCGGGCCGGCCAGGCTGTAGGGAAATGGCGGCGCATAATTCCAGCTTTTCCGAAATGGCGCTTCAGCAGCAGCTTAACTGGATTTGCAATGTGCGGAGGTGCGGCATCTTGCATAAAATTGATCCCATCCACACATCCACGCTGTTGGTGAGCTGGAATGACGTGGCTGCACAGAAGACACTCATAACACTTACCAGTGACGGTACGGGTAACAGGACCGGAAGCACCTGTCTCTTCGAAAAAAATATGGCCCTATGATAAATGATGCCGTAAACCTGCACCACACAGGGACCTTTTCAGGATGAAGTGGTACTGGTTGATTCGCTTGTGGATTCTCCGTTACCCATATTCGACTATGCTGTGTATTGACATATTATGTCAGATGGAAGTTGGCTTCGTCTGTACACAAAATCTTCCAAGGCCAATCGTTGTCCACTTCCATGCGAGCAAGAAATTCTAAAGCAAAAGCAAAAGTGTCTCTTGCTGGCAGGTCAACAGGAAGCAATTCGTGTAGGATTTTACGCTCCGTGCTCAAGGGTATGTCCAGTGTTCGTGCAATTCTCCGTGCAATACACGTTTGCACACCACCACTCATCTCCTCCTTTGCTGTGGCCACTGCTTCCACTGACGTCGAATCAATTCGTTTCGTCCCTCTACCAGGTTGCACACCAAAAGAACCCGTCTTTTCAAATTTCCGAATCATTTTCTCCAGACCCAAGGCAGTCATTGGACCAACGCCTTTTTTCAAAGCCTTCAGTGTCCGGAACTTCTGCAGAGCGACGTGTGCACAGTCATCATTCTTGTAATACAGCTTTACAAGCAGAGCGCGATCCTGCATTGAGACAGTCATGACGAACGTCGCGGGGGCGAAAGAAGAAAAATCCGTGTACTCTGCATGTTTATACCAACATCAGTGGATTGTGCGCATGACAGGTGTTTTTGTTGGCGGTTTCTGATACTTAGAGCGCCATCCATTGATCAATTTTCACACTTTTTTTTTCTTCTGCCATATGTTTTCCCCCTTCTACCAAAATACTCCGTGGCAATTCGACGTCATTCTGACCAGTGGTATTATTTCTACAGCGTTTTCAAAGTTTACTTTTAATTATAATTACCCTGTATTACGTCCAAACTGGATCTATTACTTCCTAAGTGAAAGATATTTTAGAATGCAAAGTTTTAAGTTCATCTTTCACTAAAGATATACTTTCCAAAGAGCCGTAAAATAAAATGAATATGTCGTCAAGATAGCGACAGTAAAATAAAATTTTCTTGCAGAGATAGGAACACTGTAGAAAGCATTTACATCCTAAACTGTTCATAGAAATGTCAGTTAGTGACCAGGGAGATAACTGCCCGTAGGCAGTCCGTCAACTTTCCGTCAAGTTAGTTGTACACGTTATTATTAAAAGTAATTATAGAAAGTTCCCAATTTAAGATGTGAATAATTCTCTAATGTCGTCGGTACTAAACTGACACTCAGAAGCCGAGTTTCTTGGATGATACTGATCGCCTTTCAACAAGAATATTAACGTACAAATTCTTCATATTGAGAGAAACTAAACGTTTTTCTTGTTATTTTGCTTGTTCGCATAGTTTTCTGACGCTCTCTTGGTTGTTTGGATTGCCATAAAATGCAGTAACTGAATACTTCAGATCGGTTTTGTTTCGCCCACTCTGTATAACATCCGCAGATGATATTTTCTCCTCCAAGACCATGCATGAAGAAAGAGGTTTTTACTCCATAAAATCTTCATTTCCTTTCCTTACGGAGCCCATGTAACATTCATGTAGGCCTACATAACGCAAGCCTTTCTTCTTGTAAATACTACAACGCGCTCGACGTTCGAACGCAGATCAATACTGGAAGAATACTTTCACTTCACGTCGTGTGTAACAAATTACGGCCCTGGTTGCTAAACAGATAGTTACTTATACAAGGTGAACCAGAATTCTAGAGACGAACTTTCAGATGTGGTAGTATGGTTCACAACAAGATAAAAATGACTCGTAAACATGGCCTCTGAAATTGATACCTTAAGAGATACGAACATTTGCTAATCTTGGCTACTGTGAAACACATCTCTCCTACTGATGAAGTGCTCGCAGGTCTTAAGGTGCGCGTTTCAGAGCCCATGTTTACCGAACATTTTTTTGGTTGTGGTCCATACTGCCAACTCAAGAATATGGAAAGCAAGAAGCTTGTGGGAGAAGAGATTTGTTCCAGAATATCTATAAAGAAGTTCTCGTAGCTGTTAGGGTATGTAGTTTAGAGCCTATGTTTACTGAACTGTTATTCTTGTTTTGGTCCACACTACCACCTCTGAAAGTTTGTTGGTGGAGTTCTGGTTCACATTTTGTATGATGAATTCATTCTACATGCCGATATTTCTTCATCTACCGATCTTGTGTCTTCTCTTGGAAACGTTTATTATTAAGGAATGTAGTTTAACAATGTCCTTCTTGTAATATACGACTTGTACACACAAAAAAAGGAGGCATAGGGCACAGTTTGAGAGAGACATACTTCTACTACTTTATGTAATAACAAGAGCTTCTACGGACGTGACAGTGACTGTACCCAAAAGATTTTACGTAAGAAGAGTGGTAACCTAATGCGCGCTAATGACCATGCTGCAGTAACAATGCGGACTTTTCTTCACACAGCAATTACACATAGCAGAATTGTCTCGTAGATGTCGTTCTGCAGACGGATTCATCAGAGCTACGGAAATGACGTCTGATGAAAGTCGCGGAAAACTCCGAGGAGCAAAGCGGTCATGGACATGCATGTCATACGTAAGGTTTACTGGGTATAATGACCACTATTTTCCGTAAACATGAGAACCACGTGTTGTGACAGTGAAATGAAATGTAGCTTAAATAACCGATTGCTCGTATTTCCTATTAAACCATCGTTCCCCGTACCGCGATGATCACAACGAGTTAGATGGCCCTACGATCAGATGGCCCAGGAACTGTAATAGATGAAAAGTCTTACGACAAAAATCAGTTGAAGTATAACATAACGAGTACCATGCGCATCATGAATATGCCACTGACTTTCAAGATTCGTTAAAACATTGAATGTAGCGTACATATTTGCTGGAATTGGAGTCACCTTCTCTCGAAGCCCTGAAGTCCTTGTAAGCATTCCTCTGATTGTATCGCACCAGCGTAAGCATCAGCCTTGGGTAAGAATGAGGGCAATAAGCTTAAATTAAGTGGACAATTACAATGCGCGGGTATGTCGGCCGCAGTGACTTAACTGATTATTTGATAAATATGTTGAGAGCGCAAGTGAATAGTGGGCTGAAAAACGATAATATTGTGGACTGTTTTCATAAAACTGGAGTAAAAAATGATTCTTCAGGTCTCACAACCCTATGTTAATCGAAACTCGAGGTGAATTTTAATTTTACGCATGGGAACTACATTGTTCACTCACGATTAATGTGGCGATCTGCCAAAAATTTGAATAACCACTTTTTGCAGCTTGAGACGTGAAGGAGGAGAGACAATGAGGTTCTGAAAGGGACCGACAGGGATGTGGAGCCCTGCCAACTTCAGTACCGTAGCCAGTTGCACTAGGTTTCTCGGCTGAATCAGTGGCACGTACAGCCCGGCCGAAATGGTCCCACAGATTCCCGATTAGCTTTAAATCAGGGGAGTTTAGTGGCCAGGTGAGTAGGCTAAAGTCATCCTCGTGCACTCTGAACAACGCACGTTCACACTGCGAGCTGTGGGACACGTTGTATTATCCTGCTGGCACACACCATCATGCCGAGCGAAAACAAACTGCAAGTTTGTTGCAGGGTGTTTGCTTTGAGACGTTTTATGCCGTACACGCCAACGGCCATCTGTCCCGTGAAGCGTAAGATGTGATTCTTACGAAAAGGCCAACAAATGGTTCAGATGGCTCTGAGCACTATGGGACTTAACGTCTGAGGTCATCAGTCCCCCAGAACTTAGAACTACCTAAACCTAGCTAACCTAAGGACATCATACACATCCATGCCCGAGGCAGGATTCGAACCTGCGACCGCAGCGGTAGCGCGGTTCCAGAATGTAGCACCTAGAACCGCTCGGCCCCCCCGGCCGGCGAAAAGGCCACTTGTCGCTACTAAGTGAACGTCCAGTTTTGGTACTGACATGCCAATTCCAGCCTTCTTCGTCGATGAACAGCAGTCAGCATGGGCGTATGAACCAGGCAACGTTCGCTGATAGGTCGTTGAGGAGACATTGTTGGCAGCACTTTTGTTCATTTGGGCGGTCAGTTGGCAAACAGTTGCATGTTTATTCGCCCGCACACATCTCTGCTGCTGTTTTTCAGGCCTATCATCCATTGTCCGTGGTGGGCAACAGGTGCTTCGGCATCGGGTTTGGATAGCGCCATTTTTCCACGCAAAGTGTACTTTAACCACAGCGATACACTAACTGTTTACAAACTTAGCCTTTCGGAAATGCCTCCACCCATGGCCCCAAAGCCAATGATGACCCCCTTTTGATCGTCTAATGAATCGCTCCGGTCGAACATACGCGGTGGTCACATTAATGTGACTGGACTGTGTAAAAGTGTAAGTTTACCTTTGCGCTGGTTGCAAGTTCCCAGAATGAGATTTTCACTCTGCAGAGGAGTGTGCGCTGATATGAAACTTCCTGGCAGATTAAAACTGTGTGCCGGACCGAAACTCGAACTCGGGACCTTTGCCTTTCGCGGGCAAGTGCTCTACCATCTGAGTTACCCAAGCACGACTCACGCCCCGTCCTCACAGCTTTACTTCCATCAGTACCTCGTCTCCTACTCTCCAAACTTCACATGAGCTCTCCAGAGCACTTTCCCGCGAAAGGTAAAGATCCCGAGTTCGAATCTGGGTCCGGCACACAGTTTTAATCTGCCAGGAAGTGGTTGTACGTTGTTGGTCCATGTGGTTGCCAATAGATGTCTTCGCGGTGCCGCTAGCTCGCTCGCTCGTTCATTCATTGGCCAATGACCATCGAGTGGAGAAGGCAATAACACAGCGGCAAAGGGCGTTTTGTGTTCTTATTCTCGACAGGTGCTATTCAGTTACAAATGTGCAGTGTGATTTTCGTCGCGAGTACGGCACTGTAATTCTAGGTAGTTGACGATGGCAACGACAGTTTCAAGACACTGATAGTTTACGAAAGGGAAAATCCACAGGTCGCCTCTGTCTACTCGTCGTAGCCCACTGTTCCTCCCCTAGCGACAATTTTGGGTTCACTGCGGCGCCGTATAGCGACAGTAGTGAATGTCTGCAAACCCAGGGCATGGGTTGGACCATTGATATTCAACCTTTCTTCTTCGAATAGCCCCAATTTTCTATTCCAGCCTGTACCCCTCGGCATAGGCCCTTGGCCTATCCGTAGCGTTATCTTTAATTATAATTATAAATTGTTGTAACTGGTCCTTGGATGTTGGATACTGGGACTGGGATGGAGAATAGACGTTAGAGTTAGACTCACATATAGGCGGGAGCAGATCTGGGGATCTTTCTGGGCACGAGAAAACCTCAACATCATGCAGACAGTTCAGAGGCATGTACCAGGTGCGAACCAGCATTGTTCTCTTGAAAAATGGCATCACAATATTGTCATATAAGGGGTAACACATGATGACGCAAGATGACCATGGTGTACAGTTGCGCCTTGAGCATTCCCTCAATAACTATCAGCAGCAACGTGAAGCCTTACCCAATGGCTCCCTTCACGATGATGCTGGGAATAACATCGGAAGAACAGGACATCACCCAAGCCGCCGCATTATTACCAGCAATGGCCTTCCTGGGTAGTGCACAATCGCGATTCATTGCTCGGCACAATGCGATGCCATTCATTGGCAATCTATGCAGCTCGGTCACGGGAACACTCCATATGCCCTCGTTCGTGTTGCAGTGTTGACGGTAGCCTGCGCATGGGACGGGAATTGCCTGGTCTGGCTGCTTCAACTTTTTTTAAATTTTTATAAATTTAAGCAAATTTATAAAAATTCAAAGAAATTATATTCGAAATGAATGAGCAGCCTCTATTGGGAGGCAACACCATACTAACCCCCCCTCAAAAATGGTTCAAATGGCTCTGAGCACTATGGGACTTAACATCTATGGTCATCAGTCCCCTAGAACTTAGAACTACTTAAACTCAACTAACCTAAGCACATCACACAACACCCAGTCATCACGAGGCAGAGAAAATCCCTGACCCCGCCGGGAATCGAACCCGGGAACTCGGGCGCGGGAAGCGAGAACCCTACCGCACTACCTAACCCCCCCTCAGCTGCAGGAGTAAGATCTTAAAGTAAAATTCGAAATTCGAACCCATTTTTCATTTGATGGTGGTACTACCCCTAATTGATTAAATAAAGACATATGTCCAGTTCCTAGGAAGAGGTGACTTTAGGTTAGTGGAGGTAGCCCTTTCTGTCCCTCCATTTTCTTAAGTTAGTGGAGGTAGCCCAATTGACCTATCTTCCCATCAAAAGCAGCCGTCTTGAATGACATCAATTGCGTCATCAGCTGACGTCACGGCTGCCATCCTGGATAACGGTACTTTAGCGTGACGCCGCCCCTGGGGTCACCCACTCCCTTGTGTGATGCCCTCCATGGGGTGATGCCCCCACTACTCACAAGGGAACCTCCCCATCGCACCCCCCTCAGATTTAGTTATAAGTTGGCACAGTGGATAGGCTTTGAAAAACTGAACACAGATCAATCGAGAAAACAGGAAGAAGTTGTGTGGAACTATGAAAAAAATAGGCAAGAAATACATGCTGACAAGGGAACCTCTCCATCGCACCACCCTCAGATTTAGTTATAAGTTGGCACAGTGCATAGATCTTAAAAACTGAACACAGATCAATCGAGAAAACAGGAAGAAGTTGTGTGGAACTATGAAAAAAATAAGCAAAATATACAAACTGAGTAGTCCATGCGCAAGATAGGCAACATCAAGGCTAATGTGAGCTCAGGAGCGCCGTGGTCCAGTGGTTAGCGTGAGCAACTGCGGAACGAGAGGTGCGTAGTTCAAGTGTTCCGTCGAGTGAAGAGTTTACTTTTTTTTATTTTCGCAAAGTTATGATCTGTCCGTTCGTTCATTGACGTCTCTGTTCACTGAAATAAGTTTACTGTCTGTGTTTTGCGAGAGCACCGCAAAACCGTGGGATTAGTAGACGAAAGGACGTGCCTCTCCAATGGGAACCGAAAACATTTGATCGCAAGGTCATAGGTCAACCTATTCCTCCACAGGAAAACACGTTTGATGTATTCTATTCAACACTGGTGACGGCATGTGCGCCACATGACAGGAATATGTTGTCGACTCACCTAACTTGTACACTTGGCGAATGGGTAAAAAAATTCTTCTACCTTGCCCGATTTAGGTTCTCTTGTGGATGTGATAATCACTCCCAAAAAAGTGATGAAAACATAAGAGTTTTTTCACATAAACTGCAACAAATGAATGCAACAGTTTCACAGTCGCACAGTTTTCCCTGTGCTCTGTCAAAACGTATGTTTTTAACGTTTTCAAATTTTTCCGTGTGTAGGCCGTCAAATCCTGCATATGTCCAGGACGGACAGATAATAATTATCTGAAAATGAAGAAAGTAAACTTCTCACTCGAGGGAAGACTTGAACCAAGGACGTTTCGCAGCTGCTCACGCTAACCACGAGACCACGACGCTCCTAAGCTCACAGTGTCCTTGATGTTGCCTATCTTACGCATGGACTACTCAGTTTGTATATTTTGCTTATTTTTTTCATAGTTCCACACAACTTCTTCCTGTTTTCTCGATTGATCTGTGTTCAGTTTTTCAAGGCCTTTCCACTGTGCCAACTTATAACTAAATCTGAGGGGGGTGCGATGGGGAGGTTCCCTTGTCAGGGAGTCTATTACTTGTCGGATGGCAGACGCAAATGTGAAGGGGTTAAGATGTGCTTTGTGCACAATACAGCGATCCTCCCTGTGGTGGTCAGACATCGAGTCGAATCTTGACGAGTATGCCTGCACTCACTATAGTGTGTGGACCAACATCAGGCCACTGTCTCTTGCGAATGTCCCACAAATCTTGATATTGCACGGTTCGCCAGACGACGAAATGGAGACCCACAGTGAGACTCGTTGCAAACTCTATCAGATGCTGATAAAGCTGTCTCACATCTGTATAGGGCATCTTCGTGGCCCTGTCAGTGATCACTCAACATCTGGCGCTGTTCATGCCCCTTACGTAGCCTATCAGGCCTGGTAAGAATACCAAACACGAACAACACTAATCCACTCTGGTGGCCGATGGTGTTTGTATAAACGAAGTTAAATTGACACCCAGACATGCCTTATGGGTGCTTCATTTTTTTTTTTTTTCAGGCAATGTATTTCAGTCTCACGACACTAGTTTTACCATTACCGGTTTTCACTTTTACCAAGTCATCATGATGTTGGTAAGTCGGAACTGGTAATGGAACAACTTGTGTGATGTGAGGCCGAATTATATAAGAGAAACAGAAAAAAAATGTAAATAGGTACAATAGATACTGTAAGTGATCAGGAATGTGCGCTATTTTTAAGTAAATCCCATTTTACGTCATTAACAATAAGTACATAAATCTTAAGGTAAAAGTTTTCGAGGTTCCTGTCGATAAATAGGGGGTATCTTTTAGCAGAACAGCTTGAATTCAAGAGAGAATGTTTGTGTAGTGATGGTATTTTCATTTTAAAACAATGAAATCAGGAGCAAGCAAGACACTAGAAGTAGATGGGCACAGACGAAGATCCCATTTCTACTGGTATGAAGTGTTGATATGCTAGCGAAAGGTAGACCGTCGATAAACTGGAGAAGAAAACGCTGACCCACTTTAATTAGGCCGTATAAAATAATATGTGGCCGCTTAAAGCATTAAATGCAGAGATACTAAAAGGTATAGCCGAGGATATCTACGAATGGTAACTCGATGCTGGAAGCATCAGTAGAGGGAATAAAAGTAGGAAAATCTAATAGAATATGTATAGACATCTCCCACTCCATCTAGGCGACTTGTACACCAAACATATAAGTATTATTTTTGAATAAAGCAGTTTTGATTGTGAAATTATGCTTTGATGAAGCGTTTTACCCTTGTAGGGCGTCATGAGATTATCATGGATCGAGATACAATCGTTAACCTGAACTTATACCTATTCCATAGTATAATAGGACTACGAATGTCTCTCAATCCAATATAAATGTTCTACAAAGGCGAAACGCGTTATGAAAGCAATATTTTCTCAATCAAGATGATTTTATTAAAAAAAATTAATATGTGATACAGGTTAGAGAGTATGTCGACTGTAGCAGTTGCGTAGAAATGACCAGATTAGCGTAAGGTAGGAAAAGATGAAGGAGAGCGTAAAAGACTTATGCCAGAAGTTCGACTTACAAACCAAATGGCTACACATAAGCATCATACAACGTTTACAGACACGGCTTTTGGAGACATAATAGAACAAAAGGGCTACTCACGTCACTTGTTCTAGACATAATAAGCGTATGTACGGAAATTCTGGTGTTGCCAATGAAGGAAGAAGAGAGTTAAATGCAATCATAAATCATTTTCAGCAAAGGTCCAGGACGGGTACTGTATGACGCGATTGAAGATAGCGAGGGGTAACACGAAGTTTAGGGTTAATGAAAATAAATATTACACCTAAGTACGTAGAAACGTAGAACAGAAATTCCTGTCACTTGACACTGAGTTGATAATCTGTATGTCGCTACCGCTCTAAGCTTAAGTCAACTCCTGCAGCTAGTTAACCTGCTTCTCAACAGTGTTGTGATGGTTGCCTAACACAATGTAGTGGAAACGGGGCATACAGAGCGGCTGCACTACTGTACAATATTTCGATTATGTGATTTCACTATATCTAGCAAGTAAAGAACAAATACGTTGAAAGTCATCAAAACATTAAATAGGCTTAGCACAAAGTAAATTTTCTGACGTCTTATTGATTGACAACTTTGTTTTTATTTTATTTTCAGTGAGGAGTAATTGTAGTTTCGAACGAATTTTTCATTCTGCAGCGGAGCGAGCGCTGATATGAAACTTTCTATGGTTCGTGTCACGGTTCGGCACACAGTTTTAATGTGCCAGGAAGTTTCAGTTGTAGTATGCATCCAACTCCAATTTTTATCGTGTAATATGAAATTTTTTATATTTTAGTGACAGCTCATATTTACAATAGTGCAACCTAATAGTTTCTCAAGTGTCATGACCGTGGTGTAGGGGTGACGTTCTGGGTCCCAGGTTCGAAACCAGTCACTACCTAAGTCTTAAATAAAAATCATCTACATTGGCGACCAAAGACGTGCGGCATAAGAAGATACCCTCGTTCCGCCAAGGACTTTGTAAAAGAGAGTGGAGGAGCGGACAGAGGTTCAGTGAATTCTCTTGCTGTTGTGGTGGAAAAGTGCCCCCAAAACGCAGAATCAGCAATGGAAACCACTCAGTTAAAGACACACAATGTGTATCCAAAGCACATGTTGCCTGTAACTGAAAGTTTCATTATGATATTTCCATTGGCAAAAGGTTCTGGATTAGACCCTAGCTCGGTTCTCCTGGAGGGAACTGCCATGGGGAATGTGAATATGAAAAGAAGATGAAGTTACCAACAACTGGATAATATTGTATGAGTTGGAGCTTGGAATATCAGAACTTTCAATGTAGTAGGAAAGAGAAAAAGTCTGAAAGGGAAATGCTAAGGCTCAGTCTATAGTGGGGGACAGTGAAGTGAAACGGAAAGAAGATGACGGTTTTATTCAAAGAATATAAGGATTTCTACTCAGACCAATATATTGTAATATGAATAGCAACAGAAAATTATATAACGGGAGCAGGATTCCTCACGAATAGAATAGACAGTGAGCTACTGTGAAAAGGTAGGTGAAAGGGTTTTTCTCATCAGATTCGACAACAAATCAACAGCGACAATGGTAGTTCAGGTATACATGCTGACGTTGGAAGCAGAAGATGGAGAGATAGGGAGTGTATATGAGGATACTCAACCTGTAATTCGGTATGTAAAGGAAGATGATAGTCTAACAGTCATGGGTGACTTGAACGCTGTAGTAGGGAAGGAATAGAAGAAAGAATTCCTGAGAAATATCGGCTTGGTAGCAAGAAAGAGAGAAGAGAAAGATCTATTGAGTTCTGCAATAAATTTTAGATGTATAATAGCGATTACCTTGTTCAACAGCAAAAAAAGCAGGAGATGTTCTTGGAAAAGATGCGAAAACGCAGGAAGATTCTAGGTGAAGTACCCGATAGTTAGATACGGTTTTCGAAATTGTATGCTACTGGCCATTAAAATTGCTACACCACGAAGATGACGTGCTACAGACGCGAAATTTAACCGACAGGAAGAAGATGCTGTGATATGCAAATGATTAGCTTCTCAGAGCATTCACACAAGGTTGGCGCCGGTGGCGACACCTACAACGTGCTAACATGTGGAAAGTTTCCAACCGATTTCCCATACACAAACAGCAGTTGACCGGCGTTGCCTGGTGAAACGTTGTTGTGATGCCTCGTGTAAGGAGGAGTAATGCGTACCATCACGTTTCCGACTTTGATAAAGGTCGGATTGTAGCCTATCGCGTTTCCGACTTTGATAAAGGTCGGATTGTAGCCTACCACGATTGCGGTTTATCGTATCGTGACATTGCTGCTCGCGTTGGTGGAGATCCAATGACTGTTAGCAGAATATGGAATCGGTGGGTTTAGGAGGGTAATACGGAACGCCATGGTGGATCCCAACGGCCTCGTGTCTCTAGCAGTCGAGCAGTCGAGATGACAGGCATCTTATCCGCATGGCTGTAACGGATGGTGCAGCCACGTCTCGATCCCTGAGTCAACAGATGGGGACATTTGCAAGACAACAACCATCTGCACGAACAGTTCGATGACATTTGCAGCAGCATGGACTATCAGCTCGGAGACTATGGCTGCGGTTACCCTTAACGCTGGTGCACGAATGGCAAAACATCATTTTTTTCGGATGAATCCAGGTTCTGTTTACAGAATCATGATGGTCGCATCCGTGTTTGGCGACATCGCCGTGAACGCACATTGGAAGCGTGTATTTGTCATCGCCACACTGGCGTATCACCTGGCGTGATGGTATGGGGTGCCATTGGTTACACGTCTCGGTCACCTCTTGTTCGCATTGACGGCACTTTGAACAGTGGACGTTACATTTCAGATGTGTTACGAGCCATGACTCTACCCTTCATTCGAACCCTGCGAAACCCTACATTTGCCGGCCGAAGTGGCCGTGCGGTTAAAGGCGCTGCAGTCTGGAACCGCAAGACCGCTACGGTCGCAGGTTCGAATCCTGCCCCGGGCATGGATGTTTGTGATGTCCTTAGGTTAGTTAGGTTTAACTAGTTCTAAGTTCTAGGGGACTAATGACCTCAGCAGTTGAGTCCCATAGTGCTCAGAGCCATTTGAACCATTTTTTTGAAACCCTACATTTCAGCAGGATAATGCACGACCGCATGTTGCAGGTCCTATACGGGCCTTTCTGGATACAGAAAATGTTCGACTGCTGTCCTGGCCAGCACATTCTCCAAATCTCTCACCAATTGAAAACGTCTGGTCAATGGTGGCCGAGCCACTGGCTCGAAACAATACGCCAGTCACTACGCTTGTTGAACTGTGGTATCGTGTTGAAGTTGCATGGGCAGCCGTACCTGTATACGCCATCCAAGCTGTGATTGACTCAGTACCCAGGGGTATCAAGGCCGTTATTACGGCCAGAGGTGGTTGTTCTGGGTACTGATTTCTCAGGATCTATGCACCCAAATTGCGTGAAAATGTAATCACATGTCAGTTCTAGTATATTTGTCCAATGAATACCCGATTATCATCTGCATTTCTTCTTGGTGTAGCAATTTTAATAGACAGTAATGTGTATTGACTTGTATGGCGTATCCAGGAGCAGATATAGACTGAGATCAAATTTTAGTAATGGCGAAGAGCAGGCTGAAGTTTAAGATAGCCTTCCAGAGAAAGCAGTTGGGAAGGAAGTAGGATACTGAAGTACTGAGGAACGTGTCTGGAGGCCGCTAAGGATGTGACTACTGTGTTAAGATCTACCTGAGTAGACAGTTCGGTTGAAGAGCAGTGGGGTCTCTAAAAATAGCAATCGCAGATGATGTTGGCCAGACAAGCATAGGGATTAGGAAGGTAGACACGAAGACATCTTGGGTAACAGAATAAATACTTCACTTGATTGACGAAAGAAAGAAGTGCAAAAATGTTAAGGGAAACACTGGAATACAACAGTATAAATCCGTTGGCAGTGAAATAAACAAGCAGTGTAGGGCAGCAAAGGTGATATGGCTCCTGGGAAGATGAATAACTCGAAAAAGATATGATTGTTGGGAGGATTGATTTCGGAAATTAAAAGCATGGATGGTAATATTAAAAGTGCAATTAGAATTCCACGGTCAAAAACGCAGGGAAGAGAGAGGGTAGCTGAAAAGACTACATTAAAGGCCTCTATGAGGGAATGGACTTGCGTGATGACGTGACAAAGGAAGGAATTGGAGTCGATATGGAACCCATAGGGAATCTACAATTAGAGTCAGAATTTAAAAGAGCTCTGGGAGGAGTTAAGGTCAAATAAGGCAGAACGGTGAGATAATACTGTATCGCAATTTCTCAAATCATTGGGACAAGTGACTACCAAACGACTATTAAAGTTGATGTGTACAATCTATGAGACTGGGGACGTATGATCAGACGTTAGGAAAAAATATCACCCACACAGTTCCGAAGATACCAAGGGCAGATAAGAGCGAGAATTATCTCACAATCAGCTTAACAGTTCATAAGTTGCTACAAGAGGAACAGGTAAGTAAATTGAGGATCCGTTAGACGACGATCAGCTTGGATATTTTGGTAGGTAAAGGAACCAGAGACGCTGTTCTGACGTTAAGCGTGTTAATGGAAGCAAGACTGAAGAAAAATCATTATAAATTTATTCTATTTGTGGAACTAAAATTGCTTTCGGTAATGTCAAATGGTCCAAGATCTTTAAAATTCTCACAAAATATGAGTAAGCTGTAGCGAATGGCAGGTAATATTCGATTCGTACAAGAATCAAGAGAGGATGACCAAGAACAAAGTGCTCGAATTTGAAAGGGTGTAAGACAGGGGGGCAGTCCTTCGCTGCTGTTTATCTATACACCGAAGAACCAATAACGGTAATGAAAGAAAGGGTCAAGAGTGGGATTAAAATTCGAGGTGAAAGAATATCAGTGACAAGATTGGCTGATGAAAATGCTATCATCAGCGAAAATGAAGAACTACAGGAACTGTTGAATGTAATGAATGGTCTAATGAGTACAGAATATGGATTGAGAGTAAACGGGAAGAAGAAAACGTAAAGAAAAGTAGCTGAAATGAGAATAGCGAGAAACTTATCATCCAAGCTGGTGATCACGAAGTAGACGAAGTTAAGGAACTCTGCTACCTTAAAAGCCAAATAACCCTTGACGGACGAAACAAGACATAAAATCCAGACTAGCAGAGGCAAAGAGGGCATTCCTGCCCAACTGAAGCCTTCTGCTATCAAACATAGGCGTTAATTTAAAAAAAAAATTCTGAGAATGTACGTTGGGAACACAGAATTGTAGGGTAATGTATTGCGGACGGAGGCAAGACCCAGACAGAACGGAATCTAAGCGTTTGAGATGTAGTGCTACAGAACAATGAAGGGAATTAGGTGGAATGATAAGGAATTAGGAGTTTCTCCACAGGACTGGCGAAGGAACATATGGCAAACACTTACAAGAAGAAGAGACGGGATGATAAGACGTAATCTGAGACATAAGGGACTAATTTCCATGGTACTAGAGGGAGCTGTAGAGGATAAAAACTGCAGGGTAAGAAAGATTGGTTGCTGTATTAGAAAATATTGCCATAATCCACTTGAGACTGGGTGATTATTTAGGCTAAATAGGTGTTGCACAGTATGTCTTACCTGAAATATGTTGTCAATGAGCTGTGCTCTGTTACCGTTTGGCGTCTGCCTCTTCGCCCTCTCCAAGTGATCAGCCTCGCGTGAATCCTGTAAAAACGTTATGCTCTTAATCACAAACCCATTACACTTTAGTATGAAAGATTAAATTATTGATTAATTAGACTAATTTAAAAAATATATTACTTTTAGTTATAAAACACTATTTACGTTAAGATTTTATAGTTTAACAAACAAACATTATGCTTTTAGAGGGTTAAACATTTGCATTCTATTATTATACGTTGCACAGGAAAATGTACTCATTAGTGCACCGCATATTAAGATTTTTTCTCGTTTGTTTCACTAATGGATGACAGAAGCGAATGACTACCTATATACCCCAGTGACGTCATTATCAGCTCAAATTTATCTGTACGCTTCTTAAGGAAGCGATATACTACTGACGAATATTCTTAAATTCTCTATAATTTTGTTCTCGAAAATTCCTAAGTAACTTTTAGCGATATATTTATCGTCTTTTGTCAGTATATATCAGTTTACAGTTCTCACTGTTTCAGTGAAATTCTCCTCCGGGTCATACAATGCCCTTCATCATTCGTCCTGCTTGTCTTCGCGTATCGATCTGAGTGAGCTCTTTACGTAGCCTCAACAGTGGTCATGATGCGATAATTATGAGTATAATAAACTGATCTAGAAATGACTGTAATATACTCAGTCAGAACTTAAACGAACGTTTCTGAGATGTACTGATCGCTGCATATTCAACAAGTGGTATGTTATTTATTAAAACATAGGTGAACGTGACAGTCAGCCGGGAAGGGTGTCCAGTAAATAAATAAACATATATATATATATATATATATATATATATATATATATATATATATGTATGTATACACTCCTGGAAATTGAAATAAGAACACCGTGAATTCATTGTCCCAGGAAGGGGAAACTTTATTGACACATTCCTGGGGTCAGATACGTCACATGATCACAATGACAGAACCACAGCCACATAGACACAGGCAACAGAGCATGCACAATGTCGGCACTAGTACAGTGTATATCCACCTTTCGCAGCAATGCAGGCTGCTATTCTCCCATGGAGACGATCGTAGAGATGCTGGATGTAGTCCTGTGGAACGGCTTGCCATGCCATTTCCACCTGGCGCCTCAGTTGGACCAGCGTTCGTACTGGACGTGTAGACCGCGTGAGACGACGCTTCATCCAGTCCCAAACATGCTCGATGGGGGACAGATCCGGAGATCTTGCTGGCCAGGGTAGTTGACTTACACCTTCTAGAGCACGTTGGGTGGCACGGGATACATCCGGACGTGCATTGTCCTGTTGGAACAGCAAGTTCCCTTGCCGGTCTAGGAATGGTAGAACGATGGGTTCGATGACGGTTTGGATGTACCGTGCACTATTCAGTGTCCCCTCGACGATCACCAGTGGTGTATGGCCAGTGTAGGAGATCGCTCCCCACACCATGATGCTGGGTGTTGGCCCTGTGTGCCTCGGTCGTATGCAGTCCTGATTGTGGCGCTCACCTGCACGGCGCCAAACACGCATACGACCATCATTGGCACCAAGGCAGAAGCGACTCTCATCGCTGAAGACGACACGTCTCCATTCGTCCCTCCATTCACGCCTGTCGCGACACCACTGGAGGCGGGCTGCACGATGTTGGGGCGTGAGCGGAAGACGGCCTAACGGTGTGCGGGACCGTAGCCCAGCTTCATGGAGACGGTTGCGAATGGTCCTCGCCGATACCCCAGGAGCAACAGTGTCCCTAATTTGCTGGGAAGTGGCGGTGCGGTCCCCTACGGCACTGCGTAGGATCCTACGGTCTTGGCGTGCATCCGTGCGTCGCTGCGGTCCGGTCCCAGGTCGACGGGCACGTGCACCTTCCGCCGACCACTGGCGACAACATCGATGTACTGTGGAGACCTCACGCCCCACGTGTTGAGCAATTCGGCGGTACGTCCACCCGGCCTCCCGCATGCCCACTATACGCCCTCGCTCAAAGTCCGTCAACTGCACATACGGTTCACGTCCACGCTGTCGCGGCATGCTACCAGTGTTAAAGACTGCGATGGAGCTCCGTATGCCACGGCAAACTGGCTGACACTGACGGCGGCGGTGCACAAATGCTGCGCAGCTAGCGCCATTCGACGGCCAACACCGCGGTTCCTGGTGTGTCCGCTGTGCCGTGCGTGTGATCATTGCTTGTACAGCCCTCTCGCAGTGTCCGGAGCAAGTATGGTGGGTCTGACACACCGGTGTCAATGTGTTCTTTTTTCCATTTCCAGGAGTATATATATATATATATATATATATATATATATATATATATATATAATATTCCGTAGGACAAAATTGAGGAGCACAAATATATATATATATATATATATATATATATATATATATATATATATATATATATATATATATATATCAACAACCCATTACAAACAGTATTGCAAGATGGTTAAAATGTTATTAACAACGCAAAAAGGTATGCAGTACGTAGATAGAACAGTTAATTCTCAGAATAGTAAGACTGATTAGTAATAACAGATAAAATTAATCGTGTATGAATCCTACGCATATGACATGCCATACGTTTAAGTTAACATTACCAGCAATGTACCACACGTAGGTTTTAGGGTACTTTTTTAAATTTTCCAGGATTTCCTCAACGGAGTAGAAGGAGCCTTGAGGAAAATCTTTAATTTAGAATTAAGATTGAGTAGATTACTGCTAAAACATATGAATTCTTGTGGCAGATTTTCGAAAATGGATGCAGCGGAAATTTGCACGCCTTTCTGCACAAGAGTCAAGGAGGTGCGTTCCAAATGCAGACCGGATTTCCTGCCTAGTATTAACTGAGCGAAAGTTGCTAACTCTTGGGAACAAACTGATATTGTTAACAATAAAAGACATTAAAGAAATATGTATTGAGAGGCCAATGTCAGAAGTACTGAACAGAGGTCTACAAGAGGTTCTCGAACTTCACTAGTAATGATCGAACTGTGCATTTCTGAGCCAAAAATACCCTTTTTGTATCAGAAGAGTTACCGCGAAAGGTAATACCATGCAAAGTAGACTCTTTTTCGTGTTGAACTCTCACTTATTTCTGACACTGGTCTAATGGTAAATAAAGCAGCATTTAGTTTTTCAACAACATCCTGAACATGGGTTTTCAAGGACAGCTTACTATCTGTCTGAACGGCTAGAAATTTGGACTGTACAATCTCAATAATCATATGCTAATTTTGTGTAATCAAAATATTAGTTTTTGTTGAACTGTGTGACAGAAACTGTAAAAACTGTGTCTTACTGTGATGTAGCATAAATTTATTTTCTACGAGCCATGAACTTGCGTCTTGAACTGCCGTATTTGATGCTGTGTCAGTATTGCACACAACATCCTGCACTACCAAGCTGGTGTCATCAGTAAACAGAAATATTTGAGAATCACCTGTAATACCAGAAGCCATATCATTCATATAAATAAGAAATAATAGAGGTCCCAGCATCGTCCCCTGGGGCATCCTTTACGTAACTGTGCGCCACTGGGACTGCACGTTGTAGTCGTTCTCAGTACTGCGCAGAACGACCTTGTACTGTCTGCTCTTAAAGTAAGAGGTGAACCAGTTGTGAGTTACTCCTCTTATTCCATAATGGTCCATCCAACGTCTTTAGTCAAATCAATTAAGACGTCTAGCGATCGCAACCTTTTATTTAATCCGTCCAGAGACTCACAGAGAAAAGAGAATATAATATTTTGAGTTGTTAAACTACGTCTTAAATCAAACTGTTCATTTGACAGCAAATTATTCAAACCGAAACGCTCAAATTACTCCTGTATATACAGCCTTTTCAGCAATTGTAGCAAACACTGATGGTATAAAAATGGGTTTAAGATTGTTTACATTATCCCTTTCTCCTTTGTTATGAAGTGGTTTCACTACTGAGTACTTTAATCTGTCAGGAAACTGACGATTCCGAAAGGAAAGAAAGTTACAGATATGGCTAAGTACTGGGCTAACATGCAGAGCAGTACTTTAGTATTCTGCTAGATACCTCGTCATATCCACGAGAGTGCAGAGTCTTTAGTGATTTAATTATTGACACAATCTTCCCCTTGTCACTTTCATGGAAGAGTATTTCAGATAACGATCTTGGAAAGCTATTTTCTAAGAGAGTCGTAGGATTCCCCGTAGGAACTACGCTTCTATTTAGTTCAGCTGTTATATTCAGAAATTAATTGTTAAATACTGTACTTATGTCCGATTTACCAGTACTGAAACATTGCTACTACGCACTAACTTTATGTCCTCAACCTATTTCTGCTGACGAAACAGTTTCTTCATGACCGACCATATGGTTTTAATTTTATCCTGAAAATTAGCTGTTCTGTACGCGCACCACATACCTTTTGCGTTGCTAATAACATTTTTAACGACATCACTGTTTGTAATGAGTTGCTTCATCTCGATTGCCACTGCTTCTAGCGTTTTGACGCAATTCCCACTTTGTTCTACATGATATTCTTAACCCCCGAGCCATGCAGGCTGCCTGTTAGTGTCAATCCCTGTTTGGAACGTTATATTGGAATGCAACTTTTAAAGAGTATGATAAATGTGTTGATCAAAGCATTGTATTTATCGTCTACATTATCAGAACTATAAATATCGCATCGCTCTTGTTCCTTAATGAGTTGAAAAAGATCTGTATTGCAATTGGATTATCTTTTCTAGTTTATAATTACATTTAACATATGATTCCGTACAGAAAATTCTTGCTTTAAAATCTGTGTGTCATGGTCTGAAAGCCCAATCATCTTTTTGCTAACAGAATTCCCCTCTAGTAATGAAGAATGAAAGCAAAATCTTGTCTATACTTGTGCTACTGTTCCCCGGCGCTCTCACTGGAAAGAGTACAATTTGCATCACATGATAGGAATTAAGGAGATCTACCAGCATCCTCCTTCTGACACTCTCGCTTACACAATTGATATTGGAATCATAAAGTGCATCAAATTTTTTCCACTTCCTATAAACTGAATCAAGAACCCTCTTTAGCATGAACAGAAATGTCCTGAAATCAGACAGGGGACCAAAAAATAACAGTTAGAAATTCCACTAAAATCAAGCACATCTGCACAGCATTCAAATAACTGTACCATGCAATGATTTGAAACATCGATGGACTCAAATAGAATACCGCTTTTCACGTACATGGCCTGTCTCCTAGACCGTAAGGAACTCCTAGAAAAACAGCCAGATAACCGGTATCCTCTTAAAAGAAGCCTCTGCATTGTCACCTTATTTAAGAAGTTCTCTGAAATACCAATTATGTCAGAGTCAACATCTGTAAGCATTCACTAAGTCTCTAATTCTTCATGTATTATAATGAAATATGCTAATTCCCTCTTTACTTGAATACTCAGCCCTTGTGGAAAGTGGTTCCTTCGTTAGAGAGAGTTCCTTTAAGCAAGACTAAAAAGAAGATACAGCTCTAATACCAGCTACTACAGGAATTTTGCCATGAGTGCTCCCACTACCTCCCACTACACTGTCACCTGCAAGCTTTGCCAACCTCCCCTTCCCATACCAATTGGGGTGCAAGCCATGCCTAGTAAAACCCGATCCAATGATAGACAAAACTGACACCACTGCAATGTGAGCCAAGCCCTCCGCCATCAGTGCCATCTGAAGCCTCACGTTAACACTCCAGATAGCTGTATTGAGGCCGATCACGACGACGAAACAGTTGCACGAAATGCACATTTATACCACCAGTTTCAGTAGCTAATTTTTCCAGGTCACCATCTATATTATACTCCCCGTCCCTATCAAGACTATTCACAGCTCCCCCTACAAACACTACATGATCCTTATTCGTAAAATTCCTGTGTACCTCCTCTATGTTAACAGTCACCAGAGCCAATCCTGCACAGGGCTTCACAATGCTTGTGACCTGATACTAACACCCCCAACACTTCCTTGCAGCTGCTGGCAATCGCCTCTGCCACGAGAACTACTTATCAGCAGAACCTTCTTCTTTCTATTAGGATTTGCAACTGATGTAGACTCGCTAACTGCTGAGGTCAGCTGCTCTGGGATGAGGAACACACTCTTTTCAATAATTAATTTGTGAGAGTTAAAAGAGTAACTCGTGAATACCAATGAAATACCGATTGCTGGAATGTCCAGCCTGTCCAGGAGGTTTGGTGTTCTCCAATGTTCAGCTCTGTTCGCGTCCAAACAACAATTCAAAAATGGCTCAAATGGCTCTGAGCACTATGGTACTTAACATCTGAGGTCATCAGTCCCCTAGAACTTAGAACTACTTAAACCTAACCAACCTAAGGACACCACACACATCCATGCCCGATGCAGAATTCGAACCTGCGCCCGTAGCGGCCGCGCGGTTCCAGACTGAAGCGCCTAAAACCGCTCGGCCACACCGGCCTGCCAAACAAAATTGATCGAAAAATTTTTAATTCAGTGAAAAGCCTAAGTTGGTCTATGATCTCAGATAAGGGTACTTTAAGAATGATATCAGTTTATAGGGAGAAACGATGCCTCATGTGAACTGAGCGAAATGCAGACATCGCCAAGTTGAAAAATCGAAAAAGAATTGGGATTTTATGAAATGTCACTAAGTAGATCCAACAGTCTACAAAGTCGCTCGGTGACAATATAGGAAAACAAAGAAAATGCCAAAACGTAGAATTTGGTCTTCCGAGATTGTTTGCACTGCGGAAGATCTTAAAATTGTTCCTCCTTTCAACGCTCGTTGACATAGCAGGTGCTGTGGTAAGTGATTGAAGAACAGAAAACCAACTAAAGCCACATCTGGACATCTTCGAACAGCTATACGATTTTATATAGTGCGGAAGAGCCCGCTCTTCTTCTGGAAGCAATTTACTGCGGGGCTCAGGTGCAGCGAAGCTTTCGCATAAGGTGGCAAAAGTCGATGGGTCGTCGGCCCATGACAGACTTTAATAACTGCGAAATACTCAGTCTCCGTACAAGAACTAGCAGTTGGAAAGAACCATTATTATTTGGTTACACTACTGGAGATAAATCACCGGATACCGTAGGAAACTGAAATATGAAACCATCCGAGGCTAGTTAAAGTACATAACCCACATATCAACGCACACTCCGCTGCAGAGTGAAAATCTCATTCTGGCCACATAAAACTAATTTTGGTAAAACCACATGCCAGATTCGTTGGAAGATCATTAAGGAAATGCTACGATCTACTAAGGAGGTAGTTCACAAAAGCCTTGTCTGACAGGATCGTGAGTACTGTTTGTCAATCTGGAAGTCTGAGTCCCTTCCTCCACATCATTCGTGAATGGAGCAAAAAGGGGATACCCGTAATACCCTAAGCTATACAACGTAAACTTATTTGCGTGTCTGGATGTAAATATAAACCACGGTCAATAACCCGCAATTTTATCAACCCGCATGTAACGCTAGATTTTTCTTCAAACCGACTTTATAAACAATTTTGAAATCTTTGTCAGTAAGAACGCGCTGCTCTAATCTGACGTTTGCATGGTCCTAGTTCGGTACAGCAGGGATAGCTTTCTGGACTGCAATGGAGCGTCCCGCCGGTACCTGAGCCGGGCCAGTGACCTATGCGGTTGGCCGCTCCCCGACTACCCACGTGGTCCACAGACAACTTTCTCCAGCAGCCCATTGCGTAACGCTAGCGCTTTGTTAGTGGGCGGTGTGACTCGCCACTTGTTCGCGTCTCTGCACTCGTGCCGATACTTCCTGGTTCCACAATTGCAGTAAGAGCAGTATTAAATGCTAGGTAATCAGTGGCCAACCCACTTTTGTGTGCGAACAGTAGTTGCTTTTTTATGGGTCACTGAGTAATGTGCCCCGCAAATAGAGAAATATCGTAGGCTACAGAGACGTTATAGACGAAGTATTATCTCGGCTGAGGAAGACCATGTTGGAAAGGGAGTCCGAAATTCGTTTGAAGTTATATTACAAAATTAAGAGAAAATTCTGTAAGTATGGGCTGGTGAGGAGTTCAAATCAGTTTCAAGTTGGAAAACAGTCTGGATTACAGAGTTATTTAATTTCAATAAAGCGTGTCGTCCTTTTGGGGCATTATCAGATTGTCTACAAAACGAGAAAACCACTAAGGACAAATACAGGAGGGGGGTTGTCCCATCTTGTAATACTACCGCGAATAAATAAAGTAAAACATACTTTAAAACTTACGCGAAAGTAACAAGGTACAAAACCCGTCCGTCGTAGAGTCATAAGGAATTAGAGGTTGACCTTAAGCATATTAGCAGACATCGCCGTAGCAGCACAGCATAGAGCATGCTTACAAAAGTATAAACGAAGTATAGCTGAGCACGGTTCAATACATCCGTTTAGGTCTCACGCAGATATGACTATTACAGACAAGAAAGCACACATAGAGCTTGGGTCGCTCGCACAGAAGTAGTCATAAAACGCTTACATGCATATAAAGCAATGTTAAACAAATAGATTAAAATATGTATACCCACAACATAAGAAGTCACACAAATTACGTAAACCAAATATAGAAAGAAAAAAAGGTAAAGTTATGGTAGCATGATCCATAGCGAGCCAAGTGTGTTATAAAGGCCCGGTAATTGGCAGTAAATTGGCTAAAATTTAAATTGCGCGTACACCACATACATTCAGTAACCAATAAATCCAAACATCAGGCAACATAATCAGGAGTTTCAAAAGGAAAGACTTATCCTCAGATACTAAGAAAAAAGAAATACAAAAATATAAAAACAAAAATATGGGCGTCTTAATGCGTTCTTGGTTCCACGTAATTTGTATGACTTCTTATACTTCTCACAAACACGTGTTTTCCACTTGTTTTACACAGAGCGCGCCTTATGGCTAATTTTACCCGCCATTTGGTTATCTATCCACACTAGTGCTGTGTGTGCTTTTTATTCTGTCGTAGTCTTGTTTGCTGCTGCTACAGTCGCAGGTTCGAATCCTGCCTCGGCATGGATGTGTCTGGTGTCCTTAGGTTAGTTAGGTTTAAGTAGTTCTAAGTCTATGAGACTGATAACCTCAGATGTTAAGTCCCATCGTACTCAGAGCCATTTGGCCATTTGACCATCACGTTTGTGTGAGCGTTAAACGAACCTATTGTGCCGTGCTCAGATGACAGCGCTATTATACGTCAGTAGGCGCGGTGCTGCTTTGGTGGTGTCTGCTGGTGTCCTTAAGGTCTATTTCCAAGCTTTTATGCCTCTACAACGGATGCATTTTACATCCAGCTACATTTGCGTAAGTTTTAACATTAATTTTAGTTTATTTATTCACATAATCGTACAAGATACTACCATCCCTTCTCTCTATGTGTAGCTAAATGATTGTTTTCTTCTTTTGTTGACAGTCCGACCATGTCCCAAAATGGTGAAATGCGTTATTGAAATTAAATAACTTTAAAACCTCCCGATTTGAAATAATTCAAAACACTTGCTGTACCAGCCGACCAGAATACAATGGAATAAATTTTACTTCAAGTCAGAGTTATCAGAATGCAACCATTGATTTTGAATCTTAGGCGTCGATTCGTTGTTCTGAATATCACATCCAATATCTGGAACTTTGCATACTGACGGTAAACTCTGTTGTATTACTCCTGCGCATGACGGTTTTTCAGGTCGCGTGTTTGAGCATATTATAGCGCTGAAGGGCTGGAAAAGCCTTTCTTTATAGAGTAGGTCTTGGAGCATTGTAGAGCTCGCCTTTTTTTCCACTTAAATCATTGCCAGCAGCGAGTGGAGTAAACGAACTCTCAGTTAGGAAAGATTAGTAGCGGGTTACCTATTCAGCCATTTGCATTACAACTAAGTCAAGAAACCTTTGTCACAACTGGTGGACTGAAGCTATTTTTATGTTGTATCTGGAACAATACGACACATAAAAAATATGCAGCCTGAATAACGTAAAACTTGCACTGCATATATTGCGAAAATGGAAAGTGCTGTTAATGTGTGGTTTTCACAGAATCAACTGGCAGTCAGGGGCTCGTATCGTTAGCCAAACAACAAATTCTAGTAATACTTAGAAGGTGTATTTTTTGTGCAAACATACACTTTTTCAAATCGAACAATGCCTATTGAGATTACAAAATTAAAAGTAGAGTAAATCAGAATGTCAGTGAGGTCTGTTGCAGCGTTCTAGTGCTGGTCGTTTACGAGATATCGTATTTTGAAAAGTTCCCACATCGACACTTGTACAGTAAATGTGGTAGCACACACTAAAATACATCACAAGCGGATAGACTAGTTATGTGGATTCTGACCAGTAACAAGACAATTGACCAACACAGGTTAGACTGATGACCATAGATGCTAAGTCCCATAGTGCTCAGAGCCAACACAGGTTATGTTCACAACGACCAACGGCAGTGGCAATGCACTCTTCCAGTCTGATGCTAGCATTTCAGCGTAGACGTCAGAGTACGTTGCAGTAATATTCCGATGTACAGGTCCTCTGGGTGCAATCCAACAATTTGCGAAGACATGCAGACGATTTCATCCTCACAGTTCCCACTTAAAATGTCTTAAAGCATAAATCTACCGATCATGGGTCAGTAAATTTTAACATGACATTTAAGCATGGCGAAAAGTCTAATCAGTTCCTTACAGGTAAGTAAAATAAAATTAATTAATCCATATATTGTTTTGAACATCAGACTACTTTATTGGGAACGATTTTGTTGGAGTTGGTATGGCGTAGGCCTCCTCCGACCTTTGAAATGACTTACCCAGCCAGTTATGGGAGGGATATACTGTCTATCACGGATTCTGAGCTAGGGTACAGATACAATGCTTAAATGGTAGTTTATAAAGCTATGAAAAATGTGCAGAACAGCATTTTACCTATTCTCTAAATCAACTATCATCGAAGTCAGACAAGGAATTCTTTATTTCTTTCAATTAAAAACAATCTGATCGTCTTATGTGCTCAGTTGGACACTTTTTAATGTTTACGTGAATCTCTATAATTAGAATTCGATCCGAGCGTCAACACAGCTGGTTGCTGGACAGTGATATGGGCCTAACACCCAGAAAATTTGTCCGCACATTCTGGTAGCAACAGTAGATAAGTGTCTCAGTACATTACTTTTAGTTTCATTGTAAGTTAAGTCACGAATGGAAACAGGATAATTTATTTCAAATATAGTATGTGAGTACCAAATAATTTCACGCTTCATTCATGAAATATGCTGTTATTCCATAATAAACTAAGGCTTATTAGATTTTAGCCAAATTGCGTAAGAGAGACCTGTTTTCAAAACTGGATACGAGTTTCTCTAGAAATGTGGTGAATCCTTGTTCTGGTAAACAGGCCGAGCAAAGGGTGCAGTAATCAAAACACTGCATTCATTTCAAGGGGCAGAGTGAGTTAATTCCCCGTCCATCTATCCAGATTTACGGCTTTTCTTACGTCGAATAAGGCGAATGTCAGAATGACCTCTATGACGAAAAAAAAGAAAAAAAAACACACACACACAAAACCGAGCGACAGACGAATGGAAAAACTAGTAGAAGCCGACCTCGGGGAAGATCAATTTGGATTCCGTAGAAATATCGGAAAACGTGGGGCAATACTGACCCTACGACTTATCTTAGAAGCTAGATTAAGGAAAGGCAAACCTACGTTCCTAGCATTTGTAGACTTAGAGAAAGCTTTTGACAATGTTGAGTGGAATACTCTCTTTCAAATTCTGAAGGTGGCAGGGTTCAAATACAGGGAGCGAAAAGCTATTTACAATTTGTACAGAAATCAGATGGCAGTATAAGAGTCGAGGGACATGAAAGGGAAGCAGTGATTGGGAAGGGAGTGAGACAGGGTTGTAGCCTCTCCCCGATGTTATTCAATCTCTATATTGAGCAAGCAGTGAAGGAAACAAAAGAAAAATTTGGAGTAGGTATTAAAATTCATGGAGAAGAAATAAAAACTTTGAGGTTCGGCGATGACACTGTAATTCTGTCAGAGACAGCAAAGGACTTGGAAGAGTAGTTGAACGGAATGGATAGTGTCTTGAAAGGAGGATATAAGATGAACATCAACAAAAGCAAAACAAGGATAATGGAATGTAGTCGAATTAAGTCGGGTGATGCTGAGGGAATTAGATTAGGAAATGAGACACTTACAGTAGCAAAGGAGATTTGCTATTTGAGGAGCAAAATAACTGATGATGGTCGAAGTAGAGAGTATATAAAATGTAGACTTGCAATGGCAAGGAAAGCATTTCTGAAGAAGAGAAATTTGTTAACATCGAGTATAGGTTTAAGTGTCAGAAAGTCGTTTCTGAAAGTATTTGTATGGAGTGTAGCCATGTATGGAAGTGAAACATGGACGATAAATAGTTGGGACAAGAAGAGAATAGAAGCTTTCGAAATGTGCTGCTACAGAAGAATGCTGAAGATTAGATGGGTAGATCACATAACTAATGAGGAAGTACTGAGTAGGATTGGGGAGAAAAGAAGTTTGTGGTACAACTTGACTAGAAGAAGGGATCGGTTGGTAGGACATGTTCTGAGGCATCAAGGGATCACCAGTTTAGTATTGGAGGGCAGCGTGGAGGGTAAAAGCCGTAGAGGGAGACCAAGAGATGAATACACTAAGCAGATTCAGAAGGATGTAGGTTGCAGTAGGTACTGGGAGATGAAGGAGTTTGCACAGGATAGAGTAGCATGGAGAGCTGCATGAAACCAGTCTCAGGACTGAAGACCACCACAACAACAACAACGTCTCATCCGTATTTAATAGTGTGTCATAGACGCGATGGTAAACCTTGATATCACTTTTTCTTTCTCAGCAATATTTAGTTTAAAATTTTGTCAAATCGTCTGTCATTGTTTGGTTGATGGATTATAGGCACTACTGTAGTTCTCAAGAGCACGGCCGAGAGGCCTACTGCGGATGGCCAGACATGGCAACACCACGCCTCGCGTGTCGATTCTGTGTCTACGTAAGAGCGCCGCCACTGTTTGCAGCATCAATTGCTGTTCGCTGTGTATTTGACTGTTACTAGGACCACTGGCTGCAGTACTGAGCTGACGGACCGTGTACGAGAGGGATTGCTCTTTACAGCAACTGAAACTGGTTTATTTGTGTTATAATGAACTGGAAGCCTTGTGAATTTTGTTAGTCTAATTTGCTTGCTTTATTTGACAATGCCTCCCGAGCCTATGACACAAATTCGCTTAAATAAAGGTGATGCTGGCTTATTAACTGATCCAGCCATTTCGATCTGGGTTTTACTTTGTGTCCTCGCATCATTCCTGGAGTTACCTTCTGATAGACCATGGTCGGATCTTTCCTCATTCCTTATCCAGTATTGTGCCTTGGAAATGAATGTTCATGCTGAATGTTTATTATTATTAATTTTTTGATTCAAATACCTTCTGATATATCTTTTAAAATAAATGTATACGTCTAACAATACGTACCATGAACTTGTCTCACTGACACAGAATTTAGTTGGTACAAATGCGTAAATAACTACAACAGTAATAATAATAATAATAATAACAATAATAATAATAAAGTGGGTGCTATGATTTCACAATATGTCCACAGAACGGTAAACATTTGATTAACTATAACGTTTTAACGGATATAGCGTCTATTAGCTCTTATGTGAATAATTTAGAAAGTTAATAAAGACCTGGAACCTGATTTTCACAATTTTAACTAGAATAGCTCGGAATGAAACGCATCAAACTTTCTACTAAATGGGTCTCTCGCACTCCATTGGTTGGGTTGAAAGTATGTAGCTAATGTTTAGTTGATTTTAAGAGACTTAGCTCAGATAACTGCAGAGCAGATGACTAAATGAATTTAAAAAGTAGTCTGCTAAAGTATGTTAATTACAACGAGAAATTGTATGCTGTCTAATGGAAAAACTGTGGTAAACAGTACGGTATAGTAAAATTCTTGTTGTAGCATATAATGTATTTCTTCATGGGGTATCTCTGCATATTACGCACGACAAACTCACCACGCTGTGAAGGGCAGGAAGCAGCAGCGCTAGCAACAGCAGTGACTTCACGTGCTTCATAGCGAATAAACGCTTCTCCAGTGGCTAAGCCCAACCAAACTGGAACTTTCCTCACACCAACGGGAAGACACCTCCCTCTATGATGAATTCTTTAACCGTAGTTTACGCGCTGAATTTGGAGTCTGAAAATGAGATAAACAAATAAATCCAACCTCGTGAGGTCATAGT
The DNA here is from genome assembly GCF_021461395.2 of Schistocerca americana. Taxonomy (NCBI): domain Eukaryota; kingdom Metazoa; phylum Arthropoda; class Insecta; order Orthoptera; family Acrididae; genus Schistocerca; species Schistocerca americana. Next base: position 608,970,811 of record NC_060121.1, read on the forward strand.
ATCATTAACGAACAATTGCAGCTGTTATTAATGTGTACTGCAGTCTTGCTATTAGCATTATGAGAAAGTAAAGATCAAACTTCAATAAAAATTAAAGAAACTGTTTGTAGCAGTAGTTGATACCGCTGTTTCATCTACTGTATATGCGACGTGTAACAATTCAACAGGTTTCATTTGTTAAATGGGTTTAAAGAATGCAACTGTTGGCAAATACACCTTACAGTGAGAATAAGCGTTAGTCAACAGAATGGCGTAATACATATATGATATCAAAGAAACTTAATGATGATGGATATTGGCACCAATATTTTGGGACAAGAACACTTCTCTTCCAAAATTTCCTCGGGTCATGTTTGCTGTAGATATTACAAAAACTCTCAGCAGCAACATATACACATCAACAGAAGTTTTTCTGTTGTGACTGTTCCTATAACAATCGAGAGGTCACCTCTGATGTTTGAGAGGTACATACATTTAGCACTGCCTACAGACAGAACGTCGCACTCGAATGGATTTTAGCATTTCAGTTGAAAATAAAGAACCAGTATGGAGGCATTAGAAACATTTCTGAAACACTACAGTGAACACTCATTACCCCACGATGGATAAGCCACTAGTGGTCTGGTTCGCGTCATCATGTTATGCGCAGAATACTTGTCAAACAGCGAAGTTGCTCGACGTGTGCACTGGAGTGAAATTGATCTGTGTGGACATGGAATCGGTTCCTATCAATTGGTGTTGTTGAGGACTTACACCACACAGTCCGTTAACTATCTACCGGTGCACAGAATGCCAAGACTTTTGAGTTAAAGGATCCGAGGGTTCTGTGATCCAGAACTGCATTAGGCGTTCGAACAGGCTACAGGGTGACATGTATCGCATCGAGCTGATAGGAGACGCGGGTAACATCGAATGCCTCCAATACTTTGTATCACATGTGCAATGAGGCGTTTGTGGAGTGGCGTTCTGGAGTGTTATTACATGGGCCCCTCTACACCTGCCACGACTTTTTAGTGAAATCTCACTGTTATATGGTGCAGAGACTTGATTCTGCGGCCAATATTCCGACCGCATCGCATACTTTTTGATGAAAATTTCACCTTGATGGATGCTAAACTGCGTGCTCATCATGCTGATCTGGTGAATACAGGGTGTCCCAAAATAATGTATTCACTTTTTGAAACTGAACATCTCTTTAATGAAATTGATTATAAATACAATTTTAGAGGTAATAGGTGACTCATAGTCCGACTTAAGGTGGTAAATGTTCAAACTGGTGTCCTTCCATCGCAATACACCACATACTACGACTTACAACTGAGTAACATGCCAACTTTATTGTTTGCAACGGAAGAGCATCAGAGGATTGCTCAATTTGCTCTCTAAGATCATCCAGTGTGTGCGGTCTCGCAGCGTAAACTGTGTTCTTGAGAGTACCCCACAGAAAGAAGTCTAGAGGAGCTAAATCGGGAGATCGAGCGGGATACTCCACACTCCCTTTTTGTCCTATCCATCTGGCAGGGAATGTACGGTTGAGAAATGTCCTCACATCTAGGTGAAAGGGAGGTGGCGCCCTACCCCGTTGACAGTAATAATCTTCATTTCCAAACGCAACGGTAAGACCAGGAGTTATCGTTTCCAACATTTCCAAGTACGAGTCGCCCGTGACAGTGTTGACAAAGAAGTACGGCCCGATTAACCCTCTAGAAGACAGACCACACCAAACTGTTACGCCTGGTAGATTAACATGCCTTTGCTCGGATACGTATGGATTCTCCCTGGCTCAGTACACGCAATTATGGCGCTTAGTTGTTCCATCAAGTTTAAAAGTCGCTTTATCTGACCAAAGAATTCGTTCTTGGAAACGCTACTTTTCTTCACATCTGTTAATGAACCACTCACAAAATTCGCTTCGCCTATCAGGGTCATCCTAGTTAAGAGCTTGGAGAAGTCTTGGAATGTAAGGCTTAATGTTCTGAGACCGCAAAATTCTATGAACACTGCTTCTGCAGATCCTAGTCCCACGAGGGCATTGCCTCACAGATTTCTTCGGGGATCGAGTGTGTGTCTGGATAATCGCATCAACAGTCTCATTGTCTGTTGAGCTTCTCTTTCGTCCGTTATGTCACTTCTTCATATCGTGCACCGTTTCTTCGACTTCAAACTTATCTCTGATTCTTGTAATTGTTACTCTTGTCGGTGGTGGTGTTCCAAACTCAACTCTCCAATGTCGGCGTACCGCACTCACATTCTTTGTTTTCCAGTAACGCTTCAGCACTCATTTCCGTTGTTCAAACACGTTTTCTGGCAATTGTGAAACAAAAGAAAGCGTTGTTATGTTTTTCACCGCCCTCTAAATTATTACCCGTAAAAACTTTATTTCTGTCTCCTTTAATTAAAGAGAGATTCTGTTTCAAAGAGTGTATACATTATTTTGGGACAGTCTGTATGTTTCTTCAGCATGCTAGGATCACCAGAATGGAGCCGACTGCTTGTTTTCTGAACATGAACCCGATCGGACATCTGTGGAGACTTATATAGAATCGGCACTGAAAAGTGGAACAATATATACCAGGGCTGCCTTAATCTCATCGATGGTACGCCAAAATCCTAGCAAGATGACGTTCCACCACTTACTGATGTTGCTCAGGAGTGCAGTGAAAAACTCCCAATGGGAAACAGATGACTTCGTCGTTGCACATGGGTGGGCAGCGTCATTTCGTGCATTACGTCTTCCCCGACAGCGATGGCATGTTACAGTAGGATAACCGTCCGTATCAGTAGGCCAGTATCGTGCACATAAAGTCTGAGAATCATGATAGTAAATTCACGTTGATATCTTGGTCACCAAAGTCGCCTGACCTGAACCCAATGTAACACAACTGGGTCGCTATTGGGCACCAGCTCCGCGCTTTCGAACAACAGGCCCGTAATTTACGAGAACTGCGTGACTTGCTCGTGGATACATGGTTTCAGTTACCTTCGGGAATCTAAAAAGGGGTTGAATCCATGTCACGTAGAATCGCTTTTGTATTGCATTCCAGAGGTGGACCAACATGCTGTTCAGGTGGTCCTAACGTTTTGGCTCATCAGTGCATAATAAAAACTAATAACGGAAACACGCACTGTTCAAACTAATTAAGGGAATACATGTATTAATGTCCGGTATATTAAATCTGTTTTGATATAGGCAGTACCTGTGGTTTTACTGCGTGGTTTTTATCCTGACTTTCGGCGTAGGCAACAATTATAACCATTCGACATCTATTGGATATGTTATGCATTGTAGTATCAAGTGATCCCTAAGTTGGAAGTGAGTACCGGTGAACCAGTATTTTCTAATGAGGTACACAGATGGCAGTTGATTTGTTGACGTAGAATTCAACCAAGCACGTGCAATGCGACATCGTAAAGCAGTGCAAGTTCCAAGTGCAGTCTGTTTAATCCGAAAAGGATGGATTTGCGGTCGTGTTGCTGCAGATGCCAATGCCTCCATCCATAGATTGTGGATACGCTGCAGGGAGACAAGTCAGTACACAGGGCCAGTTGGATAAAGGTTCAAATGGCTCTGAGCACTATGGGACTTAACATCGGTGGTCATCAGTCCCTTAGAACTTAGAACTACTTAAACCTAACTAACCTAAGGACATCACACACATCCATGCCCGAGGCAGGATTCGAACCTGCGACCGTAGTGGTCACGCGGTTCCACACTGAAGCGCCTATAACTGCACGGCCACACCGGCCGGCCAGTTGGATAAAGACGCCGACGCGCTACAACACTGTGTGAAGACCGGCATCTGGCCACCTCTGCGTTGTGACGTTGTATGGACGCCGCCAGAGCACTGCAAGACGATCCCTGGAGCCGCTGTGTCCGTGCAAACTGTAATCAAGAGGTTACCAGAAAACATCTAATGACCCAACTGTCCCGTTCGAGTACCTCGCTTGCTATGACAATATCTTGCAGGTCGCCTTCAACTCCGCATTTCCCATGTGAACTGGCAACATCGTCACTGGGTTAACGTGTTTTTCAAAGACGAGTCCAGAAATCCCCTGATGCAGGGCGATCACCGTGTTTATGAGCCGAGACCCGTGGTGAGGGGTACCTACCAAATGTTGTCTAGGAAATAATTTCGAAGGTTATGTGATGCTGTTGGGAGTCTTCACTGCTGACGGACATACGAATCTTGTTGGTGCCTGTGGCCGCATTACCATCAGGTAGTACATCGAACGCAGCCTATTGGACCAGGTGTTGAATACGATTGTGGCCTTGGATTCCTCCTAATGCCAGAACCTATGTGGCGCGTGTCAGCAGGAATGCCTTGCGAAGCCTGGAAATTGAAGTAATGCAATAACCGGCAGTGAATTCCGACCTGAATACCATCGTTCATAAGTGGGACGTGCTTGAAAGACGTGTTCGTGGTCATCCTGTTCCACCACAAATTGTCCAAGAACTCTCATGGGTTCTCGACGAAGAATTGGAATGGATACACAAGGCTGACCTCCACAGACGTGTACGGAACACGCCACATAGATGCCAGGCTGTGATAAACGCTCACGGAGGGTGTAAACATTATTGAGGCTCTCAAGGTCCAATGAAAAGTACCCAGGATGAAGGGATGAATGAATATTGCCACTTTTATTCGACAAATGTTGGACATTTCAGTTCTTTTTATGTAAACAATCCAGAATGTAATGATGGTTTGTAGTGTTCTTAAAGTGTAAAAAAAAGGTAACATATCCAGACCTTAAGTATTGCTCAATGGAAAATGGCAGACGCCCAAAGTCATGTTCCTTTAAATTTTCTGAGGAGTGTAGTTCCTGAAAAATATATTCTGCTCTTTGTGTCTGTTGCATGGATGATTTTGACTGTAAATGTAGATACATTTCAGGAAAAACTAGAAAACACTACGAAGTAGCAGTAGCAGTGAAATAAATCTTCACCTTGGACGTAAGAACGTTAAGAAATGTTTTTTTGATGTTGAGCTACAGCGCCATTCCACAACGAGAGAAGGTATCTGAGGAAGATCGTGCTACGTCTCGACCTGTACCTCGTACGATGCAGCTTCCGTGTTTTGTGGCTGACATGACTGGGGAGCTTGCAACTCAATTTAAAATTTAGCCAGTGGTCAAGACATGTGCGATGCTACAACTCCTGTGGGAAAGAAGAATCGTACGATAGTGGATTGTCCAGAATATATTTCCGCGCCGTCGTTGTTTCCAATATTAGTTTGCGCCACGTTCACGTTGCGCTAGTACAGGGGGCCAGCCACCTTTTAGAACCCACTGGCCACGTTATAGAAGCCCTAGTATCTTAACTTCGAATCTTGGACATAGCACACAAGAGAACCGCTGCATTTTGCAATTCGTTCATGCAAAATGAATGAACACAGTTCACGCGGCGAAAATGATTTGTGATGTTTATTAAATAGGATGCGATTTCAGTATAAGAGGCTCCAAGTTGAGAAAATCTTTCTCTTTCAAGAAATTTGACGGTAAAGAGGCACCTTAATCTTCTCAAAAAATCACTGTAGAAATTGATGAAATCACGATGAGACTTGAGTAAAAATTAGCAGTACAGAAATATGTGAGAAACGAAACATTCACACGAAACAGTTTTAAACCATTCAGCGAAGACTCAGTAACAATAACTGCCGTCCACAAAATCTTATGGTGGAGAAAAAATGTCTAAAAACTACTTGAAGCAGCATGAATTTTCTTAATATTTAAACTGTGCTTTATGCACGACCACTTCTGGCACTGAAGATGGTCACTCAGTGACAGAAAATCGATTTTGCAATAGTAAAAAATATACGACCAATGCTGTCTCTTTTTTCAAGTATACATTCTTGCGTGTTCGGCAATGATATATGAGAGAGGAGGTCGTTAGGCTTGGCGCAAATAAAGTAATGCTGCTGCGTACGTCCGAGGGGGACGGAGGGATTCATAACAATTTTTCAACTTTGATTCCAAAATCTCGAGACTGAAGTATTTGTCAACAACTGGAAAGATTACGTTAGGAAAAATCAAATACAATCAAGACGAAAGGTGCAGCGCCGTCTTCTATCACACCAACGGCACATCCACACAACCACAAACAAAATCTTTTACTAGACTGTGAATTTCCTGGCAGTGAGGACGCAGGGGGTTATCTTTGATCTGGAATCATCGGCAAGATAAGTAACTCGAGGCTTGCTCGGTATGCTGCGACCCTTGCTTTTAACGTTGTATGTTAATGGCCTAACACGAAATATTAATAGTAACCCCAGACAATTTTACAGATCATTCAGTTATGTGAAGATAGTTTCATGTTCCATGGATCATGTGCACAATAAATCGTAATGATGCGGCACAAGCCATCCTACATTCACATACATTATTTTGTAAATATGCTGAACATCTACAAATATTATTTTAATTAACTATACGGATATGAGTTAGTAATTTCTACACACCACCTTTTACACAGTAGAATAGTAGAAGTTCTTCTATGTGATACAAGTAGTTGTCAAAAAAACTTTTTTAGGTCTTTTGAAATTTTACTTTCCTGTCTGTCAGAGCTCATATATCACTAAATACATAATGAGAAATTGTGGTTTGATTATTTACAACAAACTTCATGAGGGAATGAATGTCCTGTGAAGCAGCAGTCAAAGTACCTGTCTCCTTAAACCGATGTCTACAAGATGATCATGGGTGATCACCACACATTATTTTTACATCAGGGTTTTAAGCAATCAAGAATTTCTATTTTCAAGTTGAATTAACCCAGAGCATTATTCCATATAGTATACTGAATGCAAATATGCATAATATGACAACTTATCGGATTTTCTTTCCCCAAGATTTGCAATGGTTCTAAACGCAAATATCACTGAATACTGAAAGCACCGTTACTAATACATTTTTCGTACAGTTGTCGACATTTCTATATGCCATTATGTCGTTTTAATAATAATACAAAAATTTAATAGTAACACTCAGCTTATAACTTTATTTAAAGGATCTTACAGTAACATACAGAACTTAAAATTTGGTATGTTAATATTCACTTACGGTAAAAATGAAACAGACATGCTGGTCTTAGAAAGCGACTCATTATTTTTCATTTCATACTAGTGTTTTAGGAGTTTAAATACGTGCTTTTTAATTTTAAATTATGACCAATGTAGACGGTTAAAATTTTCGAATTTTTGAATCTGTTTATTATTTTCTCACTGTTGTGTTGCACCCATCGTTGGAGTAGTACCCTCTAGACGTGTCTTTCTGGAATTGAGAGTTAGACCTTTGCCGAAAACAAGTCAATAATACTTTTAAGAACATTATTTACCGTTTTCTCTGTAGCTGTATGTATGCTTGGACTGATTATAATGCTAGTGCCATCCGCAAAATGAACTAATTCTGCTTTCCATATAATAGACGGAAAACTGTTTTCCTACATTGGGAGCAATAATAGACCTAAGTTCGACCCTTAGGAAACCCCATACGTGATTTCTTCCCTGTTAGGAGAGTCTTCTCTGATTTAATTGGTTGAATTTCTAAGTACAACTTTCTGCATGCTGTTGGTTAGTTGTGAGACTGCCGGCCGCTGTGGCCAAGCGGTTCTAGGCGCTTCAGTCGAGAACCGCGCTGCTGCTACGGTCGCAGGTTCGAATCCTGCCTCGGGCATGGATGTGTGTGGTGTTCTTAGGTTAGTTAGGTTCAAGGGGACTGATGACCTCAGATGTTAAGTCCCATAGCGCTTATATACATTTGTTATGAAACTGTCCATTAGTTGGCTATACCATTGTTTCCATGAAACGTCAGTATATCTAGGAGGATACTGTGATTCACACAGTGAAATGCCTTAGATAGGTCGCAGAAAATACCTTCCGATGCAATTTTGTACACAATTCTTGTAAAATTTGATGAATGAAACTGTTAGTCCGATTATCAGTTGAACAACTCTTCTGAAATCCAAACTGTGATTTACTAAGGATGTTATTGTTGTTCAGGTGTGGTACTCTTCTAGAATACATCACCGTCTCAAAAAAAAATGAAATTTGAAGTCAGTTGTGAAACAGTTCAGTAGTAACTGATATTTCCACTATCACCTTTATTGCAAGGAGGTTTACCAATGGCTTGTTTCCGTCTGTGAGGTAAAATGCTTTGAGTTATTGATAAATTATGTATTTAAGATAAGACTGGGATTGAAGAAAAATGGAAATGAGTGAATGGCATCGTCGGCCGGGAGGCCCCTATTCGGGGAAGTTCGGCCGCCAAGTGCACTTCTTTCAACGCCACATTGGGCAACTCGGACTCCGGCGATGAGGATGAAAGGATGACGAGGACAACACACCTTCCAGTCCCCGAGCGGAGAAAATCTCCAACCTGGCCGGGAACCGAATCCGGGCCCGCTTGCATGTGAAGTGAGCACGTTACCACCCAGCGAAGCAGGCGGACAAGACTGGGATTATTATACGGCAACAAGCCGTTAGTGCTCCATTGCAAACATCATCAAATCTAGATGAGATTTTATTTTTAGGAATATAATTTCCTTAACGTCAGAAGAAGTTGCTGATACATTCATATGATCGAATTTTACGGGAAATGTTTTTTCAGAACAAACTGCTGCGATTTCTTTCTTGAATTGATTGTTCCAATATTTTATCCTACGTTTAAGAACTGTTGTGATTTCTTTCTTGAATTGCTTCTTACAATATTTTGTCCTACGTTTAAGAAATGACTATTCAACATACCTGCTACCTGTTAGTGATTACCTATAGGCCCTCTATTTAATTCAATAGTAATGTTGACCTGTTCTGTTTCCTATTGTCCTGTCGCCGGGGCCCATACAACCTGTTGACGAAACGGATGATTTCTGACATAATGTGCACGTTCCTTGATTATTAACAACTTTCCTTAGTAATTTTGAGTAGTTTTCGGTATATGCAAGGATTTTTGCTTGTTCCTGCGAACAGACACATTTCTTTTTTCCTTCCACATGATACTTTTCTTTACACGGCTGTTATAACGAAGTACTACATAATCTGAGAAAAGCTACACAAATATCCAGTGAGAGTTTGATTAGATTTCGAAGTCGATCGAAGACTGACAACTTGGTTCACATGTACAGAGAAGTAAAATTGCGAACTTCACAAAAGGCGTTATTATCATATCCTTAAAACATCAATGAGTTACAACTGGAACCAGCAGCTCATAAATACTGCTGAGCGTAGCGATTTTTTTTTGATATGGATGAAATTTTCACACAGGCTCAGTCGTAGAGTAAGGCAGGTTGTAGTCGTCGTAACATTGGCAGGACAGTGGGAAAATGCAGTCAGTCTGCACATGAGACCGCTCGCAAATTATTTGTGCGTGCCAGTTGCGAATATTGCTCAAATATGTGCAACACACACCAGTATGATTACCAGGGACATTGAACGCACAGTATGCAAGGAAGGGCGGCAAAGTATGGCGGCACAAATAGTCTCCGGTTATGTGACTTATAGGAGATCGTCACAAAAATGTTGAAAGAACTGAACTGATAGACTTCTAAAATTAATTCGGCCCATGAAAGCCTACTTATATGCTCCAGGAACCAACGTTAAGTGGAGAGTGCAGAAGTATTCCTCAATCTCCTACAGCTCTCTCTAGTTGGGACTGTAGAGACGAGATTTGATTCATTGCAGCACTCACAGGAGCATTCAAACAGTCACTCTTCCCGCGCTCCATACGCTGTTGCAGCGGAAGAAGCCGTAACGCGTGGTACTATGCCCACCAATCATCCTCTGCCGTTCTCTTCAATGTTTTACAGTGTGCATGTAGACGTAGACAATGAAATGAAAAGAAAGTAAGTGATAGGAAATGTATATGGAAGTTAGATGTTAAACATTTCTTAGTTGATGAGCTCACATTTATGGCATATAGTCGTGGTCGATCTTACGTCCGAAACTGAAGAGAACTAGAAAGGTATATGGGGCAGGGGGGCAGGTGACCTACCCAAGGAAACAATTTCTTGCTTCACATAAAGAGGCCGCTGTTAAGAAAGTACTTGTAACAGCACAGAATACTTCGTAGCTGAGTAGCTCCTTGGATCATTAAAAGGAAATTCTGCCTACTATATGACCATTTTAATTTTATTTTGTTCTCTCCTGTTATACCACGCGTGTGCGAATAATAAAAGACATTCATTATAGTAACAAAGGCTTCTGCAGAATCATTTATTTTACAGTAGGGTGGCACAAAAATGTATCTTTTTCAGCCAAATTTTTAGTTAAGAGGAACTTTGGTTTAGCTCAGTGGCACAAAAAGCATTTTTGGCTTTTCATCTTCTGCTTGACCACGCTATTGACCAAGTGTTGCAAAACGAGATTGTCATACTTCCCAACGGCATTTTTTAATCACAGCATGGTTAAAATAAAAGGTTTAAGCACTATCTTTGACATATGAAGGGGGCATAAAGTTATCAGAGCATAATTTTGAAGGTCATTGAGGAAGTAAAGGAAAAGATAATCGCAGGGACATAACGCAAGGGACGTTTGATAGCCAATGACAGTCCTTCGGTATAATCCTGTTCACTGATGATGTGGAATGCGTATTGTAGCAGCTAGAGATGCTTGTGCTCAGGTTCAAATGGCTCTATGCCCTATGGGACTTAACATCTGAGGTCATCAGTCCCCTGGAACTTAGAACTACTTAAACCTAACTAACCTAAGGACATCACACACATCCATGCCCGAGGCAGGATTCGAACCTGCGACCGTAGAGGTCGCGCGGTTCCAGATTGAAGCGCCTAGAACCGCTCGGCTACACCGGCCAGCCTTGCCCTCAGGAAGTGGAACTAGGTACAAAAATTACATAATGAACAGTTCATCTGATGGAGTGGCAAAATTATTTTTATATGTTGAAATTATTAAATGTTACCAGTTATTGCTTTCCTGTGTTTTTGCTTTCACTATTTTTTTTCTTTTTCTTCGGTGCCAAAGGGGCCCAACTGCTTCATACGTAGAGTATTACAAAAAATACAAAATACTGCGAAAGACCTGTACACTGCACAAAGACAGTATGCAGTGATAAATATTTTCAATTTAAATTCGTAAACCTGAATTTGTCGCGTATCATCGCCATTTCAGCAGGATAAAGTACACAATTGTGTACAATCGTTGAGTATGTACTATTCAAGGGAAAATTGTTGATTTGTCTAGTGTTTACAGAAACAACGCTGTAATTCCTTTGTTACTAACAACTAATTCACAAGGAGCTATCAGTACCAAGATGACTTTGTAGGAAAGAACAAGAAGTTTGAAGATTGCCTATTGACCGTTCGTGGAATGAATACCGCAAATTAATTGGTAACCGTCTACTGAACATTAATGTGACCGTCGCCTTTCTTCGACGTCAACGTGCAACAACCAACCACCGTAGCGCCGTAGCGCCGATGCAATTGTGGAGCAACAGAAACCATGGATGGCAGGGGTAGACGACGGCTGCTGAGATGTGGACGAGCAAATAAACGTGCAACTATTAAGCAACTGACCACCCAGATGTACCAAAGGGCTATCAACTGTCTCCTCAACGGCCTTTCCGCGAACGTTGGTTGGTATCGGCCTCCGCAGCAGTCACCTGGTTCATGCACCCATGGCGACTGCTGTTCATCGGCGACCAAGGCTGGAATTTGAATCCCAATACGGCCACTGGACGTCCACCTTTCCAGGTGAATCAATGTTTACACTCTATCTGAAAACAAATATCCTGCAACAATCATCGGGAGAGTCCAGGCCGGAGGACGGAGCATTGTCGTCTGGGGAATGTTTCTGTGGCGTTCCTTGGGTGATGTCGTCATTCTGGAAGGCACAGTGGATCAACACAAGTATGCATCTATCATTCGGGATCACGTTCACACTTACAGCATTTTGTTTTTCCTCGGCACGAGGTCATCTATCACGAGGACAATGAAACATGTCATACAATTTTCAGTGTAGGTGCATAGTTCGAAGAGCACCACGATGAGTTTACTGTAGTCTTCTGACCACCAAACTCCCCGGATTTAAAACCAGACGAGCATCTCTGGGACCATTGCTATAAGGCTGTTCACAGCATGGATCCTCAATCGAGAAACGTAGCGCAACTGGCCACAGCACTGGAGGTACCATGGCTCCACGACCCTTTTGGTACATTCCAGAACCTCATTGATTCTCTTGTTGCACATCTCGCACCAAAAACTTTATTCTGCCTTTCGACAGGTGGTCACATTAATGTGATTGGGCATTGTACACTGAGGTGATAAAAAGTCATGGACACACGCATGTACATGACACACGCATATACAGGTGGCGGTGGTATCGAGAAGATATGAAAGGGCGGTGCGTTGTTGGAGCCGCCTTTTGTCTCAGATGATTCATGTGAAACTGTGTCCGACGTGGTTATGGTCGCACTTTGGGAATTAAGTGACTGTGAACGTCGATTGGTAGCTGGAGCAAGACGCATCAGACATTCCATTCTGGAAATCGTTAGTGAATTCAATATTCCAAGATCCACAGTGCAGAGCGCTTGCTGAGAATATAAAATTTCAGATATTACCTCTCACCATGGACAACACAGTGGTCGAGGTCTTTCGCTTAACTGCCGAGAGCAGCAGTGTTTGCCTAGGATTGTCAGTGCTAACAGACAAGTAACACTAGGCGAAATAACCGCAGAAATCAATGTGGGACGTACGTCGGACGAATCCGATAGGGTAGGAGGCGAAATGTGGCGTTAATGGGCTGAGACAGCAGATGACCGACGCGAGTGCCCCTGCTGACACCGCAACATCGTCTGCAGGGCCTCTCCTGGGATCATGATCATATCAGTTAGACTGTAGATAATTGGAAATCCGTGAGCTGTTCGGATGGGTCCAGAGTTCAGTTGGTAAGAGTTGATGGTAGGGTTAGAGGACAAGGAAGATCCCACGAAGCCAAGGACAGGAATGGACTGGGTCCTCTGTTCCAACTGAACCGACCATTAAGTGGTAATGGCTATGTTCGGTTACTGGGAGGCCGGCCGCTGGTGGCCGAGCGGTTCTAGGCGTTTCAGTCTGGAACCGCGCGACCGCTATGGTCGCAGGTTCGAATCCTGCCTCGGACATGGATGTGTGTGATGTCCTTAGGTTAGTTAGGTTTCAGTAGTTCTAAGTTCTAGGGGACTGATGACCTGAGACGTTAAGTCCCATAGTGCTCAGAGCCATTTGAACCATTTGGTTACCGGGAAACCATTTGCAGCCGTACGTGGACTTAATGGTCCGAAACAAGGATGGAATTCTTATGGTTGGTAATGCGTAATGTCATAGGACCACAATTGTTTCCAATTTGCTTGAAGAACGTTCTTGACAATTCTAGCGAATGATTCGGTCACCCATCAAACATGTATAGGACACGATCGAGTTATCAATTCATGCACAAAATCCTACGCCGGCAACACTTTCGCAATTATTGACGGCTATAAAGGCAGCATGGCTCAGTATTTCTCCAGGGGACTTCTAACGACTTTTTGAGTCCACGCCACGTCGTGTTGCTGCACTATGCGAGACAAAAAGTTCCGACACGATATTAGGTGGTATCCATGGACATTAGTCACACCAGTATAGTATCCTCTTAAAACGTTACCTCAGTATCGACATAACAGACTGATAAGAATGCTGTGCACAAGTTCTAATTTTAGAGATTCTATTCACATAACGTTAAGTAATGCAAGTCACACAAAGAAAAGCGTATTTGATACTCAGGTTTTCAGGACCAGACTAGGGAAAAGAAAGGAGAAATTTGTGGAGTCTGTATCATTAAAGACACTCTTCACAGACATAATAACGAAAGAATAGGACGTAAGACCATCTCTGAACACTATCGTTATCAATATTAAACTGAGATTCCAATCGCAACCTGCCTTGTCAGTCCATAGCTTGGACATACGGCATTGCTTATGTCCAAGAAAACAGGGGAATCGTAAGAGAGCAGTGAAGGACCACTAATGCAGCGTTGCTGATTGTTACCTCGACACGCGTGTCCACAGCACGGCACGTCGTCCCAGAGCCTTCTCGCAGACGCGCCTACTTGAGCAGAAGCCGGCAGTGTTCAAATGATCGCGAGCGACCGTCCGCCACATTTATAACGCGGCCTGGGCCCGAGACTCCTCCCCTCCAGTTGCACCCGCTGTCTAGAAAGTGTCCGCAGCCCACGGCCGTGCTTCTTGCCCCAGGTCTCGCTTATACCGAAACGCAACGTGATATCGCCTCTCACACACGGAACAGATTTATATAGGTACGGCTTCAGCTGTCAACACCGAAAGGGAATGAGACAGTCCTTTTTCTCTTTACTTTCCAAATCGAGCAGTCCGATTAAATATATCAGTACAGTGACAGCAACGAGTAGCACTACGATTGCACAAAAATTCGATGTAAAATACAGTTCAAGAAGCTGCTTATGAGACCACCCTCCCTCTGATTACCATCAATATACATTTTTTCTTGTAGCAGATGTTAATTTATTTCCTCCTGCTAAAGTTGCTGTTATCTTCATTCCGAAGACTGGTTTGATGCAGCTCTCCGTCCCACTCTGTCCCGTGCAAGCTTCTTCATCTCTGAATGACTACTGCTATCTACATCCTTCTGATTCTGCCTACTGTAGATACCTCTTCGTTCCCTCTACGACTTTTAACCCATCCCCCCTCTCCCCCTCCCTCACACTTCCATCCAATACTAAATTCGTGTACCCTTGTTGTCTTAGAATGCGTCCTATCAACCAATCCCTTCTTTTAGTCAAGTTGTGTCACAAATTTATTGTCTCCCCAATTATTTTCAATGCCTCCTCCTTAGTTACGTGATCGAGCCATGTAATTTTCCGCATTCTTCTGTAGCACCACTTATCAAAAGTTTCTATTCACTTATTGTCTAAACTGTTTATCGTTCACGTTTCCCTTCAATACATGGCTACACTCCAGACAAATATCTTCAGAAATGATTTACTAACACTTACATCTATATTCGATGTCAACAAAATTCTCTTCGTTAGAATGCTTTTCTTGCCATTCTCAGTCTACATTTTATATCCTCTCTACTCCGGCCGTGATTAGTTATATTTCTGTCCATACAGTAAAACCCTTCTACTACTTTAAGTGTCTCGTTTCCTATTGTAATTTTCTCAGTATAACCTGATTTAATTTGACTACATTCCTTTATTCTTGTCTTTCTTTTGTTGATGCTAATGTTACATCCTCCTTTCAAAACACACTCCGTTCAAATGTTCTTCCAAGTCTTTTGCTTTCTGCGATAGAATTACAATATCATCGGTAAACATCAAAGTTATTATTTCCGGTAAACTTAGATTTTTTTATTTCTTCACGCTGAACTTTAATTCCCACTCCATATTTCTCTTCGGTTCCCTCCACTGCTTCCTCAGTGTAGAGACTGAATAACATCAGGGGAAGGCTTCGTCCCCATCTCACTCACTTTTCAACCACTGCTTCCCTTTTACGCCCCTCGGTTCTTATACCTGTCTTCTAGTACCTGTTAACTCACTCCGTCTTCAGGCCACGAGTGGTCTACCGGGACCATCCGACTGTCGTGTCATCCTACGCTGAGGACGCAGATAGGAGCGGCGTGTGGTCAGCACACTGCTCTCCCGGTCGTAATGATGGTATTTTTGACCGAATCCGCTACTATTCGGTCGAGTAGCTCCTCAATTGGCATCACGAGGCTGAGTGCACCCCGAAAAATTGCAACAGTGCATGGCGGCCCGGGGAATCACCGATCCAAGTGCCGACCACGCCCGACAGTGCTTAACTTTGGTGATATCACGGGAACCGGTGTATCCACTGCGGCGAAGCCGTTGCCCGTTTCTAGTACCTGTACAAGTTGTAAATAGCCTTTCGCTCCATGTATTTTATTCCTCCCGCTACCCACGGTGAAACCAACCTGCACATACAGGGTTTAACCAGTATAAGTGCAGAAGTGCAGATATTTTGATATGTGGTACCTTGATATGTGCATACATCGTCGCGTTGGTTGTTTTTTCACTGTGTTAAATAGTTTTCCCACAAACATGTCACAAACTTTACGAGCTGATATTTTCTGCACGGCCGTACCTAGGCCGTAAAGAAAACAATGCCTGGTAGTGCAGACAATCCGTTTTGTGCACATGTGCCCAAATTTCAGTATCCGGCCTCCTGCCCAAAGGAAAGTGGACAGTAATGGCTTGCTTGTGCCACTCGTACGTGGAGGTACTAACCAACCAGGTACTAACCAACCTAAAAACATACGACTTGTAACACCTAAGGGGTATCAGGCTGCAAGTGACGTAAATGCTGATGTAATGTTGAGATTGGATTCCATTAGGAAGTTTGTGCACCACGACCACACAACAAGTATTGCAAATAAAGGAAACTGCAGCACTAGTCGTATACCTGTAAATATGAAATACGGAAGTATCTGCTCGTATACCCATTGCACTCTGTACCAAATTTCAGTTTAAGGATGTTTTCTATGTAGTTTGGTAGAAGGACCACGTGGTTTCCAGTCGCTCATTACAAAATGATGCTTAAATAGTGGTTAAATGTATTGATGATGTATTCAATTTGTTATCGCAGCTATCTTTATTTCTGTGAAAATATATTCACAACTGTGAAGGGGATTGTAATACGTCATCAACACAATGTTTAACACGAACACAGTAGTCCAACAGCCCTCAATCAGTGGCGAAATTATGAGGTTCTCTACCACTGTATTCAGAGAACTCAGAAATAAGTTGGTTATCGGCCAGTCCTTCATCAATTAACCTGTCCATTCCCTGTGTATCACTGTTAACGTACAACTAGCGGTGCTGGGAAAGGAAACCCAAGACAGGAATGAGCAGTTTTCAGTGGAAGTTTCGGGGCGAAGACTGTCAGGGGCTCTTATTACTAGCCAATCAACAGATTGTAATGATACTTAGAAAGTATATTTTTGTGCAAACGTACATTTTAATAGCCAAAAATACCTGTTGAAACTAACAAATTAAACATAGTGTAAATTACAATGTAAGTGGTATTTGCTACAAGAGTCAAGTGCGAGTCGTTTACGAGGTATCGTATTCTGAAAAGTTTCCACAATGACACTTGTTTGTGCCATTCAACCTGCATAGTTGCTATGTA
Organism: Schistocerca americana; assembly: GCF_021461395.2. Classification (NCBI taxonomy): domain Eukaryota; kingdom Metazoa; phylum Arthropoda; class Insecta; order Orthoptera; family Acrididae; genus Schistocerca; species Schistocerca americana. The sequence continues at coordinate 608,987,950 of NC_060121.1, forward strand.
AGACATTGCTACGTTTGCTTTTAGTGTGCTTGTGTGTTTCTTGAGTGCATTGCAGCTTGCTAGTCAGTTATTGAATAACAGTCCAAGCAGTAGGTCATGACTGAACGATGGTATTTACCAATGCAGAAAAGGCAGACATGCTCGTGGTGTGTGGAGAGTGTAGGAAGAATGCAGTGCGTTCTTGTACGGAGTATGCTACAAGATATCCCAATATAGTCACCATCTCGCCAATTATTTATCAGTCTCCTCAACCAGTTACGTGAAAGTGGTACTCTAACACTAGACACGCCGGCCGGTGTGGCCGTGCGGTTCTAGGCGCTTCAGTCTGGAACCGCGTGACCGCTACGGTCGCAGGTTCAAATCCTGCCTCGGGCATGGATGTGTGTGATGTCCTTAGGTTAGTTAGGTTTCAGTAGTTCTAAGTTCTAGGGGACTGATGGCCACAGATGTTAAGTCCCATAGTGCTCAGAGCCATTTCAACCATTTTTTTCTAACACTAGACAACGTCGCAGAAGAAAACAAGTTACGACCGAAGAGGAGAAATTAATGTTGTTGCTTCTGTTCCAGTTGATCCCCACGCTAGCATCAACACAATTGCACGAGGAAATGCCATGAATCAGGCAAGTGTTCCACGCATTCTCCATCGACATAGGTTGCATCCCTACCACATGTCTCTCCGTCAAGAGGTGCGTGGAAACGATTATGGGAATCATGTTAACTTCTGTATGTGTGAATTAAGACTGGGTACTACAGATGTGTCATGTATCTTGTTTAGTGATGAAGCCGAGTAAACCGCCCTTGACAATCGTCGTTGTATAAGCGTGTCGATGGGACAGTGACTCATCAGTTCATAGTTCAGAAAACTGAACGCGAACGAGGATCGCAGCCTCCTAACAATCTTCCAAGAATGCTAGAAGACGTTTTTCTGTAGACTAGAAGGAACATGTTGGCTGTGCAGATCGTAGTGCATGAAGTACTACAGCATGTCTTCACGAATTGTTTCCAAATCGTTGGATTGGACTCAGAGGAACTGTACCTTGTCCGACTTGTTTCCCGGATTTGACGCCTATAGACCTTCTTCTGTGGGGACAGCTGAAAGGCCCTCTCTGTATTGACACACCACCTACATCCGATGACATCCAACGACGTATTACTGCAGCCTGCTCGGACATTTCCGCCGAAGATCCAGCACGTGTGCAGCAGTCGTTCTGTACCAGACTGGAGGTGTGTGCTGCCGCTGCCGGTGCTCATTTTGGATACAACCTGGGATGGTCAGTTGTCTCGTTACTGGTCAGAGTCCACACCACTAGCGCATGCATCTGTGTTGTTTTTTAGTGTGTGCTACCACAGGTATTGTACAAGTGTCGGTGTGGGTACTTCTCAAAATACGATATCTCGGATATCTCGTAAGCGACTCGCACTAGAATGCTGCAACCAACACCACTGACATTCTAATTTACCTAACTTTTAGTTCGTTAATGTCAATAGGCACGGATGCATCTAAACAGTTTATGTTTGCTCTAAAAAAAATATTTTCCAAGTATTATTACAGTCTGTTAATTGGCTAACAACACGAGTTCCTGACTACCATCCATTTTACGAAAACCACACATCAACACACTTTCCATTTTCGCAATATTTGCGGTGTAAGTTGGCGAAAGGAAGCAACTCTTGAAGTATCCATGTTAGACCACTCTTCCCTTATAATGAAATGCTTTAAAAATCTTCTAAATTTTGCTGGTGTCCAGTTTGAGCATGTGTAGCTGCCTACTGTAGGGAGACGGCTGCACGCAAAGCTTAATACTACATGTGTTCAAATGTGTGAGAATTCCTAAGGGACCAAACATCGGTCCCTAGACTTACACACTACTTAAACTAACTTATGCTAAGAACAACACACGCACCACTGCCCGAGGGAGGACTCGAACCTCTGATGTGAGGAGCCGCACAATCCGTGACATGCCGCCTCAAACAGCGCGGCCACTCCGCGCGGCTACTACATGTGAGAGCAAGTAATGTGCATCTTTATCCAGCTCCTTATTCAAGTTTACAACAACCATTATGAAACAACCTAAGTAATTATGATGTGCAGTTCAAGCTTTTATACCGTCTTCACCCATAGTATTCCACTTTATTGGCCCTCGGAGAAAGCCTTGTAGCATTTCTGTAATCTTTATTACCTCATCCATTGAGAAGGTCATTGCACTACGTAGCTTTCATAACAGTTCCTGAGACAATGGCACAGGCATTTGAGGTACGCAGGAGTTCTCAGGAGCGTGAAAAACACAGACGCTTGGAGGCACCCAGAATGTAAATGAGAGAAACTGTGGCTGTTTCACTGGGTACGAATGGAAATACATACTGGATTACAATCAGGGACAACAGACTGACGCTGGTTAAGGGCCGAATCGACTTCACACTTCCATTCAGGATGAACTCTAGAAAATAATTCGGATGATTATTACACTAAGGCTGGAAATTTAATTGTGGAAACTATTTGTTTAGAACTTATAGAAAATAGATATATGTTTCAAACTTTTAGTGTCCTTCAAAGTAGTCGGGATCATTGCGAATAATACGTTGTCAGCGATATGGAGGTCGCAGTATACACTTAGCAGCGCCAAGTGTGTTGATACTTCGAGTGGAGTGGTCTAATGTCACACGAATCTCTGTAAGATTTCTGAAGCGAATGCCATTAAATGCTTCCTACAGTTTAGAAATCAAGTTAAAGTCACAAGAGCACTATTCCGGAGAATGTTTTGGGTAGTGCAGCACTTCCTAGTTCCATCGATAGGAAAAATCAGCAACAGCGTGCGCCATTCCGCCCGAACACTGTTATGCAAAATTATGTGCGGGCGCTGTAGATAGTGTCGCCGCTTCTTTCTCTAAATTTTGATACACGCATTTGAAAGTGCACTATACACTGCAACATGAAAAAGTAAGTTTGGACAAAAATCCCAGGACCGCTTCGACCACTAACAGAGTGGACTGAATAATGCTTTATCATTAAAGAGTCAGTTCACCTACCAAGGTAGCCGAGAGCCCTAATGCGCTGCTGCCTGAACTCGGGTAGGTGCGCCAGCCCCAGATCGAATCCGCTGGGTGGATTAACGGCGATGGCGTGTATGCCGGCCAGCCTGCACGTGTTTTTAGGCGGTTTCCCACATCCCACTAGGTGAATACTGGGCTGGTCCTCACGTTCCGCCTCAGTTACACGACTCACAGGCATTTGAAGACATTCGCCTTATTTCACGGCTACACTAGACGCATGCAACTGAGGTACACTACTTACATATTGGCCAGCATCTCGTGGTCGTGCGGTAGCGTTCTCGCTTCCCACGCCCGGGTTCCCGGGTTCGATTCCCGGCGGGGTCAGGGATTTTCTCTGCCTCGTGATGGCTGGGTGTTGTGTGCTGTCCTTAGGTTAGTTAGGTTTAAGTAGTTCTAAGTTCTAGGGGACTGATGACCATAGATGTTAAGTCCCATAGTGCTCAGAGCCATTTTTGAACTTACATATTGGGGGGGGGGGGGGGGTTCGGGGTGGCGGTAGGAAGGGCATCTGGCCACCCTCTGACACTAACACTGCCAAATCCGTAATAACACGACCGATATCGCTGCTGGACTCTATGTTACGCTCTACACGCCGACCCTGCGACATGCAGCGAACTAACCTTTAATCAGGATCGCACATCATACAGCAACTGAGACTTTGATGTCGCTGACCTTGGAATTGCCAGCAGCAGTGGAGAACACTACGTCAGCAGCAGCAGCGGCAACTTCAGCATCAATGCCAACAACAGTGTGTAGACAGCCAACATGATTGCTATGTTCACACGCCGAACGTGTAAATATATGCAAATTTGTAGATTTTCCGCTAGACATAGAGACTGGCATGATTAATCATTGAGTCTACATGGTTCAGATAATGTTATCGGGCCCAATAGTCTTACATCGGAACGTAGAAATATTACAGGAGATCAGATGGCATTGAAATTGGAAGCTATTTCAAATTTATCAGCAAATTTTGGAAAATTAAAATCTAATATGCTTGAAAATTAAAATGTAATACTGAATGGATAGAACTTAATGCTGTAATTGTAAGATCTGTAGTTAATATTGATAATGAAGATGTAAAATCTAATATTAGAGAATTAAAATCAGATAGTGGGAACGTAAAGCTCAGACGGGGAAAGTAAAATCTGAAACCGATAGAATAATGTAGGGCGAATTGACAAATTAAAATATAGAAATTGGGAAGCTTTCATAACCAGTTGGCCATGTTAGCGGCTGAGTCGATACAGGTAGAGAAATATTAGAGAGAGAAAATCTATGAGGTACAGGATAAGGTGAATAATATTGTAAGGGGTTGTGAGTAAAAGCAAACTATGCTCGAAGAGGTAAGAACAAGGTAGTCAGCGGTTTATCGGAAAAAAATTCGAATGATAGGATGCAAAGAGCAAAAAGAATACAGAGACAGGAATCAGTGATGAAGCTGCGCATAACGAACAGCTAATTAAAGATTTGCTCGCTGAGTTAAATTCCTCAGCAGCTGGTCACGCCGCTACCATAGTTGGAATATCGTGGCTTGGGTTTTCAAGTGTGACGAGTTTCGCAAATGGCGGGAAATACCACATAGCTAATTATCTCACTGCTTGCAGAGATGGGTTTCTGCTAGACGTGTTAGAGATATTTTCTATGTAAGTTTTGGGGAGGGTTGAAGCAAACATGGCTTCAAAAAGAATCTTTAAACGGTTTTTAAATGGACCAAAGTATAGAAACTGTGGCCTGAAACAACCAGGGAAACAATCACATAAATCGTCTGTTGGGTGTGTGGATTGAGACTATAATGCTCAAAGGGCAAGTGCCAGATTATTTACAATGGGATCTTGTACATTGTCCAACAGACCTGATGGACAATTATTTTACATTTTACAGAGAAACTGGAGCAGGTGCTAGGAAATAAGGCACAGAAATTTCGTAACGGCATGGGACTGTAAACTGAAATGCGCACTGAAATGATAACTAAAATCTGAAGAATAACAATAATTTTCATTGGAATCGTAGTAATAATAGTTTCTAACTTGGTAGTAATGGTTATCAGCGTAGGGAATACGATGCAAATCGAGGGACCAGCGATTCACGGACCGCAAAATCAAAATTGGACTTCCGAAAACTAAGGTGCACCACATCTCAAGTGATAGAAGAATGAAACTGAGATAAAATGGAAGCAGAGAATGTAATAACCAGTATATGAACAAGCAGGTGGTGTAGAAGGCACAAGTATTGGAAATGACCATGAATTCTGGATCAGATGGCGCAACAGGAAAGAAAACGCTATGAAAACAAAGAAAGGTAATCTTGATATTGAGGCTATGGGGTTAGATATTCGTGCAAAGAACTTCCAACTTATGTAGTTATCGCTTCTGGTGAGTTCCTCAATGTGAAATTGATTGTAATTGGCACTTGGCATCTTCTGTTGTTAAATACAAGAAAAAATACGGGGTAACATTCGACATACACGACAACTGAAATAAGGTTGTTTGCGCCACCTCAGAAGACAACACAGTGGAGAGTTTTCGTTGAAATTTTAATCACTTTTATCAATGCTATCCGCCAAAACACCTACAGCAGCTTTGCTACCACGAAGGAAATTTCATGCAATTATTTTTAATAAAAGAATGGCATTCTTTAACTGTTAAATGCAACGCATGAAAAATGCAACTTCATTAACCCTTCGTAGATCGCACGTGTGTAGCAAAATCGCAGTGATCGGTTTCTGATCTCTGATCACGTGGAAATCCCTGGCAGTCCGATGGATCGAATGAGATTCGTTCGCGCAATCTGGCCGCCTGGCGGGTAAGCAGCGGTGTGCGGCAGTATATCTGCCACTCGTTTCTCTAGCTGTTGAAGGCAGTTGTGCACATTTGTTTCCTTTCACTATGATCATTTTGAGTTACTGAAGGACCATGAACTACTCTGAGAAGTTAAGTGGAGTCAGAGTTCCCATTAATACTAAGAAGTAGTGCAAAGTAGATACTCTGTTTTCGCAGTGATTAGATTAGTAAGAGCCAAGATACACTGGACTCCATCTGGTGATTTTCAGGTATTTATGACTCACTTCCACGCATTATTAAAGTCTTACCTTCTAAACAGAATGACGTACGTATGCCATTATATTAAATGGAAATTTTAATTTAAACGTTCAAGGCAAATCTATTATACAGCTTCACTCAGGCCCCTTGTCATTTCATATAACCAGACTCAGCCTCCTACCATTTGTCACAAGAAGTATGGTAACCAGCAGAGCTGCTATCGGCAACATTTCTACAGACACACCGAGGCTGCAATACAAATTCTGTAATATAACTACCTGAGAAACTATGAGATCAATGAATAGATGCGAGCAAGACTTGCGCACTGAGGGTTCCGTACAAACGTAACTGTGTACATAGGCAGCCCATCCATTCCGGGAATCGAGGATCTCGATGATTTTTGCGTTTTATCGACACTGATACTGACAGTATGTCGGTCCCAGGACACCAAGGCTTTCCAGAATGTTTTAATTTCTCGTTCAAAGTCGGTTAACAAATGACAAAAGAAATATTTTTTCTGTTAACGTAGTTGCAAATTAACACTTTTCTGATTTGTTTCCTTTAATGTACCGTTGAATCTTTCTTCTTGCCAACTTTCATGATTCTACGTCAGGGGGAAGTACCCATAAGATTTTAATGAGTGAGTCTGCGAGTATCAAAGTATGTGACATAAATGGCAGTATCTTCTGACTGAAATGACTTAGAAGTTTAACTTTCTTACTTCATCAAGGATCCATGAACCTTAATATGTGACACAAATTTCAATTTGATACATTCATCCGTTCTTGAGAAAAAATAGGGCTTAACAGACGGACAGACAGAAAGGTAAAACAAGGAAAAAAATTTCTTCGTGTGATGCAATTGCAAATTAACAATTTTCGACTCTATTTCCTTCTTTTGTAGTGTGAAATCTTGTTTCTTGGCATATTTCATGATTATGGGTCAACGTGTAGTGGTCTGTAGGTTTTGATGAGTGAGTTTGCGAATGTCAAAATATGTGGCATAATTGGCCTATCTTTTGACTGTATCGACTTATAACCATCAGATCGCCAAGGGAAAGTAGACCTTCATATGGGGACAAATTTGAACTTGATACGTCCACCTGATCCTGAGAAAAGTGGTTTTGAAAAGTCGGACAGACAGACAGATGGAAGGGGAACAAAGTGACGCTATAAGGCATTTGTTTTTATCGACTAGGCTACGGAAACATAAAAAAGAACTGCGAACTAATGAACAAAAAACGAATTGCATTAGCACACTGGAAAGATTCACAAACCTACTTGGCATCAGTGAAAAATGTAAAAATTCTGTAAAAAAGATCTACAGTTCCCATGAAAAGCGTTTCAAAATATGTTTAATAAATTACGATTCCTGTTTTTCAAAACTTTGTCAGAAGTTGTGGGTTGCATTAAATCGTCCGTCAAACTTCACCAGGAAGACAGTTTAGGAGGCAAGTGCCACCTGTTTTGCTTACAGGACATTGCTTTTTGATATGCAGGAAAATGTAATGTTGTTAGCCAACACCTATCCAATTCGCCCACAAATTTTTCCTCTACACTCATAGGTCACGTTTCTAAAGGATCCGAGATGTGCGCCTGGTTAATATGGATCCCAAGTTTTGTGGGATATTCGCGTATTGCAAGAAAAAGTTCTGTTATTCCAACAACGAATTTCGCTTCTCTATTGGCAGGCAGAGGCCGAAGCAATTACTACTGCTCTTGAAAAAATTCAAATACGGTTGAGGGGCCAAATGAGGACGTAGGTATGTGGAAAGAATTTAGTAAACTACCGATTTCACTGATCGTCATTAATAAAAATATTCAGAGCTTATCTATTGAAAATACTAAACAATATTTTGCGGTTACTGTGGTTAACTGATTACAGAAAGAAGCTGATGTGTTGGAGATTCTACATGGCATTGTGTTCCAAATTACTTATCCATTAGCAGTAGATCGATTAAGTAGGCTAATTTCCAAATGCTTGCAAGGTGGTGGGTCGCTACATGAGCTCTGGAGGAAAATAATTAAAAAAAATCTAGGGACCTGTAGACGAAAAAACAAGGCCCAGTATTTTTTCAGGTTGCAATTGGAAAATGAATCTTCAGGGGATTATACCGAAAGTGTACGTACGGTTTGTCACTGACGCTATTTGCGCTGGCGCGGATAGATTGCAGAGCTTGTCCCAGGATATACATTTTTGCTGTGGCAGGACTATGAGGAGCCGTGGGATAGGCATCCGACAAGCTGACACCGCTAAGTGGTGGCCGCATTTCGTCGCATTTCGCCCCTAAGGTGTACGCTCCTGATAATGTGCGTCTGCCCTCTGTTTGAGAAGCCTTCGGTCCGAATTCGGTTTTTGCGTTGCTTGATACTGACAGAAATCCCTCTGTAGCTGCCACGCATTACTCTTTGTCAATAATAAAAGCTGTCACAGTTTTAAAAACTATTTATTTCCTTCATTGATAGCCGCTGGTGCCGTAGATATCACCGAATAGGGAAATTTCCTCGTTTGGAAGTTGTTTTCCAGAACTTCCGACGTGTCACAGTTGATTTATTAAATATACGAGTAGTAGGGCAAATTAAGAATTTGATCTTTTACGTGACCTATAAAATTCCTTGTAGCCAAAGGGGTTAAAGCCAAGGTAATTTCTTGTTGTGATTTTTTTTTTTTTTTGTGTGTGCTACTCACTATGGGTTGTTTATGCTGGGACAAGCTTTTTCTTTACATTCAAGGCCGGAAAGGTAGAGATATTCTGTAGCCATATCAGGTTGCTAATGTATTTTGGTTCCTAGCAAGTAATCCTGAATTCAGCTTAGGCCATCTATCAGATCCTGAGGCTGCACGGTGGCTGGTAGGTGAGTTTTCTGAAGTCTTGACGGACAGACTGGGTGATACGAACAAAATTCAATATCAGATTCAATTAATGATCAGATACTGGGCCGCGAGACTCTGTACCGACTTTTGCCACCAAAGATGGAAATCAGCTATTTGGTGATGGCGTAATTAAGCTTTCTGTTTCGCGTTATGCGGCTCCTATGATTTTGGTGACGAAATTGAATAATGAAGGGTATAGACCAGTCGTCAACTGCTGTGCTTTAAATCAGAAGATTATGGAATCTGTTCCGCTACCTAACCTACATAAGTATTTTAGGTGGTTTGCAGAACTGTACATTTTTACCGTTCTGGATGTTAACCAGTCATATTACTACATACAAATATTCCAAGGCTTTAACAGGATTCTGCACTGACTGCAACCTTTTAAAATTAACAGAATTCTCTCTGGGCTATCCGCAGCTGTGGCGGTGTTGTCTCGACTTCTAGATTCCGAATCTATAATTTCTTAGACGATGTGGTCATTTATAGTGCAACATTTGCTGATAATTTAGAGCATCTTAAGTTAGTGTTGGGGCATCTGAGCAAGATGGACTTAGGCGTTAAGCTTTCTCAAGTAAATATGGCCAGTAGTAAAATCTCATTTATGGGGCATAGAGTACTAGCTAGAGGGACTAGAATAGATCAGAACAGTGTTCAAGGTATTTATAGGTTCCTATTACTCATGGAAAAGCAGGGTGTTGGCTGATTCATAAACATCGTGAATTTTTTTAGAAACTTTACCCCAAATTTTGCCCGACCTGCGGCCCCACTTAATCAACTGAGTCAGAGAGATGAGAAATTACGGTGGGGAGATTTTCAGGAGACAGTCTTTGATTCCTTGACCAAACACTGAGCAATGCTCCTGCAATGGGTATTCCAAATTTCGACTTACCGTTTGTTGTAGAGACAGATGATTCAAGTTTTGATGTTACCACTATATTGTTTCAGGAAAATGATGAAGTGAGGAGGCCTTTCACGTATGTTAAGAGCCTTGTCAGCTACCGATTATTCTGTTCATGAGCTGGAAGCTTCGGCCTAGAAAAGTCTAAGTTTTACCTGGTTCAAATGGTTCAAATGGCTCTGAGCACTATGGGACTTAACATATGAGGTCATCAGTCCCCAAGAACTTAGAACTACTTAAACCTAACTAACCTAAGGACATCACACATATCCATGCCCGAGGCAGGATTCGAACCTGCGACCGTAGCGGTCGCACGGTTCCAGACTGAAGCACCTAGAACCACTCGGCCACAATGCCGTCCTTTACCTGGAGCATAATAAATTTATATTAAAAGCTGATAACAGACACTGAGTCGGGTGCCTATTAGGCCCAATAATACCAGAAGAACTGCGCAATTCAATAGTTTAATTTATTTTTTGTGATCTAAAATTTAAAAACCTCGCTCATACCGGCCTGATTTAGCTTCACTGATCAGGATAGTATAAACATGCGTATGTTAAGGGAATTTTCAATCACAAAGCAGGCTTATCACATTCACACAGTTCAATACTGTTCTATCCTGATTTAATTGAGCTTAACTTAAATTCCATAAGGCAGTGAAGCAATTTCGAAGTCTCGGTGCGACGAAAATTGTCAGTCGATCTCCTGAAAACATTTGTAATAATTATTAACTTTCGGTGATCAGATGGGGAAGGCCGGAGATCTGCTGGTAAGACCGTGTTAGCCTATTTATTTGAAGTAACTGGATATCTTGAGCATACAAAACGGCAGGTTCGTCCAGTGTAAATCAGACGTTCCCCACTGATCCCGTGCAACACAGCGTAGTAAGCAGACACTGTCATCAGTTAAATAATACGCGAACACACTTACTTTAGTTCATGTATTAAATTCCTTCTCATACAGAATCTCATCAAGATGGCGACTAGCTCAACAATACATACATATACATCCCCCTTCTTTCACGACTAATCGGCAAGAATTGTTTCATTCTTTTCATAAGAGAAAACATAGATAGCAGAGAAGCTATTCCATTGAGTAAATGGACGCTCCAAGGAATGATTGGGCTTGAAACTACTTTGCATTGATAATAGGTAAGATAAGAAGAGATATTCCGAGATATGTACTGAGTTATATAATTTATAAAATTTTCTGAAAATATCGCGGAGAGACCGCTGCAAGAGACATTACAATAGGAAACTCAAGATCTGTCTTCCTGAAAGCTTAGTCCAGGCTGTATTTAGTTATTTTCATCGTCCATTCTGCGGGACATTAGAAAACCCAGGTGAAGATTAAATAACACCTGGCCTGAAAAACATGTATTTAGATGTTAAAAAATTAGCTCAATGCGAAGAATGTAAGAACGTTATGCCTAACACTAACACAAAAATGAGTTTTTTTCAGTTCACTAGCGAACATATCTATCAATAATCTTTTACTGATTATTTAGGACTCCCCTCTCCCGTACCAAAATTGATAAAAACTTCATTTTAGTGGGCGTTGACGCGGTTTTGAGGTTTGTGAGGTTGGTGCCTGGTTAAGAAATGACGATCGTTGCTAGCATTCAACAGTTAACTGTTATATTTGCCAGTCTAGACTCTCCTAAGACCATCGTATGCGACAACGTTCCCGTATTTACATCACGCGAATTAAAAAAAAGTTTTAATAATGGAATTTCTCATTTCTACTACCACGTATTACTCTCTGCTGTCTTTTGCGAAACTTATTAACAGAAATTAGAAATCCATCCAAACAATTTACTACTCTTATTCGCAGAAACGTTGGGATGTTTCCGTGAACTGGCGTAGTCTTGCCTTTAATACAGCCTGCCATTAGGCACGTAAGTTAACGCTTGCCAATAGCATTCTCCCTTGTTATGCTTTTGAGTAATTTGTGATCGGTGAATGATTTGAAAGTATTGATCCTGAAGAAATCAGGGCCGAGTGGGAGGCGGCGAAAAAATAACATCTTTCTTGTACATTGGAGGGAGGCTCGTAGGTACAGTCTAGGTAGACGAGCCGCTTCGGTGAAGTGAGGGATATCTTTTTTTTTTTTTTTTTTTTTAATTTCCAGGGCCAAAGTAAAGGGACACAGGGGACCAAGAGGAAAATATTGCCCCAATTATTCGTGCTGTCTAAAGCTATTAAGTGTTTGTCCCGAGTCAGACTGCTCTTGCTGCAAAACCTGAAAAGATATAAGAAAAGCAGCTTACTTTTGAGTCAGCTGAAATCAGGTTCTGACGAAGCGCAAGCTGTTTGTTTTATGAATTAAAGAAATTCAGCTGCCCACGGATGTTTCCCATGTAAGGCCATGTAAGGGGGGAGTGATACATCTTGTGTTGATATACTGTAAGCTAGCGCTAACACCTTGACCTGGGGTGCCTGAAGTTTCTTCAGCACGTCGCGAGAGGGAGCTAGTTCCCACGCACCGGTTTTAAGGTGACACACAAGCGCTGAGTGAGGAACAGGCTTCGGAAGTACACTGGATACGGAATCTCCTGGTAGCACAGTGACAGTTGTCAACTAGAAAGGCGGCAGGTTTTTCAGTCTGGAGCTGGCTATGCGACTAGTAGCCACATATAACTTCTTAGATTCTTTTGAGGAGTTTCCACTGCTGGTCTGGAACAGTTACACGCGTTACATCCAGTTTCTGATCTTGCGTGAAAGTAAGTCACCTGGGTGTACCTGATGTTAGGTCGTTAAGGCACTCATCATCCTCATGTAACCGAAGTTAATGGTGAGCTTGCTTCTGCTGAGTTATTATTTGACTGAGTTTAATAGCACCAAAATGAGAGAACTGGCATGGGTAAATCTTGATCACGCTCGTGCGAAATTGGCTACCTCTTCGTTTACGCGTCGACAAAAATATTTTTGTGTTTATTGTTTTTAATCAGGTCCACTTGTCATTGAAAAAAATGTAAAATTTATGTGCTACTTTTATTTAATAGTCCAAAAAGGAAAAAGACCATCATGTGCTGCTGCGATTAAATTTAGTCTGTAAATATCGCACGCCTGTGTGGGATTATGTCGCAAACTTCACTTTGTTTTGAACTGGTGGAGCTGGTCGAATTTTTTTATTATGATTGAATGGTCTCTGTTGGATTCCTTTCATGTTAACTTCTTAAATCAGTTGTCATTTACGGCATAAATTCCTCTTCTAAATTTACTGTGGGGCTTTTGACTACTTGAGAGGAGACTGAGCAGTGAAACGTGTTACTTTTACACATAAACAAGAACGATCTGTCACACTACTACACTTTAAAACACAGTTTATATGTAATTCATGTCACACAGTCTCATACGGAACCTACATCCGCTTCCTTTTATATACTGTATATGATAAGATACTGTCATTCCCCTTCCCTTCTGTGTGAGAGGATGAATGAGCAAACGTATTTCTAGTTGCATGCTGGATGGTAGCAGACAAGCCTGTCTGCTAGAGAACAGTAGGACCAACGTCGGAACAGATAGCTACGCTTTCTAAAAGCAAAGAGCTTTCTATCCTCAGTATGGTCCTGTCTGTCCCTTGTCATGTTGGTATAGGAAGCTGCCTCTCTGGTCACTTCCGTTTTGTATACGGAAGCACCCTTTGTAGGAGCCCAGGTCAGTCGGTCCGCAGCGAGGGTCTGAAGTGGTAAGATCTCCGGCTAAGCGCGAGTCTGCTAAGTCCGTAGGACAATGGATTTCTTAAGTTGAGCTTAACGGAAAATTTAATCGCCTTTATTTCAGGATTATCTCTTATCTAATGTTATCATAAATTGCAATGCAGTGTGATTCGAGTGTACAGTTCAGAATATCTTGCAGTAGTTGCTCTGTCACTACTTTGTGAGTAAAGTGGAACCACGTGTTGATCAGTAACTCTAACTAAGATCATCAATCTTAAATGCGAATGAACGTGAGATTATAACGTCTCGTCTTGACAATATTTTTCATTATAGCAACTTTTCTTTATGTTCACCCCACGTGGGGTGTACTTTGTGAGACCAGTACCACGTGCTTATACAATTGTTTGACCCATCAGGTTAATAGTGAGACGTTAGTAACCAGTTCGAGGTTTTTCTTTTGTAAATTGCTTTTCGATCTAATTTAATTTAATTATCAAAATTATTGTGGAGTTACACTCTTTGTGTAAACCAAGTTGACCACGTGAAGCATGTGGTGCAATCATCAAAGTAGCCCTCAGCTATTCTTTTCGGGAAGATTTCACAGAGAGTTAGTATGAATTTAGTATACCAGTGTGTGGTAATTACATGACGGACAGGATTACGCTACGAACGTAACTTCCTTGGGTGAAAATTGAATCAGTTGGTTGTGGTTAATTTCCTCTTGGATATGTTACGACGTTCTTCGTGTGTTATTTTATGAATGCAGTGTTGTATGTAGTCTCCCAGTCTTGGCTCCCTATTTGATGTGTTCCGTAAGATTACAAACTGACATTTTCACAGACCTGAATAAGGCACCAGCTTAGTTATGACTCAAGTTTAATATGCTGAAATTGCAATGATCAATGTTAAAATAAATTTCCAAATATAAGCTGATTTATTTCGTTTTATTTAAATTATCTTTTTATATGTATATCACCGGTTGTCGTATGATGATTAAAAGATTATAATTAATGTTAGTCTGGTTGGGAATTTGGTAAGCTAGACTGGATACCTGGTGAAACAGTTGCTCAGTAATGCAAGGTTAACTTCCCCAGACAGCTCACAGCTTTTAACCCACTTTTATGGTATTGAATATCAGCACCGCTTTCAGAAGAAATTAAAGCAACAACATTACATGATGTCTTTTGAGGGTAAAGGTTGTCACACTGGTAGATTTTATTTAACAAAACCGGTTACGAGTGAGCTCCTCAGGTGTGGTTCCCCATATATTAGTTTGTACTCCGTTGAAATATGTGGCACTGGGCCATAGGGCAGTGTAGTCAGTCAAATTTCTGGAAAACTGATGTGATACGCAGTCGTTTTAAGATGATGTAGAAAGTGTGGTAATGTCGTTTCTTTTCTTTTTTCGAGCGCTAAAACGTAATTGTTCATTATACCTGTCTAAATCTTGTGGTAAGGTCTGTTGAGACCTGTGCGAATGTAAACAATTCTTACACTAGCTTCTGAAAGAAGTTTCCCAGGATGTCTTTAACTTTGTTCGTCGGCTTTTGACCTGCTGATTTGGTACTGTAATTAAGTTGTAGACTATAATGTAATTCTTAGCATTGGAGCTTTGTCGACTGCTAGCTTTGAATTAATTGGACACTGAGGCACAGAGATCCTTTTAAAGAAAAGTACTTTGATGTCTAAAGTGTCTGCTTCACTTGTTAGTGAAACTGCCTGTGATCTAGGATGCTTGGGGAATGGTAGGGCTAGGCTGTCAAATAACATAATTCGTACAGTAAAAGATTTATTAAAATAAACTAGCACTGTGCTCATTAAGTATCAAGATATAAATGATTACCCAAAAGTTTACAGTGTAATTATAAATACCAGCAGCTGTCCAAGTAGCTTCGTTTTAGAATCAACCGAATCTGGGCAGAATTCAAAGCCGTAACCAGATCACAGTAATGGACGCACCGTTGTACAGAACACTGGCGAAACAGCACAGTCAACAGTACTTCTAAAATATGTAAATAGAATGCATTTAATAAACGCATAGTGACCGGTTCAAAAAGCGGGTGGCTCTTCAAAATTTCACAGTAATACACATTTCCTTCTCCGTGTCCAAAAATATTTTAAAAATAACCTTTCACAATACTAATAAATAATTTAATCCCGACAAAAAAGAATTAA
Organism: Schistocerca americana; assembly: GCF_021461395.2. Taxonomy (NCBI): domain Eukaryota; kingdom Metazoa; phylum Arthropoda; class Insecta; order Orthoptera; family Acrididae; genus Schistocerca; species Schistocerca americana. The sequence continues at coordinate 609,003,653 of NC_060121.1, forward strand.
TTAAAACAATAGTTCTTGTCTCTAATGCCAATAGCTACTATCTCTAGAATAATAAACCAAAAACCGGTATAAGCATAATACGACAAAGCTGAACCTTGCAAAAAAATATGCTGATAACGGAGGACTAATCGAATAGAATTAAGTAAGAGTTACAGGATTAACTAGACTAGTTTCAATACTCACATAATAAAAATCTTCAAATTATATGCATTCACCGATCAAAGTTCACATCGCTAACCACTCAGATCTATTCTCTGCGTAGATGTTGGGGCTCAGACAAATAAATGCACAATTTACGATAACAAGAACAAATTAACGAGAGGAAGGAGTTTAACACCACACAAGAAATAATCAACTCTTTCCAAGTTTGCCGACGCTTGTAACAAACACTATGTAAGAAACCAACTGATCACTAACAGGGAGTGAAGTTCTGGCAAACAGCACTAACGGAGACTGGACTGTACATCAAAGTCGGGTCTACTGAAGAACGGGATACAAACCGTCGGCTTTGACGAATGACGTCGGAATTTGCCAGAGATCATTTATTACACAGTTGTAACAGCTGAGAAGAGTGTTTAGAAACAATACAGGAGAGAAAAAATATGTTACACATATATGAAGGCGAATAATATTTCGACCTTAATGTTAAGGATATCACTTGTTTGTGTCCTAGTCCTTCTGTGGAAAATAAAGGGCAAAAAGAGAAATAAAAGTAGTGGTAGCACAGAATACCTCATGTCACTTAAATATGAGCTGTACCTCGAACTTCAGTCGAGATGTATAGGTTAAATGCAGTACGGGATACAGATTTCACGTACGTCGGTTTCTTCGTTTTCGTTAGCATTAGTATCCTGCTTTCAGTTGAACTATAAAGGTCAATGTGTTATTTTTCTCGCCTCCGCTACTACTAATAGCCTGTTCTTACGTAGACCCGGGTTCCCGGGTTCGATTCCCGGCGGGGTCAGGGATTTTCTCTGCCTCGTGATGGCTGGGTGTTGTGTGCTGTCCTTAGGTTAGTTAGGTTTAAGTAGTTCTAAGTTCTAGGGGACTTATGACCACAGCAGTTGAGTCCCATAGTGCTCAGAGCCATTTGAGCCATCTTACGTAGATAGTATATATACAGGGTGAGTCACCTAACGTTACCGCTGGATATATTTCGTAAACCACATCAAATACTGACGAACCGATTCCACAGACCGAACGTGAGGAGAGGTGCTACTGTAATTGTTTAATGCAAACCATACGAAAATGCATGGAAGTATGTTTTTTAACACAAACCTACGTTTTTTAAAATGGAACCGCGTTAGTTTTGTTAGCACATCTGAACATATAAACAAATACGTAATCAGTGCCGTTTGTTGCATTGTAAAATGCTGATTACATCCGGAGATATTGTAACCTAAAGTTGACGCTTGAGTACCACTCCTCCGCTGTTCGATCGTGTGTATCGGAGAGCACTGCAACATACATCGCGTTTGTACAGAATGATCTGCCAACGTTGCTCGAAAATGTCCCACTGTAAACGCGTCGACGTATGTGATATCAGCATGATGGTGCACCTGCACATTCCGCAATTAGCACTAGGCTGACTCTTGACAGGATGTTCGACGGGCGTTTCATAGGACGTGGAGGTCGCATAAATTGGCCAGCCCGTTCTCTTGATCTTACACCTCTGGACTTCTTTCTGTGGGGTACGTTAAAGGAGAATGTGTACCGTGATGTGCCTACAACCCCAGAGGATATGAAACAACGTATTGTGGCAGCCTGAGGCGACATTACACCAGATGTACTGCGGCGTGTACGACATTTATTACGCCAGAGATTGCAATTGTGTGCAGCAAATGATGTTCACCACATTGAACATCTATTGGCCTGACATTTCGGGACACACTCTATATCACTCCGTAATTGAAAACGGAAACCATGTGTGTACGTGTACCTCACCCCTCATGGTAATGTACATGTGCGTCAGTGAAAAAGACCAATGAAAAGGTGTTAGCATGTGGACGTAATGTGCTGTTCCAGTCTCTTCTGTACCTAAGGTCCATCACCGTTGTCTTTGGATCCCTACGTAATTCGGTTCTCTCCGATACACACGATCGAACAGTGGAGGAGTGGTACTCAAGCGTCAACTTTAGGTTACAATATCTCCGGATGTATTTAACATTTTACAATGCAACACAGGGCACTGATTACGTATTTGTTTATATGTTCAGATGTGCTAACAAAACTAACGGGGTTCCATTTAAAAAAACGTAGGTTTGTGTTAAAAAACATACTTCCGTGCATTTTTGTATGGTTTGTATTAAACAATTACACTAGCCCCTCTCCTCACGTTCGGTCTGTGGAATCGGTTCGTCAGTATTTGATGTGGTTTACGGAATATATCCAGCGGTAACGTTAGGTGACTCACCCTGTATATATACACTCCTGGAAATTGAAATAAGAACACCGTGATTTCATTGTCCCAGGAAGGGGAAACTTTATTGAAACATTCCTGGGGTCAGATACATCACATGATCACACTGACAGAACCACAGGCACATAGACACAGGCAACAGAGCATGCACAATGTCGGCACTAGTACAGTGTATATCCACCATTCGCAGCAATGCAGGCTGCTATTCTCCCATGGAGACGATCGTAGAGATGCTGGATGTAGTCCTGTGGAACGGCTTGCCATGCCATTTCCACCTGGCGCCTCAGTTGGACCAGCGTTCGTGCTGGACGTGCAGACCGCGTGAGACGACGCTTCATCCAGTCCCAAACATGCTCAATGGGGGACAGATCCGGAGATCTTGCTGGCCAGGGTAGTTGACTTACACCTTCTAGAGCACGTTGGGTGGCACGGGATACATGCGGACGTGCATTGTCCTGTTGGAACAGTAAGTTCCCTTGCCGGTCTAGGAATGGTAGAACGATGGGTTCGATGACGGTTTGGATGTACCGTGCACTATTCAGTGTCCCCTCGACGATCACCAGTGGTGTACGGCCAGTGTAGGAGATCGCTCCCCACACCATGATGCCGGGTGTTGGCCCTGTGTGCCTCGGTCGTATGCAGTCCTGATTGTGGCGCTCACCTGCACGGCGCCAAACACGCATACGACCATCATTGGCACCAAGGCAAAAGCGACTCTCATCGCTGAAGACGACACGTCTCCATTCGTCCCTCCATTCACGCCTGTCGCGACACCACTGGAGGCGGGCTGCACGATGTTGGGGCGTGAGCGGAAGACGGCCTAACGGCGTGCGGGACCGTAGCCCAGCTTCATGGAGACGGTTGCGAATGGTCCTCGCCGATACCCCAGGAGCAACAGTGTCCCTAATTTGCTGGGAAGTGGCGGTGCGGTCCCCTACGGCACTGCGTAGGATCCTACGGTCTCGGCGTGCATCCGTGCGTCGCTGCGGTCCGGTCCCAGGTCGACGGGCACGTGCACCTTCCGCCGACCACTGGCGACAACATCGATGTACTGTGGAGACCTCACGCCCCACGTGTTGAGCAATTCGGCGGTACGTCCACCCGGCCTCCCGCATGCCCACTATACGCCCTCGCTCAAAGTCCGTCAACTGCACATACGGTTCACGTCCACGCTGTCGCGGCATGCTACCAGTGTTAAAGAATGCGATGGAGCTCCGTATGCCACGGCAAACTGGCTGACACTGACGGCGGCGGTGCACAAATGCTGCGCAGCTAGCGCCATTCGACGGCCAACACCGCGGTTCCTGGTGTGTCCGCTGTGCCGTGCGTGTGATCATTGCTTGTACAGTCCTCTCGCAGTGTCTGGAGCAAGTATGGTGGGTCTGACACACCGGTGTCAATGTGTTCTTTTTTCCATTTCCAGGAATATATATATATATATATATATATATATATATATATATATATATATATGTATATGCTAACGAAAACGAGGAAATCGACGTAGTACGATTCATTGTCCCTGACTTGAACTACGCGAAGGCGCAAGAAGAAGACACACACAAAATTGCTATTTCGTACTTTCAGTATTGGATATGATGTTTTTGCCTTGGTGCTAATAGTATCGACTCAAAGTTATAGTCGTGCTAGCGACGACAAGGAAACCAACAGCAGTGAAATTCGTTTCCCATTGTCCAGTTGAGCTACATAGGTCAACTGAAGAATAGAAAAATAGTACTAGCGAGTGGGAAATAACGACATTTATACCATGTGTATTCAATGATGGCGTTTATCCGCAGCAGACAACCGATTTATTATCTGTGGCTGGAAAGTAAAGGTATTAATATCTATGAGCAACCTATGACATCACTGGTCAAAGAAGTTGGCACCGTGGCACAACTACACACCAACAGGAAACGCTCTGAAATGTGATCACCAAGTTCAGTTCTTCTTCGTTGATCAGGGGCTCTTCTAAGTGGTAACTGGTACACCACTCTCCCTTGGTCATGCCCCACGACCCGACGATTCCTTCGCCCGGTGTACAGCCGTCCACTGCGCATCCCTGTCAGCGTGCTCAGATACGCAGCGCGCCGGAGTCAGGCACTCGGCCACGCATTGCTATAGAGGTGCCCACTCAGCTTGTCCACTTGGAACGGACTCCATGCCGCTGTTGCCAGCTGGAACCTTCCTTCTTGACTACGAGACAGAGAGTCCTCTCTCGGAGCTCGGTAGGCCTGGCAAAGGCTCGGAAGTGCTCACGCACACACTCTCGGGAGCCATACATGAAGCTGTTACTGGGTAACAGCCAAAGAGCATATTACGCAGAATAACGATATGAGCCCGCATGGCTCAGTTGGTGATTTTAAAACACTAAGTAATTAGATGACGAGTGTTTAATAATCCAGTGTGCTCAGGTCATCAGCTTGTGCCTTATGTAAAGTTGAGATATTTCATGGAAGAAAGGCTCCTAGGACAAAAGGGTTATTCAAGATACAGCAGTTAAAATACCTACTCTCAATATACTTGAATCACGAAAAGATTAGAATATACAAGTACCGGGTGATCAAAAAGTCAGTACAAATTTGAAAACCGAATAAATCACGGAATAATGTACATAGAGAGGTACAAACTGACACACATGCTTGCAATGTCATGCGGTTTTATTAGAACCAAAAAAAGAAACGTTCAAAAAATGTGCTACAGATGGCGCTTCATCTGATCAGAATAGCAATAATTAGCATAACGAAGTAAGACAAAGCAAAGATGATGTTCTTTACAGTAAATGCTCAATATGTTCACCAACATTCCTCAACAATAGCTGTAGTCGAGGAATAATGTTGTGAACAGCACTGTAAAGCATGTCCGGAGTTATGGTGAGGCATTGGCGTCGGATGTTGTCTTTCAGCATCCCTAGAGATGTCGCTCGATTACAATACACTTGCGACTTCAGGCAACCCCAAAGCCAATAATCGCACGGACTGAGGTCTGGGGACCTGGGAGGCCAAGCATGACGAAAGTGGCAGTTGAGCACACGATCATCACCAAAAGATGCGCACAAGAGATCTTTCACGCGTCTAGCAATACTTTGTTTTTGTTTTTCTTTGGTTCTAATAAAACCCCATGTCAATCCAAGGATGTGCGTCAATTTTTACCTCTCTATCTACATTATTCCGTGGTTTATTACGATTTCAAATAGATACTGACTTTTTGAACACGCGGTATATTCCAATAGGATGTGTGTACTATTAAGTAAATCTTTTCATAGCAGTAGATATTTTAACCTATGTTTTGAATATGAAAAATTATATAACTTCCTTCCACGCTGTGCGGCTCGTTAGTGGAGAAAGGAGTGAGGAACAGATGCTGTTCATCAATAGAGAATTCAGATATTAATTTATTCTACATTTAATATTAGATAATAAAAAATATACATCTTTGTTGCTATAATTGCAGCATCAGTTGCTAACAGCAGCTTTGAATGTTGAAACATGTACAGATATTGCAGATCTTAAAACAGGGCAGTCTTCAATGCAACGACTATTCAGTGGATCAGAAGCCTTCGCCACTATGAAAGTCTGTAAATATTATTCAGTTGGCAAACACACGAAATGGGCTCATTGCATGAATGTTCAGACTAAAGCAGATCCTCCGCTGGAGCTCCGGAGAAGGTATGCGTGCATCTCGTTGGCAGTGGCGAAATCGTTCTTGGTGGCGCCCTCGTGCCGCGGTGGCGGCTGTAGGGAAAGCCGCAGCGTAATTGGCGGAGCGCATTTGGAAGTGCGACCGACAAGGCGATAACGCAAAAATAGCATTTATAATAAACATTACAGAACTAATATTTATCGCAATAATAACAACTATCATGGTACAGAAACAAAACAACAGCAGGAAAATTGATAACAAAATACAACTATTTAAATAAAATACCACTGTTGTGTCCTGTGATCCATACATTGTGATAGTTTTTCTGGTATAGTTTATAGCTAGTGAAGAACCTTTTGCTTTTCTTCTTCCTCTTCTCCTTCCTTTTCTGCACGGATGTCTATTTTCTAAATAAAATCTGCTTACTAACGACTATTTTGAAGCTTATTGTGTAACCATGAATTACTTTCATCATTCATGTACTTAAAAATATCTCGGAAATCCTTTGGGTTATTCCGGCTTCACGGGATTAAACGACATTATTGATAGTGCCAGGTTTTTCAATACTCCGTTGCTGTATTTCTGTTTCCAAAGTCTCAGTGATGCATATGGACGTACGTATGTTACTGAGTCTAGGACTAAACAAGTGCCAGCCGCGGTGGCCGAGCAGTTCTAGGCGCTTCAGTCCGGAACCGCGTGACTGCTACGGTCGCAGGCTCGAATCCTGCTTCGGGCATGGATGTTTGTGATTTCCTTAGGTTAGTTAGGTTTAGGTAGCTCTAAGTTCTAGGGGACTGATGGCCTCAGATGTTAAGTCCCATAGTGCTCAGAGCCATTTGAACCATTTGAACTAAACAAGTGCCGATACTGCAAGTAAGCTGACCTGCAAACAAGCACTCTTTACATTAAACTCAGTGGGAAGTGCTGCGCACACACGCTTCAAGAGAATTCTGACTTCTACCACTGGGGTAATGAAGAATACTTCGGTAGAACACTCTACATAAACCACTGATCAAGTTTAAGAAAATCTGCAAAAGGGCGTATAGTTATATGGACCCTTCTTCCCGAAAATGCCTGAATTATCAGTGTGAAAGAAATTGTGAAATTTTGTTTTACTGAGTGCGGGCTTGGCGGCTTACCACTCCAAGATCCTCGCATCGTTACCACTTCATGCATGTGAACACCCGGGTGCACTGACCTGTGCTGAGGAAGTTTCTATGGCTTGGCCGACTTTAGTGTGACGACACTGATGCCTGGACACCAGCTCCATTCCAAATATTTCCACGTGACGCACAAACACGGCCGCTTTCGATAAGTCTGCTTGGAACAGCACCATTTAAACCCCCAGGACCAGTATATGGTGGTTCAACTGCCGGGCAGTAATGTGACGTCTAGTCTGTGCTGGTTAGTACGACACAGGTTGAAACCTGAAATTGATAGCAGTGAGAGTTTTGCAGAAAATTTAAGTGTATACCGAAAGAACGGGCAAGTAGGAAGTGGAGGTGTATTTGTCGCAGTACAAAAGAAAATCATATCCACCGAGATAGAAATCAGAGGTGCATGTGAGACTGTTGGGCAAAACTCAGTATCAGGGGTGGAAATAAAATAGTTGGATCCTTCTATCACCCACAAGGTTCATTTCCTGATGTAGCCGAAAACTGCAGAGGAAACTTCACTTGACGAAAGAATCACACTTCAGTTCACTTGTACGTAAGTTTCCAAATTATAATGTTATCGTCGATGGAGACTTTAATGATCCAACAATTAATTTAGAAAATTAGAGTATTTTTACTGGTGAGCGTCGTAAGACTTTTGAGAAGCATTACTAAACGCCTTCTCCTAAAACTACATAGTATAGATAATTAGGAACCCCACTCACGATGGAAATATATTGGATCTAATGGCAACAAACAGACCTGACCTCTTCGAATATGTCCACATCAAAAATGGTATCAATGACAATAACGCGGTTGTGGCAACAACGAATAGCAAAATACAAACGACAATTAAAACAAACAGAGAGATATATATGTTCAGTAAACTAACTAAAAAATCAGTAATGTCATATCTCACTGAGGGACTTGAAACTTATTGCACACGTCAGGAGCATGTAGAGGAACTACGGCTCAGCTTTGAAAGAATAGTTGACCGCGCACTGGATCGATGAATACCCTGTGGAGCAGTTCTTATTGGGACGGAATCTCTATGGTATACAGTTACTGTAAAGAAATTTTAAAGGAACAGAGATTACTGTGCAATAGGTGTAAAACAAAGCGTAGAGCTATAGATTGAGAGATGCTGAATGAAACGCGTTTGGCTCTCAAGGGGACAATAAGTGATCCCTTCAATGATTACCACACAAAAATATTGTGAAATGATATTACACAAAACCTAAAAACAATTCTGGTGATGTGTAAAGACTTTTAATGGCATCAAACTTAGTGTCCACTCCCTAGCGAATAAGACAGGAACTGGAATTGACGATAGCAAAGCAAAAGCTCAAATGCTTAACAGAGTTTTCAAATGTTCCTTTACAAAGGGAAACCCAGGAGAATTGTCCCACCACTGAAAAGATAAATGAAATAAGTATTAGTGTCAGTGTTGTCGAGAAACAGCTGAAATCGCTAAAACTGAACAAAGTTCCAAGGCCCAACAGAATAACTATCAGATTCCATACTGAATTTGCGGCTGCGTTTGCCCCTCTTCTAATTATAATGTATCTCTCGAACTAAAAACCGTGCCCAGTTCTTTGGCAAAAAGCACAGGTCACACCCGTCTATAAGAAGGGTAATAGAAGTGAGCCACAAAGCTACCGTCCAATATCCTTGACATCGATTTGTTGTAGAATCTTAGAATGTGTTCTGAGTTCAAACATAATGAGGTATCGTGAACAAAGTGACCTCATCAATGCCAACCAACTTGGATCCCGAAAAAATCGATCACACAAAACCTAACTCGAACTTTTCTCTCATGACATACTGAAAGCTCTGGATGAAGGCAGTCAGATACAAACAGTATTTCTTGATTTCCCAAAAGCATTTGACTCACAAGGGAACCTCCCCATCGCACCCCCCTCAGATTTAGTTATAAGTTGGCACAGTGAATAGGTCTTGAAAAACTAAACACAGATCAATCGAGAAAACAGGAAGAAGTTGTGTGGGACTATGAAAAAAAGAGGCAAAATATACAAACTGAGTAGTCCATGCGCAAGACAGGCAACATAAAGGAGGGTGTGCGCCCAGGAGCGCCGTGGTCCCGTGGTTAGCGTGAGCAGCTGCGGAGCGAGGGCTCCTTGGTTCAATTCGTCCCTCGAGTGAAAAGTTTATTTTCGCAAAGTTATGATCTGTCCGTTCGTTGGCGTCTCTGTTCACTGTAATAAGTTTAGTGTTTTGCGACCGCACCGCAAAACCGTGCGATTAGTAGGCGAAAGGACGTGCCTCTACAATGGGAACCGAAAACATTTGATCACAAGGTCATAGGTCAACCGATTCCTCCACAGGAAAACACGTCTGATATATTCTATACGACACTAGTGAAGGCATGTGCGTCACATGACAGGAATATGTTGTCGACACACCTAACTTGTACACTTTGCGAATGGGTAAAAAGATTCTTGTACCTTGCCCGATTTAGGTTTTCTTGTGGATGTGATAATCACTCCCCAAAAAAGTGATGAAAACATAAGAGTTTGTCACATAAACAGCAACAAATGATTGCAACAGTTTCACAGTCGCACAGTTTTCCCTTTTAACGTTTTCAAATTTTTCTGTGTGTAGACCGTCAAATCCTGCATATGTCCAAGCAAATCTGAACATGTCCTGGAATTTTGGAGAGCGAAGTTGATTATGTGTGAGTGCCTGAACTTTGATAATTGGTTGAAAATAAAAAATTAAACTTTTCACTCGAGGGAAGATTCGAACCAAGGACCTCTCGTTCCGCAGCTGCTTCCTCTAACCACGGGACCACGGCGCTGCTGAGCTCACACCCTCCTTGATGTTGCATATGTTGCGCATGGACTACTCAGTTTGTATATTTTGCTTACTTTTTCATGGTTCCACGCGACTTCTTCCTGTTTTCTCGATTCATCTGTGTTCAGTTTTTCAAGGCCTATTCACTGTGCCAACTTATAACTAAATCTGAGGGGGGTGCGATGGGGAGGTTCCCTTGTCAGTACCCCACCTACGCTTATTGTCAGAAGTACGGTATGGTGTATCAAGTGAAATTTTTGACTGGATTGAGGACTTCTTGGCATGGAGGACGCAACATATTATCTTGGATGGAGAGTCATCGTCATATGTAGAAGCAACTTCAGGTGTGCCGCAGAGAAGTATGTTGGTACCCTTACTGTTCAGTATTAATTACCTGGCAGCCAATATTAATAATAATCTCAGACTTTTTGCAGATGATACAGTTATCACTAATCAAATTCTACCTGAAAGAAGCTGCATAAATATTCAGTCAGATCTCGATAAGATTTCAAAGTGGTGCAAAGATTGCAAGCTTGCTTTAAAGTTCAGAAATGTAAAATTTTGCACTTCACAAAACGAAGAAACCGGACTATAACGTCAGTGAGTCATTGTTGAAATCGGTCATCTCATAAAAATACCTGGATGTGGCACTTTGTAGGGATATGAAATGAAATGGTCACATAGGCTCAGTTGTGGTTGAAGCAGGTGACAGAATTCGGCTTATTGGTAGAATACTGGGGAAATACAATCAGTTTACAGAAGGGATTGCTTGCAAATCACAGGTTCTAGACTATTGCTCAAGTGTATGGGACCTGTACCAAATAGGACTAACAGGAGATGTTGAACGTACACAGAAAATGGCAGCATGAATCGTCACAGGCTTGTTCGATGCTTGGGAGGGCGTCGCAGAGATACTGAAGGAACTGAACTGGAAGACTCCTGAAGATAGACGTAAACTGTAATGAGCAAGCCCGTTAAACAAGTTTCAAGAACCTGATTTAAGTGATGATTCTAGGAATATACTATAATCCCCTACGTATCGCTCACATAAGGATTCATCTACATCTACATCTACATTGATACTCCGCAAGCCACCCAACGGTGTGTGGCGGAGGGCACTTTACGTGCCACTGTCATTACCTCCCTTTCCTGTTCCAGTCGCGTATGGTTCGCGGGAAGAACGACTGTCTGAAAGCCTCCGTGCGCGCTCTAATCTCTCTAATTTTACATTCGTGATCTCCTCCGGAAGTATAAGTAGGGGGAAGCAATATATTCGATACCTCATCCAGAAACGCACCCTCTCGAAACCTGGCGAGCAAGCTACACCGCGATGCAGAGCGCCTCTCTTGCAGAGTCTGCCACTTGAGTTTATTAAACATCTCCGTAACGCTATCACGGTTACCAAATAACCCAGTGACGAAACGCGCCGCTCTTCTTTGGATCTTCTCTATCTCCTCCGTCAACCCGACCTGGTACGGATCCCACACTGATGAGCAATACTCAAGTATAGGTCGAACGAGTGTTTTGTAAGCCACCTCCTTTGTTGATGGATTGTGAGGATAAGATTTGAATAATTACTGCCTGCTGAGAGGCATTGAAGCAATCAATCTTCCCGAGCTCCATACGTGAGTAGAAGGGGAAGAAACTCTAATAACTGGTACAGTGGGACTCTCTGTCATGCAGCTTAAGGTGGTTTGCCTGGTACAGATGTAGATACTGCTGTCTCTGCCGTCACCGCGCCTCGAATCTCTGTCCACCGTCTGATCCTCCGGGCACTGGGCCAGCCCAAAGTTCTGCCGCCTTCTCGGGACGGTGACGCTGGGAATCCAGCCGTCCTCACCTCTGCCGAGGTGTCGACGGAGGGCCATTTCGCCCTGTACTACTGGGGGAAATTAGCGGCCTGACGTCTTCACAACGGCAGCCGTGTTCGCCGGGTGGACTGGACGGTAACGCAAGACTTCGAGACAGCAGCGTGGCAGAGCAGGCCCAGTGTTATCACCTACGAAGCAGGGCTGGAGGTCGGCGCACTGTGAGGCGCTGTGACAGCGTATTTACTGTGCTCACCATCAGTGCTGTCAACATCTTAAGATCTCATGATTGCGAACAACCTACACTAAAGAGATTCTTCTATACTGATGGAAAGAAAATCATAACACCAAGAAGAACTTGTGAGACGTAAACAAAATTTGGTGTTTTTACATCTGAAGGACGATATCTATTGAAATTTCGCGCCAGTCGCGTGATAGAGGCACTAGTACCACCACTATGAGGATCCAAATCACGCTGCAACGTTCGTGAGCATTAGATACCATTGATACTGGATGTGGTGACTTGATTTTAGAACAATGCCTTTAAGGCGACAAAGACGCCATTATCAACAACTGACTGAGTTTGAACGAGGTCGTGTAACAGGACTATAGAAGCTGCATGCTCCTTCTGAGATACTGCAGAAAGACTTGGCTCGAATGCAGCCACTATACATGACTGATGGCAGCAATGGTCACCAGAACGTTCGGTAGGATAACGACCTAGCTCTGGAGGACCAAGCGGTAGTACCGACAGGAAAGACCGTCGTGTTCGGCATATGGCTCTGTTGTATCGTACTGCATCTGCAGCAGAAATCTGAGCAGAAGTTGGCGAAACAGTGATATAACGAACGGTTCCATGATGGACAGTCAAGAATCAGGTATTGTAGCGTGCATTCTACTGACCCCAAACCACCGCAGGTTACGACTTTACTAGTGTCAAGTGAGGGCTCATTCGAGGTCTGTTGTGTTTTATGACGAAAGCTGGTTCTGCCTCTGTGCCAGTGATGTACGTACGTTGATTAGAAGGATGCCAGTTGGGGGCCTGTAACTACCATTTCCGCATGCTGGACGCACTAAACCTACTCCTGGAGTTGTGGTCTGTGGTGCGATTCGTATGACGGCAGGAGCACTCTCATGGTTATCCCATACACCCTGACTGCAAATCTGTACGTCAGTCTAGTGATTTTACCTGTTGCGCTGCCATTCATTCCAACAGGGTAACGATCGCCCAAACACCGCTGTTGTAGCCCAGTATGTTCTACAGTGTGTCAACAGATTGCCCTGGCCTGCTCCATCACCAGAGAAAGACTAATAGGCTGGACTAATAGACTGAGAAAGGCCTGGAGACATGGAGGATACCATTTGGACTGCATCATGGTCAGACAGGGATTCCGAAATCAGCTGTTGGACTGTAAGGAGTATCGAGGAGCATTTACAGACTCCGATTACATGTTAGTAATGGCGAAGAATAGTCTTTAGTTAAAGAGAAACATCCAGCAGAAACAGTTCGCAAAGAAGTTTAATACTGAATTAGTGAGGGATGATGAGATACACTCCTGGAAATTCAAATAAGAACACCGTGAATTCATTGTCCCAGGAAGGGGAAACTTTATTGACACATTCCTGGGGTCAGATACATCACATGATCACACTGACAGAACCACAGGCACATAGACACAGGCAACAGAGCATGCACAATGTCGGCACTAGTACAGTGTATATCCACCTTTCGCAGCAATGCGGGCTGCTATTCTCCCATGGAGACGATCGTAGAGATGCTGGATGTAGTCCTGTGCAACGGCTTGCCATGCCATTTCCACCTGGCGCCTCAGTTGGACCAGCGTTCGTGCTGGACGTGCAGACCGCGTGAGACGACGCTTCATCCAGTCCCAAACATGCTCAATGGGGGACAGATCCGGAGATCTTGCTGGCCAGGGTAGTTCACTTACACCTTCTAGAGCACGTTGGGTGGCACGGGATACATGCGGACGTGCATTGTCCTGTTGGAACAGCAAGTTCCCTTGCCGGTCTAGGAATGGTAGAACGATGGGTTCGATGACGGTTTGGATGTACCGTGCACTATTCAGTGTCCCCTCGACGATCACCAGTGGTGTACGGCCAGTGTAGGAGATCGCTCCCCACACCATGATGCCGGGTGTTGGCCCTGTGTGCCTCGGTCGTATGCAGTCCTGATTGTGGCGCTCACCTGCACGGCGCCAAACACGCATACGACCATCATTGGCACCAAGGCAGAAGCGACTCTCATCGCTGAAGACGACACGTCTCCATTCGTCCCTCCATTCACGCCTGTCGCGACACCACTGGAGGCGGGCTGCACGATGTTGGGGCGTGAGCGGAAGACGGCCTAGCGGTGTGCGAGACCGTAGCCCAGCTTCATGGAGACGGTTGCGAATGGTCCTCGCCGATACCCCAGGAGCAACAGTGTCCCTAATTTGCTGGGAAGTGGCGGTGCGGTCCCTTACGGCACTGCGTAGGATCCTACGGTCTTGGCGTGCATCCGTGCGTCGCTGCGGTCCGGTCCCAGGTCGACGGGCACGTGCACCTTCCGCCGACCACTGGCGACAACATCGATGTACTGTGGAGACCTCACGCCCCACGTGTTGAGCAATTCGGCGGTACGTCCACCCGGCCTCCCGCATGCCCACTATACGCCCTCGCTCAAAGTCCGTCAACTGCACATACGGTTCACGTCCACGCTGTCGCGGCATGCTACCAGTGTTAAAGACTGCGATGGAGCTCCGTATGCCACGGCAAACTGGCTGACACTGACGGCGGCGGTGCACAAATGCTGCGCAGCTAGCGCCATTCGACGGCCAACACCGCGGTTCCTGGTGTGTCCGCTGTGCCGTGCGTGTGATCATTGCTTGTACAGCCCTCTCGCAGTGTCCGGAGCAAGTATGGTGGGTCTGACACACCGGTGTCAATGTGTTCTTTTTTCCATTTCCAGGAGTGTATGTTTGAACCTAAGGTGGTAGATACTGCGATAATGAATACTGCCGTAACGCTTCAGAAGAAGAGCAATGGGCAACACTCAGAAGAGCAATTACAGAAGCTGAGCTGACAAATATAGGTGCAAGGAAGCTAACTGCAAAGAAATCTTGAGTAACAGAAGAGATACTTCAAGTGACCGACGAAAAAAGAACATGAAAAAAATGTTTGCTAAAAGATAGGAATATAGCAATATAATTAGTATTGAAATTAATGGTAAATGGAGGAAAACTAAGGTGAAATGACTGCAGGAAAAATCTCAAGAAATAGAAAAGGAAATGGTCGCTAGAAGGACAGTTTCAGCATATATGCTTGAAAAAATTTTTGGTGAATTTAATATTAAAGACGTTAAAATTAGGAGTACAAGAGGAATACCAATTTTAAACACAGAGGATCCAGCGAATTGGTGAAAGTAATGTATTGAAGGCCTTTACGAGAGGGAGAAATCGTGTAAAGATGTGATAGAAGAATTATGTGTCAGTACAGATGACATAGATGATCAATTATTACAGTCCAAATTTAGCAGAGATTTAGAAGACTTGCAATGAAATAAGGCGGAAGGCATTGGCAGTATTCCTTCATAATTTCTGAAATCATTGGCGGGAGATGGCAATAAACCTATATTAAAACTGGTGTGTAGAATATAAGAGTCTAAAAACATACCATAAGACTTTGGGAAAAATATCATCCATTCAATCCTGGTGATAATGATGGAGAGTAAATGCGAAGGCTGTCATACAAGCATCTTAACAGCCAGTGAATCAAAGTTGTTGATGAGAATAGTACATAAAATAAAGAAAAGTAAATTGAGAATCTCTTAGATGACGATCAATTTCGCCTTAGGAAGGGCAAAGGTACAAGAAAGAGGGTTCTGATGTTGCGCCTAATAACAGAAGAAAGACTTAAGAAAAATCAAGACACGATTTATCCACCTACACAAAGCGTTCAACAATTTAAAACGGGACAGGACGTCCTAAGTTATCAGAAAAAGAGGTCTGAGATATAGGAGAGGAGGGATAATACACAATGTGTCCAAGAACCAAGGAGGAAAAATAGGAACAGAAAACCAAGAACGAAGTGCTCGGATTAAAGTGGTGCGAGACAAGGATACAGTTCAGTCTGCAAATTGAAGTAGCAATGAAGATAATAAAAGATCCGTTTAGGAGTGGGATAAGAGTTCATGATGAGCAAATATCGGCGATAAGATTCGCTGTTGATATTGCTATCTTCAGTGTCGGAGAGAACACGTAGTGCCCACTTAGAAGTGCAAGCGACGGAACGATTTTCGAAAATTGAAGGAACTTCGGAGGTGCACGGGAAGTACACCGATGGATGTGTCACAGAAGAAAAGGAAGTAATTATCCCATGAAGTTGAACAGAAAATTTTTAGAATACTAGATGCTATGTTACACTGTGTAGATCCAGAAACAGAAACAGTAGCGCAGGATCGCCGCAATTTCCATGCAGATCTGCGTACTGAAATGTGAAGAGCGAAGTTGAGGCGTTGATGAAGATGTTAGATAAAATAAGCAAAATCAGAAGCTGTTCGAAGAAAGTAGCTACAAAGGACAAATACTAGCTAATGTGTATAACATGAGAGAGGAAAATATTGAGAACTGGGCAGAATTAACATGGATGTGGCATCAGGAAGATGTTAGTAATCATCACACACACAAACACACGAGTCAGTTGAGTAGAGGCATCAAGGAGAACATTGTAAATAGAGAGTATATAGGGATCCTGGAGATAACGTAATTTTCAAATAAGTCCGACGGCCTTCACCCAAAAATTTGGATCAGCCAATTCGACCACAAACTGCCATTGTCATGGTTCTGCACTCGAAGAATAAACTTTGTGCACGGAACTACATGGGGAACCTGCAACTTCTATGAGATCAGTATATCTGTATGTCAGAATTATGACGACTTTTTGTGGGAGTACATAGAGCAACACTGGCTGCAAGTACAGCAGGAACGTGAAATGAGGGAACTACTCAAGCTGCCAAAGTATCTGAAATCCGATCGCAACAGTTGAGTATAGTAATTTAAGTCTGTAGTTATGAGAGTTAACTTGTTGCATGATCTCCTTATGTCAACGACATGCTAAATGGAGTTTCCATGCATCATTGAATGAATATGTACGCCAGCTGCGAGGTCATATTGTGAACAGAAAAGCTGTTGGTAAAGATGACCAACATGGGTTCACTCTGTGCTGTGATACAAGATTGAGTGGAACTGCCAATCAAGAGGTCATTCTCTAAACATTTGCACTTACAAGGAGTAGTATGTGTAATTAGTGCTCAGAAGTTTTACTTGGATGTTAGGTCATGTCGAGCCTGGTATATATCTTTTATTTGTCGAGATGGTGAATGCCACGATTCGCAGGAAAGTGCATATGTCTGAGATCAAGAGATACAGGGTTTGTTTGCGTATTTTGTTTGTGGTGTTCGCAGGAGATGCGACTGTACATGATCGTAATGTTAAAACAATTTTACAGAAGATGAATACCACCCACGGATGCAATGATTTGGTGAAGAATACGGTAACTTAAAATGCACTCCGTCTTCAGACCACAAGTGGCCCATCGGGACCATCCGACCACCGTGTCATCCTCTTTTGAGGTTGCGAATAGGAGGGGCGTGTGGTCAGCACACCGCTCTCCCGGTCGTTATGATGGTATTCTTGACCGAAGCCGCTACTATTCGGTCGAGTAGCTCCTCAATTGGAATCACGAGGCTGAGTGCACCCCGAAAAATGGCAACAGCGCATGGTGACCTGGATGGTCACCCATCCAAGTTCCGACCACGCCCGACAGCGTTTAACTTCGGTGATCTCACGGGAACCGTTGTATCCACTGCGCTAAGTCCGGTAACTCAAAAAGTAGAACTAAAATGAGGACACATATACAGGTAGAGTCACTAAGATTTGTAAATATATGGCAACTGTAACATCTACAATAAGAAGGTTTATGTTTTGTGATAACATAAAGCAAATGTTGTGCTAATTTGTTTTGTGTGTTGCAGAATAGTATTCAACGTTTTAGATTATGATAAACAGAGGAAAGTATCAGAGGGAGAGAAAAGAACATCATGATAATTCGGGAGTACATCTGTGCATGGTATCATCACATTGGTTTGCTGTAGGGCAAAAAAGCATCTTGTCTAAAGTACAAGCACAGTTATGTAGGGACGACTCCGTTTAGCTTCTATGCATACCTCAGACCTAAACTAACAGTTACATGTGATCTACACTAAATGCATGTTCAATAATTGCTGTTAACAACACTAATTTACCATCTGTTTCCCAGTGAACCTCATCGATAAATTTTATTATAGTTTAAATGATATACAGTAATATTTATATTTTTATATTTAAACAAGTTGATTGTCTGTTAAGAGGTCCAGGAGCCCTTGTTTAAATTTTCTATTTTAGAAAAATTGGAGCTCAGTCAAGTTATTTAACATTTCATGAACCTCGGCACTGCAGAGGTCATCGAACCTGCATCGACAGCATGACTTATCAGGCAGGCTGTAAATCGAGCTGAATCATTAACAACCCTGCGTCGAAGATCTGTGTAAGGAACTTTATATGAACATTGTACTGCCGACTAGGTCGTGCTAAACATATAAACATCAAACATCAGAGAACAGACTTGAACTACTGCTTTGGCTATTCATTCAAATATTGAGTCTTGCTTTTCAGATTCAGGGATACTATTTTTGCCAACAACATCATATTTCTTTATTGCTTGTGTGAGAGAAGGAATATTTTAATGGCACACACTACAACATCAAATAATTTATCAGTCAAGAACACTTTCATTGCTGCTTTCTAACTGAAGATTGGTCAAACATTTGGGCAGGGAACTCGTGAACTTCATTGTGAGAGACATTGTTTGTCGTGTGGAAAGGAACCAATTGTTGAAAGGATAGGCTATGGACATGAACTTCAAGCTGGTCATCCTATTAATTACAGTCAAGATGTAGCATTTGGTCAAGCTACTATCTTGGACTAGTGAATTACGTCGCACTTCCCCCCAGAAGACCTACAGGAACTATAAATAATAACACTTCCATTATGTGTTTGTCTCGCGTATCAATCCTTTCATAAAAACAACCTGTGATGAGCAGTGTGTAACCCAAAAACACTGAAGTGTATGTCGTGTTTGCTTTTATTCTACATTTCATGGGCCATGACAAAGACTGACCGATAAGCCTGGCCAACATTTATTCAATAATTTTGATGCACACAGTCACTGGCGCTGCAGATTTGTTTGCATTTGTTGTTGGTGTTTGTAATTTGATAGTTACACAGTAATTCTGATGCACACCATCAGTGATGTCGCAGTTTGCAACTACCTTTGAATTTGTGATACTTATGATGAAGTCATCTTTTAATTGTGCCTCTTACTGTTCGATACTGTGTTGTCAATGCTGTAATTATGTCACTTATTCTGTGATACTGTTTGTGTTCCGATACTTATTTACCGATAGGGATAACTTTTTGTACAGTAACACAAGTGTTTGCATATGAGAGTTTATCTACACTTTCAGTAGTCATTTTTGCATGTACACATGTTGTCTGTAGTCCTGATTTTACAGTATCCCTTTGTAAATTTGCGATTATTTACTTATACATAATCACACCGTATACACAAGTGTAATACAAATTGTTTTTCTTGTTAATCGTGAAGATGTTTCTATAAATGTCATTCCCTCCGTCCAATGTGATATACTTCACATATGTTTCTGTGAACGTCACTCTTCTTGTTCAGTGTCATGTACTATGTATAATAGAGTCAATGATATTTGATGCTGTAATATAATATGTGCCGATGGAGTAACTAATAGTAGATTGATCAGACTATATGTGGAACTTGCCAACACGCCATCTAGTGTGTGTGTGTGTGTGTGTGTGTGTGTGTGTGTGTGTCTAGCAAGGCACTGCATTAATTCACGAGCCTTGTAAGAACATACAGACTGTGTGTGTATTATTGTAATAGCTTGTTTTCTGTTACTTATTATTTGTTTCCACCCTTGCACCAAGGTGAATTGATATGAGGTGGCTTATGCATAAGCGTATATGTGTTTTCTATTACGTTGATACCAGCTTATCCCTTTTCATCCAGGACGAGACACTCATCAGACGATGGGTATGTGAAAAAAAATAGTAACCATACCCAACTCAAAATATCCTTGGTGAATTTCTGCTACAGATGAATCTCATCAAACTTCATCAGCGTTCATCTTATTTGCAATGAGGGGATGATGTTACGTGGCTGTTTAACCCAAACTGTCGTGCAACACGTTTCATAACGTTATATACACATCCCCTTGGTCTATGAAGTCAATCGATTACTGCTGCCTAAATAACCAGATAATATTCAGTACTACCCGTGACTGCTCAGATAATTTACTTTTCCTCTTCCCTTCCTTTTACTATGGTGGGTGGCCTGTTATTTTGTACAGTCTTGGAGAGTTTTTTTTAGCAGACTCGCAACACTGGAGATTACTTAAACGTACCAGAGAGAAATAAATTTGTCCAGAGCTTGAGTGCAGATAGGTGAAGCAGAATTCATTTCGCTCCACCTCCATAAACTGGGAGGCGCAGATGGCCAGCTGTCTGTCACAAAACAAATTGTCCGAGATGCTGGGAGAATTCATTTTAGAAAATGTAAAATGTAGACCAGGTGTAGCCTTCAGAAACAGTAGAGAGTGAGACCTACCATATATTCTGAGCAGCCACACCACAGAGGAACGTTATTTTAAAGACCTTGGAACCGGTTTTCTGAATGGCTCATAATATTTATTTCTGTATAACACACGCTTTCCCACTTGTGTTTATATGCAAGCTCTTTGATTTGTCAGATGCAGAAACCTCTCATGGGGTGAGAGAGATTTTCTGCCCACCTCACCATACCAGTGCACAACTGGTTAATCGTAACAAAGTTCGCAAGAGTAGGAATTTGTTCAACGTGTTTACAAAGTTATCACTGGTCGGAACTTGCAAGTCCTGCTGCAGTTGGCCAGCGAGATTCCTACATTGGCACAACCAGACCAGTTTCAGGAGGTTAAGGTAGACAAAAGTGGCCGCTGGGACATGGAAGAGGCCAGACATGGAGCCAGACGACCGATGATACGAGACTTCCTGTCGTAGAAAAGGATGTCTGCACTTTAGTATTGAGTACGCTAGTCCGTCCTCTTTTAGAATGCTGCTGCGCGGTGTGGGGTCCTTAACAGGTAGGACTGACGGAGAACATCGAAAAAGTTCAAAGAAAGGCAGGACGTTTTGTATTATCGCGAAATATGGGAGAGAGGGTCACAGAAATTATACAGGATTAGGGCTGGAAATCATTAAGAGAAAGGCGTTTTTCGTTGTGACGGAATCTTCTCACGAAATTCCAATCACCAACTTTGTCCTCCGAATGCGAAAATATTTTATTGACACCGACCTACATAGGGCGGAACGGTCACCACGATAAAATAAGGGAAATCAGAGCTCGTACGGGAAGATATAGGTGTTCATTCTTTCCGCGCACTATACGAGATTGGAATAATAGATAATTCTGAAGGTGGTTCGATGAACCTCTGCCAGGCACTTAAATGTAATTTGCAGAGTATCCATCTAGATGTAGATGTAGAGTACAGAGGGCAAGCTGCCAGCTGTTATTGCTGCCGTCCTCCACACTCACGCTATATAAGATTGTTCAGAATGAGCAAACAATGGCCGTCCGCTGTGGCCGAGTGGTTCTAGGCGCTTCAGTCTGGAACTGCCCCGCTGCTCCGGTCACAGGTTGGAATCCTGTCTCGGGCACTTATGTGTGTGATGTCCTTAGGTTAGTTAGGTTTAAGTAGTCCTGAGTCTAGGGAACTGATGACCTCAGATGTTAAATCTCATAGTGCTTAGTCATTTGAACCATCTGAAGCAAGCAATGAAATCACGTAATTGATGGACATACGATGCTAGCAAACTTACTTGGGGGGTGGGAGGGGGGGGGGGGGGGCTAACTGCAAAGTTTTAACGTTCGCAGCCAGATAGTTACTTCCCCCATACACTTTGGCGATTTTAATGGTGTTTATACTCATAAAACCTAAGACATCAGGGCTAACAGGGCGTGGTCGTTGTACAAAACTTTCTCCTACTGCAGGAGACATCTTTAGAGGTACTGTGGCGAACTGCAACCAGAATTCGAGGGAGCGTCGTATACAGGGTGAGCCACATAACATTACTGCTGGATATATTTCGTAAACCACATCAAATACTGACGAATCGATTCCACAGACCGGACGTGAGCAGAGGGGCTAGTGTAATTGGTTAATACAAACCATAAAAAAATGCACGGAAGTACAGGGCTATTACAAATGATTGAAGCCATTTCATAAATTCACTGTAGCTCCATTCATTGACATATGGTCACGACACACTACAGATACGTAGAAAAACTCATAAAGTTTTGTTCGGCTGAAGCCGCACTTCAGGTTTCTGCCGCCAGAGAGCTCGAGAGCGCAGTGAGACAAAATGGCGACAGGAACCGAGAAAGCGTATGTCGTGCTTGAAATGCACTCACATCAGTCAGTCGTAACAGTGCAACGACACTACGACACTTCAGGACGAAGTTTAACAAAGATCCACCAACTGCTAACTCCATTCGGCGATGGTATGCGCAGTTTAAAGCTCCTGGATGCCTATGTAAGGGGAAATCAACGGGTCGGCCTGCAGTGAGAGCCGAGTGTGGGAGGAACTTGATTATCGGCTTGATGTCTGCCGAATCACTAAAGGGGCACATATCGAACATTTGTGAATGCCTAAAAAAACTTTTTGAGTTTTTGTATGTGTGTGCAAAGCATTGTGAAAATATCTCAAATAATAAAGTTCTTGTAGAGCTGTGAAATCGCTTCAATCATTTGTAATAACCCTGTATGTTTTTTAACACAAACCTACGTGTTTTTAAATGGAACCCCGTTAGTTTTGTTAGCACATCTGAACATATAAACAAATACGTAATCAGTGCCCTGTGTTGCATTGTAAAATGGTTATTACATCCGGAGATATTGTAACCTAAAGTTGACGCTTGAGTACCACTCCTCCGCTGTTCGATCGTGTGTATCGGAGAGCACCGAATTACGTAGGGATCCAAAGGGAACGGTGATGGACCTTAGGTACAGAAGAGACTGGAACAGCACATTACATCCACATGCTAACACCTTTTTATTGGTCTTTTTCACTGACGCACACGCACATTACCATGATGGGTGAGGTACACGTACACACGTGGTTTCCGTTTTCAATTACGGAGTGGAATAGAGTGTATCCCGACATGTCAGGCCAATAGATGTTCAATGTGGTGGCCATCATTTGCTGCACACAATTGCAATCTCTGGTGTAATGAATGTCGTACACGCCGCAGTACATCTGGTGTAATGTCGCCACGATACATTGTTTCATATCCTCTGGGGTTGTAGGCACATCACGGTACACATTCTCCTTTACGTACCCCACAGAAAGAAGTCCAGAGGTGTAAGATCAGGAGAACGGGCTGGCCAATTTATGCGTCCTCCACGTCCTATGAAACGCCCGTCGAACATCCTGTCAAGGGTCAGCCTAGTGTTAATTGCGGAATGTGCAGGTGCACCATCATGCCGATACCACATACGTCGACGCGTTTCCAGTGGCACATTTTCGAGCAACGTTGGCAGATCATTCTGTAGAAACGCGATGTATGTTGCAGCTGTTTGGGCCCCTGCAATGAAGTGAGGACCAATGAAGTGGTCGCCAATGATTCCGCACCATACATTTACAGTCCACGGTCGCTGTCGCTCTACCTGTCTGAGCCAGCGAGGATTGTCCACGGACCAGTAATGCATGTTCCGTAGATTCACTGCCCCGTGGTTTGTGAAACCCGCTTCATCGGTAAACAGGTAGAACTGCAACGCATTCTCTGTTAATGCCCTTTGACAGAATTGCACTCGATGATTAAAGTCATCACCATGTAATTGCTGATGTAGCGACACATGAAACGGGTGAAAGCGGTGACGATGCAGTACACGCATGACCCTATTTTGACTCAGTCCACCGGCTCTCGCAGTGTCCCGTGTACTCATGTGTGGGTTCATGGCAACAGCAGCTATCACACCAACTGCACCCGCTCCTGTGACGGGTCTGTTACGGACCCGTTTGCGTGCTACGACCATACCTGTTGCATACAGTTGGCGGTAGATGTTTTGCAATGTGCGGCACGTTGGATGCTCTTTGTCCGGGTACCGTTCTGCATACACCCTGCAGGCTTCAGCTTCATTTCTTCGACACTCGCCATAGATGAGTATCATCTCCGCCTTTTCAGAGTTCGAATACACCATGGTCTCAGTTCCTACAACACTACACTATTACAGACGTCTGGTAACACGGTGCACTACAGTTGGATTGCGTGCGGAGACGAATGCAGAATAACAATAGCAGCAAGCGCTACATGCGGACACTGTGACAGCTAGACCAAACCACAACAGTGCACTACAGCCACACTCGTAAACACGGTCGTCATCGTTAACATGTCCCTGCAGATGCTGCTCGCCGACCGTGGCCCGTGTTTGTGACAACACGCAACTGAACGTCGGAGGTTTCAAGCGTCAACTTTAGGTTACAATAACTCCGGATGTAATTAACATTTTAGAATGCAACAAACGGCACTGATTACGTATTTGTTTATATGTTCAGATGTGCTAACAAAAATCAACGTGGTTCCATTTAAAAAAAAGGTAGGTTTGTGTTAAAAAACATACTTCCGTGCATTTTTGTATGGTTTGTATTAAACAATTACACTAGCCCCTCTCCTCACGTTCGGTCTGTGGAATCGGTTCGTCAGTATTTGATGTGGTTTACGAAATACATCCAGCGGTAACGTTAGGTGACTCACCCTGTATATGGGTAGTGTGGGAAGCACTAAAGTCCAGCACGTGACATTGGCTACGAGATTAGCTCTTGTATTGTCAACAGTCTCGACTGAAATTAATCGATCATCATTCTCAGGTTGTAATAGCATTGACATAGCGGTACCACTGGGCTGATCTTCTACTGTCAGTCTACAACGTCAATTGTTCAAAGTTCTTCATAAACAAATTACTCACAGCTGGACTAAGAAGACTGTCCATAGCCACCCCGTCAGTCTATTCATAAAAACATTATTGCATTGAAAATAGGTCGCCGTGAGGCAGTGTCTGAATAACATTACAATATCTGTAGGAAAAACATGCGCTATACATGAGATAGATTCGTTCACTAGAATCGTGCTAAATAGCGACACACTGTCAGAACTAACAAGGATATTACTGTAACCCACGTGCATTTCTTTTAATTTGTCAATGGAATGATATAAATTTTTAATACGGCCTTCAGTTCCACCAATATGAGGTTTCACCAATGAGACAAAGTGTCTAGATAATTTATGAGTGGAAGTCTCTTTAGCACTCACAATAGGGCTCAAAGGAATCTATGGTTTTTACACCTCGGGTAATCAATAGAGCCTCGACGGGCACGCATCCTTTTCGAATTCTTATTGTCAAAGGAGGGTGAAGACGGTTTCACCAATGTTTAAAATCTTCGTAGTCGGATTTTTCTGAAGTTTTTCGTAAATGGTGGGATCAAAAATAAGGATGATCTTTTCGTGTTCGTCCTCACTCCTCATCAGGACTATAGCATTACCACTGTCTGCAATAACAACAACAATGTTTTTATCTGCACTGATATGCTTCAGCACCTTCCTTTGTGATTGCGACAAATTACTGTTACGTGGCTTGCAAGTAAGTAAAATTCTAGCTGTGTTCATACTTATTTTTTTTCAGATTTTTCCTTTAAACCACTAACCATTGTTGCATTCATTGCCAGTATGAGCGATTTATTCTCATGATTAACTTTTTATTGTGCTCACCCACCTGTACCAAGATTTGATTTCCCAGTTATAATCACCTTTCTATTTATTAAATGTCCACTTACTTATGTCAGTGGGTATTTCATATGTTAATGCTTATGGTAATAACCCAAATTGTTGCAGTGAACACTTGCTTCTGTTGTAGATAGAAGACCCTTCTTTATTGTATCCATGTGCGGTGTGCTTGATTCGACCACACCTATTAGTTATCATTCAGTAAGACGTTTCTGTTGCGGGCCATTGGTACTTAACTTAAATTTGGATGATGTTAAGGAGAGGTTCCCACCTCTGTAGGTCTCCAAGGATCGGACTCGTAGCATCTCGAGGGTATGGTAAACAGTTCGAGTGCAATTGCATAACATCTGTGTGTTTGTAGGGGAAATATCGCAGAATCTGTATATCAGTGATCTCATAGAAAGTCATAGGTCGTGTTTTTAAATATCATTGTTGGAACAGCATGTCTATATATTCAGTTGTGCGTGCCCTGCATATTATTCTGGTTTACATTAAACTGATTTTGATCATTTGAACTTCTGCAACTACATGTATGCTACGCTATAAATTTGCATATGTACCAGGCTGAAAATTTGATTAATGGTCATATTTAGGTCGTTGACTCTGTTGATAAATTCATAACTATTCTATATTGAAAATATAGCTTTTAGTTATCTGACAACTATTATATTACGTACTTCTCTCATTAATGTATGGGCCTGGTTCTTAATTTAACTGACAATGGACCTAAAAGGTATTTTCTCTTGTGAAAGTGAGCAAACAAATTTCTGCAATGAAAGTCACACAATTCTCTAGTGTGCTGCTCAGGGGTTATAGTCCTCTGATGGAGCAATATAGCTCAGCAATACAATGTAGTGGTTCCAGTTAGGTAATCGGGACAAAAGAAGCTTGAAACGCTGAAACTATAAGTGGATCGTTTCGTTTGGTATAAGAATGTTAAATGATTAGTGCAGTACAGTAACTGATGTTACAGTATCTTCATGTGTCTAATTACAAGAACACTAACATAACTTGATCTCACTTTCTCCTCCTTCCCCTACGCCATCCCCGTTTTACCACAATAACCGACTGCACTAACATTAAAGAGGAGAATATTTGTATCTTGGCACATTATTACATTTAGATTAATCTAGTACCTTTTGTAGTCATATGTACACAAAAATGAAAAAGACTGATGTTGTGCAAGACTTGCTCGGAACACATCGCGGTGTGTTAAAGTAGAACAAAATGAATAATATGACTGATATCAGTACCAAAAAAAAAAAAAAAATCAGTTTTGTCCCTGTCGAGAGAGAGAGATTAACTATAACAGTACCTGGGCTCCAGCGTATTATAACTACCCAACTTCCCATATTTCGTGTTCTGATGTGTATGGGGAACTTACACATATCAAATATGTAGGTAAATACTTCGAATATCACTACATACCAATTTTGTAATGGCTGCAACTATCTCAACTTTAGTTACTGTAGTGCTCAATAAATTTGGATTGCCCCTATAGTTACTTCTACTCACTTAATGAACACCCTGTGGAAAGAAAGACCTTGATATACGGCAAACTGTTTGTGCTGCAGGGGTGTGGGAAAGAACCTTTCCCTAGTGGTGTCACGACTATAAAAATCAATAACTACGTTCACGTCATTGCATCACGCCTGCGAGCTTACAGATTACATAACGTGTCTGAAAGACGCGGTAATTCACAGCAGCTCTGCTAGGCAGCGTACGAGAATGTGTTAAGTGTGTCAGTGAGTGCAGAGGTCGCTGACCTCGGCTGCGTGTTCCACACATGTACCGCGAAGGATAAGGCGCCACCGTGACCCACCATGTGTCACCCACGCGTGGCAATAAGCGCCCACGGTTTCGTTTTCTCTTCCCGTTTCTGTTGCAACACGGAATTCTTCACGCAAGCGGCTTTTCCGAACTCTGTGTCTCCTTATGCCCGCTAATAGCTCTTAAGAACTGACTGACTCGAAACTCAGGCACATCTGCTAAGCACTGATCCTATCTGTTGTCTCCAAATCCAAGGGCTGGATTATCTGTCACTCGGTCTAACGCAATACTATCCGTCTTACATTTCTGTTCCGATCAGCTCGTCCATTTACCCTCCGTTCTCATTCGCACTGAACATTTATATCCTTCATGTTTCGGAACAGTCTTATTACACTGATGTACAGGCATCACTAAGCCATGGACAAACTGGTTCACTAAAAACTGCTGCACAAGTACCCCAAATAATTTTAGCCTGCAGTGCAATAACATTATGGTCAGCCTGCCACAAGTCGTTACATATACACTCTAAGACAAAGAAAAATGACGCACCACTAAGGAATTATCCTAATGGGACAGAAATCTGCAGATGTGATTTGCATGTACAGACAAACAAGTGACTACAATTTTAAAAATTGGTGATTTATTCAAGTAAAAGAGCTTTCCAAATTGAGCAAGTCAATAAGGTGTTGGCCTACCTCTGGCCCTGATGCAGCAGTTATTCGGCTTGGCATTGATTGATAGAATTGCTGGATGTTCTCCTGTCCAACTAGCAAGTTAGATCTGCAAAATCCTGAGATGGTTGGAGGGCGTTGCCCATAAAGCTCCAAACGTTGTCAGTTGCGGGGAGATCCGGTGCCATTGCCGGCCAAGGTGGCGTTTGGCAAGCACAAAGACAGTAGAAACTCTCGCCATGTGCAGTGGCACATTATCTTACTATAATGTAAGTCCAGAATCGCTTGCCATGAAGGCCGACAAAACGGAGTGTAGAATATCATGGACGTACCCCTGCGCTATAAAGGGACGCGGATGAGAATCAAAGGGTTGCCGATATGAAATGAAATGGCAGACCGGACCATCACTCTTGGCCGTTGTGTAGTATGGCGGTCAACAGTCAGGTTGATATCCGAACGTTGCCTGGGGCATCCCCAGACACGTTTTCGCTGGTCATCGGGATTCATTTCGAAGCGGGGCTCATCACTGAGGACAATTAGTCTTATACTCCCGTCAAGGAGATTCCAGGCCGAATGTTCCCGAACACCACTGCAAACGGGGTTGATGGTGAGCAGAGAGCAATAGTAGTCAGCACGAGGAGTGACGTGAGCTCAGCTCGCTTTCTGTGAGTCGCCTATTAATGGTCGTTTTGGTCACTGAAGCACCAATTGAACGTCGGACCTATGATGATGATGAATCCGGGGCTCTGAGTGCCTCTCTGGCGGTTGGTCTTTCCTCACTCTTTGTCGTCTCTGTAGGTCGACCTGTTCTTGACGCTGTGCCTGATATGGTTCACCCATTCCTGCCAGCATCGTGGCATCGCTGCTATTCAAATGTCGAGAGATTCGCCGATTAGTCCAGGAGGCCTCTTTGAGCCCAATTTGCCGTCCTTTGTCAAATGCTGACTTCTCTGTATATTCCTGAGCCTTCCTGCAAGACATAGCTACCGTCCAACAGAGTACACAGCGTGAAATTCACTAAGACTTTTTGCCCTGGTAAAGAACAAGTCCCTTGTTTAGTATCCTTGCCAATTGCACGATCAAACTGTGTTGCAGTACCACATCTTTATCCATTGGCCCCTAAAGTTTACCATTTTGCTTTTTCCATCGATATCCGTGTGAATATCAATTTTTGATCCGTTTGAATATTTCCTTCATCGTGCACCATTTTTGTCTTAGAGTTTATATGTCACACAATACTACTGTCTGCTTTTACCTGTAAGTACGATACCGCCCTTATAAAGGATGGACGTAAAAACAAGTTGCACTAGAGCCACACAGCTCAAGGCACTGTTCCAGATCGTGCCCTCCAGGAACCACTAGGAACAGAGTCCGGTATACTAAAACAGCACCAGGCGTGACGTACATCCTCCCTTCGGACAGCACACTCGTATTGACAGCCGCCTAACAGCCGAAAACTACCTAGCTGCCTCTTCAATTCTGTCCTGTTCAACTGCTCCGTCTTCCAGTCACTGTGGGCTTTCCTAATTGCCTCCAGACGTCGCTGATGCTATGATCCTCCCGATAACACTGTTCTCCCTTACAGAGCGAGAGAACTGCAGCAGCCTTTGCGCCACCAGCCGAAAGCAACGGAGCTTATTCCCACGTAACTTCGCGGCATTTTAAATAGCTGAGTACGTATGAGGTCCCGCATGTCACAGATATAGACAACAATAACAGTTCCAGCAGCAGATCGTGGAATAGCTGAAGTAAGTAGAAAATGGAGCATGTCATCGGTTGACAACTTTCACGCCTTTGTAGCCAAAAGAGGAAGACTAGGACGGTCACTTTTGTTGATGGCTGTCGCATTTTGAAGTATGAACTCCTCTGCCCAGGAAGAGTGCCGTAAAACGATTGCATCTTCTCCTGAGGCAATCAGGCCCACAAATAATGTAACTGGTCCTTGATATCCTGGATAATGGCACTGGGATGGAGTTGTTTCCGAGCTGGTCCCAAACACGTTCCATTACGCACGGATCTAGGGATCTTGTACGAGATGAGAAAGAAACTGATAAGACGCAAAATTTCCGTGGCATACTATTGTGCCATGGAACTTCACTCAAGCATTACCATCGGTGACCTGAAGTCACACCTGATAGCTCCCCGCACCATGACACAAGGAGTGTCACCGATGTGGCCCTTCAAGCACTGGTGGAATGGCAACGCTCTCCAAGTCGGCGCCATACTTTACTACCACAGTCAACCAGGGTGTGACAATACCGTGATTCATCACTGAACACAATGCGACACCATCAACAGCAGTCCATGCTTCCCAATCATCACAATACTCCAAGTGCAGCCATTTGTGTTGTGATGTTATCGCCAACTTACGAAAGGGACATTACTTCCCTGTTGCTACTCTCCAGCCAATGGTGGGGGATGTCAGAGAATATCGCAGGGAGTCCATTACTTGTTCTAGGATGGCGGATGCAGATGTGAAGGGGTTTCGATGCGTTTGGCACACAACACTGCGAGTCTCTCTTGTGGTGCTCGACGGAAATCTTGACCACAAATATGCCCTGAGTTTTCCATACAGTCTAATGTAAGGCCACTGTCACATCTGAATACCCCACAAATATCGATACTGCACGATTCGACCAGCCAGCCAAATGGAAAGCCACATGAGGCCACTTTTATACCAATAACGTTGTATCACCGGGGTACGTAGCATCTCCTCGTCCTTCACAGTGATCATTCATATCTGACGCTATTCACACCCCTTTATATACCATAACAGGCCTGGTAACAATTCAAAACACAAGTAACACCTGTGCACTCTCTGTAGTAGCCGTTGTACCTCACAGATAATTTCATCCGTAGTCGTTTACATATCGGTCGATATGCACAAGTAGCCGTGTACGAAGCTACACTGACACCCAACAATATATTTTGGGTGCTTCGCTTTTTTTTATAAACGCAGTTGTTTGATAAAATGTTGCAGTCGTTAAGAATTGGAATATTGACAATGCGGGAACTTTCATACGGGCACACATGTGATTCTTTTTATAGCAGTGAGACGTTCGCGCCCAGTAGCGCCAGTCAGAATTTCAGTTCGTTAGAATTACTAGAGTGTCGTTATACGGATGTGATATAGAAGATGAATCTAAACAATGAGTGAAGCTATGAAACAATAATGAGAGGGGAATTATTAGCGAGCACTATTGAAGGAAGCATTTTACTAACGAATATGTGGATATCCTGACAGGGTGAGTCAAACAAAAGAAGTCTATTATTAATAGTATTTTTATAAGGAGAGCTAAACAATGTCCCCCACGAATAAATATGGCTGATAATGTTGGTTAATCTACATTCAAGTCAGATGTGCTTAATTAACTACCGAAGCGATATCAAGAAGAGTTAGATTACTACACATTTATTTTACCACGATCTCCACACATGAGAAAACTAAACATGGTGAACGTCTACGCTCAAAAATAATAAGAAATTCATGAAGTATTAAACTGTCTCGATTAGTAGTAACGGTGGGTCTGCAAGTTACTGGGAAAGACAGTGTAAGAGATCATAAATGAATAGCCGTCAAGTAGCTGCGTTATCCATCATATTAGGGAGAGGTGAGACATGTTCCACGATTAATACGTGCACCGGAAAGTTAACGAGCAAGTCAAGTTAAACCAAGATTCCCTACAACAAATGTTGAGACCCGATTGGCGAATGAACCGAAATTAAAAATTAACGCTCATGACTACGGCTGTGAAACGACTCTAATTTAATCGCAAGGTTTCTGAATTTTAAACGATGATAATCTCAATTCGGTTCTGACTTTGCAGCGAGAATGCTTATCATTCTGGCTGCCACCTCGGATCTCGAGCGAACACCAGCTCCTCTCCATCGACCTCAGAACCAGAAAGCTTCTGTTCTCCGCCACTCCACGAAATAGACCCTTTTCTCTGCCACTCTCCAAAAACGAATGTTCTCACCACCGCACTTCAGAGGAAAATGTTCACTGTACCGCCCTCCAGCAGAGAATGATCCCTCTACGTTTCGTTTTCCTAGCACTGGTGTCTCAGCAAAAGTAATTCCGCTGGAACCCACGTCATCCAACCAGGGCTAGTGTTTATTCGTTTCAACTGTTGGAAAAGAGAAAATTTTCCACACGACTCCCCTCCCGTCATGTTATGAGTCCCAGAATGACACATGCCACACGTTAGCGGCCAATGGGAGTTCTAGCCTGAAGTTATCCTGTGAGGCGTTAACAAATGCTCGTTTCTCCCACTACGATCCAGTGTATTTTTTGAATATGTCTCAACTCTTTCCACGGCTTTTAGTAACACAGTTGGTGGCGATACATCTGTCATGGGTGTATGTTTCTACTTAATCAGCAAGCTGTCAACCTTCATCTGCCGCCAGTTTGTCGCCTATGGACGTAAATGGGCGTCAGTTTCCGAACTGTCGTTTCAGATCTGGAGTCATAGAGTCTGCAAGACAGTGTCTCCAGTATTAATAATTGAGGTGTCCTCGGTACATACCGCCGGGAACGGTCCATGGTGAACCCCTACAGGGCTTGTAAAGCAACCGCCCTGGGCAGCCCCTCTTCTGAGTTGGTTACGCTCATGTTCTGCGTAGGATGAGGGACACAAAGAAGGCCGTCCTACACTCATAACCACATGACTTTGCGTGTGGAACTCGGCTATCCGAACATTATTTCGCACACCGAAAAACTTTTGTTCCAGTAATATCTGACTTGCTTGTGCTGTCAGCTGATCAGAGAGGTATCAGTTTGTTATCTAAATTATTTTAAAATGAGCTAACCTACGAAAGTGGTCGCAGTTGTTCGCCAGAAAATACTGGTGGAAACCAATCTTAACAGTTTCTAATTACATGTTGATCAAAGTCCATGTAGTGAGGCACTTGCCAACATCTTTCTATGTTCCTTTTATCAGTGTATCTCTTTGTCGCTTGTTGTCAGATTGGATTTTCACATTATTTGGAGTAGGAAAGCAGTGAAGAATGTCGCTCCAGATTATTATTTATCAAAAGATCAAACCCAAAGAAAAAAAATGGCACACTTCTTTCTGAGAGGTTGGTTATATTCACAGACATTTAGCGACTGACGTAAGTCAATGAACAGTTTACTAAAGCAAAAATTTATGAGAAGGATCTGGCAGATCTGTCTCACTGTAAGTGGAAAGATTGCAGTTATTAAAGCAGTTTTCTAGTAGGTAGGCTGGAACAGTTCTGGTGCAAAGTAAGTCACTTCTTTCGAATTTCTCCACCTCCCTCATCTCTACGCCTCTGGCAAAGGCGAATTTCCCTATGTATAAAATGACGGGAAATTCTAATTTTGATAGGCATTTAAAAAATTTCCAGAGTTTTCGCCCACTCATACGACGTCTTTGTGGAACTAAGACTGTTGTTCTAAGTGTAGATTGATAAGAAATTAAAAAAATCCAAGATGGTGCATTGTCATACCGATGGATCTGGGTAACTTCTGCTAACAGGGACACTCCACATCGCACCCCCTCAGATTTAGCGGTAAAATGGCTCAGTGGATAGCCCACCAAAAACTGACAAGCACGAAAACAGGAAGAAGGTGTATTGAACTGTAGACAAAGAAGGAAAATAGATATAGTGACCGGGTCAAGCTCAAGATGTACAACATCGGGCGCATTGCAAGAATCACGGTGTCGTAGTTCTCTGGTTATGATGTTGGACTGCAAAGCGGGAAATCAGTGTTGAAATCTCTCTCGTAGCTTACTTATTTTCACAAAATTATGGATTTTCGGTCCCGTCACTGACGTGTCTGTTCTCCTTCTGCACTCTTGACAACTGTCATGCTGTACTTGGTTGTAGAATGTGAGTTATATGGAAAGAATATATTGCCGCCGCAAATTAGCATGATGGATTGTGATAGCAGGCAGACCTCCTACATAAATGAAAACAACAAATAAACAGATGTGACCTATGTTACAACAAAGCAGTTCAAGAGTCAAAACTTTCAGCCGGCCGAAGTGGCCGTGCGGTTAAAGGCGCTGCAGTCTGGAACCGCAAGACCGCTACGGTCGCAGGTTCGAATCCTGCCTCCGGCATGGATGTTTGTGATGTCCTTAGGTTAGTTAGGTTTAACTAGTTCTAAGTTCTAGGGGACTAATGACCTCAGCAGTTGAGTCCCATAGTGCTCAGAGCCAAAACTTTCAAAACAAATGCAAGAGTCATAACATGTGGTCTTTGTACAGAACAAACAGGTTGTACGTACGTCTGTGGGCTCCTTCATGACAGCTTGCTGTTACAAACGGAAGTCACAACACGGAACAGGCACAAATTTGAAAACAGCGAACAGACACGTCAATGACCGGACGGACATTTCATAATTTTGTGGGAAAAAAATGTTGGGGGACTAGGGAAATTTGATCACGGACCAGTCGCTTTGCAGTCCAACATCGTGACTGTATAACCAAGACTCCAGAGCTGCTAATGTTCGCTCTGTGCTCCACATCTTGAGGTTGAACCATTCACTGTTTCGAGTTTTCTTCTTTTTTCACAGTTCATTGTACCTTCTTCCTGTTTTCATAGCTGATGTGTTCACAATTTTTAACAGGCTATCCTCTAGGTCATCTTACCACTAATCTGAAAAGTGTGCTGTGGGAAGTTTCCCTTTTAAGTATAGAATTCGAGACCGCTAACCTGTAATACTGATGCAGTTATATGACGTCTGAATCCAAGATACTAGGAGAAGGAAAAATAATTTGCTTGGTACATAGTGCACATTCCTGTAAAGACATGTAGAGTTATTTGTTTTCAGGGTGGAGCTCCATATTGTCTGTCGTAAGTTGAGCAATTCCCCTCTGATGTCACCATTTAAACAGCTGTCACTCTGTCCGGCCGGTGTGGCCGAACTGTTCTAGGCGCTTCATTCTGGAGCCGCGTGACCGCTACGGTCGCAGGTTCGAATCCTGCCTCGGGCACGGATGTGTGTGATGTCCTTAGGTTAGTTAGGTTTAAGTAGTTGTAAGTTCTAGAGGACTGATGACCACAGATGTTAAGTCCCATAGTGCTCAGAGCCATTTGAACCAACTGCCACTCTAAGTTCAAAGTGGCAACACATATGTCAGACGGCATTGTGTGATTTCAATTAAAAAACCGTGAGCTCACATATCCCTCAAGTCCACTTGTGCAATGTTTAATCAATCCCTCTCCCATCTCTCTGACATAACAGTTCAAACGACTCCCCCCCCCCCCCCCCCTATACCCATTTCAAAATGGTGAAAACATTCACTTACCTGAAATTTAAACTGATGTGAAGTCTTCTACCTGTCAAAACTATAGAGCACTCGTCCTAATAGCGAGTAGCTACTGTCATGTTTAGTAGGAATGTAGAAACATGACAGGTACAACTTCTCTTTGTTTAAGGAAGCACCCCACCTGGGACAGCCTCCCTTGAATTGCACCACCTGCGGACCGTGTACTACCGTCCGCAGATACGGCGGCAATGCACTGCTGTCAGCCACACCCACTGCTGTCTGCTTGCAGCTGAGAGCTGATATCGCTGGGAACTTCTGGTGCTGTCCATATAACGTCGCGTGGCTCCCCAAATTCGCCACTACAGAGAGGCTGTTTTCACCAGCAAGAGCCGTCACGTCATAGAGTTAGGAATGCCGGCGGACATACTTCACCTTTCACTTGGTATGGGGAGCGTGCCTCCGACACAGCTGGTGCGCATTATAAGACAACGCAGGTTTCAGACGTATTCCTAAGACTACCGATTTTGCACCTAAACGTACCCTTTCTTTACAACAGAACTGTGTCCTGTTGTGGTAGATTTTCTCTGCCTCGTGATGACTGGGTGTTGTGTGCTGTCCTTTGATGAAATAGCATCAAATGTCTGTATTATTCTTCAACTAGCACCGCATTTTATTGACGTGGACCTTAGAGATAGCAGTAGTGAAGATCTGATTGGCATGAATTTTACACTGTGGTGATACTGCGTGACACAAGCCATTCGTGGGTTTCTGGAGATACAAAGCATGAATAAGTTCACGAAATTCACGTAAATATTTTTTGCAGAGCTGTATTCCTGCAGAACGGACAGTAAGCTCCAAGACTGGAGAAATGAGGACTTCCACGGAAGCATAGACCCGTTCTCCCCTCGCTAAAGTATATTTTCTTGATGGTTTGATATGTAATGACAAAACGGTTTAAGACATCGGCTGTACTAGGAGGAGGCATGAGACCTAAGCTACACCACCCACGCTAACTGTAGGAGATGTGATCAGACTGCATCATCAACCGATGTGCAGACGTGAGACCACCACGGTCGTACCATACGCTTGCAGTCGTAGCAGAGCTAACCTGGAGGGTATGCTGCTGCAGGCTGCGATCCCTCTGCTAGTTTGCGAGATACCACCAGACGTAATTTGGTGTATCAGACGCTTCTGCACCAACTACCTAACGAAACGCACAACGTATTCACAATCAAATGCCTTGAATATCGTTCCGCAAAAGCATTAGGGCAGACGATGGACGCATCACGATAGTCCAGCGACGGTAGCTTACTAATAGCACGGATAAGAGGCTATTAGCAGCCCTTGGTCACAGCAGTCGACAGCGCCATTAGACAACAGCTGTACTAGAAATTCCCATTCTATGGATCGAGAAATCTCGGTATTTAATCCATTGCCAGTCAGTTGTAAGATCTGTATCGGTCACTTACCATATCTT
Source organism: Schistocerca americana (assembly GCF_021461395.2). NCBI lineage: Eukaryota > Metazoa > Arthropoda > Insecta > Orthoptera > Acrididae > Schistocerca > Schistocerca americana. The sequence continues at coordinate 609,040,590 of NC_060121.1, forward strand.
ATGACTGTGTTTATTTGTGTAGAGGCAAACACTGTAGTTATAAATCGTACCCTAGTACCGTATCCCTATTTAGTCAGGCACTTTAAAATTCGTTAAGTTGGTATACAATCATTATACAATCATAAACAGAGTTGTAGACTGTGTAATCGATTACCAAGTAGTCTACTTGTAAGTGAACCACTTTAGCAAACAAATTGTCGTTAAAATAATTTATTCCACCAGGTTTAAAATTTCAGCAGACTGCTGTCCATCTTATAGATACACAGTTTGATCTTCTCGTAATCAAGTGGACCTGTCGTAGAACATTGTCACATACTCTACATCACATAGAAGCATATGGCATAGAATATGTTAAAAATACTGTTTCATAATGTGAAAGATATCTCGGAGCACCCCAAGGAACGTAAACGTCAGCTTAATACTACGTTCTTTAGTCAAAGCACTTTATAAATTCGGTAACGTGGCTGTAGAATAGTGAATAGTGTTGGAGCCTTTGTAATCAATTTCCACATAGTGAACATGTAAGTTATATGAAACGAATTCTCTTTAAATAGTAATGTTTCAAAACAATCTTTATGGATTTTATCAAACAGTACCCGAAACCGTGACGGCATATGTTCTGTCATGAAACGAAAAGTCTGACAGAATTTCTTGTACAGGTTCTTGCAGTTTCTTCCAACATATGAGCGTTACAGGATATGTTTCTATCAAAATCCTGCAGTGGTAGGAAGAGTTTGAGACACATTCCACTGTCAAAAGGGTAGATTTTTGACGAGGTCGCAGATAGATGTTTGAAATTCTAAAAAAAAAAAAAGGTAAGCATAAGACATGTGGAAAAAATTGTAATAAACGACATGTAGAAGATTTTTTGAAATTAAGCTCAAGAGCGACATGATTGGATTGAGGAAGGGTAAGACAAAGTTACAGTCCTACCAAAACAACTAAACTCCGTCCGAACAGGCCTTGGAATGCCCAACGGTACTAACCAGCTGCCGTGTCATCCTCAACCCACAGGCCTCACTTGATGCGGGTATAGAGGGATATGTGGACAGCACACCGCTCTCCTTGCCGTATGTCACTTTACGAGATCGGAGTCGCTACTTCTCAATTAAATAGCTTCTCAGTTTGCCTGACAAGAGCTGAGTGCACCCCGCTGCCCAACAGCGCTCGGCAGATCGGATGGTCACCCATCCATGTGCTAGCCCAGCCCGACAGCGCTTAACTTCGATGATCTGACAGAAACCGGTGTTACCACTGCGGCAAGGCCGTTGGCCACTCTCCTACTACCGTACATTTTATCACGTAATATACAAGACAGTAGTTCCATGAGAACACCAGTTTTAAAGTCGGCCAACTACAATTTATATGGTATGATCGTCGGTCTTTTGGGTGCTTCCCAGCTGATTTTGCCCAGTATTCCTTCCGGCTACCACACTGTCGTCCCCATACAGGAGAAATGGTTTACAGCCTTATCACTGTATCTCCCAGATTGAACTTTAAGAATTTACCATGTAGTTGTTGTTGTGGTCTTCAGTCCAGAGACTGGTTTGATGCAGCTCTCCATGCTACTCTATCCTGTGTTTATATGGTATGATCGTCGGTCTTTTGGGTGCTTCCCAGCTGATTTTGCCCAGTATTCCTTCCGGCTACCACACTGTCGTCCCCATACAGGAGAAATGGTTTACAGCGTTATCACTGTATCTCCCAGATTGAACTTTAAGAATTTACCATGTAGTTGCTGTTGTGGTCTTCAGTCCAGAGACTGGTTTGATGCAGCTCTCCATGCTACTCTATCCTGTGCAAGCTTCTTCATCTCCCAGTACCTAGTGCAACCTACATCCTTCTGAATCTGTTTAGTGTATTCATCTCTTGGTCTCCCTCTACGATTTTTACCCTTCACGCTGCCTCCAATACTAAATTGGTGATCCCTTGATGCCTCAGAATGTGCCATACCAACCGATCCCTTCTTCTAGTCAAGTTGTGCCACAAATTTTTCTTTTCTCCAATTCTATTCAATACTTCCTCATTAGTTATGTGATGTACCCATCTAATCTTCAGCATTCTTCTATAGCAGCACATTTCGGAAGCTTATATTCTCTTCTTGTCCAAACTATTTATCGTCCACGTTTCACTTCCCTACATAGTTGCACTCCATACAAATACTTTCAGAGACGACTTCCTGACACTTCTATCTATACTCGCCGTTAACAAATTTATCTTCTTCAGAAACGCTTTCCTTGCCATTGCCAGTCTTCATTTTATATCCTCTCTACTTCGACCATCATCAGTTATTTTGCTCCCAAAAGAGCAAAACTAATTTACTACTTTACGCGTCTCATTTTCTAATCTCGCAGGACCACCCGTCTTAATTAGACTACATTCCATTATCCTCGTTTTGCTATTCTTGATGTTCATCTTATATCCTCCTTTCAGGACACTGACCATTCCATTCAGCTGCTCTTCCAGGTTCTTTGCTGTCTCTGACAGAATTACAATGTCATCGGCGAACCTCAAAGTTTTATTTCTTCTCCATGGATTTTAATGCCTACTCCGAATTTTTCTTTTGTTCCCTTTACTGCGTTAAATGTACCAAACACATTCCTAAGAGACCATCAGTTGGGCTTGTAGTCCTACCAAGAAGTTAAAGGCTGTCAGGGACTTAAGAGCAGAACAAGCATACCTGACTGTTCACTATTACATGTATGGAACAGATTAGCCGCACAAGGTGTTTGTGGAAAGGAGGGATCTTAAATTTGCTTAAGTATTAAATCACTTTCTGTTTATAGGAGGGCTGACTGAAGATTTGTGTGTCCTACGAACCACTGCATTTTTGGTGTATTGGTTTTACTTTAACATCTGGATCTAAGGACTTACCGATGACGTTAAATCAACATCAGCACGTTTGCACCCAGCAGATAATATCATAAGCACTCTATTTGGTATGTTAGACATCCTATGTACAACGTAAGACACCTATAGTTTTGGTGAGGTTCTGCCAGCTTCATGAATCTCCTTCTCTAGCTATCTGCTTGACAGTTCTTGAGAGAAAGGAAGTGTTTGTGTGTGTGTGTGTGTCTAGGAGTTCGCTTTAACTGCATTGGTCTTAACAATTCGGTTGCTATGTAGCCGCTATTTTGAAGTGGACGGAAACTTAGATTTCCCTGAAGGGTTCTCGGAAAATGTCCAGTACTGTAAAGGAAAAATGGTATAGAGGACACTGTACGATCACTTCTAGAGTATATGACGTGGAATACCAAACGAAATCAGAGGGACTCTGTTAGGATCATGACAGTTATCTGACCTACAGCATTCTTAGAGCGGTAGTCATATCACTGGACTGCAAATGTGGTGAGTATTTTGTTCTTTGGATGATGCTGAATTACCTGATGCACTGAACGACATCTGCCAGAGTCTCAGGCACTAGTGGAGTTGCCGTAGCCCGCAGCTTCTGTCACTGCAGGTCAGCTCCACTACGTTTGTTAGACGACTGTAGTGGTCTCGGAGCTGAATATCGATGGATGATGTAGCCTACCGACGTATATACAGGGTGGTCCATTGATCGTGACCGGGCCAAATATCTCACGAAATAAGCGCCAAACGGAAAAACTATAAAGAACGAAACTTGTCTATCTTAAAGCGGGAAAACCGATGGCACTATGGTTGGCCCGCTAGAAGGCGCTTCCATAGGTCAAACGGATATCAACTAAGTTTTTTTTAAATAGGAACCCCCATTTTTTGTTACAAATTCATGTAGTACGTAAAGAAATATGAATGTTTTAGTTGGACCACTTTTTTCGCTTTGTGATAGATGGCGCTGTAATATTCACAAACATATTCTTCACAGTTTTAGACGAACAGTTGGTAACAGGTAGGCTTTTTAAATTAAAATACAGAACGTAGGTACATTTGAACATTTTACTTCGGTTGTTCCAATGTGATACATGTACCTTTGTGAACTTATCATTTCTGAGAACGCATGCTGTTACAGCGTGATTACCTGTAAATACCACATTAATGTAATAAATGCTCCAAATGACGTCCGTCAACCTCAATGCATTTGGAAATACGTGTAATGACATTCCTCTCAACAGCGAGTAGTTCGCCTTCCGTAATGTTCGCACATGCATCGACAATGCGCTGACGCATGTTGTCAGGCGTTGTCGGTGGATCACGATAGAAAATATCTTTCAACTTTCCCCACAGAAAGAAATCCGGGGACGTCAGATCCGGTGAACGTGCGGGCTATGGTATGGTGCTTCGACGACCAATCCAGCCGTCATGAAATATGCTATTCAATACCACTTCAACCGCATGCGAGCTATGTACCGGACATCCATCATGTTGGAAGTACATCGCCATTCTGTCACGCAGTGAAACATCATGTTGTAACATCGGTAGAACATTACGTAAGAAATCAGCATACATTGCACCATTTAGATTGTCATCGATAAAATGGGGGCCAGTTATCTTTCCTCCCATAATGTCGCACCATACATTAACCCGCCAAGGTCGCTCATGTTCCACTTGTCGCAGCCATCGTGGATTTTCCGTTGCGCAGTAGCGCATATTATGCCGGTTTACGTTACCACTGTCGGTGAATGACGCTTCGTCGCTAAATAGAACGCGTGCAAAAAGTCTGTCATCGTCCCCTAATTTCTCTTGTTCCCAGTGGAAGTACTGTACACGACGTTCAAAGTCGTCGCCATGCAATTCCTGGTGCATATAAATATGGTACGGGGGCAACCGATGTTGATGTAGTATTCTCGACACCGACGTTTTTGAGATTCCCGATTCTCGCGCAATTTGTCTGCTACTGATGTGCGAATTAACCGCGACAGCGGCTAAAACACCTACTTGGGCATCATCATTTGTTGCAGGTCGTGGTTGACGTTTCACATGTGGCTGAATACTTCCTGTTTCCTTAAATAACGTAACTATCCGGCGAACGGTCCGGGCACTTGGATGATGTTGTCCAGGATACCGAGCAGCATACGTAGCACACGCCCGTTGGCCATTTTGATCACAATAGCCGTACATCAACACAATATCGATCTTTTACGCAATTGATAAATAGTCCATTTTAACACGGGTAATGTATCACGAAGCAAATACCATCCGCACAGGCGGAATGTTACGTGATACCACGTACTTATACGTTTGTGACTATTACAGCGCCATCTATCACAAAGCGAAAAAAGTGGTCCAACTAAAACATTCATATTTCTTTACGTACTTCACGAATATGAAATAAAAATGGATTTTCCTATTTAAAAAATGCAGTTGATATCCGTTTGACATATGGCAGCGCCATCTAGCGAACCAACCATAGCGTCATCTGGTTTCCCCCTTCAAGCTAGACAAGTTTCGTTCTTTGTAGTTTTTTCGTTTGATGCTTATTTCGTGCGATATTTGGCCCGGTCACTATCAATGGACCACCCTGTATAAAGTTTCTACGCTATTACACACACGAAGACACAGCTTCAGCTGTAACGCAAGACCTTGCGGAGGTGAGCGTGGATGGTGTAGCAATCTTCACACGCGGCTCGGCATGCAGTGATAGTTTAGATAAATAAATGTTCCTGCCCAATTCTATCTCCCCCTCCCCCTCCTCCAGGTCCCCCCCATCTGCCTTTGGCTCGGGAGTGTCATCTTTGTGCCGCCACTTTCGTGCAGTGTTCTACAGTGAGTGTTCCGTGTTGTGTTTTTTGGGAAGAGTTGCGAACGGCCATCATACTGTCGCTGGGTGTACCTTTTATCTCTTGCGAACAGAAATCAGACTGACGCCGTGGTTTTTAATTGTGTGTGTTCTATGTTACTTGTCTGATTCCTGTGTCTTTTATTAACGTTGCCAACCCCTTTTGCTTTCTGTTTTAACTTTCCGCATTTTTCCGCCATTTTACACTTGACGTCACCGTTTTATCGCCTGTTTTTCTTGTTTCTTTTCTTCTTCCGTTCTTTAAAATAAAAGTCTGTAGGCTGTAGAGCAGCGTACTAAGCTGCTGCCAGCCCGCCCCCTTCGGGGGGAATTGAAAATCAATAAAGGAAAAAAAAACACTATTCTATCATCTATTACACATGTTGACGAATTGTCTTAGGTTCCATGCCTCATCCTAATACAGTCGGCGTCTAAAAGTTCCGGTGTCATTACATTTTGCGTGAAAACATATCAGACCATGAAGTAACGATACTCAGCGAGGAGAAAAAGAGTATATTCTTGCGTGCAAGTCCTGATTTCTCGTATCTTCGATGTCCCCCTTCGAGGCTACCATCCATCCCGTTTGGATACTGCTCAAAGATGCAATTAACGTGAAGTTCGTGAACCAATTAATGCCTTATATCTTCAGAAACCTGCCAATGAGTTGTGTCACGCAGAATTATCGTTGTATTCGATGTAAAATTTGTGCCATCAGATCTTCATTTATGTTATTCATACTGTAAACATACAATAAAAGGAGGTGATAGTTAAAGAATAATGCACACATCTATCCTGCGTGGTGTATATGTTCATCGATTGGAGTCAGTCTTCATCTGCAAAACAATCGTCGAGGTTCCTTGTGATATCTTCTCTCCCCTGAAGTCGGACAGCAGTGGGTGCGTGCTCACGCCAGGCCCGCCGAGTGTTTGTAGACGGTATTCACGGTCCGCGGGTCGCGAACTTTGTATAGTGTTTGTTTAAATAAAGATGCGTTTGTTCCTGTCCTTTTCTTCCTGAACACGATAGTGACAAACATAATGGTTGTATCAGTAGGCTAATCCGTTTTAAATATAGGAGGAGTGCTCTATAGTTTCGATATCCAGCAGACTTCCCATCATTTTAAACCCGTCGTAAGTGGATTCTGTCATCGTTTTGAAGTGGTGTGGTGGGGGAATTGTTTAAGCTGTAATGACAGAGGAGTGGGAGGAGGATTGTTTAAGCATAGCTTGTAGACTTGGGGTATATGTGGGCTCCCGCTTTCAGAATTGAAACTGTTTGATGCTCTATGACATATGTGTGGGCCATTTTGAATATAAGGTGACAATTGTTAAATAGTGACGGCAGAGGGGACTTTTTTCACCTATGAAAGGCGATATGGAATTCCACACATCAACCAAGTGACCTCACTGCTGTAAACAGGATTACAAATCTTTACAGAGATGGGCACTTTCTAGCAGTCAAGTTACTTCTGTTTCTTCTAGCATTTTGGATTCTGATACAATGTGGCTGCACCAGTATCCCAGGTCCGTCATCTCGGAGTCTGACTTCAGAGGTGCGTCAGTATGCCTTGGTCGCCATGTTGGCTCACCATCTTGGATAATGACGTTATAGAGGTGCTCCAGTATATCCAGGTCGCCATGTTTGATAACCATCTAGGATTCTGGTGTCATTGGCGGGCTGAAGTAGCATTCCAGGTCCACCATCTTTGGTTCTATACTTAACACAAATGATATATTTCCGTCAGCATGACGATGCACCAACTTGGTTTTTTGAATGATATTGCGACAATAATGATCAGTGTAATTGTGAACTTCATGTGTTGGGTCTGCCGTGTTTCTGAAAGAAACAATGATGTATTAACGTAATTTTCCGTACTTAATTATTAACATTTTCATACTGTTGACTGAATTAAAGAGGAATAATGATCAGATTCTCTTTAAATCGACACGTGAGCATGGTATATCAAACATATATTCGAAGCTACTAATATTTCAGTATTTACTTGTGTATATGTTCTATCCCTAAACTAAATGGATTCTGACTTGTTCTTCTTTTTTTTCTTTTGCACTTTTCGTGTTAGATAAATTGTAGCCTCCTACGTTTTCTATCTTATTCTCGGTCTGCCATGAACTTTTTTGCCTTTTGGTTTCAAATTTCTTTATCTGATGCTCTAGGCTTTCAGGATCCATTCATGGTAGATGTTGATTTCATTTCTTTTTGTTTTCATACAGTTTTTCTCTCATATGCAAATCTTTCATTTCCTTTAGACGATCCTCACGTCGTATTTTATCTATTCTTTTACATCCCTTCACTGCTCCAAGAAATATTATTTCTACTCCTTGTATTTGCTTTTCTTGTGTTTTATGCAACACCCACGATTCACTTCCGCACAAAATGGCTAGCAATATGCCTGATTTATAAAATTCCAGTCTTACTTCCTTCCATACATTGTAATTTAAATTTCTAGTAATAGTTTCACAGATACTTACAAATCTGTTCTACGTAATATGCACCCGCTTTTATAAGACATTTTAAATCCTAAATATTTAAAATATTTCACCTGTTCTGTTGTCTTCATCACCTACTGACTTAGTTCTCACTGAACGTTTTCCACAAAATCCTTTGATTTAGATTTACTATAAGATATTGTCATACTACATTCTTTACGTATTTTATTTAGTTCATAAATTCCTTCTTCCAAATAATCTTCTCTTGAAAAAATCAGTTGTACCCCAGTGGTTATTTTTAAATTCCACCTGAGAACTGCGCCATCAATGTAAATATTAAATAGTTTTCCCTGTACTTTTCACATTTATTTTTTCTTCTTTCTTGTGTGTTAATATTACTTATGCTTGCGTCCAATTTCGTGGTACATCTTTTTACTTCGAGGTACACGTTAAACACGTGTAACAATTTAAGGTGTATTGACAAGCCTCAATACCTAATTAACTCAGCATCAATTCCACATAAACCTGTTTCTTTTTTATTTCTTGTGGTTTTCAAAGCTGCTGTGAGCTATTTTATTGTTACGTCATCTAAGTGCTTTACTTCTATTTTGTGGATCTGCTTCTTTCCCCTTTTCAATTTTTAGTATCATATCACAGTCTTTTATAGTATTTAATCCACTCTTGTTTAGTAATCTTATTCAGACGAATTGTATCCTTTCGTTTTATTTGACATTTTCGAAGCCATGTGTGCTGTCTGCCGATGGCCATGAATATCACCCACTATTTTGCCAATGTATCTCTCCCGCGCTTCTGGTGAGCTATTTTCACTATGCCTCTTGTGTAATTCATCTCTGTTTGCAGACCTGTTTATTTTGCAGGGTAGGCTTTGAAAAATATTTTTGATATGTTGTTTGTTTTTCTTGTATTTCCTCCGCAATTTCTTTCGACTAAATTTTTAATCCACCTTCGGCGCTATTTTCTTTCTTTCCTAATGTCTCATTTGCAGTTTTTCTCATTGCTTTTTCAAGATTTGTGCTTTCATCTTCAGTAATGTCCCGAGTAACTAATTATTCTAATTATTTTTTTAATATATTCGTATATAGGGCCTTAATACTTTCATCTTGGAGTAGATACACTTTATAGACCTCTTCTTATTTCAGTGTGGTAACCTCCTGTTGCTGTTTAGCAAAAGCGTCTGTTTCAGGTATTACAGGATAGGGATGTGTCCCAACATCAAAACTTCTCGATAATCGTCTATCTTTTACTTCACGTTGTATTCCTGTATTCACTATTAAATAATCTATAATTGACCTGTATCCTCTATTAGTCCGAATAACTTGTGATTATCGTGTCTACCATTGCATTTTTATTATAATGGTTCTAACGCTCTATAATTTTTTCAAGGGATAATGTAAATTGACTTTGGTGAATTACGCCGTGAGCTAAGTAAAGTTGACCGCCTTATCTCAGGGGCAGCTGGGTAAGTTGATCTGAGGATGTGAGAAGGTATATGGTTTTGTCTTCCAGTACTGAAGACTCAGTCGTGTGTGACTCGTACCGATCAGCTGATATGGTATAAGTCACGTAAGTAACATTGATTCGTGAATACGCACTTCACAGACAGTCAGATTCAAATGTTTATTTATTTGAAGCAAGGAAACGATTTTATACTAAGGCTTTCGTAATACAACGCAAAGAGCAGAAGAAAAATGAAATGCAAAAAATTCATTAAACATTGTGCTTCATATTGCATAATGCATCTACATACAAATAAAATTGTTATTAATCAAGAAACAATCCGCTCATATAGATAACACAACAACACTACGTCAGGCAATTGCAGAGTCACAACTATGATATCGCTGAGGGTAGCAACATGAGATGTTCCGTTTGGTGTCGACTTTTGGAGATCAGTACCTGCTCACCGGCGCCAGTTCACCACGACCTCGCTGTAGCTAGTCTATTTGCGGCCCATGACATAATGATTTACGTAGGTTACTAATTAATAATAAGATCAGTACATATGGGTCCGAGGTGCAGCCCCACGGTATCGGTACTTGCCCTTGAGCAAGTAAGCTGGATGACCGCTGCACGGTCTCATCTGACCTTTTCAGGAATGACTGAGGCCATTGCTTTCAAGAAACTAAATTTCTCCCAATCATGCAAAATCTCATAGACAGGAATCCCCTGCACGGTCTTCTTCCTTCTGTGGTCGTAGTTTCATACATTGTACATTCCAATTTGATGTAATAAGCTACACCTGTTGTTTCGTAGACGTTATCAGACTTTCCTTTTTTGACATTATTCACAGGTATTGCCCTGTTAGTGGACATGATATGTGATTAAATGCAAGTGAACCACTTAAAGTGTCCCTCTGACATTTGAATAGAAGCGCCTTCCAGTTCCACAGGAGTCTTACTTCAGTTCGTATGCTTGCTTTTCTTTTGCAAATATGAAACATTTGAAGTTGCTCTTCGACCCCAAGCACAACCTGAAGTCCGTATGTTGGTGCACTGTATCAAAGGCATGTGAGCAGTGCAGCAGGGCCACATGCTGAAGGACGGAAACGATTCCGATTCTCCGTAGTTTGACAGTCAATTTCAGAAAATGCTTAGGAAATAGAGCTTTTGCACTCCTGGTTCAAAAATGAACTCGGAAATAGTGACGGGCAAAAATTAGCAGAAATTTTTGCGTATGTAAGATCAATGTGCGAATCGTAAAACTCCTACTGTCATACCTAAACGGAAGATCCCCCTGAAAACCCAAGAAAATTCTGGTCCCACGTGAAACAATTAAACGGATCAAAAACTTCTGTCCAGTCACTCGTCGACTCCAGTCTGCGATGGCAATATAACAGATAGAAGCCGGCAAAAGGAAAGCCGAAGTTTTATTTCTCACGTTTAAGCAATCATTCATACAGGAGGATCGTGCTAAAGTACCGTCGTTCCACTGACTCCCGCATGGAGGACGTGCTAATGAGCATTCCTGATGCAGAGAAAAACTGAAAGAGCCGAAAAATAAGTCGCTAGGTTCATATGGAATCCTGGTTTTATAGAGAATACTCTGCGGCACTAGTTCCATTCGTAGCTTCCATTTACTGTGAATCTCTCGCCCAGCGCAAGTCCCAAGCCACTGGGAAAAGCCGCTGATGAGTTCTGTATAGAAGGAAGAAAAGACAGCACGCCTATATACTTACAGACGAATATCCTTGACATAGGTTTGCTTCAGAATTCTTGAACGTATTCTCACTTCGAATATAATAAATTTCCTTGTGACAGCAAAGCCTTCTTCTACAAAATAGCATGGCATCATTCGCGTGAAAATCAGCTTGCCCTCTTCCCCTATGATATCTTGCAAACCATGGATGGAGGCCAACAGGAAGATTGCACATTCCTAGATTTACGGAAAACATTTGATACGGTGCCCCATTTCAGACTGTTAGCGAAGGCGGGAGCATGGGGACTACGATCTCAGGTATGTGAGTGGCTCTAAAACATTTTAAGTAATAGAACCTAGTACACCGTCCCTTACGGCGATTATTCATCAGAACGAAGGTATCGTCACAAGGGCCCCAGAGAAATGTGATAGGGCCGCTCCTGTTCCTTATATGCATAATGATCTGGCTAATGGCCTGAACAGCAATTTACTCCTGTTTGCTGATGACGCTGTGGTATGCTGGAAGGTATCTTCTTTGAGTGACTGTGGAAGGATAAGGGGACTTAGAAAGAATGTGTAGTTGATGTGATGAACTGCAGCTTGCTTCTGTTCATCACACCAACTAGAAATTCTGCAGCTTGCTTCAAATGTAGGAAAATGTAAGTTAACGTGGATGAGTAGGAAAAAATCCTTTAGTTCGAATACAGCATTAGTAGTGTGCTACTTAGACAGATTGATTAGATATCCAGGCGTAACGTTGCAAACTGATATAAAATGGAATGAGCACCTCAGGTTGGTAGTAGGGAAGAGGAATGCTCGACTTCGTTTTATCGTGAGAGTTTTAAGAAAGTGTAGCTCATCTGCAAAGGAGACGGCACATAGAACGTAAGTGCGACTCATTCTTGAGTACTGCTTGAGTGGTTCGGATTCCCATTGGGTCGGATTAAAGGAATTCAGAGGCGCGCTGTTATATTTTTTACTAGCTGGATCGATCAGCAACCAAGTATTACGAAGATGCCTCGTGAATTCAAACGGAAATCGCTGGTGGAAAGACTTTTCGTGAGGCTTTACAACGGAAATTCAGAGAACCATCATTTGAGGCTAATAGCAGTTCGATTCTGCTGCCGCCAGCGTGTAGTTAGAGATACGCACATGAGACAGGAGAAATTAGAGTTCTTAGGGAGGCCTAGAGGCAAGCGCTTCTTAATCGCTCTATTTGTTAGTGGAACAGGGAAGGAAATAGCTTGTTGTGGTAGAAGGAGCCCTTCGCCATGCACCGAATAGCAGTTTTTATGTATGTATGTACTTAGATGAAAGCGCACTATGGATAACTCCGCTTTCACGAGCACTGTTATGTGTTTGTCACATCCATCTATGGTAGCTACTGTGACCTACTGACAGATTTTTTTTCTCGAGACCAGCAGCCATCGATTACTACCGCAGGTGCGCGTCCCCAACAGCAGAGTACACCCTACACAGTAAGAGACACACTGCTTATTTGGAACAGCCGTTCGGCTGGATGACGGCATATCCGAAGACGAAATCGATCAGCTTTAACAAGAAACCTGATTCACACTACCGGGAGACTTATTTTCATTGTTCCATGGTCCTGTCTCGCTGTTCCTGTGCCGATAAAATTTTAACTGTCGACTTTCTTGGAACGACATGGGAACACTTAGGTGTCGTCAGTTGTGAAGCCTCACGTTCAGCAGCATCTGCGTCTACAAGTACAAGATTTCTCAGTAATTCACAGTGCGTGGTAGAGGGTTCATCAAACCACTCTCAGTCTATTTCTCTACCTTTCCACTCCCGAACAGTGCTTGGAACAAACGGACACTTAAATCTTTCCGTGCGACCTCTTCTTTCTCTTATTTGATTAATATTATCATTTCTTCCTATGTAGGAGGGCGTCAACAAAATATGTTCACATTCGGAGGAGGAAGGTGGTGATTGAAATTTGGTGAAAATATTTCGCCGCAACGGAAAACGCCTTAGTTTTAATTACTGCCATCCCAACTCGCGTATTATATTCGTGACACTCTCTCCCCTATTTCACGAAAACACAGACGAGCGGAACTTCTTTGAACTTTCTCGATGTCCTCCGTAAATACTATCTTGTAAGAACCCCGTACTGCGCAGCAACACTGCATAAGAGAATAGTATGGGCAGTCTCTTTAGTTGATCTATTGGATCTTCTAAGCCAGTAAAACGCAGCCTTTGGTTCACGTTCCTCCACAACATTTTCAATATGATCATTACTACATAAGCCGTTCGTAACTGTAATACCGAAGTATTTAGTTGAACTGTATAAAAGGGTACCTTTTAGTACTCAAGTGGAAGGCTTCATGCTTTTTAATATATTTTATAGTCTATTTCCACTTTTCGTGCCAGACAGATATCTTGTCTAAATCATTTCGCAATTGGTTTTGATCTTCTGACAGCATGTTATGCAAACAATCTGAAAGAGAATCTTAGATTGTCTCCTAAACTGTTTATATTGCTTAAGAACAGCAGGGGGCCTATAACCCATCCTCGGGGAATACCAGAAGTCACTTTCGTGAAGCACTGGGCTAAATATCGTGCCGAGAAACACTTTGCGCCTACCTCAGAATTATACTCAGTCATAAGATCTAAAACAGATCACCACCTGGTTCACAGAATGAACAAGCGTCGGATTTCCACGTCCTGTGATGAAAGGTAGTGGTAAAACAGTGTCGCTTACTTACGGTTCCTTGAACCACTTTTATAGATATTCACGAAAACAGCACACAAACAGCTGACCATCTTTGCCGTTTCGAGGTACTCGTTCTTAAATGTCAGGTCATAGCAATCTGTACTTTGTCAAAATCGCTTATGCAAGTAGATTTTCCAATTTTCGGCCTGAATCGTCACCCGAATGATTTCCCCATCGTATCGTAATTGCCAGTTGAGACACACATGCTTTGTCTTTATGTGTAAGGAAGCGCTGTCGCCTGTTCACATGCCACCAAGATTCATACTGCTGAGTTTAGTGAATACTTACAAGAAGACGCCCACAGAATCAGCTTGGAAGGAATTGAACAGGGTAATGACCAGCAGACAGCAATTACCATTAATTCCTTAGAGAGTGCAGTCTCAAAACGGAAAGGCATAGAGACGTGAGTAAGTGAAACTGCGTCCCGTATCCAGTTTATAGTGCGTAGGTCTGACGCTATCCTGCCAGAGTCGGCGGTGGAAAGCAATACCGACGGCCCCGCCACTGCGGCCAGATATGGTGAGTGGCTGTTTGTGGGCTGTGGACCAGTCACATGAAGCAAGCGGCTCGTTGAAGTGCGAAAGCTTCCCTTGAAATTCGGATTCTATAGCGCGTACGTTAGCTACAAATCTCTGCCAACTGCTGCTCGGACCATGTTTGGGCGATATCTTGGCCGATAAGCTATTCAAGAGAAAAAAATAACAATCTAACCCTTTTGATTTCTAGGAATAATATCTATCTGAGAATTATTATTTCTTTAATACAGACGCAAACAAGTACATGTCAGTTTAATAAAAGTGCAATTATTTTCATTTATTTTGGCTGTTTCTGGTTTCATAAAAATCGAGGGTGGTTCACTTTCATGATATCCTGCAAATACATTGTATTACTTTGCAGAGGCCATCAGGGATTTAGCTTTAGAAAAGCACCGTTTGTAACCTATGGTATTCTATGCTTTTTGGCCTCCATTGTTGGAGAACAAAGTGAT
This sequence comes from Schistocerca americana, assembly GCF_021461395.2. Lineage (NCBI taxonomy): Eukaryota > Metazoa > Arthropoda > Insecta > Orthoptera > Acrididae > Schistocerca > Schistocerca americana. Next base: position 609,055,610 of record NC_060121.1, read on the forward strand.
GCTTCTAGAAGCCGTGCAGTGACAGAAATTCTCAACCCTAAACTGCTTCTATCTTCTGCATTTATTTCGCTGAATATCTCATTCTAGTATTGAATATACCACTTCACATCCTATGTCACTGACGGATCTTTTTTGTAAACAATACTCCCGCTCCCGAACCCAACAACAGCATGAAATTTTTAGTAAAATGGCCAAATAGTACCAATTTCAGCGAATCCAAGAGTGTAGGACTCTAATAGCGGCCGCAGTTTGGCTCAAAAATGGCTCTGAGCACTATGGGACTTAACATCTGAGGTCATCAGTCCCCTACAACTTAGAACAACTTCAACCTTTCGAACCTAAGGACATCACACACATCCATGCCCGAGGCAGGATTCGAACCTGCGACCGTAGCAGTCGCGCGGTTCCGGACAGAAGCGCAGTTTGCAAAGTACTTCGAAGACGTAAGAGCGGTGCAGCGTCGTGGAAGTATTACAGAAATTATCGAAGTACCTATACTGACGATCTAATAAAAGGAAATTCAAACATAGTACATTAATTAAAGTTAATTAAAAGAATTTGTGGTAATTTGATCTCCTGGACCGACCGAAGTACAACAATCGCTCAAAAAGACTTTTCTGAATAAGTTTCAAAATTAATACGAACAGTGCCCTATTCGTATGCAAGATTAGTTCATTAGAGCTATCCGCACAAAACGTGTGAGTCATCGAGAACTGGAGGTGGTTCAGTGTTGTCAAAAGGTATTAGTAAAATTGAAGGTAATTCTTGTAGACCGTACACGAAAACCAAAAGCTGATAAAGACGATACATATAAGTAAATGATCGATTTAGAAAGGGGCATATAATTTCCTAAGATTTTGTGGTTTGACCTAAAGTTGTGTACATGAGAACCAACTTTTATTACGTAGAATTTAGACTATGAATAAACAGTCACATTTCATTTGAAATAATGTATGTGGGATGAATCTATTGATATAAGTCGACCTCGGATTTAAGAAAAAGTGGCGAGTTTAGTAAAATTATATCACAATTTGTACATAGCTTTTTGCTCAGTGGATCTTCGGCATGTTATGGTCAAAATAGTCGCGAATTCAGTCATGAGTACTACATCGAATTTTATCGGGATTTCATTGTGCCCTCGAGCTTTTAGCAGATTTTGCTGTTTTCAACGCCGCTGACACTAATATCTATATTCCTAGTCTTTGATACGGCACAAGAACTATACTAAGGTAATAGTCCTGGATTTTCCTTCTAAATTAATATATGTAAAAGAAGTTCAGTGTTTCTGTTGCCACTTTTCTAGTCACACAGTGAGTTACCGTGCAATCAATGAGTGTACCTTCACTTTTGTGCCACTGACTGCCTTTATACGTGGCCAGAATTTCTCTGGATTCTATGAGATGCCTTTCGATAACCTGCTACGGTAGTCACTGAAGACTCTGGTGTACACTTTACATTGTCTAAATCGTATTATTATCATTTCTCTCTATAGCACTGTTCAGGGTTTCATAAATATTATAAAGTAGTCTCTGCTTCTTTAGACATTTTTTTCTTTTTTGCTGACACTACATTTCACTATAGTGTCCCACCGATCACGAACAGTACTACTGGATACATATGTACCCAGTACTTGGTCAACTATTCCTTTAAACGTGAGCCACAGCTACTCTACATAGTGGTGTGCAGAGCTAAGTCTTTCACTCCTCACTGAGAAATGATACAACTGATTATCTGGTCTATGTCTACCCTTGATACGGCGCCTTGCTAAAGCGATCTCAACTGCAGCTCCAGTTTCGGTGGATTTGAGTTTCTTGTCAATTGTGACCGATAAACCACCATTCGATGCGCCCTTAGATTACCCCAAAAATTCCAGTGATCTCAATTTCGCATTCGTTCTCAGTTTGACAGCATTGTTGCTACGATAAGTTGGCATCTCCTGGAGAGTATTATTTATTGCTGTAGGAAACTGATGTTGAAACCGGTTCATGCAAGTAAGTTTTACGAACTAGCGGCAACAGAAAGCGTATGCAGTATGTATGACCTAGTTCTTAAAATAAACTGCTCGAAAAAGATTCATGGCAACTACACATCTGCCAATGTGTTTAGGTTTAGATGCAAGGAGGAAAGGGAATATAGGAATATTTTCATGAAACTAAAAAGAAATTACGTCTCGGTGATCTAGAAACAAACGATAACCAAAACATAGACTGCATGTTCTCAATTGCACATCTTTGAAATGAAAACTGGAGGTTGGGAGTAGCACTCAATAACACGATACTTTACTGCATACATTTCAACATGCTGTCCGCACCATGTTTGAGACGAAGCCACTCAACCCTGCCAAATTCTTCTGCAGCGACATTTCTGAGGACATACAGTGTACGACGAGGTTTTCTGAGATGACAAACCGGGAGTTTCAAGCACACCAAATCGAGTTCATGTCAGTAGATGCAGCGGAACATTCCGTTAGATTTATTTCTGTATCTTGGATTAAAGTCTTCGTGGATAGAGTGGTGCACTATAACATTATTTACTTGAGATAAGGACTCATCAACGAAATTTTGACTGTAGGATGGACAACAAGTTGTGGGACGCTGTCCCAATACTGCTACGCCCTGAAACTACCCTCACAATTAAGAGAGGCATACGACATCCATATATGTTATCAGTTAAAGAAAGAGTGACCAGCCGGCCGCTGTGGCCGAGGGGTTCTAGGCGCTTCAGTGTGGAACAGCGCTTCCGCTACGGTCGCTGGTTCGAGTCCTGCCTCGGGCATGGATGTGTGTGTGATGTCCTTAGGTTAGTTAGGTTTAAGTAGTTCTACGGGACTGATGACCTCAGCTGTTAAATCCCATAGTGCTCAGAGCCATTTGAACCATTTGAAAGAGTGACCCACATACCTGCTGAAGTCGTGGAACTGCATGCTTTCTGAACGATTGCCTCCACACTCTTCCATGACGATCATAGGTGTCAAAAATTTCTACACACCGTGGTGAAGAGAACATAACGCTACTTGTAGGGGCTTTCCGCGATCTCTGGGCGTGCTCGCTGACTCAGCATTCATCTGCACATTTTTGTCGCCACTTTCCGGAAAACATCGTCCCTTTTTGGCCCTACCATGTAAAGACCACCCCCTCCTTCAACCCTCACGTCCTCCACTCCACCAGCTCCCCAAGTCCCTGCGCCCCTGCTTTTCAACGTCATCACGCTGTCTGCCAACTGCAAGCAATCTCCCTACCTTTGACCAGAGTTTTACTAATATGGCCGCGTGTGCAATATCATTTGTCGTCCAGCACGAAGTGCTGCCAGCAGCAGCAATGATCAGCTGAGAAAAAGAAGGCTATGAGCAAGTATTTCATCAATTCATCTCCAATTATTATTATTATTATTATTATTATTATTATTATGTCTGTATGTTGTTATACTTACTGCTCTGTTATAATTGTTACAAACCAAGACACACAGGTGTTTGTACATGTAAGAGCAGCAGCCACAGCCCACAGGATGTCTTCGTGGCCCAGTGTCGTTCAGCTATGCAATAGCGCAGCCGAAGCAACAGCAACAAGCCTCTGATCCAATGTTGGACGAGGGGATGCAGAAGTTACCAACAGAACCACAGCAGCAGTAATCACTGTCCACAGGATGTCTTCCCAACCTTCCAGACCTAGTGTTATTTGACTGTGAACAGCACAGCCACAGCGGTTACCGGAATTTCAGTCTCGGCTAATTACCATAAGAGTTCTGTTGTTCACCACTAAGTGGGGCTGCCAGTGGTTCTAACAAATGAATGTAGGCCTAGCATCCTACAAAGACTGTAAAGTAATTATAGCGGTAGGAAATGCATAACACGTTGATGCTAATATGCAGTAATCATGGTGTGAGTGAGATTATTTGTGTGACATATTGAAATGTATAGTGAGGAAGACGATGGACGAGTATGTTGCATCTCGTGCTCTGACTGACATTCACATATTTGACTATAAAGTTTCTGTAGTAGACACTTTCGGTGAGACAACGCTAGAATTAACTTAATGGGACATGAACATATACCTAAATCATTCAAGTAATGTTAAAATTATAGACCTGTATTATGCTTTACTATGAATGCTGAAGATTAGGTGGGTAGATCACATAACTAATGAGGAGGTGTTGAATAGGATTGGGGAGAAGAGAAGTTTGTGGCACAACTTGACTAGAAGAAGGGATCGGTTGGTAGGACATGTTCTCAGGCATCAAGGGATCACCAATTTAGTATTGGAGGGCAGCGTGGAGTGTAAAAATCGTTAAGGGAGACCAAGAGATGAATACACAAAGCAGATTCAGAAGGATGTAGGTTGCAGTAGGTACTGGGAGATGAAGAGGCTTGCACAGGATAGAGTAGCATGGAGAGCTGCATCAAACCAGTCTCAGGACTGAAGAGCACAACAACAACAACATTATGCTTTACAAACTGCCACGGATAGACTGTGATGTTGGCACCTATATGTAAGAAGGGCGTACTACGAATATGTTGAGTATTTGGACAACAAAACCATAAATGTAGATCAATTTGCTCCCACTCTGCAGCAACTTTAATGGTGAGTGGATCACAAACTTCTATACAAAATAACACCCAAAGAGCAAATTAACTTATGGTTTATTAATAATAACAACACTTTTCTCAAAGGGGATTGCATACTTCATACTAAGAGAGGAGGAGAGGAATTATTTCACATACATTATTTACTCAACAGCAGCTGTTTGCTGTAATACATCAGATTATATGTGACTAGCAGAGATACACCAAACTAATGGTACGAGAGAAAGAGGAGAATGACTTTGTATTCAGTATTCACTAGAATAACAGCAGGTGACTGCCATGATAAAACACATGCCGACTGGCAGAGATACATCATACTTCTACTATCGAATTCCTTGGGATTGTACCATTTACAGCTATGTCTACATCACAGATAAGTCAGACAGCGCTGTGTGGCGGAGGATGCTTCTGGTACCACAAACTGATCACCCCTTCCATGTTGTGAATGGCATGCAGAAAGAATGATTTCCAGTAAGCATCCTTAGTAGCTCTAATTTCAACCGTTTCGTAAGCCGTTCAGATCCGATGCTGATGCAGAGACATCTGTTTTGAGAGTTGAGTGTGATTCTATCGTTACTGTTGCAGTCGATATCGTGTGATCCAGCTTGTATCTTATTTCTTGGTGATCCAGCTTGTATCTTATTTCTTGGTGATCCAGCTTGTATCTTATTTCTTGAAACAGAAACACGAATACTTCAAAAGTAAGTGTGTTTTTACTATTGCTGCTGGAGTATTCTAAGTTGTAAATGATCCTTCAAATTACAGGAAGCTCTTTCTTCGAATTGTCAAACAATTTTGATATTGGACAAGAATTCTTATCTCATCGATATTATTAAATATTGCTGAAGAAAATGATTCACAGTAGGAAAAATGTTCCTGACAAATTATATGCTCATTATATCGAACTGGAGATGTTATATCAAGTGATTTCATTGTGAGGATTTAAGAAACTCATAATTTTCAAGTGTTGTCATGTTCTGGTTCCACTAAAAATTGGACTTCTCATTGTTGTGCCCACTACATTTAGGCTGTTTGTGGTTTTTATCCATGATGATTCTGCAGACTCCTCAGCCCAAAAATAGATTGGATTTCCGTTCTTATCTATGATATTCAGCTCGATATGGTCCAATGTCTGAACAGTCACTGAGACATGTATTGGATCGATGGGGACCAACACTATCACAATTTTATAACATGGGCGACTGCAGGAAAATTTCCGTTTGAGGTATGGATTAATTTGTCATTAAGACATGAATTCGTCGTAATATAACACTCAACACGAATTGTATCGACTAGCAGTAAATCCACTTGGCCATTCGATTCATAAATTTTATAAGTACTTAACACTAGCACTTGACCACTCGAGAAACCCAGTATCGATCCAACTTGACTTTTGTAGCTAAAGACCACTGTCTCTTCTGTTATTTTTTTCTGTTTTAAATGTATTAATATTTGCACATAACTCAAAACCTTTTACTGAGCGTTTTACATACAATTAAATTGTCAGTGTCATTGGAACCAGAGGTATTACTACAACTTCCCCTAATCGTAGATGCAATTTACTCTTTGCCCAATTACATTAGATAAGCTGTTTTATACTTTTCAGACTGATCAAACGCAATACTCCCTTCCCACTTAGGTAGTTATGATGGAGGATAGTAGTTTGGTTTTAATGTTGGCAAATGTTGTTTTAAAGCTAGTGTATATAGCATAGCAACTGAACCTCAACTGATGCAGTGAAGTGAAAAGTGCAGTTTTCCGGAGAAACAGAAGACTTAGATGACCACTGAGACATGAACTGAAATCTTCATAGCAGCGAAAATTGTAAACACCTGGTTTTTGTAGGTGAAATAAACGACAAAATTCTTTAGTTCTTCTGGTGTTTGTAAATCGTTGAATGAATCAAGGTAGTAGATTGTATTTGGCTCTTTTTTAACATATGCAACCCAGTGAATCCCATATTCTCCCGCAACATCTAAACTGAGAATCCTGAATTCTTTGGATTTCAACATCGTCTTTGACAATGTCTCTTGTTTGAACACACCGCAAAATATTGTGCTTTTGAGTTTTCTGATGAGTTTAAGTAGATCTACGTTTTTAGGCGGTCTGTTTGGCAGAAACACTATGAGCTTTTTTTTTATGAACAACCCAAGCCCTTTCCCGTATGGTTCAAAATATAGCACCTCACTGACAGCATTTGCTTCCTTTTTATTATTATGACTTTTAGCTTCATGTGGTTGCTTCTCTGCATTCCACACCCTCTTTGCTGCTTGAGTTGTGGCAGTATTTCCTCCTGCTAATGAACAATGGCCAAAAGTTCAACAAATTCACGGATTAGAAGTGGAACTATTATACCAAATATCTTATGCATGGGCTCAGCCTTAGGAATGTTAAAACAACATTTTCTTCCTCCTTTCTGCAGCACATCGCCTTTCGCTGCTGTCACCATTGGTTGGTTGCAGTTTTTAACCATCATTCTCGTCTTCTTTAGTGCACGACAAGCTGCATTCATAATTTGCCTAAAACGTATTGCAGCACCTTAAGTAAGTTTGACACACATTGCCTTATTGGCTGTGAATGCAACAATAAGTTGTCATGTACCAACGGCCTTTTTTCATCATATCTTATTGGTTTTATCAGTTAACATTCGGTCTGCAATGCGACGATCCTTTATTTGCTGCTTAAGCAATACTGTGCTCCTTGTGAGCCTTATGTATTATATTAATTGCCTTATATCCATGAGCCAGGCACTTTTCCAGTTTTTTTTCCAGGTCCATAAAATTTGTATTTGGTGATATGAAGCTCCATTGGGGGATTATTGAGAATGCCACCCAACCTCTATTGTGTGTTTTCTAACACTCATGTAACACCACTGTGGGTGTGAGGCTTGTGTCTTCTATTATATAGCAAATCTAGAGCGTTCATTTCACTAATGCCTTGCTCTCTCCATGTCTTATGACCTACTCCATGAGGAGAATATCCATGTCAGAGCTTTCCTGTAATTTCTGTGTGTGAAAACTCGAAATTTCTTCACCATCACTGTCCTTCAATACATTACTTGTTGGGTTGGTGTGTTGCACTTTGGAAACTGCAAATAGCTCCATGAACTAGATTGGTAGGAAGGACATCTCAAACACAGTTTTGTATTTCGATTTACATGCCAAGTACACTATAGTGAACTTGAACTCGCGTGTATCCAGCACCTTAATACGACTATGTACTGTATTTAGAATGCCATTATGAGGGACGCCAGTAGTTCGCATTTTAATTGTATAGTGAGTCCTTAGATTATACTCATCAATAATTTGTGGTAGAATATGTAGCCATTTGTATGATCCTCAAAGATTAATCTGCATCCAAATCTTATGCCTCATCATCCTGTTCAGGTCTTCAAGATACTAATTTTCAAATGAGAGAATACTGACTAATGATTTATTCCATACCATACCATCACCACTTTGATATACCTATTGTAAAATTCGCTTTGATGGTCGGTTCGATGGTTGTCAGGACACTGATTCCTTCCAGTCTGCGCTAATTGTTAAGACACCACTGCAACTTGCTTCTCCATCTTTACCATCACAGGCAGAGCCCATGTAAGTCTGAAATAGTTATCTACGACCATTTAAAATGCACTTGAAGGATTTATTATGATATGAATAGTCCCAGATATCAAAAAGATCAGCTTGCCATGAACCATCTAATATTCATACATGTCTGTGCAGAAATATTTTGCACGCCAGCTCCATCGAGCTTATGAAGAATATTCATCATAATTACTCAAAAATACGTCTTTCGCTATCTCTGAAATGACTGACATGATTTAGTTTGTGTAACCTGAATTCCCTGCATAACAGATACTGTAAGTAGACATAGTCATTGTTTGATTTCGTTCAGGTCATTATAATATACATACTCCAAAGGTATACTGTCCAGTTTTTTACGCTAAACTTCAATCCTTGGACTTCAATCGCTTTACCTGTGCTTATGTGCAGCTGCTAATGTGGGTTTAATTATATTCCTGTATTTGTCACACATTGAGGCTTTCATTTGATCTTTGAAGTGTCGCCTTTCCAATGCACATTAGTCATATGTAATATTGCACCCATTGCTTTTATCTCTTTTGGAAAATAATTTTTGAGATTCAAAGTTTTTATGAACATTATATCTAACAAACAGATTACATAACATATATAGTTCCTTCCTGCTGACCCCATATGTTCTCTCTAACTCAGCATCTCTGTGATTCTTAAAGACATCACTGTCAGCAAATATCCCATCTTCTTCTCTTTCCTCCTCCTTCTCTTCTTCTTCTTCTTCCTCTTCTTTCCCGCCTCCATCAATAGCATGTGACAGCCTCTTTAGACTGTCACTTACTGTATTAAATATATCCAAGGGAGACTGATCTTGTTGCAACTACCCTAAATTTAACAGTCATAATTTCCATCAAATAGCTTTCCGTGTTTCAATGGCTTTGCACTTTGTCGTCGACATCCTAATGTTATTTTTTTTTTGAGTCATCTGTCTTCTGATTGGTTTGATTTGCCCCAGAATCTTCAGCTAAGAGTAGTAGCACTTGCAACCTATGACCTCAATTATTTGCTGGATGTAATCCACTCTGTTTTCCTCTACAGTTTTTACTCTCTACAGCTCCCTATAGCACCATGGAGATTATTCTGTAATGTCTTAACTGATGATCTACCATCCTGTCTCTTCTTATTGTCAGTGTTTTCCGTACATTCATTTCGCCTCTGATTCTCCAGAGAATCTCACTTTTCCTTGCCTTACCAATACACCCAATGTTGAACATTTTTCTGTAGCACCACACCAAAAATGCTTCAATTCTCTACTCACAGTCCATGCCTCACCACCATACAATGCTAGCTCCAAAGGTATATTCTCAGAATTTTATTCCTCAAATTAAGGTCTATGTCTGACACTAGTGAACTTAGTCAGGAATGCCCTTTTTGCCAGTGCTAATCTGCTTTTTAAGTCCTTCCTGCTCCATCCATCGTAGGTTACTTGGCTGCCTAGGTAACCGAATTCCTTAGCCTCATCTACTTCGCGATCACCAAACGTGATGTTAAGTTTCTCATTTCTGCTGCTGCTCATTACTTTTGTCTTTCTTCGATTTACTCCCAATCCATTATCTGTACTCATTAAACTGTCCATTCCATTCAGGAAATATTGTAGCTTTTCCTCACTTTCACTGAGGAGAGGAATGACATTACTCAATCTTATAGTTGATATACTTTCACCTTGAACTTTAATTTCTCTCTTGAACCTTTCTTCCATTCCCGTCATTACTTCTTCGATGTATAGATTGAGCAGTAGGGGCGAAATACTACACTCCTATCTTACACTATTTTAATCTGAGCAATTCCTTCATGGTCTTCCACTCTTATTGTTCCTTTTCCGTTAGAGTACATTTTTATATTACCCGTCTTTCCCTATAGCTTATCCCCTTTTTTCTCAGAATTTCGAACATCTTGCACCGTTTGACATTGACAAACGCTTTTTCCAGGTCGACAAATCCTATGAACATGTCTTGAGTTTTCTTTAGCCTTGTTTCGATAATCAACCGCAACCTCATAATTGCCTCTCTGGTGCCTTTCCCTTTCCTAAGCCAACACTGATTGTGATGTAACATATTCTGAATTTCCTTTTCCATTCTTCTGTATATTATTCTTGTTAGCAGTTTGCAAGCGGGACCTTTTAAGCCGATTGCCCAGTAAATCTCGCACTTGTCGGAACTTGGAATCATCAGAACTGTGTGGATGATGTTTTTCCGTAAGTCATACATTCTACACACCAACACGAGGAGTCGATATATTGCTACTTCACCAATGATTTTAGAAATTCTGATGGACCTTTATTTATCCCTATTGCTTTGTTCGATATTGAGTCTTCCAAAGGTCTTTTAAATGCAGAAATAAATATTGGATCCTCTATCTCTTCTGTATAGACTCCTGTTTCTTCTTCTGTCATGCCATTAGACAAGTCTTCATAGAGGCCTTGAAAGTACTCTTTCCACCTAACAGCTCTCTCCAGTGCATTTAACAGTGGCATTCCCATTGCACTCTTAAGGGTACCACCGTTGCTTGAAATTTTAACGAAGGTGGTTTTGACTTCTCTGTGCTGAGTCAGTCGTTCGCATAATCATACCTTTTTAGATTTCTTCCCATTTTTCGTACAGCCATTTCACCTTAGCCTCCCTGCACATTCTATTTATTTCATTCCTCAGCAATAGATATTTCCTGAAAGATTTTTATACTTCCTTCTGTTTCCTGTCAACCGAAAAATTTCTTCTTTTTCAATGGTTTCTTCGCTGTTACCTTCTTCATATCTGTATTTATATTTCCAACTTCCGTGATTGCCCTTTTGAGAGATGTCTACTCCTCTTCAACCGAACTGCTTACTGGGCTATTCCTTACTGCAGTATCTATAGCCTCAGAGAACTTCATGTATCTCTCTCTATTCCTTAGTACTTCCGTACCCAATCTGTTTGTGCATCAACTCTTCCTCGATAGTCCCTTAAACTTCATCCTACTCTTCATCACTACTACAATTGATCTGAGTCTATGTCTGCTGTAGGGTACAGCTTACAACCCAGTATCTGATTTCGGAATCTCTGTCTGCCCACTATGTAACGTAACTGACAACTTCGCGTATCTCCCGTCCTTTTCCGAGTATACCCCCCTCTCTTGTGATTCTTAACAGATTATTCGCTATTACTAGCTGAAATTTACCGCAGACCTCAGTTAATCTTTCTCCTCTTATTTTCCTAGCATCAAGCCCATATTCTTGAATAAAACTTTCTTCTACTCCTCCACTACAATTGCTTTCCAATCCCCAATGATTAATACCTTTTCATTTCCCTTTACATAACTACCCATTCAATATTTACATATACATTCTCTGTCTCTTCACCTTCGGCATGCCATGTCGATATGTACACCTAAACTATCGTTGTCAGTGTTGGTTTGCTGCTAATTCTAATGAGATGGACCCTGTCACTGAACTGTTCACAGTAACTCACACTCTGCCCTACCTTGCTGGTCTTAACGAATCCTATTCTCGTTATAGATTTTTTTGGTTCCCCTGATACTACCCTATGCTCATCTGATCAGAAAACCTTGTGTTCTTTCCATTTCACTTCATGTATGCTAGTGTTTCTAGATTGAGCCTTAACATTTTCCTTTTTCAGATTTGCTAGTTTCCCTATCATGTACAAACTTCTGGAAATCCACGCCTCGTTTCGTAGAACGTTATCCTTTCGTTGGTACTTCAATCTTTTTCTCACAGTCACCTCCCCATTGGCAGGCTCTCCTTATGGAGATCCAAATGGTGTACTAGTTCGGAATCTTTGGCCACTGGAGAGATTTTTGACTCTTTTTTTTCAATTAGAGGTCAATGTCCTATCGATACGAAATAATAGTTTTTGATATAGTGATTTCCGTTGCCTTCTGCATCCTCATGCCATTGATCATCGCTAATTCTTCCACGTTTTAGGCGGAGTTTCCGAACCCAAGAGGAAGAAAGTGCCATGAACCTCCATCCGCTACTCCGCCCTGTTTGAAAAGACCATTGGCAAAATGAGGGTGAGACTGATGACCTCACCATTTAGTCCCTTACTCCCCTCAATCGTTCAATCAGTCAAACTGAGCGTGACTTCTGATACCGATAATGTTCGGGCGCCATTATTGATGATTTTTATTCAAAGTTTAAGTGGTGGTGGGGTTTGAACCTGGGACCAAGGAAGTTTTGAATACTAATCAAAGACGCTATCTCCAGACCATTTATGAACCCTTTCTGAGACAGCATACAGCTTACATATACTCTGAGGCTACTTATGGTGATGGGCGTTAAGTGCTTTCGCTATTGCCTTCATAAATCCACTTGTAACTGTTACTTTTTTGGGGATTTCTTTTTTCTCTTTCTTTTTTGATGTGTAAGTCACATTGCTGGATTCTAGCATTACAGTTCCAACACCTCACTATCGCTCGCTGCCACCTCGATAAGATTTTCTAGTTCCATTAATTTTGCGTTGATTGCCTTGAGTTTACTGTCAACTCACTGATGCCTGTGCTTTGCACCGCGGAACGAATGTGTGAAACACGTGAAAATGTATCCATAGTCCACATTATATTGATACAGTTACGTTTCTGTACACTGACATTATTGCAGAACCTTGTCCAAGTTTCGTCTATATCGACCCTCATTACTTTCCTAGTTTTGTAAGTAACCAGAAAGGTATGCTGAGCATTACTACAGCAATCTCCACATGTGGTAACAAGTTCATTGAATGACACGTTGGTTTCTACATGTGCGTGGCAAATGTGCCTTGAACTGTAATTGTCCTGTATGAACCTGGTAATAAGGTTTAAATTATCCTGAACCATCTGCTTCAGGGTCCTGGAGTAAGTGTGGCACAAATAAAACGTATCAAGTTGCATATACCAGCCAAAGCAGAAATATTTCCGGATTTCATCGTAGTTTTGCGCTGTGACGTCATCAAATTTGACTATGCTGTTTGATTTTATTTTCTCAGTCGGTGGAATATCTCTGATTTGCTTGAACGTCTGGTACGCTACTCCCTCCATGCCATGAAAAATGTCCTGCAGTAGCTGATATTTCGGCCGAAATGGGGTTTTTGAAAAAAAAATACACATTATTGAAGCGAAGTCCCCAAGGTTTTATAACAGTGTTAGAACAAGATTAGTCCTCCCACAATCTAAAGGAACAATAATCAAAGCACTAATGTTATGGGGAAGTAATGAACCGCCCCTCTTCTTCCAGTTTCGGGCACCATCATTGCGGGACCACTTTCTTACTACACGTATCTTGTGGTATGGTTGTTTTGTCCACTTGGACGTGATGGTAACTGTTCGTTTACATTAGGATACAGAGAATTTTATAGGGAAATAAATGATACACACACAGCCTTTAAACTTTTCAAATTTATAAACATGTGCATGTAGATGGGTATATATGAGCTTAAACAAGATCCTAGTTCTGTGCCCGTACCTGGCAAAGTTGATTCGCGCATTCCTACATCCACTGATGCACAGCTTGAATCATAGAACTGATGGATGGAAAGTTTGGCGAGATAAGTCCAGTGGATTTCTCCACAATGCTGATGAAATCAGCACACATATGGCTGCCACCTTAGTCAACACTCTAGCTTATGCTGTACAGAAAACCTGCTATACACTAAACTCGTAGAAGTCTGCAATTGTAGATGTACATGCTCTCTGTTGTTAAATACCTTGATTGTTCCAGGGAAGTCCCCTGCATAGATTGTATGATCACCCAGTACCACCGATGGTGCATCAAAATTTCTACGGAACAAGACTGAAAGTTGCATTGACGCATCCCACAGTCGACACCACTCATTGGCGGCGTTCATTCGTGGATAATGTAGCTTTGTTGTCACTAAATCAAAGGTTTTGAAATACTACCACCATGAACAACTCCATATTCGACGCCGTACCAACACTGACACACTCACAGCCTGTGGTCAGTTGGTTGCTGCTGCTAGTTTTCCAGGAAAAATAATTGTCAGTTACACACTTTTTTTATCGCCTACGTACCTGTTCATCGGCATCGGCGTCAATACTTTACCCTTTGGCGGTTGTCTTCTAAGGGAGTGAAATTTTTATCGATCACTGTATATACATACAAGTCATAACCTTTTATACACTAATACGCTGACCTCCATTGCCCGTTCATCATCGTCATCATCATCATCATTAACGTGAATAAAGTTATTATTATCTTTGACACTAAATGCAGGGTGCTGATGTTCATTGTGAAGTTAAAAATGTCCTAATACAGTTAAAGAAATCTAACCATATCTGAGTGGTTAAAACGCAAAAAAAGTATTCTAAGCGGTTTGTGTGTGCTGTGAAATGGCGTGCTGAAGTCACAGCTGTAAATTTTACCACGAAGTGATGAGGTATGATAATTATTTAATATCACGCTGTGCGGATGATAAGCAGAGAGTCAGAGGCAACACATTCACACATCCTGCCTTGCACGGCAATTGATCGATGCCATAGATTTAAAGTTATTATTATTACTATTATTATTATTATTATTACCGCTGCAACATCACATGAATGGTACCGTGTGTCTACAGTTAGTCATAACTGTCAGTGGCCGGCCGCGGTGGTCTAGCGGTTCAGGCGCTCAGTCCGGAACCGCGCGACTGCTACGGTCGCAGGTTCGAATCCTGCCTCGGGCATGGATGTGTGTGATGTCCTTAGGTTAGTTAGGTTTAAGTAGTTCTAAGTTTTAGTGGACTGATGACCACAGATGTTAAGTCCCATAGTGCTCAGAACCATTTTTTTTGAACTGTCAGTGAACACAAACAATATTAGTGTGTACATCAACAAGGTGCTTTATGAACTTCAAATGTAAGTGCTGTTATTAACAGATTCAGTTGAAAGTAAAAACATAAAATAAAAGAAATAGTATATATTTATTTACATAGCAACTATGTTACAATATTCCTCCTTATTTTTATACATACTTTTGGGCTGTTACTGCTGGTACTGTAAACACCTCCATGTCCTAGGCCAGTAGCAGTTCTGCTAGAGCTGTAAAAATAAGAAAAACCCTCAGTATAACATCATACAGACATAATAATAATAGTAATTATAGATGAGTGAATATATACTGGAATCACTGTTATTATATCTCTAATGCTTCTTGTGTGGTCGGACACAGTACTGACATTTTAAAAAGGGTATACAATTCTAGCAAACATGGATTCCAAAGAGGTGATTCATCTTCTTGCCATTCTGTTGCATTGCCATTATTTATGCTTCTCCGTTATTATATCTTTCCATGCTTGATGCATAAAGCTGTGAGAATGTTTTTCTGATAGATATTCACAACAAACAGACGTCTTAAATTCTCCTTTCCTCAAAGCAAGCGCTTTGGCATTTGTTGTATGTGCTAACATCAAAGAAATGACTGCTCTCATGCCAGCGTCATGTATTTTAATAGTATCGCATACAATAAGTTATTCTCGTAACGTCATAATCGTAGGTTTCGCCGTCTCACAGCTTCTTTAGAATACAGCGATGGGAAAACTGCACTGCATTCAGACTGAAATTGATCGAAGGGTGGAGAGCATGAATGGCGTTGGCAGGCAGCTTGATGACATCGATGAAAGAGGTTGCTCGGGTTGGGTTGGGTGGCAGTGGGTGAGGGGGAGGGGTGTTCTTAATAGGGCGGTGATGTGATGAAGTCGGGAATCCCAAAATACGATGATACAGAACTGCTGACGGATGTTGAGCCAACAGTTAAGCCCAGAAACTGCAGAGGCCCATTACTACCGCTGACAAAGGCTACGATCTAAGTTAACCAAATAATGCAGAGAACAGCCAAAACTCCAATATTAATTTGTTTTATTACTTAATGACTAGTTTGGAGCCTAAACTCAATATCAAATTATCTTAAAAGAAACAGATACCAAATACTAAGCACTTTGTGCATAACAAGCCGTTGCCACGGTACAAAGATAACTGATGAAAACTGGTACATACCAACAAGCTATGCAATAGCATACAACAGCCACATGGATTTCTGTTGTATTATAATTAGTATAAAACAGTGCCGGGCTGAACTTCACTCAACTAACTGGGACATCAAAGTGTGGAAGATATTAGGATGATTACGACAGGGGCTCTTATCAGATACGCGCAACTTCGTTTTACATTTTTTTTCTTTGCTCAGTTTTTTATGAAAATCTTCCGCGCAGTTGTGTACAGCATAACAAAAGACATATTTCAACTACACCCAAAGATCTTTACGAACAGACATTTAAGTTACAATTTGTGACGGAAGGAAAAAAATAGCCTGTACACCATCATGCCAGCGCCACACTCGAAAAATCGATGAAACAAATTTTGAACGTCTCTACGAATCTAGTAATACAAAAACAAATTTTCAGAACACCAAAAAACTGAATAACAGACAAATTTAAAAGACAACTTAGTACGACATAGAAAGACAGGAAAGTCCGTGATGAATAAAACCACACAGTCTGGTATAAAACAATTACGAGGAATAGAACGTGCAACGGAGGTAGGCCTACATCTGCCTTTAAAATCATATTAACAGAACCCCATACGCACAAAAAGAGCTTGTATTCATAAACATTGTAAATTATCAAACATAAAGGTAAGGTCTTTTTCACAGTGTGGAACTCGAGTCTTCCGCCTCCAAAAAAATGACTGTAGGGCAGAAATCAAGACATTGTAATATTAATATAACAACATATTTCTAACAAAACTGTACAGAAGTGCTTCACCGGTAAAAGATAGCTACATGAATATAAAAACTGCGGACGCCAAAAGTTGTAAAGGCTAGTTTCTGTATCATATTGATTACGAACCTAAAATACAATACTCCCACATAAGTTAAGTTACCTAGTTTCAGAAATAAAACTGATAATATTCTCCCGTGGCAGGCGTACTTTCGGCATGTGAATTAAGACAATCAACCAAACTAATGGACCATGGGAATGGATATGTATCACGATACAGATCCTCCTGAGGAGTGGCAGTGTAGAGTGCAGCACTAATCTGACTTGTCATGAAGCCGAAATTATGAATGGACTGATTGCTGTGCGAATAAGCGAAAGTAACCAACACAGTGGCTTAGAGAAGCTCTTAAAATTTTCACAGTCGAGGTTGATGTTGCATATTAGTTCATCAAGCGAATACATTTATTTGTGTGGTACTCTGTGCTTCTGTGAGCCAATGCATCGGTTACTGTTTCTTATTCGCATAGCTCTCAATACATTCACAACCTCAGCTTTAAATTTGGTTCTCCTACCCCCCACCCCCCAATTACCCCTCTCGCTTCAGACATGCATAAGAAGAATATACGAGATCTGAAAGAGTAACTATATCTACATCTACATAGATCTCTGCAAGCCCCCACACAGCGCGAGCCAGAGGATGCCCTTTACAGCTACTAGTCACTTCCTTTCGTGTTCCACCTACAAATAGAGGAAGGGAAAAACGACTATCTGTAAGCCTCCATGTGAGTCGCAGTTTCTCATATCTTATCTTCGTGGTTCTAACACGCAATATATGTTGGCGACAGTAAACTTGATCTGCAGTGAGCTTTAAACGCCGGTTCTCTGGTTCTCAGAACTTTCTGAGTAGTGTTCCTCGAAAAGAACGTCGCCTTCCCTAGACGACTTCCCACTTTAATTCCCAAAACATCTCCGTAACACTCGTTTGTTGTTCGAACCTGCTGGTAGCAAACCTAGCACCCTACTCTGAACTACTCCTCTATTCCGACTTGGTACTGATTCCAAACACTCGAGCAGTACGCAAGAATAGGTCGCACCAGCGTCCTATAAGTGGTCTCTTTTACAGATGAAGTCGACCATTCACATTCCCTACCACAGTTCTCATATGCTAGTCCCATTTCATATTGCTTTGCAACTTTATGCCCAGGTATTTAAAGGACATGACTGTGTCAATCAGGATACGACTAAAGCTGTATCCGAATGTTATATATGCCTAATGTAAAGAAACAGAAACGAAACGTAAATAAGATGCAAAATCATATTTAATATAGAGTGTGAAGCTACAAAGGTTTCCCTTGTGGCTTTTGCATCTTAACAGCTGCTCTTATTTTTTAAAACTGTCACGTTCACGGAAAGTCGTGTTTGAGCGTTTATTGAAAGTGAGTGAACGTATAGGTCATATCGACATCAGTACTACCTGTCCGTTGCAGAACCATAGAATAGCCGGCCGCGGTGGCCGTGCGGTTCTAGGCGCTTCAGTTCGGAACCGCGAGACTGCTACGATCGCAGGTTCGAATCCTGCCTCGGGCATGGATGTGTGGGGCGTCCTTACGTTAGTTAAGTTTAAGTAGTTCTAAGTTCTAGGGGACTGATGACCTCAGATGTTAAGTCCCATAGTGCTCAGAGCCATTTGAACCATTTAAACCATAGAATATAAGACATTCTTCGATACATAGGAGACAGCACGGACGGTGAATGTTCAGTTCAGCCTCGAGCGCCGAGCGGGAAGATTCTTGTTTATTTCACTTGCCGCAGCGTGCTTGCGTGGAAGTTTTCCTCATTAGAGTTGTTCTGTCTGCCGAGTGATTCATAGCGCCTCTGCTACGCCTTACTGTCTGTTTGTCTTTGTCTATTTGCAGTGGCGTCGGCCGCTCCGCTATGGCTACCATGGTTTCCACTTGTGTTCCACGAAAAGGTACTGTGTGCTTCACTTCCGCTAAAACAACGCTACATATGCAGCCCGGGTCTCTAGAAATCCACCAATGGCTTGTCCATACAATTCATGTGAACTCTGACCAGATCACACACCTTATTTTGATGCAGACGAGTATGTGTTTTACGTGAAATTTATGGATTCCCTTTATGTTGAAAGATTATTGTCGCGACATGGTTCTCAAGTCCCGTTCAAGCATCGCGATAGCCGGCCGGTGTGGCCGAGCGGTTCTAGGCGCTTCAGTCTGGAACCGCGCGACCGCTACGGTCGCAGGTTCGCTGCCTCGGGCATAGATGTATGTGATGTCCTTAGGTTAGTTAGGTTTAAATAGTTCTAAGTTCTAGGGGACTGATGACCTCAGATGTTAAGTCCCATAGTGCTCAGAGCCATTTGAAGCAAGCCAAGCATCGCGATAATTCCGTTAGTATGGTGTCACTCGCAGAAGGTAAAATTGACTGTACCAATTACCAATGTCCGAGCGTTCAACCTCCCGCCGGCGGGTGGTGACAACTTTCTAAAGGACATATTGACTCCTTATGGTAACGTGAAAAACGTCCGTCGTGAACGTTGGACATACGCAACACAGATTAGTGTTATAGTGGAATTCGTTCCGTGGAAATGCATTTTAAACGCAATATTCCATTACATTTACTAGTTTGTGGTTATCGCGTCGTGTGATGTATACTGGTCAGGAACCTGCTTCCTGTGTAATGAAAGTGGACACGTTCGGTCTAATTGCCCGCGGAAGGTTTTTGTGTTAAAGCCGTCACTAACGCAGCGTTGCAAATTGACGGTTGCTAATCTTATTCCTTCCACTTCCAACGTCGGACCTATTTCGGCTTCAGATCATAATGAACAATAAACCAGTTCTGATAATTTCCGCCTTTACCTCCGAGACAGGTTCAGAATCCTATTGCCCCTAGGATAGAACTCGTAACAGTGACAAACAAGCATCGTCGCACTCAAGATGGTGAGAGTTCCTTCTGCCCCAACCCCCTCAGCATCCACTGTATCCCCTGCTCCTCTCGATGCTACGATACCTCCCATCAATGTTTCGGTGAATGGCAAAGAAGTTATCTCCGGCATCCTCTTGCTAGCGAAGTGGCTCCTCCTGAGATGCTTGTGTGTGTAGAGGCAGCGGAGTCCCCACCCCCTTCTTTCTTGTGTCCTCCGTTACAGTCTGAGTCAACGCAATGTCCTACTGCTCCTGAGGCTTCAGATGCTGGCGGTTTCCCGAATTTGGCGCCTACAAAAACTCCTGAGCAGAACAAATTAGCGACCAAGTATCATTGTTGTATTGATAGTTACACAGAATGCTCCCGCCTTAGTGACTGGACCTGCAGTACATGGCCCTTGTTCTGAGGGGCAGGAGACTGTGCCTACAGCCCCTCACACACCTCCGTCTGCAGAGGCCGCCATGCCACGAAGCCGACAGAAACAGCGTATACAACCTAACCTCGCGGTGGCACGTAAGAAATCTAAGAAACAAGGTCGTGATGATGGGGTTCCGTTCTCCGGATGTCTGATTCACCTGTGGACTCCGCAACGGAGCTTGACGCTCAGCTGTCTACCCAGTTCTGCTCAGTATGTTCCGTACTTCCCTGTATAGCTGTATTCAATGACCCAGGCCAACACGTTCCTTTTGTTAAATGTTAATAGTTTGGAATCAGAATTGTGATTGGCTTCGTTGCGTCACTTCACTTATGATTCATGTGCGGACGTAGTCTTATTATAGGAGGTGTTATTTAGTAATTTCTCCTTACCTGGTTTTCGTATGATCTTTAACGTAGCATCTGAATGTTCTACTGAGGCAGCCTTATTCTTTTGCGAAGGCAATCCCATAGCTGGGGTGAAAACGTTGGATTCTGGCAGGGGCATAGGCTGTCAACCTTTTAATCTTGCCTTGGCTCTTTTACATGCCCCTTCTGGCACCGGTTGCACAGTGGATCGTTCGCGTTTTTATAAAGAGGATATTGTTTATGTGTTGCGTATGAGTCCTCCGGGTATTCTGTTGGATGGTGATTTTAAATGTGTATTGCGTCATGCGGATCAGTCTTCTAATTTTAATTTCCCTATTGAATTACATGAATTGGTCCGCTTTGTACGCCTCAAAGAAGTCTGAATATGTAAATACCCGACGTTAGTTAAATTTACCCACTTTACTGCGGCTTCTAAAGCAGATAAGATACTTATCAGACAGCCTGAGCGATTACATTCTTAATGTTGAAGTCATCCCAGCTCCTTTTACGGATCACTGTGCTGTGGCCACAACTTTCAACCTTGAACAGCAACCATTCAAATTGTTTTACACTCCGTGGATGTTAAACGTCGCTCATCTAGTTGACCTCACTCTCGGTGACGTGATGCGAACCGTGTGGAAGCGTACTCTACGGTCCAATGGGTAACATTCTTCCACCCTTAACTGATGGACACAGCTAGAAAAACTGAGGCTCAGGCAAACTTTGATGCTTCTTTGTGCTGCCAAGGCGCCAAACTTTCGGAGAACTTACGAATATTAGTATTCCATCCTGCGTGAGCTTAATGTTGCTTCGGATCACGCCCCTCTGAAAATTGTGGATGTTAGGCGTGTAAAGGCAAAATGGTTGACCTTGAAGAGAATACAAATCTAAGGTTTCAAAATCCGATCGAAGCGGAGTTCATTGGTGACGGAAGAACTGGCTTCGTTATTTTCTTCGGCATCAGACCGGTGGCCGACGAGCTTGCATTCATTGTCTCACAACAAATGATGGACGTATCGTTATGACGCAAGCTGATATAGTGCGTATCTTACACCAGTACTATGTAGACATCTGCGACATCGATGAGTCCAATGAAACCTTTTACCACCCACTTGTCAGCATCTTGGATACGACAATTACACCTGAACATAATGCAACGCTCTTAGCTGCCTTTCAGCCTGAGGAAGTTTACAAACTTAATGTGGGATCGCCTTCTCAAAAGTCCCCGGGTCTACATGGACTTCCAAAGGAATTTTACGTGTGCTTTTGGCAGTTGTTGAGTGGTACCTTTACCTCCCATTTGAATGAAATGTTACAGGGAAGAGTAGTGCCGACCTCACTCAAAGTGGGAAAAATTGTCTAATTCCGAAACGCACTGGACCGGCTGCTCCTGAAAGCTTTTGCCCACTTCCTTGGTTAAACTTTGATTAGGCTGGTCCTGGCGGAGGTTCGAGTCCTCCCTCGGGCATGGATGTGTGTGTTTGTCCTTAGGATAATTTAGGTTAAGTAGTATGTAAGCTTAGGGACTGACGACCTTAGCAGTTAAGTCCCATAAGATTTCACACATAGTTAGTAAACTTTTCCCATAAGATTTCACACATAGTTAATAAACTTTGATTATAAGACTGTGGCGAGGGCAGTTAATTTTAGGATGTCAGCTCTGATGGAGACAATTGTTGCAAAACATCAAGGCCTGTAGTCGAGTGTCGTGACGTGGTTTCAGTTGCTGTTGTAAGGTCCGTCCCTTGTGCACTTGCTCTTCCAGACTTCAATAAGGCATTTGATCGTGTTAATCACAACTTCTTGCTTCAGATTCTGAAGGTAGCTGGTTTCACTGTTGACACACTACGATTGCACTCAAATCTGTTTACGGGTATTTCGGCTTCGGTTGTTGCCAATGACCAACTGACGCCCTCAATAAATTTCCGTAGGGGAGTGCCTCAAGGAAGCCCGCTGTCAGTAACTTTGTTTGTGTTGTCTCTGGAGCCCCTACTTCGGATGCTAGCATCCCAGCTGACAGGTCGGACGCTTTCCGGAGGGACTATAGTTATTCATGCATACGCGGATGACGTGATGGTTCTACTTCGCAATCCTGCTGAGGTACCTCGACTGAAGGCTGTAGTCGATGGTTTTTGTCGGAGTTCAGGTGCAAAACGTAATGAAGAGAAATGCAAGCGTCTTCCCTTGCGAGGTTTTGATGACGCGGTTGTTCCATGGGTTACTGCGGTGGATCGGCATACGTCTCTCGGTATCATCATTGATCGTTGTCCACTCAAAGCGGCGGCGCTCAACTGGAAGTCTGTTACGGAAAAAATTCAGGGGGCGATACTAGAGCATGAAAGGCGTTCTCTTACTCTGCTCCAGGAAATCCGAATACTGGATACATAGGTCTTATGCAAAGCTTATTGTGTGGCCCAAGTTTATTCGCTTCCCTCGATAACGGCGAAGAAGAACTACAATTGTCTGGTCGTTTCTTATGGAAAAGACATGTTTTTCGCTTACGGTATGAGGTGATCATGAAGCAAAGACCTTTGGGGGTCTGGACCTGACTGATATATGAAGGAAGGCGCAGATGCTGTATGCGCGTCGTACTGTTTTGACGATGACTCAAGAAACTCACACATTCACGTCTCCTTTATTTCTCTGTGTCCGTCCTACTAGTCTTGATCCCCCTATTGATGATGGTCGCATGAACTATAAGTTAAAACACATTTATGACTTCTGTCTTACGGTAGCTATTTAGGGGCTGACATCTTATGGAGACCTGTCCTCACCAAGAAATTCCTAAAGACTCGTTGGGAAGCAGTCCCTTACTTGAACCTCGTTGAAAGAGAATCGCCGCAAACAGCCTGGACAACAGTTAGGTTCAATATCAGTCTTCCGATTTTGCCGATGCGCGTAGCGTCCTCATGGTATAAGGTAGTAAATAACGTGATTCCAATGAACGTGTGACTATTCGTTATTGGGCTTAGTGACACGGATTCATGTAGTCGTTGTACGTCTCCCGATACGATACGACATCGCTTTACTTATGAAGGTCATATCGCAAACTGGTCTTGGATCAGGACACGACTGGCCTTCTTTACTCGATCTTCTGAGACTGCATACACTACGGACATCATATTGCGCCCAGATTCTTCTTCCTATCCACAGTCTAAAACCCATACCTTTATGTGGTTGCTGTGACACTTCGTTCATTATGTTGTAGAAGGCGAGGGGGAAGATCGTATGAACTTCGTGCAGTACATGATCACTGCCTATTGGACATTCTTGTAATTGCCTCGATATCGAGACCTCTTCGCCAACATGTTGAATCTTGTTTTCCGTCGGTAAGGTGTTGGTTAATTTAATTTTTCTGATGATAAGTGTTTTTCTTTGTTATGTATGTTCCCACCTGATTTTCTTCAGCTCGTCCTCTCCTGGTTTTCCTGTTCGTTTTGTTTTGTGTTTTGACTCACCATCGCTCCAGTTCTATTGTCAAATGTGTATAGATCAAGTATAGATATACATGAGCGTATACAATCCTTGCTATCAATTTGGGATTTTTCTTAGTTTAATATTTAGAATGTAATCTTTCGTTTTCCTTCTACTTTTAGATTCTATTACAAACTATAAAAATATATAAAAAACACAAAACAAAAAATTAAAAAAATTACTAAGAACCATATAAAAATAATTGCTGATACATATTATGTGAGCTTGGTGGTGGTTTGTCGGCTATGATATCGTTTTCTTCCTTTCTCCTTTTATTTATTATTCTGTTGTCATAAATAATTTTTTCTCCCATTTGTAGCTTGTATTACATGATGATTTGACTATGGTCTACTGAAGTATCATGATAGTACAAAGTCATTCTGACAATAAAAAAAAAATAAAAAAAACAAAACAAATGAGTCCCTAGAATACGTATTCCACGAAAGATTTTTTGAAGCAAGGCAAGCAGCATATTGCAGTTTTGTACAGAAAAGTGTCACCCTGCATTACTGTAAGAAAATGCACTGCTAATCTCATCTGAGCTACCTACTTGTTTATAATGTACGTTATTTTCATCACATGCACAAAAACGTGAAATGCGAGAAGAAGCCTTATCCACAGCTGTAGACCCCGTGTGCATGTAAAATTGACAGACAACATGCCTGTAAATATTCGATACGCAATTTATTAGAAGTGCATTGCAGGTAATATGGCGTGAGGCTCATATGGAGACATACCGAAACAAAAATTAAAAAAAAAAGTCAAGAAAATTTAGCACTAAATACCCATACTGGAGTATTAAAGAAGACCTAGCACAAATGAGGATTTTGCAGAAACAGGAGAGCAGCCATTCCATCCGAAGTCCTGAGCACATCTTTCATCAACATAAAGAAAAAATACTTTACCTGCTTTTCAGATGCAAAATCGATCTTAGCACAGGATCTACTGCTGAAGGTGAACACACACTCTCTCTCTCTCTCTCTCTCTCTCTCTCTCTCTCACACACACACACACACACACACACACACACACACACACACACACACACACACACACACACTCACACACACTCTCTCTCTCGCACACACACACACTCTTTCTATGGACCAGATGATTAGCAAGTTTGGCTAACGATCGATAAGATTACTATAAAATTATTCAATAAAAGTAGTTTTGATCTCAAGTAAGTTATTTATTTCATTCGCTGGCGGGTTTCGATCTGTTATACGGGAGCTATAACACTATTTTACCTTGTAAAAAGGGCAGTACAGTTCCATTTAGGCCAAAGAACTTAAATAATATCATAAGAACAAAATAATATAAAAGTACTGCTGAAACACCTATGGGGATAGCGGGCGACAACGGTGAGTGGTAGGCCGCTCTGGAAGTTGAGAAGAACACTGCTGAATAAAGCTCAACCGCTAGTAGTTTTTTTAATATCGAAAGTTCCGTCCACCATCTATAACATAAAGTAGGTAATCGCCAATGTTTGTGAGACATGACTA
Source organism: Schistocerca americana (assembly GCF_021461395.2). Classification (NCBI taxonomy): domain Eukaryota; kingdom Metazoa; phylum Arthropoda; class Insecta; order Orthoptera; family Acrididae; genus Schistocerca; species Schistocerca americana. The sequence goes on from NC_060121.1 coordinate 609,081,174, forward strand.
CATTTTGCGGAATCCATTTACAAAAGTAAATACTTATTAGAACATGGTAATACAATAAACAGCTAAGCACGTTTTAAATATTATGTAGAAGTCGTGAATCACAAAAAGCTCAAAAACAGTGAAAAAGTCGGTATTCAATGATAAAGGCTGATTTAAACGTAAACTACCCTCTACAGTGACTTACGGTAGACGTAAACGTAGCGTAGATTCTCGGTATGACATCATCTGGTAACAAAGTAAACGGTACGGCAGTCAACAAGTACTGCTCTCAGTCAAAGATCTTGCAGAGTTACCTGAAGTTACACTCGACATGCATGTGCATGTGCAATTAGCTACCTGCTACACCGTTAAGGCTGATTAGATGTAATGATATCGTTTAAAAGCTCTAGCCACTGTTTACAGGTCAAACAGAAGTATAAAATGTTACAATCTTCCATAAAAATTACAAAATGAGCATATTCGATTTACATATATAAACCAAGAATACAGCTGGCCTCCTGATCTCATGTGAATCTTAGTCAAGAAAGGCCGACAAAGCTAATAACGGTAACAAAATAATGCAGTTAAAATATTTTGTTTAGCTGTTAGGTACTGTATTTACATTATGTATAATATAGTAGCCAAAATAGAACACTAAATTCTGTAAGATGAGGCATATGAATTAAAATAATATTTGCAAGAAACTCTAAGGATGTGACGTAAATTTTGTCATACACACAAAAATATTTTAAATGGTGAGATATTCTAAATATTGAGATTTTTAAATATTAAAAAGCACATGAAGTGAGAAAAGAACAATAAGAATCATCTCATTTTTGCACAGTACTTTGAAATTTCACTAACGGATGTCATACAATAATATTTGTTTATTTGAAAACCCAGATATTACCAACAGTGCCAAATATCCTCTTAATTTTTTGCCTCCTGTAGTGTATATAAATATTATGAAAAAGCAACTGCTGCTGAAACAGTAAAGTAAGAGAACAGAAACAGACTGTAATTTGCAATAAGGTATACTTGTCAGGTTCAAAAATGGTTCAAATGGCTCTGAGCACTATGAGACTTACCTTCTGAGGTCATCAGTCCCCTAGATCTTAGAACTACTTAAACCTCACTAACCTAAGGACATCACACACATCCATGCCCGACGCAGGATTCGAACCTGCGACCGTAGTGGTCGCGCGGTTTATACTTGTCAGGTCAGACATGTAGTAAGTATGATCTATAAATACAGTTACGAATAAGGTGTAAGTGTCCTACAATTACTCGTAGATTAACCAGATGTATGAGAAGCGTAAATTATGGGCAGGTCTGACTTTATACAATGTGTATAATAAAAAGAATAAACATTATTATGTAGAATAAAAGTATTTTGTATTAGAAGAAAATTTAGTTCAAATGTAAAAAGACCAAGTGCAATTAGAACTCAGCACAGAAGGTTCTGTGCAAACTTAATCCATCCTGGGAATCGAGAAGCTCAACGATTTTTGCCTGTTTTCGAAACATATGCTGGCAAGATACCGATCCTTGAAATTATAAGACCTTACCATAATCTCTGTAGCAGTTTCTCAGACTAGCCCACACATACAAAAGAATCAAGCACGGGACTTCACTCTATGCAATCTATATAAGTAGATATTGAAGCGTTAGTAAAATATTTTTATTTACGTCCTAAAACGTGACTATGACTTACATTTTTATCCACGCACAGTGATGTTCGTGTATTATGATTTTGACAGATGATCAGTACAATGTATGTTGAAATGGCGGAAGTAGTTTTTGTTTGGTGTAATTATAATTTAATAATTTTCATATTTATTTTACTTTACTTGTACTGTGAAACCTTGCTTCCCGCCAAATTTCATGATTCTGCGTCAACGGAAAGTACCCTATGGATTTTGATCAGTGGCTTTGCGAGTTTCAAAATATATGACATAGATTTAAGCTTGATGCAGCATTCTGTTCCAGAGAAAAAGAGGTCTTAATAGATGGACAAAGAGACAGGTGGATAAAAAAGATAAAATTATTTTTTTCGAGTGACATAATTACAAATTAACGATTTTCTGATTTGTTCTTTACTTGTACTGTGAAACCTAGCTATTAGTCAAATTTTATGATTAAAGCTCAATGACGAGTAGCTTACAGGTTTTGATGAGTGAGTCAAAATATGTGACATAACTGGTCGAATCTTTTGATTGCATTGACTTAGAACCTTAAAATTGTTACACTGCCAAGGGAGCATAGACCATAATGTGTGACATAAATTCGAATTTGGTACTCCAATCTGCTCACGAGATGAAGGTGTCTTGACAGACAGACCGACAGACAATGAAGCGGTCCTGTGAGGGTCCGGTTTTTATAGACTGCGGCACAGAACCCTATAAACTGGGGAAGAAATAAATGGAAAGTTAACAGACAAAGAAGGAAAATAGTGTGTAAAATATCGAGAAAATCTGTGCTTGATTAAAATACGTAATAGATATAAAGACAACAAGTGATATAATAATGTCATATATATATATAGTAAAATCTATGAACGAGAAGAGCTGGGAATTTTAAACCAATTCATAAAAATATCGAAAAACTTCCCTCTAAAATCTTACAGCTCATTAAGGAGAGACGACTGTTACTTTTTATGACGAATATAGATTTCAGGTTCCTGTAAGGAATTAAGTAAAACAGTTTTAGGAACCATGGAGAGAACTTTGAGACTATTAGTAGTAATCTGTCTGTCTGACTTACGTAATTGCTGTCACAAGTGTTACACATAATTTTACAAACTCTGGAGTTCAGATATAGCGCTACTACGGTTGTCAGTAGTTTCCCTTGACTTATTATGAGAAAGGTTATTCGTTGAAAGGGCTATGGTTAATTCAGTATTTCAGCAGTGTATTAATCTTTTCATGGACATCCCCTAGATAGGCACCGAGCGAGGTGGCGCAGTGGTTAGCACACTGGACTCGCATTCGGGAGGACGACGGTTCAATCCCGTCTCCGGCCATCCTGATTTAGGTTTTCCGTGATTTCCCTAAATCGTTTCAGGCAAATGCCGGGATGGTTCCTTTGAAAGGGCACGGCCGATATCCTTCCCAATCCTTCCCTAACCCGAGCTTGCGCTCCGTCTCTAATGACCTCGTTGTCGACGGGACGTTAAGCACTAACCACCACCACCACCACCTAGATAGGCCATTTTAGTAGATCTATAGTTACCTTTAATTGTGGCTTGAACTAGATTTTGATAAGGCATTTTAAATTAGTAAATAGAGCATCAAAATATTCAGTGTCATAGTTATTAGTTGTAGATCTGTTTGATCACGTTCAATCCCTTCTGAATTGCATCTGTTTCTTATGACAGCTTTAGAATCGTAAAATCGGACTGAAGAAGTGCCTTTTATGTCCAAATGATTACCAAGAAGGGGCGTTAAAAACTACATCAGAAGTTATAGGTTTTCTGGGATAGAAAACTGATGTTTACTATTATGATGTAATTGTGCTATCTAGAAAACTAATGTTGTTGTGGGCATCATATTGAACAGTGAAACGCAAATTTAGGTGAATACTGTTAAGCACAATTGTCAGGAATTCAATTTCTTTTTGGAAGGTTTTATAGACCATGAGGTTATCATATACGTATCTTTTCTAAAGATGGCTTTACTGTGTGTATCACAGTTACGTTAAAATATTGTGTTTCTCGGTAATTAACAAATAAACAGCCTATCAGTGAGTTACCATAGCAACGCCATCTTTTTGAAAGTAAATTTTCTCGATATATGAAAAAGAGTTGAAGGATAAGTTAATCTTGAGTAACGGAATGACTCAAAAATTTCCCGTAAGTTCATGACTTTATGCTTGATGAGGCTATCTTTAATAATTGCAATAGTTTCTGTAATTGGAATAGTGGTGTAAAGCTTGGTAATATCCAGTGATTCAAACGTAACACCAGGAGAAATACTGCCTCTGTAAATTTGTTCAGCTAATCGAGACGCATTTTTTATACAGAAATTTTCCTTGAAGACATAAAAGTTTCCAGAATACTAGTTGATTTTCCGTTTACTTTTTATGATGGACAATTTTTGTTAATGGCAATGGGATGGATGGGAAAATTTATTTGTGCAACTTTATCTGAGACCTTAATTTCAGAACATGTGGACTCATAATCTTAAGAGAACTTCTGTGATTTGGCAGAAAAAGATAATTATTGTCATCATTTAATTGTTTTAAATTTTGTTTGAAACTTTGATATTTGGTCTTTTTCAACTTCTGTGATATCATTTCTGGAAGAAATTGAAAGTCTTAGAAATATAAGCCTGTACATGTACTATAATTAGGATGTTCCCTTCATGTGCTTAGTATAGTAGCGTTTGCAGAGAGCTACACTATGTGATCAGAAGTGTCCGGACATTTGACTGAAAATGACTTAGAAGTCCGTGGTGCCCTCCATCGGCAATGCTTGAATTCAATATGGTGTTGGCTCAAAGGAGTGCTGTTACTAAGGACAGGTGTTGATGCCGATCGGTGAGGCCTTGCACGAAGTAGGCGTTTCATAACATCCCAAACGTGTTCTATAGGATTCAGGTCAGGACTCTGTGCAGGCCAGTCCTTTACAAGGAGGTTACTGTCGTGTAACCACTCCGCCACAGACCGTGCATTATGAACAGGTGCTCGATCGTGTTGACATATGCAATCGGCATCTCCGAATTGCTCTTCAACAGTGGGAAGCAAGAAGGTGCTTAAAACATCAATGTAGGCCTGTGGTGTGATAGTGCCACGCAAAACAACAAGGGGTGAAGCCCCCTCCATGAAAAACACGACCCCACCGTAGCACCACCGCCTCGGAATTTTACTTTTCGTACTTCACACGCTGGCAGATGACGTTCACCTGTCATTCGCCGCACCCACACCCTGCCATCGGATCAACACATTATGTACCGTGATTCGTCACTCCACACAACTTTTATCCATAGTTCAATCGTCCAATGTTTACGCTCCTTACATCAAGCGAGGCGTCGTTTGGCATTTACCGGTATGTGTGCCTTACGATCAGCCGCTCGACCATGAGATCCAAATTTTCTGACCTCCCGCCTAGCTGTCATAGTATTTTCAGTGGATCCTGATGCAGTTTGCAATTCCTTTGTGATGCTCTTAATAATTGTCTGTCTATTATACATTACGAGTCGCTTCAACTATCGGCGGTCTCTGTCAGTCAACAGACGAGGTCGGCCTCTACGCTTTTATGTTGTTCAAAATGGTTCAAATGGCTCTGAGCACTATGGGACTTAACATCTGTGGTCATCAGTCAGCTAGAACGTAGAACTACTTATACCTAACTAACCTAAGGACATCACACACATCCATGCCCGAGGCAGGATTTGAACCTGCGACCGTAGCAGTCACGAGGTTCCAGACTGAAGCGCCTAGAGCCGCACGGCCACACCGGCCGACTTTTGTGTTGTACGTGTCCCTTCACGTTTCCACTTCACTATCACATCGGAAACAGTGGACCTAGGGATGTGTAGGAGTGTGGAAATACCGCGTACATACGTATGATACAAGTGACACCCAACCATCTGGCCACTTTCGAAGTCCGTGAGTTCCACGGAGCGCCCCATTCTGCTCTCTCACGATATGTAATGGCTGCTGAGGTCGCTGATATGGAGCACCTGGCAGTAGGTGGCAGCACAAAGCAGCTAGTATGAGAAACTTATGTTTTGGAGGTGTCCGCATACTTTTGCAGAACTGAAGTTTAATCAAAAATTAGATTACGTCTATGCATAATAATTATGTCACGTTCTTGTTTCTTAACTATATGAACAAATCTGTAGTTACTGTATATCTATTTCAGCAAGAGGAAATTTCAGCAATATATTAGATTCTTAGAATATCTCACGATGATCATATCGCGATGCTATATTTCGCTCCATGGAAATATATTTGCATTCGTGTGACCCCTGTCACTTGTCTTACATGTTCCGTTGAAGAATTTATTAATTAAAATTCCGTCATCAGTCCTAACATCTTGCATTATTTTTTATATCCAGAGTGTCATGAAATTAAAGATAAGTGAAGCTATTTACTTACTCAATTACACCTAACATAGCCATTAATATATAGACCGTTTCAAAAAGAATACACATATTACAAAGTATTATATTGTCAACACTATCAATCCGTGCGCCATGGCTCAGTTATTGGAAGAACGAATACATTGTCTAGTGTATATTCATTGTCGCTAGTCGTCGGCTATCTTCTGTATGGTTGGCTACTCCAGAGCAGAGATCATTCTGTGTTCTCTAGTTTGCTAAGGGTAATTCCGTGATTACGGTGAAAAGATGTTTCACGACCAGGCACCAAACTACTACTCCGAATGGATGAAAAATTTGCAGTTGGTATCGACGGTTTCTAGACATAGGGTGTGGGGTTAAAGGAAAGAGTCCCGGCAGTCCTTGTCTTTGTGACAAAAATGTTGCACGAAATCAAACCGCTTTCCAACGTATTCCTACAAAATCAATTCGTCGTACCAGTCGGAAGTTACAACTGCCAACAACAACAGTTTGGCGTGCTTTGTGGTGACGGTGATTTGAAGCCGTGCAGTTTACAGCTGTTACAGGTTCTACGTCATGACGACAAACGCAAGCATGTGGCATTTTCTGACGAGGTTTAGAATGCTGCTGACAATGATGACCCTTTCACACAACGCATCGTGTTCAATAATAAAGCTAATTTCTACGTTAGTAGGAAAGTATACAAACGCAATGTCCGAATTTGCGACCTACAGAACCTACATGCGCACATTGAACAAGTACGAGATTCACACGAATCTATATGTTTTTATATGATATCCCACTCATTCTTTTCGACCCCATTCTTCTTTGACGGAAACACTATTAACGGTCAGCTGTATCTTGTATTGTATTGTATGTTAACTGGGGGCCTAGAAACGAACAGAGAGGCTCCGTCCCCGCCGCAGCTGCAGTGGTCCACAACACTACGACGACTACCGCAGTCCACTTCAGCCCTCTGCCGTCCCACACCGAACCACTCTTTCAGGATTATTGTGCGGTTCGGCCCTCGGTGGACCCCCACAGGGAACGTCTCACACGAGACGACTGTAACTCCTACGTTTGCGTAGTAGAGTAATGGTGCTGTAAGCGTACGTGCAGAACTTGTTTGCGCAGCAATCGCCGACATAGTGTAGCTGAGGTGGAATGAGGGAAACCAGCCCGCATTCGTCGAGGCAGATGGAAAACCGCCTAAAAGCCATCCACAGACTGGCCGGCTAACCGGACCTCGACACAAGTTCGCCGGGCGGATCCGTGCCGGGACCAGGCGCCCCTTCCCAGTCAGGAAAGCGGTGAATTATACCACACGGCTAACCGGGCGGGCCAGCTGTATCTTACTATGTTATAAACGTGTTGCGTCCGAGGCTGTACAAGGACAACATTTTTCAACAATATGGGGCATCCCCTCACTGGAGACATCAAGTATGTGAATCTCTGAATGAGACTCTCTACCAAGCCGTTAGATTGGTCGTCAAACACCCGGTAACTTTGCACTCCTCGTCTGATCTCCACGGCCACCAGATTTGCCGATTTGTGACTTCTTCCTGTGGAGTTTCATTAAAGTCAACGTTTGCGCACAACAGTGCCGCAGAAACCAGAAGACGTGAAGAACCGAATCCATCCTGTTATACACCAGTGACGATGGACGTGCTTACCCAAGTATGGGAGGGATTCTAGTTTCAATTTTGTTCTTGTCGCTAGTGGGGTGCATATTGAACATCTGTAATCTAAACATTTGTCCCAAGGCTCATACTTGTATGTTGTATACCTTAAAAAATATGTGCATTCGAAATATGGATCTTCTTTTTGAAACATCCTGCACTTACGTGCTTACCTTGTTAGTAAATCCTACAACGAAATAGTCCTTAGGGCGTAGGAGCAATAGCAAATAAACAGTAAACATGAAACGCTAACATTAAGGAAATATCACTTTTTATTTTCATTTGACGTATAGACATGAATAAATATTTATATACATTCATTTAATGAAAGTGATGAAGGTTATCTCTGAAACATAAGGTACCGTAGCGACATAAAGGGCAAATGAAAAAAGGAACTATAAAAGTTATTTATGTTTATACATGCCACTGACAAGCAATGCTTTAATTATTTTTAAAAATAAAATCGTCCTAGTAACATTCTTTATTGATGATATTCTGATGTGTAATTTTACGAGTGGCAGTTTTTGTATGCCTATTGTACTAACCTGACAAAATGTTGCGTTGAGGCCGATTGGTAACTGACCCAAATTTAAATAACATGCGTCTCATATGTTCGATGTAGCTGTTAGATGTAGTTATATTGAATTCGACGAGTGAAAGCCGCACTCCTTCCACGATGATATCACATGAAAAAAATTCTGAAACTTTCTGTAGTATGGTTTCACAGCCTAGGCTTCTGTATGTTCGTTTTCAACTTTGAATGACATGTTTTTCAGTCATCTCATTCTGTTACGCCTTGATATACACTGTACCATTAGGTCATCTGAAATTATGCGAAAGTTTGTTCGTGGACACTTCAAAGTTACGTTTCATAGATGTACGCTGCTCCTGAATCGTTTAATAATAACAAATGGAAAGCACCAGTTTGCTTTTGTTCTACAATATTGTAGAACAAAAGCAAACTGGTGCTTTTCATTTATTATATTGTTGTTCTACCAAGAACCGACGGAAGATTCTGCTAATACGTTTAATAATAGTACGAAATGCCAGAAGTCACTACTACCATTAGTTCATGCTGATCCCAGAAGCCATAGACAACCTCCGCAAACGTCTTCATCAGTGTTTGTCACTAAAGATGACCCCTTAGAAGATATATTGACTGAAAAATGTGTCATAAGTGCTTTCTATAAATTAATTATTTACAGGTTTCTTGATTCACGTATCCACAGATCCCTGAAATATGTACGAATTACCCTTCTAGATGTAAATGTTATTTATGCTGCACCCTGTACATTCAGACAATGGCACTTCTGTATTCACAACCTAAGAGAACACAATAAAAACATCGTTTTAATATTTTAAGATAATCCTCAACATGAAACTACCTTTGTGAGTCTTCAGATACATCACTCTAGACACGACGATTGCACTCACAGCAACATAGAGTACACCATGATAGTTTGGAATGGAGATGGTATTACCACTAACCTTACGAAGAATGTTAATTGCACAGTTTCTCCTTAGAGAAAATAAGGTCAACATGAAAGAAGTCACACTGCCACGCGCTTGAGGCTGTGAGCAACCGCTGGCTGTGCTCGACCTTAGACTTCGTTGCTGTCTGAGGTCGTGGTCCTTTGCGTAGTGGTCGTCGTGGTCGTGGTAGTAGCTGGCCGCAGAGCTTGCCTGAGAGACTCGCGGAACTCGGCACGTGTTTGTGCCACATTGCGATACGAATCCTGCAAATGGTTAACATCCAGTATAAGAGACAGTATCAAAATTGTCCAATGCAAAGTAGACCAACTTCTACGAAACAGCTGTCCTGTTTTCAAACAACAAAATGAGAGGTGTTTTCGGAGGCAATGCTCTAACAATCTATTGAACAATCCGCCTCAGTTGTGCAAATTTGCTGGTCTTTACCATGGTTTGGGCTAGAATAATCTAGCCTTCTTCAGAAGCATAATATTACTATAACATGCCAGAGTACGGCACAATCAACATTAAAAATTAAAATCTATAGTACCGTGGTACCATGTCGATCTAAAATTACTTAACTGAAGTCCAGCCCCGGCATCACTTCACCACGCGGTCGGTTGGGAATGGCAGCAGCAGCGGCAGCGGCAACTACGTTGGCACTGAATGAGTCAGTGCCAACATAGTTGCCGCTGACAACCAACCATGTGGTTATCCGAGTAACCAAGCCAGTAGTGGGAGGCGTAGATCAACTTTAATCCTAGCACCACTAAGCTCGGATATGTCACATGAATGTCTAGGGGGAGCGGGGGGAGGGCAGGCAAAAATTGCCATCACATTCTTTTCACTTTTTAACATTTTTTGTTCGTTTGTTTATTTTATTTTGATTATTTAATGATCTAGGAATTTCTTTGCTGTGTTGCAACACACTTTCCACAGTTAATCAGGAACATTATAACATATACAAATACAATAAATAAAGTTGAATATGAGAAATATTATTATATGTTGATCATGAATCTAACACTTTCATATATATGAATTTTATATTAAGAAATCGTATAGGAACGTACAATAGCAAACCACAAATAAGAAAATAGAAAATAAAAGTCATAAATTACATATGAGTTTTTCCTTCCTACTCACTTTCATTTTCAATTTCACAACCTTTGCATACGATCGTTATTGCAGAATGAGTGGAACACACATATTTGGAACACCTGCAACAAACTATAGACACTTTTGTCATCTTGTCTATTTCCTTTTTAGAGTTTTTATTCTTCAGACAGATGTGACATCTTCCTCTTGAATAAAATTCAACAGATTGCACAGTTGTAGTAACGCTGGGTGGCGTTTTCCCTAGAACACTTTCCACTGCAGAGATGATAGGCTTTTGTAAACCCATGATATTATTTGCTCTCTCATCCACAGCCGGCCTAACTAGGTGTTGACCTAATTCTGGCAGATACAGCCTCCTTACATTATGCTTCTTCATATTCCAATTTGGGTCGCTTATCATGAAAATCATTCCAGCAGGCAATATCTATCAAGGTGAAAAAGAGAGATAATGAACACCTTCTCGTCCCTAGTTTTACTGAATGATGTGTCATTTGATCAATGCCGTCTGTGCCCCCTTTTGTTTCATCGTAGCAGAGATCGATGTTTGTATCTTTTTCTCTCTGTCAACTCATCCACCACGTTAGGATTGTGTTGTGTGGAAAGAAGTAGGAGATTCTTAGTAGGCTTCAGTTTGGAGATGTATGAGACCAAGGTAACTGCTGCATTGCCTGTTTTCGGATCTGTGAATAAGAACTTATAGGAAAACAGCACTCGACCGTGTGTCTTCTTTAGCTGTTCTCGTATGTGTTTTCAGTTACTCTTCAATGTTCCCACCAAAGTTAACCTGTCATCATTGTAAAGAAGCTCGTTTAGGTCTATGGATGTATAATGACGATCTATTGTTATATTGCTTCCACTTAATGCCAGCGGACTCACAAGGCGTCTAACAACTGCATTTGCACTCCGTTCTTCAGCAGGCCGTTTATCCTTCCCTGCATAGACCTAAATTTTTGGAACATACTGGGCGTGTGCATCGGATAACATCCTAATCAGAATGCCATACTTCCCAGGCTTGTCTTTCACAAAGACCTTAAAGGGACATCTTTCTCGGAATAGGGAGAGCATTTCATCGATCGTTAGATCTGCACTTGGTATGCAATATTTCACCAACATTTTGTCAATTTTGTAGAAAACTTCACGAAGGGGGAAAAACTAATCCTGCTTTCATCTTTCGGTTCTTGTTTCTTTATTATGAAATCTAATCAGCGACAGAAGTTCTCCACATCGAATACGACACATTGTAGCAATGTAGATATTCTGTCCAAGTACGTTGCCCCGTAAGTCGTCAAGAGGCAGTCTAGTGTCATTATATGTTCCCATGCATATCAAAACACCATAAATTTTTGAAAGAATCTGGCACACTAGAGGTCAAGCCTTCATTAGTAAAACCGTCACGAACATTCACTATATTTTGTACTGACCTGCGTACTTGCCTTGGAGTCGCAGTAATATAATCCCTACCACTTTGCTGGAAGCTTTGCTGGAAGCAGCTGCATGTTGTTCATCAGGGGATGATCTCCGTGGACTTGACTCATGTTCAATTGCCGTGTCACTATCGTATGTCACAACTGTATCATCTTCGCCTTGATTAGTTTCATCACCTTCTCTTGCTTAATTTTTTATGTCTGACACCTCTTCCTCTGTGAGAATCATCTGATACTGACAAGTCATTTTATTAGAACTGCGAGTAATGTACAACTGCTCGAACAACAAAGGAGATTTCTTTCGAAACAGCAATGGCAACGCAATACAGCGGTACCAACAGTCAGAAACTGCATTTCTTTCTGCCATACTGAAAAATATTTTAATGAGAAAAGTTTTCTCACCAATGTCGGGGGGGGGGGGGGGGGGGGGGGCAAAAACTAACTGCACTTAAATGTAATAGGCATATTTAAAGACTTAAATAATTCACAAAAATTGCAAACCCTAGACAGCACACACTCTAGATACCTTTGTACAACTACCTAAATTCTTGCTTCTTCACTCCAACAAATAGATGTTGTGGTCTTCAGTCAAGAGACTGGTTTGATGCAGCTCTCCATGCTACTCTAGCCTGTGCAAGCTTCTTCATTTCTCAGTACCTACTGCAAACTACATCCCTCTGAATCTGTTTAGTGTATTCATCTCTTGGTCTCCCTCTACGATTTTTACCCTCCACGCTGCCCTCCAACACTAAATTGGTGATCCCTTGATGCCTCAGAATATGTCCTACCAACCGATCCCTTCTTCTAGTCAAGTTGTGCCACAAACTCTTCTTCTCCCCAATTCTATTCAATACCTCCTCATTAGTTGTGTGATTTACCCATCTAATCTTCATCCTTCTTCTGTAGTACCACATTTCGTAAGCATTTATTCTCTCTCAGTCTAAACTATTTATGGTCCACGTATAACTTCCATACATGGCTACACTCCACACAAACACTTTCAAAATGGTTGAAATGGCTCTGAGCACTATGGGACTTAACATCTATGGTCATCAGCCCCCTAGAACTTAGAACTACTTAAACCTAACTAACCTATGGATGTCACACAACACCCAGTCATCACGAGTCACAGAAAATCCCTGACCCCCGCCGGGAATCGAACCCGGGAACCCGGGCATGGGAAGCGAGAACCTTACCGCACGACCACGAGCTGCGGACAGTTCTAATGGAATGTTGTCTATTCCCGGAACCTTGTTTCGACTTAGGTCTTTCAGTGCTCTGTCAAACTCTTCACGCAGTATCATAGCTCCCATTTCATCTTCATCTACATCCTCTTCCATTTCCATAATATTGTCCTCAAGAACATCGCCCTTGTATAGACCCTCTATATACATCTTTCACCTTTCTACTTTCCCTTCTTTGCTTAGAACTGGGTTTCCATCTGAGAACTTGATATTCATGCAAGTGGTTCTCTTGTCTCCAAAGATCTCTTTAATTTTCCTGTAGGCAGTATCTATCTTACCCCTAGTGAGATAAGCCTCTACATCATTATATTTGTCCTCTTGCCATCCCTACTTTGCCATTTTCACTTTTTGTCGATTCCATTTTTGAGACTTTTGTATTCCTTTTTGCCTGCTTCATTTACTGCATTTTTATATTTTCTCCTTTCATCAATTAAATTCAATATGTCTTCTGTTACCCAAGGATTTCTACTAGCCCTCGTCTTTTTACCTACTAGATGCTCTGCTGCCTTCACTACTTCATCCCTCAAAGCTACCCATTCTTCTTCTACTGTATTTCTTTCCCCCATTCTTGTCAATTGTTCCCTTATTTTTCTCCCTGAAACTCTGTACAACCTCTGGTCTAGTAAGTTTATCCAGGTCCCATTTCATTAAATTGCCACCTCTTTGCAGTTTCTTCAGTTTTAATCTACAGTTCATAATCAATAGATTGTGGTCAGAGTCCACATCTGCCCCTGGAAATGTCTTACAATTTAAAACCTGGTTCCTGAATCTCTGTCTTACCATTATATAATCTATCCGAAACCTTTCAGTATCTGCAGGCTTCTTCCATGTATACAAATTTCTTTTATGATTGCTGAACCAATTGTTAGCTATGATTAATTTATGCCCTGTGCAAAATTCTACCAGGCGGCTTCCTCTTTAATTCCTTACCCCCATTACATATTCACCTAATACGTTTCCTTCTCTTCGTTTTCCTACTATCGAATTCCAGTCACCCATGACTATTAAATTACCATCTCCCTTCACTATCTGAATAATTTATTTTATCTCATCATACATTTCATCAATCTCTTCGTCATCTGTGGAGTTAGTCGGCATATAAACTTGTACTGCTGTGGCAGGCGTGGGTTTCGTATCAATCTTGGCCTCAGTAATGCGTTCACTATGTTGTTTGTAGTAGCTTACCCGCATTCCTATCTTTTTATTCATTACTGAACCTACTCCTGCAGTACCCCTATTTGATTTTGTATTTATAACCCTGTATTCACGTGACCAAAAGTCTTATTCCTCCTGCCACCGAACTTCACTAATTCCCACTATATCTAACTTTAACCTATCCATTTCCCTTTTTAAATTTTGTAACCTACCTGCCCGATTAAGTGATCTGACATTCAACGCTCCGATCCGTAGAACGCCAGTTTTCTTTCTCCTGATAACGATGTACTCTTGAGTAGTCCCCGCCCGGAGATCCGAATGGGGAACTATTTTACCTCCGGAATATTTTACCCAAGAGGACGCCATCATCATTTAACCATACAGTAGAGCTGCATGCCCTCGGGAAAAATTACGGCTGTAGTTTCCCCTTGCTTTCAGCCGTTGGCAGTACCAGCACTGCAAGGCCGTTTTAGTTAGTGTTGCAAGGCCACATCACTCATCCAGACTGTTGCCCCTGCAACTACTGAAAAGTCTGCTGCCCCTCTTCAGGAACCACATGTTTGTCTGACCTCTCAACAGATATCCCTCCGTTGAGGTTGCACCTACGGTACGGCTATCTGTATCGCTGAGGCTCGCAAGCATCCGCATCAACGGCAAGGTCCATGGTTCATCGGTGGAAACAAATAGATACAAATAAAACAAATACTGCAGGCTGTTGTTTTCCCCCCCCCCCCCCCCCCCCGCCCATTTAGTGGTTCTACAGTTAATAATCATATGAACAACGGTTTTGGAGTGCTTTGCCGAAAGTGATAGTTAAGTTCTGTTTAATAGCTTGTAGTTAAAATGTAAATCGGATTATCGAATCACTTCACATGCAAGTTACTATCATTTTATACAATGAACTACAATGTTTATTTCTTAGAAAAGTTATGTTTCTGGGTTTTGTGTCAGCTAAGCTATTTGTAAGACATAAATAAAAGTCGTAGCCTGCAACCATTCATGATCATGGTTAGTTTGCCACATATAGCTATTGAAATTCACACAGTGTTGCTATAACTGATATTGTATCCAACATTTCTGGCGTCCTCTGGGAGACACAGGGGACAGAAGCATTTCAGTTCTTCACCGTTTATTGCAATGAAAAGGGAATTCTTAGCAATGTTCACAATGAAAGAACAGCTAGCTACTATTTGAGGTAGTCACTTTTCGAACGATAAACTGTTGGTGAATTTAAACATGCATCTGCATGATTTCTGAAGCTCGCAGGAGGCGAAATTTCCGGAAAAATTTAACTCTTAAAACCAAGACCTAAATCTATGGAATATAATGGGCTTGCCCTTTTCTCACACGGTATGCTGAGAACCATGGATGAAAGGGAACAGGCCAATTCCGTCTTTCTAGATTTCTGGAAAGCATTTTACGCGGTGCCCCATTGCAAGCCATTAATGAAGGTACGAACTTACGTAATAAGTTCACAGATATGTGAGTGGCTCGTTCTTAAATAATGTAAGAGGTGTAACAAAGAAACGATTCTAAGGCATAATTACAGAAAGCAGTACCTGTATGTTAGAAGTATTGACCCTGGCTGTTGAGACACTTGTGGCACTGTGGCACAAGGCGCTGAATGGCTGTTTCATAAAATTCCCCGGGCTTTGATGGTAACCAGTTCCGCACGTACAGCTGTACGACGTCATCCGAAGTGAATCGTTAGCCCCTCAGTGCCTTTGACCAAGATGGCCCCCTTCTCATTCACTTCCTGCAGCACGGGACAACAGTGGATGGTCAGCGTTACTCGCAAACCTTGACCAACCTTCGCCAAGCGATCAAATCAAAACGACCAGGCAATCTCACCCGTGGGGTCATTCTACTCCACGACAATGCAAAGCCTCATACGGCCAACTCAGTCATGCCACTCCTGCAGAAACTCAAATGGGAGGTTCTCGGCCACCCTCGATACAGTCTGTACCTCTCTCCCTGTGATTACATCGATTTTGGTCCCCTTAAAACGCCTCTGTATGGCAAACGATTCACCTCAGACAGCGGTACGTGCGGAACTGGTTAACATCGCAGCCCCAGGAATTTTAAGAGACAGCCATTCACCGCCTTGTGTCACAGTGGGACACGTGTCTCAACAGCCAAGGTCAATACTTCTAACATACAGGGACTTTTTTCTGTAATTATGCCTCCGGCTCGTTTCATTTTGAACGCCCCTTATAGAACCCAGTATATTGTCCTCGACGGTGAGTGTTCATCAGAGACAAGAGTACCGTCAGGAGTGACCCAGCGATGTGTGATAATACCGCTGTTGATCTCTGTATACATAAATGATTTGGCGGACAGGGTGGACAGCAATCTGCGGTTGTTTGACGATGATGCCTTGGTGTAGGGTAAGGTGACGAAGTTGAGTGACTGTAGGAAGATACAAGACGACTTAGACGAAATATCGAGTTGGTGTGATGAATGGCAGCTGCCGCTAAATGAGGAAAACAGTAAGTTAATGCGGATGAGCAGGAAGAACAAACCTGTAATGTTCGGTTACAGTATTACTAGTGTCCTGCTTGACACAGTCAGGTCATTTAAATATCTGAGCGTAACGTTGCAAAGCGATATGAGATGGAGCGAGCATTTCAAAACTGTGGTTGGGAAGACAAATGGTTGACTTCGGTTTATAGGGAGATGCCGCATATAGAAGGCTAGTGCGACCTTTTCTTGAGTAGTGCTCGAGTGTTTAGGATCCGTAACAGGTCGGATTGAAGGTAAATATCGAAGCAATTCATAGGCAGGCTGCTACATTTGTTACCGGTAGGTTCGAACAACATGTCAGTGTTATGGAGATGATTCGGGAACTCAAATGGCAATCCGTGGAGGGAAGGCGACATTCTTTTCGATAAACACTATTGTGAAATTTAGAGAACCGGCATTTGAAGCTGACTGCCGAACGATTCTGCTGCCGCCAACATACACTGCGCGTAAGGACCGCTAAGATATGATACGACAAATTAGTGCTCATACGGAGGCGTACAGACAGTCGTTTTTCCCTCAATCTGTTAGAGAGTGGAACAGGAGGGAAATGACAAGAAGTGGTACAGGATACCCTCCGCCACAGAGCGTACGGTGGCTTGCGAAGTATCCATGTAGATGTAGCTGTAGATGTAATGGTTTTGGAAAGTATAAAATGTGACTGAGGTTGCCGTTTTGTAAGACATAAATTTACCTAGTGGTATATTTTTCCTAAATTTTGAGGAAGCGTTGTACTTAAGAGTATAGCCAAGGATAGAAAGACAGAACATTTCAGTGAATACCAAAAAATGAAGGATACTTGCAGCCTTAAAGTATAGGTTTATTGCTTTTCCTTAATTTATCTATCAAACATACATGAAAAAGGGATGGCCACTTTTGCAGAGGCAACAAATTTTATAAATAATACTTTTAGATATGAAGAAAATAAATGCTTAAAACTTATTTGAAAAATTGATAAATGTTTCTCTGCAAATGTACTAACCTTTAACTCTTTTTAAAAAGAGTTACTTGCATCTGCTCAACGAACTGAATATATTAATAATCAGTGTGATACATAAACAGGGGTCAAGAAGTAGGGCAGTACGTTTCAACTTTTTTGGATATATATATATATATATATATATATATATATATATATATATATATATATATATATATATAAGCAAAAATCTGAACAAAGAGAAATATTATTCACTATTTCAAAGATTTCTACTCTTGACAAAATGTTTAGTTTGAGAAACAAACAAACCAGCATCTTCACATACTTTTCATATTTGAACCTAGTGTCTTCTGGCGCAAATTTCTGAGGTCTGGAAAACCGACCAACACTGAGCAACAAACCATTTGTCATCTGTCTAATGCCATAAAGTGCCTGACAACTAAAGAAGTAGATTTTAAATCTAAATTGATATCGTTTCTTCCAGAAAATTTCTCTTACTATAGAACTAAATTATTAACTACGAATTAACGATATTATGGTACAGAAGATAGAGGTGTTTATTTTTGTCATTAACTTGAACTAATGCCTGTGGTATGTTTAATTTTGTTACGCTTGAGCCCATGTGCTATTAGTAAACTCTAAGTAAGCAGAATTTTATACACGCAGATGCTTGGTAATCTGTAAACTGACTCGTCCTGCTAAATTTCTATAGAAATTCTCGCCATGATCTACTGAATATGGAATAATCGATTTACGTAACTATCTAAATATTGCGACAATAATGTCACTGTTTTACCACCACAATATTTTCCAATGATAAATAATTTTTGTTTCAGTTAATACTATAATAAACCAACATTTGGTAACGTAAGGTAAGAACATCGAAGTTATAAACCAACTGGTTATTCACTTAATACAAGTGATTCTTCTTTTTCTTTTTCGTAGCGTTTATCATGTTTTCCAACAGGTCTGCTTTTTCAGGATTTACGAAGTTTATTATAAAGTCTGTGGCCGGATGCACTTCGTGGGGACATCTGTCTGCATACCACGTGAACTTTGTTCTGTGTGTTATCGTATTTTATTTGTTAGTGAATCGTATTATATGAGGTGGATTTAGGGAACTAGCCCAGCATTTGCCTAAACGAGCGTGGGGAACCGACTAAAAACTACACTATGTCGGCCATTGTACAAACCGCACGGATCCTATATGGGTCTAGCTCATCTCCCTACCACACAGTCTAGCCTACCCATGTTACGCTGTGGAGCAGACCACTTGACATGAATAATCAGAATGCTAAGAGTTTTACCGTCTTATGTAAGTAGAGTGTAATTTTCCTATGGATGAACCCTATAAAACTAAAATCATTAGATAATATAACTATCCAACAAATTAGATCTTATTTCAAATTATCAGCAAGCAGATCAGTGAAATTCATGATTTAGTATAGAACAAGTACAAGGATTTCATAACGATGTTCATATTTAAGTACATTAAACTAGTTTGCTGCATCGCAGGAAGATCAGTATCATTAATTTGTAGATCGAATGACTCTCTTAAAAGCATTTTGACTTGTATTGAACTGGTGAGTATCTGAGTTGATAAGCACTAAATTGATACTATCCAAACATGAACGGCTATGTAGCAATCGTGTGTGGAATTATTGAATCAATTTTGTTCTGTTGTATACTCCCAGAAGAAGCTAAGACACTACAGGACTGTCTCATTAAATCCTTCGGTGCTAAACTCAAAACTAACAATTGGGACACCAATAGGAAAAATTGGTTTTATGTGTTATCTTGGAGGTGCAATTGCGTGTAACTGTGGGGAATACTTGATGGTAATCTACGCCCATATGAGATGAAATCTGGGGCTCGACTTACGTCGACATCAGTGTCAATCTCCTGAATGAACATCAGAAGTATTCGGACACCACTATGTAATGCGGAAGTAGCCACTATGTGATACGAGTGGGGACCACCATTATAGAACGAGATGGGGAGAATCGTGTGACCGCTAATAAACTCTTCCGAATCCTGAAATAGCCGACCCCTTAGAAAAAGTGACAAAGGCTACGGCGAAGGAGAATCACTTGTGTTAAGTGGCAGCCAGTTGGTTTATAACAGTAATAGCACAATCGGTATGCCAGAAGATTTCAGCGACTTCGACTGTAGGCTAGCCATTGAGTGTCATCTGAATCAGAAACTCACTAGTGACGTTTTAACCCTTGTAAAGCCGCCCCAGCCAACTGTGGGTGATGAGGCTGTGAAATACAACACGAAGAAGCAACCACAGTTAAAACAACAGGTAGATCTCCTGTACCGATGGACAGGGCCCGTAGAGTATTGCAAAATGTGATTGCAAAAACTCGCATGAAATCAGCAGAGGGAACCACTCCTGACTTTCTAAGTGCTACTCGGCTAGCAGAATGAGTATGGTCGAACATCTCAGGTCTAACGTTTCGGTAGCCAATAACAAACGACTTTGGAGGTGGCGTAAAAAGAGACGCCACTCGACTGTAGAAAATTGTAAACGAATGATTTGAGGTGATTAATCACGTTGTATCCTTTGACAATCCCAAGGACGGGTTTGAGTCTGGTGAATGCCTGGAGAACTATATCTGCTATCGTGGGAAATGACGATAGTGAAGTATAGAGGAGGTCGTGTTGTAGCACACGGCTGCTTTTCGTGATTAACAGGACGCTAAGTGCTGAAGGATAAGAAAACATTTTACAGAACTGCGTATTGCATACAGTAGAGAAACAACTCGGAGAGCGTGACTGTACCAGCATGACAATGCACTCTGTCACAAAGCAACATCTGTGAGGCAATGTCCTGTGGACAACAACATTCGTGGACTATCCTACCCAGAGTCCTGGCCTGAACACAACAGAACATCTGTGGTGTGAGTCAGGACGTCGACTCCGTTCCGGACTCCAGTGTCTAGGATCACTCCCTTCTGTATTTTCTGTTCTTGAGGAATAATGGGCGGCCATTCCTGCATAGACATTGAGGCACCTAACTGTTGGTGTCCCCCAGAAGAGTTCAAGCCATATAAAGACGAGGGTGGACACAGGTCGTATTAATGGCCACTAGTACACTGGATGAGATAGTGTATTCGGATGGTATTCTACACACAGCAGAGATGAGCAGTGGATCGCGACTTACGTTGACAGCAATGTCAACCTCCTGATTGAAGAGCCGCACGAGCCCACGGATGTTGAGACGCGCGATCCTCAGCAGCTCCTGGCGCGTCAGCACGTACTCCGTGGTGGTCGTCATGTTGTCGCCGCCCTCGCCCGGCGGCGTGCTCTGAGAGGGAGGCTGCGGAACAACAGTGGAAGGTGTTAACTGCGTGTGGTAGTTATAACAGCAATACGCATAGACGATTTGCCAGCGCAGCAAGCAGAGAATGAGCGGTGATATGCTGACACATTTGTGTGTTGATTCTGAAGCAGGAACGTTCATGAAATTGAACGAAAACGTCACTTTCCAATCAGTTTTATTTTATTTATTAGTACATCTCATGGACAGTAAGTGACAGAATAAAAAACTTTAGGTTCAGCTTTAAATAGCATTTCCTGAAAATTACGTTATTTTTTTTTAAAGTTTATGAGTCTATGAAGGCTATAATTATGAAATTTTGTACACTTATTTCTATAAACCTAATAAATTTGGCCTGAAGAGTAAGTTTTGTAATTTTCAGCGTAAGATGGTGAATGGGGCAAAGTGCTTGGAATTTTGCATGAATTCATTATACTTGCAGTATTAAGATTCAAAATTTATTTAAATTCTCCTAGTCGATATATTAAAAAAAGCCTCCCGAGAGAAGTTTACTATTTGCAAAGAGGTTAAACTAAAAAATATGGAAATCTCTAGAACAGTTTCTGACAAAAATGTCCTTATATTATTTTTTAAAAATAGAATTTTTTAATTGCACAAAAGTCAAATACATTTACTCATAAAAACTCAACAGTAAATCTGTTAATTTCATGTAAAACATGGTACAAAATTTCGTTACTGTAGCTAGAAAATGGTGCATTTGGTGAATATCTTAAATAATGAGTGTTTTTCATTGACGTCCCCTCCTGATACAGTTACCTTACATGCTCAATGATACTGGCGCAGCAATAGTTAAGGTGTCTGATCACTAGATGAGGAGAACCACTAGTTTAGCCGGACTTGGCTTTGGAAGCAGATCGGCAGCAGCCGTTCTAAGGAAACATTTCGGCATTTACTTGAACTGCTGCTTCCGTAAACAACTTCTCTCGGGATATGTAGACGGGAATTTGTACCTTGGTCGGTTGGCGCCTGTGTTTAAACCACATGACAGAAATCAAACTAACCACACAACAAGAAACAATATCCTCGTGGAACAGAAGAAAAAAATTTAACATAAATAAATAGGTAATATTTTTATATAGAAAAGGATTCTTCGTTATTACTGAAAATGTTATGAGCTGCCTTCGTCTGATTTGCCTTGATAATTACAGATAGTGAAACAGTGGTATGAATCACAAAAATAAGCCTAGTTTCAGAATATTAGTAAAAAATCAGGAAATTGTAAGTATTTTTGCAGTATGGAGGATTTACTTTATTAAAATTTATTCTATCCATGCACTTACTAAAAGGATATTTTCACAACTTGTTTGTTTCCCTTCAAACAGTTAAGAAAATTTACTATAGTTGGTCTGAAAACTGAAGGTTTTACATTTACTTTATTTTGCAAATTCAAAAATGATTGGTCCTCTGATTTCTGTAGTGCCGTTCATTTACTTATAGTTTTATTTTATCGACTATGTCAGCTTACATGCTTATGTCATGTTCGTGTGTACATTGCACATTAATTTTCCTGAAAATTTGTTATTTTTTGCATTCGGCATATTCTATGCGATGCAACACATTTACATAAAATCGGGAATACTTGGAAAATGGGGAGGTCGCTATGAGAATTAAAGAAACCTAATAATTCTGATTGCAGTACAGAAGTGGAGATAGAGATATTGAAAATGATATAATGAGAGGGAGGGACAGGTATAATTATCAGGAAGACAGAGACTTGGAGCGGAGTGTACAGACACACACTGAAGAGGGAGGGAAAACTCTTTAAGGTATATTGAATCCAATCCACATTTGAACCCTCCAACCACAACGCAGTTTTCTCACAGTCCTCTGTATTCCGCGAGTGCAGAGCACTTTCTGGCCACGGGCAAGCTAAGTAAATATTTTTTAAAGATAATTATTCTGTCCTTGGTATTATTTCAGAAGCAGTACTGGGAAGATGGACCAAAAATGGCTTTTAAAATAAGTAATGCTCTCGCATGTTTATGTTTGAAGAAGCTAATGAGCCGTGGCGCCATTGAGTTAGTAGACTGTTCTGTCTGGCGCCACTGGCTCAGGTGTAGCATCGACTATCCCTGTTGTCGACCCATTGCCAATATCTTTGAGGTAGAGTTGCTATATGTGGATTGTGTCCTTAGAAGGTCTTTCCTTGCCGGTATATATACGGGGTTCGCTGGCCCGAGGGGGAGGCACGAAGTTTGGGGATTGGCATTAGCGTCGCGACAAGTGGTGGTCTCGACATCCGAGCGGCCGAAGCCACGAGTTGCGCAGGGAGGGCCTCTGCAGAGCGAAGATACCCGAGTACTTGACCGGGGTCAGCGTCGACTACAATCAGCCGGCTGACATCCCGTCGGTTGGTTGGCAACGTTCGTTTCGGACGACCGCTCGTGGCCTGGCTGTCCTCTTCTAGATGGCTTTCATCGGCACCACTCAGTAACTGCTGCGGCGCACCGTGGATCCATGGAATTGCTTCCTGATAAAGGGGAGTAGCATTCTTTAAACCTCTTGCTGATTTGTTTCATTGTCTATCTGCCTTCCTTATTATTTTTTGGTTTGTACCCGACCCTCAGAGTTGTACTCGGTCGCCTCTTTGGTCGTATATGTAGGCAGTATTATTGTACTAAGACACTACTTGTCGTTTGAAAATTTGTACTGCTACTATATGGCCTTTCCTTTCTGGTTGTACCCATGTTCTAATTAATCAGCTCTTTGTCGTAAATACAGTCGGAACAACTGTACTAAGGCACAGATTGCCTTTAAACAAAAGAGTGACCTTGTGGTTAGATTTAGCTGTTAACCGGTTTAATTCTTTGAGTGTAATCTCATTTCTCAGTCATTAGTTATAATCTGAACAACCTGTTGTATTAAGGTGTTCGTTTCCGTGTTCGAAAGACCCGGTAATTATTGGTGTATTTTAGCTGGACCTTGTGGTTCCGTCGAGTGAGTTCTCTTGTAATAAGTGTTCAAAAGTAATGTTTTCACATGTTGCTTCAGAGCGGTCTTAATAACTGACAATCGGTTTAACTTCGAAAACATTAACGCCAACTGTCACCATGGGATCCAGTCGCACCTTTGTTGCCGATTGAAATTAAGAGATTGGTTGCTTTGAAGTAAGCCTTATCATTGTCATATTGTTTGCTAATCTGTTTAACCCTTAAGCACAGGTGCGCATCGTAACCCGGAAACTTCCGACATACAGCTTTCAAATTAAAAGTTAAGTCATTTGTTTTGAGTAGCTGAATCACTCTTCTCATTAGTGGGGTTTATATAGTTTTCACGTGTTGCAGAAGAGCATTTAATAAGAGAGACTATGTCCAGCGCGGTAGGAAACACCGCTGTTTCACCCGATAACGGGCGGGCTGCAGGTCCAGTCGTCTTGTAATCATTGCCATGTTGTTTGGTGTTTTGCAATACAGCACTTCAGATTTCTTTTGCAAAGATTAAAAGCTTATTCAACTTAAGGCTTAGGATCAAAAGAATTTTTCAAGTTTTTCGTTTTGTTAAAGAAAATTTTATGGTTATGTGCTTCGATTATCTGTTAAACACAGTTTATATGTTGTTAAATAAATAGGTTGTGTGAAAAGAAAGTTATATTTGTGGACCCTCCATTCCCTATTTTTCTTAATTCCAGTAAGTACCACGCATGAAATAAAAACTGAAAAAGAGTACTGATTGAACTACCAGGATGGAGAGACATTCTTCGTGTTGTTGCAGTATGTGACACTGAACACATGGAGAAAATAATCTGCACTGAAGCAATCTATAAGTGCTTATGAGAGCATGGTTCCCTTAGTCAGAATGGTAATATGAGCTTCAAATTACTTGATATTGGTTGCTCTAATCTGGTATGTATTCAATGATGCCATACAATGTTTTGTTTCCAATATTTATCTGATCACGAAGCAGACTTTTGTTGTGTGTCAATGTACTATATATCTGAAAGTCTCTCTTTGTCAGGATGTGTACGCTGCCACTGAATTTGATTATATTCATTTCTTTGGGTTTAGTGTTAGCAGTTGGGTGTTATTTTTAATGTTATGTGCACTGTGCTGCATGGTCTGATTTGTTCTTTCTACTGGGTGTGAAAGATCTTAGTTGTCAGCATTGTGCATGAAACATAACAATAAATGTATCTAAGTTGGTAGGTGTATGATTGTTGGGAAATGGTAGATACTGGCTATTGATAGCGTATGTTTTTGGTTTTAATATGAGTGTATATTTCTATATTGTATTGTGTATTTTCTTTCCTAAGTATATTAATGAATGACAGAAGTAACAAGCAACTAACCGTTGTTCAGCCATGGGGATGAAAATCATTGCTGTTGAAACCAGTTCATTAACTAAAGCCATTTTCCACTATAAGCTGGGTTTGAAAAGTGTCCTAGGCATGGTCCATTTGGAAATGTTAAGTGCTTGCTTTCCTGTGACCATTCTGCTGACTTAACCAGCCAGTTACAAAGGGACTTACAATTGGATGTTGACTCAGAACCACAGTGACTCTTAACTTCTTGACATTATTGTATCATTGCCAGAGGTAGAGGAAGTGATAAGTGACATAATGAAAATTTGAATTTGTAGGAAGCACTAATCAAAAGTGTCACAGAGCTACCTGCAATATGAGAAATATGCTTCAACTGAAATTTAGTCATTAATGCATATACAAAACATTACTCATAAATTATTTGGAGATCAGCTTTTGTAATATATTTAAAGTATTTTTTTCTAAATATTCATATTTTTTCGTATCTGTATTGATCTATGGTGTTATTCTAATAGTCAATGACAATCCAGATATTCAGTGGCAGCAAGAAGCTTTATTTGGGCGTTTACATTAGAGTTAAGCACAGTTAGAAGAAGCTCATTACGAGAACTATGAAACTGAGTGCACAACTGACACTGGAGAGATTAAGTAGTAGATATGACACAGGCAGAATTCGTAATAGTGAATATCACATTGAATGAATCTTATAAGTACTACACTTGGTCAGTAATAGGAAGTCAAACCCACTCTTACAGAAAAGAAAAAATGTAAAATAGGTATGATAATAACAAACACATCAGCAATTCTGTTATATCAGTGAGGTGTATCAACTCTGTTGTATCTATGAATAAGCATGATATATGGATACACTGTAGTACATGATTTTGAAAAGAGGGTATATATATTGAAATAAAGAAGGACAAAAATTCAGTACTTCTAAGTTGCTCCCATAATTCCTGGGTGTGCTGCCACATCTGATCATCGAAATTCCACATTAGTTTGCTGGACAACCATTCCACCACCATCAAGTGGTGCTGATGGACATTCCAGCAGCACCATCTAACAATGATGTAACAATATTTGCTGAGATATTGGGGACTTTGCTGATCGGATCTGGCAGTACAATGAAAATTCTGGAAGCTGCATGTATCCCGAGGAAGCGTCAGACCACATGTTACTTCTATGTTGCCTTTATTGATAGAAATTAAAAAGGAAAGGGTTTCTAGGAGAAACATAGGATGTAATGGGTTACAGAAATCGATGGTATGTATAAAGGTATGTAGAATGCAGATAGTAAGCTGTCCATCTAAGATTTCTAAAATTAAAACGAAACATTATATTCAGCATATTTATAAAATGATTTTCACTGACCACAAATACATAAACAGAGTTCTACAGATTGCCTCAGGAAATAAATCAGCTGCTCAGTTTGGTCAATGAAACTAAAATAGACTTTGAAATAGTCAATATTCAATGTGTGAAATAAGTATAAATTTTTGTCTAAAGTCATGTTGGATATCTCTAAATTCAATACTATACAGGTAATATGAGAGGTTTGATATGGCACAAATGAAACAAGAGAAATGGTAAATGTTTGCAAAATATTGAAGAAGCAGGAAATAATCTGAAAACATTTAGGCTACCAGCCAACAGTACAAATCATTTAACAAAAAAGGTAATAGAAATGACAATGAAATAAACCTTCAATGGCTTTGAGAGAAATGTAAACAATGAAATCATGAAATATTATATGGAGGAACTGGTGTGTGGTGCAAAATGAGTTAATGGCTATTGTTGAACAGTGAAAATTGTAATTTCAACTACCCCAGTGGAAAAAATGTTAAGTACATCAGTGTGGAAAAATATGCAACGAACACAATGGATACCTACAATACAGGGGTAAACTCTATAACAATGTGAAGGAAACAGATAATGATGAACAAGTATATTATCCAGTATATTTGAGGAAAACTATTGCAAATGCGTGGTATGGATTGGCCTCATAAAGGGTTGTAGTCTGTAACAGATCCAATATGTTAGAAAAATATAAAGAGGAAAAGACTGGAATAAAAAGTGAAGTGAGCAGCTTACAAATTAAAGTATCAAGTGAAATATGATAAAAGACATGCTTCTGATTAAAGAGAGAGGATAGTTAACACTGCCTATGGTTAAGTCTATAATAATGGAGATAAGATATAATGACAATGACATACAAATATATGTGATAATTTGGGGAGATGAAAGGAAGGAAAATTAATAATTCATACATGCATGATGGAAATTAAGATGGACCTTCAGGAAGAAGAAAGATTTAGCAACTAGAAAGAAATATTTCTGCCAACAAGTAAATATACTACTTTCAATATATTAACATGGAACAAGGGAAGAACTTGATTTGCTTAATATACAACATGTGTTAAAATGTAATATGAACACTGGAAAGTTGGAAATGTGATTTGCCACAAAATCATATTAGAACTGTGTGGAAGTAAAATGGTGAAAATTGCATAAAGCAAGGAAGCAAAGAAATTTGTGGAAAATGTTTGTGTGGTAGGTATTCATATTGATGAAAACAGTTACTTGGTTATTGAGAAGGATTCTATCATACTATAACAAATGCTATATTACAGTTCCAAATTTTCTCTGGAAAACTTACATATTTGTTGATACCATGATACAAGAAGGAGAAACAGCTAATATAACCAACCAAAAGACTATTATTTTAACCAGTTGAGATTTGAGTATGGCATATACATCAGTTTTTCTGTAACTGAAATTTGAGAAATATTGAACAGTTTGTGTTTAGGACAGAGTGCATAAATTTCTGATTAGTTCTGAACCCACAAGAATTTATTTGAAAGACTTTCACACTGCAGTTTGTTGTTTTTGTGCAAAACATTAAAATGCATTTCACTACAATATATGACATGTTAGTTTTCCCAGATTGTTTAATTTCTGTGAGCTTTTAGGCTGGAAGATATGCATTCTCATTACAATTTAACCTACTGTAAGATGGCACCACCTCAAGTGCAGTTATCTAGTTCTTCTGTTGTAAATATTTAATTACTTCTGCACTTACTTTAACTTGAAAGGATTTTTGGATTTTATGAGTTGATAACTGCCTACATAGCCGCTCTGGAATCACAAAATAAAACTGCAATCTCTAATGTGTGTAAATACCGTAGTTGTTTAGCTGACCTATTTACAGTACTGATGACATCAATTTCCCCAAAAATTTGATTGGTGCAATCCTAAAGCTTGAGGGAATGAGGAAGTTTTGCTGTATACTCCTATGTCATTTCTTTCTTCTTCCATTAATGAACCATCTGCATAGATGTTGAGCCATAGATCTTGAGAGTGTCTCGGCATTATTGTTTCCAATGCTTTCATTACTAATTTATGTTTCAATTTTTTTCCCATTAAGTATAAATGGTATTGCAACTTAGGAAACACAGTTTGAGAGAGTGGGAAAAGTGCCAACTATCAGCAGTTCATTTTTTGATCTTATGTCTTCCATCATTGGCTGAGGTTAATGTGTGTTTCCAACTGTCTGTTGCAGTAGGCTCTAATCCAGTAAGAATTCTCACAGATAAGACTGTTGACTTTACTCGATCAGCTGTAGTTCTTAAGATGGTTCTGGATCTTTTCTAACCTATTGACATTTCCTGTAGTAGCTGTAATAAGTGCTACACTACCATATGTTAAAATTTGTATTATGTAAGTTTTGTTACTGTTGTGAAGTACAGTCCTTGAACATCACCGTTTACTACCAGCTAATCACTTCCCTACACCAAGTCTGTTTTTGGCTGTCTCAGCATGTTTATTTGTTTTGTTCTGTCAGTTTGATTTTTGATTTATATACACCCCTAAA
Organism: Schistocerca americana; assembly: GCF_021461395.2. Taxonomy (NCBI): domain Eukaryota; kingdom Metazoa; phylum Arthropoda; class Insecta; order Orthoptera; family Acrididae; genus Schistocerca; species Schistocerca americana. The sequence continues at coordinate 609,110,238 of NC_060121.1, forward strand.
TATTTAGGGTCTTCGTTCCTATATATGTCTACCATCCAATTTTCACAGTTACTTTTGGATGACCATGACAAGAAGATTGTGGCAATGTTTATGAAGTGTTGCGCACTGGAGTGCTGTGTTCTCTTGTGTGAAATCAGGAATGTAATATTACAGTTGATTATCATTCTAGCAGAGCAATAGGAAATGGAAGACTCTTTAACTATAACAACCAGGGAATACTTCTGATAATAAATGTAAGTTATTGGAGTTCAGTGCATACATTCAGCACTTCTTTGTAGATGACATCCAATTGAAGGTTGAAAAGCAAACAAATTGCCTTTGGTTCCATTCACATATTGGTGGGACAAATAGTGGTTTACTTGTTATCAATGTTAAATAATGGGATTCACCTCTGTGTTCTGTACTTTGTTCAGCTCTTTGCTTAAATATGGCCACAATACATCAAGTAATACTAAATGTGGGAAACAGATACTTTCTGTCTGTAGAGTATACAAATATAACAATAAAGAATTCACATGGTTCAAATGACTCTGAGCACTATCGGACTTAACATCTGAGGTCATCAGTCTCCTAGAACTTAGAACTACTTAAACCGAACTAACCTAAGGACATCACACACATCCATGCCCGAGGCAGGATTCAAACCTGTGACCAGAGCAGCAGTGTAGTTCCAGACTGAAGTGTCTAGAACTCCTCAGCCACTCTGGCTGGCCAATAAAGAATTCATGAATGGTTTTAAGTAATAGAGATAATGATATGGAAATGATAATACATAACAACAGATGGAATAATCTTTTATTTGATGTTATATGGTTTGATTTTGCCTAGGTCATGTAGAAATGTTTGTAGTAAATAGCATCAACAGATTAACATACATTAATGGCTTAAAATTTGTTTAGTAGAAAACCTTTCTCTCATGTGGGAAAAATAAATCTATCATTTCAAAGGAATTCTTATTTTCATGTCAGGAGTTTTATTTTCATGTCAAAAATGTGCAATTAATGCTGACTACATATAGGTGAAATATTTTAACGGGTGTCAGATAAAGATTTTAATTTAACCAGAACTATTCTTAATCCTGGAGGCCAATTAATAAATGTGGGTTAATGGAATACATGTGAATTTTTTTCGTTTTGGTGTTCAGAATATACTGCTTGCAACTAGAGCAAGAAAACTGAAAATATGTGCAACCAACACATCTACAAAAATATCCATAGTTCAATGTGATGAGCTTCCAAACAGAGTAGCTGATTACAAGATGATGATAGACAGAAAAATATACAGAAGAGTAAATATGGCCTGGACTACTTCTCTAAACTGAAAAATGGCTTCATAAAAAAGATTAAAATATGTTGAAAAGTAAGTTTTTTATCTGAATTTAATAATAGCTTTAACTAATACCAATAAACCATGAAGTTCAGTGCTAAAACCACTCGAAAATTTAGGTTTGCTAAGTAAGCAATTGACATATGCACACTTAGAGTATCTGAGAAAGTCAGGGAATCACTCAAATGGACAGTGGAACACAATGGAAAGAAAGGTGCAGTTATGACTAAAATTTAAACGAAATGGGGTGCGTGGGACATGCAGCCAGGTGAATGGATGGCTGATGCATCAAGGAAGATATCATGAGATTGAAGAAGATACGAAAAGCATGTGTTCAAATGAGACTATGATATGCAAAGGAAGACTGTGAATATCTGAAGACAACAATGGATGGTAAAGTGCAGTAGATGTCAAATGTTTCATTATAATTGTGATAATATTGGTCATCATAATTCAGGGAGCTTTGGCTTACCCTGTGTACAACAGTATAGCTTACAAAATAAGGTTTAATAATCTTAAACATAAGTGAAAATTGTTATTCGCTAATGTAATGGTTTGGAATATAAATTAACATTATTTCTAGTTTTTCTCTGTATCAGGTTACTATAATAAGTGTTTTTTAGCATAATTTAATGTAATAATCAACACATTACTAAGACAATTTGTGATCCACTTAAACCACTGCTGCACAGTTGATAGCAGTAACTTAATTTCTCCAACATCTTGTTTCATTGATGATGTTTTGCATACTTTTTGTACTAAGTCTATGCAATAAAGTGGTATGTGTCCTTGCTGTATTGATACGTTGTTACTACTTAGTATGATGTATAGACATTGTAGGTGCCAAAGGTGTCAATAGAGTGTACTGCACCATTGGTATAAGTAGTGTTGGGGTGTATGACCTCGACTGAATTGATGTATATGCCAAATACAAAGTTTTAAGCAATATATTTTAAATACTTGCATGACATCGGCTATAAACTTGAGTCACACATTTATAGTCTTTATGTAATTCATAACAGATAGCTAAAAAAGTAAATTATGCCTAATAGGATTGAATTTTAACATGAGCTGAATAATATGCATCTCAAAAACATTATACAGTTGTTGCAGGATGTGGGCATAACCTATTATACAATAACTTAGAATTACAGGTGTTTCACTGAAAATACTATGTTAAACAAGGAAGAAAGTATATGGGAAATATAGTCATGTCATAATATAGTCTGGGGTAGCCCTATATATCACGTAACTCTGGACCACCACGGAGAATAAATTTTTGATACCCCTTAATACATAGTGTTATTGCAGTTTGAAACAACTGTCTTTAATCTTTATATAGCTGTATTACTATTCTTTGCTCCAGATACAAATACTGATATGAAAACATTAAAAGTTTAAAATTGCATAGAGTGAATCAAAATATTTTCGTTTTGTGGACTTCATTTCAGCTAGCATTATGTAACGACTAAGAAAATATAATTACCAATTAAGTTTACAGTCTATTTTTCTGGAGATTTGTGAACAATTTTCCTGACATATAACTTCATTAAACATGTAAATAATTTGGTTTAAAGTTTAAGACCCAAACCTTAAATAGATTACGGTTACCTGCTCTGTTGATGGTGCATCTCGAATGTTATCGTTGAGGATTTGGGAAATTTGTCGTATGGCGCTATTTGTATCATTTCTCGTCTGAAACATTGAAACAAATGAAAATTATTCACTTTTTTATACACAGTCGATTACACCACAACGTATGTTTACTTATATTCAGCTTTTTTCCTGGGTTGCAGTAAATATCGGTAACGAATTTTGTACATTTATGGCTATATTCCGTAAAATGTGTGACATTAATTAGAATTGTAACTGCAAAGACAGGAAAGAGAGAAACGAAAAAAAAAATACAGTGAGGTGGAAGCAATTCGGTTGAAAATACTGTGTAAGAAGCAGGTGTAGCACCGAATAATATCCTGCTAAAGATGATCAACGAGCCCTAAGACGTAGGCGTGATCAGATAGATAAGCACAGTATTTGTAAATAAATACAGAATAATTATCATCAGAGTAACTATCGGACATACGAGTTCACGTTAGCAGAAGAGGCTGCAGCATTTAAGGCAGCCACAATATTGAAACTATCCACAGAAACAGAAATGTAGCATAAGGCTAACGGTTTACTCGGTTAGCATTGCTTAATAAATGTGCTATTAAGTGTTACACAGCAAGAAATCGAAAGACACTATGAACACTTTGACCCGACGGTTTCAGTATTAGATACCCGTGGAATACGGTAATTAAAATGTTGTTCTTATGTGAACTTAATTCCAGACCTGAAGGAAACCATTCCTAAAGATGAAGCAAAGAGTGAGCATGTGATGGCTAGTGAGTGCATCTAATCTTAGGATCACAACACAGCATACCTGGAGGACTTGTACATGGTACGTACTGCTGTCTTAGATAATACATTTATACCAACCAGCCATACAAGTTCAATGTACAAATATAATAATACACGAAATTACAAATTTGTCTTATTGAAATTTTCATAGTCACTTATTGACAGTGTCCGTTAGGTACAAAGTTATATAGATAACACAGTTTACACACACATACGTTACCCTTGTTTCACGATGTGATGTGGTGCTGCAAATAAGGTGGTGGAAACCTTGGAGTGCCATTCTGGTGATCACTTGTCTCATCTCAAACTTTTCCTTTGTCCATGTTCGGTCAATCTCTGCTGTATAATTCTTGATGTGTATCTTTCATTTTTTCCTTCAATTTCTTTAGTTGACTTTTCCGAAGCACAGACATTGGTTAGCATCGGGTTTGCCCGTAGGTCTTCAGTGAGGAAAGATTACCTCGTGAGCATGTATACGACTCTGGATCGAATTGTCTTGGACACTCTGATCGCTTTCTTTGTATACGGGATCGCCTTCACGCTATCTAGTGTCGTTAGGTTTTTCACTGTGAGACGTTGTCTGATGATTTCTGTGCCATACGTCAGTGTTAGCGAGATTTTGACCCCTAATATTCTCTAGGATGTCTCTGGTCTGAGGGAGCTAACGTGTTCTATTTCATGGATAACCATTGTTGCTTCACTGCTTCCTTTGTTAGATCTTGTGTGAAAAATTCTGCACTTGTTTGTATCGTGACGCTTAGAAGTTCGAAATCTGGTACTATTTTTAGTTTTCTCTCTCGTATGGAGATCTCAGCCGTCGCAGGCGCTCTGAGCAATATCATTTCTGTTTTGTCACATTTATTTAGAAGTTGAGTTTTTCGACCTAATCTACCATGACGTTTAAAGTTTCTTGTAGGTTTATAATGTCCATTGAGCCTGTTAAAATACCATCTGCATATGCGTATGAGATGGCATCCTCTCTTTTGGCTATGCTTACAGTTTTTTTCTACTCCAAGGATAAGTAACAGAAGACATACTGCCTCTCTCGGAAGTACTCTGTTCGATTGAAGAATCGCTGCTGATCGGGAGAGGTTGACTGAAATCCTTAAAGTTAAAGGATTTTAAGTCTGTAACTGGCATCATCCAGCAATTTTGTGATTTTTGGTTTACTATTGCCTCACACACTTCATATACAGGTGCACCTACTCACATTAAAAGGACTGCAGTCTAGGAGTTAATGAGCAGTTGTGAGATACTGAAAAATATTACCAGTTACTGTGTATGTTATGAGTTACGGTAGTGGAAAATATTATAATTTTCATAGTGTCATCAATCAGTGACTCCTAGCCTTTAGAAAAAGAACCACGAGTTTCAATACCTTCCCCTTTGAAAATTAAACTTCGGTGGCAATACAAACTGATGTTGCATATCTGTAATGCTTTTTAATCACATCACTAGATGGAATTACTAGCAGTGTTGACACTCAAACCATTTACTGCAGTCGTTTGGAATGCTGTTTATTGTTTTCCAAGCTGTTAAACGTGCATATACTGGCATTAATGTTTGCGGAGTATTCAATAAATCTCATAAAATACGCAGTAAGTGGTAATATTTTTCAGTTTCTCACAAATTAAGCATTAACTCGTAGACTGCAGCCCTTTTAATATCAGTTGGTGCACCTATATACGAAGTGTGTGCAGAGCAAGGCTGTAATTCGAAAAAGTACAGAAAATGTGAATAATTGGATATTTCTTTGTTACAAGCGTGAGTCCTTCATTTTTTGGTGTCCTAAACGTTTATTTTCAAGACATGAATGTTTATGTACAATACCCTTTTAAATTCCTTGCTTCTGTGCTGGGTCTGTGCTACAGTGAGTTCAGACCATTCTTAACCTCTAGCGTTTATCTACCATATCTCAGTAATGTTGTGTTACAAGAGTATTCTGCACTAAACAACTCCCGATAATGAAATGCATTCATTTTAGGTGGAAATATGTATGTAATTTTTATTTTCATGTACATATTACGTTACCTGAAACTGATAACACAAATTCATGTCTTATTATAGCGTGTACAGAATTTCTTGGGAAAAATTGCAGAAGAAAACTGCCTGGATATATATAAACAGTGTCACAATATTACAGCAAAACATGATCAAGGGCTGATTGACCTTTATGGTGTGAAGCAGAGGTGTCCACGAAATCACGCTCAAAGGATTAATTCTTCCAGCTTTAAATATCATATACTTAATGGAGCTCCAAGAGAGAGAGTGTGTTTCGATGTATTTACAGGAGATTTTAGCGTCAGTATGAAGAGAATAAGAAGACTACGAGCACTGAAAATCGCTGTCAGAATAGCCGCAGACAAGAGAGGGAGCCATATTTCCCACAGCCTACCAAGAGCAGTGCATGGTTTAGTACCATATCATATATGATTCTTTTCGTGATAAGAATGCCATTATGTAGGTGGGCAAAACGAAATTACTTAAAGTGCTGACAACATCAAAGCGATATGGAAATTATTGCTTGAGAAACACCTTCAAGAAAAAGTAATCTGTTACTTTTACTGGACATCCTTCACCGACAGTTTTAATAACAAATTTGGAAGGACACAAAGAGACGCTAGTTGCACTTGTGAGGAACTAAATGTTCAGCTGAAGTCTAATGATACAATGAAGCGCAGGGCCGTGATTCAGCTCCTTCTGCATAGGCAGAGGAGCATAAAATTTTACACTTCTCTTCAACATCAGAAATCGGAATCAGGTACATTAGAAGACCACACTGTTACTTTGCAGTTCGATTTAAAGTAGAACGTCTTCCTACCAAAACGTCCAGTGCAACACGCGTTTTATGTAAGGAAACTTACTTTTAATTTATTTTGCTTACACATTATAAAGACCGACAAAACCACAGTATACGTCTATCACAAAGATGAAGGCAATAAAAGTCCATATGAAGTTATCTCGTTTATAAATGATTTATATAAAAGATGTCCCATGAAATACGTTGAACTCCAACCGAGCAGCTAAAATAAGAATCACACCCTCAGCAGATTTGTGTTGTACCTAATTGTTTCTGGGAAATACAATACTCTCTAATGAGGGGTCACAGTTTTTTGTCCTGTGATAGGGATTTCGGCATTATAGAAAAGAAATTAAGGGAACAGGCCAGAATATCTACTGTGCATGACGTTAGAAAGGTGATTCTTACAAGTTGTAATTCTTAAAGGTCAGGCGGAAGATAAATTCCTTCTTAAAGAAATTGGTGCTAGTGAGAATTAGTCTCAAGTCATGTGGACGCTGTATTACAGGAATACGTGAATTTCTGAAGAAACTGAGAAGAGTGGCAGACAAGGAAATTTAACTTTCTCTATCAGCACTTTGTCAACTTTTATTTTTGATAGTATCACACTCAGCTGTATTAGAGCTTTTACGATGATCAATGGACAGTATTTCTGGGACTCCACCATGGCCTTCTGACTGCACCAGATAAGCTATTTTACTCATCAGGAATGGTTTAAATTAAGTGTAATACAGTAACAGACATTGAAAAATACCAACGTAATCTGTCTGACGAACAGATTCATTTCTATGAAGAAATTTTGAAGTCACCCGTAACGAACGATAGCCAAAACGACGAACAAGTGGGGTGTGAAGTATTAATTTCTGTTGTAGAATTGTGCATGACTATTGTGAAATGCAGAATTGTACATATTGTATAGTTTTCTTTAAAGATTACGATAATTTGAATAGAAGGGAGTATATGGTTTCAGACTTTTTAAGGCACCAATTTCAGCTTTTACCAGTTAATTACATTACTTTAAAATTATATTAGAAATCTAGTCTTTTGTCAAAGAACCAGGCTTTCATCGTATTACATGAAATGTGAAGGAATATGCTAATAAGTAATAATTTTAAGATTTAAACGGTTTTTATCGATTTCCCACAAATGTATAACAGTTGATTTAACCCCATTTAAAGTATACGATTTTTCCGTTCTATCCCAGGATTGCACTTATGATTCATGTCCATATTTAGTTTTCACTTGCGGTTTTCTCTAATTTTTCTTTTGTCACTGGTTTCTTGTCCACAAAGTCAAAGACTTTTGTGAAGTCTATGAATTACAGGTGGTTGCAAACAAAGCGCAGTTCCTCGCAGAGTTCCAGTGTGGGCTGTAATTATCGTATGGTGACCAAAGTTGGTAGATATACTACGTGCTAATGCAGAAAGGCCTTATTTCATCAGTCTTCGGACTGGTTTGATGCAGCCCGACGCGTGTTCCTTTCCTGTGCTAACCTCCTCGACTCAGAGCAGCATTTGCAGTCTACGCCCTCAGTTAATTGCTGGATGTATACCAATCTCTGTCTTCCTCTACAGTTTTTGCTTTCTACAGCTCCTCTAGTACCGCGGAATTCACTGCCTGATGTCTTAACATACGTCCTATCACCTTGTTCCTTCTCCTTGTCATTGTTTTCCACATTTTCCTATCCTCTCCGATTCTGCGCAGAACCTCCTCATTCCTTACCTCATCAGTCCACCCAATTTTCAACATTCGTCTGTAGCACCACACCTCAAATGCTTCGACTCTCTTCTGCTCCGGTTTTTCCACATTCCATGTTTCACTACCGTACAATGCTGTACTCCAGACGTACACTCTCTGAAATTTCTTCCTCAAATTAAGGCCGATATTTTACATTAGTAGACTTCTCTTGGGCAGGAATGCCCTTTTTACCATTGCTAGTCTGCTTTCGATGTCCTCCTTGCTCCGTCCACCATTGATTGTTTTACTGCCTAGGTAGCAGAATTCCTTGACTTCATCTATTTCGTAACCATCAAACCTGATGTAAAGTTTCTCACTGTTCTCATTTCTACTACTTCTCATTACCTTCGTCTTTCTTCGATTTACTCTCAGACCATACTCTGTACTCATTAGACTATTCATTCAGTTCAGCACGTCATGTAATTCTTCTTCACTTTCAGTCAGGATAGCAATGTCATCAGTGAATATTATCATTGATATCCTTTCACCTTGAGCTTTAATTCCACTCCTGGATCTATCTTATTTCTATCATTGCTTCCTCGATGTACAGAGTGAACAGTAGGGGCGAAAGGCTACATCAGTGTCTTAAATCCTTTTTTATACGACCACTTCGTTCTTGGTCGTCCACACTTATTGTTCTCTCTTGGCTGTTGTACGTTTTGTACATGATCCGTCTCTACCTATAGCTTACCCCTACTTTTCTCGAAATTTCGAACATCTAGCACCATTTTACATTGTTGAACGCTTTCTCCAGGTCGACAAATCCTATGAACGTGTTTTGATTTTTCTTTAGTCTTGCTTCCATTATTAACCGCCACGTCAGAATTGCCTCTCGTGCCTTTGCCTTTCCTAAAGCCAAACTGATAGTCATCTAGCGTATCCTCAATTTTCTTTACCATTCTTCTGTATATTATTCTTGTAAGCAACTTCGATGCCAGAGCTGTTAAGCTGATTCTTGCACATGTCAGCTCTTGCCGTCTTCGGAATTGTGTAGATGATGCTTTTCCGAAAGTCAGATGGTATGTCGCCAGACTCATACATTATACATCAACGTGATTATTCGTTTTGTTGCCACATCATTTTGATTATGAATCAAAGGCGCTGCCGCTTGACCACTGGTGTCTCATGCTAGAAGAAAATTAGTTCCAATTTTTATTACCAAATCTGGCGCTGTACAGCATCTCGTCGATGTCTCCTTACTCATCCTGAACAAACTGTAAAATCGGTGGTTAATAATGAAATCAGCAGTGTGCCTTTCTCATTTTTTTATCTTTCCTGTCCACGCCCTGTTCCTAATCCATTACATGTCGAAACACTTCTACACGTGTTTCTTGCATTTACAGGACCATATTTGCACCCGATGTCCAAAATAGAATCAAATTGTTTTCCAGCTTGAATCGGTTCGACAATAACGCATTGGAGTATCTACCAAGCTACCGCCCACATTGGACCTTCCGGGGAGGCTGCAGTTTAATCACCCGATACTACCTTCTGTCCCATCAAGGGCTTTCCATACACTCTGTAATAGGAGTTCCATCAAGCTCAGTGTTGATCTTCCTTTTCTGTTATCTTTCGAACTTTGAGATGTATTCAGTCGTTGGTCTGAGGGACGTGGGAGCATCGTACCGACAGATCGCACGGACAGTTGTCTGCAGTGCAATGATTGCAGATCGTTTTGTGACGCAATGGACACAGTTTGACAGTATGAGAAGAAGAGTAGGAACGGTTCCTTCCAGGAGGAGTACACCAGAAGATCGTAGAGTTATTCGACTGACTCATACAAATGGACGGATTAAAACATCTTAAGTCAGGGCAAAGGTTAAAGGCAGACTGCCACTACGAACCGTCGGGAAAGATTACTGGAAACCATATTGTAATGTTGAATTGTATGTTCCCTACACCGCTGACACCATACCTCTGACAACAGAGAATTGCATGTACTAGACCGAGAGTCACCAGGGACTTTGAGTGTCATCTGTGATGTTCAGACTTAAATCTTGATTCTGTCTGTGATTCTCAGATCGAAACCACTGAGTACGTGGGTGACCTGGTGTAAGGTCACAGGAAGCAGCGTTTCTCGAGACCCATACCTCTCCTGCTCCTGGACTCGTTTTGTGGAAGATACTAAATGTGACAGCAGGACTGATCTGTGAATTTTTGACTGGAGTATGAATGGTCGCCAGCATGCGACAACAACAGTGAAACCTGTTATACAACCAAAGTACCAAATGGCATGCTCTAACAGGATAACGCCAGGTCCCACACTGAATTTCACAGTTCAAATGCCTTGAGAAACGTAGGAGTCATTGACTGACCTGACTGGTCCCCAGATTTGTCACTCATGCAGCCTGTCTGGGATGCGATTGAAAGACGAATTTTCATACCAGACCCCAGACAGTAATATTCATGAAATTACAGTATCTGTTTCAGGCTCAACAGGAAATTCATCAAAATGAAATTCAGAGGCTGTCTGCTGCCATGCCAAAAGAAAAACAAGAATGCATTCGTCCTTCTGACGATGGACATGTTTGGACATTATTCAAACGGAATTAAAGTTTAATCATTTAACATCCGTTACGTCATGGGCGACCGTTGTGGCCGAGCGGTTCTAGGCGCTTCAGACGAACCGCGCGACCGTTACTGTTGGAGGTTCGAATCCTGCCTCGGGCATGGATGTGTGTGATGTCCTTAGGTTAGTTAGGTTTAAGTAGTTCTAAGTTCTAGGGGACTGATGACCTCAGATGTTAAGTCCCACAGTGCTTAGAGCCGTTACGTCACGCATCGACAACCTTTGGTGACCTGCAAGCCTGATTCGTATACTTACTTAATTTCACGGGCCGTCTCGTCACGTTACGCGACAGCAGCTCTCCTAGCGCTTAAAGACAAAACTATATCGTCCATGGCGTTAATGTTTCCAGGGTAACGCGCCAATGTAAATGGTATCCTTTTCCCGAAATGCGACGCCAACAAGTTTGGTCTCAAAACAGGCTTTTTTTGAGAAAAGATAAATTTTATGTTCACATCTGAAGACGTTTACATTTATTTACGCGTCGTAAACTTTCTTGAATTACGGCTCTTCGGAACAGCAATATAAAAACTTGCTTGCAAAACTCTGCTACGCACCACTTTCATGCCCACGCATTTGTTCCGTAGACCGGACTGAAATCATTCATGGTTCGAATCCGGCCGGCTATCCCTCTGTTCTCCAGCCGTGGGTTATGTGATGAACATCACCACAAATTTTTATAAATGTGCTTCGTAGTGTAACACTTTTCATTTCCGTCAGCGTAAAATTAGTTCACAATATTCTCTGTTGAGATAATGAGGAATGACATGCATGATTCCTACTACCCTAATACGTGTGCATGATTGCTGCTATTCTGATACGTGTTCCTTAATGCGAACAGTGCGGACAACAAATTTAAAAGAAACTCCCGGTCTCTGCCTCTCCAGATAAACATCATAAACGACATAGTGTTACACGTGGATTATCAGAACGATTTTGTGAAAATGTAGTACGTAAGCTAGAGACTTTAAAAAGGGAAATGGGTGGATTGATGTTAGATGCACTGGAAATTAATGAGTGGTGGCAGGAAGAACGGGACTACTGGTCAGGTGAGTACGGAGTTATAAACACAAAATCAAATAACTGTACTGTAGAATTAACTCCATCGATAATGAATAAGAAAATAGGAATATGGGTAAGCTGCTATCAACAGCACAGTGCATGCACCACCTTAGCAAAAATAGATACGAAACCAACACCCACCGCAGCAGTACAAATTTATACGTGAAATAGCTCCGTAAATGATGAGGTGGTTGAAAAATCATATGAACGTTCATGGCATGTATAACATGCACCAATAAGGCAACACCTAATAAGCGTTACGGCGCGGTAACATATACTAACTCCTTTGACGGACGGTAACGGTGTGTCAGTGCACAAGGAGTCGAAATACAAAGAGCAATAAAATTAAAGGAACACTTTTCGAAACCTCGAAATTGTCCCCCGCGACACATAAGTTTGAAATTTCACTCAAAGGTGCCTATAACCTTCCTCTGTAATGGTGCAGAAACATGGTGCCCTGCGACGTCACTCCCAGGCCCGGCCATGCTTCGAGCAGCAAAGTGTCGACACACGCGGAAAGAAGGCTGCAGCTCAGAAGTTCTTGTGAGCTGTAAGGTCAGTTAAGGATATCACTATGTCACCAAATTTCGCCGCAATTCTGCCTAACTCCACCGTGGACGTCTCACACGATAACTAGGTCGTCATATCACCTCTTACCCACATTCCATCCCTTCTCTTGGGGCCTGTGCGATGGAGGTCAAAACCGCGAAAAACGGAGGTGCAATCACGCTGTATTATGTGGGTAGCCGAGGTGGCTTAAAGGGCGTCAATGAATCCACTCCTTTCCCTGGGGGAATGGGGAATTGATTCCCACATATTTCACGGTCAAAAATGACATTTCTATGTACGTTATCAGAAAGGTTTTCTTGACAACCTTTGTCACAGGTAACACCGCCGAACGTTTTAAGCCTCCTATAAGGACACTGAGGGGCTGCATCCTCATTGAATGCGACTGAAAACCTGTTGAGTGCAGAGAGACCACAAGTTTTGCCCACGTGTACAGACTGGAACCACCAGGAACCGCTTAAAACCATTCGACGAAATTTGAATGTGATCCGAAATACTCCCCCCTGTGGCATGATCGCACAGAGTGCAACATGTACAAGTGTGAATGAAACGGCACAGGGTCTGTCTAAGACCCCGCAGTTCGGCAATACCTTCGCTGCCACCCACGAAACTTTACTGAGCACGTTATAAATGTACCTGTCATAAATGTGGACAGAAATTCAACCTGGAGCCTCCTATAGCGCCTGAGCGTTAGCAATACCTTCCACATCCTTCGATGCGGTCTGCCTAGCTTCAGGCACCAGAACGGCGAAGAAGCTGAATTGGTGTCTAAATTTCTGACATGTACGTTTGTTTATAATGTGCTTAGTAAACTTGCATGGGTAGCGCCGAGGGTATTGCCGAACTGGCGAGGAGGGGGCGGTGGTAGTTTACAGGTACACTTTGCTGTTTGAACCACGTATATGTTAAATTGCCCTCCCACTTGATGACGCCATAGGAGGGCGGAAAATAGAAGTGTTGAAGAAGCATAAGTACCCTTACTGCTTCTGATGACGTTCAAATTTCGCCCAGTGGTTCTGAACAGTGCTTAGTGATTGCAACCTTTACAATCGCGTCGCACACCCAAGTGGTGAGATCACGTTCAATGTCGATGCAGCCCCACAGTCTCCCTAGAGAACTCTTGAAATGTCCCAGGATGTCAGCAGGTTCAAAGTAAGTCGAGAACACTTCCCGCTCATCAGTGCATTGCACTTTGTTGTTTTCTACAGCGAAATGTGTGCGAATCAACGCCTCAGGTAGAGGAGTGGTGTCCTTGACGGCCTTTTTGCCACTCCAGATGCGTATTCCTGTCTATTCTGAACGGCGTGGCGACGGTGTGTCTGAAATGTTTTCCTCGACCACCCATAAGGAAACCGCGTGATTTCAACGCTGGGTATCGCGGTTCTGACCTGCATGGCCTAGGCATCAAAAGAGGTGGTGACATGTGGGTAAGAGGAGCTGTGACGAGCTTCTCATAGCGTGACACGTCCCCTGTGGCACTGTGCAGAATTGTGACATAATTTGGTGCCAATGTGATATCATTAACTCACCTTGTAGCTCGATAGCTCGAATGAACTACTGAGGTATGGCTTCCGTCTTCCTCCTGTTTCGACAGCTCACTGTTTGAAGCGTCGCCGAGCCAGAGTGCGACGTCGCAGGGCGCCACGCTTTCGCACCATTATACGGAGCAAGGCGGTAGGTGCCTTCGAGAGAAGTGTCGCAGTAATGCGGCGCAGCGGGAGGCGATTGTGGGGTTTTCAAACAGTAATACTTTAATTCCGTTGCGCCGTATAGGGCATTACTACAGACATTAACCTGTGATTAGATATTAACCAGTTAAAATATCCCGGTATTCTACCAACATCTATTGTGGGTCATGTAAAGTTGTGATCTCACCTCTCTAAGAACCCTGAAGAACGTAAAGAGCAGCCGAGGCAGCTGGAACAGTGCGACCTGTCGCCGTGGTCGCGTAGAGCTCCGCTGGGACTCCTGCAACAATGACACAAAACCTCTAAATGCGTAAAGTACATGTCAAGTACATGGCACTGTCAATGAATTGCCATAAAACAGAACTTTCCTGTAGCAAACAATTTTTCTCAATTCTCCTTCAATGCTGAACAGTATACTAAGCCAAAAAGTAACTGTAGGAAAATGGGACTTCTTGAAAGCGATTACTTAGCTGTGGTACTCACAAATACGGGAGCAATGACTAATTGACTCTATATAATGGATCTCAGCGAGAGTTGACACCCTTACAATATTCTCTGATGAATACTACGTACAATGAAAGGGACGGGTCGGGCAAACTCAGTAAATATTTCCTTCTCGTCAGTGTGGTAGATACATCGGGTAAAACGAGTTTTCTGTTGCTTAGGCCGCGTGAACAACACTAAGGGTATTCATTTTTGCCCACATTGGATAAAACACATTTTGAAACAAGGAAAACAATCTATTTTAGCCAAATTTGCACCTAGTATCATTGAAAAAATTGGCGAGACACACAACAGTGAGCTGACATATTTTGCAGATTTTCATTCGATAACGTAGTAGGTAATAATTGCTGAGGTAGCCCTTCTTTAACAAAGAAAGTTTTCGTTGCTCAAAAACATGCTGAAAGGAAAACATGTTGTGCTCATTCCAATCATTGTATAGGTCTGATATAATTCATCTTTGAGAAAGAAAGTCTTCATTGTTAAAAAGCGTGCTGTAACAATAATACGTGGTACTCACACACGATCATCTTGCAGATATCTGTTTAAGGAGATGCCATTCTGACTTCTGCTTCACAGTATATTTATTCCCATATGAAATTTGTTGCAATCAATCATATTCTGCTTCACTTCAAAAGAAACGATCATGTTCATAATTACATTACGACAAAATAATGATATCACTTACTCCACATTAAGGTTTTCCTCAATAGAAAAAAGAGTGCACAATGCTGCGACCAAAATTTTTGATCACTTACCCAGTAATAAAGTGTGTCTGTCAGACAGCAAAACAAAATTTGAAAACTGAAAAAGTTTCTCCTTGAAACTCTGACTATTCGGCAAAACATTTTCTGTTATTATGATGAGTGAAAGGTGGTGGGTAGGAAGAAGGAATTACTACTTCACATCGGTACGCTAAAAGAACGAAAATGTATGAAAAGCATATACATTCAAAACGTCGCTATGTTTACACGTTAATTGGTGATGTGAATGTAAAATGACTCATTCCACAACGAGCCGTGCATGGCTCTTGTTCCCGCCATCATTTATTTTACACCCTGTTTTTAACGTACTTCCATCTCACTGCATTCGTTTAAATTACTACTGTCACTGAGTTGCTGCGTTGCCTGGCAATGAGCGGCGTTAGCAGCGCGTATGGATATATCCTCCCTCGTAGTATCTTTGCTCGACTGCTATTACTTCCCGCTTGTTGTCTCTTGGAATGGAGTTGGTCGCAGTTCGGACCGCGAGTTCGGGTCTGTCAGTCAGTTGGAACGTGTCTGGAGCGCAGTCCGGACCTGCCAGTCGTGGAGTTGCAATGCGGCACTAGTGCAGTCGGGTAGAGCAGCAGTGGGGTCTGCGACGACATGGCTCGCCCGACCATTGCCGCCACGCATCACTTGAGCCGGGCCACGGTCTTGGTGGATCGTCGGTCGGTCGTCCTCCCGGACGACGCGTTTTGGCTCGCCGATCGTGCATGAGTCGGCTGTGTGTGTGTGCATCGACTTCCGATTTGTCTTTGTGTGTGCTTAGTTACTGTTGGGTATCGTTCAGGTCTTCGTGCAAGTGTTTGTCAGGTGTGTGTGTAGTTTGTGATTTGGATTGACTAGTTATTTTAAATGTCGTCGGCGTATTGGCTCTGAGAGGTCGGTCGTCTCATCGGGAGACGTGTAACTGGTTCTCTGAGCGCTTCTGGGCCCTTTCAATTACCATCTTGTGGAACTTTGGTCGTTCCTTTCCTGGTGCAGGGATGTCGTTTAGCCAATGGGAGTGTTTCCTCTGCATGGCGGGGTCCGAGTCAGTATTTCCGTCGTTGTGTGTCTGGAAGTAAGTGAGAAACCAGTGAGACGCCCGCTAAACCCGCTGGGCGGAACAGGTAATAGGATTGTGGAAAGGGCCAAGGGTTGAAGTCAGTTTCTGCTTCTATTTGTCGTTTATTGTAATTTAGCAACTCTTTCAAGGCTGAAGGCCTCCAACAAGAAATCTTAACAAGATAAAGATCCAGTTAAGATAGCAATAAAATAATTAAAAAAACAACATGCGCAAAGTGCAATAAAAATGGCTGAGAGCCACAATTAATTTCCAAAATTTTAGAATATATTACCATAGACCTTAAAAGGCAGAAGGCCAATAGGAAATCTTAAAACAAATAAAAAATTCAATTAAGATAGCAATAAAATAATTTAAAACTCAAAAGGCAACATATAGAAGGTGCAACACAAACCGCTGAGGGTCACAATTAAATTTCGAACTTCAGAATATATTACCATAATCTTTAAAGCCAGAAGGCCACAGTGTTTAAGCTTGAAAAATTTAAAAATTAATTTTGCAAAATTTTAAGAAAACTAAACAAATAACCATAAGCTTAAAATTTAAAATAGCTGACAACAGGTAATTAAACACCGGTGGCACTCAGAAGGCTTCCATGGAGGTCGGTCTGCACTCGTTCACGTAGATGAGACAGGTGGTAAGCCCAACTATAGTTGATCCGTTGGAATCCAACCAAGGGACAGCCACGGACCAGCCGACACAACGACTTGCTTGCCACCCATCGTTATATGAGAACTCAAACACAGAAGTTGAGAACGTGACTATCCACTATATGTATCGAACCACGCAACATGAATGGACGTGGCTTGGGTAGTTGAAACCACCACTGAACTTTGACGTCCTGTGTCAGTGAACCACGAAGATGGTAGCGATCGGACGGCTCCACACGCTCTCCGATACTGTGCAGGGACCGGCAGCGGACCCAGCAGTCTGCACCACGCGGAGATAACTTCCCTAGTCCGCAGCAACCAAACGACTTCCTGCTGGTCTGTCCGCGACCGCTGGTCCGTCGCGACTGCAGTGCTGGTACGTCTCCCGCTTACTTCCAGACACACAACGGCGGAAATACTGACTCGGACCCCGCCATGCAGAGGAAACACTCCCATTGGCTAAACGACATCCCTGCACCAGGAAAGGAACGACCAAAGTTCCACAAGATGGTAACTGAAAGGGCCCAGAAGCGCTCAGAGAACCAGTTGCACGTCTCCCGATGAGACGACCGACCTTTCAGAGCCAATACGCCGACGACATTTAAAATAACTAGTCAATCCAAATCACAAACTACACACACACCTGACAAACACTTGCACGAGGACCTGAACGACACCCAACAGTAAGTAAACACACACAAAGACAAATCGGAAGTCGATGCACACACACACAGCCGACTCATGCACGATCAGCGAACCAAAACGCGTCGTCCGGTAGGGCGACCGACCGACGATCCACCAAGACCGTGGCCCGGCTGTTGTGATGCGTGGCGGCAATGGTCGGGCGAGCCATGTCGACACAGGCCTCACTGCTGCTCTACCCGACTGCACTAGTGCCGCATTGCAACTCCCTGACTGGCAGGTCCGGACTGCGCTCCAGACACGTTCCAACTGACTGGCAGACCCGAACTCGCGATCCGAACTGCGACCAACTCCATTCCAAGAGACAGCGAGCGGGAAGTAATAGCAGTCGAGCAAAGATACTACGAGGGGGGATGTATCGATACGTGCTGCTAACGCCGCTCATTGTCAGGCAACGCAGCAACTTAGTGACAGTAGTAATTTAAATGAACATAGTGAGATTGAAGTACGTTAAAAACAGGGTGTAAAATACATGATGGCTGGAACAAGAGCCACGCACGGCTCACACATCATTACGAATTATCGTGCAAATGGTCGATGGAACTTGAAGAAAGCAAAGTCAAGTCTGTACTGAACTACAGACTGCAGCAGAAATTTTCCACCGTCATATTTAACGATCGGCTGATTTATCAGTCTTTCACTTTGTTCTCTTCTTAAAATACACGTATAAAACTTAACGTATGATGATACTAGTGAAATATTTTGTAGAAGTCAATTTTATGTTTCTAAAAATACGCTGATCAGCAGAAACATTATGACTAACGTCCACCGCGAGCTTGGGTACCACCTCGTGACGTTACGGACAGGTGATGCGGTGCGGGAAGTATGTAAGCGGTGCAGAGAATGGGGAACCACTCTAACGACACTGAAGGTAGAAAATGTGGAAATCAGTGATACAGTATTTTGAAAAGCATCATAGTGAACCTATGTTGTCACCGCCACCAAGGCCACGTTATCTGAACCCTATTGAGCGCATCTTTGTGCCTTTTTACCAAAGCTCAATAATTTAGCGAAACTGCGTGACCTGTGCACCTATCTGCTGCGACATCTGTTACGTCGCAAAATAATGTACCTGGTGTATCTACGAGAAAACTACTACGCCTTCCCTGGCAACACAGGCTATGGAGCGGAGGACTGTTGAGCAACACCCTAGTCCTGGGCAGTGAATGTTCTGGCGCAATGCAACAAAATAACGTCACAGAGAGAGAGGTTGCCTCAATGTTATGACAATGCGCCATGAAGTAACAAGAGTAATTCACACTGCAAGGAAGCTCATTCAGGAAGCTGACAAAGTGATGGAGCTAGTCAGTGAATCTGAATAATGGACTTGTGCAATATTACCACTCTGGCTTGTTTGCTTCAGGAGATGACTGAACAAAACAAGCAGAGCGAATGAAGTCATCGAGAGTGACGACTGGCTGCGACCACCTGCAGCTCGTTCTGCGGAGGGTTTGCTGCAGTTGGCCAGAAGGGTCTCATACATATTCCTCAGATCAATCATTCTCGGTTTTGGTCAGTTTGCTCACGTGTTCTCAGACATTCTTCACGTGCATACGTGTAGCTGAGCTACACCGCCAGCGCCAGACTAACTCCAAGTCGAAGACCGTTCATAACACACGATGATTCAGCCAGTCACTTACTCATGCTTTAAGCTCTGGGAGCTGACAGCATCCGACTAAAGAGAAGACTGCACGAACACTACACGGAATCTTCACACCGCTGAGTCAGCTGCTGGGTTACTACCTCCTGAGTGTGGGCACCTTCCTGGTGAGGGGGGGGGGGGGGCGGAGGAGGGGGGGTGTTTGTATCGAAACTCGTTGCTGTTCGGTCTTTGTACGACCACGATGTCGCTAACCATCGCCCAAAGTGGGCACGCGCCTTTGATATCGAGCTTCCTAGGGGTGACAGTTTGAATACCGTCCTCTCCTGTGCTGTATTTCGCCGCCCGAAGAGAGGCAGCATCTTGGTCGGGACTGTCATTTATCCACGCGTGATCTCTGGAGCGCTGGCAGCCCTGCTGACTCCAGCGAGTGATGCAGTAGACACACGCCACTGCCCAGACGTACCTGCCAATGATGGCTCGCTGGGCTCTGCAGCTCACTACGTCATCCGGGGGTCACCGGTCCCTCCTTCACCGGCGACCACACCTGTGTGTCTAACACGAACAAAATCTGAACCTACCAGTGATGCCTTACTGGCGGCTTGCCTCTTCATTCCAGCCCCACCACTCACAACTCACGTACTCTAGAAGGACACGGCGTTATTTCCTGACCTACGCACAGATCCTTCCACAGGAGAGCTCCTATCCAGGGCTCCTACAATATTATCATAAGCGTACGAAGGGCATGTGGAATCCATGCCACGCTGAATCGCTGCTGTGTAGCATTCCAAAGATGGACCATTATGCTATTAAGCAAATGCAGATAATGTTTTGGCTGATCAATGTATAATACATACTTTTGCAAGTATTTCAAAGATCGTGCATCATGTTACAGTGTAAATGCCTTTACTAGGCCATCTAATCTGATGAAAGTGCCTTATTCTTTCTTAATTCTTCTTTCCGCCATCAGCCGTGTGCCGTGGTTAAATTTCATACGTCGACACAAACCTGATGCAGAGGGCGCAGAGGCGTCTCCTGACACAGGCAGAAGGCTACCAGCGCCGCACAGTACAGGAACAACAGCCGAGGCCACATGGCTGCTGAAACACCAGTTAAATGTAACGATAACGGGTCAAGAACTACAAGACATTTGCTACATACAATGCACGAGATTCTTAATTGATTTTGTGTGAAATGAGAAGCTACTTAGTAGGGAATGCTGTAGATGTGGTGTTGTATGTACATTTATTAGAAAAGTGTGTAAATCATCTGACATAAAACAGAATACAGTGAAAAGCTATTGAGTTAAGTGTATGTGAATTCAAATACTTATGTAAGGGATTCTTACATACACCATTAGGTAATTTTTTTCTTTTACAGAATTGGGAGTTCTGAATATTAGACTTAAAATTGAAAATTCTGCTTCGTGACTTCAAGTAAACTTCGTAACGCAACTCCTAAGACAGACTAACTGATTAACTTATTAATCTCTTACAATGTGTGTCAGATGTTACAAGAGATTGTCATATACGATGAGGATAGTGAAACTTCAGTCGGCCAGATACCACATTTATTGCCAAACAGACGTATTGTTAATATTAACATTAAACAGCATAGCTGTATAAAGGTAACTACATTTATTGTGTCACCATCATTTTTCTTTAATGAATCGTCAGGTGAGCTGTAATTCAACAAACTGAAGTTTTGTTTTATTCAACTGGAGGTCATCCAATGATATTTGTCGAACGAAACCAATGGCGACATAACAAGTGTACGTTAATACAGCTTTTATTTGCACTAACAATAATGAGCTGTGGAGCAAAAGGTGATCAAGTTTATTTAGGTGTGTTATTATAAGACTGGGATGGCATACTAAAGTTTCAAATCAGAAGGTAATTAAATTTGCGTTTAATAATGATTACAGAGTCAATAACAATTATACCAGGAAACGAACGATTAATGGAAACAACAGGACTTTTAATTGCATATTACAGAAAGTAATTTTGAAAGGGATGTCAAAACATAGTGTCAATGAACCATTTGACTTATTCTTCTGTAATTATAAATTTTGCTTTGATCTTGCATTTCTAATGAATAAAATGGAAGTTAAGATAAAGTTAAATGCATGGGTAAAACTAGGTACAAATATATCACCAGGAACTCCCAGAGTGTTAAATACAGCAGCAAAATAAATCAATCAGTTAAATCATTAATTATACTGGGAAGCAGAAATAAAGTAACATACAAGATTCATCATAATCAATGTATGTAATCCAAATAACGATATGGCAGTCCCCCAAAATAAAAATAAAATCATATTTAGACTTGTATGTATACTGATTTTAGCTGAAGTAAGGAATCAATTAGTAAACAAAAATAAGACGTGTCTTGTCTTAAATGGGCCCTGCGGCATTAAACAAAGTTCAAGGAAAATAAACTTACAGTTAACTCATCTAATCATGGTTTCGCTTGGTATGGGAATAATTCAAAAAAATCTAAAATTGCTAGTTGTAAAGGCATTTCGCCGGCAGCTGTAGCCGAGCGGTTTTAGGCGCTTCAGTCCGAAACCGCGCACCTGCTACAGTTGCAGGTTTG
The DNA here is from genome assembly GCF_021461395.2 of Schistocerca americana. Taxonomy (NCBI): domain Eukaryota; kingdom Metazoa; phylum Arthropoda; class Insecta; order Orthoptera; family Acrididae; genus Schistocerca; species Schistocerca americana. The sequence goes on from NC_060121.1 coordinate 609,132,262, forward strand.
AATCTTGCCTCAGGCATGGGTGTGTGTGATGTCCTTAGGTTAGTTAGGTTTAACTAGTTCTAAGTCTAGGCGACTGATGACCTCAGATGTTAAGTCCCATAGTGCTTATAGCCATTTGAACCATTTTGTAAAGCCATTTCACATAACGTATGATACAAGAGATGTTAGAAGCTGTAGATGTTTCATTATTATTCAGCTTTTATAACATAACATGAATCATGCATGGAAGGTTATTTACTTGAATAAGAATGAAATACAACTTAATGCTCTAAATGGGTTCAGGAAAAGCAAATTTACTTAAACAACAGACTGAGTTTACAAAGTATGTCATCAATGCCACAGAGAAACATGCAATTGACTATTGGTTCCTTCTAGACCTACATAAAACGTTTCATCTGATCTATCATGATCTAATACTTAGGCAGTCATTGTATCTGTAGAGTTCCCTGTAACTTAAGTCTTACCCTCTGGCAGGCAATAAGTGGGAGAAATAGGCTACGTAACTGAAATGTGTGTAGGAAACTTACCTATGGAGTACATAGGTATGTGTCAGGCCATCTACTGATCTTTATTTTCATAAGTGATATCACTTTCTTCAGCAGAGGCACAGTGTCTTTTTCCTTTTGCAATTGATAGTAGACCATTATACTAAAGGGCATAATGTGACTGATTTATTGCAAAAGGTTCTGTGAAGCAGAAGAAGGAAAAAGACAGTTTACAAATATTTGTCAGAAGAAACGTTATAGATGAGCTTTAGAGAAAAAATATAGTTCTGTAAGTAATATAACCCTGTTATTAGGGAGTCATTGCATTGATTAAACATTCCACATAAACTTTCTAGGAGTTTGAGTGGTTGATTATATCAGATGGGGAAAGGGTATGTGTTTTGAGAAAACACACAGTATTCAATTTTGTACAATAATTACCGCCATACGAACAACTGGTGTAGTCCATGAACGGGAGTTTACAAACACGTTAGAAGGCTCCAAATATTGGGTGTACGTGTTGATGAAAACTTATACTGGAAGAAGCATATTAGTGAGCTTCTCAGTCAATGAAGTTGAGCTACTTTTCCCCTTCGTATAACTGCTAGTCTCTGAAACAAACGATTCACCCTCCGTACTCATTTTGCATATTTCCACTGAATAATGTATTGTGGAATACTTTTGTGGGTTACTCGCATCTTAGAAAATATTGATGGCACAAAAGCGAGCAGTAAGAGTAATAAGTGATGTTCACACACAATACACCATGTAAATACCTCTTCAAGGAGCTAGACATTTTAACTACACGGACCCAGTACATATATTCGCTAATTAAATTCATCGTAAATAGTGCATCACAATTTCAGAAGAACAGTGTTGTCCATAGCTAGACCACTACAGGAAAAGTGATCTTTATTACCCATGATTAACACTGTCAGTGGCTCGGAAAGGTGTTCAATATGCAGCAACAAAAAGTTTTGATTATTTGCGTAATTCCATAAAATGCGTGACAGGCAGCAAAGCAAGCTTTAATTCTAACATAATCAACTCATTCTAGTCGATGGGCAAATTTTCTGTTTAAAGGCTGGTAGCCTGTAGAAAGAAGAAAAAATTGTTTCAAGTGCAGTTTAAGAAGAGGACTAAATGATAATGTGTTCAGTAATGTTAACGCTAATCGTGTACATATATCCTGTAAAGTGATTCGCTATAAATTATTACACTAAAAGAATTGTTCAAATGATCCATGGAACACTTAACTAAAAAAAGAGGTAAGTGACTTTTATAAACCTAATACAATGTTGCGTGCATTTCCAGCTGGAATAATTTATTTATGTTACCATAGGTTAAAGAAGTCTGTGATGTATTTTATATGTGTCATATACACCGATGATCCAAAGAAAGTAATATCGTGTAGGACCACCGCGAGCACGCATAAATGCCGCAACACGAAGCGACATGAAATCGATTAATGTCTGAAGTACTGCTGGAGGGAATTGACACCATGAACCCTGCAGGGCTGTCCATAAATCCGTAAGAGTGCAAGGGTGTGGAGATCTCTTCTGAGCAGCACATTGCAAGACATCCCAGATATGCCCAATAATGTTCATGTCTGGGGAGCTTGGGGGCCAGCGGAAGTGTTAGAAGAGTGTTCCTGGAGCTATTTTGTAGCAATCCTGAACGTGTGGGGTGTCGCACTGTCCTGCTGGAATTGCCCAGGTCCGTCGGAATGCATAGTGGACATGAATGGATGGAGGTGATCGGACAGAACGCTTATGTACGTGTCACCTGTCAGTCGTATCTACACGTATCGCTCCAAGTACACATGCCCCACACCATTAAGGAGCCTCCACCAGCTTGAACCGTACCCTGCTGACGTGAAGGGTTCATGGATTCATGAGGTTTTCTGCATACCCGTACACGTCCATCCGCAAAATACAATTTGAAACGAGACTCACCCGACGAGGCAACATGTTTCCAATCATCAACAGTCCACTGTCGGTGTTGATGGTCCCAATGAGGCGTAAAGCTTTGTCTCGTGCCGTCATCAAGGGTACACGAGTGGGCCTCCGGCTACGAAAGCCCATATCGATGATGTTTCGTTGAATGGTTCGCACGCTGACACTTGTTGATGTCCCAACATTGAAATTTGCAGCAATTTGCGGGAGGGTTTCGCTTCTGTAACGTTGAACGATTCTCTTCAGTCGTCGTTGGTCCCATCCTTGCAGGATCATTTCCCGGGCGCAACGATTTTTCATGGGATTTCTAATATTCACAGTACACTCGTGATAAGGTCGACTGGAAAATCCCCACTTCATCGCTACCTTGGAGATGCTGTGTACCATCGCTCGCGCGCCGATTACAACACTATTTTCAGACTCACTTACATCTTAATAACCTGCCATTGTAGTAGCAGTAACTGATATAACAACTGCGCCAGACAGTTGTCTCATATAGGCGTTGCCCATCGCAGCTCCCTGTTTTGCGTGTTTACATATACCTGTATTTGAATACACATGTCTATACAAGTTTCTTTGGCGCTTCAACGGAGAAGGAAAATCTCTAACGCTGAGTCATTATTTCAGGCAGTCAGGTACACAGAAAATGGCTGGTACTCTCGTAGAGGAATAATATTTTATGTGAGTGAAGATAAGTGTGTGACGTCCAGTCAGTGGAGTGGGGTGGTGTGTGTGTGTGTGTGTGTGTGTGTGTGTGTGTGTGCGCGCGCGCGCGCGCGCGCTTGTGCGCACTTATGAGTCTAGAAGTACAGTATTTGTAGAAGAACTAGAAAATAAGATATTCATTGCTGTTGTTGTGTACAACTAGCGACTCGTCCCAGCTTCGTAGGGTATGGCCGGACGACTTGTCTGATGAAGAGGTAATTTTATTTACGGGCCACTGCCTAGAGTTACCATTAGACTTCTGAGAACAAAGTAGGGTAACTGAATATTAACTCCAAATTCTGCTGTAAGTTATCTTATTTAAACAGTGGATGCCGGGGAAGTTCTCAGGGGTCATGACTTAATCGAGGCACATGATCATGGTGTAACCAGTTTGAACGATATTTACAAATTACATGCACAAACCTTCCTCGTGAATCAGAATATCTGTTACTGAAAACCGTAACACCTAGAGCAGTTCCTGAAATTATCATTCACATACGAACAGAAAAACGTGGTAGTAGCATTAATTTGTAATACGTAGCGACTAAGACACAATTTTGTATTCTTGTTATATTATGTAAATAGGTCTCCTTTAATTTATGTCTATGGTCACAAACTTTTTGTTAACAGATTACCGGTTTGCCCGCATCTCGTGGTCGTGCGGTAGCGTTCTCGCTTCCCACGCCCGGGTTCCCGGGTTCGATTCCCGGCGGGGTCAGGGATTTTCTCTGCCTCGTGATGGCTGGGTGTTGTGTGATGTCCTTAGGTTAGTTAGGTTTAATTAGTTCTAAGTTCTAGGGGACTGATGACCATAGATGTTAAGTCCCATAGTGCTCAGAGCCATTTTTTTTAGATTACCGGTTTCGGTCTATACTGACCATCATCAGGTCTGTTTTATAAAAACAAAGTCCTAATGTACTACATTTAACATTTGACGATGTCACTATGGGTGCAGTACATTAGGACTTTGTTTTTATAAAACAGATCTGATGATGGTCATTATAGACCGAAACCGGTAATCTGTTAACGAAACGTTTGCGACCATAGACGTAAATTAAAGGAAACTTATTGTGTATACGGGTCACTGTTTTATTCGCTAAAATGTCGCAACTTGTGAAATTATGTAAAGTCTATATATCTCTTTCGAAGTGACTTGTCTGTTTCATTGTGAACAACGATCAGAAACTGAATAATAATAATTATTGCATTTATGATTATTATTAGAAAAAGGGAAACTCAGACATACACTGTCAGAGCCACAGGGAAAGGACTGATGTAATGAAGGGGGTAAGTTCCATTTCTCATACATAGCTTTAGTGATAACAGGAATTGCTTACAAAATAATTCAATGTGGAGCTATTCAGTATCATTGACATTTGAAATTTTTGTATTGTTTATCAGATATCGATATGATATGAGTTTCTGTGCGTTACTAACAAATGTCAAGGAATGTTTACCAGGATCAAAATAGGACAAAATATATGAACGTATATTCCACAATGCATGGTTAATAAAATACAGGTGTTGGCAAAGTACGGAACGCACTATGGTGATGTATTTCCTGTGGAGATGGTTGTGAGATTATATATGACGAACGAAACATGAAACACTCAGATGGCAGAAGTGGTGATAAATATTAACAGAATGTGTGTTCGGTGCCAGGGATATTATACGTCAGCTAGTACTTGGGTTAATCATAAACGTGTAATGTTAATAGAATCACCTTGGGTTGAACCTCGAATTTCTCCTCCCCCTCTCTGCCCAGGCTGTCTTATTCCTCAGGTGGAACCTCAGGCATCACTGGCGATTGGTTTTGAAAGCCTCACCCTGCGCAGATACATCGGAAAAACGATAATTGCTATTGACAGTAAATAGCACATGGCTCTTTAACGGGATGATCATTTGTTCACTATGTTATACAGTGTTATTGTGCAGCACCTTCCACCCACCGAATACACCCAGAGCATTAATTTATATTCTTCAGTAGCTCTACAGCCCTTGGTGAGCCTTGGCTTCTTCAACAATCTTCCTCCACACTTCTCGGTTATTTGCTGCTCTTTTCCACCCCCGGACTCCCATATTGCTGATATCCATTATTACCTCATCGATCCATCTTCTTCTAGGTCTCGCCTTTCGCCTAACTGAATGGATCATACCTTTCATCATTTTCTTTGGAATTCTATCCTCTGCCATTCTCTCCAAGTGTCCTAGCCATCGTATTCGCTGTGATTTAACAAATTTTACTATGTCCCTGCCTTGTATTAACTCCTGTAATTCAGCATTGTAGCGTATTCTCCAGCCTTCTTCCTCCCTTATTGGCCCATAGATTTTGCGTAGTATTTTCCGCTCAATGCTTCTTAGAACATTTTTATCGTGTTCTGTCAACGTCCATACCTCTGAGCCGTATGTAATAACTGGGCGGACTAGGGAGTTATATATTAGCAATTTAGTTTTTCTTGTAACAAGGCTACTTTTGAAAAGCTGCATATTTGCAAAGTAAGCTCTGTTTCCTGCCTGTATTCTTTCCCTTATAGCCTTTCCAATACTGTTATCATTTGTTACTAGGGCTCCCAAGTACTTAAAAGAGGACACTCCATTGAAGCATTTCCCATTGATGTTTAGGTTTTTAGGGGTTCTTTTGGCCTCAGATTGTGACATTACCATATATTTTGTTTTGTTTACATTTACTATGAGGCCAATTTTTAAGGCTTCTGTTTCCATTGCCCGGTATGTTTCAAGGAGTGTATTGGTATTTCTTCCTACTATAGCAATGTCATCAGCGTATGCACATATCTGGCTAGTTTTCATAAATATGGTGCCTCTTTTGTTGATTTTATTTACTGCACTATGCAGGGCAATGTTGAATAGGAGAGTGGAGAGACTATCCCCTTGCTTCACACCTTTATTAAAGTCAAAGCTTTCACTTGTTCTGCTAAGGACCTTTACTTTTGCTCTTGTCTCTGTCATTGTCATTCTGATTACTCTTATTAATTTAGCACATATACCAACTTCTTTCAGTACTCTGTATAGTTCTTGCCGATTTATGCTGTCAAAGGCTTGTTTGAAATCGATGAATAAGAAATGCAGATCTATATCATATTCATAGAACTTTTCCATCATTTGCCTTATCACAAATATTTGATCAGTTGTTCCTCTGCCCGGTCGAAAGCCACACTGATATTCCCCTAGTATGCCTTCTGCACACTTCTGTATCCTTTCGTTTAATATACTTGTGAAGATCTTATAAGCTGTACTTACGAGTGTTACACCTCTATAGTTTTCACATGCTGTTCTGCCTCTTTCTTATAAATGGGGACTATTATTCCAATTTTCCAATTATCTGGCATAGTTTCTGTTTCCCATATATCTGATATTAATGTGTGCAGTTCCTTTATTACAGCCACACCACCAGTTTTTATTAATTCAGCAATTATGCTGTCTTCCCCAGGGGCTCGATTGTTTTTTGACTTGTGCACAGCCCGGGAGACCTCTTGTAGTGTTGGTTTTCTTGCCTCATTGGTTTCATTGTCTAGTTCCAGCTCCACTCTTCCTTCCTGTGCAGCTGTCTCTTCATCTTCTAGGCTGGTGCTTAGTGTATCTTTGAAATATTCTGCCCATCTTCCCACTATCTGTTCTTCCTCCCTTATCATTTTCCCATCTTTACTGGAACAGGCCATTGTTTTTGGTTGGAATCTATTCTTCATTTTGCCTATGGCATGATAGAACTTTCTTATTTCACTCTGTTCCTTTAGTTCTTCTAGTTCTTGAAATTTCTTCTTATTCCACTCTCTTTTCTTTCTCTTGCACAGTCTGTTAGCTCTTCTCCTTAATTCTCTATATTGTTCCACATTATTTCTGGTTTCTCTCTGTAACATTTTTGTTCTTGCCCTGTTCTTATCCTCTATTGCTGACCTGCAATCTTCATCAAACCACTCCTGGATTCTTCTGTTCCTTCTTATGCCTATTATTTCCTCTGCAGCATCCTTAATGGCTTTTTCAAACCTGTTCCACCTTTCATCTACTCCTACTGTGGTCTCTTCATTGCTCAACTTTCTGCTTAGTGTTACTTGGTATTTTTTTACTTCATCAGGGATGTTCAGTTTGTCTGTATTCCATTTCATCATCTTTCCCATTCTGTTGCCATTTGTTAGTGACAGTTTCTCTCTCAAGACTGATTTTATCAGAAAGTGGTCTGAATGACAGTTTGGTCCTCTGCAGCTCCGTACATCCGTAACTGACGTGGAGTGGCGTGCAGTCACTAAAATATGATCAATCTGATTGACTACTCCATTGGCTGCAGACTTCCAAGTATTAATTTATATTCCCCAGATTGTAGTCTTACGTTACCCTTCGTTTCCTCCAGTCACCAAGCGCCTGAAGCTCATTTCAGCTTCGACATGACCTGGGGCTTTTCCTCTAGTGTGCCAGTGTTTATGAGAACACATGTCTCCACCACTCTTATTAGGTACAGCACATCCTGAAGATTTAGTATTTTAACACAATTTCAGGTTTTGGGTAGCTGTAGACAAGGCGCTGACGAGTGCCGCAATAATTTTCGTGTCTTTCTTTTAAGGCGTCGGCATCAAGGTGACAAGTTGTGTTCAGTAGGAAATGCACTGATTAGCCAAAGCATTATTATCATCTGCTTTATAGCTTTTTAGTCCACCTATGAAACACTTTACAGCAGCGAATCTGTGTGTCTTTATTTCGACAGAGCCTTGACATGTCTCGAGAGGTACGTGCCTACGGATGCCTATTCACATATCATACGGTTCCCACAAAATACCAGCCTGTGGAGGCGCGAGTAACGTCTCAGACGTCTTCCATCGGGTTCAGATGAGGCAGCCAGAGTATCAGCGTGAGTTTACTGTTACGTTCCTAAAGCCGCTGTAGCTCGTTCTGACCTTTTGGCACCGACAGTTATCTTGCTAGAAGGAGCAGTTACCGTCAGGAAAGACATTAAATGTGAGATGCAGCTGTTCCACAGATACGTTTACGTAGCGCACAGAGTCATGGTTCTTTGTATTAGTAGCGCAGGTCCTATGGAAGCCCAAGTAAATCTCCCCCATAAGATAATATTGCCCCCAGTTGGCTGTGTCTGTGGCGCGCCGCATGGTCAGAGTAGCCGTTCGGCTGGATGGCGGACTATCTGGTCGAGACCGTCGACTTGGAGTAACAAGAAATGTGGTTCATCCGATACGTCGATACTTCTCCACTGATCCACCGTCCATTCTCGATGATCCCTTTAGGGGTCGTCTGCTGTGGAGCCCCATGTTCAACAGTGTGTGCTGAAAGGTATGCCCCGAAACACTTGTGTCTGTGCCATTATCGCTCTCTCTCGACAGATCTGCTGCAGATCGCTGCCTGTCCTCCTTTATAGCACGAGTAAGCTTCACATACGCTTCACGTACTGCAGTGAAGCCCCGTCCTACACCTTACCGCCTACTAGTAGTATTATGTCCTGCAGCCACTTTCCATAGTTGCTCACGACTGTAGCACGTGGCCAGCCGTTAATCTTCGCTGTTTCCAAGATGCTTGTCTCTAGGTGCTGGGCCATAACAATCTGGCCTTTAACAAAGTCGCTTATGTAAGTGTATTTCTACATCTGCGGTCTGTATCGTCGTTAGTGTGATTCCCCACCGCGGCACCTAACTGCAACGTCACTATGCGGTATACAAGCTCGCCCGTGGATCGAGGTGAATTCGCTGTGCCTCAACTGCGTACGTCACTGTAATTGAAAGGGTTCCTCCTCAGGTGACCGAAAAATGATGCGAACTGAGAGTAGTGTCGACAGCATATTCCTTGTACTGTAATCTGAAATTTGGAAATTTGTGATAATCTCTTATGGGACCAAACTGCTGAGGTCATCGGTCCCTAAGCCTACACACTATTTAATCTAACTTAAACTAACTTACGTTAAGGACGACGCACACACCCATGCCCAAGGGAGGACTCGAACCTTAGACGGGTGGAGCCGCACGGACCGTGACAAGGCGCCTTAGACCGCTCGGCTACCCCGCGCGGCCCAGAATCATGTTGAACACCTTTCGACATGACTCGCCTCAGTACAGATGACAGCATCGCCAATGCACTGCCCTAAATTACTTCTTTAAGAAATGATCTGTATGTCAGAAACCGTGATTCTGATTTACGTATCCAGAGAATTTACATCAAACAGTTAACGATTCCTTAACTAGAAAGTCATACATGTTGGAGCTATTTGGTTAAGATAAAGAACATCGTCTTGCTCTGCAATGTGCTCAGCAAGAAAGTTCTGTGACCGCGTAAGGGAGAGTAGCCTAAACTTTTACTTTTTATCACATCAGAACATGTATACCAAACTATCAATTTATATTCAAAATGAACTTCAAATCAGTCTTTGTTGTTACTCTCCCGATCGTTGTCATCTCCGATAAAAATTTTCTGGTGTGTTTTCGCATGTTTGATTTTGTAAATTTGTGATAAGATCTTATCGGACCAAACTGCTGTGGTCATCGGTCTCTAAGCTTACACACTACTTAATCGAACTAAAACAAACTTACTCTAAGGACAACACACACCCATGCCCGAGGGAGGACTCGGACCTCCGACGAGGGAGCAGCTCGGACCGTGAAAGAGCGCCTTAGACCGCGCGGATACCCCGAGTGGCCTGTAATCTGAACTACGTCGGCTATATTATACTAGAAATACGTGGTTAACTCATGTTAATGTAACTACCACTTATGTTCGAAGACAACGCTTAGTAACCACTCACAGACCGCAGGTAGCAGCACTAGCAGTGGAAGATACATGAAGCCTGTGGGGGAATGGGGGACTCGGAAAACAATGCAGTTGTTATCGTAATGCGGAAATGGAGCGATTTATCTCATGTCCAAAGAGGCATGATCACTGGCTTTCGGGCCAAGTGTGAAACCATTTCCGAAATGGCAATGTTTGTTCAACTGTACTGGTGTCGCCGTGGTTGCAGTATGCTGTGAATGGCAAAATGGTGCTATCCAAAACCGACGCCGAGGCTACTGTGGTACACCACGGGGCATAGATGACACGGACGAACGACAACTGTGGAGATGTGCAATGGCGAATAGGAGTGCAACTTTTGAGTAACTGACCGCCCAGAGGGACTCCGCAACGGCTGTTCAGTGAATGTTGCTGCGTATGGGCCTTCGCATCAGATGCGAGATTTACGCACCCGTGTCGCCTACTTTTCATCGAAGATAGAGGCTGAAATCTGCACGCTAATAACGCAACAACTGGACATTCACTGAATGTCGACAGCTACCTTTCCACATGAATGACGTTTTATGCTCCATCAGACCGATGGCAAAGGCACAATCGTCGCAAGGATCCAGGCCGGAGGAGGGAGCACTATTGTCTGGGGAATCTTTTTGATGTATTCCTTGGGTGTTCTCTTCATTCTAAATGGCACAATGAATCAACAAAAGTAAGCATCTATCCATGGGGACCATGTCCACCCCTACATGCTTTTTGATCTTCCTTGGCATAGTGGTATATAGCAGCAGGGCTGTGCATCTGCATGGTTCCAAGAACAGCAGGTCGTGACTGCTGTACTCCCCTGGCCACCAAACTCCCAGGATTTAAACCCAGCAGAGAATCTGTGGGACCAATTAGATCGGGCTGTTGACGTCATGGACCCTCAACCGATACACCTAGAGCAGCTGACCACGGCGTTGTAGTCAACAAGGGACCTTGCAGAACGTCATTGACTCTCTTACTGCATGTCTTGCCACGGTCCGTGGCACAAAGGGTGGTCATTCAAACTTTTTTACATGCGGTCACCTTAATGTGACAGAACAGTGTAAGTACTGCTCTGTGAATGGTCATTTCAGTGACGATGCTCTAGGCATATCAGTATGTCTCGCGGAACATTTCCAATGTAGTTTACAGTGTAAATGCTGCGAAGATCATGAACATGAATGAAACAAGGCATCAGATATGAGCTGACAATGATTATTTCAGATTACACTCAGCCATAAACGTCTGCCAGCTGGACATTATGACTGATGATAGCTGTATTGCATTTGAAAGAAATATCTACAGTAAATCTTGAAAACAACGTTCAATTACCGGAATTAAATCGTGAGATACGCGAGGACGACGAAATATGAGAATATGAAGTGTTTGAGATGTGTTACAAAAGGCTTTTTTTGTTTTGTTTTTTGGTCATCAGCCTTCTGACTGGTTTGAGGCTGCCCGCCACGAATTCCTCTCCTGTGCTGACCTCTTCATCTCAGAGTAGCACTTGCAGCCTACGTCCCTAGTTATTTGCTAGATGTATTCGAATCTCTGTCTTCCTCTACAGTTTTTGCCTCTACAGATCCCCCTAGTACCATGGAAGTCATTCCCTCATGTGCTAACAGATGTCCTATCATCCTGTCCCTTCTCTTATCAGTGTTTTCCACATGTCCCTTTCCTCTCCGATTCTACGCAGACCCTCCTCATTCCTTACCTTGTCAGCCCACCTAATTTTCAACATTCGTCTGCAGCACCACATCTCAAATGCTTCGATTCTCTTCTCTTATTATTTTCTCTTGGCTGTCGTACATATTGTATATCACCAGTCTCTCCCTATAGCTTACCCCTAACTTTCTCAGAACTTCGAACATCTTGCACTATTTTACATTCTCAAACATTTTTTCTAGGTCGACAAATCCTATGAACGTGCCTTAATGTTTCTTTAGTCTTGCTTTCATTATTAACCGCAACGTCAGAATTGCCTCTCTCGTGACTTTACCTTTCCCAAAGTCAAACTTATCGTCATCTAGCGCATCCTCAATTTTCTTTTCATTCTTCCGTATATTATTCTTTTAAGCAACTTGGATGCATGAGCTTTTAAGCTAGTTGTGCGATAATTCTCGCACTTGTCAGCACTTGCTGTTTTCGGAATTGCGTGGACGATATTTTTCCGGAAGTCAGATGGTATGTCACCAGACTCATACATTCTACACACCTACGTGAATATTCGTTTAGTTGCCACTTCCCCCAATGACTTTAGAAATTCTGATGGAATGTTATCTATCCCTTCTGCCTTATTTGATCTTAAGTCTTCCAAAAGTCTTTTAAATTCTGATTCTATTACTGGATCGACTACCTCTTCTCAGTTGACTAATGTTTCTTCTTCTATAACATCAGACAAATCTCCCGCCTCGTGGAGGCTTTGAATGTATTCTTTCCATCTGTCCGCTCCTTCCTCTGCATTTAACAGTGGAATTCCCGTTGCACTCTTAATGTTACCACCCTTGCTTTTAATGTCACCGAAGGTTGTTTTGACTTTCCTGTATGTTGAATCTGCCCTTCCGACAATCATTTCTTTTTTGATGTCTTCATATTTTTCCTGCAGCCATTTCGTCTTAGCTTCCCTGCACTTCCTATTTATTTAATTCCTCAGATACTTGTATTTCTCTATTCCTGAGTTTCCCGGAATATTTTTATGCTTACTCCTTTCATCGATCAACTGAAGTATTTCTTCTGTTACCCATAGTTTCTTCACAGTTACCTTCTTTGTACCTATGTTCTCTTTCCCAACTTCTGTGATGGCCCTTTTTAGGAAAGACCATTCCTCTTCAACGGTACTGCCTACTGAGCTATTCCTCATTGCTGTATCTATAGCATCAGAGAACTTCAGTCGTATCTCGTCATTCCTTAGTGCTTCCGTATACCACTTCTTCGCGTATTGATTCTTCCTGGCTAATGTCTTAAACTTCAACCTACTCTTCGTCACTACTATATTGTGCTCAGATTGTATGTCCGCTCCTGGGCACGCCTTACAATCCAGTATCTGCTTTCGTTATCACTGTCTGACCATGATGTAATATAACTGAAATCCTCCCGTATCACCCGGCCTTTTCCACGTATACTTCCTCCTCTTGTGATTTTTGGACAGCGTATTCGCTATTTCTAGCTGAAACTTGTTACAGAACTCAGTCTTTCTCCTTTCTCACTGCTTGTAACAAGTCCATGTACTCCTGTAACCTGTTCTACTCCTTCCCCTAGGACTGCATTCCAGTCTCCCAAGACTATTAGGTTTTCATATCCCTTTACATACTGTATTACCCTTTCAACATCCTCATACATTTTCGCTATCTCTTCATCTTCAGCTTGCAACGTCGGCATACGCTCGTATATATCTGAACTATCGTTGTCGGAGTTGGTTTTTGTCAATTATGATAAGAACAACCGTATCAATGAACTGTTCACAGTAACACACTCTCTGCCCTACGTTCCTGTTCATAACGAATCCTACTCCTGTTATACCTTTTTTGCTGCTGTTGATATTACCCTATATTCACCTGACCAGAAATCTTTCCACGTCACTTCACTGACCCCTACTATATCTAGATTGAGCCTTTGCATTTCCCACTTCAGATTTTCTACTTTCCCTACCACGTTCAATCTTTTGACATTCCACGCGCCAACTCGTAGAGCGTTATCCTTTCTTTGATTATTCAGTCTTTTTCTCATAGGAGCCTTCCCCTTGCCAGTCCCCTCCCGGAGATCCGAATGGGGGACTATTCCGCAATGTTTTGCCAGTTGAGAGATAATCATGATACTTCTTCAATTACAGGGCACTATTCCTGTGGATACATGTTACGTGTCTTCAATACAGTAGTTTCCTTGGTTCTCTGCATCCTCATGCCACTGATCGTTGCTGATTCTTCCGACTTTAGGGGCAGATTCCTATCCCTGGGACAAGATAGTCTCCAATCCGCTCCTCGGCCCTCTTTGACAAGGCCGTTGGCAGAATGAGGAGTGGCTTCTTATGCCGGAAGTCTTCGGCCGCCAATGCTGATTATTAATCAAAATTTAACCAGCGGCGGAATTCGAACCCGGGATTGAAGACGTTTTGATTATGAATCAAAGGCGTTAGCCCCCTTTTTTTCCATTTTGTTCGGTATCGTTAGTTGCGTTTGGTCTTGGCGGACATGACAGGACATCTGTTCAAGTTGATCGTTGTTTACTTTACTCATTTTTTTTCTTTTTATTACAGAGGGCTAGTGCCTCTCTGAGCGAACACGCTGAGCTATCGTGGCGGCTCCCTAGACCACGGTACAGAAGAACATTGAAAATTAAATAGAGCGTAAGATAAGAAACGAGGAGATTCTCTGCAGAATCAGTGTGGAAAGGAATGTGTGGAAAACTAAAAGAAGGGATGTGATACTGCACCCGTTAGTAAAATGTGCCACATATTGCATGGATCTAGGAGGACTGTGTAGAGAGCACATTATAGGGGAAGACGGAGATAAGGATTTGCTCCTAAGAGTCGTCAGGAGAAATATCTCTGTTGTTTCGGCAGATATCAGCAGTTCAGTTTTTATGGTATATACCTGGGGCCACAGCAAAGAAATACTACTCATAGCGTCTTTAATGAGAGGCCTACTGTCGACGAAAATCTGCGGTTTGTTTCCCGTTACGAACAAATGAATTAAATTAGAATTTCTCGTTGCCATTTGGGACAGCCGTCCCAAATTAATATAATGCCATATTCATTATACAGAAATGTGTTTACAGGGAAATTAAAACTGAAGGAAAACCAGTAATGGAGCTGCGACTGAGCAGCGCTGCTACTCGACGGTACCAGACAGTGCAGGCCAGGGAAGTGCTGTAGTTGCTGGAAAACTGCTTATTTTTCATGTTTTCATGCCATTTTTAAAACATACCGATAAAATGAATATCGCAATAGATTAATTTGGGACCGTTCTATCGAATGCGCACGTAAAATTTCGGTTTAAAATCATTTTGTACATAACGGGGAACATACCGATGCTCTCCATCGACACTGAACGTTTCATGAAAGACATGATGAACAGTATTTGTTTGGTTTGACTCCAGTTGCACACCGCTGGAAAGAATCAGCAAATTTCTGTCGAAACACTAGCCAAAATGCACCTGACGACCCTTACGAGAGAGACCCTGTATACACTAATTCACTGAAGACGTTGGATGTAGTTGATGTTCTGAGATGTAGAGGTTAGTACAGAGACAAACGGTGGCGAACCGCTTCAAAGCAGCCAGGAGATGTTGTCCACTTGAAAAGAATGTTTCTTCACAAAGTAGAAAGTGTGTAGCTGCAGAAACTGATTACTAACCGTTTTAGAGCTGCCTGTACACTACTTTTTCTTAGAGTAATTAATCTCTGATGTGTTATCTCCTTATTCTGCAAATAATTTCAGGTGTTGCTTCTGCTCCCGCTCTTAAGAGATATGATTATTACAGATGTCGCAACAGCATTTCAATTACTTGAGCAAGCGGTCGCGGTAACTGCACTTTGGCGTCATTAGGGCTCCTGACACGCAATGGAGGCGGCCTCATAACGCAAAAGCTGAAGCTGACGAAGAGGCAGCGTCTGTTGCAAACCGGAGGCTGGCGTCTTATGTAACAGCGGCAGGAGCAGCTCCGCTCTGCCTGCTTCCTGGTGGATTTCCTTCTGGCACTGCCAGGGCTATCTCCGTGTGCACCCTCACCGTCGAAATTGTAAGCCACTTCCGTGAAACATGTTCGGCGTTCCTACGTAGTTGTAATGTACAACACACTGTTTCCCATAATACGAAAATACCAGTAGAAGCTGAGATATTCGTGTTGTGTCAGATTAGCGTCCACTGTGACCCAGATGATGGACTAATAAAATTACCTTTTGCTTGTTTCGCTTGGTTTGTCTCATTCATTTACAACTATTTTCTTTCTGATACGGTAGGTGACCGAGATTCGCCGGGCGGAGTGGCCGCGTGGTTTGAGAGGCCATATCACGGATTGCATGGCCCCTCCCGCCGAAGGTTCTAATCCATCCTCGGCTGTGTATTGTTCTTAGCATAGGTTAGTTTTAGTTAGTTTAAATAGTGTGTAGGTCTAGGGACCGAGGACCTCAGCAGTTTGATCCCTTAGGAATTCGCACACATTTGAACATTTCAACATTGGACCGAGATTCGGGCAGAAGCCCAAAGTTCACTTGATCAGTCTAAAATTTTACCCTTCAACTTACTGTTTTATGCCACATAAAATCATCATCACTGGAGTTTGGAGATTATCTACCATCTTCAGACATACATTCTATTGAATATTCAAAGTATCCACTGACCACTTTACATAACGGACGACCGGCACGAAAAAGTCGGAGGATGCCATAAAGTTTATGGTAATAGTTACTAGAAGACAGGGTTTCACACTATTTTATACAGTTACAAGGCCTGACAAAAGGCGAAGCGCACAGAAGTCATCGGATGTCAGTACGCTTCATACACGTACACACCATTTGCACGTATGTAAAAGTTTAGATTTGCAATTTTCTGTGACAGGCAACGGCCTTCGGAGTGCATTGATAATGTTCCTGTTTAGTGTTGTTACCAGGCCTGCTATTGTATGTAACAGCCGCGAAAGCGTCAGTTGCTGATGACTGAAGGTCATGGGTATGTCTTATACATGTGAGAGACAGCGTTATCAGGTGCTGACAGAGTTTCAAAGAGGTTCCATTGTGGATCGTCATATGGCCGGCTGGTCGAATCTAACAGTCAGATTTCTGGGGCATTGAGATGTTTCCTGTGGACCACACCTCACCATCACAAGGTAGGATCACTGTAGGTTAGATATACTTTTCATTACAGTAGAAACGTAGTGATGGTATCCTGCAAGATGCAGAACATTTCAGAAACAAGAATACACAATATATATTCACAAAGAACAACAGATACGCTAATGTGCCTTCCGCACATCCTAAGTGAAATGGTCCCCATGAATAAGGAGTAAGCTACAAACAATCTCAAACATGTTTTCATTTAAAAGGTAGTAATAAACTTGCCACAAAAAATGCATGTGTTCAATACAGTGAGGTACATATAATTCTTAGGCTGTTGTAGCCATGCATCATGAAATAGAAAAATAATTTCACAAAACTTATTTCCAGTGATCGCATTACCACATTGAATTTGCGCACAATTATTTGATATTATTCGTAACATACACAAATCAGTCAGTTCTGCTAATAAATGCATCAGTGTAGTAGAAAGAGCTGCTGGTATACTTTTCGTGATGTGAAGTCGTGGTTCGAGAAACTCTTCTGTTCCTGATGATTCGTTCACGACTGAGCTGAACATCTTCCGAGGCGCTCCTCCGCTGAGTCTTGCCGAGTGGACGAAACATCTTGGACCACGATCTCAAGTCCCGAAAGGTTTACCTTCAGCTACATCATTCGGTCGTGAAAGCCTTCATACTAGGAGTAGAAAGAGTTGGCCAGCAGTGAGTCCTTTGCCCAGATGACTATCGTCGGCGAGTATGGCGGTGACTTGGGAACAGTACCGCTCTTCAAATGTCTTGGAGAGCCACAGCAGTGTTACACCTGGCACCACGACGTGGGACTCTTCGAACGTGACTTGAGGTTACTGCTGGTAGTGACTGGGAGATGTCTGACGGCACACGAAAGCCCTTCGCCCTCACGTGTTATCTCTCATGCGGCAGGATCGTGATGCGATTTATCAACACAACAATGCTCGTCCACACATGACATATCTCTATGAACTCTCTGGGAGATGTTGAGGTACATATGTGGGCAGCAAGGTCCCCAAATCTGTCCCTGTTAGGACATGTATGGGAGCAGTGTCACTGTCGACTCCGTTCTGGTGCCAATATCCAGGATTTCCAAGTCCAGTTGCAATTACTGCGGCTCACCTTACCTCAGAAGAGAATACAATGGCCTTATGAAACCCTTTCCAACCGAATAAGTGAATGCATCCAGAGGAGAGGAGCTGCAAAGTAATGCTGATAAGTGGGCTCGTACTTCCAAGTTCTTTGTAAATCTGACTCTACATCACATACCATCAGAACCCATGAAGTTTCATTTCGCTTCCTTCTCCCTTTCTATGTGCCTTATTTTTTTTTTGTCTGATGGGGTATTTTTAACTTTCGTCACCTAAATTATTCCAAAGGCAAAATGTTAAACTTTTTACATTGGTAGACTCTTGCCTACCAAATTCTGAAAAACCCAAACAGTCCCATTTTTGTTTCAAATTCTGGTTTGCTGATCTTTTCCAGAGTTGGTGCCAATTTATTCTGGGATATGTGAGTGAACTGGGACACAAGCAATTCTACAAACTAGGTAATGGGACAATGCGATACTCCATACTGATTCTCATCTTAACACATCACTGGACAATGATGTTGGGGGGCTTTGTGGTTGCTTTGTCTTACATCATGCTTCACAGACAGAATCATCAACTGTACACGTGAAATATTTTCTTGCTTAAGAGGAAGACATTAATGAAGTTCCACAAGGATCCGTATTGGGTCCTCTGTAGTTTCTCATTAAATATTAATGATCTTCTAATCAATACATCAATTAATTATTTTTGCAGATCATAGGATTATAACCATTGCCAGTAGACATGAAGCAACAAAAGAAATTGTAAGTACCGTATTTAGAGGGATTATGGGCTGAATTTCCACGGATTATCCTCCTCTTAAATTTAATAAAACACAGCTTACTCATTCCTGCTGCTCAAAGAGTACAACACAATTGATAAATTTAAATCATGGTAAATTCTTCAAGTTTAGTGGAGTACATACTGATAACAAACTGAATGAAACACACATTTTACAAATCCTTAAACAGCCCAGTTCTGCCTCATTTTAAAACTGTAAGCCTTGGAAGGATACATTAAGTAATTTCAAAGGGAGCCACATTGTGGGGGAAACTCATCAGTGAGAAAGAAATTTTTTATTGTACAAAAGTCTCATATTAGAGTATCTCTTAAACTACTAATCAGAGGATTATATATTTTCGTTACAGAATCACAATGCATATTTTCCCTCACGTAATTTGTTGCATATAATCCATTATGGTTCACAGAGGGTAACGACTTCTATCATTATAGTACCAGAATGAAAACCAACCATCATTAATTTTCATTAAAAGTTACTTAAGCTCACAAGGCGGTGACAAATAACCTTGCAAAATATGTTTAGCCATTAAGATAGTGACATTAAAAGCTTGAGAGATAGCAAAGCTAAATATGAATGTTACATGAAGAAGTTTTTTCCGGGCAAGTACTTCTATTCCACTAAACAATTTTTATTTACTGACTTTTATCACAAAATTACCATGTACAGCGCGAAGCGCAGCGTTTTAATATTGGCTTTCGAAACCAGGGCCTCTATCAATGAACTAAGTTAACTTTGTTGAGCAAACCGCTCCTGCGATGAAATACTCCTTGTCAGAACAGGAGTTGAAACTCAATACACACCTGCTAACAGCTGATCTAAGGAGGAGAAATATATTTTCATTTTTGTACCTTCAGACGAAATATGTGAATGCGTAATATGCTTCATTGCGTTACACTGGTTGCTTCAAAGATGGTGCTGTTGGACGTTTAGTTTCGAAGAGCTGACGACATGAATGTCATATAACGTTTGCATACTCATTGCTAAACCAGAGGTGAGATGGGTGAGTTACAATTAGCTCACATACAATCAAACAATGCCGGGATGGTTCCTTTCAAAGGGCACGGCCGAATTCCCTACCTGTCCTTCCCTAATCCGATGAGACCGATGACCTCGCGGTCTGGTCTTCCCCAAAACAACCAACCAACCAATCAAACAATGACTCAGTTCGACTGACGATATGTAACTACAGGAAGCACGTGAAATAAACGGGGTTAAAAAATCGTTTTAAATCAAATTCATAAACTCGATGAGAGTGGACAACGCATGGAAGAGAAACAAAATCACGAAGTAGGTAGTGTATTGGTGACATCACTGAAAATTTGCTAATTTTACATAGGACAAAAAAAAGTAAAGTTTTTGAAGATTTTGAAAATTTGCATCATAAAGAGAAAGGAAGCTCGCAAGTTCCTTAATTTTTATTTATCAGCTCTGCAGAACGTACTGAATGTCTTAATACGTACATCATTTTGATTATCAAATATTTATATTATACACGGCTATCAATTAAATTTTGTGTGAAAGTGAATGTGTAATAAAATATCCTGTATCTGTATGGTCTCAAACATATTTGGAGATTGTGCATAGGACTGTGTTTTGGTATTTTTTTATTCCCTTCAGGCACAAATTTCTAACGGTAAGTCAGGTTTGTCTGCATCTTTATTCAAGGTGTGTAAACAGTACGCAAGATATAAACTACACACTTAATAGTTGCAGTAGTTATCCGTAAATGTAACGAAATATGGCGCAAAACAAAAACGCAGAATTGGTTTGAAACATGCAAATCGGTTATGTCCACTGTGTGCAGAAGCTGAGTCCCGTAAAGCACGTATTGTCTAGCTCCCAGCAGAGGTACTGGTGTCTTTAACTGACACCTATGGTTTCCGCTACAGCAGCATATTAGCACAATCTCGGAAACCAAAGTCAGCTCTTGGAGATCCAATTTCTTGGCTTTTCAGGTCGATTATGCACGTAGAACGCACAGAACGAAACATTTATTCAGCGATGTGTCACAGACACGTTTGTTGTTATTTTTTTAATCTTTTTCCTGTACTACAATATCTGCTTGCTGGATTTTTAATTCGCAGGTGAACGAACAAATCACAAAGCAGATTCAGAAGGATGTAGGCTGCAGTAAGTACTGGGAGATGAAGAAGCTTGCACAGGATAGAGTAGCATGGAGAGAAGCATTAAACCAACCAGTCTCAGGACTGAAGACAACAACAACAACAACAACAACAACGAATAAATAGTAAATCAGATTACGTTCTGTTTACTACGGATGTTTGTAGTAACAACAAAAACGAAACGTTATAAAATATCAGCGGCACCACATCACTGATGCGGTCTCCAGTTAACAACGTGTAAATTCTTTAAAACCGGATCGTTAACCTCCGTATTTACCGAATTTCCAAACCTCGATTACAGGTTTGTGAACATACCACATGTCACACACATTTTCTACATCGAAACTACATAATAACCAGTACTAGAAACATAACGCAGAACCTTATCTGTCCTGAATATGGAAGCAGAAGGAGGCGTGTCTTAATGTAAGATTTTCAGAACTACCATTAATTTCAGTCACACTCCCTTGTGTTCTTCTACCTGTGAGGGAACAGTGACTTCTTAACTCGATTAATCATAGTCATTTTACTAGAAGAAATACTGACGTTTCTTTTTTTAAACTTCATGCTTGAAATCTTACAGGGGCGCAGTCTGTGTAACTGGTCAAAAGAAGAAAGTGGTGATTCACTTAAGCGGATTCCAGTTGAGAGACCTGTTTATGCAAGAGACGTCTTCAGTAAACCTGTCGGCGCCGTAGTTGTCACACTTTCTAGAAGCGCGTTGCCAAACTCTTTGTTTACCTGCCAGAAGGCCAGAGCTCCTTAACATTCACGAAGCTGATTACGATCGCTAGAATTCGCCTCGAGGAGGAGGCAGCGCCGCTCGCCGTTGTACCTGTGGGGTACATAAGTGGAAGTCGTACCTGATGGCACTACAGATAGTTCGTGACCCGAAGCGACCTCCACCTCAGACGTATTTGTGCCTCTGCATCATGGCTTTTAGCATGAGAGACTTGATTATCAGTTTGTACACCACAGGAGGTTTGTTCAGTATTTTTTAAAAAAAGATAAATGCATCTGCAAACAAGAAAGCATGAGAGTGGAGAAAACCTTGTGGGCAAATTAGCACATCAAGAGTTTGCTTCATTTCCTGAAATCTTTTGACAAATCAGATGCACTTCTTTACGTGGTTAGCAAATCATAGACCTTTAGGATAGATCTGACGTTGCCTTGGAACCCATAAAAGTCAAATTACCAGACAAGTTTTTCATTAAAATTGCCTTAAGTAAAGGGTGAATGCCATACTTAGAAATCTAGTTACGTGAGTTGGTAAATGTGATTACCTCTATTCCAAATCTGTCAGCTTCCGATGAGGCTGAAAGGAATTAATTTCATACCCATTTTCGGAGAAATAAAACACCAATCGAACCTAAAGAAAATTCTCCGAAGGGAGAAGAGAACCTGTAAGATCCACATCACCACAATACTGATGACACAGAGTTAAAAAGTCACACGAACTTGTTGAAGGCGAGAGGCTTTTAACTTCAGTTTCTTTTTTTTTGTTTGTTATCCATGCCAAGCAACATTTAAATAATATATGAAGTGTATTTGCAGTTGCAAATATGTGCAACCATCATATTTATAATGAAACGAAGACAACAAAAATTTGTGCCAGACCAGGACACGAACCGGGACTTCAAGCTTATTAGCCTCACCATTAGGCTACCCGAGCACGTTTCACAGCCTTACCCAAACTTCTGTATGTTTCCAGCATGTGTTTACAACCTGCATTCGTACATCCATTGTGTATGTCCATGTACAAGGGAAACGTTTTAATTGAAAGTTGCTTGCTCAGTGTCGGCAGATAAATACGGTATCGCACTGTTTGTGTTGTTCAGAAGTACGGTGCAACTGCGAATACGTTTCATGTACTTCATAACAGCTGTAGTCGCCACGAGGAACATCGCACAATACTTCTGAACAACAAAAGCACTGCAATATCGTATTCCAATTAAAATGTCTACCGTGTACGGGGAGATATGTAATGGATGTACTAGTGGAGATTGTGCACACATCGTTCACGACATATGGAACTTTGGAGTCTGGCCACGAAACGTGCTCTTATAGCCTACTGGAAAGGCGACCACTCCCGATAAGTGGGAAATCCGGGCTCGAGTTCCAGACGGGCACAAACCGTCGTTGTCGTCATTCCATTATACAGCTCACTGTTGTCTATATTCGCAACTGCGAACACGTTTAATGCATTTCTTAACAACTGTAGTCACTGCATCCCTGTTCCTTCGGACTTGTACGCATGTCCAGAGGAATACTGCATCGTACTTCTGAACAACATAGGCTCTGGAATATCGCAGTCACATTTAAATAACCTTATCTCGAGACATCAACGTTAGCTTTCTTGTATATACATGTATTATTTTCTTCTTTTGTATAGCATCCGCTTAACTGTTCATTTCAATAATGAAAGCTAAAAAAAAATAATTGGAATGTGTGTGCTATTTTGGTTTTATTATCAATCCACCCGTGACACCTATTATATCAACATATCGTTTGTGATGCAATGAAGGAAGATTAGAATTGAACGCTCCGTCGATAACGAGATCATTAGAGACAGTGTACAGGCTCAGGCTGGTGGAGGTAGGGTAAGCAAATTGATTGTGTCCGTTTCAAAGGAAACTTCCGGCATTTAGGGTAAGCACAGGAAACCTAAAACCGAATGCTCAAATCTTTGACGCAATACTGAGTTTTTCCTTTAATAGTGGGGCTTAAAATCTTATAGAGGCGCAGTCTGTGTAATGGGCCGAAAAAAGAAAGTGGCGTCGCATTAAGCGGATTCCAGCTGAGGGCTCGCCATTCTCCCCATCGCACATAGTGACTAGTGCAATTCTCTGTAGGAAAAGATGAAAAGAATATCGATTCTTAATTTACCCAAAATACAGAAACTGAGATAAGAGTGTGGATATAAAAAAGTAGAAACAAGTAATTACAATTTTTAAAACGTGGTTTTATCAATAGCATTTTTAACGAAATTTAGGCCCCTGCTAAAGATAAATTAATACTGAAGAAGCCTAATAAATATGTAGATAAATATCGTGAGTGTATAGCAATAATTTTTAAGAAGCTGAAGTTGTGCTGCAACCAAGTAAGAAGTACTTTGTAGTCAAGTATCGATTGCCTTTTATTTTAATCTCCAAGATCAGTTCACTGGTTCACAATTAATGATTATCAATGAACGGTTGGGCTACATGGAGAATTATTTCAAATGGCTTTGCAACTTTTACTTTTTAGATGACCTGAGGGGACACAGTGCTAGTATATATAATTTTGTTTTTCTGTAATGTTGTTGTCATCAGTAAAATTTTGTTAGTATTATGAAAAGCCTGACGATCCTCAAATACTTCAATAATATGTTAAGAAAGTACAGTGGTATTGCAAACTGCATCGGGCGACGTGTGGACTGAGAGCAGATGGGAAGCTTTCATCGATGTACCCCGATCACGATCTTGTGCAGAACTGAATGCTGATACCTTCACTGTCCCTGTAGAAGTTTATTTTGTCTATTTTCACTCAGTTACCTTGTAAGGTTTTATGTTTTGGAGCAGGTGTCTCCACTCACGAAAAGCATTCTTAACACAAAGACGGTGTTCAGACTGATTTGCTGTGTCAGTTCGCGAACTTCGTGTAGGCCATAATTCAGGCGCCTCAGAATTCTAACTCTGCCATGCATGTACAGATAATCCAACATAGGATTTGTGGTTAAGAATATTGTTTCATTCTGAAGAAACTGCAACATTCATTCAGTGAGCACTAGACGGAGAAACGATATGCCCGAGGTCTAGGCATGCTTCTGTGCACTGTTCAGCAGGTTTATTTTCAATAGGCTTCAGGCAGAACTAAAGAAAAAAAAAAAAAGAAAACTGAGTGATATACCGCAAGAATTCAATTAAAATTTGGAAGGTTTCCTTGTTGCACACACCTATTTTGTTAATACTTGTTTACTTATTTTTTAAAAAAATCTTGTAATTGGCAATCCGTAATCTATGCACTAAATCCTTCCATAAAGAAGTACCTTTGACTTGCTTGGTCCTATGGAACGATTTAAATAAATAAAGTCAGGGGAAAAAGCCACAAATGTAGCAACTTTTCCTCACACCATAATACGAGAGCTGGCTATAAAACAGAACCCAGTGGAGGAGGAACCTTGTACGAGCACGCGGTCCTCTGGGCCTGATCGCGTAAAGTAAAGTAAACCTAAGCTAGGTGGCTATAAAGCAACTGGAATTGCTGTCACCGAGCAAGGACGCATGCGCCATAGACGAGCGACCAATAGCTCTGAATCGTAAACACTTCTCAGTCGAATGAGGCATCTGTGGTGTCTTAAGCAATTTAGTATGGCCATTATCTTAATTTGTATAAGAGCTGTTATTTTGTTTTGCCGCAAAAGTAATAAGCTTAATAATAGAGCAACGAACTGTCGTGAAGTTTCACATCAAACTTGAAAAATCCTACTGAAACCTAAACTTTACAGAAGAAGTGTATAGCGAAGACTTTTTATCACGTAAGCGAGTTTTTGAGTGGTTCAAGCATTCGAAAGATGGCCGAGAAGACGTTGAAGATGACTCACGGCCGGGACGTCCTTCAACAATAATAACAGATGAAAATATCGAAAACCTCGGTAATGTGATTCGATCTGAGCATCTGTTGGGTACTCAATCGATTGCTGAAAGTGTAGCATTGAGAAAGAACACCTAAGGAAATTTTGAATAGTCAATTTAATATGAGAAAAGTGTGTCCGGAACTCTTATTGAAGATCCTCGCGATCGAAGAAACAGAAGGTAGTCTAAGTGTTCGTAGTGACACTTTGGCTACCACTGAAAATGAACCTAATTTCTCGGAAAAAGTGATGTATGACGAATCTTTCTTTGTTTCTAACTTACGACCCGCATCGAAAGGCCAATTTTACCGAGAGCGGAAGAAGTTCGAATGAGCAAATCAAGATTCAAAGCGACGATGACTTTTTTTAAATATTCGTGGTTTGTTTCTTTTTATATTCATGGAAACGTGTATCTTCACTGGGTTCCAGAAGGTCAAATTATTAATCAATGTTACTAGCTTGATATTTAACAAGGAAATAAGCCAAACATCAGTGCAAAATGAGAAGTTATTTTATTTTCGCTATAAGTTTCGGAAATTGAATATGCCACCTTCATGCCCCTTATGTGCTTCTCAAAAGTTGTCGATGTTGACATACAGCGGACATCTGCTTCTGGCTGTCGTGAATTCCCAAGTACTTCCTTCGAAGACTTGACTGCAACTCGTCAGTACATATACACAAGATGTTCCACAGCAATAGACACGTTATTTTGCAGCCACACCTTGTACGTACGCTACGGTGTCCCGTGTGCTATAACGTTGTTAAGCCTTCGCCTTCGGGTACCTGTGTCTCGCTCTCACTCTCTCTATCTTTCACATGCCGGGCAGTTATTTGCAGTTACGTAAGCGGCAGCGAGTCTGCTAGATGTTGGGGCGGCAGCAGCAGCAGCAGTAGGTCACCTCCCGTCCTTGGAGACTTTTACTTTCTGCTTACATTTGGCTTGCCGGCGGCTGGATGTGCGCAGACCGGTCCTCTTTGTAGGTCATAAGGGCGCGGCGGCGCCTAGGGCAGCGACTGGGCCCACAGACAACCTGGGAACACCACTCGTGACTCAGCCGCCAGGACCGTGTGAGTTTCTAAACAACCCACTCGAACTGTATCCGATATTCCGTCTCTCGCTGTAAGGCCGCGTAACTATTAAGTCTGGGGCAACGCAGTAACTTTCTACTACACAGAACTTCGGATGTCGTCAGATCCCTTACGTCTCATTCTTTATGTTTATTCGATTATATTCCCTCGCCAGATTTGGGTATTCTGTTGCGTAGAATAAGAGTGAGAATCATTTCAGTTTTCATGCGTACCTTTTGGTAACTATTAATAGCAGTACTTTAGAGCATGGCCGTGATAGAGCACTGGACTCCGTCTTAGAGATAGCGAGTTAAATCTAGGGATACGGGCGGGGTGGTTTCCCCGTTGCAGTCCCTCCAAGACGGCCACAGGTCCACTCAAACGAGTACCGGGGGTCTTTCCCTGGGGTAAAAGGTGGCCGTGGCGCTGGGTTCGCCGCCCGCCCCCTCCCAGTGCCGTGGGGAAGAAAGATTGTACCTTATTTATAGACAGATTAATAATCCTGTCAAGGGATTGTACCACGGACGTTACAATTTTACCTTTACATTAAAGTACGCAGTCATTTGATACCGCAGAGACTATTTTGAGCCATTTTCGTCAGTTTCAGCGATTTATAATAATGGGAGGCCACTCATCCACTGCTTTTCGATCAGTCTATTAATTCTGTAGGCAATGCCCCTTATGTCGCTCTAGTCGTCAGTTACCCGAAGGAATGGTTACGTTGTGATGTGCGTCGGATGGTACCATTTAGGACTGTTTCTCTACTGGAGTCAGCTTATAAGTTGAACTTAGCCACAAACCCTCTTTCCTACAGAAGACAGTAGGAAAAAAAAGAGCGTTTCGAATAAACAGTACATAGATGAACTCGGGAAACCGCCTTAGATCCACACACAGGCTGGTGACTGTTCCAGACCAACGGATATTAATCCTTTATTCGAAAAGATTTGTCTTAATCATCTAAATCTCACAATTCACAATTACTGTTTTCTTCCATTCTCATTTTCAGATGTCTTACAAACAGAAAAACAGTGGTGTGACGAATGAAGTTTAATTAGCTGAAGCAAAATCCCCACCTGGCCTGTTGTAGATTTTTCTTCACCTAACTAAACTTAGTTGGTTACACCACCGGTTTTCTATTTGCAGCAGATTTAAAGATGACAGTGGACGAAACTGATGATTTACAAATAAAGTACCATAACACTATCACGGACTCATTTACAGACTTTATGTCTTCAGTGGATATTAATCCATTCCTTGGATTCCAACCGGGCGTGGCTTACCTCTCTGTCTCGCAAGCATTAAGCAGTATGAGGCTAAATGTACGTTATACCAATCACCAGGAAAAATTAAAGCATGCAAACATCAAGGAAGGGAAAAGAGACAAAACAGGAAAGGAAAGACGAAGAAGTACTGGAGTTACAGCTAAGACTTCCACTAACAAAGTCTGCATAATATTATGGTGCGTGGGGGCTCAGTGAGAAATAAAGCCGAGAGATGAAGAAATTTGTTAACTTTGGAACTGGGGAAATAGCTGCATCTCAGACGTAATTGGGCAAGTCATTCTGGTCGAGTACTTGTAGCACATAAGAACTTGCCCTCCTTCCTATATGAGTTTGGAGAAATGAATTCAGAATGTAACTCAAGCGTCATGTTCTTATAGGAATGTTCTGTTCGAAGACTGATGTGTAATTACTGAGAAGCAGATAAAGCTGATAAAGTTTGTAGTAATTGCCCAACCGCACTGCACCTACCCAGGAGCATAAGAGTTTTGCGGCTCATCGACAACGAAGTCATTACAGATGGAGTTTTAGGTTGGTGTAGGATGAGAAAGTTAATCAGCCGTGTCCGGTCCAAAGCTGTAATCCCGACATTTCCCTTAAGTCATCTGGGGAAACGAAACGACAGAAAACAAGTCAGGGTGGCCGCTCTGTGATCAGAACTGCCGTCCCCCTGAATGTGA
The DNA here is from genome assembly GCF_021461395.2 of Schistocerca americana. Classification (NCBI taxonomy): domain Eukaryota; kingdom Metazoa; phylum Arthropoda; class Insecta; order Orthoptera; family Acrididae; genus Schistocerca; species Schistocerca americana. The sequence goes on from NC_060121.1 coordinate 609,160,614, forward strand.
CACACAATGGCGGTAGTTCTCCGCGGAAGAGGAAACTTGTTCATTGTGCCGGTTACGTACAGCACACCGGAATTTAAGGCTGGGAGTCCCTTCTATTTGGACCTTCTTACAGAACCTCGCAATATTCGAAGATAAGTGAAACATTTTCCTCTTTTTTATTTAAAATGGGAACAGCAATGTTTCATATTTTAGGAAAATATGATCAACAAATACACCTCCTGGCACGCAAATACAAACTGATGGGCGAATCTTTCATCTTCAGAACGAAACCTAAGGGCTACAAGAATTTATTTTACTAGGTAATATGGAATTGCGAACTATTGGATCGAAGCAGTCTTGACAACAAAGTCACATGAAATCGAACACGTTACACGTGCAACTCTTTCAAGACTTTGGCGAATAGATAATGGGTTTCCGACGTTTCACTGAGAACTGATCGAATAAGCCCCTTTTTTACTGCGTTGGAGCTAAATATTATACCATAAGTTGTACTCAAGAAATTATTTACGAACTAAAACTGCAGGGAGATTACGGATGCCGGCCGCGGTGGCGGTGCGGTTCTAGGCGCTGCAGTCCGGAACCGCGGGACTGCTACGGTCGCAGGTTCGAATCCTACCTCGGGCATGGATGTGTGTGATGTGCTTAGGTTAGTTAGGTTTAAGTAGTTCTAAGTTCTAGGGGACTGATGACCTAAGATGTTAAGTCCCATAGTGCTCAGAACCATTTGAACCATTTTTTTAGATTACAGATAAAGAAAGTATAAATTATTACTGATGGCAATGTTGTAAATCCACCCTTCTGTCGAAGTCAACTTTATTGTTCTATCATCTCCCGAGATGTATACAGGATCACAAGAACAGACATAACTACTGGGATGCAGGAGAGAGAAAGAGAGGGAGAGAGAGAGAGACAGAGAGCGGGAGGGGGGGGGGGAGAGAGAGAGAGAGAGAGAGAGAGAGAGAGAGAGAGAGAGAGAGAGAGAGAGAGAGAGAGAGAGAGAGAGAGAGAGAAAGGGGGGAGGTGGAGGGGGGGGGGAAGGGTGGATGGTAGAGTGAGAGAGACGAGGGGAGAAAAGAGGCAGTGGTAAAAACACTAAGTTTTATAATCAGTAATGGAGGCAGAGAAGTAGTTGAAGTAGTTACTATGATTCCGTAGCCTAATCAATACCTTCTCCTAAAGTTGTCTTACTATTCCTTTTCCCTTTTACACACTAATCCTTTACAACAAAGTGGATAAATTCGTAGCAAGTACTACATTTTTCCTGTCCTGCAAGTACTAAAACTCAAAAAATAAATAAGTATGACATGTGTGGTATCGACTACGCGAAATGCTTTTTTGCTTTGTTTTACAACTTTATTATTAGGTTTCGATTTATAAGCCCATTTTCAACTATGTAAACTTCTTAACATTTAGTTTCTTGCCCAGTCACCTATGACAAACTGAAATAATGGACATTTGCTAAAAACGGCTTAGATGTTTACAGATCTTTTTGGATAATGTGTAGCATGCCTTTCGAAGCTACATATTTGATTGGATGGTAAAAGTATTCTTTTTCTTTTTTACAACTACCTGATACCAAATCTTCTCTCTCAGTCAAAACCAAAGTACTTCCTAACTATGCGACTCTGTTTTACTCAGTCTCATTAAGGACTAAATGCATGACGTCATTTGCTGACAATCCTAATAATCTACTTGCTCTGTTGAGTTACTTATAATCGAAGCTCAAAGGTTATTCTTGTAACACATTTCCACTTGAAATTGCAGTCATCTCTTTTCTCGATAGGGTTGATTCGTATAGACATACCAACTCTATTTCTGAGACATGCGAAGCCCTTATTTTTCGTTTACCATTGAGGAACATGAAATCTTCCAGCAGTGTAGATTATGCCTCCCGCAGTTACTCAGCCCAGGCAAATGCTCAGACGGGTCCTTGAATAAGATCATCCTAGTATTCCGTCTGTTGTTACGTCACCGAGATGGAGCAATGGGTAAGACAATAGATCGTACCCGTGAGAACTGGATTTCAGTTCTAGTTCCAGCCATCCAAGGCATAAAATCGGGTTTTTGTACTGAATTGTTAAGTTTTATTGCCTGTTATGCAAATTGGAATACTTTTTTGCTGTAAAAAATCTAAACAAGGTCTCTCTACTTGTAGTTGATACACACATATATATGGGAAAAGTGGTAAGCCATTTTATGTTCCGTTCGTACAGCTTAAAGTCTTTGTCCTACAGCTCGCCGATGCTTTAGGGAAGAAAGAGGTTAGTCATAGAAATATTGACTGTTGTAACATACGTATGCAAAGAAAAATGTTGCATTTCCAGGGCCTACTGGCACAGGTGTCTCATCGCATCATACTAACAGTAACAGTGGAAATATTTTGATTCTGAGTTAGCTAAGCCAAGTTTAAATTAACATACTTGAATGCTCAGTTTCAGTGTGTTTGCTATTGATTTTGGAGCACTATGGTTGTTGCCGCAGTGTTTTCATTAGTGAACCTTGGTGATCGACGGTAGATGTTCCTTTTATTTCTTTTTTTATCCAAGATGCTGGAGGACGACAGTTTAGCTCTGGGCGACGAAAACGTTGACATAAACACATCTGCAAATCGTGCTAAGAACGTAACGTGGACGGCTAAAAGATGCAAATGAAAGGCCCCGGGCGCAGTCACACGGACGAGGTAAGCTTGCAGCTGCGAACTGACGTGTTACAACAGCTTACAGACAGCAAAAAGGTCAAACCTAGCCAAAGACTAATACTTTAGCTTCCCCAAAATCAAAGACCAGAAGTCTTCACTACCTCAACGTATTACTGCTTTCAAAATATTGAATATGTTACGTGACCTGTAATAAGCAAGAAAATTAAGTGAATAAAGCGTTTTTTTGTTCATATAATCTGGTATTATCCTCTTTTGCTCCTGAGTAGATTAATGTGACACTAGTTTATATTCAGTTTTATATTTGCTATAAATGTGTTCATATAACAACTAAAATATGTTTGTACTCCAATAATAATAATAATAATAATAAAGGAAGGTTTCAATAACACAATACTGGTGCATGATCATTGAGTTTCATTTTGTGAAATTATTGTAAAATTTCTTAAATAATAAAAATTAGTTTTAAAATGATATTATGATCCATTATAAGTGCGAAACTAATTTAGTGAGTAATAGACAGGACTCATATTAGACTGTGAAATCAAATAAAAATAAGAATTCGTATAATTTTAAAATAAGACCTTCAGTAACCAAATAAATTTAAAAATGGATCTCATCACTATTACGGTGTTCGATCTTAAGATAATATAATACTAACTTAGAGCGCCTCAGTCACCTGGAGAAAATTCGCGAAATATTTCTACGAGTGTACATCACACAGTTTACTTCGAACTATTTAATGGCTAGGTGCTAAAATGATTCAGTCACTTACTTAACCGTGAAGTTATCTGTACGCTTGGTTGTTACTTTTAAGATTCGCTGGTGACCTACCTCGGGCCGGGGCACGCAGGTTTCAAAGCGTGGCGCCGCGCACCCGCAGGTTGGCTGGGTCCTCCGGTCGCAGACCGCCGGCAGGAGGTTAGTTCGCACTGGCCGGCTGGCCACGCCGCTGTCGCGCCAGAAGCTGCCGACGAGACGCCAGAGACACCTGGCGGCTGAAGCAGCAACTCGCCGGGTGACCAGCGGCGTTAGGCTCGCGGGTTTTTCTGGCGTGCTTGCGTGTAGTTTTCCCCTGTTGTATCGGTTGTTGTCTGTCGTAATACAGCTATTACAGTAGCTCTGCGAGGGACAGTAATGATGACATTTTCTGTCCCGCGGCAGCTACATAAAAAAATTGACAAAGCTTGAAGGGCCGTGCCAATTGAAATGACAGGGACTAAAGAGCGTAAGGCCTTCGTCATCCAAACAGCTGTAGCTTCTTTCGGAACAAAGCAAAACCCAGCAGGTATTATGAGTGGTAACTGTATAAAAGGTATCAGTTGCAACGCGGATACAATTGTACATTGTGTACGACCATTACCATTTTTTTCTTAGCAAATACCATACTATCTTTCATAAGGCGACTCGCCGTCTCTGAGAGCTAGACTTTTTAGTTCACGCCATTTAGGTGAGTTCCGTGCCGCTGATGATGAGGTGATGATGACGACATGCGGACCCCGAGCGGAGAAAATTTCCAACCCGGCTGGGAGATCAAACCTGGGCCCACTCGGCTGGCATCCAGCCACGCTGACGCCGCAAGCTTCCGAAGGTGACCATTGTACCTGATGATTCTTGGCTATTACATGTCGTATACACCTGCGTTCATATCGATACTTTGCAAACGGACATTATTGCATCGCAGACCGTGCGTCCTGTTGTGTTCCATTCACACAAGCAGGAAGGAAATGACTTTGTGCTTGGTGTGGTTTAAAGTTAATGGATAAGAGACATCAGTTATAAAACAGATATGATTGTATGTTGTTTATGTCCATACCAATACTATGGTATCTAATGATTCTTGGCTATTAGATGTTGTTTACATCTACTTTCATACTCTGCAAACGACGAAATGCGTGTCAGAGGGTAAGTCCTGCTGTCTTCCATACACACATGAAGTGCGCAAAAGGAAACAGCTGAAATTCCTCTAAGCATGCAGTAATCTAAAGTTTCCGTGGAAACAGGACTGAACGCTGTAGAAAATTCTTTCAGTCTTCAATATCAGTTCTGTAGTATATTTCTACGAGGGTAATCCCAAAAGTAAGGTCTCCTATTTTTTTTACAAGCACCTAGACCCGTTTATTTCTACAATGATTTACATCAATTTACAGCTTGAACATTTAGCTATTTTTCGACTTAATCACCATTCTGTCGATGCATTTTTGTGGACGCTGTGGCAGTTTTGACATGCCCATGTCATACCAGCTCATCAACATGCTGTTCAGAAAGTTATGAACCTCTTCCTTCACCTCGTCGTCGGAGCTGAATCGCTCTCCGGCGAAATGTTCTTTTAACTTAGGGAACAGGTGATAGTCACTGGGCGCCAAGTCAGGGCTATAGGATGGGTGGGTGATTATGTTCCACTGAAACTGTTGCAGGGGAGCAACGGTTTGCCGAGCGATGTGTGGGCGACCGTTGTCATGGAGAACGTGTACGCCCTGCTCAACATTCCTCTTCTCCGTTTCTGAATTGCCCGTTTGAGTTTTTTCAGAGTCTCACAGTACCTGTCAGCGATAATTGTGGTCCCAGTGGGCGTAAAGTCGACCAACAATACCCCCTTTCCGATCCCCAAAAACGGTTGTCATGACTTTACCGGCAGTCTGTGTTTGTTTGAATTTCGGCGGCTTTGGCGAAGAAGGATGCCGCGACTGGCGTGATTGTTGCTTGGTCTCAGGTGTAGAGTGGTATGCCCAGGTTTGGTCACCCGTGACAATTGAGTCCAGAAAGTTGTCCTGTTCGGCTGCAAGGCGGTGAAGAAATGCGGGGGAAGCATCAACTCGTTGCCGCATGTGGTCCTCAGTCAGCATTCATGGCACCCATCTTGCGCACACCTTCCGGTAGTTCAATGTTTCCGTTAAAATTCTGTGAGCGGTGCTTCGGGAAACCTCCGGAACCAACGTGCAGAGATCATCCAGGGTGATGCGCCGATCTTCACGCATGCTTTGCTCAACCTTCAACACTGTCTCCTCAGAAACTGACGGTCTCACGCTCCTTCGTTCGTCGTGAATTTCTGTCCGACCAGCTGCAAACTCACTACACCACTTACAAACATTTTTGACATCCATCCACGACTCACCATACACTTCCGTCAATTGACGATGGATTTCAATCGGCGCAGTGCCCTTTGCGTTCAAAGACCGAATAACTGTGCGCAGTTCTCACTTGGTGGTAACATCCAACGGGAGCTCCATTTTCAACGGCTGCCAAGTCAAGGCTGAGCGCCTCAGCGCGGCGTGCGCATGTTTACACACAGCGCGTGAAGCACTCTTCATAACAGTGTGACCAACTGCCAAACAGAGTTCTGTACTTATAAAAAAAATAGGAGACCTTACTATTGGGATTATCCTCGTAGATTCCTCCATACTATTTCTTGAAATACTGTTTGTGCAGTTTCCTGTAATTCTTGACGTCTCTCGTCAAACTTTTGCCAGGTCAGATTTCCCAGTATTTCCGTTGAACTTCTGCACCTCATGTTGGAAAGTTTCTAGTTCAATTTCGGTATTCAATGAAAGTGATGTGAGTTCTCTTTTCATTCGATGTCTCATAATTGATATCTGTACACCGGTTATTTTTCAGTCAGAAGTCTTCAACAGTCGATGTGTTGCGCCACAGATGTTCAGAGCACGAGCAATGTGATCTTTGGTTGTCACTAGCATAGTCGTTTCCAGTGGAGCATTCAGAGAGAAGTAAGTGAGAGAGTTGGGTGCTGGTCACGCTGCTGAGCAGTCTGGAAATAACTAGCACAATACAGACATGCAGATGCAGAGGATATTGTGTTTTGGAAAAACTTTTGTAAAGACTGATCTAAAAAGTGTCAAGACATTCAGGCAATGTTGTCACTGCATTACTTGCTCAAGCCTAATTTATTATGTCGAGAAAGGCACACTGGTGCAATTACATTTTAATAAGTTGGGAGTTACACACATAAGTTTCGTGTGCTATCTGTAAATCTGGTGAATTTTCGTTAGTGGCTGTAGGTGTTTTAATTTCGTTTCTTGATTTTTGTTTTGGTTTTCACTTCAGCAAACAAGGAGAAATAGCATTGTATTGGCCGATACTAGTGTGGAAAACTGGTTGAAAATTGTACACGAGCTGCCCTGTCTAGCAGACCGAAGAGTCGATTCAAATCTGGCTCAGTGCCACGTGTTACCTGAACAGACTACACTGGTGTGCTAAACTTATGGGGGAAAAAAATTCCCATGCTGTGTCAGTGCCAAGTAACAAAGGTCGATGAAACTTAGAGCATGTAATCAAAGAAAGAGCTACTGCAGATAATGCAGAATGTGACTAAAAAAATATTTACTTTAAGTAATACTGTTATTCAAAGACAGTCACCAGGATTTATGATGGTCCGTTGTATACTCAGCGACGTGCTCCCATTGTGGTCACAAAGCCGGTATGAAGTTCACGTGGTGGGGCGTTTCATTCCTCCACCAGAGTGGATGACAGCTACTTGATGGTCGCTAGTACATGTGGACGTGCCGCAGTACGTGTGCCATCGCATTTCGCACAGCGCCGGTGTGGTTTAAATCGGGGGAACGTGAGAGTCAATCCATTCGCCCATCCCCGTTGCAAACAGCAAGTGCAATGTTCTTTTAGCTATCCACACATTTTGATTCTTCTGCCGTCATAATAATTTCTCGAAAACCAAGCAAGAATTTCACATCGAACTTTAGTATTACTAGAGTATAGTACTTATAAGATGTTGTGCAGTAATAACGACGCATAAACAAAAACTTCAAACCATTGACCGATGTGAAGCCATTGTAATTGTAGATTTAATAACCAGAAGAGTTTCCGTGACTTGTGAAAGGGAAGTCTCACTCTTCAGAATCTGGTATTGGTGCAGGTGGCTGCGCTGGTGAACAACAGAACCGCAGTTCTTAAATATTTTTCTTGATTATCACATTTTCGAGCAGTTCCACAATTTATTCAGCTAGTCTTGCCAGATAACTGCTTTAATTTTCTGCTACTGCTTTCTCTATTCCCACTTTAACAAGCGCAGATATCACAAGAAACACAATCCGCTATCATGGGAAAGCTTTTTCGTAAGCGCTTTCCATACGACAGGTGGATTCTGACACTGGAGAGGAACAATATTCGCGTTCCGCTTCCAACACAGACGATTCAGTCTATAAGCGGGTGGGACAGCTCTGTCAGTGTAGCTATGATTCGTTTTTCAGTGTCGATACAGTTCTTTCTACAACCCTAATAAAAACGCTGTTGAGCGCCACATACTCTCCGTTACTTTCACTGATGCTCTTCCTAACTTATAGCTTTTCTAGCGAACATTTGACAATCATGGGCAACTTACTACCCAAGCTGCTGTCTTTCAGCTACATGATGTGACTGCGATGTCCCACCGCCCGAGGTGGCCCAGCATACCAGCGCATATGCGAATTGGGGTTCGGGTACCCAATTAGGCTTTACGTGGTTTTCCTAATTTACTTGAGACAAACGCAGGAAAGCTACGCGTTAAAAGGTACGGCCGATTTTCTGATTTATCCTTCGCCAATCCGGACATGTCCTTCGCCTCTATAGACTTTGTTGACATGACGCAGAACCCTAATCGTACTTTTTTTGTGATGTCTACAGACGTTGCTTTCTCCATGAGAGCATTTAGCAGGTGGTCAAGATTACATGATCACAATGTTACTGCATGTGGATTGATAAACTGCTGAGGAAAATATGTGGACCCCTTCTACTGCCTTCCCACTGTCTATGAGGACGACTGATGAGCTACCTCGAGCCAATATGGCCTCCAAACGCTTATGTCAACTTTCACAATCTATAATGCAATGAGTAGCCGCTGTGATCATTGTGAAAGAAGGACGCTAATAGCTATTTCCAGTAGGACGTGGAGAAGTAAACACATCCGTACCCCAAATATGGGCACTTGCTATCGACTGGCTGAATGCTCGCACACATTTTTTTCAGATGCGACTGTGCTTTCCTAACAACGACTTCAGATTCCAGACGAATCATGTAATCAAAGCAATCCAATATTTCACCTCAGAAATCATGGATTTCGTCGCCCCACCCAAATATTCTCACTCTGGAACCATGGAAAGTAAATGAAGTTTTAATTCGTCTGTGTCTAGCCTTATTAATTTATAGAACAGAAGAACAAACGAATTCCTCTTTTCAGCAAACATAGACAAAACATAACTGTCATAAATATCCTGTATAGCGATTAATAGCTAATATCTACGTTAGAAAATATCGTCTAATAAAGCAGGGCTTGTTATTACCATGGAAGGTACAGAATCCAGTTAATTCAGGGCCGCTGCATACGATTCTCTTCATTGCACATGAAAACGGTTGTGGATGGCAGGTTAGCTTGGAACCAGAAGATGACACAATTTGGTGTCGAAACTAGTAGCATGTCTTAATAACAATAAAAGATTTTGGACTGAAATTCAGCCGCTGGTTAATTATCACTGTGCAGATACGTCGTGTCTGACTGCAGACCAGCTTTACTTGATGTATTACTAGAGAAAGCCGGTAATGAACGTATCTAAAATAAAAAAAGGAGTTGTGGAATGAGGATGTTTGGAAAAGAGGTTATAAAATAAACATCAATAATAATTAAAAACGGGTAAATGAGTGTAGCGGAAGTAATCACGAAATGCTGGAGTAATTTGATTACAAAATCGAATTTTCAAATTCTGCTATTTTGGAAACAATGCAACTGACGACAGCCATAATGAAGAGGTTATAAAACATAGACTGACCATAGCAAAGAAACTGTTTGTGGGTTATATGCTGCTTCCATGGCTTTCGGATGTACTGGCGAATTTGGTCGTCGAAAGTCCACGAATCGAATAAATTCCATCAGCATCATCTGATGATGGCAGAACCGTTGTCCGCCGAAATATCGTAGACTTTCAACGATCGGATGCGGAATCACACTCAAGAACCATGGAAGCAACACAGGTGTTTCTGACAGAGAGACGTTACCTTAAGTCGAACATTAATTGGCGTGTTAGCATGTCATTTTTGAAAGTATTTTTATGGAAAGTAGACTTCTACTGAAATGAAACGTGCTCAATAAACAGTACAGATATGTGGAGAATAGACTCTTCAAAAATCTAGTTTTACAGGCGAATCCAGACGACCAGATGGGTAGTCAGAGATTGTAATGAAGAGGCACTGTACTGAATTAGGGAGTAAAGAGTATTATGGAGGGAAGTCTGTGAAGCAAAAACCGCAGAAAAGACAATGATCTTACTCCAGTAACCAGGTTAGTGTAAATATAAGCTGCAATAGTTTTGCGTAGATGAGGACCTGGCTCAGGATAGACTAGCGTAGGGAACTGCATTGTAACGTTCTGCTGGATGGACGCTACAACAGTATCAGTTGAATAAAATTTGACGAGTGATGTTTCTCGAATATGGTTTCAACAAACGATTTTTGGCGACACTATAAAAATTGTAGCTCCTTGCAACTGTATATGCTTATTACATTGTTGTGTTCTACTGGACAGCGTTCACCTGAAACTTATTTCTGGTAGTACTTACATTCCTCCTGACGTGTAGAAAAAATCAAATTGCGTAACAATAAGAGATTTAACAATTTTACGCTGTAACATTACTTGATCTAATGCGTCAACGACTAGTTCTGCTGTCTGTCATTAGAGGTCTAAGCCGGTCATGAAGCAAAAGTTATATCCGAACTTGAATATTAAATTGTTAAAAATGTTAATCGATTGAAACATACTTCTCATGACCGGATAACGTTCACTTGCAGGTATTATGAGGTCAATGATCTGCTCTGTCATACGTTGTGTAACTTAAATACACTCCTGGAAATTGAAATAAGAACACCGTGAATTCATTGTCCCAGGAAGGGGAAACTTTATTGACACATTCCTGGGGTCAGATACATCACATGATCACACTGACAGAACCACAGGCACATAGACACAGGCAACAGAGCATGCACAATGTCGGCACTAGTACAGTGTATATCCACCTTTCGCAGCAATGCAGGCTGCTATTCTCCCATGGAGACGATCGTAGAGATGCTGGATGTAGTCCTGTGGAACGGCTTGCCATGCCATTTCCACCTGGCGCCTCAGTTGGACCAGCGTTCGTGCTGGACGTGCAGACCGCGTGAGACGACGCTTCATCCAGTCCCAAACATGCTCAATGAGGGACAGATCCGGATATCTTGCTGGCCAGGGTAGTTGACTTACACCTTCTAGAGCACTTTGGGTGGCAAGGGATACATGCGGACGTGCATTGTCCTGTTGGAACAGCAAGTTCCCTTGCCGGTCTAGGAATGGTAGAACGATGGGTTCGATGACGGTTTGGATGTACCGTGCACTATTCAGTGTCCCCTCGACGATCACCAGTGGTGTACGGCCAGTGTAGGAGATCGCTCCCCACACCATGATGCCGGGTGTTGGCCCTGTGTGCCTCGGTCGTATGCAGTCCTGATTGTGGCGCTGACCTGCACGGCGCCAAACACGCATACGACCATCATTGGCACCAAGGCAGAAGCGACTCTCATCGCTGAAGACAACACGTCTCCATTCGTCCCTCCATTCACGCCTGTCGCGACACCACTGGAGGCGGGCTGCACGATGTTGGGGCGTGAGCGGAAGACGGCCTAACGGTGTGCGGGACCGTAGCCCAGCTTCATGGAGACGGTTGCGAATGGTCCTCGCCGATACCCCAGGAGCAACAGTGTCCCTAATTTGCTGGTAAGTGGCGGTGCGGTCCCCTACGGCACTGCGTAGGATCCTACGGTCTTGGCGTGCATCCGTGCGTCGCTGCGGTCCGGTCCCAGGTCGACGGGCACGTGCACCTTCCGCCGACCACTGGCGACAACATCGATGTACTGTGGAGACCTCACGCCCCACGTGTTGAGCAATTCGGCGGTACGTCCACCCGACCTCCCGCATGCCCACTATACGCCCTCGCTCAAAGTCCGTCAACTGCACATACGGTTCACGTCCACGCTGTCGCGGCATGCTACCAGTGTTAAAGACTGCGATGGAGCTCCGTATGCCACGGCAAACTGGCTGACACTGACGGCGGCGGTGCACAAATGCTGCGCAGCTAGCGCCATTCGACGGCCAACACCGCGGTTCCTGGTGTGTCCGCTGTGCCGTGCGTGTGATCGTTGCTTGTACAGCCCTCTCGCAGTGTCCGGAGCAAGTATGGTGGGTCTGACACACCGGTGTCAATGTGTTCTTTTTTCCATTTCCAGGAGTGTATTTGACTGGCGCTTTGTTCTACTCGCCGAGATGCCTCAGGAGGAGCTGTTTGCGTGAGTCGTGGTACAGCCGGTGGTGGAGGAACTTCCTGCACCTAGTTAGGGAGATTTTAAACGTGATGTAATAGGAATAATTGCGAAACAACTGCAATAACACACCACAAGGGCTTTCTCTGCTTCTGAGTAGGGAGGGAAAGCACGCCTCACGCCTTTTCCAGGGTTCGGTGATGTGTGCCCACGGCCGCTTCGCTCAAGCAGCGCTAGTGAACGGAAATCGCCGAAGAGGAACTAAAGAAGACAGCTGTGCTCAGTGCTAGAAGTGGTATCATTGCCTATACGAAAGTGAGTTACAACGCATCTGGAGAGACAACTCGATACAGGGCACTTACAGTGCTCAGTGACGACCACCAAGAATTTATGGTGTTTTAGCCTTTGTCAGCATCAGTTATTGACAATTGCATGATGGATCACGAATAGAGCCCTAATTATGTTAACAGTGATCGTAGGGATCGAGTGATAGCTGTACAGAAACGTACATATCAAGTGTCAGTCACTTGCACCGATGAAATATTGTATGAATTTCGTAGTGACATCTGACGTCTCACGCGAGAACCACTCCTACATGTACATATGAAACTCATTAGAGACGGAATACTGGGAGAAGGTCAGGATGTTGAGCTGTTGTATGACTCCTAAGTTACTCGGGACAACAAGTAGTTTAACCTACCTTCCAGCCATCTATATTTAGGTTTTCTGTGATGACCCTAAATCACTTATGGCTAATGTGGGGTGATTTCTTATAAAGAGAGCAGTCACTTTTGTCCCTTAAACTCTTACAATCGGAACTTACATTTCGTCTGTATTCATATTGTCATAGAACAGTGAAATCGTATTGTCATTCCTCCTTCCTTCTTTCCACAACGTCAGAAAGACGAAGTATGGGCAGGAAACCTTAAGGAACTACCGAAGATTGGAATAGGCGAACAGGGTTTTAAAGCCCACACATCCCGAATAATACTTCTCCGGTGTGGTAACTATTGTGTCAAGTCAGCGTTATCTTTTTCGTCCCGTGTGTGGACCGTTTCGGTCGCAGCTCCGAAGCCTGAAAACACTGGTTAACGCAAATTTGTTTAGGTAACTTCCAGTGTATATCAGCAGCTGAAATTTGCCTTAGACACCACGAGTGGCATTAACTACTAGTAGCAAAAGTCACTACGGCGAGTTTCGACCTGACAAGTCTGTCCATTTCCTTGTTAGTTCTATCAGATTCTGTGCTCCATGTCGTTACTGGTGGAACGTTATTTCAGAGATCTCATACGTAAGAGGAAAGCGACATGACTGATGTGACACAACAGTTAGCACACCGGAGTCGTTTTCGGGACTTGTGGGCTATAAAACCCTGTTCGCCTATTCCAGTTGAGATCTTCCATGATTTTCTTAGTATTTAATATGAATCATTGGTAGTTCCTTAAGGTTTCCTGCCCATACTTCGTCATTCTGACCTTGTGGAAAGGAAGGAAGGAAGAATGACAATTAGATTTCACTGTCCTCTGACGATATGAATACAGACGAAATATGAGTTCCGACTGTGAGAGTTTAAGGGAGGAAACTGGCCGCTCTCTTTATAAGAAATCACCCTGACATTAGCTGTAAGTGATTTAGGGTCATCTGAGAAAACCTAAATATAGATTGCTGGAAGGAAGTTTAAACTACTTTTTATCCTGAGTAACTTACGAGTCATACAACAGCGCAACATCCTGACGTTCTCCCAGTATTCCGTCTCTAATGAATGTCATCTGTACATGTAGGAATGGTTCTCGTGTGAGACCTCAGATGTCACTGAGAAATTCATACAATAATTCATCGGCGCAAGTGACTGACAGCTTCAGGTCCGAAGAACACGCTGCTGTGTTATGACAGAAGCCTCCGTTTTATGGCAGTCTGAGTAAGAAACGCTTGGATGTGAAGGCGCCGAATTCGCTGGTGAATTGCGAAGATTTCTTCATCGGGGTCGGGAAGGACCGCGGTGCAAGCGCAAAGGCAACGGTTGTTCTCCATAACACCCTCTGTCGAAAGCCGCTTAGTGAAATCCACATCCTTGACGACGTGTGACCACCCTAGCTGTCATTTCGCGTGAAGTTATTCTAGGAGCGCTCTCAACATACAACCTTGAGCAACTGGTTAGGAAACCAACTCGAGATGGGAACATATTATATGTCCTGCAGCCAAACAGGCCTGATCTTTTTGAAGAAGTTAATCTAGAAGAAGGTATTAGCGTGGCTTCTATGTCAGTGGAAGTTGCAAAAAAGAAAAAAAAAGACAGATAGGGTTTTCTTGTTTGGGAAAGCAAATATAAGTGCCATTAATGAATATCTTCATAGTCAGTTCAGAGCATTCACAGCAAGACTCAAAGGTATTGAGCATCGTTGGTCGGAATTGTACACAACGTGGTAGAGAAACATTTGCCTAGCAAAAATATAGGGGAGGTGAAAGATCCACCTTGGTCCAACAAACGTATTAGGAAGTTGCTGAGAAAGCAGAGAATTCTGCACAGTCGTTTTAAACGTAGTCACTGCCACGCTGACAAACAGGAATTATGAGAAATGGAGGCAGCTGCCAAAAGGTCTATGAGAGATTCTTTTAACGTATTTGAAAGCAATATTTTATCTGCAGATTCTAAAAATAGCCCCTAAATAATTTGGTCGTACGTAAAATCTATGAACGCTACAAATAATTCAGTACCTTCTCTTGCTGACAGTACGGGTAATGTAACGGATGAAGATAAACAGAAGGCCGAAGTTCTAAACCTAGCTTTCAAAAACTCGTTTACGGTAGAGGACTGCAGCACCACTCCCCCTTTCAACTGTCGAAAAAACGCAAGGAAGGCTGACATAGAGTTTAGTGTATCTAGGATCGTAAAACAGTTAAGATCCTTCGACGCCAGGAAGGCATCTGGCCCAGACGGAATCCCCGTAAGGCTATATGTTGACTATGCTACAAATATAGCACCATTCTTATCCATCATCTATCAGAGATCAGTGGAACAGCGGAAAGTTCCACGGGACCGGAAGAAGGCCCAAGTCATAGCAATCTATAAAAAGGGTAGAAAATCGGATGCAAATAATTACCGGCCAATTTCACTGACATCGATTTGTTGTAGAATCATGGAACATATTTTGTGTTGAGGCACAATGACCTTTCCAGACTCTGAGAAGCTCATCTGCAGAAACCGGCAAGGTTTTAGGAAACAGCGGTCATGCGAGGCACAGCTGGCCTTCTTTGTGCATGATATACGACAGGCTCTAGATACCGGCTCTTAGGCTGATGCCATATTCCTCGACTTTCGAAAGGGGTTAGACTCACTTCCTCACTGTCGATTTCTCTATCAGATGACATACGAGGTTAGATATAAAGTTTTCTAACAGACAGAGAGCAGTATGTCGTGCTGAAAGGGAAGACTTCAACAAAAACAAGTGTACCATCAGGTGTGCCCCAGGGCGGCGTAACACGTCCGCTGCTTTTTACGATTTACATAAACGATCTGGTTGATGATATGGACAGCGGCATTAGACTGTTTGTCGATGATGCTGTAGTTTACAGGAAAGTAGTATCACACGAAAGTTGTGAACAAATCAATGAGGATCTGCTGAAAATAAATGTGTGGTGTAATGACTGGCAGTTATCTCTCAATATTAGTGAGTGTAACCTACTGCGTATAACAAAACGAAAATCCTCATTAATGTACGAGTACAAAATAAATGTCCAGTCTTTGGAAGCGGTAACATCCGTCAAGTATCTGGGTGTGACTATTCGAAATGATCTCAGATGGAACGATCGGATTGCACAAATAAGGGGTAAGGCGAACTCAGGATTGCAGTTTATTGGTAGAATCCTGAAGCGATGCAGTCCTTCAACGAAGGAAATTGCTTACAATACCTTAGTTCGTACAGTCTTAAGAGTATTGGTCATCTGTATGGGGCTCTTACCAGTTGGGTCTTATTCAAGAGGTTGAGAAGGTCCAAAGAAGAGCGGCAAGATTTGTGACTTGTACATTTAGCCATCGCGAGAGCTTTACAAATTTCATAGAAAGTTTGAAGTGTGACACACTTACAGATAGACGACGCACTAAACGGAAAGGGCTGCTCACTAAATTCCAAAGCCCGATCTTCGCCGAGGACGTAGAGCATGTATTATTACCGTCAACTTTCAAATCGCGCAATGATCAACATTCATCGATATAATGGTCAACTGTGGTCCTGAAAAGGACCAAGATGATGTTTCTGGTGTGAAAGGATCAGCCGCCAGAGAAACCTGACGCCCAGGGTACTCCCGATTGCAAGTGTTATCTTGGTCGGAAATCATTGCAATCTCCGTGGAGGCTCCTTTCATGTACCGAAGTCGACGCCTCACCTGCAGACGCCAGAAGCTGAAGAACGAGAGCTGGCTGGTGTGGAAATCTTTAAACAGATTACGATCAGGAGTTGGACGATCCAGAGACAACCTGAAGAGATGGGGCTTCATAACAGAAGACACGTCCTGTGATTGGGGACAAGAACAAACCACAAGCCACATGCTCCAGTGCTTTTTGTGCACTACATCCTCCACGAAGATTGATCTCCTGCAAGCCACTCCAAGCGCCTTGGAGGTTGCAAAGTACTGGGCACATGTAATATAAATACAATTTGTGTATATATATGTACATATTTATTGATGTGTATGGCTACTGTAAATTTGTATGTTTCTGATTCGAGAATAAAATAAATGATCACTATTCAAAGATGAGGAAAATCAGAGCCCGTACCGAGGCGTTCAGACAACGTTTCTCCCTTGCGCTATCCGCGAGCGGAACAGGGGGGGGGGGGGGGGGGGGTTGGGAGGAATATGACTTTGGCGCCAATAGTGCCCTCCGTCACATGCCGCTTGGTGGTTAACAGAGTATGTATTTAGATGTGGATGTGGACGAGGAAGGGAAATTCAACATCACCTGGGACATGCTAGTTAACGTATTTTGTAATTTACGCAAGGGAAAGGCTCCTCAACGTGAAATAGTAGGGCATGAGGTCACAAAACCCGTACTGCTCCATGTCAACTTATAGCTACGTCGTCCGTTGTGAGAACGGATTAAAACATGGATATCCCTCGAGGTCGTTGTTTGTTCGGTGTCATTACGAAGCGCAGTGCGCACGATCATGTAATTCAAGAGGAATCTCGATTTGATGCTTTGTTAAAAACGACAGCTAATATTCCTGTTCTTTGCAATACTGTCCAGTAAATGTAAATTTACTTTTTGCCAAATGTTTGTAACTGTGTCGCTCTAACCAAACTATAAACTCCCCATTAATCTAGACTTGTGGGTTAGGGAAATCCTCCGAGTGTTTAGAAGTTTGCTATGGAGATACGAAAAGTATAATAACTAAAGACTTCAACAGAACAATCGGAAAGATTATGTAACTTGCGAAATGGTGGTTAAACGTTTAGGCGAACGTTTATGTAATGTACACATCCTGTTAGGCATGACTGAAGCATTTAATGTTACAGTTTGCAAGTCCTTTGATGGCAAAGAAACTAAAGATAGCTATACTACTGAAGAATTTGTGAGTAGTATTGACACCTTCAGCTAACAATTATCTCCGAAAGGAAAGTCAAAGACTAAAATTAACACGTTATACAAAGATAAAGCGATGGTGCAATATATGAACTAACGTGGTTGTTACTGGTACAAAGGATTAAATTGTTTTCATTATAGATCAAACTTATTTTGAAAATGAAATGTAGAACACTCTCATTCAATGGTGCAAGACATAGAAAGGCAACTACGTAGTCCGTGTCTGCATCCACACATTCATACATGATAGTGACAGTAATCGGTCTAGATAGTTCAGTGTTGTTTACGTTATTTGATTCTCTTCAAGGAATGACGAGAAACTTCGCACTATGTGTGAAAAGTACAATGTTTTGCACAGTAAGCCTTGTTTGAGGTTCAATAAGGTCGGAAAAAAGGGAGAAAATTGCGTTTCTTCATGCAGCCCACGTTTCTTCAATTTCGTGAAAACAGATCCATTCTTCTCGACTATTGGTTAATACATAAAAATTCTGAAGCATTATCATCGGCATCTCGAACTCACATTGACAAATATATACGGAAATTTCAGATTCCCTCTAGTACGCCGAGTGTAATTTAACCGGTAGACCAACAGTTTTTCCGTTTAAATTACCGCTTTTCACAGAAATAAAATGTTTATCGCCATTCATTGCAGCTTCCTGCCTACCAAAGAAACAATATTCTTAGGTTTCAATGACTAGTATACTAATTTTCTCCTCTCTTTGTTTTCAAAAGCCAATTAAATATGTAGAGAGCTCTCGAGAATATGTCGATCTTAGACAAGACTCATTTATAACAACAGCTCAGTTTTCTGTAAAAGTGTCGAAGTCTACCTGCTACTCACAGGGCTGTCAGTTGTCGTACTTAATATCTGTTCATAGAATACAAAAGAATATTATACATTATTCCACACTTTTTCAATAGTTAGGAGACCAGATAAAATATAAGTTACATTTCTCTGCGGATATTTAGTTACCTTTCGATCACGTTCAGTCGCTCGCGATGCAGTGACACGATGGTATTTGTTGTGGCGAGCAAGACAGCCACGCCACGGAAGTAGCCGAAAGGCACGCGTTTAGTTCACGCAGGCAAGAGATATGTCTGTAACAGTATACGTAATGAATGCTATAAAGAAAAGTACTAGCTTCTGGAATACTTAACTTTAATCCATCCTTGGTACATCGCTATTGACGATATAAGTGAGACTCCATAGATACATGCAATGTTACTAATGGCGCCTTGCTAGGTCGTAGCCATTGACTTAGCTGAAGGCTATTCTAACTATCTGATCGGCAAAGGATCGAGGCTTCGTCAGTGTAGTCGCTAGCAAAGTCGTCCGCACAACTGGGGCGAGTGCTATCCCATATCTCGAGACCTGCCTTGTGGTGGCGCTCGGTCTGCGATCACACAGTGGCGACACGCGGGTCCGACATGTACTAATGGACCGCGGCCGATTTAAAGCTACCACCTAGCAAGTGTGGTGTCTGGCGGTGACACCACATTCCTCCCCCGCAAATCGGCGAACGGTCGTGTTATAAGGCTTCCGCCCGCCGTGGGGAGGACCCCATGTTGACGTATGCGATGAGGTGGGGAGCCTAACAACAGGCGACGCTGTGCCACCCGCACCCGGCCATTCGGTCCGAGGGGAGCTAGGAAACGCCTGAAAACCTAGTCCAGGGTGCACGACAACATGCGGTGTATGCGCCCGTAAAGAGACAGGAGGGGCCGAAGGGTCGACCTCCATTGCGTCGGGGTACACGACGCGCGAAGACGCCATGTGGTCCGGAGCGGGCAAGAGTTCCATGGCGGAGGACAGCTGGTCACGGGAAGCGATCGGCGGCGCGTGACCCAGGGAGGCGCTTGGCGGTTGCAGCGAAGCGTCCACTGCGGGCGGCGCCGGCGGGAGAACAAGCGGCGGCGGCGGCGGCGGCGGCGCGTCGCCATGGGGCAAAATGGAAGGCAGCGTCGGTAACACCTGGGGATGAGGCGAGCCAGTAGATGGGTCCCCAGGGCGCTGACCGGACGGCACCGTCGCTGAAAGCAGACGGGGAGCGGCAGAACCCAGACGACGACAGAGGCGCAGCTGATTGAGATGCCGACGCAACTCACCAGAGGCCCCCAAAACCAAATACATCGCGCGGCCGAGGCAGCGAAGAATGCGCCCTGTGAGCCAACGCCGTGAACCGCGATAGTTGCGATAGAATACAACGTCGCCTGGAGCAAAAGCAGGAGTCTGCCACTGCACAGGAACCAGATGCGGCGGATGCAGCAAAGACATCAAGGTTCGATGAGGACGACCGTGGAGCAACTCAGGCGGCGAGCGACCATCTCGGGGCTGAGAGCGATACGAAGACAAAAAGAGCAACAACGCGTCCTCCCGAGAATGCGACTCTTTCAACTTCAACATCTGTGACTTGAAAGTCCGGACCAATCGTTCAGCGGCACCGTTTGACTGAGGCGAAAACGGCGCGGACGTCAAATGTTAAATACCATTGGCCTTGCAGAATGACTGAAATTCTGCGGACATGAATTGTGGGCCATTGTCGGAAACAATAGTCTGTGGAAGACCTTCAATGCAAAAGATAGCAGACAACGCTTGGATGGTGGCAGATGACGTCGTGGAAGACATCCGGACAACAGAAGGAAAATTACTGAAGGCATCTACCACTACCAACCATCGAGCATTCCAGAACGGACCAGCAAAATCGATGTGCAAGCGTTGCCAAGGGGAAGTGGCTTGCAGCCATGCAAAGAATTTCCGCGGCGGTGCGGATTGTTGTTCGGCACACGCCATGCAAGAAGAGCACATATTCGTAATCGCAGCATCGATTCCGAACCAAGTACAGTGCTGACGAGCAAGTTGTTTCGTTCGCACCATACCCCAATGCCCTTGGTGGAGAAGCCGTAAAACAGAGGACTGTAACGAACGTGGTACCACGACTCTGGACTGATCATTATCAGAACGCAACAACAAAAGACCACGTCGAAAAAAAAGTCTCTCCTTGAGAGCAAAAAATCGGCGAACCAACGGATCCTTGATCCGAGACTTCGACAAGGGCCATTGCGTAGCAACAAAACGCAAAACGGTAGCAAGGACAGGGTCAGCAGCTGTGGCTGTAGCTACACGACGAAAATCAATCGGAAACGATTCGACCACGTCATCGGTGTCCGAATCAATGAACATGCAAGCAAGTTCGGAAGAATCGAATGCTCTATCCTCAGCAACAGGCAAACGGGACAACGCATCGGCGTTTCCGTGCTTAGCAGTGGACCGATACAAGATATCGTAGCGGTACTGTGAGAGGAAAATAGACCAGCGAATGAATTTCTGCGCTGTACGTGGAGGTACGGACTTGTTCGGATGAAAAAGCGATGTCAAAGGTTTGTGGTCCGTGATGATGGTAAAGTGACGACCATACAAGAAATCATGAAACTTAGTAACACCAAATATGAGAGCCAAAGCTTCTTTCTCTATCTGGGAATAATTTATTTGCGCAGATGAGAGCAATTTGGACGCAAAGGCAATAGGGCGATCATGCGATCCATCTTTGTGCGCAAGCACAGCACCGATCCCGAAATCCGATGCATCTACCATCAACAAAAGGGGTTTCTGGGGATCGAATGGCGTAAGGCAAGTATTAGAAAGCAACGCCGATTTCAACTGGCGAAAGGCGCGATCGCATTCCGTCGTCCAGATGAACGGAACACCTTTACGGTGTAAGCAATGAAGCGGAGCCGAAATGGAAAAGGCATTGCGCAGAAAGCGATGATAATAGTTAATTTTACCCAACACACTCTGTAGCTGCTTCAAATTCTGCGGGGAAGGCAAGTCTTGTATGGCACGGAGGTGTTCTGGACTGGGATGGCTGCCTTGGGCATTGATTACATGTCCCAGATATGGTAAGTCACGAGCAAAAAACACACATTTGTCCTTCTGCAAGCGAAGACCATTTTGTCGCAATACCTGAAATAATGTTCTTAGATTTGCTAAATGTTCGTCGGCTGTCCTTCCGGAGATCACAATATCGTCCAGATAGTTCGCAGCAGTAGGGACCGACGCACAAACAGTTTGCAGATATTGCTGAAACAATGCAGGGGCGGAGGCACACCCGAATGGCGGTCTTTGAATCGGTACAAACCAAAATGCGTGTTAACCACCTAGACGCGCTGGGATTCTTCGTCCACTGGTATTTGCAAGTACGCATCTGCTAGGTCCGACTTCGAAAAATATTTACCCGGGCACAGTGTATCAAAAAGATCTTCCGGGCGGGGTAATGGAAAAGTTGCAATCACTAACTGTGCATTCACTGTTGCCTTGAAGTCCACACAAAGTCTCAATTTTCCGGAAGGTTTCGGCAAAATTACTAAGTGTGAGGCCCAGAGAGAAGCTTGCACACGTTCAATTACACCTTGTGATTCTAAATCGTGTAATGTTCTTGCGACCTCATCATGCAATGCGTGAGGAACATTGCGTGCAATGAAAAATTTCGGTTGCGCGTTGACTTTCAGTTCCAAATGTGCTTCATAGTTCTGAGCGCAACCTAAGTCCGGTGCAAAAATGTCTGCAAATTCTTCACACGGACGAGAAACACTGTCTGAAGGCACAGTCTGATTCACTGATAGGACCTGATTTACTATAGACATGTTAAACAACTGAAATAAATCTAAACCAAACAAGTTCACTGCAGTAGAAGAACGAAGAACGTAAATTGACACAAGTTTTGTTTGTCCCTTGTATGTTGCAAGAAGAGTGCACTGTCCTAACACAGGGATATTCTGACCTGAATAACTATTTAACTGAACATTTGCGGCACTCAACGGAGGTTTGCCCAGTTGTTTGTACGTGTCGTGATTGAGCAATGAAACTGCAGCTCCGGTATCGAGCTGGAATGCTACCATGTGGCCATGAATGTCCAAATCGACAAAAAGTTTATTGTCCTGCTGACGACAAGAGCGACTGTCTCGTGCAATTTGAACTGACACTGGTACAGAAGCACTTGTGACTTGACGCGATTTCCGACGACGTCGACGCACAGCATTTGTGGGACGAACACAGTCACTGTTAGAGACAGTGGCACTGGACGAAGTGGAATTAACTACATGAATGTCCATGGGTGAAGGTTCACGACCCTGAGTATTCTTGGTTCGATTCCGGCGCAAATCAAAGGGCCTGGAATGGTTGTGATTGTCTGATCTGAGCTTTTTCTGGCAAACACTTTGAACATGTCCTTTCTTATTACAGAAAAAGCAAATAGCTTGGCGTGACGGGCAATTTTCACGCGAATGTCTAGTAGCACACCGCGGGCATGATTTCACTGCATTTGTAGGCTGGCGCGGCACACCTGGTTTAGAGTGTGGCGGCAGCTGTGTGGACGTGCGCGTGGGCAGTTTACCGGTCCGTGCAGCGCGCCCGGTGGGCCGGTTAATGGTACACATGGCTGGCGAAGTTGCAAATGATTCCTGAGCAAAGTCAAGCGTGTCTTGTCTATCCAAATGTCCATCACTTGTTGAAGGGAGGGATTGACGAGTTTCAAAATCTGTTCCCGTATGCGAACATCAGAAACATTTTGTGCTATTGCATCATGTACCGTAGTATCTGAATAAGGGAGTCCACATTCACACTCAAAAGCACAATCCCTAGTAAGGCCTTGCAATGTTGCAACCCACTCCCTATTAGTCTGACCAGCCGTACGTTTCGTATACCTCTTTGCAACGACATTAACTGTTTCCTTGAAATAGGCATCTAAACCAGACGGTACGTTTGCACCCCTGCACACGACAATAAGTGAGGCTGCCGCTCGTTACCTTGAATTCTGTAGGCGGCGAGATGAAATCCAAATTGGCGTGACCACTTCGTCCATGTTTCCACGTCCGCTTGAAAATTACGGAATGGGGGTGCAACTGCGTGTTGTGGCTGCGGTAGCGATGAAGCGGCGTCGGCCGCATCGGTTTGCAGTGCACGTTGACCCTTTACGAGCTGTCCAAGGGCATCCAATAACGCCTGCGTCTGCTGATTCTGCAAGCGATAAAATTCGGACAGTACATCTGGAGAAGCCATGACACAAGTAAATGTAAGCAAGTAGAAAGAACAAGACCCTTGTTTGACTCGTCGCCAACTGTTGTGGCATAGCAAGACAGCCACGCCACGGAAGTAGCCGAAAGGCACGCGTTTAGTTCACGCAGGCAAGAGATAGGTCTGTAACAGTATACGTAATGAATGCTATAAAGAAAAGTACGTAGCTTCTGGAATACTTAACTTTAATCCATCCTTGGTACATCGCTATTGACGATATAAGTGAGACTCCATAGATACATGCAATGTTACTAATGGCGCCTTGCTAGGTCGTAGCCATTGACTTAGCTGAAGGCTATTCTAACTATCTGCTCGGCAAAGGAGCGAGGCTTCGTCAGTGTAGTCGCTAGCAAAGTCGTCCGCACAACTGGGGCGAGTGCTATCCCGTATCTCGAGACCTGCCTTGTGGTGGCGCTCGGTCTGCGATCACACAGTGGCGACACGCGGGTCCGACATGTACTAATGGACCGCGGCCGATTTAAAGCTACCACCTAGCAAGTGTGGTGTCTGGCGGTGACACCACAGTATTCAAGTGTAGCAAAATAAAACATTGTGACATTCATTTTTTATTTATCCACAGTATCAAAATAAAATGTACGCCTATCCAAGCGTAAGATGAAAAGAGAAGAGACTATTCGGCAACAGTAAAAAGGCAAGCTATCAGTATATGAGGAAGCAGTCAGTTGTTAAATAATACAAGTTTGTTGAGGGAAGAAGCTACTTCCCGTGAATCACTCTCGTTTGTTCTTAGGTATGAGTAGCTGGCAAATCTTGTACTTCATGTTGTTCTGAATAATAAATTCACATATTTATCAAAAATGTCTTCCGTTAACATAGTCACCTACAGATTTCCCATTTATGTTTTTAGGGCGCGTATCTTTGTTTTAGAGACGGTGTGTCAGGAAGGACAATGTACATTGATCTAAAGCAGTGAGGGCGATAGTGAATCGTTTCTTCCTGTTTGAGCGCTGTATTCCGAATAGAGGCTGCACCTTTAAATACGACGGTGCATTCAATTTTACTGCCACTACATAAGGTGGAAATGAATGTAAGACTTTTCACAATCAATCTTCTTATCGAAGAATGGTACGTTGATCAACACTATGGCCTGATAACATTCACCAATCTGTAACATACAGAGATTTCATTTTCCTTGCAGCAATTCACATTAATACTTATTGAGATAATTAATATTTTGAGACATCTGCATGTAAATCTAAAGCGTCATGCTAGCTATCAGCGATGCGTCCTTCCGACGGCAAACCTTCAATACATACACTGCATTCTGTTGAATACATTCCTTTGATTATCATTTTCACACTCGCTCGTTGCTGCTCGCAGTCCGATACATTACACTGGCGACCGCAACGGACGATGTCGAATATTGCTACATATTTTACCAATATATAATTGCTGTATGTGCATGTGCGACAAATTACTTCTTTGTTGCATATAATACATCGATACGACGGCTGATATGAGGGGAAATAATATGAAAGGCGGATAAAGAAAAGGAAGAAACTGCAAAATTATGTGTAACATCGGATGTCCTGATTCTTGGAGTTTGTGGGAAAATGTCGTATCCCATCGTTAATTATAACAGTTTGGAAATTGCAAGACACTTAATTACAAGCATTGCTGAGTTGAGAATTAGTGAAATCAAGACGACTGTTGGCGCGCATATTGCAGTTAAGATGTCGATGAGATGCTAGCTTGACATTCCAAAGAGGTTTTCCTAACGAGCTGAGCGAGATAATTTAACATTGCCAAATGTAGGACGTTACTGTAGGCAAAGCGAGTGAGGGTTGGGTTGTTTTGGGGAAGGAGACCAGACAGCGAGGTAATCGGTCTCATCGGATTAGGGAAGGACGGGGAAGGAAGTCGGCCGTGCCCTTTTGAAAGGAACCATCCCGGCATTTGCCTGGAACGATTTAGGGAAATCACGGAAAACCTAAATCAGGATGGCCGGACGCGGGATTGAACCGTCGTCCTTCCGAATGCGAGTCCAGTGTTTAACCACTGCGCCACCTCGCTCGGTACAAAGCGAGTGAATTTAATCTTATATTTTGTGGTATGACTAAAATCATGGAACCAACAGACATAATTCAGCCTCCAAACAAATGGTGGAAAAACAATATGGGGAAGCCAGACTCTAAAGTAGTAGGCGCGACTGCCATTGAGATCGAGGCAGGAATTCATGCGTGTCCTTTAGAAACAGTTTCGTACCAACCGTCTGTAGTGCCAGTGGCTTCAATATTTCAGAATTTAGAAAATACTATAAAGAAAAATTTCGAGTTTATGGCACAAAGCCTTGACAGTGAACTAAAATGTGCGTGGCAAATAACAGTCAGATCAACTGAAAAACAATTTCGAGCTAATGGCACGAATCATTACAATAAGACAGACACATGAATATAACAGAATTTCGAGAAAATAACATAAGAACTATCCAAACAAATAAGTGTTAAGCTTGATCACGTTTCAAAAGAGCAGCCAGGACAAACTGCCACAAATTTCATGCATTACAACAATCATACCGCTCAGTACCGTGAACATTAAAACAATTATCGTGTGAAGTTGGTGCGCTGAAAACAGAGCAGAACAGTATGGAAACTTCAACACAGCAGCCTACGAACCAGTTCCAACATTCAACTATGAAACACGAAAAATAAATCAATGAAAGTTTGGATGCACAGCATCAGGACTGACAAGCTATGTTTCTCCATCTTTGAAGGCACAAGAAAAAAAAAACCGACTCCCTTAACACAAACCAACAGTAGAACATCTAGCTAACGTGTATGGTAACGCATCCTTCAACGGAAGACGATACAGAGACGAAGCAGGACCAGTTAGTCTACACACTGATAATTCATTTTATCAGGTGAGGGCAGGGCCGACTTCATCTTGAATATTACTTAAAGAAAGCCTGTAATAACGTAGGAAATTCCGGGTATTCTTACCTGAAAATAAATCACCCCGTCCACTTGTATTTATAAGGGGCTTCAGAGCTGTCTCACCGCAAACATGGACGGACCAACAGGAAATACAGTTTGTCATGGCACATATACATGTTGAGGGAGCGCTTTGATCAACGGAAGCAACTGAAAATGCACAACATATGCTGATATCGAAAAGGCTTAATAAATCAGTACCGCTCCGCTTCACTTCAAGAAAGATTACGGAAACGAGTCTATGATTCGGAGACCTACGATCCTAAACGGGCAACGAGAGGTATTTAAAAGAACTAGATACTGCGACGAGCAGACGGCAAGGAAAGATGTGGTTAAGTTGTTAAAGTCCATGTTGCCAGTGCTCAGGAAGGAGAAACTCATACGTGCACAGGAAGATAACGTGGAACAATTCGTGTGAGCACTGGATTCGTTAGGTCCACCACATGAGGACGCGAAGAGCACGTCTGGCAATCTAGCTACATATGGTAACGGCAACAGCAACGACGGCCGTATACCGGAAGAATAACGATAATAAACTTAAAGCTGTACTTCGTGTCTGTGAGCTAGCATGTGTCAGTTGTCAAGAAAGTTAAAGTAGTGAAAAGGCAAAGTGATCTTCATTATAAAGCAATAAGGAAACAGATAGTAAATGTGTTATCAGTGCCATTGAAAGAGCCCCTCTTAAATAGTTACTCTTGGCTAAACGCTAGAAGTGAAGTCATGTGTAACTATACCTTCCAGGATTTAAGGGGGCAATCAAGTGAAATAAAATATTGTGACGTTATTTCCTATTTATCTCTCCTGTCATAATAAAATATACACCCATCCAAACATAAGATAAAAAGAGAGGAGACGAGTCAGTAACAGTAAAAAGGCACGGTATCGATGTATAAAAAAACGGTCAGTTGTTAAACAGTAGAAGCTTGTTGAGGGAAGAAACTCCTTCCCGTTAATCACTCTCGTTTGTCCGGCTTTACAATGGAGACGTAGGTATAAGTAACTGGCAAATCTTGTACTTCATATTGTTCTGAATAATAAATTAGCATACTTACCAAAAGCGTGTACCATTAACGTAGTCATCTATAGCCTTCTCGTACATGCATTTATGCTGTGTATTTTTTTGTCTCAGAGACGGTGTGTCAGAAAGGGCAACGTACATTGTTCGAAAGCAATCAGACCGACTGCGAATGGCCTCTTGCTGTTGGAGCATTACACTCCGACTAGAACCTGCACCATTAAATACGAAAGAGGATTCAATTTTGCTGCCACTATGTAAGGTGGAAATTAAAGGAAGAGTTAGTACTTTCATCAGCACCTTGTTCCCAGGTCGGGTTGGCGTGGGGCAGGAAGACAGCTCAGGACTTAACAATTGGCAGTTTCAAGCGCAGAAACCGTGCGAAAACTGCCATATTTCGTAATTCTTTTGGTTGACTTCCAGTAGGTGTGGGCAGTTTAAATCCTGCATTCGGGTTTTTCTGAAAGTTGCCTGGCTATTGGACAAAAATCAGCACGTGATTCGACATAACGAGTTTGACCATTCCCTTGTAAGATGAGGAAGTAAATAGACTGCGCTCGTCTCAACCTCCCCACAGTCACTTCAAATGGCTTAAAGAAACGGCAGAAACCTAAATATGTTTAGCTGGAAGAGGATGGTAGTAAGTTCTTTAAGTGCAAGTCCACTGCGCTAACCACTTCATTAACTCGCTCTGTGGGAGGCAGATAATGAAGCATGATTTACGTTCATGTAAGCTTTAATTTATTTTGGTATTCACAATGGGATGCTATATTTCCAGATAACTAAGATATACTCCTGTCATAGGGGTGCGAAAGAAGCTAAGGGGGAAATATAATTAGTGTCACAAATCCTGGAGTCCAGCTGGCATGGGTGCACAATGTGTGCAACTAGTTAGTTAAGGACCACTTTCGTTCAAGGCTGGGTTGTTAAATGTCTTTTATAGCTGGTTGTTACAGAGCACGTTTGGAGGTTTCCCACACTCATCTAGAAAAATGTTGCTTTCAAAGCACATTTTGTTCGATTTAATTATGCCAGTCAACGTTGGATAATGGAAGGCGTAAGAGTAATCCTGCTAATCTTCCAGCGTGGTCAAACTTGAAATATTATATGCAAAGCAAGCGTTATAGATGGGGCCAAAGTTAAGTAAGCGTTTTTCAAGGCGATGATTATCTGATTTGAGAACAATTAACATGGCTTTTTGCTGCTTATTATGTTGGTATCCAATCAAATCTTCTCAATCATTATAATTATTTACATTTCAGATTATAACATCCAGTATCAGCCTAACATTATTAGTGTATGAATAGAAATATTCTTGATGATTAACTAGTTGAATATCCGTAATGGATATTAAGATTTTGTTAAAATTTCCAGATTTTATCTTCTGTAATTTGCTGCAATCATGTAAATTCCATTCGTATCACTACGGGCCATACACCCAAATATCTACCTATATTGTCCAACAAATTTCGCTATTTCTGATCGGTTCTGACCGGTCTTGGTACCTATATTTCTGTTACTTTTCTACTAAATATCCAAAATTAATTCTCACTTAAAATGTTTCCCTGTCAGTTATCTTTTCAATCTGGTCCTAACTTTTTCTGTCTCATTTTTTCGGTTATATAGTATGTTGACAATCAATTCTTTTACCACATGAAATTAAATCATAAAAAAGATGATACCAAACGTAATGTTGCCCGGAAATGGAGCATCAGTCTTAGTATAATATTTGAGGTCATGATGTAGCAAGCATTAAACTACTCTACTTGCAACACTGAAAAGAGTCAGATTTGTTCACAGCACGGGTTATTGGGAACAAAATAAAACGTGAAATTCAGTTCAAGGCAGGCGGCGCACCACTTTCACTGCTGATCAAGTATGTTGCTCAGCTTCGGATAGAACTGCTCTGGGGCACGTGCTCCACTCTCTGATGAAGGCACCCTGCACTGAGGCGTGACGCCTGTCGCGATGTAACAGAGTAGCATCGAAACAACATGCTTTTCAACCCTAATTTCCCCGTTACTTTATTTCGCTACAAAGACCCAATTTCAATAAATAAATATTACACTATACACTGACATTCAAAATACAGAATACAAAGTATTCAAAGATTTTGCCTTGAAAGGCGATTCTTAAGTGTTTACCAAATCAAGTTATCACAATGTACGTTTTTCATTTTTCGCGTCTCTACCAGCTAACATTTCTCGAGATTTCTGTTACACGCTCTTGTCACTCTAAGCATCCTTTGACGATTCGGATCCCCCTCTTCTTATGCTCTCAACGTTACCTATTAATCTCACCTGGTATGAGCTCTGTACACTTTAGCAGTATTCGAGTTTGGACCGTAAAAATGTTTTCTGTTCCATCTACAAGTTTTCCATTATCCCACCAATGATTCGTAACTACTATGTGTTTTACCTACACGTTTTACTATGCACACATGGTTACTGAATTCATTGATTTTAGCTTGTTGGGAAGGAATGAGATAACCTGCCCTTCACCGATTTTTCTACTTAGACTCCCAGCCATTTGCACCTTCGTGTCTATGACCGTTGCTGCTCCATCGCTGATTGCACTCTCGGTATGAAGATTAACAAAGAGACCGAGTATGACTAGCCAACAAGTCCAACATATTTCTGTCACAAGTAATGCTCTGACCCATCTGTTCCACGTAATTTTCAGAGGAAGCTTTGTAGCTGTTACAAAGACAGTTTTGTGTCGTTCGTAGCTTCTGAAGTAAATTTTCTAATCGTCCGTGGGACAAAGTATTCGTAATTAGGATGTAATCATAGATAGCTCCAGTCATAGGTTTTTGCCAGAAGTTGGAAACTTGCCTGTTTATTGATCACTTTCATTTCTTCGCCTTACCCTACTTTTATTTATTTATTTAATGTTCCGTGGGGCCACATTAAGGAGAAGTCTCCATGGTCATGGAACGAGTCAATACATGAAATTATAACACGATTGTAGAAACAGATAAAATGAAATATAAGAAACATATTCAGGCGACAAGTCGAAAGTTTAAATAATGAAAATCAACAATGTAACACTGGAATTTGCTTAATTTTTTAGCTCTTCCAGGAGCTCCTCGACAGAATAGAAGGAGTGAGCCACGAGGAAACTCTTCAGTTTAGACTTAAAAGTGTTTGGGCTACTGCTAAGCTTTTTGAGCTCTTGTGGTAGCTTATTGAAAATGG
This sequence comes from Schistocerca americana, assembly GCF_021461395.2. Classification (NCBI taxonomy): domain Eukaryota; kingdom Metazoa; phylum Arthropoda; class Insecta; order Orthoptera; family Acrididae; genus Schistocerca; species Schistocerca americana. The sequence goes on from NC_060121.1 coordinate 609,191,369, forward strand.
ATGCAGCAGAATACTGCACTCCTTTGTGCACAAGAGTCAAGGAAGTGCATTCCATATGCAGATTTGATTTCTGCCTAGTATTAACTGAGTGAAAGCTGCTAACTCTTGGGAATAAGCTAATATTGCTAACAACAAACGACATTAAAGAAAATATATACTGTGAGGCCAATGTCAAAGTTCCCAGACTATTGAATAGGGGTAGACAAGAGGTTTTCGAACTTACACCACACATAGCTCGAACAGCCCGTTTTTGAGCCAAAAATACCCTTTTTGAATCAGAAGAATTACCCAAAAAATAATACCATATGACATAAGCGTATTTCCACAATACGTTACGTGAGTGTACTTTAATCAGTTTTGATTAATCGTAAGGCACGCGGTAACTTTTCTGCATGGTCACTGAAGTAATTTTGCGTCTTTGGGGAGTCAGTTTGTTTTCGACCAATAGGATGTCTTTGTTTGAAAGAGTATTCGCCATTCTAGTCTATGCTCTATTCCATGTTCTGTTGGACGCTAGCTGCTGGAGCATGTTTTGAGAGAAGACTGACTTTGTTTGGTCGATGTCCATGCTATTGTGGGGATTCTACAATGAAAAGAATTGGGTGACACCACTTCAGTTTACTTGCCATGGCGAAGATTAGTTATAATGGTGGAGTTATGTTGACATCGTTCGGTTATGACCATACCGTGAGCAATAATGCGACAATGTGCTCGCAGGTAGTAAAATGGAAGCTCATAAGCTGCTCATACTTAGTTGAACTCAAGCTGATCATAGTACCCTACATTGCCTTTACACATAGTCGTACCGTAAATTCAAAGTTTTTAACCTCTCCGGAAGTAATAAATACCTTCTGCTCCTTCAAAAGCGGGAAATAAGGACATGACGCTACCATTGCTCGTCATGAATCTGAATCTTGTACTTGCAAATATGAACAGCCATGTAAGTTTGTAAAATCATGTATTTGTGTCACTAGATCGTACCACGCTGCAGTGACATCATCTTCTTGAAATTTGTGGCCTCGCTTCACGATCAACAATTCAGGCGATGTCGGAAATCAAATACCGAATTCCGATCTCACGATACATTAGTAATTAGCAACTTTGCTTTGGATACTATTAAGTTGTAGGCCCAGCAGAGGTCGATCTAAGAGTGTTGTGTCACCGATTGCAGCTTGTTACGCATCGTGTGAACAGATTTCGCGCATTAATGTGATGTTAAGTGAAGATGGTGTTCATCATATATATGTTCTTTCAGATGGTATTCAGATTTTTTACATTCAACGTCAATGTTTACCGAACTGAGGAGACGTCAACATCGTACAACTGTACGATGTAAGTAGAAAGTTAACACTTGTTCAAGTTAATTCACTGCCTTGACGAGTCAGTAATCATCATTTCCCGTAGGAGCCTCGAGGACATGACCACCCGTACTTCGTTTTGTAGCAGCCAACGGCAAAAAAGTAAAATGGGCTTTTGAAAATCGCTAGGTTAGAAACTGTTTTAGTCAGTAAAGAGTATTTGTTTGAGCATTGACTGATAACCCTCATAGACAAATATAGTGATCTCACATGGCAGATATAAACAAGTTTATATTTTAGCTCAGATGGAAACCCATTTCTAAGCAAAGAAAGGAAAGCAGAAAGATGCATGGAGTATATAGAGGGTCTATACAAGGGCGATGTACTTGAGGACAATATTATGGAAATGGAAGAGGAGGTAGATGAAGATGAAATGGGAGATATGGTACTGCGTGAAGAGTTTGACAGAGCACTGAATGACCTAAGTCGAAACAAGGCCCCGGGAGTAGACAACATTCCATTAGAACTACTGATAACCTTGGGAGAGTCAGCCCTGACAAAACTCTACCATCTAGTGAGCAAGATGTATGAAACAGGCGAAATACCCTCAGACTTCAAGAAGAATATAATAATTCCAATCCCAAAGAAAGCAGGTGTTGACAGATGTGAAAATTACCGAAATATTTGTTTAATAAGCCGCGGCTGCAAAATACTAACACGAATTCTTTACAGGCGAATGGAAAAACTGGTAGAAGCCGACCTCGGGGAAGATCAGTTTGGATTCCGTAGAAATATTGGAACTCGTGAGGCCATACTGACCCTACAATTATCTTAGAAAATAGATTAAGGAAAGGCAACCCTATGTTTCTAGCAAAATAACTGATGATATTCGAAGTAGAGAGGATATAAAATGTAGACTGGCAATGGAAAGAAAAGCATTTATGAAGAAGAGAAATTTGTTAACATCAAGTGTAGATTTAAGTGTCAGGACGTCGTTTCTGAAAGTATTTGTATGGAGTGTAGCCATGTATGGAAGTGAAACATGGACGATAAATAGTTTAGACAAGAAGAAAAAAAGCTTTCGAAATGCGGTGCTGCAGAAGAATGCTGAAGATTAGATGGGTATATCACATAACTAATGAGGAGGTATTGAATAGAATTGGGGAGAAGAGAAATTTGTGGCACAACTTGACTAGAAGACGGGATGTAGCATGGAGAGCTGCATCAAACCAGTTTCAGGACTGCCAGAGCGAGAGATACTTCATCAGTGAAACACCCTACACTAGCAAAGATAGCTGCGAGAAACGTTGGCGCCATTGAAGGAATTGTATACATAAGGAAATTCCGTGGAATATTGGAAAACAGGACGCGTGGTGGACAACAGAAGCGCTCTGGTCTCATTACTGCTACATTTTTACAGAACTGAGTTACCAAAGATTTTTTTTACAGAGGTGGGTAATTGATAAATAAACAGAGGCAACGCTGCAAGAAAATAATTTTACGCCTTCAGATTCCCCAGTTTAACCTTCCTCGAAGTATCGCAGCGTTTTATCGATACAATACAATACAAGGCCGTGGTATTTCAAAAACATTCACTATATCGCGAAAGCCTTAAAAAGACCAACATTTTAGTCTTGATGTGAACAAAAACGACGCTTTCCGCCGATAGTAGACATGCTCATCCATGAGAACTGGGGATATCTTTGAAAAAGCTAATCGATTCTAAAGCTGAAAGTTTAAGATGGCTTCTAAGTTTTGACTACTGTCCTTCGAGCATCTCATCACACTCACTAATCTGGATAATTATAGAGAGTCTTCAGTGATGACAATATTTCACATTTATGTATTTATTTTCTTAGTTATCCCCTCAATGCTACCAAAATCGATGTAGAACTTAACTCATTTTACTTACCAGCTACCTTGCAGCGTTAATGAGTTACCTTCAGATTTGCACTTTCGTGCTGCAAATCACTATGAACAGTGGTGGAAACATAATAGTACCCACAACCTTTGCGTTTGTGGCGCATTGCACACGAAATTGGCCTTGTTACAACAGCACTGCTAATATTAAGGATTCTTAATGACTGTGTGTGTTGATGCTTTTAGATCTGGAACTAGTATAACTAGCTGATCATGTCATTCAAATCAAATCTTTCGCAAATTAACATCTTTAAGTAGATTCTTCTTACTGTAATTGCAGAATATAGTAAATGAAAAAGACCAGTTTGCTTTTGTTCTACAATATTACTTTTATTGCTAACCGGTTTCCGGCTTACAAGGCCATCTTCAGACGTTTACTGAGTATTATCACCAAAGAAGTTAAATGTTAGCAGACAACACTGGAAGAGAAGTAACACATATAGACTGAAGTAGAAACATACAGTAAGTAACTTCTTTGCAATGAAATACTAAAAACTGAACAGTACATAAATAACAATGGAATTGACAGGAAAACCTTTAGCACAAAATAGGAATAGCATGCCTACATAACAGTTTCTATTAATAAACAAAATTAATAAAATAAGACAAAATTAGTACTATACAAGGCTGCATCAAGAGGTATGAAACATGGAGAGTGATACACAACCAATTGAAAAAGAAGAGACAATTGTCAATGTAAATACAGAATACATAAGGAACTTAAGCAATATCAATAAGATAAACAGAAATTAATAAATGCAGGAAAATGGAGGTGTTTGAGGAAACCTAAAGTTTGAGAGTGTGGTGGTACTGCATTTTAACATTAACATTATAATCAAAGCAGTGGTTGTGTACCAGTTTTAATTCAATAAATGAGCAAAGTAAAATATGAACAGTATTTGATGAGACAACTACAATGGGAGTTAAACATGGACAGTAATACAAGTACAAGTTAAAGGGAAATCCTTAACTATTGAAACTACAGCCTATGTGGAATACAAAGACAACTGCAACAAATAAAACAACTTAATGAATACAGGAAAATGGGAATATGTAGGAAGAGAGAGTGTGGGAAGTAATGGTTGGTTGGTTGGTTTAGGGATGAAAGGGACCAAACTGTGGGAAGTAATGAACAACAAAGATGATTATATGAAGTTTAGGAGAGGGGAAGTGTTGAGTTGTGTCTGGTCATTTAAGATGAGATCAGGACTGTGAGCAAGATGTTTGTTAATTTCCAGGGCTTCCAGCAGGTTGAGTTTATGGCCTCTGTTTTCTAAGTGAAGTACATGGGACACTGGCTGGTAATTGTGACCCTCACTCAGTACGTGCTCAGCAAATGCAGAGTCTGAATTCTGCAACCTCCAGTTGGGTGGATGTTCAGCCAGCCTAGTTGATATGTCTCTACCTGACTGACCATTGTAAAATTTGCCACAATCAGAACAGGTGATTTTGTATACCCCACTGTTGGCTAATAACTGGACCTTGTCTTTGCTATTAAAAGTACACTGGGCTGTTGTGTTCCTGACATAGTAGGAAACCCTATACTTGCAGGATTTCAGTGCTTTGGCTACAATATGTGATACCTGACCTAGAAATGGTAGTGTACACCATTTCTTGCAGACAATGGATGGGGAAGCAGGTGGGGCTGTTAATATGCAGAATATAGTCTTCTTTGCTGCGCTACGCATCCGCGAGAGAGAGCAGTTAAATGAATTACTTCTTTAAGAACTGAGCTGTATGTCAGAAACTGTGATTTTGATTAACGCATCCAGAGAATTTACATGAAAGAATTAACGATCGCTTAACTAGAAAGTCATATATGTTGGAACTATTTGGTTAGTGTATTCATTAAGATAAAGATCATCGTCTTGCTCTGAATTGTGCTCAACAAGAAAATCATGAGACCGCGTAAGGGAGCGTAGCCTAAACTTTGACTTTTTATCACATCAGAACATGTATACCAAACTATCAATTTATATTCAAAATGAACTTCAAATCAGTCTTTGTTGTTACTCTCCCGATCGTTGTCACTTCCGATAAAAATTTTCTAGTGTGTTTTCGCATGTTTGATAGCGTAAATTTGTGAGAAGAAATTATGGGAGCAAACTGCTGAGGTCATCGGTCCCTAAACTTATACACTACTTAATCGAACTAAAACTAGTTTACGCTAAGTACAACGCACACACTCATGCCCGAGGGAGGACTCGAACCTCCGACGGAGGGAGCCGCGCGGACCGTGACAAGGCTCCTTAGACTGGGAGGCTATCCCATGCGGCTATTTCACAGTGACCGATATTTTGACCGAAACGTCGTTTAATGCCACATAAGGGAAATGTTTTATTGAAGGAATCGCTTTTGGCTTGTTACATCGCCTTTACAGCTGCCATTTTGATTCTGGGGCACATTCCAGTGAAATGTTGTAAATTCCGTGATTGTTCTTTACTTAAGAGAAATTTTCGGGCTGTTATGCCATGGTGAAAAATATTTCTTGGAAACACCCAACATTTCATCACTTTCCCACCCAAATAGCCTCAGGAGTTAACAAACCGCTTTTGCTCTACAGGGAGGCTCGTTGGCTCCAGATCGAATCCCCGTGGTCGGTTAACGACGAGAAATGATGTGCCGTTCAGCCTGGATGTGGTTTTCAGGCAGTTTCCCACATTAGACTAGGTGAATAGCCAGCTGGTACCCATGCTAAACCTCAGTTACACAATTTCAAAGGTTTAGAAAATTAGATGCAGAAAATTGGACACAAAAATGCGCCCAGTTGTGGGGGGAATAGTCTGTAACGATGGGGACGGGGGAGGGGAGGGGGGGGGGGTGTGAGACCGCGTCGACGCGAACAACCATATCACCCTCTACTACAAATCCTTGCAGATACGGGGCAATGGCCTGTAAAAGCAAGAAGACCTAAGTTTCGTCCCCACCTCCAAAGATCATCTTCAAGAAGGATAGTAGACCCTAGAAGGTTACATTTGTACCCTGACTGAAATAAAATTTCATTCTCCTTCGCTCCCATGCAGATGCGTGACGTCACATTTCTTCAGAATTCGAGTGTTATTCATCTTGATTGGCTGCTTACGTCCACTAGTGCTAACACTCCTCGGTGGAAGACTGGTAGCAAGTATTTTATCTTAAAACGTGACACCTGTTTATTCTGTACCGTCTCATAGGTGTAGAACCTCATGAATTCTACAACTGATCAAACCACTTCAATATTTTCCAGATGTAAATGATGATAGACTTACCTTTTTTCTGTTACCGCCACGGCCAATCTGGACTCGACAACAATTTATGCCTGATTGTAAAACATCCAGTATTTTTTTCAGTTCTAATATGTAACTACACACAAACTCTCCTGTTACACGTATTCTAGATTGTTTCGTGTACTGCCAGCGTCTTCATGGAAACTACATTTGCCAGATATTTCGGTCTGATGTCTTAGTGCAACAGATCTCAATAAGCTATCATCACACTGTTCTGAACCATGAATCTATTACAGAAACATGGTCGCGTATGAGAGCGTTTGGGAAAGTCTGCGAAGACAGCCCAAAGTGTACCTAGATTGAGATATGGGAGACACGGGACAACGACTGTGTCTGATAGGGCTGCTTGCGAGTTTGATTTCGACGATTTTTTTTCGAGAATGGGGGTGGGATGGCTATATCTGTCCTCCCCACCTCTATGTAGACGCCCTGGAGGATCCTACAAATGGTCGTCTTCGACAAAGAGAAAGAGTAAGAACGTTTTTTTGTCTATTATTTCATATACTCTCACCAGGAAGCAGCACTCGTAACGCCTCCCTTACGTAACAGTAGCATGTACAAGTATCACTCTTCCTCCTGTATGGTTCAAATGGCTCTGAGCACTATGGGACTCAACTTCTGAGGTCATTAGTCCCCTAGAACTTCGAACTAGTTAAACCTAACTAACCTAAGGACATCACACACATCCATGCCCGAGGCAGGATTCGAACCTGCGACCGTAGTGGTCTCGCGGTTCCAGACTGCAGCGCCTAGAACCGCACGGCCATCCTCCTGTATGCCGTGCACTCCCAAGGATAGCGTAAGACTTCACAAACCGGATTTGGTGACGAGCCTGTAAATACTAAATGACTACAAGTCCTCTACGGTCTTCACCACAATTCGGAGTATCAATTCTTCTGCGTTGTGTAGTGATACATGCGCTCCATTGTAATTAGAGCTTCTTCCATTAAATATGAGTCAGTGCTGTCTCCTGAAACCAGGGAGCATCGACTTGGCACAAACAGACTTGTTACAAAACACCAAAGACCAGTTCTGCTGCACACTGAAGTTCATTTATTAAATTTGTTACGTTACTCGACATTCCGACAAAACTCAACAGTCCTGTTCCTATGATCATAGCAAATATTTATTGCTCCGTATAACTCTCAATTTTTCACTGTGTCCCAAGCAAGACGAATTCCGGAAACTTGGTAAGAATCGAAGAACCATACGCACAATGATAGCTGTTATACTCGAAAAGCTTTGTGAGCAACATTTACTTTGCGAGTGGTGAATAGGGCTATGTAGCAATTTTGAAATAAGTACTTGTTGCAAGACGGACACGTGACATTAATGAAGGTGGCATAGTATCAGTGTCAGCGGACGTGTGATGGAGTGCTGATCATTTGTAATGGGCACTATTAATAGGAATATCGTTGTGTAGAAGATGCCCACTGAATTACTGCAGGAGATAAAAAGGGATTAAGCAGGTATGGATTTACACATAGACGAAGCTGGAGTCATTGGCAACATCTTTCTATGTGTCAGCAGATACTGTAACGTGCTGAAGAAGTGTTACACCTGTGATAAATCCCACTTAGTGTTATATACTCACCATTCAGTAATTTCATACACGCTTCAACTGAGAATAAATTACTTTAAATAAACTTTAGGTGAGTCTTTGTTCGTACAGAGTATTTCATCGCAAACTAAAAACCTTTCGTGTGTCCTGTATTGTAAGCAGAATCATGAGCCATTGTTGATATAGTATTTATATGCGAACTATTCAGAGTCCGTCCACATAGCTACTGGCTGAAGATTATGTGTAAAGGAAGCATGTTGCATTGCACCTGCCAACCTGCGTTCTAAAACTCGTGGTGAAACTGCGATATTGCTTCATTGTGCGCTGTGGATCGACGTTGCAAAGACTAGTGCTCGCGTAAACCGCACTTTTACAAAATTAATTTCCAATACAGCAACAGTCATAATATCATTTATTGCAGATCTAGATTTCAGCTAACAGTGCAGGTATCATAAGTGGTACAAATACAAATAATACAAGAATCACACATAGAAACAGCACATCGAACAAAAGCCATGTCTCAGTTGTATAAAATTTCATTTCCGTAACTACATACCGTTTTAGTCAGTTATTTAAACTCAAAGTAATTACAACGACACATGTTCCATTGTAACTTAGGCGTGTACACGTATTAGACCAAGTGAGGCTGCTGTTTACAGATCAATACTGCTAACCTCGGTTTACGTCATGCTGGATAGCCAACGCCCTCTATTTTATTGCCCATATTCAAAGTACTGAGTTAAGATAAAAAAATTATACATAAATTACAGTGTATTCAAATAACAGTGTTTTCTGTAGGCACATAAATTCTTACGACTATTGTCACACAAATTGAATCAGCTATTGTGAAATACCTCGGAATATTAAAAACTTTGTTCCTGTGAAAGATCGAGCCACGACTAACAAACTGATTTAAAAAATAGTAATTTACCGTTTCTTACTTAGTTTCGTAGCTGAATCTAATCCATAATCCACAACAAATACTTGTATGGAGACACTGTGTGATTAAATTGTAAAACTAGTGTCTTACCTCAACCGCAAAGATGACATCCAGTAAATTGTTTATGAGCTCTTTATGAGCTAATTTTAATACACATGTGTGGCATGCAGTGATGTCAAAAGCTGTATTACAAAATGTAAAATCTATTGATGCTTGAAAGACGGTTGAGATGTCTGGTTGTACCGTTTGCACTAGTTAGATATACTGTCAAAACGTTAGTACAGAGTGACAATGAATGAACTACATTAAAAATACGCAAATTAGTTACAAACTAAGGCGTGTACACATTTTACTCAATATGTAAACGTCACTACAGATATTGGGATTTAGGTTATGACATGTTGGATATGCCTGCCAACATTGGCGATATGTGGCACAGACGAATAGCGAAATTCTGCATTACCCTCTGAAGTGTAGGAACATCGATGCTTTCGATGACCTCCTGAACGGCTGTTTTCAGTTCAGCAGTGGTTTTGGGGTTATTGCTGTCCACGTTGTCCTAATATAGCTCCACAAGAAGGAGTCGCATGTGTTCAGATCCGAATGGTATGGCGGCCAATCGAGGCCGGAGAGCAGGAGAGCCAGAATGCGGTTCCAAAAGCGCTCCTCCAGGACATTAAACACTCTCCTACCTCGACGGGGTCGAGCTCCGTCTTGCATTAACCATACCTCGTCGAAATCGGTGTCATTTTGGATAACGGGGATGAAATCATCTTCCCAAACCTTCACGTACCATTCGGTAGTCACCGTGCGATCATGGAAGATTGCAAATCCAAACGTCTGCCCTGCTCACCCCTATGAAGCAATCTTAATTGTGAGGTCAAACACTGCGTCCTCTGTCAGTCAGGTGGGCGGCAAAATTATGTTTATCTCCAACATCCCTTCTTTCTAGCACCACATGCTCACGGGATAGGGCCTCAAGCCGTCTCCCAGTTTCGCCGATATAACAGGACTGAACACTCCAATCTGTATACATCTGAATCATGAAAGATGTTAGTTCTTCTTTTTTAAGATGGGCGTTCAATTAGTAATACGACAAATTTTACCTGTTCGGTCTCTGTTGAAAAATGCAGAATTTGTTGTGAGACATCGTGGAATATTACTGCTTCAGCACCTACAGTTTCATGAAGTTACAGTAGGTGCCGGAGGCATACATAGCCTTCAAAATAGCGTCTGTAACAGGGTTGCGTTGCAAGTAGAGACTTGCCACTGAGTTTCTTTTGGCGACAAACCAGATCATCGCAGATATTCATAGGCTCTTGCGGAATGTCTACGGAGACCGGACAGTGAACAAAAACACGGTGAGTCTTTCGGCGAGGCGGCTGCCATAATCGCGAGGTCCCACAAAACCTATCCGGTCTCTCGAGTGCCGACCGGCCGCACACAACTGTTACGTCTGCACTGTCGGAACGTGCGGACACCCTCATTCGAGTTGATCGACGGATGATTTCCAAACAACTTGCTGCACAACTAGACATCTGTTGGTAGCGCTTACACACTCGTCCTCGAGCTGGGGTACTCAAAGGTGTGTGTCCGCTGGGTTCCCCGTCCCCCAAACAGAAGAGCAACGAAGGACCATCTGTGCGGAGTGCCTCGGACGTTACGAGGCGATGGAGCATGGGTTCATCACTTCCAACGGGAAACAAAACTGCAGTCCACGGAGTAGCGGAACACCACCTCTCCTCCTCCGAAGAAGTTCAAAGCCGGACCCTCAGCCGGGAAGCTCATGGCGACAGTCTTCTGGGACTGCGAAGGAATTAATCTGTTTGCTGTCCTGCCTTGTCGTGCGACAATAAACTCTTTAAGTGTATTGTGCTAGCCTCATAAAACTGAATAAACGACTTCAGCGTGTTCGTTACCAAAAAAACGCAAACGCAATTCTCCTTCTCCATGACAACACAAGGCCTCACACAAGTATTCATACCCCAGAGGTGCTCACAGAACATCACTGGACCGTTCTTCCTCATCCAACTTACAGTCCGGCTCTCGCGCCTTTCGACTTCCATCTAATTGGCACAATGAAAGATTCGCTCTGCGGTTAGCAATATATGACTGATGTGGAGGTTCATGATGCATAAAGATGTTGGCTCCGACGTGGACTAGCAGAGCCAGTAAGGTGGCGTAGGGCCGTCACACTGAACGAAGATTGCGTTGAAAAATAGGTTTTAGTAGCCAAAAGAGTGCGGAATTATATCGTGTATTGGAATCCTGAATAAAACCAACCTGCTATCGGGAAAAATTGTGTTGTATTACTTATTGAGCGCCCCTTACATGTAATGTAACAGTAAGTGACCAAGATTATTCATGGTCGATAAAGACAGAGTAACTTAATGTTTCGTAAAATCTGTTGGAACTGTCGTGCTAACAATACACAGTAACGTGATAGCGAATTTCTTAATCTAGTCTTTTATTGTACTGCTCACATCTGGTGTTGTATTTGCTTCCATTTTCTTGCAGTTTTGTTGTAAATACTATTTACATAATTCTGTGGATAATTACCAGTTTTTGCGATGTATTTGATAACGTCCACTCCAGTTTGCGTTCAGCTTCTGATAGTGGTAGTTTAAAAAGGCTATTAGTGGCTCAAAGTGGTTCAAATGGCTCTGAGCACTATGGGACTTAACTTCTGAGGTCATCAGTCCCCTAGAACTTAGAACTACTTAAACCTATCTAACCTAAGGACATCACACACATCCATGCCCGTTCAGGATTCGAACCTGCGACCGTAGTGGTCGCGCGGTTCCGGACTGTAGCGCCTAAATCCACTCGGCCACCGCGGCCGGCGTTATTAATCGCAAAATTAAAGAAAATGCCTTCTTATGATAGCTCGGGTGGTTTGAGAAATATTCTGAAACACCATGTGTACAGGTGTCTTTCCGGAAAATATCAGTGACGTGTGTCCCATTTTCATTCATAATTTTTAAATGTAGCAAATTTATAAAACTGTTTTCACCTGTTTCACTTGAACTTCATTTTCTCATATAAATTATTCAACTGCTTAACAATTGTGTTAATGTCATCTCTATTACAATTTATTAACAAAAGCGTATCGTCTGCATACCGGAGGTAAGAAAGAAGTTCAAGTGCTACTTCGGAAATTTCACGTAAAATGTGTTTTCCAAGTGGATAATAAGCATCTCTGCTAATAAGCCAGGAATTGAACTCCTTATACTCATCACATCTTTTTGGAGGTATACCCACACTGAATAGAAAATTATATTTCAGCATTACAAATAGCATAAATAAATTCGGCAACCTCGTCCCTATATTATTTTGCGGAAGCGTCGGCTGTTGTTCTTATGGTCTTCAGTCCAGAGACTTGTTTGATGCAGCTCTCGGCTGCATTGCAATGTAAACAGCCGCTTGAGTTGGACTAGTGCTTGTATATGCCTACGTTATATTGAAACGTTATATAGACACTGAGTCTACATGGCTACCTATAATGGTATAGAGATATGGAACTGGAACTGTGTAGCACTGTGACATGACTTTTGATTAATGTGCTATTCTTACGTTTCATTCTTGTGCTATTTGTATTTGTAGCACTGATAATAGCGGTAGTGTTAGCTAAAATCTAGTTCTGCAGAAAAAAGGAGATCATATTACGTCTGATGCTAACCTCCGTTCTATATTGAATTACATCATGGTCGTTGGGCACAGTCATGCCCTTGGAATTGAAAATGATCAAAATTTTTGATTTGCTTTAATATGCTTTAGAGCATTATTTTGCATGGAATCAATTTGTTCAACCGTTTCTTTGTTATTTCGTATGACTATGCACTTGTGGAAATTATGACCACAACCCGTCCAGATAGTAGCTCGATTCCATTCGATAATTAACTGTTGCCGGCCTAAGTGGCCGAGCGGTTCTAGGCGCAACAGTCAGGAGCCGCGCGACCGTTACGGTCGCAAGTTCGAATCCTGCCTTGGGCATGGATGTGTGTGATGTCCTTAGGTTAGGTTTAAGTAGTTCTAAGTTGTAGGGTACTGATGACCTCCGAAGTTAAGTACCATAGCGCTCAGAGCCATTTGAACCACACCTAACTAAGCTAAGGACATCACACACATCCGCGCCCGAGGCAGGATTCGAACCTGCGACCATAGCGGTAGCGGCCGCGCGGCTCCAGACTGAAGCGCCTAGAACCGCTCGGCCACATCGGCCGGCCGTTACGGACTAGTGCAGGGGATAAGTAGAAAGGCGAGGTTTGTGAAACATGCTAACACACACCTGAAGGTTTAACAGCCATTAACAGAGTTCAAGCTCCAGGATATCTAAGCGATATTCCATTTCATTCCATGTCCAGCCTAGCGTTATAAATGTGTGCAGTTAGTATCCTGTTGCAAGCTCGCAGTTGCTGCAGGTCCCTCACCAGGATCTGGTAGACGGTGGACAGCTACAGAATAAAAGTACCTATGGATGAGTCAGAGACTGTAGTGGACACTGTTTGCTGATGGTGTAGGTTAATGCTACAGTCGTTTTATAGTTCCACTTATATGTGCACACCGGCGGTAAGAAATACAGGGCTATTACAAATGATTGAAGCGAATTCATAAATTCACTGTAGCTCCATTCATTGACATATGGTCACGACACACTACAGATACGTAGAAAAACTCATAAAGTTTTGTTCGGCTGAAGCCGCACTTCAGGTTTCTGCCGCCAGAGCGCTCGAGAGCGCAGTGAGACAAAATGGCGACAGGAGCCGAGAAAGCGATGTCGTGCTTGAAATGCACTCACATCAGTCAGTCATAACAGTGCAACGACAGTTCAGGACGAAGTTCAACAAAGATCCACCAACTGCTAACTCCATTCGGCGATGGTATGCGCAGTTTAAAGCTTCTGGATGCCTCTGTAAGGGGAAATCAACGGGTCGGCCTGCAGTGAGCGAAGAAACGGTTGAACGCGTGCGGGCAAGTTTCACACGTAGCCCGCGGAAGTCGACGAATAAAGCAAGCAAGGAGCTAAACGTACCACAGCCGACGGTTTGGAAAATCTTACGGAAAAGCCTAAAGCAGAAGCTTCACCGTTTACAATTGCTAGAAGCCCTGACACCCGATGACAAAGTCAAACGCTTTGAATTTTCGGCGCGGTTGCAACAGCTCATGGAAGAGGATGCGTTCAGTGCGAAACTTGTTTTCAGTGATGAAGCAACATTTTTTCTTAATGGTGAAGTGAACGGACACAATGTGCGAATCTGGGCGGTAGAGAAAGCTCACGCATTCGTGCAGCAAATTCGCAATTCACCAAAAGTTAACGTGTTTTGTGCAATCTCACGGTGGTGGTGGTGGTTAGTGTTTAACGTCCCGTCGACAACGAGGTCATTAGAGACGGAGCGCAAGCTCGGGTTAGGGAAGGATTGGGAAGGAAATCGGCCGTGCCCTTTCCAAGGAACCATCCCGGCATTTGCCTGAAACGATTTAGGGAAATCACGGAAAACCTAAATCAGCATGGCTGGAGACGGGATTGAACCGTCGTCCTCCCGAATGCGAGTCCAGTGTGCTAACCACTGCGCCACCTCGCTCGGTCAATCTCACGGTTTAAAGTTTACGGCCCCTTTTTCTTCTGCGAAAAAAACGTTACAGGACACTTGTATCTGGGCATCCTGGAAAATTGGCTCATGCCACAACTAGATACCGACAGCGCCGACTTCATCTTTCAACAGGATGGTGCTCCACCGCACTTCCATCATGATGTTCGGCATTTCATAAACAGGAGATTGGAAAACCGATGGATCGGTCGTGGTGAAGATCATGATCAGCAATTCATGTCATGGCCTCCACGCTCTCCCGACTTAACCCCATGGGATTTTTTTCTGGTGGGTTATGTGAAAGATTCAGTGTTTAAACCTCCTCTACCAAGAAACGTGCCAGAACTGCGAGCTTGCATCAACGATGCTTTCGAACTCATTGATGGGGACATGCTGCGCCGAGTGTGGGAGGAACTTGATTATCGGCTTGATGTCTGCCGAATCACTAAAGGGGCACATATCGAACATTTGTGAATGCCTAAAAGAACTTTTTGAGTTTTTGTATGTGTGTGCAAAGCATTGTAAAAATATCTCAAATAATAAAGTTACTGTAGAGCTGTCAAATCGCTTCAATCATTTGTAATAACCCTGTATGTTGATCCTGCGATATAATCGAGAGTCTCAGCTTGGACATTATATCTTGGCTTCAGTAAACGGTATTTATCACATAGAAAAATATTACAAGGAGTATAAAGCCTTGTTTCATCAAACTATTACAATCGTTGTCTTTTTTAATTGTATATCTCATAGGGAGTCAGAAAGACATCTGTCAGTGTTTGAGGCAAGAATAGCAATAGTTCTGAAACAAGATGTAAGCGAACAGACTGTGTGCTGATATAGCCAAAATGTATCGTTACTGGGCGAACAGCGCTCTTACTTTATGCGGAAGTTATGAAATATCATTATTCACTGAAATGCGAGATTACCTCTGTAGGGAGGAGAGGTTTACGCACCACAATAAGACAGCACAGAAGGTCTAGCGGATCTTTCTGTATGTTGGGCACTTACGAACACAGAGCGCTATGCATTATACCGTCGAAAGTATATCGTTCATGAAAGATCAGACTAATGTTGAAATGACTGAACTTAATCTCGGCTGATAGATAAAACATTGTTATCAGAAAAGCTTCC
This sequence comes from Schistocerca americana, assembly GCF_021461395.2. Taxonomy (NCBI): domain Eukaryota; kingdom Metazoa; phylum Arthropoda; class Insecta; order Orthoptera; family Acrididae; genus Schistocerca; species Schistocerca americana. The sequence continues at coordinate 609,207,073 of NC_060121.1, forward strand.
CTTTCTGCGTGATTCAACACACTAAAATCGGAAAAGCCAAAAAAACGAACATATTAAACTATATCTGATAAATAAAAACAAAACAAGATAGTGGCAGCTGATTAACATATTCCCTGCCCAGTGCAGATTCCATTGAGGTTACATTATACGCTTCTGCTCCGGGCGAAACCGGCGACTGACTGTCGGGTCTTGTATGAGACTACTGTTTCTAGTTTGCGGTCTCCATTGTGATCACCAATGCTCGTCTGTAGTAAAGTTCCGCAGTTGCGATGCTGTTCCCGCTTGGGGACTTCTGAATTGCAGTCTTAACTCCTTATATTAGTTGGCAAGTTGTATAGAACCGGTATGACTATTCAGTACTGGCTTATAAGAACATTTTTGAAGTTGAGATTTTAGAGCAGCAAGGCGTTTGATTTGGGGCGGTGGTATGTTGCTCATAACGGATAGCCAAAGGGCGGGAATTTTCCTGATAGTCTCCGCAACTAATTTTATTGGTTAGTTGAAATGGGCGTCAACAATATCCATGTAGTGGCTATTGATCCAAACAGGGGCACAATACTCACCAGCTGAATAAAACAAAGTGGATGCTACTGGTTGTCAAGGTGTTGGCAAAAGATTCCCCAAATGCATAGAACGCAGTGGGTGAAAGGATATTTACAGTTTGCACAGAAACAAAACTATAATATTATGAGTCTTAGCTTGTGGAAAACAAGCAGTAGTTGAGAAGGAAGTGAGACTGGGCTGTAGCCTACACCCGACGTTATTCAGGCGGTCCATTGAGCAAGCAGTAAATAAAAGCAAGGAGAAATTTAGGAGCGGAATTAAAGTTCAGGGAGTATTAAATCAGGTGATACTGAGGGAATTAGACTGTGTTTGAGTAATAGATGAGTTTTGCGATAAGGGGAGCAAAATGGTAGCAGAAGCAGACACGATATTGCAAACTGGCAATAGCAAGAAAAGTATTCTTCAAAATGAGGAGTTTTTTAGTCTAATATGAACTTCAGTGTTAGGAATTTTCTGATTATATTTGTCGTAAGTACAACCCTTTACTGAAGTGAAACGTGGAGGGTGAGCAGTTCACACAAGAAAAGAATAGAAGCTACTAAAATATTGTGTTACGGAAGAATGTTGAAGACCTGATGGGTAAATCTAATAAGGATTGAGGGTGTATCGATTCGAGTTCGAAGAAGACAGACATTTTTGACATACATTAAAAGAAGAGATCGGTTGATAGGACACATGCTGAGGCGTCACGAAATGTAGAATTTGGCAATGAAGGCAAGTGTGAAAGGCAAAAATTAGAGGGAAATAAAGGTTCAAAGACAGTAAGCAAGCTAATATGCATACAGATGATGAGGCTTGCACCGAAGGTATCATAGTGGAGATTTTCGTTAAACCAGTCTTCAGATCTGAAGACCATAAAACCAACAACAACAATGTCAGACTTTTGCAGAGCTGCTGGTAGCCAGTCACGTCGTTGCTCTGCGTGCTGCTGGTACTTTGTTTACCAGATGCTGGTCGTTTGACTTTGTAGAAACCGAATAGTGAGACGAAAACTTCCATTTCTACAATCCGGTTGCCCAAGGAAACCCCCTTCTAAAAGCCGTGCGCCCCAAAAATGTTCAAATGTGTGTGAAGTCTTATGGGACTTAACTGCTAAGGTCATCAGTCCCTGAGCTTACACACTACTTAACCTAAATTATCCTAAGGACAAACACACACACCGGTGCCCGAGGGAGGACTCGAACCTCCGCCGAGACCAGCCACACAGTCCATGACTGCAGCGCCCCAGACCGCTCGGCTAATCCTGCGCGGCTCGTGCCCCCATTCTGTCACTTATTGTCTTATAATCTGCCATAAATAATGTATTATTAGAAAAAAACAAGATTATTTACAATGAGAACAAGTACTTTAATCTCTTCTACAGAATCAGGGAACAGTAGTAACTGCCTTGAGAATTTGACAACATGCTACGATTCCAATTGCAAAATTGTAATTCGTGTTACAGTGCCCTTAACCGGGAGCGATCTGTCCTGTTAACAGAGCTGTCTTGTGTCGACGTTGCAGAACTGCCTGCGGACTCTCCGCCCAGCGGAAGTCCAACGCGCGGCACCAGCGACTCGATGGGCTCAGTCGTGGTGAAGGAGGAGGCGCTGATGTCCAGACCCAGCTTCGCCGCGATGAACGGCTTCGCCGCCTCCACCAGCTGCTGTTTGCGTTCCGCTGTGTTCTGTGGGAATAGCCAACAGTTATTTTTACAGCGGTGCCCTGACTCACAGCATAAACGTATTAGTATATTTACAATATGCTACTTACGAAGGTCGTTCAGTAACTACTGTCCTTCATTTTTTAAAAAAACTATTAATATACATGACAAACATCCTTGTTGGTGCCTCACATTTGATGCTTGTTCTGTGCGCCAGCGAAGTTTCGAACCGTTCTGGCAGATGGCAGAGCTGTAGTACAGCGTCAAAATGGCGTCTACATACGACTCACGCTACAAACAGAGTGCTGTTATTGAATACTTGTGTGCAGAAAAAGAAACCGTGGTGTACACCCATAAATGTTTGTGTGCACTGTATGGCGATGCCGCAGTTGATAGGAGTACAGTTGGGCGATGAGTAAAGAAAGTTCCAGCATCAGGAAATGCAGAAACATTGCTCCATGGTAAGTAACGCTCGGGACGTCCTGTCACAGTTACTGCTCCAGACGTGCTGCATCGTGCGGATGCCATTATTCGTGCCTACCGACGCATCACAACTCGACAATTGGCTCTACAGTTGTCGGTCAGCATTGTAAGTGCGTCTGCAATGAGCGAGGCTCCCGGATATTCAAAGATGTTCCACGAATGCTCACAGCGGACCACAAGATTCAAAGAAAGGCCATTTCACCTGAATTGTTGGAGCGTTTTGAGACCGACGGAGAGGCCTTTCTGTCACGGATTGTTACGGGGCACGAAAGCTGTGTGCAACACTTCGCGCTGGAAACAAAAAGGCTGTCCATGGAGTAGCATCATCCTCGTTCACCACAAAAGAACAAATTCAAAGCAACTCCATCTGCCGTAAAAGTCATGGTGACGGTTTTCTGGGATTGTGATGGCGTCATTCAAGTCGATGTGATGTCAAGAGGGTCAATCATTAATTTAGAGGCATATGTGAAGGCTCAAGAAGCCTCTCCGACGTTTCCGACCGATCAAGAATTCAGCAGAAATCCTGCTCTTCAACGATAATGCACATCCACACACAAGTCTGAGAACCCGGGAAAACTTCGCCAAATTGGGTTGGATATCACTGCCTCATCCACCCTACAGTCCAGACATGGCATCCCTGGACTTCTAACTCTTTGGCCGCTTAAACATTCTCTGCGGGGAACACAGTTTGAAGATGACGAGAGTGTCAGTCATGAAGTGAGAACATAGTTAAGCCTACGGGACAAGAGTTTTTCCCATCTGGGAATAGAAGCTCTTCCATAACGTTGGCGTACGTCCATAGAACGTATGGAGACTACGCGGAACAATAGGACATGGACAATACATGTTGATGTATATTCTCACCAAATTATGATTCTTAACATTAATTATGTTGTGAGAAAAAATATGTGGGGCATTACTTATGGAACGACGCTCGTATTTCACATTCATCTCGAGAAAATTATCGAGTTTACTCTATTAGATTCGAAAACAGATACTCAAAAATCCACGAGGCTTTCACGTTTTTCTCTGGGACGAATTGTTCCACGAATAGATTTAAAATTAGCTCCAGTCCCTCAGGTACGACCAATATATTTGGGAGATTTCCTTGGCTTATAACTCATATACCGGAACTCTAAATGCTTTCCTAAAACATCGTACTGGTACTCCTTGTATCCAGTTATCAACCACTGCGTTAGGGTCTAGAACAATGATATCTACATCTAAATTATACTCCGCAAGCCACCTAACGGCGTCTGACGGAAGGTACCTTTGGTACCACTAACTAATCCCCCCCCCTCCAGTTCCAAGTGTGAATGGCAAGTGTGAAGACTGAGTATCTGAAAGCCTCTGTATTAGTTTTAATTTCTTGAACTTTCTCGACGTGGTCATTTTGCGGGATGTATGTGGGAGGAAGAAATATGTTGTCCGACTCATCCAGAAAGCTTTATCTGCATGTTTCATTACCAAACCACCCTAAGATGCACATCACCTCCCTTGTGACATCTGACAACGGAGTTTATTGAGCATCTCTGTAACGCTCTCGCACTGACTAAATGATCCCGTGACGAAACGCGCCGCTCTTCATTGGATCTTCTCTATCTCTTGTATTAGTCCTGCCTGGTAAGCAACCCGTACTAATGAACAGTACGCAAGAATCAGTCGAACAAGCTCCTTACAAAGCACTTCATTCGTGGATAAGTTGTACATTTTCACATGATTCTTCCTATGAATTTCTGCTGGCATCTGCTTCTCCTATTATTTGTTTTATGTGTTCATAACTCTTATGGTCGTTCTTGATAATTACTCCTGGATATTTTACGGAAGATACTGTTTCCAGCACCTTGTCATCAATACTGCTGTTGTACAGTAGTGGAATTTTTTTCTATGTATCCGTCATTTATTTACAATCACGGTCAACTGCTTGAGCTTCCACAATACATCAACGCTCAGCAGGTCATTCTACAAATCGATGTGTACTCTGGCGTCACTACTTTGTTATAGATAACCGCGTCAAACGCGAAGAGTCTTAAAGAGCATCTGACGGTTTCTAATCTGTCATTTATATACATTGTGAACAGTAACGGTCTTATCATACTTCCTTAAGGTACTCCGGAAATTATCTTTACATCTGTCGACTTTGTTCCATTAAGAGCAATGTGTTGCGTTCTGTCCACAAAGAAGTCTTGAATCCAATCGTAAATCAGGTCCGATACTCGATAGCTCTTTTTTTGTCACTAAACGGCAGTGAGGGATGTAGATTGCAGTTCTGTTTCTTGTATCATACAGTTGAGATCGTAAGAGTTGCCGGTGTGAAAATGCCACGTGCTTACAAAAGTAAGTCGGGTGAATTGGAGAAACATAGCCTTCCTCACAGAAATTTTAAATGGGAAATAAGCATTAACAAGGCTAGCCAAGTGCATAAAAGTCACAAAAGAACCCTGATAAACATGATTCATGGCTGTACTGGCAAAACACAAGGTGATCAGTCAATTTTTAGTGCTAATGAAGAAGTGTGTGCGTTTCTTCGGTATCTCACAAAGTAAATTGTTTCATTCTTTTTGTCCTTACACTTTCTCTGTCGGTTATCCTCAAATTAGCATTAAAAATTATTTATTCTAAGTTCTATTTTACAGTTATTGATAAGGTTTCTGAACAATTATAGTCCCCCTGCAGTTGTCATCAATCCATAATTATCACATAATAAATAAATGGTCAACTTCACTATCAGGTGGGATAAAATTAAAACATAACCATGAACTGTTGGAAGAAAAGGTAATAAAAGCACTCCGTCAAGTGGACCACCGGGACCATCCGACCGCCGTGTCATCCTCAGTTGAGGATGCGGATAGGAGGGGCGTGTGGTCAGCACACCGCTCTCCCGGTCGTTATGATGGTTTTCTTTGCCCGGAGCCGCTACTATTCAGAAAAAGATAATAACGACCAAAAACTTTATTAGTGAAGTTCACCACCTATGCTCTGAAGGAAAAAGAAATAATTTTATTGGTTTAAGAACTATTTCATTTTAAAGCCCAAAGTCGGTCAACTTCACCCCATTTGACGGTACGTACGACAGAAGAATTACATCGTCTTTCTAAGGAGGTTATGCACAATAAGACACTCTACACTGCATCCCTAAATGAATAAAGTATTTCGCGAAAAGAATAGCTAGGTTATGTTAAGTATTTTCATTTATGGTCGTCAACATCACAAATTTATTTACCAGCTAGTCCACCCGGTCACAACTGTAGTAGTAATGCTCTTAATATTTGCAACTTACCAGGAAGACGCTTCCGATAAGCTTACTGATATTGCTGGTGATACGGTAGCCAATCAAGACGAGGTCCCCAGGGACATCCACTTTCACGCGTGTACGGTCGAACTGCGGCACTTCTGTCGTGGTGGAGGCCGGTGGTGGTGGCCGCGTGCCCCTGCCGCTCTGCAACACGCAACGTAAATTGCACCAAGTGTACACCCCTAGAGAGGTTTCCCGTGGTCGATGCAAAAGAGCTCTAAGACACCTTACTTATTCTGATCAATACGCAAATAGTTACTTTAAAATTTAACCATACATCGTTAATTTGTCATCACCTTGTCCGTTTCTTGTAGCTTTTACCATTCATCAAAATCATTTACTTGGAACATTAATACGTGAAAAGGTAAAGGATTGATACAACTACAAAATACCAGTCGCTGAAAAAATACGTCTGATTACGATTATCAGATTTACAAGAGCCATAAATGGTGAACTGTTGGCAACAATCAAATCATTTGCTTGAAAAAATAAACACCGATGAACCAAACCATGATGAGCACTGCCCACCACGGGACGGGAACCAACCTGCTGGTGTTACCGTCATGTGTGCAAGTAGTGGTTTAGTAAACTTTCCCTGCGTAGTAAGTAATGACATTCATATCTCGTCTCCAGCCGGAACGTAACATCATCTGGGCACAATATTTCAGCCCGTGCTGAAATCTAGCTATCTGGCAATATTATAATCAGAGATAAGGGGTATCCTTCAAGTAACATTTGGAACCCAACTTTGTTTGACACTATAAAAAAATGGTTTTTGTTTCGATCACCAAAAGGTGCCAACAGTGGTATCGATTTGTCGTTTCCGCGAGTTTTTACCACCAGGGCGTCGTCGTGCTTTGCGCTAGAGGGCAGTTATGTTCGTGCAGGCACCCTGGACCTTCACGCGGTATATAAAGGAGTCACCGCTGCGTGTTTGGTTTCAGTTTCGGCGAGTTAGTGGCACGGCTTACTCAGTTGACGATGGCGGCCAGCTGGACCGCCAAAATCTTACGTCAAATTGACGTTATTTCCAGCTGGAGAGGTGATATGAATATCATGAAGTATACAGGGTCACTCCGAGATGATTTTCCAGACTTTCAGGGATTGTGCGCAAGGGTCATTTTATCATTGTGTGGTAAGGGCTCCTGGTCCAGAACGAACGGTGCCAAAGTTCCAAAATCCTCTGATAATAGAATTTCATATACCGGTTCTGATGTTGCTGAGACTGAAGGGTAGGCAACGCCAAAAGATGGTAGCAAGGACCAAAACAAGGAAAATAATGTAAGCATGGCCTCAAATGGTACATGCGTTAAGAGCTATGGTCACTTGTTCGATGGAAGAGATTTGCTTCCCAGTATCGAAGGTACCTTAAGATACTCTTAACGTACACATTTTAGAGCCCAGGTTTGCTACACATTTTTTTCTTCTTTTGGTCCATACTACCATTTCTGAAGGTTGTCTGCCCTACGAAATTGGCAAAAAAGTACTGGTATATGCATTCCATTGTCTGAAATATCAAAAAGGTTTCCGCTTAACGCTTTACTTTCTGGACTGGGGTACTTTACCTTAAACTGGAAGTTTATAACGTTGTCATGGAAATACCCTATATATGTGGAGCACTGTCAAGTGCGGATTCATTCACGTGACGTCCGGGAGACCCCTACTTGTACCATTAGATTTCTTTTCGTGATCCACTCACAAATAGAGCAAGGGGAAAAATGACTATCTATATGCCTCCATACGAGCCCTAATTTCTCTCATCTTCTCTTCGTGGTACTTGTGCGAAATTTATGTTGGCGGCAGTTCTATCGTTCTGCAATCAACCTCAAATGCCGGTTCTTGAAATTTTCTCAGTAATGTTCGACAAAATGTACGTCGTCTCCTCTCCCAGGTCTCCACTTGAGTTCACGTAGTATTTCTGTAGCAATCCCATAATGATTGAATCTACCTGTAACAAAACTAGCAGCACACTTCTTCATGGCTTTGATGTCAAATTGCTCAGGGCGGCATTTAGCTACAAACGCTTTCAGTGCTTGCTCTGGTCACTGAGGTTTAATGATACTCCAGTGAGAAAAGAGTGACTTACAATTGACAAAATTGCTGTCAACCGCGATCTCCACTCTGCATTTTTGAACAACTGCAGAAATAACTACAGCCCATGGGAGTTCACAACCATAGACGAAATTCTTGTTCGTTTTTGTGGACATTGTGGCTTTGTGCAGTGGATGCCCAATAAGTCTGCCAAGTATAGTCTGAAGTTGTACGCATTGTGCGATAGGAGGCATTTTACACTTGTAACATCGAAGTATACTGTGGCAGACAGAATCCTGGACCTTATCTTGCATCTAACCAACCTATGGATATTGTGATGAGATTAGCTGAATCAATCAAGGGCGCTCACATGAATGTAACTATGGACAGCTACTATAGCAGTTACCCTTTAGGAAAGTATCTTCTACAAAATGGCTGACCTTCATAGGGACACTGGCAAAACATCCGAAGAATTTCCTCCTTGTTCCTTTTCAAACAGGTTGCGAGAAACTGGAAACTGTCTCTTCGGATTTCAAGATAACTTCTGCCTTGTTCCGCGCCAAACGGATAGAAACAAGGCTGTACTTTTACTGTCGTCAGTTCATGAAACTGATGAAATTGATGCTTCTACAGGGAAGCGTGTTGTAAATCTGGACAGCAATGGAAACAAAGGTGGCGTGGAAACCGTTGATTACATGTGTACATCCTACTCCACTCAGAGGCCCCCCTGCGGGTTCGGGGGTTAGAATAGGCCCGCGGTATTCCTGCCTGTCGTAAGAAGCGACTAAAAGGAGTCTCAAACGTTTCGGCCTTATGTAATGGTCCCCTGTCGGGTTTGACCTCCATATCTCAAAATTTTTCTGAAGAGCGAGCCGATTGGGAAAGGGCGCCTTACTTGGTGCATTGTGTCCATCTTGCGTTGAGAACTTTCGCCAGCTTATTCGTCGTTGCATTGCAGTCCTGCCCGCTCTCCATCTCTTGGGCATGGATACGTTCCTGCGTGCACTTTCCGCCATGCGATGAGCAGTGCCAGTTTCTGCATAGATGAAAACCATGGACGACATGTCACCTAAAATCCAGCACGGTAGCCAGTCCGTTGTGGTCGGGCTGCCATGTACCCTGTTGGTTGTAGACCCCTGACAACACAGGGCTCGCTCTACAGATGCGTGCGCCATTAACTCCCCACGTATGCCAAGGAGTAGATGCCTATCTCCATGGGGCATCGGGACTCCCGGCAATGGCCATCCTGCCAGGTGGCCTTTGCTGTGGCTGGGTGGCGCCCGTGGGGAGGGCCCTTGGTCGTAGTAGGTGGCATCAGGGCAGATGACCCGCAATGAAGCGTGGTACATCATCTCTCGCTGGCGGCCAGCCGTCAGCAGTCTCTAAGCGTTGCAAAGCTCACTTTAAGTCTAATGTGTATGGCCCCAAATCGTTCCCCTCCCTGGCCACACCATGGGAGGAACGAAAGGTTATGAATGAGAGCGAAAGGTATTCGCCCCTGTATCTCGTCTGTACCAGAGCTGACGGGGAATCGTTTGTGTCTCTGAAGCCTCAGTTCTTTGTAGAACATTTAGAGGGCAAGTTCGGGGAGGTGGAGGGCTTGTCGAAAATGCGGCCAGCGTCAGTCATAATAAAAACAGCATCCTCTGCCCAGTCACGGGCCTTGCTCGCTTGTACGAAGCTGGGGGATGTTCCTGTTACTATCACCCCACATAAAAGCTTAAATATGGTCCAGGGAATTATTTTTCACAGAGATCTCCTTTTACAGTCCGATGACGAGCTGCGCGCCAACTTAGAGCGACGAGGGGTCCATTTCGTCCGGCGCGTCCCCCGGGGTCCGAGGGATCACCAAGTTGCCACCGGTTCCTTCATCTTGGCCTTCGAGGGTGACATGTTACCTGAGAAGGTCAAGGTGATGGTATACCGTTGTGATGTCAAGCCATATGTCCCTCCCCCAATGCGGTGCTTCAAGTTTTGGAAGTTCGGCCATATGTCTTCTCGCTGTGCTTCCAGCCTCATACGTCGCGATTGTGGTCGACCGTCTCATCCTGATACTCCTTGTTCCCCGCCTCCCATCTGTGTGAACTGCGGGGAGCACCATCCCCCTTGCTCAAAAATGGTTCAAATGGCTCTGAGCACTATGGGACTTATCATCTATGGTCATCAGTCCCCGAGAACTTAGAACTACTTAAACCTAACTAACCTAAGGACAGCACACAACACCCAGCCATCACGAGGCAGAGAAAATCCCTGACCCCGCCGGGAATCGAACCCGGGAACCCGGGCGTGGGAAGCGAGAACGCTACCGCACGACCATGAGATGCGGGCCCCCCTTGCTCGTCGGACTGTAAGATTCTCCAGAAGGAGCGGAAAATAATGGAATACAAGACCCTGGATAGGCTGACCTACACTGAGGCTAAGCGTAAGTTTGAACGACTGCATCCAGTATGAATGACGTCCACTTATGCCGCCACTGTCGCTCCTGTTACAGTTCCTATAGCTGCACCACACACCGTTAGCTCTCAGAGCCAGAGAACCACACCTGCCCCCTTGATGGTGGGGGGCACTACAATCCCTGTTGCTCCTGCTCCATCTACTTCAGGAGCAACGCCCCCCAACCATCGGGGACACCAGTTCCCCCTTCCCAGCTGGAGAAGCGTAAGACTTCTTCGGCTCCTCTCGCCAGGAAGGGGTCCCTTGGGGACCTCCCTTCGCAAGTTCCGACTGGTACGAAAGCGGACACCCGCAAGTGGCTCAAACAACCACCGGTCCCTGGTTGTAGGGCATCACGGTCGTCGTCTGTCCCTGAGACTGACCCAGTGAAGCCCTCCCAGCCTGAACCACCGAAGGCAGAGCGAAGTAAGCTGAAAAAGAAAAAAGTATCCAAGAATCCCGACATTGCGGTGACACCCATCCCACCGCTTCCAACAAGCTCCGCGTCTGAGGACGAGGTCGAGATTCTGGCGTCTGCTGAAGACCTGGATGTCGCCGGTCCCTCAGACGCCATGGATGTCACTCGTGTGGGTTCTGAATCGGTGGCAGCGAGTGAACAAGCGGCGTAAATTGCCTTCCTAGTCCTTTCACGCCTTCTCAGCCATGGACAATTTCATACTCCAGTGGAACTGCAGCGGTTTTTTCCACCATCTAGCTCAGCTCCGACAACTTATCAGCCTTCACCCTTTCTTCTGCATTGCTATTCAGGAAACTTGGTTTCCAGCAATGCGAACCCCAGCCCTCCTTGGCTATCAGGGTTATTATAAGAACCGGGCAGCTTATGAAAGGGTGTCTGGTGGCGTCTGCCTATATGTCCTTAACTCTCATCACAGTGAGTCTGTCCGTCTACAAACACATTTAGAGGCTGTCGCTGTTCGGGTGTGGACGCCACAGGCTGTTACCGTCTGCAGTCTTTACCTTCCACCGGATGATGATGTTGCGCAGCATGTCCTGGATGCGCTGATAGCCCAATTGCCGCCCCCTTTCCTGTTACTGGAAGACTTCAACGCCCATAACCCTCTGTGGGGTGGGTCGGTGGCGACAGGTCGAGGCGTCACCATTGAGCATTTATTGACACAGCTTGATCTTTCGCTTTTAAATGATGGTTCCTTCACACACTTCAGCGTAGCGCATGGCACGTACTCCGCCATCGACCTTTCGATCTGCAGCCCTAGCCTCTTACCGTCTGTTGACTGGGGTGTGCATGACGACCTGTGTGGTAGTGACCACTTTCCGATCTTTCTGTCACTGCCCCAGCGTCAATCTTCTGAGCGGCCTTGCAAGTGGGCCATGAATATGGCTGTCGCACTTGTTTTCCTTCACTGCCACTATTGAGCCTCTCTCTAGTAATGACATTGATGCGGTGGTTCAATCGGTCACCACCGGCATCTTTACTGCCGCCGAATCTGCCATTCCTCGTTCTTCTGGGTCCCTTCGGCGGCGGACTGTGCCTTGGTGGTCGCTTGAGATCGCTGATGCGATTAAAGATCGCCGGCGGGCGCTCCAGCGTCACAAGCGACATCCCTCCATCGAACACCTTATCGCCTTCAAACAGCTGCGTGCGCGAGCCCACCGCCTTATCCACGAACGCAAGCAGGAGTGCTGGGAGCGGTATGTGTCAACCATTGGCCTCCATGTCACTCTATCGCAGGTCTGGGGCAAGCTTCGACGCGTCTACAACTATCGGACTCCTGTCAGCATCCCTGCGCTCTCACTTAATGGAGCAGCTTGTACTGACTCCGACGTCATTGCAAACCACTTGGCAGGGCATTTTGCTCTGAGTTCCGCTTCTGCGAATTACCCCCAGGCCTTCCGCTCCATTAAAGAGCGGATGGAACGTCGGAGCCTTTCGTTTCGCACCCACCATCCAGAATCGTACAATGTTCCATTCAGCGAGTGGGAATTTCGCAGTGCCCTAGCCGCTTGCCCTGATACCGCTCCTGGGCCAGATGGTATCCACTGTCAGATGCTGAAACGCCTTTCAGTGGACGGCCAGCGACGGCTCCTCGACCTTTACAACCGTATTTGGGTCGAGGGTGAGTTTCCGTCGCAATGGCGGGAAAGTATTGTTATCCCCATTCTGAAACCAGGCAAGAACCCTTTGGAGGTTGACAACTACCGTCCCATTAGCCGCAACAACGTTCTTTGCAAGTTGCTTGAACAGATGGTGAGCCGGCGGTTGAACTGGGTACTGGAGCCTCGGGGCCTTCTGGCTCCGTCTCAGGGTGGGTTCCGTAAAGGCCGCTCCGCCGCCGACAATCTGGTGAGCCTGGAGTCGGCCATTCGTACTGCCTTTGCGCGCCGTCAGCACCTGGTCGCTGTCTTTTTCGACATGCGGAAGGCGTACGATACGACATGGCGTCATCACATCCTTTCTACACTTCATGGATGGGGTTTTCGGGGTTCTCTGCCGATCTTCATCCGCAATTTTCTGTCGTATCGTACCTTCCGCGTGCAAGTCGCGGCCTCCCATAGCTCCTCCCGAGTCCAGGAGAACGGGGTACCACAGGGATCTGTCCTCAGTGTCTGCCTGTTTTTAATTGCCATAAACGGGCTCGCTGCAGCGGTGGGAAATTCTGTCTCCGATTCCCTGTATGCTGACGACTTCTGCCTTTACCACAGCTCTATTGGCATTGCAGCTGCTGAACGTCAGCTACAGGGCGCTATCCGTAAGGCGCAGTCTTAAGCTGTAGCTCATGGGTTCCAGTTTTCGGCAGCCAAGACCTGCGTTACGCATTTCTGCCGGCGACGCACTGTTCACCCGGAGCCGCGGCTTTATCTTGACGGCGAAGTTCTTACTGTGTTTGAGTCGCATAGGCTTTTGGGTGTGGAGTTTAATGCCCGGTTGACTTGGCTGCCTCATATTCGGTAGCTTAACAAGGCGTGTTGGCGGCATCTAAATGCTCTGCGATACTTGAGCCACACCAACTGGGGCGCCGACCGATCTACCCTGTTACGGCTCTACCAGGCATTAATCCAGTCTCGTCTGGATTATGGGAGCCTGGCTTATGGCTCAGCATCCCCGTCTCCGTTGCGGGTGCTGGACCCAATCCTACACAGCGGAATACGACTTGCGACCGGTGCCTTCCGGACCAGCCCTGTGGACAGCACACTAGTGAAGGCAGGTGTCCCTCCACTGCGGTTACGGCGCCAAAGTTTGCTGGCCGCTTATGCTGCCCATGTTATCAGCTTGCCCGTGCATCCTAACTATCGGCTACTATTCCCACAGTCGCACGTCCATCTTCCAGAACGTCGGCCCAGGGCTGGATGTCCGATCGCGGTCCGTATCCGAGAGCTTCTCTCCGGGCTTGGGGCTTTACCTCTTCCGCCTCCATTCCAGGCACCTCTGTGTACACCCCCATGGTGTCTGCCTCGACCTCGCCTTCAGCTGGAATTGGCACAGGGCCCGAAGGACAGTCCCTCCGGAGGCCTTCCGCCGCCGCTTTCTTTCCCTCCTGGCAAGGTATCAGGGCTCTGGCATTGTTTACACTGACGGCTCGATGGTTGCTGGTCGTGTCGGTTATGCGCTAACTCTAGGGGACCATTCCGAACAACGTTCATTTCCGGCTGGCTGCAGCGTTTACACTGCTGAGCTGGTCGCCACCTTTCGAGCCCTAGAGCATATCCGCTCCTGCTCAGGTGAGTCCTTCGTGATCTGTAGCGATTCCCTGAGCGGTTTACGAGCTCTCGACCAGTGTTTCCTCCGTTATCGTCTGGTGATGGCTATCCAGGAGTCCCTGCATACTCTTACGCGTTGCGGCCGCTCTGTGGTCTTCGTGTGGACCCCAGGCCATGTTGGGATACCCGGCAATGAAAATGTTGACCGCCTGGCGAAAGAGGCCACCAGTACACCATCTCTGGACATTGGCCTCCCGGAGACTGATTTGCGAGCGTTTTTACGCGGCAAAATTCTGGAACTTTGGGACACTGAATGGCCCGCCCTGCCTCCACGAAACAAACTTCGGGCCATCAAGGAGGCTACCGGTGTGTGGCGGTCCTTCTTTGCGTTTTATTCGGGCAGGGTTTTTTTATCATTTATTCTGAGTGTCTATGTTTTATTGTGTTGATTCTGGCCTTTGGCCTCCGATTTTAAACTGTGTTTTTTAATGTGTTCTCGGTGGTTGGCTTTTCCTTTTTTATCTCTATGGTCCCAATCACCGTCACACTCTGTGTGCTTTTCATTTGTTTTGTCTGATCTCTAAGTATTTCTTGTCCTGTGTCGTCTGCCGTCTTTTCTGTTGTTCGTTTTTTATTCTCTGTGGGTGGTTTTAGTTTTTTTGGAAAAAGGGACCGATGACCGTCACAGTCTGCTCCCTTTAATCTCAGAAACCATCCACTCAGAGGGCAACAAAATGATGGCATTTGGCATTGTTTTTCCGATATTTGGATATGACTGGAATTAATTCCCAAGTGCTGTTCTTCGCAAATAATTCAGATAAAAGGTTCAGGACAAGAACGTATCCCACAATCCTGGGCTCAGTTCTAATGGCGAGCCAGATGGAAGAAAGGGCCAAACTCTTTACTTTACCGAGGGACATCCCAGGATCTCTGTCACCCTATTTACTAATCCCCGTAAGTAACGAAGTGGTTGTTACAAGGTGTGGAAGGTGCTATCTTTGTGGTGGAAAAAAAAGGAAAAACGAAAAAAAAACTGCTGTGACTTTCTACAGATTTGCTTGCAATCAACACAGTGACAACATTGTGCATTGTAATGACTGCAGACCTTCTCCAGAGAAACAAAGAGTGTGGTTCTTGATACTTGTTTACGATATTTTTTCCTTAATTGCATTTCTTGTTCCTTATTATGACTACATAGTATTTCCTTTTCCCTTCACTATAAATTGTTGTAAGACTTTATTTAATGGTCTGTAATAGCACTGAAATCTGTGGTTGTAACGATCTTACTTGTAACTCAAAACCCCTTCAATAAATTCTACCAGAGAACTACAAAAATTATCAGTTAATTGGTATTTTATGTTAGGTGGCACTGAGTGCTGCATTCGCTTGCTGGGATAATTATCTTCAGCGCGGCTGCCGCTGGGTTAATCTGACCTGGTAAGGATCCCGAACACTCTAGCAGTGCTATATTGTTCTACATGCAGTCTCTTTTGCAGATGAACCACACTTTCCTAAATCTCGTTCAGTAAACCAGGCCGACCATTCACCTTCACTACTACTTTCTATACAAACTCATTCCATTTCGTATCACTTTACAGCGTTTCTCCTAAATGTTTGATAGATGAGCCTGTGTCAAGCAGCAAATTACTGATGCTCTATTTGAACTTTATGGGATCGTTTCTCCTCTTCATCTCTAATTATTTTAAATTATTCCATATTTAAAGCAAGCTGTCATTCATCCCACCAACTAGAAATTTTGTCTAGGTCACCCCGTACCCTGAGACAGACACTCAATGACAGCTCTTCTTGTACACTACATCATCATCAGCAAATAGCCGCAGATTGATGCTTACCATGTCCTTCAGTTCATTAGAAACTCAACAGCCTAACGTCAAGAAACTCGCACCTATGATCTTAGTGCAGCTTCTTCAAAGGAAGACACTAGGCGGACGGGCAGTTGGAAATTGTGTTTTGCCTTAATGTGGCAGAGGACTACCAGGCCCCTCGCATGTTCTGCATCCACAGTACAGATTCCAACCAACGTTTGTAACCTGTAGTAATACAGGTGAGAATACACAGGACGTTAGCTGGATTGAACACTACTTATTGTTTCTATTTGGTTGCAATAGTTAATTAGTTACAAAACAGCACTTCCTGTCTTACTGCTCTGGCATACATGGCATCCTGTATAGGGAATTCCTTCACAGGATAAAAGCTCTGTGGTACATGAGGCTGTAATTTACTAGCAAGGAGAGTGAACTGTGATTGATTGATATTTTCCCTGTGCGAACTTGTCCTATGAACAACTCTCTATTGCGTAACAACGATTGCTGAGTGTGAACAAGTGCTAATGACTCAGTATCAGTATATCTCAGACTGTTTTATGATTAACATTCATGTACACAATGGCTGGATTACGTGAGTGGCATCTTCAAGAATATTTCATTGTGTAAGGGAACCATGCAACGCAGAAGGAAACAAGGGAAAGCAGGGAGCGACGAACGACACACGTTGTCAGGCGATACAGGCTGTGCATGTAGTCATGGTGTCAGCACCAGACATCGCATTGGCATGGCATATCAACTACACTGAGATCTTTGTGATGGTGGCACACAGATAACGACATATTTGAGTGTTATGCTTTGCACAGTGTACTTTAACGTATGTAGTAGCTCATAGCACGAACTGAGTAAACAGAGCTTTTAGTGTATGCTGTAGTAATTACTGTATTTAAAAAACTACGAAATAATTTTGAACTTCTTTTAAACTGTAAAAATGGCAAGTGAAGGGGAAAGAAGATACCTTATTAGAACTAGGGAAGGAGTGCAAGTTAACTATGGTAGTGACGTTCCTGCAGATCAGTTACAAATCACAAATAACGAAGTTAGAATTAATATGTATGAAAATCTAGATTATGTTGTAAATGATTGTACTGAAAATGAAGAGCCTGTCATACCTGATCACATAAGATGTGGAAGATTGGAATGAAGATGCCGGAGACACAATATCTGATGATGACATTGCAAATTAGCTGAGAGGTTAAGCCATTCAAAGGTTTTCGGTAATGGCAGCTGCGTTTGTGTACTGAAGTGAATCAATGGTAACAGATGGAAATTTGTGCTGGAATGGGACTGAAACCTTTGTTTCCCGTTAAAGCGGGTGGTCACCTTAAGTGCCTTGGCCATTCGATCACACTTCCCATGCGCCGCAACTGCCAGCTTGTTCCCTACTGACAGCGTGGCCTCACCTACCCATGATACCCTCACTGGCTATTCCGGATTACCACAAGAGATCGGGCTTGATATACATCCACACTGAAAGAATGGATCTTTCCTCTTCACACCTAATTGATAATTATATATGTTGTGGTGTTTTTTTGGACATGTCGGAAAGAACGGATATCACATACTTAGATAAGTTTAAGCCATTGTACTGGGTCGGCTAACACTTTGTTAAATGAGAATAATGTTGAGGAAAATAATATTGTAGTGGAACAGAGTCTAAGTTTCATATTAGAAGTAGTGTTGGACGCACTAATGCAAGCTATGACCTTAATGAACCAAAAATTGGAAACAGGGCTAAAAGAGCGAGAATAATTTAATAAAAGGTTACAGGATCATCTCAAATACTAAGAACAGAGTTTAACAAAAGTAGAAACAGGTTTAGAGGCGATAGCAGTAATACAAAGGGCGACTAAGGAAAACGAACTTGTCACTACAGTAAAAGTTGTTGTATTAATTATACACAGCAGTGCTCACATATTTATTCTGTGTCTGTGGGACAATTGGTATTGGAACTAGCATTGATAACGTATAGTAAGTTAGTAAAGATGTCAGAAGTGTAATTGAAACTGGTATTGATGCATTAGACTGAGGAGTCAAAATTTTGACACCCCAAGTGAGGTATTTGGATCTTGTGATACAAATAATCAATGGCAGTACACTAGTACCAATAAAGTGCCCGAGGGATAATGTCGAATTAGCATTGCTGATCGACTGATAGATAATCAGTTGATAAAGACTATATAAATGTAATTGCAATTAGCATTCAAACTTTGGACACGAAAGTCAATGTTCTTATTGAACTCGGTTCTATGGATCATCCACTTCAGTATACAAGGTTCGATTCAGTGTCTAAAGAAATACGTAAACTTAATAGTAGTATTTCCAGTGTGGAATCCTTTTGTAAAGACCACACGGATGTAATTCATTTAAGTCTGAGAGAAGTCAAGGAGAAAGTGACGGAATCTACCAAATTTGTGAACGATACTGTGGACTAACAATGAAATTTAAAGCCAAAGTACTCTCGTGGTGTGATCGGGAAAAAGGAGAAAGTAAGAATTAATGTAAGTGGTACAGCATATTGAGTTACTACATATAACGTTTACGCTGCGTCTGCAGAAAGAAACGTACAATTCTGACTATGTGTCAGAAATCATCATTCAGATGCATTGGACAAAAGAAACAATTTCAGATGGTTGTGTGTATCCTTACAGCAGCACAATTGAGCACAGTGGATACCAAAAGTACACACAATTTTGTTGATTTTCATCTGCGAGCAGCAGTAAGCAGAAGTAAATACAATGTCGTTGAGTTGCAGCAGATGATTGTTACTCACATCTCAGAGAGCATACACTCTTTGCTATATCAGGTAACTGGCAATTACCAGATGCCCAACTTAACTGACAATATTTCATTTTTGCTTCGCAATGCCAGTTCCTCCTCTTCTTAAATTCAGAACCACATCTATCATCTTCATTATTCTTCTTTATCAGATGCATTAAAGTAGATAACAAAATGTGGCAAAATTATAAGAAAAGTGGGCAAGGTAAATTGAAGTGATAGAAGTGTAACATTCTGTTTCTCGACCTTATATACCATCACACGATTTGCATACATGAACGCTATATGAATACGGCGTAATATTATGGACACGTGATATTACACTAATATGTTAAGCTATTCTGCAATGAGCAAACTGAATGGATAAAAAATTTTGAAATAGGTTATACCTAGACTAGTTGCTACTGAAAATCAACCAGTGAAAGCATTTCTTAGTTAAGATAACACACATTTATTTTTGTATTAGCAGTAACCAAACTAGTCAGCTGACTGAACTAAATCTGAAACATCTTGTAGATTTCTTTTTTTTTTTTTTTTTCTTTAAGGTGGGTAGACAAAGGCATTAATAGAACACAACTTGTGAATAAACACACTTTATGGTTGGGCGAACATTTTTCTTTAAATAAAACAAACTAGTTAAGATTTCTATCCACAATCATGAAGGCTTTTAAGAAACATGACACAAAAAGCAGGTAGTATTATATAAGTTCACCGCAGCAGAAGGAACACATTTTGCTGAACAAGGTAAGTGGGCATGAAAGTGTAACGAAGCGATCTGTTTCTGGATTGTGTTAATTATAAAGTGAAGGTTATATTAGGTATAAACACTGGTATACTGTTATAATAAGAGTTTATTAGACGCCTTGTGTTTCGCCGATGTGAATTGTGTTGATGTTCGTAGGCAAGAGATGTCCTGCCAATGAGGTTATTGTGGTATTTAGAAGATTTAGTAGGCGACAAGCAAGTCCGTGAAAGAGTTGAGTTATGACTGTGGAGATACTCTCAGGTGACACGTAAGTCAGCCAACTAATTAATGGAGATAGTGCGTATTAAGTTATAAGGTGATTTATTTTCCGACAAATATTAGTGAAGTATTAGGTATGAGGTGATGCATTTTTCGACAAATTTTAGGTAAGTATTAGGGAGCGGATGTATAGGAGGAGCTTTCAGTAAGTAATGCAACACTTGCTTTTCTGAAAGAAGGTTTTTTTCATTCAGGATTCCATTGCACAATATCATTCCCCACTCTTTTGCCTACAAAACCGCATTTTTTAACGTAATCCTCATTCAATGGAATGGTATTACGCCATCTTACTTGGGAGACCGGCAAGCTCGCATGATACCACTCCACTGGCCGACGTTGAAGCCAAACCTCACCATCCTGCCCCCCTCCCCCCACCATCACCCATGTACCGCATCCCGTGGAGTGCATCCTTTTAGGCCAAACAGGCGGAAATCAAAAGGTGAGAGATCCGGCTGTAGGGTGGCTGAGGAACAAGAGTCAAGTGAAGTATTTTGAGCTGTCCTCGGGTACACAGACTTGTGTAACACCTTGCGCTGTCATGGAGGAGGAGTGGCTCATTTACATTTCTGTGTGACGAGTACGCTGACGTAGTTTCTTCAGTTTCCTGAGGGGGCACAATATATTTCAGATTCACTTGTTGCACCAACGACTCACCATGTTTTTGTTCACTGCCAGGTCTGCCTCGTATGTAGCGCTCTACCTACCGGAGCTTCATGAAACTAAAGCCGCTCAGGCGAGAACATTCCACGACGTCCCGCAACAAACTGTCATTTCTTCAGCCGAAATACTAAGTTAGCAATACGAAGACCACGAATGAGACGCGAAATAGAGTGCAAAAACTTCAAAAATGTCGCCACAACATGTTTATCCTAGAAACTGTTATGCACTTTGCGAAATACATGTTTACATCATACGAAGAATTGAATAGGCGACAAAATATGTTTTTAGCTTCATGAGGCTTATACTCTACATACGAAGTTACTTTGATGCAGCTGACACACTATAGCATTGAGATGACAAGTTTTGAATCGAAGTGTGTACATAAGTAAACACATGCTACACAAACATTGTTCCACATTTGTGAAAGAAAGTAAGACAAGAAATACATTATAATTTGGGAAAGATAATAATAGATAACAGGAAACACTACAGCAAAAACGAAGGCGCGTCGAGCCGTGGAGTGAAGAAAATGACATATTTTGACTGAATTTCTTGTTTTTCATTAATTCAAGGATACAATCAGAAATTATTTGAGCTAAAGACTTATGTCACGTACACTGCATACGTATGTAGACGAGGGCAGTATTGTATTACGTGTGACATTTACCTGAGCATGCGTAAGGGTTGCGGTAGTAATCTAAGACAGCGTGACAACTATCTGTGAACGCAGTAGCAGACTATCCGCATTACTGGGTGTTTTATGTTTTTTGCAATAGCGACGGCATCTTCAAGCACAAAAACTGCACGTGCCACAACGTCAAAATTATGCTAAAGTGGTTTGAGGAGCATGATAATGAATTGCTGTTTATGTCTTGGCCACCAAATTAGCCTGATATGAACCTGACTAAACCTATCTTGGATGCTATTGGGTGACAATTCCGTCCCCACAAGCCATAGGCCCGTAATTTCCTGGAAGTACGTGACATGTGCATGGACATATGACAGCCTAGCAGGAACAGTGATAAAACTTAAAAAGTGCAGTACCTGAGAAACTGGACTCAAAGGATTATTTTTATAAGAATGTTTATACTGAAATGAGTTTCCTTAAACTGCAAGTACATATTGTTGGTAGTAAAAGTGACAATGTTTTTCATGCACATAGGGCAACTTCACAAGCATTTTTCAGTGATATAAAGTAAAGACGCCATTCTTCGATGTGTGTCACTTCTCGTGTCAGTGTGTGATATGGTGCCACATACCTCCGGAACCTCCTAAGGACTTATCGAATACAAACCATGCCGAAGCATTGTTGTGTTGAGTTCTGACAGTGGCCCATCAAGCTATTAAGCAGGTGATCATGATACTTCAGCTTGTCAGTCACATTTCCTAATGTAGACATTGCTGTCTTATACATTCCTCTCTTACACACCACTGAAGTTTAAATTCGGAGTATCAGCAAAGCTATCAAAATACAGTTGAACCATTCAGATCGTAGTATGATCTGCATAACGTTGAGGGGCGACGCACTACTCTCTCACTTTAACAACACAGTCAGATTAACATTCATGTTTCAGGTCATGATCTCGATGTTCCACGATACAACATTTGCTATGTGGGTTAATTACTTTTTCTGCAAGAGGGATTTGTGGGCACAATGTTCTCGTAACTACATGTGTTATCTGTAGAGAGGTTGTACATGGAGGGCCATGTCAGAGGCAACCGAGAACATGGAGAGAGCCAAATTGGATGCCATAATTGCTGAGCGCAGCGATCTGGCCATGCAAGTGATTCTGGGAAACAGTGTTCAGAAGTTCATATCTGCAGAGGGACTTCCGGCTGAAGCTCTTTTCTTTCACACAGTAAAGTGCACTGGTTTGCAAAACATTTTACCTGGGCCAGACACCAGGCCATTGTGGAAGTCTGCTGGCCTAAAAATGGGTGGAGAAAGCCATTTAACAGAGATTGCTGTAACTGAGCTTTTGTGCATACAGTGGAAGGTTATAGAACTCAATGCATTCTCTTGTTAGAAACTGGGTTGATGTGGACAGAGCAGCTGGTGTACGTGTCTAGTGGAAGTAGCACTGTAACGTCCCTGACGCTATGGAGTCGTCAGGTTCTTTTAGTGAGCGGTGAAAACATATTTTACAGGAACGACTGCCTGGAAAGCGTAACAGCTTTCTTTCAGAAATTAGAAACGGTCGGCCCAGAAAGCTGAGATCGCTCCTTAAATTAAGTGAGGACTAGGGTCCCTTGTAGGTAGATATTTTTTTGCCAAAACGTGGCCTCGCTTACTGTGAGAACGGCGCTTCTCTATTCTGAAGTCTGCTTTTTTTTCGGAAGAGAAATTTGGAGGCGCTGATTGGCTCCTCTCAGTATAGGCAAAGGAGAGGCTTGCTCCCTTGCTTGGGAACCCTAGTGCTGTATCTGAATTGCCTAGCAGACCAACAGAAGAATCAAGAGGGTAGATTCAATAAGTAGAGCATTGTTTGATTGGTTGGTGCAATGCGAGGGTAGTTTTTATATTTACTTATTTTTGCTAACTCGGTTTCCATACAGAGGCTTGGTGAAAGGTGGTTGTGCTTATTGGATTTCGTTTTCGAACCTTTCGCTAGTGCGTGAGACTTGTTGTCTGTATCTTGTGGTGGACTAAGAGCCTACGGCAATTTCCAGCAATATGACAGTGGAACTGCGTATCATTTTGGACATATTGTGTGTCACGAAGGTGAACTTATTCACCCTCAGTCGGCCGTCTGGTTTTTGAAATTCTAGAGCGAACAACAGTGCCTGTGAATCAAATTGGTTTTTCCAGAAAAGCGAACTGGTGTACCTCACATCGAAATCTGCCGGGATTTTAGGGCTCTGATTGGGAAGTTTCCACCGGCCGCTGGTGACCGAGCGGTTCTAGGCGCTTCAGTCTGGAATCGCGAAACCGCTTCAGTCGCAGGTTCCTGCCTCGGGCATGGATGTGTGTGATGTCCTTAGGTTATTTAGGTTGAAGTAGTTCTAATTTGTAGGGGACTGATGAGCTTAGATGTTAAGTCCCATAGTGCTCAGAGCCATTTGAACCATTTTTTTGGGATGTTTCCCGCTTTCTGATAATCAGAAATCCAGATCGCGTATTTTGCGCATTTTCGTGGACACATCAGAACATTACGTCTCCCACAGCACGCCACTCGTCATCCACAGTGCGCTGTTTTCTGTTTCCGCCTAAATCAAGGTCAAATTTTAAAGCACTGCTGCACCAGCGTAGGGCTGTTAAATGATATTTACAGTTCCCTGTTTCGCAGGTGAAACATAGTTTGTGGTATAGTTGACCTTAGCTGATTCAATTTCATTAGAGTAGGACCTCACAATGCATTCACGTAAACGAAGTCAGATAGCGTTGTAAATGAAGTTAATTCAAGGAAGAATTTGTATAGCTTCCGTCCTTACGTACGCTTTGTCAGTCAAACACCGCTCCTCAACTGAATTGTGCTTGTCATTTATGTACAAGATTTAAAGCTGGTTCTCTGGGAAGTTGTAGTTAGTAAAGGTTTTGTAGAACTTGTCATTATTTCGTAAACTTAAGTACGTCACTTTTCTCATTCATACTACCCTACTCACTGTTTTCATTTTATTTTGATTGTACGTGGGTAAATCAGCAATTTAAGGTTTAAAATCTTAAGTTAGTTTAGTTTATTACTAACTTGACTTCTGAAAGTCATTACATGCACAGGGAAAAAAGTGCAATGAGTAAATTCAGTAATTCATATAGAAGACTCTTGTGGGTAGCACACAATTTGAAGGTTATTTACACGATAATATTTTTCTTTATTAAAGACAATAACATTTAACTTCACTCAGACATATATTTATGAGTGAAGAATGCAACAACTTGCAACTTTACCTCGGTGGCTTCTAACATAGCATTACATCAGTGCCGATAAAGTGCCTACTGTACCATACTGCTTTGTTTTCATGATTTCATGGTAGCTCTATAACTGCATTACAATGACGAATGGAGGAAGAGCATCGGAGAACACATACATTTCTATTTAGGTAAATATGACCCATTAAGTAATGCATATGTTAACGTATCATGTTTTGGGGAACTATTAAGCTCTTTTTCAAATAATTCCTCAGTTATTGTGTCCACAAATAAATCCTCAGTTATTGTGTCCGCCTTAGTAGCTGCGGACCTAGCTTCATACTCTGGTACTGCCAGGGACGTCCTCGGTGGGAGAGCTGGAATAGGGTGCACTCAGCTTCGTGATGCCAACTGAGGAGCTAGGTGTGTGAGAAGTAGCGGCTCCGAGGTCGGCAAAGACGACAATGGTTGGGAAAGTGGAGGGAATACCCCCATGCCCCTCCATAACGCACTGGATGCCACAGTAGTCTGCCGGTGTCGATTGGCTCCTCTGTGGGCAGAACAGCAGAGCTGTATCACTCCTGTGGATCTAGTGCTCTTAGTTTTTTCCCTAGATATTATTGTTTCTTGATATACTTGTGCTTCTCTAACATAGGAGAAACTATTTTATAAAACGACAGCGATCATTGTTAGCACCTATACATAGAATTGTCTAATCGCAAATAATTTTTAATGCTTATTATGATTCACAATATGGATTAATAAAGTAAATTTATGTCATCTATACGATTCTGTGCACAGCTTGTACAGTAACGTTTGGATCTATTCTCTTTAAAAACATGAATCTATGCAAATGCAGAGTTTTCTTTGAGGGGGAGAGGGGAGAAGGGGGAGAGGGGAATGGGGGAGAGCGAGAGAGCGTGGAGGGAAAGAGGGGGATGAGGGAGAGAGGGAATGACGACAGGAGGGGGTGATAGGTAGAAAGTATCAGCGAGGGGGACAGAGAGGGATGGAGAGAAAGAGGAAGGGAGGAGGTGGATAAAATATCCATTAACACAATCAGCCGAAATACGTTACCGAAACAGCTGCAGCACAAAACATCACAGCCAAATAAGACACTGAGAAGCTGTCCAGGGAGGCGAGGCTCAGTGGAAGCTGGAAACGTCTTCACATGTAGAATGTAGTAGCTTTTCCTCCAAAACTCACATTATGCAATAGTTCATTCCAGAACACATGATTTGTCCAATTATTAAAGTTTAATTAGTCACTAACCGGCCACTGTTTTTCTCTTTCAGAAGAATGTACGACTTTTGTTGAAAGTCAGGGTTTAACATTTCATCGATAAGACAGTCGATAGTCGACATGTTAACTTGGAATAGGTTATGATGGAAAATGTTTAAAGGAACCTCTTCTTATATCTTTAATTTCATCAACGTAAACCTAAATCTGAAAGACAGGACTTGGATGTGAAGTCCACTCCTCCCGAGTAAGTGACTTATAAACAAAAGTAATTAACGTTCAACCATCAGTAATCACTCGCTTTAATTCCGTTACAGCCGGCCGGAGTGACCGAGCGGTTCTAGGCACTACAGTCTGGAGCCGCGCGACCGCTATGGTCGCAGGTTCGAATCCTGCCTCGGGCATGGATGTGTGTGATGTCCTTAGGATAGTTAAGTTTAAGTAGTTCTAAGTTATAGGGGACTGATAACTACAGCAGTTATGTCCCATAGTGCTCAGAGCCATTTGATCCATTTTTGAACTGTTCCGTTACCAATCATGAGATGGGTGTGGAAGAGAGGATGTACTACAGACTTAACCCTATAATTGTTTTTGCTCTTAGTGTTAGAAGTATTGTAAGTTCTTGCCTAAATAGTAATTTTTGTACATCATAGATATCTTCAAAGTCATTCCAAATTTCATCCTAGACCCATTCTTTTGGTTGCCATTACTTATTTGTATTTATAGTGCATGAAGACAACATTTTATTGAACGGTTTGAGTAACAAGCCACAGCACCAAGGACGCGTCCGGTAGAGACTTACCCCAAAGATAACATTCAGCGCAGTTTGCTTGAATCCTAAGCTGCTGCCTATTTTGAGGCTGTAGATCTTGCGCTTCTTGCGGTTCAGAGAAGCCCAGTAGTTTACAGAGGCCACGGGTATCTCTTGGGAGAACGTCGGCTGCAACATGTGTGCACACACAAAGCGATGAGTCCTAAATGTATTGACAGTCCTCTGCTGTTCTAATTTCATAATGTAGTACACGTTCAAGTCAAAGCACATTAAAAGACATTGTAACTTAATGCAGTACTCAGTTCTGTTATTTTGTTGTAATATTTTAACTGTAATATACCTTCCACCCGTTTAAAAGTTCCAAAAGCTTTTCATATTTAAAACACCCTAGAATGTACTAATATGACTGCAGATGTAGTTGATACACTGATTTCTGTCGCGGAATTCTGGTTCAATGTAATGGTCGAAAATAATAACAGCCTTAACCACAATGATGAAAGGTAGTACTTGCATCATGTTGTTGCATGTAGTATTTGTTGCATTTTCAAATGGTTTTGAAACATAGTCTATAACTTAACATCTAAGTACGTGGAAATTTTTGTGTTGTTACTTTTCTATTATCATGGTGGAAAAGATACGCATTAATGTCCAAAAATTTTAAACAAGGAAAGAGAAAAATGGAAAATGACCAGATCAACAGTCACTGTAGAATAGCATCAAGATTTCGCCACAAGCCTGAGTTGTGTTTTACGAGAAAAAAAGCAGTGGTTTTTGGTTCAGACGGACATAATAGTATAAAACAAAGTATCAGACCCATACCATCTTCCTTGGTTTTTAGTAAAACATACAATGTAATGTCATAACTAAGCAATAAGGACTTTTTCTTCACAAAGCGTAACTTTCAGCCGCCCTGAGATATTTCAAATGTATAGCGCAGTCTCGTCAGCACTGAATGAACCAAGGCCCTCCTGTCGATTTCGAGACAACAGGAAATTTTCGTCTTAGTCCAAGATAAAGTTGCCAAAGTGCAGTTTAGTAGCAACAGGGAAGACACCTGACCTTAACATAATGGAACCAAATGACTAGTCTTACATAACTGTCAGAAAAGTTTACATCTGCCTCAGAAGTAGCAGTGTACCAACGGCTCAGAGCAAATGTTATGAAGGCCAGATGTCTGACAGTGAGTTTTTCAAAGCGTCTCATCAGTTCACGACACTGCAAACACTGACCAGTTTATTGTGGGATCAGTAACGTTAATATTGACCATAAATGAGAGGGAGAATGTGGTCGCTGCGGATTCATATCCAGCTCCACTTCGAGGATTCTCTGTACGGAAACAAGTAAACAATACAGTCACTGGAACATCGTTAAGCGAAAAGACTTTGGAGGTGTTATGGTTCTGATGTGCAAAATAATCATGTTTCGTAGGCTTATGTAGTTTCGTAATTCCTCTGGTGGTCGGAGGTCACTTTTAACAACCAGAGGTACAGAGACGAAGTATTGCAGCTGTATTTACTGCCTCTTTCCAGTGAAATGCATTGGAGAACGAATTTCTGACAGGTGAATTGACACCTTGGATTGGTCAATCATCTCGGTAATAGATTCGCATGGAGTTTGTCTAGAATATATTTGGCACACATATAGCAGTTCGCCAGTCGTCATCAATGACTCTTCTCTTACACATTCCAGCTGTTCTTCAAGAGTGAGATCGATTGCACTAGATTTTCTAAATATCCCGTAAAGAGTGAGCCATGTAGCTTCTAAGCCTGTGAATAACTAACGGTAACCATCTGCCAGTTAGCTGTTCGATCGTGAAGGTGTTCCGGTTTTGATACCCATTCATTTATTCTAAGTTCTCTAATTTTCTATATCGTATTCAATTCAATTCAATTCAATTTATTAGCGTCCTTGTAGCACATCATCAAAATGACATAGGACTTGTTAATAAACATCACAATTTAAAATACATGTACATGAAAATTTATAATTGACTTTACTTGTCACTTAGACATTACAATTTTAATAGAACTATAAGAACATTAACACAAAAATATGCATGTAGGACAACAAAATACAAAAAAAAGCTAGTGATTCTCACATCAAAGATTATTTCCATTCTTACATTAACACTGTTTCACAATTTCATAGAAACAGCAAGTATTTAAATGTGAGCAGTTACACATATTTATTATGTCAGGGAAATATTAACTGCGCTTTTATTGTCAATGATTCATAAACTCTTCAATACTGTAAAAACTATTGATCAATAACATGTTTTTTACTTCTCTTTTAAATATGTACAGTTTTGGTATTATTTTTAGATCTTTGGGGAGAACGCTGTAAAGGATTTTGGGTTGGTATAGTACACTTTTGTGATACATAGCTCTTTTATGAATTTCTCTGTGGAAATCATTCCTATTCCTCGTTTCGTAGTTGTGAAATTCTCTGTTTAATGTAGAAAATTCCTAGTGTTCTTTTAAGAAACATATGCTTTCATATATGTATAAGAGTGGCAGTGTCATGATTTTTAATTATTTGAAAGCATGCCTACAAGAGTCTCTATATCTTATACCTTTTATTGCTCTGACTGCCTTCTTTTGCAGACTAAATGAATGTTTTGTTAGGCTGTTGTTCCCCCAAAACTAAACACCGTATCTTAATAAACTGTGCATGAATGAGAAATAAACGCATAACACTGTTTTAATATTACATGAGCTTTTAAGCATTCTAATTATATAACATGTTTGACTACTGATCGTATGCCAATATCTCGTAACTAAGCTATCCTCCTGGGAAATTTTCGAAATTCTGCTCAGGAAATATATTCTCCTTTCTAGACAATGCTTCTGATTTGAACACTAATGCAGTATATAAGATTTAGAGGTGGTGGCATTTTCACATATATCACCACAAATCCGCGAAAATCTTTGTGCTGTATCGAGTTCCAACAAAATGCCATCATCTAACAGACTTGAAAATACATATTTTTAAAATTGTGGGCATGTTGTTTACACCATAGACGTTCACATACTATCGAAACTAGTTCCAGCACAAAGACTGTAGCTGATTTTTGGCGACTAGATGTAAAAACTCTTGTAAAAGATATGGAACACAATATAAATGTATGAATTTGTTTTAAAATGAGCCCATGTGCAAACCTATACATGCAAAATAAATCTTGGTTTTTATTAAGTTATGACTGGTCAAAGCATTTATCTTCTACATTATGGTTCTGAATAATTGCAAAGTTGTGAATCCACGAACTGTAAAATATTATTCTGCTTCCAGTTTCAAGCTCAAAGAGCTCTTTGCTGTATCCTTTATAATGCATTAAACAGAAAATTTCGAAATTAAATATTTTTCATACTCATTGTTAATATCTTAAATTTGCTGAAGGCAGCTATTTACATTTGGCTCCAGTATCTGCGGTGCTTGCAGCCAATATTAAAAATGTAGGAAATGGCAATGAAACTGTTAAGTGGTGTAGAAGAAATAATATATCTTCCTTGCACTTCGAGATACAGGATGGAGTTCTACAGAGGAGGCAATAGCTACAATAGCTATTTGTAACGAATGTGTTAAACTGAATTTATACTTTCGGATCTTGCCAATTATAATTTTAATTTTTCAATTTCTCATGTTTTATATGTTTGCTTACTAGCAAGCAGTTTTTGCTTGATGATCTCTGCCCATTTGTCGATATCGACGGAGTAGTCACTCCTGCTTTAGCTGCAATGTTATACCTTAACGACACTATACGGGGTTAATGGTGGCTCGACTATTAAAAATTAAACGCAGTCAGTGCTGAGAGCGTAGCTTTATTTTTCTTAAAAAAAAGAAAACAAAAGAAAAAACGAAAAGTAGGAACAAAGAAGCTATCCCGTTCGATTCCGTTTTTGTCTGTGGCATGGTGTGGCTGGTAAGGGTGAAGTGTGTGTCGTCTGATATACAGTGAGGCAGAAAGGGCTGTTGGTGATTACGACCTGGATTTGTATGTGAAAACTTATGAGAACTGCGATCTGCGTTTCTCTATGCATGAGTGGTGGCAAATGAGGTAATATTTACTGCAAATGTGCTACTGATGTAATGTGCTCACGTCTGTACTGAGCCGCTGCAAGTAATTTGGTGGCATAAGCAAATTCGTTTAGTGTGGGGCAGAATTCCTTTTCTCTACTCGGCGCATTTGATTTGTAACCGATTAGTGTAAATCCGTTCATTCATCTATTGATTCTTCGCATTTTCGTTGCATTCCTGAATATTTTGTGAGCGAAATCTTAGTCTTGCTGGGGTATAGCCAACATGTGTTCTTGTAACATCAATTACGTTCTTTCGTGTAAGACGACTACCTTTGGCTCCAACAATAATCAAGTGATACAAACGATTTCTATTGTTATTCCAAGACTGCCCATCATAAATCGAGGGTAAATATACGACGGTTATTTTCAAGGAGCCATGTTGCCATGGTCTTAAATTATTCAGTAATGTTGATCATTCTGCGATCATTTGTCTTCAGCATAGCTATTTATTCAATAGGAAATTCATTTCATGTTGTGCATTCATTCAGTGAGCGTGAGATTGTTTGCAGTATTCTAATAAGATTTTAACAGGTTCTAGATGGTACATTTTCGTCGAAATCTTCAGAACAACACATATGTCATGTTCCATGCAGAATTCTTCAAATATTCAATAATTTTGCGGTTTTTGTAGGAAAGTGTTTCGAATCACAAGTAAGAGCTCAATGTACTTGTTTTGCCTGTAAGGTAAGACATATTGAAGTATTCCTAGGTGAAATAGTAGTTTTTTGTTAGAAAACTTTAACATTAATGAATTAAGCATTATCTATGTCGAGTTTAACCGTTTCTTGTAGTAAGTCTTCTCTGTGTTAAGTTATTCATGAAATGAAGTCACATGGCACTGTAATAATATAGGTAGTTTCATATGTCAAAATTCATAGAGGCAAAATGGCGTTTCAATCAGGGCATTTTTCTTTATGTTTTTCAGTGTTCTCTCAGAGTAATTTAAACCACAGGTGTATTACAATTTTTTCGAATTCCAATTATCGCTTCGGAGGCAGGATGGTGAGGCACGCTTACATCCACTCAGAGCACAGGACTATATTCCAAGAAGTTCTGAATATATACTGTATGAAAATCTCTTCAATGCTTCATCTGATGTTCCAGTCCTTTCCTTTGCTCAGGTATCTTTGTTTCTCCACTAGACAGTGCCATAAGTTACCCAAAAATCGTAACACAACATAAATATTTAAATCCACCTGATGATGGTGGTTTAAACCTTCGAAATGCGTTGTGGACATAAGTAAAAAGTGACTGGTGACAATAAACTTATTGTTTCATTCGATATCAATAACAATCACGGTAAAGTCGACCTAAAGTGTTAGCATTTAAAGTTAATCCACCCAGTCAAGCAATCAAGGCTATTTTCGATTACAAAAACACCTCAGGAAAAGTTGCAGAAATGATACAGCACGTTCACTTCAGTAGAAATTGTCACAAAACCAGCGCCATTCCAATCTATGTCATGACTGACGTCAGAACAACACAAACACTGCAAAGAAAACATTAAAAAACGCGTGAAAACTATGAGTGAAAAACAAACAGAACTTTACAGTAAAAAACAAGCGATGAGAAAACAGCACTACAGAACAGTGTTACATTTGGGAAAGTTAATTCATAGAGTAGAATATGATTCCATAACTGAAAAGGTCAGAAAGCATACCGAGTTTATTGTACAGAAAACGAGAGCCACGCACAAGAAAAAACTGGCTAACCTTATGAAAAAACAGTTACCTCCCAAATTGAACCGAGACAGATGAAAGAAACGCACTTTCTACACACCTTCTCTCAGCAGCACTGACATACTCCAACTGGTAACAGTATTTTTTGGAACTCGCCTTTACAATAAAGAATAATAGACACCAGACCGAAATTTATCAGAAGCCCTCCAAAACACATATTACTACCCTGAGCTTCTCCTGTCACTGCACAATCAATAAAACGGCAGCAGTCCACTACATGATCAACAGAGCAATGCAACTACCACTCTCTTAAATTGAAATAATAAAACAAACAAATATTGCAAATAGCTCTAACAGCTCCACAGAAGACATCCTAATACACTCGATAGTGGCAAAGAAATCTCATTAGAAAAAACAAAAGGAAAGTAATGTCTCCCATAGAGTCCCATTTCTAGGTAATGTTTGACATCAGATCGCCACTGTCTTCAAACAAAAGCCCATAACTATATCACTTACCACTGACAACAAGATTGGGGAGAATCAACCTCACAACAGCAACACAGGTAATCCACTTCATCATATAGATGTGTTCAAAATCAAATGTTTGGATTGTGAGTGTTTCTACATAGGCCAGACAGGTAGGTCGTTTGAGATTAGGCATCCTTAAATCACTCCAAACATACAAACACCAAAGAAAACAAGTTGAATAATCCATCTTAAGTGACAACTTTTACAATAGTACCACCTTTGTTTTCAACAATAGCCTACATTATTAAATTTAAAAAGTGCTCTCTCTCTCTCTCTCTCTCTCTCTCTCTCTCTCTCTCTCTCTCTCTCTCTCTCTCTCTGCCTCCATGCTTTGACTCCTATTTCTGAATCCCAGACAAAATTGTTATCTGTATGTAATTTTATCACACTTGGCGCATAACTACATATTGTATTTAAGGTATGCGACATGTCACCTGACAAAATAGACCAGTTTGAAATTCAAGCTAAATAAACTTGACAGAAAAGGATTTGAATAACCCATGAAATATTTATTCCAACGTATGTATTCAGCAAACCAAATATCTCCACAAGCCCTTAAAACGTATTGAAAAATAATGATATTATGATATTGCCTATATTCTTTGTACTTAGAGGTAATGTTTCTATTTTTCTAGATGTTCTTTGCATCTGGTAGTTTCCAGATACTATCTTTGTTTACAAAATATGACAGTTTACAAAACATGGCGGTTTACATATGATAGTTTACATCAGAGAAAGAAGCCTGTGAGCACTGGAGGTGTACTATTTTACTTGTTTATCTTCACGCTTAGACATACGTTTAGATTTTACTCGAAAACCCTCCTCAGAACCACATTCTGAAGCAGTGTTTTTGTTTCTCCACTAGACAGTGGCACAAGTTACCCCAAAGTAATAACGCAATACACCCATATGTTATACTAAAACATGCTAAATCTAACTGATGATGGAGGTTAAACCATCGAATTTAGTTGTGGGTACAAACAAACAGTGACTGCTAACAATTTTCATTCGGTATCAGTAGCAATCCCGGTAAAGCCTAACCTAAAATGTTCACAGTTGGAATTGTTTAGCTCTTTAAGTGTTCTTAGTTCATACTTGGAACATTTCATATTTGGTATATTTTCTCTGACAGGGATGTGAGAACTGATTAGATTTTACTGCTATGAAGTTGTTTTAGGGAAATCATAACAGCAAATAAAGAAGTGAAATAAGCATCACCTTCAATGGTTGTATTGGGATTTTGTGAGGCAATCCCTCCCTAAAGACACAGAAACGATATAATTATGAGTAAACGCCACGTTGCAACTAGATTGAGGGGATGAAATTATTTACCTGAAATTTACATAGTCATAACGTATGTAATAGCCAGATACCTGTTGAATGTCAGTGGAAGATATTTCTTGCTGCAAGCAAACTGGTACCAGCACAACACTGTAGATGAGAAACAGGAAACGCATGGCTTCTGAAACGAAAAAAATACTCGACATAAAATAAATAATAGCTTTGATGATTTGCTCAAAGAAAACTGATAGACATAACTGATATTCATAAATGCTAACATTACATACTAGCAGACAAACCCGGCGTTGCATAGATGTTAATTTTGCCAATTTACAATCAGAAATAAAAAAAAGTGAACAATGTAGTGTAATATGGCAAAAATTCATTTACACGTATTTGTGAACGCACATTTGAAATTATTACCTATTCTCGGTGTGAACCGACCGCAGACAGTTCAAGTACGCTGGGCGCAGCTGCTTTGCGTGTGTACAACGCGACTTTGTAAACGTCTCTATGACAATGCCTCTTTCGTAGCTCTATAGATGGCTATTGTTTTCACCTACAGCCATTTGGACATCGCAATTGAAATCTGTCAAAAGCGCTGCCGGATGTCAGGGATTTCCTTAAGCTGACTTGACTGTAGGAATGTCTCAGTAGTTAAGACTGTACGTTATAGAACATCGCTCATGATGCGGCAGTTTTTCACTCATCTGTGTTTAAGGGGAGACGGAGGTGCCTATGCTGCCCATGTTAAAACCACTAAGTTTGAGGAACATTTGTGAATAAACTACCAAATAGAAAAATTTGAATTTTTTTTTACATATAGAGTGATTTAGTATTGCAATTATGACAGATGGATTTTGGAGTATCTTTTCTAGTTTCCTTCCAATTATTTTTTTTTAATGACCTAAATTTTTTTACAAATAATTGCTTTATAATTAAACTAAAATGAAACTACTGAACATATTGCCAAATGGCTGTGTTTCAATGTAAGTTTGACCACTAGGAGTGCTGTATAAAAATTTCATCTTTCTAGCTTGAGTGAATTTTGAGAAAATGTTCCTTATATTCGAAAAATTCTAATTTACGGGAAATGGCTATCAAAGTTTCTCAATACATTCCTGCACTATAGGATGGATTATCAGGGTCTTCTTCTTCATCCTCCAAAAGCTTCGTCTTCTGTCTTCTTTTCTGGCCTGTTGTTCCATCATACTTCATATGCCTTTCTCTTCTTTCTGCTCCTCTTATCCTTTCTCTGTCAATATTTCTTAGTGCTCGTACAGTGTTCACCCCAGCTGTAAATCCTAATGCCTTCAGAGCTTCACACTTTACACTGTTCCCTTGGTTGTAGGTTGCTATTGCCTCATAAATGCTAAAGTGCAGTGTTTTTATGCTTACAAAAACCCTTTTAGGAATCACTTTCCAAATCAAATAGTTTACACTCTCATTATGATTCTGTGTCTTTCCCTGTAGACATTTGTGTAACAATTCTGGCTGTGCTAAGTCATGAAAAATTGGTTTTATTGCATTTGTCACAGCTGCTGACAAACCATGTTTGTGATCATAGTCCTTTTTTGCATTATATTTGCACCAGGAATCTTTTGGGCACATGCTGTGTTGAGGCTATTCATTGGAAGAGGCAGTATGAAGGAACAATGCCCACACTGCTTTTCGCATGTCACTAACATTACTAGTATTTTGCCTTATAGCATACCCATAGTATCTCTGTAGACGTTCAATCGCCTCATCAGTAAGCCTGCCTCTCCCTCCTATTGTCTTTCCATCACTGAGCTTACTTGAACCCAAAGTTTGTTTGAGCCTTCGAAGCCGTGCACCCATACGCTTTTGCACATGCCCAATGCATTCCAACTTTTCAACTACAAATTCATTTCCATATGGTTTCAGTTCCCCTATAGTCTTGAAACCATTGGAGTCACCATCCCCAAGGTGCTATTTCTACCTAATGTTATATCTGGGAACTGAGCGTTCAAAAATTTGTTTCACTCCATCCACTTCCATTGCTCCACTTGATCCACTAAAATTTCCCTCACAGGTTCCACTGTGCTCTCCTTTGATTTTATTTTTGCACCTACAATGTTTTGATAATATTGCAACATCTATCACTTTTGCACTATCACCAAAAGTAGCAGTTACAACCCCATTCAGGGATTTATGACCCCTCTTTTGCCAGGAACCATCTAATGCCACTACCAAATCCCTAGAACCACCGTTCATTTCTACAGATTCCTCCACTGCTTCCTTCATGGTTTTCAAAGCCACATCTTCAACAGAGTACCCAAATTTGCTTGGAGGCGATGGCAAGTTCATAATACCACAAAACAGTTTACCAGCAGCAGTCCCTTTTCCAATGGATCGAAGACCATACACAAGTCGAACATTCACATCAAACACTCTAGATCGTCCATTTTCACCAAAGAGACTGGCATGTGAATTGTAGAAAGTCACTTGATGCTAGCAACGTGCACAGATTATCTTCATCTCACAAGCTAAACCAAATTGCTTTGTTATCTCTAGTCCCACTCCTACACTTGAACACATTTTGCACAGAACACTTTCTTTCAGCACAGAAGATAATAATCCAATATTCAGTACTTCGTTAATATCATCACTGTCACTAACATATTCACAAAATCTGTCACTTCCAACAGTCAGGTTCTTGCTAGAAGATGTCACAGGGCTATGGCCAGGCATTTGTTGCTTAGCACAAGAACGCACTGTTTCAGTAACTGTGGTATCGCAACTTGGTATTAGTGTCAATTTTCTTTTCCCTACGTTCTTCCTCTTCTTACATACACGGTTACTAAAACGTGGCATCGTAACCAGAACAACGCTTTACACAAGAAATATAATACTACCAACAACAGGCGCAATACTGAACTAATTCGAAACGGTAAACAGCAAAGAAACGATGTTCCGCGCTCTTAGCGCTTCATTTGTCACAGAAAACAATGTAGCCAACCCCTGCACACTCGCTGCATGCGTAACATAAGGTGCTGTATGCGAAACAGGCCGAGAAAATCCCAAGCAGTTCGCCAGGAAGTCACGAGAGGGTGTTAGATGCATTCAGCGGCCGCCCATTTCCTCTGCAGGCGTGGGGGAAAATGGCAATAACTCCACTTCTAGGGCGAGTAGAACAATAATTCAAAGTTTACATTAAAGAGGAATGTTCCAATTAATTTTCGGTAGCAAAAAAAAAAAATTGTAATTTTTTGGATTTGACCACCTCCAGCTCCCCTTAAGACGTCATATCTTCTGAACTATGTGCGGTACCATGATATAATTTTGTAGGTACATTCGGTGGGACATGTAGATACCAACTGGTGATTGTAGAGTTAGTAGCGCAAAAGTAATAAATTTAAATGTCATGCATAATTCGGTAGTTTTCACGGATCTCATTGTTTAAGACGTCTTATCTCTTGAGGTATGACAGGTAGGTGGTTCTTAGCCCACATCGATTGTTACTCGACATTAAGGGATATGTATACCAAGTTTCGTCGGAATGGGTCTTGTGGTTTAGTAGGAGATATGAAACATATACACATGGGCACATAGCCATACATACAAACTTTTTTTATAGTATGTGTATATTTGTAAATGTCGACTAGATTTTCCTAAACAGTGTGACTCATCAGCTCGTCATCAGCGTCGGATATTATCCTGCATTCTGTCGGGTCCAGCAAGCGCAAACATACATCTACGTGTTATTGCAGTCTTAAGCGTATACCAGCATCCTGTAATGTGCGACCGCCAAGTAGCAACGTTGCAATACTTAGTGCTCGACATGACCAAACTTCCAGTTCACTGCTGCATCAAAAATGATGTGTTCCTCGTTCGCCTGCATAAACATCCATGTTACATAGAATATGAATATCATCTCAAGATATCCAATATCATGACGTGGTCTCGTTTACTGCGGAGGGGTTAGCTAGCCATATGAAGTAGCTTTTCCCGCAGCTTTGTGGTTGCATCTGATTGGCGTCATGATCACCGATAGCCTCAGATTCAATTTTTGCAAGCTTTCATGCTAGAATGCGAGTTTAACAACGTCCTTACAGAAGGCAAATTGATTGGCCACAGATGTTGGCAGCACCAAACCCTTTACCAGCCTCTCTGCTGAGTTTCGTCTAGATGTCAGTGGCACAGGTTGCCGAGGTGGATGATACACGCACTATTCATAATTATGGTCCTTTTTTTATGTACGAAGGAAGTTTTGAATGGTATCCACTAAGCTCTAAGTTCTGTCAGTCCAGTTGAGGTCTTGTCAGACCAGTTGAGTAACTGGTGACACATTATCGTAGTGCATCATACAAATAATCTGTTTCCTAGTCTTTGATGATGCACATGGTCAGATGTCCTACCATGGTCGGCGCTTTTATTATAACACTATTATTTTATGGTTCATCCACACTTTTTTTTTAATAAATTTTAGCTTTAAAATTTTCGTATATTGGCACTAAATTTTCTGTATATGTAAAGTAAAGTGTACTATATTGGAGGTTGAAGTACTTTGCATTGTAATGTATGTAAAGTAATACGTGAATTGTTTATTATGTTAAATTATTTTCTGATGACATTCTGTATTTAAAAATATTTGTGTGTATACACTGTTCATGTTGATGTAAATTTGACAGTTGTAAGAAATGGTCACGCTTGGGAACAATGTAAGAAATGGGTGTTACGTAAAAGCCAGTGTGCTTTTGTTTGAAAGTGGCTCTGGGGAGTGGGAAAGGTGGTAAGGGCGAATTGGTGCGGTACCTAGAGCAAGCGCGGGAAGTAAGACACACAGTCTGTAGCCAGGAATGATTGAGGCAACACCCTTATGGAGCAGGAGAAGGTTTGCCCGAAAATTTGCACAAAAATGCCTCGGATGAAGACTGCAAACCGCTTACGGTATAGCTGCGAGTTGTTGTGTTACTGTATGTAAAACTGAACGACGCCAAGAAGAGAAATTGAGCCCATTCAGCAAGATACTTGCAGAGTAGTAGGTAGTATAGCCTCTATAACTGTCCGCCACACCCAAGCCTATAGCCAACATATAAGATTTTTTTTTGGTATTCTACTTTTTTACAGCTTGAACTATTAATTTAAACTGTGTTTCATATTTCAGTAATCATTCTTGAACTTTAAAGAACCTGGTTCACCATATTATTTCATCCTAACCATACATCTATATAGTGGTCCTTCCTGGTGTTTGATTGATCCGAGTATCCTTTTTTACAGACTTATGAAGTGCCAACTTAATATGAAGAGGCACCATTTACATTGTTTTTGTGTAAATAATGAGAGTAATAGCTTTTGAAAGTAAATTCCAGTAAGAGAAAGGTTTTCTTGAAGTGAATGTTCAGTATAAAAAGTGTATGCTTTAGTATCTAAGTATTTTAGTATTTAAGTTGGTTGGTTATGGTAGGCGATTTGCTAAAGGGCCCTTTTTTAGCTTCCTTGAAGTTATCTACTGGTCTTCTCTCTTAAAAGCGTTAAGGGTTTAATAGTCAAAAAGAAATTCTAGTGTCTGCACCAATATAGTTTAGGTGGAGTGATATTTATCTGAAGAAGCAAGTTAAACAGTGACAAGAAAGTAGATAAAATTCATACTTCTGCTTTTCAAATACTTCACTGTTTCGTTGCCTGGCCTGGCTGTCGACCGTTAGAACACATTTTAAGCCAGTAAATGATCTTGGAACTGAGTTGTCCCACTTCAGTATAATACTGTTCATACTGCGTTTCTTTCTAATCGTTGGGTAACGTCTTAGGAAATGAACTGAATAGTATGATTAACTTTGTGTCAGTATTCAGCTTTTACAATGTTTCGCGTTTTCCAACTCGCGACTGCTTATGCTAACACATTCTGTGCCATCAGTCGATGTCTGAAATGAACTCAGTCTTTTCTTAGTCGGGATGCGACGTTCTTTGGATAGCAGTGTCTCGTTCAATAGACGGTCACTGCGACCTCTCACTGTAAGACATGGTCTGCGTTCGAATGTCATTAGCGGTGGATTTGTACCAGCTGGAATTGCCTGTAGTTGTTTGTAATATGTGAAGTATCTGTCTGTTCATGATCTTTGTGTACTGTAAGCATATCTCGTTTTCCTGGCAGCAGTTTAAGCTGTCGTCTTAGGTTCCTACCTAACTATACGATCGGAAATAGCAACAAATTCGGAAAGAGGCAGCCAAATATCTATTTCATTCTTCGTTTTATAATCAGACGTTACAAAATCCAAGAAACTCTAAAATCAATTAGATGACAAAAATTAATATAGAGGCACGCAAACTTACTTCCTTCAACTCCGTAGTCCACAACCTTATCCACTATGCTATGCTGAAGAGAAAAGATTTTCGCCTTTTTTGTCGGTTATCACAGTATTTCCTGAAGACCTATATCGTTGATGGGTCATTAACTGACATTTAGTAATAAGGATGATTAGTTTGTAATAAATCTTCAGTGATCTGTTGCCTTGAAATAGCGTACGGTAGGTTACAAGACAGGTAAATACGGCAAAGTCAATATGGCGTCCGAGCATTCGGGTAACACACTATTGTGATGTCACTTTTCGAGTGAATAATACTCACTGGCCCTAAACGGAGTTGCTGTAATTCTGGCGTTAACTATAATGGACAAACGACTCTGGCCGCAAGAAAGAGTCCACTGTATCTAGAGCGAGAGGATGGCTGGCGGTTGCTGCTTGGGTCTGAACGTACAGCTTTGTGCTGAAACTTTCGTTGTGGACAAAACTGATGTGAAAACATGCCACGCCATTTTATTCATGCATTTTTTTCGTTAAGAGCTACGAATTATGAGGTAATGCAAAGCACAGCGCAGCTTAGTGTATTAAGTCGGTACAACGAATTCAGGGCTATACTGTGCCGTTACGAGTGATAGATGTATTATGTGATATCAAATGTCAATTTACATGGGTCAGAAATCGATTTATCTACAGTACATCAGAATCAGGGACGAACTAAATAATTTCCTCATTCACTGAGCGATTAATATTTTCTTAGAGATTTTGAATAATTTGTGGGTAAATTTTTTGCTATGCTGTGGTACAGAATGCCACGTGGTTCAAGCGTAAATAACTGCGTTCTTCCATATATTGTGAGCTGTGTTTTGAGTCGAAATAATCAGTAATTTGAACATGCTATCTTTGAATTTATTTACGTTCCTTGTCGCTATTAAACTGAGAGTTGGAATTTAACAGTTCTATTTAGCGTGCTATTTGCTTATGTACTTTGCAAACTAACTGCGATAGAGACTCTACCACGATATTTGCCTTAACCAAACATGTTTATTGATTACGAACTGCTTGCACAGACAGGACTCATTCATTCAAAAATGGTTCAAATGGCTCTAAGCACTATGGGACTTAACATATGAGGTCATCAGTCACCTATAACTTAGAACTACTTAACCCTAACCAACCTAAGGACATCACACACATCCATGCCCGAGGCAGGATTCGAACCTGCGAACGTAGCAGTCGCGTGGTTCCGGACTGAAGGGCCTAGAACCGCTTGGCCACCAAGACTCATTTATTCAGAAAAACAATAAGTCTTAGCGTGTGTGCATGAATTTGAGGTGTTTTTGAAGGTGAGTAGCGTCTAGATCTTCGTAGAAGCCTGCGATATCTCAGGATCCATCCAGTGGCATTTAATAATTTAACCAGGTAATATCATTCAAATTATCTATAAGATGGGCCATTTACACATTTCGTAATACAGGAAATCAGCACTATGATAGGAAACTTGATCATTAGAGTTCTTTAAACTGTACATTCATGCGGACAGATCAATCCGTTGCCCTAAGTGAGTGTTCCCCTCGTTAACTTGCTCTTAAAATACAGCCAGGTAGGTTTAATAAAATGTCATGGACCAATAACTTTCATGTTATAAGAGGAAATTTCAGAGAGCGAAATTCTGTGTCGAAATTTTTACATGTATTCAGAATTTAACAATAACAGAGAATCTTAGATACCCTCAGTT
Organism: Schistocerca americana; assembly: GCF_021461395.2. Lineage (NCBI taxonomy): Eukaryota > Metazoa > Arthropoda > Insecta > Orthoptera > Acrididae > Schistocerca > Schistocerca americana. The sequence goes on from NC_060121.1 coordinate 609,248,925, forward strand.
ACTGAAATGATTTTTTTTTAAATTCGTTTATTTATTTATTTATTTATTGTTCCGTGGGACCACATTTAGGAGAAGTCTCCATGGTCATGGAACGAGTCAATACATGAAATTATAACACGATTGTAGAAACACATAAAATGAAACAAGTCATTAGTTTAAATAAAGAAAATCAAGAATGTAACACTGGAATTTGCTTAATTTTTTATCTCTTCCAGGAGCTCCTCGACAGAATAGAAGGAGTGAGCCATGAGGAAACTCTTCAGTTTAGACTTAAAAGTGTTTGGGCTACTGCTAAGATTTTTGAGTTCTTGTGGTAGCTTATTGAAAATGGATGCAGCAGAATACTGCACTCCTTTCTGCACAAGAGTCAAGGAAGTGCATTCCACATGCAGATTTGATTTCTGCCTAGTATTAACTGAGTGAAAGCTGCTAACTCTTGGGAATAAGCTAATATTGCTAACAACAAACGACATTAAAGAAAATACATACTGTGAGGGCAATGTCAAAATTCCCAGACTATTGAATAGGGGTCGACAAGAGGTTTTCGAACTTACACCATACATAGCTCGAACAGCCCGTTTTTGAGCCAAAAATACCCTTTTTGAATCAGAAGAATTACCCCAAAAAATAATACCGTATGACATAAGCGTATGAAAATATGCGAAGTATACTACTTTTCGTGTTGAAATGTCACTTATTTCAGATACTGTTCTAATGGTAAATAAAGCGGCATTTAGTTTCTGAACAAGATCCTGAACATGGGCTTTCCACAACAGCTTACTATCTATCCGTACGCCTAGGAACTTGAACTGTTCCGTCTCGCTTATAACATGCCCATTCTGTCTGATTAAAATGTCAGTTCTTGTTGAATTGTGGGTTAGAAACTGTAAAAACTGAGTCTTACTGTGATTTAGCATCAAATTATTTTCCACAAGCCACGAACTTACTTCATGAACTACATTATTTGATAATGTTTCAATATTACACACAAGATCCTTCACTACCAAGGTGGTGTCATCAGCAAACAGAAATATTTTTGAATCACCTGTAATACTAGAAGGCATATCATTTACATAAATAAGGAACAGCAGTGGCCCCAGCACCGACCCTTGGGGAACGCCCCATTTAACAGTGCCCCATTGGGACTGAACATCATTACCACTCTCAATATTGCGGAGGATTACCTTCTGCTTTCTGTTCTTAAAGTAGGAGGCGAACCAATTGTAAGCTACTCCCCTTACTCCATAATGTTCCAACTTCTGCAGTAATATTTTGTGGTCAACACAGTCAAAAGCCTTCGTTAAATCAAAGAAAACACCTAACGTTCTCAACCTTTTATTTAATCCGTCCAAAACCTCACAGAGAAAAGAGAATATAGCATTTTCAGTTGTTAAGCCATTTCTAAAACCAAACTGTACATTTGACAGCAAATTATGTGAATTTAAATGCTGCAGTAACCTTGTATATACAAGCCTCTCGATAACTTTAGCAAACACCGATGGCATAGAAATAGGTCTATAATTGTCAACATTATCCCTGTCTCCCTTTTTATAAAGTGGCTTCACTACCGAGTACTTTAATCGGTCAGGAAACCGACCACTGCTAAAGGAAAAGTTACAGATATGGCTAAGTACTGAGCTAATATACGTGGAACAATACTTCAGTATTCTGCTAGATACCCCGTCATATCCATGAGAGTTCTTGGTCTTTAGTGATTTAATTATTAACTCAATCTCCCTCTTGTCAGTATCATGGAGGAGCATTTCAGGTAACAGTCTCGGAACACTTTTTTCTAAGAGCGCTATATGATTCCCTGTTGGGACTAGGTTTCTATTTAGTTCACCTGCTATATTCAGAAAGTGATTATTAAGTACTGTACATATATGCGACTTATCAGCAACACGGACATCCCCACTACGCACTGATTCTATATCCTCGACCTGTCTCTGCAGACCAGCCACTTCCTTTACGACTGACCATATGGTTTTAATTTTATCCTGAGACTTAGCTATTCTATCTGCATACCACATACTTTTTGCCTTCCTAATAACTTTTTTAAGCACCTTACAATACTGTTTGTAATGGGCTGCTGCATTTAGATTTTGACTGTTTCTAACGTTTTGATATAATTGCCACTTTGTTCTACAAGATATTCTTATCCCTTTAGTCAGCCACCCAGGCTGCCTGTTTGTGCTAGTACCCTGTTTTAAACGTTCTAACGGAAAGCAACTTTCAAAGAGCACGAGAAAAGTCTTGAGGAAAGCATTATATTTATCGTCTACTGTATCAGCACTATAAACATCTTGCCAATCTTGTTCCTTGATAAGGTTTACAAAAGTCTGTACAGCAACTGGATCAGCTTTCCTAAAAAGTTGGTAACTATATTTAACATGTGTTGAAGCACAAAAATCTTTTAGACTTAAAATTTGTGCATCATGATCTGAAAGGCCATTCACCTTTTTGCTAACAGAATGCCCTTCTAATAATGACGAATGAACAAAAATATTGTCTATGGTTGTTCTACTGTTCCCTTGCACTCTCGTTGGAAAGAATACGGTTTGCATAAGATTATATGAATTAAGGAGGTCTACCAGCATCCTTTTCCTTGCACAATCACTTATTCTTCTTTCTGTTCAAATTATTTACATGTTTATGTGTGCTAATATCGAAGGCGTCATGCATGTAGAACAATTTACAGCAATTATAATTAGAGTCTTATGTAGGACCGTGATCGGTGTTACACATAGATGGTAAAAGATAGCGCTTTAGTTCTTTCACAACCCAGCAAAAATAACATTTGTCCTTCATGCAATGTCCGTAAGTTTATTTTGAATTCTCGACTGAAGTACACAAGAAGAGATCTGAGTTCTGCTTACTCGACGCATTTATCAAAGGTGTTTGCCAAACGTAAACTCATCGACAAAAATGAAGAGTGGATACTGCAGGACTTTGATCAGAAGCACCGTAGCAAGCTTTGCAGAAACTGGAAAAAAGAGAAAGTTGTACAGGTATTGGACCGGTCCTCACAGTCGCCTGACACCAATCCTATTGAGAATGTATGGTCTTACACCAAAAATAAGTTGCAGGGAGAATATATCTACACTCAGAAACATCTGTCAACGCAGATTCGACGCATGTGGAGATCTCTTCTACGTGAATACGCGGAAAAATTTGTTTCAAGCATGCCTCGGAGATGCCAAGCAGTTACACTAGCCAACTGTGAAAATATAACTGGGATGAAATAAATGTTTGTACAGTACATTGACCACGCGGCCAACGAAACGACGATGAAAAACTAGAATTAGCTCTCGTTTCAACATTAAAATGGGGTGTATTTAATTCTAATTGTATTTTATTAGCATTCATTTTCATTCCCTTTCCATATAAGCTTAGAAATTCTGCTGAAAGTGGACAGAATGATGAAAATTCAGGCAGAAACAACTGAGTGTATTTTGTCACTTTTCTTAGCCCGGTTTTGTAGCAACAAGGGGAGGGGGAGAGGAAGGGAGGAGTGGAGCATGTCTCATTTAACCGTAGTTCCAGTCTGTTACAAAATGTATTCTGTTCATGTCTGAAGAACGTGTTAATCTAGTGTAATTAGTTTGTGTGGTCAATGTAATTACTCGCAAATCCGTGAACAGTGCTGACAATTTTTGTTATATTTTCGGAAAGGCTACATTGAAATGGCAAAGGAGGCCAATAGCGCCATATATTAGGAACGCGTGTACAGACTGTACTTTGGCTGTGAAATCGGGGACCAGCATAATCCCTGGGCTCCTCACGTATGTTGTGTATCTTGTGTCTCGAGTCTTCATTCGTGGTTGATTCGTAAAAGATCTGCCATTATCTAGCGAGAAACACCAAACAACGTGAATGATTGTAACTTTTGTATGACATATCCATTAAAACATGGTACTTCCACTAAGAAAAGTCTTCTTTTACCAACCATAAAATACCGTCGGTCATGCGACCACTGCCTCATGGAAACAGATGCCTGTTGCTGTCCATCCTGCTTGTGATAGTAATGAGAGCGATAGTCAAAGTAGTGCTGCACCAACACCTTCACAACCCAGTTCTTCGAAAGATCCTGGTTTTGTGTGTAACGATGAGTATACAGATTCACAAAATAATATATGTGAACTTAATGACCCAGTGAGAGATCTGCATCAGCCGAAAGGTAAAGCTGAACTGGTGGTGTCAACACTACAACAGTCGGATTGATAAGACGGGGAGAACTGACAAATAACATTGAAAAAATTCGAAGAAGAGAGCTATTTTTGTATTATCGCGAAATAAGGGAGATAATGCCATGGCACGATACGTGAATTGGGGTTGCGATAGTTAAAATCAAATGCGATTTTCGTTGCGGCAGAATCTTCTCGTGAAATTTCAAATGCCGTAACTGCTATATGCCATGCCTTCCACTTCTCGAAAGAAAAGAAATAGGTATTTTTTAGTGATGTTCGGGGACCAGTGGCAACTGTGGGCATTGAGTGTAAAAGTGACCAGTGGAGATTCTTCATCGACTCCTCCAAAGTAAGTGTCAAGTGCGTGCTAGTTGTGATGGCAACGAGTTACCACGATTCCGATTGGCTACGCACCTTACATGAAAGAAACATATGATAACACGAAACAGTTGTTATTGCGATTTAAGTATGGCCAGTTTAAATGTCAGATTTCCGGGGATCTGAAACTTATAGTCACATTACTTGTGCTGCAACACGGCTACACCAAATTCTGTTGCATCCCCCGTGCGTCTGTGATAGCCGCGCCAAAGCAGTTCATTATAAAAAGAAAGACTGCGCAAGCGTCAGTCACATGTACCAAGATAATGTTCAGTGCGAAGCACTTGTCGAATCCAACAATGTAATTGTAATCGCTCTTGATAAAAATTGATGTAGTGCAAGATTTGGTGACATGTTTCGTAGCTGTATGAGAAGGTGACAGTGACGCTACCATGATACAGGGCGATTTCACAACTACGGTACTGAATTGGAGGTCACAAGTCTTCGTGGCCATGTCTTTCATTGAACAACACGTAGCAACAATGATACTGTAAGTGCCAGATGGTAAAATACAAGGCTTTCGGCTAGCGAACAGCTTGCGAGCGACAGGGTAAAGTTCTTGTCCTTTCAGTCGGACCTCCTGAACAGCCAACTCATAGAGATACACAGGGCACTCACGAGCTGAGGCTGTACGATCGCCATTACAATTGACACAGTGGGGAGAAGGAGACGGGCAATGGCATGAGCATCTCTACAAAAAATAACACATTCAGCCATGTTTTGGCAGGACACGTGAGAGTGATTATAACAACGCTGGTGGAAATGCATCGGGTTTTTAATATACTATCAGACCGCGGTGACTTCATAGGCTGCCATCTTAGATGAAAGCACTACTGGATCAAATGTGTGAAAAAGAGAATGAGTAGGCTCTAAGTTTGCATCAACATCAACCAACTGAGTGTAAATGACACCACATGAAGAATCCACCTAATGATAGGCCTCGAGACGGATATAAGTGGAGCAGTGAAGCTGTAAGCCTTTGTTGAGGTTGAGAATCACAGTTGGCCTCCAGAAGCAAAGTCTCATTACATAAGGTCTTCACAGGGCTGCCAATTGCATCAACACATTTCTGAATGGTAAACTGATTAGCTGCAGCAAAGGATTGACCTCCTTCGGTACATGACATGACGAGATTCCGTGGTGCAGCTGGGAGAGTCGTTGAATCTTTAGATTCATACCACTTGCACTCGTTAGAGTAGACTGAGATTAATATGAGTGGCTTATTCCAAAAAAATCCCTCGTGAAATTTCAATCACCAGTTTTCTCCTACGATTGCAAAACTATTCTGTTGGCGCCCATCTACATCAGGAGATATAATCATGATGAAATATGAGAAATCAGAGGTCGCACAGAAAGTTTAAGTGCTCGTTTTTCCCACACGGTATTCGAGAGTGGAATGCTAGAGAAATTGTTACAAGGTGGTTCGATGAACTCTCTGCCAGGCATTTGATTATGAAATGCGGAGTAATCACGTAGATGCAGAATTAGACTTCTCTAAGGCTCCCGTAAGCATAGGAGTCGGTATCCCGTAAACAGGAAGTTATTGCTGGTTTACAGGGTTTCTTTCCGTTTCAGAAATCTAATTAACTATCATTGTAAAACCATTAACAGCAGTTGTACGTAGTTTTGCCCCAAGAGAGTGGTTCGTTTTCAGTAGAAGCCTGATATCCGTCCATACCACAAAGGAATCACCAGGAAACGCGGCCCCATTGATGTGGTGTGCCATTGCGGTATGGATCCAGTTGCACACAAAGCGTGGAATTGCATGTGCATACTGCAGTTCTGTTTCACCAAAAGGTGCTACCGTCCTATTATCGTCAGTGATTTAATAAGCAGGTATGTCCATCAAGGAAGGCAATAGTTTCTATGGCTTGTTAGTGTTAGAACTGTGGTTTTTAATGTGCTCCAGATGTCAGTGTCAACCATGGCCGAGATCATTTCATTGACACTTAGGTAAGTATAGTCATACGTACCTACTAGAACATTCAGAGCTGGTGCTCAGGGTCATTAAGCGGATGCATTTGGATACTAGTACAGTTGGTAAATAATACTTCATGAAGGTATTCGGGGACAGTTTTGGTATAGGTGATCGAGGAATCCTGTTTTCATTTGTGGCCCATCATGACTTGTTTTCCTGTGCCATCGCAGAGTAGCCCTTACACCCAACGAACTCAGTTATCTGTTTTGTTGTTATTGTGGTCTTCAGTCCTGAGACTGGTTTGATGCAGCTCTCCATGCTACTCTATCCTGTGCAAGCTTCTTCATCTCCCAGTACCTACTGCAACCTACATCCTTCTGAATCTGCTTAGTGTATTCATCTCTTGGTCTCCCCCTACGATTTATAACCTCCACGCTGCCCTCCAATACTAAATTGGTGATCCCTTGATGCCTCAGAACATGTCCTACCAACCGATCCCTTCTTCTGGTCAAGTTGTGCCACTAACTTCTTTTCTCCCTAATCCTATTCAATTATTCCTCATTAATTATGTGATCTACCCATCTAATCTTCAGCATTCTTCTGTAGCACCACATTTCGAAACCTTCTATTCTCTTCTTGTCCAAATTATTTACCGTCCATGTTTCACTTCCATACATGGCTACACTCCATACAAATACTTTCAGAAATGACTTCCTGACACTTAAATCTATACTCGATGTTAACAAATTTCTCTTCTTCAGAAACGCTTTCCTTGCCATTGCCAGTCTACATTTTATGTCCTCTCTACTTCGACCATCATCAGTTATTTTGCTCCCCAAATAGCAAAACTCCTTTACTACTTTAAGTGTCTCATTTCCTAACCTAATTACCTCAGCATCACCTGACTTAATTCGACTTATCTGTTTTATGTCTTCCAATTTCTGTCTTGCCCTATAGTTTTTGCCCTTTACGAATCCATATAATACATCGTACTTTGTCCTATGTCTTAATAATGGCTTTACTTATTGTTAGAATTTCCACATATTTCCTTCCTTGACGATTCAGAGCATGAGCTCATTTGTTATCTCATTTGTCCATTTATTTTACAGTACTTTTCTGTATCACCATATCTCCAGTACTTTAGTTCCCTTTTTCCAGTTTTCCCATACACTATGAATCATTACCGTACAATATAATGTGCTCCAGACGTATTTTCTCAGAAATTTCTTCTTGAAATTAAGATACATTTTTGACCTAGTATACATCTATTAACAAGTAATGCGCTCTTTTCCTGTGCTAGCTTGCATCCTATATTCACCTCGTTTCGTCCCTCACGCATTAGTCTACTTCCAAGTTAGAAAAATTATTCGTATCAACTACTGCGTGGTTCACAATTTTTATGTGAAGAATATCGTTAATAGAGCATCGTTAATGTCTTTCGTCATTCTGAGGCTGGTCACAGTCCATATTCGGTGTTTATCTCATTGAACAGTTCACTTTTGCTGGGAATAGTTAAGTCATCATGTAATCATATCTTCTTACGTTGGATATCTTTCCACCTTCAATTTTAAACCCACTCTTGGACCTTCCTTTTACTTCTGATATCGCTTCTTCGATACAGACGTTGAACTATAAAATGGAAAGACTGCGACTCTGCCTTATGACGTCTTCGGTTCGAGAATTTTTATGGTGTTGCCTCTCCCGTCTTGTATGTATTGTGAGTTACGTGTTCCTTCCAACATTTTATGCCGATCATTTCCGAGCATCTCAAACAGTTTCCATAATTTTAAGTTACCGAACGGCGACAAATCCAGTAAACTGGCCTTCTTTTTCTTATGTCTTACTTCCATTATCAACAGCAACATCAGAACAACCTCTGACGCTTTTACGTTTCTGAAAGCTATAACAAAATAAGCCTTTTTAATGACTGCCACTCCAACTAGATTATCATATTCTGACAGTCTCTCCTCTTTTTCTCCATAATACAAAATGAGCTGCCTTTTTTGGAACTCCGTCGGTCTTGTCCGGTAAGTATCCCACAACGCGCACCAATACTCCAAAAAAGGACAGACAAGCGTTGTGCAAGCAGTCTCTGTAGCAAACATTTTACACGCTCGAAATGTTTTACGTTATTTCAAGAATGGATGTGTCACCCTTCAGTGCAGATTTAGCAAGCAGTCTTCCTTGCAAATTGACATTCTGCCTTAGCCTAGAAATTAAGGAAAGGTTTGTGGTTGAAATCCTGGTCCTGTGTAAGGTTTTAATGTGCCAAAAAGTTTTATGAACTTTGGTACAGAGTAGAAGATCCCTTATTAAATATTACATTTCATCAGATGCAGCTGTTTTTAGTTCGTTTGTGTTTGGGGTGGTGTTCCCATTTGACCAAGGACATGGAAATGCCATGTAGACTGCTAAAATTTAGCAAGAAATTTGTCCTTACCGACAGTATTTTAACCGTAATTATTTTGCAGTCGTTGTTTGGTGTTTGTATAGTATCGGTGAATAGATGTATGAAGGTCCCTGATTGCTGAGAGAATACCGGGTGGTTTTAATTAAACTTTCACTATTTAACACGTTATCACATGGAAACTAATTACTGTACGGGTACCAAACTTGGTAGCAATAATGTCAAGCACATGGGGAAGAGAAGTAATGCAAAATCAGATCAATTGAAACACTTCTAATGTGCTGCAACGGTACATCACATCATTACATACCGGTACCATTACTGCTACGAAAGGATCTTAGTATGGCGCCCATCGATGTCCAGAAGAGTCTGAACGTGCAGGATTGCATTCTGGACAGCTGAACGAAGCATGTCCGTAGGTATGAAGGCTACATCTCTTGATATGCTGCGCTTCAGTTCACCATAAGTGTGAATGTTACCCTCGTAAACCCTGTCCTTCAGGTAGCCCCACAACAAGAAGTCACAGAGTGAGATCAGATTATCGTGTCGGCCATGCATGTGTTTCGGAGAAGTAGGTGAACTTCACGAGCGATGTGCAATGAGGCACCATCTTGCATGAGAACTGTTGAGTTCACTGCGGCTCTCTCCTGTAGGGCGGGTGTGACATGCTGGCGAAGCATATCGAAGTAACGCAGGCCTGTCACACTGCACTTCTTGTTTCTTGAGCACCAACCTGTTCCAAGAAAGAATGGGCCAATGATGAACGTAGCCGTGGAGCCACACCGTACGATGACACATCCACCATACAGAGGAATTTCATACGTACTGATTGGAGGTGGAGATTCCCACATTCGTCAATTTTGGGTGTTCACCTCACCCATCAGAGAAAAATAAGCTTAGTCTGCTCATAGGATGGTCCAGAGCCGCCCTCGACAACTCCAGTCGTAGCGAGAAATTGGAGAGCGAATTCAACACGTCGTTGTGCGTCCTCGCATGGATCTTCAGGGAGATAACTGGTCCTCCGATGTGTGATGGAGTTCGCAGCAGTTATTGCTTTGCCTCCCATGCATGTGGATGTAATGCGTCCTCACTTGTTGATTGTCTTCAGGGGTGTTACCTCAGCACAGTTCTGCAGTGCTAGCTAGGCAGCTAGCAGGTGTGGCCATCTGGTGGTGACGCTGCGCGGCAGTTTGCGGCCCAGCGTCCGGATTTGGTAGTTGTCTGACCGGCCAGCACGTTCGTAAAAGGTCGTCTGGTAGAACTCACGGAGCAGTGGTACTTCCGCGACGTCGTGAAGATGAGCGCTTGGGAAGCCGTAAGGCAAGTGTAAGGCCAGCCGAAGTATGCGATTCTGCAGTGTCTCCAGCTTCTTCAGGTTGGAGTCGGAGGCGTTCCCCCAGACGACTGCGGCGTATTGTAGCACAGGGCGGAGCAGCGCCTTGTACAGAGTGATGCCCAGCCGTGGTGGTAGTTGGGAACTGGGGTTCAGCGCCGGGTAGAGTTTGCGGAGCCTGTTCCGTACTTTGTTCTTCACTTCGTCGATGTGTGGACGCCACGTGAGTCGGCGGTCGATGGTGACGCCGAGGTAATGCGCCGTTGGACGCCACGGGACAGGGGTTGTGCGTCCTGTGGTGGAAGCTGCTGTACGATATAGATATTGTACGGCTACCATTTGAGACTGGTTCGAAGCCACTTCCGTACAGTGGACAACGGGATGATCAATTGTCATGACAAAGCACGCGCTCTGCCTAACGATCGGGCAGTCCGGAACCGCGCGACTGCCACGGTCGCAGGTTCGAATCCTGCCTAGGGCATGGATGTGTGTCATGTCCTTAGGTTAGTTAGGTTTAAGTAGTTCTAAGTTCTAGGGGACTGATGACCACAGCTGTTAAGTCCCATAGTGCTCCGAGCCATTTGAACCATTTGAACCTAACGATCGGGAATTGCGCGCAGCATTGTCTGCCATAATAACAGCGATTTCATCAACCACCTGTGGTGCAACCGGTCGTCGGCCTCTTCCCGGAGAGACATCAACAAGTGCACTGCGACTGATAAGTTGTGTAAGACTATGAGTCACAATGACTGATCTCAGCGACTGGTGACCATAGTTGTAAATGGACGGTAGCACTGTAACGCATCCAAATCATGCACCCCATAGTGTGGATATTAATGCTACCTAGTTTGGTTCTCTTACAGTAATTAGTTTCCGTGTTATAATATGGTAAATAGGGAAAGTTTAACTAGAACCATCTGGTAATTTTACATGTGCGGAGCAAAAGCAGCAGGAAGCTTCCTCCAGCTCCAGGCAATTGCACGCCAAGCCCGCGTGTCGCTGCGTGCATCCTGCGTGACAACTGGCGGCATCCCTTTCACCCGACGCGAGTGCAGACACTACTGCAGGTGATGTTTCTCTCACGAGAGAGGCTCCACCGCTTGTTTTTGCTGCAGTTAACCAGCCTCGTAGCTTCATTTTCCCGTCAGTTCTCCTAAAGACCGGCACTATGTTTTCTGCAAAAGCGGTGTCAAATCATCCAGCCCCCAAGCATGTACTACAGGAAATTCTCACCAAATGGATCACCACAGCTTCAGCCATTTTTCGAGATGAGTGTTCAGACTGCGATTGCTGGGAACATGTGGGAGTACATGACACCGTAACACGTATAAACACTCTGCAACCTTCGTGCTTGCGAGTTGTTTACTTTAAGCTGTTAAAATTACGTTTACGTCTTTTTATCAGAAAATATAGCGTAACATCTTTCGTTGGTTTCCCATTAATCTTATAACTAATTAAATTATAATAAACGTACCACCGCCACAAGTTTTATACATATTTTAGTGCTAGAACTTCACCAGATTTTCCGTTGTGACATTTTGATTATTGGGTAATTTGAATCTTATTCAGTGAAACAGTCAACATTAACATTGATATCAGTTTTAGGGTTCCACGACCAGTTGAAACGTGAACAAATTCATTTTGAGTATTTGCGCAAGACACTATAAAACTTTTAAGCACTTTAGTGTTTTATAACGACGCAAATAATACATCATTTTATTCAAACACTAGCATTACGTATTACATATATTAAACCCAATGAGAATTAAATGTCTATAGACCATTCATTTACTATACTGCCACTAGATTTACTGTTTTGCAGTCTATTATGCACTAAATTGCGTTTTCTAACCCTCAGCATGAAAATTTCTGCTCATAGCTCAAATTTTATTCCTTTAATGGAAATGTCAGAACTGTTTTTGCTGTTGAAGAGCTATCTGCTGACACCTAGTTCGTCAAGTTTGCTCAATGCAGCTAAAAGTTAGAGAGGGCGTTTAGAAGTGCTTCCTCGCAGCTGGCCACTGCACTGGCGTCATCACGGATCTGTAATACATTTGGTACCTTCCGGAAACTCATTGACGCTCTTCCTCCGCATCTGCAAAAGCTAGTTATTCATGTTTTTGACAGGTGGCCGCATTAATGTGAGTGGACAGTGTAAACATGGGCACACGTGAACTGGCTTGGGTCTTGCGGCATAGTAGAGCGGAAAGCTATTAGGGATGCCATCTGCGAAGCATCATATGAGCATAATCATGGAGCCATGTGTTTATTTGTTAGCCGCGATAGACGGGGCCAGCCAGTTATTTCTTACGCGGAGATCGACTAATACAGACCTGGCTTTTGCGTCTCACCGTATCCTCGGTTCCGCGTGCTATTTGAATCTGTTTGTTCTATACTCCGCGCTAGTGTACAGTGTTGATAAGGAAGGAAAATCGCTCTGGAGAGCACAACTATAGACCCCTCATAAATAAAATAAAATGGATGTGGAATAGAAACAAAATCTGTTTTACACATAAGAGAAATGTAAATAAATTCAGTAGGCATTGTTTATGTGAAACTTAACAGGATCCACAAGATTATCAACCACTAATCCGATGGAGTGGAAGGGACATTCGTTAATTGAAGACAAAGAAGACAGGAAATCTATGCTAAGCATTACAGAAAGGGAACCAATCGAAAGAGCTGATTTGCACGAAATAAGCAGAATTTAGTGTCTGACACAGCGCTGAATGATTTTAGTTTAGGAAAGACAATGATATTCATATGAAATTTGTATACTTAATGGGAAAGACAGTAGCTTGAAAGTCGTTTAAACTGCCGTTCAAAATTTAAGAAAAAATGGATACGTTGGAAGTCATATATTTATATAGTCAGGAAAACTTCCGAAATCATTCATTAATGTAATTCTCTTCGGGACTGAAACGAACCAGTAACAACTACCATTGTTTAGGCGCTTCCACAAATTAATGACGAAGAAACAGTGTGGATGGATTCAAATTCTAACTTCCCAGTTGTGGGAAGTTAACTGAAAACGAAACTGTTAGTTTAACGCTACTTAAGAGGGCTTTAACAAATGAAAATGAGCCACTAATCTTTATTGAGATTCATTCTATCAAAATTCTTAATGCGTTGTACTAACGGCAGCGTCGCAAAGTAGTGGGACTATGTTCCTCCAGGAACAATCAAGATGATCTAAGGCCTAGGGTCAATTCTTATTTCTGAAATCAAAGATCACTTTCCTCCGCCCTCAAGCAGTTATCCTTAGCTTCAAGTCCACCGGTTGATATTCTCCCTCAGACAGGCGTCTACTGTTTTATACAAGTCAGTCACTTGTTACTCGCATGTTCATAAATGACTGTCATAATTTATTATCCCATTAGTGAAAATAATGATAACTTACGATTATTAATGACATCTCACTTTTATCACCATTGTTTATATCCAATTGTAATGATTTATTACCAAAAATAATAATTTTTCGCTACCAGTTCCCTTGTATGACCATGAACCATGACTGCTTCATCACTGCTGGTCAGTTTGTCGTAAAGAAAGGTTTGTGACTAACCACTAGACAGACTCCTCATTCGTATTCTGTCATGTGTCTGAATGTTTTACGCAATTTTCTTCTTTTTTTGCAGTTTTCAGAGGGAGATTGTGCACATCAGCATTTCTGCAATGTATAAGTGTCTTCTTCCATTGCTTTCTACAGTTTTGTCCCAACACTCATTTTCCAAAATAAACAATTATTTTTATCGCAGATAAATGTAACAATCACCACATTTCTCAGATATTTCTTCCTCAGTGTACACTGAAGAACCAAAGAAACTTGTACACCTGCCTAATGTATGTCGGGCCTCCACGAGCACGCATAATTAGTGCTGGAGGGAATTGACACCATGAATTCTGTAGGGCTGTCCATATATCCGTAAGAATATGAGAGCGTGGAGATCTCTTATGAACAACATGTTGCAAGGTATCCCAAATATGCTCAATAATGTTCATGTCTGAGAAGTTTGGTGTCCAGCGGAAGTGTTTCAACTCAGAAGAGTGTTCCTGGAGCATCTCTGTAGCAATTCTGAACGTGTCTGGTGTCGCATTTTACGGCTGGAATTGCTCAAGCCCGTCGGAATGCGCAATGGACATGAATGGATGCAGGCGATCAGACAGGATAAGATGCTTATGTTCGTGCTACCTATCAGAGTCGTGTCTAGAAGTATCACGGGTCCCGTATCAGTCTTACTGCAGACGCCTCACTCCATTACAAAGGGTTCACCAACTTCAACTGCTGACATGCAGGGTCTAGGGATTCACGAGGTTGTCTCCATACCCGTACACGTCCATCCGCTCGACACAATTTGAAACGACACTCGCCCGACCAGGCAACATGTTTCCAGTCATCAACAGTCCAATGTCGGTGTTGACGGGCCCAGGCGAGGCGTAAAGGTTTCTGTTGTACAGCCATCAAGGGTACAGGAGTGGGCATTCGGCTCCAAAAGTCCATATCGATGATGTGTCGGTGAACAGTTCGCACGCTGACACTTGTTAAAGGCCCAGCATTGAAACCTGCAGCAGTTTGCAGAAGGGTTGCACTTCCATCACGTTGCACGATTCTCTTCAGTCGTCGTTGGTCCCGTTCCTGAAGGATCGTTTCCGCCTGCAGCAATGTCGGAGATCTGATATTTTATCGGATTCCTGATATTCACGGTACACTCGTGGAATGGTCGTACAGGAAAATCTCCACTTCCTCGCAGCCACGGAGATGCCGTATGCCGTCTCTCGTGCGCCGAGCTAACACCACGTTCAAACTCACTTAAAACTTGATAACCTGCCATTTTAGCTGCTGTAACCGATCTAACAACTTTTCCAGACACTTGTTGCCTTATATAGGCGTTACCGACCGCAGCGCCATATTCTGCCTGTTTACATATCTCTGTATGTGAATAAGCATGCCTGTATCAGTTTCTTGGCGCTTCAGTGTAATTGCAATGTTTGGTACCAGTGAACTGTTTTGGCCAGGAATGCCCTGTTTTCCTGTACTAGTCTGCCTTTTATTACCTCCTTGCTTTATTCTTGTGGGTTATTTTGCTACCAAGGCAGCAGAATTCCTTAACTTCGTCTACTTCTTCATTCCCAGTTTTGATGTCAAGTTTCTCAAAATCTCTTTTCTGCTACATGTCATCACCTTTGTCTTTCCAATTTACTTGGTCCATATCCTTTACTCGTTAGACTGTTCATTCCATCCAACAATCTATAATTCCTCTTTGTGGTACCACATATCGATGCCACCCAATTGGCGATCATAGCAAAGAACTTGCAAGTTTCTAACTTATGCCGATAGCGGTCGCGTGGGATCTGGTAGACCCCATGGTGCACGTCCGCTGAGCCACACCCCTAATAGCCCTGTACTCTGAGCGACCTCTGCTGCATCAATATAGGATGGCCACTGGCAGCGACTCAGCCTACTCATGCTCGAAACCACATTGCTACCTGAAGCTGAACAGCTGCAAACTTGTCGTGGCTCAGTCACCACTGTTGTTGACTTTGTGATAGCTGGACTATTTCTTGTCGCATTCTTTGCCATGAGTCTTCGTATGTTTGGAGAAATACAAGCAAATCTCCTGTTTGCTGTGTTACTTGTTCACTAATCATTTCTGGTGCTGCCCAGCTTTCCTAAGACGACCGTTGCCACACGGCTCTACAGCACACTTCTCCTTACCACTGTGAACGAAATCTTCGCATTCACAGAGCATAGGAATGTCATCACCGAATCTTATCACTGATATCCTTTCACCTTCAATTTTAATGCCAACTTTGAACTTTTATTTCCATCTTTCTTCGATGTATAGACAGAACAGCGGGGGCGGAAGACTGCGTCCCTGTCCTATAACCTTTTTAATATCAGCCTTCGTTGTTAGTCTTTCACTTTTGTTGTTCCCTCTTGCTTCTGTAAATATTACACCAGCATATTACCCCTCCTTTCGTTACTCCAACTTTTCTCAGAACTATCAACATCTCGCTCCACTGCTTTTTCAATGTCGGCGAATACTATGAGCGTGTCTTCATTTTGCTTCAGCCTTGGTTCCATCACCAGGCACAACGTGACAACTGTCTCTATGGTGCCTTTACCTTTCCTAAAGCCAAACTTATCTAACTGATTTTCAGTTTTCTTTTCCGTTATTCTGCATTTTATTCTTCTCCGTAACTTACATGCATGAGCTGTTGAGCTGATTACTCAATAGTTTTCGCCCTTATCTTCTGAATCGTGTTCATGATATTTTTCCGAAAATCTGATGGTACGCCGCCAGCCTCACAGATTTTACACACCAGCTTCAACAGTCGTTTGCTGGTTACTTCCGCCAAAGGTCTTAGAAATTCCAATGGAATGTTATCTATCTCTGCTACATATTAATATCAAGTTTTCGAGAGCTCTTTTAAATTATGCCTCAGACACTAGGTCTCCAGTGTCTTCCCTATTGACTAATTTCTTGCGAAATGTGATTAGCGGAGTCCCCCCCCCCCCCTCACAGAGCCCTTCAGCGTACTATTTCCGGATATCTGCTCTCTCTCTCTTCAACGTTTATCAGCAAAATTCCCTTTTCAGTCTTAATTTTAGCACCCTTGCTCTTAATTTCATCAGAGGTCGTTTCGACTTTTCTGATTGCTGGATCAATTCGCCTGACGATCATTTCTTTTTCGACTTCTTCCTTTCTTTCCTGCAGCCGTTTCGTCTTCAATGCCCTGAGCTCTCTATGTGCTTCAGACCTAAGCGATTTCTATTGCCGTATAGCTGTCTTTCCCAGAACATTTTTGAAATCCATCTTTCGTCAATAAAACTACAGAGAAACTACAAAATGTCTGCAGAATTACTTGCTCCTCTTCCTTCTTCCAGTTGTCAACCCAGAAGATTGAACTCCAGTAACACACTAAAACACACATAGATTCCAGTGCATGTGGAGTGCTGATTTTTCCCTACACAGTTTTATGTTTATTGATTGTTACAAAAATCTACCTTCATAACCATGTAACAACGATGACATCCATTCGGAATTTCTAGTATGCTGATGGCACGGAATACTGTCAAAGTGATCATCAAAGCTTATCTTGCAGTCTGGAGATAACAGATGTATATAACAGGCGGAAGCAGTACTCAGAGTACTGATCAACTGCAGCTATCACATCTTCCATATATGTCTATGAACTAAAATTCCAAGCTATGTGTAACAGATAGAAGTAACAGCAGTGTTCAACTAATTGCCTTCACTCTACTGTAAACACTTACGTAGACAATTTGCGTTATTATCCATTTCAAATAGTGTCCCAGATGCAACACTAGTGGACTGACCTAATGCTAGTGGAATGCTAGTGAAATCACCCTGAACAATATCCTGGCCTGACACATGTGATTCACCTCCAGACTCTTCCCTGACTTCACATTGGTTGATCCATTTCTGAGCCATATCACAAAACTATCCTCGACGCTGGGGATTTCTGTGGGAAAGCAAAGTGCGTGAGCACACCACCGCTCTCAAAAAAAAAAAAAAAAAAAAAAAAAAAAAAAAAAAAAAAAAAAAAAAAAAAAAAAAAACTAGTTATACATCTGTTTGCAATAGCGGGGAGGGCGATGGAGGTAGATTTTTACTAAGAATCAGTAAACACACGAATAAAGCTGTTTTTGAGATAGCTAAATCAGCACTCCATCTCCTCTGGAATCTTCTTTCTTTTAGTGTATATAATAGCTGACTCTGGAAGTTAGCACTTTCTGCTAATACCAGCTTTTTTCTGGGCTGGCATTTGGAAGAAGAAGAGCAACAAGTAATCTTGCAGACACTTTGTAAATTCTTGGTGGTGGAATCTAAATCACTGTTGAATGGTAATTCTTGTACATTTACATACAGGAAACGGAAAAGTATCGAAAATATGAAATACAGTGGTATATTTGGAAAGGAGACCAAGTCTTCCAAATAAACACTCCAAAAACAAATTTGCGGAATCCAGATATTGACTGCTCCAGTACCTAAGTATCGACATATCTGGTTGTCTATACGTGGAGTGAGCAGGGGCCTCAAGATGACATCATTGAGAAACCAAAACTGGTAGTCTAAATAAAATAACTTCTCAAAACATATGGCTGTTCGGCGATTTTCGTTGGTAAAAGAAAGTTATCAGCGTAATGAAAAACAAAGCAAATGAGTCAGTGATTGTGGAGCTTGTAGGTCAGCAAGCAAAAATGTACGCATGTCGCACATTGGAAGGTGAAGTCCAGAGGCGTGCTAAGGGCGTGTGTCGTGCAGCATTGAGAGCCCTATCAACCAAAACTATTTGCAGTGCATGTAAAGTGGTGTTCGCAGTGTTGCGCCACAGCTGCAGCATGTTGTGTGGCAAACTAGTATTTGATCGAGAGAACATGAGGTGTACACTGTGAAGCAATCTGAAGTCGGCCTGTTTCTTCATAACCCTAATAGGGTTATTTGTGATAATGGGACTGAAACTCTCCTTGCAAGAACGATACTGGGTGTAGTTGTTGCAGAATAGTATGACACGTTTATTATAGCATAAGTAACTGTGTGTGTGTGTGTGTGTGTGTGTGTGTGTGTGTGTGTGTGTGTGTAAATATTTGTTTATGCACACCACGTTCGTCAACAGTAGCTGTACTTCTAAAACATCTGCGCACCACGTGTGGTGACAAATATTGTACATCATATATATCTTGCATGTCATGTAAATAGAATAGTTTCCAGTTTCCCTTCCTCTTGCCATCCTAGTCTGATTAGGCTTAAAACGTAGATGTTTATACATAGTTCACAGTCCATCAGAATTGTTGTTGCTGTTGTTTTGTTGTGTAGCAGCCATGTAACTGGTACCACTGGGACTGTGAAATTTCGTTGTAGTGTAAGAATAAAAGTATCTCTGTATTAGTTTTAGCATAGATTTGTACATCTGAAAACTGCAAATATTTCAATCAGTGACTTTTTTTGTTATTGTGTAAAAATGTAACCCTGCATTGAATATTAGAACCAAACTGAACCTCAAGAACCAAACTGTACCTCAAGAACCAAACTGTACCTCAGGAACCAAATATATGTTAGAAAGGAGTATACAAAAAAATTCATTACCATACACCTTTTTTGTTACAGAAAGCCTATCCCAATTTTACATGTGTAAAGGATGTGCAAGACAGAAATGACCTTAGTTTTTAAACGCGAGAACCACTAATGAGATTCAGTTTATGATGGAGAATAACAAAATATATATAATGGTTGCATGGAACCATGTATGCTTTCAGAGATATACAGCAAACATGACTAAAATTGTATCTTCTGTGCTTGAGGAGAACCAGGACGTGGTATATAGGTAAAGATATATGCTAGCTAAGTGTGAAAGAAAAATACACTGATTGTGAGGTAAAAATCAATGTGTTTTCATTCAGCTTAAGAGTAATTTTACATTTACATAAGCAGATAACACTATTTTCACACATATTCTTCTTCTTGAATCGATAGAAAGCAGGAGAACTGTAAAATTCCAGGTCTTGAACAGCAGAAAACTTTAATATTCAATGCATCGACGTTATCTTCTCTTCACCACCGACATAGGCGATAGCATGTGTGTGGTCAAATAATCGAAGTGACATTATTATAGGGTGTACAAGGATCATCCCAGTGAATTCCGTGGTAGAAATGTGTTAACCACTTTGCACTCCTCCTTGTTGTAGTACATTTCACATCCCTGAAGACCCCAGCGCTTCTGTACTCGCTGAGAATGTTTGTATTACACACTCATCTTCTGTGCAAGCTGTGAATGCAGCTTCTATTAATACGAATTGTCTACACTCATCATGATTGAGAACCTGGGCGTCTGCAATGATGTTCACACCTCAAGATGTCATTGTGGAATGCTCTGGGTATGGCTCGGCACCTGTTGATTTACACAGCTTGTTGCACAACACCGGTGAGCGGAAATAATTATTTACACAGTCTTGTAGATCTAGAGCATACGATGCATTGTGTTGTGGGCAGTGTGCTGAAGATTCACATTCGATTGGTACGTCTTTGGGTAGAGATTTAACTACCTCACTCTTTTCAAGCAGTCTTTTACACTGATTGGCAGCTGCTCATTAAATTTCCATAGGCTTAATAGACATCCTTCCTCTTCATAGTAAGAAGCACGGAACCTCCCATGTCAAATGCTACACTGTATACATTTTCATACTGCCAGTGTAAATGATTATACACGTAGAATTCAGAGTCCAGGTAGACTCTGGCATTAGTTAAATTGCAACTATCAAATTTTCTGAAATCATTCGCTGTATGACCTCTTCTATTGATCTGAATTCTGAGTATAGTCGGTAACACTGGGTACTCAAAAAGCTTTCATTACCGGGAAGTTAATGGTAAAAATATACTGGCATTCTGAACTCTTAAAAGCTTCAAACGCTGCTAATCCAATACAGTGAAGTGAGAAGTTTTCCACATTATTTTATTGGTAGTGATCTCGTTCTCATCTTAAGCTACTTGAATGTATGAGTTGTTATCCGTTGCACTCCATATCAGAACACGTTCCTGTTTAGCACTCATAACAATTTGCTCACATCTTCAAAACATCTCTGAAGCAGTTTTTGAAGTGCACACACAGTAAATCTCATTTACTCTTCCAGTGTATTTATTAGGGTCCTTCTTCAAAACTTGTGCGTTTCTGAAACCCAGTAGTCGTCCTACTGAAACTTTTACATTCAAGTCAGTGGTTGCATTTTCTGTCTTTATTTAGGGTTTAAGTCTACTGATGTTTGCATGTAGCACAGTTCCTTGTCCACACTATTTTAAAACGTCATTTAAATTGTTAATATTCTATACATCAGGTTATATTTGCACAATTTCTTTCCTGCCATTACTTTCCAGGTGAAGTTTATTGTTAGCTTCTGTGATATTCGGATGCAACTGTATGTTTCCAGGCCAGTGGGTGCAGTACTTCACCCTCCATTGCTAAAATCAATCGGTGGGAACTAATTCGTGTGTAATACTGACGATCGTTCTAATGTCAGAATATACAACATTACATTTCAACCTCAGCTGGCAAGTGGATGCTAAATGCCCCTCCTTATATGTGCTTCTTCATAAAGATTTGTAAGGTGGCATCTTGAATGAATGTCGATTTCGCATCTTCCAGGAGATTTTGTACGGCGTAACAAGTGGAAGTATAGATCACCTGACATACTTCAATGCTAATGAGCAGATTTGCCTATCAAAATGTTCAGTAAGTAATGCAAAGAGATGACACTCGATTCGACTGTATTAACACACCGAAACCAAACCCTGCATGTCAATGAACAAAAGGGGAAGAAAGCTGCTGGAAGAAACGTTTTAGTTTGGGGGTAGACGCGAGTTGCGCAATCGCGGCCCATGTACATTGGAAGGCTCCTAAAATGGATTGGCCACCCACAGTGAGAGGGACAACAAAAGCGCCGAGCAACACATTGAGGGAGCAGGTAGCGGAGCAATGCTGCTTGCGATGGAGAAATTCTTTAGAAAACTGCGTTGGGGAATTTCCAGACGGATACAAACAGACCAGCGACGGAGTTGATCGCGTGAAATGCCATGGTACGCGAGTAACTTTTAGGCGTCAGGAGCGGGCCCAAGATGTCAGATTGGCTGCAATAAACTCGGAAGGAGTAAAAAGCGGCGATATTCCGACGCAGTTTAAAGATAGGTCCTTTGCGATTGGCAGAGGTAGTTTCCACAAGATGAAAGGAACGCTCCCATTGGTCTGAAAAAGCCGTGACATGGAGCAGGAAAGGACACAGGTGAGTAACAGTTTGCTACGGAAGATAAGACTAAAAAGTTCTGGAACTCTCCTCTGAACCAGCGTCACCTGTAGAATAGGGCGCATCATGCTCTATACGACGCCAAAAGAGGAATTTTTTCTTAACACTGCGTTCATTTCGGCTGACATTCAGCTAGAAATTATCTGAAGAGTCGTTGAGCTCCTATAGCGGAGAAACGAAATAGCCACGTATTTAATTATTCTTGCGAGAACTGCGAGAGCGTTTAAGTACAGACGCTGCTCCACCTATGCACGTGTATATCGCCATATTTTCCAGACTAGGCATGAGTGCTTGTTTTCTCGCCTAACGAGAAACATAGGACAGTTTCAACTGATAAAATCAGTAAAGATTTTGATTAGCGTTATACGGGATTTTCAGAGGGCGAGAACAGCCATGAAGCAACGTCGCAGCTAAAGGTAAATGCCGCTAGAGACCTAAAATTTTTGGTTCACCAGGCTGCGTCCACTGTGAACTCTAGCAACCTTAAGTAACATTTTACTCATCTTGTCACTAAAACTAACCATCCTCCATAGACTTAATCGTCATCCTAAACAGTACCAAACATAGAACCGGAATCTGATGATTTTTTGTAATATTGGCCAACTTAACTGTGTATCAGAAAAATCTTGTAGAGAACCTATTTAAATCTGATATTCTTGTGTTAAGAGTTATTCCTGCTAAACAGGACGTAATGTGTCATATTGACAACTGTCCTGAAATTGTCATGTCACGATCTATGTAAACTCATGTGCTTCTTTAACAACAAAATAGGAATAAACAAATTTTACAACAAAACAATGTGCTCTGTCCTGGAATAGGGATCCACTCCTAATCCCAGTCACTGATTCTAGTGACGCTAATGCACTCACAGGGTGTTTTTGCTGACATCTGACACACGTAAAAAGGAGAGGAGTGTCAGGCATTTCGAGGGAAACGATACACAGATGTCCAAACAGGTGAATATCAAGGTCTTTGTAGCGATGAAAATTGTAGAATACACGTCTTCTGTCAGTGAAGTATCGTTCTAGCTGTTCTGGTGGCTGCAGGTCTCCAAATGAGTCGAAATAGTGGATGTTATTTGCATTTTTCTTACCATACTGCCTGAGGACGCTTTTGCCTGCACATATTGCTGTCAGGATGTAAGTTTTTAGATATCACTGCTCCAGCTACTTACTCTTCAGCATTTTCTCCTCATCCTCCTCCTCCTCCTTCTTCTTCAGTGCACTAAGTGAGCCATTCAATAACTTGCTTGAAATTCACACCCAAGCCTAACTACAAATTGGGCAATGCGTTGCCATATACCAATATTCTTTCTCACTCACATTGCCTTGGCTCTATCAGATAAAATTTGATCTCCAGCACGACGTCCTGAGAGGTTTTGCATATGCAGCGTCATGTTCCAAAAACACCTCGTAAAGCAGGTTAATCCCCTTGTTATTAGAACCCAAACGTGTTTGAAGCTTTATACCAGTTGCACGCTAATTATACTCGAGAATGTGCAGTTGGACTGGAAGTTTGTCGAGAATACCACCATCCCCTATCATACATGTTACTCTACTGTACTGTCTGCACTATATGTACTCAATTATACAGGAATTCGTCGTTGTCAGTCTAGCTGCTTTGTTTGCAGGAAAACCTAGCCATTTAACTAGAGCTCTATTCCCTCGGTGCCCTGTGACGTACTCAATGAGAACCACATGTGGTTCTGAGCTCTTCTACAATTCCTCAGTTAAAAGCATCCTGAGATTTCGGTGCCACTACTATCCATTACGATGTAAGTTCTGCTATTTGTTCTCAGCTCTCTGGAAACTGTGAATGTCTCACTCGAGCTATAACTTCTCAAATGCTGTCTTGTGTTGAGATACGCGCCAAATCACTCACTTTACATTTATGGCTCTGAGCGCTATAGGACTTAACATCTTAGGTCATCAGTCCCCTAGGACTTAGAACTACTTAAATCTAACAAACCTAAGGACATCACACACATCCATGCCATAGGCAAGATTCGAACCTGCGACCGTATCAGTCGCGCGATTACGGACTGAAGCGCCTAGAACCGCTTGGCCACCGTCAGAAGGGATTCAAAAAATGTTATTGTGAAACACAACTAGCTTTTTATTCTCACTAATTAATGAGTGCTATCGATTGTAGTGTCAAACCGATACGATATTTACAAATTTCTGGAAGGATTCCGACACTTCTGGGAGGGTATCAGTCCATTTGTGTGAACCGCTAAGATTAAAAAGCGTCACACTTGAACTATTATTGTTCTGTTTAGATGTTCCATGATGGCCCCAATACTTCGCAGCACTATGACTCTTTTCAATTTGCTGTGAAGAATCAGCGCAATTGGAAATGGGCGAATGCTGAGTAGTGATGTATTCCATACCACTGTGATCGGTTTGGAGGTTGTCTGGGCATCAAATCGTCCCTGTCTGCAACAAACACTCAAATATCTCAGCGACATCTCTTCCATTTTTATTTTAAATGGAAATGCTCAACTGAACTTAGAGTATGTATCAATGACCATTAAAATGTATTTGAATCCACTATTCACATATGAATATTCCCATATGTCTACAAGATCGTCTTGCTATAAGTCATCCAAACCTTGCTCCCTAACACGCTTATGAGGGTATCTTTTGCATGCAGGTTTGAGCAGTTCTCTAACTACTGTCTCCATATTTATTTTATTATACATCTCTCTCTCTCTCTCTGTAAGCTCGGAGATAACCGAAACAACCTTACTCAAATGAGTAGTATTACCAACAACAGATGATACTGTGAGCAGCTATAGTCGATCTATTAGCTTATTGGGATCATAGTAGTGTACATAGTGTGGAAGCTCGATTGCTGATACTCTTATGCTGGCTGTCAATACCATCACTAATGCTGTATCGAGCATCTAATAAAGGTTTTATAATGGTTCTGTTTTCGCATTGCACCGGTTTCCCACTTTCCTATCTACACGGGTCAATTGCAGTATTTCACCATATATTTCCATGGTTTTGGGTGAATAATTTACAGTTGGGGATTTAGGAAAATGAGGTCCATGAGACCAACTGTTCTTTGAAATTCTCTATCGTCTGTTTTATTGTTTTCTTTTTCTTTTAAACTTACTGGCAGCATGTCCAACATCTACGGTTTTTCATCACCGACACTGAATGTAGCGTATATCCTAGCGTCGTTGTGATGGTTAATGAAGTCAGCGATGCCATCGTCGTTCTGTAGTTTCGCCAATTGTTCATCAATAGATTCAGTAACTGGCTTAAAGGTTTTTCTCAGTGTCTACTCTCAATACAAATGTTCCAACTTTAACAGTTATAACTTCTTTTGAACAGCCTTCCATGCAACCATGACCTTATGTTTAGTGGATATCTTTTTATATACTTAACAAACTCCTTTGATGGTGCAAATCATGTACATTCCGTCCTATTCTATGAACACTTACAGTTAAGTCATTTACATTGCTTTCAAACAGGGTAACTGTAGCATCTAATTCGTTGATCAGTCCGAGAAGGGTCTGGATATATGTCTCTAGACTCTTAACTTTACGTTAAAAACAGTGAAATTTTCCATTTATGTCAAGACGAATCCTCTGCCTATGTATACACACCCTCTTGCGTGGAGTGCCCAGGGTGCATGCCAACTTGTCTGTGGTGCAATATATAAGTAACGTACCCACCTCTTTCATAGCCACATAAACTATATATACACTCCTGGAATTTGTGTCTATACGTAGCACCATTCAGTTTTCTTGTATTATTAGTAACAAGAATTCTGTACTGTGTGTGATTGCAGCAATCTCCCCATATATGTGCAAATGCACTGAATGACATGTCAGTTCCTATGTGAGCTAGGTACATGTGCTTTCGATTCAGATTTTCTTGTTTGTAGGCTATAATGAGGTATGCATTATCCTATGGTGAAATAAACGCTGTATCACTTGAGCTATAGAGAGGCGAGCGAGTGTGACGGGACTTACCCTAGTTCACTGCTGGGAGCGCCACGTCACCACAACGCATCTGTGCGTAGCACAGAAGTATTGGACCATAATTTAAGAATGAAATTAACTTGGTTTTCCAAACTTTGTCAGCATGTACTTTAATATATTGATGTGTAAACTGTTAAATCTCAGATTAATCAGATGAATATTTTTCCGTACGTACACCGTTTTAAGAAAAAAGTAAGTGGCGCTAAATAATAAATCTAAGACCCCAAAAACTGGTTATAATGTACAGATGTATGTTAAAATTAACTGGTAGAAGTCTCAACGTGATTAAAGCAGTATTTTGGTCACAGTCCACGTTTTTAAGAAAAATTGAGGGCCCTAAATATTATACTTTGTATGAAGCTTCAGTTCAATACAAAAATAATAACTATGTAACCCCATTGAGCTACCTCTAGCAGTTTTCCAGTAATTTGCAGAAAACTAACCCCATTGAGCTACCTCTAGCAGTTTTCCAGTAATTTGCAGAAAACTAAATTCTGAACAAAAACGTCCTTATTTGTAATACCTGAAGTGTCTGTTATATTAATGCTAGAAAGTTTGGGTTACAGCACACGATGAAACCTGTTAAGTGATAGAGTTATAACAAGTTTCAAGGCCTGGATGTAAATAATAACAAATGTAAGGTCTCAGAGTTGTAGTTCTAAGATCATCTTCTAATGTCAGTTCCATTCTAAAAATTCTAGACGGCAAAGTCTTAATGCAGGCGAGCTAAAACGTTTTCTGTGATTTTAACGAACTTAACTACATTCATAAAAAAATTATGAAGATTCTAAATTGATTCGTGACAGTGTTATAAAATATTGTGTGTCTGAAAAAGCGACCGTTTAAAGGCTGCTAGCGTGGGCGTAGAGTGGATGACAGGTGTTCCCTTGGCAGTTCGCTGCGCTCATAAATAAATATAGCCCTAGAGGAAAGGCTAGTCTTCACTTCGCACCCAGCCACCTTACGATCTGCGTCAGTCGAACGCCAGAGCACGCGATGCCTCGGATGACGTCACGGCCAGACCTTAACTAAACCCATATTCTCGGTAAAAATAGGAAGCGAAATCGCGAGGACTGTACACAGTCGCGGGTCATTTAGATTTCGCGGAAGTATCTGTTAGTATGCCACCCGTAAGGTTAACAAATCATCGTGTCAAGTGGTGACTATTTTCCACTTTTGAGGCGACAGTTATATTGGTTATCAGAAGTCTGGGCGAAAGACAATTTAATAGGCACTTACCGTAGAGATCGCCTCTGAACTTCTCATGGCGCTGTTTAGGATAGAGAAAATTATTAGTATGAACAGAATGAACATTGCAATGCTGTGCGTATGACACTTTACCAAATAATGTATCAATTGGAAATCAAAATCATTTATTGTCATAGTCCTGATCCCGCTGAGAAAATAGAGAATATAAACATTTCTTTCAGCGGGATGGACAAGAATGTGGACTTGCAGGCTGGGAACTATGGTCAATATGATCGCTTTCTGGCTGACCACAGAAATAGTTTACAGGCTCTAATAAAAGGTGGCGAACACTATTCTAATATTTCCTGCTGTTACTTTTTATTATTATTAACTTATCGCCTCAGAATTCCTCACCAACTGCTTCAGGATTCTGGAACATGTTTGAGTTAAATAAAGTATGTCAACACCCATATGATGACAAAATGAGAAATAACAGAATTTGATCCTGGTATTCCACAGTGACATCATCAAATATGAACTTGGTGTTTGGTTTTACTTTTTCTGGTGGGTGAATTTCACGGCTTTGAATGTTGTGTATGTTATACCATCGACACCATGCAGAATATTTTGCAGCAAATGGTGCACGGGTTGAAAAAGCATTTTTGAAAATGCACATACACTCTCAAAGTGTACTGTCTGGATGTGTGAGCAATGACTTGGGACTATTTGTTGGTAGAAGTATCCCATTCCTCTTCTTCTTCTTCTTCTTCATCATTAGGCTGATCATAACAAAGACCTAGGCTTTGATAGAAAATATATGTCACCAACTGGGCTGCAATGCTCACCGGGTATACATATATATTTGTTCTGTGATTCAGTTTAACAGTGACAGAAGTACTAAAGACTAACTGTGGTATCAATGTGATTCAGACAGCTTGCTTGATGCTACTGCAGTATTCTAGACATTGCAATGAACATACTGATAGAAACGTTATTGTAAGAGGTGTGAGAAAAATAAAAATTTGCGGTAGTATACATATTTTTAAGCAACTGCCGTACGTACGATACACATGAGACAAAATCAAATGGTTCACTTCACACCCGTACAGAATTTAGCAAATAAAGCTTTCGTGTATAAATAGAATTCTCTCAGACTGATGGGTTCCTTTAGCTTCTTCTTTTGACATCGTTTTGCTGCAGTGTTCTAAATCGTCTGCATGCACACAACAGTTACTACAGAAAATTCACAATGTCTTGACTCATAGTTTGAACATGATGCAGTCATCTGTTCAGTTTTTCCAAGAAAAAGGACAGCACCATCTGTAGTCCAAACAGGTTTGTAACGGTGGAGTGTTGCAGGTAAATGAATCGACCTCCAGATCTCACCATCAGTGCCATGCCATTGTACATTGATGATGTGGTTTGCGTCGGGTAAAGCAAATTAAATGTCCAGGTATGAATGGGATAGGGAATAGTCGGTGGTCATTGGTTGATCGATGTAGGGTTCTATGTGACACTGTTCATTCAATTCCAACTCCATAAACAGCCCTTTAACGTGCAGGGGGGCGGTGAACGAAGAAGAAGAAGAAGAAGAAGAAGAAAGAATCCACAGACAAAGACATGGAGTTGTACGAAGATATGGATCTAAACCACATGCACTTACTTTTACTCTTCTGTGAGGCGGATTCAGATGATCTTAACTGCTATTGGCTTCAAATCGTTGTTCCACTGACCAGAACTGAGAGAACAGCCCCTGACGTCAGGATCATGTGAGCAGATGTAGCATTCCTTCATTCCTATTGATTCTTACCAATTTTCAGGTGGGGGAGGGGGAATGCCGCATTCCTATTGGTTCCCAGAGAACAAAACCAGTTTCAACCGTCCTCTGTGAACTATCCCAGCTGAATCCCATGCACCATGGCGAGCATCTGTGGTTAATTTAGTCTGGAGTAGTGGACAAGTACGAAGTTGTCACCTGCACCGTGGATTGGCCGGCCATTTCAAAAAATACCAACAGCTCCAGCAGAGGCAATAGTGTCTGTGAGTCAATCCATCCCGCTGCATCACCATTGTTTTCTGGAAAGTGTTCCCCCTATGCTCATCCATTATCACTTACAGATAAGACACACATTAAACTCGCCTCTGCAGAACACCAACACCTTGTCAACTGAACACATTTTCCAACCAAACACAATGACAGCACTGTCCTCTCCAGTCTTTTTCCCGCCAATTCACAAGTGGAGGAGGGGAGGGGAGGAGCCCTGTTCTCCCGAAAACAGATTAAATAAAGAATATTATGCAAAATGAATTTTATAAATATATGTGTGAATGTATACAATGGTAAACAAGTGCTTTATTACGTGGATAAGCACTCCACAGACTGCTTGCACAGCACTCTGAGCTAGCAGTGACTCGACGCTGTAAAGGAGATGCATTCGTGGAAGAAATATACGATTCCACTATCACACATCAGTTTTAGTTCCCTGCCTATGCTGATTCAGAGATACATATTTTACAGTTGAAGTAGTCGGAATTTACGATAGAAATTCTGGGGCTCTAGTGGCTTAACGGACACTATAGATATACGAGTGAGAGATGACACCCCATATAACTGAAGACGTAGTGTCATAGTGTTATAACGAAATTAGCGTTTCTACCACACAGGAGCAAGAGATGTATTTTAAATGATGCACTGGAGAACATTTGAAGGCAGTAAAGGTGACCGAGTATGAATGGTCAGTATTCAGGGGTATCACAGAATCGATCATCTGAAGCAGGAAACATCGTTTGGACGTTTGTCCTATTCCGAACTGTATCCAAGTTCGAACTTATGTACTGAAAAGTGCTACTTATTTTCTGTATTATTCAATACATCGTCAGATGTACCCAAGTAGAACAGCTACTAATTTAGAATACACCACAACATGCGTTAGACGAAGTATCGATGAATGAATACGTGTTTGAATATATACCCCCGCCCCCCCCCCCCCCCCGCCCCTCTCCCTCACCATCGCCGTCCAAGCCCAAGTCACAACAGTACCCAAGGAAGGAAATAGTAGCAATTCGCTGAATTACCAACCCATAACACTAACGTCGATTTGCAGTAGGATACTGGAACATGTACTGAATTCAAACAATATGAATTACCTCGAAGAAAAACTTTTTCCTCGCGGAGTGGCGTGTGGTCTGGGGCGCCGTGTCACGGATTGCGCCGCTCCTCCTGCCAGTGGTTCGAGGCCTCCCTCCGGCAGGGGTGTGTGTGGTGTTATTAGCATAAGTTAGTTTAAGCAATACGTAAGGCTAGGGACCGATGACCTCAGCAGTTGGTCCTTTAGGAATGCACAGACATTTGAACATTTGAAACACGATTTATTAGCAAATAGCCAGGAGGGTTCAAATGCTTCAAATGACTCTGAGCACTATGGGACTTAACTTCTGAGGTCATCAGTCCCCTACAACTTAGAACTGCTTAATCCTAACCAACCTAAGGACATCACACACATCCGCGCCCGAGTCAGGATTCGAACCTGCGACCGTTGCGGTCGCGCTGTTCCAGACTGCAGCGCCTAAAGCCGCTCGACTACTGTCAGGAGGGATTCAAAAAATGTTATTGTGAAACACAACTAGCTTTTTATTCTCACGAATTAATGAGTGCTATCTATTGTCGTGCCAAACCGATACGATATTTACAGATTTCTGGACGGATTCTGACACATTTCGTCTAGGGCGACTTCTAATCAAATCGCGTTCTTGTGGAGTTTCGCCTCAGTTGTGCCACTGAATTCGTGATTTCCCGTCAGAAAGTTCACAGTTTGTATTAACCGATGGAAAGTCACCCAGCAAAACAAAAGTAATATCTGGCGTTACCCAAGAAAGTATCATAGGCTCTCTGCCGCTCCTGATCTACGAAACGAAATAGGAGACAGTTTGAGCAGCTCTCTTAGATTGTTTGTAAATGGTGCTGTGATCAACCGTATTGTAAAGTCATCAGATGATAAAAACTAATTGTAAAATGATTTAGACAAGCTATGTCTTTGGTGCGAAAAGTGGCAATTGATTCTAAATAATGAAAAGTGGGGAGTTCTCCACATGTGTACTACAAGAAATCCGCTAAATTTCTGTTACACGATAAATCACAGATATCTAAAGGCTGTAAATTCATTTAAATACTTATGTATTACAGTTACGAATAAACTGGAACGATCACATGGAAAATGTTGTGGAGGAAGGAAACAAAAAACTGCGATTTATTCCAGAACCTTTAGAAAGTGCAATAGTTACACCAACGAGAGATTGCTTATACCGCGCTTGCCCGACCTCTTCTGGAGCACTGCCGTGCGGTGTCGGATCCTCATCAGTTGGAAGTGATGGTGGCTGCTGAAAAAGTTCAAAGGAGGGCAGCTTGTCTTGTACTATCGCGAGATAGGGGAGAGATACATGAATTGGGTTCGCAATCTTTAAAACAAAGGCGGTCTTCGTTACGGCAGGATCTTCTCGTGACATTTAGATTATCAACTTTATCTTCACACTGAGAAAATTCTTTATTTTTCCCATCTGCATAATGAGAAATGATAATAAAAAAGAGGAGTCAGAGCTTGCACAGAAAGAGTTAATGCCCGTTTCTCCCACGCACCGTTCGAGAATGCAACGGCAGAGAAACAGATTGAAGGTGGTTTGATGATCCCTATGCCAGGCACTTAATTGTGAATTGCAGAGTAATCACATAGATGCAGATTCGTGCTCTTGGGAGAACGTGTTACGCTGGTTGTATTAGTGTCTCTGCACGTTCCCTAACGAGGGCAGCACCTTACGGTCTGGTGAGCGTGGTGACCGTTTAATTGTACCATCACGACCAATTGAGTAATTAGGGTAACTGTGATTGAGATGGTCCCCCACTCGTCTGATAAAATGTGGAGGGCTCCTTCAGGTTCGCAGTACATTGCCGTATGCGTAGCTAAACGATCGTCCTTCAGGTGTTCAACAAACTATTTTCCGCAAAATGCAAGTAATTCTGTCCCGTCATTGTCTCTTCTAAAGTTACTGCATTCCTGAACATATTACCGATCATCTCTCTACCAAAGTTGATGGTTTTTACGTTGTTGCTGATGCCATTCCATGTAAACGTTGCTTCATCAGTGAATAGTAGTAATGGAAGCAAATAGTGATAGACATTCAACTAGTGACGAAGACGTCTGACGCCGTCAGCAATGTGAAGATTGTGGACACGCTGCATGTGAAACTTGTACAAGTTTTCCACATACAGTGGTCACCGCACACGTTCGCGAATGACTGGTAAGTGCAAAAAGTGGCCGTGTTTCAGTACTTGGACTACGGTGCATCATTTTAAGAATGTGTTGTTGTTCCAACAGAGGTTATTGAACTACACATTTAGAAGTAAAATGGGAATTTAAAAGAATGCCTGTTCCACGCAGTGAGCTGAAAAGTCCGGTAAATACTCTGCTATCAAGAATCCGACCTGCCGGAAAGCGCCGACAGTGTTCTTAGACAGCAAGAGGAGCACTACAAACGCAAAAGCAGCAAATATACTGCACATCTGCATATTCTTCGTTAATGGAGATGAGTGGCATTTTAGTTAGAGCGTGTATAAACACGGCTAATTGATGCTTCTATCCAACACACCCAATCCCTCACACTACTACCTCAACGTACCATGAGCAACTGCA
This sequence comes from Schistocerca americana, assembly GCF_021461395.2. Taxonomy (NCBI): domain Eukaryota; kingdom Metazoa; phylum Arthropoda; class Insecta; order Orthoptera; family Acrididae; genus Schistocerca; species Schistocerca americana. The sequence goes on from NC_060121.1 coordinate 609,281,832, forward strand.
CGTTCGATGGGCTAGTTTAGTGGTAGAAATACTTCCTGAAGAAAGAGGCTGAAAGCAATGATGTGGGTTGGCCTAGAATGAAATGTCAAAGAGGCTGAGTGGCCTAGACACTAACGTGAACGCCACTAGCCCAAAAACAAAAATACATGAAATGTCTTCTATCTCGGAAACCATTCGGAACACGATATATTTCCAAATGAAGATTTTTGCTTCACATGAGCATTCCTGTCATATTCCCAATACAGAATATTCTTTCTGGGACACGTTGTCAAAAAGAAACTAGTGTTGCTATACCATTATAATTTGCCCATGTGAAAATGGATAAGCTCCTTGGTCTATTGCAATAGCTCCGAGTAGACGACTATTAGCTTATGGATGAATATGTAGAGCTAGAGTTTGCTAGGATTTATTTAAACAAACTAGGGGTGTGCGACTAGTTAACTTCAGTCCACGAGCTCTGTGTGCAAGGCAAAGAATAGTATCAGGAAAACGGCAATGCTTTTGTAGACGAGGATAAGCCTATTTATTAAGACAGGCTGAAAATGTAGAATATAGATATATAATATATTTATATGTCAGATCACAAGGTTATAAGTCAACAAAGTTGTCGGTAAGCACATTATCCACTTTTTAATGTGCCCCAACACGCCTGTAGCAGAAAATTTTTGATATATCTGTCTCCAGGGAGATACCCACTATAACACAATGTGAACAAAATCCTCAATGTATTACGGCTGTAAAATTCCTTGTAGTCGGAAATTTAAAAAAAATTCTTCTACGAGCGAACGAACAAATGATAATTCCTCAGTGACAAACAAACTTGAGGTTCACAAGATCCAAAAAAACATAATGAAGTGGTTCAACACGTGGTATGAATTACAACACTCACTAAAGGTGAGCTACATCTTCAAATACGAATAAAATTATGTTCAGCATGAAGCAAATTCCTCAATTTTTGGGTTTGAAACAATGTACGGACTCTGGCTTAAAACGCGGAAACTAAACTCTTTCAAAGTATCTTACAGTAGTACTTCACAAGAGAAGAATCGACGGTCAAACAATTGGGAAAAATTTCTGAGTCCAGTAGGGATAGGCGAACATAATGAAGTCTTAGCCTTATCTTGTCGGTTAAGAAAACAAACATTTGAAATTATGCCTAGCCCCAGCTATCACATCGGCGGTAAAGCTCAGACTCCAGAAGGAGGTGGTGTGTTATCCAGAAGTTGGTGTCGAGTCCAGAAAGAGGCATAACGGAGGTCTTCTGGTCGGTTGCTCGCAGCGATGGAGGTGCTTTGCTAAAGTTCATCTGCTGGCTTAAATTGCTGCCCCGCAGAAAGATCCATGTTGGCCTGGTCTCCAAATATGAATCTGCAGATGCAGGAAAAGGGTACGGTACGTCATCGGCCTCTGTCATCCCCATGCACGGCACGTGGTGGCCTGGACAGTATGCTGTTGCCACCTGTTGGTCTGTCCACCGAGTTCAGGACTTGGTAGTTCCCGCGGTGTCTGTTCGGTTGGGGCGGAGTTCTCGGCAACTCAAATGACTAAACGTTGTGTTGGGTGCCATCGACGCCTAATTTCTAGGACGCCGTGGAACTTTTACATCTCTCCCGGCTAAAGAATGTACCTGAAGTAATGATTTTTGACTATGGAATGGATTGCGCGTGTCTGACCCTTTGAAGAACTGTCTGATTGTATTAAATGCCAGCAATAAGGTAGAGTTATATTAAAGCAAGAGAATCATTGTTCGACACACAGCGTCAAATATAGAGACATTACCGAACTGAGATTGGCTCCTACAAACAATATTCTAAGAAAAAACGATGTGTCGAATACTTGGTTGTATTAAAGCTTTCGTGTACAGAACAGACAGATAGTGTAACGTGGAAAATTATTCTGAGTTTTTCCACCTCGCTTGAAGTAAGCGATCATTATGTTTGTCATGTCATGTAGTAGTGCTCACATCACAACGGGTGTCGCTGTTCGCTGCAACAGCTTGAGCTGCCTACCACTTGCAAATGATTTCACTCTGCACATTCCCTGTGACTCTAAAGAGGTGGTATTAAAATTTATGCTATCTTTTTATCATTCCATATAATGACTTGTATTAATAGTAGAACTGTAACAATCTCAATTTAATATCTTCAGTAATTCCAGAGATACACAATTTTATCAAAAAATCATAGTAATTTATCTGATACTTAAAAACGATGCTAAAGTATCTAATGTATTCACTAATAGTATCAGTTGATACTGCGACTTCATTATTATTACTTATTATTATTTAGTTCTTAAAAACATCAATAGTCACTCCCCAACTAACACTCAAAATTCATATAAGGTCACACCAAATCAAATAGAACATCAGCTCCTACTCAATGGCAAAAGCAACAGCAAACAGGCAAGAAAGAAGCTTCAGAGATTCACTCAAGAAGAAGACCATCTAGGCACTCCCTTTATCCTGGAAGAATTAGAAGACTTCATCTCTGTAATGAAGAATAGTAAAGCTACTATAATAGATTATCTACGCCCAGAGTAAATAAAAATGATCGTACTCGCTACCAGACGGTCGTCATTAGCTATGACGAACAAAAGCGTCTTTGAAATGGAGATCCCAAGAGTTGGCGGTAGGCAAAGATAATAGCTATACCAAAACCTAGAAAGGGCCCCACAGATCTCAAAAATGTTCGGCCTGTACTCCTCCTCTGCCAGTTCTATAAAGTCGTAAAAAGAATGATTCTCAATGGCATCTCCGCACATGAAGACCAGAATATTATTAAAAAGAAAGCAGGTTTCCGCCTGGAAGGTCATGCTATGGACAAATTCTGAACCTCACACAGCAACATAGAAGATGGCTAAGAACAGTCACAGGTACAGCTTCTATCGACCTGACAGCCGCGTATGATTCCATTAAGCGTAATTAGTTAATACCGAAAAACTATATATCACCACGAAGGATTAGCAACAGGCACAATTCATCCAGTGCCTGCTGCAGAACAGACGCTACTTTGTTACGCTACAGACAAAGAGTAGCCGATGGTGGATACAGAAAAATGGACTGGCACAAGGCAGCGTCCTTGCGGCACTGATGTACAACATCTACATCAATGACCAGCCGATTAGTGCAGATGCTCGCTCCTTCATCTACGCAGCCGATACAGTCATAGGTGCTCAGTCCAAAATATTTGAAGAGGTGGAAAGAAAACTGACAATAGTGCTTGAGAATATAGCTGACTACTATGACGACAACCACCTCAAGCCAAATCCAGCAAACACACAGGTCTGCGCTTTTCACCTTCGCAGGAGAAAGCTCAGTATGGAGGCGACAGCGCGTCTCCTCTCATTGCGACACACCAGAATATCTTGGAGTCAAACTCGGCCGCCCTCTCACCTTGAAGGATCACTGTTTGGACACAAAGATTAAAGTGAGTGCCAGGAACAACATAATTCGCAAGTTTACAAATAGTAGATGAGAAGTACAACACACAGTTCTTCATACGTCAACTCTAGCGTTATATTTCTGCGGTGCGCAGTACTCGGCACCTGAACAGCAAAAATCCACCCATGCAAAACAAGTAAATATAGTTCTGGATGACACAGGATGCGTATTAGTGACTCCACCCACCTCCCGCAAATCAGCTTACAGGCATAGCCCCTCCGGACATGACAAGGAGAACAGCTGCAGAAATCGAGAAACAAAAAGAAGAAGCGGATCCCAAGCATTCAATGTTTGGATACTACCCCTAACTTAGAAGACTTAAATCACGGAAGAGTTTTCTACAAAGCACGACGAGAACTGTGGCGAAACTCGTAACCGGGAAGACCAGGGAAAAGCTCCAGGGAACAACCTACAGACGGCTTCGAACTTCCATACACGATCTGGAACTCCTTGAATAGATAAAGATCGGGTGTATCACGATGCAAATAAAATCGAATAAATGGGGCTATATCAGCACAGACGAGCTCTGCGAATGTGGAGAACTGAAAAACTCACACCACCTACTAGTCTGCAGGGAATTGGACGAACCTTGCACGATACAGGACCTACTAACAGCAAATGACAAGGCCGTAAAGCTGCAACTTACTGGGCTTCACACTGGATATAAAGATTGTGATCCCAGTCACAATCGTACCAGCTCCTTTAAATGAATATTGTTTACTGTGTTTTTGTATTTTACTGTATTTAATCTTCGCTTCTATCACTATTATGTATTGCATTGTTTTATGTCTTCTCTTTATTGTAATCTTAAAGATCTGATGTCTTGGAAAGCAATGTCTTGGATATGATAAACAAATAAATAAATAAATAAGTAAATTACGCCGTCCGCTGTGTCCGAGCGGTTCTAGGCGCTTCAGTCTGGAACCGCGCGACCGCTACGGTCGCAGGCTCGAATCTTGCCTCGGGCATGGATGTTTGTGATGTCCTTACGTTAGTTAAGTAGTTCTGAGTTCTAGGGGACTGATGACCTCAGATGTTAAGTCCCATAGTGCTCAGAGCCATTTGAACCAAATAAATTACAAAAGGTGCAAACGTGATGCTAACCAATTTCAAAATTGCCTTTCAGTCATGTTTTTTGCGTGAGTGTTGTAGAGAGACAGACAGTGTAAGGAGGACATACTTAAAGTGTGGATGTTTCATTTTATGAAATCTATGTATGATGTATGTATCGGAAATTTCCTTGTGCAGTCAGAAATCGCTATGTACACTAATCAGTCAGAACATTATGACCCTTACTAATAGCCGGAGTGTACGCCTCTGGCATAGATAACAGCGGCGACGTTTGGCATGGAAGTAATGCGGCCTTGGTAGGCTGCTGGAGGGTATTAACACCGCATCTGCGATCAACTCTGATACCACGTTCAATCACATCACAGATGTGTTCGATTGGATACAGATCTTGCGAGTTTGGGGGGGGGGGGGGGCACTAAATTAATTGGAACACGCCACTGTGTTCTTCGAACCACTCCATCCCACTACTGTCCTTCTGACATCGCGCATTACCTTGTTAAAAAATGCTCTACCATCGGGGGAAATATGATCGTCATGAAGGGATATACATAGTCTGCAACCAGCGTACTATACTCCTTGGCCGTCATGGTGCCTTGCACGAGCCACCGAGGACCCATGGATTCCCACGTCAATGTTCCCCATAGCATAAAGGAACCGCCACCAGCTTGTCTCCTACTCCCAGTACAGGTGTCAAGAAGCCGTTCCCCTGAAAATCGACGGATTTGTGCCTTCCCCGCGGCATGATGAAGTTATTGGAATTCATCGGACCACGCAACACTGCCACTGCGCCAACGTCCAGAGCCGATGGTCACGTGCCCATTTCAATAGTAGTGGCCGATGTCGTGGCACTAACATTTGCACGTGCATGGGTAGTCTGTTGCGGAGACTCATCGTTAGGAGTGTTCGGTGCACTGTGTGTGTCTGACGTCTGACATCTGTAATGACAGGTGCCCCCGTCCCCTCCCCCCAACCCCACGACGTCAGCACTTTGTTTAACCTCGATTTCGCCACGTTTTCAAGACATTCACCACAACACTCCTCGCACACCTGACAGGTCGCGCAGTTTCCGAAATGCTCCTGCCGAGCCTCTGGTCCATCACAGTCTGCCGTTGGTCAAACGCAGGCAGAACGTGAGCCTTCCCCATTCTACACACGGACAGCACGCTCACTGATACTACATCCACCGTCCATGCTTCTGACTAGCCGTCATCCCTCACCAGGTGACGCTGCTATTGCCTGACGGACTTAGAGAGACAGAAAGTCGGTGGTCATAATGTTCTGGCTGGTCAGTGTATGTCTTAGTGAGCATGCTTTAGCATAAAAGCAACCAAAAGAAATGTATGTGTTAAACCAAGTAGTATTTAATTTATGTGGAAACTTTGCACTTCGTTTTGTTAAAATTAAATTTGGTTTCATAGCTAGGAATCTCTTCTCTAAATTGCTCACTGTAGTGATGCTATCGGATGATTTAGGAATTACCGCGAGTAGTGGAGTGCTAGAGCGTTCTGATTGTCTGCTTAAATCATCATCCAATAGAAATTAAGCATATTCCTTGCTTTGTGTGGTACTTTGTGCTACAGTGCTGTATCTCAAAGCTCCCAGATACTTTGTTACAGTACACGCCAATGTAAAAGCGCAGTAGACAATTTTTTTGCCAACATGAAGTAAACCTTGCATTTTGTCGGTGCTCCTATCATAATTATAGTGAAACTTCACTACTTGACTTATAATGAAAGTCTTTATTTCTACCTGGTTTTGTTTGGAACTTTTTTGCGTGTGGGCTTTCTTGTCGTACTTAAACTCCGTGTGACATGATTTTAAAAATCCCGGAAGGTCACTGAACTTCTGTATGTGGTAGCTCGCCAATAGCTCTGGTTCAGTGACTGCACAAAACTTTAAAAATCAGTCAGGTCAGACTGGTCAACTTCTGGCTGCTTTCCTGTCGAAGACGTGTAGTAATAACAGTCATTACCTTACACCAGTAATTGTTTGACATAACATATGAACTTGACAGCTCTTTGTAACGTGTTCCAGAGGCAATAAAGCTTAATTAGTTTAAGTTTAAATATTTTCAACCAAGTTCCTTAGAATTACGAAAGCCCGAATTTTACGAACATAAATGTGCTGCGTCCAAGCTTTAGTTATGTGGCCTTTGTGTAGCAGATGTTTAGTCGATATTTCTTCAACGCCGCTTTTGTTGGCTGCGTGAAGGGGACGAACAGCAGGAAACTTAACACCTGAGGTCATCAGTCCACTAGACTTAGAACTACTTAAACATAACTAACCTAAGGACATCACACACATCCATGCCCGAGGCAGGATTCGAAACTGCGACAATAGCAGCAGTGCGGTTCCGGACCGAAGCGCCTAGAACCGCTCGGTCACTGCGGCCGGTGCTGCTTTTGTAACTCAAATCTATGCAAGTAGAGAAAACACACATAGGTCACATATTGCTACTACTGGGATGCGTACTCTCGTAAATGTAGTGTACGCAGTCTCTCTCTCGGTAGTAGATTTACCACGTGATATAAGTGCCCTGGTACTACAGTGACATATAGAAATAAATATAAGTTTACATGACACTTTGGATATGAGAGATGCGCATGGAGAGTAATGATTAAGCAAACATGTTATACTTATCCTGACACTCGTCTTCATGACTAAAGTGCATAGTATTAATCTGTGATTTATAACTATGGTGATGGTGCTATGCGTTTTTTCATACTAACAAGCAGTAGTCTGATCTATGTATTGAGCTGCGTCCTAAGTAACACAGTATCTATCTAGAGGCTGGGGGGGGGGGGGGGGGAACTTGTATCCCAATTGTGTTGGAGAATGTAGGGTGAACTATACATTGCACATATTATTCCATAGCTCGTAATAAGAAAAGCTTTCTAAACAACTACCTTTCCCACAACTACTGTTATTACTGTTATTCCTCAAGTCTTAACATATGGTACATAAATAGGGTGTTTGACTATTGGATCGGGACACAGATAAACGTAGCTAGTGCATTTAAATAGACGAAGAGCGACTCTACTGTTCTATTAAACTACTAAATCACTGACAGCGGTGAAATACGTAGTAGTAGGCTCCTAAACAGACCCAGAGTGTAATGACTGCCTAAGACTAAATTAGGAAACGTAGGTGCCAGGCAGACGGCAATTCTTTCCACGGGGAAAACAATTCATAATACACTAATCCGATGAGAGTGATATATCACATGAAAAAAGACGGCGAAGCTGATACTTTAATAAATATACGCTGTTAAGGAGGTGATTTGAAGGTGTAGAGCAGAATCGTGCTCACGACGAAGTTGCAGGTTGGTTGTAGTACTAAACACACATGATTACAGATCTCTAATCATGGATCACAATCACCAATAGAACGTCACAAATAGACTGGCGATTTATAGTGTGTATCGCTTTAGGACGTTATTCTTCACAATACCATCAAATAAAGATGTTATCGAAATATGATTGGTTCCCACAACGCGTCAATCCACAGATCTAGCTCGTTGTCTAGTGGCAGCAGCGATACCCACTAGACCACGAGCTGCGGGCAGAGAAAATCCCCAACCAGGCTGGGAATCGAACCCGGGATCCCGTGGTCCAGATGATGATGATGATGATGATGATTGATTTTTGGAGCGCTCAACTGCGCAGTTATCAGCGTCCGTACAAATTCCCAATGTTTGCTCACTTCAATCTCACCACTTTCATGAATGATGATGAAATGATGAGGACAACACAAACACCCAGTCATCTCGAGGCAGGTGAAAATCCCTGACCCCGCCGGGAATCGAACCCGCGCCGTGGTCCAGAGGCAGCAACGCTCTGCCCGGGGACTGGGTGTTTGTGTTGTCATCATCATTTGTGACACTGGCTAGATCTGATTGTGTAAGAATTGGACTGTGTATAAATTGGGACTTTGTATGAGTACTGATGATCGCGCAGTTGAGAGCCCCAAAAACCGAACATCAAACAGGTCTCTGGAGGAAAAATCGGTGTACCAAATGGACTTAAAAATATCCTTGCTAAAGAATTTTTTTAAATGTAGTTAACGTGTTGGGCCGGCCAGTGTGGCCGAGCGGTTCTAGGCGCTACAGTCTGGAACAGCGCGACCGCTACGGTCGCAGGTTCGAATCCTGCCTCGGGCATGGATGTGTGTGATGTCCTTACGTTAGTTAGGTTTGAGTTGTTCTAAGTTCTAGGGGACTGATGACCTCAGGAGTTAAGTCCCATAGTGCTCAGAGCCATTTGAACCAGTTAACGTCTTGTGTGTCTGCAAAAGACATCTGAGATGTTAGGGAGAACTAAAACTGGAGTATATGACGAAAACTAACATGACGGACGAATATAGAGTAATAATGGAAAAAGAGTCGATCAGCTATAATACGCAGCGTGTCATCAGAGGCGTAGTACCAAGTTCTATTTTGATCATTGCTCCAGAGAGATATTAATTCATCTTTCCCTATATTTTCAACATCAACATATATTCCACTAAAACTACAGTCCTCGTGAATTTAATTTATCACACTAGTTGTTTAAGTAACAGAATTTTGTGGGGGAGGGTACTATTACATCCTAATTTTTTTGGAGAATGTAGGGTGAACTGTACAGTGTGCATATTACTCCATAGCTCGTAATAAGAAAAGTTTTCTAAACAACTACCGTTCCCACAACTACTCTTATTCCTCAAGTCTTAACATAACGTACATATAAAAGATGTATCAGAGCTAATGACGTAAGCGCATACAGCTTAAGAAGTCTAGTGAACATGGACTCTAAAATCCATGCCTGCAGAACCATGTGCACTTGTTTAGTAGAATAAACGAGAGATGAACAAATGCCAACAACTCTTCAGGTACGCATTTAAGAGCCCATAATTACTAGACTTTTTTGCTTGAAGTTTCACATATTTTAATTTGTATGCATTTACTCCATTTATTATGGAGCATCGTGTATAGGAGAAGAAACCTGTACTTTACGATTACACTATTAGTGGAAACAGTAACTTGTGTAAAATATCTAGAAGTAACCTATAGTACGGTTGCATGTTGCATGTGACTTTCGTTACAATCGGCTTTAGCACTGTATGAAGAAGAGAGGTTTATAGGACAAGTATACAATGTCATATACGAGGATTGTTAAGTTACGATCAGTCACTAAATGGAGACCACAGCGAAAATCAGAAACATTTTTTTGCAAGAGCTAGTTACACTTTCCAGATACTTCTGTACATACTCCCCGCTCCGACTTAGACATTTGTCGGAGCGTTATACCAAATTTCCAACACCATTGTTCCAATGGTTCCAATGGCTCTGAGCACTATGGGACTTAACTTCTGAGGTTCAAAAATGGTTCAAATGGCTCTGAGCACTATGAGACTTAACATCTTAGGTCATCAGTCCCCTAGAACTTAGAACTACTTAAACCTAACTAACCTAAGGACATCACACACATCCATGCCCGAGGCAGAATTCGAACCTGCGACCGTAGCGGTCGCGCGGTTCCAGAATGTAGCGTCTAGAACCACTCGGCCACTCCTGCCGGCAACGCCATTGTCATAGAAGGCAGCCGCCTGTGCTTTCCGATAATGCTCTATGCTGGCCTGTAGTGCGTAGCCTGCGCCCAAATGTTGTCTCCGTATCCAGCGTTTCATGTGAACAGAGGTGATACTCAGGACGAGCCAATTAGGACTGTGTTTGGGTGATCGAACACTTCCCATCGAAAAGGCTGCAGGAGCGTCTTCACTGCCCCTGCAGAGCACGGCTGAGAATTGCCATGAAGAAGGAAGTGCGTAGCAGTTGTGTTAGGTGGGCTGTATTCATTAAGGCGAAGCTTGTCAGCCGGATCTCCTATTTGGCGGGAGGCATCGTTGTTCTAGTAGAATAAACGCTCACAACTAAAAAGAGGGTCTTGATGCCATCGACAGTCATACTAGGGACATTACCCAACACATCCGTGCAAAGCTTCGAGTTTTCACTATGGTGCCCATTTCGCAACTGATCGGAACTTACTTTCTGTACAACCCTCGTACAGTGATGAGCCAAAACATTGTGACCACTGCTCAGCGCGAGTTTATATGCTGCCTGGTGGAGTTGAGGGCATGTGACACGGTAAGAGAAGTGCATAAGCGGAGCAGAGACCAATGGTGGATCGTTATAGCGACGATAATAGTCGCAAATGCAAAGATCCGCCCACTTAAGCGACTTTCACAAAATTCATATATTGGTGGTCCAGTGCGTGGGAGCGAGCATTTCGGGAACGGCGAAGCTGGTCGCATGTTGGCGTGCTACTGTCGTGAGCATCTATGGAAAGTGGTTGAAGAATTCCGAAACGACGAGTAGGAGACAAGAAGTTTGACGTCCACACCTCGCCACAGAACATAGGGATTGGAGGCTTTCCAGCTCTCTAAAACGGGGGACAGGCGTCGATCTGTGGCAGATATGAGGACAGTACACAAGTTATTTGAAGCACAGCATTGAACGTGGTGTTCCACAGCAGGGGGCCCCCTACGTGTTTCCCTGTTGACCCAACAACCCAACAACATCGTCACTTATAATTACAGTGGGCACAGGATAATCGAGATTGGACCGTGAATCAATAAAATCGTGTTGCTTGGTCGGATGAATCCCGTCGATTGTTACTCCAGGTCGATGGTCGTGCCTAGATACGCCGTCATCCAGATGAACGGCTGCTCTAACATACACCATACATGCCTTGGACGCAGGACGGTGGGAGCACAACTTTATTACTGGGGACATTCACTTGGCTCCCATGGGAACTGCGGTAGTAATCGAAGGCATCATGACGGCTGTGGACTACGTAAACATTATTAGGGACCACCTGCAACCCCTTATGCTTGATTTTCTTCCTCAGCAGCGGTGGAATTCTCCAGCAGGATAATTGTCAGTGTTACTAAGCCAGGATCGTGCTGCAATGGTTTGAGGAGAAAGATAGTGAACTCACGTAGACGTCTTGGCCATCAAATTCGGCTTAGCTGAAACCGATTAAACCCAAGTGTGACGTTGTCTGATGCCTGCTCCGCACTCAAAAACTAGCTGCCCGTAAATTACGGAAAGTGTGTGACGTGTGCGTAGGAATCTGGTTCCACTGGAAACTTAGCAAGTGGCACACAGCATCACAGCTGGATTGCGTTCCAAAAGTGGACGACCAACCCGCTTTCAAATAGGTGATCATAATGTTGTGGCTAAGGAGTGTATTGTAAACAGTACAGGGAGTGCAATTGCGGGATAGGTAAGAGGATGCTTCTCTAAGAAGCCATCAGATCGCAGTCCATCGCTCACTGACTGCGGTGTGGGATGGTAATTATATGCATATATGAAAAAGTCGTGAACAGATTTTGTGATTTGCCGTATATACCGTTTGCTATGTGTACCACTCTACCGCATAAGGGTGCAATGTGTCACTTCAATCGATATACGCCACTAAATGTCCTCCCTGCGTAGGTGTTTTGACGGTGTAGAACTATGGGGTAACGGAGTACATACAATACGGATTCGTGTTGATTCTCATATAAAACCAAATCACAGGTCATGCGGTTATCTATGAGTAGGTAACAGCAGCGCCTGTATATATCGACGGTTGGTACAAACAATAGATGTAAATAAATGTAACGGACTGGACATACAAAGGGGCAGAAGTCTTCATTTCACAAAGAGTACAGCATTGGCCCCTTATCTTGCATTTATCACGAATCTCTTACCCAGCGCAAAACCCCAAGCCACTGGAGAGAAGCGTAGATGACTCCTGTGTATAAGAAAGATAAACGAAGGGACCTGCAAAATTATAGACCAATTTACTTAACATCGGTTTACTACAGGATTCTTGAACATATTCTGAATGCGAATATAACAAATTTCCTTGAGCCCAAAAGGCTGGTGACCAAGAATTAGCGCACTTTTGGGAAGCCTCGCTTGTGCGAAACTCATCTTGGGCTTTTCTCTCGTGCTATACTGCGACCTGTGGGTGAAGGGCAACAGGCAACTTCCATACTCGATGAGGCTTCGGGATTGCAATAATATTTCGGCTGACAAACGACCAGCCATCTTCAGTTGAGTGTCCATCACTGAGTGAGTGACAGACACTCACCTGAAGATGGATGGACGATTGCCAGCCGAAATATTATGGTAAGAAGTCAACATGATCCGGCTGCAATCCCGAAACCTCATCGAACATTCAGTACGCCGGGAAAACTTCAATAATCACAACTTCCATATTTATAGATTTCCGAAAAGCATATGACGTGGTGAGCCAAAGACCTTACTGGAGTGGAAACTCAGTTTCCGTCAGATCACCGAAGTTAAGCATTGTCGCGCTTGTCTAATGCTTGGATGGGTCACTGTCCTGGTCTGCCAAGTGATTTTGGCAAGTGCGGTGCACTCAGCCATTGTGAGGCCAATTGGGGAGCTGCTTGACTGAGAAGTAGAGACACCGGTCACCGGTGCTGATCACATGCCCCTCCATATCCACATCTGGGACGACCGAGGATTGAGAATGACACGGCGGCTGGTCGGTATCATTGGGCCTTCAAGGCCTGTCCAGACGGTGTTTGTTTCTATTTCACACGTTGCCTGTCTGCAAACTGTTAACGAAGGCACGAGTTATGTAATAGGTTCCCAGATGGTATGTGAGTGGCTTGAAGAACCCAGCATACTGTCCTTGACGGCGAGTGTTCACTAAAGATAGGGGTATCGTCAGGGGTGCCAAAAAGAAGTGTGATAGGACTGCTATTATTTTCTGTAGACAATGATCTGGTGGACAGGATGGGCAGCAGTTTTCGGATCGTTTGTTGATAACGCTGTGCAGCACGGGAACGTGAGTCATTGTGTGAGGATACAAGATAACTTAGACAAAGCTTCTAGATGGTGTGGTGAATGGCAGCTAGCTGTACGTGTAGAGAAATGTAATCCATTGTGCGTGAGTAGGAAAAAACAAACCTACAACGTTCCGATACAGAATTAATAGTACCCTGCTAGACATAATCATGCCGTTTAAATCTGGGCGTAACGTTGAAAAGCGATATGAAATGGAACGAGCTTGTGAGAAATGTGGTAGGGAAGGTGAATGGTCGACGTGGGTTTATTGGAAGAATTTTAGGAAAGTGTACTTAATCTGTAAAGGAGACCTCAAAGGCAGCCGTTCTTGGGAACTGCTCGAGTGATTTGGACCTGCACTAGCTCGTATTAAAGGAAGATATGGAATCAGTTCAGAGGCGGGCTACTAGATTTGTTATCGGTAGGCTCGAACAACAAGCAAGTCTTACAGAGATATTTCGGGAACTCAAATGGGAATCCCTGGAGGGAAGGTGACGTTCTTTTCGAGGCAACTATTGTGAAAATTTAGGGAACCGGAATCTGAATCTGACTGAAGAACGATTCTACTGCCACCTACATTCATTTCGCGTAAAGACCACGAAGATACGAAATATCAGGGTTTGTTTGGAGGCATGTAGACAATCTTTTCCTCTCGCTCTATTTGTAAGTTGAACAGGAAATGAAATGACTAGTATTGGTACAGGATACTCTCCGCGACGCACCATAGGGTGCCATGCGGAGTATATACGTTTGTAGATACACTGTACTGTTTTATTACACAACTGCTTAGAACAATAACTCCTACAAAAAATACCTGGGAGCGACAACGTGTAGTGACTACATAAGCCACAGGCGAGTGTCAGGTTGAGAGCAATCTTCAAGAAGTATTAATCCATCAACGAAAGAAGTAGCTCACAGAACATATGTTTGACTGATTTTGAAATATTATTCATCAGTAAAGAACACTTACCAGGACAGATTAATAGATCAGGTGAGGGATGACACTATCTCTTTTAGTCGGTACGACTTCTGTAGAATATAATGCGAGACTGGCGTTGTGCATCACGGAGAGGTTTCACTGTTAAAAAATTCCAGAGATTATGTTCCGGGCGGTATATATTACTTCCTAAGGTACGGCTCACGAAATTATCACAAGGAGAAATTACACCACACACCGTTTGGGAGAAGCTTTGTGGAACATGGAATCAAGGATACCTGTGTTATGCATTTACGTCTACATCTACATCCATACTCCGCAAGCCACCTGACGGTGTGTGGCGGAGGGTACTTTGAGTACCTCTATCGGTTCTACATGATGGTTTAATCAGACCTTATCTGCATACTAAAGACTCTAATCTACAACGGGATTTTGGAGTATACGTAAGCAGTTCCTTGTTAATACGTACCGATAAACGAATGTCAAATGAGACCAGTTTTGTTTGTAATGAAGAACAATACATGCATTAAAGATGTGATGATCAGTATTTGTTTGATCTGACTGCAGCTACCAGTTGCAAATATCTGCCGTAATAGACGTGAAAATGCACCTGACGACTCTTAAGTAGGTCAGCATGAATCTCTGATGGCTACAATATTGATACTATTATTATCCGTCACTCACTTATTTTTGATTAGATATCGTAGGTAGATAGGCACTACAATGATAGTAGTTGCTTAAAGGTTAAATATACGTATCAACCGTGTTCTTAATACTTTCTCGTCCGAGCAGAAGTTGCTTATGTTTATAAAAGAGTTCCTACTTCTTCACTAACAAAGTAGGTAGTTGGATGAGCATCAAAAGCAACCGATACTTGAATTTAGATGTTGACAGGTTGCCGTTCTCTATAGGAAAATTCCAAGGCCAGCGAGCTGTAGCGGTTCACAGGAAGACCTGCAGAGGATTGACGATCTCTACAGCAATGATATTTGCATAACCGTAACTAATCGTTTAAATATACTACAGGGGCGTCAAAATGGCTGCTGATTGGTCTTGTTACAAAAACTGTCAGGTCAATGTAAGTAATTATGCAGTTGTTAGATTTGAAGAACCTACAGCGATACAATGTTCATTAAACACGTCTTAATCTCTGCAGAGTGATCCACAGCAAGCAGCGACACGCCTCCTGATGCAGGCTGGTATGGGCACAACGGATTCATTGTTCCATCCACCGCAATCCTGTGTGGGAAGCCTTCCATCATTCATCACCCCCCTCCCCTCCCCCCTCCACTCAACCAGCGTGATGCTACCAGTGGACATGCTAAGAGAATTATTTTAGAGACTTAATCTGCAGCCGACTTTGGTGGGATGTGGCAATGTAAGCTGGCACACCACATCATGGGAGCTGTAGTGGTGGTAAACATGCAGTACAGAAGAAACTCTCATCTTGCTGGTGGGTGGGTATCAATGTCGAGCAAAGTGTTCTCTGCTCCATCAGGCATGTCTGGTGGAAGCCTTCGGTGGTGCGTATCGTGCCCATTCTCTCCACTTCAGTCACCGGCCACTGGGGACAAAGTTCAGCGTAATAAAAGCTGTGCACCCTTCCCACCCCATAGTGAACCATAATGTAAATTTGCACTATGTAATAAAGGACTCACTAAATAGTGAGTCCCTCCTCCTCACTTCCTATCCTAGTGGTAAAAGTGATTTATCACATTTGTGGCATGACTAGAAAAATTCATATGGCTCTGAGCACTATGGGACTTAACAGCTGTGGTCATCAGTCCCCTAGAACTTAGAACTACTTAAACCTAACTAACCTAAGGACATCACACACATCCATGCCCGAGGCAGGATTCGAGCCTGCGACCGTAGCAGTCGCGTGGTTCTGGACTGCGCGCCTAGAACCGCGAGACCACCGCGGCCGGCAGAAAAGTTCATAATTTCCATCGTTATTTACAAGTCAATAGTAACGTCTTAGTATCAGACACTTCTTAGGCGACCTGATAGTGTATGGGCCATTTTTAACACACACCTATGCATGAGGTTAGTACACATCTAATCGATGTTAATCATTAATTTCAAAGACTATAGTAAGCTGTCAGTAGTTTAGAAATGTATTTGTTTAAATAATGTTGTGTAGTAACTGTTAAACATATATTTATGATATAGAAAAATGGGCAATTTGTAAAATAAGGAGTACTGTAACAAAACTGTCGACAGCAATGGAAGAAGACAGTCATACATCGCAGAAATCCCATCGGGCATAATATTCTGCTGCAAATTGCTAAAAGAAACGAAACTGGGTAAAATTTTCAGGTACATGACAACACAATGAAAAGTCTGCCTGATGGTTCATCATGAGCCATCCACTAGGGCAGACGGAACACATCTGATGAATCAGTCTTATGGTTAGTAGTACAATGGGGCTGGTGGGGGAGATTCATTATTTTTGGGTGATAAGTCATTATAATTGGGTGTTAAGTAAAGGTGGTAGAAAGAACCAGTCATGATGATATATGTCTATTTGAATAACTGGTTAATAAATTATGGCAGGTCATTAATGAAAGTGATACGGGCAATTGGCTAACTTCTACAGAACATGGACACCTTGTCCCACGAAGAATATTGACTAGTGGCCTTGAAGATAAGCACAATTGCCTGAGAGAGGAGAAAACTGACCTTTGATATCAATGGTCGACCCTTGTCCTTAAATCATCTTGATTGTTCCCAGGGTAACATGGCCCCAATACTTCGCAGCACTATGACTCTTTTCAATTTGCTGTGAAGAATCAGCGCAATTGGAAAATGACAATAACATTCATAAATCAAATACTGGGAACTAAAATAGCCTCAATTATTCTCAGAAAAAAAGGACAAAGTGGTGAGTCACAAAAATATTTGACCGACTCCCTTGTGAATTAAAGGTGCTGGTAGAGAAAGTTTTAAAAACGAACTGAAGTCATTTATGCTTGATAACATACTCCATCGATGAATTTCTGAGAAGACAGTATGTTTGCAGTTCCAACATATTTATCAACATGTATGTAAATTAAGATTAAAACTGATATAAACAATATGCGACTAAAATAATAATATAAAACTTACGCAAACTGGTTGATGAATATTCTTGCAGAACACTCAGCTAGTGACAGGCAACTATCCCGAATCTGTCTTATTTTGGTCTTTTAGCGTCATTCCCCGCCCCTCCCTCCCTTTTCCACATTTCGAAATCTACAGTAATTTCGAAGAGATTAAGAGAAGAAAAAAACACTCTAATCTGAGGTGCAGCCTATGGAAATTTCCTCCAGTGAGATTACGGAATGTTAGCAGAGTGTTACAGTGTTGCCAAAAAACCAACAGTGTCCATTACAGACGGCCCGCCTTAGGCTCACGTAGATTTGAGCTGCGGGCCGAAGCAGTTGTTTGTTATTACGCAAGCAGCAAGGCTGATGAATGAACGAGTACTGGCGAGTCGTGAGCGGACTTTTTATTCTCTGCTCACATGTGCCGCACCGGCACCTGGACGCGCAACGGCTGGACAGAGGTTGAACCGGTCCAGCTTTTTAGGTCATAAGGGCACAATGACTCCTCTCACTTACAACACTCACATGACCAGCTGAACCCCAAAGCAACTGCCCACCACATAAGCCGTTGGTGTAATCACAACGTTACAAACTATTGCTGGCCTAGAAGGCAGCTGCATCTGCACACATCTACCACACTGCTCTGTTATTCAAACTTGATGGTTCGACAGAGGGTGCAAAGAACCGCTTTGAGACTTTTTCTGCCCTTCCACTCTAGAACAAAACGTCGGAAAATCGAACTAAATTCTTTCGGAGTTCTAATTTCTCTTTTTCTCAACATGAATCATCATTCCTCCCTATGTACGTTGTAGGCAAAAAATTTTGGCCGTAGGAGGAGAATATTGGTAATAGAAATTTCGAGATAAAGTTTCAGCGCAACGAAAACTGTCTTTCTTTTATTCACTTGTAAAACTATCAGGGTAGGGAGTCTGTTGTAAAACGCTTAGTGGTCCTTAAAGTTCTTTTTGCCTTTGTCCTTTGTTGCACATCTGACTTGGAGTGATTCAAAATGGCAGCAGACTAGGACAAGACACAATGCGCCATTTACTATGCAGAATCCAAATCTGTGATAACGATACTGCACAGTTATCAACGCCATTGTAGCACGGCACTACGCACAGAATGAAGTGTAATGAAGTGGTTCGTAAACTAAAAGGAGAGTGGAAATTTGAAAGACCTTCCAGGGGTGGACGTTCCCTTGTGTTTCAAGCACATATTGTCAGCGTACAAGCCGTATTTCAACGCAGTCGCCAGAAGTCAAGTTTCTCGTGCATCACATTGTCCACGCCCTCTCTCAGCGCCACGGCATTAGACTTCTGTTTGGTTGCGTGAAAGATCGCTTCCACACAACACCAGTGAATGACATTGATACTCATCAACACGAATTAAATAAGAAGCAGAACTGCTGAAGCTCTAATGCAGACCTGAACATGAGTAGAACACTACACTGCAGTGACAAAAGTCGTGGGATATCTTCTAAGATCGTGTCGGACCTCCTTTTGCGCGGCATAGTGCATCAACTCGACGTAGCATGGACTCAGCCAGAAATATTGATCCATGTTGCCTCTATAGCCGTACATAATTTCGAAAGTGTCGCCGGTTCAGGGTTATGTGCACGCAGTCACCTCCCGATTATGTCCCATAAATGTTCAATGGGACACATGTCGTGAGTTCTGGGTGGCCAAATCCGGCGCTCGAATTGTGCAGAATGTTCTTCAAACCAGTCGCGAACAATTGTGACCCCGTGACATGACGGTTGTCATCCATAAAAATTCCATTGTTCTTTGGGAACATGAAGTCCTTGAAGGGCTGCAAATGGTTTTCAAGTAGTCGAACATAACTACTTCAACGATCGGTTCAGCTAGAGTAGAGGACCCAGTTCATTCCATGGAAACACTGCCCACGCCACTGTGGAGCCGCCACCAGCTTGCACAGTGTTTTGACAACTTGGAACGATGACTACGTGGTTTCTGCGCCACACTGGAATCCTACCGTCAGCTTTTACCAACTGATATCGGGACTCATCTGACCAGGCCACTGTTTTCCAGTCCTTTGGGCTCCAACGAATATAGTCACGAGCCTAGGAGAGGCGATACAGGTGATGTGCGGTTAGCATAGGCTCTCGCGTGCGTCGTTGTTGCCATAGCCCATTAACACCAAAACTCGCAGCAGTGTCCTGGCATACGTTCGTTGTGCAGCCGGTATTGATTTCTGGAGTGATTTCACGCATTTTACTTGTCTGTTAGCACTGACAACTGAATGCAAAACCCGCTGCTCTCAGTCGTTCAGAGTAGGCCGTCAGCCACTGCGTTGCCCGAGGCGAGAGGTAAATTTGGTATACTCGACACACACTTGACATTGTGGATCTCATAATGCTGGACTACCTAACGATCGCCGAAATGGAATGACCCATACATCTAGCTACAAAGCCTTAACTCCCGTCGTGCGCCATAATTATGTTGGACACCTTTTCACATGACTCGCCTGAGTACCGATTACAGCCTCGCTATTACTCTGCCCTTTTATACCTTGTGTACGCAATGCCACTGCGATCTGTATACGTGAATATCCCAATCCAATGGCTTTCGTCACCTGAGTATAATATCTTTTAGTTCTACGAAAGACGTGTAGGGCGCAAAAATTGAGGCACAAAAAGAAAACCTGGGAGCTGGTAACCTTTTACAATAACCCAAAACGGCTCATTCTAATAGATTCCTAGTTATCAGTTTTTAAAATGGCAACAGGACTTTGAGGACTCCGTGTACAAAATGAGCTAACCTTATTTCCGTTCTGTGAAGATGGTATCTTTTCTTTCGGACATGTCCGAAAGAATAGATACCACCTTCATATAGCTAAGGCTAACCGGCCATTGACTTGAGCGGATGCACACCCATTGCCCGAGCTCTTACAGGACTCGGTAAGATTGTCTGCTGCAAGTAATGAGTGTTATGGGCAGGGGCACTACGAATGTAGTGTGTGGACATTAAGTTGGGAATGGGGGTCTCACGGGGAGCGTGCAAGGGATAAATCCCTGCAGTCGCACTATCCTCTGTGCCCTCGGTGGTTCGGATGGATGCCGGCACGGTAGCTCACAGTGTTCGGTCAGAGAGGCGCTGGCCCTCTGTAATAAAAAAAAGCTGAGCAAAGAAATGAACGACGAACTTGAACGTATTTCCTATGACGTCAGCCCAGAACAAACGCTACGAACATTACAGAACAATTTAAAAAAAAAAAAAAAAAGAGATGGATAGAGCGTCTGCCATGGAAGAAGGAGATCCAGGGTTCGAGTGTGTGTGCAAAACTTAAACATGTTACCTGCGCTTCAAAATAAAAGATATTTGTCTATGCGTCATTTTGTGCCTTGTGCATATTTTTAGCCAGGGAAAGACTTCTGGGACACCCTGTATATTTCCCAATAATAAAGATCGGTTCTCAGTCATGAGTTGCCTATGTGTTCTGCAGTCAGGTAGAGAAGTTGTATTCAGTACTTATGTACCTCTCAGTGCTGTATTCAAATGTAGGACGGACATCTGTCTCGTCTCTGTAGGCTGCTTACGAGGCCTTAGTTTACAGAACACCAGGCAGAGCGACGCGTCTCGCCATATTAGTAAATATCATTATCTCCGTCTACATTACGACGTGGAACAACGCTACGTTAGCCGTTAAGTGGGGTAAACGTAATCGTTTCTTTAAATCGGCGAGACAAGCTACTTAAACTATAAAACCGAACATGTAGTTTTGCAATAGATCAACAGTACACGGAGCACCAATTAGAGACGCAGCAGCCACATCGTAGAAGCATGACTGACTGCTAAAGCACCTGACGTAATATTGTAACGGATTCAAGAAAACACACTCTCCGTTCTGAGAATCGTAGACGATGATATTTATTTCGTATACTAGAACTTGCACTAACAAATTTTCAAAAATAATGTTCTTAAATTTCTCGGAAGGATATTCAAGGGTGATAAGATGAGAATGAATACATTGGTTACAAGTAACTCATTATAGTGAGTTTCTAGGAAAACTTGAACTCTTATCCTCCGCAGTTTTATTTTACCCTTTCTCCATTCCGCAGTTACCTTCCAAGCTGTGGTTTTCATTCATGTCAGAATATAACTTTCTAATTCATCCAGTGACTTGAAATACTTCATTCGCTTGTGTAAGACAGGAAAAAACCATCCTAACGAGTGTTTAGCAGCCGGAACTGTGTCTAATGAAAGTATAGCGTACAAGTCTAAATTTTTTACTAGTAGTTCAGTTCCATTAGCAAATTATGAAAGCTGGGAAAATCAAAAACCCACAGGTACTTTGTTTCCAGAGATGTTGCATGACGAGCATAATGATTGTTATATTTCACAATTTCATCCGATCCATCCAATCAAAGACCAGCTCAAGCTGAAGAATTTATATGATTGTTTTCTTGGTACGTCTTGTTGCTTGTAGAACAAACTGCGTTATTACCAGCGACAAATTTTAAAGGATGTTGACTAGAAACCTATGTGGACAATAGTCACCAACTATCGAAATAGAGAAGAGCGTTGAAGATTAATGGATAATTTTGTTCCTTTTCTTCATCTTCTTCTTCTTATTCTTCTTCATCTTCTCCTTCAGCAGTGCTTTTCTTTTCTGGAACGACAACATCGTGTTTACAAAGAAGAATATTTATAGCCTCTAGCTTCATCCCAAAGCTGTTATAGGTTCAGAAAATTGATCACAAGACATACATTAAATTAAAATGTAGAAACAGAACGGAAAAGAAATAATCACCTCAGATTTCTGTTCATATCAGAGAAAAAGAGAAATTCCAAATAGAAAATACAAAGTACCGCACTCAGTCAAATCAGACAGTGGTAACTGTTTGAAGCGCTTACTGGGCCAAAAACATAAGTGAGAATGAGAGCTGTGGAAGATGAGAAAGTAAGGTAATACAGAATTGCCGAATCAAGGATTGCACTATAGTTTTTATGCCTGTCGTGGAGAAAGATTTCCATAAAATAGCCCTTATGTAATTAAGTAATGATACGTAATTAATTAATAAGTTCTTGCAGTAAAAGACACCATATCCCTAAGCAAATGGAACAAAGGTTATGAGAATCTGGAAGGTTGTGATACTAGATGCTAAGAAACGATTTCAAAAATTAATAGTACAGATAACATACGAAATGAAAAGTAAATTAAAATAGTAATGAAGGAAAGAAGCCTATGGAAAATACTTACAAGAATTAATTAGTATGACATCTGGTACGGCATACAAGCATAGTTATTTTGGCGATAGAATGATCAACAAAGGGGAAAAAATGTGAGGCAGACGAAAACAGTTATGTGCAAAACAGAT
Source organism: Schistocerca americana (assembly GCF_021461395.2). Lineage (NCBI taxonomy): Eukaryota > Metazoa > Arthropoda > Insecta > Orthoptera > Acrididae > Schistocerca > Schistocerca americana. The sequence goes on from NC_060121.1 coordinate 609,304,545, forward strand.
TACAAGGAGTGTTGGGTAAAGTGTGAGAATAATTGTTATTCGTTAAATACTCTACGCTGCATACCTATTAAAGGATTGCTTGTACAACTTTAACAAAATGTCTCTGAGCACTATGAGACTTAATTGCTGTGGTCATCAGTCCCCTAGAACTTATAACTACTTAAACCTAAGGACAGCACACACATCCATGCCCGAGGAAGGATTCGAACCTGCGACCGTAGCGGTCGCGCGGTTCCAGACTGTAGCGCTTAGAACCGCTCGGCACTACGGCCGGCACAACTTTAACAGATGTGGATATTTTTGTCGAACGTTCGTTAAGTACCTGATTAGTTAGTGGTGTTGGCTGTAGAGGTAAATCGGCCGTCAAACAGATATTTTGTTGGAACTAGGGGCAGTCTAAAGTCACTGTGGGCCTGCAACAATGATAAATAATACGACCCCTAGTGAAAAATGTTTACTCGTATTTTTTAAAATTCATTCTTTTACTTCCATACAAAATATGAAGATAATGTCACTAATTTAAGCACTAGCTTGGGTTTTATGAATAATAATAATAATAAAGCTCCTCATAAGAAACTGCAATAAGTCATTTGGAGTCAGAACTTAACTCTGGCTGCTTACATACTCAGACCGGCCAAGTGACAAGAGCTGTTTGACCGAAATTTTTGATGTATTCAGTAAGTGGGAAGAGTATGGAGTTTCAGGTCTTTTACATCGATCGAACTGACGGCAAGCATAGCTGACAATTGACCACCGCTTCAGGCCACTAGCCTGTATCCATAGAGCTCACGTTACAAAGTATAATGCCTTTTGTGATAAACGTATTAAGTTTAGACCTGTCGGAAGTACAAAATTTCTAGACACGCTCCACAAGACTGTGTTACAAAACATTGCGAGTCACCAGTTGGAAGAGCCATGGGAACTGGAAGCTTAACACTGTGAACGAGCACACTCGCGTGTCTGAACGGATTAAACATGGAAGTATCCATTTGTACTTCACAGAAATGCGTTGAAACATTCTATAAAAATATAGTGTAGTAGAGACATGCTTCTTAAAATTAAGGATAGAAAGGTAAGGCAGGATCATAAAAACAGCAAATAACTAAAGCGAGTTATGATTGTCAGAAGATGGGTAGTATGACACTTCCCGAAACGTCGCGAAATATCAACGCTACCACCCGGCTGGATACCCGAGAAACCTTCATCAATATGATTGTCAGATTTATTGGCTTAGTAGTCCACGAGTTTGGTGCGAGGGTGTAAAAACAAATCATTTTTAGGCGTGCTTTGGTAACGATGTAAAACAATCTTTGTGCAGTAGTGTAGTTAAAGTTCGTAAGACGTAAATGAAATTAGTTTTCAGATTTGTAATATGTAATACGTGGTTGAATAAAGTAGGAATACGACAAATGCGTTCTCAAAAATTCCCTGAAAGTACACACAGTTTTATGCCAATGCTCTATTATTTTCCAGTATTAGTGGAATTATGGACACACAGTCTTGAACAGTGTTGCTATTTTCACTTTTTCCCTTAACCCTAGAACACTTGGAGGAGGAAAATGTTACGTTGCTACTAAACCATCGTAAAGTTTACTACTATACATTTTATTCAAAATAAATCATGATTTATAGGTTAGCTATTAGTTAAGTACAATTATTAGACCTACAGTGGCAAGTTACATGCCAAATTAAGTACGAAATGCCCTGTTTTATAAGCTACTGCAATCGTAGGGCTAAGAACTTGGCAGTGGTTTTCGAGGCCGCCCCTGACAGTTCTGGACCCGCGCTACATGAGCCGTACGATTGGAGGTCCTTTACTGTGTGTCGAATCAGCTTCGCGGCAGCGCTGCTCGGTCTTACCTTTGGAGAGCGGGTGTCAAACCGGCGCGCAGCCTCTTCGCGCTGCACGCAGGAGGGAGCCGGGACTGGCCCGTCTGTCGCTGGAGCCTCATACTCACTGACCGCGACCGCTGCGCCAGCTGCCGGATGGACGCCGAACGCAGAGGCCAATAGCACACGCCGGCCGCACATTCAATTAACGCCGCGGACAGATCGGCCACATTCCAACACTCCACCGTATAAGAAATAAGACACCCTGCTATACTTCTGCTAATGATGCGGCAATATCGAATGGAGTATACTCGGTGAAATTCTGAAGTTATGTACAAAAGGGACAGAAAGAAAACTGAACGACATGAAACGAAAGTAGTAGTTGAGGAGGGAGTGAGACAGGGTTGTAGCGTTTAGTCCTTGTTGTTCAATTTTTAAATTGGCCATGCAGTAAAGGAAACTGAGGAGGATGCTTGAAAGGGTTTTAAGTTCGGGGAGAATAATAATAACAAGCGCAGACGAAATTGTCGATATGGAATGTCTCAGCAATAGAACTTGTTGCCGGGCAACAGTTGACACCGTAATTCTAACAGGGACGGAGAAGGAATTCAAAGATTAGGTGAAGGGGGCAGCTAGTGTCTTGAAAAGGCATTATATTCGTATGATGAAATGCAGTTAACAGGATTAAAGGAACAGAGGTTGCAGTAATAAGACTGGGTGTGAATTTTATATCTCTTGCGAACAGAAACCAGACTGTCGGCGTGTTTTTTAATTGTCTGTCTATTATTTTTTCTGCTTCCTGTGTATTTTATTAGCATCATCAACCCAATTTTCCTCCATTTTACATTTAAGTCACCAATTTTATCGCCAACTTTTATTATTTATTATCTTCATCTTTTTAAAACAAATTCTGTAAGCTCAAGAGCGGCGTACTAAGCTGTTGCCAGCCCGCTCCCTTCAGGGGGAATCGAAACTCAATAAAGAAAAAAAGAAAAAAAAAGAAGAAAACAGTTATAAGACACCCCCACCACACTTCGTTTTTCCTCTACTCCTCCCCTTTTTTCCCCCTCATCTGCCCAGGTTCCCCACATCTGCACTTGGCTGTGGTGTGTCATCTTCGTGCCGACTTTTTTGTGCAGTATTTTAAGTGAGTGTTACGTGTTGTTCCTCTTTTCCGAAGTGTTGCGGTCAGATACCAGACTGTCGCCGTGTTTTTTTTTTTTTTTTTTTTAATTGTCTGTCTACTATTTTCCCTGTCTGCTTCCTGTGTATCTTATTAGCATCGCCAACCCTTTGTTTTATGTTTAACTTTCACAATTTTCCGCCATTTTACAATTTATGTCACCGTTTTTATTGCCTTCTTTTATTGTGTATTATCTTCTTCTTATGTTTTAAAAATTCTGTAGGCTGAAGAGCGGCGTACTAAGCTGCTGCCAGCCCTCCGCCTTCGGGGGGAATCGAAACTCAGTAAAGGAAAAAAAAGAGATGAAGAGACTTACACATAGTAGACTCCTATAGGGAGCTACAGCAGACGATTCCTCTGTAAGCTGGCCAAAACGACAAGAATATTTTCTGTAATGACATGTGTAGTAAGAGAAAATGCTGCTATATTCGAAGACTTTTTATTAACTATTGGCAAGGAACTAAACATCCATGGCCCATAGCACGCTAACACGACAGTACCGGCGAGCCCCTGCAACACAGCTACCGCCGGCCGAAGTGGCCGCGCGGTTCTGGCGCTGCAGTCTGGAACCGCGAGACCGCTACGGTCGCAGGTTCGAATCCTGCCTCGGGCATGGATGTGTGTGATGTCCTTAGGTTAGTTAGGTTTAACTAGTTCTAAGTTCTAGGGGACTGATGACCTCAGCAGTTGAGTCCCATAGTGCTCAGAGCCATTTTTGAACACAGCTACTACTGGTAACCCTAGATGCTCGACCCGCCGAAAAACAGGCAACCGCAGTGAAACCGTACTGTACACAGCACGCAAATCGGCCGCACACACCCCCTACACTGTCTGTGAGCCGATTTATGACCGATCGCCCACTAATGTATGACGACCTTGAACTGTTACAGGGACGCAGCAACTGCAGCAAGCCCCACAACGAGCTTCCGCAACGACAAAGGTAACGACGCACGATACCTCGCACTAACATAACCACACCTTGTATGCACTGACGCAGATAGCAAGCCGCTACTGCCCTTACTACCCGTCCTATTGTCACAGAGGTTTTTTTCCCTTGGCGCTTACCTTGGCACTTATTTTTTTCCTCTGCCCTCACAACCGCTACCCTTCGATCGCTTTCGTCCACTTTCTATCTCCTGATGGACCACGTTGATGAGTAATCTTACCCAGACGGATGGATAACATCACAGCTCGCTTCCTGTGACTCCTCATTCAAAAACTAACATGTTATACGGAGGTGACAGTAGAACTTTTGGTTTGGTCACCACGTTGGTGTGGGCGTAGAGGGGCCCCATCCTTTATAAAAGCTAATTACGGGCCCACGGCCATTATGAAGCTACGTGAAACATTAGGAATTGTTAGTGCATATATCTGTATCTATTTCTAACTAATAACAATTTTGTGTGTATCTGTCGTGGTGCTCACTACCATAAAACATCGTTAACGCCGTCGCTATCTAATATCCTGTACTGCTGCGTACCGTAGGTGTAGCGCAGATGAAATTGTAGGTATGTAATGTTCCTGCAGCGAAATTTGTTGCTGAGCAATATTCGTTAAGACTTATTTAACATTTTTCTTAAGTTTGACAGCTAAGTCAACGTTGTGATATGATTACATAACTGGCATATTCTTCTATGGAATTATGTGTGGTAGTAAAAAATTCTTAGCTCATGTTCGCTGGTGTTGTCTTTCCACGTAAATTTGTTTTATCTCGTATCGTATACCAAAATTTCAATAAAATTGACAGCATAATTTTTCTGTTTTAAATCGGTATGTTCGTTACGAACTTTGTCCGTATATTGCGTGTGTGCTTGTATATTTCAATTTCTTCTAAAAATTTCACTGTTGGATCTTTGAGAGAATAGGAACGGTTGCTTCAAATCATTATTTTATTTCTGTCTCGCGAAACACACACTTCTAAGAATAACTGTATAAGAATCAACCTGAGTTACTATGCAGACAGCCGGCCGAAGTGGCCGTGCGGTTAAAGGCGCTGCAGTCTGGAACCGCTACGGTCGCAGGTTCGAATCCTGCCTCGGGCATGGATGTTTGTGATGTCCTTAGGTTAGTTAGGTTTAACTAGTTCTAAGTTCTAGGGGACTAATGACCTCAGCAGTTGAGTCTCATAGTGCTCAGAGCCATTTGAACCATTTTACTATGCAGACAGCGGCAGAGATAATCCTTTTAAACTTCACAGATAGCACTATTCACTTGTGACGTATCGTCTGTTTGACGTCGCCATAGTCCCATGCCCCTTAATTTTTAAAGCCAGGCGCTCCCGGTATTTGAGGGAACTTGTACGTTACTTGCCGACTGGTTCTCGCGAAAACAGTGGTTGCAGGCGTAGGTTGATCCTGTCAGGTGGCTAAGGTGTCGAGCTCGATGTCTGTTTTCACCTGTTCCACGGAACTATCCGTCGGCTTGCCCTTTACCTCCTTAGAAAGCGATGTCCCCTGAGCTGAGTAAGGGTATCCTTCTCCCTGCATGAGTGTATGTTGGTTCGAGCCTCTCGATGGTAACCGTTTCTTGTTCTCTGTCTTTATCGATTTTCAAGGTGTGGCTTTCCCTTGCTATCACTATGTAGAACCACCATTCGACGAAATAAGTGGGGGACGAACTGCATCTTCCCGAAGCCACAAATGGGACGTTATTTCTAACTCCTTATGCACGACTGCTCTTCTACTGCCACGCGGTGTAGCCGCTCAGTCTAGGGCGTCTTGTCACGGTCCGCGTGGCTCCCCTCGTTCGAGTCCTCCCTTGGGAATGGGTGTGTGTGTCGTGCTAAGCTTAAGTTAGTTTAAGTTAGATTAAATAGTGTGTAAGCTTAGGGACCGATGAGACTCAGCGTAAGATAGTTTAAGTTAGATTAAGTAGTGTGTAAGCTTACGGACCGATGACCTCAGCAGTTTGTTCCCATAAGACCTTATCACAAGTTCCCAAGTTGCTTTTCTATTATGTCAGGTGCGTTTGATTAGTTGTACGCTACTCATAAGATTACTGAGCCGTTTTGCAAGCTGCGTACAAAACTGTGATTTAGTTTGCTGTATGGAGAGCTGTTTGCTGTATGGGCATGGCGAGCTGCATAAAACCAGTCTCTGGACTGAAGACCACAACAGCAGCAACAACAATGGAGTCTGGTAAGATTAATTCCACTGGAACCCGTTATTGTTTGCCATAAAATAATTGCGCAGGAGAGCACTGTGTCCTCTTTTACTGCCGTGCGTAATCCCAATAAACGAGAGGAAGTGCTTTTACCCACTCTGACGGACTACAAATTAGCGAAGTCGAGTTTGCAATGGAAACGTTCCACCATGCCGTTACTGGAGACGCGATAGTTAGTCGTGCGCAGATGGATCCAGCTATGTAACAACAATAGCTCGTTGAATAATTGGTTCTCGAATATTTTTTCGTGATCAGCGGTAAGAACATGAGGTAGGCCGAAGCTGGAGAGCCTTGTGAGTACCAGTCCCTTGGCCACCGACTCTGTCGATATATCGATAAGTATTGCCACTGTTTACAACCTTGTAAACTGATCGATGATTGTTAACAGTGTTGTTGTTGTCATGTACAGCTCTACAATGGGCCGACGATATCCAAACGAAGAAGCGAAACCGTAGCTGCAGGTGTCGGAAACTGAGCAATCGGTGCGAACACATGCCTTCCAGTTTCGCCCCTTGACATGTTAAACACGTGCGTGCCCATGACCGACAATCTCTTTGCACCAGGGCGCCACACCACTTTGGTAGCAACCATCTTAGCTGTAGCTTGCAAAGCTGGGCATGTTAGGTTGTGCAACGCTTAGAAAACTTACCGGTGATATTGTTCTGGAATACAGGGTCGCTGTTAACCTCTTGCAGCGTCACACCAAATTTCTTCCGAGACTTCTGGAAATGGTGCTCGCTTGAGTTGTATTCCCGTGCGTCCTTCGTGCAGAAGAATGCATAGAAATGGATCGACATGCTGCTCGGTTGTTAATTTGTCCAAATGAGTAGATCGTAGACGGGCACAGTTCCTTGAAGACAATCAGGGACCACATTCTCCTATACTTCTACATGCTGTATATCTGTTGTGAACTGAGTTACATATTCGACCTTCCTGTACTGACGCCGTGACTTAAGCTCCGTGTTTCTTTGCGAAATTACAACCAGGGGCTTGAGGTCTGTGAAGATTGTAAAATGTCTCCCTTCTATAGCTGTGCGAAAATGTCGAGCTGCCAGGTATATTGTTAGCAGTTCACTGTCGATGGTACTCCATTTTTGTTGTTGCGTCAAATTCTTAGGGAAGGACGCATGTGGATTCCGCTTCCCATCTGCCTTTGTTGTAAAGCTGTGCCTACACTGTCTGGGTTGTATCTATCACAAAGGCTGTAGGACTGCCCGGTTTTGGATGTCCGAGCAGCACTGTCCGTGAAAGATGTTCCTTGAGGTCCCAGAACACTGTTTCGGCCTTGTGTGTCCACTGAATCTTCCGGTTGCCTGTAGTATTCTTTCCAGTGAGCAACGTTGTGAGTGCTTCCTGGGCTACTACTTGTCCAGGTACGTGGCTCCTTTAACAATTTAGCATACCTAAATATCTGTGAAGGTCTTTGTACATACTGGGATGAGGCATTTGCTGCACAGCTTCGACTTGTTCAGGTAATAGTGGCAACCCCGCCTCTGACACTAAGTATCCCAGGAAACGAAAGTTACTCATTCCCATGTCACACTTCGCTTCATTAAAATGATGCCATAACCTTGTAGTCGGCGGAAAAGCTGTCGCAGATGGTCTGCACGCTGACCTACCGAAGCAGAGAATACTAAAATGTCATCCAAGTAACAAAATGCAAGTGGCAACTTCCGTAGCACTTCGTGTATGAACCTCTGCCATATCTGTGCAGCGTTCCTGACGGCGATTGGTGAGAAATGTAATTCGAAAAGTTCGAAAGGTGTGGTTACTACTGTTTTATTTAATATCCGCCGGAGCCATGGGAATCTGAGAAGACACTTCCGTACGATCTTCAAAATAGTTCAAATGGCTCTGAGCACTATGGGACTCAACTGCTGAGGTCATTAGTCCCCTAGAACTTAGCACTAGTTAAGCCTAACTAACCTAAGGACATCACAAATATCCATGCCCGAGGCAGGATTCGAACCTGCCACCGTAGCGGTCTTGCGGTTCCAGACTGCAGCGCCTATAACCGCACGGCCACTTCGGCCGGCTTTTCGTACGATCTATCGAAATGTTGTTGACCTGCTAATGATTTTATTTCACTCCGTCACGTTAGGAATGAGATAACTGTCAGGAATTGTCCGTGCACTAAATGCTCTGTAATCACAACATATCCTCCAGGTTTTTTCTTCTTTTGGAATCATGTGAATTTACCACGACCCTGCGCTATCGGAACGAGTTCCAGTGCCTGTTTCAAGTAGTAAGTCGAAACGGTCGGCACTGTGACCAGCTTCTCTGGAGACAAATGTCACTGCCGACAGAAGACAAATTGCCTTTGAGAGCTACGGACACGATGTTGTGCGCAATGTTTGCATTTCCAACTGGCAACTGCAGGTTCCGTAAGTGCAGGGAAGTCACGCAGTACATCTACAGCTACATTGATACTTTTTAATAAACTCAAGTGCTTCGAAGAGGTTTCGTCAACAACCTTCACAATAATTCTCTGCCATTCCACTCTCGAACGGAGCGGAAGAAAACGAAATATCTTTCCGTGCAAGCTCTGTTTTCCTTTACTTTATTGTGATGATCGTTCCTCTCTACGCATGTCGGCGTCAGCAAAATATTTTCAGATTCGGAGGAGAAAGTAATCTGTGACACGGGCCGTCCATGGATAGTGTCGTAACATTGCCTATCATAACCGAATTGTAAAGCAATACTGACAAGGGAACCTCCTCATCGCACCCCCCTCAGATTTAGTCATAAGTTGGCACAGTGGATAGGCCTTGAAAAACTGAACACAGATCAATTGAGAAAACAGGAAGAAGTTGTGTGGAACTATGAAAAAAAAGCAAAATATACAAACTGAGTAGTCCATGGGCAAGATAGGCAACATCAAGGATAATCTGAGGTCAGAAGCGCCGTGGTTCCGTGGTTAGCGTGAGCAGCTGCAGAACGAGAGGTCCTTGGTTTAAATCTTCCCTCGAGTGAAAAGTTTACTTTCTTTATTTTTGCATAGCTATGATCTGTACGTTCGTTCATTGACTTCTCTGTTCACTGTAATAAGTTTAGTGTCTCTGTTTTGCGACCGCATCGCAAAACCGTGCGATTAGTACACGGAAGGACGTGCCTCTCCAATGGGAACCGAAAAAATTTGATCGCAAAGTCATAGGTCAACCGATTCTTCCACAGGAAAACACATCTGATATATTCTACACGACACTGGTGACGGCATGTGCGTCACATGACAGGAATATGTTGTCGACCCACCTAACTTGTACACTTGCCGAATGGGTAAAAAGATTCTTCTACCTTGCCCGATTTAGGTTTTCTTGTGGATGTGATAATCACTCCCAAAAAGTGATGAAAACATAAAAGTTTGTCACATAAACTGAAAATGAAAAATTAAACTTCTCACTCGATGGAAGATTTGAACCAAGAACCTCTCATTCCGCAGCTGCTCACGTTACCACGGGACCACGGCGCTCCTGAGCTCGTAGTGTCCTAGATGTTGCCTATGTCCTAGATGTTGCCCATGAACTACTCAGTTTGTATATTTTGCTCATTTTTTCACAGTTCCACACAACATCTTCCTGTTTTCTCAGTTGATCTGTGTTCAGTTTTTCAAGGCCTATCCACTGTGCCAACTTATAACTAAATCTGAGGGGGGGTGCGATGGGGAGGTTCCCTTATGAAGTCTTCTTGCATGGTGCACCCGTGTATACCCCGCGTCGTTGTGGATATGGAATTACAACATTGAATACGGATGCAGATGTCGCGGAAGAGGTATCGAACATCTTCGTGCGTAAAGCCATGGTCACCATGCACTGTATGCAGCCTGACTCGGAAGGCATTGTAGACAATGCTTCGCCTGTATGAAATCTTCTTACAGAAATAATAATAAGCCAATAAGATGCAAATTAGAAACTTTATGGAAACCCCTTTACCAAGTTTTCAACATTTGTAAAAATGTCGTCTTCAGAAGGAAAATACGGACAACCTGAGCACATTAAAAATAATATCTCGTAACGAATACAGAAATATATTCAGACTTACTGGATTACATGTTGCGGCAGAGGAACATTAAAATATAGACGAAAGGCTTCGTAAAACACAAAATTTTACCTCCATATTAAATTGAAACATGTACAACATAGTTATTGTCATAAGATACTTCCTCATCAACGTACAGCTACTGCACTAGGGTCACGTACACGACGCTTGAGCTAAGGAGAGCTTCTCGCAAGAGAGAGTAGTAGTGGTACGCGCCAGGAGGGTGCTCGGCAGTGACTGGATTTTATGATGCTAAACCAGCTTTACAGGTATAAATGAAGATTTTGACGTTAAATGGAGTTCATATTTAGCTGAGTACATCTTTAAAATTAATATTTCCGCAACAAATAGTAATTTACAATCTAAAGGAAGTCATTGTGGTAAAAACAAATTACGTAAAACTGAATAGTGCAGATTTCCAGTTTGCAACTGATTGGCTGTTTTACTGCTTCTACAAGAAGATTTCATTCTACTGTTGCTGTTCCAGCCATGTACAAAACTTTAAAATTTTTACCTGCCCAGGTCTCAATGCCTTTTTCTACCAATATGGACATTTCACTGAGAATTCTAAAACATGGTGATAGACTCCATGAAACGCCTGATTATGTCAAGACTTGCGTCAGTATGAAGCGGTGCTACAAAGAACCAGTAATTAACGGCAAATTAGTTCGGAAAATTATGAGTAACAGAATTAGTGACCTCTATAAGAAAAATAGAAAGGTTATATGGAGAAGCGTACCTCAGAATAAGTACGGCATTTAAAGACATTTTTAACTTTCGTGTAGACAGTATGTGGCGTGGTATTTACGATTGGTTATGAACCGTAAAACTATAATTAAAGACAGATGCGAACGTAAATTCCTCAGACTGTGCTTCTACAATATCAGTGGCCAATAAGTGTTAATATAAATTGTTTGAAAGCATGATACGTGTCACAAATTATGAAAAATGGCATGTTAGATTATGATTTTAAACATAACTTTGCACTAGGCTACATGACTCTAAGAAGGTAGATAATTTTATTGTTGATCTTAAAAATGGTGTCGATGTTACTAAAACAGAGAAATCGAAACAGACCGCAACTGCTAATGAATACAGTGCAATTTTAGAAACAAAAAACAAAATTAGCTAAAACAAGCATTTGCAACAGAAAGAAAGAAGCACTGTTACTAGCAACAATCGTAAATTAAGGAACACTGAGACTCTGTCACAAGGACTGATAATGGAAATACCCTTGTTATCACCCAAAAAAAGGGAACACACAGCCAAAACGTCAGTATTTTTTGAGGAAAATAGCATCTTTGAAATCTTTAATGATCTTTCTCGTAAATTACAAAAAGAAATTAGGAATATTTTAGGTACAACTAAAAATCTCATGAAGAAACCTCAGAAGAAAAAGTTGATTACTTTGAACCCAAAGCCCTGGATTTTGAGAAGCCAGTTCAAGGTACATGAAGAAAACCACCCGATTCGCCCGATCGTTAACAGGATACATCACAAACCAGCGAGATTTTTGCATATTAAATTCAAAGGAACTTTCGTATTCAAAAACAACTTCTCTATTAAAAACAGTGTTGATTTAATAAAAATTTAAAAATTATACGGTGCGACGCTTCCTCTCAGTTGATATGCTGATGTTCCGGTAGATTTCACTCTGAAAATTATTGAAAATAATATCTAGTGACCCAAAAATTAACAGAGTTACAAATATCTGAACTATCAACTTTAATACAGACAGAGTTGAATTACAGTTATTCTCAGTTCAATGGGTAGCTGTACGAACAACAACTGCGTTTAGCTCTGGGATGTCCCTTAGCTGGAATTTTAGCAGATATTAGATTTTAGAAGAAAATTCTTTCCAAATTAATGTCAGTTTGAAGATTTTCGTTTGTTTCTACGCCCGTTACGTAGGCAACATACTCATTGCGTTTCATGGCACTGATCAAAATCTATAAAAAGTGTTCCATACTTTTAACAATTATCAAGAGAAAATTACTTTCACAAAAGATATACAGAACGATAATAGCGAACATAATATTTTGGATTTGAAACTAAGATTACTTAACAACAGAATCAGCTTTGACATTTTCTGTAAACCAACAACTGCAGATAATACCATTCCAACTGACTCAAGCCATCAACAAACCCATAAATCCGATTTTTCCCAGGGTGACATACATAGTGAAGGGCGCACTTCTTTAGAACCGCTTCCAAAAAGGAATATCCGTAATTAAATACATTGCATTTAACAACGGATATAACCCTAGGTTGGTCGATCATATGGTAAAGAAAAAAAAACAGAAAAAAACAGCTGTTAACTGTTCACCTTTGGGTAACAGCATTGTGAAGACAGGAAGTGAGAGTAATACGTTTATTTCTATTCATCTGCTAGGAAATACATCGCACAGGATAAGTAGACTGTTAAGTAAGAAATATGGCTGCAAAGTTGCTTTCCTGTAAACAATAGTCTAAAAAAAAAATTAATCCATACTATCAGAACACAAGAAGATCGTTCCACAAACTTTGATGTTTATAAAATTATATGTAGTGACTACCCTAGCTATTAGAGAGGGGAGACAGGGTGACCGTTTAAAGTAAGATATGGAGAGCACCTGCTAAATAAAGGTGTGGGAAACTTCTACAATTCCGCTTTTGCTGATCATTTGCTTCTTCTCCAACACACACCGCAGAGACTAGAGGATTTAGGACTTTAGCGTAAAGAAAGTAAAGGTTCCAGGCTTGACATGCCAGAAGACTTAGAGATTTTAAACATTTTAGTCACAAAGATGGATACATTTTAAATGAACAGGTGTAACTCAAAACTAGAAGACATTTTCGAAATACTTTCAGATATCTATTTGCATAAAGTAGCAGAGAAATAGCTCTATATACAAAGTGATCATTTTCATCGCATGGAAATGACAGTGATATTTGATTTCTTCTACGTTGCAGTGGAACATATAATTCTAGAGGTTCAATGTTCACAGTTTTTCCTGATATGTTGTATTTGAGAGTTATACACGTTTCACCATTTTCTACTCTCCACACCAATATCTCTCTCCATCCCCCTCTTTCCTTCCCTCCCTATACGCCCATTCCTCTCCCCTGTCACCATTCCCTTCTCTCCCCTTCAGTACCCTGGTGCCTTTTGCTATTGCTTCTACTTGCAGTATTCAGTTCTACATAATTCGTTCTTGCCATAATGACTCTCTTTATATGGTAAATTGCTATTTGATGCGATGTTATTAATTTTGAAGATATACACAGCTAAATATAATCTGTTTTTAATGTCATAATTTTAATCTTCGAAGCAAGTTTAGCATGATGAGGTTTCAGTCACTATCGCCTACCCTGCTGGCACCCGCCACTAGTGCTCCCTGTTGCCAGAAACTGGCCTTAGCCCAAGCGTTATCTATGTGACGGGTAGTGCATTAGCTGTACATTGATTAGGAAGTACCATATGACAATAACGACGTTGTGTATGTTTTAATTAAATATGCAGGTGAACGTTTATATTTGACGACGCCTTTCAGCTATATTGTAACGTATCTTTGCCACACTATGTAATCCAGTATGTCTGAATATCTATTTGTATTCGTAACGAGATGTTATTTTTAGTTTTCTTAGGTTTGTCGGTATAAACGTTGAAACCATGGTAAATGTGTTTTAATGAATCTTCCAATTTGCAACTGTTTGGCTGTTTTACTGTTTCTACAAGAAGATACCATTCTACGGTTGCTGCACCAGCCATGTACAAAAAATTTTCCTACATGGATTGGCACTAATGGACAGTTTACTAAATCAAGTATGACGTGATAACTGTATAAAAAGTTTACGCCTTTGATAGGACGAGGGAACTATGAAAGTCCACGAGGGGTGAAAATTTTGGTTCATTGTAATTCCAGTCACATATTGCCGTATGTCAGAATTCTCGAATTGCTGCCTTCCGTCAGTACATGTTGGGTTGTTGCTCTCCTTGTGTATGCAGCCTTTCTTGGATAGACACTACTTTCTGACCCTGTGTCCACCCGAAATTTCTCACCCGAAACCTAGTCGGGCACAAACAACTCTTAGAAACTACTGCTTGAGGTCAACGTTGCGTTTGTGTTTAAGGGTATTTTATACTGTTCCAGGTACCTGTGTCTTTGCTGACGAGCATTTTCCCCCTTTAATGCCCGTCTTTGCATTTAATGTAGCTGCAGGGTTGAATGAACTGGCGAGCAAGGTCCGCAGAACGTTTGTGATACCAGTACCATCGCCCCATCGATGGTTGTGCTTCAGTATTCTTGCGCTTCCCGCTGTCACTACGTATCTGTTGCTGATTGGTAGATACTTGCATATCGAACCTGGCTGCTTGTGCTGCCGGTTGTTCCGCAATGTATCCTGTTGGCGTGCGATGTAAGTGTGAATCTTGGTGTTTGTTACAGAATTCATACTGTATTCGTCTGTTTCCCTGTCTGCCTCAGGGACCTTCCTCGTCTAGCGTTGTTTGTTGCACATTTACAGGAATGTCCTAAACTGTTTACGAAAATGTCTGTTGTCTTGGCTAAGTTCTGTAATGGCGCATTTGTCTGTGCTGCTAGGACGGTAGACTACAGTCGTTTGCCGGAAGTTTTCGTTACCATAGCACCCGTAAGGATTGTTCGAGAAAGAGATCCGGCCCCGCCAAAATGAGAAGGGCTGTATCAGCGACGGACACTTATAGTCTTGTACAGAAGCCTCAAAAAATTTTTCGTAAACTTAGCTCCGGTGATAACGTATCCTGTGTATGAATGCCTCATTGATCAAAACGCAGTTTTGTAATCCCAAGGCGTCTTCTATCATTTCTATGACATCCAAACTCAAGTGTGCTACCATTGTATTGAATTTATCAGTATTTGCGATCATTTTAAGTTGCCGAAAATTCAATCAGTCTGTGTGAATCAAAGCTGCTGTCTCGTGATCCAGAACGGCGGAAGCTGACCGTTCCCGCATTGGACGTTATCGATACTCAGTGTCTGTAGGTTCTCTTGGCGGTAAAAAACGCTGTTGCGGTGTAGCTCTAGCCGCCGATATTTGGGTAAGCGAATAGATTTCTTCCATCGATATACAGGGTGAAAGGTATTTAAACCGACAAACTCTGGGAGGTTGTAGGGGACATCAAAATAAATATTTTTCCTTAATGTCATTTTTTCCTATGAGGAGTATTTAAACCTGGGGAGGCCGTATTACGCTCTTCAGTTGTTATAGGCCGTATTACGCTCTTCAGCTGTAGGCAACTGCTGTTCACCAGTGTAGTAGTGCACTGTCTCTTTTTGCTAATGGAGCGATACACCTGGTGTGAGTACACCGATATGGTTGGTGCGTACTATGTAGCACACCACAACGGACGAGCTGCACAGAGGGTTTATCAACAACACTATCCTAATCGCCATATCCCGCTTCATGCGACCTTTGTTGCTGTGTACCAACGACTGCGTGAGACCGGGTCATTTAGCAGATTACCTGGACAGGGACCTCCTGCAATTGCACGTAACATGGGGACGAATCAGACGAATCTAAGAACAGTCCTTCGAGAGCAATTGTCAATCACTTACAGCGTGTCCACAACCTGGAACCAGTTGATTATCCACCCAGAGCAAGGTTTTCGCAGCGGTACCTGGGACACTGTGAAATGCATCCTACATTTCCATCCTCTGTGCTGTTTACCGATGAAGCAACGTTCGGGCGTGATAGAGTCTTCAACATTCACAATTCGCATGTTTGGAGTGAGGATAACCCACATGCCACAGTTACTAGCGCTCATGAAGTGTGGTTCTTCGTTAATGTGTGGGTCGGTGTTGTTGGGGACTGTTTAACGGGGCCGTATCTGCTACCTAGGCCATTAAATGGCATGCACTGTTACAGTTTTCTCACCAGAGCATTGGCAGAATTGCTGGGAAACGTCCCGCTCCCTACAAGACAACGCATATGGTTCCAACATGACGGGGCGCCGGCACATTTCAGTCGTCGTGTTCGTCGATTCCTGGACCGACGGTTCCCAGAAACGTGTATTGGCAGAGGTGGTCCTGTACCATGGCCTGCTCGATCCACAGATATGTCCCCTCTGGACTTTTTTGTCGGTTTAATTAATTTGTCGCCAGAGAAATCTCCTCTACCGGTTTAAATACTCCTCATAGGAAAAAATGACATTAGGGAAAGTATTTGTTTTGATGTCCCCTACAACCTCCAAGAGTTTGTCGGTTCAAATACCATTCACCCTGTATATTTCTCTGTTTCTTTCTTTATGGGGTCACCATTTTCGAAACTCGCTATGTATGTACTTATTGTTGAAGAACACGGAAGGGTTTCTTCAAAACACTATTTTATTTTTACCTCACAAAACATTCACTTTAGAGAACAACTATATGAGAATAAACACGAGTTACTATGCCGACAGCGGCAAAGATCCTTTTAAGCTTCATATCCATGCATCATCTGCTTCACTTCGCTACAGGGCCGATGGTGTTATGTGCATAATTTGCGATCTGGTTAATATTGTTCTTTCTGTCTGCATGTGGTTGAAGACTGTGGATAAGTTTGTGTCATTGTTTCTAGTATGTCCGCGATACCTAATTTAAATATTTCTATCTATTTTGACTTATATAGAATTTTCCACAGTCATTACTATTAATTGTACGTACGCGTGGACACGGGTGCGGAGTGGCCGAGCGGTTCTAGGCGCTACAGTCTGGAACCACGCGACTGCTACTGTCGCAGCTTCGAATCCTGCCTCAGGTATGGATGTGTGTGATGTCCTTAGTTAGTTAGGTTTAAGGAGTTCTGAGTTCTAGGGGACTGATGACCTGAGAAGTTAAGTCCCATAGTGCTCAGAGCCATTTGCATCATTTGAACCGTCCCAAGCCCGGCTGGGGAAGACGAACGAGGAAAAGTAACCTCTCGTTAAGACACCTTGATTCACCTGAGGCAGGTGATGGTACCTAGGGGGGGGGGGGCTTGCCAGAGCTGCGGCGAAGACTTCAGTGGCAGTGAGGGCGGAGATGGACATCACCATGATGGCTGACCTGTTGGGTGAAGTACTCCTGCCTCTAGGGGTTGTATAAATGTAATGCACGAGAGACATCTAGTCATAGTGAAAACATCTCTTCCTAAGGGAAGGTAACCCTGAGAGGAAAGTCCGTGGTCGACCATTTTGGGGGTTGTGCAAAAGGCTGGTGTCCTTACACACAAAAACTTCACCCATGAACCTCAGAAGAGTAGTCGCACGGAGCTTGCGATGACGACAAAGACAAGAACAAATGACGATTTGGATTTAAGGACACAATAAAGTTAGAAACATAGATTATGAGAGGCGTAAAAGGCAAAGAAGGAGAATTGATTAGCGAGATTTCTGGGAAAGAAACCAATGTTACCGGAATTGCAGATACAAGAAAAGAAATTACAGATCAGAAAAAAATGATAAATGCGCGCAATTATTCATGTTGGTGATGTTAGAGAAGTTTGTAAGGGGTCCGTAGGCACTTACTATAAGTTTGCACTCGGCACAGGTCGACAGAGCAAACAATCGATAGTGTGTCGTGTTGCGAGAGCGAGTGTGAGTTGAAGTCAGTTCCCAGGTTGCGGGCCGAGCCGTGTGGAGGCCAGTTGCTGTAATACAAGGCTTACCGACAAAGGGAGTGGCCATCGCCGCGGTTTAACCCCTTTGTGTTAGAATAATACGGGAAAGTGAAGAAGTACAGTTACGGGAGTGATCAGTGACATTTCTGTGCCGATATTCTTGATTTCGCGTCTACCGCGCCAGCATCATTTGGATTGCAGTGTTGGATTGCAGTGTTGGATTGCAGTGTTGGATTACAGTGATTGAATTTGCGTGTGACGATAATGAATAGCGAGGAAGCCTGTGCTGAGATTAGCCGTTATTAAATATGTATGACGAAGGCAGTGGCTGTTTCCTTTTTCTTGTGTTTTTGAGACGAATATAGGTCTTGATTAGTGAAACTGTGTTGGCGTTCTTCTTGTCACCAGACATTTCATTATTACAGCATTTGAGAAGGACAAAATGGAATTTAACAACTCCGTAGCAGTCAAATCCGATTGCCAGCCCCATTAGGTACACGGTCACATTAATTAATATTTATTTGGGCTGCTATCTGATCCCGATCGAGCGGGATACATAAGTCGGAGGTGTTCTACCCTTGGCTTACCGTGGAAGGACAAGTGCAATTCTCGGACGAATAGTAAAGAACAATAGGCAATTTTATCTTGCTTAACGCGAGAAAATATTTTTCAATGTTGGATCTGGACAGAGCATAAACTTTAAAATCGCGACAAGAATCAGTGCATTTTTGAACAATACGAAGTAATAGCATCTTACGATTGTGACTAAACTGTTTTTTCTTGCCATATTAGATAAGAATAATAGTGTCGATAAACTGTGTTATAATGTGCAAATGCATAAATCCGCACGAAAAACTGTGAAAAGTGAACACTAGAGAAAGACACGTGTGAACATTACAACAGCAAAACGAACTAAGAATTCGTCACGAAAGTTTTAAAGAAGTGTTTAGTGGTAATATTTTGAATGAAATTGCCTTTTGAATAGTGAAAATCGGGCAAAATTCATGGGGACCCATAAAGTGTTATGCAGATGACAATTTATGTGGCGATGCAATTGTTGAGTGACGTCACGCAGACCCATGCAGCAGCTGCGCCAAAGAGCTTCGATCCGCGAGGTGATTTCACACGTCATCCCAACTACCTGTGCAAGGAGTAGTTCAACCACAGACGCACTACACCGACGGTCTTCAGTGCGACTTCGAGACACTGAGCGCCGACCCTGCATCTAGCGGCCAAACTACAAACTATGCCCGCCTGCAGCGCCACGGAGCGGCCGACGGAGAACTACGATGACTCGCCACAGATATTCAGCGCGACTTCACGCGGCTCTGGCAGCAGTACAACGCCACGCCCACTTCAAACGTCAAAACATCGCAACTCGTGGTAACGTCAGTTGGTGAGTGAAGACAACTCGTTGACATAACATTAAATTGTAGTGTGCAGTCTTCGCGGTAAATAAACAATGGTAAACGGAATTTCACATTAGGAAAAGTGCCCAATTACAGTAATTTCCGAAAAGTTTGCGAAACATACTCTGAAATATAGCATACTTATTTATGCACACTGCACTGTCTAAATGGTAATTATACAGATACGCTCATTGTTTTTGGGGATTTTACAGTTATAGATTTTATGAGTGGTGTGATTTATCCTATTTAAAACATTTTACATAAACTGTGTATATGAGAAGTGATATTTGAAATTATTAGGTTTTGAGAGTTGTTATATTCGGTATTCATACGTATTGTATCAATTTTGGGATTAACTGAAAATACTGCAGGTACTGTTTGATTAGTTTCATGATAATTAGGAGTGTTTTGGGTTACTAGAGGTTATTTTATATTACTTGCCTGTGCATTAAAAATAAACCAAACATGTCTACTGAAGATAAGCAGGTTTGTGAGGCAGTAGTTGAAAGGAAAGGGATAGGACAGGAAGACAGAGATGATTCGGGAATCAGTGATTATGGAGTGTCATTAGATAGCCGATTAGCACATTCAACTAGTTATCCCAAGACACCAGGACAAACGACGAGAAATAAGTCAGTTTCAGAGGATGCAGATAAGTGGTCGATGTTGGTAGACTTGATAAAGGAAAATAACGCATCATTAGAGAAAGGTCTCAGAGAATCAGTAGAGAAAGGTTTACAAGAAACAAGAGAATCACCAAAGTGTTTACAAGAAAATAACGCATCATTAGAGAAAGGTTTACAAGAAGCTAGAGAAAGGGAAGAAATATTTCGAAAATCATTAAAGGAAGATTTACAAGAAACTAACGCGTCATTAGAGAAAGGTTTACAAGAGATCAAAACATCACAAATGAAGATGGAATGTAATCTGAAGAAGGAAATGCAGGAGTTACAAGAACGACTGAAGATGGACATCGATGAGAGAGGGAGGAAGCTACAGAAGAATATAGACCAAGTCCAGGGAGACGTGGAGAAGATGGAAGGAAAATTGACAAAAAAGATAGAAGCCGATGTTGAAGAAACTAAAGCTGAATTGGGAGAAAGGATCGTCGAGGTGACGCAGATGCAGAAACAATGCAATGATGCGGTTAAGGGGATAGGAGATAGGCAAAACCAACTGGCTGTCAATGTGAGAAATGCTATAGCCGTGCAACGAGAAGAGGATAACAAGAGGGTTGCAATGGAGGTCAGGCAATTACAACAGGGAGTGCAGCAATTGGAGAGCAAGACAGAAGAAAGTGATAAACGAATTAGCAATGCCACTTTAACCGCTGAGGAAGGTAGAGTCGTTACCTTGATGAGCAGTGATAATCGGTACGTCCAAAATAATACAGGGCAGAAATTTAGACCGAAAGGAGGGTTGCACTCAATGATATTTATGAAATGGTTAAAAGGAGTTTTCCCAGCACATCTTAAAGACTCAGACAAGATTCAATTTGCGATAGATAGAATGGAAGGATAGGCCTTCACTTGGGGAGTCAGGAAGAAGGAAGGGACTACTAGTTATGATCAGTTTGAAGAGGAATTCTTGAAGAAATACTGGTCCAAAAGTCATCAGTGTGCAGCAATTGAGGACCTACTCCACCGCAAGTCACTTAGTACATGGAGAGGAATGTTGAGAGAGTTTGCCGAACATTTGTGGGAATTGAACGAGACCTTGGAACAACCCTGAGTGATGACATAATGATATCAGCGATAAAAAGATGAATGAGCTGGAGAATGCAAGAAACTGTATCCGGGAGCCTAATTAAAGATAGGGAGGCCTTGATGGAAATACTGGAACAGTTGGAATCTGTTAGATCCCAGGAACACAATCAAGCTAATGATCAAAACCGAGGGGGAAGTAATGACCCAAGGAATCATTTTGGTAATTCGTCTAATTATAGAGGAAGAGGTGGTGGCCATAGGTACAGGAACCATGGTGGTGAATGGCATTGGAGAAATGATTGGAGAAGGAGTGAAGAACCAAGAGATCATGAGAGAGGATGGGATAGGCGAATGAATGACACAGTGCATATAGAAGAGGCGGAGAGACCGGAAAACTGAATGACACTCCAGATGAGGTCCGGTCAGGAGTGAGAGCTACAAGGACCAGAGTAAACCTACTAAGACACAACAATGGTGGAGATCTGAGAGAAGATCTACTGGAAGAAAGAAGTAGGATTCCCAAAGAACCCATGCTACCCATGATAGGAATCAAGCTATGTGGACTGAATATCGAGGCATCAGTCGATACAGGAAGTGAAGCATGTGCAATATCCAAGAGAATATATGAACAGGTACTAAAAGCAAACATTAGCTTGCCTAGTTTCCTGGTGAGTGGAGTGAGAATTGTGAATGCATTGGTTGCAAGGAGTAAACCTATTAAAGAACAAGTGTTGATCACCTTCGAGATAGAGGGAGAAGAATACGAAGCAACATTTTTGGTGGTGGCTGGATTGAACACATCAATTATTTTAGGGATAGATTGGTTGAATGAAGTTGATGCAGTAGTGAGTTTTGATGAAGGTACTATCAAGGTCAAAGGAAGAAAGAAAGAAGAGAAGAGATTAAAGTTGGCTGAGGGGAGTGCAATCGAAGAAGAGGAGGAATTCAGAAGGATAAATTTGTGTCATGAAGAGGAACCCACCATGGGATACGGGGAAGAGGAACTAGAAGAAGAAGTGTTGATATACCTTGAGGGATTAGCAGGAGAGGATAGACATAAAGAGGATAAGATCAGTAAAAAGTTGGAGGAGATGACACACCTAGATGAGGGGACTAAGCGGAAATTAGCCACAGTATTATACAGGCGTTGTATTTTCTCAACGACCAGGTATCATGAAAGGGGTGGAGTGTAAACTAAAGATAAAGAACCATAAACCGTTCAATATAAAACAGTATTCCATTCTCCAGGCGAAACGAAGAGCAGTAGATGAAGAAATACAGAGGATGATGGACCTTGGTGTTATAGAAAGGGCCAACAGTCAATATAACAACCCCCTATTTGTTGATGATAAGAAGGATGGAAAGGTGAGGATAGTTTTGGATGCACGAAAAGTGAACAAAATTATCGAGCCGGAGTGGGACAAACCTGAGACTATAGAAGAACTGATTAAAAAATTCCGAGGAGCAAAGGTGCTTAGTAGTATCGACTTAACTGCTGGTTACTGGCAAATACCATTGGCCACAGAGTCCCGCCAGGATACAGCATTCACTTATGGAGGGAGGTGCTATCAATTTAGAGTGTTGCCATTTGGGCTTAATGTGTCAGTGTCTGAATTCATAAGAGCGATGGATAAGATACTAGGCGAGGAGTTACTTAAAAAGGTCACCGTCTACGTGGATGACCTCTTGATAGCAAGCGAATCATGGGAAGAACATTTGAATAGATTGGATGCAATCTTGGCAGCTTTTGAAACCACAGGGGTAACTGTAAACCTGGACAAGTCGGAATTTGGCAAATCAAAGATAAAATTCCTGGGCCATATAATATCCGAGGAGGGTATCTATCCTGATCCTAGTAAAATGGAGGCTATTAGAAATTTTCCGACCCCCCATAGTAAGAAGCAGTTGCGAGCATTCTTTGGGGTTTGTGCGTTTTATAGAAAATTTGTCAAAGGATCTGTACTTAATGCCCCGAGTATGAGAGAATTGACCAAGGTGAGGAAGCCGTGGCATTGGAGTGCAGAGTGCCAAACCGAGTTTGAGAATATCAAGGAAGCACTATATGGTGCAGACATATTATACCACCCGGATTTTTCCAAGGATTTTTATTTTGGAGCAGACAGCTCTGACTATGGACTAGGAATACATTTGTACCAAATGGAGAGGAGCGGAAATGGTAAGAGTGTAAGAACAATAGCGTTCGGTAGCAGAAGTTTAAATGCTTGGGAAAGGAAATATTCGATTACTGAAAGGGAGGCATTGGCAATTGTGTGGGGGTTTAAGCGTTTCCGGTATTATTTGGCCGGGAGGCATGTGAAAGTAGTGACTGACCATAAGGCCCTTACATTTCTGACCACAAGCAAGTTGAGGCATAGCAGACTACCGCGATGGGCCCTGGCATTACAGGACTATGACTTCGAGATAATTTATGAACCAGGACCAACACATATAATACCTGATGCTTTGTCAAGATTACCAGCTGACTCGAGAGGAATGTTGGTGGACAGGCCAGAAGGAGGAGTTAGGATTAACGTGATGAAGGGAGTACAGTGTGAAGAATTCATAAGGAAGTTCCTAAAGAATGTGCGCAGGGAACAGAACGAGGACGAGAAATTAAAGACAATTAAAAACAAATACAGGTGTGCAGGAGAGGAAAGGATTCGCACATTTCATTATATTCATAATGGGATACTTTATAAAAGAAACAAGGAGAGTGAGGAGAACTGGAAACTCTGTGTGCCTGAGCATGTGGTAGAAAAATTAATTTGGTATACGCACTATAGTAAAGCGCATTATGGACCGAAAAAGTGTCTGGAAAAGTTGAAGTTAGATTGTGCATTCAACAACATGGGAAGGCGTATACGTAAGATACTGAGTACATGTGACACCTGTCAAAAATCTAAAACAACTACAGTACAGCACAAAGGATATATGCATCCAATTGTTGTTGTTGTTGTGGTCTTCAGTCCTGAGACTGGTTTGCTGCAGCTCTCCATGCTACTCTATCCTGTGCAAGCTTCTTCATCTCCCAGTACCTACTGCAACCTACATCCTTCTGAATCTGCTTAGTGTATTCATCTCTTGGTCTCCCTCTACGATTTTTACCCTCCACGCTGCCCTCCAATGCTAAATTTGTGATCCCTTGATGCCTCAAAACATATCCTACCAACCGATCCCTTCTTCTAATCAAGTTGTGCCACAAACTTCTCTTCTCCCCAATCCTATTCAGTAACTCCTCATTAGTTACGTGATCTACCCACCTTATCTTCAGCATTCTTCTGTAGCACCACATTTCGAAAGCTTCTAGTCTCTTCTTGTCCAAACTAGTTATCGTCCATGTTTCACTTCCATACATGGCTACACTCCATACAAATACTTTCAGAAACGACTTCCTGACACTTAAATCTATACTCAATGTTAACAAATTTCTCTTCTTCAGAAACAATTTCCAATTGTACCAACAGCAATTAAGGACATAGTTGCAGTGGATCTCTTTGGGCCACTTCCTGCCTCACGAGGGAATTACGCACAAATCTTAGTAGTGGAAGAACTGGTTTCCAAGTACATAAAATTTTACCCATTGAAGAAAGCCACTTGTAGAGCCATCATTAACCATTTTGAGAAAGACTATTTTCAAAAGGTGTGTATTCCTAAGCGAATTTTGAGTGATAATGGGTCACAATTTAGGTCAAAGAAGTGGACAGAGATGCTAAATGAGCACAGAATAGAGCAAATTGCCATTTATAGGTATAGGCCAGCTTCTAACCCAGCAGAACGAACAATGAAGGAATTGAACCGTTTATGCCGAACATACTGTCATAGGAAGCATGGTTCATGGAAAGAATATCTGGAAGAATTTGAGCGGGTCAGGAATCACCTCCCACATGATTCTACAGGGTTTGCACCATGTGAAGTATTGCTCAATCAAGAACCCAACAGTATTTTTCGTGAGTTGGTAGTCTACCCACCAGGAAGTTCATTGACTTGGGAAAAGGAAATTGGAGCTAGTGGAATTAAGTATGAAGGAGAAAGCTAGAAAAAGACATGAAAGACACGACAAGCTAGTGAAACCGATAAATTACCGAGTGGGAGACCTGGTACTAGTAAAGGTTCACGCAAAATCAAAGAAAATAAACTCTGAAATACATAAATTTAACCACGTTTATAAGGGACCGTACAGGATTATAAAAATTGGTCATCCTAACACTGTGGAGTTGGAATATGCACGGACAAAGAGAGTGCATGGTAAGGAACATGTGGAAAACATAAAAAGGTACTACTCACACGAGAACAGAGATAACCCAGATGAGGAAGGGGAACTCGATTAGGGCAAATGTCTGAAATGAGAGTGTTCAAGCTCCTTGATGTAGTTGGGTAGGACATGTTTAGAACATTTAGTTGTTAAACGGACATGTGAAAAAGGAAAATGTTTATTTACATTGTGTTTTATGATGTATTATAATTAGAATTGCATATTTCATATCGACGATTACCTGAGAATGGGTATAAAACCTGTAACAACTAATTTGTAGTATAATAATTCATATGTCATGTGTTCAAGTAATAATTTTTGATTGTATGTTGTGTGTTTCATTCAATATCGGACTATAGAGGACTATTGCTGTTTGATATAAAAAATTGTAGCTTGGACAATGCCATGTTTATGAGATGTAATAACCTTTTTGTAGAAATTATTGTGGAGACAACCCACTACCGGAGTCGAGGGATTATTTAGTGAATTGTAATTTCATTAATTATTTACACTGTGTGTTTTGTTCAGATGCAATAATGTCTAATTCCCTTGCCGATTCCTTTACGCCGGAGGCTCCAGAGAAGTTTGTAAGGGGTCCGTAGGCACTTACTATAAGTTTGCACTCGGCACAGGTCGACAGGGCAAACAATCGCTAGTGTGTCGTGTTGCGAGAGCGAGTGTGAGTTGAAGTCAGTTCCCAGGTTGCGGGCCGAGCCGTGTGGAGGCCGGTTGCTGTAATACAAGGCTTACCGACAAAGGGAGTGGCCATCGCCGCGGTTTAACCCCTTTGTGTTAGAATAATACGGGAAAGTGAAGAAGTACAGTTACGGGAGTGATCAGTGACATTTCTGTGCCGATATTCTTGATTTCGCGTCTACCGCGCCAGCATCATTTGGATTGCAGTGTTGGATTGCAGTGTTGGATTGCAGTGTTGGATTGCAGTGTTGGATTACAGTGATTGAATTTGCGTGTGACGATAATGAATAGCGAGGAAGCCTGTGCTGAGATTAGCCGTTATTAAATATGTATGACAAAGGCAGTGGCTGTTTCCTTTTTCTTGTGTTTTTGAGACGAATATAGGTCTTGATTAGTGAAGCTGTGTTGGCGTTCTTCTTGTCACCAGACATTTCATTATTACAGCATTTGAGAAGGACAAAATGGAATGTAACAACTCCGTAGCAGTCAAATCCGATTGCCAGCCCCATTAGGTACACGGTCACATTAATTAATATTTATTTGGGCTGCTATCTGATCCCGATCGAGCGGGATACATAAATCGGAGGTGTTACAAGTTATTGCGGTTTCAGGTTGCCAACTTGGAGAGACTTATCAGAGTATTATTACCCATACATAAAGTAATTTTTTTCTTTTGTACACTTATGTATTTACGGCTTTTATGATGGTGCTTTGGAAAATATGTATTTCGGAATCCGTATATACCCATATATACGCTGCTCACAGCAGTGTGTCACATGTAGCATTTGCTGCTTTTCCCAATACAAATGTATTTAACTACAACACTCCACTTACAAATTCTTTGATTGCCTAGGCTGTTGGTATGAAATGGAATCAGCCTGCGAGATAATGTCCGCTGAGCCTCACGTGGCCTAGTTTTTTTCTGGTACAGCGGCCGTTCTTCAACCTCGGCCTCGCTCTAATTTCGTAGTGCATCATCAAATGTCAGTTTCCATTAATCAAGCAAAGTATAAAAATTAACTCGATTTCATTTATATATTTATTTGTTCATAAATCCTATGACTGGTTTCATGCTGCCTGCCCCGATTTCTGCTTCTAAAACAATCTCTCATCTCACAGAGTACTTGCACGCTACGTTATCAGTCATTTGTTGGATGTATTCCAATCTCTGTCTTCTGCTACTGTTTCCAGTCTCCACTCTCTACAGCTCCCTCTAGTACCACGGAAGTTATTCTCTGATGTCCTGCCACACGCCGTATCATCCTATCCCTTCTTCTTGCAATCGTTTTCAATGTGTTCTTTCCCTCGCCGATTCATAGGAGAGCCCCTCCTCATCTCTTACTTTATCACTCCATGTATTTTTCACCACTCTTCTTTAGCATCACATTTCAAGCAATTCGATCCTCTTCTGTTTCGGTTTTTCCACAGTCCATGATTTACTGTCATTCGTTGCTGTACTCTGAATGTACATTCTCAGAAATTTCTTCGTCGCAGAGTTCATTAACTTCGTGATCACCATCTGACGCTATTACCATTTCTGCTATTTCTCTTTCTTTAGCCTTTTTTTGGTTTACTCTCAACTCACACAATTTTCTATTTAGACCGATTTTTCCATTTTACAGATCCTGCAATTCTTATTCACGTTCATGGAGAATAACAACGCCATCAGCGAATCTTGTCACTGATATCGTTTCACTCTGAATTTTAATCCCTCTCTTTAACCTTCCTTTTATTTACATCATTATTTCTTCGATGCATGTTTCTTCGATGCATAGGGTGAACTGTAGGGGCGAAAGATTGCACCCACATCTTACTGTCTTTCTAATCCGAGGCCCTCTTCGTTCTTGATTTTTCAATCTTACTTTTCCCTCCTGCTTCTACTAAAAATGGTATTTTAGCCACCTTTCCGTTTAACATACTCCCATTCTTATCATAATTTTGAAAATCTTGTACCATTTCATATTCTTGAACACCTTTTTGTTTCTGTTAAGTTCTATGAACGTGTCTAGATTTTTCTGCAATAGCGCTTCCATTATCAGTAGCAGCTTTAGGATTGCCTCAGGTGCCTTTACTTTCACTAAAACCAAACAAAACATCATCTAACAGAGCCTCAATTTTGTTTTCATTTTCTAGTCTTTATTATTCTACACAGCGACTTTTATGCATAAGTTGTTAAGCTGATTGTGCGATAGTTCTCGAATTCATCTGCTCTTGCTGTCTTCGGAATTGTGTGGATGATATGTTTCCGAAAGTCTGATGGGATGTCGGCCATCTCATAGATTGTATACACTAGCCTGAATAATCGTTTTACTACCAACGTACGCCTTCTTTGATCCCAAGTCTACCAAAGCTCTTCTAATACTGGATATACTGTGTGTTCAATGTCGACGTCAACTTCTGCTTCTATCACGTTATCATACAATCCATCCCCCCTCCCCCCCCCCCCCCCTTCCTGCGTACCATCATACAGGCCTTCAGTGTCCTCCTCACATCCATCCACTCTCACCTCTGCGTTTAACAGTGCCAGTCGCACTGCACTCTTAATGTTGTCGGCCTTCCTCTTAACTTCACCAAAGGCTGTTTCGAGTTTTCCATCTCTGACTCATTCCTTCCGACGTTCATTTCTTTTTAAATTACCTCATTTTTTCCAGCAGCCATTTTGCCTAAGCTTGCTTGCACTTCCTTTTTGTTTCATCCCTAAGTGATTTACTTTGCTGCATTCCTGTCTTTCTCTGAAGCTTTGTGTACTTTCTTCTTTCGTCAGTCAGTGAAGTGTTTCTTCTGCTACGTAAGGTCTCTTCGCAGTTACCTTTCCAGTGCTTATGTTTGTTCTTCCAACATCTGTGTTTGAACTTTTTAGCGGTGTCTACTACTTTTCAGCGGAACTGCCTATGTGGTATTCCTGATCGCAGAATCTACTTCTTCAGCGAACTTGAATCACTTGTGAATGTTCCTTCGTATTTCAGCATCCCATTTAATACCACACTGAGTCTTCCGTACGATTCTCTTCAACTTCAGTCCAGTTTTTATCATTACTAAATTGTGGTCTGATATACATATACCTCACTATTGTTTACGGAGTTGGTTTTCTCTTGATTCTGATGAGAAAAACCGTGTCACTGTACTGTTAATAGTAGCTCTCTTTCTGCCTTTGCTTCCTATTCGAGACGAATACTACTGCAGTCATACAATTTTCTTCTGCTGTTGATATTACTCTACATTCATCTGACCAGAAATTCCTGTGTTGTTTCCGTTTCACTTCACCCTACTATACCTTTATTAAGCTTTAGCATAACTTTTTGCAGGCTCTTTAAATTTCCGATCAAGTGGGGATTAATATAGAATCTTTATCCAATGGAGCGATCATTATGACACTTTTACGATTCTAATCCACCTAACCAGTGGACACTCCTTATGTATCTTTAAGGAAGTGGTATCCATTGCCTTATGGATCCTGATGACGTTGATGATTGCTGATGCTTTCGTCTTGTAGAAGCAGTTTCCTACCCCAAAGTCAAGAGAGTGACATGAACCTCTGTCTGCTCTCGCGCACTCTTTGTCAAGGTCGTTGACAGAACGAGATTGATATCTTATGCCGGATGTTTTCAACCGCCATTGCTGATAGTTTTTATTCAAAATCTAAGCAGTGGATAAATTTGGTCCCAAGACCGAGGACGTTTTGCTCACTAGTCATAGAGGCTACCCTAGACCACCGTTACTCTATGCATTTGTTGTACATACCTGGTAGAGATACGCGTCATTGTGTCAGATTCCTAAATAATGGATATTTTATGCAAACACTACCTATTTGGGCGCGGCATTGCCTGCGTATGCTTATATCACATACGTTTTACACACGTATATATTTCGCATATATTTTAACACATGTCACACGTATTTGTACACATATTTCATATATATATATATATATATATATATATATATATATATATATATATATATATATATATGCAGCTAATTTTTCCATGTATTTCAGCCGGCCGGGGTGGCTGAGCGGTTCTAGGCGCTACAGTCTGGAACCGCGTGACCGCTACGGTCGCAGGTTCGAATCCTGCCTCGGGCATGGATGTGTGTGATGTCCTTAGGTTAGTTAGGTTTAAGTAGTTCTAAGTTCTAGGGGACTGATGACCTCGGAAGTTAATTCACATAGTGCTCAGAGCCATTTGAACCATTTTTTTCCATGTAGTTGCACCGGAAACCTGAGGAAACTTGTAATTATGCCTGGATAAGATCACGAATGAGTCATATATATAGCAAATTGGGCCGAAATTGCTTCGGGTGTTCCTGATATATGCTTTTATTTCACCGTTTCCGTCCATAACCTCAGCTCTGGGGGTGTTAGGTATGTCTTACTGTTGTAGTAATTCCTTCCAGACAGCAAGAGATATGTGTGTTAAGGTTTGTGAAACTTGCATCAGGAGTTACAGATAAGATATGCTCGTATGTCACTGTAATACACTCCCCACCCCTGCCCCAAAACTCTCTTCCACTATTACGACTGAAGCGTTGTTGGAACTTTCGAAATTATAAAGAGCAGCAAACAATCGTCGTTTACGTATTACATAGTTCATATAAAAGGTGCGACAAAACCAACCGATGTATTCTCTGCAAAGCGAACAATAATTTCACAGAAATCTTTAATGAACTCAGGTAGGAGCCTGACCAGCAGGAGTAGAACTACTAGGGCATAGGGCATGTATTACAACTCAGAAATACTGGTACGTAATTTAATGTACAAGCGATATAGATAATGTCACGAGCTGTAAGTTTTGTATTCTATGTTAAGACTATGTGCTTCTTGTATTTTTAGCACTGACAATGGCTAGTTACTAGCCGAAATCTGGATCTGATCTAATAAAGCCAGAATGGAAACGGCGAGTGACTGCTGCTTTTTACCACTTTGGGAGTTACATCACATTCGTGAAGCGCATTCCACTTTTCTAATGGAAGGTAATTTGATGTCATGGAAAGTGTCAAATTACCAATAATACTAACATCGATTGTTGTCGAATATTTGCTCTCACCCTCTCCATCTGTGTCACATCTATGGAAGGTAAATGTTTTGAACCGCCACAAAGCTACTTTTCAGGTAGTAAGCAAGTAGCATGTACGTTTAAAATTGACCAAGTTATATAGGAGAATATATAGAATACACATATTTAGGTTGATACAAAGATTTTTACAAACATGCAGTTACATAGACAGATAAACCGTGTGACTTCTTAGGGTCAATACCATAATGAGCGTTCTCAGGTTTGTTTCAACAACTGAGCTGAGGGTTACTCACCACAGTGTCTGATTACAGCGCAAACCACTGAACGGATTCTTGCCAACTGTCCCACACACTGGCTGAGCACATCATTCATTCTACGAAGCGTCAAAGAGCGCTCATCATTATTATGCACCACACAGTGTCTTGATGTATTGTCTGCTTCTATTTTCAACAGTTTTAAAACATAAATTGACAAATAAATATTAATAAGAATCAGAGTCGCAAACATTTAAATCAGACAGCAATCAGTCATGCGTTCATTGTCAGGACACACCAGCTGTGTTGTTTCGCTGATAAATATACTGTCCTCACTCACTAAACAGCTTTATACAGTATGGCACCTATTACAGTCTACAAAGTTACACACCAGAGGCTGCCATCCTATGACTCAAGCGTAGAATATCAGAAGGCTAAATGTCGTACGGGAGCTAAGAAATCTGGAAATGGAAATGCGGTGGTTCATTCTAGATAGAGTAAGAGTCAGTGAAGTAAAATGGAAAGAAGCTAAGGATTTTTTTGTAAGGCGATTTCTGTAAATATCGTCAGTAACAGAAACTAGTGAAATAAAAGATAGGATTGATTATGAGGAGAAAGAGAGGAGTCAATATTTTATTGTGAATATTTTATTATAGGATTATTCTCATTCGAATCGATAGTGAACCAGCTCCACAAGAATAGTTCTGGTACTCGTGTCAAAGTCAGAAACAGAAGATGAGAGACGAGGAGACTATATAAGTTCATTCAACGAGTAACTCAGTAGGGGGACCATTTGAACACTATATCGCAGAAATTGACTCTTCTGCAGTTGTAATGGAACATCTGCTTGTTTTTTGTCACACCACTTTCTTTTGCCCTTCATAGCGCTGAGGAATCGGTTCTTACCAAATAATCTTCACAAGAATTTTGGACCCTTTTCTCCTACGTTTAATGAAACTATTATAATGCTGATTAAAATTTGCATGAGTTCAGAACAAACTAGAGTTTCTCTGTTACTGAAACCTACCTGTATGTGAACAGCAATAAGTCCTTTTAAAGATATCTTCATGGCAGTCTTGGAAACTACGTTTGTGCCCACATCCGTACAAGATTCAGTTTCATAAACCATAATACTAAGGCTGTCTTTCATTTTTCAGAGATTGCTGTCAGAATAGTGGTTTTAGAACAAATGGCTGAAATGGGTCTGAGCACTATGGGACTTAACTTCTGAGATCATCAGTCCCCTAGAACTTAGAACTACATAAACCGAACTAACCTAAGGACATCACACACATCCATGCCCGAGGCAGGATTCGAACCTGCGACCGTAGCGATCGCGCGGTTCCAGACTGTAGCACCTACAGCCGCTCGGCCACTCCGTCCGGCGTTTTAGAACATAGTGGTACCTTTTTAAAACAGATGTAAAAACGCTTCCATCGGCCAGCTGGAAAATGAGATAACCAAACGTCTTAAACATTTAAACAACAATTTTTCCCCTAAGATTTTTCGGGGATTTAATGAACAGGCATTCCGATTTTTCCTTAAGGTGTACATAATCAGCATGTCTTCACACAGAAAAAGTGTCAACAGAGAGCAATGAATTCTTAATTTGAATGCCCTGTGGGAACATTGATAGTACCGTTGTTTTTCTCTTTGTATCCAAATTTCCAGTGTTTTGTTTCTCATACAGTGTGCTGTTGTTGGGAACAGTAAGTTGAAGCATAAAATATTTCGTAATAGTTAAACAATAATTTAAAATTGGTTTGTTCTTATTTATTTTCTGATCTTTTCAGTATTAATGTCGTATATTATTCCATGAAACAGTTTTATTGCAATTAGTTTACACAACTATCTTAAGAGAGCAAAAAGGCTTAAATGTCCCCTACTGTGGCAACTTCCTCAACGTAAAGCGAGATGGAAATGTGTGAAATGAGAAGGAATGGAAAGTTGATTTAAGGGAGAATACAGGTTCGGTAGTAGCAGTGAGAGAGATGAGAAAGATGTCTTCAGTTTTGTTATCAATTTCCGATAGTATAAAACACATAGTTCGTAAATCACAACAGAAGGAGGTGTATTGTGAAAAGGCCCGGAGACATGGGAAGGCATCCCACTGTACTGTTCCCTGAACTTCCATTCTGCACACATTATTTTTTCTCACAATTAACCGTTCCTAAACATTTTCTTCTGCAACTGACCTCAGTTATGCTAAACGGCTAACAGAAACACTCATAAAGCAACTCGCACCAGCCCAAACTGTTCTGATCCCTATCGCTGTTACACAACTGTTGCCCTATCTATGTGCTACGATGACAAATCTTTAGCATAGATAAAATGAGCAAAATGAATAAATTATCCTTTGTGAGTTGACAAAAACCATCAATAGGTCACATGCATCTGGTACAATGCGCTTCTGTAAAATATTCACCATGTCCTGAATTTGTACGTTCGTACCCTTCGTCAAGGGTTAGTCCAGCCTTAGCAGATGAGCAGAGTGGACATGCTGTGTGTTTCCCCCTGCAGCGCGAGCATGCTCGCCTTGTTTATTTCCTCTGACCAACAGTGATATGACGCTGTATCCGACAAGAATCAACACAGGAAATGAACACTGAAATCTGGGTTTCGAAACGGCTTTGCTAGGCCAAATGCTCTCGAAGTCGAGCACTTTTTAAAGGAGGTGGCCAAGACCCCGGCTGCCGACATCTTCGGTATCCCCTTTTCGATCGTAAGTAGTACAGTCTGCGTGACATTTATTAACGACGCTACATGTGACAGGATACTTCGAGAGATGAAATAAGGACTCCGCTTTTTCCAAGCAGGGGGAAATGTTGGCAACGTCGAGGTTGACCATGCTGGACTGGGACTGCGGACTATCTGAACTACCCTTAGAACTCCCGGCGGTAGAGACCTCGTGGTGGTATTCCTCCCAACGGTACAGTTAAAGAACACGTGGCAGAAAAGTGGGCCCAATTTAAGAAGTGTCCAGTCCTCAAGAGAGTACACCAAGTGTGCACTGATGTATGACAACAAGCACCATCATATCTTTAGATTGTAGGCTGCAGGGCCGGAGTTATTTACGGCAGACAGCGTGGAACATTTTCTGGATGCAGCAAGGAACGTCGCCTACGTTCGATTGCCTCCAGCGTCAGATTACACAGCTTCCACCGCAGGACATGTTACCTCCATCGACGCCGACCATCCTCACAGCGACTTACGCTGCGGCGCTCACGACGTCTCCGCCTGTCCAGGCATACACTACCGTTCTCGCTGTGCCAGAACAATCCGCCCCGAACTGATGCCTGGCGGATTAGTCAGACTAGCCAGTGGCAGAGCTCCTTATGACGCCATCGATACCACAGAACACTGCACGCACCGCCACCAGTAGGATGGCAATCGATTCACTTCTCATACCTACCAAAGCCTTTGTGCCAGTGAGGCCTCAGTCAGTGACGTCCTCCGACATGGAAGGCCACGAACGAATACAGAGTTCACCGTAACGCTGAAAGCGACGCCGCAGGACCCTGATGAAACCTGGCAGCTCCCACTCGTCGGAGGAAGAAAAACTGAACCTGCAGGGCACCACGCTCAAGACTGACACCATCGATACTGGCCCCACTTCTGCGGAACAGACGGGGCAACTGGTGGTGTCTGACTGCCAGTCGTCTATGGCGAACAGTGATCAGCAGGAAGGCTGAAGTGAAGGCTGTGAAGCCCCTCGGTCCCTTCCTACCAAGAACCTTATGGAACATGAACAGACTGGCATGTCCATGTCGTGGGCCGAGTGCATCGCGACCGGGCGGGACCCTGATCCAGGGCACGCTCAGGTACGAGCAACACCAGGAGGGTCAGGTAGACGGAGTGTGACGTCGCCCGCGGTGTCCTCTT
Source organism: Schistocerca americana (assembly GCF_021461395.2). Classification (NCBI taxonomy): domain Eukaryota; kingdom Metazoa; phylum Arthropoda; class Insecta; order Orthoptera; family Acrididae; genus Schistocerca; species Schistocerca americana. Next base: position 609,339,565 of record NC_060121.1, read on the forward strand.
ATCTCCACCAGAATCATAGATAACCCTCCCCAGCCACTGCGCCGCCGGGCTTATCGCTTGGGCACGATGAGTGTCAATACGGTTCACCGTCCCCCCTCCTCCCCCGCCAAGATCCAAGCACTGAGAGAAATAATATAATAATATGAGCCACAGGAAGTAAACTTTGCACTCCTGCAAGAAACGCAAACTAATGTACTCTCTGAGGCTTATGGTTGCACAACGTATGTGAAGCATGATGGTTCTGCAGACACCAGCATGCCAATTTTGGTGCGATATAGCATCGAAGCCACCAGCGTCATACATCTCCCCTCCACTCGAGGACTAGCGGTCACAGCACTCGACGCACGATTCATCAATGTTTATGCACCGTCGGCCACCGCCAAACTTCGCTGTTGGCCCAGATTCTACTCTGTTGACATGGGCCCCCGTTTTGTAGGACGGTATGAACACAGCATTTTCGTCGGCTGTTTTAATTTGGGTCTTTCATTCCACTAACCAAATCCCGCACTAAACGCCTTGTCTGGAACTGGGTATGGTAGTTGACAATCTTCACTTGCACGACACGCAGGGAAAGGTGCACGGCGACATCTCTAGCAAGACGCATCTTACCAGTCATCCGGCGAGCCTACTGGACCGCACACATGTGTCGCAAGGTGTTGTACAGGGAGTGGTGGCTGCTGAACAATGGCCTCGGGCCCTCTCTGATCACCGCACATACGTCTGCACGATGCATCTGCAGCCCCATGAAGTCTGCCATAGTAACGGCTTTCAGAAGATGAACGTTACTGACCGACAGGACCGCGACTGTGGTCAGTAAACTACAACATGGGCCAACAGTGAACGTTACATCTCGACTTTCTCATGGTGGCTTACGCAGTTTAGCAAGGACACGACTGCTTGTTACCGACAGACTCTGTATATTTACTACGTGTCGATCACGGACATCGACGCTCTGACCCTATCGCCGGAGAGAAAGCGAAAACGATACTAAATCAAGGCTAACGTACTATTGTTGACGAAGCTCTTATTACAAGCGGCTATAGTTCGTTAGCTATGACTCTCGTCCAGTCACAGAGGTACCCATCATGCACTGCATTGTGGCAGACATGTGCCGACATTGCTGATGTTTAACAACATACCTTACAAAGCGAGACAGTCGCTCCTGTACAACCCAAGGAAACATACTGAAAGCTGTAGAGGGTCATTTCCGTCCTCTTTACTAGGAAAGAACCATAGATAATGAAGCCACTGCAGAAGCGTTACAGCACGTGGCGTGCGCTATTGACATGGCAACAGTAATGGTATTAACGGAGGACGTGTCGTTTGAAGAAGTGGGGGACGCCTTGGCCCCGTTAAGTTGCAATATTCCGTTAACTCATGTCCCTGGACTGCACTGTACCACTTAATTTTGTCGAAAGACTTCTAATATTGATACACAAAAGAGCAGGATGGCAATCGGTCAGTGACTATCGGCCACTTACAGTGTTGATACACAAGAGAACAGGATGGCAATCTGTCAGTGACTATCGGCCACTTACAGTGTTGAACGCAGACTACAAGATCTTCGCCAGGCTTTTGGCAGGTCATATTAAGACGACGTTGCCGATGATCCTTGCCCGAGAGCGGGGTAGCTGTCAACACATAAATGGCCACCAGCGACTGCAAGAACTTAATAGTGAGATGTGGTTTTTACAAGGTCGCCCCCAGTCCACCTATCTTCATGCAATCGCTCTCGAACCACTCCTTGGGGTTCTCTGTGACAGACTACCTAGCATCAGTTTGCGGGACATCATCTTCCGCTATAGCGCGTACGCCGACGACCTGCTACTGCTGTTTCGTTCCACCTATAAAGTCCCCAGATTAATAAACTGGATCCAGCGATACTGACAAGCCGCTAACAGTCTTCTGAACATCAACAAGTCCGTGGCATTGGATATGGGGTGAGGTCAAGGGTCAGGCGCTCTCGTCCCCCTTCTCGCCATCGCCAGTTATTAAACTGACATATTTGGGAGAAACGTTTACAACGGAACGGCCCCGGGAAGCTGCCATAGTTTACTAAAGACCATACACCTGATGATGCATCAGAACCTACTCCGGGACTTGAACCAGCGGCAGTGCGCGGAATACCTGAAACTCCACGAGGTATCAAAATTCTGTCACGTGGCATAGATCCACTCCTACCGGCGGTCATAGGCCGCAGACTTTAGGCAGCTTTAGGTTATTGCCTGTTCACACGATATGTATTTAAAGTACGTTACTACACTTTCACCCTCCCCATGCGCAATGGAGCATTGGGACTGGTTAACGTCCGTGCACAGGCAGACGCCCTCTGTATGAGCAATACGTGGAAGCGATGAACCAGTCAACGCGCCTCCCTCATGGGTCGTCTATCGGAGGTCCTGATGCCGCTCTCTCAACTGACACCATTGTCAGTGGCGCACTTTGCGATGTAGCTCTTCCATGTATCGACATTCCTTCTTGAATACAACAGTGAGATATCAGATTGCAAAGTAGCTCGCCCGCCAAAGGTAGAATATTTTTGCGTCTTCCGCATCTTCTTTCTGTGGGTGGTTCCACGTACCGTGGTAGAAACCAAGTATCCAGCTGTCGATTGACCACGAGTTTTAAAAAGATACACTGCCACTTCCTTTCCACCACCGTGCACGTGACGTGATTTCACGTCACCAATACAAAGTATGCGATGAGACACCAGCTCTACGCTATCGTATTAAAGGACTTCCTATTTTGTTCAGACTGTCGCCTTCTGTACAAATACTCCAGGTGCGTCTTGTCGTCCGGTGTATGGCGACTGTCACAGACGACTTTAACTTATTACCTCCACATTACACCTGACGTGGCTGAATCTCGGAACCTCCTCTGTCTAGATGACCGCTACTTTCCCCCGCAAAATGTCATGCGATAATATCGTTCAAGGGAATGGCCATCGACTATGTCCTCGGCAAAGGGGAGAAAATGGAGCTTGTTTAATAGTGTTGGTGTTTCCTGCAAAACCCTCACAATCTCCTCAAATGCACATCGAGGTAGCATACTCTCTTCGCCAATTATTTAAACAGTATTTTCGTTAATGCCCCCTAATTCCACCCCCCCCCCCCTCCCCACCCGGCATCCTAGTAGAGGACTACCAGGCTCAGTCTGACGTTCCATGCAGCATCACATTGAAGACTGCTTTGCACTGAGAAAGAAAAGAGACTGGCTGATTCACGGAAAGCTGCATTAATTATTGATTAGCAAAGCAGAATGAGTCGTTGTAGACATTTTCCGCGACATTGTAGTAGATAGTAAACAACGACCGCAGTGGGCAAGAAACGTCCACTTGCACCATATCCACAAGAAAGGTTCTTTTGGCTGAAGTTGCACAAGCAGTCAACAAATGTTACTATTTTCTTTTTTTGAAAAATATTCCTTATGTTACATTATGTTTTATTGGGTTTTCCATTGTACATTTTTACTAATTACAATCATGTAAAAAAATGGAAACCTGGATCCTATCGGCTTGGGAGAAGTTGTGGGAATAATTAGGGGCAACGACTTAAGAAGAATATTTTACTTTTTATAGTAGATTTTTTGGGATTGAACTTATTCAGACAAGTAGATAGTACAGCAAGAAAAAAATGGGAACAGCCTTTTTGATTTTTAATGAAAACGTCCTCGGTCCAGGGTTCGGACATCACCGCTTCTTAAATTCTCAATAAAAATCATCAGCAGCGACGGCCGGAGATTTCCGATAAGAAGTCACCTTAATTCTGCCAAAGCACATGTCAAAGTTGGAGGAACGGACTGAAGTTCAGGGCACTCTGGAACAATCTTCAATAATCAACGACTTGAGCATACGGAAGGCAATGTAGACCACTGCATTAAAGACACGCAATATGTAGCCATAGTACATGTGGCTTGTAAATGAAGAAACTGTCATGATGATCTCTCCATTGGCAAAAGATTTCATTTAACTCCACCTTTCGGGGCTTGGGATGTTGGGATGTTCGAAGTACATGCGTAGTTGCGAAGCTATAAATCCTGAAGGGAAGCGCTGCGACTCAATCTAGATATAGTGGGAGTAAATAAAGTGAAATGGAAAGTAATTAAGGATTTATGATAATGTGAGTGTAGGGTAATATCAAAAGCAGCAGAAAATGTTATAACAGAAGTAGGATTCAATATGAATAGGAAGGTGGACAGAGAGTAAGATATTGTGAACAGTCAAGTTATAGGGTGGTTATGGACACAATCGACAGCAAGCCAAATCGAAAACAATAGCTGTTGTAAAGGCCGACGTTGCAAAAGATGAAGAGATGTAGGAATTATATGAGGAATTCAATGAGTGATTCAGTATGTAAAGGGAGATGAAAACCCAACAGTCGTCGGGGGTTTGGTACGTAGTTGTAGTGGAAGGTATAGAAGAAAGGTTTATGGGAGAATATGGGTATGGTAGTGGAAATGAGAGAAGAGAAACACTAATTGACTTCTGTAGCAAGTAATAGCTAACACTCTACTCACGGGTCACCAGAAGGGGAGGTATACCTGGAAAAGACTTGGAGATACGAGAAGATTCCACATAGATTACATCAGGGTCTGGCAGAGGTTCCGAAATCAGATATTGGATTGTAAGGTGTACCCAGGATCAGATATAGACTCAGAACACAATTTAGCAATGATGAAGGGTAGGCTGAAGTTTAAGACCAGTCAGGAAGAATCACTGCGCAGATGAGTGGGATACAGGAACACTAAGGAGTGAAGAGATGCACAAGGAGTTCTCTGAGGCTATAGATAATGCGATAATGAATAGCTCACTTCAACTGAAGAGGAATGGACATCTCTGAAGAGTGCAGTCGCACAGTTTGGAAAGATAAGCACAAGTATAAGGAAGTTAACTCAGAGGAAACCAAGGGTAACAGAAGAAATACTTTAGTTGATCGACGGAAGAAAAAAGTCGGAGAGAAATAAATAAGAATTACGGGGAAGATAAGGCGAAATGGCTGCATGAAAAATGCGAGGAAATCGAAAAAGAAACGGTTGTCGGAAGGACTGACTCAGCATACAGAAAAGTCAAAAACACTTCCGTGACATAGAAAGCAAGAGTGTAACATTTAAAGTGCAATGGATATTCCACTGTTGAATGCAGAGGGGAGAGCGGAAAGGTGAAAAGAGTACACTGAAGGCCTATGTGAGGGAGAGACTTGCCTGATGACGTGATAACAGGAGAGACAGTAGCCGATGTAAAAGGGATACGGGATCAAGCAATAGAAACAGATTTAGAAAGAGCTGAGCCGTGCCGGCTCGCATCGATCAGTCGATCGCTACATCACGGTAGCGGGGCAAGATCTTTGGTGGTTCTCTGCGCGAGGAGCTTTGACCAGCAGAATTTGTGGGCCGAAATGTAAGCAGCACTTCCGGGACGCGAGACAGGTTCACCTCCGCTGTATGGAGCCGATAGTAAACGGGTTTTGCGGACCACGGACGTCATCTCGCGAAGACGGTGTTTCGGGTTCGTTGTGGCGTTGGGACTCTGGAAATTTACCTGTGCCGAGCGTGTGCAGCCGATTCATCAAATATTTTTGTCTGTTGTAGTTCACGCTATACGGGATTCGGCCCATTTGCCAGCACACCCGTGGGGTGGGGGATCACACCTCCCACGAAAAATTTTGTCAATGTTAAGCATTTTGATAGTTAATATTCGACTTGGCTGACTTCACATACCTGATAATGTTTGAAAAATTGCATAGTTTCTTAATTGTTTAAAAGATTTTTGCTGGCGTCGATTGCTAATCTCATTTCCTGGTTAATATTCGAACAAGTTATTTATTTCTTATTTGCTTTTATACGATATTTTACTGACGTCATAAGGTTGTAGAGTTTTATTTAAATAAAAAATTATACATGTTTCCAACTGTGAACGCTGCTTTCTTGCCTTCTGGCCCAGCCCTACCTCTCAACAGCTTATGAAGCCACTTTAGGGTAGCTGCACCCAGTTCAGCGGGAGCATTATAGCGAGGTTTTAAAAGAAGGAGGTGGACAATTACATAGATATTGTAGCGCCTTTCACTGATGGAACTGAATTTAATTGTATGTTTGTACATATTTCTTTGCGGGAGAAGAGAAACTAATGCTCAGTTGTGTTTATGAGTAAAATCACTGGCGTAATAGAGTCGAAAGGTTGCCTGGTATGGCCTACGAACAACGTATTCGTGAAGAATCCGGAGACGGCAATGACGCTGACCCGACCGCTTCCGCGCTGCCTTTCACTGGCCGCTGCGCCTGACCGTTGGAACTTCAGCCAGGGAGGTCCCACTTTATGTGCCTGTTCGGCAGTCCACTCTCTTGTGCGCGAGAATTTAGCGCTTTTGGAGGATATCAATCTCATTCGTGCTCAGGTATTCCGCCGTTCAGGTGCAACTTAATCATTGGATTAATAGATTGCACGATCTGAAGTAACTTGAGTGCACCCCTCAACAAAGAGTTAACGGTGATCAGTTGCTCACTCAAGATATTCAGTTTCAAACTATGCTTATTAGGTTGGGTTGGAGTGACATAGAGGCTACTGAAGAACAGCGTAGTCCTACGCAAAGCAATGCTAATGCGTCAGGTCGTGGCACAATGAATGAAGCCATCTTCACGTAGCGTTAGAATCCTTTTCAAGGTCGCTGAATCCGACTGCGTACCTGTTTCAGAATTTTTCACTGCTGTTATTAGACGAATTACAAAAAGTGGTAGATGTTTTATGGTTATTGGTACGTTCTGAGAAACATGCGGACGCATTTGTCGCCTCGCATCATGTGATCCTTTAGATGATGTAACCACTTATTAGAGGTTTGTTAAGTCAGTGGTTGGCTGAGGTTCAGGAAGATTTTAGGTGACTTAAGGAGGAAGTTTGTCTTAGACAGAGTATCACCGTGAGTTAGGAGCGAACTTACGAATAAATATTTTCTCCACGTCCAGTTCCAGGGTGAAACTCTCCGACAATACGTGAGGAGATTCGCACCACAGTCACGGCATTGTAATTGTCAGTACATATGGAGGAAATCGTTGAAAATATTGTGGAGGGCATTAAGCCAGAAGACAGGTAACGATTGATAGTTTTTGCCGAGACCTTTCACCTTTTCAGAGTTAGATGAATCAGTGTTTAAAACTGACAGAACACGCTTTGATGATGAGAAACGGACTTCTGACAGACAACTGACAATCGAGAGTAGGCAAACGGTTCCATCAAAGGCTGAAAGTTGTTTTCGGTGCGGCGTAGTGAGCGTCCGAACAGCTGACGCCAAGCAAGGGCATCCTGGGGGATCTTTACAACACAAACGGTGTAACCGTATCAGTGTAGTAACTAGCCAGTTCCTACGTTTTCTTTGTAGTTATGTCAACCATGGACCTGTCTGTACCCTTATAGATTCAGGAAGTTGTATTTCTCTTATTGATCATGATTCTTATTTGGAGAACCGCGGCGATTGTGAGTTCGCTCCCTTGCGGGAAACTCAGAACAGATGTCCTACTGCCAATGGGCAGGTGTTGCCTCTAGTGGGTTGTCTGCGGGGAAGTGTGACTATACAGGGATTTTCGTGGTCAGTGAAATCAGTAGTCGTCAAAGGGTTATCATTTAATCGGTTATTGGGCTGTAACTGCATGCAGCGAACGGGCTTGATTCTTAATTACGCTGACAAGAGGTTTTCTTTTAAATTTCTTCCCGGTGAAGATTTTAAGCTGTGTACTTGTCAGACAGTCCAGTGGGGTTAATAACGTCGCGCTGCGTGGTACTCAGTTCCAGGTCAGTCACAGCTGCTACTTTCTTTAAGAGAAGTAAACTCTCTGACCAACATTTGTGTTTACAAGAACAGACTCACAAAGAATATGCCTACATAGATACTACAGAGGTTGAGTATATTTATCAAATTCGTAACTTTCTTTACATTTATGGTCAAAACTTTCTGAAATTCCTCATGGTAAATAGGACAGTTACGTTTCTACACACGAAGTGCGTTTGGATTTCCAAGGCTATCAGTGAATCTGAGAGATCTCCACTGTCCTAATTTAGCCATTCTGTTTCCCGCTTCTTCTCTTCTTTGAATTCTGTTCTGTTCCCTGTGAAGAAGAAGGAAGTTCGTGTTTTATCGTCTAAGGCGCTGCAGTCATGGACTGTGCGGCTGATCCCGGCGGAGGTTCGAATCCTCCCTCGGGCATGGGTGTGTGTGTTTGTCCTTAGGATAATTTAGGTTAAATAGTGTGTAAGCTTAGGGACTGCTGACCTTAGCAGTAAAGTCTCATAAGATTTCACACACATTTGAACATTTTTGTGTTTAATCTTGAGCTGATCTCAGCTGGTTCGGAGTGTCTGCGACTGGCCATTATGAATATTAGTGAAATGCTCAGATTATCTCAGAAATGCATTCTAAATTTCCGCATAGTTAACTTGTGATCACTCTGAGATCGGACTTGACATGATATTCTTCCACGTGACGAAATGGAAGCTCATATGTTTTTGCTTAAATAGAAGCTGATTTCAGAAGTTTATATTATCTTTCAAATACGTCGTGTTGTACATTTAAAATTATCATCCTAACCTGCATTATAAATGAATTGTTGCGTGACTGAAACTTGTGTATTGAGAATACATGATTCATGATTCTGATATCTCTTTCGTATATACAAATCTATTGTGGTCTTTAGTCTGAAGACTGGTTTGACGCAGCTCTCCATGCTACTCTACCCTGTGAAGCCTCTTCATCTGCTGCAGCCTACATCTTTCTGAATCTGCTTACTGTATTCCTCTCTTGGTCTCCCTCTACCATTTTTACTCCCTCACACTTCCTTCCAAAACGAAATTGATGATTCCTTGGTGTATCAGTACGTGTCCAATCAGCCGATTCCTTCTTTTGGTGAAGTCGTCGCGTATTTCTTGTTTCCCCATTCTGTTCAGTACCTCCTCATTAATCTTCAACATTCTTCTGTAGCACTACATCTCAAAAGATTTTATTCTTTTTCTGCCTAAACTGTTAATCGTCCCTGATTCAACCAAAACAAAATGGACCCACCGCCAGATTGTTTCTGTCCCGCAGTACAGGTGTCAAGGAGCTGTTGCCCAGGAAGGCGACGGATTCGAACACTCCCATCGGCATGATGAAAAAGGTTTCGGGATTCATCACACCTTGCAAGGCTTTGCCAACGTCCATTGGCGATGGCCACGCGGCAATTTCAGTCGTTGTTGGCGATGTAGCGGCGTTAACATTGGGACATGCATGGATAGTCGGTTGTGGAGGCCCATCGTTAGGAGCGTTCGGTGCACTGTCTCTTCAGACGCACTTGTACTCTGCCCAGCGTTAAAGTCTGATGTTAGTTCCACCACAGTTCGCCGCCTGTCCTGTTTTACCAGTCTGCCTAGCCTATGGCGTCTGATATCTGTTAAAACCGCCCCCCCCCCCCACCCCACGACATCTGGACATTGTTTAACCCTTATTTAGCCCCGTGTTGAAGACATTCACCACAGCACTCCTTGAACACCCGACAAGCCGTGTAGTTTCAGAAATGCTCCTGCCGAGCCTGCGAGCCATCACAGTCTGCCCTTGGTCAAACGCAGGCAGGTAGCGCGCTTTCCCCATTCTACACATGAACAGCACTGATACTACATGGACTGTGCATGTTTCTGACTAGCAGTCGTTTCTAGACAGGTGACGCTGTCTATCGCCTGGACGGGTTTATATCGATAGCAGGTCTGTGGTCATAATGTTCTGGCTGATATATATTGTCCGAATTTCTTCGTCCAGACCATATAATATATTTGCCACCTTTATTATCTTTATGTATCCTGCACAGTAAAAACTGTATCATTTTCTGGAGGATATAAAAACGGCAAGGAGCAGTTTGGGAAATGGTTTTGAGCTGAATCCAGTGTAAGTACAAAAAAAGAAAAACGTACGATAACATTTATTTAACAACTTTTCAGATCCAGTGTGCAATACGGACAAAACCAAAAACCATGCAATTAAAAAAAAAAAAAAAAGACAGACAGTTGCTAATAAAGGGAAACTCAATTAAAGGTGTAAGTCAATAGCACTTGGAATGAACTCGACTGAGAAATATCCAAAATTATATATAGTTACGTTGAAACTATACTGAATGACTACTATCTGTATACATGAGGCTGGTGCCAGAATAGTTTTACATTTATGTTACTTGTATGCTTTAAAAGAGTCTGTGGTCGAAATGTTACAAATGCTTATTAATGGCAGACATACCTGAAAATTTCTTAATATGTAAACCCCTTTGTATCAGGGTAAAGTCCATTTGGATATACCAAATAATCAGTACTGAGGACTTTCACCAAGGTAGTAAATGTAGGAAAAACATACCACAACACCTTTAAGACTAGATAACAGAACAGGGAATAAGAAAAACAACAAATTTTAAAACATTATTCCAATAATTGAAATTAATGACACAAATTTTCATTGAAAGAAAGCAACAGTTTTGGTCTGACCGAAAACAGCAATGGCCCAAATTATTATTCTAACAACTGATTAAAATATCAGTATCTCCTGGTTAGCCGTTTTTTGGACAGAATAATTTCCAGTCACGGCCCACCAGCCAAATTAGTACTCAGTCACACATGACATTAAATATAGCATATTAACAACTATTAAAGATGCACTCTTGTATTGTAAGGCAGCTTTACTGACACACGAGAGAATGTGGTGGTCAATAGGCTGAAGTAAGATCTCAAGCATTTCTAAAACTATTTAAGAAATGGAACTTGTAATTTATAATCTGGTCAGAAACTTTAATACGTAAATAATTCAAGTGACTTGCTAGGTTAATCAGTGTTCAGCAAATATTTTTCTTCTCTTCACTACGGTAGGCTTATGAAATTTATTTAATTCTGACAGGGGGTAGCAGTGGCAACACCCACGAACAATAATGCAACATCTTTATCATAGCCTCTGAACATTGACCAATTACGTGCTAATAGGAGCAGTATTTGTCGAGTTCGAAATTTAAACTAATTTCTCTGTAACGACTATAGGTTCAATTAAATATCATATAACACAATCACAAAATCGTCTGGATCTGAAACACAGAATTTTATAGTAGCATACAGCATAAGATAAATAATTAAAAAAGTAAACATTCCGTCAACAAATAACACAGAGAGCTGAACCAAAATACAAATAATCTAATCGCTCTTGTAGCTATGAACTGAAAACTAGCAAGACAGACTATGCTCGCAAGGTATTTTACCTATAATAAAAGTAAACAACCGCATAATGTCGGGGCTTACCGCCTGTAAAGAAGGTGGGCGGCGTGAGAAACAACTGGCGTGCAGCAGTCGCCACTTAATAGTCAACGTCAATGAAATTTCAAGGCCACACAAGCAGAATGGCGAAGTAGAACTAAGAAATTGCTCACCACTTCAGTCCATTATTCTGCAGTGAAGTCGTTCCAGCATCGACTTTCTTAGAAAGCCCTTCCCAGAACCGTATTATAGAATGGAGACGCAGAGGCTGACCGAGCGGCCGACAATACACTGTGCCCCTTCCGTCACGGCCAGACGCCCACTGCTCCTACTGTATGAACACGCTGCGGACAGCAAGGTTCCCCACACCACACTCACGCTTCCTCGTCCAGGCGACTGTACACTATACTGCCTATTCCGTTCCCTAAATACCCGTTCCTCAGCGGGCACTAGCGCCTGGGAACCCGTAAGTCCATTCCGAAAGAAGCGGCCAAGAAACACAAGGTAATAGGGATTGATACTAAAGGACATGTCGCATGGCGCAGACATATTGTTGCTGATGAAGTTCCCAAAAAACAGAGTTTAGCAATGCGCATTATCTTGAGTTATAACTGACTCAGTCGAAGACAGAAAACTGAGTAAGCGTAGGATTAAGCATCCCGACGACGAGGTGTCATTTGAGACGGAGCAGGAAGATCGAATCGGGCAAGGAAACCGATCGGACTCTTTCAAAAAAGAATCCCATCGTTTACCTTCTGACATTTAGAGAAATCGCAGTAATCCTAAATCGGCATGTACTGACGAGCTTTTGAACCGCCATCCTTCCGAACACGAGTCCACGGTGTTGACTCCTACAGCAGCTCGCTTGAACAACGAAATACCGTGAATCGTCGAATGAAGTACATGGTACGTGGATCAGACAGTGCGATATGTAACCGTTAATTTCTTTATGAGGACAGTACAATTGAAGCAAAAAAAAAAAAAAAAAATGTGCTGTGGTTGACGAAATACAATTTATTATAAGAGCAAACTTTTTTTTCCAGATAAATCATGAATGTTATTTATATCAAGATTTCAAGACCACTATTTTCGTATCACACACAACTAACGCACTTTTGGGTATTGATGAAAATTTGATAAGGATTTCTTCGGTGACAATACGAATTTTGCCGATAAAATATTCAGCTCACCGTTACTATATGTGAAACTGGTAACCGTCATCAGCAATGCCTGCTAAGGTGGACACTAAGTGGAACCATTAAGGTCCAAATAGGTGTTGATGAACACCGTTTTATTACTTCTCTTCAGCTGAGCGAACTAATAATTCCTATTAATTGATTTGAATGTTTTATATTGTGTGTAGAAATGGAACTCCTTGAAATATGCTCTTAAGGTTAAAGAGTAATTTAGTTCAGTGCGGTGTCACTGATCATACGACTTGAGTTGAAATCGTTATTGACACCGCATCTGTGGTATCTAGGTACGGCTTAAGGGATGAGACCTTCAGTGTACTTTAGAAAGCAGGTAAGTGTCGTGTCGTCGAGAATGTTTCGCGAGCTCAGATGGTAAAGCACCACGCTTCACTGTTCACGTTGTAGCGCTACACACTGAGGTGACAAAAGTCATGGGAAAGCGATAGGGATGTATACAGATGGCAGTAGTATCGCGTACTCAAGGTATAAAAGGGCAGTGCATTGGCGGAGCTGTCATTGGTACTCAGGTGGTTCACGTGTGAAGATTTCCGACGTGATCGTGGACGCACGACGGGAATTAACAGATTTTGAACGCGTAATGGTAGTTGGATCTAGTCGCATGGGACATTCAGTTTCAGAAACCGTCAAGGAATTTATTATTCCGCAATCTGCAGTGTCAGTAGTATGTCGAAAATAGCACAATTCAGGCATAACTTCTCATCACGTGCAACGCAGTTCCCGACGGTCTTCACCTTGCGATCGGGAGCAGCGGCATTTGCGTAGAGTCGTCAGTGCTAACAGACAAGCAACATTGCATGAAGTAGTCACAAAAATCAATTTGTTAAGTACGACGAACGTGTGTGTTACGACAGCGCGGCGAAATTTGGCGTTAATAGTCTACGGCAGCAGACGACCGACGTGAGTGCCTTTGCTAACAGTAGGACATCGCCTGCAGCGCCTCTCCTTCGCCCGCTACCAGGTCGGTTGGATCCTTCACGTCTAAAGAACAGCGGACTGGTCAGATGAATACCGATTTCATTTCGTAAGAGCTGATAGGGCTCGCGTTCGGCACAGACCCCACGAGGTCATGGACTCAAGTTGTGAACAAAACTCTGATTTCTCCAGAATGGTGTGGGCTGTGTTTGCATTGAATGGACTTGGCTTGGAGACCATTTTCTGCCATTCAAGGACGTCATGTTCCCAGACAACGACGGAATTTTTATGGATGGCAGTCCGTCAACTCTTCGCGATTGGCTTGAAGAACATTCTGTAGAGTTCGAGCAAATGGTTTGGCCACCCAGATAACCCGACATGAATTCCATGGAACATTTGTGGGACATGGTCGAGAGGTCAGTTTGCGCACGGAATCGTGTCCCTAACACTTTCGCAATTACCGGCGATTACAGAGGCAACATGGCTTAACATTTCTGCAGGGGATTTCAACGAAATGTTGAGTCCATGCCACATCGGGTTGCTGCACTGTGCCGGGTAAATAGGACGTCCGAAAAGATTTTAGGAGGTATCACGTGACTTTTGTCACCTCATCGTGTACACTGTTGATAGCAGTAGTTAATCCTTCACAGTGACAGAAATTCTTTTCAGAAATGTAGCAGCTATTTTCTGTAGTCATTAACTGGTAAATTGCACAGTTTCGTTTCACAGCGAAACTGATATTATTGGTCTCTGATTTATGTAACATACTTTTATTGAATGAAAGACACACTTTGTACCCTTTAAAATTCGGTTTTATTTTGAAAACACGGCATATGAAATAGCATTAATGTTAAGAACTGCAGAGCAGTTGTTATTCCCAGTCAGTGATTTTCTGGTTGTTGTAGATGGCATTACGCACATTCTATATTTCCATTGCGGTGTAGTGTAATATTGGTTCATCGACGGAATGAATTACAGGAAAACTGAATACTTAGATTAGGCAACACAGTTTGATATTATCTTTTCCAAATTTAATATGAGCAGCAGCCCATGACTGATTAGTTGCAGTAAACCTGTGTGATGTTTCACCGACAGCCCAGTCTGGAGTTCAGATCGCTGTTCGGGCACTGAAAGACTATTCCACTTAACAGTGTTCCTCTAAATTTATTTTTGGATGGGATCCATCTTAATCAAAGTATTTTTTTTCTTTTATTACTCAGCCATATTCACTGAAGCTTCAGCATTGTGTGTGTTTCTATTTTCTTTCTTGTTTTTACTATTTGTATAAACATGAAATCGGGTTTTAAGAAACTAATAACAAGTTTGCAAAAACAGTAGACTTTGAATATATACCTTGTTACCACAGGCTGCAGTATTTCTCGTTTCGTATGTTTTGCATTACAGCTGTTTTTCCTTTCATAGTTTGTCATCCGCAACCATATAGAAAATAATGTAGACAAGTTTAGGGCAACATCATTAATTCTACGTGGAACATTGTGTGTTTGTGTGTGTGTGTGTTTGGTGTTTGTGCGTGCGTGTGTGTGTGTGTGTGTGTGTGTGTGTGTGTGTGTGTGAGAGAGAGAGAGAGAGAGAGAGAGAGAGTGAGAGAGAGAGAGAGTGTGTATGCGTGTGCGCGCGCGCACATTTTATTTCCCTCACAGAGAGCTGTATCTGTTGGGCAATGTTTCATGTCCAAGACGTTCAGGAAATGTAGAAAAACAGTTGTTTCTCTTTAATACTCTTCTCTGTTCTATGTATCTAGCATTAAAGTCCGTCCGATATAAATTGATTTGTAATCCTTGCATGTCAGTTGCTTAAAACTAGATGTGATATGTTTCTCTATGTTTGTATTAGTTGCTCTTAGGTTTCTCTTATTGAGCTCTCTGTAGTATACGCTAGTTTTAGCTCTTGTTTTTTGAGGCTGTAGCCTATTCTCTGCGCTGAATTCGTATTGTTAGAGTGTACCCTTTGCTTGTTGTTGTGGGCATATTGTGTTCATATTTGTTCTGAGTGTTAGAGTTCTAAGAGTCTGTGTTTGCGTGTTGGCGATGAACCAATTGTTTTTGTATTCTAGGTGCTCCCTTCATTTTTGTTTTAATTTTGTGATCCAGTTTGTCTATAACGTTTTTGCCATACCAATTCTCCTCACCTATTTGTTTGATTATATGTGATTCGTTCTGGTGTTTGTCTTCACTGACTGCAGTTTTGTTCAGTCTGTGCACTATGTACTGCAATCCGGCTAGTTTGCGTGTAAACGGGTGATTCGAGTTTTTATGTTGGGCTGCCCGTGTGGTGACGGCTTTCCTGAATGTGGATAACTGGTGTCTGTTGTTGTGCCTTTGTATTGTGAGGTTATCTTCTGTTTCTATGGTGAATTTTACTTTTGTGTCAACCGTGTTAACGACATTGTGGAGTTGTTGGACGCTACTGGGTGTTTTATCCAGAAGGCATATGTCATTTACATAGCAAACCAATATATCACCCGGTATTTTTAGGGTCTTACTATTATTTCAAATATTTTGTTCTCAGTGCGATTCGGGAAGATATTGGCTAGAAGTCCACTGACCGGTAACCCGATGTTTGGATGTTCCTCTAGATGCAGTATCTTCTGTTGGAATGAACCTAATCAATTAAATAATGAAAAATCAGTTTAGGCAGTCGTAGCATGTGGAAACATTAGTGGTAAATATGGGGCTACTGTATAAAGAAGGCAATTGTATCACTACGACACAGGAGATATTTCAATTGAAATTTTGTGTTGTGAAAGAATTAATAACTCTTCCTCAGGTTATGTACACAATTTATTGCAGAGACTGCGGAAAGTCCACGAAGAATGTTGGACTTGTTTGTTTTCTGTTTTCAGTTCCATTTCTAACGATAAATTTGAATTTCCAGAAATATCTGAATATTTTTTCGAGTGAATAAAATCAAAAGAAGTATTTAGGAACAGAGCGATAAATAAATGTGCCGCAGAATAAACGTACCCATGGATGTGTCATAGTTTGTAGCTGACACCGTCTGCCGACAGTGTAATATAACGTTATCATGATTTTAGTGCTCCAACTAAATGTTACGTAGGTGATAAAGAATATTTTCGACCATATGTTATAGTCGAATCTCAGTTCCTACCATACATATTGACAGCGTAAGCACTATTTATCATATGAAACTTCCTGGCAGATTAAAACTGTGTGCCCGACCGGGACTCGAACTCGGGACCTTTGCCTTTGCCTTTGCGAAAGGCAAAGGTCCCGAGTTCGAGTCTCGGTCGGGCACACAGTTTTAATCTGCCAGGAAGTTTCACATCAGCGCACACTCCGCTGCAGAGTGAAAATCTCATTCTGGAAACATCCCCCAGGCTGTGGCTAAGCTATGTCTCCGCAATATCCTTTCTTTCAGGAGTGCTAGTTCTGCAAGGTTCGCAGGAGAGCTTCTGTAAAGTTTGGAAGGTAGGAGACGAGGTACTGGCAGAAGTAAAGCTGTGAGTACCGGGCGTGAGTCGTGCTTCGGTAGCTCAGTTGGTAGAGCACTTGCCCGCAAAAGGCAAAGGTCCCGAGTTCGAGTCTCGGTCGGGCACACAGTTTTAATCTGCCAGGAAGTTTCATATCAGCGCACACTCCGCTGCAGAGTGAAAATCTCATTCTGGCACTATTTATCATGTTCAAAAACTTTGTAAGGTGTCTAGGCCCTTGTTTCAAAAAACTGTAACACTGAGTGTTTTCATGACTAATAGTCCAACTCATTGAGACTCTAAAAGAAATTGTCTCCCTGTGTGCGCACCAATATCAGCACTAGTTCTGAAACAGCGAAATAGGTGAAATTCTTTGCTAACATCGTCAAATTACTCGGAAAACTGAGCTCTTATTTGACGTGAAAATCGAGAAAGCTCATTATCCACTGTAACAATCAATGACCTCTGCATATCAATTGAGCTCTCCATACCAGAATGTCAATAAAGCGCGTCCGACTAACTTTTCTGCATGCCGGACACGGACGAATACTATGCTATCGAAAGTATATTGTGGATGAAGGATTAGATTGCGTGGAAATGCGAGAGTTGGAACTGGGCTGACAGGTGAAATGTTATTGTCAGATAAACGTCACTCTCGGCATCGTTCATTATACGAAAATTCGAAAAGCGCAAAATCAAACATCTTGCGTAAAACAAGAAGCTGGTTACAGCTCAGGAACATGTTTTTGTGTCAGTGCAAGGGATCAATAACCATAACAAAGCTTCTGTCGACCGATTTGGTTGCAAATCACCTTCAGAAGTCGTTCACAAAGAAAATATTTCTTACTGCATCGGATTAAATCTTTCAGGAATTCTCGAAAGCTAGTCGCCTAATTTCTCCAACTAAACTAAGACTTAATATTTATCAGACGAACTTCACCCTCATTGGGGCTCTTTCGATTCTACTCCAAGAGCCACTCCGCAAATGTTGCGTCTACTATTGGTGGCCAGGTTTCATATACCACTAATGCCACCTCAGTAGTTTGTAGAGGAGCTGGAAACCTGTCTGGGCGTTGTTCTACATATTGCAGTTACTTTGCTTGTCAACTTGCGACCATGTGACTCAACTGTGTATAAATTAAAGAATGAGACAATACAGTTTTACAATGTATGAAATCCAGTTTCCACAAGACAACCTCTTCTCCTGTCCCAGTTGCTCACTTACTGTCTTACAATCAGTGATAAATAACTTTGTATTTGAAAGAAGATGATTTAGTATGAGAATGGATAGTTTCATCTATTACAGAGAATTAGGAAAAACTGCAGTTACTTGCTTGAGTGCTTCAAAAAAAAAAAAAAATATGGTCAGGTGCGAACTCTGTGGTACTAAAATGCCGGCTTCCCAGAGCGATCTGTCCTGTTAACAGAGCTGTCTTGTGGCGACGTTGCAGAAATGCCTGCAGACTCTCCGCCCAGCTGAGGTCCCACACGGGGCACCAGCGACTCGATGGGCTCAGTCGTGGTGAAGGAGGAGGCGCTGATGTCCAGACCCAGCTTCGCCGCGATGAACGGCTTCGCCGCCGCCACCAGCTGCTGTATGCGGTCTGCTGTGTTCTGTGGGCATGACCAACCATTGTTATTACTACGGTGCCCGGTCTCAGAGTATAAATTTACTGTATATTTACTGTTAGCTACCCACGTTACAACGTAGCGAGGAAGTCATCGACTTTATCGTGTTACACTCATGAAAGGATTCTCTAAGATGCGTGACGATCTCTTATTTATTTCTAGGACGCGTTGTCCCAGAAGAAATTTACAAGTTCCAATCCCGCGATTATTTTTCAGGTTTCTCTTGGCTCTAAATCAAATACTACATCTGTAAATATCATCCCCCATATGCCGAAATGCGGCTCCTTCTGCCCCACTATCAGGACGCGAACAGGACTTTCAGTCGGTTAGATCTCTAACAATTACCAACACCCATTAAGGCAGATCATAGGAAGTACGCCAAAAAGCGTATAACAAATTAAAACAGAAGCCAAATACAACCACAATTGTGAGCAGGCCGTTAGAACTACTGTGCGTCCCACGTGACTGGCAGAACATGATAAGTCCTCAGAGAAAGATCTGATATCGTGAATATCTACAGAATAATACTGATGGAACTATGTAACAGATATCACATTGGATCATTTATTGCATTATTTAATGATATTGAATCCTCCGTACAATAACACTGTTGTCAGAACCGATCTTCACTCTTGGATAAATATTTCAAGGATTTATTGACACGTCAGATTTGGATGTAATCTCAAGAATTCAACGACTTCACGTATGATCATAGTCACGGATTACCTGCAAGCTATATGGTACTTCATTCAGCTGACGGAATTGTAACATAGAGACGTCACGGAACTAAACCCATCTAGAATGACCTACGATATACCAAGAAAGAACACACATGAAACTCAAAAGGAATAAAACCGTACAATAAATTACCGAAGGAGATTAAAGAATTGCTAAAACAAATTTAATTAAAAAGCCAGTTAAGAAGTAATACATTCTATACATTCAAGGATTACTTAGATAGCACAGCATAGCGGTTTCGTAAAAAGTGTAAAAAAATAAAGATTGATAGTAAAACGAATAGATTTCTACATAACACTTTCTCATTTTTTTTTTTTTCCTTCATTTCTCCTTTTCTGGACAACTTACTCCTACAGTTAGGCAATGTGTAATACCAACGCCTAATCTTCTTGCGAGCTCAATATCTCAGTAGTTAGCTTTTAAAAGTGAAGGAATATACAAATATTAAAGACTCAACAGAAATTCAACTCTTCTTCATAGAACTAATCTGAGTATACCAAAATCATTACCTCCATTGAAATACGGATATTTGTGACCTCTCTAATTATACACAAGTAAACTTTTGAATGCAAGAATTTCAGCTGAGAATTATATACACTAATGGCCATTAAAATTCCTACATCACGAAGATAACGTGCTACAGACGCGAAATTTAACCGACAAGAAGAAGATGCTGTGATATGCAAACGATTAGCTTTTCAGAGCATTCACACAAGGTTGGCGCCGGTGGCGACACCTACAGCGTGCTGACATGAGGAAAGCTTCCAACCGATTTCTCATACACAAATAGCAGTTGACCGGCGTTGCCTGGTGAAACGTTGTTGTGATGCCTCGTGTAAGGAGGAGAAATGCGTACCATCAAGTTTCCGACTTTGATAAAGGTCGGATTGTAGCCTATTGCGATTGCGGTTTATGGTATCGCAACATTGCTGCTCGCGTTGGTCGAGATCCAATGACTGTTAGCAGAATATCGAATCGGTGGGTTCAGTACGGTAATACGGAACGCCGTGCTGGATCCCAACGGCCTCGTATAACTAGCAGTCTAGATGACAGGCATCTTATCCGCATGGCTGTAACGGATCGAGCAGCCACGCCTCGATCCTTGAGTCAACAGATGGCGACGTTTGCAAGACAACAACCAGCAGCACGATCAGTTCGACGACGTTTGCAGCAGGATGGACTATCAGCTCGGAGACAATGGCTGCGGTTACCCTTGACGCTGCATCACAGACAGGAGCGCCTGCGGTGGTGTACTCAACGACGAACCTGGGTGCACGAATGGCAAAACATCATTTTTTCGGATGAATCCCGGTTCTGTTACAGCATCATGACGGTCGCATCCGTATTTGGCGACATCGCGGTAAACGCACATTCGAAGTGTGTATTCGTCATCGCCATACTGGCGTATCACCGGGCGTGACGGTATGGGGTGCCATTGTTTACACGTTTCGGTCACCTCTTGTTCGCATTGACGGCACTTTGAACAGTGGACGTTACATTTCAGAATTGTTACGACCCGTTATTACGGCCGGAGGTGGTTGTTCTGGGTACTGATTTCTCAGGATCCATGCACCCAAATTGCGTGAAAATGTAATCACCTGTCCGTTCTAGTATAGTATATTTGTTTAATGAATACCCGTTTATCATCTGCATTTCTTCTTGGTGTAGCAATTTTAATGGCCAGTAGTGTGCATTTTAATTACAAGTAAGCGCAATGCGCGATCTCGACAGACACTGTATTAGATCGTAGTACTCCACATATCAGTTGTACACACTACGGAGCCAGAATCAATCTAGTTTATCTTATAACATACATTCAGTGCATACCAGTGTCAGATCATCATGCCCTCCACATGAACGTAATCAGTGAATCTAGTATGATACTATGACCATCGATCAATAATGCATTTTAGCTATAAATTATTTCTTTAATACTGCACTATGCAGAAGTACATTGTTAATTACTTAAATGAAATTATTGAATGTACACTCCTGGAAATGGAAAAAAGAACACATTGACACCGGTGTGTCAGACCCACCATACTTGCTCCGGACACTGCGAGAGGGCTGTACAAGCAATGATCACACGCACGGCACAGCGGACACACCAGGAACCGCGGTGTTGGCCGTCGAATGGCGCTAGCTGCGCAGCATTTGTGCACCGCCGCCGTCAGTGTCAGCCAGTTTGCCGTGGCATACGGAGCTCCATCGCAGTCTTTAACACTGGTAGCATGCCGCGACAGCGTGGACGTGAACCGTATGTGCAGTTGACGGACTTTGAGCGAGGGCGTATAGTGGGCATGCGGGAGGCCGGGTGGACGTACCGCCGAATTGCTCAACACGTGGGGCGTGAGGTCTCCACAGTACATCGATGTTGTCGCCAGTGGTCGGCGGAAGGTGCACGTGCCCGTCGACCTGGGACCGGACCGCAGCGACGCACGGATGCACGCCAAGACCGTAGGAACCTACGCAGTGCCGTAGGGGACTGCACCGCCACTTCCCAGAAAATTAGGGACACTGTTGCTCCTGGGGTATCGGCGAGGACCATTCGCAACCGTCTCCATGAAGCTGGGCTACGGTCCAGCACACCGTTAGGCCGTCTTCCGCTCACGCCCCAACATCGTGCAGCCTGCCTCCAGTGGTGTCGCGACAGGCGTGAATGGAGGGACGAATGGAGACGTGTCGTCTTCAGCGATGAGAGTCGCTTCTGCCTTGGTGCCAATGATGGTCGTATGCGTGTTTGGCGCCGTGCAGGTGAGCGCCACAATCAGGACTGCATACGACCGAGGCACACAGGGCCAACACCCGGCATCATGGTGTGGGGAGCGATCTCCTACACTGGCCGTACACCACTGGTGATCGTCGAGGGGACACTGAATAGTGCACGGCACATCCAAACCGTCATCGAACCCATCGTTCTACCATTCCTAGACCGGCAAGGGAACTTGCTGTTCCAACAGGACAATGCACGTCCGCATGTATCCCGTGCCACCCAACGTGCTCTAGAAGGTGTAAGTCAACTACCCTGGCCAGCAAGATCTCCGGATCTGTCCCCCATTGAGCATGTTTGGGACTGGATGAAGCGTCGTCTCACGCGGTCTGCACGTCCAGCAAGAACGCTGGTCCAACTGAGGCGCCAGGTGGAAATGGCATGGCAAGCCGTTCCACAGGACTACATCCAGCATCTCTACGATCGTCTCCATGGGAGAATAGCAGCCTGCATTGCTGCGAAAGGTGGATATACACTGTACTAGTGCCGACATTGTGCATGCTCTGTTGCCTGTGTCTATGTGCCTGTGGTTCTGTCAGTGTGATCATGTGATGTATCTGACCCCAGGAATGTGTCAATAAAGTTTCCCCTTCCTGGGACAATGAATTCACGGTGTTCTTATTTCAATTTCCAGGAGTGTATTATCTGGTACCTTTTGTACCAGGAAGATCTGAACTTTTATCAGTGTAAATAACATAAGGCAAAGCGTGGTGGTCCATTGTATGAAACATTTTATTTTATTAAGCACTCCAATTTATTAAACATTAGATTTAAGAAAGAATGTAAGCTGTAAGGGAGACTGACTGAAGCCCATTGGCGTGGACCTACATGTGGACTTGCGTCTTATTGGCTCTGAGCAGCGATTGTGGAGTGTCCAGAGACCAACTGGTAGCCAACAGAAGATAAAACGGGGGAGTTCATATTACGCAGGTAAAGATGCAGTTCCATTCATGGAGTCGTAAGAACAGTTTTCTAGTGATAGTTGACCTACAGTAGCATGCGGTCACACTAGATACCACATCAGTTACTGCTGAGTTGGAAGGCAACCCACAAATCCAAAAACCCAAAATTGCAAAGAGAAGTGCGATTCGAGAACAATCTGCTTACATCATTCAGCATGGAAGAATGAGATACGGCTATTAAAAAAAGCCAGAACGGAAAATCAGCTGACTTAGATGATATACGAGCAGAGAAAATAAATCACTTTGCATAACAACAGAGAAATGCCAGAATGAGATTATCACTCTGCAGTGAAGTGTGCGCTGATATGAAACTTCCTGGCAGATTAAAACTGTGTGTCCTACCGAGACTCGAACTCGGGACCTTTGCCTTTCGGGGACAAGTGTTCTACCAACTTTTTTTTTTAATCTCATTTTCCTCTAATTTGTTCATTGAATTAGTTCGTGGCGGAAGTCCGATGACACTCGTTCGGGTTGATCGTTGTTTTTGTTACAGAGGGTAACTAACCCTCTGACCGAACACGCTGAGCTACCGTGCCGGCTCCAACTGACCTACCCAAGCACGACTCAGGCCCGGTACTCACAGTTTTACTTCTGTCAGTACGCCGTCTACTACCATCCTAACTTTACAGAAGCTCTCGTGCGAACATTGCAGAATTAGCACTCCTGAAAGAAAGGATATTGCGGAGACATGGCTTAGCCACAGCCTGGGGGATGTTTCCAGAATGAAATTTTCACTCTGAAGCGGAGAGTGCGCTGATATGAAACTTCCTGGCAGATTAAAACTGTGTGCCAGACCGAGACTCGAACTCGGGACCTTTGCCTTTCGCGGGAAAAGCACTTTCACACGAAAGGCCAAGGTCCAGAGTTCGAGTCTCGGTCCGGCACACAGTTTTAATCTGCCAGGAAGTTTCAACAGAGAAATGAATTCTGCAACTCTAAAAATTGCATGAGTAGAAGTCAAAGACAAGTTTCATCACTCTGTCATCTATACAGACTGCTGAAAGGAATGATTTTAAATCGCCTCCTACCTATAGTTTACCCCCTGCTGATACCTGAGCAAGCTGGATTTTGTCGAGGTAAAAGCTTTACAGGACAACTGATGAGCCTTACGCAGTTCATAAAAGATGGGTTTGAAGATCGTAAGATAACAGGGATGGTATTTGTCGACCTATCAGCGGCCTATGACACTCTCAACCACCATCTAATACTATTCAACGTTTCAATATGACGAAGGATTTTAATCTAACTAAGTTCACCGCAGCATTTCTACAAAACTGTAGGTTCTTCGTTGACTTTCAAGGCAACGCAACCGATGGAGACTACAGGAAATCGGTCTTCCCCAAGGAAGCGTGCTGGCTCCAATCCTATTCAACAACCTATAGCCCCCAACACCAGGAGTTTCTTGTATGCTGGTGACCTTGCTCTTGTCACTCCGAGCTCAGACATTGAATCAATAGAGAACGCCCTCACGACTGCCCTTGAAGATCTGTCAAGATACCATAGCAGAAATCAGCTTAAATCAAACTCCTCAAAGACTCCAGCGTTTGCCTTTCATTCGAGAAATAGGGCAGCTACTCGTAAATTGATTATAGTATGGTAAGGAATTGAGTTAGAATATTGTTGCACTTCAAATACCAGGGAGTCTCGATGGGCAGCTCTCTTGTTTTCAAGAGACACTGCATGATTTGCAAGTTGAAAGTTTCCATCAGGAAGAATCTGTTAATAAAATTTGGCGGAACACAGTGGGGTAGTCAACCTGAAACCTTCGCAAGTGCATTAGCGTATTTTGCAGTAGAGTACGCTTGTCCTATTTGATATAATTCGTCACATGCCAAAAAGGTAGATGTAGCTCTCAACAACACCTGCAGAATTATAGCAGGATGTTTGAAATCTACTCGTTATTTAAAATCTATTCCTGTCGAATGGATTTACTATATAGCAGCAATAACACCACCTCCAATTCGAAGAAAAATTACGGCGAATGAAGAACGAAAGAAAGTGGAACAAGAACAAACCCATCACGTGTATGTGCATAAGCAGTATTCGCAGCGATTGAAGCCAAGGATGAGTTTCCTTAGAACATCAAAGGTACTTACTAAAACTGCTGAAAGTGTCAGGGTGCAACTTTGGAGGGATAAGACTTCCCATCCCTGTGGTTGGAAAAGAATTTCTGAAATTCAGCCTCCAGGACAGGACGTAGAATGGATGACCTGGAAATCTTTGAATAGGATGAGATCAGGCATTGGTAGATCAAGGATTAATCTGGCGAGATGGGACTACAGTACAGAAAACAATATTAAGTGTGATTGTGGAAAAGCCCAGACTGTCCAGCACACGCTTCAGTGCCGAATGTGTCGAGCCTCCTGTATTGCAGAAGGCCTCCATCAAGCGACAGAAAATGGACTGGAAGTGGCCAAAGCTTAGTGAATGACATATAACTGTTCGCCTATATATGTTTCTGACACGATAATAATAATATCTTCAGCAATTGTCGGGACTTTGAAAGTATTCCTGTGATGTGGGACTTGGTTAAAATTCAGCAGTTCAGGTGTGCGGTCGAGTTGAGCTCAGTGAACAGTACAACTGGAGAATTTGATAAATTTTCATGTTAATGCACTATAGCATACTTCACTTACATTATTATTAATTATTTAAATAATATGTGTAGGACCACCAGCTTTAATTATTTTAAAGAACTTCTTGGTCGACTATTTCATTTAATTGTAACTTCGCCTGACAGCGTTTGTTTTATTTAATGTAACCAGCTGCATTTTATGTTATTTATTATTAGCAATAACTGGCCAATGTCTGGTAATTTAGGCTGTCAAGCTACTGCAGGGCGTTAAAGCTGACGCGTGGGACTCAAGCTGTACGCCAATATTGAGCCAAATATTTTATCTGAGCCACACGTTGTCCAGTACAGACTTCATCATATTCTTTCCCAGTAAGTCGCAGATGGTTTGTCTCATCTCAACTTTCCTCATTCTTTCCACTCTTTTCACCGGCACTTCGCAAGGAAAATGTCGATTTATATTTCTGACCTTGTTCGTTCCAAGGATGTTCTCCAATGAGCTTCTCTTCAACTTACTTCCTTTTTATTCGTGAGATCTGTGACGCTGTACACGACTCAATAAATATCTTTTGACTCTGTGCTTTGGATTGAGTTTTAAACCTTCATGCACTATATTCGATGCTGTTTGAGACATTTCATTGAGGACACTGAGTTATCGACGTGAATACGCGTACCATCGGTCTTATCTCGGAGAAGAGTCATGTCTTGGCTGTCACAACATGTAAGTAGTTCCCGTACAGAAATCAAGAGGATATTGTATTTTTTCATGTGGATGTGAACAGCGCTATGAAAAAGGAGAAGGTTGGCAGAAAATTGGACAGATTGATAGCTGACCCGACACAGTCTTTAAAAACTTGTCCGAATATTCGTAAAATTACTGGAATAAAAGAATGGCTTGGGGCACAATGTAGTCTACTGCGTGATCTCTAATTTTGGTACTAGGTTGACACCAATTTCATTTCTGCTCAATCTCGACACATTTGTCTTTCTTTCGTTTACTCTGAGTCGATATTGTTTTCAGTAGACAGTTCTTTCAAGTCGATACGTCCTATAATTCTCCCTCACTTTCACAGAGGATAAGAGCGTCATTTTCGAAACTTATCGTAACGTATATTGCCGCGTTTTCATTGTACCTTATACCTATTTTTCTCAGGGTTTCAAAGATGTTGTAACAACTCATATTGACGAGTTTTCCACGTCAAAAAATCCGGTAACAGTGTCTTAATTTTTGTTATCTCTTGCTTCCATTATGAATCGCAAAGTCAGACCGCCTCATTGGTGCCTTTATCTTCTGTAAAGCCAAACAGATCGTTTTATAAAAACCAAAATAATTTTATTTTCCGGTGTTTCGTATTGTATTCAAGAAACTTAATACACGAGTTGCTTTCGCTTTTATCTGTCTTTGGGACTTTACGGATAATGACATTCCGATAGTACGGTGGTATGTCTCCATCTCATAAATTTTATACATTAAATTTGGTGATCGTTTAGCTGCTACCTACCCCAGTGATTTCAGTTATTCCGTAGGAATATTACATATCCTTTCCTCTTGCCTGATCGCAAGTCCTCAAAAGCTCTGCCACAAATAGATTAATGCTGGATCCATATGACCCCTAAACAGAAACGAGTTTATTCTGTCATATCAGCAAATAGTTCCTCTCCCTCATCAATACATTGTTAATAATAGTGTAGTACATCAAAAATATCGTAACGATTCAGTATTTCACTAGCAGACTAGCAAATACTTTGTTTTGTGTAATAGTCAGGCACTATACTCAGCTAGTTGCCCCTGCTAACATTGGTAAGCTACGCATGGAAAATGTTCTGCTATCACTTGATCAGTCTTGAAGCGCACCGAGCTGATTTGCAGCTTTGCATTATTTGTAATTTTCCCCAAATACCCAATCAGTGGCGAGAGAGCGTAGAATCGAAAATGGAACTCCCTTCTTTGCAGCGCTGTTACAGTAAAACACTAAACACTTTTCCTAAATTCATCCAACAATATTTCGCTGAAAGAGCACCTACGTTGCTTCAATAATTTTCATTTGAGGTCGCGAATATTACAAATTTGTCTATCAACTGAACAAACTGATCACAACTCTAGTAGGTCTCTTGACATTAGCGACTTACGAGAAAGGTGATGTTGAGTACCATGGCAGCGTCCTTGCTGATGTTGAAGATAACTGCAGTTACATACTCATTCACATCCAGTTCGACGCCTGTACGGTTAAACTGCGGGACTTCGCCAGTCGTGGTGGTTGGCGGTTGAGTTGCTGCGTCCCTGAAGCTCTGCAACACGCAAATCAAATTGTAGACTGGTTCGTATTCCTTAGAGAGGCTTTTGACGCTGACTACGAACAAGAGATTTAGCATCATCTATAGATTTTTCGTACGTTTAAATAAAAATGAAGGAAATGCCATAGGGAAATATACGAGGGTTGTTCAATAAGTAACGCCTCACAATTTTTTTAAAGCCATTGATATATATATGTAGACAAATGTCCTTGTTGGTGCCTCACATTTTATGCTTGTTCTGTGCACAGGTGAAGTTTCGGACTGTTCTGGCAGATGGCAGAGCTTTTTAGTACAGCGTCAAAATGGCGTCTACATACGACTCACGTTACAAGCAGCGTGCTGTTATTGAATTCTTGTGTGCAGAGAAAGAAACCGTGGTGAATATCCATAAACGTTTTTGCGCAGTGTATGGCGATGCCACAGTTGATACGAGTACAGTTAGGCGATGGGTAAAGTAAGTTACAGCCTCAGGAAACGCAGAAACAGAGCTCCATGGTAAGCAACGCCTGGGACGTCCTGTCACAGCCACTGCTCCAGACATGCTGAAACTTGCAGATGCCATTATTCACTCATCACAAGTCGACAATTGGCTCTACACTTGTCCGTCAGCACTGGAAGTGCGTCTGCAATGATCGAGGCTCTCGTATATTCAAAGAGGTGCTGTGCTCTCCTTGGGTTCCACGAATGCTCACAGTGGACCACAAGACTCAAAGAAAGACCATTTCATCTGAATTGTTGAAGTGTTTTGAGCGACAGAGAGGCTTTTGTGTCAGTTTGAAGATGACGGGAGTGTCACTCGTGAAGTGAAAACATGCTCTTCCACAAAGTTGGCGTACGGTCATAGAACGTGATGTAGACCACGCAAAAAATAGGACATGGGTAAGACTCGTTGATGTGTATTGTCACCGAATTCTGACTCTTAACAATAAATATGTTCCGAGGAAAAACTGTGGGGCATTACTTACTGAACGACCTTCGTACGATAGTAAGAAGTTGAATAATATGTATCTAACGTAAGCATGAGGGTGATACATTTGAGAACATCAAAGCGAAAGTAATAGTCACAAGTAAACTGAAGCTAATGATGCAGTATATCAAATATCGCTAGAAACTAAGGACGATGCTTTTCACCACGTAAATAACTGCTTCGGTGAGATCAAAAAATGGCTGTGAGCACTATGGGACTTAACTGCTGAGGTCATTAGTCCCCTAGAACTTAGAACTACTTAAACCTAACTAACCTAAGGACGACACACACATCCATACCCGAGGCAGGATTCGAACCTGCTACCATAGCGGTCGCGAGGTTCCAGACTGTAGGGCCATCCCGGCCGGCAGGTGAGATCAGGAAGGGAATCATTCCACGCACACTAACTTACGAGAAGCATGGAAAAACTGTGGTTCTTCTACTTCTCCCGACGAAATTGATCACAAGTCAACGCCCAGATGTAAGTGTCCAACCGTTTATCTTTTAAATTAGAATCTAAATGGAAAATTCAAAACTACAAAGTTAGTTAGAATATCCACATAAACTATTAATACCTAGTGGTGGTGAAACATTGTACAAATTCTGTGCAGAAAACCCTTCTTGTTGAACTCAACTGGATGAACTAGACGAACAAGGGAGTTACTAACACAGAGTTATGACAGTGATTATTAACAGGAGGTCTACAGAGAAAAAAACTACACTCCTGGAAATGGAAAAAAGAACACATTGACACCGGTGTGTCAGACCCACCATACTTGCTCCGGACACTGCGAGAGGGCTGTACAAGCAATGATCACACGCACGGCACAGCGGACACACCAGGAACCGCGGTGTTGGCCGTCGAATGGCGCTAGCTGCGCAGCATTTGTGCACCGCCGCCGTCAGTGTCAGCCAGTTTGCCGTGGCATACGGAGCTCCATCGCAGTCTTTAACACTGGTAGCATGCCGCGACAGCGTGGACGTGAACCGTATGTGCAGTTGACGGACTTTGAGCGAGGGCGTATAGTGGGCATGCGGGAGGCCGGGTGGACGTACCGCCGAATTGCTCAACACGTGGGGCGTGAGGTCTCCGCAGTACATCGATGTTGTCGCCAGTGGTCGGCGGAAGGTGCACGTGCCCGTCGACCTGGGACCGGACCGCAGCGACGCACGGATGCACGCCAAGAACGTAGGATCCTACGCAGTGCCGTAGGGGACCGCACCGCCACTTCCCAGCAAATTAGGGACACTGTTGCTCCTGGGGTATCGGCGAGGACCATTCGCAACCGTCTCCATGATGCTGGGCTACGGTCCCGCACACCGTTAGGCCGTCTTCCGCTCACGCCCCAACATCGTGCAGCCCGCCTCCAGTGGTGTCGCGACAGGCGTGATTCGACGGACGAATGGAGACGTGTCGTCTTCAGCGATGAGAGTCGCTTCTGCCTTGGTGCCAATGATGGTCGTATGCGTGTTTGGCGCCGTGCAGGTGAGCGCCACAATCAGGACTGCATACGACCGTGGCACACAGGGCCAACACCCGGCATCATGGTGTGGGGAGCGATCTCCTACACTGGCCGTACACCACTGGTGATCGTCGAGGGGACACTGAATAGTGCACGGTACATCCAAACCGTCATCGAACCCATCGTTCTACCATTCCTAGACCGTCAAGGGAACTTGCTGTTCCAACAGGACAATGCACGTCCGCATGTATCCCGTGCCACCCAACGTGCTCTAGAAGGTGTAAGTCAACTACCCTGGCCAGCAAGATCTCCGGATCTGTCCCCCATTGAGCATGTTTGGGACTGGATGAAGCGTCGTCCCACGCGGTCTGCACGTCCAGCACGAACGCTGGTCCAACTGAGGCGCCAGGTGGAAATGGCATGACAAGCCGTTCCACAGGACTACATCCAGCATCTCTACGATCGTCTCCATGGGAGAATAGCAGCCTGCATTGCTGCGAAAGGTGGATGTACACTGTACTAGTGCCGACATTGTGCATGCTCTGTTGCCTGTGTCTATGTGCTTGTGGTTCTGTCAGTGTGATCATGTGATGTATCTGACCCCAGAAATGTGTCAATAAAGTTTCCCCTTCCTGGGACAATGAATTCACGGTGTTCTTATTTCAATTTCCAGGAGTGTATTATATGACATGTCTTCACATTACACGAACTTCACTCAAATAGCTGTTCAAGTAAGACAAGGAAGTGATAGGGTGTATTTTTTGGGGTTGGGGGGAGGGGAAGAGGATTTAATGGTCTGATGACTTCTTTGATTAGGTCCGCCACGAATTTCTCTCCTTCGCCAGTCTCTTCATCTCACAGTACCACAACTCAGTTTCCTCAATTACTTGTTGGGTAGCTTCCGATCTCTGGTTTCCCCTTTAGTTTTTGCCTTCGAGCACCACTGAAGGTATTCTCTGATGTCTTAACACATGGCTATCATCCTGCCCCCTCCTCTCGTCAATGTTTCTCATATGTTCTTCGCCAATTGTGCAAGGACAACTTCATTCTTTATCGTATCACTCCACATAATTTTAAACATCCTTCTATAGCACCATATCTCAAATGCTTTGCTTCTAATCTCTACTGGTTTCTCCAAAGTCAATGATTCATTTCCATACAATGTACTTCAGAAATACATTGTCAGAAATTTATTGCTCAAATTAAGGCCAATGTTCGATAGCAGTGGACTCCTTTCGGCCAGAATTGCACTCTGCCTCCGCTAGTCTGCTTCTTATGTCCTCCCTGTTCGTCTCTTAAGTGTTATTTTGCTTCCAAGGTAACATCTTCTTTAACTTCATTTGCATCGTGGTCAAAAATGTGGACGCTATGTTGCTATTTCTGCTACAACTCAATACTCGCGTCATTATTTTATACTACTGGCCATTAAAATTGCTACACCAAGAAGAAATGCAGATGATAAACGGGTATTCATTGTACAAATATATTATACTATAAGTGACATGTGATTACATTTTCACGCAATTTGGGTGCAAAGATCCAGAACATCCACCTCTGGCCGTAATAACGGCGTTAATACGCCTGGGCATTGAGTCAAACAGAGCTTGGATGGCGTGTACAGGTACAGCTGCCCATGCAGCTTCAACACGATACCACAGTTCATCAAGAGTAGTGACTGGCGTATTGTGACGAGCCAGTTGCTCGGCCACCATTGACTAGACGTTTTCAATTGGTGAGAGATCTGGAGAATGTGCTGGCCAGGGCAGCAGTCGAACATTTTCTGTATCCAGAAAGGCCGCTACAGGACTTGCAACATACGGTCGTGCATTATACTGCTGATATGTAGGGTTTCGCAGGAATCGAATGAAGGGTAGAGCCACGGATCGTAACACATCTGAATTGTAACGTGCGCTGTTAAAAGTAGCGTCAATGCGAACAAGAGGTAACCGAGACGTGTAACCAATGGCACCCCATACCATCACACTGGGTGATACGCCAGTATGGCGATGACTAATACACGCTTCCAATGTACATTCACCGCGATGTCGCCAAACACGGATGCGACCATCATGATGCTGTAAACACAGCTTGGATTCATCCGAAAAAATGACGTTTTGCCATTCGTGCTCCCAGGTTCGTCGTTGAGTACACCATCGCAGGCGCTCCTGTCTGTGATGCAGCGTCAATGGTAACCGCAGCCATGGTTTCCGAGTTGATAGTCCATGCTACTGCAAACATCGTCAAACTGTTCGTGCAGATGGTTGTTGTCTTGCAAACGTCCCCATCTGTTGACTCAGGGATCGAGACGTGGCTGCACGATCCGTTACAGCCATACGGATAAGATGGCTGCCGTATCGACTGCTAGAGATACGAGGCCGTTAGGATCCAGCACGGCGTTCCGTATTACCCTCCTGAACCCACCGATTCCATATTCTGCTAACAGTGATTGGAGCTCGACCAACGCGAGCAGCAATGTCGCGATACGATAAACCGCAATCGTGATAGGCTACAATCCGACCTTTATCAAAGTCCTCCCCACACGAGGCATCAGAACAACGTTTCACCAGGCAACGCCGGTCAACTGCTGTTTGTGTATTCAGAAATCGGTTGGAAACTTACTTCATACCATTACGTTGTAGGTGTCGCCACCTGCGCCAACCTTGTGTGAATGCCCTGAAAAGCTAATAATTTGCATAGCACAGCATCTTCTTCCTGTCGGTAAAATTTCTCGTCTGTAGCACGTCATCTTCGTGGTGTAGTAATTTTAATGGCCAGTAGTGTATATATTATAAATCCTTGTTCTGTACTCAAACAAGTCGGAACGTTAAACACTTCTTGCAGTTCTTCTTCATTTATGCTAAGGATAGAAATGTCATCGGTGGATCTTAATCCTGCTCTTGAACCTTCCTTTTATTTCCCTCAATGCTTTTATGATGTCTATATTGAATACTGGGTAGAAAGATTGCATCATTATCCTACAACTTTTTCAATCCGGGCACATTGTTCTTTGTCATCCATTCTTTTCCTTCGCTCTCGGTTCCTATGCATGTTACACACCAGTGTTAAAATGTAAGGACATATGTAACTTATGCGTGGTGCATTTCTGCCAATTAACACAACTTGATATAATTTGACTATACAAGCAAGGAATTGCTGCTATATAGCACAGAAGGTAACTGAAAGAAATAAGCGATGAGACGAACTGAAATAACACTTGCATTCAATAACGATACTTACACTGAAGTCACCGAGATTTATAATAGTCTGCTAGACATTGCAAAAGATGAAGGCGGAGAATGGTTATAAATAGGGTGTGTTATCATCTGCAACGTGATCCGATGCTGGCTATAAGGTTGATTAGGAGTTATTGTAGTATGAAGCGCCATTCTTTTTGGAGCGCGAATGACAACTGCTGGATGGTAGCTGGTGGATGTGGAAGTACTGAAACACGTCTCTACAGTGCAGCCCACATGTGCCCGATGGGATTTAAGTCATGGAACGTGCAAGCCAGTCTATTCGCCAGACATCCTCTCTTTGCAATAGCTCAGCTACCTGTGGTTTTCGAAGCGGTCGTCCATTGCCATAATTAAAAATGAGTCAGGGCCGAATGCACTCCCGAAAACATGCACATTGCAAAGGATAACAGTGTCACAGTAACGTTGTCCGGTGAGTGTACTGCGTCCAATGATTTGGAGCTCAGTACGCCCACACAACGTTGGTCCTCTCTCATCATATCACCTGGCCTGCCAAAAGGATCATATTCGGTAATGTTCCTGGGTGCATTACGTGTTCCCGCCTCTCACCATGTGAGGGTAGGTCCAGAATGACTACACAGACTGAACTGCTCATCGGAGAAGAGCACGCAACCCATTCCTCGTTGGTCCAGTCACTATGCTCTTGGCACCACCGAAAACGCTGCCGCCTATGTGCGGATGTCCACGGAACACAATCTACTGGTCGTCGGGCAAAGAGACCACCGCCCATACAGTCGCCGTGTCATTATTGAGTGTGAGAGTGCGTGCCTTTCAGTCATGGTAAATGTGGCTGCAAATACAACCGCTGCTTGACGCGGGTCCCTTCTAGTCTGTTGCACGACGTAGCGGTCGTCTGCTGCTGTAGTTCACAGAGGTCGACAGGCTGTGAGCAACAGTGGACTCCTGGGCTACATTCGTCATACTTAGTCCTTCTTCGAGTTTCCCTATGATTCCCTCATCGAAGTCATCCAAATGTTGTCTCCGGACCATGTTGTAATAAAGGACAACACAGAACTCCATAACTGCTCACTGATTGACTTATAAACACACTATCTTTTTTCATTCCTGTAACTAACTTGAGTTGTGGGGCTTGGCCCACTTGGTGTTGTAATCACACTAACCTCACGCCATATGCCGTCCGACTTTCTGTGCACGACTGGGAGACCTCTGGAAACATGCTCCCATGCTTTCAAACATTTCCACAGATTAATTGATGTATTATGTTACTTTACCTATCTCGTTCTTAAGTTTGTCAGACCAATGTATATTACCCACCTCTTTCTATAGCTTCGTTCCACCTGCATGAGAATTTCAACCGTCTTGCACAATTTCATGTTCTCCAACTCCTTTTGTAGCTCGACAAACGCCACGAAACTGTCATGGCTTGTTTCCGTTATCAACCTCAAGATCAAGACTGCCTCTCTTGATTTTTACCTCTTATAAAGCGAAATGGATGGTTATATAATAGGTCCTCAGTTTTCTTTTGTATTCTTCTATACATCACTCTTTATGCATGAGAATCTGATGGTGCGATAGCTCTAGCACTTATCTACCCTTACTGTGTTCGGGATTGAGTGAATAACATTTTTCCGATAGTCTGATGGTACGTCTCCGGTCTCATACATACCTCCTACACCCAACATGGTCGTTCGGTTACCACTCCCATAAACAAATGTA
Organism: Schistocerca americana; assembly: GCF_021461395.2. Classification (NCBI taxonomy): domain Eukaryota; kingdom Metazoa; phylum Arthropoda; class Insecta; order Orthoptera; family Acrididae; genus Schistocerca; species Schistocerca americana. The sequence goes on from NC_060121.1 coordinate 609,374,705, forward strand.
GGTATTCCGAAGGAATGAGTACTTTCTGTCTTATTTGATTGCAGATTTTCCAGAGCCCTTATAATTTCTGACTGTAACACTGGAGCCGGCCGGAGTGGCCGAGTGGTTCTAGGCGCTACAGTCTGGAGCCGCGCGACCGCTACGGTCGCAGGTTCGAATCCTGCCTCGGGCATGGATGTGTGTGTTGTCCTTAGGTTAGTTAGGTTTAAGTAGTTCTAAGTTCTAGGGGACTGATGACCTCAGCAGTTGAGTCCCATAGTGCTCAGAGCCATTTGAACCATTTTTTGTAACACTGGATCCCCTATGTATTCCACAGGGTGCTCATGATTAAAGTTCAGTTTTCAAAACCCTGAGGAAAGAAGACCATTCCTCAGAATGACATCAAATTTGGGCAGCACATTTCTGTCGCAAGGGGAAACGTCAAGGAGAAAAAGTGTAAGCGTCCTAACGTAAATTGGGTACCGGGCGCAAATGACAGATGAATCGCAATAAGACATCTATGGTCTGAGGTGCACATTATACCATTCGTTCTGCTCAATCTGCGTGACTGCGCAGTGTAGGCAGTCAACAGTTGTGGCACTATTAATTATGTAAGTCCATCCATCACTGCAATGTCATACCACAACTGATGGGAAAAAGGTTTTTAATTGTCCTCGTACCAAAATCCGCTTAAAAAGCAAAATAACCACGTTTGTAGTTGGCGTGAGACTGGCACAAGGCGTGTTCAATATACTGTCCGCCGTTTTCTACCTTTAGTTGGCAACGAGAAAGAGCATTTTCCACCAGAGATCGTAGAGTCTCAGGGGTCACGTTTAGAGTGCGTTGCACCGTGCTTGCCTTCAATTCAGCTACGTTCGTAACTGGAGCATTTTTTTTTTCTTTATTGAGACTCGATTCCCTCCGAAAGGGCGGGCAGTCAGCAGCTTAGCACACCGTTCTTCAGCCTACAGAATTTTTTTTTTTTTAAATGAAGATAATGAATAATAAAAGCAGGCGATAAAATCGGTACTTAAAGGGTAAAATGGCAAAACATAAAACAAAGAGGCGGCGATGCGAATAAAATACACAGGAAGCAGACAGGTAAAATAATAGACAGACAATTAAAAAACACGGCGATAATCTGGTTTCTGTTAGCAAGAGATATAAAAATGACACCTAGCGACAACGTGATTTCTGAACACTCACTTCAACACTGCACTAAAAAGTTGGCACAAATATGACACAGCACAGCCGAGGGCAGATGGGGAGAACCTGGACAGATGATGGGAGAGAAAAGGGGGAAGGAGAGGAAAAACGAAGTGAGGTGGAGGGGGGGGAAGGAGCCGACGGAGGACGAGAACTCATAAGATTGGGGGGGGGGGGGGGGGGGAGCTGGGAAAACGCGAGAGGGAGTGGGGAAAGGCAGAGCAGGGGAATGCAAATGACGGCTGATAATTCTAGCATTTCCGTTCACTGGCTGTCCAATGTGAGGAGGAGCGTCATCTCGCATGAAAGTGATCCTATCCGCACATCTGAGGTATCGACGTTCGATGCAGTTGCAGTTATCGACCGCGGTCCGTATTAGTATAGTTGGACCCGCGAGTCGCGACCAGCGCCGCTAGCCCCTCTCCGCAGCTTGTATCGAGTTTCTAGCGAGCTCTCATCCACCTTGCTCGGGACGTCAACTAGTAAAGTAGCATAGCCTTCAGCTGATAGGAAGCAACCTCTATCGAGGCACTTAGTAATGTATGGCATAAGTGAGGCATCAATAGCTATCTGTTTATAATTATATGTATGCAGCAAAGAAGAATCCTGTACAACCAGTTAAGTACAATATGTATTCTTTTTTACCAACGACTTCTAATTGTTTTAGTAGTTGCCGATCCAGACAATGCAGCCAGCACATTACTGACGTTACTGACAAACCTGCTGCGATTTATTTGTATCTATTTAGCATTGGCCTCCAGTCAACATTGGCGACGACTCGTTCGTCGTCATCGTAACAATTGATGACGAGGGTAAAGATACAGATTTTTTGGAAAGCGGAGCAGTGAAAGCAGAGCTACTTATATGTGTTTATAGACTACATACCCGGCTGCGCCACCCAAAGTGGGTAGCCACTTTGCAAGGCCTCACTCGCGACTGTGAATTTTCATGTTCTTGTGGCATATCATATTCTGACATAATGGTACGGGACGCTATTGCGCAAAACGTGTCAGACACACACATCTGAGAGCAAATTCTTAAATTATCCAACCCCACTTTAGAGAAAATGATGGACATTTTGGACAGACAGGACAATTTGGACTTTGCTGCAAATTCTTTTGAATCGCCTCCCGCTGTCTGTCAAGTTAGTAAGCCATCTGCGCGCGCATCACACACACATGATGCTATACCGGCTCGGCGCGGGCCTGCGCAATTCACTTCCAGGAAACACACAGCTGTTAGCCTCCGGTAGAAGCCGCCTGCTTTACACTCATGCCCGCAATGTAATTCAAAGCACTCGCGCCAGAACTGGTGATCGCGCAAGGCCGCGTGCCATTTTTGCAACAAGAAGGGACATGTCCAGGCAGTGTGCCTCAAAAGACAAAAATTTGACGCTTCCTATCACGTTTTCGGACGAAGTAGCTTCCGCCGGAACGGTTTCCGAAATAAGACTTCCTATCACAACGAGCCACAAGCGATGAAAATAAATGCTGTAAATTCGCCTCCAGTACCTGTGACATTGCCCGAGTGTGACAATTTTGCTTGTGATGTCAGTAAACGCCAACGTAAGAAGTCCCGCCACGCACGATCTGTGCGTCAACATTTGCCAGTGAACATTGCTTCTCAGGATGACATTTTTTGCCGATGGCAGAACAAACTTTTGAACATTCAGAATCATACGATTCCTTTTCAGTTGGACACTGGAGCGTCTACTGGGTGTTACAAAAAGGTACGGCCAAACTTTCAGGAAACATTCCTCACACACAAAGAAAGAAAATATGTTATGTGGACATGTGTCCGGAAACGCTTACTTTCCATGTTAGAGCTCATTTTATTACTTCTCTTCAAATCACATTAATCATGGAATGGAAACACACAGCAACAGAACGTAAGAAATCATGATAACGTGCTCCACTGAGCATAGGTAGAATCAAGACATCACCAACAACACCTGCCCAAACGTTCACAGAAAATCTGTGTTGATGACGTGATTGCACAATTGCGTGCGAATTCTCGTCAGCCCACACATGTTGATTGTAAAAATTTACAATTTGATCACGTTGGAATGAGGCCTCATCCGTAAAGAGAACATTTTGCACTGAAATGAGGATTGACACATTGTTGGATGAACCATTCGCAGAAGTGTACCCATGGAGGCCAGTCGTTACCTTCCTTCAATTGGGCCAACTGGCGGTGAATCGAGGAAGTACAGTACATACTGACGAAACTAAAATGAGCTCTAACATGGAAATTAAGCGTTTCCGGACACATGTCCACATAACGCCATGTCTCGTGCCGGAATTGCCCTCAGTGCTCAGTCGCTGCGGCGACCGGATGACCATATAGACCAGATGCCTTCAACTGTGATAGTGCACAGTGAAATTCCGGTTACAACTCCGCCCATCGCCGTAGAACAGTCTGCGCTTCCTGGTTTCCAGTCTTTCTTGCCGGTCGTGTGCCCCGACCCGGTGGAGGTCGACCCTTCGGTTCCTCCCATAGTTGGAGAATCGCAGACACCTTATATTGACGTGCGCCCTTGAGTAGGTTTCCTAGCGTTTCCTGTCTCCCCTCGCCCCGAATGGCAGGGCGCGGGTGGTCATGCCTCGCCTGCAGTCAGGCTCCCCACCTCTTCGACTACGTCAACATGGGGTCCTCCACCCGGCGGTTGTAAGCCATATTCAACGGCCTTTCGCAGATTTTCGGGGGAGTAATGTGGTATCAACGTTCGATACCACACTTGTTGGGGGTTGCACTTATTGACCGCAGACCGTATTCGTATCGTTGGACACACGAGTCGCGACAAGCGCCCCTAGCGGCGCTCCGCGGCTTGTATCAAGTTTCTAGCGAGCTCTCGTCCACCTTGCTCGGGACGTCAAGTAGTAAAGTAGCATAGCCTTCAGCTGATAGGAAGCAGCTTCTAACAAGGCGCTTGGTAACGTATGACCTAAGTGTGGCCCCAATAGCTATCTGTTTTATAATTATATGTATGCAGCCAAGAAGAATCCTGTACAACCAGTTATGCACAATATATATTAGTTTTTACCAACGACTTCTAATTATTTTAGTCGTTGCAGATCCACACCATGCAGCCAGTACCTTATCAAAATGGTTCAAATGGCTCTGAGCACTATGGGACTCAACTTCTGAGGTCATTAGTCGCCTACAACTTAGAACTAGTTAAACCTAACTAACCTAAGGACATCATACACATCCATGCCCGAGGCAGGATTCGAACCTGCGACCGTAGCGGTCTCGCGGTTCCAGACTGCAGCGCCTTTAACCGCACGACCACTTCGGCCGGCTGTACCTTATCGACGTTACTGACAAACCTGCTGTGATTTATGTGTTTCTACTTAGCATTGGCCACCAGTCAACTTTGGCGATGACTCGTTCGTCGTCGTCATAACATCAGCGCTGTTGAAGGGTTGAAATGATATTCATGCGCAAAAGACTTTCATAGTGTTTACGATTGGCGGTAAAGGCAACAGGATCGGCAGGACTCAACTCCTGAAAAAATACGGCTCAAAGAGAAAACGATGTCACCCGCACCATGCAGTGACCTTGCTGAATAAAGTGGTACCAGTTGATGAGCGGGTGGATTTTTACTTGCCCATATTCTGCAATTCTGAGAACTGACATGTCCTTGGAGGTGGAAATGGGCTTCATCTGTCCAGAGAATGTTTCATGGTCATTCATTGTCAACTTCCATGCGAGCAAGAATTTCCAGAGCGAACGTTTGTCTTGTTGGAAGATGAGCAAGTCAGCAGGAAGCAACGCTTGAACATCAGTCTTTGTATGCTTAAGATATCATGCACCGTGCTCGCAGACATGTATAGTGTTTGGAACATTCCCGATGCACTGAATATTTGCACACCACCGCTTGATCCCTCCTGCAATACTGTGGTCTCATCTTCGACAAATGTGAGATCAACTGCTTTCCTCTCTATGCCACTCTGTACTTCAAAAGACCCTGTCTTCTCGAACTTTGTAATCTTTTTCTCCAGGCCCTTAACAGACAGCGGACCAATGCCTTTTTTCATACCCTTGAGTGTCCGGGACTTCAGCAGGGCTACTGGCGTCCAGCCAACATAGAAGTAAAAGAGTTTTACTGGCAGCGAGCGATCCTTCTAGGAGACACTTATTTTTTTGGCGTCTCGGATGAAAATAGCCATTTGCCACGCGTCTGTTGGTGTGAATATTCTGATGCTTAAAGCGCCGTCAATTAGTCAAAATTTCGTTAAACTTTTTTTTTTCTATAACGTTTGCTTCTGCGACAATAATACGCTATCGGAATTTGACATCAGTCTGAACATTGGTTCCCTTTTCTACGGCTCATTGAAACGGGAACTTTACTTATGGAAATCTTTTATATCGATCCGTACTTCTTCTTCTATCACATCAACAGACACGTCCTCCCCCTCGTAGAGGTTTTCAATGAGTGCGTTTCTTCCTTCTATAGTAGTTCCTTAGCGCCGGCGCGCTCGAATCATACTACCTGAACTTCTCGACCGAAACAAAGAACCAAACCTGCTTGCGGAGATGGGTGAAATGCACGTCCCTGATTAATACTTGTTGTTATTTGTCGTAGGACTAGGCTGTGAGATGTTAAATCTCACCTACCCGCTGTTTCCCGTAACAAGCGAAACCCCACGAAAGGTTTCTCATATCGCGTGATCTTGGAAACATCTCACTCGATCCTACTTGCATGAATGAATCAAGCACTTTTTTTGCACATAGATTAATCGAAACGAATAATGGGGACGTGGGTGATTAGTAAGGGCAGTAACACAGTCACAATTATGGAAGGAAGGCAAATTCGACTCCTTAATTGTGTCATAGTCTGCATTCAAGATTTAAAAAGCAACTGAAACCCAATATTAAACACTGTAATGTGGAGATGTGGAGGAGATAGTGCACTAGTGTTACCAAGCTTAAATTAAAGTAGAAGTTACGTTAATGTAATCATTGAAGCCGATGTAAGGCTGGCACTAGCGAGAGAGAGATAAATGCCGGCAATAAGTAATACCAATGGATGACGAAGCCGCGTCACCTGGTCTATAGGCCGTAGCATCTCGCCATGTTGTGCCGAAGGCGGCTGACGATTGTTCCCGAGGTGACAGACACAAACGCTGAGTGATCCTTGGAAATCTCGTTCCAAGCAAGGAAACCACAGACTTGGCACTATTTTATATTGCCCCGGTTCCTGCATAAAGCTGTATTTGTCTTACCGGCGAGTTCTGTCGGAACTTTCCGAATTTGTTAGGTTGATTTACCTGGTGTTCACAAACACCATCTACCTCCCAGGACTGTATCTGTGCACTCCTGGTATCCTCCTTCAAAATACGATCTTCTCCGACGGTCGCACCTCGTGATGACTAGGTGTTGTGTGATGTCCTTAGGTTAGTTAGGTTTAAGTAGTTCTAAGTTCTAGGGGACTGATGACCATAGATGTTAAGTCTCATAGTGCTCAGAGCCATTTGAACCATTTTTCCAACGGTCGCTGCCGTCTTGGTGACCACCATTAATTGTCGCCTGTAAGGCGTTGACTTAATGTGGCTCGAGCTTCTTTCTCACTCTCGTCTCGGCGGCACACAAAAAAATGGGAAGGCAAGATGCTTAATTAAAAAATAAAATAAATGTATCATTGTGGCATGTCGTCATACTTGTGACCTGCAGCTAAGATATCTCAAATTGCATAGGTTCCACAAGTGATTCTGCAGTCGCAATTTCAATAGTAGAGCGCTTCTGAATTAAACATACGAGGAGCTTGCAATAAGAAATGCAACAATTTCTTTTTGAAAGCAGGCTGGAATTATTCAGGATTCCAATATATCATATTATTCCTCACTCATTTGGATAAAAAACTCTATTTTTCAACTTAACCTCCGTTCAGGGCGACGGCCTTACGCCACCTTATTGGGAGCGCCTGTACGACCGCATCGTATCATTCTACTGGTCGACGTCGAAGCCACCGTCTCGCTGCATCAATAACCTCCCATCTTCCACGTTCTGCTTCCCGCGTAGTTTATCCTTCATTTGGTCAAACAGATGAAAGTGGGAAGGTGAGAGATATGGACAGTAAAGTGCATGAGAAAGAACGCTCAATGAAATTTTGTGAACCCCTCCCGCATGAAAATGTTAGACAAAAAACTGATACAACCAGCCTTTAACGCGTATGCAGTTCCGCACAGAAGGTCCTTCGTTGCTCTTTATGGTCTTCTGTTAGGCAGCAAGGAACTTAGGGGGCAAATAGCTCTGAGTACCACAACTAGTGTCATGACTGTCAACAGAGACATCCAGTCGAGCAGCGAGTTGTTTGACTGTGATCCGTCCACGACCTCGAATCACAATGTCCGCACGTTACAACACTTCAAAAGTCACAGCTGTTTGCGGCCGACCGGTACGCGGGAAATGTGACAGGTTTTCGCGGCCTTGCAGTGATGACGACAAACACATCGCCCAGCGACTCTCCGCACATTTGTTCAGTTGTTTTCAAGAAGTGGAAATGAGGACATGAGTTACAACTTGTCTGAGATATAGTTACTTCATATGCATCTACATATCCGCTCCACAAGCCACCGTGTGGAGCGTGGCGGAGGATATTCTGTAACGTTACTAGTTATTTCCTTTCCAGTTCCACTCGCAATTTCCACTCGCGTGCAGAAAGAGAGAAAAACGACTATCCATATGCCTCTGTACGAGTCCTAACGTCTCTAATCTGATCTTCATGGCCCTTACGCGAAATATGTCTTGACGATAGTAGAATCGTTCTGCAGTCAGCCTCAAAGCCGATTGTCTAGATTTTCCCAGTAGTGTTCCTCGAGAAGAACGTCGACTTTCCTCTAGTGATGCCCATTTGAGTTCCCGAAGCATCTCCGTAATACTTACGTGTTGTTGGAACCTACTGGTATCAATTCTAGCAGCCTGCCTCTAAATCGCTTGGATGTCTTCCATTAATCCGACATGATGCGAATCCCAAACACTCAAACAGCACTCAACAATGGGGAGCAGTAATGTCCTACATATTGTCTCCTTTAAAGATGAACCACACTTTCCTAGAATTCTCCCAATAAACTGAAGTCGACCATTCACCTTCCCCGCTACAATCCTTACATGTTCATTCCGTTTCATACGTTTTGCAATGTGAAGCCTAGGTAATTATTCAATCGACGTGACTGTGTGAAGCAGTATATTACCCATACTAAACTCGAACATTGTGGGTTTGTTTTCTCTGCTCATTAGTATTAACTTACTTTTCCTACATTTAGAGCTGACTACCATTCATTATAACCAATAGGAAATTTTTCGAATGCATTTTGTATCCTCCTACAGTCACTCAATGGTGACACATTCCCATGTATCGCAGAATCATCAACTAACAGACACAGACTGCTGCTTATCCCGACCGGCAGATCATTTATGTATAAAGAAAATAGAAGCGGTGATACCAAACTTCCCTGGGGCAATCCAGACGATAACCTTGTCTCTGATGAACACTTAACGCCGAGGGCCACATACTTGGTTCTGTTACTTCAGAAATCTTCGAGCCATTCACATACCTGGGAACCTAATCCATATGATTGTACCTTTATTAACAGTTGACAGTGTGACACCATGTCAAATTCTTTGCGGAAATCTAAGAAAAGTCAGGTTGGATACGGAAGTACTAAGGAATGATGAGAAACCGCTTGAAGTTCTCTAAGACTATAGATACAGCTATAATGGGTAGGTCAGTAAGCAGTTCAGATGAACAAGAATGGACATCTCTCAAAAGAGCAATCACAGAAGTTAGAAAGGAAAACGTAGTCAGTTACGAAGAAGTTAACTACGAAGAAACCATGCCTAACAGAAGAAATACTTCAGGTGATCGATGAAAGAAGGAAGTACCGAGATGTTTGGGAAAATTCAGAAATACGGAATTACAAGGCACTTAGGAATGAAATAAATAGGAAGTGCAGGGGAGCACAGACGAAATGGCTGCACGAAAAATGTGAAGAAATCGAAAAACAAATGATTATCGGAAGGACTGACTCAGTGTATAGAAGTCAAAACAGTCTTCAATGAAATTAAAAGCAAAGGTGGTAACATTAAGAGGACAATGTGAACCCAATGTTAAATCCAGAGGAGAGAGCGGATAGATGGAAAGAGCATGTTGTAGACTTCTATGAGGGGGAAGACTGCTCTGACGATGCGATGGAAGAAGAAACGGGAGACGGTAGGGAAGAGATAGGGCATCCAATATGAGAATCAGAATATATAAGAGCTTTAGAAGACTCATTCGAATAAGGCAGCTAAGAAAGATGACATTCAATCAGAACTTCTAAAAACATTGGGGAAATTAGCAACAACTATTCGTGTTGGTGTGTAGAATGTACGAGACTGACGTTATACAGACAGATTTTCGACTAAACATCATTCACACGATTCCTAAGACTGCAAGAGCAGATAAATGCGAGAATTATCACACAGTCTGCTTGACAGCTCGTATATCCAAGTTGCGGACAGGAATAATATACAGAAGAATGGAAACCAATTGAGAATGTGTTAGATGACGATCAGTTTAGATTTAGGAGAGGTAAAAATTAGGTGGACTGATAAGATAAGGAACGAAGAGCTCTCCGCAGAATCAGACAGAAAAGGAATATGTGAAGAACACTGATAAGGAGAAGGGACAAGATGATAGGACATCTGTTAAGGCATCAGGGAATGACTTTATGCTACTAGAGGGAGCTGCAGAGGCCAAAACCTGTAGAGGAAGACAGAGATTGGAATACATCCAGCAAATAAAAATAATTGAGAACTTAGGTTGCAAGTGTTACTCTGAGATGAAGAGGTTTGCACAGGACAGGAATTCGAGGCGCGCCGCATCAAACCAGTCAGAAGACTGACGACTCAAAAATAAATAAATAAATGATGATGAAGTCCCATACTCCGTAAATGAGCGTAGGGGACGATGGGGGAGACCCGCACCTCCGCACTAGGCAAGGTCCTAGTGGAGTTGGTTTGCCATTGCCTTCCTCCGACCGTAATGTGGATGAATGATGATGATGGAGACGTCACAACGATACCCAGTCATCTTTAGAAAGGTGAAAATCCCTGACCCCGCCGGGAATCAAACACGGGACGCCGTGCTTGGAAAGGGAGAACGCTACTGCGAGACCACGAGATGCGGACAATAAATAAATAAAAAAATAAAATAAAATAAATTAAAAAGGCAACAGAGGGGCATAGCTGATAACAGAATCAAGAAAAGTCAAGAAACGTTCAGAGGATTTGCCGATCTGAAAAAACCTCTCGACAATGTAGAATGGGGCAAGATCTTCGAATTTCTGTGAAACATAGGGATGATCTATAGGGACAGACAAGTAATATACAAGGTGTACAAGAACCAAGAGGGAATCATAAGAGTGGAAAATCAAGAACGAAGTACTCGGATTAAAAAGGGTGTAAGACAGGGATGCAGCCTTTCGACCCTACTGTTCAATATATACGTGAAAGAAGCAATGATAGAAATAAATGAAAGGCACAAGATTGGAATTAATACATAAGGTAAAAGGGTATCAATGATAAGATTACATTGCTACCCTCAGTGAAAGTGAAGAACTAAAGAATGTGTTGAATGGACTGAACAGTTTAATTAGGACAGAATATGATTTGATAAGAAATCGAAGACAGACAAAAGTAACGAAAGGAGAAAAATGACAATCTAGAGAAAACATCAAAATTGGGTATCACGAAGTAGACAAAGTCAAGGAATTTTGCTACCTAGACAGTAAAATAACCCTTGTAGGACGTAGCAAGGAGGACATAACAAGCAGACCAGCACTGGCAAAAAGGGCATTTGAAGCCAAGAGAAGTCTACCAGTATCAAGCATAGCCTTCATTTAAGGAGAAATTTCTAAGACTGTACGTTTGGAGCACGGTATTGTATAGTAGGGACGTATGGACTGTGGGAAATCTGGAAAAGAAGAGAATCGAAGCATTTGAGATGCGGTGCTGCAAAAGAATGGTACTAGAGGGAGATGTAGAGGGTAAAAACTGGAGAGGAAAACAGAGACGAATACATCCAGCAAATAATTGAGGACGTAGGTTGCAGATGGTGTTGTGAGATGAAAAGACAAGCACAGTACAGGAATTCCTGGCCGGCCGTATCAGACCAATCAGAAGACTAATGTCACAAAAGAAAAGAAAAAAAAAGGAGAGGGAGAGAGAGAAAGGGGAACATGGAATTCGCCTCTTGCCCTTCATCCATGGTTTGTAGGATCTCATTTGAGAAAAGAGGAAAAGAGCATGCTGGGTTTCACACGAGCGATGTTTCCTAATATGCTCTGATTTATGGACCGCATCTTACCGTATGAAGGAAATTAATTATAATCGAAAAGAGAATATGTTCAAGGATTCTGCAGTAAAATGATGTTAAAGGTATTGGTCTGCATTCTTGCAGGATCGTTCTTCTATCCTTCTTATACACAGGAACCACCTGCATTCTTTTCCAGTCACATGGGAATTTGTGCTGGGTGAGAGAATCGCGATATGTGCAAGCTATGTAAGGGTCCAATGAAGAGTACTCTTTGTATAGCCAAACTGCAAATCCATTAGGACCTGGGGAATTTCCTAACAGTGAACAATTCCAACAAAAAACTCCTGACTCCGTAGGAAATCTTTCATTTAGAAAGAACTCTTGCAACGAAAAAGACTAAATCAATACAAAAATAGCGTATTGATCATGTTAGCCGCTAAAACAATAACAAACAGAGATGTAAGACACTTCCAGACTAAACAATAGATTAATATCTCTCTACCTCTTTCCCTCTCTCTCTATAACAGTGTCTGTCCCTCTCTCTGTCCCAGTCTCTGTCCCTCTCTCTCTCTCCCTCTCTCTCTCTCTCACACACACACATACACGTGCACAGATACACACACATACACACACACACACACACACACACACACACACACACATACACAACAAACGATCGAATATCGAATCATACATACCTGAGTGGAAGGGAAGTCATTTTACATAGGACCAGAATTTTCTAGGTTTTTCGGCAATGCCTTTCGCTAAGCATAATTGTGGTAGTTGTAAGCTTCATGCGTCGATCGTTTTCCAGACGTACGAATTTCTATCAACTTTTGGCTGTCGTCGGTCTAAGGCACTGCAGTCATGGGCTGTGCGGCTGGTCCCGGCGGAGGTTCGAGTCCTCCCTCGGGCATGGGTGTGTATGTTCGTCCTTAGGAGTGTGTAAGCTTAGGGACTGATGACATTAGCAGTTAAGTCCCATAAAATTTCGCACAGATTTGAACTTTTTTTTATGCCTGTCGTCATTTGTGCGTTCTCCTTTGAACCGAAACTAGCACAGCCTTTGCTTCCTCAGCATGTTTCGAATTTCGTTGTTAAACCACGGTGTGTCTTTTCTGCTCTTGATCAACTTACTCGGCACGTATTTCTCTAGAGTGTGCTTTATAACCCGTTTAAACCTTACCCATAATTGTTCTATGTCCATCGTATTGGAACTAATTCATGTCAATTCATTGTCAAAAAGTTACGCTAGCAACTGTATCTGCTATTTCTAGCATAAATATTCTCCTAGCCTTGTCGATTGATTTGTTAACTTTAGTAACCGAAGTTTCTATGGTATCATGGTCACTAAGTCCCATCTTTATAGTGCCGCCGTCGATTAAGTAAGGTCTTTTCGTAGCTACGAGATGTACTGCATTTCCACAGCGTATGGGCTGCGAACTAGATGCTCAAGACAGTTTTCGGAAAATCTGATCCAAAGAAAACAGAAAGACTGTCTCTACCCCTCTTCAATAAATTCATAGACGTCGCGGTTCATAATCGGGAGATTAAAGTCGTCTTCACTAATATTGCAGCCATGCGGGACTAGCCGAGAGGTCTGAGGGCGCTGCAGTCATGGACTATGCGGCTGGTCCCGGCGGAGATTCGAGTCCTCCCTTGGGCATGGGTGTGTGTGTGTGTTCGTCCTTAGGATAATATAGGTTAAGTAGTGTGTAAGCTTAGGGACTGATGACCTTAGCAGTTAAGTCCCATAAGATTTCATACACATTTAAACTTTCTTTTTGGATCCTGATGTAGTATGGAATTCCTGTATGATGGTCTGGATAGATGTCTGCCTATTACACATTACGACCCTCTTAAAATGTCGTCGGGCTCTGTCAGTCGACAGACGAGGTCAGCCTGTACGCTTTTGTGCTGTACTGTCCCTTGAAGTTTTCACTTCACTATCACATCTGAAACAGTGGACCTAGGGAGTTTAGGAGTGTGGGAATCCCGCGAACAGACGTATGACACAAGTGACACTCAATCACCTGACCACATTCGAAGTCCGTGAGTTCCGCAGAGCGCCCCATTCTGGTGGAAAAGAATGCAGGTGGTTCCTGTGTATAAGAAGGATAGAAGAACGATCCTGCAAGATTGCAGACCAATACCTTTAACATCATTTTGCTGCAGAATCCTTGAACATATTCTCTTTTCGATTATAATTAATTTCCTTGATACGGTAAGGTGCGGTCCATAAATCAGAGCATATTAGGAAACATCGCTCGTGTGAAACCCAGCATGCTCTTTTCCTCTTTTCTCAAATGAGATCCTACAAACCATGGATGAAGGGCAAGAGGCGAATTCCATGATCCCCTTTCTCTCTCTCCCTCTCCTTTTTTTTCTTTTCTTTTGTGACATTAGTCTTCTGATTGGTCTGATACGGCCGGCCACGAATTCCTGTACTGTGCTTGTCTTTTCATCTCACAACACCATCTGCAACCTACGTCCTCAATTATTTGCTGGATGTATTCCAGTCTCTATTTTCCTCTCCAGTTTTTACCCTCTACATCTCCCTCTAGTACCATTCTTTTGTAGCACCGCATCTCAAATGCTTCGATTCTCTTCTTTTCCAGATTTCCCACAGTCCGTACGTCCCTACTATACAATATTGTGCTCCAAACGTACAGTCTTAGAAAAACAGTGCATACCTGAGGAAGTATGAATGAGAACAATGGCGTATTTAAGTTTACAGAATAATGACAGTTTTATTAATATTTTTTAACTACAACTACAGGGTCAGAAATCACAAACACAAATCGGGAATGGAATGAAATTTGATTCGCAAAGCATACACCGGGTGGAAGCTAAACAATATTCTTCCCTGAATCGCTGGCCGGAGTCGCCGAGCGGTTCTAGGCGCTACAGTCTGGAACCGCGCGACGGCTACGGTCGCAGGTTCGACTCCTGCCTCGGGCACGGATGTGTGTGATGTCCTTAGGTTAGTTAGGTTTAAGTAGTTCTAACTTCTAGGGGACTGATGACCTCAGATATTAAGTCCCATAGTGCTCAGAGCTATTTGAGCCATTTGAGTCTTCCCTGAATTACTCCCTTTTACTGAGCGATCTGAATTCATTTACGTGAATTCACTGTGAGGTCCAACTCCATTGAAATAGAATCAACTACGGCCAAGTATACCACGAACTATGGTTCACTTGAGAACAGGGGGCTGTAAACGTCATTAACAACCCTACGCCTGTGCAGCAATACTTTACCCTTTCACTTTGATTCAGGCGGTAGCAGAAAACTGATCTCTGTGGGCGAGAATGGTGCTCTCTGGCAGCTGGAATGGTGATGAAGAAGGCAAAGAATCACAATCACTTTCCACCAAGTCTCTGTACAGGTGCTGAATTAGAGAAAAACGAAACCGTCCCAACATTGCACAAAACAATCTAGCTGTCCTCTACTCATTGAATCTCCCCTGCTGACTAACCTGTCGGCCTGTTACCCAATCCAGCCACAACACCGAGGCTCCCATGCTGGGGGAGGAAGCCACCACTTTACATATCCTGAGAGGAAGGAATCACTGACTCCAAATCTCTCTAGTCTGAGAAAAGAAGATTTTAGACTAGGGAGGCGTCGTTTTCAACTTAAGAATGGCCGTGTTTTCGCAAAAGACTTCTCCTAGATGCCAAAATGAATTGCCGAAAACGGTTGTTTTCAGAATAAATTAAAATATCTCAAAGTATACGGCTCTTGGTGAAGTTTGTTGACACTGAAAAATAACAAGAAAGTCAATCAGTCTGATTAATATCCTCCTGGTAACTAACAATATTTCCTTGACTAATTTACTATTTTACTCTGGAAAAAAAACGTTGTTTTGAAACTTCCTGGCAGATTAAAACTGTGTGCCGGGCCGAGACTCGATCTCGGGACCTTTGCTTTTCGCTGGCAAGTGCTTTACCAACTTTTTTTTTTTTTTTTTTTTTTTACAACTGGTGTTACTGATTCCGTTTAAAAAATTGTATCTCTTTGCTGTAACTCTTTGGATAATAACATGATAAACTATTTTTTTTTACAGTATGAAGGGACAGCTGAAAATGTGTGTCCCGACCGGGACTCGAACCCGCGATCTCCTCTCACATGGCAGACACTCTATCCATCTTTTTTTTTTAATTGCGAGAGCTCTACCAACTTTTTTTTTTTATATGTAGGAAGGTAGGAGAAAGGAGAAACAGAAACCTTTATTATTCACAAAATAAACATAGTACGTCCTGACACATGATAACTGTCCTGGAGCCCGCATCTCGTGGTCGTGCGGTAGCGTTCTCGCTTCCCACGCCCGGGTTCCCGGGTTCGATTCCCGGCGGGGTCAGGGATTTTCTCTGCCTCGTGATGGCTGGGTGTTGTGTGATGTCCTTAGGTTAGTTAGGTTTAAGTAGTTCTAAGTTCTAGGGGACTGATGACCATAGATGTTAAGTCCCATAGTGCTCAGAGCAATTTGAACCATTTTGAACTGTCCTGGAAGGAACCTCGCTGCCGTCCTACCATGCATCATGAAATAACAACAAAATCAAAATGGGGCCACCTCCGGCACCCTAAAGAAAAGTATTTATGGATATGAAAACAAAATTTGAAGTACATCCATTTGCTAACTGTTCAAGCGTGAGTTTTTCGTAGGTCGCATACTCGCATAGTGTTCTTAGTCGATCACATTACTTGGGCGGTTCCACAACGAAAGCACCGCCGCTCGTCTTTGCGTACCCGGCACACCCCAAGTATATGGCGGGTCTGCAAATACCGTTACCAGGAAATTGGCATACCAATCCTTGTACTTTTGTAGCCGTAATAGTTTTGTGTGTCCATCTTGCAAGTATTGCCAGTAATCCAGGACGTTCAGTAAGTCCGTACGTGTGTCTCTATAGATGTAATGGACCGTCATACCTGTGATCCACGCCACTGCGTTCGTCTTATGACGCGGAAAATACGTTTCCTCTGGAAAAATACTATGTCAGAACAGACTGCTGTATTGATAGTGCGCCACATGAACGCTATTATCTTTCTTGCGAGAGTCCAGACAGCCAATGCCTCGCCGCAGACCAGCCGATGGTCGTCCGTATCCAGCACGCCGCATTGCTGACACAAGGGCGAATCCGCCAAATGTATTGCGTACTTTTTATCATTTGTAGGGTTTTTTCGGTTCACGACAATGTACCATGTTGATTTGACTGTTGTAGGTAGGTGGGGGTGGTGGACCGTGCGCCACACCACGTGCCAATTAACAGCTGGATGTTTGCGTTCCACCCTATTCCGGGCGATCTGTCGAAGAAGCAGATGGTACACGTCCTTCGATGTCGACTGTCGGGTCGTCGGTAAACGCTCTCGAACGTAGCTGTGCTCCACGAGGAACGTGCGCACATACGTTAAAGGGGGTGATATATGGCCGACACTGACTGGAGGAAGATGCTATGTGGGTACGAGTTCTTCGATGATCGTCCCCGTAAGCGAGTGATTCCTGTTGCGCCACCGTTTGAGCATAGTATTAGTATACATGGCACGCGCCTTCTCGTGCACGTTCACTAAACCAACGCCCTCCTCTCGCGCTGGGAGGGTAAGCGTGTTGTACTGTACCTTAAAGAGTTGTCCCAGGCACACATAGTACCCAAAAGCCGCCTGAATCCTCATAGCCATCGTGCGCGTCAAGGGAAGAAGGTGCGTCAGGTGGCACATCATGGGCGCGAGATAAAGTTGACGAGTAACACTCGCTGCAGCATATCCATCGACCGTAGGGCGTTTAGTCGTACTGCCGTGCGGACTCTGAGTAACAATCTTCGGTAGTTGTCCGCTGCCGTTCTCGCTGTCTCTTTTATGAAAGGTGATACCCAAACAGCGGAGGGTTTCCACCGCAGGTAAGGTCCTTCCGTTCCTGGTTCTAGTCCACGACCCACATGCATGAATTGTGATTTTCAGTAGTTGACCACACTTCCAGCTGCCATCCCATACGTCTGTAGCCAATCCAGTGCTGTTTGAGTCTCCCTCTCATTCCGTACGAGGAACACAATATCATCCGCGAATGCTCTGCATTTGAATGATAATTGCCGTAGGGAGACCCCGCTAAGATGGCGGCGAAGGCCTGCGAGACACGGTTCTAAGGCGATCGCATAAAGGAGGATCGACGAGGGGCAACCCTGTCTCACTGATCTTAAGATCTTAAAATACTCAGTTCTCCCTCCGTTGACCACCATCGCTGATCTGGCGCCGTGCAACAACCGCATCACAGCATTGGTGAATAATGGCGAAACACCCATCCTGTTCATCACCGCCGCGAGGTACACATGATCCACGCGATCAAAAGCATGATCGAAATCTACTGCAACCATCGCCCCCCGGAGGCGGCATGCAGCCGCGAGGGCGACGACGTCACGATAGTCTCCCAAGGCTGTGTGGATATTACTGATGCCGCCAAGACAAGTCTGATCGGCATGTATTCGATTCTCCAGCGACTTTTTGATACGACTTCCCAGGATGCGCATGAAGATCTTGTAGTCACTATTAAAGAGCGTCAAGGGGCGATAATCACAAGGCCGTTTGCCACCACGGGCTTCGGTATTGGTATCATGAGCCCTTCCGTGAATTGAATGTGAACCGGTACTTCTTGCTGCAGAAGCTCATTAAACATACATAGCCACATCGGTGTCATAATGGTCACAAAGGCACGGTAAAATTCCAACGGGAATCCGTCTGGACCTGGGGACTTTTTGCAGGCACCTCGTGCAATCGCTTCCTCCAGCTCTTCACACGTATTTTCAGATAACCCGTCCGCTTCCCCGTTCACACTCGTCGCGTCTAGGATCTCTTCCAGGACGTTCCCCAGCTCCCTCTGACCCTCCCCGTTGCTCGCATAGAATCTGCTAAAATGATCCGTGAACGCCTGTGCTATGCCCCTCTGTGTTGTAAAACGACGGCCATCGCCGAGATCGATCTCATGTATTAAATTCCTGCGTCTTCTCCGTCTTTCCTTTATCACATAATGCATCGAGGGAACCTCGTTGGGCAGGAAATCCTGCGACCTCGCGCGTATCATCGTACCTGCCATCCTCTGCGTCGCAAGTTGTACCAGCTTCGCCTTAACTCGGTGGACGGCCGTCTGGCGTTCTGGTGTAGGTGGTTGAGCTAACAGGTCCCGGAGAGCCGTAAAGTAAAACTCAGTGGTCGTGCGCTGCCATTGAGAAACCTCCTTCCCGTAACCTATTAACGTCCTCCGTAAAGCTGGCTTCGCGCACTCGATCCACCACTGCAGGACAGAACCGAAAGAATTTCGTCGACGGAGGCAGCCATGCCACGCGTCCTCCACCATGCGTCGACATTCTGCATCTCGCAGGTGGGAGACGTTCATCTTCCAATTACCCCTCCGTCTCCACACCTGCTGTCTGTTAAGGTTAACCGTACAAATATATGCCTCGTGGTCTGTAAACGCCGTCGACCATATTTCTGCGTCCACCGTCGACGTTGCTAACGCCCTTGAAACGTAGATCCGGTCCAAAGGGCCCGCGGAGTGGCTAGTAAAAAATGTATATCCTGGTTGGTTTCGATACTTCAGGTCCCATGTATCGACTAATTCCATCCCGTTGACCAGCTCCCTATGTTCTTGGCTAGTAGTATAGATAGGTTGTTGGTCCTTTCTATAGAGCACACAATTAAAATCTCCGCCGAGTATGCAACCATCGTATCGTCCCTGGAACAACGGTGTAACCTCATGGGCGTAAAAATCTGCTCTGTCCCTTCTCTTATCCGAGCCTGACGGTGCGTATATGTTGATCAAACGTATTCCACCTATGGTCACGGCCGTACCACGGGCAGAAGGCAAATATTCTACTTCGTCTGCACGTATCCCTTCCTTTAATAGTATAGCTGTGCCAACGCCCCTCTCGTCACACGGGGAACAGTAAATGTCGTAACTGTAAAAGTCCGAGGGGGGAAGTACCCGAACTTCTTGTAATAGTGCTATGTCTAAATCCGCAGCCTTTATCATGTCACTGAGCATCTTGATTTTTACCGGCGTCCCAATGCTATTGATGTTAACAGTCCCTATCCGATAATCTTGTTGCATGGCTGTCAACGTAGATAGGGCACCGTACGGTCGCTAATTCTTCCGTATATAGGCTGCTGTCGTACTAACGTCCCCCGCCGTACCCTCATATGGTCTGCCGTTATTCCGTGCACCCTGCCGGTCTTACACCGGGAGAGTGCTTGGGAGCAGCTCCTCCGGCATCGTCTGTTCCCCACGGGGGTGGGTCTTCTGACCAGTCCCCTAGTGTCCCATCGTTGTCGTGCGGTGCAGGCGCCGTAGCCTCCTCAGTAGCCTGTTGCCGTCGATCGAGCGCCTTTGCTGTGTCTGGAGCATCGTCAGCGGCAGGTCGTACCGCCGTCCCGCTGGCCACCGTTGCATCCACGCTAGGCAGTTCTTCTGTATCCATGGTCGTCTGTTCTGTACCCGTAAACTTCTCAGAATTGTCCGCTAGATCAGAGTGGTCGTTCTCCACCGTGAGGCGACGCTTCTTCCGGCGTTTTGGTGATCGCTGTTTACGTTGCCGGGCCTCGGAATCAGAGGTCAGCATGGTCTCCAGTTGTTCGTGGGGGACGTCGGAATCGTGCGCCGTCGTATGATCGACGTCTCCAAGTGCCTTATCTGAAGGAGCCGCAAGCGGAACCGAAGAGAGGGCGTCCTGTGACTGCTGCAGGCGGTCCACCGCAACGTCGTCTTTCTGTGGCTCGCCACGATCCGTCGCTGTCTGTGTGTTCTGGTACGCGTCTGTCTCGCGGCCCACGTCATCGCGTAATGCGGCGACGTAAGTCATGGGGAGCACAGTCGGATGCGGCGTGAGGGGTGGGTCATCCCGTGGCAGCTGTAATAACCTTCGTTGAGCACACTCAGAACGTATGTGTCCCTCCTTCCCACATCCAGAGCACGTCCTTGGTTGTCCGTCGTAAATGACAATCGCCCGACAACCGGCGATGTACAAGTATGACGGGACGTGTTTTCGGAGTTCGATCCGTATTTGTTTGACGCCATTGAGGACAGGATACGTCTTGAAACTCGCCCATTTTTCAGCCACGTGGGATAGGACCGTTCCGTAAGGACGCAGGCCGTCTGTCACCAATTCTTCTGGCACTTCGAATGGGCCGGTGTGGCCGTGCGGTTAAAGGCGCTTCAGTCTGGAACCGCGTGACCGCTACGGTCGCAGGTTCGAATCCTGCCTCGGGCTTGGATGTGTGTGATGTCCTTAGGTTTAATTAGTTCTAAGTTCTAGGCGACTGATGACCTCAGAAGTTAAGTCGCATAGTGCTCAGAGCCAACCACTTCGAATGGAAGCTCAAAGACGCGGATCGTTCGGAGGCCCATGCCGGCGTGTTCAACTGTTACCGCTCCAACATTCCCGTCCGAATGACAGAAACGAAGTCCTTGTCGGTGTCGGAGTAGTAGTTCGTCACGTGCCCCTTCATTTATGAGCTTGACATAGACCACGCTGCTGACTATAGATAAGTGTATTCCAACTAGAACGTCAGGTTCGATTTTCACCTCGTCCCGTAAATAACGTTCGATCTCGTAAGCCTTCGGTCGAGCATATTCGTTAGCAAAACTAAATTTCAGTGTCGATTTGCGGAACGACAAGGCCATGATTCGTTCTATGTATACCGCCACACACCGCTACACATGAAACGTAAACACCTCACGCGCAGACGTGCGGCAGGGACGTAAACACCGTCCGAACCGCTGCTCCGCCGAAGGCTGACTGTGCCAACTGAGCTATCCAAGCACGACTCACGCCCCGTCCTCACAGCTTCAATTCCGCCAGTACCTCGTCTCCTACCTTCCAAACTTTGCAGAAGCTCTTCTGCGAACCTTGCAGAACTAGCACTCCTGAATGAAAGGATATTGCGGAGACATGGCTTAGCCGCAGCCTGAGGGATATTTCCAGAATGAGATTTTCACTCTGCAGCGGAGTGTGCGCTGATATAAAACTTCCTGTCAGATTGAAACTGTGTGCCAGGCCGACACTCGAACTCGAGACCTTTGCCTTTCGCGGGCAAGTGCTCTGCCAACTGAGCTAGCCAAGCATGACTCACGCCCCGTCCTCACAGTTTTACTTCTGCCAGTACCTCGTCACTTACCTTCCCATGTCTCCGCAATATCCTTTCTTTCAGGAGTGTTAGTTCTGCAAGGTTCGCAGGAGAGCTTCTGTTAAGTTTGGAAGGTAGGAGACGAGGTACTGGCAGAAGTGAGGCTGTGAGGACGGGCCGAGCACACAGTTTTAATCTGGCAAGAACTTTCATATCAGCGCACACTCCGCTGCAGAATGAAAATCTCATTCCGGAAACGTTATTTTGAGT
This sequence comes from Schistocerca americana, assembly GCF_021461395.2. NCBI lineage: Eukaryota > Metazoa > Arthropoda > Insecta > Orthoptera > Acrididae > Schistocerca > Schistocerca americana. The sequence goes on from NC_060121.1 coordinate 609,396,564, forward strand.
TGTCAAGATAAGTGGGAGACGTCTTATGCATAAAGGATTCGATTCAATTGTTTCATGCTTACTGGACAGAGGGGACATCTTCCCCAGCTTTGACCAACTATAAAGCTGTGTTAGACGTTGCATGCAACTGATCTCGGATTGTTGGCAGTCAATTAAAAGACCGCTTTGACAGTAGAGTACTTGCCAAGAAAACTGGGATGTGTATAAGAGGACCCTATCGTTAGTCTTCATCAGAGGTGCAGGGAACGATAATGTGTGACAACAGCATAAGAATGTGAGTCGTGGATGACAAGATGTTGTACATTAATGAAAAGCCCATGGATGGTACACAAAGTTAATATCCTTGTATACAGAACGGTAGACGGCAGTGGGACAATAAGTCCAGGCAATTGTCTGCCAAATGTCTGCATGATGATGAATTATCCTCCGATTGCACACCAATTCTTTCAAATGTCAATAATTAGCACCATGATTATCGCTTGCGGAGCTTTGTGAGGGAGTCACTGACTAAAATCATGCTGGCCGTTGTTACCGAAAAATTATTATTCTCCCTAAGGGTAAATGTAGCAATATCTAAGTTAATGTGGATGAGTAGTAATAACAAACCCATAATGTTTAGATACAGTACGTATTAGGGTAACGTTGCAAAGAAATACACTGCGTGATCAATTGAATCCGAATACCCCCCAAAAACATATACTTTTCATATTAGGTTAATTTTGCACTCACCTACTGCCAGTTACTCCTTATCAGCGACCTCAGTAGTCACTAGACATCGTGAAAGAGCAGAATGGGGCGCTCCGCGGAACTCACGCACTTCGAACGTGGTCAGGTGCTAGTGTGTCACTTGTGTCATACGTCTGTACGCGAGATTTTCACACTCCTAAACATCCCTAGATCCACTGTTTCCGATGTGCTAGTGAAGTGGAAACGTGAAGGGACACGTACAGTACAAAAGCGTACAGGCCGACCTCGTCTGTTGACTGACAGAGACCGCCGACAGTTGAAGAGGGTCGTAATGTGTAATAGGCAGCCATCTATTCAGACCACCACAGAGGAATTCTAAACTGCATCAGTATCCACTGCAAGTACTGTGGCAGTTGAGCAGCAGGTGAGAAAACGTGGATTTCATGGTCTAGCGGCTGTTCGTAAGCCACACATCATGCCGGTAAACGGCAAACGACGCCTCGCTTGGTATAAGGAGAGTAAACATTGGACGATTGAACAGTGGAAAAACGTTGTATGGAGTAACGAATCACGGTACACAATGTGGCGATCCGATGGCAGGGTGTGGGCATGGCGAATGGCCGGTGAACGTCATCTGCCAGCGTGTGTAGTGCCAACAGTAAAATTCGGAGGCGGTGGTGTTCGCAGGTAGCCGTGTTTCTCATGGAGAGAGTTTGCACTCCTTTTGCGTGACACTATCACAGCACACGTCCACATTTATGTTTTAAGTACCTTCTTGCTTCCCAATGTTGAAGAGCAATTCGGGATGGTGATTGCATCTTTCAACACGATCGAGCACCTGTTCGTAATGCACGACCTGTGACGGAGTGGTTACACGACAATAACATCCCTGTAATGGACTGGCCTGCACAGAGTCCTGACATGGATCCTATAGAACACCTTTGGGATGTTGTGGAACGCCGACTTCGTGCGAAGCTTCAGCGACCGACATCGATACCTCTCCTCAGCGTAGCACTCCGTGAAGGATGGGCTGTCATTCCCCAAGAAACCTTCCAACACCTGACTGAACGTATGCCTGCGAGTGTGGAAGCTGTCATCAAGGCTAAGCGTGGGTCAACACCATACTGAATTCCAGAATTACCGATTGAGGGCGCCACGTACTTTTAAGTCACTTTCAGCCAGGTGTCCGGATACCTTTGGTCACATAGTGTATGAAACGGAACGAGCATGTGGTAATGATGGTAGGGAAGGCGAATTATGGATTTCGGTTGAGTGGGACAATTTTGCCAAAGTGTGGTTCATCTGTAAGGGAGACCACTGGTGTGACCTGTTCTTGACTGCTGCCTGAGCGCTTGGGATCCGCTGCAGGTCGCATAAAAAAAGACAGGCTGATTTGTTGCCGGTAAGTTCGAACAAGACACAGGATTATCTTCTCGAGGAAAACTATTGAGGGAATTTAGGGAACCGTCATTTGAAGCTCACTGCAGAACCATTCTACAGCCGCTGACATATTGCGTAAAGACATGATAAATTAGGGCCCATACGGAAGCATGTAGACAGTTGTTTTTTCCTCGTACTTTCTGCGAATGGAACGGGAAAGGAAATGACTAGTAATGGTACACGATACCCTCCATCCTGTGTACGGTGGCTGGCGGAGTACGGAAATAGATGTAGATGGTCGGGGAATAATTATATACAGAAATCCTGATCGATGAATGACACTGTTCTTAGTGGAGTGACAACGCCCGAGAAACTCGTCGTCGGCTGTCAACTTATGAGACATAGAAATTAGTGAATAAACTTAATATTAATAATAACAATTCCGTGTAGATCAAAGGTCTAGTACGAGTCTGTCAATTTTGCGCCACTTAAGCTTCATTGGGTGTCCATAAATCATCGCAATAGTACAACCCGGGAAACCGGACCTACAGTTTAACGTGCAATCCAAACCCCGTGTAGTTCCAGGTGACTCTCCACATAATTGAAGGATGAATGCTACTTTAGAGGGAGACTGAAGTATTCGATTCAGCGACCTTTCGATTTCATCATTATACTTTCACACCCGACAGTGAGTCATGAAGTTAATTCATTTTTGCGTTACATGCTAAATTTGATCGTGACTTCTCATTTTGACAGGAGCAGTTATCTGTGAACCTACTTGCTGTTATCTGCGCTCACAGGTATAGCCTACAGAAATCAGTGGAAGCAGTTGACAAAATTAACGACATCATCGTTAGTGATTTGTTCATTGATAATATTTATGATGATCGTTTTTTTCTTGCGTTTGAGATTAAGAAGATATTCACTAGCACAGTGGTTGGATTGCACTGTAGTGAACCTAACGTCGGCACAAAATCATATCACAGCAACAAAAGAATCTGACATGGAACCAACCGTCAAAAGAAGCATAAAGTTCTTCGCATTCAGAAGTCGATTCTTCTTCAAAACTTATCTTCCGTCAGTGGATTCGATGACACACGCAAGGATTCAACCAAAACAGTTTAATTAGCCAAAATGTTACCAAAGTTTTTTTTCAGAAGTATGTACAACTTTTGTTCAAAAGAAAGTCACTGTTTAACTTCTCATCGATAAGATAGTAATTAGGATAGTAACGCCAGCTCGGAACTGACAAGGAGGGGAAGGATGTAAGACACAAACTTTTCAAGGGAAATCAGACAAATGCTAAATCTGGACGTCCGGACTGAGACTTGAACCCCACTTCTTTCGCTTGTTAGTCAAGAGCGATACACTCTACACACTACACACACACACTACATCACAATTAAAATAATCGCTTATATGATACACGGAATACGCAGTTAACTGAACTTAAGCACCTAAGTTATATTTGGCATACTGTACAGAGAGTTGGAAATTCTGTGTTGCCAATATATTTGCAACCGGTAGATCTGATTACTTACGTCTCTTGACTGACCTTGTTGTCACTCTGAAGGAGAAGGGGTCATCTAATGATGACAATGTTTGTCGAATCGAGGAGGGAATGTTTTAATAAAAATGCGATCGTGACTGATGAGAAAAGTGAATAAATTTAAAAAGATTAATTTTCAACCATAACGCACTGTTTGAATCCATTCTGCTGTAAATCTTGAGATATATTTGGAAAGAGATGTGGTAAAACCACAATCTTAAATTCACAGATTTTTGACACAATGCTACAGACGTTGTAGAATGTTAGCATAAATAATAATTTTGTCCTCTTCCTTCATTCCAATTTTACATCTGGGCCCATTGCCTTTGGTTCAGTTATTTATCTGTCTTAGAGTGTTTAAGATTATAATTTTTGCTATTACGATTTTGATAATAATAGAGATATCAGGGCTTTACAAAATAGCAGGCCTGCTCGGTATGGATTTACCGCAAAGATGAGATTCCACACGGTTTGCTTGAATCCTAAGCTGTTGCCTCGACTAGCGCCAAAGATCTTGCGCTTCCTACGGATCGGAAAAGTCTGGTAGCTTTCGTATGCCGCGGGCCCCTCTAGAGAGAACTTCGACTGCAACATGGATGCACAAAGCGCTGAGTGTCAGAGGAGTGGGACGAGTGTTGTTTTGATAGTATAGAAGCTTTTAAAGAATGACAGGCCTTGTTCTTTTAATTTCACTAACATTAATCATGTTTTCAGTACAGGCCATGATAAAAATCTTGAGAACCTGGTAACTTTTAACGCAATACTCGTTGAAATTTTGAAGGTAGCGGAGATAAAACACACTACGTCACTTTCATAACCTTTATCTTGTACGAGTAACTGCATTCTCGTTTCTGTACTTAGTGCGGGCTATATTTACAGTAAATAGCAATTACGGGAACATGAACGTTAAGGAGTTATAAGAACCATATTTTAACAATTTTTTCAATGTATCTTGAAATGGAGGAAAGCAATCGAAACTTACAAAAAACGAGTGCGTAGATCTTTTTAACTTCTACAACTTCCTCCTACAACATTTTTTGATTAGAGCTATAGTTTTTCACTTATTTAAGAAAACCCTTTTTGCAATTTTGTGATTCTTTTGGTCATGTTCACCATCTTTGATAGAATTTCGTGAAGAAGAAACTAAATTTAAAATTTAATTTCCTGCACGCTCATATTTTTCGTTTCAGGTAATAATTTTTCAAATCTCTTCTCCATAGTGCCTGGAGTAGATGGAAGAGCGACATCGCCCGCCGGCGCGCTGTTGTCACGGGTGCGGTCGACCAAGATGTCGTCGATACCTCACTAACGAAATCGAAAAATGAGAATTAAATGCTACGTTGGCTCTAGCTTGAGACAAGGAATTATTTTTCAGAATTTTTCTATTCATGATAATATGCTATTCTACATTGCCATACCTGGTGAACGTCGGTGGCACATGTTTCGTGTTGCAAGCAAACTGATACAAGCACCACACTGCCGACCAGAAACAGGAAACGCATGGCTTCTGAAACTGAGACATACAGGGTATAAGACAACATATAATAGGATCAGGAGTTACTGCGTACAGAAACGATGATGAATTTCTCCAAGACGACAGATCGGCGTAATTAATAACTCTAAATACTAGTACTGTATTAAAATATTTGTAAATATGGTACATATCAGTCATTGACCTTAACAGTGTTTCTGCTTATATTTCTTTTTCAGTTCACTATCCCTTCCAGGAATTACAACCATATCTCTATACACTGGAGGTATGAATTAAAAAGCGCCTTTAGCCACAACTTATCGTGTTTTATTAAGTTCACAATGCGTTTCAGACGCAGTTGGTCAATCATCAGGTGTAATTTGTCTGAGTACATGCTTTATTTCTTCTTTTGAATGAGGTGAAATAAGTGTTCCGGTCAGGAAAAGGTTTAATGTTAGGTTATGAATTTCGTAAATCAAAAGCGGAAAATATGTGCGAAATAGTGGGAAAGATGAACTGTGTGAACTTACCACATAATTCAAGAAAAATATTTTTAACGTTTTAGCACCAGAAAACATATTTATCTATCGTCTTCGTACATGTTACTTCATACAAGAAGCACATTTGCACACACATGTCTGTAAACGTTTCGCTGATGTTTTTGGACATGGTGTTGTCAAATATGAATTTATTCTTAGTGCTAAAGATATAACTATTAAACAATTGACATATGCAGGAGTAGAATAGGTCTCTAAAATTACTGAAATAACTATGGCTTGCGAAATCTGTTTTTTCATTTGACGTAGGTTTTGAAAATGGTTGGCTCTGAGCACTATGGGACTCAACTGCTGTGGTTATCAGTCGCCTAGAACTTAGAACTACTTAAACCTAACTAACCTAAGGACATCACACACATCCATGCCCGAGGCAGTATTCGAACCTGCGACCGTAGCAGTCGCACGGTTCCGGACTGCGCGCCTAGAACCGCGAGACCACCGCGGCCGGCGTAGGTTTTGATGGTTGGTTGGTTGGTTGGTTTGGGGAAGGAGACCAGACAGCGTGGTCATCGGTCTCATCGGATTAGGGAAGGATGGGGAAGGAAGTCGGCCGTGCCCTTTCAGAGGAACCATCCTGGCATTTGCCTGGATTGATTTAGGGAAATCACGGAAAACCCAAATCAGGATGGCCGGACGCGGGATTGAACCGTCGTCCTTCCGAATGCGAGTCCAGTGTCTAACCACTGCGCCACCTCGCTCGGTGTAGGTTTTGAATTTTTGTTTTTGTAGAGGTATACCTTCATTTGTTCTAACATATTTAGGGTCTTACCATTGGCTTCGTTATGCAGCACTACCAAATTGTTAGCTAGACTGTTGATGACATGTTTCGTTTCGACTATATGATGTACAATTACTGATTTCCCGAAGTGGTTGAGCCTGAAAGCATTTGCGTGTTCTTCAAAACGGGTTTTGAAGTTTCTACCTGTTTTCCCTACATAGTACGCAGGACGATTGGGGCATGATACTTTGTACACTCCGCTGTTGTTGTAAGTTCGCGTATTTGATTTTATGTTATGGACGGGTAAGTTTCCTAACTTATTATTAGTTGAAATGCAACTGTTACTTTTGTTTTCCTGAAAAGTTTAGCGATTTTTTGTGATATGGGTCCGAGGTATGGGATACTGGCGAATATTTTCTCTTGTTTCACAGTGTGGCAATTCGTTGTCTTACTTTTGTATACTTGTCTGTTTAAATTGTCAATGGTTTTGGCTGTGTAGCCATTGCTTATGGCAATGCTCTTTATTGTATCTATCTTCTTGGTGAGTATCTACCTCCGTCATTGGGCAGCGACTTTGAAAGGGTCCTGTAGCCCCCTTGCATTATCATTTTATTTGCTTTCCAGTGATACAGAACTCTCTGACACGCGTGAGTGAATGAATGTGGGTGTTTTTCATTTTGCTACACGGTGGTTCAGTCTGCTGCAGAGAATCAGCGGTAGTCGTTCAGAATGGCCAACTCTTGTATTTTTCAGGTAGGCAAGGAGGTTTTCTCCCCTTGTGTGAAAGTTACCGGTGTTAGTTTTGTGGCGGAAGCCTCATCTCTGGGTTTTACTGGCCATTGGGTCACGTAGGAGACGTTGGAGTGTATGTGACGGTCCGTCTGCTTCCCGCTCGCCGAGGGTCTGCAACCGAAGTCTCTTCGAAGAAGGGTGAATTGATATAACCGCGTGGCGCATTGTCTCATAGTGGGAGGGGAGCTTTGGCCACGGTACGCAGAAATTGTGTCTCCGTGAACCACGTGGGCACACGAGTCTGTTGTGAATTGTATAGCGTTTCACAAGCAAATGTACTTAGTTAACAGGCAACAGCAGTTATGTAGATGCCTTACATCAATTTTTTAAGGAATAAATAATTTTACCTCCAATCTTATCCATCTTATTGGCTCAGATCGTTGATGCAGAAGCAACGACAACAGCATGCCAAATTTAAAGGAACGCAAAATCCCCAAGATTGGTAAAGTTTTACAGAAGTTCGATATATAGCGAGTACTTCAATGCGAGATGCTTTTAGTAATTTCCACAACGAAACTCTGTCTCGAAATCTGGCAGAAAAACCAAAGAGATGCTGATCATACATAAAGAACACCAGTGGCGTGACGCAATCAATACCTTCACTGCGCGATAACAACGGTGAAGTCACTGACGACAGTGCCACTAAAGCAGGGTTATTGAACACGGTTTTCCGAAACTCCTTCACCAAAGAAGACGAAGTAAATATTCCCGATTTCCAAACAAGAACAACTGCGAAGATGAGAAACATGGAAATAGATATCCTCGGTGTCGCAAAGCAGCTTAAATGACTTAATAAAAGCAAGGCCTCCGATCCAAATTGTATACCAGTCAGGTTCCTCTCAGAGTATGCTGATAAAATAGCTCCATATTTTTCCAATTGTATACAACCACTCGCTCACAGAAATATCCGTACCTAAAGACTGGAAAATTGCCCAAGTCCGACCAATACCCAAAAACGGAAGTAGGATAATCCGCTGAATTACAGGCCTATATCACTAACGTCGATTTGCAGTAGGGTTTTGGAAAATATACTGTATTCGAACATTATGAAGTTCCTCGAAGAAAACATTCTCAACGTATTGTCCCGCACTACATTCGTAATTCCCCCGCCCATTATACTCATTACTCGCGGCGCGTTGCCGATTCACGTAATTGTTCGGGCAGTGTTTCTGCATTCGCGAAGAAGATGGTCAAGTGGCCGGTGAGCCTTAACTATATATATACTAAGATATATATATACTAAGATACTATATATATATATATATATATATATATATATATACACTAAGATTCGCACATGTCCGAAAGAACAGATACCATCTTAGTAAATATATAGGGTGTGGATAGGCCTTGAAAAACTGAACACAGATCAATGAAGAAAACAGGAAGAAGTTGTGTGGAACTATGAAAAAAATTAGTAAAATATACAAACTGAGTAGTCCATGCGCAAGATAGGCAATATCAAGGATATTATGAGCTCAGGAGCACCGTGGTCCCGTGGTTAGCGTGAGCAGCTGCGGAGTGAGAGCTCATTGGTTCAAGTCTTCCCTCGACTAAAAATTTTACTTTCTTTATTTTCGCAAAGTTATGATCTGTCCGTTCGTTCATTGACGTCTCTGATCACTGTAATAAGTTTAGTGTCTGTGTTTTCCGACCGCACCGCAAAACCGTGCGATTAGTAGACGAAAGGATGTGCCTCTCCAATGGGAACCGAAAACATTTGATCGCAAGGTCATAGGTCAACCGATTCCTCCACAGGAAAACACGTCTGATATATTCTATACGACACTGGTGACGGCATGTGCGTCACATGACAGGAAAATGTTGTCGACCCACCTAACTTGTACACTTGGCGAATGGGTAGAAAGATTCTTCTACCTCGCCCGATTTAGGTTTTCTTGTGGATGTGATAATCACTCCCAAAAAGTGATGAAAACATAAGAGTTTGTCACATATACTGAAAATAAAAATTGAACTTTTCACTCGAGGGAAGACTTGAACCTCTCGTTCCGTAGCTGCTCTCGCTAACCACGGGACCACGGCGCTCCTTGAGCCCCATTGTCCTTGATGTTGCCTATCTTCACGTGGACTACTCAGTTTGTATATTTTACTAATTTTTTTCATAGTTCCACACAACTTCTTCCTCTTTTCTCGATTCATCTGTGTTCAGTTTTTCAAGGCCTATCCACTGTACCAACTTGTAACTAAATCTGAGGGGGGTGCGATTGGGAGGTTCCCTTGTCAGTTTGCTGAATGTCGTTACTGGGCCTTTAAAATAGTTTTCGCCGTGCTACAATTGGTGTCTACTTTCACAATATGTTTTACAGTAGTCAAATGCGTTATTCATTGTCATTCCATGTTAAGAGGGCACTCTGTGTGTTTCTTAGCCCGGTAGATAAGTTATATTCATTATTTGCGTAATTCTCAGCTTTCTGTTCAAATTTAGGACGAACTTTAGATTGTGGACGCTTCTTAAAACAAAGAAAAAAATGCATTCAGTGCTAGTCGTCTCGCGTCTTTAGCTAAAACCAAAATCTCCATTTGCTTGGCTATTGTGACAGGGCTGTGCGCCAGGAGTTAACTGAGGTAAAATTAATCTTTCCTCTAAATTAGCGTAAGTAGCTACATGAAATATAAAATCGAATATCGATTATAGCAATATATCAGCAGCGCATGGAGCACTAATCAGGGATATAGTAGCCTTATCATAACATATAACTGACTGCCAATGCACTTGACGTAACATTATGCCCGACGAAATACAATCACTTCACTCAGAGAATAGTAGGTAGTGATATTTATTTCGTACACTATAACTTATGCTCGTATGTTCTTAAAAAGTATTTTCTTCAATTTCGCCGAAAGAGTTTCAAGGGCGAAAAATGGCTCTGAGCACTATGGGACTTAACATCTGTGGTCATTAGTCCCCTAGAACTTAGAACTACTTAAACCTAACTAACCTAAGGACATCACACACATCCATGCCCGAGGCAGGATTTGAACCCGCGACTGTAGCGGTCACGCGGTTCCAGACTGAAGTGCCTAGAACCGCACGGCCACACCGGCCGGCTTCAAGGGCGACAGGAGAAGACTAAATACATTTATTAGCAGTAATTCGTTAGACCGAACTTTGCGAAAATCCTTAGAGAAATCGTAGAATTCGTGATTTTATTTTAACCTTACTCTTTCCTTGAAAGCAGAGGGCATTGATTGACGATTTTTTTAAATTCACATACATGTGATAAAATAATACTTTTTAAATCTTGCTGGTGAGGTGAAGTATTTTATTCCCCTTTAGATTACGTAGAAAACCATTTTTACCGAGTCTTGTGCGATATTGACGTTAACGACAGACTATCACACAGTTCAATGATTAATTAACAGTTTAGTTTTACTAGTAAGTTTTTAAGATTTCGGAAAACGAAAATCCACAGGTAACTTGTTTCTAGAAAATTAATATGACAAGAATAATTTTGAGAAGTTACGTTATCCTTCAGTTTGACAACGAATATGATTCACTCATCAATCACCAGGCCATTTTCAAGCAAATGTAAGTTTGTTAACATGAAATAAAGAAGCGTTGCCTGTAAAATAAGTTCCATAATTGCCAACATCACGTATTTTAAAAGATAGTATGGATGTTTCCGTTTACTGCATCTAGGATACTCCAGTTTCTTATGAATATGAGAATACCGTGTTTACAAAGAGCAGTAACATACTCTATAATGCTAAGTCAAAGTTTTTACAGGCTTGGAAGATTGTTCATAAGGGATGCATAATGAATTACGAACTGGATGCACGATGAATGATGAATGAGATACATGATCAATGTTCGCTCGCTTAATGAGATATATGATGAATTTTCGCTCACTTCAAAGTCATAAAAAGTTTGACTGTTTTTGGCGCTATTACTTTTGTAATGTAAACGTTGGGAAATACACACAAAGAATCGGGAAAAAAATCAAGACGAATTTTTACTTACGGTTGCAGAAAGCAAAAATATACGGAGTAAAGTTTATAAAGATACACAAATTACGTTGCCTAGAGGAATTACATAGCATTAGTAGTCCTTTTAAGCATTTGTTGGGCCAACAACAAAGACCATTGGTTAATTTATTACTTTGAATAAGTGAGTGAAAATGCATCACCTGGCGTTGAAATTTGTTCGTCGTTTCGAGACCATTTCGAATTAACGAAAGAAAGATACAAATTCAAGGAAGAACTGCACGATTCGTCACATTTCTAACAAACCGCGCGAGATCATCACAGAAATTTTTAACATAATGGTGTCAAACTTTCGTGAGCTTAAGTTCAGTTTCTTGTTGATAACAAAACATATCGTGAAATGACAAATAAAGTAAATATAGAGAAATATCAATCTGCGTAGAGGGGAAAAAATATGAAAGATAAATTAGGCAGTTGAAAGTAAGAAAGACTCGGAAACCCCCTTGAATGGAATTGACAGCATACATTTGCTTAGAATGTACTTTAAGAATAGGCAAAACTGAGGGAATGGTGAACTGAAGTACAGGAAAGTAAAACAGAGGTCTGCTCGTCATAAAAGTCTCGTATGATAGAGCAGTGGAGAGCGAGAAAGAATCCACTATTTAGGATGTAGTGTTACACCGAACAGTCAAATCAAGTATTATGCCATAAGCTGCATGGCAGTCGTGAAGCAAGACCTCGGAACCAAGCCGTTATTGAATTAAGTACTGATGCAGAATTAAGAAAGAATTTAGTGAAGCGCAAGACTGGAGAACATGTGTGTACGCAACAAAAATGGTTCAAATGGCTCTAATCAATATGGGACTTAATATCTGAGGTCATCAGTCCCCTAGAACTTAGAACTAATTAAACCTAACTAACCTAAGGACATCACACACATCCATGCCCGAGGCAGGATTCGAACCTGCGACCGTAGTGTTCGCACGGTTCCTGACTGTAGCGCGTAGAACCACTCGGCCACCCGGCCGGCCAGATATGAGAGGAAATGGGCTGGAAAGAATACACAAAGATCAGTTTTATTCGCTTCCAGCTCGACCCTTCGTGGAGAATTTAAATAATAATCAGGGGAAAAAAAGCTATAGTTGCCGTCTGTGGCTCACTCGGAAGGTGGTCGAAAGATACATGCCCGGAGTATCAGTCGCTGGTAGGAGTAATACAGTGGAGAAAATATGAAGAGGAGGAAGACAGTGATGTGCTATACAGATTTTGCAAATATTCAGTGTAGTATTGTTCGTTAAATACTGTACACCGCACGCATATTGATGATTCAGATTTAGATTTAGTAGGTCTAAATGGTAGTGTACAATGTTTGCCAAATATCCTCATTACCTGTTAGAGTTGAAGGCAGCGTCGAACTGGCAGCCACACTTTTTTTTTTAACCATATTGTTTCACTCTCGCAATATGAAGGTAAAGACCAATAAAACTTTATTTCACTAATTCACGCACTGGCTTGATTTTTCCGCTCCATACCTCAAAACTAAAGTAAGACTTATCGCCGCTACATACTTAGGTACTGATACATTCAAACTGACCAAATGGTCAGGATGCTATTGTTTTCACGAAGTGGGAGGAGAGAGGTGCTCAATGTTCCACGCAGAAACATCGGCAAGCAGGACAGTTGCCTGCCGCTTCAGGCGCAGGCTTGTACCAGGTTCTCTCGAAATTTACTACAGGTCACGCCACGAAGAAAAATGCGAATAACAAACTTATTAAGTTTAGATCTCCGGATACAAGAGAATTTCGCTACACACTGTATAGTACGATGCTACAGAGAATCACCAAAGATTCAGATTTACTTTGCGCTTACGGCTGGAAGCTGGAAACCGAACACTGCAACATTAGGCGGCAGATAACTTACGTTTCTAAATTAGAAGTACGAATATATACAGAAATTTTCAAAAATCGTAAATATTGTCCACCAAGCTTTTTTTATTAATCAACATCGTTTATTGTCATCTGGTTATGTATTTTAAAACACCTTTTAAATAAGTGCAACATTTGGCAGGAAAGCGGTTTTACTCGCTGCCAGCTCGCTCCTCCGTGGAGAATAATAATCGGGGGGAAAAAAACCTATAGTTGCAATTTGCGGCTCACTCGGAAGGTGGTCGAAGGTACATGGCCGAAGTATCAGGCTAAGTAAAAGGGTTTCTGTGGTTGTAAGTCCCAAATTTTGTGGATCATACTCAGCACTGAGCTGAGAGGCATTCACTACAGATCCCCCTGACTGCCAGTGCTTTATCTGCCCATGCCGCACGCAAGTGGATGAGAGAATACTGGCCATCCGTCACTTCTGCTGTCTGAGTTGTACGTCATTCACTCCCCGTCGCGTCAAAGAGGGGTTCTCATTATAGTGCACCAAACTGTATCTTCACACGTTTTCTGTTTCTGCTTTAACAATTTGGAAATATAAATTTTCAGATGCACGTCAATAAATATCAGAGGCATAGGCACATAATTCAGAATGTAATAATTCGTCCATTCACCGTCAGTAAAAACCAGTTTAGTTGTTTTGCAAATAAACTTCTTCATGGTCCTCACTTGCCAGATTTATTCACTGTGATACATAAAACTACTCTAAAGACTCGCTAGCCGAACTTATCCAGTGAAAAGAACGTTAAACAGGATCGCAGAAACAGCTCTAATTGTGCGAAGTTTCGCTTGGCGACTCACTTGTTTGGTGCGAGGGTAGTTAATCAGTTAGTTAGTTAATTATTTTCATGTTCCATGGAAAATTTTGGACGATAAATCTAATCACGTGGGAAGAGTCATTTTAATTTAAAAAAAAATATATTCAGATGTGAGTTAGTAATTCCTGTCTACTATCTTTTACACATTGCTATAATAGGAATTCTTCTATGGACTAGGATGAGTTATGCAAGAGAAAATTTTTCAATTTGTTTTCAAATTTGACTTTACTGTCTATCAGACATTTTGTATTATTCGGTAAGTTACTAAACGTTGTAGTTGCAGTATTGTGCGCCCCTTGTTGAGCTAAAGACCAACTTAACGTGCAGTAAAGAATGTATTTTTTTCCTTCTAGTTTCGTAGCTATGTACATCATATTTCCTTTTGAACTGCTGTGGATTATTGACTTCTCAAGAGGGAATAAATATAATGTGAAACAGTGGTCAGAGTGCCCGGCTCCTTACAAGAGGAACCCACAAAATGATCGTGGTTCAGCACCCTATATTGTTCTTAAAGCACGTTTTTGAACAATGAAAACTTTCTTTCTTAAGAACAAATTACCTCAGTACATCATTACATAACATTATCGAATGAAAATGCACAAAATATATCAGCTAAGTGATTTGTCTTTCTCCATGCTTTGCAATGATTCTAAGTGCAAAAGGGGCTGAACTAAGTTATTTTGGAGTTCAAAATGTACTTTTTCCAGTTTAAATTTTGATCAATACGAATTTTGAAGATTCCACCATATTTATTAATTCCTCACTGTGTGTTACACGTATCATTGGGGTATTACACTTGGGTGTGCGGAACTGCACATGTGAAGGTGAGACCAACCGCAGAAAACCTGTCAGTGATAATTTTAAGAGCACTGTATTCCGTTTCTTCTGTATACTTCTAATGATTCCATTACTAGTGTCATTTGCAGAAAGAACTAATACTTCTCGTTGAGTATTAGACGGAAGATGGTTTACATATATAAGAAACAATAGTGGACATAAGATTGAGCCTTGGGAATCCCATAATGATTTCTCCCCAGTAGAAATAAGGTCCCCAGGCTATATTGGTTGAATCGCGAAGTATAAATTCTACATTTTTTTTCATTAGACACAACATAATCCGCTGTTTGGCTGTATCATCAATCCCAAAAACTTAAATTTATCTATCAGAAAACTGTGAGTCATACGGTCAAATACCTTACATAGATACAGAGAAAACGCAAAGCAGCGTTCTTTTATTATTTAATGCTTACAAAATTTTGTAAGTGAACAAGTAAATAGCATTCTCAATAGAGCAAGCCTTCTGAAATCCAGACTGCTATTTGCTGAGGACAGTATTGGTGCTCAGGTGAGATACTATTCTAGACTGCATCAGCTTCTCAAAATTTTTGTGAAATGGCGTCATTAGTGAAACAGGTCGTTTATTTACATGTAGGCGTGTTTTATTAAGCACCTAAAACAAGGACCTATGTATAAGATATTGTGCTGCAAGTTCGTAATATATAAATAAAACAACGCAGTTCGTAATAAAGAAAACGTCGTTCTATAAAGTAGATTAACGACGAACATGTTTCTTCAGAAGTCCCACAAAATACACTTAGTTTTATCTTAATAACCTATTTTTCCAGTATTGCACAATTATGGACACAATATCCTAACATTATTACCACCTTCAACTGAAAATTGCTAACGATCAATGCTCCTCTCTGAAAACAAGAGCGCCTGTTCAAGGGTGCGGCAGCGTCGCGCAGTCTTACCTCTGGAGTTCGTGTTGCAAACCGGCACGGAGCCTCTTCACTCTGCACACAGGAGGGAATTCGCACTGGCGAGCCTGCCACAATCGCTTCGGACACAGTGACCGCGACCGCGACCGCAGAGACACCTGGTCGGAGGGTCACCAAACGCACCGGCCAGTAGTGCAAGCCGGCCACACATTCCTTAACGTCGCTGAAAGTGGTGCTTCCCGACATTCCACTATGTAAGCAATACCATAGGATACTTCAGCTAATGCTTTAGGCAGTGTTGACTGCAATTCACTACGGTATTTGAAATTTTGAAGCTACGAGGATGAAACACAGAAGATGAATTGCTATCCACAACTTGTAAAGAACCCAAACAGCCGTTATATGAGTCGAACGACATGAAAGGAGGAAAGTGACTGACAAAGAAGTGAGATAGTATTGTATGTTACTCAGTTTTAGCGTTAAGCAATCAGGAAAGCTCATGGAAGAAACATAAAAAAATTCATCTATGCTGATGACATTTTAATACAGTCCAAGTCCCTGACGTCGAAAGTCATTTCATCTCAATTGAGCTATTTGATGAAAACCATGTTGATATAACAATTTTCAGCAAGTAATAGATTCATTTAAATGTTAGAAGGGTATAAAATTACTTACGAACGTTCAGCTCATATATTTAAACAAATGTTTATAGAAAGATAGCCTACATGTTCAAAATGTTGGATACACGTGAGAGATCGATGTGACTATAATTATCTTTGGTGCTCGTTTCTATGATGAACAATGTTGTTCTCACGTTGTTAGTCATTGAGCTCACTGTAAATATGCTACACAATAGCCCACAAACAAGTGGATTGCGATTTTGATCGATGCAGTTGAGAAATTTTCAAAACTGTTGCGACGTGAGTGAGATAAGGCAGGTTAATGAAGTATGACTAATGTTCTGATTGTAACATACGAGCAATATTAGTGATTCAGACTGTGTTTATCATATAATATTAAATTCACGTGTCTCAAGAAGTGTGTATGTCACCTTTTCAGTCAGAGTATAGATATGTGCAGTTATAATAAGTGTGTCTTAGCGAATTATGCTACCTGTCTAAAAAAAAAAAAATAAAAAATAAAAAAAAATTAAGTCCCAAGAAGACATGGCCGGACGCCAATTGATTATAGAGTTACTATACTGTGGGACGGGTAGAGTGGCTACCTGAACCCAATAGTGTTATTCATGTTTACTGTTGTTACAGGCCTATTAGGGTGTATAAGGGACGTGAAATGCCTCAGATGCTGACTGATCACTGCGAAGGATCAAAGTAGTTACGAAATTTTCACAACAGTTGTGACGTGAGCATAATAACACAGGTTAGTCAGGCAACCAGACCGTTGTGATTTTCACATACGACCAACATTAATCCCCCTCAGACGATGTTTATCATACAGTATTAACTTGCAGGTCTTGCGTCCTCTCAGTGGGAGTATGGGAGGGGCCCGTTATCAGAAATATGTTAGTGACATCCACATCCATAGTATTGTTATAAATGCCAAAGTAGCTCTTGTTTTTGAGCAACTAAACTGCTGAACCAATTTAGATGAAATCTGATATGGAGATAGCGTGAGCCCTGAGGTAGAACATAGACTACTTTTAAAGAAGTGTAAAAGAGGACTGCTGAGATGGTGAAGCAGGGATTCGAATATCTTTTCCTACGTCAGTGAGCATAAACCACTCTACATATTATTACGTTTGTTGCGTAATGTGCACGTGGTGTAATGTACTCGTATAGCTGCTTCAATAGCACGATGTATAGGTGAGCATTAAAAAAGTAACAGATCGGATCGGTAAGATTTTACGAAAACATGACATAAAACCTGTCTTTAAACCAACAAAGAAAATAAGTCAAGTACTACGATCTGTGAAGGATAAATGCCCTCCCCTGTCGACATGTGGTGTGTATAAATTTCCATGTACCTGTGGTAAAGTTTATATTGGTACTACCAAAAGAAGCGTAAACACGCGACTGAAAGAGCATAAAAGTCTTTGTCGACTTGGAAAAATAGAAAAATCAGCTGTAGCGGAACATGCTCTTCAACCAGGCAACCACCAAGTGAAGTTTTCGGATACCGAAGTTTTATCTACAACGTTAAATTACTATCCACGGCTATATAGAGCAGCTATTGAAATTTATAAATATCAACATAATTTTAATAGGAAAGAGGAGTCTATGAAACTTAGCGATATATGGACAGTGGCTCTACAAAATTGCTAACAAATTTATCTTTGACAAGGTGGTAATCGATAGTCAACCTTATCTTTGCTGTGGATTATCACTGCTCATCACGTGTCACCTGAACCACGCCCCCCTTTCTCACAATATATAAGTCGCTCTCAGACACCCGATCAGTCAGTCGGCAAGACTCAGCGGAGCAGCGCCTCTGAGGAAGTTCAGGGCAGTCCTGGACGAAACGTAAGGAGCAGAAAAGTTCTTGGACCACGACCTCACATCCCGGAAAGTATATCAACAGCCGCTCCACACACAGCCTCGGCGGCGATGATGCGCGTACCTCCACGTCGTGCATTGGGGCAGTTCAGGAGAGCCATGCTTATCCAAACAGGCACACACATGAGGACAGCTGACGTTATTGCACGTACAACAGTTTACTTACCCATCATCACAAATCGTAACAAAACTATTGATATGCGAGCGCAGCCAAGGGTAACACCAAGTATTAGCATATAAATACTGATGTTTACCCGTTTAGACCAATATTAAGACAACTATATGTTATACATCAGAAAGGGATATTCTAAAACGAGTTTTTGTCCAGTAAGTACCCAATGACTTTATAAGAATTTTTATAATTTTTTTTTACAAAAATTTTTGTATCAATATTTTCATCGTGCTCTGTATTGCTTATAGTTAGTGGACCCTAGAAGATGGTCCACATAAACCAAAACCAGCAGTGGATTTCAATAAAGAGTATGCAGCAGCTGACAACATCTGCAGATAATTCTCTCATTAAACATAGCAGTTATAGCAGTGGTATACTATTGTGAGAAAGAAAAAAATTGATGGAGGTAATCCGGTTTCTGATCATGTGCTAATGAGATTCGGGAATTCGACACCAAGACAGTATGAAATGAAGAACACTCTTCGTAATAAGGAACAAACTTCGTACGCCACGACCGCCGAGTAACATAGGTTTCAACAGTATTAGCTGCCATCACCTTATCTTATGGAACTCGTTATAAAAATTCAATGTTACATTACACGAAGTCAGAGTATAAAGGGCACTCCACAGGAATACATAACTTGATAAGAGCCCAGTTGATAAAATGCACAGAGTTGATAAAATCGTCGTAGCATCCACTTCAAGCTGGTCAGCTTGAAACAGTAAAAACGCCTACACCGCGATCGCGGCGCACGAAGGATATTCCTCGTTTCCAATCATTGAAATCGCCCCACAGCACAGCATGCGTAGTAGTAAAGTTTTTGCGGTTTGGTGGCGACAGAGCTAACGATGGTAGAACTAAGGAAATACTCTCGTAAATGAGGACTGGCAGCAGCAAGAAAAGTTTTTCCGAAGGAAGGAAATATTTTAAAATCTAATATAATTGTAGCTATTAGGAAGTCTTCTCTGAAGTATTTGTCTGATGTGCGGCCTTGTAGGGAAATGAAACTTGCACGATAAAAAGTGAAGACAAGAACGAAATGGAAGTTTTTGAAAGATAGTGCCACAAAAAAATGTTGAAGATATAATGGATAGATTGATCAATTTCTGAAGACGTATTAAAATGAACTGTAGAGAAACAAGCTTTATGCCACAACTTGACTAAAAGAGGGAATTGATTGACAGGGTATGCCCCAAAGGTATCAAGAATTGGTCAGTTTGCTAATGGAGGGAAGCGTGGGATACAAATTGTAGAGAGAGAGAGAGAGACTATGCTTCACTACAGCAAGTGGATTCAGAAGGTCCTGTGAGTTAGTATGCAAGGCGGTTATACGTGACAACCGGAATAAATTAATAATTGCTTCCTTTTACCGACCTCTAACTTAGTACGGTTGCTGAACCGTTCAAAGAAAAATTGGGTCTAATTTGCAACAGGTACTCTACTCATACAGTTACACTTGGTGGTGCCTTCAATCTGCTCTTGATATACTGGCAAAAATGGATGTTTAAAGCCGGTGGTAGGCATAAAATATCAGTCAAAATTATTCTTAATGCTTTCTCAGAAAATTATTTTGAAAAGAAAATTAGTTCAGGAGCCCACTAGAAGTGTAAACGGTTGTGAAAAAACTCATCATTTCTTAGCAAGAAATAATACTGAGCAAACAGGAAGCAACATGGTGGGTACAGGGACTAGTGACCACAAGGCTGTTGTAGTGAGACTTAATACCGTAACATCTGACTCCACCAAAAATAAACGCAAAGTACAGCAATTTAAAAGAAGCTCACAAAAATTCCCTTGACGCCTTTCTAAGAGACAGTCTCCCTGCTTTCCAGTCTGACTATGTAACCGTAGACAAGATATGGTTTGAATTTAAAAAAATAGTACTGAAGGCAATTGAGAGATACCAAATAAATCAATAAGTGATGGTACTGATCTGCCATGGTACACAGAATGGGTCAGATCACTCTTGCAGAGCGACGAAAATAACATGCCAAATTTAAAAGAACGCAAAATCTCATGGATTGGTCAAATTTTACGGAACCTTGAAAGCGAGAGCGAACTTGGGGTGAGACGGTTTTAATAGATTCCACTACAAAATACTATCAGGAAATATGGCAAGAAACCCAAAGAGATTATAGCCACATGTATAGTACACCAGCGGCAAGGCGTAATCAGTGCCTTCACTGTGATAGCAATGGTGATGCCACTGATGACAGTGCTGCTAAAGCATAGTTACTAAACACGGTTTCCGAAACTTCTTTAGCAAAGAAGACGAAATGAATACTCCATATTTAAAATCTAGATAACTGCCAAAATGAGTAACTTAGAAGTAGATCTTCTCGCTGTAGTGTAGAACTTTAAATCAGTTGAAAAAGCAAGGATTCCGGTCCAGACTGCATACTAGTCAGGCTCCTTACAGAGTACACTGATGCAATAGCTCCATATTCAGCAATCATATACGACCACTCGCTCGGCGGAAGATCCGAACCTAAAGGTTGGAGAGTTCCACAGGTCACACTAATACCCAACAATGGAAATAATAGCAGTCCGCTGAATCACAGGTCCATATCGCTAACGTCGATTTGCAGTAAAATTTTTGAACATTTACCTACTGTGTTCGAACATTATGAATTACCCCGAAGAAAACTATTTGTTGACAAATAGTTGGCATGGATTCAAAAAATATCGTTCCTGTAAGACACAACTATCTCTTTATTCCCACGAAGTAATGAGTGTTACCGAAAGGGTAAGTCAGCTCAATTCCATATTTTATATTTCCAAATGGCTTTTGACACCGTTCCTCACAAGTCACTCACAGTTAAACTGCGTGCCTATGGAGTTTCGCCTCAGTTGTGTGACTAGATTCGCGATTTCCTATCAGACAGGTCACAGTTCGTAGTAAGTGATGGAAAGTTACCGAAGGAAGTGTTATAGGCCCTCTATTCTTCCTGATCTACATAAACGATTTAGGAGACAATTTGAGAAGTCCCCTTGGATTGTTTGCAGATGATGCTATCATTTACGGTCATGTAATGTCATCAGATGATCGAAACAATTTGCAAAATGATTTAGACAAAATATCTGTATGGTGCAGAAGGTGACAATTGAATCTAAATAATGAAAAGTGTGAAGTCATCCACAGGAGCACTAGAAATAATCCGCTAAATTTCAGTTACACGATACACCACACAAATCTAAAGGCAGTAAACTCAACTAAATGCTTAAATACTTAGGGATTACTATTACGAATAATTTAAAAGGAGACGATCACATATATAATGTTGTGGGGAAAGCAAAGAAAAGTCTACGATTTATTGGCAGAACACTTAGAAAATGTAACAGGTTTACTGGAGAGACTACTTACACTACGCTTGTCCGATCTCTTATGTGTGGGATCCGCATCATGTGGGGCTGACGGATGGCATCGGAAAAGTTCAGAGAAGGGCGGCTCGTTTTTCATTGTCATGAAATAGTGGACCGAGCGGGACTGTCATGATACACGAATTGGGTTGGAAATCATTAAAACAAAGGATCCTTTCAGAAATTTCAATTACCAGCTTTCAACTCCGATTGCGTAAATATTCAGTAGGGGCCTACCTACATAGGGAGAAATGATCATCATGATTAAATAAGAGGAATCAGAGCTCGCACACAATGATTTAAATGCTCGTTTTCCCGCGTGCCTTTCGAAAGTGGAAGAGCAGAGAAATAGCTTACAAGTGATTCGATGAACCCTCTGCCAGGTACTTACCTGTGAATTGCAGAGTAATCATGTAGATGAAGACGTAGAAGGAAGTAAGATGAGGTAGCTACGTAGAGATGAAGAGTCTTAATAGACTAGCAGAGAATTTTATCCACCAGTCTTCGGAGGATTGGAGGCCATATCAATACTGTATGAATTTCCAAAAGAGAATTCTTTTTTATTTTTTTATTTTTTTAAACCCACTAGTGACTGTACGTAACCATCACCTGTGCTGCATATGGAACTTCCATACTAAAGTACCTACGTGCGTTATTACGTACACTGTTGCAATTCTCATGAACACAACTCACAACTCATCTTACCTATGACATATGAATAACCTCAATATTTTGATCTCTGATGAGAAATCTTTACACAGCCACTGAGCTAAATAACATAAGTATGTGGATGAAATCTGAATAGACAATCACTGTACCTTAAGTGCATAAAAAAAGTTCAGTTCTGGCCCTAATAATCATTTTCCCTTACCTGTGTGCAGTTGGATCTCCAATTTACCAACCAAAATTAAAAATTTTCCTGGAAGACAACATTCCACTTTGTGCAAAGCTAGCGTATACGGCTGGAAATTACCTTCTTTTTACGAGTTCCAAAGTAGAGCAACAGAATTCTGCAATTAGACCTCCGCATCAGTGCATGCGTCTGCTTCCGAACAGCTTGCGAGCTCTTTGCTGCTCATATTTTGGGAGTAGGTAGTAGGGACAGAAAAAAGAAAAAATCGCCTAGAAAACATTGAGCCTAAAACGCATCGATTATATGGGCGCATTGAATGAGCAATAATTTGTGAAGCAAGATTAAAACTGAATAGTGACAAGTGAGTGGAATGCTGTTAGAGAGGAAGGGTCAGAAGTAAAACTTAAGGAAGAATATGGGCTCAGGAGCAAAGCTGTATTCAGGATTTGTATTAAGCTGGACCTGTGGTGCAGTCACTGCTACGGTAAATTTTGGGACAACTAAACTGCGAAAATAGTGTTTTAGAGCAATTATCGAAATAAGACTTATTATTGCGTTATAAAATATTTTACAATGCGATTTGTGCTTAAACGAATTGCAGAGATGAAGAAGATCATAAGAATTTTCTTTCTGCACTTCTAATTTCAATCTTTTTTTCTTTCTATGGCGTTTAGTTTATTTTCTATGACTGTCCTTCAATTGCATAGTAAAATATTTTACACTGTAATAATGAAAGTATCGTCCACATACCTTCAAAATATAGTTGGTTTAAGAACAGCTGATTCAAGAGCTCTATCCTCGAAATTCTCGGTTAAAATCGCAAGAATCCTCTGTAAATACCAAGACAAAGTAATTTAGCGTTCAACATCTAAGATTGCAGACCTTTCGGGATCAAAGAAGGCTTGTTAAGGTGAAGGTCAGGATTTACAAAATCCCTTGTCAGAGTGTTATTGCTGACGTAACACAGACCATACGCACTGTGAAACACCGCTGAATTTAACATCAACACTGCACTCGCCTTTTGCAACCAAGCAAGTCTGCTAGTATCGAACACTGTATTACCATTGGACATTCAGTGGAGGAGAATTGCGATTCCGACCACGGCTACATCTTTTTAGGACTCCATTATTAAAGAATCCGTGGAAATACGCCAGGTGCAAAATCTGATGAATCGTGAAAGCGGCTACCAGTCGGACAGTGCGTAGAGCCCCATCATTTCCACGGTTTGTTCTAATCGAAGACGACAGAATGCGCTAACGGCCGCGGCGTGCGGTGATACAGAGGACAGCTTATGAGTTCCGCTGTTCCGTCAATGAGAGCGCCACCGCCGTGAAGTGCGGACCGTCTGTCAACTTGCATTTTGACGCGTGCGCGGAATACAAGCAGCGCGCTGTGTAGGGCGAAACGGAGTAAGTCTTCGTCAGTCTACGCTGGCTCATCTGAAGATGACTGACAGCTGTCCGTTCGAGATATCGTGCAATGAATTATACGACGACCGGCTGCAAGCCAGAAATTGGTTTGAAAAACGGTTGCAGTGGTTTCCATTTCGCGACTGATCGGATCTTACTTTCCGCATAACTCTGGTATATGTAAGACTCTCGGAGTTTACACTTGTTGATAAAAAAGAGAACTGTCCATAAGAGGAAATGCTGGAAACCATGATTCGGATACACCAATAGACTGCTGTCACATGTCTGCGCATGCACATCTCCAACACGATCCATCCCGAATACTTCACTATGACGTTACGTTTGAAAAGGTGAGAGGAGCAACGCTGGTGTTGTCCGAAGAGCGTGATGCCAAAGCAAACTTGGTACCTCGGAACACAACCAGAGGTTGAGACGTCGCTGCAAGGCGCATTGGCGAATGAGCGACACTATCGTAACCAAGGTCAGAAACGTTTTGCAGCGCCACCGCACCCGTCTGCTACTTAACAGGCGAGCACGGGACTGCTCAGCTCAGTCCGCGATCATCGACTATGACGATAAGAAGTCTCCTGGTAGGCCAGCGGGTTGACCAATGTATTAGGTAGAAATCTGCACGAAAGTTATTGTTAAATTTACTCTGACTGAAAAACTGCATTTTTTCTGTACCAAGTGATGCGCTAATGTTTAGAGACAGCTGTAAAAATTCATGTAGAAATGGATTGTACAAAGCTAACTAATTCTCCTTATCTGTTTGTAATAAAGTGAACTGATTTTATACATATCAAACGCTCTCCTCCCAGTGCAAGATAAAGAACCCACCATTATACTGACGAGTGGACTTTCGTTGAGTACAACAAACACAAAACGGTGCTCAAGATAAAACACCGCGTGTTCGTTGCCTAGTGCGCGGAGCACAATTTGTGGAAAATATGTGCGGAAAGTTTGTGGAAGAGTTTACGACTAGAAGTATTTTGGCAAATTTCCAGTAAAGTCTGAAATGAAAAACTTAGAAGCAAAGTGGCGTAAAACAGGCCTTACAGCGTAAAAAAATTTAACTATCCGAAAAGAGTTCGAACACCACAAAACAGTCGCTCTCGTGAAGGAAACCTCGGAACAAAGTCGGTCGAATTGTCAACACCAGTTGGACACCGTGAGCCAAAATATAATGACCACCTTCTCAATAGCTTGTTTGTCCGTCTTTGTAACGAAATACGTCACTGATTCTGTGTATCAAGGATCCAAGAGGTTATGGTAGGTTTGTGGAGGAATGTGGCATTAGATGTCTACGCACAGCTCATCTAATTCGAGTAAATAAAGGGCCGCTGATCTATGTACACGGTAATGGGGCCCGACATCGACCCAAATTTGTTCCGTAGAATTTGCAGCAGACGAATTTGGTGGCCGAGACATCACAGTGAGTTCACTATAATGCTCCTCAAATCACCGTAGCACGGTTCCGGCTCCGACACACGGACAATTATACCGCAGAAATATGACTTCGCCATCGGGGAAGACATCAAGCGTGGAGTGTTGCAGGTCGTTCGCAGCTATCAGAGTATCTTCGGTTAGTACAAGTCCCATGCAACGTGGGACAGTGCCTCCTAGCATAATACCACTCCCCCCGGCCTGCGTCCATGGCGTGCTGCACGTTTCGAGCCACCGATCACCTGGATGACGCCGTTTGTGGAGACGACCGTCGACCTAGAGTAGCACATATGTGATTCTCGTTTCCATTCATTGACGGTCGAATCCCAATGGTCATGTGCCAACTTCAGTCGTAACTGACGATGTCCTTGGTTCAACATGTGAAGACATAGGGGAGGTCTGCTGCGGAGCTCGATATTCAACAATGTACGATGAACAGCGTGCTCCGTAACACTTGTACGTGCACCAGCATTGTGCTCTTTCTGCAGAGATGCCACAGATCACCATCTATCCTACTTTGCTGAGCAGATAAGCGTCCGAATCCTATGTCCTGTGGATAGTAGTAAACGTCCAACCATTTAGCGCCTAGTGGTAGTTCCACTGTCCTTCTACCTCTTTCCATAGGTGCTCACGACAGTAGCACGTGAACATTCGACCAGCGTCGTCGTTTTCGAGATACTCGTTCACAGGCTCTGAGTCATAAAAAACTCTCCCTTGTCAAAGTCGATTATCTCAAAGGATTTCACCATTTGCAGCTCATATCTTCGCTAGGGTGACCCCCCTCTTTGTCTGCTCCGCTTACACACTTTTGTTAGCTCGTCACGTGCCCCCAGCGCCACCAGGCAGTGTGCGACGGATTTTTCATGTGCGTGCGTGCGATGCGCCAATTGCGATGGATTATTCGTTGCTGCTGCTATGCAATTTCTTTTATAATTTTCGTTCCCCTACCTCTTTACAGCGGTAGATCTTCGCACGTAAACTCTTGACCGCATCTACTTACGAGATCACAGAAAAGCCGGGTTGAGGAGACTGTAACCTCATAGCTACACGCCGGAGGCCGCTATAAGTAAAATTTGCTGAAAATTTGCTATGCACTTTAAAGAAATGATTCGGAAAGGGGATGTCACTCGTACTTCAAACATGAAGTTCAAATTTAAACCTTCAATAGATGTTATTGCCGTTAAGCAAGATCGTCAGCCCACATTTACGAAAATTACTAATGTTTCTGTTCACAGTTATCACCATACCTGAAACAGCCAGAACTTTTACCTTCCCAAATTCCGAAACCTATTACTTGTAACACAGTCAATGATCGGCCAGTCACTTCTGCACACGATATTTAGTGGTTGTCTTCAGTAAAAGTTTATGCTCGCCGTAAAATACTCAGTAAGAATATACTCAGTACCGCCACGCTATATAATTCAAAGTTCACTCGCGATTTTCGTCGGAACGAATTATCACAACACTCTAAAGTTTTCATTAACAGTTTCTGGTCACTACCAGATACCATTAACACTGGACCATAACGCGGAAGTCGTCCCAAGACTTCATGTTACACATAATGCGAAAAGTCGCATCCGGCATAACCGCCTCCAATCAAAGCTAGCTCGCGACTCCCCTCTCACTCTCCCACTCTCAAAAAAGTATATCTCCTCTCTAGGCGGCCAACCGTCTCGCTTCTCATTGGCTGTCAGCACTTACGACCAATGAGAACTCACTTCTAGGGTGCGGCTCGCGCCAAAATCTAGCAAACACCAACTATTTCTCTAGGCTCATTGACGTCATCAAGTTAAGTAATACAAAACTCTCTAATTAAATAAACAAAACAAATGAACTATAAGCTTTACTCTACATCTGGAAATTTATTATGTAGTCGCGAACGTTCTGGCTGTCTTGTACATAAGCATACATACTTGGACGTCCGACATTCACTAGTAGGTGAACCACTAGTGGATTCGTTCGCACGTTACAGAGTTGGAACACTTGCCAGTTCCTGTAGAGAATTACATGAATGATTTTTAATAATGCCGTACGTCCCACATACACTCACGCACTCTTTCTCATTCACACGCACCCTAACAGACAATACACATATTTACTTAGAATTTTTGAAATTATTATTATAGAAAAGTCACAGAGGTTTTCTGAAACTAAAAACTTTCCAAATTTATATATGAACACTGAAAGTGTTATCAGATCATCGTACATAGTCACTGAAGGTGAACTATCACATCACTGTATTTATTTAAATTTTTGACTGTCGGAAAATTACGTTTCCTTATGGAATTTTACTAACTATTTTTAATCTCAGACTTTGACATATTGTTTGTTTTCACAACAGAAAGTTGTACATCAAATATGACGTTCCTCAGGTTATTCTTTTATTAGTTATTAATATTTTTAGTTTCGTATAATGTAAGTGGCCTGCCAGCGCTACTCCACTGCTTTCACACGCGCAGCTGCAACAGATGGTGGTGACGTCAGTCTGCAGGACACAACTCGTCCGTTACTGACCGTATAATACTCTACCGGCTTACATTACAGCCCACATACATTCTGAAGTAAAGCTTTTAATAGACAAATGGGCGATCGCGCACTAGTTGCGACGCCACATGTATGTGCAAGTGGGAGTGAAGAGATTGTCGTCTCGAGACATTTTCAGAAAGAACTTACATCTGCACCGTTCCAAATATATAGTTTGAGCGTCCAGACGAACTTTTGCTTGTCAAATTCTGGGTGTGGTTGCTGATTTACGTGGACTCAGGACCTTCGAATCGTTAGTCTGATATTTCTTGAGATGAGGGCTCGTTCGGCATTTCAGTGTATATGGTCTGATAGAACATGTGCTGACATGTATCATACAATCCCTGTCACTCAGTTGAAGAGCCGCTGAATCATGTCAAGCTTGGTGCTTAGTGCACAATATGCGGCGTCGCCAACGTAACAGGGTTTTTTACCAAACGGCTGATGTTAATTGGTATGCCCGGAAAATGTTTAACCCATGTTTGGATCAATTCACAGAAGATGGACGACTGTATGGAAATTTTCAGCAGTTTGAAGCAACAGCATACATCGCCTCAACGGTCTTGTAAGAATGCATAAGGTATCCAGAGAGGCGAGGACAATCTGCAGAGGTATTGCTATTTCCTGGTCATCTCGACTGCCCGATCGTTGTCCCTGTGATTTTTATCGGAGGGACTGATTGAAGGATTTGTTGTACTCAAACAATCGGTAACAGCTGCTGCTGAACACTGAAAACATCAATGCTGCTACACGTCGGTCAGAGCTGTTACGTGTGTCTCACAGTTAGATAAATCCAGCTCTGCGGTGCGTCGAAGTCAACGATTTCCAACTCAAGACCGTCACCCCACATTGTCAAAGTGCCAACAACCACAGCTTCTCGCCTGCCCTCCACACCCTTCATTCCCACCAACGTAAGTGATTGACTCCCACGTCGGCCAAAATGTGAACCGAGCGAGGTGGCGCAGTGGTTAGCACACTGGACTCGCATCGGGGAAGACGACGGTTCAATCCCGCATCCGGCCATCCTGATTTAAGTTTTCCGTGATTTTCTCAAATCGCTCCAGGCAAATGCCGGGATGGTTCCTTTGAAAGGGCACGGCCGACTTCCTTCCCCTTCCTTCCCTAATCCGATGAGACCGATGACCTCGCTGTCTGGTCTCCTCCCTCAGAATAACCCCCAACCCTCAAAATGTGAAATACATACATTGGTATGCAAAACTTAATAAGAAAGTAACTTTCGCATCATGTGCCACCAATACCGCTCAATGGAATGTGTACCATACGTAGTAACTGTAGCAGGACGAGGAACTCTTCGAACGATAGTATAGTGGGCGGACGGACTGGCCTGTCTGTTCACCCGACTGAAATGGGGGCAAAAACGTCCGTGGGATGCACTGGAGAGACGTACTGCAGTGCATCCGCAAGCACCAGTAACCATCCGGCAGAAGTCAACAGCGCTGTGAAGTAAGCAACGCTGAACCATAAGAATCCCTTACCAACTTCGTGGCCGGCATGGGACCACGTTTCTGTGCATTAATTGCCGTCCAGCTGATCATAAATACAATTAACAACCATGACCTGCCTTCTGTAATGTTTAGGGCACCAATCATTAATCACAGGAGCTTTAATGTGATTATTTTCTTCATTACACTGCAATCCATGGTGTAAGGGTAGCGTATTTGACTAGTCCTGGAAACATCCCCGGTTCCGGTTTAGAACCCCACCACCGTTTAAATTTTGAATAATAATCAACATGGGCTGCCAAAGACTTTCGCCACAAGATGTCACCCACATTCTGCAAGCGAGCTTGTCGAAGAGGGCGGAGGAGCGGACGGAGGTTCATTGCGCTCTTTTGCACTTGGACTGCGAAACTGCCCCTAAAGGCGGAAGATCAACAGCATGTGGCTACAAAAGGCAATGGGAACCAATGTATCGAAGACACATAGCATATATCCACAGGACGTGTGGCCTGTAAATGGAAAGTGTCATGATGATCTCTCCATTGGTAAAAGAGTCCAGAATAGTCCCTCTTTCGGATCTCTGGAAAGTAATTGCTCCTGACCAGATTGAATAACCAACAAAAGGGGCGTGGAATGTCGGAAGATTAAACGTCGCAGGGAAGCTAGAAAATCTTAAAGAAGAATGCAAAGGCTCATCTGGATGTAGTGGGAGTCAGTGAAGTGGTCAAATGAGTGTAGTGTAATATCAACAGCAGCAAGAAATGGTATAACGGGAGTAGGATTCGATATGAATAGGAAGGTGGGGCAGAGAGTGTATTAGGCTGAACATTTCAGTGATAGGGTTCTTCTCATCAGAATCGACATTTGCACACGGAAAACTTTAGTTCAAGTATACATGCCGACCTCACAAGCTGAAGATGAATAGACACAGAAAAATGTCAGAATACTGAAAGAGTGAGTACGTAAAGGGAGATGAAAATAATAGTCATGTGTTACTGGAATGCGATTGAAGGGGAAGGAGCAGAAGAAAGGAATATGGGAGAATATGATTTTCGTACAAGGAATTAGAGAGGAGAAAGACTAACTGAGCTCTGTAAGAAATTTCAACTAGTTATAGTGAATATTCTGTTCAAGAATCACAACAGGAGGAGGCATACTTGGAAAAAGGCTGGGAGTTACGTGAAGATTTCGATAGATTCCATGATGGTCAGGTGGAGTTTCCGAAATCAGATACTACATTGTAAGGCGTATCCAGGAGCAGATATAGACTCAAATCACAGTGTAGTACTGATGGAGAGTTGACTGAAGCGTAAGAGATTAGTCAGAAAGACTTAATACGAAAGTAAGTGGGATACGAGTTTCTTAAGGAGTGACGAGACACATTTGAAGTTCTATAGGGCTGTAGATACTGCTGTCAGAAATAGCTCAGTAGGTACTACAGCTGAAGAGGAATGTACGTCTCTGAAAAGGGCAATCACAGATTCTGTAAAGGGAAACATAGGTATAATGGAAGATAACTGCGAAGAAACCATTAGTAACAGAAGAAACACTTCAGTTGATCGATGAAAGAAGGAACAAAAAAAAGGTGTTCAGGGAAATTCATCAATACAAGGCACTATGGAATGAAATCGTGATTCTAAGACGAAATGACTGCATGAAAAATGTGAAGAAATCGAAAAATAAATGATTGTCGTATGCACTGACTCAGCATATAAGAATGTCAAAACAATCTTCGTTGAAATTGAAAGCAACATTAAAGAACCCAACGGTAATTCCACTGTTAAATACAGGAGAGAGACCGCATAGGTGGAAAGAGCGCACTGAAGGCCTCTATGAGCGGGACGATTTCTCTCATGTAATAGAAGAATAAGCAGGAGTCGATTTAAAAGAGATAAGGGGTCAAGTATTACAATCAGAATTTAAATGTGCTATGGAAGAAATAAGACAGAAGGGACACACAACATTTCTTTAGAAATTCAAAAATCCTTGGGGGAAGTGTCAACAGAACGATTGTTTATGTTGGCGTCTAGAATTTATGAGCGATATACCGTCTGACTTTCGAAAAAATACGATCCTCACAATTCCGAAAACTGTAAGAGCTGACAAATGCAAGCATTATTGCACAGTCATCTTAACAGTTCATGCATCCGAGTTCGTGACAAGAATAATATACAGAAGAATGGAAAAGAAAATTGAAGATCTGTTAGATGACGATGATTTTGGCTTTAGGAAATAAATAGGATTTGTCAACCTGGGAAAAACGTTCGACAATGTCAAATGGTGCGAGATGTTAGAAATTCAGAGGAAAAGGGGTGGATAATATACAACCTGTAGACGAGCCGAGAGGGAGTATTATGAGTGGAAGATTAAGAACGAAGCGCTCGGATTAAAAAGGTTGTAAAACAGGGGTATAGTCTTTCGCCCCTACTGTTAAATTTGTACATCGAACAAGCGATGATGGAATTAAAAGAAAGGTTCAAGAGTGGAATCAATATTCAAGTTGAAAGGATATCAATGACAAGATTTGATAATTACATTGCTATCCTCAGTGAAACTGAAGAAGAATTACATGATCTGCTGAAAGGAATGAACTGTCTAACGTGTACAGAATACGGATTGAGAGTGAATCGAAGGAAGACTAAAGTAATGAGAAGTAACATAAAAGAGAACAGCAAGTAACTTAACACCAGACTTGATGGTCACAAAGTAGATGAAGTTAAAGAACTCTGCTAGGTAGGCAGCACAATAACCAATGACGTACGGAAAATGGACGACATAAAAAGCAGACTAGCACTGTGGAGAAGTACATTCCTGGACAACAGTAGTCGACTAGTATCAAACATCATCCTTAATTTGATGAAGAAATTTGTGACAATGTACTGTGGGAGAACCGGCACAGAAGAGAATCGAAGCATTTGAGATGTGGTGCTAAAGAAGTATGTTGAAAATTAGGTAGACTGGTAAAGTAAGGAATAAGGAGGTTCCGCGCAGAGTTGGAGAGGAAAGGAATATATGGAAATCACTGACAAGAAGAGGAGACAGGGTGATAGGACACCTGTAAGGCATCAGGAAATGACTTCCTTGGTACTAGAGGGAGCTGTAGAGGGCAAAAACTGTAGAGGAAGACAGAGATTGGAATACATCCAACAAATAACTGAAGTGGATTGCAATTGCTACTCTGAGATGAAGAGGCTGACACAGGAGTGGAATTCGGGGCAGGCCGCGTCAAACTAGTCACAAAACTCATGACTGAAGAAAAAAAAAAAAAAAACATACATCGTGCTATGTTACCTGTCAGAGACAGTTCATGCAAAGGATACTTTCTTCTTTAACAGTTTTTCTCTGATTTATCAGCACATAAGACCGACGTCCATCTGTACATCATAGGCCAAACAATACTAAACATTATACTACGTACGTTTCAAATTAAGTGCAAAATCATACTTATTCTTATGAGTATCTTAATGTAACGAGCAAGACAGTCTTCTTATATTCAAAATAAAAATATTACAAATTAATTTAATCCAACTCAGAATAATACCATAAAGAACTTACAACATCTAATATTACAACTGCTGCCCTCGGTGCATGTGGATCTGCTTCAATATCTCACCTCAACGATTCCACTCGCGCTGGCTGTGATTCTGGGAGACCAGTCCTTTCGCCGAATGTCGACTCGATCCAAGAGCCCGTCCACCTGTGATATTCGACTCGTTCCACATCATTACGAAATATCGTATTCATGATCCATGGAACTAGTATTAATCTAATCTAATCTAATCTAATCTAATCTAATCTAATCTGTGGTCACCAATTGCCACCCATAAAAATGAATTCAAGGCTGAATACACCCCTGGAAAAACGCACGTAGGAAGAAGTACAGGGTCACAATAACGGTTGTAATATTACCGGCTGCCGCTGCGATTGCAGTAAACCGATAATGTTCTTCCTCATCATCATCATCATCATCATCATCATTTAAGACTGATTATGCCTTTCAGCGTTCAATCTGGAGCATAGCCCCCTTATAAAATTCCTCCATGATCCCCTATTCAGTGCTAACATTGGTGCCTCTTCTGATGTTAAACCTATTACTTCAAAATCATTCTTAACCGAATCCAGGTACCTTCTCCTTGGTCTGCCCCGACTCCTCCTATCCTCTACTGCTGAAGCCGTGAGTCTCTTGGGTAACCTTGCTTCTCCCATGCGTGTAACATGACCCCACCATCTAAGCCTGTTCGCCCTGACTGCTACATCTATAGAGTTCATTCCCAGTTTTTCTTTGATTTCCTCATTGTGGACACCCTCCTGCCATTGTTCCCATCTACTAGCACCTGCAATCATCCTAGCTACTTTCATATCCGTAACCTCAACCTTGTTGATAAGGTAACCTGAATCCACCCAGCTTGGTCGAAAGATTGAACGGTGCACAGATAACTTAGTCTTGGTACTGACTTCCTTCTTGCAGAAGAGAGTAGATCGTAGCTGAGCGCTCACTGCATTAGGCTTGCTACACCTCGCTTCCAGTTCTTTCACTATGTTGCCATCCTGTGAGAATATGCATCCTAAGTACTTGAAACCGTCCACCTGTTCTAACTTTGTTCCTCCTATTTGGCACTCAATCCGTTTATATTTCTTTCCCACTGACATTACTTTCGTTTTGGAGATGCTAATGTTCATACCATAGTCCTTACATTTCTGATCTAGCTCTGAAATATTACTTTGCAAACTTTCAATCGAATCTGCCATCACAACTAAGTCATCCGCATGTGCAAGACTGGTTATTTTGTGTTCACATATCTTAATCTCACCCAGCCAGTCTATTGTTTTCGACATATGATGCATAAATAATATGAACAATGTTCTTCCTATGAAAGAAATTTCAAGTGATCGTGTTCGTGTGTTAAAGGGAAGCTATCGGTCCGTTTTCGCTAGCGTTATTATTACGCTCAATATAGAGCGGTAGCTGAATTAGAGGGAATCGAACAAAGGTTCTGGTAGTTACAAAGATAACTTCAGTTTACAAGAAGGAAAGAACGGTCGCCAGCCTAAAAGTTGTACCAAGCGTTTATAATATACGTTTAAAAAATTAACTACTACATACGGTTTTACTTGATACGAAAATTTGCTCCGCGAATAGGCCACGAAACAGTACTACAATCTAGCAATCCTTGATACACAAGTTAGCGGTAAGAAATGCAGGTAGAATCTTAAAATATAATGGTAGAAAACTGTCTCTCACGAACATATATTCTCTGTATTAAACACAAGAAAGCGTCATTACGTGAGAAACGACACAGGTAAATTGGAAAAGAACAGCTTTTATACATTGACACTCATATTGAAAACATCTTCAGATAGTTATACTAGCTGATCTGATTACTACTGGAGTATTGACTTCTTTGTGCCAAATAGAGCACAATGAAACATGTGGTCCCTGAACCAGTTATACGCCGAAAAGTTGCAGTCAGTTAATTTTTGAAGAACACAAAAGTTATTAAAATGATTACTGCATTTGGTAAGTACTGTTACTGAAATTATGGTTGTATTACTGGATGGGGGGGGGGGGGGGGGGTGACAGAAATGATTCCATGGGTTGACTAAGATCAGAGATGAAAAATTTTCTCAAGGCACAATATGAAGATACTTTTAAACACGCACGCGAAACTATAACAAGTTTTATGAACCTTTACAATAGTTATTTATTATGCTGGGCATTCAAATTGACTGTCCAATAAGCACTCTGAATGACCACTCTTTTATGTAGTTTCTTTTAATAATGAATTGAGATTTCTAAGTAAGAAAACAGTTCTTTTCTTTGTAACTATACATTGGAAAAACTTTAACAGTCCTGCTTCGAAAATAATTTGCATCACCTTAGAAAGCACACACACTAAATGCATAAGAAATATACCGCTTCACAAAAGTTTATAAACATTGTTATAGCAAGAAATTAGTTTGCATTTTAATGCTATAGGACACTCGGATATATTGCATCACTAGCAAAGGATCATGTCTACGTAAAATGACTAAGAATTTATTCAAGGTTTTCAACACAAAGTTGAACTAAAAGCAGCTATTATTTCCATATAAAGCAATTAACTGGTCCATGGATTTCTACAGTGCTCTGCTTATGACTTGACAGGAAGTTGGCGGCTGTGGCGACCGTCTGCGTCTGAGACTAAGACGGCAAACATACCCATGGTTCTCCATGAATAAGAGGCTCTGAAAATCATCTTCTTGGAGCCGGATTTTTATGATTCAAAGCCAACCAGTAAATGTCATGAAGAATTAACCAGTAATCTTACACATCCGAGGCATTATACATCAATACAGTTGCTTTCTTTGCCTCATTCAGCACACTCGATATGAACAGTTTGCACGGTAGCCATCGAATTTCTCGCGCAACAAAGACTCTTTGCGATTCTACTGCAGAATCAAACTTTTATATTCCTGGAAAGTGAGTTTCGTTGCGGAGGGATTTCCTTCCGGGTTTTTCATCAATGAAAATTTACTTACCCTATGCAGGAACCAGTTATACGAATATTATTTCAAACAACAGCATTTAAAGAGAACACGGGTTTGAAAATTACATGCACAGGCTAATTACAGTGAGACATAATGGCAAGAAATATAAATCACGTCGATGGTTAACCAAAGAACATGGTGAGGCAGATGTCGCATTAAGCATAAGAAAATAAAGAAGTTAAATGACATTGCTGTAGTCGATACTGAACAAAAGTGTTACGTGGTGGCC
Source organism: Schistocerca americana (assembly GCF_021461395.2). NCBI lineage: Eukaryota > Metazoa > Arthropoda > Insecta > Orthoptera > Acrididae > Schistocerca > Schistocerca americana. The sequence goes on from NC_060121.1 coordinate 609,432,624, forward strand.
GGTGAGCGCATTGTGTTCAAAGATTTACATTTCAGTACACTAACGCAACGTTACTCCTCCACACACCGTAACACCTGAGCCATCAAAACTATCGTGTTCAACAACGCTAGACATAGCCTCACATGTCGAGTGAGGGGAGCACATGATGCACACAGACGCGTTGTCGAACATGATTGTTCTGGATGTACAAGTTGTTTTGCCGAGGCAAAATGTTGCATAGGAAAACTGACCTCCAAATATTTGAACACTCTAAACTCACAGGTCAACGTTATTGTGCCTGTGAACTCCTTTCATATGTGGGTCTTTTTAGAGGTGCAATCGACCCTGACTTCAATTTTATGAACGACTATGCGCTACGAGATCGGACAGCACATCTGGCTGAGCTGTTACAGCGAGAAGATACTCGGTGAATGGTCTGGCCTGCCCGTTCCCCCGACTTAAATGCCATGGAGCACGTGTAAGAACCTTTGGCGAGACGTATTGACCACGCCCAACACGTACCGATGACCATCCAGCAGTTGTCAAAAGCGTTGTTGGAGGAATGGAACGCCCTGCCACAAGAACTTTTTACCAACCTTGAGACCAAATTGTGAGCACGTTGCAGCGCTTGCTTTGACGTCGGTGGTGACCACACACCCTATTCAGAACCATGTCCCGCTTTTTTCAATGTCCAGGAGACAATAGACCATCATAAATTGCTGTGACTTTGATGTGATTATTGTCTTCTTCTCATTCTGTTTTTGTTTTCCTTATGTACTATATTGTAGAAGTTTGTCCAACGGATCAGAAAGGAATGAGGACACAATGTAGCGACGATGTGGAACGCAAATGGGGAAATCCACTAACGCAAACGACTTTTGACAAAAGATAGATGCCCTGACGTCTGGGAACCAGCTCTCAGGAAGGGCAAAGTTTTCCATAGGTACTGTCGAAAATAGTACGAGAACAACCGACCAGAACAACCGACCATCTTCGCCTTTCCCGTGATGGTCGTTCGCAGTTGCCATGTCATGACAATCTGCCACTTGTCAAAGGTACTTTTGTCAGAGCCTTTATGTTCTCTGCAATGATCCCCCATTCGTCTGCCTCCGCTCTTTCTCTTTCATTAGCGGATGTTGTGTCCACTAAACCACCAGGTAGCATTCAGTCTCACCATCTACGGTGACCATAATGTTTTGGGTAAAAAAAAAATGGTTCAAATGGCTCTGAGCACTATGGGACTCAACATCTTAGGTCGTAAGTCCCCTAGAACTTAGAACTACTTAAATCTAACTAACCTAAGGACATCACACACACCCATGCCCGAGGCAGGATTCGAACCTGCGACCGTAGCAGTCCCGCGGTTCCGGACTGCAGCGCCAGAACCGCACGGCCACCGCGGCCGGCTGTTTTGGGTCATCAGTGAATTTAAGTCTCTACCGGCCCCTATTGCTTTTGCCCTCTGCAGCTCCACCTAGTACCCTGGGAGGTATTCCATAATGTCTTAACATATGTACTATTAATCTGCTCCTTCTTCTTTATAAGTTTTCTACAAATTCTTTTGTTCGCCAATTCTGTGAGAACCTCCTTTTTTATGTTATCAGTCAATATAATTTTCAACATCCTTCTGTAATTACATATCTGTAAAGTTCTTCAACCCCACTCCCCCGTTCCCCTACCCACCCTTTTATCCAGTACGTAGGAATGTCATTGTTAGGAACGAAATCGAGACTGGCAGCATAACGGATCAGCGGAGGCAAGCATCCGTAACAGAAGGTCAAATGGTTCAAATGGCTCTGAGCACTATGGGACTCAACTGCTGAGGTCATTAGTCCCCTAGAACTTAGAACTAGTTAAACCTAACTAACCTAAGGACATCACAAACATCCATGCCCGAGGCAGGATTCGAACCTGCGACCGGAGCGGTCTTGCGGTTCCAGACTGCAGCGCCTTTAACTGCACGGCCACTTCGGCCGGCTAACAGAAGTTCAGTTGCAACTGATGGCGTGGGCAACACTTGGGTTGTTTAGTCCTCTAACAAGGATGAGATTTCAATAATTGGGAACAGTGTTTCAGGTCGGTCTCCTCAGGCTGCTCGCTGTTTACCGTCAGTGGTCCGGACTGTTGGATCTGTAGTGCAGGTGGAAGTCGTATCGACGCGCCAATAGAAATGGCTGAGAGGAACTTCGGCGGGTAGTGAGTGGAAGTTTTGAAGGCGACTGTCTGAACCTGGGTCTGCTGCAAGGCAGAGCATACAGTTATGGCAATCTCAGGTGGTTTCTGGCTCCCGATGAGGTCGTAACTGGGGTACAACCTCACTTAGTGGCCGCAGCGGGAGTGGACAGGCATTTATCGCGAATCTTTCGCCCCGCGCAGCGTCACAAATGTCTGGCAAAACGCGCAGGTGACTCCTATGTACAAAAAATGTGAAACAACGCATCCGCAAAATTACTGACCAGTATCCCTAACATAGGTTTGCTGCAGAATCCTTGAACTAGTTCTAATGTAATAAATTTTCTTGAGACCAAGAAGATTACGCCCACAAATAAGCACGGTTTTAGAAACCGTTTCCCCGTGCGAAACCCAGCTTGCCCTTTTCCCACACGATATACTGAAAATTATGGGTGAAGAGCAACAGGTATATTCCATAGTTTTTTATTTCCTGAAAGCATTTGACTCGGTGTCCCACTGCTGGATTCTATCAAAGATACGAGCATATGGAATGGGCTGCCAGGTAGTCAACGGCTCGAAGTCTTCAGTGAAAGGACGCAGTACGCTGTCCTCGACGGTGACAAGCACAAGGATATCATCAGGAGTGCCTCAGGGAAGTGTGATAGGACCGCTGTTGTTCTCTTCAGAGGAAAGTGATCTGGCGAACAGTGTGGACGGAAGTCTGCATTCGTTACTGAGGACAGGTTGGTGTTCGGGAAGGTGTCGTCGTTGAGTGACCGTAGGAGGATACGAGGTGACTTAGACAAAATTTCTAGGGGGTGTGACCAAGGGCAGCTAGCTCCAAATATAAAAAAAAATGTAAGTTAATGCGCATGAGTAGGAAAAACAAATCCTTAATATTCGGATATGGTATTAGTAGTGTGCTACTTGACATACTCACGTCTTTTAAATGTATGGTTTTAACGTTACAAGCTGATATTAAATCGAACAAGCAAGTGAAAATTATGGTAGGGAAGGTAAATGGTCGACTTCGGTTTATTGGGAGAATTTTGGGAAAGTGTAGTTGATCTGTAAAGGAGGTCGTATAAGGGATGCTAACGAAACCTATTGTTGATTACTGCTCAAGTGTTTGGGATTCGTACCGGTCAGATGAAAGCAAGACATCGAAGCAGTCCAAGCAGTTCAGAGGTGAGCTGCTAGTATTTTTAGCAGCAGCTTCGAACAACATGCAAGTGCTACAAATATGCTTCGGAAACTCAAAGGGAATCCGTAGAGGGAAGGCGACATTCTTTTTGAGGAACGCATTTGAGAATATTTAGAGAACCGGTATTTGTAGCTGACTACAGAACCATTCTGCTGCTGCCAACATACGTTTGGCGAAAGGACCACGAGGATAAGGCACGAGAAATTGGGGCTCATACGGAGGCTTGTAGACAGTTTTTTCCTCACTCTATTTGCGAGTGGAACAGGAAAGAAAATGACTTGTAGTGGTACAGGGTATCCTCAGCTACGCATGATGCGGTGTCTTGCGGAGGAGGCCTATGTGTGTAGACCTAGATGGAGACGCACGGAGTGCTCTTGTCCGACCGCAGTCGAAATGCTTGAGACCAACCATCACCAGTGATGACATATTCTGTTCATCCCGGTGTGTAGCGGTACGTGTACTCACGCAGATCCAGGCTAGAGAGCCAGTATGGTATTACAGGAGTGGCTATTAGGACTGGACTCGCTGAGTGAGGTGCACGAGATCGTAAAGACAGGGTGCGTGCGATCGAGCAGCGGCATCTGGGCTGGTTTCACAGACTTGCGCTAATAGATCTACGAAGTTCAACGTAAATAACTATCGTTCCTCCTGAACATTTTTATTCGAGACAATGAAGGAAAATTTACTTTACAGTATATTCTGACATGTTTGCAGGTAGTCCCCGATCAACTTTAAACATTAGCCGTAACTCTTCACAAGCTCTTCTATGCCTCCTGCACATTTGATTGCCGCCAAATTATTGAACAAGTCACTAATGCCGAACAGGCCCTACACTACTGGCCATTGAAATTGCTACACCACGAAGATGACGTGCTACAGACGCGAAATTTAACCGACACGAGGAAGATGCTGTGATATGCAAATGATTAGCTTTTCAGAGCATTCACACAAGGTTGGCGCCGGTGGCGACACCTACAGCGTGCTGACACGAGGAAAGTTTCCAAACGATTTCTCATACACAAGCAGCAGTTGACGGGCGTTGTCTGGTGAAACGTTGTTTTGATGCCTCGTGTAAGGAGGAGAAATGCGTACGATCACGTTTCCAACTTTGATAAAGGTCGGATTGTAGCCTATCGCGATTGCGGTTTATCGTATCACGACGTTGCTACTCGAGTTGGTCGAGATCCTATGACTGTTAGCAGAATATGGAATCGGTGGGTTCAGGAGGACAATACGGAACGCCGTGCTGGATCCCAACGGCCTCGTATCACTAGCAGTCGAGATGACAGGTACCTTATCCGCATGGCCGTAACGGATCTTGCAGCCTCGTCTCGATCCCTGAGTCAACAGATGGGGACGTTTGCAAGACAACAACCATCTGCACGAACAGTTCGACGACGTTTACAGCAGCATGGACTATCACCTCGGAGACCATGGCTGCGGTTACCCTTGACGCTGCACCACACACAGGAGCGCCTGCGATGGTGTACCCAACGGCGAACCTGCGTGCACGAACGGCAAAACGTCATTTTTTCGGATGAATCCAGGTTCTGTTTACAGCTTCATGATGGTCGCATCCGCTTTTGGGAACATCGCGGTGAACGCACATTGGAAGCGTGTATTCGTCATCGCCATACTGGCGTTTCAGCCGGCGTGATGGTATGGGGTGCGATTGGTTACACGTTTCGGTCACCTCTTGTTCGCAATGACGGCACTCTGAACAGTGGACGTTACAATTCAGATGTGTTACGACCCGTGTTACGATCCCTGCGAAACCCTACATTTCAGCAGGATAATGCACGACCGCTTGTTGCAGGTCCTGTACGGGCCTTTCTTGATACAGAGAATGTTCGACTGCTGCCCTGGCCAGAACATTCTCCAGATCCCTCACCAATTGAAAACGTCTTGTCAATAGTGGCCGAGCAACTGGCTCGTCACAATGCGCCAGTCACTACTCTTGATGAACTGTGGTATCATGTTGAAGCTGCATGGGCAGCTGTATCTGCACACGCCATCCAAACTCTGTTTGACTCAATGCCCAGGCGTATCAAGGCAGTTATTACGGCCAGAGGTGGTGGTTCTGGGTACTGATTTCTCAGGATCTATGCACTCAAATTGCGTGAAAATGTAATCACATGTCAGTTGTAGTATAATATATTTGTCCAATGAATACCCGTTTCTCATCTGCATTTCTTCTTTGTGTAGCAATTTTAATGGCCAGTAGTTGATCTGGGTTTTATTGTTTTGTTTTTCTTTTTTTTCAAAAAACGTACGACTTAAACTGCCGAAACCGATCCTTTTTATAACGTAGCAGAATGTGGGCGACAATTATTGTGTAGAAGCACATTGCCGCAGGACACGAACTCACAGCGTTCGTTTCTATTGGTGCGGTGTAGTCGGTGAAGTTGCTGGCAGTTAGTCCCTTCTCCAGGTATACAGTCGACGAGTAAGACGCCCTTTCGATTCCAAAACACTTATGCCGTAATCTCTTTGGTGATCAGAATTTGTTTGACTTTTCATGATTTTGTCGGACATCGTGTATAACCTTACCCCACTGACTGGCATTTTGTTTCTGGACGTTTATGCGAAATCCTGTTATGGTCACCAGTAAAATGTGGTTTAAAAACATCTTGCAGTCATTGCCGTATATAGTGAGAAACGTCCGTGGAGCTAACATTTATTGTGTTTGTGTTCACCTTGCACACACCCTTCTATAGACCAAATCGCTACTGTCGATGTCATAAAGAACTGATGAGACATTTCAGGACGTACAGGAGCTCAGCCCACCAACAGCGAAACGACTTCCACGCGAACTGCCCGATCGGCTGACGGGGCCATGTCACGGATTGCGCTGCCCATCCCGCCGGGCATTGGTGTGTTTGTTGTTCTTAGTATAAGTTAGTTTAAGCAGTGTGCAAGTCTAGGGAGCGATGACCTCAGCAGTTTGGCCCCTTAGGAATTCACACACATTTGAACATTTGAAACGCCTATCCCGTTGAATTTCTTCCTTCGCTCTTGATATGTGTTTCGTCATTCACTGCTGAAGGTCGGCCTGATCGAGTTTTATCTTGAACTTTCGCTCGCTCACCATTAGATATGATGCATCATTTTAGAAATGAAGCTCCACTCAATTTTCAAATTTCCGTAAACTTTGGATGAATAGCTGTAAATTTCGACTTTTTTCATTCAAAAATCGTATTACAGTTGCAACCTCGCACTTTTCGAGATCGTTAATTATGCAATACATTTTAAAAACGCACTGAAATACTATAAACGACCATTCGTTCTTGCTCTTAGTGTCATGGTGCCAACTGTAAGGAAAACCTATGTCAGGGATGCGGCGGTGGCCGGAGAACTGCATGTCTCATCCGATCAAAACGTTCTTTACTGTAACAATGACGCTCGTATACGAAGGAAGGAAGCGCGTCAATACATTTTCGGACCTCGCTGTCCTCATCATTTTGTGCCTCGGGATGTATACCATTCTGTACAATGGTTCTGCCTCCGAGTTGCAGGATGAAAAGTATGTGTTCAGATATCTTATCTATCTGTTTAGCAGATGGACTGGAACTCATATAAACTGTGGGCCGTTGTCAGATAGGATGGTGTGATTTACTGTCTCTGTTATGAAGACAGTCGCTAGGGTCTGAGCTGCAGCTGTTGATGTCATTGATGAGATTCGGGCGCCATACGGGAAGCATCCACAACAACAACCAATTCTCCTTGAACGTACTTGAAAAGTCGACACGCACGTCTTTGAGTGTAGGCTATGGAAAGAAACGTCCGGATGCTACTAGTTCCGTGCACATTTGGGCTGGACTGCACGTCCAACTTTGGCACCCATGCCTGGGAAACGTACACAACAGAAACGCGACTGTTCTCGACATCACTTTATATGCTTTGTGTAGTTGCTTGAGGATGTAACGACACACCGTGCCGGCTCTTGTTGGCAAGCAGAGGTACCCAATGATTAGCAATGAGTGTGTGGAGAATCAATATATATATATATATATATATATATATATATATATATATATATATATATCGGCAGAGGACAGCATTATGTGCTAAATCGCGGAGAGTGAAGACCTGATCTGTGATTCTAGTCGACTTCCAGGCTGTCACGTAGAATTTGTGCAGAGAGTGCCTAATGTTTTGTAGCTAAATCCAAAATAGCAGTCATTTATCGAAGTCGTACTCAGGAGTCAGCGGGGGACGCAACAAGGCGTCATTATATTGAGCTGTGAGCCTGTGACTTATTATCATATCGGTAGTTGCTCAGCAGCACTAAACAGTACAGTCACTGCTCCATCTCGTCTGGTGGATTCCCTCAGAGGTCAAAGGGGGAAATTAGTAGCTCGTGATTAGTGACAAAGTGGAATTTTGTTCCGTGCTGCTGTTAGTGTTCAATTTATGTACAACACTGAAGGACTCAAGTAACGACACCATGCCTATCCCACACAGCGAAGCATCTCTAGCCAGGAATAAACGTTTTCCTGGTGTAGATGTGACCAGGCAGGCATCAGACGTAAGAAATGTTTTCAGTTTTGTGATCGCTACCAGACAAGCAGTGTGCCCTGAAATCTGACTATCTCTTTTCAAAGATGATTGATGCGTTATGATACATGTACAGCATTCTATATAAATTTGCCACAGTAAGTAGTTATCTAGTCAAAGAAGCTGAAGCTTCTCCTGATATTTGAGCGCAGGAAAGTTACTAATTGCTTCAATGTGGGCTGACAATCTTTGCTCCATATATAGAGGTATTACGAGAGTTATTCTGGAAGTAAGTTCCGATGGATCGCGCAATGGAAATCACATTCAAAATCTCATGAATCTTTGCATGGATGTGTGGGACAGCGTCTCTAGTATGCCTGTCGATATCACTTCGCTCTCTTTAATTCTGAGCGGACATTGAGCACATAAAGATGCCTCGAGAACAGTTTCTTCCGCCAAGTACGAGTGCCTGAGAGAGATTTCGCCTGATTTCATGTAGTCCACACAGCGTAAGTGTCATGCATTTCCTTCTTCATGACAATTCTCGACCGCCCACTGGAGGGGCAATGAGGACGCTCCTGCAGTGTCTTTGGTGGGAGTTGCTTTATCACCCACCATACAGCCCGGACTTGCCTCCCTCTGATTTTTATCTCTGCTCACACGAACCGCTGACGATGAAGGCTACACTTTGGCGCAGACAACAAGCTGCAGATCAGCGTAGAGGATGGGCAAAAACACAGGCGGCTGCCTTCTGTGACGAAAGTATTGGAAAGTTGGTACAACGCTGCGACAAATGTCTCAGTCGGAGGGGCGACTATGTAGAGAAATAGCTGGGAGATGTAGCTGTTGCAAATCATTTTCGATTTTATCAGCGGTTTAAATTTCGCGACCGATCGGACCTTTCTTTCCTAACAGTTCTCGTAAATGCTTGATCAGGGGAAAACAAAACGTTCTAAAAATGACACTTGAGTTGGCTATTAGTATGTCGATGAAACATTCGCCTCAGATGGTTACAGTGTTCCTCACCAGTAGATCCTGTGACTGTTATTTCATCTGTGTAGTTAGGAATATGTGGTTGTCTTCTACTACCGTCTCTCTCACTGCCACATATCTTACAGAATGTGAGTCTCTTTAGTCTTATTGTGTTACAAGTGGCTATACTGAAATAAAACAAAATTGGTCTCAGGTTTGTTTCTCTTATAAAGACTCTCTATACATCCCTTCCAAATTATTGACTTAGTAATATCATGCCATCTGAAATTTCCTCCTCAAAAACATGGTAGAATCTCTTCCCCTTCTTACTTGATTCTGTCACCATCCGCTTTCTCATTTCGTTGTGTATAATATCATATTAACGAAATCGTTTCACTAAACTAAGTGTTTCATAAGTCTACATTCTACATCGCGATTCCTTACGATTAAGCGATAAAAGATAGTAACGGTAATACAGGTAGTAATTTTGGTGTGAAAGAATATAGCTTGTTGGATGGTTTTTCAAAATGAGCCTATGTGTGTCGGCTGCGATACTAAATGAAGTAAAACTGCCTAATGAGTGGTAAAGACACTCAGAGCACACTATGTTATAAGAACTCAGTATCGGCTAAAACAACTTCAGTGACTGAAATCAATTATAGTGCAACCACACGATAATCTCATCGAAAAAACGCAATCTGATAATCCATTGCTATCGCTTTTCGAGTGGAAAAATTAACCTTGATACGCCGGTTATATATGTTCGTCATTAACATTAAAATCATAGCTTCCTTCAGCACATGTAAAATAAAGTCATATAAATTCTCACAAAAGCATGATACACTTGCCCTATCAATAACTGCGCTTTGGTAATCACGATGATGGTGATTAGGAACCTCAGCTGAAGTAGTGGTGTCAGTTACGTGGAGAGACAAACTTTATACTTTTACATAGAACATTTATTTTTGTAAAAACTGGTGTTGACATCTAAGAAGGAATAGCTGATTGTTAACGGTTGCTTGATTAATTCATGAGGAAACCCTAAACTGAATTTACTATAGATGCGAAAAAGCTTCACATTGTGAAATCATGTATGAAATTCAAGGAAAAGAGAGGCTGGGTTTACAGAATCATATCGGAATGCCCACAAATAGGATTAAAGATAAACAGAAGTTAGACCATCGCAGAAGTTAGAACATCACCGTACACACGCAATTGTGACAAATAGGTTCGTACCGACTAACTTCAGTTGAAACAATAAATGAAGTAAGCACAAATACTGGACCTAACAAATGAGCCGAATACGAAAAGAAAAAGTCCACTGGGCTGAGTACTCTAACAAAGGTGTCAAGCACGCTAACTGCCATAATAGTTGAAAAATGAATAAGCAACTAACACACGCTCGAAAAAGATCATGAGGAATACAGTAGGGCCGATTAAATAATGTAAAGTAAAAGCTCTACTTGCTCGTAGCTCTCGAGGTTAAAATTAAGAAGCACACCGAAAATCATAAGTGCTAATATGAGATACAACAACAAGGTAAAACAAGCGAAATCTAGTGAAACGGTTCTTACAGAGGAGTTCCAGTGACCTGTACATATACTCCGTACATATTACGAAAGTAGTTACTTAATAGAGCACTATAACCAGGTAATTAGGAGCAGTATTATTTGAACAAACTATGTACTGTGCTATGTAAGCACATGAACACCTACACTTAAGCTTTATTTTCTCGAACTCTTGGTCCCGGAAACAACCTGAAATAAGTACAAACAATGCTGTAGCTCGAACCAAGTTTCTGTATTTCTTAACTTTTTTAAAAGAGGTCTGCTATGATTGCAAAGCAGATTTTGAAACGGAAAATGTCCTACCTAACAATCAAAATGGAAATCACTACAGCTGACGTCGGAAGTTTTGAAAGGGGCGAGAGCTCTACAATTGCCCGTTCTATCACTTGAGTCTGTACTACGGCGCTTAAAAAATTTTAATTAAGAAAGTGTATACATCTTTCGCACACTGGTGTATCAACACACGTTTTTATGCGGCAAAGAAGCAGAGCACGTTTAACTGCTACAATAATATCGATGTTATTCTGTATTTCACTGTTTGTTCAGTACCATACAAGAATGTAGCACAACCTCTGTGATTCTTCTCATAGTATAATACAAATAACAACACTTACTCGTAGTACGCGGTAACGAAACCAGTTTATAGAAATGTCTTCATACAATGTTATTTCTGACTCTTATGACCTAATTGCCAACTAGGTGTCATCCATATCTTGTTGTTCGTCACAACCAAAGCATCCCTCTGCGTCCCAAAACAAAACGTATAAAATTTTATTAACTGGATCTTCAATGAATTTACAGCGCATCATTACATATTATAAAAATGGATATATATATATATATATATATATGTGTGTGTGTGTGTGTGTGTGTGAAAATGTGTGTGTGTGTGTGTGTGTATGTGTCTTCCATATCTCCTCCTAAACGATCGTTGTAGAAGTAAGATGCACTAGCCGATGTAGATAATGAGAAACGGTATCATAAACAATGAGATGATGAAAAACTGCCACATATACATGACGTTTAAATGTATTACTTCTGTGCTACTAACTGACGTCGCAAATACTGAGATGCGTGAAAAACTGCCCCATCATGCTTGACTTTTAAATTCATTAATACTTTGCTAATAAATCTATTCGGAACATATTTCGCAGACATTATCCACACATGTCGCTGAATATACATACAAAAGCAGCACTGTACGACACATAGTTCAAGAGACATGACATCAAAACAGAGAGAAACCTGAAAAATTGGCACATAGTGCATGAAGCTTCAATACATTTATTATTTACTACTAAGACACTCCCTGACACCTGGTAGTGATTTTGAGAGCGAAATGCAAACTGCTGTAGGCGAAAACAGTACCCGTCTATACAGCTACGAAGGCGCGTTACGTTTACAAAATCGCGTTGCAAATACACAAAGCAGCTGCGCCCAGCGTGCAGAAACTGTCCGGGATCATGTTTCCTGATTTGGATACTGGTTCAAATGGCTATGAGCACTATGGGACTTAACATCTGAGATCATCAGTCCCGTAGAACTTAAAACTACTTAAACCTAACTATCCTAAGGACATCACACACATCCATGCCCAAGGCAGGATTCGAACCTGCGACCGTAGCGGTCGCGTGGTTCCAGACTAAAGGACCTAGAACTACTCGGCCACTGCGGCCGGCTTTGGATGCTGTACTAATACATTTGTACATTATGCATATTTCTTTGTATGCCTGTTTCATAATTTCAAAGGAGTTTTCACTAATACATGGAAATGAACTTTTTCGATTATTTACCAGACAGTTAATTTTTTGATTACGTTTCTAATAGAAAATTGGCAAAATGAAAACTCATGCAATTCCGAGTTTGTCACCCATTATGTCTATAAAGCTTCTCAGCCTGATGTGCAGAAAAATGAGCGAGTACGATAAATTCCGTCTAAAATATAACTCAAAAAATTACGTAGTATATTAACCATACGTGGCAACTTTCGTATTATTTAAGACTTCAAATTCGCGCAATCACTTAATAGTCACAAAGATACATTTGTCAACATATAGCCATAATGATACATGAGGCAACAGTTACAATAGTGACTACTTTGAGAATCTGAACGTGACTTTCTCTTCTGCATGTGGTAAGTAAGCAAGATACTCATTAGTCTTACGGCCTCTTTGGGCAATGTGGTGAAGCAACAGCTATAGGAGTACGTAATGGACGTGTGCCGACAGCTACGTGAACAGCCCCTTACGCAGCAGGGTCGAGTTGCGAACAGAACAAGTGAGAGTGGTAGCTGCTAAGCTGTTACCCATTACCATAAACAACAGCGCCCTTCGTCCCCAGATAAACACACTCTACACACTGTGAGACAAGATGGGCAGACAGAGCCAACATGAAACTCTGCAACCTAAGTCAGTGTCTCGCGAGAGACGCGTCTAGTTATCGAGGTTAATCTCTTCACTTGAAATTACCTGATGTTCGTAAACTATTCTGAGAAGCATTATATCGTTTCTTGTTTGCTCTATGAGGATCATGGAACTGGACTTCATATGTAGATAAATCATGTGGTTTAATTTTCAGACATCGATTCATAAAGTTTCCTCTGTCGCTGAATATGTTACTAACTAAACCACGTACTAAGCAGCAACAGTGAAAGTAATGAATGCTTAACTCTGTAAGTGCTGCCACGCCAGACTCCTTGTGTAAAATTTTTGGAAATTTGTGGTAAGCTTCTATGGGACCAAACTGTTGAGGTCATCGGTCCCTAGTCTTACGCACTACTTGATCTAACTTAAACTAACTTACACTAAAGACAACACACACCCCTGCCCGAGGGAGGACTCGAACCTCCGACGGGGGAAGCCGCGCGAACCGTGACAAGACTCCCCTGACCACGCGTCTGCCCCACGCTGCAAATTCCTTGTGAAATGAGTGCAAATATCGTTCTAGGGAAAACAGTTCAGCATTTGCAATGTCCTGAACGGAATTTACAGTTGAGAACGATTCAGAAAGCAGATTTATTTATCAAAGTAGTGCTTTTCTGCGCAGTCTATTGTTATTACAGCGAACCACATACCACTACTGTAACATGTGGCGTACAGCGTATTTAAAAAACCTTCCAATGTAAGATGAAAAATTCTCTGCCAGCGAACAGCTGCGTTTTTAGATCAAAAATTCACCTACTACCGTATGAATACAACTCGTCGAACAAGTCTGCAGTTCATGGATTCTATTCCTTAGGTGAAATTCTGGAAATTCTGCAAAAAATCCATTTACAAATGCCGCAATCTTTCGCTCACACTCTGAACGTTTACTCACAAATTTCCATCGACATGGTAAAACGTTCTTTGTAATACTGAAGGTAGCGAGGTTTAAATATAGGGAGCGAACCAGGCAGTAGTTATAAAGGTTCAAAGGACATGGAACGGAAGTAGTTGTCGGAGAAGGGAGTGAGGCAGGACTGCACCCTCGCTTAGATGTTATTCAATATGTACATTGAGCAAGTAGTAAACGAAAGCAAGGAGAAATTTTGAACGAGAATCAAAGTCCAGAGAGAATAAATGGAAACTTTGCTGTTTTCCGATGACATCGTAATTTTGTCAGATATCGCAATAAACTTGCAAGAGTGGATGGAAGGAATGGATGAATATCAACAAAACCAAATGTAGGGTATTGGAATGCATTTGAATTGTATCAGGTGATACTGAGGGAATTCGATTAGGAAATGAAACCGTAAAGAAGTTGATGAGTTTTACTATTTGGGCAGCAAAATAACTGACAATGGCCGAAGTAGACACGAGATACAATCCAGTCAAGCAATAGCAAATGAATATGTTCTTAAAAAGAGAAATTTGGTGACATCGAATGAAAAATTATGTGTTAGGAAATCTTTTGTGAAGGTACTTGTGTGGATTAGATAGGCAATGGCAAACAATATTTTGTACTTTGATTTTGTAATATATATTCCAAAGAGGATTTTGCACGAATAGATAGATATAGGACAGTACTTTCTTTGCTACATATTGTTATAGGTAAATACGAGGGATGGAACTTTAATAGTGGCAACTATTTATTTACAGCTCGTACAAAATACGTACGTGTTTCAAAGTCTTAATGACCTTCAAAGCAGTCACCAGCATTGTGTATGACCCGTTTCCAGCGATGTGGAAGTCGTAGAATACTCTTAGCAGTGCCAATTTATGTTGACAGTTGGAGTGGCTCGGTCTATTGCCCGACGAATTTGCAGCAGTTCTGAAGTGAATGCCTTGAAGTGTTTCCTTCAGTTTAGAAATCGAGTTGAACACACGAGGGCTTAAGCCAGGGGAATGTGCAGTAGGTGGTACAGCACTTAGCAGCTCCATCAGTCAAACAAATGGTTCAAATGGCTCTGAGCACTATGGGACTCAACTGCTGTGGTCATAAGTCCCCTAGAACTTAGAACTACTTAAACCTAACTAACCTAAGGACAGCACACAACACCCAGCCATCACGAGGTAGAGAAAATCCCTGACCCCGCCGGGAAGCGAACCCGGGAACCCGGGCGTGGGAAGCGAGAACGCTACCGCACGACCACGAGATGCGGGCTGTCAAACAAATCAGTAACAGTTTGCACTGTACGTGCTTGAGCATTGTCCTGCAAAATCATGGTCAGGTCCTGCAGAAAGTGTCATCACTTCTGTGTCTATGCTGTTCATTTTTGACACACAACCTACGACCAGCTTAGAGACAGAACTGATGACACTTTCTGCAGGACCTGACCATCATTTTGCAGGACAACGCTCAAGCACGTACAGTGCAAGCTGTTACTGAGTTGTTTGACTGATGGGGCTGCTAAGTGCTATACACCTTCTGCACTCCCCTGACTAAAGCCCTTGTGAGTCCAACTCGATTTCTGAACTGAAGGAAACACTTCACGGCATTCGCTTCAGAACTGCTACAAATTCGTCGGGTAATAGACCGCGCCCCTCCAACTGTCAACACAACTGGCACTGCTAAGAGTATCCTGCGACTTCCACATCGCTGGCAACTGGCTATATACAATGCCCGTGACTACTTTGAAGGTCAGTAAAATTTTGAAACACGTATCTATTTTGTACGAGCTGTAAATAAATAGTTCCCACTATCAAAGTTCCAACCCTCGTATTTCTTTTTGTTCAGTAGGATTATGGATTATTAGTTGTGTATGTGTTGAGTTAGCATGAAGGTTGATCTGCATTGTATTGCCAAGTGAAATGACAAAAAAGGTATATCTATTCTACAACGGAAAGTCAACCTGTGTTCGTATTATTTAAGAAAATGAAGCCGAGCATTCTCTAGACCAGTGTATGAAGTTGCATTTTAGAGTCTAGCATGGACGTGGAATACGAGCCTACAACTTTCGACAGCAACGAAGAACATTAACAGATGAGTGCTATGAAAACAGTGTATTTTAATTATATCGTTGTTTCCTCTTTCTTCAGAGTGCCACTATCTCAGCGTGCCAAGTGCTCTAAAATTGTGAGCAGACGCACAAAATTAAACTTACTTCAATATTAATGAATCGACTTTGGTTGTAAGAGAGAGTCAGACACATCCTAAGGCATGAAGGGGTTATCACTTTGGTGGTGGAAGGAGGTGTGAGAGAGTGTTAAGGTGTGGGTCCTGGAGGGAGGGGGATAGTTGGGTGATAATTGTAGGAGAACAAGAATTAAGTACAGTCCAGAGATAGCATCTAAACAGTCTTAAGACTAAAGGTCATAACAACAACAATAGAAATAGAGTGCGCTCAGAGTGTAGAAGGTCTAACGAATGTGGTAGATAGTTCACTAATTCGTGCTTAAAATCCCTCAGTTCTGTCAATTTCAAAGCATGTTTGTGGGACAGTTCTTTGTACTCAGTTGTACATCTCACTGTATTTTATCTTGCTGACGCCAGAGAGTGTATATACTAGGCAATGGGGGAAGGGCGAAAGTGAGAGAGGAAGGGGGTGGGGGTGGGGAGAGGAACCAGCATGTGTACACCCAATGCATTGAGACTGTGTACTGAGTTGTGTTATTTATGTTGAAGGGCAACAGCTGAAATGTGTACTTTACTTTCCAAAGCAGTAATATACACCTTGTACCTGATTTCAACGAATGTACAAAATGGTTCAAATGGTTCTGAGCACTATGGGACTTAACTTCTGAAGGTCGTCAGTCCCCTAGAACTTAGAACTACTTAAACCTAACTAACCTAAGGACATCACACACATCCATGCCCTAGGGAGGATTCGAACCTGCGACCCTAACGGTCGCGCGGTTCCAGACTGTAGCGCCTAGAACCGCTCGGCTACCCCGGCCGGCTCAACTAATGTACAAAAGAGTCATAATCTTCGGTGTACATTCCATACAACGGTCCGTTATTGGTTGACTATGTGTTTCATTATGTCATTTTCTTTCTCAGACTCGCTTTTGCGGCTGGATGCCTGTGTCGGGCAAGGCATTTTGTGGTACCCCGCTGGATGACAATATGTCTCATACACAATAACATGATCAGTCATTGGTATCATGAATATTCCAAATCCCTGCTGGGTATTCCTTATAACTATAAGGTGCCGCACACAAACGCTATTTGTCACTTCGCACTCACAAGGGAACCTCCCCATTGTACCCCCCTCAGATTTAGTTATAAGTTGGCACAGTGGATAGGCCTTGAAAAACTGAACACAGATCAATCGAGAAAACAGGAAGAAGTTGTGTGAAACTATGAAAAAAATAAGCAAAATATACAAACTGAGTAGTCCATTCGCAAGATATGCAACATCAAGGAGAGTGCCAGCGCAGGAGCGCCGTGGTCTCGTGGTTAGCGTCAGCAGCTGCGGAAGGAGAGGTCATTGGTTCAAATCCTCCCTCAAGTGATCTGTCCGTTCGTTCATTGATGTCTCTGTTCATTGTAATAAGTTTACTATTCACTGTAATAAGTTTAGTGTCTGTGTTTTGCGACCGCACCGCAAAACCGTGCGATTAGTGGACGAAAGGACGTGCCTCTTCAATGGGAACCGAAAACACTTGATCGCAAGGTCATAGGTCAACCGATTCCTCCACAGGAAAACACGTCTGGTATATTCTATACGACACTGGTGACGGCGTATGCGTCACGTGACAGGAATATGTTGTCGACCCACCTAACTTATACACTTGGCGAATGGGTAAAAAGATTCTTTAACCTTGCCCGATTTAGGTTTCCTTGTGGATGTAATAATCACTCCCAAAAAAGTGATGAAAACGTAAGAGTTTGTCACATAAACTGAAAATAAGAAATTAAACTTTCCACTCGAGGGAAGACTTGAACCAAGGACCTTTCACTCCGCACCTGCTCACGCTAACCACGGGACCACGGTGATCCTAAGTTCACAGTGTCCTTGATGTTGCCTGTCTTGTGCATGGACTGCTCAGTTTGTATATTTTGCTTATTTTTTCATAGTTCCACACAACTTCTTCCTGTTTTCTCGATTGATCTGTGTTCAGTTTTTTAATTCCTATCCACTGTGCCAACTTATAATTAAATCTGAGGGGGGTGCGATGAAGAGGTTCCCTTGTCAGTGGTATGTTCTATTTTTTCGTTGCTGAATAGCTTATTTGAATCATTAGCATCATTTAAAGTTTACTACAAAACTTAAGTTATCAACATGACGGCACAACAATTATAAAATGAGGGGGCTGAATTCATTACATTGGTTCCCAGTTCATTCAGAAATATATCGACAATCACAAAATTAAACTGGGTCAACGTTTTATTGGTAATATTAGTTGTCAATTACGTAATAATCGTGTAATAGAACAAACTCCGTCAACTATATTCCTTCTGTGATCTGAATAATATATTTTTGTGTGTTTCTGTAAACAGTAAAATAAAACTGGCAGAATAAGACCGGACAGTAGGAAATACAAGAGACTTTTGCTGGATAGTCAGGTTCTTCAAGAAAGGATACAATCCAAGGACTGACGTGATCAGAGGTCGAGAAGGACAGATAATGACAGATGAAATGAGAGGTATGGAGGAATAGAAAAACTTCTTCGAAAACCAACTGAATGTGGATGTAAACACCATGAGTGCTACAACAGAAAATGAAGAAGAAGAATCATTTAGGGAAAATAGAGAGACTGTAAAATTGCGGGAGTATGAACTACCAAGCACTGAAGAGGTAAGAGCGACCATAAAATTGCTGAAGAGAAAGAAGGCACCAGGAATAGATGACATACCTGCAGAGATGCTGAAGAAGGGAAAAGCTACTCTACAAGCGAGACTATACCACTTAACCTGCTTAATTTGGAGGAAGGAAAGGATCCCAGAAGAATGGAAGGAGTTTGTCATCTGTCCTACACTAAAGAAAGGAGACCCAATGAGATGTAGCAGCTATAGAGGAATCACACTACTATGTAGAGTTTATAAGATCTTGAGCATTCTGTTACTGAAGCGACTAACATTTCATGTCGAGAAAGCACTGGGATTCCAACAAGCAGCTTTCAGAAAGGGAAAGTCAACTGCAGACCATTTACATACTATACGGAAAGTGCTACCAAAGAGATGGGAATTCCACAAAAATGTTCACTAACATTTTCTGTGCTTCCAAAAAGCATATGATAATGTGAATAGACAAGCAATACGACGAGAACTCGAAAGCGCTCAAGTTCCCTGAAAACTCATAAAACTTGACACAGATATGCACCCAGGAGAGAAAATGCATGGTGAAAGTAAATGTAAACATATCAATGAAGTTAAAGGTGAGGACTGGAGAGCGACAAGAAGACTGCCTCTCCCCTCTTCTGTTTAACCTGGTACTGGAGAGAGCCCTGAAAATGGTAGCAAGCCTAGAGACAGAAATACGCTGATGTAGTTTTAATAGCAGTGAAAGAGCAAGACCTGGTTCAGAGGACAAGAACATTAATGGAAGAGGCAACGAGAGCAGGCCTGAAGTTGAACGTGGATATGACAAAATATCTCGTAGTTAGCAGAGAAACTGATGACGGAACCCTGAAGGTGGAGGACAACGTCTTTGAAAGGGTAAAAGACTTTAAATATCTTGGGGCTATACTCAATGAAAGGAACGAAACAGACCAGGAAATTACCGCACGAATACAAGCAGGAAACAGGTCAAGATTTGCTCTGGGAAAACTGTTAAAGTCCCGGCTTCTATCCAGATCCTCAAAGACCAAGATCTACAGGACAATAACACAACCTGTAGTCTTATATGGAGCAGAGACCTGGACCACTATCAAAAAGATGGAAAGAAAATTCCTGACATTTGAGAATGTCATCCTCAGGTAGATTTTTGGGCCTGTGAAGGATGGAGATAAATGGAGGAAAAGAAAGAACTGTGAATTGCAGGAGCTATACAAGACGATGAACATCGTGGTAGTGATCAAAGAAAGATGACTGAAGTGGTATGGACATATAATGTGTCGAGAAGGTCAAATCATAAGCCAGGTAGTGGAGGAAGGTATTACAGGCAAAAGACCATGGGGAAGACCACAACACCGATGGATTGATCAGGTCAGAGAAGATATGACTACGTTGGGGCTGTCTGAAGAATAATACATGGACCGAGGACGTTGGAGGAGGCTGACTGATGATCCGAAGACCGACTCCAGTTTGTGGGGTCAATGCAGTATGCAAGTAAGTAAGTAAGTAAGTGTTTCTATATTACTGCTGATTTCCTGTGTCAGCAAAATACGTAATAGAGTTCTATATAATCAGAAAGTCACACTGAAACATCTGGGACTTTCAAGTAATTCCGTAAGTTTAAAAATTCTTTACTACGCTAGGTTGAAATGCTATTTATGAATGTGGGTAAGTCTTTTAAAGTATAAAATATATTACCATGTAACGTGAACGTAGCATCCGATCTCCTCTGTACTTGGCAATGCCCCCAATGTTTTAATTCATAGCTGCAGTATCTCTCTCTTTTTGCTTTACTGGAGGATTGTCGTTGGATGTTGTTGGTGGTTCTTTGCCAATTTATACTCTGACGTCAGATTCAAAGTATTCATATTTTTCCGTATTTATAAGAATGTCTTTCCATAAAATCAGTTCTATTTCATTCATTACCACTGCAGCAACTGCTATGTGCACATTTAGTACTTTATTTCTACTTTGTACAAGTTAGCTGTCTCTCTTCTTGCAGGCTGATGAGTTGCGTTTATTATTCGTTTCCTCGATGAACATTAATCTTATGGCATATACTCTCTTTGTCAGAGTAGTTCCCAGAAAGATTTTTTTTTAAATAGAAAACTGCACTTACAAAGTAATGATCTTAGCTGCTGGTGAAGTAGTCCCCCTTGGCTGTCTAAACACAGTTTCCAACGTGAAACGTCCCCTTAGAAAAATTTATGAATGAATTGTGCTGATAAACCCCTTACAGTATTTGATTTTCAAACAGTTGATCAACACTAAACTGACACACAATATTTTTAGCGCAACGCAATCTGACTTTCAATAATCCCTACAAAAGAATGGCCCTGATTAACAATAACCTATACCTTTCACGAATCACTTACCTCAGAAAAACCTTCGTTACTCTAACTACTGCAATACAGCGAGCGCCAATACTGCCAGCTAAATAAAAGATTCTAACTACTGAAGGCACTAACTGCTGATAGGCATACTTAGCAAATGAAAGATTCTGATAGAGAACAAACAATTTAAAACTCATAATATATATATCACTTCGTGACATCCAGTCTTACAAATTTACTGTCTCTGATGTACACACGTCCAGATCATCCGCTCTCAAAACTCAGCCATCTCTCTCCCCACATCCACCACTGCTGGCGGCTCACCTTCAACTGCGAAACGCTACGCGCTGTTCACAACCAACTGCCCAGCACTACAATAGCGAATATTACAAAAATGCCAACCAGCCACAGACTGCACACAGCACAGCCAGTGATTTTCATATAGAGCGCTACATGGCGTTACCAACATTAAAACCTAAACAGCCTACTTACAAACGTTTCTCGAGGTCCTGTAAGTGAGCAGGGATATTTTCAATTGCGGTACTTGCAAGCAAATTTGTCACAGCCCATTGGATATCTGCGATATTTTGATGAAGCTTCCCTTTCAGTGGAGGCCTTGTCGAATTGCTTGCCGCAAACGTTTCAGTACTTCGACGTAAAGAACTTGGTTCACTGTTTGACCTGGAGGAACATACTCATGGTGAACTAATCTTTTACTATCAGAGAATGCGTTCAACATTGTGTTTGTTCTCGAAGGTTGCCGTTGGACTTTTTGGAGGATGGCGACCCAGGACTCCACCATTCAGCACTTTGACGCTTCGTGTGAGAGTCATATTCGTAACACCAACTTTCATCCCAACAATAATATTTGACAGAAATGTAGGATCAAGCCTGGCTCTGTGCAGTAGTTCACCAGAAATTCTTTGTCTTTGCTCTTCCCGTTGTTTGTTGGTTTGTGAGGGACGAATTTTCCATTAAGCTTCCGTTCCCCTACATCTTTGAGTCCTATCTTATGACACACATTACGATTCAAATTAAATTCTTCTGACATCGCACGCACAGTTACATGACAGTATTCTTGCCATAACTGCCTTACAAGCGCCACGTTTGCATCGGTATGTGCTGTAGACGGGTGACCAGCTCTGCAGTCGTCTTGCGCCGGATCTCTGCCTTCACGAAGCCATTTGTGCCACTCGAACACGTGACTTCTTTCAAGTGTCTCGCTTGCGTGTGCTTGCTTAACGCAGAATTTAATGTTCATCATTTTCACACAATCGGCATCCATTGTGTCATCGTAACTAATATGCCAAGAGCGCAAATAGTGAGTTGCTAAGCACAGCCCTGCAAAATAATGAGTTTGCGTGAAACACGGCCAATGTCATTTCAAGGACGAACACATACAAGATAACATAAAAACAATATCTATTAATGTTTAGTATTGCAAACTCGGAAATTAAGAAGAAACCTGTCCTGGAACTTTGCTGACAAAGGGAGTATTATTATATCACTTTGTAACTGGGTATTTCTAGCAGCAGTCTTTATGACACAGGTTCCAGCTGAATGATTGGAGGTGGTGACAGTATGAATGCTAATGCTGAAAATACCTAACGAAGAAGTTAAGCGCTACCACTCACATGTGTACTCTTCAGCAATAATTATAGAACGTAGGTTTTACAATGGACAGGCAGTATGTACCCTCTACTGCATGTCAAAAGATGATCAGTTTTCTGTCTATCGTTGATTTCGGTTCATCTTACGTATGGCAGTATGCGTATGATAATATGATGGAACGAGAGTAGCGTGCCATTACCGTCCATCAGACACAAGTCAAACTGTGGCCTTGGTAGTAGATATTGTAAGTATACAGCGTTGTTTACGTTTAGGTGGATAAACGGACCGTCACATCTACACGCGGAACAAATTCTTCGTCGTCTTGTTCTCCTCCTCTTTGTTTTTCTTCTTCCTACATTTATAGCGTGGTTATAAGACTCGCTTCTGTTTTATGATTTGGCAATTACTTATTTTTAATACTGAGTCTTTCACTCACCAAAGGAATGAACTCTGTTCTGAATATTTCTGCCAGATAAAATGTGTGCCACGGCCCGAGGCTCAAACCTTGCCCTTTGCAGGCACTGTTCTTGTCGACTGAACGAGAATCACCAACCGCACTCAAAGTTTCACTTCTGCCGGTATCTCGCTTCTTCTTTCCAAACTTCACACAAGCTCTCCTCGCTACCTACTTGGATTAGAGCTCCTGGAAGAAAGGATATCGCAGACAAATCGATTAGCTTCATCCTATGAGTTGGTACGAAGCGTACCGGAGCGTACGCTGTTTTGATACTTCCTGTCAGAAAACACTATCCGCAAGACTAGAATAGTCAATCAATTGCTGTTTATCCTCAATGGCAGTTAGCCGTCCTGAACAGTACATTTCTATACAAAACTGCTCTAAAACGTAGGTGACAGTGTTTTACATTGAAAATAGTGCACCCATGATGACATGATGCTTTCTGGTCGGCGTTTCAATCTAGTGACCAATTTTAGAAACACGAGACTGTGGACTAGAGACCGCGATTAAAAGTGTTTGGCATTTCTGCTGTTTTCTGTTGTTGTGGGACATGAGATTGTCTTTTGTGTAGCATTTGTAAATGTATTTATTTTACTCATTTAAGTGTTGTGTAATATGTTAAAGATATTTTGAAGACACAGTCAATTCTTCAGTAACAAAATTTTGTGGTATATGATATTCTACATATTTTTAAAATTAGTTACGTAGTGTGTGGATGGTCAAACCATACTTCGTCGGTCTTTCACCATTTGTCATGAAATGGACGAGGGCTTCTTCAGTAGAACACTTAGTATTTGCAAATGAACTAAGTTTATTTATTGTCTTAACTACACTCCTGGAAATTGAAATAAGAACACCGTGAATTCATTGTCCCAGGAAGGGGAAACTTTATTGACAGATTCCTGGGGTCAGATACATCACATGATCACACTGACAGAACCACAGGCACATAGACACAGGCAACAGAGCATGCACAATGTCGGCACTTGTACAGTGTATATCCACCTTTCGCAGCAATGCAGGCTGTTATTCTTCCATGGAGACGATCGTAGAGATGCTGGATGTAGTCCTGTGGAACGGCTTGCCATGCCATTTCCACCTGGCGCCTCAGTTGGACCAGCGTTCGTGCTGGACGTGCAGACCGCGTGAGACGACGCTTCATCCAGTCCCAAACATGCTCAATGGGGGACAGATCCGGAGATCTTGCTGGCCAGGGTAGTTGACTTACACCTTCTAGAGCACGTTGGGTGGCACGGGATACATGCGGACGTGCATTGTCCTGTTGGAACAGCAAGTTCCCTTGGCGGTCTAGGAATGGTAGAACGATGGGTTCGATGACGATTTGGATGTACCGTGCACTATTCAGTGTCCCCTCGACGATCACCAGTGGTGTACGGCCAGTGTAGGAGATCGCTCCCCACACCATGATGCCGGGTGTTGGCCCTGTGTGCCTCGGTCGTATGCAGTCCTGATTGTGGCGCTCACCTGCACGGCGCCAAACACGCATACGACCATCATTGGCACCAAGGCAGAAGCGACTCTCATCGCTGAAGACGACACGTCTCCATTCGTCCCTCCATTCACGCCTGTCGCGACACCACTGGAGGCGGGCTGCACGATGTTGGGGCGTGAGCGGAAGACGGCCTAACGGTGTGCGGGACCGTAGCCCAGCTTCATGGAGACGGTTGCGAATGGTCCTCGCCGATACCCCAGGAGCAACAGTGTCCCTAATTTGCTGGGAAGTGTCGGTGCGGTCCCCTACGGCACTGCGTAGGATCCTACCGTCTTGGCGTGTATCCGTGCGTCGCTGCGGTCCGGTCCCAGGTCGACGGGCACGTGCACCTTCCGGCGACCACTGGCGACAACATCGATGTACTGTGGAGACCTCACGCCCCACGTGTTGAGCAATTCGGCGGTACGTCCACCCGGCCTCCCGCATGCCCACTATACGCCCTCGCTCAAAGTCCGTCAACTGCACATACGGTTCACGTCCACGCTGTCGCGGCATGCTACCAGTGTTAAAGACTGCGATGGAGCTCCGTATGCCACGGCAAACTGGCTGACACTGACGGCGGCGGTGCACAAATGCTGCGCAGCTAGCGCCATTCGACGGCCAACACCGCGGTTCCTGGTGTGTCCGCTGTGCCGTGCGTGTGATCATTGCTTGTACAGCCCTCTCGCAGTGTCCGGAGCAAGTATGGTGGGTCTGACACACCGGTGTCAATGTGTTCTTTTTTCCATTTCCAGGAGTGTATTTTACCAGTTTTCAAGATTGGAATTTTGTGTTAGTTTCCAATAGTTTCAATTTCAAGAAGGTATTTAACTTGTGATTGGTCTTTGGTAATACATCTACTTAATTAGTTTACACTTTTTAATTATTGATATTCAGCAGACTAGTAACGTAGTAAGTAGACTGTAGAATACAGTGTTGGTAAGTTTCTATCCATGGCAACACATTTAAATTCCCATAGAATATTAATTTTTGCTGGGTACATCATCACTTATAAGTACGTGAACGGGCTCTGGAACATTGCAAATTGGCTCTGTAGCACCCTATGAAGTGTAGCGTGAATGTCTGCTGTAGTACAAGATGGCAGTGAGAAACCTTTAGTGCTTGAAACAAACTATACAGGCTATGATGCCTGTACATAGCACAGGTATTTTTAGTAAGGTACTCCAGTATTCACAAATCTTTTCTTTTCTTTCAGCCTGTTAAATTAGTTGGGAGTGGTCAGTTAGGTGACGCATCGATCACCCACCGTAAGCGCGGTATCACTTCCAAATACAACGTACACCATTCGACCCTTCAGTTTATAGTTTTAACGAAATTCGAACACCATAATTATTTTTTTGTAAAGCTGATATTTTGAATTAACTATAACTACACGGTCTGGTGTCACCAAGTTCTGAGGTAAAAGCTACGTTGCGGCACTATAGATAAACTTAACGCCATATCACAGAATTTAGCAGCAAAACATTTATCTTTTCTTGTTGGTTGTACGATAATTGGAGGAATTGTCAGAAATTTAACTTTCGAATGTTTAACTGCTAGGCGACGTATTGTCAAACAAAAGCGGGGTACGTCACAGAGTGAATTGCGCGATGTGGCAATTAGACGTTACTACCACTATGCAAAGTAGCTTTGATGATTAATTCGTAATAACAGCATTACGCATAAGAATGGTTTCGAAAGCAGTGGTCGCAATTTAGCTCAGCTATGCATCGCTGCACCTGTAGCTACAGAGAATCAGCTCTGCAAAGAGAGGAGTACGAACGTTGCAAACGCCCATTATATCTAACTGGGGCGCAGAGAGTTCGTGACGTGATAGAGAGGTGAAATGCCACCGCGAAAAAAAGTGAGCGTTCAGCGCACTTGTTAGTAGCTAAAAAAAACATTGCGTTTGGCGTAACGAAGCGGATTTTAGTATGACGTAACATATGTTTCTCAACTCCAATGTATTCCTGTGCCACGTTCCGTTGTGTAATTTATGTGCGTGCTATCTTACGAATGAAAAGGATGCCAATAGTTAGCCGAAATTATGTAGAAGAAGTAGCACAGTTTCAGAGATTTTGATGATCTCTTGAACAGCACAGTGCAACACAAGGCGTTAATTCACTTAGTTACAACATAGGATTGCTAAACGGAATAAAGCATACGACAGAAAGTCATAAAATTTTAATCATCGCAACAGGAAAATAATTGCGTAATAATTTTCTTATGTTTTTGCAGGTTGTTATCTGCAGTCCTGGTACACATTGAAATCCCCTCCCCACAGCACCGTAGCATGGTTCTAGAGCATACAAAACACAATTGCGTAGCCCATTGATAAAGCGGAAATGGACTACGCCATTTTGTTTTGTATCCTCTAGTGTCGTGCTACGGTGCTGTGTCGAGGAGATTTCAGTGTGTACCAGGACTGCAGACAACGGCCTTCAAACGGATAAAAAATTATTGCATAACTTCATTTCTTCGATGTTAAAACTAAAATTTTATGACTATCCCTCTTTGACTAGTAAATATCTGTTTCTACGAAAATAATATTTCTAAACTGATGTGAATGCATTTAGTCCAGTGAGATCTTAAGCTTGCTATTTAACGTGAAAAGACTTTGTTCCTATCTGCATATAATACTCAACAGCACAATTGTAAACCACGTCATGACTTTAAGCACTGGAAAGAAACAAGTTGGTTATTTTGAGATTTCGTGGAGTAAAGATTACGCAAAATTTAATATTTTAAATACATGCATTAAGTTATTTTTATTAAAAAAAGTTATTGTTTTCAAATATTTCAGGAGTAACAACGCTATTTAAATACGTAAAAACTACCAAAAATATGATTGTTAAAATTCGTCAGTTGGTACCTAACATAGCAAACTGAGAGTACCGAGCAAGGGAGAGCATGGACCCCCCAGTATTTACGTATTATCCGAGTTAACGAAACATTACCGTGAAATTTCTCATAAATACAAATTTACAATATACGAATTTTTTACGTTTATAATACCAAGATTTACATTAGCTGTTCTTGCAATAGTAGAGTATAACAACCTCAACAATTAATCTGTGATTCAGCACACTATTAGTCTTACTGTCGCCTTAATATAAAACGTAAACAGTTTAAAGGATGGCATTTAACATTTCTACCATCACATTGTCAAGTAAATTCTTGTAAACAATGGTAAGGACAAACTTGCTATTACTTACTTGTGCAAATAATTATTCGCATTTACTCGATTAGAAACAGCTTTCGAAGCCCATTTTTGTTCAAGAATATAGTCAGTAGCTTTATATGACTCGTATATCATTTTCAGATCTCGATAAACTGTCACTGAAAAGCATTTTATAGACGCAAACATCGCTCAAAATACATCTACTGATACATGTTTTCGGCACTTTTCACTGTTTAATGCACATTTCCTAACAAAATTGCCATCGGTAAGAACCTGAAATTAGAGACAGAGCCGCTGTTTCTCGGTTTATCATCGAGCTGTCAACTAATAAAGGATTTTGCGGACCATAAGACTCTGCGGTCTATAAGTCCCACCTTAATTTTTGAGCAGTTTTTTAAAAACAACGTTTTTACCGCTTTTGTTATTAAATTGCAAAGTCAGACTTAAAAAAATTAGTTCATAAAACCTAACTGAACCTATGAGATCCACGAAAATCGTCGTCTGAACTTCCTTCTTCTTCTTTTTCCTCTTCGTCGACATCATCGTTTCTTCATATAGATGGTACTTTCAATTTATAGCCCGCATTATATGAATACCTTGTTTTTCATAACAAAATTAGATACTAACAAAAATACTTTATTGTTACCGATAGCACAAATCACTTTCAATTCAAGTTCACTGGCACCGTCGACTGCATTGACGCATCATAGGCTAGACATTGTGTGGATTTGTGATGGTGGGGCCGGATGGAGACAGTGTTAGCAAGCCTGTGAATCCTCGCGACTCACGTTCGTCGCATCGGTGCACTGCTGGTGCCTGTTGAATCCAATGTTGCCATATATACGTATGTTGCCCGCGACGTTGAACATATGGTCATTTTTAAGACTGGCGGGAATTTTCAACCAAACACACGAAATTTTTATGTTAATTTCGAGTATAAGACACACCTGAACTATGGAGGCAAATTTTTCGAAAAAAAAGTCCTCCTTATAGTCCGTTAAATGTGGTGAACAAAGCAAAAGTATCGTATTTTACATGCAATAACTCTGTTTCTCATCAACTGTCCCTTATCACTGGTTATGGCCGAGGTGCTTCCCCTGACTATACTTTCTACTCTCCAAGTTGTTTTTTTAAGCTGGCATATAGAGACATCACGGTGGCCAATTTAGAGAATAAAAAGAGTGACGAGTGACTCGAAATTCGGCTCGTGCACTTTTCCATGGCAGAGACGACGACCGTACCGTTGCTAATCCGTGTGCTGCTTTCGTCGTTCTCACCACACACTTCGTGGCTAACATCGAAGTCAGACTCGTTTTCAAATTTGATGAGAGATGGTGAAATAACACTTGGTGGCAGTAAAGCACAGTCCTTTTAACATGGTCTCTAACTATCAGCAAAGCACCCGGTGATGTAATCTTAATTATTCGTTGCTTCGTGTACAGCTCTTCCCAAATAGTGTAGGAAGCGTGACTACGTTAATAGCAAAGATTCATCACAGTGGAGTTCATTATTTATAATCTGAGTCTAATTTGCTGCCTTAGATGCGAAAAACAGAACGTAATGGATGATGGTACAAGAGCACAAGTATTACACCTACACAGACCGATAGTGCTGTTGGAGGGCCTGGCGGTTAAGCTTACAGCTGCTTTTCCCGGGTTCTCGACTAATACTCATGTTCATACCAACGTTTTTGCCGTTATTGGCAGTAGCGGAAATTTATCACATTTTTCAACAAGACGCGAACCCCAAGAATTAAATGGAAACTCATCGTGGTAGCGGAGGTCTGCACACAATACCACAATCCCGAAATGATTGTATTCCAAATACAAATACTGTGTTCTCATTGTTCTCGTCAGAATATCGTAAGAAATTAAATTTTAATTCAATATTTCTCAAAACTCCTTGCTTTATTCCACGTCAAACTGTGGGTTTTAAGCTCTCGGTATCTGCTAAAGCTACTCGACGTAATGTACTCTCAACAATGCGCATCGTGCAGCGGAGAGGGAAAGTAGACGAGAGGGGTTCCTACGTGCAGTGCGTTTCGTCCAACCTAAAATGTTACGCGTCACCGTCAAACATATGGTTCGCAGGCAAAAGGTCAGTGGCCACCAAATGAATCTCGACGACTGCTTTCTCTGTCAGCGCGTGCTACGACGGCGAAACTCCTGGCAAAGTTAGGCGCGGGAGTCGAGACGAATACGGCAGCGTGGCAATAACGTGGGGATGTAACAGTGCATAGTTAGCATGTTCGGTTAAATGTGATATATGAGAGAATACGAGACGTTTATTTGCATTTGTAAACTCCAAATGTCCAACACTTTCATATAATTTCATATAATTTCGACACCGTTGCTCACAAGCGTCTTCTCCAGAGTAAGATTTTCACTCTGCAGCGGAGTGTGCTCTGAAATGAAACTTCCTGGCAGATTAAAACTATGTGCCGGACCGAGACTCGAACTCGGGACTTTTGCCCTGCGCGGGCAACTGCTATATCATCTGAACTACCCAAGCACGACTCACGACCCGTTTCATAGGCGTCTTCTAACCAAACTGCGAACCTATGGAGTATCTCCTCAGTTGTACGACTGGATTCGCGATTTCCTGTCAGATAGATCACAGTTCGTAATAATAGACGGAAAGTCATCTAGTAAAACAGAAGTAATATCCGGCGTTCCCCAAGGAAGTGTTATACGCCCTCTATTGTTCGTGATCTATATCAACGGCATAGGAGACAATCTGAGTAACCGTCTTAGATTGATTGCAGATGATGCTGTCATTTTTCTTCTTGTTAAGTCATCAGATCATCAAAACGACTTGCAAAATGATTTAGATAAGATATTTGTATGGTTCGAAAAGTGCAATTGACCCTGAATAACGAAAAGTGTGAAGTTATTCACATGAGTACTAAAAGAAATCAGCTAAATTTCTATTACTGGGTAAGTCACACAAATCTGAAGACTGTAAATTCAACTAAATACTTAGGGACTACAATTACAAATAACCTGAATTGTAACGATCAAATATATAATATTGTGGGTAGAGCAAACCAAAGACTGCGATTCATTGGCAGAACACTTAGAAGGTGCAACAGGTCTACTAAAGAGACTGCCTACATCACGCTTGTCCGCCCTATTCTGGAGTATTGCTGAGCGGTGGGACTGACGAATGACATCGAAAAAGTACAAAGAATGGCAGCTCGTTTTGTATTATCGCAAAATATGGGAGATAGTGGCAAAGATATGATACGTGAATTGGAGTGGCAATCATTAAAACAAAGGCGTTTTTCGTTGCGACGGAATCTTCCCATGAAATTTCAATCACCATTTTTCTCCTCCGATTGCGAAAACATTCTGTTGGCACCCACCTACATAGGGAGAAATGATCATCACGATAAAATAAGAGAAATCAGGGCTCGCACAGAAAAAATTAAGTGCTCGTTTTTCCCGCATGCCGTTCGAGAGTGGAACGGTAAAGACAGCTTGAAGGTGGTTCATTGAACCTTCTGCCAGGCACTTTATTGCGAATAGCAGAGGAATCACGTAGATGTAGATGTAGACAGATAACATTTAAGTAATTTTTTTTTTTTTTTTTTTGCTTTTACTCAGAGACATTACACGATCAGGCAAGCATCTTCAATGAAAGGTGTCCTACAGAATCTTTCCTAACGAACTCGGACACACAAATCATGTGGTCTATGCTGAAGCAGTGAAAAGGCTTCAAGTCACATCTCGTTGGCAGATTACCTTGTACTTCTCTGTTTTCAAAACTCCAGAAAGAAATGATAAGATGACTGAAACATCGACTGTAAGAAATTATTTATTTAGTTGGATTAAAACTGTCTTCCAATGCAGTTTCGTCGTCATAGTCTTCTTCGATATCCGATGTGCATATGATAATGTACAGATTCCTGTACATGACCTCCTCGCTCTTAAATTTTCACATAAAGGGCTCCATACTCTCCCTGCCGCCGTTGGATAAGCAGCTGCAGCAGCAAGTCGTATACTCCTAGCTCACTCATTTGTTACATAGTTTAATTCTTAATTTCTTTGCGTGTTTTTGGTACTTGCATTGTTTAATTCATAAATTTCGAGCGTATTATAGTATTTGAGAGTTGTAGCATCGCGTTTTAGTACCTGAATAGTGTAAATTCGCGTAGTCGTTTGTCTACTGTTTTGTTTTGAACGGCCAGTTGTCGGTTGGTCGCAGTCAGTGTGCTCCCTGCCGCCGTTGGATAAGCAGCTGCAGCAGCAAGTCGTATACTCCTAGCTCACTCATTTGTTACATAGTTAATTCTTAATTTCTGTGCGTGTTTTTGGTACTTGCATTGTGTAATTCATAAATTTCGGGCGTATTATAGTATTTGAGAGTTGTAGCATCGCGTTTTAGTACCTGAATAGTGTAATTTCGCTTAGTCTCCTTCCGCCGTCGAGCAGTGTCAGCAGTGCGCAAGTAGCAGCATTACTGAATTTACTAGGCAATCTTGTATTTTAATAACCGTTTAAGTTTTGTCGATTTGTTTGCGCTCTCTGTAGATTAGTTCAGACGTTCTTAGCAAAACAGTTTTTAGCATGGATAGGGACTGCAACTGCTGTGTTCGGATGCAGGCTGAGTTGGCATCCCTTCGCTCCCAGCTTCAGGCAGTGTTGGCTTCGGTCACACAGCTTGAGGCTGTTGCCAATGGGCATCACTGTGGGGGTCGGGATGGGGGTTTGTCGGGGACGGCCAGCTCGTCCCACGCATCCCCTGATCGGACTACGACTGTGGTTGCCCGGGATACTGCCCGCATTGAGGCTGATCCCTCACCTGTGGTAGAGTGGGAGGTCGTTTCAAGGTGTGGCAGGGGGCGAAAGACATTCCGGAGGGCTGAACGGAAAGCCTCTCCAGTTTGTCTGACGAACCGGTTTCAGGCTCTGTCTCAGGCTGATACTGATCTTCGGCCTGACATGGCTGCTTGTCCTGTTCCAGAGGTTGCCCCTCAGTCTGCAAGATCCGGGCAGTCGCAGAGGGTGGGCTTACTGGTAGTTGGGAGCTCCAACGTCAGGCGCGTAATGGGGCCCCTTAGGGAAATGGCAGCAAGAGAGGGGAAGAAAACCAATGTGCACTCCGTGTGCATACCGGGGGGAGTCATTCCAGATGTGGAAAGGGTCCTTCCGGATGCCATGAAGGGTACAGGGAGCACCCATCTGCAGGTGGTCGCTCATGTCGGCACCAATGATGTGTGTCGCTATGGATCGGAGGAAATCCTCTCTGGCTTCCGGCGGCTATCTGATTTGGTGAAGACTGCCAGTCTCGCTAGCGGGATGAAAGCAGAGCTCACCATCTGCAGCATCGTCGACAGGACTGACTGCGGACCTTTGGTACAGAGCCGAGTGGAGGGTCTGAATCAGAGGCTGAGACGGTTCTGCGACCGTGTGGGCTGCAGATTCCTCGACTTGCGCCATAGGGTGGTGGGGTTTCGGGTTCCGCTGGATAGGTCAGGAGTCCACTACACGCAACAAGCGGCTACACGGGTAGCAGGGGTTGTGTGGCGTGGGCTGGGCGGTTTTTTAGGTTAGATGGCCTTGGGAAAGTACAGAAAGGGCAACAGCCTCAACGGGTGCGGGGCAAAGTCAGGACATGCGGGGACCAAGCAGCAATCGGTATTGTAATTGTCAACTGTCGAAGCTGCGTTGGTAAAGTACCGGAACTTCAAGCGCTGATAGAAAGCACCGAAGCTGAAATCGTTATAGGTACAGAAAGCTGGCTTAAGCCAGAGATAAATTCTGCCGAAATTTTTACAAAGGTACACACGGTGTTTAGAAAGGATAGATTGCATGCAACCGGTGGTGGAGTGTTCATCGCTGTTAGTAGTAGTTTATCCTGTAGTGAAGTAGAAGTGGATAGTTCCTGTGAATTATTATGGGTGGAGGTTACACTAAACAACCGAACTAGGTTAATAATTGGCTCCTTTTACCGACCTCCCGACTCAGCAGCATTAGTGGCAGAACAACTGAGAGAAAATTTGGAATACATTTCACATAAATTTTCTCAGCATGTTATAGTCTTAGGTGGAGATTTCAATTTACCAGATATAGACTGGGACACTCAGATGTTTAGGACGGGTGGTAGGGACAGAGCATCGAGTGACATTATACTGAGTGCACTATCCGAAAATTACCTCGAGCAATTAAACAGAGAACCGACTCGTGGAGATAACATCTTGGACCTACTGATAACAAACAGACCCGAACTTTTCGAATCTGTATGTACAGAACAGGGAATCAGTGATCATAAGGCCGTTGCAGCATCCCTGAATATGGAAGTTAATAGGAATATAAAAAAAGGGAGGAAGGTTTATCTGTTTAGCAAGAGTAATAGAAGGCAGATTTCAGACTACCTAACAGATCAAAACGAAAATTTCTGTTCCGACACTGACAATGTTGAGTGTTTATGGAAAAAGTTCAAGGCAATCGTAAAATGCGTTTTAGACAGGTACGTGCCGAGTAAAACTGTGAGGGACGGGAAAAACCCACCGTGGTACAACAACAAAGTTAGGAAACTACTGCGAAAGCAAAGAGAGCTCCACTCCAAGTTTAAACGCAGCCAAAACCTCTCAGACAAACTGAAGCTAAACGATGTCAAAGTTAGCGTAAGGAGGGCTATGCGTGAAGCGTTCATTGAATTCGAAAGTAAAATTCTATGTACCGACTTGACAGAAAATCCTAGGAAGTTCTGGTCTTACGTTAAATCAGTAAGTGGCTCGAAACAGCATATCCAGACAATACGGGATGATGATGGCATTGAAACAGAGGATGACACGCGTAAAGCTGAAATACTAAACACCTTTTTCCAAAGCTGTTTCACAGAGGAAGACCGCACTGCAGTTCCTTCTCTAAATCCTCGCACAAACGAAAAAATGGCTGACATAGAAATAAGTGTCCAAGGAATAGAAAAGCAACTGGAATCACTCAATAGAGGAAAGTCCACTGGACCTGACGGGATACCAATTCGATTCTACACAGAGTACGCGAAAGAACTTGCCCCCCTTCTAACAGCCGTGTACCGCAAGTCTCTAGAGGAACGGAGGGTTCCAAATGATTGGAAAAGAGCACAGATAGTCCCAGTCTTCAAGAAGGGTCGTCGAGCAGATGCGCAAAACTATAGACCTATATCTCTTACGTCGATCTCTTGTAGAATTTTAGAACATGTTTTTTGCTCGCGTATCATGTCATTTCTGGAAACCCAGAATCTACTATGTAGGAATCAACATGGATTCCGGAAACAGCGATCGTGGGAGACCCAACTTGCCTTATTTGTTCATGAGACCCAGAAAATATTAGATACAGGCTCCCAGGTAGATGCTATTTTTCTTGACTTCCGGAAGGCGTTCGATACAGTTCCGCACTGTCGCCTGATAAACAAAGTAAGA
Source organism: Schistocerca americana (assembly GCF_021461395.2). Taxonomy (NCBI): domain Eukaryota; kingdom Metazoa; phylum Arthropoda; class Insecta; order Orthoptera; family Acrididae; genus Schistocerca; species Schistocerca americana. Next base: position 609,467,634 of record NC_060121.1, read on the forward strand.
GCCTACGGAATATCAGACCAGCTGTGTGGCTGGATTGAAGAGTTTTTAGCAAACAGAACACAGCATGTTGTTATCAATGGAGAGACGTCTACAGACGTTAAAGTAACCTCTGGCGTGCCACAGGGGAGTGTTATGGGACCATTGCTTTTCACAATATATATAAATGACTTAGTAGATAGTGTCGGAAGTTCCATGCGGCTTTTCGCGGATGATGCTGTAGTATACAGAGAAGTTGCTGCATTAGAAAATTGTAGCGAAATACAGGAAGATCTGCAGCGGATAGGCACTTGGTGCAGGGAGTGGCAACTGACCCTTAACATAGACAAATGTAATGTATTGCGAATACATAGAAAGAAGGATCCTTTATTGTATGATTATATGATAGCGGAACAAACACTGGTAGCAGTTACTTCTGTAAAATATCTGGGAGTATGCGTACGGAACGATTTGAAGTGGAATGATCATATAAAACTAATTGTTGGTAAGGCGGGTACCAGGTTGAGATTCATTGGGAGAGTGCTTAGAAAATGTAGTCCATCAACAAAGGAGGTGGCTTACAAAACACTCGTTCGACCTATACTTGAGTATTGCTCATCAGTGTGGGATCCGTACCAGGTCGGGTTGACGGAGGAGATAGAGAAGATCCAAAGAAGAGCGGCGCGTTTCGTCACTGGGTTATTTGGTAACCGTGATAGCGTTACGGAGATGTTTAATAAACTCAAGTGGCAGACTCTGCAAGAGAGGCGCTCTGCATCGCGGTGTAGCTTGCTCGCCAGGTTTCGAGAGGGTGCGTTTCTGGATGAGGTATCGAATATATTGCTTCCCCCTACTTATACTTCCCGAGGAGATCACGAATGTAAAATTAGAGAGATTAGAGCGCGCACGGAGGCTTTCAGACAGTCGTTCTTCCCGCGAACCATACGCGACTGGAACAGGAAAGGGAGGTAATGACAGTGGCACGTAAAGTGCCCTCCGCCACACACCGTTGGGTGGCTTGCGGAGTATCAATGTAGATGTAGATGTAGATGTAGAATAAACTCGACGGAGCAGCGAGGACGTGAGACCACTCAATGGCTTTCTCAAGCGATGGCCCTCAGCCCACTGTTCTATACTGTGTATACTGCTGAGACTGACACCTTACAGCCACCTATTTCTGAAGTAGCACACTATTCTACTAAGAGTCCATCTTTTTTGAGAAATACCTGAAATACACCAGACCGTGGTTTCACAGTGCTGGACTGTCAGTTGTTAAAAAATAGACTGACAAGCCAAAACATTACGACCACTGCCAACCGCGACGTTGGATGCCGCCTGCTGGCTTTTCGGGCACGTGACGTGGTAACAAAAGTTAGTAAGCGGCGCAGACACGGACGGGGGATCATCTTAGCGAAAACAAGGGCTGCAAATGGGGAAATCTATTGAGTGAAGCTACTTTGACAAAGGGAAGCTGGTCGACTGTTCTATGAAGTACTGTCAGCGGGCCATTTATGTGTGAAAACGTGTCTCCCAGGCGGGAATTAAAAGTCACTCAAAATATTGTAGTACATTTGAACTCTTCTTTTGTTAGTCCGTGTCTGCGAAAACAAAAAAATCTGGGATTGTGGGCTTCCCTGGTGCAAAACACTTTTTGTCTTTTTTTTAAATTCCACCGTCTTCAGCGAGTTTCTTTATTCTAAAGCATGAAAAACACACAGTAAAACATATAATAACGCTTTTCGAAATGTTGTGTAACGATGCAAATTTTCATATTTTATTCTAAAGCATGAAAAACACACAGTAAAACATATAATAACGCTTTTCGAAATGTTGTGTAACGATGCAAATTTTCATATTTTAGAATAAAGAAACCCACTGAAGATAGTAATAATTCACAAAAGCTAGTTTGGGAATTTAAAAAACAGAGTTTGCATCAAGGTGGAAGCTAACTGTCATACTGAACGTGACAAAGTTTTCATATCGACGACGGCCTTTTAGCCCAGAAGTGTCAACTGAAGTGAAGCCTATAACATGAATCCACAACACACGAAAGTATTCATCAGTGGCAGTGGGAAACATGGTATCTCTGAAGTTTTCTCAGGATACTTGGAATGTACGAGAACCTAGGCGTACTGTCGCCTCTAAGACAGTCCTTTAATGTGGTAGGACTGCAACGTTCGTCTTACGATCACAATGTAAAAAGTGTTTCAGTTACAGTGATATGTTTGTTATCGTTCCGAAGAACGATGTACCATGGCAGGGTTGGTACCTTGCGATGTATCCGTAAGTGAGCCAAGACACTGCCAGGAACAACACGACCAGCAGACTTTCCATGCGCCACCGCATCATCTCTGTCACTTACGTCCGAGCGCGGTGCCGCTCAGCCCACTGAGCAATCATCGCCGAAGACGACAGCATCGTATCTCTACCGAGCCAGCACTACTAAAATTACGAGTACATTAGAGCTAGGCATAAAAGTTTACCCTCAGTTGCACTCTATAGTAGGAGACTAGTATATTATTCACTACCAAGTGATACTAATGTTCAGGAACATGAATAAATACTTACTACATACCTATGGACATGGATTGTTACAAAGTTAAGTATTTATCCAAGTTGTAACGACTCGATTTGATGTTTTATATGTCGGAGTGTCAGCTCAACACCTCCAGGAGTAAACCTAAGAACCCACCATTTTACTGACGAGTGTTATTTCGTTCGGTACAAAGGTAAGTAATTTCAGACTTCTTCAGGGTTACAGCTGTTTAAAATATCCGGTAGAGTGAGTACCTGGATCTCCCCAAAAGGAACAAAATGCACTCCGGTCACTTTATTAACCCGTCTTGGATCCATTGTTCGTGCCATCAGTTCACGTTTTTACAGACCGGAAAAGCATCTGGCAGGACTTGAAGCTTTCTGGCAGATCAAGACTGTGCGCTGGGTTGACTTTGAAACCGGGGTCGTTTGGGTTTCACGGACAAGTGTTCTGTCGACTGAGTTATCCAAGAACGTCTGACGACTCAAATGGCTCTGAGCACTATGGGACTTAACATCTAAGGTCATCAGTCCCCTAGAACTTAGAACTCCTTAAACCTAACTAACCTAAGGACATCACACATAACCATGCCCGAGGCAGTATTCGAACCTGCGACCGTAGCAGTCACACGGTTCCGGACTGAAGCGCCTAGAACCGCTAGGCCACCGCGGCCGGCTCTGACGACTCGCCCTAACAGCTTCACTTCCGCCAGTTTCCCAATTTCCTTCAGCGTACCTGTATACTGTGCCGCAGAATGAAAATTCGTTCTGGAATCAATGCCCTAGTCTACGGCTCTGCCATTTCACCACAGTATTCTTTATTCCAGGAGTCCTAGACCCGCAAGGTATGCAGAAGAACTTCTGTGAAGTTCTGAAGGGAGGAGGTGAGATGACGGGGGAAGTGAAGCTGTGAGTTCTGGTTGTGAGGCGCGTCGGTACAGTACTTTCCCGTGAAAATCGACGGCACCAAACCCGAATCGCGACCACATCCTCATTTGTAATCTACCAGGTGGATTCAAATCACCACACACTCCGATGCAGAATGAAAATTCAATACGTGACTTGGATGGGATGTTGTTGGCGTCATGTGTTAATTCGTGGGATATAGGTCAAAGAAACAGCAATGAACGAGATGTTGCTTTTTACGGAAGTTTCTGTAGAAAAAAAGTTGGATCTCTTAGCAAAAAGCTACTGGACAACACAATTAAAGCACCACTTTTTCGAAACTATCTAACTCTATCCCATTAGGAAGCCCAAGTTTGAAATTAGGCTCAAAGGTGCCTCGTGCCTCCCTCTATCATGGTACAAAAGCGTGGAAGACATATGGAATCGGAGCATGTCTAGCAGTTGTCTGTGGTCTGTGAGCGGGCGCCTATAACTATTTCGCAGACTGTCTCTGTCAAGGCATATTTTTAAAGTTCTTAATAAAGGTGGACGGTTGCAACCGAGGGTGTTGGCGACGCACGGGAGGGTTCTTCGAGGGATCCTTTGACGTTTTATACAAGCATGTGTCAATAAAATAATATCTTTCAAACCCCGTTCCTCGTAATAACCTCACAGGAGTGCCGAAAATGCCTAAGCATCCTTTGCTCCTTTGGATCACGTTCATAATACGTCAGATGGTTTTGATTGGTCCCTAATGGTTACAGCCCGTACACGATAGCGAAAATTACGGTCACGCTGCACCCAAAAGAGGTACTATCACATTCAATGGGACGCAACCCCGCAATGTTGTTAGAGAAGGGTTGAAACGTCTCCGGGTGTCAGAAGTTTCACACATTGTCAACAATGTCTTCCTGTTGCCCATAACACTGCCAACTGTCGTTTGCGATCGCGAAATGTGTGGGAATCAACACCCCAAGGAAAAGGAAGGTTTCGTTGATGCCAATTACGTCATCCTCTGAGATCTTTTTTGTGTCCATTGTGTGAGGCGGTGTGTCTGAAATGTTTCCTCGGCCACACATACGAAAATAGCGTTATTTCAACGTAGGGCGTCGTGGTGCTGATATCCACATGAAAGGCTTCAAAACAAGGAGTGAAATATGGGTTAGAGAGCCAACGTGATATCATTGTCCCGTCTTACAGGTCAGATGAACCTCACAGTTGTGGTCCCCATTCTTTTTTTTTTTTTTTTTTTTTTTACCGACACACTGCTGTTTCAAGCGCTGTCGTGTCTGTGGGTGACGTCGCAGGGTGCCACACTTTTGCACCTTTACAGTGGGAGGTTACAGTAACCTTTAATCAAATTTCAAACTTCTATGTCGCAAAGGAAAATAGCTACGGCGTTCCGAAAAAGTGATCCTTTAATTTGTTGCTCAGTGTATTTCCCACCTGTTATTGTCAAGTTTTTCTATTATAACATACCGAAGTGGTATTTTTTGTATTGCGACGCGTATTATCAGGTGACATGTGGCACAGCAATCGGTTCCAAACTATCGCCAGCCTCCACAAAGCATTATGAAGAACAAGCTTTGTACTCCAGGACGTTTCGTCCGTCTTGTTTACTGCATCTAAAATACCTTCTTCAAATGGCTTCAGGCTACTTCTGCAGGGAGCTTACAATTAAACTTTCGCCGTTTGAGAGCACCCCCACGAAACACGAGAGATCGTAGGACAAGGAAACTTAGCCGAAATACTTGTAAGGACGTGGGGAAGAGAAATAACGAATGAACCATTCAAAGAATCACATTTTAATTTCTACGCGAGAGCAATATTTTTTCGTTGCGTAATGTGATTAAGTTCCAGGTTACAACAACTGGTCAATGTGACGACCACCTCCATCCACGACAGCCTGTAATGGCACTACAGATTGTTCTTCTTTTGCCGAAAACATCTCAGTTCCTTCCTCTTAATGCATACCTTCAACAACCAACGTGAGCTAGTCTCCAGTTGATAAATTCTGTTCTTCCGGTAACGGCACCTACAGAAATCACTCAGGCTCAAATCTTGAGACATTGGTGGCCATACAGTTTTGAATGATCGGCCAATGAATTGGTTTTCTCCAAATGTGCTACGGAGTAACCGAGTGACCTCACGAGTGATGCGTCGATACTCGCGCAGAGCAGGAGCGCTGTTGCTTTTGTTTTGATAAAACAGCTTCATGAGTAAAGTTCATCTTTCCCAGACTCATGTTGGCTGTCTTCAGTGTAATGGGCACTGAAGCTTGTGTCTTATCCCCACGTCGCCAAACCAATAGCAGGGCCTAACAGCAAATCATGGCACTCGCACTACTAACAACGCAAATCCTGCACCACACCAGACTACACGACAGACGGAAAATAAGCAAATAACAGTCGTAAGACCGACAGTGAAATTAAACTTTTCTCTACGTCCAGAGGCACAGAGTGGGAGGACAGATAGCGAGTTTTCATGTAATCACTGCTCGAATTACGTTCCTGTTCTTTCACTCATGTTGTTTTCACTGTTTCCTTCCTTGTCTACAGTAGCCATCGGAGCGAACTGCACCAGATCCGTCACTGAATACGAATTTTTGATTGAGGCACATGGGTAACAGCAGGTATTAAGAAGTCCTCCCAAACACATGAGTAGCTCAGTTCCATGAAAAAGAGGCGCAGTGATCCAGAATTCTTAAATTTCTATCATAGATACAAAAAGATTTATAGGCAGGTGACGATTGCTGCAAAAAAGTCATTTAATGACAAAATAATATATAACGCAGAGAATAAAAGCGAAGCAGTCTGAAACGTTATAACAGAAGGAAACGGGGAGAGGCAAACAAACGCAGAATAACATATTGCTAAGGCAGGGTGATAAGGTAATAAATGATCCACTGCATTTAGTAAACTATGTAAACGAGCATTTTTCAAGAATTGCAGAGAAGTTCCAGCAAAAATTCACCAAATCAAATGTAACACCTGAAAATAATGCTGCAATAAATACAGTGATGTTACTTCTAATCACAGAGAATGAAATCAAAAAAACTGTTCAAAAAATAAAAAGTCAGCAGGCTTAGATGAAGTACCAATATGTGTACTGAAACAATTCATAGAGATTATATAAGGCCCCTTTAACAAGTATAATAAATGTGTGTATAGTGAGTGAAGTGTTATGAAACAATGTGCGTATAGTGTGTGCAGTGACTCGTAATGAGATATGAGTGAGCAGTGTGTCATTACAATTTTTTATAAGTTATTTGTAAAAGTAGTATTGTATACCAGGAGTATATCTAATTATTGTCTCTAACTAGAAGTCTGTAAATGTATGTGTACATGAAACTGCTTATTTTAAATTGATCTAAACTTGCAGATTCTTTGTCATGTCCTATATCCTTTTAACCGAAGATCTACAGATGAATAAAGCTACTATTACTTTTGCTGCTACTACTATTAGACCAGGTGCATGGTCACCGATGTACGAGGGCGTGCAGAGGCGTGTTGCAATGTAGTGCTTCCGAGTTTTTATGTGTAAATTCTTAAATATTTTTAAATACTCGTACAACAATCGTAACTAAAATTCTACATCGTTATTCTCCATGTGTACGTATTTACAGCCTGTAGAGGACTCCGAATTGTAGAATCTAACATGTGCGCTGTGTAACGTAATTACTTCGGTGCGTGGAAAACAGCATGCTGTATTCGAGTTCGGAATTCGAAGAGTTCATCCGCATGTGGAACATCCACTCCTTCGGCGTGACGTTGCCAGTCCACAAACGAGCACTGCGACACCTGCAACAATCTCACACCTGCGGTTCTCTGTCATCGATCATCCTCCATACAGTCCCGACTTGACCGCATCCACTTTTCATCTGTTTCCCGAGCTTTAAGAACACGTTCGAGGATTACATTTTGATAGTGATGAAGCGGTGCAAGCAGAGGTGAGGTTGTGGCTTCGTCAGCAAAGTCAAACGTTGTACAGTGAAGATAGTAACAAACTGGTCTCTTGTTATGAGAAATGTGTTCGTCACTAGGGCAACTATGCTGAGAAATAAAAATGTAGACATGAAGAATGAAGATGTAGAATTTTAATAACATTTCTTTTATTTAAAAAGCCTTAAGCATTTTCGCATAAGAAATTGGGAGGCTCTACTTTTCAGCACGCCCTCGAAAAAGACTGTCGTATTGCGCAGTCCACTTGAGAAACTGAATTATATTTTTGTGTATTTCATTATTAGCTATTTAAGACGTGAATACACTCACCATTTGTATGTTTCAAATGTTTAAGCTGCAGTCCTACGCGCTTCTATGTGCGTGAGATTGACACCTAGAAAGGTAATAGTGGTAAAATGCTAAGGACGTTTATTAAGTAATACAACACATTTTTCTCTGGCATTGGCGCGTGGGGTAGTCTTGTCACGGTCTGCGCGGCTCCCCCCTTCGGAGGTTCGAGTACTGCCTCGGGCATGGGTGTGCTTGTCACGCATAGCGTAAGTTTGTTTAAGTTAGATTAATTAGTGTGTAAGCTTAGGGACCGATGACGTCAGCAGTTTGATCCCACAAGAACTTACCACAAATTTCCAATTTCTCCGCCAATTTCGGTTGAAAACATGCGGGATTTGTTGTGGGACGTAGTGTGATGTTCCTGTTTCAGCCTCTACGTTCAGGAAGTTCCAATGGGTAGTGGCGCTATACGTAGCCCTCGAAACGACGTCTGTAACGGAGATATGTTCCAAGCAGAATGCTGTCGTTGACTTCTTATGGTGGAAAACCAGGGATCGAAGATATTCACAGGTGCTTGCAAAATGTATACGGAGGCCTGGCAGTGAACAAAAGCACGGTGAGTCATTGAACAAAGTGTGTGTCTCCATCGCAACAAGCTTGTGCAAACCTGTCCAATCTCCAATATGCAGGCATACCACAAACAACTGTGCTACTCGCCGAAATTAAAGAAAGAACTTCATCGTGGTCATCACAAAAATGGAAACGAACTTCTACTTGTCGATGACAAAGTAAGGCCTCACACAAGCCTGCGCACTCGAGAATAGCTGACAAAACTTCATTGCACTGTTCTTCCAAATCCACCCTACAGATCGGACTTCCATCTGTTTGGCCAATGAAGGGTGCACTACGAGAGAGCAGTACTAGGGTTAAGGGACGATTATTGATGCAGCAAAATGTTGGCTCCGAGGTCGATAAATAAAGTGGTTCCATGCGGGAATAAAGGTCCTCCCAGTAAGGTCGTGTAAGGCCGTCGTATTGAACGGAGTTTATGTTGAAAAATAGGTTTTTGTAACCAAAAAATGATGAGAGTAAATGGTACATTGGAATCCTGAATAGAAGCAAACTGCTTTAAAAAAAATGAAATAAAAATTAAAAATCTAAAAAAATCAAATTTTATCATCATTATTTGCAATAAACTGGGCTTGACGTAACATTTTTTATCATATCATTGCCAAATGCAACTGTGATTGACGTAACTTAATTCCATATTTATTATATTCATTTTTATTTACGCGGACGTTGCACAGTGCAAAGAGCATATTTTCCAGACCTTAACTCACATTAGAGGTGCTCAATAGTGTTTGTTACTCCCCAATTGTCAGTAGGTACATGCTATTAACTGACGTCACTGACACCAATTGCCAGGGAATGCGCGGCACCAGCCCGCTTCGGAGATATATTTATTTAGTTGCCTCCCTGCAGGTGCAAACAAATTCTATGGGAGAAAATGGAAGGGCTGAGCTCTCTACCCGTATAGGCACCCTCTGGAAACACGCCGTAATGGGCAGCACAGTTCGAAACTTGGAGAGATGCTCTATTCAGTGGTATCTGTGATTTCTCTTTTCTACCGGTAGTTTCCGCACAGTATTCTTCTGAAACATAGGCAGACAATGAAAGACATTTAGTCTTTCATCGTCAATATGTGTGGTACTCAATGTCTCTATACCATACAACGCCAGTGGAAATACACTATCCAGTCACCTTAATGTGACTCTGTGTTTAAAGCATGAATAACCACCTTTTGTACCTCAGAGCGCTGCGAGATGTGCAGGAAATGAGTCAATGAGGTTGTGGAAGTGACCGACAGAGATGTGGATTCATGCTGACTCCAGAGCCTAGGCCAGCTGTGCTTGGGTTGTCGGTTCAGAATTCCTTGCGCGAGCAGCCTAATTGAGATGATCCCACAGATTCCCAATTGAGTTTAAAGCCGGGGAGTTTGACGGCCAGGGAAGTACGATAAATTCATCCTGGTGTTCTTCAAACCACGCACGTATATTGTGAACTTCGTAACACGTTACACTGTCTTGCTGGTATATTTCATTGCTCCGAGGAAAAACAAACTGCATGTAAGGGTGGACATAGTCCCCAAGGATAGATGGAAATGGAAATGAGCGTTTGGCGTCATTGGCTGGAAGGCCCTTTGGGGAGCAGGTCCGGCCGCCGTGGTGCAGGTCTTATTACATCTTATTACATTCGACGCCACATTGGGCGACCTGCGCGCCGAATGGGGATGAAATGATGATGAAGACAACACCCAGTCCCTGAGCAGAGAAAATTCCCCAGCCTAGCCGGGAATCGAACCCGGGCCCGTAGGACGGCAATCCGTCACGCTGACCACGCAGCTATCGGGGCGGACCTCAAGGATAGATGAATACTTGTGATGGTCCACTATGCCCTCCAGAATTACGAAATCACCCAAAGAATGCCACGAAAACATTCCTCAGACCACAAAACTGAGTCCTCCAGCCTGCACCCATCCGATTGGTTACGAGGTGTTTGCTTTCAGACGTTTCACGTCTTATATACCAACGCCCATTTGTCATCTAAAAGGCCACATGTCACCAATTAGTAGACGTCCAGTTTTGGTTTTGGCGTTGAAATCCTAGCCATCGTAGCCGATCAACAGCAGTCAGCTTGCGGGCGTGGAACAAGCGCCTACTGCAGTGTACCATAAGCAGCAATTTCTCTGGAAGGCCATTGAGCCCCTTGTCTCATCTGGGCGGTCAGTTGCTTAACATTTGCACGTCTATTCACCCGTAAACATATCCGTAGCCATTGTTCATCTCTGTCTCCTATAGCCCATGGTGCACCACTGTTATCTCAGCACCAATTTTGGTTAGCGCTGCTTTGCCATGCACAGTACACTTTAACCTTGACGACACACAAGCAGCTTACAAATTTAGCCGTTTCGCAAATTTCTCACTCTTGGTCGGATAGCCAATTATCAAGCTGTTTTGGACGTAAGATAAATCACTCCATTTCCACAATACGACAACGATAGCACTATTATCCGCGTCCCCCGACACGCCTTATATAACTTCCACTTCTAGTGCTACTACCTGCCGTCTGTGAGTGCTCATTTCACGTTGACGCCGAACATAGATGGTCGTCACATTAATGTGACTGGACCAGGTAGTATTGAATTATATACCTTGAATCTGGTTAAGCTAGAGAGAATGTTTGAACTCATCATCTGTTTAATGCTCAATTTTAAGCATTAATTATTATCTTCAGTTGAAAGTTTCTGTGGCTGTTAAATTAGGAACCCAGGTATTTCAAGTTTTTTTCTTTGGTCACACTCAGATCTCCAACTTGAAACGGAACGCATTGAATGGGAATCCTCCAGTAAGGTTTTCCACCCAGTGTATGTCGAGAATGGCCTTGCCGCAGTGGATACACCGGTTCCCGCGAGATCACCAAAGTTAAGTGCTGTCGGGCGTGGCCGGCACTTGGATGGGTGACCATCCAGCCGCCATGCGCTGTTGCCATTTTTTGGGGTGCACTCAGCCTCGTGATGCCAATTGATGAGCTACTCGACCGAATAGTAGCGGCTCCGATCAAAGAAAACCATCATAACGACCGGGAGCGCGGTGTGCTGACCACACGCCCCTCCTATCCGCATCCTCAACTGAGGATGACACGGCGGTCGGATGGTCCTGATGGGCCACTTGTGGCATGAAGACGGAGTGCTTTATATGTCGAGCCCTTAAGGAACAGCAAGTACTACGGACTATATGAAATGAAGTAGCAGCAAATCACTGTGCTGAAAATGAAAGCTATAAGACTTCAGTGAGCAGTGCATGTGGCCCGCATAGTCAATCACTGTAGAGCCAAAGTAGTGCTGGTGGGATGATCTGAAGGATAACGTCTACGTACCAGCCACTGGAGGCACATTGCGAGGTCAGCACATTATCTTAAAGGTTGAGGAGGGCCGGATAAATATGTAAGTACCGACCATCTACAAACTTAAAAGTGACTATCTTCGGTAATGAGCACATAAAAGTTCCTTGTAACAATAAACGTTATGAAAGATACCAGAAAATTCGCATTTTACGCCGCACAGTATTTTCAAGTCAAATATCATCTCATTAAAGCCAAATACACTCCTGGAAATGGAAAAAAGAACACATTGACACCGGTGTGTCAGACCCACCATACTTGCTCCGGACACTGCGAGAGGGCTGTACAAGCAATGATCACACGCACGGCACAGCGGACACACCAGGAACCGCGGTGTTGGCCGTCGAATGGCGCTAGCTGCGCAGCATTTGTGCACCGCCGCCGTCAGTGTCAGCCAGTTTGCCGTGGCATACGGAGCTCCATCGCAGTCTTTAACACTGGTAGCATGCCGCGACAGCGTGGACGTGAACCGTATGTGCAGTTGACGGACTTTGAGTGAGGGCGTATAGTGGGCATGCGGGAGGCCGGGTGGACGTACCGCCGAATTGCTCAACACGTGGGGCGTGAGGTCTCCACAGTACATCGATGTTGTCGCCAGTGGTCGGCGGAAGGTGCACGTGCCCGTCGATCTGGGACCAGACCGCAGCGACGCACGGATGCACGCCAAGACCGTAGGATCCTATGCAGTGCCGTAGGGGACCGCACCGCCACTTCCCAGCAAATTAGGGACACTGTTGCTCCTGGGGTATCGGCGAGGACCATTCGCAACCATCTCCATGAAGCTGGGCTACGGTCCCGCACACCGTTAGGCCGTCTTCCGCTCACGCCCCAACATCGTGCAGCCCGCCTCCAGTGGTGTCGCGACAGGCGTGAATGGAGGGACGAATGGAGACGTGTCGTCTTCAGCGATGAGAGTCGCTTCTGCCTTGGTGCCAATGATGGTCGTATGCGTGTTTGGCGCCGTGCAGATGAGCGCCACAATCAGGACTGCATACGACCGAGGCACACAGGCCCAACACCTGGCATCATGGTGTGGGGAGCGATCTCCTACACTAGCTGTACACCACTGGTGATTGTCGAGGGGACACTGAATAGTGCACGGTACATCCAAACCGTCATCGAACCCATCGTTCTACCATTCCTAGACCGGCAAGGGAACTTGCTGTTCCAACAGGACAATGCACGTCCGCATGTATCCTGTGCCACCCAACGTGCTCTAGAAGGTGTAAGTCAACTACCCTGGCCAGCAAGATCTCCGGATCTGTCCCCCATTGAGCATGTTTGGGACTGGATGAAGCGTCGTCTCACGCGGTCTGCACGTCCAGCACGAACGCTGGTCCAACTGAGGCGCCAGGTGGAAATGGCATGGCAAGTCGTTCCACAGGACTACATCCAGCATCTCTACGATCGTCTCCATGGGAGAATAGCAGCCTGCATTGCTGCGAAAGGTGGATATACACTGTACTAGTGCCAACATTGTGCATGCTCTGTTGCCTGTGTCTATGTGCCTGTGGTTCTGTCAGTGTGATCATGTGATGTATCTGACCCCAGGAATGTGTCAATAAAGTTTCCCCTTCCTGGGACAATGAATTCACGGTGTTCTTATTTCAATATCCAGGAGTGTATTTGTCATAATGGTTCAAATGGCTCTGAGCACTATGGGACTCAACTGCTGTGGTCATGTCCCCTAGAACTTAGAACTACTTAAACCTAACTAACCTAGACATCACACACATCCATGCCCGAGGCAGGATTCGAACCTGCGACCGTAGCAGTCGCACGGTTCCGGACTGCGCGCCTAGAACCGCGAGACCACCGCGGCCGGCATTTGTCATACTTATTCATAGTATCTGCCACGGCTGTCAAGAAAAGAATTTCACAGTTTATTGTCAGCAAATTGTACAATATTCAACCGTTGTTAAGCTGAAGTTCTAACACTAACCATTGTTACGCTAAAGTTCTAACACTTTGCAGAAAAGTTGTTAGAACTTTACAGTGCTTGTTAGTGTGTCAGCTTTGTCAAGAAGAAAAAACGGTTGCATACTTCTTAACTAGAACGAAATTCACAGTCATAAATGAATGGATTACTTATCATTCTATTCTACTCGGCAATCGGTCGACCATTATGAAACAATGCAGAAAAATGGCCATACACATAGTATGCTTCACCATATGCTTAATGCTCTTATTTCCTTATTTAACTTCCAGGGCTCACAAAAATTCACGAAAATGATTACGACAGATACGCTGGGTTAATGCATTGCTCGATCCACCGAATATTTTGCAGAACAGCTAGCTGCACGAACTGCACATCGTCTCCATTAGGTCTCACTGGTTAATAGGAGTACAATAATAGTTTCTTGCACACTGTTGAATCAAAGCTATACGTGAGACATTTACAAACAACAGGCCATGAAAGGTGAAATGTGTTTGTAATTTAATGATCACTGTGACGTCTATTCATGTTGAGGAAGTCAGAGATTTGTGAGAGAGTGAGACTAAACCAGCTGATCATCACATACAACAGAGACTTTTCTCGCCCAAAATTAGTTAGTTACTTAGTTACGTGTTCCACTGATCAACCTCACGGTAACCGATACAATGTGTAACATGTCAAGTGCATAAGAAATACATACATGAATGAAAATTTTTTTTTCTTTTTTTAAGCTTAAAAGTTTTATTACCTCCCCATTTCCTTAAATGGCACAATATTCTTATATTATACCTATATATTTATTTATTCCTATTCAAAAATTCATCTACGGTATGGAAAGAATTATCAAGCAGATATGATTTCAGTTTATTTTCAAAACTGTTGCTACTATCTTTCAGACATATCATTTCATCTGGCAATTTAACGAAAAGTTTCACAGCAGCATATTTTACTCCATTCCGTGTAAGAGATAGGTTAAGCAGAGGCTAGTGTAAGTCTTTCTTTCTTCTTTTATTACAATCATGAATATCACTGTCATTTTTAAACTGGTCCATGTTGTTGAGAAGAAAGTGATTGAGGGAAAAACACCGAAAAATTACATTTGGTCGGCGAGAGACCAGATCCTCGCGAAGTCCAAAACAACTGCAAAGCTTTGCTCCATTGCCTGTATATGTTAATTTAATTTATCGCCGGCCGAAGTGGCCGTGCGGTTCTAGGCGCTGCAGTCTGGAAACGCGAGACCGCTACGGTCGCAGGTTCGAATCCTGCCTCGGGCATGGATGTGTGTGATGTCCTTAGTTAGGTTTAACTAGTTCTAAGTTCTAGGGGACTAATGACCTCAGAAGTTGAGTCCCATAGTGCTCAGAGCCATTTGAACCATTTTTTTTAATTCATCTTTTATATGTTGCAACATTGAGAGGTTCATGGATGACATGTGTCAGTTATTTATTACTTTTTATGGTTATTATTTAACGTTTAACTTTTATAGCTTTAACAGTGATTTTGTGGAAGAATGTCGGCTATTGATATATGCGTTATTATATTACGAGTATACATTTAGCTAATGGGAATATACTTGGACATCATCATATAAGGTAACATACGGTACTCTTATATGGAATAGAATAGGATATTTCGGTACAAACTATTGTGCAGCTGCTAATTTCGTCTTCTGTTTTGCAAATTAGAAAATGGGTACCATACACAGATTTCTTATTGACTTAAATTTAACTTATGGGTCAGTCCTAATATTTTGCCCTCTTCTAGATTGCCACACTACAAATATCAGTCAGTCCTGAATTACCGTCTAAAAAAAAAGTTAACTGAATGTCATGTTGCCCGCATCTCGTGGTCGTGCGGTAGCGTTCTCGCTTCCCACGCCCGGGTTCCCGGGTTCGATTCCCGGCAGGGTCAGGGATTTTCTCTGCCTCGTGATGGCTGGGTGTTGTGTGATGTCCTTAGGTTAGTTAGGTTTAAGTAGTTCTAAGTCCTAGGGCACTGATGACCACAGATGTTAAGTCCCATAGTCCTCAGAGCCAATGTCATGTTATGGAAAGGAATAAACCTTTCCTTACATAAAAGTATCCGTCAGAGACGCCCAGTGTAACGATCACATAACAACTAAAACCGTATTTCCTCAAAAAATTAGGAAACTAAGAATAAAAATTTATTAATTTAAGACGAGAAGTATTTCCACATGAAAACAATGTCCACGAGTAGAGAGATGTATGGAGGAAGATTACAGTGTTTTTGGATTATTTTTCTAGTCAGTGCTTTACAATTTGAATATAAGTCTACAATTATTGACGACCATTTGTGGACATTTATAGAAATATCCAAATAGTGCTTTCCTGTCAGTAAAAGTGGAAATCACAAGGATAAAATAACTGTAATAAGGAAGATAGTTTAAGGAACTGGTATTAGTCTATCATTATGTTTATTAAAGTAATTTGGAAAAATCACAGTAAATCTGAATGTGTGGCAGTTTTGGGATCAGAAACAGGCCCTCTGTGAATTCAAATACAGTGTCCTATAGTTGCAACACTCACTTGGTTGATGTAATGTGAATGCACAGTGAACTGTCATGGGTCTCTCAAACTGTTCACCGGAATGTTGACAATTCTGGAAAACAATAGAGCTTTATTTACAAATTATGTAAAACTTATTCATGTACAATCCCATATACAGATACGCTTTATCACTGCGCTCAACTGAAATTCGCAAGATACAGGGACATTAACTATTAACGACACAAACTAAATTCCTTTTTATCGTATGAACGAACTTTTCTGTCACATAACGATGATATGCCTTTTATCGATGCACTCACTTTTCAACTTAATACTAAATGTGGTAAAAAATAACGGACTATATTTTACTTAACAATAACTTTTTTTGCAAAATTCATAATACATTTGAGACTATAACATATACATACATAAATATATCATTTATCGTAATATCTTAAGTTCGCTTAGTATTATCTGTCACCACACCCAGACTAAAGTAAAATACTTGCTCTGATTGCTCAAAAAATCGAATCTGATTCTTAGTTGACTGGCAAGTTAGTATCACAAAAGTTTCTTCACATACCTTCCGATCATGACATGGATGACTTTTCCGAAAGGACAGTCAGAAGTTTCTCTCCAACCACCTCTAACAGTGATACTAACTGGGACATTTCAAATCCAACATTTACAGATTTTTGTGTAGGAACTTCCATTTAGCACCCATTATGTTGTGATAAGAAACTGAAATAACTGCTATTTTGATGGGATTTGTGTGAAAATTAACAAAAAGTGAGTAAAATCTTTACGTATATTATAGGTGAATGAACTGTTAAGTTTTCTGAAGTGGTAGTCTGACGTATGGTGTATCCTCTCTCTCTCTCCCCCATATATATATCTGGGAAAAACTTGCATTTATTTCAGTATGACTTGCACCCTGAAATTAATAAACAGTAGTTTTCCATGACTGCTATCTAAAACGTAAAGAAAATATTTCAGATTTCTGAAGACGGCTGCAGATTTAAGGAGAGCAGGAACAAAAGGAACGGAAACGCCGATGATGAGAAGAAGGTCTACCCAGATCGCTCTATTCTGTTTGCGGATTCGTCTTCCATGGAAGAAGAAGACGGTGAGGAAGAGGAGGAGGACGAGGAGGAGGTTGAGGAGGAAGAGGAGTTGTTTGCGGCCCCGTTTGATGACTCTCCGCCGAGAGGTGGACCAACACGTGGCACCAGAAGCTCGATGGGTTCTGTCGTGCTCACTGGGGCGTTGATGTCCAGCCGCAGTTTGGCAGCAACGAATGGCTTGGCGGCTTCCACAAGCTGCTGCTTCCTCTCTGCTGCGTTCTGTGGGCGTACGAGAAACAACAATACTATGTTTAGTCGATGAAACAGCAGATCAGTCTCAGGCGACAGACGAGTTCAACTGTCAGTTGAAGAGATGCTGTAAGATAAGTGTCAACAGAAGTAAAACAATGGTTGTGGAGCGCAGAAGAATAATTCTTAATTATTAAATCATTTAATGCTGACGCATCCAGATTAACATATTAGACACTAGCAAATAAGTGGTGCTATTTGGGTAGAAATGGAATTGACGATGGCAGAAATAAAGAAGGTATAAAATGCAGGCTTGGCATTTCAAGAAATTTATTTTCTGAGAATTAGAAATATCTTAATAATGAATATAAATTTAAGTGTGACGAATTCGTTTCTGAAAGTATTAATAATTCTAATGGAACGTCTTTCGCTACATATAGAACCTCTTAATGCAGTTAAGAAATGGATTACCCAATACACTTTATAAATTTTTTTATACAAAACAAAAAAATTCAGAATTAATATGACTTCACCTTTCATACAGTTTTAATAACATAAATAATATGATATTCGTTATTTTCAAATAACTTCATTATTTCTCATTGTTTGGATTCATTTCGAAATGTGTTTATTTAATATTTCCATTTGAAGTCATTAATCGTTAGTTATAAACTTTAGAATAACATCAAACAGGATTAGAAATGAGTACGTCATTTGTTATGTAAAATACTTTGCTTGAGATACACACAACCTTAGTTAGTATGTACGGTGGTGGCAGAAACAAGACGTAATTGTTGGTGCATACTACCGTATAGAAGACTTCTAATTTCATGACTTTATTCGTGAGATTTAATTCAGATGATTCTTTCTGATGAAATTTGCGAGACACATTGGTGTCTTGCTTTATTGTAACATCCAACCATAACTTAATTAAAACATTCATCTGTGTACAGAGCCCCGTGTACAAAGCTAAGAAACAGTTAGTACGTTTTTATACAACCCCTATAGGATTTACGCACCTCAATTATTTTATTTGATGTTCATTTATTCGATGTCTTCTTCTACGTGTCCCGGTGTTTGCATGTGAGCGAACAGGACGGAATCCACCATTGTTCTGCATTATTATTAGACGGAGAATTTAAGGGATCGTAGCTATTATATTAAAAGCCAAGGCGCAGCGATGTACCAATATACTATCGAATGCAATCACGAAAAAGTAATGTGAGATGTAAGGTAAATAATTGTATATATTACCTGTTAATATTTAAGTTTCCAAAGAATGAATTCAAAATTTTGTGTATTTGAATGTGTTTAAGGAAAGATGTACAAATTTTGTGGCTGACTGCTTGTATTCCTAGAGGCGTAGACTTCAACTAAGATGATCTGCTATACTAAAAAACAAGCACCTGTAGACTGTTAATTGCTGATACCTTGAGATAGGCAACTAGCAGTCTCCAGTGACCTAACCTTTTGACTCTTAGCTGCTTGAGTCATTCTTAACATTTACGGAGAATAATAGTTATAACGAAAAAGGTCTCAAACAGTTTTTCCATTAGTAGCAAAAACCTTATGAACTTTAATTCTATTGTCGCGTGTAATACCGTCTTGTTTAAAAATTATTCTTCCAATGAGCCACGCTTTCGTCGAGGAGCTACTATAACAAGACGAGTAATGAGATTTTTATTCCGCGATCTTCCTTCTCACTCATTTTGACTGCTGTACACTAGTTTCTTCATTGCTAAAAAATGCAGTTGATTCAAAAAACAATTAACAACATTTTTCAAGTTCAAACACATAATTATTTTATGCATTAATAGAAGGGAGAGTCGTCACATAGTCCTATACGGAAGCGAAACATTAATGATAAACAGTATGCGCAAAGAGAGAAAAAAAGCTTTAGAAACACTAAAGAAGAATGCTAAAGACCCGATTTTTATTGAGTCGACGCCCGGAGAAAATAATTGTTAGTATAATTTGTCCTAAACAAGCGATTCATCCATACGACAAATTCTGTGGATTCAAGGAATAATTAATGTGATAAAGTGGGGGATGCAAAAGTTTTAGAGAAAGTCTAGAGCTTAAACAAAGCAAGCAGGTTCAACTGGATATACGTTGCAGTAAAAATATGTAGAGATAAAGGGAATGCAAAAACAGACTATTGCACTGCATTGAAGCAGTCTTCGCATTGAACATCACAATAACAACAAAAGAAGTAGGCATTACTTTCTGACTAATTGTTCGTACACTGGTGCTTCAAAGGTCTTAGCGCAGATAAGTTTTATAGTCCCGATCACTTCAGCTGAAAAATTTGCCATGAGTACCCTAGACCAAATTCGATGAACGTAGGTAACGAATTTATATACGTTTTTATAGATTCTGCCAATTGAATGGAATTGCTGTTTCCTTAGAGTATAGCTCAACTTCAAAGGTCTTAGTGCAGATAAGTTTTATACTCACGATCACTTCAGCTGAAAAATTTGCCATCAGTACCTTAGACCAAATTCGATGAACGTAGGTAACGAACTTATATACGTTTTTATAGATTCTGCCAGTTGAATGGAATTGCTGTTTCCTTAGAGTATAGCTCAACTTTGTCCCTTACACGTACTTTAGTTCAGGCTGACAGATTGGTTTCGTAAGAGTATGAGTCTTACTAATTTTCTCAGAGCAAAGTTTCTGTAGACCGTCATTAGAGAAACATCTTTTGCAATTATGTAGGTTCTTTCGCAGGATTGGTACGCGTTCCTTGATACAGGGCAGCATCGCCATAATTTCATCGTAATTTCGGTAATAAACGATAAAAGAAATTTAGAGAAAGTTCAAAGGTTTACTTTAAATTTGGTTTACTCATACAGTGAAAGCGTTAGGGAAATTAGAGCTCAAGTTGCAGGTGTAAGTCCAAATTTTTGATACCATTTAACTTGACAGTTACATATAAAACACTCTGTGCGTGAAAATAATGCCAAAATGCACTTAGTTTGGAATTAGGTACTGAATTGTAAGTTTTCCGTTAGAACAAGGTAATTTATTTCGTAGATAAAAGAGAAACATGAGTACCATCATTAAAATTATCCTATTAGGAATTCATTATGTTCTCTACTCCAACTGCACAAAACCTGCACTGCTAGGTATTAAATTTTTAGCAAGAAGAATACAAAATATCAAAAATTCACTTACTATGGGTATACAGTGTAGCATGGAGAATGCGAGATTTTTAGGTGATATGGGAGTTCATGAAGTACTAAATTCAGTACACAGAGCTGCCACCTCTGGCAGGAGCAACGGCCTCGCGTCTAATTGAGCTTGGATGACGCAGTCGAGAATGTCATTCACGATAGTTGAACTTAATGGCAAGAGATCGTCATCGTAGCGACTGGCTCGTATGCCAAACTCTCGGCAACCCACGACCAAATTTTTCCAGTTGTGGACAACGTGCTGGACAAGGCAACAATCGAACACCCTCTGTTCAAAAATGGTTCAAATGGCTCTGAGCACTGTGGGACTCGACTTCTGAGGTCATCAGTCCCCTATAACTTAGAACTACTTAAACCTAATTAACCTAAGGACATCACACACATCCAAGCCAGGATTCGAACCTGGGACCGTAGCGGTCACGCGGTTCAGACTGTAGCGCCTAGAACCGCTCGGCCACACCGGCAGGCGAACACCCTATGTATCGCAGTAGTTCTGTACAGCTTGGGAAACGTGCGGTCTTGCATTATTTTTTTGAAAGAAAACGTTAGAGACATCAACAGCTTCTGGGTACCTGCTCCGACAAGCTGCATGTTAAGTGTTCCTCTTTCGCCAGATGGTCACCACTACATATGCAGCCTTCAAATAATATACGAAATGAGAACGAAATATGGTGTGCCATACATAGGTCGCTGCTTGGAAATTGCTGCAATTTTGATACCGTACGTGTTCACAACAATTTGTAGGTCTTTAATATAGCTAATAACGACGGTGTTATATAGAAGTTATGCCGATTACACAGAACCTCTATGGCTTTCTTACGTCACATGTTTTGAGTCAGCTGTCCAGTAACGAAAAATACCTGTAGTCTTGAAAACAGTATTCAAAACTGTCTGTGGTGTAAGGTCATGAACTTCGTGCGGGTCGCTGTTTCAGCGTGTCAGAATTCAGATTCTGCAGTCCATGTACTAAATACCCAATGGGATTTTTTATTACTAATATGGATGTTCAAAACCAAATAATAAGTGCGCTGAGTGAACACTAGCAGGAAAAACTAGTTTTACTTCGTTAACTGTTGTACAACAGAATTTATTTTTAGTAGCTTTTCTGGTAGTTAAAACGCTACCAAAACATCAGAGGTCCATCTTCGGCCGAACTACACTCCCCACAAAGCGCAGGTTATCTCATCATCTGGTCATCTGCACACTGGGTGCCTTGCAGCATTTGAAAAGAGGTAAAATCGACACCCATCGGACAACACTGTATTCCTCCAGTCGATTATATCCAGTTTCTCAATTGTTTGGTCTACTGAAGATGAGCAGCATGAAAAATGGCGCTCTGCGAGATATCCGACTCGAAATGTCCATTGCATATAGTTTTCTTAAGAAATGTTCACTTGGAAAGTGGTTGAGATGGACCTGTATTCACTGACAGCAACAATGCCTGCATTGTTTGAAGCCATTTGTCATTGACAAGGCGTGGTAGTCGTCTGTTGTCCCTGTCGATTAGTATTATGCAGTGACTGACTTTCTGTGAAGCGTTTAGCGACTTGCTCTACGATTAAGGATCTTCGGCTCACACCGTCTCACGCAACCTAATGAAAAAATTAAGACAAAATTTAATTGATGTCATCTTTTATCATAAAACTCTACAATTCAAGCTGGCGAAGTATTGTTCAGTTTCTCTACTATCTCTCAGTAGCTAAAAGCAAGAAATCGCGCAATATGCTGCCGTCAGAAATTTTCAATAGAAAGCTATTTGGACTTTAGATGCTCCAATGCGCAGTTTTCTTTTTCTCCACGAGCTCGACCTTTTCGCTTCCTTGCGTCGTGCATACATCATGCATGCGTGGAAAAGAACACTATAGTAACTGCTTCAGCAGCTGGTAAGCCCAAGTGTGCGCTCTTGAGCAGGAGGGTGCCCAGAGGTCTTGAAACACGGCAGCCAGCTTCAAATGTCATACTTACCAACAGCTAAGGGGAAAAACAGTCTACAGTTAGTATTCACAATGCTCTCGATCGCACTGCAATGACCTACAACACTTTATCGCTTTCCACTTTTATGAGTCATCATCAGATGTCGTTCAAAGGTGTCTGAATTCCTAAGGGAGAAAACTGCGTCGGTCATCGGTCCCTAGACTTACACACTACTTAAACTAACTTAAAGTTAACTTATGCTAAGAAAACACACACACACACAAGCCCGAGGCAGAACTCGAACCTCCGGTGAGAGGGGCCGTGCAGTCCGTGACATGACGACTTAAACCGCGCTGCTCATTATCAGAAACACCATCTTATTACAATAGTAACATGTCGAAAAGTCATATGTCGTCCATTTTCGCCACCTGTACATCTCAAGGAGAACCGCAGCAAGTCACATACAGAAGCATTCATAAACATAGGATAAAAGGCACACTAAAGTTACATTTACCAACAGCAATTAAGCGTAAAAAACACAAACCTGGTCAATAAAGTGTTCAAAGAGAATAAAGAGATGGATAAAATCTAAATATGTACAGTTAGCTGAAGCATACTAATTAAACATTTCACACTCATAAGTCAAATATTGTTTGGATAACAGAGGGTAGGGAGTAGTAAAAAATGTACATTACTGAATAATAACAAGGTGTCTGTCGGTGATAAATTGTAATATTTCAATAAATCTTATTGTAAAATTCCAGCAGCGAAAGAATGCTCTTATCAGAGCACAAAAAACTCTGATGTCCTACTTTTTTTTTTAGAAAACTCTGACTCTTAAATGTGCTGCCAGCTGCCTCATTTTAGAGTCCTCAGTATCTTTAAAAATTTTCACAAAATTTTGACATGCAAACAAATTTATGGTCTTTTTAACATGCAACTCACCTCTCACTCCCACAAGTTCCCCAAACTGTAACTCACTCACACCTACTAACCCATCATCGCATGTCACCCATACCCAACCACTCCGACTTGCCTATTCTGACTCACTCATTCAGTCCAATTCATTGCCGTTATTCTTTGTGTGGCTCTAACTGACACTGTCCTCTGTCCTGAAGGGCCACAGTCTCCCTCATCCTGTCCTACTAATATCACCGTCTCCCTTTTGCTGTCTCTTACTACTACTATCTCTCACTGCTGCTGTCTCTTCTCATTGACACTATTATCCTCGTTATCACTGCCAGAGATTCTGTCTCTCATTATCACTGGCTCTCACCCCCTTCCACATTGTCCTCCTTTTTATTTCTGGCACTGTCTCCTTCACTCTTTTTCTGGTACTGCTCTGTCACTGTCAACTATGTTGCACTGCCACTCTATCCCTCTCTTACTCTAACACTGCCATTGTCTCTTTCGTGCTCACTGCCACTGTATCCCTCTCTTACTCTAACACTGCCATTGTTTCTTTCGTGCTTTCTACATCACGACCGCAGTCTACCATCTTCCAGTGTTTTTTTTTAAATTTTCAGTCTTTTCTCCACTGCCAGTGTCTCGTGTCGAGTATTTTCGTATGCCAAAATTTGTAGGGCATATGACTCGACTGAAAGACGTTATGGCTCGATCCAATTTTGATAGTTTACTTATATGAAATTGTAATAACTGAGGTGTGTGTAATTATACAGTCAGAACCGATTTTGTACGCACAAAAATTTTACATATGCTACAGAAAAATGTGTTTGCAGAACCCATCTGATGATAACGGTGACACTTTACAGCATATTTGTCTGTGCTTTTGAACCTACGTTTTTCCTCACACTGACTTGTACGTGCGTTCAAATGGCTCTCAGCACTATGGGACTTAACATCAATGGTCATCAGTCCCCTAGAACTTAGAACTACTTAAACCTAACTAACCTAAGGACAGCACACAACACCCAGCCATCACGAGGCAGAGAAAATCCCTGACCCCGCCGGGAATCGAACCCGGGAACCCGGGCGTGGGAAGCGAGAACGCTACCGCACGACCACGAGATGCGGGCTGTACGTGCGTGTTTCACGTGTAATAGTAGTGTAACTTTGAACCTCTGTATCTCGGAAACGGATAAAGATATCAAGAAAATTTTCCAAGCTGTTCGAGATTGTGATCTTAAAAATTTCAGCCACGTTTCAATCATTTGCTGTGCATAGCCGTCTCGGAATTCGCGGCTCGGTTTTGGTACCGAAAAAAAATGTTCTTGGGCTTTTTTTTGGGGGGGGGGGGTGAGTGGGAAGGGACCGCCCATGAACCGAATGATGCCACCATAAGCACCTTAAGGCACCGAAGACCTCATCTAAAGCAAAACTAACCAGCCGATTTGCTCCACTTGCCTTAGCTGGAGGAAGTGTGAAATGTTCAAATTTTGACCCTTACTGCAAGATAGTTACAGAAAGATGATTCTTCTCTTGAATATAAAAAATGTGTGTGAAACCTGCTAAGGTCATCAGTCCCTAAGCTTACACACTACTTAACCTAAATTATCTTAAGGATAAACACACACACCCATGCCCGAGGGAGGACTCTTGAACGTAAAAATAGTCCCTAGCCAAAGGGCTATCCAAAATATTTGTCCCTACCTTTCTATCACCAACAGATCTCGACGTATGAGCCACTGAAAAATCCCATTTTGATCCATGGTGTTATGGAGTATAAGAGGTACACATGTTGCAGCATGCGTACTAATGCTCAGGATCTGTGATGAATAGTTCTAACCTCTTCAATTTTCTTGAGTTTTACCACTCATTAATTGTGTTGAGGTGCTGACTCAGCCTTTCAGTATATATGAAACAATAAAAAACTAACTATGTAACTGATTAGCTAACTGATGTCAGATGAACGAATTGTAAGACCTGTTACTTCAGTAATACTTCTTTAAAATGATTCTTGACATTTGAAACGAGTAGACTGTTAGAAGTTAGCCATTGCAATCGAGACAACTGTGGACAGACTGTGATCCAGTTTAGCGTTGTAACCTCTCATTAAGAAACGGTTTAACGCACCGTGATGAGGCTGCCGGCAATCTTTGAGATGTTGGTGATGAGACTGAAGCTGCCGCCGAACAGCTCGTCTGGAATCATGAGGCTGACGCGGGTGCGGGGAAACTCGGGAACCTCGTCGGGCGTGGTGGAGCGCGGCGGAGCAGCGGTGCCCCTGCCGTCCTGCAACACGCAACACTCACGTCAACTCAGCCGGTGGTCAGTAACGCGGAGTTTTCAAGTCTTTAATCAGGATAACTGAGAAAGCGACACTGACTTCGATTATTCTGAATTATACTTACTTACTTTAGAAGTGAAGGAAAAAAGTAAACAATACAGATACCACAGATAAAGATATCAACATATGAAATACGTAAACGGAGGTGTCGAACAGCGTAGAAGGGAGATATACGAGTGGACTGGAGATTTCACTATAATTAGGAAAGAATCATGTTATATCTGTAAGCAACGTATATCTGGAGACACTTGGAAATTTACAATCGGAAATGAAGTGCGTAACTGTGCCTGTTTTGAAGGAGTTGTACGAGCACACGGCCTACGAAATTGAAAGCTGATTAAATTAGATATAGTTATTGTTCAATATCTAGTCAATCTAAAATGTGCCGAGATTGATTCTCTTCCTTGCCTGAAAGCAACCTCAGTGCAGTATCTATGGTGGCAACTCGAACATACATCTGCAAACAACAGGTGTGTCTTCGACCCGTGGTGAGCAGTGTGAGCAGGCATTGGTAAGTAGTGGACATGCGAATGTAGGATGACAACATTGTTGTGCCACAAATCTCAGTGAAGTTACATCTCTAAATCACGTGCTTTACACTTTCTTTAGAGTGATCTGAAGAAGAGAAAGGTTTGTGCAAAAAATTTGTCGCGTACACCTTGATTCGCGAAACAAAAGTAGTGAGATGTGCATGCCACCAAGGCTTGGCTGAAATGGAAATCGTGGACAGTTCACTTCTGGAAAACCGACCACGGGTGACGAGACTTGCTGTCTTCAATATTACTCTGCCACAAATAACGAAGTGTAGAAATCCACATCAAGAGTCAATGACCGAGCGAGGTGGCGCAGTGGTTAGCACACTGGTCTCGCATTCGGGAGGACGACGGTTCAAGCCCGCGTCCGGCCATCCTGATTTAGGTTTTCCGTGATTTCCCTAAATCGCTCCAGGCAAATGCCGGGATGGTTCCTTTCAAAGGGCACGGCCGATTTCCTTCCCCATCCGCCCCTAATCCGATGAGACCGATGACCTCGCTGTCTGGTCTCCTTCCCCAAAAACCAACCAACCAACCAACCAAGAGTCAATGTTTTGACGACATAGCCAACATTGAAGCCAATGTGACGCGTGGGTTGGACTACATCACGAAGAATTGGTTTTGTGACAGTATCACATGGTTGTATGAGCATTCTGAGTAGCAGAAACCTTTCTGCGCCAAGGAAAGTGGCTTTAAATCTTTATGTAGAGTATTGGTACTGTTAGTATGACTACACTGGACGAAAAACTTCGCTTTAGTTCCCTTATGTAGATATCCTGTGAATATTTCTTATGAGCTACAAATATCAATACCATGTCTTTCTAAGAGAAATGGAACTTCCACATATGAACTATGGTTTCATAGGACTACGTGACAAACGTTAAATTACACGCATGCTGATACCAAAGGCGTGTTTCTAAAATATAGAAGTAATAAAATGCATAATTCTTTGTATACCAAAATAAAACTGAGAAGGTTATTGATTTCATGTTTACATAACAGTGGACCCGTCGTTGCAGGCCACAAGGGAGATATTGCAGAAATGCGGCACAAACAACAGTTCAGATTCCTAGATGTGTGTCACTTCTGTTGTATCAACGTTTATTTCATAGTAGTTTCAATAATTACTATACACGTATTTTCAGTCGTACTTTCATTTATATAACTGTTTCATCTCTTAGCGAACTTTCAGGCTGGGAAACTAAATGCACTGATTTTCTATTATGAGGGTTACACGCTATGCTAACAGAGCTACGTTGTTCTATTAACACTTGAATCAAACATATAGGAGCTGTGAAAAATATCGAGGCATTGTTAATTAAGGAGAAAATGTAAATACGATATATAGACGATTTGTTGCGCTGGCTGGAAATATCCGGTACTCACTACTAAATAACCATATGGCCGCACACTTGTGCAATCAAGCAGTTAACATAGGAGATGGAGATGCAGCAATGTGGAGATCTTACAATCAATAAAAACTAGTAAAAGACTTCTCTGCACTACCTATCTGGGTCACCAGTGTTACTGTAAGAGTGGGCAGCTATTTGCTCAGTTACATTACTGCTCATTCGTATCTGATGGACCTTGCATTCTCTGTGTCGTATTAAGAGCTACATAATCGTTTTGCTTAAGACGCAAATTGATACCCTTTCATAACTTATAGGGTTTCAACATCTGCTGCCCACGTAACGTCGAAGAAAAGACTAATTGCAAATACCACTCAAGATGTTCGCATGGTACTCAAAACTAGTTGGAAATAAACATTACTATCGAGGGTGAAGATCAAAAACTTATACCGAGACTTTCAGAAAGGAAGAATGTAACAAAATCACTGTATCTAAAATCAGATTTCCCAGGGTTGACAAACAGTCTAACAAGCGAATTATTTTTTAAATAAGAAAATGAAGCATTTGCTACTTGTAGCTCGATTAATGCTGCAACAGGGAGGAGGATGTAATTATAATCAAGATTTTTATGATCTAGTTCATTGACTACCTTCGTTACTTACAGCTTATTCTGATTATACGAACGTATATTTTAGTGTGGAGGAAGTGAAAATTAGACGTTTCATTATTGCAATCGTTGTTACTAAAATGTACGCACCTGTAAAGTAATAACTGTCTGATTAAATTCACATACAGTTTGTTTTGAAATCTAGTCTGCAGCTGTTTGCACTTTACCTACTCGGAAGGACCTAAAATTTTTTATCGCTGATAAGATTTGTTCCTCATTGTTGATGTAGCATTTTTAAGGGAAATTTCATTATGGTTCTACACGTACAGTGGTAAAACAAGTGTTAAACGCCTAATTCAAAATACCATTCGTTCCCATCTTGTAATACATTTGTGCTTCGGAAATACGATGATGGTGGTGGAGCGGAGATTTGTGCCCGTCAGTCTCATGATTTTGCAGCAGACTGTAACTCACATACGGATTTAATTTTTGGTATTTTGTTTGGGAGTATGCACTCTGTGCCAGAAAAACTAACCCTGACCTTTTACCTAAATGCATTCGCAGAATTACAAATATATGTATTTCAAAAATTAGAATGTTTGCTTTTCCAATCCCTCATGGCATATTAAACTTCTGCTCTGGATCAGCTCTCTAACCAGGAATCGTGCCTTCCATGTCCAGTCACCTTACCAACTGCGTTGTAAAAGCAAAACTCCCAATCCGAGCTCACAGCTTCATTCTTGGAAACAAAGCTCCCTCTGTAGCAAAGTAATTTCCTTATGGTATCCTTTCTTACAAGAATGCTAATCCACCTAGTTATCCAGGGAAAAACCTACGAAGTTCGGAGAGTATGGTAGAGGTACTGGGAGAACTGCTGTTATGAGCTGGTCATAGGTGGTGACTTCATAGCTCAATGGATAAAGATTGCTCGCGGAAGGCAGATCTTTGCTTCGAATTCCGGTCTGACACACAGCTTTAATGTCAGGAAGTTCCAATGACCTCATTGCCTCATAACTTGAAAAATTCATAAAATAGCGACAATTTTTTAATATCAATTTTCATGCTGCCATAGTCAAATTTGTATCACGAAAAGTAAGAAGGTTACCGAAGTCATTTGGTCAGCGGCGCCCTGTTACATCACACGTCACAGTATCCAGGAAACCAGTTTTTTTTGTTATTATTTCACGTTAGCCTGCTGCTGGATCAGATCCTTTGTATTCCTTTGGTCTTTTTGTAGAAAATACGGCAAACGTAATTTCATCAGTTTTTCGTAGTGTTCTTATATGAGACAGAATTACGATGACTGTAGTCGTAGGTGTGACGATTAGGTCCTTACACCCTTGTCCAATACATAACGTTGCTTGTACGGCTGAAAATACCTGTTTGTTAAGTGATGTTATTCTGATGTCAAGCTCTATGTGAGTAGATCTGTCTCGTCTCGTTTATTTTGCCACCAATGTATAGTGATAATCCAATAATTTGTACCCGAATAGTTATCATCGTTTCACTAAGCTTCGGAGACGACATGCCATTCAACAGGCTCCTCAGAAGCCAAATTTCTCTTCCGACACCACGGCACCTCTGTTAGAGGTAAGTAGGGTATGAAACCCTTTCATATACGCCAAAACATTATTTACAATGGCGCAACTGTGCTTTTTGTTCGAGCTGGACATATGGGCTGGAGGAGATGGGAAGGTACGGTGAGGTTGGGTACAGTTGAATGAATCTGTGGACCATATCGCAACTATCAAGCAAAAGAGACCTTAACTCGGGATTCAAATGAGAAGAAATCCACAAATTCGTAAAATTTGGGAACGGGAATAGCACAATATTTCTCCTTAGAAGACCAAAAGCTAGCCTTTTTAGGGGAACAGAGAGTATCATGACATATGCCAGTTTCTCGTTTTTGTTTGTGAGCAATTGTAGAGCCTATGGCTGATTCTGGAAATGAGTAATAAGAATTGGATATATTATTGGCTCCGTAGATTCTCAGTGAGCATGTGGACAATATCAGATAAACAAATATACGTAATGCTAAATTTCAAATGACTTGAAACTGTAATATTTCTACCACACATTCTAAGACAGCTGATTCTCAAGTTTTTTTTTTTACGTCATGCTGTAGAACAACTTCTTCTAAAAACCAGGTACGGTAGACTAAATCATTGCCCTACACTGAAGTAATTGTAGTTATGACATTTTTATTGTTGTGTCTAGGCAAGACAGCCTAGACACAATGAGAGGAAGCCGAAAGGCACGCGCTTAAACTCACGCAGGCTGGCGTGAGGTCTGAAACAGGATACGTAATGAATGCTATAAAGAAAAGTACGTAGCTTCTGGAATACTTAACTTTAATCCACATTTGTAGAACATCGCTCTTGATGATACATTAATAGAATCTCAATATCAATTGAATACGGCGCCTTGCTAGGTCGTAGCAAATGTAGCTGAAGGCTATGCTAACTATCGTCTCGGTAAATGAGAGCGTATATGTCAGCGAACCGTTCCTTGCAAAGTCGGCTGTACAACTGGGGCGAGTGCTAGTAAGTCTCTCTAGACCTGCCGTGTGGCGGCGCTCGGTCTGCAATTACTGACAGTGGCGACACGCGGGTCCGCCGTATACTAACGGTCCGCGGCCGATTTAAAGGCTACCACCTAGCAAGTGTGGTGTCTGGCGGTGACACCACATTTATCACGTGAAAACGCAGTGCCTTACGCTTAATACAAACCACCTACAGTATGATTGAGAATTACCACTCATTTACCGGTACCAAAAGCGTTATAAGGTACAAGAATCTATTAAATATGAAACTCACACTGAATACTTTTTATTGCCACGAAGTGTGTAAATGGGTTATTTACTATGACGCTGTGATGTGCGACATTTCTCTCACTGTTGCTGAACTGGCATTCTGAAACACTGGCGTTCAAATCCCTGACCGGATATCCAAATTTAAGCTCCTTGGTGTCTTCACATCGCTCCAGACAATAGTGAATGGTTTCTCTGAATAGACTACTAATAGTTTCTTTGCCCATACTTGTCCACTTATGTAAGGGTGTTTAATAAAATGTATAGCAGTTGTGTTAAAAATACGCCCCTGAAGGTGCAATTAATGGTTGTGAGTTGACAGTTATATTTCAGCAACAGGAAATAAAGCAAGACTTACGTTTTATATGGACTGTAATTTGTTGGGAATAATCTGAAGCTTACATCAAAGTAGGCACAAGAAACTGGTTTCTGAGTGAGGGAAAGCTTTAAGAGGAAAGTAAATTTTCCGAATCATGAATGTTACTGAAATTGCAGCTAATCTTGGAAAGGAATTCTACATTGTAGCTACAGTAAGCAAACAAATGAAGTTAACCTGCATCCTGCCTGTACAACTTGAGTGTTGGTGCTGAGTGACCTTCTAGTGGAGGATGGTATACCATTGAGCGTCTTCAGTGTACCTACGAGAGATATATAAAGACTAGTTGTATAGTGGTTGCGCTTGTATATATAATCATGTAAATGAAACACAAAAGTAGATACATAGATAGTTGTTCTTTTGAGCCACTCTGATGTCGACTAAATGTCCCCATGTGGCAGATGCATTAGAATTTACAGTAATTTATGCAGTGGTTCTATCGACAAAATGAAGGTGAACTGATACCTCATGCAAGTTTGACAAGATGAGCATACAAATAGCAACATAGAGGCCTCGGAAACTCGTAAGTCTCAGTAGTAGGTGTAAAAATGAGTATAATGAAATATACTCCCAATATGTTGCGAGGCCTAATGCTTGAAGTAGACGTGGATGATGTTGATCATGATGATCATGATTATTAAGCTGTCACTCCGCAAGACACTAAGCAAGTAAGGACTGTCCTTGAGAATAATGTTTCAGCGATCTAGGCCTGAAACGCGTGGAAACAAAATAATGGACAAGTATCAAAAATACCACAAATACATTTGCATAATCGATGCGCTAGTGCAAAAATGAAGCGTGAGTTCACTCAGTGAAAGCTACTATATTTTTCAATGAATTCCAGCTATCTACAGTGTCGTTATAATTAAACTTTCGCTGCTTCAGCCAGTATAGACGGAAATCTATTTACCGTAGGCGTAAGCAACTTTATAGGAATGATGTTCAGACTGTGCACGGCAGGATTTGCGTTGTTAACACCGTTACTGTCATGAATTGTCGTTAGGCGCTGATACTGGTGGGGCGCGCTTGGTTGAAACACAGGTATCAGTGTGCATTACAGCTGGAGACAATCATCAGCGTTCTGGACAAGGTCAGTAGGTCTTCACCCACAAAGCTGTTTCATCCAAACAATAACAATACTGCTCTGCTCTTCACGAATATCGACGTATTAAAGCAATATGAAGAGGCGATATTTCTGCACTTCAAGAACATGATTCGAAGTTCGCATTAACTGGTGAATTGGAAATTGCTCTAGGGAGAAGCCAAAGGCCCATTCCGCCACAGATCGTCGAAGAAGTTACTGTTTCTATGGCTGGGAATGCTGGAGACAATGTGCAGTCTTCAAAAAGAAGATGAACATAGTGAGGGGTGTAGCCAGCATCCCGTCTGAGACATTTCTGCCTCCAGTAGAGCAATCTCGAGTGCTGATCCAGACTGTCGTGGATGCGGATAGTTGTCACACTGAGTGACGTTCGTAATCTGTATCGTAAACATAGTACGCAAATAATAAATTTTAGCCTCTCATGTGGAGATTATAATGTGTTTCTTTCAATAGTTTATTCGTTATTTCTCTTCTGCATGTCCTTAAAAATGTTTCCACAAAGTTTCACTATTCTACGATTACTCAGTTTTAGTGGGGGCCCTCCCAAACACTGGATGTTTAATAATCACCACTCTGTATATCATTGACATTTTTAACCTAAAATTTCTTCATCACATCTGTATGTGCAACTAGCAATAGCTAATTGCGCCTGTATACAGTACTGCTCATAAACGGCTGCATGGTGAGCAGATATTTTTTATGGCGAAGCCAGATAATAATTTTCTTATGCCTAGGCAGCAACTGAAATGGAACGATCTATCCTCTTCACCTTTCGGATCCACATTTTGCATTCGTGTAAAATTATTTTAGGACCAACAAATACGAAGAGAATAAGCTTTGCGGGTGCCACCAAAAAATAAATTGCTTACACCGTTTCAATAAAACAAAGCTGCTGCGGCTAACTGTTATGAAAGGTCGATAAGTCTTGCTATATTCCTTTTAAAAATAGAAAAAAAGCGTGCCATATTGCTTCAGAAACCGACTGAAAGGTATGTGCGTGATATCAGTTATTAAATAACTACCCGTAAAGTACTAAAAGTACAGGGTTTTCTTCTTTGGGGCCACAAATATATTGCCATAGCTGAGGAATTCCCGTAACTGTCAGGAAATCCCTCTTCTTAAATATTGCGATTTATTGCGGTACACCAAATTCCGTAACGTGAGTGTCTGAGTGCGTTTCTATTGTTACTGGACAAATTTATTCCACTGCCAAGAACCATCCACTACAGACATACGCGTAAATTTGGAATAGAAAGGGGGAGAATAAAATAAAATTCTTGCAATTTTGTAGAAAACATAAGTTTCTAAGTGTTGCATCCCAAAATAAAGATGACATAATCGGAGGATGAATGTCATGCTGCCAATATCTACCACAATAGACGGCATAATGCAACGTAAGTGAAACAACGTTCTCAAACGTTTTTTTAACAACGACTGTTTAAGTGCTAGGAGATACATACATTGAAATAACGTCGTTAGACTTACAGAATTTGCTTACAAAATTATTTGGACCAGTAAAAGTTCTATTCTGGTAACGAGCTTACATTTTGTGATCCTGAAACAAACGTAGTGGGATGCCATAAGGTGAAATGACATCTGCAGAAATGAAAACTGGAATATTGCAACTCTAGAAACGCAAATTAGAATCATTATTTCGGGTGTCAATATATCGCGTAACCGTGATATGATTAGTTCTCATCTCTACGGACTAAATTCGTCGATTAACTCTCTAATATCTTTCTTCGCGTTTCGTATTTTGTGAGGTATTTTGATTCTTTTACGATTTTTATCTGTTTGCTAAATAGGATAAAAATGAACTTAATTAAATAAAGTTATATTGATAATCATGTTTAGAAAGTGACGACATCGTATGATGATAAATGTAACATATTGTTTCAAGACTCAGTTTTAGTTCCAATCTGCAGAAGAAGGGGCTTTGAACAATATGGGACTTAACATCTGTGGTCATCAGTCCCCTAGAAGTTAGAACTACTTAAACTTAACTAACCTAACGACATTACACGCATCCATGCCCGAGGTAAGATTCTAACCTGCGACCGAAGCGGTCGTGCGGTTCCAGACTGAAGTGCCTAGAACGGCTCTGCCACACCGGCCGGCCTGAAGATTAGGGTTTAACTATCCGTCGACAACGAAGTCATTAGAAACGGAGCACTAGCTGGGATTGTTTTAAGTTTGGAGAAGGAAATCAGTGAAGGATTTACAAAAACAAAGTGAAAAGATTATCGTGTTTTTAAATATCTAATTGACTGGGACAGGTATAGGAAGAAGAAAAGAGGGCTACTTGAAACTTAACGTTTCCCTTTTGCAACAACTTTCCGTAAGAAGAAACTGCGCGTGCCAAGATATTCTAAGACAGACCTGCGGTATTTTAAGTTTCGTGTTTCACGTAAGGACGGATACAAAATATATAGGAGCAGGTTTTATGTTTGCATTACTGGAGGACAAATACATTCCTTACGGGTTAGTTGGCACAACATAATAGTGATTCTCATTTCACAATTTTATTCTTAAATAAATACGAGCTTCAGTACAGTCTTATTACAACATGGTACAAAATGTCTTATTCTAAGGCATATATTTTGATCTTTGTTGAATACAAAAAAGTTTCTTCATAAAAATGTATTGCTGAGTGATTATGACTGATGGTTTTTGAAGGGAGAATAGTACTAACTTATTCAATAGGCAAGATTGATAGGAATCAGTGACAGGACATGATAGTCATGATTTTACAAGACTATGCAAGAAGTATGAATAAGAGAGACATATTTGAGAAGAAATCATATAGCCCTTTTACAGTCTTTTTTTGTGTGCTGTGGACCTAGAACGTACTTTAGACCACCGCTGCCCATGTATTTGTGAATTTACTGTTTGCGTAAAAGGGCCAACAAGTTCTTCTTGATCGTCTCGAGACTCCTGATATTTAAAGGCTTTTTCTGCTCCTCTTGCTTCTTTTGCTAAGGGAAAAATATATGGAGCTCAGTGTCAAACGAAATACGCCTTATCAATTTACTCTTTTGTATAAAAAATGAAGAGACTTACAACAGACCATCTTTCTAATTACTGAAGTGCTATAATCGGTAACAGATTTATTCAGACTACTAGCTGTTCACCATCTAGGACTATACCGTGCACAGTTGATTTAGTACGATTACTGACATAAATATTCAAATCAAGATTTTCTGTTGGTGTGAAATGTTCGAGAAGAAGGCAAACAACAACGAATACTTTTAGAAGGCCTTATTTTATGCCATTACTGATTTAGGGCTATCATTTCTATGTTCAAAGGCCTATACAAGGTGTGTCAGGAGAACAGGCACATGCTTTGAGGGGTGACAGTTCATTGATTCTGAACAAAAAGTTCATAAGTACTATTCCGAATGGTTCCCGAAATAGTATATATTTAATGTACGCTATTATTTATTTTCTTTACTATGCACATACTGCCACTGTTTACAACGTACAACAGCAGTGTAGAGGAAATTAAGACGCACAATTTGATACCGCACACTTCTGGTCTATCAGTTTGGGAACCTACCTCCAAAAGTCCTACAGAAACTAAGCTACAGCGTTATGCGCGTCGAAAGAGATTTGCAGTATTCCCGTGCACTCTTCGCGCAAACCATTAGTTTTAGAATAAAGGAATAGGACCTTTTTTGTATGATATTTAATGTAGTTTCATTCTGTACTGTGGCACGATCTCGCTGGAGGGCGTAGTTTTCGAGTTATTCCAGAAAAAACGTACGTATGTTAAATGTGTGCTGTCTTGGAAACCATTCATAATAGGCCATAATCGCTAATACTGTCACCCCTCGAAGCATGTACCTTCCCTCCTGCCTCCTCACCGTGTATGTATGAGGAATA
The DNA here is from genome assembly GCF_021461395.2 of Schistocerca americana. Taxonomy (NCBI): domain Eukaryota; kingdom Metazoa; phylum Arthropoda; class Insecta; order Orthoptera; family Acrididae; genus Schistocerca; species Schistocerca americana. The sequence goes on from NC_060121.1 coordinate 609,503,991, forward strand.
TTAAGAAGTGTTAGTTTGATGGACATGCACTGTGCACTGTAACACTCGTTCTGCCATCCTAAAAAGGCATAATGACCAAAGTAAGGCGAGAGACCGTCGACTGTTAAGTATATAAGTGTATTACTCTCTCAATATCCCATCCAATGCTGGCACTTTAGCATGTTTTTGCTATCTTTATCAATATAAAGCAGTTTTAAATCTGCAAATGTTGTTATGCAGGGCAGGCGCTACTGACGTGGATTTGACGAATACCTCACTGGAAGTGTAAAAATTAGTCACCTTAAGATGGGCATGATATCCCGAAACCAGTAATGGCATGAAATGATCTTTCAAAAGTAATTATGGATGGTAGCGTTTTCTGCCAAAAATCCTTAACGCCGCAGAATTTAACAAGATAATGGGTAAAATAACATTGTTTTTTGTTAGTATTCGTTTCTGTTATGACACGTTGCTGTGTGCCTGGTATGTTGCATTAGCTCCTGAACATAGAAAGTGGCGGTGTGAACATCATGAGGCTTGATCAGGTCCGTCACCAAATGTGACCGTGACTGTCGTGCTCAAAACTGCTGTCACGCTTCCTGAAATGTATTCGAGCTATTGCTACTGCTAGGCAGAGTGCACTAAAAACCAACAAGAGCATGTATCAGGATTCGCCATGTTGAGAAAAAGAGCAGAGTGGTAGATGTAACAGGATACAGCTGAATGTGCTGACAACGGACAGTGAGTCGCGAGACGGATCTTAGAGGAATCGCTGACAGTGAGGAGAAGAGTGGGAGAGAAAGGCAGAGTTATCCGAAGAGGCCGGTGCCGAAGGAGGCGGAGAGGCCGGCGCCCGCCCCCGCGCCGCCGCCGCTGCCCGAGGAGCCTACCGAGCAGGGGCCGCAGGGCACGCCGATGCCGAAGGCGCGGTTCTTGGCCACGTTCAGGCGGTCCAGCTGCGCCACCTTGCGTGTCCCAAGATCAAGCGCCTGGTTTATCTTCTGCAAGCAAAATAGAACGCATGTCGCCATCAGTCACGTCCTCTACCAGCTAATCAATTTGTAGCACCAATCCTATACATAATAGACGTTGTAACAAAAACACTTTTGTGCCAAGCAGCTAAATATTGATTTGCTATTATTATTATTGTTTATTCACAAATGTATGTATTTCTCTCATTGAGTGTAATTAATAACTATACAGTGATGTGACAAAAGTCACCGGGTACCGATAAGCACATATACAGATTGTAGTACCGCGTTCACAAGTGTTAAATGGCAGTGCATTCTCGGAGCTGTCATTTGTACCCAAATAACACTTGCCAAAGAAAAAAATTTTTTTGAAAACTTTCTTTACTTTGATAGCTGATCTTCGTAGGTTTTTATGAGCTGAATCCAAATCTAGCCTTAATTTTATTGTATCACCCATAGTTTTCGAGCAATATGCTTTTGCTATATATTATAAAAATCTTGTGCCATACGATAAACTGTGAAATTAATGAAACGCTTTATTACAACATGACCATGGTTTGTATTTACAGTAAGTTACTTAAAACAATTATATGTGTTTATAGAGGTTTCATTTGTAAGCTATAATTAGTTTGTATTTTCTTTCTCTCTTTTCTTTGAAGCTTCTTGTGAAGCTTTTTTTATGATGAGTCGCTTGCTGAACTTCTCGGTGAAGTGACCAACACTAGTCCCTCATCATGGTGTTCCAGCATCCTCGGTAGCGTTTTTCCATCACTACTTTTGGATAAATCAATAAACAGCCTCAGGTCTTCCTTTTTGCATTCAGTACCAAACTCATTCATCAGACTAGGACTGTCTGAGCAGTACACTAAATCACCTTCTTGTGGAAAAACTTGAAAAATTGTTGCTCTCTCTTTCTATACGTGTATTTGCTGCTTCCAACTGCAAATAAGTTATTTTCTTTTAATTTACAGCCAAGCAATTCAGCTTTTTCTTTCGCTAAGGCCAGATCCCTAACCAAATCGTTAAGCTCAATCTTAGTAAACAATTTGGGCTCTAGACTTTCTGTATTACAGTGGAATTCACCATCATCTGGTTCATCTAAATCAGATTGTACATCAGGAAATACTTCTGATGGAATAGAATTTAAATCATCTGGTGGTTCAGGATCGGCAAATCTACACTATGGCGGACGAAAGGTTAGGGTAGTTTATTACCTTCTTTTTTTTTGAATTGTGACCAATCATATCAACACTGCAAACGTAGCAATCATCCTATTGATTTCTTGGAACATACCACAGGAACAGCAAATATAAAGGCTTTTTTCTCCTTTCTCGACCATTTTCTCAGATCTCCAACACACACATAACATAGCTTACGCGGCACCCAAGATATATCTTGATCACCAAGTTTAGATGCAAAGAATGATAGACAAGCCTTTTTCACAAAGTCTGTAATGTTTATTTGGTGTTTCTTAATCACAAATTCACCACAAATGTAACAAAAGCTGTCGGCAGAGCTTTTACAACCACGATTAGACATTTTACTGAGCACATGTACAGGAAACGAGAAAGTGAGGTTTGGTTGACAGTAAACAAAACACCATCTGTTAACATAAAAATAGAATCGACCTTTTTTGCAAGCAAGTGTTTTTCAGCAGTGCTAACAATGTCATCTACATACATTACACCTCCTTTATAAACTATTTTAACTACATAAAAGCTGTTAAATTCTCTAAAAAATCGCTTAATCTAATAAATTTAACTGTAAAATGTGAAGAAATTGTGGATGATACAGTGTTTTAATATCATATTTGGTTTTTCCACCCTAAAAATATAAGAAAAATGTTTTTTGCTGCAAAAGAGTTTATCCATCGTTGGCCTGTGTAATTAATGTGAAAATGTTTCCCACGTGATTATGGTCGTAGGAAGGGAATTAACAGACTTTTGATGCTGAGTGGCAGATGGAGCTAGACGCGTGGGACATTCAGTTTGAAAAATCTACAGGGAATTCTATACTCCGATATCCACAGTGTCAAGAGTGTGCCGAGAAAACAAACTTCTAGGCATTATCTCTCACCACGGATAATGCAGTTGCCGACAGCCTTCACTTAACCAGCAATATCAGCGGCGGTTGCGTAGCGTAGTCTGTGCTAACAGACATCCAACACAGCATTTTGCAACGGCTTAAATAAAGAACAAATAACGTATCTGCTAGAACAGTGCAGCGAAATTTAACTGTACGGGGTATGGCAGCAGTCTACCGACGCGAGCGCCTCTACTAACAACACAACGTCGCCTGCAGCTCCTCTCCTGGTCTCGTCACCATATCAGCTGGACCCTAGACCACTGGAAAACCGTGGCCTGGTCAGATGAGTTCCGATTTCAGCTGATAAGAGCTGATGGTAGGGTTCGAGTGTGGCGCAGACCCCACGAAGCCATGGACGCAAACTGTCAACAAGGAACTGTGCAGGCTGGTGGTGGCTCCATAATGGTGTTGGCTGTATTTACATGGAACGGACTGAGTCCTCTGGTCCTACTGAACCGATCGTAGACTGGAAATTGTTACATTCGGCTACCTGGAGACCTTTTTCAGCCATTCGTGGACTTCATGTTCCCAAACATGCGTCTGGGCCGCAAATGTTAGCAAGTGGTTTGAAGAACATTATAGACTACTTGTGCGAACTATTTGGCCACTCCGATCGTTCGAAATGAATTCCATCTAAGATTTATGGGACATAATCAAAAGGTCAGTTTGTGCACAAAATCCTGCACCAGCAATATTTTTCATTAATCGACGGATGTAGATGCAGCATGGCTCAATATCCCATCAATTCAAAGACATGTTGAGTCCCTGCCAAGTCGAACTGCTGCGTTTCTCCCTTTAAAAGTAGGTCAGAAACGATATTAGAAAGTATTCTAATAGGGAAGGGAAGATGTAGATGAGTACTTGTATCCTTCGTAGCTGTTAGCCAGCCAAAGAAAAAGACACGAGGGTGCAGACTTAGCACGTCTTGAGGACTTCAGCGAGTCAACAGGTAGCTGCCGAAGAGTGAGCATCCCGGGGTGGAAACTGAAGCAGAATTATTTCATCATTTTTACTACAGTGCTTCTGATGGAACTACTATCTGCAGAGTGCAACGTGACATAGTGTGGAGTGCTCAACGATGTCTCACAGTGAAAGGAAGAAGTTTAATAGACCACTTCTTATGAAGAGACACAGTTATCTAATACTTTCCAGGACCATTGACTCTCACCCCAAAATTTTCTGATTATCCACAAATTTGAAGTTAATTGCTTTTTCAATAATGAGTAATTAAAGTGTTCAGACACATGATTCAAATTATCAAATCAATACAAAAGGTACTGAAGTTCATTAAATACTCCACGTGACGTGAAAATCTAATTGATGCAGGAAATAGTTGGTTTCAGTTTGCATACTAGACTGAAATTTCTTTTGCTTAAATCAATGACAGAAAATATAACGTGTGTGTTATGCATCTCTGTGCATGAAGAGTGCTACTAAAATTGATCTTGAATGGCATAGTAGCTCCAGGGTAGTCATACACGAGAAATTGTTTTGATTAGTGACTGATTAAGTTTCGTTAAAGAGGTACTTTGGTTTATTAATGTGTTTGGTTTTTAATCGTTATAGTGTGGGAAGTTTTATTGTATTTTTCATGCTTGACGGTAGCGAACTGTATAGAAGCTGTGAGTGATTGATGATGCTAACTAGTACCCATCTAAATACAGTGTTAAGAGTTTGCGTTTTGTTTGTAAATTGTGAACGTCAAGAAAGAATACATTACTGACACCTACGCTGAAATTACGGTTTGAACTGGCAACCGTTTATGTTTATCTGGTCAAACACTATTCCTATTTCTTAACGAACCTAGGTTCGAATCCTGTTCAAGTTTTATTCTCTTTTGTAGTAGTATACTATCTTTGGGAAATAAGTTAAAAGTCCGATTAGTTTATCCCTTTGCACACACGATCAGGGTCACTAATTTGCATTTCGTAAGAGAGATGTTATAAGCTGGCCACTACAGCTACTAGTTAAGACGCCGTTGTCTATCTCAGCTAATTGAACTATTCAAATTCTCTAGAATTTCCAGCCGAGTGAGCTAGTCTAAAAGCCGTGACGTTTCAACTAGTGTCACTCTATCAGCTCCTGGTTAAGTATCGAGGCGTCCTGGTTATTCACAAAAAGGCGCTGCGGCTCAGTGCTCCCCCTCCCTCGCCTTAGGACTAGTTTTAGTCTCATAAACAGAGATGGTACCTTACCAGCACTGCTTGGGACCAGTTTCTGGTCACTATACGAAAGAATCCGTACGGCACGTGAGATGGAGTTTTACAACGTACTTTGTCAAGTAACGGGTTCCAAGCAGATACTAATGAGTTGTAGCATTCTGTTAATGAGGCCATCATTTGTCCTAAGGGGAGCGTGCGAGACGCCGCACTGTATCTACTGTTGAGGATGACCAAGACACTCACCTCGACACATCGCCAGAAGATGATGGGCGTGACACTCGTCAAACGTCGCACCTTTCCGACGTACTCTCTCGGCTGGAAACCCTAGAGCTTTATATCGGCACAGACACTGTTTTTGTCCGAAGTGCCTTCTATCAGTACGCGTGCCTACTTGCGGGTATACGCTTGTATGTATTTAGGTTTAACACGTGTATGAAGGGCAAGCTGGAAAGAGGGTTCTGGTATACTAAAATGAACGTCAGAATGGCAAGTAAATCAGTTGTTCTAATCAATTGTAAATAACCTTGTGCAAAAAATGAGACACAAGCGAATGTTTAGCTGTTTGTTTTTTTATGCTTTTCTGGAGTGCATTAGACATCTGGACACATTGGGAAGACATTTGTGAGATCAGGAAATGATAAGAAGTATAAATTAGGTTATTGTATGATCAAAAACTCTGAAAATTTAAATGTATTCAACATCACAATTAACTGGACTCATCCTTTCCGTTTATTGGTTTTGGATCGATTAAGTAAAGTACGAGATACATTTAGTTTAGTTTTTCATGCTACTCTTGGAATTTTTTCTGTTTTATGTCAAGTAAAGTTAGGCTCACGATGTAATTTTCTTGTTGAGCATTCCTTTCTAGATCCTGTAGTGCCTGCCTTACTGTCGAAGTAAAAGGTCCTAAACTACTAACTAGAATTTTTGACGCTACAACATGGTTTCCTGTAGACTTAATTTTCAGTATTTTTGAGACTGGTTCATATAATGTTTCACCCATCCACTTAATTGATGATGGTTGTTGTTGTGCTCTCCGAGCTACTCTATTCCGAACAATCCTCTTCATCTCCAAGTGATCACTGCATTTTACATCCACACTAACCTGATTTATACAGACAAGCCTAGGTTTCCCTCCACAATTTTTGCACCACACATTTCCCTCCATTATCGGATGGACAGTTCTTGGATATCCCTAGACGCGTCCTTCCAATCAATCCTTTCTTTCAGTCAAATTGTGCCATAAGTTTATTTCCTCCAAACTAATTCTGTAGCTCTTCGTTAGTTATCCGATTTACCTACCTACTTTCTGTAGCATAATATTTCAAAAGCTTATATTCTTTTCTTGTCTGAGCTGTTAATCGCCCAAATTTCATTACTACACATGAGAATTACCTTCATAGAAGACTGACACCTTCAGAAGAGACTCCCTAATTCTTATACTTGTATTAAATGTTAACAAATTTCTCTCTTCCAGAAAAAAATTGCTGCTGCTCTCAGTCCGTCCTTAGTCTTCATTTTGCTGAAGTAGTAGCAAAACTCATCTACTGCTCCTACTGTCTCGTTTCCTAATTTAATGATTTGAGCACCACCTCATTTATTTTGACTAATTTCCTTTATCTTTCCACTTTTGTTGATATCCATCACATTATCTCTTTTCAAGACACAGTCAGCTTCGTTCAGATCATTGCCTATGTACCTATCTGTCTTTGACAGGATCACAAAATCATCGCCAATCCTCAAAGATTTTATTTATTCTCCATTTCCAAATTCCTCATTGATTTCCTGTTACTTCTTGCTTAATGTACATTAATGGCATGGGGATAGGGTTCTCAAATTTCTAGTCCTTCGATTCTTGTAACTGAAGTCTTGTTACGGCTTAAATTATAGCTACCCTTCGCTCCCTGCATTTTATCCCTGCTTCCTTTAGAAAGTCAAAGAATGAATTTCAATCAGTACAAGCTCTAGGTTGCAAAATCGTTTATATTAATTCTGATGCAATTTTTCAATGAAAAAGTTCTGTCTTCTGATTTCTACGTTTTCGATTGTTTTGGTACTCTTTTGTCAACTTGTGTTTATATTTCAGATGAAACCATTTTACGTATTAGAGACATCGGTGAACTCCTTAAATGCATTGTACAGCCTAATTCTTCATCTACAACCTCATCATTGCAATGTAAGGTCTTTATGAATACTATTAATGTCTTTCAACTGCTGAACAGTAGTCACTGATCACGTTTTGCGCTTGTACGAAGTAATAGTCATACTGTAAATTTCCTTCGGTTTAAAATTTTTCTTAGTCATCAATATTTCGTTTGGTTTGATATTGTTCCCCATTTTTCAATCTTTTCTGCTACTCTTTTCATCTCTATGTAATTTTTACTCTCAGCACTCTCAGCTGTCAGTTTTGCTTTTCGTCGCATGAATGCAGGAATTTCTTTTGGTAAGAGCCTCCGTGATATTTCCATTTTTTCTGAGAAAATATACTTACGGGTCTGTAACTGATAATAAAACAGGAGATATCTCTTCTACAGCTACATTTTATTTATTTATTTCAAGATTGCTGCATCATTATGAAATCATGACTGCTGAACCCAGACATTAGTTGAGTAAGATGGCAAGTAATGTCTGGCTCCAATGACGGTGGGTGGCTGATGTTCAGAGTTCGGCGTTGAAACTGGTTGTGCCGAAATAAGTAGAGATATAAATTATAGCTTTGCAAGAGTTATTTTCTGACGTAGCTCATAAATCACAGAGAGAACGTCGCAATTTGACGTGTGTTGTAGAGGACATGTAATGACTGAATATCCATTTAATAATCTATGTCACAGGTTTACCAGAAGGTATGGAACAGTGAAATAGATACTTTTCATATGGGGTTAATATAATTTCTACACTTAATGTAAATAGTGGGTAGGGAATAACCAAGTTCGAGGGGCAGACAACTTTCAGTTATGGGCTTCAACAAATAATGTTGCGAAGCTATTTTTGGTTTGTATATTTGAGGGTGGGTGTCTGCAGTGAGGGTACTCTGGTATCTAGGAAACAATTAAGTGCAAGGGGTAAACAAAACCTAAATTACCACCTTAGAAAAATAACGCTGCGTAGCAATTTTTGTTTATTCGAAGGTGGGTGACTGCAGTTTGGGTACACAATGAAATCCCTCCGCCACCATACCGTAGCACGCAACTGGAAGAGACAATACATAATGGGGCAAGCATTCTCCCATTTTTCAGTTAAGTTACCTTTTTTCGCTGTATTATTATTATTATTATTATTAGTGACGTGCCCCACTAGATGTAGTGTTACTCCATGTGCCAGTTTACGTAACTGGTGTGGACACAGATATATATTTTGAATATTTTTAACTATTCTTCATACTGGTTATTGTCTTAAAACTAGTACAGAGTTTGTTTTTCCATTGGTAACTCAAATTCATACATCTCTAAATCCTACTGAATTACAGAATTTCTAGAAGTCTTTTAATAAGGGTTGCGCTAGTTCATTATTGCTAGTTGGCTAATTTCCACCTTTCATTACTCTACTTTTCAGTAATATCTGTCCATACTTTTCCAAGATGCTACATTACTGTAACATGTCGTCCGCGGTTCGAGATGGATTGTTGGTTATTCTGGATCGGTTATAGAAGGTGTCCGAGTAGTGTTGCGAGAAATTTCGAGAGGTTGTGGAGGGTGCCTTGAGGAACGAATTGACGATAGGAATCCGTGTTCGGGAACGTCATACAACGACGCTACAGAGAGCGAAATTATAGACTGAGTAAGCTGCTGCGTAGAATGGCCTTGTCTCATATGAATGCCTCGGTGGATGACGGTTTCCCAAACGGGATCTGCAGTTTACTTTTCTCCTGTATACCGAAAAACATTGGACATTTTAGAGGATTCCAGAAGGAAAATAAACTGCAGATCAAAACCCGTGTCCGAAACCTTATCCACCGAGGAAGCAGAGATATGTTTCACAGTAAAGAAGTGGCATGGCATTCGTAGGAGACAAGGCTTTTTTACACAGAAGTTAGCTCCAGCTTCTCCACTGATGATAGTGGCAACCAGGCGCGATCACTAAATAACAGACAACATTTCTAGACGTTTCATCTACGGTCCGTGAGCGTGCGTTTGCTGCCTTATAGGCGGCGTAAAAGCGGGCGTCGGCACCTCTAACTTCGACATTCTGTAGCATCGTTGTATGATGTACCCGGACACGGGTATCTGTAATAGATTTCTTTCTCTGGACACCCTCTATAAGTGTGCCGCTACATTTCTGGGACACCCTTTAGTAAGACTTCAGTTTTGCCTCTTTAACATAGCTGTGAAATTAAGAGAGATCGGTAATATGATCACCCGTCTTTGCTGATTATTCTTTTGTAATGATTCCTTTTGTGGTCTTTTGCCACTTCTTCCCCAGTCTTGCAAGGATGCTTTTTGTGACATTCATTTCACTAAGATTTTGAGATGTTTGGTGAAACTAACTTCCTCTTGTGACGTGAATGCCTGTTCAGCCAGCTGGTCTGCAAGCTGATTTTCGTGTATTCTTGTGTGACGTTTAATCCATGTGACGACTATTGTCCATTTCTTGCTTTTCAACATTCTAATCTGTTTTGTTATTCTTTAACTGAACACCTCTGATGATTTAGTTTCTATAAAGAACGTAATGTTACCCTACTCTCGGTCTGTATTAGTGTCGTTCTTCGTAAGCCATATAACGTTTCTTAGCCCTTCTAGAGCCTGTAAAATGGGAAAGCGCTGTGCTTGATCGTTTGAACATTCATTTCTCAGTTTATATACTGCCTGAGAAAAAAATGAAACACTCAAGAGGCAGAAGAAAACGAAATGAAATTTCACTGGTTGAGAGTATGTGATGTTATTTTAGTGATTGCAATACAGAGCTAAATTTAGAAAGAACGTGGAAGTTTGAGCCTTCTTATCAGAATAACGTTGGACCCCCTCTATCCTGAATGCACACAGTGAGTCGATTCGGAAGGGTGTCAAAGCAGTCGCTTCCACACCTGAGGCTAGCTGGCCTACGACCGTTACAACTGGTAGTTGATATCCTCGATACTGGCGATGAGACGTGGTGGACGTCCGAGTTGGTCTCCCACACGTCTTATGAGGGACGAATGTGGGGATCCTGCTGGCCACGTAAGTGTCTCACCATCACGCAGAATATTGATACGTACCCGACTCGTCGGTGGACGAGCATCATCCTTCAGAAAGACGGCACCACAATATGCCGCATGAGAGGTAGCACATGAGGACGCAGGACGTCCTTGATGTACTGTTGTGTCAAAAGATTACCATCAACCATTACCAGCTATGACCTGAAATCATACCCAATGATTCGCCCACCATGACGCCAGGTGTACCACTGCTACGACTCTCTTGAACTCTGGAAGAATGGGCCCAATCCCTAGGTCACCGCTATACTAGCCGTCGATGGTCACCTGGGGTGAACAGCGATTCACCGGTGAACACAGTGCAACGCCATTCATCAGCAGTGCACGCTTCAAATTCGCGGCACTATTTCAAATACAAAGTTTGTTTTGTGATGTTAAAGGTAGCTTTGTTACCCTGCATTAATTCCATGGCCCACCTGCTGCTAATCTCAGACTCAGAATGTTGCAGGTAACCTATTTTTTTGAGACACGTACAGAGCTACAGCGACATACCACTACGTCTTCTGGGTACATAAGTTGTTTATCAGGCAATATCTTTTATGAGACAGATTGACTCTACTCCTGGTACAGAAACTTTATGACTACCCGTCGTAGACCACATCTTTTGGCGAATATTTCTATACACAACATAGCTGGCAGTTATTGAATGATGATGTAGGCCATGTGCTGTGAATACCACGTCAATACGACGTTGCTGCGGAGCAGCGAGCTCGTGTGGGACGACTTACCCCGAAGATGAGGTCGATCAGGAAGTGCTTGACGCCGAAGCCGGCTCCCAGCTTCAGCTCGAGGATCTTGCGCTTCTCGCGGTCCAGCGGAGTGTCGTCGCTCTCCGCAGCTGCGGCCGCCTCAGGAGACAGCTCGGGCTGCAACACAGGCCAGCACCACGGCGTTACACTCGCTCAGTACGGGGCTCCTTTTACAAGCGACGCAGGGCCCTCTGCTTGGACAAGTACCTACCACCGACAGCTTGCTAGTATTCAACATTTATGTCTCACTAAGGACCTACTTCAAGCAATGTATCACTACAGATTAGCTGTAATCACTCTGTCGTGGGCCACACTGATCAATTTTGAGTGGGCTCAAGTAAGTTTGATCATTACGTGGGGGCATGTACGGAACATTTTCAAATGGATCAACGTATAATGAATGGAACTGACCATGAACAACCCTATCCTGACACTTATTAGTGGACATAACTATGAGGTGCCCCTCACACTTCTCCTTTATGACCGTTCGAACTCTGTTGGGATACCTTTAATGAGACTCTGATGGAAAGGCGGCCCATTCTTGTTCAAGAGCCGAAACCTGCAGGCGTTGGACGCTGGAGTCCTGGAGCGGAGTCGACGTTATAACTCATCCCGGAGGTGCTCCATTTGGTTCGGATAGGGTTTAATGGGCAGGCCAATCCACTATAGGAATGTTGTCCAAAACCAATTTCCTCACAGATGCTGCTCTACAGCTTGTCTCTCCTAAGAGTCATCAGTCGCATTGTCTCTGGTGTTTCATCAGATATTTGCAATTTCGCTTTCGCATTGTGTAGCTGGAGTCAGCCCTGACAAATAGTGCTTATCAAGTCTTTCACGAGACTCCTAGTCGTGGCGGAAAGTGTCAGATTGTTTCCCGTTACAAACAAAATTAATTTTAAAGTGCAATTCTACGTGTGTAATCGCTATAGCGATTAGTCTTGTGCGATGTTTGGCCCGCGACAACTGCTACCGTCAAGCATGCAGCCCTGCTGAGTCGCTGCTGGATTCCTGCTCATTCTTCGCAGAGTAATTTCGGAGTGCTCTACCTAATAGGCAAGTAAAATTCTAATTCGCAAACCAACGCTTTCTGTTCGCGCAAGGCGTCACGTGAGAGACGTGACGAGCTGTGAAAACGCGCCTGACGACTCTTAGGAGAAACATCCGGAATGACAGAATTCATTGCCATGCTGATACAATTATCGTCTCCCAACGGTTCCTCCACTGTACACAGTACATAGTACTGTAAAATTTGTTCACATCCTTCCGCAGTTAGCGCTTTCTTAAGCGCTCGAAGGGTTCCAGAGCCCAACCATGAAAAACGCCCTCATTATTTTTATTACGACATTTTACCTGAGCTCAACGATACCTTGACAAGGGACAACAGTGGCTGGACGTATGTTTCGTAAGTGTGTCTACCTATACTTGGCCTTCTTTGTCTCTTGTCTATCCTTTCGCTGAAGTAAATTCTCTGCTACACGGAGATACCTCCTCGCCTCATAAGGAATCGGAGGCTAAAGCGTTTCTAGCGGCAACATTAAAAATAACAGATAAGACTGTTAACTTTCAATGCAGCTTTACATTCCAAACTGAAGTACACGATGTATCTCGCCTCGCAAAATCCTTTTTTATCCACAACTTACTTTGCGACATTTGGCTGACACACGACAGTAGGCGTATTTCGACTCTTATGAGTCATCAAAAGAAACTGTACCTTGTTTTGAAAGCAATACACAGTTGTTGACACTTAAAAACATCTCATAGCGATTATTTGATTTTAAGAGACTATGATGAGCGATAGATGCCTATTTGGCGTGTTTCTTTCGTAAGATGATAATTACACACAATAATCGAAATCTGTGAACTGCCACGTTAAGTCAGCGTCATCGAGACAGCTGTGAGGAAACAATTACATATCAAACGACGAAGAACGAGAGTGGAGAAGCGCCTGAGACTGACCTGCACCTGCAGCGCTGCGTCTTCCTGCAGCTGCAGCTGCAGCAGCTGCCGGGATGATCCAGGGGCAGCTGTCGCAGCTGCCAGACACGCAGATACCGCCAGCGCCACCAGCGCCCACCTCGCTGATCCCGTCATGCTGCAACACAAACACACACACCACCGCGTCATACACTGTGCTGCTTGCTGCCACACGACGTCTCGAACTGTCTACGTAACACGTCAGTACTGTCAATGGGATAGTGTTCTGGACAGTTTTTGTTTATTATTAATTGTCTTACAGTACTCATGCGTCATGTCTTTCAACGTACTTAGAGTCAAAATCACTTCCCATCCCCCATATTAATTCTTTACATTGTTTATATACTACTAGTTGAGTACCCGGCGTTGTCTGGATACGTATTTCTTCCAATATTCTTTTAGTCCAACTCCTTCTTCCCCCTGTGTCCATCTACTCCTCCCCCCCCCCCCCCTCACTCTCTGTCACGAAAATTCATTTCCTGTTCCCACACTAAGTTCATCTTCTCAATCCCTCGAAGTCTGTCTTCTCCCCCTCCCTCCCTCTATCCTTCTCCCCATGACTCCGTCCACCGCTTCCTCCCCTTCTCTCTATCACTCCTCTCATCACCCCTCTCTGTCCATCTCCTTCTCTCCGTGTCCATCTCCTCCTCCTCCCTTTCTCTGTCCATCTCAACCTATTCGCCCTTTCTCTCAATTTCCTCTTCCCCCTTTCTTTGTCCATCTCTTCATCTCTCGCCCTTTGTCCACCTCCTCTTCTCCCTATCTGTGTACCTCTCCTCCTTCCCCTTTTCTATCTGCTCCACTTCAACTTCCCTTACCGAGAATAAGTTTCTCAAAGGTTTTAAATTATGTGTAAAGCTCGTTGCAAGTCACGAACTGTTCTCATTCTCAAATAATGCGTGAATAAAGTCTTGTAATTTGCTTGTAGTCCTATACATTTATTTTTCACCCCCCTACCCCTTTGATGGGTACAGTATGTGGTTCTTACCCCCACAGCGATTCTTTCCGGACCATACGTGATACATGTACCAAGTTTGGTTGAAATTGGTTCAATGGTTCAGGAGGAGATGTGTAACATGCATTCATAGATGTAAACGTACATCTATTTTTGTAATACATGTGGATACTGGTCGATGCTCCTTGTTTGACAACACAGTCGCCTTAATTTTTAGCTCGGGTTTAATAAAGGCTCTTACGGACGTTTGCATAGGGACCAATTCTGATTACAACTGCCTAAAACAGCTAAAGCTTATCACAAATCAGAGAGTGTATCGAGTATTCGGCTATCTCTGATGGTGAATGAACCGTAAAAATGAAAATACTCGTATGGCATTGTTGGCTGAGAGACACTGTCTGGGGTTGTTCGACTGCTTGGTACAATTCCTTCTATTTGGCGCCACTTTGGGGACTTGTGAGTCTTTGTGATGAAGATGAGATGAGAAGATCCGGACAACAGAAACACCCACTGCCCGAGTGAAGAATATCTCCGACTCGGCCTGGAATCGAAATTGGAACTATGCGATCTAGTGGCGTCGGCGCTAACCACTAGAACACGCTCTGCGGACTGTATACACGGCTATGACGGGTAAGAGTTATTACGGTGCAAATGTACATGTTAAAGTGTGTAGGCGCCATGAGAGTACATTAGCTTTCAGAACGAAATCCAGTCGCCTGTTGTAAATATATTTTTATTTTGTTTCACCAGTTTCAACAAATTAATTTCTCATCTTCAGAAGCCCACACAATTAGGAGAGTATTTACAGTATCTTACTTAGTGTTGGTTTAGCTTTCCAGTATAAGAAGTGTATTACATAAACGTAATTACTGCAGGTTTAGCTTTCCATAAGCGTATAACCAAAGCCTGAAGATTTGTAATATCCCTAACTTTGTAGGCTTCTGAAATTGACAAATTAATTTTGTCTAAACAGGTAAAGCGAAATAAAAATATAATTGCATCTGACAACTGAATTTTACTCTGAAATATATCCTTCAGTTGCTGAAAATTATAATCATGGATCATGTAACTAGTTACCTTTAGTTTTGTAAACCTTAAATACACTCTCAGCCTTTAGTTATCACTACCTCTGTTCTTTATTTTCTCAGAAGGAGAAGCTTTATGACATTGGGGGAAAGTAGGAGGTGTAACAAATCAACCACTTGGTCCTTGTAATCAGAACAATACAGCGACAAATGGTTCAAATGGCTCTGAGCATCAGCCCCCTAGAACTTAGAAATACTTAAACCTAACTAACCTAAGGACATCACACACATCCATGCCCGAGGCAGGATTCGAACCTGCGACCGTAGCAGTCGCGCGGTTCCGGAATGAAGCACCTAGAACCGCACGGACACTCCAGCCGGCGATACTGTGACAGAAACCGGATTTATTCACGTAACATTTTGGACAGTATTCTGAAGTAAAATCAACAGATATCATAAAAAGGATAGGCTGAGTCGAAATTGGCTCCCCAGCTTCTTGCAAACATAGGTCCACTCGTCGACCGTATAATTGTACTGTTTATTGCCCATGTTCTACCTCACTCAATGGTTTTTCTGTGTCTTTTAACTTCTTACACATTTCAAACAGGTATTTCCGTTTCGTCAAAATGGTGCAAATGGCTCTGAGCTCTATGGGACTCAAGTTCCCAGGTCATCAGTCCCCTAGAACTTAGAACTATTTAAACCTAACTAACCTAATCACATCACACACATCCATGGCAGAGGCAGTATTGGAACCTGCGACCGTAGCGTTCGCGCGGTTCCAGACTGAAGCGCCTAGAACCGCTCGGCCACAGAGGCCGGCTTTAGCAAGAGACACAGAGCACTTTCCATATCAGTTCACCATTATTAAGTTACCATTGAGTACCATCCAGGTAAATCTTATTATTTATAGCGTTTAATGTGAAGAATAGTACTATGAAAAGCGGAAAAGATGGGTGAGTTCGGTGCTAAGTGGGCGAAGGCCGGGGGCGGCGTTAGCAGCGTCGTCCTGCAACAGGTGGGCGGGGTAGCGGTTGCGCAACTCGCAGTGGTGCAATACGCGCAGCTCATACGGACTCTTACGACAGCGCCATCTACGGCTTTCCCTTTCTTGCCAACTGCACGTCAGTTCTTCCTCAGGACAAGCAACTTTCACACATGCAAGCATAACGTACTCTTCAGTCTTTTATTCTTCTCGTTGGTGTTAACCAGTAGTATTTAGGATCCCATTTCTTTGAAACTACAGACCTGGTCATTAAATAAGTCCTCGACAATATAGAAGCCTCTGGGCCATTGAGTCTGCACCGGAATGTTTACGATGACGGGAGATTCTCTCTGTTCCTTACGGAGGCCACAACTAAAAAAACTCTCCATGATCCATGGGATGTCGAGCGGCTGCAGTGTTGTCCTCAACCACGTGGAGTCAGGCGTTTGCGGTTTGGAGAGCCACGGTGTCATCACACCACTATCCCGGTCGTTGCAGGCTTTCCACACGTAAGAGCCGCTAGTTCTTATACAAGTGTTCCATCAGTTGATATTATTAGGCGATGTACGCATCGTTCCACTCTTACTGCTGTGGACAAATCCCTGGCAGTGCCGGTAACTGTGTTCCAGTCAGTGGCGGTGACCATTCGGCTACGAAGACGAAAAGGCTACTGATCACTGTGATGACTCGGACAAAAGCTTTCCGTCTCTCTCTGTCCCTCGAAAATTTATATATAAAAAAAGTCTCTTAACCGGAAGTTGACGAAGAGTGATTTTCGATATTTTTGCACGAAATGTCGTTATGCACCAACAGTGTGACTATCTCTGCCTACATCTGAAAAGCTTACGATTTTTCTCAAATTCCTAGTAATCTGCATCCTGATCTATCTCTCTGTATAAAGTCCTAAGGAATGAGAAAACAAATCTTTGGTATCATTAGATGCTAATACCTTAGCACACTTCTGAAAGAATCACCAAGCGTTTGCATGTGTTTATCTCCAGTCATTGCTGCTGTGACCGTTGTATTTATTCCTGAATATGGGTTGGAGGGACAATTGAATGTGAATTTCAATTATCTTCAGAGTGTGGTGATGATCTCCCGTCTTCAGGCCACGAGTGGTCTTCCGGGACCATCCGACCGCCGGGTCATCCTCAAGTGGTGGATGCGGATAGGAGAGGCGTGGGGTCAGCACACCGCTGTCCCGGTCGTTATGATGGAATTCCTGACCGAAGCCGCTACTATTCGGTCGAGTAGCTCCTCAATTGGCATCACGGGGCTGAGTGCACCCCGAAAAATGGCATCAGCGCATGGCGGCCTGGATGGTCACCCATCCAAGTGCCGACCCCGCCAGACAGCGCTTAAGTTCGGTGATCTCACGGGAACCGGTGTATCCACTGTGGCAAGGCCGTTGCCCAATTAAAATCAAGAGAAACATAATTTCTGGGTTCCTTTTGTCAGTGTATGAAATACGACGACGTGCTGGACAGTAATGCCTCGGAATTCTTTGTGAGAAAGCTCTTAAATAATTTTAGTTAACACAAACGTCAATAACATTCAACATCTTTGTTCTTTATGTTTACCTATTAGGCTCCCTCAGCCACTCGACTGCTCCGAATTGCAGAGTGTAGCTTGGCAGTGAGTAACGTGCATGAGAAACGGCGTACCATAAGCGAATTTCCAATTCTGAAAATTTGTCCACATATGAAACACCGTGTCCTTCAGCATGAGAATGCCAGACCACACACGTACGCTGGGACATCTGCAACAGAGCGTCGCCCTGGGTCCACTGTCATCGATCATCCGCCCTACAGCCCCCACTTGGTCCCATTCGATTTTCATCTACTTCCAAAACTTGAAGAGAACTTTCGAGGATTTCATTTTGATAGTGATGAAGCGGTGCAAGCAGAGGTGACGTTGTGCCTCCGTCAACAAATTCTAACATTCTGCAGTGCGGTGTCAACAAACTGGTCACTCGTTGGAAGATATGGTTCGTTGCTAGGGTGCCTATATTGAGAAATAATTGTGTAGACTTGAAGAATTAAGACACAGAATGTTAGTAACGTTGCTTTATTTAAAAATCATTAAGAATTTTCGCATAAAATTCGAAGGCACTACTTTTCAGCAAGCCGTCGTAAATAATAGCGTGGTCGACAACGAGGCCATTCTAGACTGTTCGCTAAATAAATTAGACGATGATGACTTATCGAGAGACCTTGAAGATGTGAGCGTGACGTTTGTCCGAAGTGGTTTACAGGACTCACTCAGTGCCCACATCAAAACAGTCTGACACGGATCTGAACCTAGCTTCTCCATAGCGCCAACCCACTGTATTAACTACAGAACAACCTAGCACTGTCCTTTAAGCAAAATGCAGCCTCTGTGAACTGAGACTCTCTGTATCACAAAGACCTCTCCCTACGCTGAGAAGGCGGTGGTTGCATTAACTGCGTATCTGTGCCAGGAAGTTCATTGTTCGCCTCTTTCACGTTATCTTCTCTACGAGTCTTCTTTTTTGTTCCTGGGCGGAGTGACGACAGCAGAGGAACTACAAGATAAATTTGTTCGAAATTGCTCTTGGGAAAGCGGCGGGAAATGATGAATGAGTAGTGCCACATTACGAACTGCTGTCAGGGCATACGAATCCTTTCGCTCATATAATAAGCACCAGAAGAAGGGCCTCTCTGCCTTGTAACATACCAAGCGGAAGTAGCCCACGAGGCGACAGAAAGTCACTGCTAGTCTTCCTTCTCGTTCTGTTACTTGGTCATCATCATATATAAAGCCGTTTGTTCTCAACGATTTTCTATTCTTATCTGTTTACTTTACTTATGATCAGGATATTCTTTCCTTTAGACCCCTCAGTTTTCCATGTTCTTTCTTCTGCTCGTGCTTTTCTCCTCTCCTTTTCTGTCTTAAATGAAAGATTGTTTTTGCAAACTAATTTTTTTCTTACAACGCATCCAACACGTTTCGTCAACAGTTAGCCTAAAAAACCCAGAAAAGTCATTTGGGCGAGCGCTGTTAAAAACCACATCCTGTCGCTCCCCGACGTAGGTTATTTGATGTCCCCGTAATAGGGTAATGCTTATGTCGAGGCGTTTCGTTCGGAAAGAACCTGGTTTCGTTGTCCACATTTTCGCAAACTGAGTGTTCGCTCTGAGTCTGCTGATGTCGATGTTGATACGACATTAAAACCTAACTTTTACTTTTCAAAATAAAATGAAATGAAATAAAAAAAGAGAACAGGTCTGGCCGACAGTTATTCAGCCATGATGGCACTCGCGACTCGCCAGAGGAAGACCCATAGCTGCTCAGCAAGTGGCAGTATCGAGGTCTGCAGACGGCCTAAAGCGGATTGTCGTTAACAGAGCCCTGATTTATAACTCAGGCTTCACGAGACTGCGAAGTCGTGGAAAATCCTGCATCAAACACCCGGTCGTGAGTCTGGTTATTTAACGAACTCACTAGCTTCCCAAAAGCTCAAACCAAATTTTTATCATTTGACGTAGTCAGTGACGGAGATATGCGATCCGTAGTAATTCACTACCAATTTATTTGTCTTCATCGTTGAATAAAGAACAGATTGGAGTAGTTGAACGACCATTTCCAGATCAAGGAAAAGTAAAAAGATTATTTCCCATTTGTCATTTCATAATAATCGTCCACCTCTTCGCTTGCAATATGAGACTAGTTTAACGTCGATAAAATAAAGTGTTACAGTTAATTTTTTGTTTATTTGCAGTTACATGTTTGCAGACGTGTACCACATTGAAGTTCTGGCGCCAAGAGAATATAAAACGCCGTAAAACGAGTCAACACGAAATAGCACACCCAATTAATAACTGAAATTTCCTCCGGTAATTTATTTCTTCGGCGCTTGTGGAAATGTTGCATTTGTGTCAGGCCAATACAGAAGGCATCCGGACAGCCACTGCAACTAACGCAAATTACAGCACGATAATCAACTTTATCAGTAGGCTGCGCCATTTTCTTTTGGCTCGTCTGGTGACGCGCTACGGTACTGCAGAAACGGAATTTCATTGTTTACTAGGACTGAAAACCTGTGCCTAGAAAAACGTTATTGTTTTAGGTGATAGTTAAAACTTTAAGACTTTCTCGAATTTGTTGGATTTGGAAGCACTTGCAGATAGCGCAAAGGGTTGCACTGCGTTCAGTCTCGTGGTAGCTACGTTTCATGCTGACATCGCTTTCAGGCACGTTTTGGCATTTTCCTGTCCGCAGTCCATCCTTACTGCTCCTCACAGTGTATATTGCACTGTGTTCACATAAGTCATGGCATAGCAATGTGCACATATATAGATGACTGTAGTGTCACGTGCATGAGGCATAAAAGGGCAGGGCATTGGCGGAGCTGTATTTTGTACTCAAGTCATTTGTATGAAAACGTTTCCGACGTGATTGCGGCCGCACGACAGGAACTGACAGACTCTGAACGTGGAATGCTAGACGCGTGGGACACTGCATTTCGGAAATCGTAAGGAAATTCAACATTCCGGGATCCATTGTGTCGAGACTGTGCTAAGAATATCAAATTTGTGGCATTACCTCTCACCACGCACGTTGCAGTAGCCGATGGCCTTCTTTTAACGACCGAGAGCAGCACCGTTAACGTAGCGTTGTCAGTGCTAATAGATAAGTACTGCATGGAAAAACCGCAGAAATCAATGTGGGAAGAACGAGTAATGTATCCGTTAGGGCAGTGCGGTGAAATTTGGCGTTAATGGGCTATGACAGCAGACGACCGACGCGAGTGCCTTTGCTAATACAACATTGACTGCACCGCCGCTCCTGGTCTCGTGACCGCATCGGTTGGACCCTAGACGACTGGAAGACCGTGGCCCGATCACGTGAACCCGACTTCAGTTGGTAAGAGGTCATGGCAGAGTTCGAGTATGGCGCTGATCCGACGAAGCCATGGAGTCAAGCTGTCAACTAGGCACTGTGCAAGCAGATGGTGCCTGCATAAAGGTGTAGGCTATATTTACATGGGAAGGACTGTGGCCTCTGATCCAACTGAACCGATCCTTGACTAGACATGGTTAGTTCGGATACTTGGACACCATTTTCACGTTCCCAAACAACGATGGAATTTTTATGGATAATGCACCGCGCCACCGGGCCGCAATTGATCGCGGTTGGTTGGAATTATATTCAGGACATTTTGAGCGAATGGTTTGGCCACCCAGTTCGCCCGACATGAATCCCATCAAAAGTTTATGCGACATAATATGGAGGTTAGTTCGTGCACAAAATCCTGCACCGCAATTATGGTCGGCTATTGAGGCAGCATGGCTGATTGTTTCTGCTGCGGCCTCCAACGACCCGCTGAGTAAATGTCACGTCAAATTGCTGCAGTATGCCGGGAAGAAGCAGGTCCAAAACGATATTAAGAAGTATCGCACTACTTTTGTCACCTCAGTGAACAACACTAGTGTGGTACGTTATCCTGTGTCATTTTTAATCCCCGAAAATTTTTAACCTTTTTACATCTTGAGCTTTCAGCTGTGTGATTTTATGTTATTGATGATTCTTCCCTTGACTTTTCTTATGTCTTAGATAGTTGTTCAACAACTGAAACCGGTTGTCTGACTGATTTTTTATACTGCGATCACGACCTCAAAAGCCGGCCGGAGTGGCCGAGCGGTTCTAGGCGCTACAGTCTGGAACTGCGCGACCGCTACGGTCTCAGGTTCGAATCCTGCCGCGGGCATGGATGTGTGTGATATCCTTAGGTTAGTTAGGTTTAAGTAGTTCTAAGTTCTAGGGGACTTATGACCTCAGCAGTTGAGTCCCATAGTACTCAGAGCCATTTGAACCATTGTTTTGACCCCCCTCCCCCCCAAAAAAATAGTGAGAGCTAGCTGTAGTTTATCACACCACAGAGAACAACCAGTGTGACTGCGAGAATTTTTTGCAGGACTAACACACTACCACCTCTCTGATAGAATCAGGTGGCGCATTTTGTGTCACTGGTCGACGCACTGGCCCTCATGCGCCCCTTACGCTGCTAGTTACCTGGAACGACGCAGTCTTACTTCTGCAACACGCTTTTCCGGAAGCACCGCCAGGTCGCGGTGCGGGACTGCGGAGGTCCTTGGCCGCGCGGAGGAAGCGTTTCCCCCGTGGACTGCTCCTCGCCTCGGCAGCGCCTGCTCGCGTGCGGTTTGCACTCGCGGCTCGGCTGCTGCTTTCGCCGGCGCTGCGCAGCGCCGTGGTCCAGCCGGTTCGTCTGGACAAACCACTTTCATCGGTCGCCCGCGCCCACCTCCGCCGTTCTCCGTTGCACAATTTTGCCACTTAATAACCTCGTTGCGGGTTTCTCGGGACTAGTTCGAAAGCAACCGGCCGAGTTCTGCCAGTGGGGGCTTTCGCCCTCGGGAAATACGAACGACCAAGCGTTTCTTCGCAGTATCAGTTCGATTCCTTAATTATTTCCGCCGTTCAAAGCCTCTGAGCGGTAACCGTGAAACGCAGTCGTTAGGTACTCAAGTATGCTACTCTTCCTTCGCAGCGAATTGTTGCATTGGCTAGGAGAGCGGACTCATAACGTGGAGGAATGGGGGTTTCACATCCCCGCCCGGACATCCTGATTCAAGTTGCTCGTGGTTTTCCAAAATTATTTTAGGTTCTTCCAAGGACGTACCGGCCGTTTAAGACAATGGGATCTTCATCTGGGGACTAATGTTCTAATCCATCTCCAGCAGTATTTATCAAAATTTTTGTTCCTCGTGGTCTGCCTAAGCCACTTCACTTTCGTCCAGAGATGTGGCAACCGATTAGCACGAATCTTTATTTGAAGAAAGCGGCTTTTAACACTTTTTCGGTAAATTTAAATTTATGTGTTGCGTTTCTGTTGTTTATTTAAATGATTTAGTTGATTGGTGGGACGACTCTTCGACAAAGCCATTATCGATCTACTGTACGAAACTTCTCGAACTGAGCCAGGCTTGCACCTTTAGTGATGCCGAGAGGTCATTTCATTCTAACCTTCTTTCTTCTGCTGAAATACACAATCACACATATTACTACCTACAAGATACTCTCACAGCGTCTAAGATTTTAAAGTGTAACTACTTTATTTTGTAATTCGGAGCTATCAGTATCGACTTTTCATGTTTAATATGTTCCACGGCGAAATGCAGTGTAATCGTGTGCGTTCAGCTTCATGAGGTTACATGAACGGTTTCTTCTGAAAAGAATTCCGGATATTAACTCCAAGGGGAACAGAAACGTAAGACATGGATCTTTTATAGGCCACAGCCCTTTTACTTGACATATAGCCTAGTCTATGATCCAATGAGTTGTTGAAATTTTTTTTAATAAGTGGTTTGGTACGATGAAAACCACAAGTTTACTTTTCTAATGCAAAAATGTCTAGGATGTATAACGCCTGGCTCTGTAATTTCATGGTGCCTGCAAAAACAAATCACTTAAATGTATTACTGAGCTGCACATTTCAGTGAAATATTGCGCGTGGCTAACAGAATGCCACAGGCATCACAGAATCACTGGAAGTCGGATGAAAGAGCCTATCATTGACGATTCTGACAATTAGTGGAAAAGATCGCAACTTTCTGACAGCAAGAAATTGCTCATGATTCCCGACTGCTTAATGGCTGATTAAAATATCTGTTTCCTGACTAACGAATTCTTGTCAACGCATTTCGGCATTAATATTGACTATAAGAGAATGGAAAATATCCACACCACTACAATATCCTCCTTTAATCCTTCAGAAATGAAGCTTTTTATGGAAAGCTTAAGTATTGTGTTTGAAGTAAGTATTGTATTGAAGTAGGTATTGTATTTGAAGTAAATAAGTTACGGAAATGAACTAAGCATGGGAAACACTGACAATACGAAAAGTAAATAACGTTCATTGGTTCAAATGGCTCTGAGCACTATGGGACTTAACTGCTGAGGTTATCAGTCCCCTAGAACTTAGAACTACGTAAACCTAACTAACCTAAGGACATCACACACATCCATGCGCAAGGCAGGATTCGAACCTGCGGCCGTAGCGGTCGCGCGGTTCCAGACTGTAGCGCCTACAACCGCTCGGCCACTCCGGCCGGCAACATTCATTACAGGAATCCTTGCTACAATATAAAACATAATTCCTGTTGGATTGCAATACACCATCTGACCAATGGGGAGTAGGCGGGGAATTTGGGGGATGGCACATGCAATGGGAACAGTTGATGCATTCATTCTTACCATAAATGGCACATACTCGTTTACCTTAAAATGTTTCAATTTTCGAATACAAAGAATCTTATTAGGTGTTCACATCGTTAAATTTTTGTAGGAAAGTTGGGCACGTTTTGTTATTATATTCCATTAGGAAGGGCTACACTTATTGTACATAACAACTGAAATACTGAAGTAAACTTATGAAAAAATGACAGAATTGATAGTATCTCCTTCTGTGGTACCTCTCCAGATAAAAATTTCTATCGGTCAATTGGGTTTTGGTATTCGTCGAAGAAATACTTGCCCAAAATTATGTGGGCCATATAGTAACTTAGACATTTAATGAGAATGAAGGGAAAAATAAAGTGAAGGAAAAATAACTCTCACTGAAACCTGACCTCCAGTCCGAAAACTGTGAAATGTGTTAATCCCTGATATTAAAGGTAGAATAAAATAATGACATAAATCCATCCTTTTGTTTCGTATCAAGGGATTTCGATGTGTCTAACACTTAAGCCACAGTAATAATAGGAGGTTATTATTAATATTGCCTGTTAAGTCACTAACATACAACAAAAACAGGGCAAGTACTAACACACTTGCTATTATTAAATAGAAAAAAAACTATACCTTACAGTTGTCATGAAGTTACACGGTTAAGAGTCACCGCGATCGTATTTCCGAAGTAGCCTGTAAGGTTTCGCGGTGGTCAGTGAGTGGTTGGGGGGGCCAGTAAACAGAGTAGCTGCCGCCGCAGCTCCAGCCCCCGGGCGGCCGCCGGCTACTTACTTGCTGGAGTGGCGTCGTTCGGCTGGAGGAGGCTGCTTGCTGAGACGGTGCGCTTCTGCGTGAGACTGACGCCGCCTTATTTCAAGCTGCGCGCCGCATCTGGGCCGCGGCTGGACGGCAAGTTTTTCTGTCGCCGTTCCCGGCGCTGCGGACGAATCGCGTAGCTGTGGGTCAAGGAGACGGGCCGCGGGGAGGGGGCGGGCATTAGCCGCCGGGTGGGGGTGGCTCCGGCAGCGGAGCTAGCCGGCCCGTCTTCCCCAGGACTCAGCAGCTGTGCCCATCCCAAAGCGTGGCCAGGCCAGAGCCCGTCTCCTCAACCTTGTCTATAAATACACTTCTTTCCTCTTCCCGTTTATCCACGGGGTCGTCGTTATAATATGAGCTGAAGCAATGTTAGTGATAAGATGGTGGTTCCATGCTCTTGCTTCCCTCGGAACAAAAATCTGTATATTCGATCGGCCTGCATCTAGAATAAACCTATTACTGTTTTCGTTCTACTAATGTCTTCTTTCTTTTCTGCTTTCTTTCTTTCTTTCTTTCATTCCACTAGTGTTTCATTCTTTCCCTATGTTCTTCTCATCTTTCTTCTGTCCTTACTGTACGTGTCTTTTCCTTTGTTTTCTCCTCAAAACCTTGGAAACTTTTTGCACTACTGGCCATTAAATTTGCTACACCAAGAATAAATGCAGATGATAACCGGGTATTCATTGGACAAATATGTTATACTAGAACTGACATGTGATTACCTTTTCACTCAATTTGGGTGCAGAAATCCTGAGAAGTCAGTACCCACAACAACCACCTCTGGCCGTAATAACGACCTTGATACGCCTAGGCATTGAGTCAAACAGAGCTTGGATGGCGTGTACAGGTACAGCTGCCCATGCAGCTTCAACACGATACCACAGTTCGTCAATAGTAGTGACTGGGGTATTGTGACGAGCCAGTTGCTCGGCCACCTTTGACCAAACGTCTTCAATTGGTGAGACATCTGGGGAATGTGCTGGCCAGGGCAGCAGTCGAACATTTTCTGTATCCATGAAGACACGTACAGGACCTGCAACATGCGGTCGTGCATTATCCTGCTGAAATGTAGGGTTTCGCAGGGATCGAATGAAGGGTAGAGCCACGGTCGTAACACATCTGAAATGTATCGTCGTTGAGTACACCATCGTAGGCGCCCCTGTCCGTGATGGAGCGTCAAGGGTAACCGCAGCCATGGTCTCCGAGCTAATAGTCCATGCTGCTGTAAACGTCGTCGAACTGTTGGTGCAGATGGTTGTTGTCTTGCAAACGTCCCCATCTGTTGACTCAGGGATCGAGACGTGGCTGCACGATCCGTTACAGGCATGCGGATAAGATGCCTGTCATCTCGACTGCTAGTGATACGAGGCCGTTGGGATCCAGCACGGCATTTCGTATTACCCTTCTGAACCCATCGATTCCGTATTCTGCTAACAGTTATTGGATCTCGATTAACCCGAGCAGCAATGTCGCAATACGATAAACCGCAATCGCGATAGACTACAATCCGACCTTTATCGAAGTCGGAAACGTGATGGTACGCATTTCTCCTCCTTACACGAGGCATCACAGCAACGTTTCACTAGGGAACGCCGGTCAACTGCTATTTGTGTATGAGAAATCGCTTGGAAACTTCCCTCATGTCAGCAACCTTGTGTGAATGCTCTGAAAAGCTAATCATTTACATATCACAGCATCTTTTTCCTGTCGGTGAAATTTCACGTATGCAGCACGTCATCTTATTTGTGTAGCAATTTTGATGGCCAGTACCGTACTTTTGTTCTTAACTTTTTTCTCTTTCTCACATTTCTTGTTCCATTATTTCCATCCCTCTCAGATCTCCATTAATTTCTTTTGTCCATGTCATTGATGTTTTTTTGATTTTATGGCACTGATGTTTCTCGATTTCTGTCAAAAACTCCACTGTAGTCGGTACCAAGACCGGTTGAGAAAAGAAAAGGGTTCAAATGGTTCAAATGGCTCTGAGCACTATGGGACTTAACATCTGAGGTCATCAGTCCCCTAGAACTTAGAACTACTTAAACCTAACTAACCTAAGGACATCACACACATCCATGCCCAAGGCAGGATTCGAACCTGCGACCGTAGCAGTTGCGCGGCTCCGGACTGAGCGCCTAGAACCGCGAGAAGAAAAGGGAGAGGAGTAACACTTCTATAGGAAACCTTGGTTCCTCTGTCCCAGGTGGTAGTACCGCGTGAGGGGCCCTCGCCAGGGCAAATGGTGAAAATCTCTACGTCAGCGGAGACGAATATCTTCGTCACAGAGGAATAGGCAACACTGATTCTAGGAATAGCACAAGAGCCACACATTAAAATACAAATCTGTCTGGTCCCGTATTAAGTGGCGTTTGATCAGCATCTGTACCCCATGTGAGGGGCGGCTGAAATAACACACTCTTCGACTTACAAAATCGATTTTAAATTTGAATTGGAGTGCACCAGTTCCCCAGCAAGAATACCATACAGCTTATGCATGATGTAAATCTATTATATTCGCTATTATTATCATTATTATTATTATAATCACGCGGCCTACTCAAAAAGTAACTTGCGTTTTGGTGTAGCTCGCGTATAAATACACTCCTGGAAATTGAAATAAGAACACCGTGAATTCATTGTCCCAGGAAGGGGAAACTTTATTGACACATTCCTGGGGTCAGATACATCACATGATCACACTGACAGAACCACAGGCACATAGACACAGGCAACAGAGCATGCACAATGTCGGCACTAGTACAGTCTATATCCACCTTTCCCAGCAATGCAGGCTGCTATTCTCCCATGGAGACGATCGTAGAGATGCTGAATGTAGTCCTGTGGAACGGCTTGAAATGCCATTTCCACCTGGCGCCTCAGTTGGACCAGCGTTCGTGCTGGACGTGCAGACCGCGTGAGACGACGCTTCATCCAGTCCCAAACATGCTCAATGGGGGACAGATCCGGAGATCTTGCTGGCCAGGGTAGTTGACTTACACCTTCTAGAGCACGTTGGGTGGCACGGGATACATGCGGACGTGCATTGTCCTGTTGGAACAGCAAGTTCCCTTGCCGGTCTAGGAATGGTAGAACGATGGGTTCGATGACGGATTGGATGTACCGTGCACTATTCAGTGTCCCCTCGACGATCACCAGTGGTGTACGGCCAGTGTAGGAGATCGCTCCCCACACCATGATGCCGGGTGTTGGCCCTGTGTGCCTCGGTCGTATGCAGTCCTGATTGTGGCGCTCACCTGCACGGCGCCAAACACGCATACGACCATCATTGGCACCAAGGCAGAAGCGACTCTCATCGCTGAAGACGACACGTCTCCATTCGTCCCTCCATTCACGCCTGTCGCGACACCACTGGAGGCGGGCTGCACGATGTTGGGGCGTGAGCGGAAGACGGCCTAACAGTGTGCGGGACCGTAGCCCAGCTTCATGGAGACGGTTGCGAATGGTCCTCGCCGATACCCCAGGAGCAACAGTGTCCCTAATTTGGTGGGAAGTGGCGGTGCGGTCCCCTACGGCACTGCGTAGGATCCTACGGTCTTGGCGTGCATCCGTGCGTCGCTGCCCTCCGGTCCCAGGTCGACGGGCACGTGCACCTTCCGTCGACCACTGGCGACAACATCGATGTACTGTGGAGACCTCACGCCCCACGTGTTGAGCAATTCGGCGGTACGTCCACCCGGCCTCCCGCATGCCCACTATTCGCCCTCGCTCAAAGTCCGTCAACTGCATATACGGTTCACGTCCACGCTGTCGCGGCATGCTACCAGTGTTAAAGACTGCGATGGAGCTCCGTATGCCACGGCAAACTGGCTGACACTGACGGCGGCGGTGCACAAATGCTGCTCAGCTAGCGCCATTCGACGGCCAACACCGCGGTTCCTGGTGTGTCCGCTGTGCCGTTCGTGTGATCATTGCTTGTACAGCCCTCTCGCAGTGTCCGGAGCAAGTATGGTGGGTCTGACACACCGGTGTCAATGTGTTCTTTTTTCCATTTCCAGGAGTGTAGAAAAAGAGGCGCCGCTCTTACGGTGCAATGCACCTTCAACCAGTATGCTGTGAGCAGTGGAGAATCAAGGTCTCTGCTTCTCTACGTGCCACTTGCTTTCAAAATGTGTGCTGCAGTCACAAACCCTGTCAGTTGTGAGCTATGTTCTGTAATATCGTTTCCCATAGCAAAATCTCTAGAGCTGGTGATATCGAGCGCGAAATTTGTGAAGTTTATAGGCCAAACGTAACGACTGAAGGTACTCAAAGATAATGGTGCTATATATGGGCTGTCCAATGTCCGTGATAAAAAGGGAAGCCGACGGACGAGTATTGTGAGCGCAGATCTGATTCGTTTGGTTGAAGAAAGGGTTAAAGAAAGTCACACATTCCCCATCTCGGTGCTTTGAGTTCATTTTCCATAGATTATTCGTAATTTTGTGTACTAAGTGATTACCGAACATTTGGGCTACGCAAATGGGTAACGAAACTTAGATAGTATTGTAAAACAAACGGTTTCTTCCTTCACTTTTTCAGAACGGGCACAGGGCACAATATTTTGGCGATCAGACATGTTGCCGTCGTCAACGTGCGCTGACAATCGAGCTGCTGAGGGCCCACAGTTCGTCAGCGCACCTGGCAACGGCGACTTGTCTGGCAGGCGAAATACTTTAATACTCCCGTTAGACACTATGGACCTCCAGAGCACCCATGGATTGTTCGATCAACAAGTACGCCGGGAGACATGGAACAATCGCAATCGCCGTCTTATTATCATTATTATATTATTTTTTGTTGTAGGACAATCAACATCACTTTAGAGATACAAATTAAATATGTACATGATTTACAAGTTTCCAGGCATATTATTATTTGCGTATTTAATCACATCTACTGTAGTGTCCCAGTGGTTCCTGGGATTTCCATCTTACGAATTTTGAGAACAGTCTTCAGCAGGGTGTCTGGCAGCTTGTCTTAAAAATCTACACGTGCACTTAGCAGTTGTAGTCTTCCCCCATCTGTATAACGAGTCACCACAGCTCTCACGGTTATTCCGGATCCTGTTGAGTGTACTCTATAGCCTCTTGGGCATATCAAGCTCCCCTGGTTTGCTGCTGGCTTGGAGAAATCTGTCGACCTCTGTTAAAGTGTTATTATACCATTCTTGCGTCCAGGCTTCATGGAGCATGAAACTATGGTCCACCAAGTTGCTCGGTGTTCTGAGTGGCCGACATCTGCAGAAGAATCTGTTGATTCTGCAGCTACTGGTTGTTGCAGATTTTCCTATATTCCCTCAGGAAAATGTTCTTTCTCCTCAGTTTAGAACGTGGGATGCGGGTTAGGGCAGGTAGCCATTACTGGAGAGCACTTGATTGTGCCGGTATTAATCCACATTGTTTGATAATGTTGCGTATCAGCCAGCCCTGTGTGACTGCTGTTTATCCAGACAGGGCCGCTATATCTGCCCCTGTGCAGACAAGGCCAAGGGCAGATGATCTTAAGGTCGTAGCCGCAAAATCCAGTGTTGTACCACATCTGTTTTGAACAATGTAATCTGTTGACCTCAACTTAGCGGCACTCCTTGTTAAACGCTGTTTAAACCGATGTTCAAATGTGAGAACGTTTTATAAATGTTTACGTTGCTCGTATATCAGGCGGAACGTGGGTACCAGCCCAGTATTTATCTTGTCGGATGCAGGAAACCGCCTAATAACGGCATCCACGTTGCCTGCCCCACCAGTCTGAGTCACTAGTCCACGAGGCGATCTCACCAGGAGCAGGCCCTGTCTCCCCGAATCCTGGAAGCGGCGCGTAACGCTCTCGACTTCTCGGCCGAATCTTATGTTCACTGTTGGGCATTAAAATGCAACGACAGGGAAGATAGTAGCTACCGAAAATTTTCTTATTGTCCCTACACAGTATAGCGAGAAGAATGCGTGATTTAATTGCAAGATAATTCTGGACTGTACAGGGTGCAAAATTTCGTATACAAAGCTGATATTTCCGTCAGCAACAATGGCTCTAGCCCTAATGGGCTTGGAGTCGAGCTAGGATGACTGATAAGGATATGTCGTTTGTTGCAGCTTGAAGACCGTGAATTCATCAGTCATAGTTTGGAAAAGGGGCTGCTATTGAAGATAACTAGAGTTATCAAACGCAAACATCCACTTTAGTAAAAAATTATTAGGTTCAAGGATAGGAAAATCAAGATTTCACTTCACGGCACCAACAGCCAAGAGCATGGTTCGGAATGACGGCCTGCCTCAGGGTACTTCTTTTCAGTCTGTACATGGCTCAAACACAGACACCAGTTCACGTAAATATGCATCCGCAGACGACTTGGCCATAACATAAATGGCAAAAATATTTATGAGCTAGACAAAATATTGAAGGTAGATCGGGAAGTATTTAACACCTATAATCCTATCAAACTGACCAGCACGGTAATGCACCTAAAAAAATATAAATGTTGTTGTCGTTTTTGTGGTATTCAGTCAGAAGACTGGTTTGAATCAGACCTCCACGGAAGTCTATCCTGGGCAAGCCTCTTCATCTCCGAATAGTACGAGAGACACTCAGTAAGTAATGTAACACTCTTTCTTTCTAGGCTAATTTGGACTGGAAAAATGCGGAATTTGCTGTGGGAGATCATGGAATATTTTCCCTTCAGGCTCTATATTCTCATGAAGTTCCAATACGTAGCGGTGCTACACGTAGCCTTCAAAATGGTGTCAATAACGGGGGCGCGTTCCGAGCAGAGAGCTGTCATTTAATTTCTTCTCGCGTAAAACCAGAGCATCCCAGATATTCATAGACACTTGCAGAGTGTCTACGGACACCCGGTAGTGAACAAAAGCATGGTAACTCGGTGGGCGTGGTATTTGTCATCATCATTACAAGGTCGCGCAAACCTATCCGACCTCCCACAAACCGGCGGACCGCACACAGCTGTGACTCCTGCACATGTTGGAACGTACGAACAGTCTCATTCGAGGTGATCGACGGATTACAATCAAACACCTCGCTGCTCAACTGCATGTCTTTCCTAGTTTTTGTGACAGTAGTTCTGGTCCTCAACAGTGTGTGCTTGCTGGGTTTCTCGCCAACTAACAGAAGACCATGAAGATCAACAAAGGACTATCCGTATGGAATGTTTGACCGTTACGAGGCTGATCGTGACACTTTTCGAGGGACATTCCTCATAAAATTTCATGAGACTGTTCTTCCTCATACACCCTACAGGCCGGATGTCACACCTTCCGACTTCCATCTATGTGCCCCATTGAAGGATGCTCGTCACGCGAAGCAGTACGTGCATGCTGGGGAGGTTATTGATGCAACAAGACTTTGGCTCTGACATCAACCAGTCGAGTGGTACCATGCGGGTATATCGGCCCTCCCAATAAGGTGCCGTCAGCCGTCACACTGAATGGAGATTATGGTGAAAATCAGGGTTTTGTAGTAAAAAAAAACGTGGGGAATAAAACCAACCTGCTTTCAGAAAAACATCAGTTGCCTGACATACTGAACGCCCCTCGTAGTACAGATACAAACAGAAAATTCATTAGGCATGACGATAAGCCGAAATACTTCTGGAGTGAAACTAAATTTCACTCTAACGTATTGCTCACATATGTGAGATGACCCTTATACAATTCTCGCAACGTTACCATGTCAAAAGTGGCTGGAGTTACGTGGGGTTTTGGGGAAATCACAATGACGACTTCAGCAATGGTCCCAATTTATAGGGAGACTGAATATTATTCATCAGTCTGAATGAGATGTGCACCCATAGCTAAAATGGACGTCCGATTGAAGGATACAATGCGGATAATCTCTAGAACACTCGGAGTCACCCTATGTGTCTGTTACCCCTCCTGGCAAACACAGAGCGCTCTGGAATTAAGTGACCGCCGTTAGCCACAAAACGTATGTAAAATACTATAAAACGCAGAACTCCCTTACACCAAGATCTTAGACCTACAGACTTAAAATCTAGGTCACCTTTATGGAAAATCACCAAAGAATTGCGAGGTTTCGACTCGAAGACAGGTTGAAGAGAACTATGGGCTATAAGTGGACACAAGAACCAAAATTTTGTGGATCAGCCCAACAAAAGAGCGAAGTGTTCAGCATTCCGAAGAAACTGTCGACCACTTCGAATTGTGGCAGAATAACTGTTGGTAGACCTAAACAACTGATGACATGTATTTTCGACAACATATCGAGGCTATAATTGTATGAGTCGGGCACGTGTTTGAAATCAAACACAAGTTTTCTCTGAACATTTCAGAAATCGTATAGTATGAATTGGGAGGTCGGTAAAAGGATCCATTTATTATTTTATTTAGGCTGCCGACAATGACCTCTGCCCATACTAACTCACGGGAATTATCTGCTTCAATTTCGCTACAAGGTAAACCACTTCTAATAGCAGCAAACACACCACCACAAACTGTGTTTACCCTACCCTTTGGGAACACCGTTAGGTTCTTCGCAAAAATTTCGGCTGATCTTGTTAATATAGCTTATCCACTGTCCGCGTACACGCCTCTCTTTCCGTAAGCAAGCCCATTCCGTGTTTCAACGCAAATGAAACGGCTGCGCAATCCTGCACGGCCGAGCAAGCGATGTGTCCGTCATGCCGGCCGCTGGTCGTGCTGGTCGTGCATCATTTAATTACATATTCGCACAATAGTCTTGGGATCCAAACCAACGCGACATTATCGTGGAACGGTAAGAGCAGTCTCGAGACCTCGATGCTGCTGCTATCGACTTCCCGCACGTGCTAGACAACGCCTCTCCTTATTACACGAGCTATAATGTCATCTTTTGACAAACGAACAAAACCCCAATGCCATTTTCTTAATGAGTAATCCGCTGATTAAACTCTCCTTATACACATACTGTTGATGGCGCTTATCCTACTTTGTAAGGCTGCGCTGAAATGATAATCGTTTACGTATCCATGCAAGTAGTACACATCATGCCAATTTGTTGCATGCTACCTTCGTCGTGTTCCAGTTCTAATGACCAGCGATGTAGATTTGGATACCAGTAAACTCCTGCGTGCGTTCATTGTTAAACCACTCGCGTTTACTAAAGAGAAGTTGTTAACAAAGGTAATAATAGGAAATTTGTGATTCCACTGAGGATTCGATGTAGGGAGGGTGCAACATGTTGATTGGCCAAATATCGACAGATGTATAAGTAACTTCAGGCGTGTCCAAGAGAGTTGTGATAGCACCTTTACCATTTAAGTTCTGTACTGAGGACCTGGCAGACAGTACGAACAGCGATCTCGGACCTTTTCCATATGATGTAGTAATGTATCATTATAATTAAACTGCAGTTACTCACAGATGTACAGTACGAGCTGTAAATATCGTATGACAGGGAAACTTTGTAGACTTTCCAATGCGTTAGAGCATAACCGATCTACGCTGAAAAGAATTGTTCCAATTTTGGCCACTAGGTGCAAATCTGGCCCGGTGAATGCAAGCAAGATATATAGAAATGTTTCCATATGTAATGGATTAGGAACGGTACGTGGGCAGGAAAGATCAAACAATTAAGAAAGACTGGTGGTCAAAATTGGAACTTTTTTTTTCAGCGTAAATCGCTTTTGCGTTAATGCAATAGAATATCTACCAAGTTTCACCACATTGAACCTCCCTGAGAAGATGCAGTTCAATTATATCCACCCGGAACTATCTGAAAAATCATATGTCAACTTGATACATTTCAAAGTATTATATACATTGGGAGCTTGCTGTAAATAGACAGAACTGGAAATTTTTGAACTTAACAAATGTATAAACTACACTATTATAATACGTGTCATCTGCAGTAAGTCAACTCATTCAATTTCCTGTGTGCAACAATTTGTGGGGATACAAACTGAATAGATTACGCAGCATCGTTCGTAGATAAAGCAGCTGGTGCACTCTTGTTCATTGGCAGGATACTGAGAAAATATAATCATCCTACAAAGGAAATTCCTTATAAAACTCGCTAGATCTATTCTGGAATATTGTATCTTTGATACATAAGAAATACAATCATCAGTTGATGTTAAACATTCACAAAAAAGTGGTGAACAAATGATCACAGATTTGTTTGATTCACGGCAGAGCATCAAAGGAATCTGAAAAACATAAACTGGAAGACGTTTGAAGAGCGACGCCAATTATGTCGCGAAAACCTACTTACCAAGTTTCAATATTAGTATTAAGTGTTAAGCAAGGAATTAATGAGTATGCTACAATGCTCTACGTATACACAAGCCTCTCTCAGGGACTCGTATATTGAATCTGCTGTAGAGTAGCATCGGGAAGTGAAACAGTTATTTATGCAAATGATACAGCAATAGCTGTCAAAGGTAAGACTTCTGTGGAGGTGAAGATAAAGCTGATAAGAGCTCTCGAAGACCTGGCTAGTCACTACATTGATAATCATTTGAAGTTAAATCCTGGGATAGCACTAGTTTTTGCTAAAAAATGGGGAAGCTAAATCGGAACTGAACATCACTTGGAGAAGATATTAGCTATTCCACTATAATACTCCCAAATACCTTAGAGTAAAGATAGACCGTTTCAAAGCTCTTTACGAAGAAGTAAAGGACGAAGTGTCTGCACAGACAAAAATCGTCTGCAAACTTGTAGGAACCACTTGAGGTGCTGAACCAAAAGTACTTCGAATATTTGCCCTGACACTATGTTTCTCCGGAACAGGAGGGAAGCCGGCCGCTGTGGCCGAGCGGTTCTAGGCGCTTCAGCCCAGAACCGCGCTGCTGCTACGCTCGCAGTTTCGAATCCTGCCTCAGGCATGGCTGTGTGTGGTCTCCTTAGGTTAGTTAGGTTTAAGTAGTTCTAAGTCTCGCGGACTGATGACCTCAGATGTTAAGTACCATAGTGCTTAGAGCCATTTTAACTATTTTTTGAACAGGAGGGGAGCGGAAAAGCGGGAAAAATTACAACTCGCGGGCTTGGTCTAATGTTTTCGGTGTTGCTGATACAGTATTTTTTTTTTATTTAACCATTAGTGAACGATGTGGTTTTCTTTAATACTGACATTTTTTTTTAATTTTATGTCAACGCCTAACGTGTGATCACTTTTAGGGGGATAGTTATCCACCCGGCATTCACCTATCACTCAGTCAAAATTCCCTAGACCTAAGTAAGTCAAAATACAATCTTAATATGTGTCGTCGAACTGTTTCTGGTCTAACTGTTGAAGAATCCTTTTATTAGGTGCTGTATCGGTTGATATCCGTGAATGTTCTAATCTGTTGCCGTTTTCTTACGTAGTTTAATAGTTTGCGTTCGGTTCGATTATGCATTCCCATAATAGATTGTACCTTCCTCAGTTACAATGAATGTGTTATTTTGGATTCTTGCTCCATAAGCGCAATGTCTGGCTTTGACTCAACACTGGGTTCAAGTCTCTACGTTCGCGAGACACTATGGTTAACTGCTGGCCTAGTGAAAGAGTACGTCAGTTTTAAAATCTTCCTTTCTATTGTCAATAGTTTCACCACGAGAGTATTTCCTGTAAACTGGGTGCAGAAGCTTCACCCTCGTTCGACCACAGGTAGACGTATTAGCGTGAAATTTCCTTGTTAAGTTCTCTGTACGATATCTTTAAGGTGACATTTCCAACTCAGAAGTTTATCGTTTTCAGTGTCCAGTGTCCAGGAACACGTTCGTCAGTGCAACTATTTATACGCCCCCTTATGTGTTGTCCCTGTAGGAAGTGACCTTTCCGGCCGGGGTCGCCGAGCGGTTCTAGGCGTTACAGTCTGGAACCGTGCGACCACTACGGTCGCAGGTTCGAATCCTGCCTCGGGCATGGATGTGTGTAATGTCCTTAGGTTACTTAGGTTTAAGTAGTTCTAAGTTCTAGGGGACTGATGACCTCAGATGCTAAGTCCCATAGTGCTCAGAGCCATTTGAACCATTTGAACTAATGCTCTACTAGTGCAAAATATTGCCCTTATGAAGATGGTCATAGATACTTTTCCCTAAGTTTCGATCCCTTTACATGTGGCATCTACCGGGTCCTCAAACTAAGGGCGTGCTGCATCAAAGAGTCGTTGCCTATGATTGGTGACCGTCATCAGGATAGTGCTATGTACTGGTTCCAAACCGGCCGCTGTGACCGAGCGCTTCTTGGCGCTTCAGTCCGGAACTGCGCTGCTGCTACTGTCGCTGGTTCGAATCCTGCTTTTGGGCATGGATGTGTGTGATGTCCTTAGTTAGTTTTAAGTAGTTCTAAGTCTAGGGAACTGATGACCTCAGATGTTAAGTCCGATAGTTCTTAGAGCCATGTGAACCATGTGAACTAGTTCCAACGTTTCCTTCAATATTATAAATAGACTTCACCATAGTGGAGTCGTGTACTTGTCCATATCATCACAGGTGGCCGAAGCGTTAGCCTAACCTACACAATGATACAATATTTGTGCTGACAGTGATTTCGACTCGAAAAACCAGGCTGCTAAATTGACTACCTTTGTAAGATGCTCCTCGAAACTACGTCAGGATCAGAAAAACATCAACGAGCGAATAGAGGCTTATACGGATTTTTAACAACATATGATTCCAAAGTAAGGGATACATTTCAAAATTGCAAGAGTGTGAAGCGCTAAAAAAATGAATGTTTTTATCAACTGTTGTTGAATAAAGGTTTATGGCGGTAATGAGTGATATAAGTACATGCTGGTGGTTACTAATTAGGAATTAAATACTACGTTTACCCTTAAACCTGCGTGTTTGTGTTTTGCTCAGTAGTGTCCAGTACTATAATTCGCTAAGATATGATGTTTCAGGAAATGACTCCATTACTTTTATGTTCGTACTAAAAGTATTTGAATCAATTATGCATCAAAAACAGGTAATTTAATTGTATTTCCCACACCCACAGATAGTCCACTAGAGTAAATACTCCAGCAGAATGGCTGTGCCAAATTTGGAACATTTTCACCGATCTTGAACCGTGTTGCGAGCGCACCACGGTGCTCAGGACCGTACACGTGGCACCACATACGCAGGTTGCATAAATGCACGAGTCAGCACAGAATTTTTCACTCAGTTTCGTCACCAAAAATTCTGCCTCGTCAGAAAAGAAATTTTGTATAAGTAAATTTAATCTCACATGTGCACACGCTTCCCAAAAATTACGTAATTGGTACAACTAACATTATTTCTACATCTGTGTTGATTATCAAAAATACTGCTACATAAGCACTTAAATTTCATATACTCCACTAAAATAAGTTTATGTCAGCTACCTTAACGCCTCTCACAAAATTTCTTTTCTCTCTGTAATGGTTGCTTGTGGCCTGTATTCAAAGTATCACGATAATCTCTAAGTTGGCGAAAGATTCAAGACTAGTCCCCCGTCCCGATCTTCGGGAGTGGACTGCCAAGCAGTAAATTACCTTGACAAAAAGACTGATTAACTGACGAAGGTTGACTTTCTATGAACTGAAGTGTGGAATGTCAGAACTTTTAATGTTATTAGGAAGCTACAAAACCTGAAAGCGAAACTCTAAGGCTCAATCTAGACATACTGTTGGTTAATGAAGTGAAATGAAATGACGAATATAAGGTAATATCAACATCAGCAGACAATGGTATTACGGAAGTAGCATTCGTTATCAGTACGAAGATAGGACTCAGAGTGACTTACTGTAAGCAGTTCAGTGGTATAGTTGTTCTCATCATAATCGCCAGCAACAATAATTCAGATGGGCCTATACATGCCGACGTTGCAAGCAGAAGACGAAGAGATAAAGAAACTACATGTGAGTACTGAACGGGTACCTGAGTACGTAAAGGAGGATGATTTTCTAATAGTCATGGGGGATTCTAATGCGGTTAGAGGGGAAGGTGCCGAGAAAGGTGTAAAGGGAGAATATGGGCTTGGCAGAAGAACGAGAGAGGACAAAGACTGCTTGATTTCATCAATAAATTTCAGTAAATTCTCTGCTCAAGAATTACAGGAGGAGAAGTTAGATTTGAAAAATGCCGGGACATTTCGGAATATTCCAGCTACATTACATCGCGGCCAGGTAGAGATTCTGAAATCAGGTACTGGATTGTAAGACGTACTCAGGAGCAGATATAGCCTCAGTTAAAAATTATGTAATAATGAAGAGCAGGCTGAAGTATAAGAAACTAGTCAAGAAGAATCAATGAGCTGAAATGAGGACTACTAAAATACTAAGGATTGAAGAGACACGCTTGAAATTGTCTGAGACTGTAGACACTGTTATAATGGACAACTCAGTGGCAGTTCAGTTGAAGAGAAATGGACATCTCTAAAAAAGGCAACCACAGTTGGAAAGAAACACATAGGTACGAGGGCGGTACTTATCAGGAACGCACGGGTAATGGAGGCAATAGTTGAGTTAATCGAGGACAGAAGGAAGTACAAAAAAGTTCAGAGAAATCCGGGAATACAGAAATACACGTCACTTAGAAATGAAATAAACAGGGAGCTCAGTGAAGCTAAGGTGTAAACGGCTGCATGAAAAATGCGAAGAAATCGAAAGACAAATCCTTGCCGGAAGGACTAACTCAACACACAGGTATGTCAAAACAACCTTCCGTGGAATTAAAAGTAAGGGTGGTAATATTAAAAGTAGATTGTGAATTCCACTGTTAAATTCACAAGAGACAGAGGATAGGTGGAAAAAATATATTGAAGGCTTCTAGGGAGGAGGGGGAAGGGGGAATTATCAGATGACGTAATGGAAGAAGAAAGAGGAATCGACAGGGAAGAGAGAGGAAAGCCAGCGTTAGAATCAGAATTTAAAAGATCTTTGGACGACTTAAAGTCAGATGAGGCTGATCGGAATCTCAAAAATCAATGACGAAAGTGGCGACAAACGACTATTGACGATGGTGTGTAGAAGGTATGAGACTGGCGATGTACCGACAGCCTTTCGGAAAAATATCGTCCATACGATTCCGAAGAGAGGAAGAGCCGACTAGTGCGAGAATTATTGCGCAATCAGCTTAACAGCTCTATCAGTCAAGTTGCTGACAAGAATAACATGGAGAAGAATGAAGAAGAATATGGAGGATACGTTATATGACGATTAGTTTGGCGTAGCAAAGGTGAAGACACGAAAGAGGCAGTTCCGATGTTGCGGTTGATAATAGAACCAAGACTGAAGGACAATCAAGACACATTCACAGTATTTGTTCAAACTGACAACACACAGTTCCCACATCGTGGACCAATACCTTCAACAGAAAGACATTTTTGATATTCTCTCAGGGGAATTTTGTTCCGTACAATCTTTCTGATTAAGATTCTCTCCTCACTGAGAGCGGTTCGTCAAGTCGCATGACACCGTTATGAATGGCGCTCCTAGCCAGTAAAAAAAACATACAAATAGTTACGTGATCTACCCACCTAAAGCTTCTATTCTCTTCTTGTCCAAACTGGTTATCGTCCATGTTTCACTTCCATACATGGCTACACTCCATACAAATACTTTCATAAACGATTTCCTGACACTTACATCTATACTCGATGTTAACAAATTTCTCTTCTTCAGAAACGATTTCCTTGCCATTGCCAGTCTACATTTTATATCCTCTCTACTTCGACCATCATCAGTTATTTTACTCCCCAAATAGCAAAACTCCTTTACTACTTTAAGTGTCTCATTTCCTAATCTAATCCCCTCAGCCTCACCCGATTTAATTTGACTACATTCCATTATCCTCGTTTTGCTTTTGTTGATGTTCATCTTATATCCTCCTTTCAAGACACTGTCCGTTCCGTTCAACTGCTCTTCCAAGTCCTTTGATGTCTCTGACAGAATTACAATGTCATCGGCGAACCTCAAAGTTTTTACTTCTTCTCCATGAATTTTAATACCTACTCCGAATTTTTCTTTTGTTTCCTTTACTGCTTGCTCAATATACAGATTGAATAACATCGTGGAGAGGCTACAACCCTGTCTCACTCATTTCCCAACCACTGCTTCCCTTTCATGCCCCTCGACTCTTATAACCGCCATCTGGTTTCTGTACAAATTGTAAATAGCCTTTCGCTCCCTGTATTTTACCCCTGCCACCTTCAGAATTTGAAAGAGAGTATTCCAGTTAACGTTGTCAAAAGCTTTCTCTAAGTCTACAAATCCTAGAAACGTAGGTTTGCTTT
Organism: Schistocerca americana; assembly: GCF_021461395.2. Lineage (NCBI taxonomy): Eukaryota > Metazoa > Arthropoda > Insecta > Orthoptera > Acrididae > Schistocerca > Schistocerca americana. Next base: position 609,545,276 of record NC_060121.1, read on the forward strand.
TTCTTAATCTTTAAGATAAGTCGTAAGGTTGGTATTGCCTCACGTGTTCCAACATTTCTACGGAATCCAAACTGATCTTCCCCGAGGTCGGCTTCAACCAGTTTTTCCATTCGTCTGTAAAGAATTCGCGTTAGTATTTTGCAGCTGTGACTTATTAAACTGATAGTTCGGTAATTTTCACATCTGTCAACACCTGCTTTCTTTGGGATTGGAATTATTATATTCCTTTTGAAGTCTGTGGGTATTTCGCCTGTTTCATACTTCTTGCTCACCAGATGATAGAGTTTTGTCAGGGCTGGCTCTCCCAAGGCCATCAGTAGTTCTAATGGAATGTTGTCTACTCCGGGGGCCTTGTTTCGACTCAGGTCTTTCAGTGCTCTGTCAAACTCTTCACGCAGTATCATATCTCCCATTTCATCTTCATCTACATCCTCTTCCATTTCCATAATATTGTCCTCAAGTACATAGCCCTTGTATAAACCCTCTATATACTCCTTCCACCTTTCTGCCTTCCCTTCTTTGCTTAGAACTGGGTTGCCATCTGAGCTCTTGATACTCATACAAGTGGTTCTCTTCTCTCCAAAGGTCTCTCTAATTTTCCTGTAGGCAGTATCTATCTTACCCCTACTGAGACAAGTCTCTACATCCTTACATTTGTCCTCTAGCCATCCCTGCTTAGCCATTTTGCACTTCCTGTCGATCTCATTTTTGAGACGTTTCTATTTCTTTTTGCCTGCTTCATTTACTGCATTTTTATATTTTCTCCTTTCATCAATTAAATTCAATACTTCTTCTGTTACCCAAGGATTTCTATTAGCCCTCGTCTTTTTACCTACTTGATCCTCTGCTGCCTTCACTACTTCATCCCTCAGAGCTACCCATTCATCTTCTACTGTACTTCTTTCCCCCATTCCTGTCAATTGTTCCCATATGCTCTCCCTGAAACTCTCTACAACCTCTGGTTCTTTCAGTTTATCCAGGTCCCATCTCCTTAAATTCCCGCCTTTTTGCAGTTTCTTCAGTTTCAATCTGCAGTTCACAACCAATTGATTGTGGTCAGAATCCACATCTGGCCCTGGAAATGTCTTACAATTTAAAACCTGGTTCCTAAATCTCTGTCTTACCATTATATAATCTATCTGATACCTTTCCACAAGATTTCGGGATTGCAGCAGGATCTCATCGACTTCTTTCCACGATATTTCGGCTGACAACCTTACAGCCATCATCAGGCGAATGTTTGACACTGGAGATTGCTAGTGCAAGTCGCTCTATTTATACGTAAAAGTGCCGCAGGCGCGCATGCGCAAGTTACCTTAGCATGCGCGCCACCTGTCGATCTCCAGTGTCAAACACTCGCCTGAAGATGGCTGTAAGGTTGTCAGCCGAAATATCGTGGAAAGAAGTCGATGAGATCCGGCTGCAATCCCGAAATCTTGTGGAATATTCGATACGCCGGGAAAACTTCAAGAGTCTTATCTGATACCTTTTAGTATCTCCAGGATTCTTCCAGCTATACAACCTTCTATCACGATTCTTGAACCAAGTTATGTTCTGTGCAAAATTCTACAAGGCGGATTCCTCTTTCATTTCTTCCCCCCCAATTCATATTCACCTACTATGTTTCCTTCTCTCCCTTTTCCTACTGACGAATTCCAGTCACCCATGACTATCAAATTTTCGTCTCCCTTCACTACCTGAATAATTTCTTTTATCTCGTCATACATTTCATCAATTTCTCATCATCTACAGAGCTAGTTGGCACATAAACTTGTACTACTGTAGTAGGCATGGGCTTTGTGTCTATCTTGGCCACAATAATGCGTTCACTATGCTGTTTGTAGTAGCTAACCCGCACTCCTATTTTTTTATTCATTATTAAACCCACTCCTGCATTACCCCTATTTGATTTTGTATTTATAACCCTGTAATCACCTGACCAAAAGTCTTGTTCCTCCTGCCACCGAACTTCACTAATTCCCACTATATCTAACTTTAACCTATCCATTTCCCTTTTTAAATTTTCTAACCTACCTGCCCGATTAAGGGATCTGACATTCCACGCTCCGATCCATAGAATGCCAGTTTTCTTTCTCCTGATAACGACGTACTCTTGAGTAGTCCCCGCTCGGAGATCCGAATGGGGGCTATTTTACCTCCGGAATATTTTACCCAAGAGGACGCCATCATCATTTAATCATACAGTAAAGCTATACACAACATATACTAGCGACGTTTAGTCGTCTTCAAGCTTAATAACATCCAGCAAAGCCGAACACGAGCTCATAGACCATTGTAAAATGGTCACGTCAGGCTTTCGTGCGAATCATCTGCGCAGCAACAGGGATTCACGATATCCAGTTTTATGGCGCTATACGACAAACTCGTTGATTCGAAAAAAGCGTATTGGGCCTGAAGATAGCAAAATGAATTGACCAACCTGGTTGCTTTCGAAATAAAATAAAATACACCATGTGATCAAAAGTACTCTGACACGTGGCTGAAAATGACTTACAACTTCGTGGCGCCCTCCATCGGTAATGCTGGAATTCAATATGGTGTTGGCCCACCATTAGCCTCGATTACGGCTTCGACTGTCGCAGGCCTACGTTCAGTCAGGTACTGGAAGGTTTCTCGGGTAATGGTAGCCCATTCTTCACGGAGTGCTGCACTGATGGGAGGTATCGATGTCGGTCGGTGAGGCCTGGCACGAAGTCGGCGTTCCAAAACATCCCAAAGGTGTTCTATAGGATTCAGGTCTGGATTTTGTGCAGGAGTCCATTACAGGGATGTTATTGTCGTGTAACCACTCCGCCACAGCTCGTGCATTATGAACAGGTGCTCTATCATGTTGAAAGATGCAATCGCCATCCCCGAGTTACTCTCCAACAGTGGGAATCAAAAAGGTGCTTAAAACGTCGGTGCCACGCAAAACAACCTAGGGCGCAAGCCCCCTCCACGAAGAAAACGACCACACCGTAACGCCACCACCTCCGAATTTTACTGTTATCACTACACACGTTGGCAGATGACGTTCACAGGGTATTCTCTATACCCACACCCTGCCATCCGATCGCCACATTGTGTACCCTGTTTCGTCACTCCACACAACGTTTTTCCACTGTTCAATCATCCTTACATTAAGCGAGGAGTTGTTTGGCATTTACCGGCGTGTGTGGGGCTTATGAGCAGCTGCTCGACCATGAAATCCAAGTTTTCTCACCTCCCGCCTACCTGTCATAGTACTTGCAGTAGATCATGATGCAGTTTGGAATTCTTCTATATGGTGTGGATAGATGTCTGCCTGTAACACATTACGACCCTCTTCAAATGTCGGCGGTCTCTGTCAGTCGACAGACGAGGTCAGCCTGTACGGTTTTGTGCTGTACGTCCTCTTCACGTTTCCACTTCACTATCATATCGGAAACAGTGGACCTAGAGATGTTTAGGAGTGTGGAAATCTCGCGTGCAGAGACACAAGTGACACCCAATCACCAGAGCACATTCGAAGCCCGTGAGTACCGCGGGGCGTCCCATTCTGCTCTCTCACGATGTCTAATGACAACTGAGGTTGCTGATATGGAGCACCTGGCAGTAGGTGGCAGCAATATGAAAAACTTATGTTTTTGGGGGTGTCAGAATATTTTTTACCACATAGTGTATCTTAAAGTGTACGGCTGTTGCTAAAATTTATTGAATTCAAAAATGAATGGATGCAGGTGATCAGACAGGAAGCTTAGGTACGTTTCACCTGTCAGAGTCGTATCTAATGTATTAGGGGCTTCATGTCCCTCCAACTGCACACCACTCACATCGTTACAGAGTCTCCTCCAGCTTGAACAGTTCGCCTGCTGACGTGCAAGGTCCTTGGATTCACGAGGTTGTCTCCATCCGCTCTATGCAATTTGAAACGAGACTCCTCCGGCAAGGCAATATGTTTTTAGTCATCAACAGTCTAATGTCGGTGTTGGCGGCCACAGATGAGGCGTAAAGTTTGGCTTGCAGTCATCAAGGGGGCACGATTGGGCCTTCGTCTCCGAAAGCCTATACCGATTATGTTTTTGAACGTTTCGCACGCTGACACTTGTTGATGGCCCAGCACTGAAATCTGCAGCAGTTTCCAGACGGATCGCACTTCTGTCACATTGAGCGATTCTCTTCAGTCATCTTTGGTCCCGTTCTTGCAGGATCTTTTCCGGCCGTAGTGACGTAGGAGATTTTATGCTTTACCTGATTTCTGATATTCACTGTACACTCGCGAAATGGTTGTACGGGAAAATCCCCACTTCATCGGCATCTCGGAGATGCTGTGACCCATCGCTCGTGCGCCGGCTCCTAATACCACGTTCAAAATCACTTAAATCTTGATGACCTGCCATTGTAGCAGCAGTAACTGCGCCTGAAACTTGTTGTCTTATTCGACGTTGCCGACCGCAGAGCCGTATTCTGCCAATTTACATATCCTTGTGTCTGATGCGCGTGCCTATACTAGTTCCTTTAGCGTTTCACTGTAGATTGCTCCGCAGAACTTAAGGAGTAAATAGATAAAATAACATAACATACAAACTGTTTAATGGAAATAAATAAAATTACGGGAGCATGTTGCCAGAGGTCTCCCAGTCGTACAGAGAAAGTTCGATTTCATTTCGATTTCATATGGCGTGAGGGCAGCGTGACTATAGTGCAATACGGGCCTCGACCTGCAGCACGAGGCAGTTGAAGTAGTTGAAAAAGGTAGTGTGTGTCAATCAGCGAGTACTTATGGCGCACTATGGTGGTGTTCTTCAAAACAACATGGAAAAGAGACGACATTTAGATCACTTCACGTGGGGAAGAATCACCGGAAACTGGAAGAAGGACAGTTTGATACTGCTCATTGTTTCACGTGCATGGAGAATGCTACGAACAACAGGAACTGTGCTGCCCGAAACTGAGCACGTAGTAGACCACCGGTTAACAATGGTAGCAGACCACCTCTACATTGTGTGACAGTGCGACAGGCAAGAAGAAACGCACGTCAAACAGCGGGGTTAATTGTGACCTGATTTAACAGGACTCCAACGCACGTAATCTCCCTCTCTCCACAGTGGCACAGCCACAGCAAGAATGTGTTCGCTTTGCCTGATGACCAGGACGTTGTGCTTCTTTGACACCCGCACACCGGCGGCAACGTTTGCGATGGTGTCAAGAGTATGGAGACTCGACCAATGAGGATTGGAGTCACGCGCTCTACTCAGATGAGAGCTTATTCAGTCTGAGTTATGATTCTGAACGTACCATTGAGAGATGGTGAGGCGTGGAACACGTAATGCACCCGGGAACACTGTCGTACATGTCGTTTTGGTGATTTGAGTGTTATGGTGTGGGGAAACTTATGTGTGGTCGTACTGATCTCCGAATCTTTGAACACCGTACACTCACCGGTCATAATTACTGAGACGCTGTACTCCTTCCCCATCTGCGTATTTTCAGGGGTACATTCTGCCCTGACTTCATTTTTACGAATGAAAATGCGCGACCGCATCCAACTGCACAAGCGGAGGAGCTCTTGAAACTAAAGGAAATTCGACGAATTGACTGCCTGACCATTCCGCAAACTTAAATTCCTTCGACTACGTGTGGCAAGCGGTGGGAAAAGCACGTTCGCATGCACCAACGACCATCCATCAGTTGTTAAGTGCGTTGGTAGAGGAATTGATCGCCTTACAACGAAAATTCGTTATCAACCTCATGGCCAGCAGTGGAGTACATGACGGAGCTTGCGTTGCTGTCCTTGGTGATCACACATCTTGTTAAGGTCAATGTGGCCCCTTTTGTAACGTCTGAAGAATCGTCATTAATCACGGTGACCTCTGTGTGATTGTTGTGTTTGAAGAAAAGTATCGTTTCTGTTCGTTTCGCTGTGTATTTCTTGCAGTTACCTTCTGTACTATACTGTAGCAGTTCCTCCTATGTATGATCCCATTTGTATTGTGCTATGTTGCCTGGCAGTGGCACATAATGTGAAAGACACTTTCATCTTTAACTTTTTTCTGAACAGTATGTTTCAATTGGTTCTTCGCGACTGGCTGATTGTAAGGCGTAAGTAACACAAATAAAAACAAATACTACCCGACGACAGTAAACTCACAGCAACACTTATGTCCAATTACTCATTTTTAAGACATTTCCCGAAGCTAGGCATCATATAGCTTACGCTCTCCTTAGTTGGTTCAACAAGGACATGGTTGATTTTCTTCTCATTCATGAGCAAGTTCTCCACCTGTTAACACGTCACCATCAACTAGGCTATAAATCCCCAGTCTATCTTCATTCTTTGTACAACGCTAGGAAGAGCTTTAAAGATGTACCGCCGGCCGAAGTGGCCGTGCGGTTCTGGGCGCTGCAGTCTGGAACCGAGCGACCGCTACGGTCGCAGGTTCGAATCCTGCCTCGGGCATGGATGTGTATGATGTCCTTAGGTTAGTTAGGTTTAATTAGTTCTAAGTTCTAAGCGACTGATGACCTCAGAAGTTAAGTCGCATAGTGCTCAGAGCCATTTGAACCATTTTTTGAAAGATGTACCTGTATTACTACACGGGAGAGTGGTAACTCTTTTTCCTTTCTGCAGATGCTAACAGTGTTATTTCGTACATGAAATGCCATAAGTAACTTCTTATCGTCTTCTAAGACTGGGATAGTAATGGTCATTAATACAGCAGCTAGTGCTGAAAGTGGTAGCTTTGACCTCTGATGGTGCAGAAGTGGTGTGACGGCGCTCAGAGATAAATTTCACTTAATCGCACGCTGACAAACGTAATGAATTCACTGTAGATGGTAATGCGTACATCGGATGTAGACTTTACTCTGGATTTCTGAAGTTCGTTGCAGTCTAGAACACTAGGTTATTATCAGCAAGCCTCATTCTATTCTTCGTCCTCGATCAACAACAATGGAGGGCCAACATTACGTTGTGCACCCACTCGTCGTAGTCATCTACTCCATACGGTTAGACACGTGACCTCTGAAACACGAAACCTGCCGACTTGTAGTCTAGCCGAAAGTGGAACATCAGAGAAGGAGCCAAAGAAAATAAACACTTTGCTGTAGCACATGTTTCAAGACAATAAAGAGATTAAAGCAATAAGCAGATATAAGGGTGAAAATTCCGAATACTTTGTGAGTTTATATAAGAGGAAATAAGCAGTTTTGTAACATGAAAAGCTCCTCCACGTCTAACTGTGCCAACTGCCGTGCAACGTCAGTGACAACTCTGTCCTCTCACAATGTGTTGCAATGAGGTTCACTAACAACCGCAACTTTCGTAGAACTCCTTCGGTGTGTGCTGCTGAAATTGCTTCTGACAAATGCTTTCACCCCGAGTAACATCTCATTATGAGCGTTACTGCAAACATTACACATGAGCGAAAAGGAAAACCAGTAGAAAAGAAAAACAATCGTCATGAGAGCAGTAAACCACTATCACCAACACCACCGCCACAACCACTACCAAGGCACGCAAAGTTTGCATCACGTGCAGAATATGTGACAACGTCCCCTTGGGTGTAGCTAGCTTATGCAGTGCAGATTCTCTACTTGTTCTTCTTTCCTCCAACGCGCTACAAGTAGATTGTATCTTTTCCGATAAAATCTCATCTTCACCTATTTTCTCTTCTCTTTCTATATTTTCCTCAAGTTTGTTCCCATTATGTAGATCTTCTATATATTCCTTCACCTTTCAACTCCCCCCCCCCCCATTTTTATTTTATTTTATTTTATTTATTTATTTTTTTTAGCCCTGGTTTTCCATCTGAGTTCTTGATGTTTATACAGCTGCTTCTCTTTTCTCCTCAGGTCTACTGAATTTTTCTGTAGATGAGTCTATCTTTCCCTTAGTTATACGTACTTCTACAGCCTTGGATTTGTCTTCTAGCCATTACTGCTTAGCCATTTTGCACTCTCTCACAATGTCACATTTTAGACACCTGTATTCCCTTTCGTTTTCTTCATTTGTTGTATTTTTATATTTTCTCCTCTCCTCATTTAAATCAATTAAATTCAGAATCTCCTGAGTCATCCAAGGTATTCCTTTCTCCTATTTCAGTCCAACGTTCCCTAATCCTCTCTCTGAAACTCTCAGCAACATCTGGTTCCTTCAATTTATTCAGGTCACATCTCCTTCATTTCCTATATTTCTGTAATTTCCTCAGTTTCGATCTATTCGGTCTACAGTTCACAACCAGTAACTTACAGTGTGAGCCTACTTCTGCCACCTGGAATGTCTTACCGTTTCAAATCTAGTTTCGTAATCACTGTCTTACGATTCGATAACTAATCAATCTGAAACCTTCCAGTGTTGGAAGTCTCTTTCGGGAGCATAACCGTCTTTCATGATTCTTAAACCAATTGTCAGTGATGATTAAATTATGCAATGAACAAAATTCTACCAGGCAGCTTGCTCTGCCATAACTTTCCCCTCGTTCCTGTTCTCCCACTGTTTTTAATACTCTGCCTTTTCATACTATCGAATTCCAATCACCCATCACAATTAAATTTCCTTTCCCTTAACTATCTGAATAAATTCTTTTATCTCATCATCTTTCAATTTTTTCGTCAGCTTAAGAGCTATTTGACATATAAACTCCTACCACAGTGGTGGGTTTTGGTTTACTACGCTCTTCGTAATATCTTACCCGCATTCGTATTTTCTTATTCATTATTAGGTATACTTGTGGATTATCCCTCTTTGATTTCATGTTGATAGTCTCCACTCATTTTGACAAGACTCCTGTTCTTCCACCCACTTCACTCATTTCCAATACACCTAACTCCAAATTATATATTTCCATTTTTAAATTTTCTAACTTACATACATGGCTGAGGGGTTCGCATTCTGACCCGTAGAACGTCAGTCTTACTTTTCCTGACGATGACATCTTCCTGAGTAGTCCGTCCCCAGATATGCATATGGGGGACTATTTTACTTGCGGAATATTTTATTCAAGAGGATGCCATCATCGTTAAGCCGTACAGCAGAGCTGCATGCCCTCGGGAAAAAATTACGTTTATAGTTTCGTTTTGCTCTCGGCCATTCGAAGAACCAGCACATCAATACAAAACTGTTCCACCTGTCGCTCTTCAGGAACCACTAGCTAGTCTGGCCTCTCCACAGATACTCTACGTTGTGGTTGCACATACGTTATGCCTCTCTGTGTGTGAAGCTGATGAATAACGGTCTATTACAAATACAATTGAATAAATAAACTCATTTAAACATTTAAGTTCAGGGCTAAGATACTGTAATTCACTTTTCGAATTTATCACAGTAAAATTAAAATTATCGGTTTAAATTAGTTATTTTGTGTTGATTTGTATCAATATTTTCCTTAAGGCAACTATTAGACGTGACTTTAATATGGCTTAAGACGATATTGCTCATATTGGTACCCCACGACTACCACTTTCAAAGGAAACAATACTAGTAGAACACACATCTTAAAGCGACACTTAGATTTGCGTTCAGTATGGTCTAAGACTGTACTGTTGAAAATAATACCCTACGAATACCACTCTGAAATAAAAGAATAATAATGGAATACATAACTGGCCAACATTCATCAAAAATAAGCCAGCTGCTAAATATTTTAAAACCACTAATTCCTATATGATATGCGTTTATAGTATTGCGATTACTGCTCCTGGTATCACACTTTCAGCGAATTAATACATTAAAATACTTTGCTGTTGTCACACTGCCGGCCAGAGTGGCCGAGCGGTTCTAGGCGCTACAGTCTGGAGCCGCGCGACCGCTACGGTTGCAGCTTCGAATCCTGCCTCGGGCATGGATGTGTGTGATGTCCTTAGCTTAGTTAGGTTTAAGTAGTTCCAAATTCTAGGGGGCTGATGATCTCACAAGTTAAGTCCCATAGTGCTCAGAGCCATTTTTTTTTTGTAGAACACTAATAATTCAGATTTAAAAATATCAGAAATCAATAGTTCTAAATTACATATATTTTGTAACTTTCTCAGGTTAAGAATTATTGGGACGGTACAGGATCCTCAACAAATATTCCGAACTGAGGAAACAATGGCTGTAGATGAATATTTCAAGCGGTACTCGGTGCTGATTGGGCAGTGCGTGAGAGGCGAGTGTTTGTTGACTGCTCATGTTGCTGCACCGTCGTTGGTGACGCTACTTCGACAGACTGTGCACAGTGGTCTGTCATCTGCCCACAGTGCATTCCTTGCTATAGCAGTACAGTAAGTCAATGTATGGATCCACTGTGCAAACTGAAGAGAAACTGTTTGGCAGTACGATTTTACTGCCTGTATATTGGATAAGGGGCTGTCAAATTAAAACTGAACATCCATCATGGAATGGTTCCAGTCAAAACTAATCAAAAATGGTTCAAATGGTTCTGAGCACTATGGGACTTAACATCTTAGGTCATCAGTCCCCTAGAACTTAGAAGTAATTGAACCTAACTGACCTAAGGACATCACACACATCCATGCCCGAGGCAGGATTCGAACCTGCGACCGTAGCAGTCGCGCAGTTCCGGACTGAGCGCCTAGAACCGCGAGACCACCGCGGCCGGCAAAACTAATCCTCACAAGCGTTAAGATATTTATCCCACTGGAAGACGAAATGTTCAGTTCCTGTTTCGTAGAGCGCAGTCGGTCGCTGAGGGGTTCACAACTGCATCCACTCTTGCAGTTACTCGTCCGAATGAAAGCGACGTCCACGCATGTCATTCTTCAGGTCGCAATATATGGAAATCACACGGTGGAAGATCTGGGCTGCAAGGGGATGCTGCAGGGTTTCCCAACCAAATCACTGAAACGTGGACTTGTATGTGCGAATTGTATGTTGGCAGATTCCCTAAATTTTCTCAATAGTATTCCTCGGAAGGAACGCCACCTTCCCTTCAGGGATTCCCATTTGAATTACCAAAGCGTCTACGTAATACTTGTGTGCTGATTAAACCTACCGGTAGCCGGCCGTTGTGACCAAGCGGTTCTAGGCGCTTCACTCCGGAACCGCGCTGCTGCTACGGTCGTGGTTTCGAATCCTGCCTCGGGCATGAATGTGTGTGATGTCCTTAAATTAGAGGACTGATGAAAAAAAATGGCTCTGAGCACTATGGGACTCAACTGCTGAGGTCATTAGTCCCCTAGAACGTAGAACTAGTTAAACCTAACTAACCTAAGGACATCACAAACATCCATGCCCGAGGCAGGATTCGAACCTGCGACCGGAGTGGTCTTGCGGTTCCAGACTGCAGCGCCTTTAACCGCACGGCCACTTCGGCCGGCAGGACTGATGACCTCAGATGTTAAGTCTCATAGTGCTCAGAGCCATTTGAACCATTTGAACCTACTGGTAACAAGTCTAGCAGCCCGTCTCTGAATTGCTTCAACGTATTTCTTTCCTATTACCTGATGCGCATCCCAAACACTCCAGCAGTATTCAAGAATAGATCACAGTAGCGTCCTATACACGGTACCCTTTACAGATAAACCACACTTTCCCTAAATTCTCCCAATAGATTGAACTCGACCATTCGCCTTCCTTATCACAATTGCCATATGCTAGTTCCATTTCTTATTGCTTTGCAACGCTACACCTTGACACAAGCTTTTCGGTCTCTAGAAACTCATTATATTCGAACTCAGAATGTATTCAAGAATTCTGCAGCAAATCAACGTTAAGGATATTGGTCAGTAATTTTGCGGATCCGGTTCTTTATCGTTCGTACACACAAGAGTCACCAGCGCTTTTTTCCGAGACGAACAACGAAGTGCTCGGATTAAAAAGGTTTTAAGACGGGGATATAGTCTTTCTTCCTACTTTCAATTTGAACATCGAAGAAGCGATAAGGGAATTAAAGGAAACGTTCTGGAACGTAGCCAAAATTGAAGGTGAAACGATATCAATGATACGGAGAGTGCATGAATGCAAACAATGTTATAGTAGAACAAATCCATCAGCTGAATTTTTTTCATTAAAAATTATCAGTGTCTTTAGAGGTAATGCCTTAGTTAACCAGTAAAAAAAGCCTTTAATGTAAGTTAATATGAAAATAAAAAGACACGATACTGAAAACTGAAACTTAAAAAGCATCAAGGAATTATTAAGCCTATGGTAGACAGATATTTAATTCTTCTCTTTCTGCAGCCGTATACGACTTTAACGAAGAGTTGGACATTAGCATTCCAATTGTCACTGGTCTGAATATACTTAACATCGCCTGCAATAACACAAGGAAATTTTTGTTCATACAAATATTCTAATGTCATTCGCAAGTCAACAGTAACATTGCATTAGAATATTGTCAAAGCCAGGTTTGAAATTGTTAACGATGTCATTGTCGTCTGTTTGGCCACTCATAGGCTATTTGAGCAAAGTTCCTTTCTGAGACTGAGAACTCTCGTAATAAACAGGTACACTAAAGTACTAGAGGTCGTTTAAAAGGCGAGGCAAAAGGAGAAATGTAGTACTGCCGTTGGGAAACTGTTTCTGGTGACGGAGGAATTTTAGCGACCAACGCCATAAAAATACATAAAGCACTGAAACCCATGCGATTAATGTGGCTCTGTGTGTGTGTGTGTGTGTGTGTTTTTTACATTTGTGTAAAAATATGCACAAGCCTGTGCATTTATTTGCGTAGTGACAAGGATTGCTTGAATCCCATCTTTACAAATCGAACCAACTTACCTAATTCTCATTTTAAAAAAACCCTCATGTTGCACACAAACAAATTTTACGTCGTTATACTTCGCACACGAATGTCAAAAAGCTATTACATCTGTCACTTTCAGATGTTGTTCGGTTAAGGTAATAAAAAATTACAGTTTACAGTTAATTAGAGAGTTCAAATTTATTCCTGTGCCACACACCTTACTGTTGTGACAGATAAAATATGTGGACGCGTGCAGATGAGCTGTGTAGCCTTTAGATGCAGATGATTGTCACATCCATACGAAAACCAAATGCAAAATGTCCGAAGGATTTCAAACGGCAAACCTAATTATTCAGTCTGCAGCAACATCCTCGTAAAGAATCAGAAGTATAAAAAGAAATTCATGATGGATGAAAGATACAAAAAATATGTAGAACACTGTCAGTTGACAACAGACGGATACGTGAAACAGAAATATGTCTCGAAACCGTGCAAAGTAGTCTGAAATTCAAAGTGAAATGAAAGCCACAACACTGTAAAATATGTGTAACAGAAATTCATAAATTGTGAAAATACCCAGTACTTAATGGCTCTCAATTCACAGCGTCAGGCAGCAAAAAGAGGATAGTCCAATAGAAAAAAAGTGGGAAAAAATCCACTGAGGGCTGCGAATACTAAACTGCTAGTTATACATGAAAGGCATGTTAGCAGTAACGAATGATATGAATATGAAAATAAGTGGTGCGGGAGATAAAACCCCAGCACAAAGAATTAAGAACAGAGTGTTTAAATTAAGAAACTATTTGGGTGAACTAAGAACTGTATGAAGTAAGTTTCAAGGTAGTAAAACGGTGTGGCATGCCATGAAACACAACATGCATAATTGACGTCAAACAGTTAATGTCTTTAAAAGAAAGAGCGGTCAGATAAAATGGATGTGCACTGAAAGCAGTAGTGAAAGGCGTAAACTATCCAGTTGCTAGCTACGTGAGAGAGGCTGTTGCGGAACTAGTGCAGCAACATAGCAATTACGTAGGAAAGAAAAAGAAGGAGGCTAATGTGAAATCAGGACACAGATAGTATCGTTGTCTGTTGTTCGCTTTGTGCTATGATATTTGAACAAAAATTATGCCTGTAACGGGTATTCGGTACTTCAAGACTTACTGACATTACAGTCGACTATGGAAGGCATTCTCTTTCTGGATCAGAAAATTTCTGTGAAGTACATGTATAAAATACTATTACAGAGAAAGCTTAACCTTCACGCTACCAAAGAAAGCATGAAAAGACACATCCGGTCACTTAGGACAAGAGAAATTGCAGTTATAAGTTATTTATCGGTATATTATAGAAACTATATATTGGGAAAAGATCAATTTGCATCGGCAGAAATAACTTTTATGCTTATCACAGTCATAAAGGAAAAACGAAGATGCCTTCGCTGCGCTCGTGGACAACCAGTCATCACTCCCATTCCTATAGTGAATTTGAATTATCTGGTCGATAGTGAAAAATCGGTATAACCAAGTGGTAAATGTAGAAGGCGCAAAGATGATAATTTGATAGTACAAAATACTCAGGAAGTATATTGGCGCAACAAATATATATCTTACTGCAGCTAATGGTGTCTGAAAAAATTGTTTACAACTGCGGAATAAAATTCTGTAAGTGTATTAATAAAGAACTGTACTGCATGGAAGTGAAATGGAGACCACTGCATAGTTCGCCTAAGAAATATATATCTTACAAAACATTCGTTCCACAGATTATAGGGTATTTTTAATCAAACTAGGAGCCTTACCAGGCCGGAGCAGCACATTTTGTCACGGGTTGATTTATCAGTCACTAAGGCGTTTCGGAGATGTTCATTCACTTACAGTGTCTGATCTAAAACATAGACACTGCGTGTCACTCAGAGATTTATAGCTACAATTATAAATACATCCATTCTAAGAAGAGTCAGCAACATACACTGCCGGCAAAAAGATGCAACAGCCTCAAGGACGTCATTTTATTGGCGAGTGAGGTGACAAGTAGTTCATCGCTGTAGAAATTCAGACCAAACGGAACACACGTGTCTCAGTAAAGCGTCCCGTAACTGTCACATCAATTCACTGTACCCCTCTCCAGTCTCGACACAGATGTGAATTATGACATGCAAAGGACCGTAAAGGTGCAGAATAGCATCCTCTAATAGAGTGCCTCAAGCATCTTGTGCCTTTTGTATTCGTTCGAGAATGGTTGTTGCTGGCCCTGGAGAAGGGCGAGAGATATGGTGATCTTGTTGGCCAGGGCAGTTATTGTGTACCAAAAGGGTCATGTTGGGTCGCAGCAGTCCTGTGTCGACGTGCATTGTCCTGCGAATGTGCACATCACCTTTCTGTTGCAGAAATGACTGTAGCGTGTCGTAAACAGCTTGTGCAATGTGCAGCAGGCACTGGGTACTTCATCCTGCAGTAACATCAAATGTGTCGGCGAGTTGTAAATCACAGCCCCAAAACCCTGAAGCCTGGGATGGGGCCTGAGTGTCGTGTGAGTGAATGCAGTCTGGAATAGGCCGCTCACCGGCTCTACGCCACACTCTTATAGCTCCATCGCTATCATACAGACAGAACATATTCTCATCATTGAAGAGAACAGAGTGCCATTCCACTCTCCAGTGAATTCTTTCACGAGACAAGAGCAGTCTTGCTTGACATTGTCATGGTGGCGGCGGTGACCTCGCTGGAAGCACACGAGATTATAAGCCCACTGCAAGCAGACGATTCCCAATGGTCCCCGATGACGCAGCCGGTGCAACATATGTCCGGATTTCGTCTCTGGATGATGACTGGTCGGCCACCGCTGCTTGCACAGTGTGTCGGCCTTGCTGTACGTCTGTACTACGCGGACATCAAGAACCTGGTCTACGACAGTGAGAAGATCCCACAGAACATTGATAACAGTAACGACGCACAAACGATGCGTTGTGCCCAGCATGTGCTGAATTCATCGATATGTCTACCCAGCTTCCCGCAGGCTCACAGTTCGACCCCGTTCAAAAGACTGAAGCTGTTCAACAGGAGTACATATTCGTAGGCAGGAGACGGTTGTAGACCAGAATGAATGTTGCATACACTGTTCACCTCTGAACTCAGCGCATTTACTGCTTGCAGAATCAGAGCGGAACGTGCACAGACAGGCCTCGTAAGAGTAATCTGATAGTCGATGACCGGAACAAATGGATCAACAACTCTACAACTGCACAGTATGCCATATTGTATCCTGGTGTTACAACCGCCAGTCCCTAAGGGTGTTGCATTTTTCTCTAGCAGTATGTTATTCCTCACCACATGTTATTCTATACCAGAGTCATCGCGTGAGATGACGAAGGCAGTAAAATCAGAGACGCTCAATCTCATCTGGAGACTTATTATCAGCAGTTATCCCTGTGCGACATCTGCTAAAGATGTAAGGAAGGAGGTTTGTGGACCCATGGTTAATGGATGATTTTACTTCCATTATCGTATACTTGAGTTGGATAAAAAGTAGTGGTAACACTATTATAATTCACACCAGACTTTACTGAAAGACATTCACTTTATTACATAACCTCCATACAATCGCCTAACATCTCGATCATCTTCCTCCACAGAGATGACGCATTGTACAACTTCATTGTGTCTCCCTTTGTCGATGTCTCACAAGGACAAACAGGACATAATCGCACTGACTCATACCGTGTGAACACAGTGGATGTTCCAATACATCCCACCCCCAAGTATGCAGGAGCTCCTGCACGGGGTTTTCCGTGTGGCATCGTGATGTCTCACAATGGATAATGGCTGCCACAAGGTTCCACCGCTTTCTTCTCAGTGCGGGGCAAAGGTGGTGTCGCAAGAAATTCCAGCAGTAGACTGCGGCAATGTTCTGCTCCTGCAGTACAATGTAATGCAGAATTAACCCATGGGTATCATAAACTGCAGTAACCATCATTTTGGTACCAGTCGGTTCATGGCGCACGTTCTGTGGGTGAGAAGAAAACGAGCTTTTCCAATCGTTGGGCTGAAACTTTAATCGCGGTTCTTATGACCAAGCCCACGTTTCACCCGTAGTTACGATCCTTCCAAGGGAGTATTCACCGTACCCGTGGTAGAAATTGAGCAATTCCTCTGCAAATGTATAAAGATGCTACTGTTGCACCTCAGTCACTGTACGCGGTGCCAAACGTGCTGTAATTCTGCACAACTCAAGAATTTCGTGCAAAATGTCGAGCACTGTTTTGTGGCACACGCCTACCTTTGTTGCTAACTCACATTCAGTCCATCGGCGATCCACATCCAGCAGGGAGACAAGAAGCTCAATTGCCTTATTTACCTTGGTGGGTCGACCTGAATGGGGCCAGTCTTAAACGACATCCCGGCCATCCTGAATCACTTCCATCCTTCTCCGTCCTGTACGATATGGCAGTGCTGCATCAACTCACACCTCACGAAGTCCCTGAAAACATTTTTGTGCACACCGACGACATGCTACTCCAATACTGATCCACACATGTTGTCTGTGTTTCCTAAACATATTATTATGACATTTGTAAAGGCCACTCAAACTGACCTGCCACTATCAGCTAAAGAAAGCCCAGGTACCATTTCACTCACTAATTTTTACCCAACCCTAGTACTTTTATCGATGTTAGTTTTCGCAGCATCCTGTATAAATTCTTCACAGCTCCACTATAAACTGATGTGTTATGTTATGTATAATATAGTTAAGAAATATGTAGTATCTCATTGAGACACAAAAGAATTGACGCTTTGCCCAATAAATGTTGCCAAAAGTTACATGCAAGACACATAATGCAGACCTAAACTGTCATAGAAAAGGTAACGACACTGCCTCAAAGAAAAATTTTAATTCGTTCTTTTCGCATATTAATGTACGTTAGACAATACGTACAAAGTGCGTCTGTAAATTTCGATGAATTCCCTCAGAAAATTAAGGAATCAAGAGTTAGAAACAAAATACCTTTACTGATCTTGAAAGTAGTCACCATTACATATAACAAACTTCTAACATAAGTCGTAAAGCTGTGGAAAACTGTCGTCACACTTGTCTTGTGGCACTGTTTGAAGCGCCTTCATCAGGCATTGTTGGGCATCCGCATCATTACAGGAGGTGAGACCTGGTGTTAGCAGTACGATTCCGAGACCAAGCGGCGGTCAGTGGCACGGTGTTCATCCACTTCCCAGTCCTCCAAAAAAAGTTGGCTAACAAAGTCCCAGTTGAAGACTATGTTGGTCGTCTTTTTCGACAGCAAGATCTTGATACATGATGAACGTCGACCTGGGGGAACAGGGGAAGATGTTGAACATCTTTCTAAGCATACAGATCATACTGACAGTTCGAGGTCGCTGTGATGATGTGGATATCCAACATCGAATGTCCATAGCGCTTCGGGGGATTCCACAAGAAGCGTTTGCTGATCGTTTACAGTAGCTTTACAGCCGATGTCAGAAGTCTGTTACAGCTAATGGTGATTATTTCCAAGGGCAGTAAAGTTATTTTGTTTTGTAATTACTGTTTCCTTAGTTTCCCGAGATGCACATTGTATGATATTAAATAGTGGAAACGTCAAAATTGTAAAGGTACAGATATCGATACTGCTACTACATACCGAATTTATCGTTACCTACCTCTGCTCGACTACTTGTGGTGAGGTGATGCCCCATTAACAAACACATTAAAGTGAAATGCAAAAGAAAAAGTGAAAGTGATTACCTGTGTGGTGTCACCGCCAGACACCACACTTGCTAGGTGGTAGCCTTTAAATCGGCCGCGGTCCGGTAGTATACGTCGGACCCGCGTGTCGCCACTGTCAGTGATAGCATACCGAGCGCCACCACACGGCAGGTCTAGAGAGACGTCCTGGCACTCGCCCCAGTTGTACAGCCGACGTTGCTAGCCATGGTTCACTGACAATCACGCTCTCATTTGCCGAGACGATAGTTAGCATAGCCTTCAGCTAAGTCATTTGCTACGACCTAGCAAGGCGCCATCACCAAGTATATTGAAATGGAGATTATATCTGTACAAGAGTGATGTTATACAATTATGGATTAAAGTTAAGTATTCCAGAAGCCACATACTTTTCTTTATAGCATTCATTACGTATCCTGTTTCAGACCTCACGCCAGGGTGCGTGAGTTTAAGCGCGTGCCTTTCGGCTTCCTCTCATTGTGTCTAGGCTGTCTTGCCTAGACTCAACAACCTGTATTGGCCTATTTGTGCTGGACAAACTCTACATTGTATCTGGCAATGTCTGCGTCATACCTTACTCGGTCTCAGACACTGGATCGTGTGAAAACATTTATCCTGTATCCTTAGATGGCTCTGAGCACTATGGGACTTAACTGCTGTGGTCATCAGTCCCCTAGAACTTAGAACTACTTAAGCCTAACTAACCTAAGGACATCACACACATCCATGCCCGAGGCAGGATTCGAACCTGCGACCGTAGCGGTCGCGCGGTTCCAGACTATAGCGCCTAGAACCGCTCGGCCACCCCGGCCAGCTGTATCTTTAGATCCTTTCGTGATTATATACACAGAATCTGAAATGTGACTATTAAATCAGTGGAAACAGATAGTTGTTGATCGTCCAACAAATATCTGCCTTGCTTTTTAAAATCTCTGTCTGATAACTCTGACAGATCTCCTGTTGGCTCACAAGGCGACAACTGGCAGTAATATCTGAATAACACCTCCCTCCTCGCCGACGACTGACAACTGAGTGACAACACCAGTAATTCAGTGCATCCTTAATAACGTGGCTACCTCGCAGTGCATGAAATACAAAGACCGGTAGTAGATTGTTTCTGTACCATTTCGAATTTTGAAATACTTCCGGGACCTCTTAGTCATCGTTCACAGCACTATCTCCTTACTCTTTCCTGTTTAGTATTAATTATAATGATAAATTCTAATAAATACAGCGTCATATGGAGTCTTTTTCATATTTACCTTCCCACGTTCATACAAAAATCAGTATATCATAGGAGAAAATTAATGTGAAGCAGCTTTATGAGAAAATAATCCGTGACTGCACACCTCCTTTTCAAAGCAGCTGCAGAGGAAAATTACCTAGTGTCATGTGAATGCCACATTATTTTGAGCTCCAGTAAAATGTGACTTTCTTGAGTTAATTCCTTTGCCCCTATGGGGGCATAGGGCATTAAGGAGAACTCGCAAACCCTCTCTGATTTTGGCCATTTGCCTCAATTCTGCCCAGGTCTTGCCAACTCTTTTTGCTTTCCCTTCCATTGTCCTCTCCATGTGCCTCTAGGTCATCCTCTCTTCCTTGTTCCCTGGGGATTCCACTCCAATGCTTTTTTCTCGATGGCTCCATCTGGTTTTCTCAATGGGTGTCACAACCACCACCACTTTCTCTTTCTTTTCTGTTCTTCTATAGGTATCTGGTTTGTTATTCGCCAGAGCTCCTCATTACATTTTTTTCTGGCCACCAGATATTCATGGTGCGTTGGAGACATCTATTTATGAAGCTTTGTAACTGGGATGTTACCTTTTTATCCATTTTCCAGCTTTCACTGAAGTGTAGAAGGACAGCCTTCACATTTGTATTAAAAATGCGGATTATTATTTTGTACCTGTTATTTCTATTTTTCCATATTTGATACAATTGTATGAAGGAAGCATTTGCCTTTTTAATACGGTTTCTCACGTCATCTCCAGCTCCACCATCTTCCGTCACCATGCTGCCCAGATACAGGAATGTGTTGACAGTCTCCACCCGCTGCTCCCCTATTAACAGTGGCACCTGCATGTTCCCTGAATTTACTCTCATTTCCTTTCTTTTGCTTATAATTATCTTGAGGCCAGCAGTCTCTGCTTCTTCTTTCAGAAAGTTTAATTTAGCTGGCATATCAATCAGCCTTTGAGCTACTGTAATATCTCCTTTGTGGAGTACGCAACATTTGTAGCCATTATATAGATCTTTTATGATGTTTAAGATCTTCTGTGGTATGATAGACTTCGGCAACACCTGCCAGAGTACTTTAGGTTTCACCGAATCGAAGGCCTTTTGAAAATCAATAAATTGAGGTACATGGTTGCCTGAAATTCATTGCTTTGCTCTAAAATGATCCTAAGAGTGTTAATAAAATCAACACAAGTACGTTATGTCCTACAACCGGCCTGTTCTTTACGCAGTCGCGTTTCAAGAGACTCTTTAATCCAGTTTAAAATAATTCTGGTGAGGACCTTACTGGGGACTGATAACAATGTAATACCACGCCAGCTGTTACAGTCTGACAAATTTCCCTTTTTTGGGAGCTTTACCACCAATCCATTTTTCCAGTCCTTTGGAGATTTCTCTTGAGCCAAATATGCTTCAGCAAGGGATGGAGCATTTTAACAGTACTTTCAATATTGGCTTTTAAGAGTTCCGGTGCTATGTTGTCTTGGAGCCTTTGCATTCTTTAGGGTTTTCAAAGCAACCCTAATGTCGTCCATTGTGGGGCACTGTCGATTTACATTCGTATCCTGATCTTATTCGATATCCTCCGGGACGTCTCTTACCTGTTCCTCTTGGTTGTCTTCACAATTTAACAGTTCCTTGAAGTGCTCCTCCCATTTCTATAGCTGTGCCTGTTGAGTTGTAAGCATTACCCCATCCTTGTTCTTAACTGGTCTTTCACGTCTGAAGGTCTTCATTGACAACCGTTTGGTTATATTGTAGCGCTCTTTCATATTTCCTTGTCTTGCTGCCTCTTCTGCTAACTTTGCTTGATGATCTATCTATTTCCTTTTATCACGACGTAGCCGTATTTTCACTTTTTTGTTCGCCTCCGTGTATTCTTTATGCGCTCCTCTCTTCTGCGCCCGTGTCTTACAAAAATTTAACTTAAGTTTTAGTTCTTTCCTGTGGCTGATTTCATTCCATGTAGCATCGGAGATCCACTCCTTTCTTCAGTGTGCCTTAAATCTTAACATTTTTTTCTCCCACATGTAAATAACTGTCTTTGATTTTTTGCCAACCTATTTCGATTCCCTCTTCCATAAAGTTTTCTCCAGACAGAACCTGGAATCTGTTTTGTAGTTCAAGGGCAAATGTTTCTTTGATCTGTTGGTCCTCTAACCTTGCCACATATATTTTCTTGCTCCTGTGATTGAGCTTGGTTCTATTTACCACTGTCTTCAGTCTAAATTCCTCCAAAACTAGGTGATGATCACTTCCAACGTCTGCTCCTCTTCTGTTTCTGACAAGTAACAGAGAGCGTCGAAACCTGCGGCTTATGACTATGTGGTCTATTTGATATTCGGTAACGCAGTCTGGAGAAACCCACGTTAGTTATGGTATGGAAACAATGTGCCTCCAGTGACTAGGTCATGTTCAGTTCATGTATCTTTCAACAGTTCACCATTTACATTTCTGATCCCCATGCCATGCACACGCATGATATGTTCAAGCCCTTCATTTTCTGAACCAACTTTGGCGTTCAAGTCACCCATTAAAATTTTGACGTTCCTAGAATTTGTCTGTCTAAGGACTCAGTTAAGCTCTGTATAAAATGCATCTTTTAGTTCTCCTTTAGCTAATTCAGTAGGTGCATAGCATTGAATTACAGTGAAATATCACACACTTGTTTTAAAGTGTGCGGTCATTATCCGTTCTGAGGTTGGTTTCCGCTCCAGTAAGCTCTTATTGCTGCTTTTAGACAGTAAGAGCCCTACACCATTCCTATACATCAACTGTCTGACCATCATACAGAAGCACTCCACCATTTTGTGTTTGGAATTCCCCAAATTCTGGCCATCTCATTTCACGTAGTACCAACATATCTGTTTGGTAGTTTTCCATCTCTTTTTCAAACTGTCTTAGCCTTCCTGCCTCTCTCAACGTCCTTACATTCCAAAAACCAATACGGGGTTTCCTTTTCCGACCATGCTCTGTTTTCGCAATATTCACAGATGGATACAGACTTAAGATCCATCCGGCTGTTTCTCCTTTTAGTTTGTGTGGTATGTGTGCGGGTTATCAGCCCACAGCCCCCTAGTGTCCTGGTGGGGCTGCCACCTCAGGGCCTGGACACCTGCCAAGATTTTATTTTCGGCCCTTACTCCTTAGATAGCTTCGCTTCACCGCCAGTGCAGAATGCTATCCATCCCTTCGCTGTAAGGCGTACGTGCATCACCTTTGTCCTGGTTTCCAAGGAGCTTCCTCTGTCCACGCTGCTGCCACGCAATCACAAAGAGGAAAAGGAAAGGATAGGATGGGATAGGATAGTATAGGAAAGGACATGACAGGACACTAGACGGGACGTTGAGAGACACACTTCGTCTGTATCCTCTATGGAGACCTGTATGGCTTGTGAGGCCCTGCCTGTAGTTACAGTACCGCCGCTATAGCCCTCCACTTCATTGGAGCACACAAACCCTCTCGCCCACACGGACAGTGTTTCGTTAACGCGGTGTCTCCTGAGGGGGCCGATAAAATGTGATCTAATCTTATTATCGTGTTATACTGATAAATCAGACACGAGACGAACGACGAGCTAAGAATCTGGCTACGAACTGAGAAGGAGAAGATTGGAAGTGACTTACACCTTTGCCAGTATCACATGCGCGCAGTGATTTCAAATGTTTGCTGTGGGGCGTTTACAGAGAAAATCTGGGACTGATGTAGCGTATTCCAAACAGTTGTGAGAAATGGGCTGAGAATCGATGAAGACACTGCGAATAAAATTGTGGATTATTTCTGTGAATCTTGCGAAAAGAGAGCACCTGTGTGAAACCACTATTCTGGTCACGATTAAACCTTAACTACCTGATGCCGGTCCCTATGTCCGAGCGGTTCTAGGCGCTTCAGTCCGGAGACGCGCTGCTGCTACGGTCGCAGATTCGAATCCTGCCTCGGGCCTGGATGTGTGTGCTGTCCTTAAGTTAGTCAGGTTTAAGTAGTTCTGAGTCTAGACGACTGATGACCTCTACCTGAGCTAGTGTAAACGGCAAACTATTTATCGTATGGGTACCTAATTTTATAGGAATGATGTTCATACCGTGTGCTGAAGGATTTGCATTGCTAGTGGTGTTAGTGTCTTGACTTGCCATTAAGCGCCAGCACTAGTTACGGTGACAAAGGGGTGAACCCACAAGCATCAGTGTGCATAACAGTTGCAGATAGTCAACAGGGGTCTGGACACGGTGAGCAGAGTTTTACCTAAAAAAACAGGGTTATCAAAACTACAGCAACAGTGTTGCTGCTCTTCGTGAGCATCTCGCATTAAAACAAGGCCAGCATTTTGCGCGTCAGATGATATGCACGCCGGACGTGGAACGCACGTGTGTGGCGAGGCTCGGCCTGTCTCGGTTTCGCTCGTTGCTTCTCGCAAGTACGCGGTAGGGTGGGTCATTTTATTTAATATTGCGCTGTGGCATTTTTCGGTCGTGCAACGCTCTTCAGTTGGGCAGACTCGTGATCCCAGCGCAGTTTACCCTTCGCTGTTTGTCTGTGGTATGATGAATGTTCAGAGGTCCAAGTGACTGCGCAAAAAGAGGCAGTCTAGCGATCTATCGTCACATGTCTTTAAGACCGAATAGGAATTATGGAAGACAGGGATGAGAATTCTCTATACGTATTATGTAATCGCATGATCGATGGGTATTGCCAACTTGCTACGAAACGGCATTACAGTACCATGCAGAATAAATCTGAAGATTTTTTTGGCAATGAAAGAGCAAAAAGTTTTTATGAATGATAGGTATTATTTACATTTCTGTACATCAAGAAGCACTTTGTGCTACATTTGCAGGCATACAATACGAAATAAAGTTTGTGGTACAAATAGCAAATTTTCTGAAGCTGTACAAATAATTACAGTCAGCGATAACAGTTTTTGATGGAATTAAACGTAGAGCATGAAGTACTTGTTTTGTAAATAAAACTGGCTTTCCTTGTTGCAACTCTGCAACTTATTTTACTTTTCCCAGTCGCGTTTCGCCGTTTTATTACTCTAATCCATCTTCAGTGGGTTTTAGAACGATACAGTTTTGTAGTTTACGACTATCAAACAATTCACGTTGGATTTTTTTTACGTAAATAAGTAATTAATTACAGATTGTTAGCATCTGCGTTTCCTCCCATCTGGTCTGGACGCCGCACTACCACTTCATTTCCGAAAAGCAAGTACCAGATGAGAGGAAACGCAGATGCCAACAAACTGTAAGTAATTACTTATTTACATAAAAACGCGTAGAGAGCTGTGTTGATAATCTAAAAATAACAAAACCGTATCACTCTAGATGCCTTAGAGAAAGAAAAAGAGGAAACGCGTCTGGGAAAAATAAATTAATTGCAGCAAGAAAAGGCGCTTTTATTGACAAAAGAAATATTTCTGTGCTTGCTGCGGAGGAGGACTACGCAAACAAACCTGTGAAGAGCACGAAGAGTTTTTGTGTTACTGCAAAGTACTTTAGTTAAATCATAGGGTATGCCTGGAACGATTTTTCGATTTAAGAGCCGCTATTGTCGAATTTCTAAAGTAAAAAGAAAAGCAAAGACGAAAATTAGATCATCTGGAATGGGTTCCAAACTTCGTATTTTAACTGGAACTGAGTACACTCTGCCCACAATAAGACGTTTCAAAGCAAGAAACAACTGATTTTTGATTTGATGGGGATGCATTTAAAAAGAAAATCCCATTGTGGAAGGAGCAAATTCCAACGAAAAACATCACCCTTTTCCCAAAGCTTACTGACGTTAAAGAAACCTCAAATTCAGAAGAATGAAAGAATTACAATGGTAGTTTTCTAAAAGTGTTGATGACACTACCAGACTTACATCTGTTTTCGAGACCATTCCAATTGATAGCGCCCCTGTGCCTATGCAGATGTAACTGAGTGATCTGCAGTGTAACTCCTGTTTTACAACGATAAATCCTGTTTCATCAAAATTATCCGGACATATACATTGTTTCTCTCATGTAGAGTTCTCTGGTCTCCGTAAATTGCAAAAGAGTTACAATATCTCGATCAATACATATGTGTGAAAGACGTTGTTTTGGACACTGAAACTACATAAGTCACGAGTGCGAAAATCTCTGAAATTTTCTGCCTCCGTCCGTATGCTAGCAGTTTGCATCAGACAAAAATTATGTCTTGAGGGTGTCAAAAATAATTAAATAATACTGGACAATTGTTTTGTTTGTGCTCTGTGTGGTTAAGAAACGTAAGATATAAAAGCAAGTCACATGCAGGACGACTGCGCTGCCATGTAAATGCAGAGCATTCCCAGCTTCCCCCCCCCCCCCCCCCCCTTCCACCCTCCTCACGCTGAGGCATTTTACTGAGTGAGTCGAATTTTTGAGCGCCACTGCATTATAGGAATATGGTTAGCTTCTCTTCCTGCACTGGGGTTGAAGAACATGATTCGGAAGTTAGAATTAACCTTCGATTTGGAAATTGCTCCAAGGAGAGCCACAAATTGTTGAAAAAGTTACTGTTGCCATGGCTGAGAATGCTGGACGCAACGTGCAACCTTGTTCAGTTCCAAGCTACTGTGGAGGCATATAGTCGTCAAATTAAGCGACGGTTGTGACCATCGACGTAAACATGGCACATAATTAAAAAAATTTATCCTCATGTGAAAATTAAAATGTGTTTCTCTCAATGGTTTATTCGTTCTCTTTCGCATGTCTTTACAAAAGTTTCCACAAAGTTTCATTCACCTTTGACCATTTGCTTTTAGTGAAGGCCCTCTCAAGTAGCGAATGTTTAATATAACCACGCTGTCTGCTGATATAATGTGTTCTAACTCACACGACGCGCAAGTAGCATTATCGTTCCTGATAGGAGTATTGAGTTCGTAATACACTCTTCCCACTTTGCAGTAGTCCTTTTCTTCGTCTTTATTCAACAAAATCTTAAAATTTACGGAAACTTGTGGAAAATAAATTAATGTTCTGCTGGAAGAATAATATAGTGTTGTGAGACAAGCAGTAGTGTGACAGAATACACTTTTGAATCTGTCTACTTTAAAATATGAGTATAAAGGATATAGGTGAGGAGCTGCCTAGACGAAAGCTACACCAACAAAATTTATGAAAGGATTATGAAAAATCTCATGCTTTCTCTTCTAAGAGCATATTACGTCTTAGCTATTAGTTTTTGTGTGGTAGCTGCATGTATAAAACAGAGCTGCGTTTGTTTTCTTTAAGACGATTAGGGAGAGAAATAAAGAGACAGAGAGAGTTGAAAATGGTATTTATTTGCTCGTTGCAACATGCCTTCATTCATCTAGGGCGATATTTTCGCTGGCCAGAATGTCAGATTCCTGAAGGCGCCTTTATTATCACAGCAGCTAAATAGCTATCGCAAACCCTATTGTTCTTCTCAGAGATCTATTTAGTCGCTCCCACCATTGTACAACGAAACTGAAGTAGTGGAACGACGTGTGATAGGGCCCGCTAAATGTCCTCATTCACAGGCCAAGAGCTACAGTCCATAAACTCAGCGATACTGTCTCGCAACGTCTAACGTACATTTTCCTGAAACTCATCTGAATGTTGCCTCTAGAAGATAATTACTACATGAACCCATATATTCCACTATATGCGAGATTACAATATAAATTCGAAATATTCATGCTTGAGATAAAATAGGAAAAAAATCCGTTCCTGCGAGTAAATTTCGTTGTTTTTACTCTGTCCAACCGAGATTGCCATTTACCTTCTATGACAACGTTTTCGGAACAGCTGAAACTCAGTTTCGCACTTTACTTGCAGATACTGTTACATGTTTTCTGTCTTTTTAGGACGTAGTTAACAAAATTCTTTTCAAGTTGTTGCCATGCTTCCCTCGTTACATTATTTTTTATTACAGTAATATTAACCTTCATATTGTAAACGCATTGCTTTTACAGGGTAAAAAATTTGCTAAGAAAACGAAAAAGTAATATACGCTTATTTAAACTCAGCAAACCACCGTCTGTCTCTTGGCAACGACTAGCGTGGGTTTCTTTCGTACTGATTTTTTAATTAGAAACAGAAAAACATTTATTTGTGTAGAATATAAGCAATATAATATAGCACAGGATAAGAGGTACCGCAAAAACCTGCTGCACTTAAAAAGAGAAGCTCATTGTTTTTATTTTAGGAATTCACTTTCTAAACATCAGATACTGTGAATCATATTGCAATCAGCATGAATTACATATTCGAACGGATCGTCCTGATTTAAACTGTGCGCTGTATCCAGGATTCGAAACTGGACCATTGCTAGGTTCCTGGTTCTAATACTTATGCACCATCCACCTCTAGACTGTCAGGATGTTTCACTACATCGTGCATTCACTGCATAATGGAATATTCATTCGACATGCATTTTTATTATTTCCGAAGTCAACTAACGACGTGTTGCGAAAAGTTATGAGTCTGTCTATGTTCAAAGGACAAGTATTTTCCCATGTTTATGTGCTTTGTTGTAACAGTCCAGTCTGTAGACTCTAATGTGTATGTGATTTCTATGTAAAGAGCTCCTGCAAATATGATATCGTAGTCACTGATAATTATCATTGAGTGATGTTGGTACTACCAGCTGAGATTAACATTAAAAGCGAACATAACAGGAGACTGTGAACAATGACGGGCGCTACTTGTTCACTGCGTAAGTCGCTGACAGTACAATAGCCCTAGCTAAAATGTCACATTATCTCCATGAAAAATTTATATCTTAAATCACACAAACAAATTGAGGACTTTCATTAGTTCCAGGTGAAAGACCGAGTTTGATTTAACGCTGGAACACCTCCTACAAGGAATCCATAGTTTTGCTGGTCTAGGAAGCATCAAAATCGTGAGTTACAAAAATATGAATTAAGTTATGTGTTTTATTAGTTGTATTATAACGAGTCTGCTCAGTTGCAAAACAACGTTACAAGGTCTTAGCTGCCTACACTTTCACTACTGACAGCGAAATATCCCATTAGCGAAGGACGACGAGTTGAGTGTTGCTTTCACCATATCGAATCTGTTACAACATGCACTTCAAATGGTTTATAAATAATGTTACTCAAGCGGCTGTAACTTCCTTCACTATTTATGAATAAACAGTGGGCGTTGTTATCAGTAAAGAATAAGGACTGCAGTTAATGATGAGCAGCTTCTCCACCAATAATTCAGTTTAATTTAATTTCAGAAAATAGTTAATTATTTTAAATTTTCTCCGTATAGTCAACTGATCGCAGTGTTATCCTCAGTAATATAATACAGCACTGTTCTTGTCTCGGCAATGTAATCGGAATACTATTTCATCTTGAAACAGAACAGGACTATTTCAATAAAATTACCTTTACTCAGGTGTGTATTACCTATCAAACAACTGGACGAACTTACACACAAGATATACATGTTACTACGATAATGTCTATGACCAGGCTCCTATGTGAATCCTCATTTCCTTTCAAACCGAGGCTTTGCCTGTTCAGTATACCTTTCTCATTAAACATACTATGATGAGGAGGGTTCTTCGAACTAAACAAACTGTATTTATTATGGCTTCAGTCCATAAAAATGCTTCCTATGTCGACCGAAGAAGTCACTTATTTAAAATGAATGCACACAGTACTGCCATTATTTATTTATTTGCAACATTCTCGGTTACAATATTTCTAATACTATATGTATGTACTGTGTGTGCGTGCGTGCGTGTGTATGTATGTGTGTGTGTGTGTGTGTGTGTGTGTGTGTGTGTGTGTGTGTGTGTGACGTATGTGTGTGTGTGTGTGTGTGTGTGTGTGTGTGTGTGTGTGTGTTTGTTTGCGTTGTATGATGATGTTAATGATGATGATGAGAGAAGGGAGAGGGTCATAACCTTGTGCCGGCACACAGCCTGCTCCTTGCAAATAGCACCAAGGGGCCACCGAGTTTAACGGATCCAACAGACGGATCACCACCAACATTGTCACATGTCCCGAAGAAGTTTGGTATTTCAGCCAGGACTTTGGCGCAAAGTCAACCGAAAACACTAGAGAGCGCATAACCAGCAACAGTCGATTGGTAGACCAGAAAATAAAAAGTGATGTGCGCCCATTGCCAGAAAATATCAAAACTTCTAAGAATAATCACATAGTGGTCTGGGTATATTTCGCCGAACCTGGAAGCTTTACTATTATTAACATTGTAAAGGGCCACACTGCTTTTATATTGTCTCAATTCGCGTTTGGAGCTGACATGAAGCAGACGCTTATGCTCTGCCAGTGTACCGATTTCTCATACGTGATTCTTGTAGTTGCTAAATGACAAGCGTGCTTATCTAAAGTCGTTACTAGAATTTATTCTCATTTAGCAACTGTCTTTCTGAGTATGATATTGTCTCGTAACTGATTGAAAAGAACCATGTTTCCGTAATAAGAATGATCTAAAACATCCCGCTCAGTACTCCTTCTAGCGGACAATGAAAAGTGCAACAAAAATTTAATAAGTGTTTATTACTTTGAGCTATACCATAAGTCGAAATTTAAAGAAAACGTTTGGGCTAAATTGCAACGAATCAGTTGTACTATTTCCGTCAGAGCCATACCGACTAAAACTGTGTAATACTAAGCTAACCGGACAAAAATTGGCCAAGTGATAACAATAACGTTTAATACCGTGTGATTTTTCCCTGGACTTGATAATACCCTGGACTCGGTAGGAAGTGAGTTCACGAGATTGCCAGGTACGTCGCATCCGGGCTAAGCCATTCGCTAAGGATCTGACTGCACAACTCCACCAATCTGCAGGGATGCTGATGTCGGCATTTCACCCGTTGGTCCAACATGACCCACTGATGTTCTACGGGGTGCTACTCAGGTGATTTTGTAGCTCAGTCGAGATGCAGCAGAGAGGAGACGTATTCAAATACCCAGTCACACACTTTTCCAGCACTATAAAGTGGCTCTGAGCACTATGGGACTTAACTTCTGAGGTCATCAGTCCCCTAGAACTTAGAACTACTTAAGCCTAAATTACCTAAGGACATAACACACATCCATTCCCGAGGCTGGATTCGAACCTGCGACCACAGCGGTCGCGCCGTTCCAGACTGTAGCGCCTAAAACCGCCCGATAAACATTGCTGTTTTATTTCGGAGACGTCCCCAGGCTGAGACTAAGTCATGTCTCCTTAATTTCCCTCCTTCCAGGAGTGCTAGTTTTGAACATTTCGCAAAAGAACTTCTGTGAACTTCGGAAGGTAGGAGACGAGGACGCGGCGGAAGTAAAGCTGCGAGGACGGGTCGTGAGTTGTGATTGGGTATCTCAGAAGGGATGTCGTGTGACGTCCGCCGAGTCCAAATGACGATAACAATAACGAACAAAATGGACCAACGATGGAAAAAGGTCGGTAGAGCATTGCCCGAGAAAGGCGAAGGACCGGATTTCGAGTCTCAGTCCGGCACGCAGTTGAAATCTACCAGGAAGTTGCAGACTGAAAATTTCTTTCTGAGATCTTTCCTCTTGTCGTCTTTATGTGATTGTGTGAACAATGACCTCTTGTTAGGTGACCGACTCCAAATGTTCGGTCGCAGGTTCGCACCCTCCCTCGGACATGGATGTGTGTGATGTCCTTAGGTTAGTTAGGTTTAAGTAGTTCTAAGCCCTAGGGGACTGATGACCTCTGCAGTTAAGTCCCATAGTGCTCAGAGCCATTTTTTTTCCAAATGTTCACTGCAGGCATTCTCGCCGCAATGACCTCTCGCTAAAAGTTGGGGAAGGATCTTCATTCGATGCCTGCAGCAATTTCTGCCTGGTTTGGAAGCGACTTTGATTCAAAAGCAGAGAAACACGGCTTCGATCCCTCTCAGTCAGGATCTTTCTCCGACCACAATTCTAACGATGTGTTTCGTGGCCACAGGTGTTGCAGCATTGCTCGGAAACACGTTGAACAAGCGGCCACTAAGCAACAACAAATCCAGCAACTTCACACTCTGTATGACCTTTCGCATGGTCAAACACGATTGCTCCTTTTAACCATTCTGTCACCCGTGTTTATGTACTACGTCCGCTTGAAACACAAATGTATCACTGATCGCTACTGCCTTATGTTCACTCACAGGCAGTATGCTATAGGTAGAGATCGTAGCTCGATCAGTAAAGGTTTAGCAATTCACCTGTGAGTGGGCACTTAAGTGTCTAAGTTTTTGTCCAGTGAGCTCACTATAGTGTAATACTAGTTTAGTGTTACATTACATACAAGCGGTCCAGTCATGTTAACGTCACCACCTGTCAAGAGCTTTAACAACGACCTTTTGCAACGCGGACGTGCAGCAAGATAGTGAGGTTCCGGAATGTACGGACAGACATGTGTGGAGCCATACCTACTCTAGTGCCGTAGCCATCTATGGTAGGTAGCATCGATGGCGCGAACAGCCTGATCGAGGTAGTCCCAGAGGTTCTCGATTGGGTTTAAAGCCGGTTAGTTTGGTGGCCAGGGGGTTCGGTAAATTCATCCTGCTGCTCTTCAAACCATATATATATATATATATACTGCGAGTTGTTGACGCATTGTATTGTCCTGCTGATAGAAGTTATCGTGCAGAGACTGGAGGGGGGGGGGGGGGGATATGCTTCCCAAGGATAGATGCACACTTGTGTTGATCTATTCTGCCTTCCAGAATGACGGTATTATCCAGGAAACGCCACGAAAACATTCTCTATCTCCCTCCTCCAGCCTGGATCCTTCCGTCAATTGTTGCAATGCCGTACACGCCGACAGTCATCTGTCCGATGGAGCTTAAGACGTGATTCATCTGAAAAGGCCACCTGTCGCCACTCACTGGACGTCCAATAGCGTTACTGGTGTGCAAATTCCATCCTTCGTCGTCAATGAACAGTAGTCACCATAGATGCGGGATCCAGGTGCCTGCTGCGGAGGCTCGTAAGCAGCAAAGTCCGCTGAACGGTTGTTGAGGAGACACTGTTGGTACCTATTGGTTCATCTGGCACTCAGTTGTTCAACAGTTGCACGTCTATTCGCCCATATACATCTCCGCATCCGTCGTTTACCCATATAATCTACGAACGGTGGTGCCCCACAGTTTTCCCTCCGGTTTTGGATACGGCCGTTTTGCCGTGCACGCTATACTTTAAAAAATTTTGCAGGTGGACAGTTTACAAACTTAGCCGTTTCGGAAATGCTTCCAACTTTGGCCTGAAACATGATGATCATGTCTTTTCGGACGTAAGATAAATCACTGCGTTTCTGCTTTACGACAACAGCTGTAATGTTTTCTCAGTCTCCCCCCTCCCCCCTTCCAACCACCAACCGACAAGCTTTATATAGCTTCCACTTCTAGTGTTGTCACCTGCCGTCAGTGAGTAGTTATTGCAAGTTAACGTCGAACGTAAATGGTGTTGTCTTAGTTGGGGTAACTTTGACTTAACTAGCACAGTCATTCGGTACAATTTAGCTCAAGACTTTTTCTTTGAAGTTCAGTTGAAAACTTATGCACCACTATATTTAACTCTGAACTGTGTGGTCACAGGATAGTGACGTTCACAATTATGGTAACTTTGCGCTGCTGCAACGAATTGAACTTCTTATTGACTACACAACGACAGTTTTAAGCACAAGACAGCGCTGATATATGTATACATTCTATCGAAATGTTTACTTGATAGAGCCCAAGAACATCGAGAACCTAAAATACCAAGCAGGCCTTAGCCCAAACAGATAATGTCCGGAAGAGATGCTTAATTTAAAAGTAATTATTACGCAGCAAAGCATTTCTGGTAACAATACTGTATGCACATTTGAGGATTTTAAAAAGGCCTACGACTCGGTTGATCGTGAATCACTTTTCCACATTTTCAAGGGACAAGAGCTAGATAGTAAAACTCTAACACTGATTAAGGAAACATTAACCGACACTAGCTCTAAACTTAATTCATGAAAGAAATCTCTGAACCATTTGCTGTAAGGACTGGTGTTAGAGAGGGTGATGTAGTCTCCCTATTACTGTTAACCTGTGTTTTGGGAAAGGTAATTACAAAATTGGGACAGCAAAAGTCGAGTCAAAATAGTGACCAGTCAATCAATTTAGGTAGAAGTCATAATAGAGTAGACTGCTTTGTCTTTGCAGATGAGCTGGCAATCTTACCTAGAGATATTACATCTCAAGAACAAACTGAAATTCTTAAAGAAGGAAATGCAGGACTACAAATACCACTAGAAAAAACGGAATATATGACATACAACAAATAAGTATCAAAGTTTCTGAACACGAAATATGGAAAAATAAGAAGGGTTTTTCATTTTAAATAGATGAAAATCGCGCAACAAACTGGTTTCCAGCATGCTGCAAACGAACATCGCTGTCAAAAAACGGCAAATGCATTCAGATTTACACAAAACACTTATAATAAAAATCACTTTCTATATTCAATAAACCAGGGCATTTCAGCACTGTAATCGAACCTGAATGTCTTTATGTAGCAAAAACTTTAATTTTAAATAGAAAGAGGTATTTTGAAGAATTTCAGAAGAATGAAAGGCCACAAAACTACTGATGGAGAAACTTATAGGTTGAGACGTAATAAGGAAATGAAGAATACACTGACATAATCGGTGACATGAGAAAACGGAAACTTAAAACTTTATGGGCACATTAAAAGAATGGCACCCACTAGGTTGACAAAACAAATAGTAGAATTCTACGAGAACAGAAGTAAGGCCCAAATTGAACCCATTAAATGCGATTAAGGAGGATCTTAAAATAGCCGGTATAACCCAGGCAGACGTCACAAATAGAAAAACATTCATAGAAAAGATATATGATTGGAAAGTTGGTCAGAGGAAAATTAGAAAACGGACTGGAACACTGTGGTCTGATGAAAGGAAGAAACTTCATTCTGAAAGGATGAAACACATTTGGACAGAAATGAAGGCCAAGCATCAAAAGTGACAATGATGGATTGTTCATCGCGTGGTCCTATTGGAACCATACGTAAATAAGGAAACATCCGAATTTACTTGCTGTACCACTGTTATCTCTGGAGTCATGTTCTCGGAGAAATATACAAAGAGTGACTGTTTTATTTGCAACTATACGTCACCTATGTGTGGCCGTCTGATTTTGCAGAAGTTGTACAGGGTGTTAAGTTTTGCTAAACTGGTTGACACTTTACAGGCTGCATCGGTTGGAAAGTCACGGCGCTAATTAAGTGCCTGTGTCAAGTTCCGGACCGTGCACCGTGGATGAACGACTTAGAGATAGCATCGTTCGACGCAGAGAGCAGCCTTCCCAGACACAGGACGGACACCTGCGGCGAGTGGACCACGCTTTCGAGAGGACACAGGCATGCGAATACGGTCTCAGTAATGATACTTTCCTAGAAGCAGGTGAGAAAAGAACGAAAAGTGGACCGAAATCTGTAGTCCCTTTGTTAGCGTGGCAGTTTTGCTATGTTCGATGTATATAATGATGTATTCATCTCTTACGTTTTTGCCCTTGTGCTCGGCAAAAATAACACTCAATATTTTTGCGAAAAATTTCGTTTCAGATGTTCCTCACAGTCACTGTTAAAGTTCACATTTTATAAGCGGACTACAATACGCGTCTTTCCAACATGATGACCGAGACTTGAGTTTTTCAAGGTCCGACTCTCTAACAAGTCAACAACTAACTAACTACCGCTTACGCGCCCAAAAATCAGAGTTACAAGTACGTCAAAGATCATAGTGGCAAAAGAAAGAATACACATAAGAATAATATCATTACAATATAAACATATCGATGTATCAAAAGTGAAATCAAATCTGAATGTTGTCTCAGAAATATGTTAAGTAGTTAACAGAAATACAGTAGAATGTTACTAGTGTCGAGAGGTTCAGGTGAGGTACCATAATGGCTACGTAATTCAAGTACCATTACACAATGCAATTCGCGTATCATGTCTGTGGCACTATCTCCCCTATTTCGCGATAATACAAATCGAGCCGCCCTTCTTTCAACTTTTTCGATGTCATCCGTCAGTTCCACCTGATGCGGATCCCACACCGCACAGAAAAACCCCAGAATAGGACGGACAAGTGTAGTGTAAACAGTCTCTTTAGTAGATCTGTTGCACCTTTTAAGTGTTCTGCCAATGAATAGCAGTCTTTGATTTGCTCTACCCACAACATTATCTATGTGATCTTTCCAATTTAGGTTATATGCAATGGTAATCCCTAAGTATTTAGTTGAATGTACAGCCTTCAGATTTGTGTGACATCGCGTAATCGAAATTTACCGGATTTCTTTAGCACTCATATGAATAAACTTCACACTTTTCTTTATCCAGGCTGAATTGCCACTTTTCGCACCACACAGATATCTTATCTAAATTATTCTGTAATTCGTTTTGTTCATCTGATGACTTAACAAGATGGTAAATGACAGCATCATCTCCAAATAATCTAAGAGGGCTACTCAGATTGTCTCGTATGTCGTTAATATAGATAAGAAACAATAGAGGGCCTATAACACTTCCTTAGGGAACGCCGGATATTATTTCTGTTTTACTCGATGACTTTCCGACAAGCAATCACGAATCCAGTCACACAAATGAGCGGTGTTCTATAGACACGCAGTTTGATTAGAAAACGATTGTGATGAACGGTGTCGAAAGCCTTCTGGAATTCTAAAAATATGGTATCAGTTTGATGTCTCCTGTTGATAGCACTCGTTACCTCATGAGTATAAAGAGCTAGTTGTGTTTCACAAGAACGATGTTCCCTGAACCCGTGCTGATTATGTGTAAATAAATCGTTTTCTTCGAGATAATTCATAATGTTCGAGCACAGTATATGTTCCAAAACCCTACTGCAAACCGACGCCAGTGATATGGGCCTCTAATTTAGCGGATTAGATTACCCCTATTTCCATTTTTGGTTATTAATGTGATTTGAGCAATTTTCCAGTCTTTAGGTACGGAATCTTCTGTGAGCAAGCGGTTGTATATAATTGCTAAATATGGAGCTATTGCATCAGGAACCAGACAGGTATACAATCTGGACCGCTGGCCTTGCCTCTATTAAGTGATTTAAGCTGCTTTGCTACACGGAGGATATCAAAAATGGTTCAAACGGCTCTGAGCACTATGGCACTTAACATCTGAGGTCATCAGTCCCCTAGAACTTAGAACTACTTCAACCTAACTAACCTAAGGACATCACACACATCCATGGCCGAGGCAGGATTCCAACCTGCGACCGTAGCAATCGCGCGGTCCCGAACTGAAGCGCCTAGAACCGTTCGGCCACCGCGGTCGGCTCGGAGGATATCTACGTCTATGTTTCTTATCTTCACAGTTGTTCTTGATTGGTATTCAGGAATATTTACTTTGCCTTCTTTGGTGAAGGAATTTCGGAAAACCGCGTTTAATAACTCTGCTTTAGAGTCAGTGACATCAGTGACTTCACCGTTGTTATCACGCAGCGAAGGTATTGATTGCGTCTTGCCACTGGTGTGCTTTATATATGACCAGAATCTCTTTGCGTTTTCTGCCAGATTCCGAGACAGATTTCGTTATGGAAATTATTAAAAGCATCTCGCATTGAATCCCGCGCTATATTTCGAACTTTTGCAAAACTTTGCCAGTCTTGGGGGATTTTTCGTTCTTTTATATTTGGCATGCTTTTTTCGTTGCTTCTGCAACAGTGATCTGACCCGTTTTGTGTACCATGGGGATCAGCACCATCACTTATTAATTTATGTGGTATGTATCTCTCAACTGCCGTCGATACTATCTCTTTGAAATCAATCCACATCTTTTCTACCCTTACGTGATTAGATCGGAAGGTGTGCAGACTGACTCTTAACAAGGCTTTAAGACCTTTTTTATCAACTTTTTTTAAATAGATGTACTTTGCGTTTCTTTTTTATGGTTGTGGGTGTTACGGTATTCAGCCTGGCAGAAACTACCTTGTGGTCGCTAATCGCTGTATTCGTCATGATACTTCTGTTCCGAAATACCTTAATTTTAAGGTCAGTGAAGAACTAGTGCTCTACGTAATTGGAAGAATTGAAAGGGTATACCAAAGTAAACTTCTTTTGAACAGCTACGACGCATTATAGCTTAGATATAATTTTATGTTTAAAACAAACTGTTTCGCCTATCGCTATTTATAGAACACCCTAAAACATGATTCGCCAACTTCTTCGTATGCAAGAAGTGTTCCGCATATCTTGAGTGGCTACTGGTTGGGCGAGTCAGCGACTATACGGCGATCTCGGAAGAGATGTGTGGTACTTACTAGACGACATGGAGCGATGTCACACTTTCACTGGAAGTGAATGCAAAGGTCAATACGAGTGGCGATGCTTGAAATGAAAGCGAACCACTTAGCAGAGCTGCGAGACTTCCGCAGAACAGACGGGTGATAGGTGCCCCTGTGAGCTGCTGCCATCTGTAGCGCAGGGAAAGCTGTTTGCAGACCCACATCCAGTGCGAAATGCACACGGACAGGTTCGCGGCTGCATATGCGTCATGTGTATGTCGGCAGAAAGCTTGGTACTCTACCTGTTCATACTGTGAGACAGTGGGGTGTCACACAGACGCCCTACCTTAATTTTGTAAATAATTTCTGTTAGATAATTACAAAGCATTTCCAGTGATAGCCTAGAACTAGGCTTGAAAACCTGGAATCAACGTTTGTTCTGAGCACAGCAGGTGTATCACTAGATCGTCATTTGCTTCGTACATAACAAGGAACATTTCCGATACAATAAAAAGCAATTAAGCATGAACGTTATATCTGAATATAAACGGAAAAATGGCCTTTAAAGGGGTTGTCCATTCTTTGAACATTATTTTATGCTCATTTTCAGTATTATTTTGTTCTTCAAATGATTATTGTTTCACACACATCTTCATTAACAAACAAAAGTAGATGCTTTAAATACCATCTAAATAATTTTTGGCCAAGATATTGATGAGCGTATGCAACGGCCGAAATACCTATGTACGAATTGTGCAACTAAACGGTTCGCACGATTGAGGGTAACGTATTGGGCTGCAATCACAATTAAACACATTTACATTATCAGAATTAAATTCTCTTTGGCGTGAACCTCGAAAATCAAATTTACTGAAGTGAATTTTAAAACAGCGGGCACTTGGAAACGTAGGTACTAAAAAGCGACCTATGGTTTTGCCTGTAAATGTAAATGAATAACAAACATTAAGAAAAACCTATTGTTTCTGATAGCCACGCCAAAATCTATAAATATCGATTTTATATACTCTGATGGAAAAAAAACGAAAGTTGGCACCAGTGTTTCTACATGCGAAAGGTTATGTTTATTCAGTTTTCGCACCAGTCACATGAGAGTGTTGCTAGTAGGATGTGAGGATGCAAATCAGGTTTGCTTTGATTACATGCTGTAACGGCTGTGAGCCTTAGTTACCTTTGAGATTGGACGTGGTGAACTGATGTTAGTCAAGGATTCCTGTAAGGTCGTGTAATATGGCTACGAGAAGCTGGATGTTCTTTCTACGATACTGCGGTACTATGTTCAGACCATCCTATGATCAAAAAAATATCACAGTACATAATTAAAATAATAAGGTGAGAAACATTTACGTAACATTTACACTCTAGAGCGACAAACTTATGGTATTAAGTGCAACCTTAAAATAT
Source organism: Schistocerca americana (assembly GCF_021461395.2). Taxonomy (NCBI): domain Eukaryota; kingdom Metazoa; phylum Arthropoda; class Insecta; order Orthoptera; family Acrididae; genus Schistocerca; species Schistocerca americana. The sequence goes on from NC_060121.1 coordinate 609,584,588, forward strand.
GTAGGGACCCTTCTTACTCCTGGCACGCAATTGTCACGCTTGCTGCAACAAAAACTAGAAGTCGATGCTAAGCTTCAAATAGCTGCAAACTGCAGCCAGCAGTGATGAGAGTGTCACCTATGTACAGAACGAGTCACAATGTAAAAACTCTCAAAAGAACAGAAAATATGAATTGACAAAATTGATAAGTTCAGATACGTCCAAATCCGTAATTTTGATGTTTACGACTCGTGTGGATCAGCACGGCCAACAACTTTTGACAATGACATGCTAAGGGTGGAAGTGGAGGTAAACCCGCCTCAAACAGTCGAGGGACTGTCGCTCTTAACCAGCCTTGGTCGATCATCCAAGAACATTTATAGCAGACTAGTGAAGACAAAGTTAACCAATCCATATGTAACTAACTGCATCAGTGACATAACACAGAAACGTTTTTCGATCACTTCATCGCTGGATCGAAAATGGGTCCTCTATGTTAATCCAAAACGCAACAGGCACTGTCTGTTTCGGAACGAGTCGACACGATGTACCACTAACTCAGGTTTACATTCCAAAAATTCGCTTTTCGTGTTTAGTTTAATATTTGCAGGGTTCTTGTTTCTGAAGTTCAGAAACATGGACGAACTGTCAGTGCAGTCATTTACTGTCAACTGTTGCGCCTAATAAATCAGTCTTTAATTGATGAGTGCCCAGCCACTGTTATCAGTAAAGGCATTATTCCTCAACACGATAATGCAAGACTCGTCCGATACTGCACCATCGGATTTCCATTTATTCCAAATACCACAACATTTTCATAGTGGCAAAAAATGTGAAACTTTGGACGATATCAAAAATTCCATCTCGAGATATTTTGCTCAATAACCAGTTGATTTTTATCGCTCCCTAATTGATAATTTACACACTAGATGAAAAAATGTTGTTGCTAACGAGGATGATTATATCACTGATTAAAAATAAAAACATTTTAACAATTTATCTGTCGAATTTACTGCACAAGAATGACATTGCTTCCAGGTCCGCCAAATACGTCTGACGGCGTGAAATGAATTCCTGAAGACACCACGCTTCCGTCTCATGCACGAGTGTCGGTAATGCGATCTAAATAGTTAGAATTATATATTCATACATTCAGCTGCTGACGGGCGTTGATATACGAGGGGGACAGGTGACGATGTGTGCCCCGACAGGGACTCGAACCCGGGATCTCATGCTTACTTGGCAGACGCTCTATCCATCTCGGCCACCGAGGGCAAAGAGGATAGTGCGACTGCAGATACTATCTCTCGCACGCCTCCCGCGAGACCCACATTCTCACCTTATACGTCCACACACTACATTCGTCGAATCCCTACCCAACACACTCATTACTCTTGGAAGACATGCTTACCAAGTCCCGTAAGAGTTCGGGTAATATGTGTGCATCCGCACAGAAGAAGAAGGTCATGGCCGGTATTAACAAAACTATATACTTATATGAATATGGTGTCTGAAAAAATATAAGAAAAGAGCTTTACGCACAGTCATTGATGAAATAGGAAAATAAAATTCCATCACAGATTCATTACGTATTTTCTCCACTGCCGCATTACTACAATTGTTTAATCATCTCATATGAGAGAACAATTTCTAATGAGTCATTCTTGCTTTCAGTGCCACTAAAAATAAATAAAAAAATTAAAAAAACATCCGGACTGGGTTGAGCCCTAGCTCGTTTTTTCACCTCAAACATAGTACTTAAGTTCTTGTTAAGGTTATTGAATGAAATGGGTACGTTACAGCACAATAAATATACCAATTCGTATCTTACATCGATATCTCTGTGTGCATAAACCTTCATATGAGCAGAATATGCTCGAAACGCGCAGTATAGTGCTAAGTGAACAGAAGGAATACATAAATGTGACTGTCAGTAGTACAACGCAAAAAACTTATTTCATAAAGACACAGTCTCTACAGTTAGCCACTTCAACCACGATTAATAATGATATTATACTATTCAAATCTGACAGTCAATCTTTTTATATACAGCTTATTAGACAGACAGTACACATTTTCATCTGGCTACTATTAATGCAAATTTATAGCTCATCTGCAGATCAGAAGTGTACGGTGATTACACTATTGAAACAACAAAATTCAAATGCTTCTTGGTATCTTACAAGGAAAATAAGTAAAGTCATAATTTTTATTACGAAGTTAAATGTAGATTGATTACTTTTCCAGAAGTCGTTTATTATTAATGCAGAACTTGTTCATTTCTGATGGAGAGCAATGTACTGTACACAATTTAATTATAAGCAATGAACAGTGACAAGTTTATTAATCACATAGTGGAGGTATTCATTCGCTATAATCTAATACCGCGTTAGTTCCTTCAGATTCGTGGTGTAATACTTTCGACGTGGTGAAAGTAATATTGCGCTCGCTGTCCTTCGATAATAAGATATTTCGCTGTAGTAAAAGTATTGGCAGCTATCACTTTATAACGATGTTTCGCTGCAAAGTAGTTTTATTTTAAGACGACTTGTGAAACTTACTTCATTGTCCTCTGCTTGTCATCATACACGTATGAAAATAACAATGTTAATATTTCATAGAATAACTAAACTACAGATCCGTTTTCTTCCTAGTAGGTATTTCAGCACTAAAATAAACTGTTTTCGACGTGAAACAAATGCGCTTCAAGTGTACGTCTTTAATTTGTCTTTACAATTGAAGATTTTTAGCTAGCACTATTGTATTACAGGGCTAGCACATGGCGCCCGTCGCGTCCCACATCTTTTTTTTTTCCTCAACTCAAATTTTTTACCTATGCTGTTAGTATTGTAACGTTAACATGTTTGCAAAAGGTCTTTGCATATGATTTAGGTACATATTAGTATGAGGTATTGTTCATTTAAAGAAAATCTCATAAAACAGTAAACGATGGTTGTATTTATGAACAGACTTACTTTTAACAGCATGCAGTATTCGTTGATTTTGGAAACATCCATCGAATGAAGTATAAGAGCGATGTAATGAAACTTTCTAGCACACTAACGTCATATTCTGTTTATGTTTTCGAATCATTAATCTTGCATCTTCCACCTTCGGATCCTGGATCCGATACAGAATTTAATTCAGGAGGATTAGCTGGAGACTGTAATTCATGCTGACGAAAATATGATACGCAGTATCTGTTTATTAGAAGCTGTCCCTTTATAATAAAGGCAATGCTCTCTCATTAGTCAGTACTGCAGTTCTACGCAGTGCTTCAGAGTTTTCCCTTGTATTGTGTAGAACATACAGTTTACTTTTTTCGTGTTTTTACGCTCAATAATGAACTATCTACATATGCTCTCGTTCCATGATGGAGTTTGGTTTAGCTTATGTGGTCCTTTGAATAAAAAAAATAGAATGGCATTAAAATCACTCTGGACGAAAACTGCAAGCAAGCAAGTGCTTGATATTTATGTCTTAAGTGTCTGTCCACCTCGTTCTGTCCGGTCAAGATGAACCTGCGTGGTTCTTGACTTCTACATAAACGAAAAAAAAAGTGACATAACTTTCCGACGTCGCGTTTTATGGTATACAGCTAGAATTCAACTTCGCTTATTCTGTTTCTCCGTCTCTTTTCAGCCAACATGCCTCACATGCGTCGATGTAACAAAATTACTTACGGAGCCCTTGCCTACAGTAACGCAACTGCACAGAAAGACATAATTCATTCAGAAAAGTCGCCTATTCGTGTCTGCTCAGATATATCTTCATTATGCGACAACGTCTGATGTCTTGAGTTAATAGCCATCATCGAACCTATTTGACAGTAAACATTGTTCCTCAACAATTCTTTGCAAGGACGCTCAAAGGCCACTGCACTTCCTAGGGCTGTGTTGCGTTCCCGTAATTCTAACAATTACATGGCATCTCTATTTTACGTCATTTGAATAACGTTACATTTTCCCATGACTCCAGTGCATATTCCTATGTGCAGTTGTGAACCTATGTACAGTATTTTATCTACAGTACTCATTGATTGATTCTTTTAAGCAATGTCGAAATAATTACAGATATTAACTGGCTAAGAGAAGAACAGGAGTAACTGGGACGCCGCACTGAAATTTTCATTTTGAAGTATTACTTGAAGAAACAAAGCTCTTTTTAAATATGAAAATAATTCATAATGATTTTCTTGCACGAATGTGCGCTCTTTTCTTAACAAAATGTTCCATGTTGCTGCAAAAAATATAATAAAACGTGTATGAACTGTGAAATCAGATCAAAGATATCAGATAAATCAGGGTGTGGCTCAAGTGAATAGGAAGAATGAGACTTCTTATGTTTTATATGTGTAAAACAAAATGAATCGAGGACCGAGACTCTTCTCGGTGAACTGAACTACTTTATTTCTTGCCTTTGCACACATCAGACACAATGTATAGAAGCCTCTCTTTGTGTTACTAAAAGCTTCTTAATTCGTTTGTATTCCTATTTCACTTTAAAATCAAAGTAATGTTCGCAATTGTTAAGTGATACATAGTTTATGATTTTGTAATGTTTGTTACAGAAAATCTAGCTGGAACGGTGGGATCGTGGTGAAGAGACGCAATGTGCTGAGTGCAGTTGACTTCCAATCACTGAATTCATTCTGCTATAAGTAAAGCGCGTTCCTGAGATCATTTAACAGTGACTTGCGATCATTTTGAGCAAGCACAAAATACACGTTATCTGGCCATTGTCTACTGCTTCTCTCTTTTCTGTCAGATACATTAACCACAGAACCGATGGTGGTATCAAATTACTACGACTCTTGTTTTCAAATCAATGCATTCTTTTTAGATGCGTATCTGCTGCAATAGGAAGAACGTGCCACGGTCAGCAATGACTGTTGCTCCAGGCTCTCATTTGTTAATCAGTTGATCTCAGTTTCTATCATCATTTCGGTTTCAAGTTCAGTAGGACCATTTAAAATTAACCCATCGAACTGGTAGCAAGTACGCCCTTGAAACACTTCAGTCCATTGCTGGATGGCGTTACCTTTAATTCAGATTCTCTCAACTGAACACCTGCTGATTAATCAATGTTTGAGGCTGCTTATGGATAATAGCAGTGCTTTCAAGGATTAAACCAATGATTCCTACCTAAACATTTCCTCTATTCTGTTGGTAGTTTGCATGTTACGTCATGATGAGGCAAGGCGAAATCAAAGGCAAGGCTATGAACTGGGACACCTAGAGCTCCCTTGGGAGCACGGCCTCGCTTTTATTAGACGAAGTGCGAAGGGCTGGGGCGAAGCGCCAACGTGTCACCAAAGGCAGCTAGGAGCCAAGCACTGTCAGGCCGGGCGGCCGGGTGTCGACGTCCGCTAGCTGTGCCCTGCACGGTATGGGGTCAGAGTTTTATCTAAAGAAGTTATATAACAAGCCGTGATAAAAAACTAGCCCTGAGCAAAATATCACCCATTTACAAGCCGAGACACTAGGTTAAAGCACAATTCTAAATACTGTCTAAGGCAAGGAAGAAAGAAAAAAGATGCCCCAAGAAGGAATTATCCGAATGGGAGAGAAATCAGTACATGTGGTGTACATGTACAGATAAACAAATGATTATTTTTTAAAAAAAAAGATTATTTATTCAAGAGAAACGGCTTCACAAATTGAGGAAGTCAATGACAAACACATTGGCCCACCTGTGGCCCTTATGTAAGCAGTTATTCGGCTTGGCCCTGATTCACAGATTTGTTACATCTCCTCCTAAGGGATATCATGTCAAATTCTGTCCAACTGCTGCATTACATAATCAAAATCCTGAGATGGTTGGAGAACCCTGCCAATAATATTCCAAGCTTTCTCAATTGCGGAAAGAGACGGCGATTTTTTCGGCCGGGGATGGGCTTGGTAAGCATGAAGACAAGTGGTAGAAATACTCGCCATGTAAGGGTGGCGATTGTCTTGCTGAAATGTAAGACCAGAATGGTTTGCCATAAAGTGCAACTAAAGTAGAAAATCATCGACGTAGCACTGTGCTGTGGAGGATGATAATCAAATGGGCCCTGCTATGATAAGAATTGCCACCTCAGACCATCAGTCCTGGGTGTTGGGCAGTATGACGGGTGACAGCCAGGTTGGTATCCCACCTCTGTCCGGGACGTCTACAGACAAGTCTTCGCAGGTCACTGGTGATCAATTCGAAGCGGGACTCATTACTGAAGACAGTTCTACTCCAGATTATGAAACTGCAGGCCGAAGACGTGTCTGGATACATCCCGGACACCACTGGGATACCAACCTCTCAGCCACAAGTCATATGACCCGAAAAACAGGAGTGATTGTCTGGGGTGTCATTTTATTTCATATCAGGACCGCTTTGGTTGTCATTCGAGCAACCCTTACAGCACCGCGGTAAGTCGACAATATTCTACGCCCCCCTTCGTTGTGCTTCATGACAAGCCATCCCGAGCTTACATTTCAGCAAAATAATGCCCGCCCGCACACGGCGAGTGATTTTACTGCTTGTTTTTGTGTTTGCCAAATCCTACCTTGGCCAGAAAGATCGCCGGATCCTTCCCCGACTGAGAACATTTGGAAGATCTAACACGCCAGTTGTGCAGAATTTGGCACAATATCCCTCAGGAGGATATCCACTAACTCTGTCAATTAGTGCCAAGGCGAACAGCTGCTTCCATAAAGGCCAGAGGTGGACCAGTGCATTACTGACTTGCTCAGTTTGTGAAGCTCCTTCTCTTCTTTGTCTGTGCATGTACATCACATCTACCGATTTCCGTCCTATTTGGGCAATTCCTTCGTTGTGTGTTGCATTCCTTAAAAAAAAAGGAAAAAAAGGAGAAAGAGAGTGTAATGTATTTTTCTCTGACTACTCGCTTCCGAGACGCAGTCGAGTGATGGCCTGGTCGTAGGTACCAATCTCTGTTGCCGCGTGGGAAATGGGCTCACCTGGGTTTCTTTTAGAAATTTTCTCTCTTTGCAAACGGCGGCGTGGTAACTTCTTGGAGCTGCTCCACGCGGAGTTAACAGCCTCACGCCTAGTAAACAGCGGGAAGAGATTTCACTGGGTAATATTAAGAAAGTAACAGAGAGTGAGAGGCAGGGCGTCACGTCTGAGAAATCCAGAAATCCATAACCTCAATAAACTTCAAGAACAAGTACTTAATTTTCAAATAGATTGCTCACTTTGAAAAAATAAACTACCTAAAACGGTGTTTGCATCACTCTGATTTGAATAGTTCGTATTTTCTTTTTTAAAATTTAACGCTTCTTTCTCAATGCCCTTTTGACCACACGAAATGATTACGTACAAAATGTTCAGTAAAAGTAAACCCTGTAGTCTCAGTGTAGTTAAATAGAGCGCATTGTGCCTCCAGAGACACTGCGGCTTGTGCACGCTATTCGGTCTGCCAGCATCCCTCGAAGGGTCACATCAAGCCGCGATCAGTGCAGGATTTGGCTGACGATTGATGGTTGAAGACCAATTACCAATGCGTAACTCCGACGAGTTGTCACGCCGGTGTAACGTGAAGCTGTGTCAGTTATGTTTTGCGACGATAACATGTACGGGTGTTGGATAACTCTCATCATCATCGAGACTAACTTCAGGGCTCTGCAGTGTCTTTCCTAGACCTCCAACCCATATTGAAGCCCCATAAACAACATTTCTGCTATGTTGCGTCTTTCAAGACAATAAGGTGGCAGCACATGTTGTCGTATCGACACGCCCTCTTGATTGTCACAATGATACGCTGCGGTTGGACCCTTCCCTCACCCACCAAAATCACATAGCTACCCACAGGCTCAGATGTCTTGATGAAAATTGTCGCGCAATGGAATAACGATATGGAATCGGGTGGCCCTTACAAAAGAGTCCTGCATGTTGGTTCTCACATAATATAATAAAAGGTAACCATCTAACTGATGAATAGGAAGATCGATCCAAAGTAACCCCAGTTTCTATCATTTCCTCTTCTCACACACTTGAACATAAATTAATAACAGGGTGTTACTGAGAGCGATAAAAAGCAGAGAACTAACATTTACAAGCACGCAATACAGCCAGCAGCTGTGGCCAAGCGGTTCTAGGCTCTTCAGTCCGGAACTGCGCTGCTGCTAATGTCGCAGGTTCGAATCCTGCCTCGGGCATGGATGTGTGTGACGTCCTTAGGTTAGTTAGGTTTAAGTAGTTATAAGTCTAGGGGATTCTTGACCTCAGATGCTAAGTCCCATAGTGCTTTGAGCCATTTGAACCATTTGAAAAAGCACTGAATAACTTTAAATTACTGGTTGCTGTAAGGTGGCCATTGTATAAAGTCTGTCTAACGCTCACGCTGAAGACCGTCTGTGTTCAAACTCGAATGTGTCCTGAACAGAAATGCCTGGTAATTCTCCTTCGCCAATGAAAATGCTCCTCTAAACATTGGCGTATGATGAAACTTTTAACAAAATATATATTTCCGCACCTTGGGACAATTTTATAGCAATAGCCAATTGGTTATCTTCCTTCGTATATCGTTTTTAAACCATTGTCTAGCACTATGGTGAAGTCCTTATTGCAGCCAATACGTTGCTCTCCTCTGAACTGTAGCACTATCATAGCGATTTTAGAACACAGTACTCCATGCTGCGGAAACAGTTAGGACGTTTGGAGTATGCATACGTGTGTAGTACTTCGAGTGCTTAACGGCGAATGTCAACTCCGCGACGCGGTAGGCCGAGTAATAGTGGACTGTTAAGCTGACGATTAACATACTCTGCGGTAACAAAAGTCATGTATCCCGTACACCAGGTGTAAGGGGGCAGTGCATTGGCGAAGCTGTAATTTGTATTTAGGCGATTCATGTGAAAAGGTGTCCGACGCGCTTATGGCCGCACGACGGGAATTCAGTGTCTATGAAAGCGGAAAGGTAGTTGAAGCTAGACGCATGGGAACTTCTGTTCTGCAAATCGTTAGGCAATTCAATATTCCGAGTTCCACAGTGTCAAGAGTGTGCCGAGAATATCAAAATATGAAGCATTACCTCTCACCACAGGTAACACAGCGGCCCGAGAGCAGCAGCTTTTGGCTAGAGTTGTCAGTGTTGACAGACAAGCAGCACTACGTGAAACAACACCAGAAATCAATGTTGGACGCACGACGAACGTATCTGTTAAAGTATTGCGGCAAAATTTGGCGTTAATAGGTTACGGCAGCAAACGATCGACGCGAGTGTCTTTGCTAACAGCACGGCATCACCTGCAGAGCCTCTTTTGGGCTCGTGACCACATCGCGTCGACCTTAGACGACTGGAAAACCATTGACTGGTTAAATGAGTCCTGGGGTCATTTGGTAAGAGTTGATGGTATGGTACGAGTGTGGTGCAGTCCCCATGACGCCACGGAACCATGTTGTCAACAAGGCACTGTGCAAGCTGATGGTGGCTCTGTAATGGTGTGTTTACATGGAAAGGAGAGAGTCCAGCTGAACCGATCATTGACGGGAAATGTTAATGTTCGCCTGTTAGGGGACCATTTGGAACCATTAATGGACTTCATGTTCCCAAAAAAAGACGGCATTTTTATGGCAATGTGCCATGTCACCAGTCCACAATTGCTTGCAACTAGTTTGAAGAAAATTCCGGACAATTTGAAAGAATGATTTGGCCCCCCAGATCACCCGACATGAATCCGATCGAACGTTTATGGGACACAATCACGTAATCGAGAAGTCAGTTCGTGCACAAAAATCTTCGTCGGCAACATTTTCGCAACTATGGATGCCTATGGAGGCAGGAGACTTCTAATGTCTTGTTGACTGCATGTCACGAGGAGTTGCTGCACTAAGCTGGGCAAAAGCCGGTCCGACACGATATTACGAGGTATCCCGTGACTTTTGTCACCTCCCTGTATTATATTTCAGTGCGGCAGTTCTGTGCTATCAAGAAGCTCGTTTCCTGTCTTAACTGTTTCATGTTTTCGCTCACGCTTTATGTGTTTCACTAAATTTTATAAACAAACGCACCTTACAGCTTCACCAAATTTCAACCACGAAATTTAGACACGGGCTTTGCCTGTTCAGACGTAATGTTTTCTTCATGTGCATCAACAGCTATTGTATAAGTGTAATTAAATACCAAACGCAAAGACATATTATCAGTTTTGGGAAATTAGATGTTTGACTATAACAAAGATTGATTCCATTATAGAAAATTCTACTAAATAAAGCAACAGGTTCGAGCGCATATTTCCATTAGTTTTCAGCAGAAGTGATCAGAATGGGCTCATTGCTACATATAATTCCTATTTTATAAAACTGCAAATCATGTGAATGAAAATATCCTAAAGTTGTCAAAATTTAATTAAACGGGATCAAGTGTCAGCTGTCAAGAAAATTTCGTTGCTTGTTACGTAATTCGCCGCAACTGACCGGACCTGTCGTACTTTTCCAAGCTTAAGGCCCTCATGATAACATTTCAATTAATTTCGCGAACGTTACCCGATTTTTGATGTGGTTGGACCACATTCTTCGGCCGGTGAGGTCGTTGCTCTCCAAAAATGGAGATCATAATCACTTTGCAAGTATTCAGGTGGTAGGCCTAATTCTCACTATAAAGATATTATTTCATGAGCTTTACTCGCTATGTGGGAGGTAGTAAATGGGAGGATATCAGCAGGTCAAGCGTGCACTAGACTTAGGATATTGTTGTGCTTGGTCGACATCATTCTGTGCTGCTTTAGGTCATACTCTGCTGCAAGCTCCAAAAACGTCACGATACGCTCTGAAAGCAGAAATATACTAGAATTTATTAGGTATCTGTTATGTGCATTTCTTCAAGATCTAAAGCCTATCTGTCCAGGAATAGCATGTCCTGCTGCTATAGAAAAACAAACACGATTGGATTATGTAAATAAATATGAACGACTACTTGTAAAAGAAGCACGGGGTGTCCACAAGTTCCAGTTCCAAAATGCTGTAGAAAGAGAAACACTGCTCAGAATGACGCCAGTTTTCAACGGCGTCCTATCGACGTAAGGGGAAACGGTATGGAAAAAAAATTGACCAGTATATGGCGCTGCAGGGGTGAGAATATGTGCATACCAACCGGCGAGCAGCACGCAGCTGTTCCTCAATTTGCGTCTTAGACGCCCAATATCACTGTTTCTCTGACGAATCGTGCGCTGCCGCTAAAGCTCCTTTACAAGAACGGTGATTTTGCGCCAGTAGCCCTGCAGAAGTTCCGAATACTCAAGCGTATGAAAAAGGGCATCGGTCCGACGTTTGTTAATGGTCTGGAGAAAATGATCACAAAATTTGAAAAGAAAGATTCTTTTTAAGTGCAAAGTGGTAAAAAGAGAAAAGCAGTTGTTCCGAATTTGCAGTATTGCAGGAGGGAATTGTCCAAACTCTGGACATGCCTGCGAGCCTGATGGATAAAACCATACAACAATCCGTATTGCTATCCCTACAAAAACACCCATGTTCAGGACTTGCTTTCTGCTGACCCGTCAGCAAGACAAACGTCCGCTCTGGAATTTCTTACTCACATGGAAATTGACAATGAATGACTATGGAACATTCTGTGGACAGATGAAGCCCATTTGCATCTCCAAGGACATGCCAATACTCAGAACTGCAGAATATATGGAACGGACAATCCGCACACACATCAACCGGTGGCACTTCGTTTTGCAAATTGATCGGGTGGTGCGTGTTGACAGCATCTTATAACATAGAGTCATATTTTTTGGAGGAGATGAATCGTGCGAGACCTGTTAACTGTACCGTCACTGGTAAACACTATGAGAGTTGTTTGTGTAGCAACGTCATTCCAGCCCTTTAACAGCATGGATGTGTGGCTAGGATCATTTTTATGCAATATGGCGCTCCTCCGCATATAGCACAGTCAGTGAAGCGGCTACTACTGAAGCATTTTGGAAATGCTAGAATTATCAGCAATCATTTCCCTACAGCCTGGTCGTCCAGATCACTTCATCTCAACCCGTGTGGTTTCTGGCTGTAGGGTTACAAGAAGGATGTTGTGGTCAGTGTTCCGATTACGAACGTAGCTGAACCGGAGCCACGCATTGTGCAACGCATTCTGAACGTGGACGCAGAGACATTCCGATTTGTTATGGAACATGCTGTTGCTCGATTTCTACTTGCGTCACAAAACGGTGGCCGGCCGCGGTGGTCTCGCGGTTCTAGGCACTGCAGTCCGGAACCGCGCGACTGCTACGGTCGCAGGTTCGAATCCTGCCTCGGGCATGGATGTGTGTGATGTCCTTAGGTTAGTTAGGTTTAAGTAGTTCTAAGTTCTAGGGGACTGATGACCACAGCTGTTAAGTCCCATAGTGCTTAGAGCCATTTGATCCACAAAACGGTGGACCGAGTATCAATCATGTCTTGCGACAGTCTCATGACGACGAGAAGCCGATATCATTTTGCTTTTTATGCTGTTTTTGCCACCAAGACATTTAAAAACCGATGTCAGTATGCTGTTTATACGGTTTATGGCCTCAGGACAGTTAAATATCGATGTTTCCCGCCCGAAGTGGTACGACCCTGCCGCGGTGGATGGGCTTACCTAACTAACAGTTCCACAACTCTTGACTGCAGGACTTGTGCAGTCATGCAAATGAAACAAAACGGATGGTGTAATGTACAACTTAAACCATAGACGTTGTATTGCGATTCATCTGTTATTTGTAGTAGCCCCCATTTGCGTTACGTTTACCTGGTAATATATTCGTTAATCTTTCTTTTTTTCATGACTATTCTTCCTGCGTCTGTTTAAATTTGACGTAATTATGAGCAGTGGTTCTCCTTCTACAGCGTTTTAAACTGGAATTTTAGTTATGTACCCACTCAATGTATAGTAAAACAGCAAGCAATTTAGCAATTGGGAACACACTGAATAACGCAAGGCAGTCGAAAAGCGTCGTGGGTGGAGCACATGAAGACCATGACTGGATGCCAGTGTTCAAAAAAATGGAACCTTTTAAGGAAAAGAAAAGAAACAATAAAATTTTGCGTCCCGTCTGCGATGGAGTTACTAGACTTACACGAAACGTTCGATATTCACGGAGACTGAAGCGCTTACAACCGCTCGGCCACACCGGCCGGTGGAGACCTATCAGATTGAAATAGTTACCGTAGAGACGTTCATACACCATCTGAAGAATGACTACTTTTCTTTACGTTTTTGGTAGAGGGTTGCGTCTTATGAGTCGGCTTTCCTTGGTTGGTGGGTGTGATTCCTCTAGCAGTCCTCTTTTTACCGAGGTCAGGCGTGAAAGTTGTTCTCGTCTGTAGCTTTGTGTGGTTTTCAACGGTGGCTGTTATTTTGGCCTGTGTTTATAAAGTGGGTCAGCATTGCTGGTAATCGGAACATGACCGAGCTATTCTAAATAAAGTTTTAAAGTGGCCTACGTTTGTCTATTACTAGTTCTTCATTATCACATTAAGCATAGACATTCATACACCATTGAATGTCTGCATAACTTTGGATGCTCAGATGTACAAACCCTTACAAAATCTTTTGCATTTAAAGTACTTGTGAGTTGATTCTTTAAAACTATATGTGCGTTTTATCCTAAATGTTCGGCTGTTTAAACTGTTACAGAATATTTGTTTCGACAATTTCCTGTTTACCTTAAAGATTTTGTAGATTAAACGGGCAAAGTTTAATTCTTGCTTTAAGTTTATTATTCCAAGGCTAAAGACCGGTATGCGAACTACAATCTATTTGTATTATATACAATAATTTTAACGCTTATTATGTGTTTGTTTTAGAATCCCAGTTCGACCAACCAGCTGTGTAATGCTTTGACTGAGATCAAGCCGTTTAACTTAACTGGCTATTGAATTCATTTCCAGCTACTTGTAGTTCTATTTCAAAACTATTAAAAACGCATCTTTTTCCGCCTCTCTTGTGAATTATTGTTTTAAACAATCATTTTCGTGCTGACTGCGCACGTTAAAATATTGCTTAAGTTAAGTTTCTGGAATGTTTTTAAAATAGTGGTTATTCTAAAATATTGTTCTAAATAATTTTGATACCCTCGTGAGCGCCTCTGGGGCAAGCTTTTAAATGCTTCTGAGACCTAAGAGCGACTAAAATTTGAAAATAAAAAATAAAACTATAAAATGGTGCTGTTTGGTACACGAGTACTTAGCATATTGTCACTTCCATGTTCCCTACCACTGAGATGGCGAAATAAACGATGCGACTATATTGTGGATGATTGTAAAAGTGCGGTTTGGTGTGACGAATTACAATTTTCTCCTGTGGCAATCCGATAGAAGTGTCTGGGTTCGGCGAATGCCTGGAGAATGTTACCTGCCATCAACTGTAGTGCTAAATGTAAATGTAAATGTCGTGTGCCTAGGGTCTGCCGTCGGGTAGACCGTTCGCCCGCTGCAAGTCTTTCGATGTGACACCACTTCGCGACATGCACGTCGGTGGGGATGAAATGATGATGATTAGGACAACACAGCGCCCAGTACCTGAGCGGAGAAAATCTCCGACCCAGCCGGCAATCGAACCCGCGGCTTTACGATTGACATTCTGTCGCGCTGACCACTCAGCTATCGGTGGCGGACGGCGTAGTGCTAACAGTGAATTACAGAGGAGATAGTGCTACGGCATGGGGATATTATACGTGATTATGATGTGATCCCCATACTAACTTTGAGAAAGCGCGAAAAGAGGAAGGATATGAACACATCTTACACAGCACTGTGTAATGCATACAGTAGAGGAACACTGTATAGACCATTATTGTATGTTTCACCATGACAGTACACCCTGCCGTGAAGCAGCATATTTGAGACAATGTTTTGTTGATAATAACATTCTTGCATTTGAACTAGGGGTAGCGCCTTCAGTCCCAGGTTCGAATCTCGCCGCTGATTAAATTTTGATTAATAATCAGCACTGGCGGCCGAAGTCTTTCAGCCTAAGAAGTCACCCTCATTCTGTCAATGGCCTTGTCGAAGAGGGCGGAGAACCGGACAGAGGTTCAAGGCACTCTCTTGTCCTAGGGGTGGGAAACTGCCTTTAAAGGTGGAAGAATCAGCAATAATCAACATCATGAGGATGCAGAAGGCACTGGAAATCACTGCATTAAAGACATGTAAAGTGTATCCACAGGACATGTGGCCTGTAATTCAAAAGGTGTCATGATGATCCCTCCACTGGCAAAAGACTCCGGAATAGTCCCCAATTCGGATATTCGGGATGAGACTGCCGAGGGGGAGGTTACCATGAGAAATAGAGTGAGTAATCAACGAAAGGATAATGTACTACGAGACGGGGCGTGGAATGTCAGAAGCTTGGACGTGGTAGGGAAACTAGAAAATCTGAAAAGGGAAATGCAAAGGCTCAATCTAGATGTAGTAGGGGCCAGTGAAGTGAAATGGAAAGAAGACAAGGATTTCTGGTCAGATGAGCAAAGGTAAATATCAACAGCAGCAGAAAATGGTTTAACGAGAATAGGATTCATTATGAATAGCAAGGTGGTACAGAAAGTGTGTACTGTGAACAGTTCAGTGACAGCGTTGCTGGGCCGGCCAGTGTGGCCGAGCGGTTCTAGGCGGTTCAGTTCGGAACCGCTCTGTTGCTACAGTCGCAGGTTCGAATCCTGCCTCGGGCATCGATGTTTGTGATGTCCTTAGGTTAATTAGGTTTAAGTAGTTCTAAGTTCTAGGCAACTGATGACTTCAGATATTAAGCCCCATAGTGCTCAGAGCCATTTGAACGATTTTTGAACGGGGTTGCTCTTATCAGAATCGACAACAAACCAACATCGACTACGATAGTTCAGGCATACATGCCATCGTCGCAAGCTGAAGATGAAGAGATAGAGAAAGTGTATGAGGATAATGAAACGGTGGTATAGTATGTGAATGGATATAAAAATGTAATAGTTATGGGGCATTGGAATGCAGTTGTAGGGGAAGGAGTAGAAGAAAAGGTTACAGGAGTGTAAGGGCTTGGGACAAGGACTTTGAAAGGAGAAAGTCTAATTTACTTCTGTAACAATTTTCATCTAGTAATAGAGAATACTCTGTTCAATAATAACAAGAGGATGAGGTATACTTGGAAAGGCCAGGTGATACGGGAAGATTTCAGTTAGATTGCGTCTTGGCCGGACAGAGATTCCGAAAGCAAATACTGAATTGTAAGGGGAACCCAGGAGAAGACATAGACTCAGATTACAATATAGTAGGATGAAGAGTACACTGAAGTTTAAGACATTACTCAGGAAGAATCAATACGCAAAGAAGTAGGATACGGAAGTACTGAGGAACGACGAGATACGGTTGAAAATCTCTACGGCTATGGATACAGTAATAAGGTGTAGCTCAGTAGGCAGTACAATTGAAGAGGAATGGACATCTCTAAAAAGGGCCATCACAGAAGTTGGGAAGGAAAACATAGTTACAAAGATGGTAACTGCGAAGAAACCATGGGTGACAGAAGAAATACTTCAATTGATCGATGAAAGGAGTAAGTATAAAAGTGTTCCAGGAAACTCATGAATACAGAAATACAAGTCGCTTAAGAATGAAAGAAGTAAGAAGTGCAGGGAAGCTAAGATGAAATGGCTGCAGGAAAAATTTGAAGACATAAAAAAAAATTATTGTCGGAAGTACGGACTCAGCATACAGGAAAGTCAAAACAACCTTTGGTAACATTAAAAGCAGGGTTGATGACATTAAGAGTGCAATGGAAATTCCACTTTTAAATGCAGAGGAGAGAGCGAATAGATCGAAATAATACATTGAAAGCATCTATGAGGGGGAAAATTTGTGTGATGTTATAGAAGTAGAAACAGGAGTCGATTTAGGAGAGGTAGGGGATCCAATATTAGAATCAGAATTTAAAAGTGCATTGGAGGACTTAAGATCAAATAAGGCAGAAGGGATAGATAACATTCCATCAGAATTTCTAAAATCATTGGGGGAAGTGGCAACAAAACGTCTCTTCACGTTGGTGTGCAGAACGTATGAGGCTGGCGACATACCATCTGACTTTCGGAAAAGCATCATCCACACAATTCCGAAGTCAACAAGAGCTGACAAGTGCGAGAATTATCGCACAATCAGCTTAACAGCTCATGCACCCAAGTCTCTTACAAGAATAATATACAAAAGAATTGAACAGAAAATTGAGAATGCGCTAGATGACGATCAGTTTGGCCTTAGGGAAGGTAAAGGCACGAGAGAGGCAATTATGACGCTGCGGTAAATAATGGAAGAAAGACTAAAGAAAAATCAAGACACGTTCGACAATGTAAAATGGAGCAAGATGTTCGAAATTCTGAAAAGTTATATTGGTAAGCTATAGGGAGAGACGGGCCATATACAATATGTACAACAGCCTTTTGCGCCTACTGTTCAATCTGTACATCGAGGAAGCACTGATGGAAATAAGAGAATGGCCCAGCAGTGGAATTAAAATTCAAGGTGAAAGGATATCAATGATACGATTCGGTGAGGACGTTGCTATCTTCAGTGAAAGTGAAGAAGAATTACATGATCTACCGATCAAACTGAACAGTCTAATGAGTACAGAGTATGGATTGAGAGTAAATCGAAGAAAGTCGATAGTAATGAGAAGTAGTAGAAATGAGAACATCGAGAAAATTAACATCAGGATAGATAATGTTCACGTAGTAGATGAAGTTAAGGAATTCTGCTACCTAGGCAGTGAAATAACCAATGACGGGTGGAGCAAGGAGGACATCAAAAGCAGACTATCAATGGCAAATACGCCATTCCTGGCCAAGAGAATTCAACTAATATCAAATATCGGCCTTGATTTGAGGAAGAAATTTCTGAGAATGTACATTGTATGGTAGTGAAACATGGACTGTGGGAAAACCGGAACAGAAGAGAATCGAAGCATTTTAGATGTGGTGGTACAGACGAATGTTGAAATTAGGTGGACTGATAAGGTAAGGAATGAGAAGGTTCTGCGCAGAATCGGAGAGGAAAGGAACATGTGGAAAACAATGATATGGAGAAGGGACAGGATGATAAGACATCTGTTAAGACATGAGGGAATGGCTTCCATGGTACTAGAGGGAGCTGTAGAGAGCAAAAACTGTAGAACAAGACAGAGATTGGAATACGTACAGCAAATAACTGAGGACGTAGGTTGCAAGTGCTAATCTGAGATGAAGAGGTTAGCACAGGAAAAAGAAAAAAAACATTCCTGAAAAGTGCTGGCCTGCCCAGAGTCCCGACATGAATCCAATGCAACACCTTTCGTATGAGTTAGAACGTCGACTTCGTTCGAGGCACCAGTGTCCAAACCACTACCTTATCTGGCCTCCGTTTTTGGAGAATGTGATGTCATTCCTCCACAGAAATTCGGTCACCTCACTGAAAGTGTTCCTAGCGTACAAGATATGGAGAAGTCTCTACCAAGGGGAAATGAGTGCTGCCGGCTGCAAATCTAGTTCATGTCGACACGAATGGCGCTTACCGCTTCGTACCCACAATCGATTGCGGTATGAAGATTTTGAGCCGAGTGGTTCAGACTACTCTGGGGCGATCTCGAACGCGAATTTCTCGAGCTCTACCATTGAACACAGACTGTAAGAACTGCGGCCTCCCCCTTCCCCCTCAGCAGGACAGATGAGCATTGCGCTATACTCGAACGAAGCAGCTGCTCGGATAGCAGAGTGCATGAAACGTTCTTTGGTCAGTCACGAATTGTCTGCCATAATTAAAGACAGATCAGCCACTTAAGTATCAGAGAACATTCGTCCTCAAGGATCGGAAATGGGTTGCAGTGATATTAATAAACTGTGGAAACATTCACGTTAAGCTAACAAAATTAATATTGCTTATTAAAGTTAATGATGCCAAGGTGGTATAAGGAACAGAACAACAATTGAAACTGAAAGTAGATAATAACGATGTCTTAAAGTTCGGTGTGGAATGTACACTCTAATAATAATAATAATAATAATAATAATAATAAAGACTACGCATCATGAAGGAGTTGTGCAAATAGGCCACAAAGTGATATTCATGCAGTTATCGATGGACTCGAGTGACGACAGAACAAGAGAACTGAGCATTCGTCATAAAGAGGCACTCAGAGCCCCGGATTCATAGTTATCATCGACCCGAAATGCAATTGGTGCTCCAGTGACCATAAGGACCGTTGATTGGCGGCTTGCAGGAAGGGGGCTGAATCCACGGAGTCGCTTGAGCAGTCTACCATAGACCTCTACGCGGCAACAAGACCGTTTTCAGTGGCGTATGACACATTCAGCCCGGAGTCTCACAGACTGGAGAAGAATTGTCTTCAGAGATGAGTCCCGCTTCGAACACAGTCCAAATGACCAGCGAACACGTATCTGAAGACGCGCCGGGCAGCAATGGGACACCAACTCGACTACTGCCCGCCATACGACCCTACAACCATGAGCGATGCTGTGGCGTGCTGTTCCATTTCACAGCAGGGTTCCTTTGGCTCTCACACTTACAACACAGTGGTACGTGTTCTTCAATTAATGTCATCCTGGCCTTAGATTTCGGAAAGATAATGCCCGCCCACAGACGGCGAGAGTTTCTACTGCTTGTCTTCGTACTTGTCAAACACTACCCTGGCCATCAAGATCGCCGAATTTCTCCCCAGCTAAAAAAAATTGGAGCATTATGGGCAGGGCCCTCCAATTAGCTAACACGCCAATTGGACAGAATTTGGCACGATATTCCTTAGGAGGACATTCAACAACTCCATCAATCACTTCAACAATAACTTCTTGCATAATGCCGAGAGGTGGACCGGCGTGTTGGTGACTTGCTCAATTTTTGAAGCTCTTTCTCTTAAATAAAAAATCCAATTTAGTTTTTCTAAAATTGTAAACATTTGTTTTTCTTTACACGTACATCACAGGTACTATTTGTCAGCTATAGAATGGAAAACTCTTCCTATTGAAACGGGTGCCAGAGATTGGGATTCAATGAGATTCTTCTCAATGTCCGCTCCGAACATTTGTTCCAGAATACAGACAACTGACAAGTGAGAGCAACGTTACAGAACGTTCGAGCAACAGACAGACTTGAAATCTTCGAACAGTTAAGGCAGAGGAGGTGTTGAGTGATAATAAGGTTGTGTGATAGCATCAATGAGTACAGTGTTATAGGATGTCAATAACGTTAAGGAAATATTTTTGCTTAGCAAGAGTATCAGTATAGGAATTGCACAGTATCAGCGTAGTCAACATCAGATTTTCAGTTCTGAAGACGGAGATGTGGAGCATAAATGGATGAAATTCGAAATCATTATTCAATACGCCTTAGACCCTTATCTGCCGAGCAAGGATTTAAAGGAAGAGAAGAAAGCCATCATGATTCGACAGCCTTGTTAGGAAGTTACTACAAAAGCAAAGCGAGCTTCATCGTATCATTTAAGCAAAGTCGATGCCTAGATGACATACAAAAACTCACGAAGCGAAAATAAGCGTAATGAGAGCAATGCAACGATCAGTGAATGAATTTAAAAATAAGATTTTGCCAACTAGTCTGACTAAAACACTAAGAAATTTTGGTCTTAATAAGATCAGTAAGCTGATCTAAATCGTTATACACATTCGCTTTCAATGATCATACTGACAACCAAACGGAAAACGACAGAAGGATGGCTGAAGTACTCATTTCGGTTTCCCGAAACAGTTTCACCTCGTAAAATTGCAGTACGGTCCTTCTTATAATGAATTGCACAAACGCCAGTATCGTAGGCATTTTCATAAGTACTCTCGGAACATAAAATCAACGGTGATCGCTTAACAGTGGAAACGCATCTGGACTGGATGACATACCTGTGATATTCTGCGGGGATTGTGTGAAAGAATTTTTACCCCTTCTAGTAGTAATTTAAAGTAGATCACTGGAAGAACGAAGGATAACTAGTAACTGGAGAAAGCAAGTCATTACCGTTTCCAAGAAGGGTCACTGGACGGCTGCACAAAATTATGGGCTGATGTTTCTGACGTCATTGTGTTGTAGAATTACGAAACATGCTCTGTACTCACGTATTATGACGTTTTTTGGTGAACAAAACTACTGTTTACAAAAATCAAAATTGATTCCGCAGACAGAGATCTCTGGAAACTCAGCTCTGTCTGCTAGTCCATGAGGTCCAGAGCACCCGTAGGTACCGGCTTCGAGTTTGATCCCATGTTCCTTGACTTCATGAAGGCATTTTATCTCTCAAGTCTCGCAATGTTATTTACTTAACAAAATAGGCGCATGGCGAGAATCTAAACAGATTTTTAACTGTATTCAGCAAATCCATAGAGACAGAGCTCAGCACTTCGCTTTTACGGGAAGAAATCGACTGATGTAAAGGTAATTTCAGGAGTACTCCGAGGAAGTGTGATAGGAGCGACACCATTTACTATTTATGCAGATGATGTAGTCGATAACGTTGGAGACTCCATGAGGCAGTACGCGTATGACGCATGTTTCTACTGTATAAGCGAAGTAGTAACGATAGAGGCTTGTTGAGAATTGCAGGAACACTTGCAGAGGGTCGATCATTCGTCCTGAGACTGGCAGATGATTCAGATCCTACGTAAATGTAACGTATTGCACACAAACAGATGAAGAAATTCACGCAAGTACGATTATTCTTCTGGCGACATATCACTGGGAACGGTAACTAATGTAAAATACATAAGAGGAACGAACCAGAGAAGGCTATGGTGGAATGACCGCGATCAAACGGTCCAGTCACGTTAATCTAACCACCGCTTATGTTCGGCGTCGACGTGCAATAACCACTAAGAGACGGCAGCTAGCAGTTGTTGGAGTGGAGAATATGTGAAGCATGTCGGTGGATGGACGCGGAGGAACAGTAGAGTTGTCGTCATGATGCGAAAACGGAGCGATTTATCTTACATCCAAAATGGCATGATCATTGTCTTTCTGGTCAAGAACCGAAGCGTTTCCGAACCGGCTTAGTTTGTAAAATAAGTGAAGATGTGTACTGTCGAACAGACGTGCGCGCAAGTGACTGCCTGATGAACCAAGAGGCTACCAACAGTGTCTGCTAAACGACCGTTGAGGGAACGTACGTAAGCGGACGCTCGGTTCATGCACGCTTCAGTAACGCAACTGGACGTTCATTGAGTGACGACATCTGACCTTTTCAGATGAATACCGTTTATGCTCCATCGAACACATGGCCTTAGGCGGAATGTTTTTGTGGCATTCCCTGGGTGATCTCGTCATTCTGAAAGGTACAATGGATCAACACGAGTATGCATGTATCCTTGGGAACCTCATCCACACCTGCATGCAGTTTGTTTCTTCTCGGTACAACTTCATCTACCAGCAGGACAATGCAGTATGTTACACAACTCACAGTGTACGTACGTGATTCGATGAGCACCCTGATTCGTTTACCATTCTCCCCAGACCGCCTATCTCCCCGGACTAAAACACAGTCGAGAATCTGTGGGACCGATCTAGACGGATATCCAGGCTTTTGACTGGTGGTTATGTTAATGACTGGACGGTGAATACCAAACTGAAGGCGAATCAGATGCCTGGCACTGAATCATTAGAAGAATATTAAGGAAATGTAACTCATGCAAGAAATCAACAGTGACTAGCAAAACACTTGTTCAAAGAGTTCCCGAGTGCTGCTCATCAGTCTGGGACCGTAAGCAGTTCGGAATTATAGAACGGAGAGACGATACGACAAACAGCGTTTCGTCACGGCGTCGTTCAGTCGGCCTGAGAGCGTCGCAGAGATGTTCAGTACATTCCAATGGCAAACGCTACAAAAAGAACATAATGCATCGCGGACATGCTTGCAAGTGAATTTCCTAAAGGGTACGTTCCCGGAAGAGTCAGCTATATTCCACATACGTGTCGCGGAAAAATCACACCAAAGAACCTCGAGATAATACTGGGGCTTAGCGACAATCGCTCTTAACACGCTCAATTTCTGATTGGAACAGGGAAGGGAGGAAAAGACAGTAGTATCGTAACCACCCTCCGCCATACACACTAAGGTGGGTTGTGGTTTATCAGTGTAGATGTAGACGTAAAGACTAGGTACGGATCATAAGCATTCGGAGTGATCGGGAAGAATGGAAAATTCCCAGGAGCAGTGGAGAACACACGTGCCCATCGGGGAGACAAGAGTGGGTGCTGCCACGTGTGTATCGCTGCGGGTGACCCTGGGTCGCCAGTGTCCAGGGACAGTGGAGAGGCCAGCACGTGGCCCACAAAGGAAATCGGACCCTGTTCGTCCCACGCAGCAACCATCCTGGTCCACTGGAATTCCTTGCGTTTAAAATTAGTACATTACTTTTCCGGAGAGGAAATTCACTTACTATGGTGACACTCCACCAGAGCTAGTTTTCTTATTTCTGCTATAATTAAACTGTATGGATAATAGACCAATTGTGACTAGTGCCTAGTGACATGCGAGGCCATGTAGTGTGCGTGTAGTGTTAAAAGATCGAATCATGAAATGCCTTCCATTTTGCTGACGCTTAGACCACTTTCTATATGACAGACTGCTATTGACTATCAAGAATATCGCTAATTACATTCAAGAGCATAGGAAACAGGACATGGGAAATAAATGGTACGTGTTTGCGTTACACAGAAAGAAATTTTATCTCTTCACGTACGTCAGGGTCGGTATAATAACTCCATAACTACAGCATAGAGAAATATCTAGACGGTCACGAGTGACTAGTCAACTTGCAGTCTCATCATATGTATCAGCCTACACAGTTTTTCTCATAATAAGGCCCAATGACGAGACAGGCAGCCTTGTTACTTTCGGTTGCACATGCTCTACGCAAGAGTTAAAAGTTAAAACCATCGTGGCATCACGGCTGTAAGGCTTCTTAAAATAAATGAAACTTTTTTTCATTACGAAATGCTGTCGGGCTTACAGACCGTGTCCATCACACAAGGAGGGTTTTGTATTTAGTAACGTCTTGGTATTACTAAACTATGACATCTGAAACCGAAACTGAACTATTCATATGTGAGTAGTGTTCAAGTTAATATTTTGAAATAATAAATCGTATAAAAAGTTCAATGATTACGAATCTCAAAAGTGTAATATTATCGGTATTATTCAAGGTGCAGGTAGTAGCTCAAACATTACCGTGTGATTACACTTCTACTTATACTTCTTCTTATCCCTCTTCAAAGGAATTTTGCACAGTGCTGTTTACCAAAAAGGAGGAAACCAGGCAAATGGGCAGTGAATGGTACTTATCATGCGCACAGTAATAACGGCTTTTTAATTAATTTATGTTAGGCTACCCCATACGAAACTTGTCTAACCACTGACAATGGTGATGAGGATGAATTTTGTTGAATGAAACTCACGCATCTTATTTGGCCACATAATTTAATATATCCTCTTCTTCTCCTCTTTGTTATCGTATTGGCCATTCCGGATCACACCAGTCCAACTGCACCTTCCTTTAACTTTGTCTGAACTTTTAACTTTAATACAGCGTTGCACATTCGCTTCTTGTGTGGCTCCTGTTTCGCCGTAGTTATTGTTTCGCCAGTCATTGGTTTTCACCGCTCTTCGAAACTTAGCGATCTTGATGTCTGTTCTTGAGCGGAATGCTTTTATGAGTATCCTCTTGTATTATTTCTAGTTCTTGCAGGTATTTTTCTAGCTCGCCTCCTTGGTATTCTTGTTCAGGAAGTAACCGACGATCCGACTGCTCAACATAGTAGGGCTCAAATGGTCAATTTGGCTATAGATACCAATCCTACATCTACAAATGGTGTCTGTGGCCTTTTATACATGTGTGTAAAGTTCATACTTGTGGCGTCTCCTGAATTCACAATTTTCTCTGATCAGAATTTTCGACAGGATCTTTCTCTTATTTCTAATTTCTTGATCAGACCTATTTATGATCTAATACTATACTGATTTACTCTTCTTATGCCTTAATCATAGATGTGATGCTTGTGTATCGTAGTATTCACGTAAAGTGAAGTTTATATTCCTCTAGGAGATATCAACCATGCTCTTTTAAGTTCTACTGTTTAGAACCGTGAACCGTTACAGTATTGTAACTATTTTGCAGTCAATTGATATTGATGTCATTGTGCATTAATCTGA
The DNA here is from genome assembly GCF_021461395.2 of Schistocerca americana. Classification (NCBI taxonomy): domain Eukaryota; kingdom Metazoa; phylum Arthropoda; class Insecta; order Orthoptera; family Acrididae; genus Schistocerca; species Schistocerca americana. The sequence continues at coordinate 609,609,699 of NC_060121.1, forward strand.
CTACTAGATACTCACCAATCCGAGGATACTGCAGTTGGTTCACTTACCAGTGAGACAGAAAATTAAGCAATGAAGGTATTGTGCAAGCCTGAAAAACATGGGGTAAGAAAAGAAGGGATTAACGCCGTATGTAGGTGAATTAGGCTATTCTTCAATCACCTTGATACAGTTACAACAATGGCTACACTTATTGACTGAGTACATTTAGTCTACTTACGGAACACTGAGAAAATGCCTTGAAGCCATTTACCGTTTTGAATCTAAGGGATAAATAACTTTTTTGTTTATTGCGGTCATGTATTCAGGTACTTTCGAAATAACCTTTATTTCTTGCAGTCTCTCGGTTACAAGAGCTGTCGCTTTCCCTTTGGTCAACTGGCTTTCAACTTCTTGTGAAAAAAATGATTACGGGGCACAGGTTAAGACGCTATGTTTAAGAGCTCGAGGACAGATAAAAGAACAGCTGAATGAAAACAACTTTGAGAATGAAATGGAAATTCTCCACTCGGAAATACTGGTTCGTAACGACTCTAGCTGAAATGTACTACAATAATTGTTTTACATTGTGCTACAGGGACCTCTATACTCTACACAGTGGAATTAAAGTACACAAAGTATTGTTTATGTTGGGAAGTTTTCGTCTTCTGATCACTATTATTTTCACAAAAGTCTCTTATCTTTTCTATTTGATTTCATGTTTATTATTACTTCTCTCGCTCTGTCTCTCTCACTCTCTCTCTCTCTCTCTCTCTCTCTCTCTCTCTCTCTCTCTCTCTCCCTCTCTCTCTCTCTGTCCCTCTCCCTCTTACCTGAGTATGAAAACGGCAGTTGTTGTCTACTCTGTGCTAAGTTTGCGCGAAATTCTAGAGTTTACTCACTATTAGTCATCCCTTTCCGAAGGAGCCATTGCGGTATTTACCTTAAGTGTTTTCGAAGGCGCAGAAAACATGTTTATTGTTTATCGGACAGAGTTTAGAACCTCCGTTCTCTTGAATACAAGTTAAGGTTTTCAAAGACAAGTGTTATGTTACCACATCTGATATTATTTTAAAAAATATATGCCGGATAACATGAAGAAAACATATGGTCAGTTTTCAACAAACATGAGTATTTTTTTATGAGACTTCAGTCTCGAAACTAGTCATGTATTAATAAATCAAGTAGTTAGGTGCACCTGTCGATTCTTTCCTTATTTTTCAAACATTCTATGTGACATTCATGCAAAATTCCCTTTGAAATTATTTCCCTGCTGGTATATTCACTCAGAGAGCTGTATTGATGCATAATATCCTTCGGATTATAGTTAAAGAAAACATACAAAATAAATGGTTTATTCCCTGCATTCGGGGCATATTTAAGCAATTCGGCTACACAAATGGATGATTTACAAAATAGCGTGTAATTGACAAGAAGTACGTTTCTGAAATATTAGTTTACATATGTAAATTGGCATAAGGTTTAGCGACAGACGAATGGCAAGATGGTGACGAATAGCAGTGGTCACAACAAAACTTGTGATGAGAGGAAGAAGGTAAACTGCAAGGTTCTCAGCGCTTACATATCCGGTAGGTACGATTCAGTTCACGAGTTAAGGTTACAAATTCATTTCTGTGCGTTATCCTACGATCATTTTGAGGTTTTTTATTTTCTGTACTTCAAGATCCTCAGTTGAGCTATATCTCACTAATTATCATTAGTTGGCGCTCCCAAAAATCTTCCTCCTCTTTGTTCAACGAATGATGGATTGTAGATTTTCCAGGGTAGAAGCTATTTAATTTACGTGGTAACTTCTATTAATTTGGTGGGATTCTATGGAAAATTATCTTACTTTAGCGAAGCATTTTGATGTGTATCACCTTGGCTGAAAAAAAGTTAGTTGCAAGCTTTTGTACACATATAGGCTGAATTCACTACGATCGACTACGAAGTGTCAACATTTGACGAGAGTGAAGCGCAGAGGACGTAGAACGCACGAAGGCGATAATGCGGCAATCGGTCATACCTCCCGACGCAACAACCCCCGGTTACGTACAACTTTTTCAGTATTTTTTCCGGGGAGAACAAAAGTATTTTCTCATCTGTTGTGTTAAGATGAAATCTATTGTGTAATTTGTAATTCATCCTAACTCTGCGATTAGATACCTTGTACGATAACCGAAATCAGAATAACTGCGCTCTCCAAAAGAACAATTAAATGGTATACTGCAATGAGGGTCGATGAACAGGACAAAAAGCTCTTGACGTCAGATGCCTAAAAATACTTTGGTCCACAAATGTATTCAAGAGCACGCATTTTCAGTAACATCCCAAAACCCACACAAAGTTTAACCATAATAATGTTTAAGAGGAGACCAAACGATTTAACAGTACCCCAGTTAGTTCTTCTCCACTTCTTAACAATATTCGTATTGTTAACAATATCTTCTTGGACTAGATCTGTATAATATTTTTTACGCCACTGAAGCACAGTGCCGGCCGGGGTGGCCGAGCGGTTCTAGGTGCTACAGTCTGCCTCGGGCATGGATGTGTGTGATGTCCTTAGGTTAGTTAGGTTTAAGTAGTTCTAAGTTCTAGGGGACTGATGACCTGAGAAGGAAAATCCCATAGTGCTCAGAGCCATTTGAACCATTTTTGAAGCACAGTAGTGGGATCTCGGTTGGGCCGTGGCGGCTTTCGTGTGGGCGCGCGCGTCATCCTACTGGTGCCACTTGTGCGACTTCAAGTCTTGTTTGAATTGTTACGTAATTATTTTTTTAAATTACCTTGTACATTGCTCCTTGTTATTTCTGGTAATGTAACTCGCGAAGTTATCAGCAGACCACTCACACACTGAAGTTGTAATAGTTCAAATTTCAATTGCCCTTTTAAGTAATATTGTGTATAGATCTGGTATAATTAATTTTTCTTGAGACATCTGAGTAGCATCTTTATTTACAAGAATGATGGAAGCTGAAGAAATGAATCAAAATTTGAGTGATGGCTGGGACTTGAACGGAGACCTTCGTAATTTCTAGGCAAGTAGGTTCACCATTACACCACAACAGCACTATATTCAAAGCAGCTGCATGGATTACTGTAGTCCAGTGCTCTCCCTAACACAAACTTCAGTTCACATCTTCAGCTTATTTTCCATTACTTAATCGTCACTACTGCCGAGGCTCACCGGTATTGGGATAGGACGCCAGCGTTGGATGTAATGGGGAAATCCTGCCTGTACCTCAGATGTCTCGAGAAAAATTTAATTAAATCAGAACTATAAATCACCTATGCCTGAGGTACAGGATTTCCACATTACGTTCAATGCCAGAAAGCTATTCCAATACCGGAGAGCCATGGCAATAGCGACGATCTAAGAGGGTTAAAATAAGCTCAAAATGTGAACTGAAGTTTGTGTTACGGACATCTTAAAATTTGTAGTCCTGTCTTCCTCAGTTGCGAGTAATATTACTGTATATTGATTATTTTTACTTATGGACCGTCTGACAGCAACTGAAAAAAATATCACAAACACACCAACACACACACACACACACACACACACACACACACACAAACACACACACACTTCAACAACTACACTCGAAAGTTTGGCAATAACATTCGATCTTTGGCAAAAACATCTGACAGTCGGCAACAGAAACGAAAACATTGCATCGGAACAAGTGTTCAATGCATAGTGCTGCGAAATGTGGGGAAAAAACCGCAATTTGGCATTTACAAGAAGAAGAGCAACACCAAAATTGCAACAGGGGCGTAATATGTAGGAAATCGTCCACGCAACCTGTAAGTACAGTTCAAAACATTACTACTTAATAGGAAATACCAACCACCAGAACTGTTTATAGCCTATAGGTACAGTAACCAAAATCTAAATTAAATAGCAAACAAATGTACATATTCCAGGCCACTGATGATGCCTTGCAGAAAATAAAGGCGAAACGCGTATGGCACTAAAATTTTGTTTTATTCAGTTGCTGTCAGACGGTCCATAGGCAAAAATTATCAATATACAGTTGTGTTGGGGATAACATTGGACTAGGGTAGTACGTCTGACTACGTTAACCATAGCGTTGTGGATGTGAAATGGTGAGCCTATTTACCTAGCAAAAAAGGACACCTGGGTTCAAGTCTCATCCATGGCATAAATTTTAATTCATTTCTTCAGCTTCCATCATTATCGTACATTACTGTGTATATGTTAATTTTTATCAAGCTTGCTTTGTTGTTTGTTGTTTGGTGTACGTCGACAGCCTTATATCATCATTTATATATATAAATGACCTTGTGGATAACATCGGAAGTTTATTGAGGCTTTTTGCGGATGATGCTGTAGTATATCGAGAGGTTGTAACAATGGAAAATTGTACTGAAATGCAGGAGGATCTGCAACGAATTGACGCATGGTGCAGGGAATGGCAATTGACTCTCAATGTAGATAAGTGTAATGTGCTGCGAATACACAGAAAGAAAGATCCTTCATCATTTGGCTACAATATAGCAGGTCAGCAACTGGAAGCAGTTAATTCCATATATTATCTGGGAGTAGGCATTAGGAGTGATTTAAAATGGAATGACCATATAAAATTAATCGTCAGTAAAGCAGATGCCGGACTGAGATTCATTGGAAATACAGTCCGAAAACAAAGGAAGCAGGTTACAGTACACTTGTTCGCCCACTGCTTGAATACCGGTGTGGGATCCGTACCAGATAGGATTCATAGAAGAGATAGAGAAGATCCAACGGAGAGCAGAGTGCTTCGTTACAGGATCATTTAGTAATCGCGAAAGCGTTACGAAAATGATAGATAGACTCCAGTGGAAGACTCTGCCAGAGAGACGCTCAGCAGCTCGGTAAGGGCTTTTGTTGAAGTTTCGAGAACATACTTTCACCAAGGAGTCAAGCAGTATATTGCTCCATACTACTTATGTCTCACGACGAGGCCATGAGGATAAAATCAGAGAGATTAGAGCCCACACAGAGGCAAACCGACAATCTTTCTTTCCACGAACAATACAAGACTGGAATAGAAGGGAGAACTAACCCTCCGCCGCACACCGTCAGGTCGCTTGCGGAGTATGGATGTAGATATAGATGTAGATGTAGATCACCTGGTTGACGCGTTATTGTTCTGCTGGTCCGGGGCAGAGACACGTTTTCCCTCTGCTTTGGCAGCAGCCGAGGGGTCACTGCAGTCCGAGCAGTACGTCCAACCTATACCCTAATTCTCCTAAGGGATTACCCCGCCACTCGGAAGGACACCATAAGGCCCCTTTCAAACTCGCTTAGTTGGCTGTTGTAAGCACGAGTGTTCTCCCTGGCATGATTGACTGGTTGCTTCACTCTTTTACACCACACTGAGCCTTGTGGCTGTGAGCATTCCGTATTAAAGGGTAGACACAGATGGCACTCTGGTAGCTATGCCACTTCGCTATCTGTTGGCGGATGTGCTGAACTATTACACAGGCCAACGAAAACTTTTTTTGAAAAACTTTTTTTACTTCTATAGCTGATCTTTATAGATTTTTATGAGCTGAATCCAAATCTAGCCCCAGTTTCTTTTGTATCACACATAGTTTTCGAGCAATATGCTTTTTATTATATATTATAAAAACCCTATGTTGTATGGTAAACGGGGAAATTAATGAAACGCTTTGTTACAACATAGGCATGGTATGTATTTACAGTAAGCTACTTAAAACAATATGTGTTAATAGAGGTTTCACTTGTCAGATGGAATTGTTTTGTGTTTTCCTTCTCTTTATTCTTTGAAGCTTCTTGTGTAGCTTTTTCCACGATGAGTCGCTTGCTGAACTTCTCGGTGAAGTGGCCAACAGAAGTCCCCCATCATATTGATATTCCTGCGACCTTGGTTAAGTTTTTCCATCACTTTAATGTCCTGGTGCTCCTCACTAACATCTCCTATATTGTCTGGGAAGTGATCAAAATGACTGTTCAAAAAGTGAACTTCCAGGCTCATTAAATATTCTAAAGTTTTAAACTTCTTTAACATTGTAGCTATAATAGAAACATATTCTGGGACTTTTTTATGTTCTAAGAACTTTGTAACAGTATCTTTGAATGATACCTATGTTTCTTTCTCATTTAAGGTCATTGTGGATTCAAAGTTAACATCAAACATCAATTTTCCAGTGTCAAGTCCGACAATGAGCCTTCTTTTAGTTTAGCTTCTGAAAGGTGTGGAAATTTTTGGCAGAGATACTTAAAACATGGTCCATCTTTAGGCAAAGTCTTTACAAACTGTTTCATTAGGCCAAACTTTATACGTAGAGATGGTAGGAGTACGTTTTTTGGATCTACAAGGTTTTTGCTTAGTATGTTCTTCTCACCAGGTTTTAAAGACTCCCTCACAGGCCAGTTCTTTCTGCACCAGTGTTGATCCCCAACCCCACAGCCCCATTCACACAAGAAACATGGAAATTTGGTAGAGCCACCTTGATGACCAAGGAGCATGAATGTTACTTTTAGATCTCCACATATCATTCAACCATCAGCAGAACATCCTATTTTTTAGCACTATTTCTAGGTTTTCATGGCTTTCTTGATATGTACAGAATGTCCAACAGGTATAGATGCATACATGTTACCATTGTGTAATAAAATAGCCTTTAAACTAGTTTCGGATGAATCAATAAACAGCCTCCAGTCTTCTTTTTTGTATTCAATACCAAAATCATTCATCAGACTGTGAATGTCTGAGCACTACACTAAATCACCTTCTTGTTGAAAAAACTTGGAAACGTTCCAGAGGGATAGCTTCCACAATAATGAAGGTGACTTCTGCACCGCGATCTAGGACCCTGTGCCAGTGGAAATCTCACTGAAACATTTTTTCGATAAACATCTTTTCAACATGCTCACTTCGATTATTTTGTCGTTGTCGCACAATAATTTGATGATGAAATCATTGGAAAAAAAGTTAGTCATAACTAGAGAAATCATTACAAGCATCATTTAATACCGAATCGCGCCCCTGGACTTGATAACCGCCTAGATTCGGTTAGGAAGTGAGTCTCAATGTTGTGCAGGTACATCGCATCCAAGTTAAGCCACTCGCTGACGATTTGATGGAGCAAATCCACCAAATTGCTGGTACGCTGCTGTCGGCATTTTACCCGCTCTTCCAACATGTCCCACAGATTTCCCATGCGGTTCAAGTCAGGTGATTTTATGGGCCATTCGAGATCTAATAGGTTGGGGACTGTTCAGAAAATCAGTCACATGTTCTACCAGCTCCATGACCTTCGCTGTTGTCGTCTTAATATGCCTGTGTGAACAATAACCTTTTCCTACGTGGATGACTTCGAATCGCTTCCATATGCATGCAGTCCCCGACGTAATGTTCTGTCGGTGACAGATTGGGATGGAGCTTTATTCACTGTAAGCAGCCGTTCCTGTCGGGTATGGAAGCGATTTTGATTCACGAGCAACGTATCTTCGATCCCTCTCAGTCAGGATACTTCTCCGATCACAATTCTAATGTCGAGTTTCATGGCCACGTGTATTACACCAGTGTTTGTAGACACTTTTAACAGTTCGTCGCGTAACACCAACAAACCTACCAACTTCACACACCGTATAGCCATGGGCACGGCCCGAGACGCTTGCCCCTCTCTGCCACTCTCTCAAGTCCTTACATTTACCCATCTTTAAGCACAGTGTGCGCTTGAAACATTAATATCTCGCAGATCGCTGACTTATGCTCAAGTAGAGGTAGTGTGCGCGGTGGAACACGTTACTCGATCGCTGCACCATCTGCGCATGCTTCTCAATTCGTGTGTGCGTGCGCACTGGAGTGACTACTTTTTTGTCCCATGAGCTTACTTGGCTTCACCTCTGTGTGTCTCTTAAATGACCTAGTAAGCAGACCGTATGGCATTTAGACACTGTTACACTGATTGTACTGAAGAGTGTAACAGATTTTACAATAGATGATACTTTCAGACAGATTAACAGTTGGTCCAGACCGGGTTCGAACTGGGACCTTACCTTCAGTGGGCAGAGATCCTACCGATTGAGATAGCCAGGCACGACTCACGAACCTTCCTCACAGTGTTACTTCTCCAGTACATCTTCTCCTGCTTTCCAAATTTCAAATAAGCTCTCTCGCACAACTTGTTGGGTTGACACGGAGAAATGACTTAGCAACAGCCTTGGCAAGTGTCGAGTATTTCAAAATAGGGGTTGACGGTCCTTGGTTCAGCAAATCATCTGTCTGACAAGCCATCGCATTTCCCGCAATTTATTATAGGTAACCTTTAATCAGAGTTTAAAGTGCGCTGTATTACACAGGGCGTCTCAGGAGGAATGGGCAGTATTCAAGGACATGACAGGAACAGTTATTCGAAGTAAAACCGTCTGGTGAACATGGGCTCTAAATTGTATTGGAATACATCTCTTTTAATGAACAACTGCTTGTATCTCTTAAGGCACGTATTTTTGAGCCCGTGTTTGGCACACATTTTTTTCTTGTTTTCGTCCTTCCTGCCTCTTCCAAAATATGGAAAAGAAAGTGTTTGAGTAGAACAGATCTGTTTCATTGTATCTAAGATGAAGTAGTGCTCATTGCTCCTAAGGAAGGAATTTAACAGCCCATTTTTACTGGACATTTTTGTTTCGAATGCTCATCCCTGTCATTTGTCTCAATATTGAACATTCCACCTGGGACACCCGGTATAGAGCTGTCATAAGGAACTGTCGTTCTGTGCTAGCAGCTTCAGTCAGTACTATTTCGGTAAGCTGTTTGATCACAGTAACGAGACATGCCGGCCAAAGTGGCCCCGGCGGTTCTAGGCGCTACAGTCTGGAACCGTGCGACCGCTACGGTCGAGGATTTGAATCCTGCCTCGGGCATGGATGTGCGTGATGCCCTTAGGGTAGTTAGGTTTAAGTATTTCTACGTTGTAGGGGACTGATGACCTTAGAAGTCCCGTAGTGCACAGAGCCATTTGAACCAACGAGACGTGACAGCAGTACCACTCCGTATATAAACATATATTAATGAACTGGCAGATATCATTAGTGGTAACCTGCATATGATGCAGTCATATACCTGAAAAAAGCTTCACGAATATTGAATGCGGTCTTGAGAAGATTCCGAAAAATCTAAACATTGGCAACTGGTTTGAAATGTTCAGAAATATAGAATTATGCAGTTCAAAAAGCTCAGAGAAGTAATATCCTGCAACTACCATTTGTGTCGACCTTCTTTGCATATGTCCGTTATTCGATGTCATTCCTATTTGGTGTGGTTCTCAGACACTTGAGCAATTGAGCAATAATCTAAGATAGAAAGCACAAGGTTTTTTCCTTTTTTTTTATTAAGTAGTCTCCTTTATAGAATAACTGCGTTTTCTCAGTATCGGTCAATGAACCGAAAATTTGCCACTTACCTTACCTACGACTGAGCCTACGTGATCAGTTTATTCCATAAGCCTATAAATCGTTGCACGCAGGTATAGTATGTAGGAGTCGGCTGGTCCGACTCGTGTCTCACTGATATCAATCATAAGGTAAGTGGAAAATTTCGATTCACTGTCCTATGCTGAGAAAACGCAGTTATTCTATAAAGGAGACTTCTTACAAAACACTTGTGCATCCCATCTTAGCTTATTGCTCATGTGTCTAGGAAGCACACCAAATGGGAATCATAGCGAATAACGGACATATGCAAAGGAAGTGGACGCAAATGGTCATAGGTACATCTCAATCAGGGGGGACCGTCACGAAAATGTTAAAGAACCTGAATCGCGGGTACTGTAAATTATACGACAATTATACGGCAAAATCCTACTTAGAAAGTTTCGAGACCCATACGACGTGCAGATTGTAAACATATTCTCTATCCTCGTACATAGGCCTACATGCGGCCCATTCGCAATATTACGACCACAACCTATGTTCTACGTCAACATGGAATAACCACTCACAGATGGTGGTGGCGGCACTAGCGGTGGGAGGTATATAAAGAGCGTCGGAGAATGCAGAAAACAATGCACTTGTTGTCGTAATGGGAAACTGAGTGATTTATTTGACGTCCAAAAGGGCATGACCATTAGCTTTCGGACCAAGGGTGGAAGCATTTCCATGTTAAGTTTTTAAGCTGTTCGCGTGTTTCCGTGGTCAAAGTATATCACCTATGGCAAAATGGCGCTATCCAGAACCGCCACCATGGCAAATGCGGTGCGCCACGTGCCATAGATGACAGGAGCGAACACCCGCTACGGACACGTATACAGGGGAATAGATGTGCAACTGTTGAGCAGCCAGGTATCTCCTCAATGACCGGTCAGCGAACGTTGCTATGTGTGGGCCTCTGCAGCAGCGCCTCGTTCATGAACAGCTGCTTACTGATCTTCGTCGACGACGAAGGCTGGACGTCCAATAAGTGGCGACAGGTGACGTTTACAGTAGTATCACGTTTTATACTCCATCTGGTAGATGGCTTTTGGCGTTTACGACGTGAAACGTCTGAAAGGAAAGATACTGCAGCAATCGTCGGAAGTGTTCAAGCCAGAGGAGAGAACATTACGATCTCGGGAATGTTTTCGTGGCATTCGCTATGTGAACTTGTCATTCTGCAAGACACAAGGGATGAACACAAGTATGCATGTATCCTTAGGGACCTTGTCACCCCTACATGCAGTCTGTCTTTCCTCGACACGGTGGCATCTACCATCAACGCAACGTGTCGCACAGCTCGCAGTGTATGTGCGGGGCTCGAAGAGCAGCGAGATAATTTTACCTTACTCCCCTGGGCAGCACACTCCCCCAATTTGCATTCAATCGAGAATCTGTGGGACCACCTCGGTCGGGCTGTTCGCGGCACGGATCCTCAGCCGAAAACACTGACACCTTGCCGCGGCACTGGAATCGGCATGGCTCGACATCCCTGCCTGTACCTTCCAGAATCTGGTAGACACTCTGCGTGTCTCGCACTGCAAAATTTGGTTGATCGGCCGTGCGACAGGTGGTCAGATTGATGCGACCGGACACTGCAGTTCCCGTAGTGACCGGAAGATCAGATTAGACTATTTACAGCACGCATTTAATCGGTCACTTGTCCCGCGACACAATTGCAATTGGATCTGGAAGAAATCCTAACATGTGGTTCCACGCAAAGTGCAGTCTTGAATGGGCCGCACAGTGATTTGCAAAATATGTAAGTCGATGTAGATGTGCAACTGTTGTGGAGACCTGTTATGGAGTAATTCTAAAAACAAAACACAGTGAAAGTTGTGTGGCTGATGTGCTGACAAAAGGACGACCTGTTAGGCAGCAAAGTGTGTCGACCCGAGCCCAGTAGTTTTCCCGGCGTGTCGTAAGAAAACTGGAGTCGCCGACGGGGCCGCAGCAGGGGTATTTAGCGCGGCGCGCTGGTCGTGGTGTGTAACGTAACAACGCAGGGGGCGCCTCGCGTTCTCACGCACGCCCGCAGACGCCTCGCGCTAAACTGAGAACCGCCTCGGGGTCGCCCCTATAATGTGCGGTGACGACCGCTGGAGGTTAAGGTCAGCTGTCGAAAGTGAAAGCAAGACGAGCCGCCAGCTGTCTCGCTGGAGCGCCCCCGGCTGCGCGGCCCCGTTTCTCGATGAAGTGACACCTCACCACTGGCGTAACTCCCACCTCTCCTCTCAGCCGTCCGACTGGCAACGATTCCATACTAATCACTAGTTTTGTTACTCTCCTGTGGCGTTGTCACTTTTTGCTTCGTTACCCCACCAGGCAGGAGCTCTGTTGCAATTAAGGGACAACCTCCACAGCTGGAACAAATCGGTGTCAGCAAAAAGTATATTTGTTGTTTCGTAAATGCAGAGGTGCTGGAAGTAAAAAGGATATAAGGTAGGGATCGAGTCTTCTTCCCTTTTGTTCAGTTTCTGCATCAATAAAGCCATGGCAGAAATGAAAGAAACTTTCAGAGTTGAGACTGAAAATCGAGGTGAAAAGATATCAGCGATAAGATTCGCTGGTGACTTTGCTATACCTAATGAAAGTCAGGGAAATTTGCCTAGAGCCTGTTAAATTGAACGATTTAACGATCACGATATATAAATTATGAGAAAATCAAAGAAAAACGAAAGCAGCGAGGACTATCAATAACGAGACTAACGTAACAGTCAATAAAAGTAATATAAAAATTGGGGATCACGAATTAGAGCAAGTGAACAAATTCTGCTATAAGACTTATGTTTCAAGTAAGTACCTCTTTGAAATAAAAGTAAAACAAGTAAACTTTTCACATCAACTTTATTTTTACATGAAAGCCTGTACTTTCGTCTACGTTTCCATATAATTCCCACCAATATTAAGCTCTTTATTGAATCGTACAACCATTTTCGAATGCCATCCTCTTACATATCTACCGCCTGACTAGGCAGCAACTACTTCAAGCACACTTATTGATACTTGAGGAAACTCATAACATAGTGCCGAAATCGAAAAGTACTTTTTGTTCCTGACTTTTTCATGCACTTCCTTCATCACATCGTTAGTAATAACTGAAGGTCGTCCACTTCGCTTCTCATCATGCACATTCGTAGGGGCATCTTTAAAAACTCTCACCCACTTACGGACCATCCCGTCGTTCATAATGTTTTCTCCATACATGTCACTGAACTGACGATGAATCCCAACCGCTTTCAAACCTTTAACACTCATAAAAGCACGGATTTTTCCCAGTAGACTGAATTCTCTACGGGAGGAGACATTTCGAATACTTAAAAATAGACGAAAACACGACGAATATTGGTGAGAATTAAGTAGAGAAGTAGATTAAAGTAAAGGCTCCTATGTAAAACTAAAATTCATAACAAACATCTACTTCTTTTATTTTGTTTCAAACCGGTACTTATTTAAAAACACATCAAACTTGAAACCAAACCAACACATGGGGGCAAAACAAGAAGGCTAAAAGAAGGAGACTAGCAAAGGCAAAAAATGCATTCTTTGCCAAAAGAAATCTACTATTATCAAACACAGGTATTTATTTAAGGAAGAGATTTCTGAGAATGTACGATTGAAACACAGCATTATAATGAAGTGTATCGTGGCCTGTGAGAAATGTGGGAGAGCACAAGATCGGTCCTACACCGTTCGTCAAAATAAGTTTCCAAATTGATTTTCTTCTTGGCTTATAAGCAACGACAGCGCAGTAACTACAGCGGCACAGTGAGTTAACAACTGTAAACAACATGCATTCGCCCAGTCAGTTGTTAGTTACATGTTCAATTGATGATCTGAACAATTCTGTTATCGAAATCGAAATGATGTGGAACGAGTCAGTTGACTGAATATGTATACATGATCAGTTCTAATATTCATGGACACAATATTTTTTTTAGTGCTAACATGCGACTACACTTAATAACTAGTCCTTTTCTGCAATCTACCGGTTTTTACACACAAATTCTTCGTTGGAATTGAAGGAATGTCCAAGAGAAATGGTTTTAGGTTAGATTTAAATCTTAATTTCCTATCTGTCAGACATTTTATGGTATTGCGCAAATGATCAAAATTTTTAGTTGCTACATATTGAACTCCTTTCTGAGCCACTGACAGATTTAAACAAATGGGTAATTAAGACCATTTTTTTTCCTCTAGTGTTGTAGGTATGGATATCATCATAGATTATTTATAACGAATTACGTTAGCGAATATATATATATTGTGACAGTACAGTTAAAATGCCCAACTACATAATGACTGCGGATGAATATTATATATTATTCTTACTGCTCTCTTCTGTAATACCTATACTTACTTCCTAAGTGATGAGTTATCCCAGAAAATTATTCCGTAAGATTTTAATGAGTGGAAATATACATAATGTATCCTGCAGTGTTAAATAGTGGACGTTCGGCCATAGTGTCTTCACGTTGTTGTGTCACAATCTGAAATTCAGCAAATCTCTAAATCATGGGTTCAGGAGATTCTTCAGGATGTTTATAAAAAGAGGAAAGTAAGTATAAGTTTGTCGGGCACACCTTGCCTCTCGAACAAAAACAACGACGGATGAAAGTCTGTCCCGACTTGACTGAATTGCAATAAGCGGACAATCCTTTTCTGGCAAAAATCGTGACGGGTAACGAGACTTGCTGTAATCCTTATGAATCTCTACCTCAAAATGAGGAAGTGGAGTCATTCATGTGAAGGCTTGAAGACAAACTCGACATTCCAGACAATGTAGCGCGCTGGGTGAGCAGCATCTCAAGGGAGGACTTTAGGCCGATCGCGCGGAGCGGCCGCGCGGAGCGGCCGCGCGGTTTAGGACGCCATGTCACGGATTGCTCGGCCCCTTCCACCAGAGGTCCGAATCCTCCCTCTCGCATGGGTGTATGTGTGTTGTTCTTACTGTAAGTTAGTTTAAGTAGTGTGTAAGTCTAGGAACCAATGACCTCAGCAGTATGGTCCCTTAGGAATTTACATACATTTGAACATTTGAAGGACCTTTCTAGCAGCTTCACGTGGTCGTATGAACATTCCGTTCATTATACTCACCTTGGGGGTAGAGGGGTATGGAGAGACTGCAAAGAACACCTGAAGCCTTATAGCCACCGTTTTAACTTTCTTCCGTTTTTTTCTTTTTTTCCTCAATCCATTCTCTAAACTTTTCTTGGGCACGGCAGGCGATGCCTTTGTCTCTAATGAACACTGGTCTTTCACGAGAAAGTACGAAGTTTTGTTACTTAAAAAGTCTTCGAGCCGCTTACATACGGATAAATGACCTAGTAGAATACGTCGGAAGTTCCATGAGACTTTTCGCGAATGAAGCTGTTGTATACAGAGGGGTCGCAAGCATCGAAAATTGTGGCGAAATGCAGGAAGACCTGCAGAGGATCGAAGCTTGGTGCAGTAAGTAGCAATTGACCCTCATCATAAAAATTGTATGATATTGTGTATATATAGATAGGACTCTTCACTGTATGATTACACGATTACAGAACAATCACTGGAGGCAGTTACTTACAAAAAATATCTAGAAGTTTGTATACGGAGCAATCTGAAGCGGAACATCCACATAAAACTAATCGTGAGTAAACCAAAATTTTTGTTTCAGCCTCGACTGAAGACTCTCCCTCATAGCTTCGCTTCCGCCAACACCTTTTCCCTAATTTCCAAAGTTTAAAGTTCTGCATACCGTGTGCAAGTAATACTGCTAGCAGTTACAGGAATACTAGTCCTACAACGTAAGAACTTAAGAACGTCTGTGAACTTTAGAAAGTAGAGGTGCTCGTAGAAGCAAAGCTGTGAGGGCAGGTGGTGAGTCATGTCTGAATAAAAACTTCGAATTCATCAAAAAAAAAAAAAAAAAAAAAAAAAGAAAAGCAGCTTAGTCGGTAAGGGTATTACCCGTGAAAGGTCATGTTCCCTGTTTGTTTCAATCTTTGAGGAAGCTCCAAAACAGTACATACTCCACTGCAAAGTGGAAGACTTATTCAGGATACCTCAACTTTAATGTTCAGTAAACGCAAAGAATAATTTTAATGATTATAATTCTTCACAATTATAAAAGAATTTGAATATTGTTGAACAGATAAAGCTTCATGTGACGCCAGTGCATTCAGTTACTGTTACGATGCTGTCAGATACCGTGTCGAACGAGGTATACGTCGCATGATGTATGTGAGATGACAGGACCAGCCTCAAACATGCTGCTAGTGCCGCAAAATATTTCTGGTCCAGAAAAGTCACCAGAAAACGTGGCCAACCAGTCTTTGCTGTGACGAAATAAGACACGCGTTACACCACGCTGTAAGCAGTCTCTTGCAGTAGGTCACCGCAAGGCAACAGCTCCACCACCTCTTAATGCTGATGGCGGCGTTATGTGAAAAGCGGAAATCAACTAGAAAAATACATATTAGACGTGTATTCACTCCATAGTACAGTCGTCTAATGTCTTCTGTATTTCTGACTATTGAAGCTATGAACCTGTCAAATAATGCCTAACGTCCTTCTTACAAGACCACGTAAGTGTTAGCAATAATAGTATGAGTAATACAGGACTCGTGAATGATCAGAAATTTTTCTTCATCCTTCAGTCGGCGTGTAGATTGTTGTAGAATTGACCACTACTCATGAGCAACTACCTATCTTTCAGTCACTGAATATGAGTAAACTTATTTGCCCATCGTACGATTCTACACAATCGTACACCCGCACTTTCTCAATAACGTACCGGGAAGACAACACTGAATGCCAAAGCTTCACAAGTACGTCAGTGAGAGAGTTTTATACGTGTTCGCTATTTCCCCCTCTTACTTTCGCCAAAAAAATAACACACACACACACACACACACACACACACACACACACACACACACACACGTACGCACGCAGAACGTGCGCGCTAGCTTCCACCCACAGTAGGAAATAGCAAATACTAAGACACTAAATTCTTCTATGGTTCAAGTGTGACTTCCGAAAGTATTCAGTTTTTAGGAGCTTCAAGACACGATAAAGAAAGGAAGGTATACCATAGTTCTGCATCATCTATCTCGGAATCGAGCGAGGGAGAATAGCGCCAAGACATTTGATTCGTCTTCGGGAGAACGTCGGTTTGGATTCAGGTTTTCTGAAGGATTCCTGACTCATTTATGGAAAATGGTGTGATTGTTTTTCTGAAAATGGCACGACCGTTTCTTTCACAATCCTTCCCCAACTGAAGCTTGTGCTTGGTTTGTAGTGAGCTCGTAGCCAAAAGGGAGTCAAATCTAACGATTTTTCCTCCTTTGATCTCTAAATTAGTCTTATATTTTCGAGTTTGTCCAACTTTATGTATACCGTAATTACTTTAGCGATAGTATACTTTTTAATAAACCTGAAAAGTGTACAGTTCAATTAGCAATAAGAATGTTCTAAGGTGCGCCCTAATGAAAAGGGGTCTACAGTTATATGTAAAAGAAGTTTAGTAACAATATTACATTTATAGTTCATGTGGAACAGTAAAACTAGACATAGTTGCCATTGATCTTGATATACCAGATCCAGCAAGAGGGAAAGGAGTGGACGGCTTCAGTATAGAAACTCCTGGCTTGCTGATGGATTCAGTTTTCCACGGTGTTCTGCGCTTCCTTGTCACAGGTGAACCTCTGACCTTTCAGAGATTGTTTTAAGGGGCCGAAGATATGCGAATCACTTGGAGACATACTGGGGCTGTAAGGAGGATGTCCCTTGACCTCCAACCGAAACATTTGAAGGAGCTCGAGGGTCTTCTTGGCCACACATCCACCTCATAACACTTATATCACCGGCATATCGTGCACCGTGGAGACATTGTTGTCCGTACACCTCTACATCTACATCTACATACATACTCCGCAATCCACCATGCGGTGCGTGGTGGAGGGTACCTCGTACCACAACTAGCATCTTCTCTCCCTGTTCCACTCCCAAACAGAACGAGGGAAAAATGACTGCCTATATGCCTCTGTACAAGCCCTAATCTCTCTTATCTTATCTTTGGGGTCTTTCCGCGAAATGTAAGTTGGTGGCAGTAAAATTGAACTGCAGTCAGCCTCAAATGTTGGTTCTCTTTTATCTTGCCAAAAATTTGTAAATCATGCTCCGTTTCTGGTCGAAGAAATTGGTTAACCGCTCTTTGTTATGATCTGGAGGAATCCATCATGCAAGAAACTGGGGAGACAACTGTCCAGAAATGAGGAAGTAGCTACGAACCCATTAACTCCGCTTGTACAACTGGGAAGACCGTCTTACCACCTCTCGGTAAAAACATTCACCCACTGTAATAACATACAACGCCGCTACAGCTATGTCCACGTTTTCTTGTGGGCATACCTTATATAATCGGATGTTTAGCACTAGCACACGTCACACAATTGATATCATAATCAGTTTCGACTTGTCCGGAAGTCATCATTAGAAGACGTAATTCGCAAGTGGCAATCACTCTTGATTGTATTTCTTCCTAAAGTTCTTCCAATTGTTCCGAAGATAGCTTGATATTTATTGAACCTTCTCCTCAATGTCTTCGTCATTGTTCAAACTAACATCACATCCTAGATAGTTCAAGTGGGATACTTGTCTTAAAATTTTCCCATTCATTCCTTTGGTAGCCATTATCTTCGTCTTATGTGAAGATATAGCTAAGCTGTAATATAATACGTTTTATCTCAATGTATACATTGCTCTTTGTAAATTATTTTCTGTTTCCTGTATAATTACCTATTTATCGGCGTGTAATAGAGTATTTTATGGTACAATAGATCCTATTTTAATTTCTAATTGTATTTCGTCTCTGCACTTCACAACTGGATCGTCAGCATATAAATAAAATAAAATAGGTGATCGACTCCATTGTTGTCGAACACCTTGATTTAATAAAATTTCATCTGTTACTTACGAAACCAAACTTATAGCCCTTTTTGTATTTCCATATAGACTCTTTACGATATTAATAAGATGTTAAGGAAAACCTCTCATTTCCAATATTTTCCACGAAAGGGGTCATTTTACCTTGCCAAAGGCTTTCTCAAAATCAATAAATACTGTATGCATTTTACTCCATATGCCCCACAATTTTCAATCGTCATCATTTTCATTGGGTCTTTGTCCCACTTCAACGCGGGGTCGGCCTTGTTACTGTGGATTTGGCTATATTAGTGTCAGAGCGTGGCCGGATGCCCTTCCTGTTGTCATCCTGAATCCTGCGGGACGGAATTAGTGTACAACAGCTGTCTGCGTGTAGTGGAAGCCTTGAAAGAGTGCCAGCGTTTTCAAATGTCTGCGAGTCATGTAACTGAGGCGGGACGTGGGTACCACCTCAGTGTTCATCTATGGGGATGTGGAAAACCGCCTAAAAAACCACATCCAGGCTGGCTGACACACCGGCTGTCGTCGTTAATCCGCCATGCGGATTCGATCGGGTGGCCAGCACGCCTATCCGAGTCCAGGAAGCAGCGTACTAGCGCTTCCGGCTAACCTGGCGGGTCCCCAATAGCTTTCAATAATTTGTTTTATTATTATTATTATATATATATATATATATATATATATATATATATATATATATATATATATATATATCACTACTCATTACACGAAGGTCATTTCCTGAAGCCTGATTATTCTTCTGAGATTATTGCTTCAGCCGTAGTTTGTAGCCTTTCATTAAAATTTTTCCCATAAATTTTGTATCCCGCATTTAGTAAAATTCTTCTATAATTTCCGGTGTCTTTACTATCGTCTTTTTTAAATACAGAAATTAATTTTGCTATGTCCTATTCTTCATGTAGGTAGCAGTTCTTCCAACACGTGGTTAAAAAAGGGAGGAAGCAGAACTCTAAAATGGTTCCTCAATATTCGATTAATTCAGCATTAATGCCTTCTAGGCCAGGAACTTTTGTATTTTTTGTCATATTCAAGGATGCTTTTAATTCTTTTACATCTATTTGATCCATAGAGCTATTATCAGGTTTTAGAGACCAACTCTCTTCACTATCTTCATCATACCAAAAATTTCTATTATGGTGTATCCATTGATTTTCTGTTATTATATTAATGTTTGGAGCACCTTTATCTGTTTTATTCATGTATTACGTAAGTTCAAACACTATATTCTGTTTTTCTTGCATATCATGCTTAACATTAGCAATGAAGGTTTCCAAGGATTCACTATCGTATCTTTTTTATTAAATACTTTGTTTTCTTTTCTGCTTGTATATTTCCCTGGCTTCATTTGTTCGTGTTTGTAAGAGGCATTATAAGCATTTAGTTTTTCTTTAATATTGTTAGTTATTGCTGCATCCCATATTTTCAGACTCATTTTCCGGTTTGATACTCTATTCTTTCCTAGTACCTCATTATGTATTTTCAACATTGCAGTTTTTAATCCTTCCCAGTCTTCTTCAATATTGTATTGCAATGATCTACGAGGCAACTTGGGACCAGGCGCTGCCTAAAATGACTCGAAGAGCGGAAACAGCAACCCTCTCTACTGCGGTTTAACTAACAGAGAAGAAAAGGGGAGGTAACTCTTTTAATCCCAGGTCGGCATTTTACCTAGAAGAAGGTACTCTGATTTAAAACCCGCTGAGTGCCATTGGCTGGTTACTCATCCATATAAAACAAAAAAAAAACATAACTCATAAGTTTCTAAGAAATAAGCCTTACTTACTTGTTTCGCACATAAGAAGAGAGAAAGATATCCACATGAGTCCCCTCCTTCCCTTTCATGAGCCTCAGACGGATCAACCTGTATATTAGCGACCAATGACAGCTCTAGTATCAGCGTTATCTCTCTGGGATGTGAAAAAATGCTCATTTCTACCTCTACTGTTGCACTAATTTTTAGAAACTGTGTTAACTCCCCCTACAGTTTTGGTAAATGCCTTTGGCGTCGGTAGGTTTGTCAGTGGCGTAACTTTATACTTAATCATCAGGCTCTCAATTTCCGACTGGTAACAGCACGTCGTTTGAGGTCGAAAAATGGTTGCCAGTTTCTGAGCTGTCTCTTCGGGACTGGAGCCATGGCGTCTGCAAGAGGCATAACTTCGCCGTTAATAAGAAGGCTGTCAACTTCGGAGAATTTCACTGAATGTTGGCTTGACGGACTCCTGAAACGTTTGAAAAGTGGCCGTCCAAGGGACAGCCTCCTCTCTGGATACATTATGTGAAGGTTCTCCATTGTCTGAGAAACACAAAGAGGACTGCCCTGTCTTAAGAGACACACAACTCAGGTGCAAAACTCGGCTATCAAAACATTGCCTCCTACGAACACAAAACTATTATTTCAATAAGATGTGACTTGGTTGTCTCTCGACCTGTTAAGAGGAATATCAGACTATCCGCCCATATTTTATTAAAATGAGCTAATCAAGAGGGTGACTGCAGTTGTTTTTCGTCTGCTTGGGAACATACAAATTGCTGGTGAAAACCAATCCAAAACAACTTTTAAACAGAGCAGCAGGATCTCTTGGTCAATGTGGAAGTAGTGAGACACACGCTAGCATCTTTCCATGGTGTTGTTATTAATCTATCTCTTTGTCTTCTGTTGACAGACTAGCTGGTTTAGAAAACGGGTCATGAGTTGGGACCAGATTATCATTTACAAAACATGCAAATCTCAAGAAAACAATGGCATATTTCATTCCGAGAGCTTTAGTTATATTCAAAAACGTTTAGCCAGTTGAAAAACCAATGAGGAGCCATGAGAGGGATCTGACAGGTCTCTGTACCCAGTACCCAGTACATCAAGAAGCAGTTGCAACAGTTGCGGGCCAGCGTGATTGAGGGGAGGATACAGTGGCTCTACGACACCTATGCCAACACAATCGGTTCATGCATCCCGGCCAGAGATGGTGTAGCATGATTCTGATAAGTTGGCTCATACAGCCCATTTCTTCTCAAATCCGAATAGATTTTGTAATCACATCACATAACCTCTCAACTTGCCGAGTTTCACTTCGTCTTGTCCTTCTCTTTTCGGTGCTTCATTTTTTTGTGAGGGAGTAAAAGAAGATTTTGAGCACGTACTGATAACCATTGGTTTTTTATGTTGCTTCAGTTTCTGCTTCAGTAAGACACATGCGATACAATTTCACGTGTGACAAATACGTTCTTCTTCTAAAAAAAGGCCACGGGTAAACAATGAACTGAAATTTACTACTTTTCATTTTCAAACACATTTGTCCATTTTCACATACAGTTCATTGACGTAATTTCGATATTTTTTGCGTCAGTCTCGACTCATGGGGAGGAACAGTAAGAACTGAAAGCCAGGTTGATGCAATGCTTGCGAGACAGTGGGTGGAGGTCATCTCTAATTGGTTGCTGCATCCAACAGAGGTGAATGCTCATGTGGTTACAGTGCTTTCACTTGATTACAAGTTTCTGAATCTAAAGCTAGAGAAAAAGGAGGCGAAGAGAAAGGCGGAAGATGGAAGCTGTTCTGTGAGCGGTATGCGAGCAAGACCTGCAGCGAACAGGAAGCTGACCCGTCTTCATTGGCAGAGCATCTGATACGCCCAGGTCATTATTACGGACCGTTAGCCGTAGGTCTGTTGCGAAGTACAAGAGAGAAAGGGGTGTGTCGAGTATCTAGTAACCTTAAGGCCTAAACGGAGAATAACACTCTAACAGGAACTTCTTGAGTCTGTTACTTCCATGACCGAGGTAACACCGAAGTGATAGCGGCAATGGAAACTGTACACTTTCGAGAAGATGTTAACAATTATTTTCAAAGCAATTATTGCTTTCATCATTTCTTTCCAACACTGTTTAATTCGCCATTACTATTCAGATACGTCCCCTAGAGATTCAGACGAAAATATTACCCGGAATCAGATTGATTATGTCTTGATAAATCAAAGATATAGAAACAGCTGTCTCTCAATGAAAACCCATCCAGGTGCCGACATTAACTCAGACCACGTTCCCCTAGTTGGTGTCTTTAAAGTGAGAATGAAGAGAGTGCAGAAGAAAAAAGTCAAAATGTGTGATATCCGCAAACTGAAAGAACCTTCCATAAGAGAAAATGCAGGAGTCCATCTTAATAATGAAATAAAGTCTGTGTCAGGTAACTGATGCACCGAAGAGAAAGTTTAAAAGATAAACTCTGTAGTGGAATCAGTTAAAGAAGAACACCCGAAATCCAACGTCACCAAAAAGAAGTCATGGATAACTGAAGAGATACTTAAAATGATGGACAGAAGGAGGAAAGTGAAAAGTAATCCTGATGAATATAAGAATATCAGGAAACGGATACGAGAAGCTAAAAAGCTCTAAATATGGTTAAGATGTCAACCCTCAAAAAACGAAAACAATGATAATCAGTAAAAACAGAGTCCCTATATGTCACATTAAGATAGGCCAAAATCACATAGAACAAGTACATAAATACACGTACCTTGGCACCACAACAAATGACCAGTGGGATCTTTCTGACGAGGTGAGAACTCGTATCAACCAGGGTTGTCTTCAATAAGATGGGTAACCTTTTGAAGAATCATGGCTTAGCAATGACTACGAAGATCAGACTTCTACGCTGCTACGTATTTTCCACCCCCTTCTATGGTGCTGAAACATGGATTCTGACAGAATCGGCTGAAGGCTTTTGAGATGTGGCTGTACAGGAGAATGTTCAGAATACCGTGAACAGCGCATGTCACAAATGTCGAGTTTCTACGAAGAGTGAAGAAAGAGAAAGAAGTATTGGTCAGCATCCTGCAAGGGAAAATACCAGGTTCAAAATGGTTCAAATGGCTCTGAGCACTATGGGACTTAACATCTATGGTCATCAGTCTCCTAGAACTTAGAACTACTTAAACCTAACTAACCTAAGGACAGCACACAACACCCAGTCATCACGAGGCAGAGAAAATCCCCTACCCCGCCGGGAATCGAACCCAGGAACCCGGGCGTGAAAAATGCCAGGGAAGGGTAGCGTTGGCCGGAGAAGAATATCCTGGCTTACGAACATCAGAATGTGGACCTGTAAAACATCTACAGAGCTATTTAGAGCTGCAAGTGACAAGAAAATGGCTGCCAAGATGGTTGCCAACATCCGGGACGGATATGAACCAGAGGAAGAAGAAGAAGATTCAGATAATTCCAGTTCATTTTCCATCGTTTAAATTCGTTTAGCTGCATTTTCTGATACTGTATTTTGGCCGTAGGAACAACAGACTCTCAAATTCTGCGTAATAATTTTGATAATAGGATTCTTCATATTGATACAGTTTATTCCTGAAATCATCAACCATATGTTACCAAGTAGCCGGCCGCGGTGGCCGTGCGGTTCTGGCGCTGCAGTCCGGAACCGCGGGACTGCTACGGTCGCAGGTTCGAATCCTGCCTCGGGCATGGGCGTGTGTGATGTCCTTAGGTTAGTTAGGTTTAAGTAGTTCTAAGTTCTAGGGGACTTATGACCTAAGATGTTGAGTCCCATAGTGCTCAGAGCCATTTGAACCATTTTGAACCAAGTACTACCGAGGCGTCACTTTTTTGGATTGTAAATTGTAGAATTCAGTTTTTACGATGTGACGAGTGTGCCCTTCTACAAGAAGTCTGAGGTTGGGATTAACCAAAAACTTAACTAGTAGCCACTAAAATTGCAACACCATGAAGGCGCCGTCCAGCAGACCTCAAATTTGGATGAAACCCGCTTGATATGCAAATCATTTCTTTTTTCTTTTGAACTCTCTTCATTTGAGATAATCAAAGAACTTAAGATTAAGGCCAAGTTCATTATGTACATATGGAAACATTACGCAGCGCGTTTCTCGTCAAGCAATCGCACTTGAATGTAGTTTGTTTGCTAGAAGATCTTTTTACGCCTTGTATAAGAAGAGAAACGTCTGCCACATGTGTCAGAATTCTGCAGCGGATAGATTTTTTCGTATCCGCACTGCAGTCTATACTTACGCGATGTTGCTGCTTCTTTGGTCGCAATCCCACAGCTGTGTGTAAATATGGAATCAACAGGTTGAGGAGGGACATATGTAACGCCATGCAGGATATCAACGGCCTCAGGTGACTTACTGCCGAGAGGACAGACATATTCTTCACTCGGCTGTACAGTATAGAACAGACACTTCACGGAACTCTGATCAGGCAAAGGATTTGTTTGTAGCGATACAAGTAATCAGGAGGAAAATGTGGCGACATCTACAGCGGACCGTCTGCAATTATTGCTCGCCAACAGTAATCATCACCAATCACCTGAAAATTCGACAAGTGGCTTTGAAGAAGTATTATGCAATTTACTGACATTGCAGACTCATGATCAGTATATTCAGATTCTGCATTGTTTGCATATTTCCAGCTTACAGAGCTACAAAATTGTTTGAGATTTGAAATTATAAAATACGAAAACAGAGACTGAACAAGACTTAATATTATGTTCTGCCCCTACCGTTGTTTAAGAAGACAGAGCAGAGACAGTTGGCGCATCCTGCCAAAGGAATTACTTGCAATATCTAGGGACAACTAACGAACAGTACCTGGAGACGCTATGTAAGTAGGAACAGTGATTTAACATAGCTATTGAACAATATTAGTGTCCATTGTAATTCGATTTGACTGATTTGTAACATAAATTCATAAATATTTCCATTTCTATTCTTGTTAGCAGTTTGGATTTCATTCTGACAGAGTTTAGTGCACTCGCATTTGAGAAGAGTGTGTTTCAACCTCCGGCCACCCTGGTTTAGGTTTTCCATAGCTTCCTTATACTACCGTACCATTGATCACCGCTGTACAGAGACATAAATGAGAGATATCGAAAGTAGCAACTCCTGTACTGAAAAACATTTAAGACTACGACAAGGCGAACAAGGCACCAGCCTCTAACACACACTTATGTTTTACATTGAACATTTCATCACTGTGTTCTAGAGTTAGCGTACTTGACTAGTAATCTAAACGTCCTGTGACCATTGTCTGAGGCTGTGGAAGGGCGTACAGACGTCCTCCGGGTGGGAAACAGCTCCTAAAAGGAGGTGTAGTCACTAATAATCTATGGCATGAGAACGCAGATGGTAGGAAAGCCAGCGGTTGAAAGACTCATAATGGGTATCCACAGAATATGTAGCCTACAACTGAAAATAGTGTCACGATAATCACTCCATTGGGAAGAGATTCTAGATCCCTCCTCCCTCTCCCCAATTGGAACCCTCATTCGGCTCTCGGAGAGGAGACTGCCGTAGGGGAAATGGCCTTGGCAAATAACCAACCAAAGGGTAGCATTCTATGAGTTAGAGCTCGAAATGTCAAAAGTCTGAATCTGATGGAAAAGATAGAAAATCTGACAACTGAAATGAAAAGACTGTGTCTACATTGAGAGGGATAAGCGAAGTGAAATGTGAGAAGGATACGGATTTTTGGTCAGTCTAATGTAGGATAAGCAGCAGAAAATACAGTAGTGTGACTCTGGATACGCCATGAATGGATAACTAAGGCAGAGAGTGAGTTACTATGAACAATCCAGTGACACGAAAATTCTCACCAGAATGGACACCAAACCAGCACCAGCAACTACTGACCAGTTATAGATGCCGGCCTTCAAGCAGAAGGTGAAGAGACAGAGAAGGCATATGTGAGTACTGTATGTGTAATGCAGCGTGCAGGTTCTAGCCGCTGCAGTCTGGAACCGCGCGACTGCTACGGTCGCAGGTTCGAATCCTGCTTCGGGCATGGATGTGTGTCATGTCCTTATGTTAGTTAGTTTTAAGTAGTTCTAAGTTCAAGGGGACTGCCAACCTTAGACGTTAAGTCCCATAGCACTCAGAGCCATTTGAACTATTTTTGTAGCGTGCAGTTGGATTTGAAAATCTGATAAACATGATTACAACGCTCCAGTAGGGCAATGAATAGAAGACAGAGTTACAAGAGAATATCGATTCGTTAGCGAGAATGAGATACGCGAAAGGCTAATGTAGTTCTACAATACATACTAGGTAGTAACACCTAATAGACAGAAAGCTTAGCCTTTCGCATCTGTTGTCACTGTCAACAAAATTCCTCAGCGGATGTGACCACATTATCAACATGTAAAATTCTCCAAGTCTAGACCACTTTTGCAAACAACCTTCTCAGACTCAACCCAGCACAATACACTGAACAAGGCTGTTTGCAAAGGTGGTCGAAACGTTACAGAATTTTACATATTGACAGTGTGCTCACATCTCCTGAAGAATTTTATTGACAGTTAACACACTGTTCAAATATCACGAAAGGAGAAAGTATAGCTAATAACGGCCTGAAACACGCGAAAATTCGAATTGGATTACATCATGGTCAGAGATTCCGGAATCATTGGACTTTAAGGCGTACCTAAAAGCAGATACAGCCTTATACAGGCTGTTTCAAAAATGATCGGTATATTTGAAACGGCAATAAAAACTAAACGAGCAGCGATAGAAATACACCGTTTGTTGCAATATGCTTGGGACAACAGTACATTTACAGGCAGACAAACTTTCGAAATTACAGTAGTTACAATTTTCAACAACAGATGGCGCTGCGGTCTGGGAAACTCTATAGTACGATATTTTCCACATATCCACCATGCGTAGCAATAATATGGCGTAGTCTCTGAATGAAATTACCCGAAACCTTTGACAGCGTGTCTGGCGGAATGGCTTCACATGCAGATGAGATGTACTGCTTCTGCTGTTCAATTGTTTCTGGATTCTGGCGGTACACCTGGTCTTTCAAGTGTCCCCACAGAAAGAAGTCACAGGGGTTCATGTCTGGCGAATAGGGAGGCCAATCCACGCCGCCTCCTGTATATTTCGGATAGCCCAAAGCAATCACACGATCATCGAAATATTCATTCAGGAAATTAAAGACGTCGGCCGTGCGATGTGGCCGGGCACCATCTTGCATAAACCACGAGGTGTTCGCAGTGTCGTCTAAGGCAGTTTGTACCGCCACAAATTCACGAAGAATGTCCAGATAGCGTAATGCAGTAATCGTTTCGGATCTGAAAAATGGGCCAATGATTCCTTTGGAAGAAATGGCGGCCCAGACCAGTACTTTTTGAGGATGCAGGGACGATGGGACTGCAACATGGGGCTTTTCGGTTCCCCATACGCGCCAGTTCTGTTTATTGACGAAGCCGTCCAGGTAAAAATAAGCTTCGTCAGTAAGCCAAATGCTACCCACATGCATATCGCCGTCATCAATCCTGTGCACTATATCGTTAGCGAATGTCTCTCGTGCAGCAATGGTAGCGGCGCTGAGGGGATGCCGCGTTTGAATTTTGTATGGATAGAGGTGTAAACTCTGGCGCATGAGACGATACGTGGACGTTGGCGTCATTTGGACCGCAGCTGCAACACGGCGAACGGAAACCCGAGGCCGCTGTTGGATCACCTGCTGCACTAGCTGTGCGTTGCCCTCTGTGGTTGCCGTACGCGGTCGCCCTACCTTTCCAGCACGTTCATCCGTCACGTTCCCAGTCCGTTGAAATTTTTCAAACAGATCCTTTATTGTATCGCTTTTCGGTCCTTTGGTTACATTAAACCTCCGTTGAAAACTTCGTCTTGTTGCAACAACACTGTGTTCTAGGCGGTGGAATTCCAACACCAGAAAAATACTCTGTTCTAAGGAATAAACCATGTTGTCTACAGCACACTTGCACGTTGTGAACAGCACACGCTTACAGCAGAAAGACGACGTACAGAATGGCGCACCCACAGACTGCGTTGTCTTCTATATCTTTCACATCACTTGCAGCGCCATCTGTTGTTGAAAATTGTAACTACTGTAATTTCGAAAGTTTGTCCGCCTGAAAATGTACTGTTGTCCCAAGCATATTGCAACAAATGGTGTATTTCTATCGCTGCTCGTTTAGTTTTTATTGCCGTTTCAAATATACCGGTCATTTTTGAAACACCCTGTACCACAGTTTAGTAATGATAGAGAGTAGACTGGAGTTCAAGAGAATCGTCCAGAAGAATGAAAGAGGAAATAAGTGAAGTACTGAAGTAATGAGGAATGATGAGACGCGTTTGAAGTTCTTTAAGGCTCTAAGGCTGTAGATATTACGATAATGAATACTAGAGTAAGCAGTTTAGTTGAAAAGGAATAGACATCTCTAAAAATGGCTGTCATAAAAATCGGACAGATAAATATTGTACAATGAGGTCACTGATGAAGACACCATTAATACCAGGATGGTCGTCTCAGGCTGGCGTGTGCAGTTCGACTGGTTGCTTATTACCGGTTCTCCGGCGACCGTGGAAACAGACGAGCTCAACTGGGTAACATTTTCTGTTCAGTAGCTCAGTCGTACAGAGGCAGATGGCAGCTGCTCTGCGGCATGCGAAGGCGCCTGGACCTTAGGTGCCAGCTCTAGCTGTAGGTCTAGCTCGGCGGCAGAGTTATGGCACTGGGTGGGAGTGCTGTCTCAGCGAAAAGGCGATTGATGGTGTCGTTGCGGACGTGAGACTGACGTCAGGGATTCGGCGGGCAGCACAGCAGGAGAGTGCACGCACTGGGCTGTCAGGCGCCCCAGCGGTCAGTCAGACGCGTGGGGCACTGGCGTGCAATCTGGAGCCCTGGGAGACGCCCAGAGATCGGACGGAGTCTCCCCCCTCTTGGAACAGCAGTTAGCAGATAATGCAGCTAGGTGTAGATGGAGCTGGTTGGCTCACATTGGATAGACGACTGGTGTGGGCTATATCTCTGCCTCAGCAGTAGTGAGAGACGTGGTACTGCTAGGGTGTTAGTGGCGAGTATTTATGGAGGCTCTGGACAGCTTTGTTTTTGCCAGATCTTGGCCTTCAGTCACCAGCGCAGCACTGGGCCACAAATTGAGGAAATATAGCTCGCCACTACGCCAGACCTGGGTCTTTCACTGTGCTGCTTCAGCAAATTTCCCAGCCCCGGAAGCAAGATCTCATAGGCGTCCACCATACCTGCCTCAAAAGACTGCGAACCCTGGAAAGAGGGGTTTTCCGCGACAATAGGTACAATCAACGTGGCTGCCAAGAAACCTTGCGCAACAGGAGATATACTTCAACTGATCGACGAAAGAAGAGAAAAATGTTCAGGGAATGACAGGAATACAGCAATATACGTCACTTACAAATTAAATACATTGGTGTTCAAAATTAAAGAAACAAATTGCTATTTCCCGTCCTGTGTTTACGTCTGCATATAATCCTACCAACTATCTACAGATGTCCGTACGATCGTGTTGTGCACGGAAGATGGCATTCCGGTCAACGGATAATCACGCCAGCAATGATGTCCGTGCATCATCAAACAGGGTAGCATCTGTCGGGTAGTGCCATATCCACAATCGCTGCGTACTCTGTCACAGACGGTGCAGCATGACGCAGAGAAGACACCTGCCAGTAGTGGGAGGCGTAGGAAGAACGGAAGCAGGACGGTCGCAAACTAATGTGGCCCGATGGCTTAAAGTGAATCGTTCTGTTGTTTCTAGGATGTGGCGACAGTTTGTAGAGACCGAAACTGTATCCCAAAGACCAGGACAGGGACGACTACGTGTGACGTCGGAAAGAGAAGCCATTATTTGGCTGTAAAGGTACAACGGTACCGCCTTAGTACTGCATGGCAACTGGCATCTGACCTCGCAGCATCCACTGGACGTGTTGTATCGAGGCAAACGCTGTACAGAAGGCTTCGGCAATGTGGCCCTTATTGTCGGAGACCTGCTGCATGGTACCTCTGACGCATCTTCACAGAAGGGTACATCTACAGCGAAGTCGTTAACATTCCACCTGGACGGTCCAACGCTGGTCCAATATTCTTCTCACAGAGAAGTCCTAATTTGGTCTGGTGAGTGATTCTGACGGATTCGCCTCTGGAGGGAACTTGGAATACGATTTTGAGACCCAAGCATTGTGCGAAGAGACCGATATCGAGGAGGATCCCTAAAGGTGTGCGCAGGCATAGTGCTGACCACTGGAACTGCTCTTCATGAAGTTGTACGGGCGAATCGGTAAGGTTTAGCTGCTGCCAGGTATCGTGACGAGATTTTGGGACCTCATGTGCGATTGTTGCAAGGAGCTGTGGGCTCAGACTTCGTACTGATGGTCAATAATGCTCGATCTCAAAGAGCATGGGTGTTTGATGTTTTCTTGGAAACGGAAGATACTGTACGCATGGCCTGGCCTGCACATTCTTCCGATCTGAATCCCTAGAGCATGTCAGGGGTGCACTGCATCACGTCAGCAACACTCTCCATGACTTGCGAGCAGCTCCGAAAGAAGAATGGGCGTTATTTCCTCAACATGTGACTGGCGACATGCCCCGTCGTTCTCAGGCCTGTATTGCTGCCAGAGATGGTCAACCCCATACTGAGCAAATTAACCAGTTGTTGGAATGTGTGTGCAAACGCGTTAAGTTGGAAAAAACGAAGAAATCACCCAACCTTGCAAAAATTCCGATTTTTTTATTTTATTTTATTTTGGACACCAGTGTAAATAGGAAGTGCAGGGAGGACAAGGAGAAGTGACTGAATTGCAAGTTCGAAGACATCGCAAAAGAAATGGTCGGTGGAAGAATTGATTTATACCAGTAGTAGAGAAAATTCAAAGGAAAGAGTCAACATTTAGAGCGCAAGAGAAAATCCACTATTTTAAGGAGGAGAGAGAGAGCGGATTAATGGAAAGAGTACATCGAAGGCCTCTTTGAGGAGGAGGAAAGATCTGATGAAGTGGTAGAAGTAGAATTGGCAATCGATATCAGAGACATGGTGGATCCAGTACCAGAATCACAGTTGACACGGATTTGGAAGACATGTAATCAAGTAAAGGGAAGACATAGACAACATCCTTTCGGAATTTCTAAAATTACGGAAGCAAGTGACAACTCCAGGAGAGCTTCTGTAAAGTTTGGAAGGTAGGAGACGAGATACTGGCAGAAGTAAAGCTGTGAGGACCGGGCGTGAGTCGTGCTTCGGTAACTCAGATGGTACAGCACTTGCCCGCGAAAGGTAAAGGTCCCGAGTTCGAGTCTCGGTCGGGCACAAAGTTTTAATCTGCCAGGAAGTTTCATATCAGCGCACACTCCGCTGCAGAGTGAAAATCTCATTCTGAACTATTACTCGAGTTGGTTGCTTTGTAGTATCTATGAGCTTTGAGACACACTATCAGATTTTCTGGAAAATATCATTCACACAATTCCGAAGACAGCAAAGGCAATAAGTGAAACAACTATCACACAAACATCTTAGCAGATCATTCATCGAAATTGTTCTCAATAATAACGCAAGTAAGGATCGAAAAGAAACATAAGTATGCGCTCCACGGCAGTCAGTTTGGCTTTTGGACAGGTAAAGACACCAGAAGGCAGGTCTGACGTTGCGCTTTAAAATAAAAATCGTGACACGATTATAGGATCCATCGAGCTTGGAAAAGCTTTTGATAATCTGAAATGGTGCAAGATGTTCGAAATCCTAAAAAAAAATTACGCGTAACCTATAGGGAAAGACGGATAATATTCCATATGTGCAAGAACAAAAACGGAACAATGAAAATGAAAGACGAAGAAAGAAGCGCTCGAATTGCAAGGGATGTAACACGGGGATACGGCCTTCTTCCCTGGAGTTCATTCTATACGTCAAAGAAGCAATGACGAAAGGAAAAAAGGGTTCAAGATTAGGATCAAAATTCAGGGTGAAAAAATATCAATGATAAGATTCATTAATTACATTGATTTCGTTAGTGAAAGTGAGAGAAAACTGCAAGGCTTGTTAAATGCAATGAATAGTGTAATGAGCACACAATATGGGTTGAGAGCAAATCAAAGAAATACGGAAATAATTAGGAGTAGCAGAAATGAGATTAGCTATAAACTTACCATCAAAATTGGGGACCAAGAAGTAGTTGAAGTAAGGGAATTCCTCTTACTTGGAAGCAAAATCACGCATGGCGGACGAAGTAAGTAGGGTATAGAAAGGAGACTGGCAGAGGCAAAGAAGGCATTCCTCTCAAAAAAGTCTATCAGAACCAAATTTCGATCTTAATTTGAAGTAGAAATTTCTGAGAACTTATATTCTGTGGACAAAATTGTGTGGAAGCGAATCATGGACTCTGGGAAAACCTGTTATGAAGAGAATGAAAGAGTTTGATATGTGGGTCTATAGAAGAATGTTGGGAGAGGAACTGTGAAACACATATACAGTTAGAAGGCACAGTATGATAAAACATATCTTAGGACATCAAGGAATAACTTACAGGGTACTTTAGGGGGCTCTAGAGCGCAAATATGCTGAAGAAGATAGAGACTGAAATACATCTAACAACTTACTGTGGACGTTGAGTGCAAGCGCTTCTCTGAGGTAAAGCGGTTGACGCAGGAGAAGACTTCGTGGCGGACCATATTAAACCAGACAGAAGACTGACGAAATAAAAGATTTAAATATATAAAAAGAATCTTCGGAATTAGGCCCTTCCCAGTCGGCCGCTGTGGCCGAACGGTTCTAGGCGTTTCAGTCCGGAACCGCGCTGCTGCTACGGTCGCAGGTTTGAATCCTGCCACGGGCATGGATGTGTGTGATGTCCTTAGGCTAGTTAGGTTTAAGTACTTATAAGTCTAGGGGACTGATGACCTCAAATGTTATGTCCCATAGTGCTTAGAGCCATTTGAACCATTGTTAGGTCCTTCCTAGCTCATTCGTTCAATTTGTCTGGTAAATAGGGGATGTCAGTCCTGTTTACGGAAAGGTAATAGATCGGACGCACAGAATTTTATATCGCTGAAATTCGTCTGTGGCAGGACCCAAGAACAATTCGAAACGCAAACATTATGATGTCTATGAAGGAAAACAAGCCTTTTTTTGAAAGCTTTAGAAAGATATACCCGTCAGATACTCTACATAATTTATGCTGAGGCAGGTGAACAAAAGGCATTGGGCACAGGGTGAACAAAAGGCATTAGACACAGTATCACACCATCCTCTGCTGAACAACATAAGATCTTCGCAAATATGTGATTGGGTCTGGGAGTATTTAGCAAATGGAACCCAATACGATATAATGGCTTCGGTATATAAAAAGGGTAAAAGAAACGGACCCGCCGGTTACAGATCAATAGCGGTTTCCTGCAGAATTCTTGAACGTATTCTCAGTTCGAATATAATGAATTCCTTTAAGACGGGGAGGCTTCTGTCCACGGATCAATAACGTTTGAAAGCATCGCTCGTGGGGAACTCATCTTGCCCTTTTGTCTCACGATACCGTGTGAACTATGAGTGAAGGGCAACATTCCATATTCCTAGATTTCCGAAAAGCGTTTGCCCCACTGAAGACTGTTAACGAAGATACAAGCATACAGAATAGGTTCCCAAGTATGTGAGTGACTCGAAGACTTCTTAAGTAATAGAAACCAGTACATTTTCCTCAACAGCAAATGTTCATCGGAGAGAGGGGTATCGTCAGGAGTGTCTCAAGGAAGTGCGACAGGACCGCCATTATTTTCTATGAACGTGAACGATCTGACGGACAAGGCTACTATCAATCTGCGGCTGTCTGAAGATGTCGTTCAGTGAGTGTAGAAAGGTACAGGATGACTTAGACACAATATCTATTTGGTATGATGAATGGCAGCTGGTTCTAAACGTAGAACAATGTAAGTTAATGCAGATTAGTAGGAGAGACAATCCCTTAATGTTCGAGTACAGCATTAGTAGTGTGCTCCTTGATAGAGTCACATCGATTAAATATCTAGGCTTACGTTGCAAAGCGATATGAAATGGAGCGAGCATGTAATGACTGTAGTAGGGAAGGTGAATAGTCGACTTCTGTTTATTGGGAGAACTTTAGGAAAGCTTGGTCATCTGTAAACTGCGTGTAGGACACTAGTGCCACCCGTTCTTGAGTAATGCTCCAGTGTTTCGAATCAGCGCTAGGTCACATTAAAGGAAGACATCCAAACAGTTCAGATGCAGGCTACTGGATTTGTTACCGGTAGATTCGATCAGCACGCAAGTATTATGGAGATACCCTGAAGGTAATGCCTGTAAGAGAGAGAGTCCTGTAGCATCTGCTTACAAGATTAGTAATGAACACCCAGAATACGTCACACCGAGTAACTTTTTATGAGTAATACCACAGTTAAACTTACACAGTTGCGAAACTGCTTACTGTCTACGTTGTTACCGTCTGACTGGTGGAACGTCACTAGCGCTTCTTTTTTTATTTTTATTTACTTATTTATTTATATTTTATAAGTCATCAGTCTTCTGAGTGGTTTGCTGCGGCTGGCCAGACACTCTTCTCACATTCCAACCTCTTCGTCTTCTATTAGCATTCGCAGCCTACGACCTCAATTATTTGCTGGATTTATTCCAACCTTTGTTTTCCTCTATGGATTTTTATCCATTACTGCCCCCTTTAGTACTATGGAAGCTATTCCCTGATGTCTTAACAAAGTATTCTGTCTAGTCTCTTTTTTCCAGTGTTTTCCATATATTCCTTTTCTCGTCAATTCTGCGGAAAACGTCCTCATTCCTTACGTTATCAGTCCACCTAATCTTCAACTTTCTTATGTAGCAGTGCATCTCAAATGTTTTGATTCTCTTCTGTTCAGCTTTTTCCACAGTCCGTGTTTCACTACCATACAATGCAGTGTTCCAAATGTACATTCTCAGAAATTTCTTCCTCAATCCTGTTTGGTATCAAAAGACTTCCCTTGGCCAGGAGTTCCCTTTTTGCCAGTTCTAGTCTGCTTTTTATGTTGTCCTTGATTCCTCCGTTATGGGTTATTTTGCTGCCTAGGTATCAGAATTCCTTAACTTGGTGATCACCCATCCTGATAATAAGTTTCTCGCTGTTCTCGTTTCTGCTGCTTCGCATTACTTAAGTCGTTCTTCGATTTCATCTCAGTCCATATTCTGTGTTCATTACACTGTTCACTCCATTCAACAGATCTTGTGATTCTTCTTCACTTTCATTGAGGATAGCAATGTCATAGGCGAATCTTATCATTTATTTTTTCACCTTGAATTTTAATCCACTCTTGAACCTTTTTTTTTTATTTCCGTCATTGCTCCTTCGATAGATTGAACAGAGGGGACGAGAGGCTACATCCCTGACATATGCCCTTCTTAATACGAGCACTTCGTTCCTGGTCGTCCACTCTTGATGCTCCCTTTCGGCTCTTGTCCATATTGTCTCCCCTATTTTTCTTAGAATTTCGAACATCCGGCACCATTTTACATTATCGAACGCCTTTTCCAGGCCGACAAATCCCGTGTACGTGTCATGATATTTCTTTATTCTTGCTTCCCATCTCAGCTGCAACATCAGAACTGCCTCTTTGGTGCCTTTATCTTTCCTAAGGCCAAACTGATCGTTGTCTAACACATCTTCAATTTTCTTTTCCGTTCTTCTGTATATTATGCTCGTCGCCAACTAGGATGCACGAGCTGTTAAGCTAATTCTACCATAACTCTCGCACCTGTCGGCGCTTGGGATCTTCGAAATTGTGTAGATGATGTTTTAATGATAGTTTGATAGTATATCGCCAGACCTAAACATCCTACACAGCAACGTGAATAGCTTTTTTTTTTTGACAATCCCCCCCCCCCCCCCCAAAAAAAAAATGATTTTAGAAATTCTGATGGAATGTTATCTATCCCTTCCGCTTTATTCGATCTCAAGTCTTCCAAAGCTCTTTTAAATTCTGTTTCTAATACTGGATCGCCTATATCTTCTATACCGAGTTCAGTTCTTTCTATCACATCATCAGACAAGTTTTCCCTCCCTTGAGACCTTCATTGTACTCTTTCCAATCATACGCTCTCTCCTCTGCATTTAACTGTGGAATATTCATTGCGCTCTTAATGTTACCACTCTTGTTTTGAATGTCACCGAAGGTTTTTCAATTTTTCTGTATGCTGAGTCAATCCTTCTGACCATAATTTCTTTTTAGATTTCTTCATATTTTCATGTAGCCATTTCGTCTTAGCTTCCCTGTACTTGCTATTTATTACATTCCTAAGTGACTTATATTTCTTTATTCCTAAATGTCCCATAAAATTATTGTACTTTCATAGATCAACTGAAGAATTTCTTATGTTACCAATTCTTTCTTCGCAGTTACCTTCTTTGTGCTTATGTTTTTCTTTCCAACTTCTGTGATTGCCCTTGTAAGAGATACCAGTTCCTCTTCAACGGAACTCTCTACAGAGCAATACTTTACCGCAGTATCTAAAAACTCAGAGAACTTTAAGCGTATCTCTTCATTCCTTAGTACATCAGTATCAAACGTCCTTGGGCAATGAATCCTCCTGACTAGGCTCTTAAACTTCTTCCTGCTGTTCATCACTACTAAATTGTGATCTGAGTCCTGGGGACGCCTTACAATCCAGCATCTGATTTCGGAATCTCTGCCTGACTGTGATGTAATCTAAATAAAATCTTCCAATATCTCTCGGCCTTTTCAGGTATACCTCCTCCTCCTGTGATTCTTGAAAAGAGTATTCCCTATTACTAGCTGAAATTTATTGCAGAACTCAATTAGCCTTTCCCCTCTCTCATTCCTAGTACCAAGACCATATTCTGTTGTAACCGTTTCTTCTACTTCTTCCGCTACAGCCCCATTTATTCCCCCATGACTATCAGATTTTCATTTTCCTTTATGTACTGAATTACTCATTCAGTATCCTCATCTTAGGATTGAAACGTTCTAAAGTGTACTTAACTATCGTACTCGGCGTTGGGTTTCTGTATATTTTGATGAGAACAACCATATCACTCAATTGTTCACAGTAACTCACTCTCTGCCCTTCCTTCCGATTCAAACGAATCACACTCCAGTTATACATTTTTCTGCTGTTGTTCGTATTACCCCACACTTACCTAGCTAGAAATCTTTGTCTTCTTTGAATTTCACTTCACTGACCCCCCACAATATCTATATTGAGTATTAGCATCTCCCTTTTCAAATTTTCCAGCTTCTATATGAAGTTCAAACTTCTGACATTTCACACCTCGACTCGTGGAACATTATCCTTTCGCTGGTTATTCGATCCTTTTCTCATGGTCACCTCCCATTTTCAGCCCCTTCCCCGAGTTCCGAATGAGTATTTAATCCGGAATGTTTTGCCAATGGAGATCGTCATGACACTTTTTCAATTACAGACAATATGACATTTGGATGCACATTGTGTGTCTTTAATGCCGTGGTTTCTCTTGCCTTTTGCATTCTCACGCCTTTGATCATCGCCGATTCTTTCACCTTTTGGATAGTTTCCTACCCCAAAGGCAAGAGAGTGCCCTGAACATCTGTTCTCTCCTCCGCCCTCTTTGACAAGACCATTGGCTGAATGAGGGTGACTTCTTATGCCAGAAGTTTCCGGTCGCCACTGCCGATGATTTTTATTCAAAATTTAATTGGTGGCTGGCTTCGATCGCGGGACCGAGTACGTTTTAACTACGAGAAATCCAATTATAAGATTATCTCCGAATACCTACTGCATCCTACATCCTTCTTAATCAGCTTACTGAATTCATCTCTTGGTCTCTCTCTTAGATTTTTACCTTCCACACCTCCCTCTGACGTGTTATATCAAGTTGTGCCATAAAGTTCTTATTTCTTGTCTCCCCCAGTTCTATTCAGCATCTCCTTCTCAGTCACGTGATCTACCCATCTTATCTCTAACATTCTTCTGTAGCATCACATTTCAAAAGTTTCTGTTCTCTTCTTGTCTAAACTGTTTATCGTTCATGTTTCAATTCCATACATGACTACACTCCAGACAAATACTTTCAGAAAAGACTTCCTAACGCTTAAATCTATATTCGATGTAAATAAATTTCTCTTCTTCAAAAATGATTTTCTTGCCATTGCTGGTATACAGTTTATATCCGCTCTAATTCAGCCATCATTAGTTATTATGCTACCCATACAACAAAACTCATCTACTACTTTAAGTGTCCCGTTTCCTAATCTCATTCCATCAGTGTCACCTGATTTAATTCCAGCATATACCGTTATTCTTGTTTAGCTTTTGTTTATGTTTATTTTATATCCTCCATTCAAGACAATGTCCATTCATTTCATCTCCTCTTCCAGGTCCTCTCCTGTCTCTGACAGTACTACAATATCGTTCGCAAATCTAGAAGTTTTATTTTGTTCTCCCTGAACTTTAATTCCTACTCCAAGCTTTCTTTGGATACCTTTACTGCTTATTCTGTGCACAGATTGAATAACGTCGGGGACAGGCTATAACCCCTTCTCACTCCCTTCTCAACCACGTCTTCCTTTCCACGCCCCTCGCCTTTTATAGCTGCCGTCCGGTTTCTGTTCACGTTCTAAATAGCCTTTCGCTTCCTCTATTTTACCCCTGCTGCCTTCAGAATTTCAGAGAGTACTGTTGCCAACATTGTCAAAAAGCCTTCTGCAAGTCTACAAATGCCATAAACATAAGTCTGCCTTTGCTTAATCTATCTCAGGGTCAGTACTGTCTCGAGCGTTCCTACATTTCTCCGGAATCCACACTGATCTTCTCCGTGGTAGGCTTCTATCAGTTCTTCCATGCTTCTCTAAGGAATTCGTGGTAGTTCTTTGCAACTATGACTTATTAAACTGATATTTAGGTAATTTTCACACACTATTATTCTTAATCAAAAAATATCTATTACAATTTTACTTTCTGACCGTTAACAAATTTTCATGCAAAATCAATTATCGCGAAATTAATGTAATAGCAGCCAAATATTGTTCGGTGGCACAAGCTACAACTTATTCCTGAATAAATACTTTATAATATGGGCATTATCACAACTTATTCTTCTGACACGTATTTCACGAATGAGAAGAAAAATTTCTGTTGTTGCCTGTTCTTAATTCGATAGGCACTTTGCTTGACACATAGTAGTTCCGTGAGAAGTCTCATAATTCGCTCGTTCTTACCCGTCACTCGACTTTCCAATACACGAATATTTTTGTAGATGTAATTACTTTTGCTTCAAAAGCGAATATGTTGAAGATTCTAACCGTTTGTGGCTCAGATGTAGCAACAGTTGTGGAATTGTAGGGAAACAGTTTTACTGTTGTTGACGGTTTGTTCTCACGTCTGTATGGTTTTCCCTGCAGTTAAAGTTGTGGCGGTTGACTTGGTACGTTAAATAATAAGGTACTGCAATCCATACAAGCTTTATAAGTTCCACTTTTACCGATTTGACTGGATGCGTAGTGATTAAAACTTCACGTTGTTGAGCAGATATACAATGTCTTTCTGCAAAATGTCAGGTCTTTTGTTGTTTTACAGTCGTTTTTTGTTCTTAACATTAAACGACAATTTTCAGCAAATGTTCGTAGGTTACAAGAGAATCGTAAATAAACTGTTGTGCTACATTCTGTTTCATAGCTCCCTTTTTCCTTAGTAAATTTGAGAAAGACAAATATGGTGTAATTTTTTGTTATGTTCCATTTTTATGGCATTACATGCATTCTCCATCGTAAAACCTGTGTTACAAATGAATATAAATGATACTGTTCGTATTCATCCAATATCGTACTCAGCAGTGAAGCTTACTGTCCGCTTGGAGCGCTCCTATCGCAAAGTATAACAAAAATGAGCAGGAGTGTAGTGACTGTCTGTGATAGACTGTGGTAATACTAACAAGCGATAGGGAATGGGACGATCGCGGAATGTAAATATTATGGAAGACGAATGGCAGTCGTAGGTTTTTTGGACCGGTTCTTGCAAAAAACAGTGCAACCGTAAAGAAAA
The DNA here is from genome assembly GCF_021461395.2 of Schistocerca americana. NCBI lineage: Eukaryota > Metazoa > Arthropoda > Insecta > Orthoptera > Acrididae > Schistocerca > Schistocerca americana. The sequence continues at coordinate 609,649,889 of NC_060121.1, forward strand.
TCGTGTACGAGACGCTAGTGCGGTCAATTCTATCTATTGTTCCATGTTTTGGGATCCTTATCACGTAAGCGTGGCAAAGGAAATGGAATAAATTCGGAGTCGAGCTGCTAGAATAGTAACAGGCCGGTACAGCCCATACATACGTGTGGAAGGAATGCTCGAGAGAATGAAGTGACAATCTGTGGTAGGTAGGTGACGTAGTTATCGTGAAATACTCTCGGGGTTATTAAGAGACTCTGTACTCGAAAAAGAGTGTGTAATCGTTTGCTATACTGCCAACGTATATTTCGCGTACAGATCGTCAGGATGAGATAAGAGAGATTAAGACTCGCAGAGGGCCATATAGACAATGTTTTTCCATCGCTCAGTCCGCGAATGGTGTAATCTGGAAACACATTTCGGCTGCAGTCATTCTGAGAGATGTTGTTAATTTACTCGAAACGGTGGCAACCATTAAAAACTATTCCAGTCTTTAACGGTCCCTCCGTCACCATGTGGAGGCGTAGGGACACAGTGAGTCCGGATTTTCTGACGATTGAGAGTGGGCCGCAATGTAAAACTTCTGTTGGCAAAAAACATGGTCAGTTCCCTGTGCCATAGCAGGTAGGCTTTGGCCTTCCCCCTCCACATAATTTGGCAACGGTTGGTCGGAAGTTCACTAGAGGGTGGTGCCTTCACAGTCATAAAGGGTTGGACTGCCGTCGCCCAGGTCCCATTTAATTTTCATATTCTGTAGCTACCAACACAGGCAGACCACAGTCCACTGCTAATGTGGAATATCGTGCCCCAACCGCTGGTTTCGCGACTGCTCTTTCCAATTCAAAAAGCTCAGTGAGTCGAGACAGCAGCTGAAATGTATCTGTTGTTCCAGTAAGATCCATATTACGTCTTTAGCCGCCAAATCAACGTGGACAAAACAAAACAGCGAGTAAAAAGATGTAGATCCACCTCCGCCAAAAAAGGCAATAACATGCTGAGTGTTTTCTTGAATTGCCATGTTATGGTGCTCGTAAGAGGTAAATAGTTACAGGAGCATATTCACGAATTCTCCTATCCAGATTATGAGAAAATTTCGATATGAAGCATCGTTTGTTCCATGTAACATCCCAGGTCGTTGTGGATAGGACACCGTCACACATGCCGCTTCTCTGCGCTATTAGATATTCCGTCACCAGCGTTCCTGATATAGCATCCAGTGACTACTTTGATATTTTAAACATTTTGTGGCTGCGAGCTCAACAAAAGTGCATGCAATTATATAAAATGTAATAGTCAGCCAACCGGCTGCACACAATTTTTAAAAAAAACACATTAAGCAGGTTTCGATACTTCTAAGACTATCTTCATCAGACTGGTAAATGCTACATGAAATCACATAACAACCTTAAAATTTTCAGCAACAGTGCTTTCGTCAAATGACATGTTTGTGTTCCATGAGTCGAGAATACAAATCATAATAAAAAAGACAGATAGTTATCGCAGAATGATAAAATCATGGTTGCAAGTGGCGGCACAAGTTAACTGCTGTAGCCGGCTAAGACCGGCACATACAGAGCGCAAGAGGCATCAGACTACATCTACATCTATACTCCGCAAGCCAACTGACGGTGTGTGGTGGAGGGTACCTTGAGTACCTCTATCTCTTCAAAAATGGTTCAAATGGCTCTGAGCACTATGAGACTTAACATCTATGGTCATCCTTAAACCTAACTAACCTAAGGACAACACACAACGCCCAGTCACCACGAGGCAGAGAAAATCCCTGACCCCGCCGGGAATCGAACCCGGGAACCCGGGCGCGGGAAGCGAGAACGCTACCGCATGACTATGAGCTGCGGACCTCTATCTGTTCTCCCTTCTATTCCGGCCTCGTATTGTTCGTGGAAAAAAGATTGTCGGTATGCCTCTGTGTGGGCTCTAATCTCTCTGATTTGATCCTCATGGTCTCTTCGCGAGATATATATAGGAGAGAGAGAAATACTGCTGGACTCCTTGGTGAAGGTGCGTTTTCTAAACTTCAACAAAAGCCCGTAACGAGAGACTGAGCGTCTCTCTTGCAGCCCCACTCCTCGTTGTTGCAGCTCCCATGCCCTCGGCACCGTCTCAAACGGTGCCGCCGATGCACAGGTGTCAACGGAACGTACTGGTCGTTATGCAAAGACACCACACCCGTGCAGTCGCCGTACCACTGTGGAGCTTCAGATTGCATGCCTAGCAGTCCTTTTAAACATGGCTACAATTGCAACCACAGACTGACGTGGGTCCCTTCTTGCCTGTTGCACTGTGTAGCCGTTGTTTGCTGTTGTAAGTTGACGGAGGTCGACCATCTCACCTGTTCCGGGTAGCAGTGCCTCCAGCTCTTAAAGTTTCCCATACACGTAAAAAAAAATCCTGTGAGCAATACCAAACTCCTGAGCTACACTTTTCACACTCCGTCGTTTTCCAGTTTCACGATGATTCTTCCCATTGTGAAGTCATTTAAATGTTGTTCCCTGGCCATTAAATGAAGAACACCACCATAGTGCATCGCAACTGCCTCGTGTTGTGAAGCCGGAGCGATTTGGTGCCATAGTCACGCGATGTACGACTGGGAGACCTCTGGCAACACGTTCGCGCGCCTATTGTATTTCCTTCGAGCAGTTTCTATGTTATGATACTTCATATACCTTGTCTTTAAGTTTTTCAGAGCAGGGTAAAAGAGGGGCTGTTTACACTATGTGATCAAAAGAATTCAGACACCCCCAAAAACATACGTTTTTCATAATAGGTGCACTGTGCTGCCATCTACTGCCAGGTACTCCGTATTAACGACCTTAGTAGTCATTAGACATCATGAGAAAGCAGAATTGGACGCTCCGAGAAACTCACGGACTTTGAACATGGTCAGGTGATTGGATAACACTTGTATCATGCGTTTGTATGCGAGATTTCCACACTCCTAAACATTCCTAGATCCACTGTTTCCCATGTGACAGTGAAGTGGAAACGTGAATGACACGTACAGCACAACAGCGTACAGGCCGACCTCGTCTGTCGACTGACAGAGACCGCCGACAGTTAATGAGGATCGTAATGTGTAATAGGCAGACATCTATCCAGACCATCACACACGAATTCCAAACTGCATCAGGATCCACTGCATGTACTATGACAGGTTGCCGGAGGTGAGAAAACTTAGATTTCATGGTCGAGCGGCTGCTCATAAGCCACACATCACGCCGACAAATGCCAAACGACGCCTCGCTTGGTGTAAGAAACGTAAACATTGGACGATTGAACAGTGGAAAAACGTTGTGTGGAGTGACGAATCACGCTACACCATGTGGCGATCCGATGATAGGGTGTGGGTATGGCGAATGCCCGGTGAACGTCATCTGCCAGCGTGTGTAGTGCCAACAGTAAAATTCGGAGGCGGTGGTATTACGGTGTGGTCGTGCTTTTCATGGAGGGGGCTTCCACCCCTTGTTGTTTTCGGTGGCGCAATCACAGCAACGGCCTACATTGATGTTTTAAGCACCTTATTGCTTCCCACTGTTGACGAGCAATTCGAGGATGGCGATTGCATCTTTCAACACGATCAAGTACCTGTTCATAAAGCACGGCCTGTGGCGGAGTGGTTACACGACAATAATATCCCTGTAATGGACTGGCCTGCACAGTGTCCTGACCTGAATCCTACTGAACACCTTTGGGATGTTTTGGGGCCCGACTTCGTGCCAGGCCTCATCGACTGACATCGATACCTCTCCTCAGTGCAGCACTCGAGAAGAGTTGGCTGGCATTCCCCAAGAAACCTTCCAGCACCTAATTGAAGGTATGCCTACGAGAGTGGAAGCTGTCATCAAGGCTAAGTGTGGGCCAACACCATAGTGAATTTCGGTATTACCGATGGAGGGCGCCACGAACTTGTAAGTCACTTTCAGCCAGGTGTCCGGATACTTTTGATCACACAGTGTAGATGAAGTGGGCAATGTAATTGTGCCGTACTCTTACTTTACTTGACGGAAAGAATAGCTTCAAATGCAGGGGCGTGAAAGCTGCGTAATGGTCAGTAGGCATACACCGTAACTAATGTGCACGAACATTAAGGAAAGAAAGAAAGAGCATCACGAAAGGCTCCCATTCTATGAATTACTATCTCTTGCTTTGACTAGAAATGCGCCAGATGTAACAAACTAGCGTATCTAAAGAAAGTGTGTCATCAAGATTTCATAGACCACTACGGTTCACCGTTCCAAAGACCGCCAGACTGTGAAGTTTGAGCTTGTAGATGGGGAAAGGGGCGGATGGAAGCAGCAGTGTGAGCGTTGCGGAATGCCAGCCTGCAGACTGTAGCGTGCCAGCCAATTACTTCGCCCTCACGCACAGCTCTGGGGAGACGAGCGGCTGTTGCGAGACCACCGAGGCAGATGACCTCTCGTGAGAACAATGGCGCCCTGCTCTAGGCTTGGCTCTTACCCGCCTTCGCCTCTGACTAGCCACACTTTCGACTGCTCTGGTGCTTCTCTCTGTTCTCCGCGGTTTATTGACCTTTTTTCTTATTTACCATATACTGGCGAGACAAAGATAATGAAAGTCTCATCAGTAGCGTTTATGTCCACCTCTGGAACGCAATAGAACAGTTAATTCATATGACACAGGTTGGGTACGTCCTTGGTAGGTTTCCGGAGGCATGTGTCATCAGATTTCTACACAGAGGCGACCCAGTTCCCGTACACTACCGGTAGGTGGTCGTGGGCGTGGAACTGCTGCCAGATGGCGTCACAAATGTGCTTCATTGGATTCAGATTAGGAGAATTTAGTGTCTGATATAACAATAAATGTGAATCACATGACCCGGCGTCGCGGTTCCATTGATAAATGGCCTAATTTCAATGATTCCCCGCACACTGCTATCTTTAACTGACAATATCTTTGGGTCATCTTGAGAATACGTAAAGGTTGTCTGCTGCGGATTCCCCTGTTGACCAAAGTGCGCCCCGAAACACTGACGCCTTCACCAGCACTGTCGTCAGAGCACTCACAGACCGCGGCCTATCCTGCTTTACAGAGCGACCAATCCTTGGAAGTGAACACGTTGTTATGAGGCGTGATATTCCTACACCTTGTTTTTGGTCTATTAAAAAATTCACCGACCATCAAGTACTTTCCATCAATGCTCACGATAGTAGCACGTAAACAGTCGACCAGCTTGGCTTATTCCGAAATGTTCCTTTCCCAAGCCCTGAGCTATAGTAGTCTAGCCTTTGGGGAAGTCACTTATGTCAACGGATGTCTCGTCGTTAGAATGAGTCTCCATTGTCCTCCGCCTGGTCTGAGGCGCCTTGTCACGGTCCGCGCGGCTACCCCCATCAGAGGTTCGAATCCTCCCTCGGGCATGGGTGTGTGTGTTGTCCTTACCGTAATTTAGTTTAAATCAGATTATGTAGTGCGTAATCTTAAGGACCAATGACCCCAGCAGTTTGGTCCCGTAAGGCCTTTCCACAAATTTCCATTTTCTCCTCAGCCTATATACTCTCGTTGTCGCGCCACGTGTCCACAACGCCACCAGTCAGTGTCCAGTCTCTCGGAGGACAGTGGTCATAAAGTTTTGGCTCATCGGGGTATACCAGTATCCACGTGGGACTGCTGAAAAGTAATGCCTACGAAATTTTTATTCTGTTCTAAATATCGGATGAGATATTACATGTCATGCGCATTACTCGGTCGACTTCCCTGCTTCTCTGCCGCTAGAGGGCTCCGAATTGTATTGTGTAACATGGTGGTGTATAACATAACTATGTGGGTGCGTCTCCAATTTAAATTTGTAGAAGAATGAAAGCTGTGTGTGATGGTTATCGTACCGACTTTAGTAATATTGAACGTAGCGTTCTTTATGATAGAAATGAAGAAAATGGTGGTGCTAACCTCAATGTTTGTGAGAGAGGATTACTGACGTCAAAAAAGTTCGAGACCATGCCACCAGAAAGCAGAGCCATGCACACAGTGTTCTGGGATGTTAAATGTGTGGTGAATTTAGAATCCATGTCTAAAGGCACCACCGTAACCTCTTAAATCTACTACGAGACCCTCAGAAAAGTGAAAAACAAATTCGAAGAGTTCGTCCATTCATGGAGCACCCTCTCCTTGCGCATGACAATGCGAGACCACACAGTAGCACTGTGACATCTGCAACAATCCGACACCTTGGTTTCACTGTCATCGATCATCCTCCACACCGTCCTGATTTGGCCATGCCCGATTTTCATAGGTTTCCAAAATCAAAACTTAAAGAACACCTTCGACGACTCCACTTCGATAGTAGAGGTGAGACTGTGGTTCCGTCCACAAAGTGAAACATTTTACAGTGCCGATATCAACAAACTGTTCTCTCGTTTAGAGGAACTTGTTCGCCGCCAGGATGACTATGTTGAGACTCGAAGAATAAACATGTAGACTGATAATATAATTCGTTTTATTTGAAATTCTTTAAGAGCTATCACATAAAACATTCGGAGGCATTACTTTTAAGCACGCCGTCGTACATAGATGTACATATCGCGGAAGTACTGTACAGTGCATGGCAGAGAGTACTTTGTACCTTCGCTAATCCTTCCATTTCATGTTAAGCTGACATTGATTGCCTACATCTCCCTGAACACGCCTAAATGTTTTCTTGTTCATACTTGTCACGCTATTGGCTAAGAGCATCAATGTGGGCATTATTAACTACAAACATTCATCTTTAGAATTTGTTGCTCTTCTATTTGCCGTGTTTGCGGTTGAAATTATTAGGAACAAGGTCAGCCTGTTATGCAGAACACTGTTTTTCTATGACCCAAGCATGTTTCAGCATCTCTTTGCCGTCATCAGTGGGTTTTCCTTATTAAAATCTGTTGAATCTTGTACCATAGGAATCAAGGGAGAGGACGTTGTTTCTTGGCCGTTATCCTCTTCCTACAACTCCAATGTATTAAAAGGGTTCTTTATTTACGTAAACAGGAAGTTACTTAACTTTAAGAGTCCACGTGTTGTGGTAGAAACTCTTCGCTAATAGTCCGCATTAACCTCACTGCTGGAGAAGTACAAGTCCCGCTAAGTGATGAATGACAAGACGCCAAACTAGGATGCGAGTTAGTGCGCCAGTGACTGAGTTAGTGATTGAGCGACTACGCTTGTGACTGAGACTAGGACTGCCTGAGGCCCTCCGCTCAGCGGTGTCGATCTAAATACTTGCGGTCAAGAGGGCGTTGCGGCGCGTTGCTTGCGAGTCTGTCTTTGGCCTACTGTCGATCTTCTTGCTACATCTTTGCTGAAAGGTGTGCTGGCGACAGCTTACACCAGCACAAAACCTATAAAATATGAACGTATTTTAAGTGACAACTAACCTATAAAGATTTTGTTCACATTTCACAGATTTTAATACAGAAAACCGACCGATGATGGCACAGGGTTGCTTAAACATGTTTGGGTCGCAGAGAAAGCAGTGTAGTGCATAGTAGGCGGACCTTATATCCAATAATCTTTTATAAAGTTTATTTCAGACAATTCCCCTATTAACTGTTTGATGGTTGTACCAGTTTCGACTGACAAAACGTAATCAACAGCTCATAAACACTTCAGAGCTGATGGCTAGTCAAAGCATGCTAAGAGTCCACATTTCCATGAGACTCCTGCTCGAGTTTTCTAGGGGAAATGCCGACTCCTGGCATGCTTTGTCTAGCCATCACTTGTGAAGTATTTATGAGCTGAAGATTACGTTTGGTCAGCCGAAAATGTGCAGCCGTCAAACAATTGCTGGTGGCATCATCTGAAATAAACTTTAGAGTTAATCTCCCTTATTTTGTCCCGAGGGCATGCAGCTTTACTGTATGGTTAAATGAAGATGACGTCCTATTGGGTAAAATATTCCCGAGGTAAAATAGTCCCCCATTCGGATCTCCTGGTGGGGACTACTTAGGAGCACGTCGTTATCAGGAGAAAGAAAACTGGCGTACTACGGATCGGAGCGTGGAATGTCAGATCCCTTAATCGGCCAGGTAGGTTAGAAAATTTAAAAAGGGAAATGGATAGGTTAAAGTTAGATATAGTGGGAATTAGTGAAGTTCGGTGGCAGGTGGAACAAGACTTTTGGTCAGGTGAATACAGGGTTATAAATACAAAATCAAATAAGGGTAATGAAGGAGTAGCTTTAATAATGAATAAGAAAATAGGAGTGTGTGTAAGCTACTACAAACAGCATAGTGAACGCATTATTGTGGCCAAGATAGACATGAAGCCCACGCCTACTACAGTAGTACAAGTTTATGTGCCAACTAGCTCTGCAGATGATGAAGAAATTGATGAAATGCTGTGGTGTCACCGCCAGACACCACACTTGCTAGGTGGCAGCCTTTAAATCGGCCGCGGTCCGTTAGTATACGTCGGACCCGCGTGTCGCCACTATCAGTGATTGCAGACCGAGCGCCGCCACACGGCAGGTCTAGAGAGACTTCTTAGCACTCGCCCCAGTTGACTTTGCTAGCGACGGTTCACTGACAAAATACGCTCTCATTTGCCGAGACGACAGTTAGCATAGCCTTCAGCTACATCATCTGCTACGACCTAGCAAGGCGCCAGTACTAGTTACTATTGATACTGTAATCATGTACCGTCAAGAGCGACGTTCATCATTAATGGATTAAAGTTAAGTATTCCACCAGCTACGTCCGTTTTTTCTCAAGTCTAAATTCCTTGTCCTGTTCTAGACCTCACGCCAGCCTGCGTGAGCTAAAACGTGTGCCTTTCGGCTTCCTCTAGTATCACGGTGTTGGCTCTCCTGCCAACCCACAACAAATGTATGATGAGATAAAAGAAATTATTCAGGTAGTGAAGGGAGACGAAAATTTAATAGTCATGGGTGACTGGAATTCGAGAGTAAGAAAAGGGAGAGAAGGAAAATAGTAGGTGAATATGGATTGGGGGTAAGAAATGAAAGAGGAAGCCGTCTGGTAGAATTTTTCACAGAGCATAACTTAATTTTAGTTAACACTTGGTTCAAGAATAATAAAAGAAGGTTGTATACATGGAAGAATCATGGGGATACTAGAAGGTATCAGATAGATTATATAATGGTAAGACAGAGATTTAGGAACCAGGTTTTAAATTGTAAGACATTTCCAGGGGCAGATGTGGACTCTGACCACAATCTATTGGTCAAGATTTCAGAAGGATGTAGGTTGCAGTAAGTACTGGGAGATGAAGGAGATTGCACAGAATAGAGTAGCATGGAGAGCTGCAACAAACCAGTCTCAGGACTGAAGACCACAACAACAACAACAAGCGGGATGAACATTCGAGGAAATAGTATACGTCTGCAGTGTGTCGCAAATGACAGTTCTCTAAACTGTAATAGCCATTCGCGAAAATATCTCTTCCTTCTCTCCAAGGATTCCTATCTAGCTTCAAGGAGCATTAACTCTCGTACTGATGGAACCGACCTATTACAGGTGTATCAGCACTCCTCAGAACTGTACTGATGTCTCCCTTTAACCCGAAATGGTGTAGAGCTGGAAAGGATCGACGCTTTTTGCAGGGAGTGGCAATTGACGTAGAACATAAGCAATTGAAACATATTCCTCATAAATAGGTAGAAACACGCTTTATTGTCTGCACGATTACAATATAATCGCTAGAAGGTGCCACATCCACAAAGCATCTAGGACTTAGCGTATGGAACGATTTTGTGTGAAACCATCTACGTAAAGGTCTTAGCAGGTAAGGCAGATGGCACACGTAGATACACTGGAAGTCTCCACAGGGAGTGTAGTTCAGCCACAAAGGAAGTAACTTACCAAACTTTCGTTTGGTCAAAAGGTTTTATTGCCCATCAGTCTGGGATCTGTCCTAGATTCGGTTGGTAGAGCAGGTACAAAAGATTCAAAGAAGTGCAGCACGCTTTGTTACAGGTTCATTTAGTAAGCACGAAGCTTCATGTAAATACTCAGCCAGTCCAATGGCAGGGGCTGCAAGAGACACATTATACATAGTGGTGTGGTTTACAATTAAATTCGGCGAGTGTATTTTCCCAGAAGAGTGAACCAGTCTATTGCTCCCTCCTGTGTATATCTCGAGAAAAGATCATCGAGGTAAGATTAGAGAGATTTGACCTCATGCAGAGGAGCACCAACAGTCGTTCCTGCCACAAACCATTCAGGACTTCAACAGGAAAACGGGGAAGTTGCAATGCACATGTTTTGTAAGCTTTGATGAATAAACACCAGCCTCTCCATCAACTTAATACACTCCTGGAAATTGAAATAAGAACACCGTGAATTCATTGTCCCAGGAAGGGGAAACTTTATTGACACATTCCTGGGGTCAGATACATCACATGATCACACTGACAGAACCACAGGCACATAGACACAGGCAACAGAGCATGCACAATGTCGGCACTAGTACAGTGTATATCCATCTTTCGCAGCAATGCAGGATGCTATTCTCCCATGGAGACGATCGTAGAGATGCTGGATGTAGTCCTGTGGAACGGCTTGCCATGCCATTTCCACCTGACGCCTCAGTTGGACCAGCGTTCGTGCTGGACGTGCAGACCGCGTGAGACGACGCTTCATCCAGTCCCAAACATGCTCAATGCGGGACAGATCCGGAGATCTTGCTGGCCAGGGTAGTTGACTTACACCTTCTAGAGCACGTTGGGTGGCACGGGATACATGCGGACGTGCATTGTCCTGTTGGAACAGCAAGTTCCCTTGCCGGTCTAGGAATGGTAGAACGACGGGTTCGATGACGGTTTGGATGTACCGTGCACTATTCAGTGTCCCCTCGACGATCACCAGTGGTGTACGGCCAGTGTAGGAGATCGCTCCCCACACCATGATGCCGGGTGTTGGCCCTGTGTGCCTCGGTCGTATGCAGTCCTGATTGTGGCGCTCACCTGCACGGCGCCAAACACGCATACGACCATCATTGGCACCAAGGCAGAAGCGACTCTCATCGCTGAAGACGACACGTCTCCATTCGTCCCTCCATTCACGCCTGTCGCGACACCACTGGAGGCGGGCTGCACGATGTTAGGGCGTGAGCGGAAGATGGCCTAACGGTGTGCGGGACCGTAGCCCAGCTTCATGGAGACGGTTGCGAATGGTCCTCGCCGATACCCCAGGAGCAACAGTGTCCCTAATTTGCTGGGAAGTGGCGGTGCGGTCCCCTACGGCACTGCGTAGGATCCTACGGTCTTGACGTGCATCCGTGCGTCGCTGCGGTCCGGTCCCAGGTCGACGGGCACGTGCACCTTCCGCCGACCACTGGCGACAACATCGATGTACTGTGGAGACCTCACGCCCCACGTGTTGAGCAATTCGGCGGTACGTCCACCCGGCCTCCCGCATGCCCACTATACGCCCTCGCTCAAAGTCCGTCAACTGCACATACGGTTCACGTCCACGCTGTCGCGGCATGCTACGAGTGTTAAAGACTGCGATGGAGCTCCGTATGCCACGGCAAACTGGCTGACACTGACGGCGGCGGTGCACAAATGCTGCGCAGCTAGCGCCATTCGACGGCCAACACCGCGGTTCCTGGTGTGTCCGCTGTGCCGTGCGTGTGATCATTGCTTGTACAGCCCTCTCGCAGTGTCCGGAGCAAGTATGGTGGGTCTGACACACCGGTGTCAATGTGTTCTTTTTTCCATTTCCAGGAGTGTATTTTGTAGAGATACACTGCAACCTTAGCACAAGCATAAATTTTCTTTCTTGTAAATTTAGTTATTTGTATGTGTAAACTTGCACCGATAAATTTAAATGTTAGCCAGTCACGTTATCTGAACTGTAATATTATTTTCAGCGCAATATATATAATGTCTGTGAGTAATGTTATTTGAGTTGTAATATCAGTGTGGTTCTGAAAGCTTTGGCCTAATAGCAACTATTTTTATCTGTATAACAAAAATCTCAAAGAGAGGATATGCCAGTTGATAATCGAATCAGTTAGAGGTGGGACTCGGGAGTGTTAAGAAGGGAGGACACAAGCGCGGAACAGTCTTGCGAGAAATTTGATTGATTTGTGGGAGGAAGTTCAGTTTCAGTAGCAGTGCAAGGAGGACAAGTTTGGAAGAAGTCGGGGACAGTGTGGTGAACGGAGAATGCTATTATGTTACGAGGGAAGGATAGCCAATTTGGAACATTGTAGAGGAGGACTGCTGCTCTATCGTTGCCTCAAATTACTAGTACTTCGGGAAGCAGAATCTATTTCTCGGAAATCAATATGGAAGAGGAATCGCAGGTATTGAACAGAAAAGAGAGAAGAACTCATAACTAAATAAAAGTTTAGAAGACCGTCGCAGAAGTCGACGGAAACAAGAAGCAGAATTATTATAGACGGCCAATAGCCTGAAGTAATCACATCAGCATGAGGCAAATCCATGGCGTCTTCTTCGAGCAATAAATAAAAGTATTTTCGTGCTATTTCGAAAGCAAAGAGACTGAGACTTTTACATTCCACGGACTTTTTAATAGAAATGGACTAATTGATTGTTTTGTTTAAAAAGAGTTTTAACAGTGTATGAGGGCCCAGATTCGTATTCATCAATTTTGCGTGAAATAATAAACTGTTTGCTATTTAAATACACAGTTTAGCAGCAGTCATTGTTGCAAGTGCTAAATCAGTTTCCGCTAAATTTATTAATCCGGATAACTCCGTCTTGCACCTCTTGGAAACCATTTAATGCTTTATTTAGTGTCTTCTACTACGAAACGACGCACAAGAGCAGCTGTGGAATTTTATTTGAATTTCATCAATAATTTAGCTAATTAAAGAGATTGGCCATCACCATATTGCTGCAACTCCATCTCTGAGAACAGCAATGTCGGCTCCAGAGATCTCCCATGGAAAGGTATGCAATATTAGCGATTCAGCAGTCAACTATCAACTGTCATTTATGTTGTCGTGTCATACAAAAGACTTCATTCGGAATAACACATCGAAATGTATTCAATTAAAAGAATTGGGTCAAAATTTCGTTAATACAATAACCAGACTTAATCCACCGAGTATTAATTGCACTAATGGGAACATAAATTTCTCTCACAGTTAAAGTTTGTGAACGTATACAAAACAAGAACAGTGTAAGCATTAGGTTGGCCTTATGATCAAATAACAATTATTAGTCTGAATTCATGAGTTGTTACCGAAGTAGAGTAAGACGGTACGGCTTCGTTCAGCTGTTCAAAGTTAAAGATGTGACTACTGTGAAACATAACAGAAGATTTTATTAGGTGACAGCCACTTTAAGTTCATAGTTCGTAGAGAAGTGCTATTAACTTTCACTGCATTTAAGCACTAAAGAGTACTGAAATTGATTTAACTTCAAATTAAGGTCGTCATATGTTACTACCTCATACAAAAATAACATTTTGGTATTATGATCGATCTGAGCTTTCGCTACAGCTATTTGCTAACGCACATCGCTAAAGTAATTCTGCTTACGTACTCTGCACATAATCATTCCTGAAACATATGAGTTCCTTGCCCACACATTCACTTTCAATAGCCAACAGTCCTTTATTATCACTACAGTAAATCTTATAGTATTTGTATATTTATACCTATCTATTGTATTGATTGTTTTGTAAGAGTGATTGTGGTTGTACATGTGTGTAGCATTGATCATCTCAGTCAAGTATAAAGAGAAAATAGAGCCGCCGGATAGTTTCATGGGGACAGTCGGTCACATTAAAAACATTCTGCGTTAAGTAATATCTGACAGAAGGGCGTTAGCTGTCGATCAGCGAGTTGGTATTTTGGGCACATTATGAACTGCGACATTAAGTATCTGTAACAGTATGCTCGATTCCAGTTACCTGCACATTATATTCAGCGTGGGGAGAACATTGATTTCGGTCATAGCTACTTGTTAATTGCAGTCCGAGCTACCATACAGCACGTTAATAATTTACTAGACCCATAAAACTTTTGTAAGACTATCTTAACCAGTGATGAGGAAAGACACTAGCCAGGAGGTACAAACAGAGCAAATAGGACGCTTACCAACAATCGTTCTTACCGTGAACCACTCGCGACTCTAACAACAAAGGAAGTGACAGAGGGTACCCTCCACCGTTCACGGTAAGATGCACTGCTGAGTGTAGATGTAGATGTAGACACTACTCAAAAAGTCAGCAGTAGTAATCTTTTTGCAAGTCAAAATTCCACCATATACAACGACACACCCATTTCGAATACACACCTGAAAGAGGTTGTCTTACTGGAGCTGTCATAGTGTCAATTAGTTTGAGGAATGAGCATAAGTCAAATCCCCGTTTGGATATCCGGATACTGGTGCTACATAGTTTCTGCAGATCACTTCAGACAAATGTTAGGATGATTTCCTTGTAACACTAAAGATATTTTTTTCTTTCATTCATCCGTCTGAACAACTTTGTCGTTAAGTCGTTACACCCTAATCTTCCATCCTTCATCCCCTACATCCTACTCTCGTACATCTCACGTAACTTTAATATTGACTGGATGTTAAACTGTATAACATCCTGCCCTAAGCATACTGCCGTATCTGTCTTAAGCGATCTATGCAAATCACGGAAAACTTAAATATGCAAAAATCATAAACGCAGTGCATTATCATGCTTAATACGGTATGGGAAAACCGTAGGCATTCAAAACAACGTCCAGTCGTCTCGTAGAGCATAAATACTTGTCCTGTATGGTTTTCAAGGGAATCTTATACCATTCTTCATGCAAAATAGTGCCAAGTTCAGATAACGACGAAGGAAGTTGTTAGCCATTACGTACCCTTCTCTCCAAAATAGACCACAAAGGCTCAATAATATTGAGATCTTGGTGACTGTGGGGGACAGGCGAGATGCGGAAATTTATTCTCGGGCTCACAAATCTATTCTTGACCGATGCGAGCTGTATGAAAAAGGTCCTTGTCGTCCTGGAATGCAGCATCACCATTGAGGAACAAATATTGTACCATACGTGGACCTGATCAGCCAAAATGGTCACGTTATCCTTGGAGTAACGATGGGGCCAATAGAAAACCACAGTATTGGTGCCCAAATCATCATCGAAACTCCGCCGTATTTCACTCTTGGGACGTTAGCTCGGAAAGACGTTTGAAACAGTGTGAAACAAGACTCATTCGACCAAATAACTCTCTTTCATTGTTACTTGGTCCCTGTTTGATGGTTTCGGCACCACCTGTTTCTGTCAAGGGCATTTGCATCATTCATATATGGTTCTGGAGCTCCAGCTCACCCTACAATTCCAAGATTATGGAGCTTCTTTCGTGTCGTTTTGCTGCTGAAATGCATCGTGAGTGCGACAATAGTTCTGCAGCGACTTTTGCAGCTGTCGTCCTCTTACTTTCGGTCACAGTCCTCTCGAATGACCGTCTATCACGGTCACTCACTCAACACACACTTTCGTCAGCGTTGTGACAGCGCATGATGTTTTTCTGTTTTCCCTGTCTGCAGTATAAATATTCAATGTAGTGCCTCTTGAAGCAGCAAACACTTCAGCTACCATCGTCAAGGAAGCGTCTACCATCCGAGCACCAACAATTTGCCAGTGCTCGAATTCACTTAGCTCCGACATAATGCATTCACAGCTACACAGAGCACTGGCACTACTGAGACCAGCAACGTACACTAATCAGCCAGAACATTATGACTACCGACCTATAATCGATACAAACCCGTCCAGGCGTCACCTGGCGATGAATGACTGCTAGTCACACGCTCGCATGGTGCATGTGGTATCAGTGAGCGTGCTGTCCGTGTGTGGCAATGGGGAAGGCGCGCGATCTATCTGATTTTGAACGAGGGCAGATTCTGATGGCCCGGAGGCTTGGCTCTAGCAAAATTGCTAGACTTGCCAGGTTTTCAAAGAGAGCTGTAGTGAGTGCCTTCATCACGTGCGAAACTAAGTTGAAACCACGTCCAGACGCCGTGGGGCTGGGCGGAGCCCTTCATTACAGGTGTCGGACGTCGTGGGCTGGGCAGATTGGTACAACAAGACAGGTGGCGTGTTGCGGCGGATCTAACATCAGACTAATGCTGGCTAGTGTACAAGTGTGTCCGAAGACACATGCCACTGAACACTCCTACCGATGGGCATCCGCATGGTGCATGCATGTGCCAATGTTAACACCAAGACATCGGCAGCTACAACTGAAAGGGACACGTGACCATTGACACTGGACGTTGTTGCTGTGACAGAGTGTAGCATGGCTGATGAATTCTGATATCTTCTTCATGATGCCGATGAGAGGGCATGAAACTGTCGGTTCCAGAGGAACACCTCCTTGACACCTGTACTTCGGGACGGAGACGAGCTGGTGGCTGCTCCATTGTGCTCTGGGGAACTTTCACGTGAGCATCCATGGGTCCAGTGGAACTCGTGCGAGGCGCCATGATGGCCAAGGAGTATCGTACACTGATTAAAGACTTCGTACACTCCTTAATGACGATCATGTTTCCCGACGGAATTGGCATTTTTCAGCAAGATAATGCGCAGTGTTAAAAGACCAGGAGTGTGATGGAGTGGTTAGAGGAAGACAGTAGCGAGTTCCAACTGACGCGCTGTCCCCCAACTCACCAGATCTGAACCCTATCGAACGCATCTGACATGAGATTGAACATGGCATCAGAGCTCGTCACGCCCTCCGCGGAATTTACGGGAACTAGGTGACCTGTTTGTGCAGATGTGATTCCAACTCAATCAATCGATCTACAAAGGCCTTATTGTTTCCATTCTACGAAGCGTCACCGCTGTTATTCGTGCCAAAGATGAACATACCAGCTGTTAGGTAGGTACCAATAATGCACAGGTGCCGTTCGTGGTCAAATACAACAGCGCAACCTGTAGGCTTGGCTAGCGTCTACATTCACGTTCAAGCAGTCATTTCTCACAATGTTTCCATATGTTTGAAGAACATCTGTAGGAGTGTAAATAAAAAATAATAAAAAGATAACGTAAGTGGAATAATGCCACATACTATTAATTCTGTAAGCCAACTCCTAGAAGCAACATAAGTTTGTAAGAAGCTAGCAGGTAACCGAAGACTCCTTAACTGCGGACAACAATAGAAACACAGAGAACGCCTTCTAACTGGATATCTTTACGTATAAAGTGATACTGCTTGCGATGGCGTCACAAACCAGCTCTTGTACTTTGTAGTAAACTAGGTATGCAGTTACTTGTGTCAAAGTGAAACATGTCTGGCACTTATTTTTAGTTCCTTTTTCGTGGTTCTGTATATCCATTCGTAAAACCACGTTTTATAATCGTTAAGGTTCCACCCTGACAAGCTTCCTCCTCTATTCAACTGATGTTAATAAGAAATAACCGATTACAAGAGATGCTCTGCAGTAAAGGCACACACAAGCGCAGTTGCGAAAAATAGTTTGTGCACCAGAAGATAACTTTTGCGCAGTCAGGGTGAAGCATGAAGTGCGTCTGTGGTTGTCTGCGGTCATTCTCCTTCTATCTTACATAAGCGCAGAAAGCTACTCTCCGTTCTACACGATTGCCCTTCGACCCCGGATCTGGGCACTAGCACCGTTAGGGATCAAGTTAGAAGTGCTCCATCTCCAGAATGATTTCGCCAAATGTATATATCTCATCACAGATTGGAGAAATTATATCTCGCCGTTGGCATTAACGATTTATCACTAACATTCCACACTAGTTCTGCTCTAGTCTGTATTCCGCCACTAGTTCACCAGTGCTGTTTCCTGATCGAGTTTCATCAGATGTCTCGTGGAGCAGTGTTTAGGTGATGTTCAGTACACTAGCCGTAATTGTGAACTGTGGGAAACATGAGTATAGCCTAGCCCTGTGAGAAAGCAGCCGGCGGAGTACAGGCACTACGCTTCCTACAATCACCCTAATTTCTACTTATGCAATTGACAAATTGGTCTGGTATCTCAAGCCAATGAGAGAAGAAAAAATCATAGTTCCTGTCCAACGGAATCATAAGTCTGAGTATTCCATAAATTACTCTTAAACGTTAGAGTCATTATTGCCATTTCTGTCTAGTTGTCTGCAGTTTAGCTTAAGAAATCACCGTATGTGTCACTGTGATATTTAGTCTGACAGCCACGCTGATGTAGCTCTTCGTACTAGACTGTATTGTGCAAATATCTCCATATCGTAAATACTGCAATCATCATCAATTTGAAACTTCTTGCTGGATTCAAGCCTTGGTCTCACTACACAATATTACCCTTCTCCTCTGCACTTGCATCCATCCCCCACTTTTATGTTACTTCAGATGCAGGATACGAAAGGAGGGTATAAGGGAAGGGGAAATAAGTATCTAATCTCTGCTGAACGGATGGAGCAGACATTTAATTGTTGAAGTTTAAAGTAGGACCGTTTGCATATGGACGCCTCAGCAACTCAGACTACATTTTTCCTTTTTTTGGAAAGTCCACAGTCGACACGGAAGGGTGCTTCCACATTAACGTTGGAGGTCACTGTTTCTAGATAAACATTCCACATGTATTTCTCCCACAGGAAACACGGACAAAGGCTGATAAGACAATCGCTTCATATTCGCGAGAAATGTACTGCATGTTCGAAACATTAACCCTGATTTGAGTTTAAATAAATTAGTTCATGCAAAAGCGGAGACGATTCCTTAACACGAGGACGACAGCTTTTCCCTAGAAGCCTTCCATTTTCTGGTCTAACTAAGGAAGTGTTTCGTCTAATATGCCCTCCGAGAGACAGAAAGAGGAGACACTTTTCCTTTCCGCTTTAGCGCGCAGCAGATATCGCTAAACACTTGTCACGCATTTCAAGAGTTGAATATTTGTTCTCTATAAGCTGTTGCTGGCAATACATATTTTCTCGTTAAATTTTCAATTCGTATCGTTTACAGTCTCTGCCACCACGCCATGAAATAACCGAATGATGTACTGTATTCATCATCGGTTGATAATTTTGTTTCGCTAAATAATTCGATAGCCATAAACGTGAGTTTTCGCCCTGTTGAATAATATTTCGCGCTATATTCTCTGCCCTACTTCGAAGATCGTATTGGACACTTCATTCACCTCGTACTGGACAATCTATTAAGAGCAATGGGGATTATTAAATACGCAGCCGCTCAACAATAAACTGGTCGGAGTTCGATAGTTCAGAAGTACTCTCAAGAAGGAAATATCAGCGACAATACCTTAATGCACTTGCACCAAAAGTGATTAAAAAAGTACAAACGAACCTCAAAATAAATGCGTAGTCCTTTATGTTCAGCGAACTACATAACGAGGCAGTAGTTTCGACGTCGAAACGTTAAGCTGTGAACATCAACATACAGAATAACTGGGGTTCAAATTTAAATAATAGTAGACCAAATACTGGATAAATATACAAATAGGAGAAGCTGAACGAAGTGAAAATGATCGTAATGTGAGTAATGAGGGAAGCGTTCAATGAGTCGAAAGAAATATTTTGTCAACCGATCTGAGCAAAAACACTGTAAGAGGTTCAAAAATGGCTCTGAGCACTATGGGACTTAACATCTGAGGTTATCAGTCCCCTAGAACTTAGAACTACTTAAACCTAACTAACCTAAGGACATCACACACATCCATGCCCGAGGCAGGATTCGAACCTGCGACCGTAGCAGTCGCGCGGTTCCGGACTGTGCGCCTAGAACGGCGACACCACCGCGGCCGGCACACTGTAAGAGGTTTTGGTGTTATGTAAAATCAATAAGCGGTTCGAAATCCTTTATTCAGTCACACGGCGACACACTGTTAGCGAGACGGAAGATAAGAGACAAAGCCGAAATACTGAATTGATCTTCCGAAACTGTTTAACCACAGAACATCGTAATAGGGTCCCTCCTCACAATAATCGCACGAACGTCGAAATGGCAGATACTGAGATAATCGGTCGCGGAACAGAAAAGCAACGACAATCGCTTAACACACTCAAGAGCCACAGAAACTGGTATAGGCATGCGTATTCAAATACAGAGATACGTAAACAGGCAAATGCGACACCTTTATAAGAGCGATGGGACACCGTATCATGGAAGTAGCGATGGAGTGGGGATTTCTGCATACGACCATTTAACAAGTGTGCCGTGAATATCAGGAATCCGGTCAAACATCAAATCTCCGACATCGGTGCGGCCGGAAAAACATCCTACAAGAACGGGACCAACGACGACTGAAGAGAATGGTTCAACGTGACAGAAGTGCAACCCTTCCGCAAATTGCTGCTGATTTCAATGCTGGGCCATCAACAAGAGTCAGCGTGCAAACCATTCAACGAAACATCATCGATACGGGCTTCCGGAGCCGAAGGCTCACTCGTGTACTCTTGATAACTGCAGGACACAAAGCTTTACGTCTCGCCTGGGTCCATCAACACCGACATTGGACAGTTGATGACTGGAAACACATTCCCTAGTCGGATGAGTCTCGTTACAAATTTTATCGAATGCATGGACATATATGGGAATGGAGACAACCTCATGAATCCGTGGACCCACCGTATCAGCAGGGGACTTTTAAAGCTGGTGGATGCTCTGTAACGGTGTGGAGCCTGTGCAGTTGGAGTGATATGGGACCCCAGATACATCTAGATACCACTCAGTCGGGTGGCACGTACGTAAGCATCCTGTCTGATCACCTCATCCATTCATGTCCACTGCACATTCCGACGGACTTGGGCAATTTCAGCAGGACGATGCGTGACCCACTCACGTCCAGAAGTGCTACAGAGTAGCTTCAGGAACACTCTTCTGAGTTTAAACACTTCCGCTGGCCACCAAACTCCCCAGATATGAACATTATTGAGCATATCTGAGATGTCTTGCACCGTGCTTTTCAGAAGAGATCTCCAACCCCTCGTACTCTTACGGATTTATGGGCAGCCCTGCAGGAATCATGTTGTCAGTTCCCTCCAGCACTACTTCAGACGTTAGTCGAGTCCATGCCACGTCGTGTTGCGGCACTTCTGAGTGCTCGTGGGGGCCCTAACCGATATTAGGTAGGTGTACCAGTTTCCTTGGCTCTTCCGTGTAGCAGAAAGGCATGAGGAGCAGATGAGATAGGTGTAGGATTCAATAAATATTGTGGGAAAGAACTTTTAGTAGCAGTTTATCGTAGATCGCTACAGGAACGAAAGGTACCTAACGACCGAAAAAAGTGCAGATCATTCCCGTTTTCCATCTGGGCCGCCATGCGCTGTTGCTATTTTTCGTGGTGCACTCCGCCTCGTGATACCAATTGAGGAGCTACTCGACCGAATAGTAGCGGCTCCGGTCGAAGAAAACCATAATAACGACCGAGAGAGCGGTGGACTGAACACGCCCCTCCCATCCGCATCCTCAGCTAAGGATGATACGGCGGTCGGATGCTCCCGATGGGCCACTTGTGGCCTGAAGACGGAGTGCTTTTATTCCCGTTTTCAAGAAGGACCGCAGGACAGATGCACGTAATTGTACGCATATATCTTAGACGTCAGTCTGTTGTAGAATTATGGAACGTGTTTTCTCCTCAAGAATTATGACGTTTTCGGAGAACGAAGTTCTCCTCTACAAAAATCAACATGGATTCCGCAAACTCAGCTTTTTCTGTTCCTCCATGAGATCCATATCGCTGTGGCCACAGATTCTCGGGTTGCTGCCCTGTTCCTTGACTTCAGGAAGGGTTTTGCTACCTCACCGCACTATCGTTTAGTGAAACCACACGAGCTTATCAAATATCGGACCATATAGGCGATTGGATTCAAGACTTCCTTGCAGACAGAACTCAACACATCTCTCTTAACAGAACATAATAGAAAAACATAAAGGTAATTTCCGGATCACCCCACCGAAGTGTGATAGGGCCGTTCTGTTTTCATTTAGATAAATGATCTTGAAGAAAGCGGCGGAAGCTCTTTAAGATTGTTCGCGGATGATGCAGTTGTCTATAGGAAAGTAACAACGCCAGAAAGCAGTATCGGTTAGCAGAACGAACGGCAGAGGCTTGATGAATTGCGCAAGATCTGGTAGTTGACGTTAAACGTGATAAAATGCAACATATTGGTAATACATAGTAAAAGAATTCCATTACCGTTAAAATATACTATTGATGAGAAATTGCTGGAAACAGTGTCTCCCGTAAAATATATAAGGATAACTACCGAGAGCACTCTTAAGTGGAATGATCACATAAAACAAATAATAGGAAAAGCAGGTGCCAGGCTGAGAATCATAGGAAGAATCATGAGCAAATATAACTCACCCGCGAATAAGGTGGCTTATAAGACGCTTATTCGACCGAATCTTAAGTATTGTTCATCAGTGTGGGATCCTTATCCGCTAAGACTGACAAAGAGATAGAGAAGATCCTACTAAGAGCGACACCGTTTCGTCACGGAATCGTTTAGTCTGTGCGAGAGTGTTACAGAGATGCTCAACAAACTCCCAGACAAGAGAGGCGTGCTATTGAAATTTCAAGAGATCACTTTCTGGGAAGAGTCGGATAACATATTACTACCTCACACATACACACACACACACACACATACATACACACACACACACACACACGTACACACACACACACACTGAAGTGACAAAACTCATTGGATATCTCCTAACGTCATGTCTGACCTCCTTTTTCCCAGTTTCCCAGCGTAGTGGAGCGAGACAACGTGACATAGGTTCAACAAGTCGTTGGAAGCCTCTTGCAGAGATATTGAGCCATGGTGCCTCAGCAGCCTTCCATAATAGCGAAAGTGTTGTCGATGCAGCATTTTGTGCACGAACTGACCTCCCCATTTTGTCCCATAAATGCTCGAAGGGATTTATGTCGGGCGATCTTGGTGGCCACATTATTCGCCCGAATGGTCCAGAATGTTCTTTAATCTAGTCGCGAGCAATTGCAGCCCTGTGACATGGCGCATTGTCATCCTTAACATGGGGTCCATGAATGGCTGAAAATGGTCTCCCAATACCCTAGTATAACCATTTCCAGTAACTGATCGGTTCATTTGGACCAGAGAACACAGCCCATACCATTTGAACACAGCCCACACCATTATGGAGCCACCACAGGTTGGTTGCACAGTGCATTATTAAAGGTCCATGACTTCGTGGGGTTCTGTGCCAGTTTTGAACCCTACCATCAGCGCTTACCGAATGAAATCAGGATTCATCTGACCAGGTCCTAATTTTCTAGTTGTCTAGGGTCCAACCCATGCGGTCACGAGGTCAGGATAAGGGATATTACGCTTTAGCAAATGTACGCTCCTCGGTCTCCTGTTGCCACGGCCCATTAACGCCACATTTCGCCGCACGTTTCTGAAGGATACGTTCATCGTATGTACGATGTTGATTTCTGCGTTTTTTTACGCAGTGTTCCCTTTCTGTTAGGACTCACAACTGTCTGCAAGCTCCGCTGCTCTCGGCCGCTAAGTTCAGGCCGTCGGCTACTGCGTTGTCCGTGGTGAGAGAAATGCCTGAAATCTGCTATTCTCGGTGCACTCTTGAGACTGTGGATCTCTAAATATAGAATTCCCCATGGAATGTCCCATGCATCTAGTTCCAATGATCATTCCACGTTCAGAATCTGTTAATTCGCGTCGTACGGCCGTTATCGCCCCGAAAAGCTTTTCACATGAATCACCTGAGTACAAATGACAGCTCCGCCAATGCGCTGCCCTTTTACACCTTGTGTAGGCGATAATACCGTCACCTAAGTGTACATCTCGTGAATGATCACTACGAGGAAGTCCGAGAAATTAGTGCTAATACATTGGCTCAACCGACAATCGTTCTTCTCCAGTGCCATTCGTAAGTGGAGCAAGGTGTGGGAGATCAGTTAATGGTGCACGCTATCCTCCCCCGCACACATTTAAGTGGCTAGTGGAGTATGCATGTAGAAGCATGCGCCGCGCCAGGGTCAACGATTGTTACTGGGGCACTATATACTGAGGTCGTACGAATTCTGTTAAGTGAAGCATGTCATTATGTTCGTAATGGGATGGGCGCAATATTGCAGAGTCTACATAAAGGAATTTCTAAAGCAACAGCAACTATTACACAATAAATACAAAATGGAGCATAGGTAGATGCTGAATGAACCGCGTTTGGTTGTCAGAAGTAGCAGAATCTTTTCGAGAAGAAACTCACAAAAAAAATTTAAAATAATGGCTCTGAGCACTGCTGAGATCATCAGTCCCCTAGAACTTAGAACTACTTAGACATAACTCATCTAAGGACATTACACACATCCATGCCTGAGGCAGGATTCGAACCTGCGACCGTAGCAGTCGCGCGGTTTCAGACTGTAGCGCCTAGAACAGCTTCACCACACCGGCTGGCAAACTCACAAAACTCAAGGAATTTATGGTCATATGTTTTGGGTATCGTGCAAATACGTTAGTGTCCAGATAGTCATAGAAGAGCCAGTTATCAAAACTGATATTTTATGTGTTCCCTTACAATGGAAAACCAAGGAATACTGACCTAGTTTAATCCTCGCACTATTATAAAAATGTGTGATATACGAGAGGATATTGAGTTGGACATGTCGTCCCACTCCAAGACAATTGCACAACAAGAGTAACGCATTCTGAGAAGTACGTATTCTGGATTTCCTGCAGACACAGTTCTGCTGCGATACCGGTAACAGGTGTATCACAGTGCGGGGCTGATATGGCGCGCCAACTGGAAACGTACTCCAAAGCTGAAGTACACGGAACAGCGCGACTTTTGTGCGCAAAATATCTAAATAGCATACATATTCACTCTGAAATTCTAGCGGTACGTGGACCAAATGCGATGCCGTGTCCAGCACAGTGAAGTGGTTCCAAAAATTTGGCCAGGGCTCCACAGACGTGCGTGATGGTGATCGGAAAGGATGGTGGTCGTCATCGACCACAAACGACAATGTCGAGGCAATCGAGGAACTGATTTGGGACAATCGCAGATTCGACGACGAGGACGTACACACAGCAATTCTAGAATAGCTCAGTGACCAAGTATCGTTCGGGAACTGAACGATTGGTAAAACGCTTTAACCGTTGTTTGCAGAGACTCGGTGGCTGTGTTGAAGAATAGTGTCCTGTGTCTGTATAACTCTGAAGTGTGGTCCAGCATTCAATAAAAATTACTTGGCCTGCAGTAATAATAAATATCTCACTTTTTAAATACTAACGTGTATGTAGGACAACCGCAACCATAAATACCTCTTGATAGTAACTGCCTGGAGCTACTTGTAAGTAATTTATTTTCTAGGACGTTTGATGGACTGAGACCTACAATCTAATGATTAACCGGTCATGTCCGGTGTACTGACGTCATTGTCGGATTCATGGTAGGTGTTTTTAATTTCTGACTGGGTGTTCTTTCCCATTATTGGTTTTATGTTACCTTAGTTTGGGCTGATATTTCTTGACGATTCTTTAATTTTTTTATTTCTTAGGCAGGCTTGAGGATTCGTGGATACATGCTTTCTGCTTACCAAACGAATCGCTAATTGCTCCATTCATTCACAAATAAGGAATGCTCGATTCCTTCTATATCAGAAGTTTAATGTCATGATTTAACGTGTAAGTAATTTGCTCTACACGGCGTTAGAAGCCTCCGAAGCGACGTACAGGGTGACAATTATTTAACTATATCAAAAGAAAACGTAAATTAGTTGCAAAATACGGAGTGCACACACTTTATTCAATATGTAAACGTCACTACAGATATTCGGATGTAGGGTATGACATTATGGTATGTTCTGTTTGCCTGCCATCATAAGTCTGAATATCCCGCCGGCCGAAGTGGCCGTGCGGTTAAAGGCGCTGCAGTCTGGAACCGCAAGACCGCTACGGTCGCAGGTTCGAATCCTGCCTCGGGCATGGACGTTTGTGATGTCCTTAGGTTAGTTAGGTTTAACTAGTTCTGAGTTCTAGGGGACTAATGACCTCAGCAGTTGAGTCCCATAGTGCTCAGAGCCATTTGAACCATTCTGAATATCCCATAAATTGTTCTTAAGAGTTAGAGTTATTATTGCCATTTCTGTCCAGTTGCCTGCAGTTTAGCTTAAGAAATCGCTGTATGTGGCGCAGACGAATAGCGAAATTCTGCATGATCCACTAAAGTGTCGGAATGTCGATGTTGTCGACGACCTCTTGAATGGCTGTTTACAGCTCAGCAATGGTTTTGGCGTTACTTCTGTACGCCTTGTCTTTAATATAGCCCCACAAAAAGGAGTCGCATGTGTTCAGATCCTGAGAATGGGGCGACCAATCGAGGCCCATACCAGTAGCCTCTGCGTGTTCCAGAGTCAGAATACGTCGCCAAAGTGCTCCTCCAGGACATCAAACACTCTCCTGCTTCGATGGGGTTGAATTCTGTCTTGCATAAACCACATCCTGTCGAAATCGGGGTAGTTTGGATAATGGGGATTAAATCATCTTCCAAAACCTTAACCTACCTATCAGTAGTCACCCTTCCATCAAGGAATACCGCACTGATTATTCCGGAACTGGACATTGCACACCACACATTCATCTGTCGAGGGTGAAAAGCCTTTTCGATCGCAAAGTGCGGATTCTCAGTCCCCAAAATGGGCCAATTTCGCCTATTGACGAACCCATCTAAATGAAAGTGGGCTTCGTCGCTAAACCAAACCAGATTCACACCAAAGTCCTATTAGTCAATTCTGTAGATCATAGTGTTGGCGAGACACAACCGCTGTTCCATGGCCCTGGGCCTTAATGGCTGATGGGTTTGAGTTTGGTATGAGAAGAGCTATCGGTCTTCAAGAAAAATTTGTCACAGCGTCTCTCGGTTGATTCCCACCCGCTGTGCAGCTCATCTGATTTACTCAGGCTAGTTTGAAACACAGCGTGTGCCTTCTCGATGTTTCCGGGCGTTTTAAACCGTTTTGGACGACCGACATTGCCAACACGGTGATCACGAATACTACCCGTTCTCTCAAAGTTGCGAATCAAATTCTTGATTGTTAGCACACTTCGACCGGTTGTCTTCCGCTTGAAATCGGTAGCTAATTTCCACTGAGCCGTTGTTATTGCTCGCATAGTAGGCCTTTGGTTGGGTTGATTTTGGGAGGAGACCAAACTGCGAGGTCATTGGTCTCATCGAGTTAGGGAAGGAAGTCGGCCGTGCCCTTTCAAAGGAACCATCCTGGCATTTGTCTGAAGCAATTTAGGGAAATCACGGAAAACCTTAATCAGGATGGGCGGACGCGGGATTGAATCCTCGTCCTCCCGAATGCGTGTCCATTGTGCTAACTACTGCGCCATCTCGCTCGATAGTATGCCTTCACAGGCGCTATACGCCCGGGCAGGCTGTATCGAGTCATTTTCACGTGCAAATGGCCGACAACAAGAAGGCCCTTGCGAAAGCGCGTACTAATTCCCACCATGCCCCGCGGCCAACAGCGCAGTCTGAACATCCTAAGGCAAACCGATCAAAAGTTATGACTATTTTATTTCATATTGTCCAATAATTGTCACCCTGTCGATGACGCTGAGACAAATAATGTAATTTAAGACAAAACATGGGTGGTGGGGTGGGGGTGGGGCCGGGGGTGCCACCGCACTTGCAGTTGTTGATCCTATCGGCCTGTTGCACCTGATCATCTGATCCCAACTATTCACGTCGTTGTGGCTCCGGGCCTACATAAGCGACTTTAGCGCGTGGGGCTCGGGTTCGATTCATACGTCTAGCTGGCAGTATTTAGACAATTATATGTTTATATATATTTATATATTAATTTATTTACCGGTCTCAGGGTCTCCGTTAGTTTAGTGCAAAGTACACTACAAAAAACCCTGCTGTATTGCGTCACAAGTAAATGAGTATAACCTTCCCAATTAATTCATTGCCAGTAAATGACCTACGATGTCTTTACTAGACAAATTCTGTAAACCTAAAAACAAGCGGAAAAGGAAAGAGACACTATGGGACTTAACATCTGAGGTCATCAGTCAACTAGACTTAGAACTACTCAAACCAAACTAACCTAAGGACATCACACACATCCATGCCAGAGGCAGGATTCGAACTGCGACCGGAGCGGCCACGTTGTATCCGGACTGAAGCGGCTAGAACCGCTCTGTCACAGCGGCTGGCTCTGCTTGGTTACAGCGAGGACAATAATTCTGTAACTTCTACATTTACCATAGTTCACACTTGCAAATTATGTTCAGAATTTGCACCGTTTGCTTAGATGCAAGTATTGCAACACTCAATCATCCTTTGACGCACGCACTAGAAAATATTCTCCGTATTTTGGATGTGACGTCACGTGTTCAACATTTCTCATCCATTTTTGGGGTCTTTCCCAACATTTGCGTCCTCATGTGTCTTGTATTAAATTACTCGTTTCAGCGACATATCCGTCGCTGGTGGGTTTTTGAACGATAATAAGAATTATCCTGTATTTATCACTATAGACTGTAACTGTAACAAACCACAATTGTAGCGAATGGTTTTTCTAATTCAACAGATTTAACCTGATGATGTGGCTTCTAAGCTACGAAACTGGTCGTAAAATAAATTATTTACAAGAACAGCCAAGCGATTAATATTGAAGATGTTACTTTTTGAAGATGTTCTTTTTGAAGTTCCTTCATAGATATTACTGGCGCCAAGAAATCTCTGTTGGAATCCCTGTCAGATTCTATGCAAAATTTGGAGCTGGGTTAGCCCCTGTCTAAATCATTATACACTGTAGATCCCTCAAACAAAATAAAAAAAATTGTTCCAACTCTTTGGACAAAAGGACAGGTCGGCACAGTTTACGAAAGAGTAGATGTAACGTCCCTGGAAACTACAGTTGTTTATCTTTGATATCCATTTGTTGAATCTTACCACATATTCCGAGCTCCAATGTAATGAGGTACGTCGAACAGCCAAATACTCCTCGCATAATAATGCGAACAAATTTGCCAGTAAATCGTCAGTATTCAGGGAAATTACGATAACGGACATTTCCAACAAAAATTTTCATATGGACATACTCCCTATTCCGAATGGTATCAACGAGTGAACACATTTTACGAACACTGGTATATTTTTTATTATTATTATTACTATTATTTAATGTACTGTGAGGTTTCCACATGTATGACAGTTAGTAAACATGGCAACGTGCGTTTTGCAAAGTATCAACCGAAAAATACGTGTTTCACACTCCTCCGTGTGTTCAGTAACTTAATTTTACAAGAAAATGACCTTTTAAAATGAATGGACCTATCGACGTGTTACT
The DNA here is from genome assembly GCF_021461395.2 of Schistocerca americana. Taxonomy (NCBI): domain Eukaryota; kingdom Metazoa; phylum Arthropoda; class Insecta; order Orthoptera; family Acrididae; genus Schistocerca; species Schistocerca americana. Next base: position 609,679,132 of record NC_060121.1, read on the forward strand.
GATGAAGTCGCACCAAACATTGACCTTAAAACGGACTTGGAAATTGACTTCCACTGTAGCGTGTGGGTTTTCCTGCGACCATCGATGATTACTACGTGTGCTGTCGATTCCATTCCGTGTAAACGTAACTTCATCGGCGAAGAACATTAATGGATGCAAATATGACTGTCATTTAGCCAGTGACCAAATTCAAGTAGTGTGGCATTTGCGCCTGTGTGAAGATTATGAACACGCTGTATGTGGAATGGGTACAAGTTTTCGGCACGTAATGTCCGTCATACAAGATTCGTGTGACACTGACACGTGCAGAAAGTCGCCGTTTGCTGCAAAATTTACAACGTGTTGCTGTTCCTGCACAGGTTTTGAGCAACGCCTTCATAAGAAAAATGATAACTTGGAAGAATACCTGAAAATTCTGGTAAAAAACTCTACGATCAGGAATTCGACCTGTCGGAAAGCGCGAGAGGTATTGTTCGACGGCAGCTGGAGCACCACCATCGCAGAGGCCATGAACATACACCATATCTGCCTATTCTTCAATAGTGTACATGGGTGGCATTTTAGACACAGCTGACCGAAGCATCTCTCTGACACTCTCAATCCCTCGCACAGCTTCACTTACGACACGTCAGGGACAACTGCGCGTTCGCCAGGCTAGTTTAATGGCAGAAAGACACTCCCATCAAAGCAGTTGAAAACAAAGAGGCAGGATGGGTTTAAATAAAATGTCAGAGATGCTTGGAGAATTACACGTACACATGTGCGCCAGTAGCCCCAAAAATAAATAAACATTTGGTGTGTTCTCTCTCGGAAACTACTCGTAATAAGGTGTGTGTCCATAGGAAGATTTCTGCTTCAAATGTGTGTTTCTTTCATATCCCTGAATATTGATCATTCGTCCAGGGACACCATGTGCAGAGTCCCTTGCTGTGCATGTGGTTATTAGATTTCATGCAGATGATGCATGCACAACAAGGTACTATCTGAAGATACCTGCACATAATCGAAGCAGATCTACAAGGTTTCAAACAGATGTAAAGGTTGGTAACTTGCTTAAATGTACAGAATTCACAAAACGTAGAACATTGGTATTTCATAACATCAACATCAATTAGCTACCAATGAAAACAGTTTACACACACAAATACCAGGGCGTAATTATATTTAAGGATATAAAATGCAACGATCACGTAGTCTCCAGAATAGGTAAAGCAGGTGGCAAGCTTTTGTTTATTGGTAGGACATTTGGAAAACTTAATCAGCCCACAACGGAGACTGCTTACAGAACACATATCTAGGTCATCTTCAAAACTGCTTAAGTTTAAGAGACTCACATGAAATACGAATAACGGGGGACACTGAAACTTCCTGGCAGATTGAAACTGTGTGCCGGACCGAGACTCTAACTCGGAACCTTTCCCTTTCGCGGGCAAGTGCTCTACCATCTGAGCTCCCCAAGCACTACTCACGACCCGCCCTCACAGTTTCAATTCTGCCAGTACCTCGTCTCCTTCCTTCTGTACGGACGTTCATACGTTTGTTCGATTCACGTAAGGTAGTCACGTATATCTTCTCTGTTTTCGTATCAATCCTATATGGTTCTGTTCCCTGACTGACGAGGAATATTCCAGTGTTGGTCGAACGAGTGTTTCTTAAACTACTTCATTTGATGATGAGTTACATTTTCTGAAGATTTTTCCAATGAATCTGATTCTGGAATCTGCCTAACCTGCCATTAATTTAATGCGGTCGTTCCACTTCAAATCACTCCGTACGCGTGCTCCTAGGTGTTTGATGGAAGTAATACTCTGAGTGATTGTTCTGCAATCGTGTAATCGTAGAATATGTATTTTCAGTATGTTACAAATGGTTCAAATGGCTCTGAGCACTATGGGACTCAACTGCTGAGGTCATTAGTCCCCCAGAACTTAGAACTAGTTAAACCTAACTAACCTAAGGACATCACAAACATCCACGCCCGAGGCAGGATTCGAACCTGCGACCGTAGCGGTCTTGCGGTTCCAGACTGCAGCGCCTTTAACCGCACGGCCACTTCGGCCGGCAGTATGTTACATTTATTTATATTCATGTTCAGTTTCCACTCTCTGCACCGACCGTCGATTCCCTGCAAGTCTTCCTGCATTCCACTACATTTTTCTATCGTCGCGCCTGCTCTGTATACAACAGCATCATCCTTGAAAAGCCTCATGCATTTTCCTTTTTCTGATAGGCCATATTGAGAACAGTAATGGTCCTGTAACACTTCCTTGGGGCACGTACAAAATTATCTTCACGTCTGAAGACATCTCTCCATTTAAAACGACACGCAGTGTTTTGTTTGTTAGAATCTCTTCAGTCTGATCACACAGCTGGTCTGATACTCTGTACGCTCATGTTTGGTTCATTAGGCGACAGTGCAGAACTACCTTCTGGATGTCAAGGAATACTGCATCTACCTGGGCGCCTGTACATGCTTTCTGGGTGTCGTGGAAGAATAGAGTGAGCTGAGTTCGACACGAAAGTTGTTTTCGGAGCGCGTGTTGATTCCTACACAAGAGATTTCCGGTGTCCAGAAATGTTATAATACGCTAGCATAGAACACTTTCCAAAGTTCTGCAATGCATCGATTCGAAATATATAGACTTGTCTCCTATGGGCTTATAGTTTTGTACGTCTGTTCGACGACGCTTTTTGAAAACGGAAATTACCTATGCTTGCGACGTAGATGTGGATCCAAATCGGCTTAAAACGGAAAGAGGCAAATTCTGTGGAGAAATCACTGACCTCAAAAACGTTCTGTTCCACAAATGCATGAATATCTGATTGCATGTAGACATGTTGCTCAACAAATGAATGTAGCTTCGTGGTGAGAGGGAGAGCCGGGGCAACAACGCCCTCTGCGTCAAGCTGGTTTTTGTTCAGCTCTCCTTAGTTCCAGGTGAGAGGAACATCAGCTCTCCTTGCACAACAGAGTTAGCAACCTCAGGAAGATGGGGACGTGAGGTAGTCACAGCACGGAGAAATCACATTCTAGCGCACAAAAGTGACGTAGGTGGTCGAGATACACACCGTAGTACGGAAAGCAGTAGCAATGAGTCTAACTGTCAGTAATATTAAATTTAGGATTTCGCAAACATTGTAACCAGTATTTTGCGTGCTCATGTTAACTAGAAGTTTCAATGGTCTTAGATAGGTGCGTTACTTTTTAATGCAAAATAAATTGCACTACTAATTGACTTGCAGAGCAATTCAATAGCAAGTCTTTGCTTTCATCACAAAACATCATTTTTTAAAGTGTGACATGCTACGCAAGGCTTTTGCGCGGCTTTTTGAAGGCAGTTGCAGTACTGATTTCCAGTTTATTTGAACCTTCCTATAGTGTTTGTAGTGTTACGAATACCATCGTACTCTTAATGTGTCTAATTTTCAACTTTATTCTGTGGGGATCACATCGAAAATGCTTCGATTCGCTTCTTTCCGGGTTTTCCACATTCCATGATTTTACGACCATAAGTGCTGTGCTCTAAACGTACAATCTCAGCTTTCTCAAATTAAGGCCTATGTCTGATATTAGTAGACATCTCTCAGTCAGGAATGTCATTTTTGTCAGTGCTAGTCTGTTTTTTGTGGCCTCGTTGCTCCGTCCATCATAGGTTATTTGGCTGCCTAGGTAGCAGAGTTCCTTCATCTACTTCGTGATCACCAATCCTGATGTCAAGTTTCTCACTGTTCTCATTTCTGCTACTTTCCATTACTGTCGTCTTTCTTAAAATACTCTCAATCCATATTCTCCACTCGTTACACTATTCATTCCATTCAGCAGATCATACAACTTTCACTTCGGCTCGCAATGTCATCAGCGAATCTCCTCATTGATATCCTTTAACCATGAATTTTAATTCCACTCTCGGCGATTTTTATTTCAAGGTTATCTACGTCTGGAATTTTTATCTATTAAAAACGAAATCATACTTTCGTGAATAAAGTGTTAACGCACGGTTTAATGTTAATTTTTTAAAACGTACCTGAAGCATATAAATAATGTGATGTGGCTGAAAATATCTCACTCAATGATGGAAAAATGCTAACAGCCGAAAGACTAAGTTGGTATTGATAATCGAACATTAGAAAAGGAAATGAGTTTTAAACATTCTCGCTGTGACACACACAAATATGTCTACATAAGATACACATAGCTGACGCCAATTTGTAACAGCGAAAACACTGAGGTTACTGAGCATCGTATTCATGTATTCTTGTTCGCGACCACTAACGCTCCTCTGTTGCAGTGTTCTGATACGACAAATAATTTTTCAGTTCAAACATTTTTATTTTGTGACCTCTAATTCTGTGCAATTTAGAAATGGATAAATGCCAAGAGCCTGTGTAGTTTATGTGTGCACTATGTTGCAGTGAACAGTGCCTAAACCTGATTCCTGGCGAGTAGGATGGGGTATACAGAATGACAATCAGAACACGTACTAATGTATTTTACTTTTCAAAAGTGAGAGTAAACATTGTTAGAAATAACTATTCACCAGCCAGTGTGCCTCGTTTGAAACTGAATCCTTACTCTCCACCGAAAATCGATGTCGGAAGCAGATCTAACTTCCAAAGTACTTAACAAGCTGTTATTTTTCTGAACTGAGTGCGAAAGCCATGTTTATGAACGTAATGTTTACTTAAATCCGTTAATAAATGTGGTTATTAATGTCAGTTGTAGCTATACATTATTTTTATGCACAGAATAATCACGAGCCTTTAATGTTATTGTTAATGTAGTCCCATACTTAAGAAAATAGCGTGAATTCCTCAATAAAGTATGTGATATTTCGTAATATCTTCCCCAAAAAAGTGTGGTTGAAATACTTTTTTAAACATTTTGCATTTCGTTTCGTAGTTATGGATGTTATTTTGGACGAGTTATGGTATCACGGATGTTGCTGTATTCTGTTCAGTGAGGAGAGGCACCGTATTTCAATGACACCCGACAGATAGCAATAATTTTGTTTTTCTTGTGTGATATAATATTGTAATTTGCTAATCTTATGTTTGAAGTTATATGTGGTTCCCATTTGCACCACACTCCAGCATAAGTTGAGGGCGGCGCCCCTATGGCTATCGCAATAACTGCCCGTGCTTCCTCTTTCCATATTTCATAATTTTATTTGGCGTTAGACGTTGCATTCTGCACTTGCTGTAGTGATACAGATGAGAATTTATCTTGTTTCATTGAGATTAAGTTCGGCATTTCAGGGATGTCGATTGAACTGTATCTAGTTGATTTACATTATACATGTTGTAAGGTTACATACACTATGTAATCAAAAGTATCCGGACACCTGGCTGAAAATGACATACAAGTTCGTGGCGCCCTCCATCGGTAATGCTAGAATTCAGTATGATGTTAGCCCACCCTTATTCTTACCTGCCCGGTCTAACGCACTGCTTCCCGAGCGGGAAGGCGTGGCGTTCCCCGGCACTAATCCGCCCGGCGAATTTGTGTGGAGGTCCGGCTTGTCGGCCAGCCTGAGGATGGTTTTTAAGGCGGTTTTAGATCTGCCTCGGCGAATGCGGGCTGTTTCCCCTCATTCTGCCTCGGGTACGTTATGTCGGCGACTGCTGCGCAAACACTGTCTCCACATACGCGGGCTCCATAACTCCATAATTACTCTACCACGCAAACATTTGGGGTTACACTCGTCTGGTATGAGACGTTCCCAAGGGGGGGGGGGGGCGAGGGGGGCAGCGGGGATGTCCACTGGGAGCCGAATCCTACAATAATACTGGGTTCGGTGTGGAGTGGCGGTGGGGTGGGTGGACTGCTGTGGCCTGTTGTGGGGCCGTGAACCTCTGAGGGCTACGCGAGACGAAACCTCTCCGTCGTTACTAGGGTCGCCAGTTCAATACACAGGATACACAATACACACAGACCCTTAGCCTTGATGACACTTCCACTCTCGTAGACAGGTGCTGGAAGGTTTCTGGGGAATGGCAGCCAACTCTTCACGGAGTGCTGCATTGAGAACAGGTATCGATGTCGTTCGGTGAGGCCTAAAGGAAGTCAGCGTTCCAAAACATCCCAAAGGTGTTCTATAGGATTCAGGTCAGGACTCTGTGTAGGCCAGTACCTTACAGGAATGTTACTGTCATTTAACCACACGGCCACAGGCCATGCATTACGAACAGGTGCTCGATCGTCTTGAAAGGTGCAACTGCTCTTCAACAGTAGGAATAAAGAAGGTGCTTTAAACATCAATGTAGGCCTGTGTTCTGATAGTCATACGCAAAACAACAAGGGGTGCAAGCCCCCTCCATGGAAAAACACGACCAGACCATAACACCATCGCCTCCGAATTTTACTGTTGGCACCACACACTGGCAGATGACGTTCATCAGGCATTCGCCATACCCACACCCTATCATCGGATCACCACATCTGTAGCGTAATTCGTCACTCCACCCAACGTTTTCCACTGCTCAATCGTCCATTGTTTACGTTCCTTACACCAACCGAGGCGTAATTTGGCACTTACCGGCGTGATGTGTAGCTTATGAGCAGCCACTCGACCATGAAATCCAAGTTATATCACCTCCCGCCTGTCATAGTACTTGCAATAAATTCTGATGCAGTTGGAATTCCTGTGTGATGGTCAGGATAGATGTGTACAAATAGGTGTGAAATACTTCAAAAACATCTTAAATGTATCTGACATGTCCGTGCGCTGGCAAAGCCATGTGTAAATAGCTGATCCTAAATCGCTGGAACTATTTAAATCAAATTTGGTTCACATACAAGTTACGATCTGGAAAGAAACACTGTCGGGGATAAGAAACACCAACTTCCTATTTGGGGGGGGGGGGGGGATAACGAGGATAGAGAAGTGGGGAAGAGGAGATGGACAAAGAGAGAGGAGAGGAGGAGACGGAATTATAGGGGAATTTAGGAAATGGAAAGAGGGAGAATAAGGAGATGGAGAGAGGTGGAATGAGCACATGGGCAGTCTATTTCAGGTACTAAGCTTGTTTCTTTATATGTTGTTGTTGTTGTTGTTGTTGTTGTTGTTGTTGTCGTCTTCAGTCCTGAGACTAGTTTGATGCAGCTCTCCATGCTACCCTATCCTGTGCAAGCTTCTTCATCTCCCAGTACTTACTGTAACCCACATCCTTCTGAATCTGCTTAGTGTATTCATCTCGTGGTCTCCCTCTACTATTTTTACCCTCCACGCTGCTCTCCAATGTCAAATTTGTGATCCCGTGATGCCTAAGAACATGTCCTACTAACCGGTCCCTTCTTTTTGTCAAGTTGTGCCACATACTCCTCCCCAATTCTATTCAATACTTCATCATTAGTTATGTGATCTACCCATCTAATCTTCAGCATTCTTCTGTAGCACCGCATTTCGAAAGCTTCTATTCTCTTCTTGTCCAAACTATTTATCGTCCATGTTTCACTTCCATACATGGCTACACTCCATACAAATACTTTCAGAAACGACTTCCTGACACTTAAATCAATACTTGATGTTAACAAATTTCTCTTCTTCAGAAACACTTTACTTGCCATTGCCAGTCTACATTTTATATCCTCTTTACTTCGACCATCATCAGTTGTTTTGCTCCCCAAATAGCAAAACTCCTTTACTACTTTAAGTGCCTCATTTCCTAATCTAATTCCCTCAGCATCACCCGACTTAATTCGACTACATTCCATTACCCTTGTTTTGCTTTTGTTGATGTTCATCTTATATCCTCCTTTCAAGACACTGCCAATTCCGTTCAACTGCTCTTCCAAGTCCTTTGCTGTCTCTGATAGAATTACAATGCCATCGGTGAACCTCAAAGTTTTTATTTCTTCTCCATGGATTTTAATACCTACTCCGAAATTTTCTTTTGTTTCCTTTACTGCTTGCTCAATATATAGATTGAATAACATCGGGGAGAGGCTACAACCCTGTCTCACTCCCTTCCCAACCACTGCTTCCCTTTCATGCCCCCTCGACTCTTATAACTGCCATCTGGTTTCTGTACAAATTGTAAATGCCCGCATCTCGTGGTGGTGCGGTAGCATTCTCGCTTCCCACGCCCGGGTTCCCGGGTTCGATTCCCGGTGGGGTCAGGGATTTTCTCTGCCTCGTGATGGCTGGGTGTTGTGTGCTGTCCTTAGGTTAGTTCGGTTTAAGTAGTTCTAAGTTCTAGGGGACTTATGACCACAGCAGTTGAGTCCCATAGTGCTCAGAGCCATTTGAACCATTTGAACAAATTGTAAATAGCCTTTCGCTCCCTGTATTTTACGCCTGCCATCTTTAGAATTTGAAAGACAGTATTCCAGTCAACACTGTCAAAAGCTTTCTCTGAGTCTACAAATGCTAGAAACGTAGGTTTGCCTTTCCTTAATCTTTCTTCTAAGATAAGTCGTAAGGTCAGTATTGCCTCACGTGTTCCAGTATTTCTACGGGATCCAAACTGATTTCCCCGAGGTCGGCTTCTACTAGTTTTTCCATTCGTCTGTAAAGAATTCGCGTTAGTATTTTGCAGCTGTGACTTATTAAACTGATAGTTCGGTAATTTTCACATCTGTCAACACCTGCTTTCTTTGGGACTGGAATTATTATCTTCTTCTTGAAATCTGAGGGTATTTCGCCTGTCTCATGCATCTTGCTCACCAGATGGTAGAGTTTTGCCAGGACTGGCTACCCTAATGCCATCAGTAGTTCTAATGGAATGTTGTCTACTACAGGGGCCTTGTTTCGACTCAGGTCTTTCGGTACTCTGTCAGACTCTTGACGCAGTATCGTATCTCCCATTTCATCTTCATCTACATCCTCTTCCATTTCCATAATATTGTCCTCAAGTACATCGCCCTTATATAGACCCTCTATATACTCCTTCCACCTTTCTGCCTTCCCTTCTTTGCTTAGAACTGGGTTTCCATCTGCGCTCTTGATATTCATACAAGTGGTTCTCTTTTCTCCAAAGGTCTCTTTAATTTTCCTGTAGGCAGTATCTATCTTACCCCTAGTGAGATAAGCCTCTACATCCTTACATTTGTCCTCTAGCCATCCCTGATTAGCCATTTTGCACTTCCTGTCGATCTCATTTTTGAGACGTCTGTATTCCTTCTTGCCTGCTTCCTTTACTGCATTTTTATATTTTCTCGTTTCGTCAATTAAGTTCAATATTTCTTCTGTTACCCAAGGAGCTCTACTAGCCCTCGTCTTTTTCCCTACTTGACCCTCTGCTACCTTCACTACTTCATCCCTCAGAGCTACCCATTCCTCTTCTACTGTACTTCTTTCCCCCATTCCTGTCAATTGTTCCCTTATGCTCTCCCTGAAACTCTGTACAACCTCTGGTTCTTTCAGTTTATCCAGATCCCATCTCCTTAAATTCCCACCTTTTTGCCGTTTCTTCAGTTTTAATCTACCAATTAGATTGTGGTCAGAGTCCACATCTGTCCTTGGAAATGTCTTACAATTTAAAACCTGGTTCCTAAATCTCTGTCTTACCATTATATAATCTATCTGAAACCTGTCAGTATCTCCAGGATTCTTCCATGTATACAACCTTCTTTCATGATTCTTGAACCAAGTGTTAGCTATGATTAAGTGAAGACCTGTGAAAAACTCTACCAGGCGGCTTCCTCTTTCATTTCTTAGCCCCAATCCATATTCATCTACTATGTTTCCTTGTGTCGCTTTTCCTACTGTCGAATTCCAGTCACCCATGACTATTAAATTTTTGTCTCCCCTCACTACCTGAATAATTTCTTTTATCTCATCATACATTTCTTCAATTTCTTCATCATCTGCAGAGCTAGTTGGCATATAAACTTGTACTACTGTAGTAGGCGTTGGTTTCGTGTCTATCTTGGCCACAATAATGCGTTCACTATGCTGTATGTAGTAGCTTACCCGCACTCCTATTTTTTTATTCATTATTAAACCTACTCCTGCATTACCCCTATTTGATTTTGTGTTTATAACCCTGTATTCACCTGACCAATAGTCTTGTTCCTCCTGCCACCGAACTTCACTAATTCCCACTATATCTAACTTTAACCTATCCATTTCCCTTTTTAAATTTTCTAATCTACGTGCCCGGTTAAGGGATCTGACATTCCACGCTCCGATCCGTAGAACTCCAGTTTTCTTTTTCCTGATAACGATGTCCTCTTGAGTAGTCCCCGCCCGGAGATCCGAATGGGGGACTATTTTATCTCCAGAATATTTTACCGAAGAGGACGCTATCATCATTTATCCATACAATAAAGCTGTATGCCCTCGGGAAAAATTACAGCCGTAGTTTCCCCTTGCTTTCAGCCGTTCGCACTACCAGCACAGCAAGGCCGTTTTGGTTACTGTTGCAAGGCCAGGTCAGTCAATCATCCAGACTGTTGCCCCTGCAACTACAGGCTGCTGCCCCTCTTCAGGAACCACACGTTTGTCTGGCCTCTCAACAGATACCCCTCCGTTGTGGTTGCACCTACGGTACGGCCATCTGTATCCCTGAGGCACGCAAGCCTCCCCACCAACGGCAAGGTCCATGATTCATGGGGAAGGTTTCTTTATGTAACTGAAGTTAAATAACACGTGCACTTGCAATAATCTTTGAGATGTCACAGATATGCTTCTTGTCAGAGGCATTTTGGTTGTTTCGTTTGTTTAAAGAGGGGGGAAGGGACCAAATTACTAGGTCATCGGTCCCTAGGCATTTCGGAATTGGCACTTATGCTGCTTGGGTGGCAACCATTGTTTACCTTGCATGTTGTACTGCCTGAGTTAGTTTGAGTAGTGATGTTGCAATGGAATGTTTATAAGTGACAAAATACGGTTTATCGATGTTAAAGGTATGTTGCTTAGCTTCACCGTTTCATTGTAATCTATATCTTTCTATGTCGTCTTACACTATATTCTCATGCCATAGATCTGATGACGGAGTAACGCAAAACGCTACACGAGAAGTTAAAATTAAAGAAAACATCTTGGTGACTGAGGGGAGTGTTAGAGCAAACCTTGTCGCAAATCTCCTCAAAGACTTCTTGTCTAAGGTGAGAAAATTAATTACTCTGGCCGTATCTCTAAACCCTGTTGGACGAAATAGCCACATTTTACCATTATAAATAGACGAAACCGAGAGATAGATAAACAACAAATATGTGGCCAGAGACCATATTCAGTTGTTACAATATAGATACCGTTTTGTGTCATAATTTTAAAAATGTGATGACACTTTAAACGACTTAACAGCAAAAGGAGTTTTTAATTTTTCCCATAGCATTTAATTACACTGATCACCCACAACATTATGACCACCTACCTAATAGCCGGTATGTCCACTTTTGGCCCGGATAACAGCGGAGCTGTTTCTCTGGAAGGCGTCGGATTCGCGCGCTCCCGTCTACATGACAAAGAAGGTATCTGGATTTATCAGACTATCCGACGCCCAATCACTGCACCAACGTTCAGTGTCGACGGTCACGGGCCAATTTCATTCGTAGCAGCCGATGGCGCGGTGTTAATATTGGCACGTGCGTGGGGTGTGGTAGCCCATCGTTAGGAGTGTTCCGCCACAGTTCGCCGGCTGTCCTGTCTTACCAGTCTTCCCAGCCCATGACGTTCGACATTTGTAATGAGGGGTGGCTGCCCAACCCCCCTACGTGTGGACGTGGTTTCACCTTGGTTTCGCCACGGGCTGAAGACACTCACTACAGCACTCTTCAAACACTGGACAATTCGTGCAGTTTCCCTAATGCTTGTTCCGAGTCTCGGAGCCATCACAATCTACCCTCGGTCAAACTCAGATAAACCGCGCCTTCACCATTCTACACACGGACAGCACGCTCACTGATACTACATGCCTCTTGCGTGTGTCTGACCAGCACTCATTCCTCTCCAACTGACGTTGCTATTGCCTGGATAAGTTTATATCGATAGCAGATCTGTGGTCACAATGTTCTGGCTGATTAGTGTATTTTTCACAGGTGATTCCAGCAGTATGTATAAGATTGACCAGTTTATGTAATAATTAATAATACGGGCATCACATTACAATCTACAGAATCCGCTTATAACACCGAAAGAAGGTGCGAGCCGTCATCAAGGTATTTAGGGGAGGAGCACAATCTCGTAGAATAAGTCGCCCGAACGAACCGCTCTCCCAAGAGAACGAAAAATAGAAAAACGTTCAAGAGTGAAAAGATATGTGCTGTGATTTGACGGGTTTTTGCCTCAATCTTCCGAATTACGTTTTAGTGTTTTAATCTGTCATTAGTACAGACATTGTCAGACAGAAGTATTGCAAGCCAGTTCCCTTCAGAAAAATACGCTGTCCAGTCCCATTAATGTAACTACCTGTCGAAAGTCTTTTGCATCACGGACCGATGCGAGACGTGCAGGAAGAGTCAACGGGGTTCTGGAAGGTACCGACAGAGATGTGGAGCCATGCTGACTCCAGTACTGTCGCCATCTGCTCTGCGTCTCTCGGTTGTGGATCCATGGCTCGAACAGCCCGATCGAGGTAGTCCCACAGAGTGTCGATTGGGTTTCAATCCGGGGAGCCTGGTGGCCAGGGGAGTACGGTAAGCTCATCCTGCTGCTCTTAGACCCACGCACGTACAGTCCGATCTTGGTGACACGTTGATGTGCCATTGTGCCGAAGAAAAACAACGAGCATGTAGAGTTGGTTGTGGTCCCAAGAATAGATGCATGCTTATGTTGACCTAATTTCTCTTCCAAAATGACGAGGTCACGCAAAGAATGTCCCTGGCATGGATCCTTCCGGCGATTGTTTCAGATGTTCAGACGTTTCAGGCCGTACACGCAAACGGCCGTGTCTCCCATGGAGAATGAGACGTGATTCATCTGAAAACTCCACCTGCCGCCATTTTTGTGGCCCTGGCGTTGAAATTCCAGCAGTCGTCAGCGATGAACACCAGATAGCATGGGTTCATAAAACAGGCGACGTCTGCAGAGGTCCATTCAAAGAAACGTTCGCTGAATCGTCGTTGAGGAGACATTGTCTGGTACCACCTTGGTTCATCTGGGCAATCAGTTGCTCAACAGCTGCACGCCTGTTCGCCCGTACACATCTCCGTAAACGCAGTTCACCGCTGTCATCCATGCTCCACGGTGCGCCACAGTTGCCCTGGCGCCGGTTTTGGATAGCGTCGTTTTGCCATGTTCGCAATACTTTAATCATGGATGCATGTGAAAAGTTTACAAACTTAGCCATTTCGGAAATGTCTGCACTTTTGGCTAAAATAAAAATGATAATTCATTCTTAAAAGTCAGATAAACAGCTCCATTTCCGCATTTCGGAAACGACTGAACTGTTTTCCATATCCCCCCACTGCACGTTGACGCCAAAGGCAGCCAGTGCTCACTTTAATATGTATGATGCGTGTATAAGTACATTATCTCTCCTTTACTTAGAGGAAGACGCTACTGTTTTCTTCCAAATTCAGTTTGTGTGATGATACTGAGAAGGTTTCTACACAATTTTATAATGTTACTTCAGTAATTACGTTCTTCTCAATTACGCTAAAATTAGTAGAAACTGAATTAGACTTCCAGAATTCTATCATTGAAAGAACACTCCAGCACATTTCTGAAGCATTATGTGGGCATCCTTTAAGTATTTGCCCATGAAAGAATCCACTGAATCGTTACGGTATTTTCTTAAAATATTTATTATAAAAGCCTCAGTTGCAAATTGTCACAAATGATTACACAATTTGCAGCTGAGGTTGTTAAAACAAATACAGGGTGTAATGGGTATTAGTGCAGATATCTTTTATATGTGGCATCTTAATATGTTCGCACATCAGTTCATTGGTTGTTTATCCTTTGCATCAAACAAACTTCCCACAAACACATCATATAATTTATTACTGATGTTTACTGCCTGGTCGTAACTGCACCACTAAGTGGACTGTGCCTGCCAATATAGGCCAACCGTTTTCCACCCACGTGTCCACATTTCAACACCTGAGTTGCTGACCAGGAAAAAATAAGTTAATATCTTGTTGTTTCCACATGTACTTGAAGGTACTAACCAACCTAAAAACATACAAATTTTAATAGTTATAATTATTAGCTTGCAAATGACTTAAATACTGATCTAATGTTGTTCAATACACTGTCTTTAGTCACCAACAGAAATACCTGCACTTATACCCATTACAACCTATATTTTTAAAAAAAATGTATACACACGGAATTTCTCATGACCAAATGCGTAGTTTTTTCTCAGTGTAGACCGATTAATAATACGTTATTTAGCTAGTACGAGGCACGAGTGAATACCTTACGAAAATCACATGTAATAAATTGAAGAATTAGAGCATGCGACACTACACTTTGATTTTACAAAAAGAATCTACTGTGGTAATGAATTATCACAACTGGAGATAGGTGTCATGTAGCACAGACTTTCAGGAGAACGTTTTCTTTTTCGAATTTTGAACTACGAGCTACGTTTTGAAAATCACACAACTTTGCAGAAACGCTATTTCTGTGATCAGATATCTTGTCATTCTGAAGACAAACTGGGCGGTACAGTTTAGCCAGTGGTCTAAGCTCGTGGGGTTAAGCGGCACTTGCGTGTTTGATAAATATGTCTTCAAAATTCTTAGAACCAAAATCAAAGTTCTTGCATAGCGTATGTGAAATTTTTCTGGAATCACCATAATTTGAAAGCCGATCCAATGCTAAATCTGGGCAAAATCACTGCCTCTGCTCTGAAGACTATCCACTAACATCATTGGGTCCCATTTCTAAACGTTGTATCACTAGTACGAGTTAACAATCTGCCCGGAACAACTGCAAATTGAAGACCTGTTGCTCGTGCCAGAAGTTTTCTAGACGATTACAGTTTATTATCTGGTATACAGGAGTGCTTGCAGGAAATGAAAACAGCGGGGAACAAGTGAAGGGATGGCGGCAGCGTCGTTTAGCGTTACGTCAGGAGAACTTGAGGCCCCGGCTCACAGTAGCGGGGTCGCCACGCCCGGTCACGCAGCTCATCGCAGATCACGCCTGCTGTCTGCTGCCTGCTGCTGCAACCCCAGCGCGCTTGACATTTCGGACCGCTTTCTCCACTTACGTCAGTAGGGGATTGCCGGCTACGTGATGCACACTACTGCCTCTCATGATGATTGACGTTGGGGAGGGGATCTGTACTTAAAATACCTACCGGTCGTGCGGCTACAGCGAGATATGTCACCTCTAAACGAGTGTCTGCGTTCTTCACCTTCGTCCTCTGGAGCTACTCTAGATGCGAGCAGGAACTGTTTGTTGTGAAAGTCGGCCTCATGACAATCGTGACTATGGAACACGCATAAAAAAAGTAAACTGTATGGCGTAATCTGTTCTACTTTACTGTGATGTCCGAGATTTAATTCTCATCCTCGGGTGTTTATTTCTTTCGTCAAAGATATTCCTTGAGTGCCAATAGAGAACAAGCACTTCAATTTTTCCATAGGGATTATTCTGTAATAACATTGCTCGGACAAATAAGACAGAAGGAGGTAGAGGAGATACAACCCGCTAGGGTAGCCGAGAGTGCTAACGCGCTGCTTTCTGGACTCGGGTAGGCACGCCGGCCCCGGATCGAATCCGCCCGGCGGATTAATGATGACGGCCGGTGCGCCAGCCAGCCTGGATGTGGTTTTTAAGCTGTTTTCCACATCCTACTAGGTGATTACTATTCACACTATTCCACGATTTACACTAGACACAGACAGCTGTCCCGGGGCGTATGGGGTGGCGGCAGGAAGGACATCCGGCCACCCCTTACTATTAACCATGCCAAAGCCGTACTTACCCTGCCGACCCTGTGGACAATGCTGGATAAAGGCAATAGCAAAAGAAAGAAAAGGAAAGAAAGTGGAAGAGGTACACTCTAACACACACACACGCACGCACACACGCACACACAAAGTACCACGAAGAAATTACCCGAATGGGGCGGAAATCGGTGGGTGGGATGTATGCGTACAACAGCTACTATTCCAAATAAATTGTTTGATTTATTCAAGAGAAGGATCTGCGCGAATCAAGCAAAGCAAAAACGCGTTCGTCCACTTACGACCGTTAAGAAAGCAATTACTATTTTTTGAAAGTCTTTTCGGGTTTGTTGCCGGATCCTAAAATCAACTTGACTCGATATTTCGGCGATCCAATTGTTCGCCATCTTCAGGAAATGCTGCTTCTGCTGATGAGTCCCGCTGAGAACTGACGCAAGATTGCAATTCGACGTCCTATATAGGCCACCGTTCAGTACAAGGCGCATGCGCCGCCCATCACGGTTTCTGCCTTCCAAACCAGGGAGGTGGCGCCGCCCTTAGTGAAACACTGCTGGCAACGATATATCGCAATCAAGGCCGCATCGAAGAACGTTCAGTTTTGATGCGAGATAATACAGGATTCCACGTTTTGCTAAGAGGAAACCCATTGTCCCTGTTGATTAAATTATCAGCCAACCTAATTTCGATCGCCTCTTTATACACACTATTCCAAAAACCGGAAATGTTGGCAATTACAACAGTTTCCTCAAATTTCATTTTGTGTCTCTCATTCAGGCAGTGTTCTGCTACGGCCGATTTTTCCGGCTGTTGTAGCCTCGTGTGACGGCGATGTTCCACACACCTGTCATTCACTGTCCGAATAGAACGGCCAACGTAAGCTTTCCCACATTGACACGGGATTTTGTACACCCCGGGTTTCTTAGGTCCCAAATCATCCTTCACAGAGCCGAGCAGAGCCCTAATCTTAGAGGGTGGACGAAACACACTCTTAATGTTAAAACTCCTTAAAATTCGTCCAATCTTAAACGATAAGCCTCCAGCATAAGGAAGAAAGGCCACAGATCTATGTTCCTCTTCGGACACCTCCGGAGACGGTCCAAATTCCATAGCCCGACGAATCTGTTTCTCGGTGTATCCATTTTCCTTAAAAACAGTCATCAAATGCTCAAGTTCTTGGGTTAAGCTGTCTGCGTCGGAAATGGCATATGCTCTCCGTACCAAAGTCCTAACGACGCCACTACTGAACGGTGGCCTATATAGGACGTCGAATTGCAATCTTGCGTCAGTTCTCAGCGGGACTCATCAGCAGAAGCAGCATTTCCTGAAGATGGCGAACAGTTGGATCGCCGAAATATCGAGTCAAGTTGATTTTAGGATCCGGCAGCAAACCCGAAAAGACTTTCAAGACTTATTACGCCGGGAAAGCCTACGTAGTCACAAGCAATTACTATGCTTGGCATTAATTGAGAGAGTTGTTGGATGTGCTCCTCGACAGTTTCGGTCCAATTGGAGCGTTAGATCGTCAAAATGCTCCAAATGTTCTTAATTGGGGAGAGTCAGGCAAATAACTCGGGGTTTCCGCCACAGGTTTTATCTTTACTGTCAATTTCTTATAATGTTTGATAACTCTATTCGGATGGAATATTTCACTCTACTGCGAATTGAGCGCTGTTTCGAAACTTCCAGGCAGACTAAAAGTGTGTCGCACTCTGAGGTCCGAACCCAAAATCCTGCCTTTCACAGGTAATGTTCCTACCAAATCATCCATTCAGGCGGTTTATATGGCTCCTTTTCTCCAGGAGTACGATCATGATAGATATGCAGTTAACAGCAGAACTGTAGATGAGAGGCAGTGCCGTAAGTCGTGTAGGAATGACCCTGTTCGTAAAAATAGTGCCCACGAACGACAAGGTTCTGAGTTCGAGTCACGTCAGTCGCATAGTGTTACGATACTGCAGTGGCTATGCTGTTGAGAAAAACGATGCAATGTTCCTTAAGACATGCATGCATGGACGATACTAGGGAGCCACTTTCAATTACAGTGTCCTGCCCCTTGTACGGGATTTACATAATGTGTGTAGGAGTACAGGTTGTGACGCAGGAACGACAACATATGGAAGTCTGTATCTCGCCTTGGATCGTGTACGGATAGCGAAAGCGGGTAAGGGAAATTCGGGTTTTCCCATCACCCAGCTGTAGGTTTTTCGTATTCGGAACTGCGAACACACTTCATGTAAAGGACAGTTTTAGCCTGCCAGCAAGCTTCCATCACTATTTTATTAAACTTCAGTATCGCTATCCACATTTTGCTGTTGGCAACCCATCGACACGTGGAGAGGAATTGGATACAAAATAAGAAGGAAACGAATATGTACAGGTCAGCTCTGCAATCTTATGGTTTCACCGGTTTTAAGGAAATGCGTCGTTCCGCCTCAACGGCGCCGAACACGCGTTGGAGCGCACGTGAAAGCAGGCGCCACGCGCTGCGGGTGAGCGAGGTGTGAGTCGGGGCTGCGGGCTGCGGAAGTGGCGGGCAGTCCGGCGCGACTTTCGCCGCCTTCTGCTGCCGCCTGCGGATCCGCGTGCCTGAAGGGCACGGCGCCAGCGGCAGACATTCTGGCGCAACCCGTGCCGGCCGCGGCGCCCGGCGAGAGCCTACTGCCGGAGGAACGCGCTCTCCCGTCAATGCAACACCGTCTTCACTGTATCTGTTGTCTCATGCTCGTCAGTCGACAGTTAGCATCATCTGCCAACACGGGACACTAGTAACGACGCCACACCTTCTGTCAGATAAGGTACACGAAACTGGATCAGAAATCGTGTGATGTAGCGTTTCATGGCCGGTGTTTACCTCAGTTAAATCTTCCGAACCGAAAGGCTACAGTCAATAGATAGAACTAACCACTAATGTTGAAACCTTCCCGTCTCCTCTATACCTTCCCTTTTACAATAAACTATGAAACCTTTCCTTAGGATTTCTATCTCTTGCTTAATAATAACACATGAAATCTTCCCTTTGAAATTTGTTCTCTTTCTCTATCTTCGCATACACATTTAATTGCTGCTTATTAAAAGTGATTTTCTGATTATTTCGACGAAACGTAGAATGTGTCGTCGTCGTGGCCCTCAGACGTTATCTGCAATAACCCAAAACTGTTCCTTACCTTTATTACTGTTACTGGATCGCCATCTGACTGCTACATCGAACTGCGACATGAATATACTTACTCTGTTTTACTATACTCTATTAGTTGCTGGTGGGTTGTTAAAATAAGTGACTGTATTTATTACCAAAGCTGACGTTATTCTTTAATTAATTTGACTGAGGTTACGTAATTTATAGTTAAACATTTTCTTGACAACAATAAACTTTTGCAAAGTTTTACGTTGATGGTTTTTGGGATGGATTATAATTAGAAATGCAATATTGCTGGCAAAAGTTAATGATATTCTGAATGAAATGAATTTACAAACGTTGAAATGGGACTTACTTTTTACAATAGTCTTACAACTAGCAATGCGCAAACATACTTTCAGAAGTCTTGAGTTTCTCAAAAAATTAATTCAATAATATTAGTTCCTCTTATTATAATAGTTAGCTGATGTCTCTGTACATCCGTTTATAATCTCTTGTAAATCATACCTAGTGGCTGGCCGGCACACCGCTCCTCTCAACCTCTCGCTTCAGACCTGCTACCGACTCGCTTCACTTCTCGCTTACTACTGACTTCCTACGAACGCTAAAGTGCCTTCTCTCCTGCCAACAATGCTTTCTGGTGCAGACAATACCTGCTACCATTACAAAATTTATCAATGCGCGGTCTTTCCCGCTCTTTTCTTAAAATGTATCCATACACGGTCTCTCTTGTCAACAATACTTTGGTGCACACATTCCCCTCTACCACAATTATTTCCAACATGACAAATATTAATTATTCTTACTTAATCCTATTAATAAAATTAAAGATCTTTCATAAATTGTGATTTGACAATAAACAATAGAAATATACACGTCTTACAATGTTGCTTTTCGAACTAGGACAAACTGACGAATCGTCCGCATTAGAACATGCTTTCCGAGAAAGGAACCACGAAATAAAATTCAGTGAGAAATGTGTTAAAGCCAAGCCAACGTATTACCATGCGCATATATGAAAATAGGGTATAAAATTAAGAGACACCAAAATAATTGTTATGTAGAAGAAGAGTGAATGAAGTTAAAATAAAATGAGGATTTTTGGTTTGTCCTAAAGGTGTGACGATCGACAAAGGATGACGTCAGCCAGATAAAACCATGCATTCAGCATGACGTGACGTAACGAATGGTGGTACCTTCTATGCAGCTCTTTCAGCTTTTGGGGCACTCCGAGCGCTTGATGAATTTACTGGTTTTACTGATTTCTCCCGTAGTAGGAGACGAAACTCGGTCCGAAATCTTTAGTTTCATATTATTTTTCACTGTGTCACAAAAAAATTAGCCCGTTACTCCTTGCAGACATACACGTGCTGTAATTCAGTCAAGTATTAGAAAGATATCTTTGTTAATGTTCCCCCCAAGTCATTCCGTCAGCTTGAGATACGATCCATTTCAGGCTGACAGAAAGGATTGCGGGCACAGCAACAAAAATGTCTTTCTGAAGTTTTGCTGAATTACTGCTCGGGTATGTCCCCAAGGAGTAATAGGCTGATGTTTTTTATTTTAATTTGTTTATAGCTTATTTCATAAAACTTGACGAAAAGCACACGACGAAACTAATTCTTTGTTTCAAAAGTCCCTCATTTTATTATTTTGTCAATTTTCAAAAAAATAATGCTTTTTTTCCGGATACACTATCCTGGAAATTAATAAAATTGCTTGTTCTTCTAGTTCAGGTAACATTTGCAGACTGCAGATATTCCGTGACGGACACACCTCATTTTCAACAGAGCAATTTTAACTTCTCGGATGGGAGGCTCAATGATGACAGAATTTTCTAAACTAATGAGAAAAATATTGTCCAAAGATCAATAAATAATGTGTAAAAATATTGACGTTGATTCCTTCATTAACTTTTCCAAAAAAATCGTAAATGTCGCTTATTTTATACGCTACCTGAGGAGAATAAATCCTTAAGGAATTGTCCAACAGTTTAGAGTAATCATGTACATCCTAAGTAACGACTGTTATACGTGACGTTGAAAGTCAGGAGGGAAGGAAGATTATGGTTTAACGTTCGGCAGGCCGTCAGATCACATGCCCGGTTAGAGGAATGGTGGGTAGGAAATCGACAGTGACCGTCAAAGGAATCATCCCGGCAATTATCTGAAACGGTTTAGGGGAATCCTGGAAAAATTGCATTTTTACGGTCTTATCAGTATTTGAATATTTTCCACCTGAATACGAGTCTAGTGTCTTTAGTATTGCGCCATGTTGTTCGGTCGTGACTTTGTACCGTTTATACAGAATACGAGTGAAGTGGTGTTTGCATTATCCGCCTCCGATTACCAAACCCTCGAAAAATTGACGTTCGCAGCAGGGTATAAAACAGGAAATTTTGTACGTCATCAAGTATGCAACATACCACTGGAGATCTAATAATAGTAATTAACTAATGCATAAACTATAAATTATTACTTCCCTTAAATAAACTGTGCGGTGGGAACTTGACGAGGATTTAGCAGAAATGTAACTTTTAGTGCTGCAGGGTTAGACACACACTTATCTATCTATCGAACAGCTAAAATCATCACCAGGAAACAATAGTTCACCAATACATGAGTCGAAGGTAGTAAACTACAGGCAGAAATATCACATAGTGAGTGAGAGTCTGTATGTAGTCAAAAAGAGTAAACAGAAAGCGCCTTTCATCGCCACGCTTCCTTGGGGGATACTACAGTATAACTATTACTATACGCACATAAAGAGGCGGAAACTTTGCAGTTGTTAACAAGAATAATTCGCTGGGCCTTTAAATGGGTTTAATTTATTTTTAATTTCTTAGCTGCACAATAGTTGATAATTGCGTATGGCCAACAGACAATTAACCCGCACTTTTACTCAAATTAGCCTATTAGTAATGTCTTATTCCGTAAATTCGCTCACGATAAACAACCGAAAGCACTGACCTAGTTCCGCTTACAAGCAACTCGTGTTGTTTTCTCTTAATTAGCGTGACGTATACTCACTCTTGTGGTTCTGCAGACACGCTGCACAGGCGGAAGCGGTTCACAGGAGAGAGAAAATATCCGGTCCATAAAAAAGTTACCAGCACTCCCGTCACATGCGTTTAACTCTGCAGTATAAGTAATTCTAGCTCCTCATGGGAAAAAGAGGAGTAAGTCGAAAGTGATATTTTGGCGGCACTTCCGCTATGGCACGTTCCGGTATTCGGCGCGCAAACAAAACCACTGTGATTGGCAACGCGCAGCAACCGGTTCTGGGCCTCTGCGGTGAGGACTGTAGGGGAAGGACAGGGGGGAGAGGGGGGGAGGTGACTGGGGAAGGAGGCACAGACACGTGGGCCGAGCGTGCAATGACTGTTAACGCGGTCGCGGAGCCGAAGACGCATGCTGAACTCTTTTGCTTTCCGTTAGATCCCACTGGACCATAAGACCCAACAGGGCCGTTGCCATAGTATCGACGAAGCTGAACAGTTCGACTTCGTTTTCCTATTTCAGGAACATTATACACCATATTGCACTATGGACTCATTACGATGACGTGATCATGGCCGGCCACAGTGGCCGAGCGGTTCTAGGCGCTTCAGTCCGGAACCGCGCGACTGCTACGGTTGCATGTTCGAATCCTGCCTCGGGCATGGATGTGTGTGATGTCTTTAGGTTAGTTAGGTTTAAGCAGTTCTAAGTTCTAGGGGACTGATGACGTCAGATGTTAAGTCCCATAGTACTCAGAGCCATTTGAACCATTTTTGACGTGATCATGCAGAGTATTGTTTCGATTTTAGAATTCTTTGCTTGTCAAAGTAAGTACTTACTAGGCCTAACGCTATTTTTACTCCTCTGTACTCTGTATCATGGATACAGTAAGATCCCGGTTAAAGGCAACGTAAATGTGAGAGTGTGGAGAACTCGTTAGTTTATCTAGAACAGGTTTACGGAGATGTCATTGGAAAAAATTGAAGAGAAGTCTCTAACTTGATCTGGTGTAGAAAAGAGAAAATACGTTTGTGAATCTCGTTATATGGCATACCAGATCCTTAGTCGATATAGCAAAGGGGAAAATTGTAAGTTGAATGGAAAGACATGGAATTTTTATATTGCGTTACTAACAAAATAGCTCTCGTACTACTTGTTTTCTCTCACAGTAACATCAACGTGATGTACCTCTAAATGATCGTTTATTCTTTCCTTCTGCATGTCTCGGACATTTCTGTTTTGCAGGGATTTTCCAAAGTATCTGAATATTACTTCTAGGTACCGATGTGCGCAAACGTTTTCTTTTATTTGTAAGTTTTTCTCCTGGATCGAACAGATAAGAATGCCATTTAACTCCATTACGTTTTATAAATGACTTTAGTGCCTAGATTAGATGACAGACTGTTTGACCTCAGCCACGTAAACTAATAAAGCGACTGCAAGCTAGGACTGGATAATTAAGTAGGGGATTGCATGTAAAGACATTTATCCATTAGCAGACGGCTCGGTAGAGTTTTATCAGGTACTCACGCTCCAGTGAGGAGTCATCTCTTGTTGAAAAATGTTGTTGTCCTCATTCAGCATCAGAAACAACCAGTTTTTTTTAACATAGCAAGCTACTGCTGACCGCTAACCGTGTTCCCATCGAAGAAAAATGGTCGGTGAGCTGCATAATGTTTCGATACTATTATCTTTTCTCGTTTATGTGCATTAATGAGAAAGTTTACTAGCATAATGTTATAAGAATGCTAGTTGATTGGAGTAGTACCACAGAGGCATGAAGAAGGAAGTTGCGAATTTGACTAGATGCATGAAGTTCGGTTTCGTAGAGTAAAATAGCAAAAACCACAATTTCAGTTAAGTGTAAATTTAATTTCTACGTTAACATAAAGCAAACGAATTAAACGAATTACAAAATACATCTTGTTTGTTTAGTATGAAATACATTTAAAAATCTGTAAATAATTTCAAATGGTGGTCTAAAAGTTAAGAGTTGACATGACTATGGTGACGATCATGTGACAGAATGGAGGACGGAGCGGGAAAAGCGTGTTTAGAGGCCTTTCGCTGCCTATTCTTGGTCTGGGTATGCGCGATATCAGTTCAATAGCCTCTAATTTTAAAGATGCGTTTTCATAGTGTGTTAATGTGGACAGTTACATCGAACTTTATTTGAGAATCATTGATTCAATAGACTTCATTGAACTGGTTAGAAGTAGATAATTTGCTTAGATTAACGGATCAGTTCACTAGACAATGCCTTTGACACAAAAGTAAACGTTGCGTCTGTACTCCCTCCTTGTATTAATCGCATTATTATCTCAAAATCATATTCTTGATTTTCAGACGACCATTTCAGATAATATATTTTCTTGACAAATGAAATTGCCATGGAACGAAATTCTGGTATAAGAGTACGTGGTTCTCCTAACGGACTACTCCTGATTCATCTTATTTAATGTTTGAAATTTATTTTCGTTTGATATTCACGGACTGTTCCTTAGGCTGGCCTACTATAAATTTAAGTAATTTCTTAAAGACACGACGCAAAAGTTCACAGTTAGACCCCTGTGTCAGCAGATGGGTCCCTAAATTTATTAAATTGTTGCGTGCTTGTCCACCGGTTATTTGGAAGCAGCAAGTTGATTCATCTAATGATTAATGTCACTTCATTTTTTTATTGCTGTAAACCAACAGCTACGTTGCGATTGGTTAACTTTTGTCAAAAAATAAAGCACCAAATAACAGACGTGAAGTTGCAAGTCACCACATCAACTATTGGCTCTTCTCCGGTAAGATCATTAATAGTTAAATAAAAAGGAATTATTTTGGCAATGTGAGACAGAAGGGAACGACTGCGTTGTACACAAGAAGAAAAAATCTGGACTAGAACGAGGTTACGTCCACAGAAGATCCTGACATTATGTTCCTGGTGTGACATAAAAGGCGTCGTGTACTACAAATTATATCCCAGGAATGTAACAAAAATGCAGACGCTTATTGCCAGCAACTCCGATGCCTAGCGGCTGCAATCAGAGAAAAACGGCACAGAAGGAGGCATAAAATGCTGCTGCAACACGAAACCGCACGCAGCTAACGTAACGAAAATATCTGTCGGAGAACTTGGTTGATAGTTCTATAGTTTCCACATTCTCTTGCTCTCATGTTAAGAAAAATCTACACTTCTTGTATAAAACCTCACAGATAATAAAGTATAGTCTTGAATTTGGCTTCCCGAGAAATAAAGAAACTAGCGCACAGCTGATACTCAGATAACAGGGAACGCAATATTTCTAATTAATTTCTGTGTGCTACTCGTATCAATTAAGAACTTTTACCAGAAGGAAGGAACATTACAGACTTCTAAATCACCTTCAAGAAATGCAAGACATATAATGTAGGATACAGTGGTCATCGAAGATCAGCTCGAAGCGGGACTCATCACAGAAGATAGTTCTACTCCAGTCAGTGAGATGCTAGGCCGAAGACGCTTCGGACAGCGCTGCTAAACCAACCTCAATGTCGCCCGCCATACAGTCCGACAACCAGGAGTGATATTCTGGGTTGTCATTTCTTTTCATAGCAGGATCCCTTTGGTTGCCATCCGTGGCACTCTTACAGCACGGCACTTCGTCGACGGTATTCTACACCCCATTTCGTTGTTCCTAGTGGCAAGCCATCTGGACTTACACAGGGTGGTCCATTGATAGTGACCGGGCCAAATATCTCACGAAATAAGCATCAAACGAAAAATGAAAAATGAACGGAACTCATCAAGGAGGAAACCAGATGGCGCTATGATTGGCACGCTAGATGGCGCTGCCATAGGTCAAACGGATATTGATCCATTCTTTAATAATAGGTACCCCCATTTTGTATTACATATTGGTGTAGTACGTAAAGAAATAAGGATGTTTTAGTTGGATCACTTTTTTCGCTTTATGATAGATGGCGCTGTAATAGTCACAAATGTGTAAGTACGTGGTATCACGTAACATTCCGTCAGTGCGGACGGTATTTGCTTCGTGATACATTACCCGTGTTAAAATGGACCGTTTACCAATTGCGGTAAAGGTCGATATCGCGTTGGTGTATGGCTATTGTGATCAAAATGCCCAACGGGCGTGTGCTACGTATGCTGCTCGGTATCCTGGACGACATCATCCAAGTGTCCGGACCGTTCGCCGGATAGTTACGTTATTTAAGGAAACAGGAAGTGTTGAGCCACATGTGAAACGTCAACCACGACCTGCAACAAATGATGATGCCCAAGTAGGTGTTTTAGCTGCTGTCGCGGCTAATTCGCACATCAGTAGCAGACAAACTACGCGAGAATCGGGAATCTCAAAAACGTCGGTGTTGAGAATGCTACACCAACATCGATTGCACCCGTACCACATTTATATGCACCAGGAATTGCATGGCGACGACTTTGAACGTCGTGTACACTTCTGCCACTGGGCACAAGAAAAATTATGGGACGATGACAGATTTTTGGCACGTGTTCTGTTTAGCGTCAAAGCGTCATTTACCAACAGCGGTAACGTAAACCGGCATAATATGCACTATTGGGCAACGGAAAATCCACGATGGCTGCGACAGGTGGGACATCAGCGACCTTGGCGGGATAATGTATGGTGCGGCATTGTGGGAAGTAGGATAATTGGCCCCCATTTTATCGATGGCAATCTAAATGGTGCAATGTATGCTGATTTCCTACATAATGTTCTACCGACGTTACTACAAGACATTTCACTGCATGATAGAATGGCGATGTACTTCCAACATGATGGACGTCCGGCACATAGCTCGCATGCGGTTTAAGCGGTATTGAATAGCGGTATTGGATTGGTCGTAGAAGCACCATACCATGGCCCGCGCGTTCACCGGATCTGAAGTCCCCGGATTTCTTTCTGTGGAGGAAGTTGAAGGATATTTGCTATCGTGATCGACCGACAACGCCTGAAAACATGCGTCAGCACATTGCCAATGCATGTGCGAACACTACCGAAAGCGAACTACTCGCAGTTGAGAGGAATGTCCTTACACGTATTGCCAAATGCATAGAGGTTGACGGACGTCATTTTGAGCATTTATTCCATTAATGTGGTATTTACAAGTAATCACGCTGTAACAGCATGCGTTCTCAGAAATGATAAGTTCACAAAGGTACATGTATCACATTGGAACAGCCGAAATAAAATGTTCAGTCGTACCTACGTTCTGTATTTTAATTTAAAAAACCTACCTGTTACCAACTGTCCGTCTAAAATTGTGAGCCATATGTTTGTGACTATTACAGCGCCATCTATCACAAAGCGAAAAAAGTGGTCCAACTAAAACGTTCATATCTTTACGTACTACACGAATATGTAATAAAAAATGGGGGTTCCTATTTTTAAAAAAGCGCATTTGATATCCGTTTGACCTATGGCAGCGCCATCTAGCGTGCCAACTTTAGCGCCATCTGGTTTCCCCCTTCAAGCTAGACAAGTTTCGATCTTTGTAGGTTTTTCGTTCGATGCTTATTTCGTGAGATATTTGGCCCGGTAACGATCAATGGACCACCCTGTATTTCAGCAATATAATGTTGTTCCACATACGGCGAAAGTTTACATTGCTTGTCTTAGTACTTGAGAAACTCTACCTTTGCCAGCAACGCCGCCGGATACCTGCCCAATTGAATACCTTTGGAACTTTGCGGGCCGTATCCTCCAACCAGCTAGAGATTTTGGCGATCCAACACACCAGTTGGATAGAACTTGGCAGGGTGTCACTCAGGAGGATATCCGACAATTCTGTCAATCGCTGCAAAGCCGAATAACCGCTTGCATAAGAGTCAGAGGTATACCAGCGCATTAATGACTTTCTCAATTTGTGAAGCTCTTTCTCTTAAATAGATCATACTGTTTTTCTGAAATTGTAATAATTTGGTTGTCTCTACATGTAGATCACATCTACGTACTTCTGTCCCATTCGGATGATTTCATCTTGGTGTGCCCTTTTTATCCTTACAGGGTATAGCCCTTCAGAATGACCATGCTTAGATCTTAGTCCAAGAACCCATCCATTCGTACAACTAATAGTGCAAGAGGCTGAGCGATTACCAATATTAAAAGCCTATTTATGGGTTACTTCCTGTAAATTCCATTAAAGTCTGGGATGCAACACTAAGAATACGTTTAATTAATAATATAAAAATCTGTCAAAACTGTATCTGACAACACAATGAGATCAAATTAACTTGGTTTTAGGTTGTATTAGGAGTCTTGGGTTTTCTTGGCCTCTTTACTCAAACTGGTAGCCTTGTTTTAAGGTGAGCACAAGCTGACTCGCTATAAAATACTTCCACTTTCGAGCTAACAACCCAAAGATGTTCGGGCTCAAATGCGGTTCCTCTTCGTCGAAATCTCTTGGCTCAAACTCGTCTAGGGGTTGAACCGCACGTGTCTTATTACACGCCCTAAATTAGACACTTGTGACCCTTTGGTTAAATTGTCTGGCCGATGTCATGTTTCCGAAATACAAAGTTAATATAACATATAACAACAGAAGTAAATTAACGACCCATAAATGATGTAGGCCACACAGTTGCGATTTGATCTGAATAATGTTTATTCAGAAAGCAAACTAATCGCGAAAGTGTCCGTATTTAGAGTTACTGTTACACTCGAGCGCATATCCATTTGACACAGTTCGATCATTCGCAATCTCATCGCGATACACAAGTCCAATATTCCACCTAGCAACTCAGTAACTTCATTTGTTTAAAAGATATAGTAAATTTAAACTATCAGTATTTTCAGTTAAGCATCATATCATCATTTCCTCCACACAGAACACATTGAACGATGACAGCATGACACCTTATTGAACCACGAAAAGTTAAGAGTTCACACCAGGTGCGCGGCTGCTCACCGCTCAGAGCCTAAGTCCCGCGATACCACACAACGCGAAATTTTCTAAGTCGTTTCACTTCCTAGCTACCTAAAGACCGACTGTCCGCTTTCACGTCTCAATCCGAACTGTCCCCTTTGCTGTCTCGACCAGAACTGTCCCTGCCCGTCTCCGATCACGTTTTCCTAGCGCCGAACATCTTCGCTCAACTGACTAGCACAGTTCCCTTTCCTGAAACGGTCCATATGATTGGCTACAGCATATTCTACATTACTTTAGATTTTAACATATTTAAACAATCAAAGTTTGACCATTTTCACGTTCTAAATAAAGTAACAATAACATCCATTACATAATAAACGTTACATTCTTTTATAAAACCAATACAATTTCCTTCTTAACTTTGAATGTCACCGGCAGTAGCCTTGCACCAATGTGATTTTTGATAAATAAATAAAGAACAAAAGTAACTATTATGCACTAAACTTTACAACAAATACACTCCTGGAAATGGAAAAAAGAACACATTGACACCGGTGTGTCAGACCCACCATACTTGCTCCGGACACTGCGAGAGGGCTGTACAAGCAATGATCACACGCACGGCACAGCGGACACACCAGGAACCGCGGTGTTGGCCGTCGAATGGCGCTAGCTGCGCAGCATTTGTGCACCACCGCCGTCAGTGTCAGCCAGTTTGCCGTGGCATACGGAGCTCCATCGCAGTCTTTAACACTGGTAGCATGCCGCGACAGCGTGGACGTGAACCGTATGTGCAGTTGACGGACTTTGAGCGGGGGCGTATAGTGGGCATGCGGGAGGCCGGGTGGACGTACCGCCGAATTGCTCAACACGTGGGGCGTGAGGTCTCCACAGTACATCGATGTTGTCGCCAGTGGTCGGCGGAAGGTGCACGTGCCCGTCGACCTGGGACCGGACCGCAGCGACGCACGGATGCACGCCAAGACCGTAGGATCCTACGCAGTGCCGTAGGGGACCGCACCGCCACTTCCCAGCAAATTAGGGACACTATTGCTCCTGGGGTATCGGCGAGGACCATTCGCAACCGTCTCCATGAAGCTGGGCTACGGTCCCGCACACCGTTAGGCCGTCTTCCGCTCACGCCCCAACATCGTGCAGCCCGCCTCCAGTGGTGCCGCGACAGGCGTGAATGGAGGGACGAATGGAGACGTGTCGTCTTCAGCGATGAGAGTCGCTTCTGCCTTGGTGCCAATGATGGTCGTATGCGTGTTTGGCGCCGTGCAGGTGAGCGCCACAATCAGGACTGCATACGACCGAGGCACACAGGGTCAACACCCGGCATCATGGTGTGGGGAGCGATCTCCTACACTGGCCGTACACCACTGGTGATCGTCGAGGGGACACTGAATAGTGCACGGTACATCCAAACCGTCATCGAACCCATCGTTCTACCATTCCTAGACCGGCAAGGGAACTTGCTGTTCCAACAGGACAATGCACGTCCGCATGTATCCCGTGCCACCCAACGTGCTCTAGAAGGTGTAAGTCAACTACCCTGGCCAGCAAGATCTCCGGATCTGTCCCCCATTGAGCATGTTTGGGACTGGATGAAGCGTCGTCTCACGCGGTCTGCACGTCCAGCACGAACGCTGGTCCAACTGAGGCGCCAGGTGGAAATGGCATGGCAAGCCGTTCCACAGGACTACATACAGCATCTCTACGATCGTCTCCATGGGAGAATAGCAGCCTGCATTGCTGCGAAAGGTGGATATACACTGTACTAGTGCCGACATTGTGCATGCTCTGTTGCCTGTGTCTATGTGCCTGTGGTTCTGTCAGTGCGATCATGTGATGTATGTGACCCCAGGAATGTGTGAATAAAGTTTCCCCTTCCTGGGACAATGAATTCACGGTGTTCTTATTTCAATTTCCAGGAGTGTATTCTGTTACCTAATGATTCAATAAGGTGTCGTTCTGTCATCGTTCAATGTGTTCTGTGTGAAGGAAATGATGATCTGATGCTCGACTGAAAATACTGGTAATTTAAATTTACTACGTTTTTTAAACAAATGAACTTACTGAGTTGCCATTTACAACATTTGTCGTTTTAACGATGCGCTTCCATATGAAATGTCGATCGTTAAGATCGACCAAAGCGTTCACATTTTAGCATTCAGGTCTTTGTTGCAAAACTTCTTAATTTCACTTTAACAGTAAATCCAAAACTATTATAGATATGACCAATATTCAATTTTTATTGGGATCACCATGAAAATTTATGGAGCATGGCAGATTAAAATTACTGTGACTTGCTTCCCTGCACTACTTCAGAGTCAAATAGTTTTCATAAATCTTTCCCTTTAGAGCCGATCTTAGGTCCGCCATATATAACACTGCTACGTCTCCTTGGCCACAAAAGCCTTCTACTGGGTTTCCCTATACGTAGGTTTTCGTCTACCTCACTCGCACACTACAGCGCTTAGACCTCAATAGACAATAGCCGCCTGTGAGTTTCCCCATCTCGTGCTGAATCTGCGCCCTTTGTGGCATCTGCCCCTGGACGACAGGGTTCGTTTCAGACTTCCTGAAGGCTGGCTCTTTCTGCCATATATTTAAATGGGGGCGAAATGTTCGTTAACTCAAATACTGTGAGACGCAAATTAATTCGGGGAGCCAAATTCGAAATACTTATTTATTTTCTCTTTTGTTGGGCTTTCATTCGACACGGGAACTAAATGGTGTTGCTGCGTAACTTACAAAAGAAACGTTACTGTTAATGATGCCAACATGAAATTTGGATAGACTGTTGGTCTTATACTGTCGGCGTCGTTTCACAAGGGATTTTTCGAAAGTCCCTCCCTAAGGTGTGAAATAAGGGAAGAAAGTTTTTTTTTTTTAATATGTCGCTAGTAAGCTAATTTTGAAGCTAGAACTACAAAAATCGGTATTTGGTTTCCTGTCAGAAATAAATAAGTACTTGTTTCAGCAGTTTTCGAAATTTAAAAAATGGTTCAAATGGCTCTGAGCACTATGGGACTTAACATCTGTGGTCATCAGTCCCCTATAACTTAGAACTACTTAAACCTAACTAACCTAAGGACAGCACAAACATCCATGCCCAAGGCAGGATTCGAACCTGCGACCGTAGCAGTCGCGCGGTTCCGGACTGCGCGCCTAGGACCGCTAGACCACCACGGCCGGCTTCGAAATTTAACCTGTATGGGAGTGAAATAGTAGATGAAGGTTTTTCTCAAAATGAATCATTAGTAAAGAAGTACTGATGGTTTTTAAATATACATGCGTGAAAATTTGTATTTGACTTCCCGGTTAGAAAAAAGAAAATATGTGTTTCTGTGTTTTTGGAAATTCAACCCTCAAGAAGGTAAAATGGGGGATGAAAGTTTTTATGGAAATATTTCATTATAAAATCATTGTTAAAACTAAAACTCTGAAAATCTGCATTTGGCTTGTCGGTTGGAAGCAAAAGAAATACGTGTTTCGATGTTTTTCGGAAATTCAATCCCTATGGAAGTAATAGTGACGATGAAAATTTTTTGTGTAATTATTTTGTTATATTAAAACATACTTAAAGCTAAATGCATTAAAATGGTATTTGAGTTCTAAGGAAATGTGTGTTATGTGATGAAATTTTTTATAGAAATATCACCACAAGAACTCAAAGGGCAGGATGGACAAACACCTTCGACTCCAGCAACCAGAATCGTTAATTTGTGGTCAAAAGTACGTAAGGAATAAACAATGCTGCAATAGCCTTAATTAGAGTGAAACCTTTAGAACTCTGAACAACACAAATATTCTGTTAAAGGAAAAGGAAAAGAAAAATCTGTGTAGACCATACAGTCTAGGCGAGCGAAATACCGTCTGATAAGTTAGTAAATAGATGAGATGGAACAAATAATTTGTGTCCCTCATTTTCTTCTGGAACAGGGATTGATGTCACGAAAAGAGGATGCATACGAACTTCTGTGTGTAAGATTCCATTAGAATTTATGTAAAGTGGAGTAGGTTTCTCATTGTATATTTTACTTACGACTACAAATGAAAGATCAAACTAACCTACACATTCAGATGCTGACGTAAAGTGACGTGAGACGGGTATTCCAGATGCCAACCGGTTCTCAAACTGCGGTACTTGGCATTTCACAGCTGTGAAGCGGCTTAACTTTCGTTTTCTTCGTCAGCTCTTTCCCAAAAGAAAAGAAGCAGGTGATACACACGACCACACTTGTGGAAACAGCCTCAGACACAGCACCCATTCACGCGTACATTGCGCCGTGCGTTAAAGGACATCGCTGACACAATTCATTTAATATCGTTGCTAATAATTAAACTGTAAAACCGTTGTTTCTGTACGTTTCTTACAACAGGCTAATCTCCAAAACTGCTGGACGAATTTTCATGGGGTCTTCGCAGTTAATTTGAGCGTAGCGTGGGGCAGCGTGCAGACTTCGTTTCATCAGAATCGGATCACAGAAAAAAATTGCTATCGAGATTAATATTTTTATCTAAAGCTGTCTTGGCTGTCGGTTTGAACACTCTAATCTCCAAAACTACTAGACGAATATTCGGGTAACTTGACCATTGCTTGGGGCAGCGTATAGGTTTTACTTCATCAAAATCTAATAATGGAAAAAAAAGACTTTGTGATTTATAATTTTGTCTAAACATTCGTATCTGTCTGCTTCCGCACGCTAACTTCCGAAACTTCAAGACGTATTTTCATGTAGTTTTCGGAGGTAACTTGAGCGTTGCTTGGGGAAAAATAATGGTTTTATTTCATCAAGCATTTGTAGACTTAGAGAATGATTTTGACAATGTTGAATGGAATACTCTCTTTCGAATTCTAAAGGTGGCAGGGGTAAAATATAGGGAGCGAGAGGCTATTTACAATTTGTACAAGAACCAGATGGCAATTATAAGAGTCGATGGGCATGAAAGGGTTGCAGTGGTTGGGAAGGGAGTGAGACAGGTTTG
The DNA here is from genome assembly GCF_021461395.2 of Schistocerca americana. Taxonomy (NCBI): domain Eukaryota; kingdom Metazoa; phylum Arthropoda; class Insecta; order Orthoptera; family Acrididae; genus Schistocerca; species Schistocerca americana. The sequence continues at coordinate 609,712,949 of NC_060121.1, forward strand.
TAGCCTCTCCCCGATGTTATTCAATCTGTATATTGAGCAAGCAGTAAAGGAAACAAAAGAAAAATTCGGAGTAGTCATTAAAATCCATGAAGAAGAAATAAAAACTTTGAGGTTCGCCAATGACATTGTAATTCTGTCAAAGACAGCAAAGGACTTGGAAGAGCAGTTGAACGGAATGGACAGTGTCTTGAAAGGAGGATATAAGATGAACATCAACAAAAGCAAAACGAGGATAATGGAATGTAGTCCAATTAAGTCGGGTGATGCTGAGGGAATTAGATAAGGAAATGAGACACTTAAAGTAGTAAAGGAGCTTTGCTATTTGGGGAGCAAAATAACTGATGATGGTCAAAGTAGACGAGATATAAAATGTAGACTGGCAATGGGAAGGAAAGCGTTTCTGAAGAAGAGAAATTTGTTAACATCAAGTATAGATTTAAGTGTCAGGAAGTCGTTTCTGAAAGTATTTCTATGGAGTGTAGCCATGTATGGAAGTGAAACATGGACGATAAATAGTTTGGACAAGAAGAGAATAGAAGCTTCCGAAATGTGGTGCTACAGAAGAATGCTGAAGATTTGATGGGTAGATCACATAACTAATGAGGAGGTATTGAACAGAATTGGGGAGAAGAGGAGTTTGTGGCACAACTTGACAAGAAGAAGGGATCGGTTGGTAGGACATGTTCTGAGGCATCAAGGGATCACAAATTTAGCATTGGAGGGCAGCGTGGAGGATAAAAATCGTAGAGGGAGACCAAGAGATGAATACACTAAGCAGATTCAGAATGATGTAGGTTGCAGTAAGTACTGGGAGATGAAGAAGCTTGGACGGGATTGGGTAGCATGGAGAGCTGTATCAAACCAGTCTCAGGACTGAAGACCACAACAACAACAACATTTCATCAAAATCGGAAAATCGAAAAAAATATAGTATTTTAAAATCTGTACTAAAATTCTTTGCTAGGTTTAGTAGTTCGGATGTTTAATCATCGGCGTGTGGTGCACCAAAGAACCACTGTTATGTTTTTTATCTCACTGACACACATTTTAGGAAGTTTATGTCAGTGACAGAATTAAGCGCCGCAATATTATCTGTACGAATATAAACTAACGGCGAATTTAATTGGATAAGATATACGGATTTATGGATTTCGCTTTGTGTATTAAAGATTTTACGACTTTGCTTTGCTTCTTTTGATATTTTATTTATATTATTGGCTCGGGAAAACCAATTTATTGAGTTTTTTTGTGATCTGGGTACCTACTCATTAAATTTTTATTTCGTTTCATCTATGAATAAAAATGTCTATAAAAGTGCGGGTCGCTCTAAATCCACTACAAATGCTAAATGCCAGAGGACTATGCACTCTCAAGAAGCCGATGAACGTAGAGAGACGAGACTTGCTGTAACTCGAGAACATCTGGCTTTAATTTGCTTTTTGGAAAGTCCTTGCGAAAGCGAGGCGCGACAAACACTCATCACGAGCATCATCCATTATTACACACCTCAGACCACTTCACTCACAGAGGCTTCAATTTGCTTCTCTCTAACGTAAGATCATCGAAGCGGAAATTTTCACGTGAATGGTGCCGGCGAGTTAGTTTTTATACCCCAGAACCAGCTAATTTTTAACGATTTACCAATTCGCTTGAACTGTGTCCAGTTCCTTGTAAGTTTATGTTATGCCATGACCATAAAAAAAGCGCAAGGCCAGACGCTGCGTTTCGCGGGAGTGGACCTTAGTGTCAGTTGTTCTTCGCAGAGGCTTTATAAATAAAAATGAATTCTACGCGAAGTCTGGGGCACAGCTGTAAATAAATACCTGGGTAAGGCCAGATTTCTCAGCCAGTCTTTACACAAAACAGCAGATTTCTTGCTAAGCCTAACATTATCAATCTTTGAGGCTGAACGCTGGTCCAGAATTTCAATATCCTCTTGCTTGTTTATTTCTAATCACAGTAATAGCTCGGTGGCTCAGTGGATGAGTTTCACACTACACGTATGGAGATTTCGATATCGATCTCCAATCAGTTCTGGGATTTTCTGTGCTACTTATCCCTACTTTCCACGTTCGGCTTCTTAATGAGATTAATTTGAAAGTAACATCTAGAATCGGAATCCACTTTAAACTGTAAGTCCACCTGTAACTGAGTTTTATGAGTCTCTACTGTCGGATACGATCGTTATGCCATATCTGTAGCTCTGTCGAAACAAGTGGCACAATGCAACTCACAGTAGCAAGTCATTCAGACTAGAAGACGCATTATATCAACTTCGTATCCGTATTCGTCTTCGTGGAGATGGTCCCTACGCTCGTAGGTACATGGTGTTCCTCATACTGACAACATTGTATCACTGAGTCAAGTAGAATGGGCGGAAGAATTTCATGAGTGGAAGAACGCAGAACAGAGCAGTATTTTTCTCTTTAAAGAATCAAGGATTGATCAGCGTGAGAAATAACGGATAACCTTATTGAGATAGTAGGAATCACATAAAAAAAGGGCTTCTTTGCCAGAAACTTTACAGTATCAGGTTTCTAGATTGATGGTGTACGGATATACATGTTATCCGATACGGTTCCTTTACGAGTCGAAAGTATAACGACGATACCCACCGCTCTACTGTTCTACCGTGTACTGGTGCTAATAGACATTCTCTGCTTTCAGAGGGTGACAATGCGTGTCCTTTTAGAGAAGAGGGTGAGGCTGTCATTCGAATGCCATTGTCAGTATGATGATCGGATCTGAATAGTAGGCAAGGAGAAAATCTATTAGCCTGTCACAGATATTGCATTTTTATGAGCCAATTTTTGTTATTTTGTTATCACTTGTTGTGTAAAAGTTACAGCGTTAATGTCAAATTGATCTACTGTATAGCTTTGATTCTGTGGTTTTTGAAGGAATGTTTCATTCAGATCGATACGCTGAAAGAAAAGTCTATTGTTGACGATTTATCACCAAAAGAAATTAATCTAAACTTATAAAACTTTTCCCACTCCACCAGGTTGGCTGGTACAGTAACAGTGTAAAGACTATTTTGAAGAAAAAAGCAGCACTGGTTGCGGTAATTATTATTTAATGACTCGTTTCGCCTTTCTGTGGCATTATCAGATCTAGTGCAAAAGAAGAAAGTAAAAAACGAAACATTAGAAAGGAAACTGAGTCGCTGTTAAGCTGTTTTTTAATTTTTATTGATTTTTAAAAACTAAACTTGGTGTCGTACTGCTCGTCAATCCTCAAACTGAATTAAGGTGTACTTCTTCTGAAAATGTTCCAAGTCAAAGGCTTCCCAAAATTGCAAGCAAAGACGAAAATAAGAAGGCCCACAACGTGCAAACGGATGTTAACAGAAGCAACAGTTCTCAACGTGTCAGGTACAAGCTTTTTAATGATGTTCAACAGCCAAGCGAACAGCACGTTTTCAAAGTTTTACAGATAATGAAATCGACTGTACAAAGTGATTTGTAGAGGATAGTAGGACCAGCATTCCACTTCCTGGAATTAAAGAGAAACGAAGGTAACAATTGGATACCGGCAACCCTGTACCAAAACCGTACATTTGATTTCATCTACCGGAAAATGTACCGTCAGTTTTTTCCTGGGCTGGGTAAGGTCTTTTCTTATCGACCTTTCCGAGCAATGAATATAAATACTATAGGAAAACTGCGTGAGAAGAAAAGGTGCTTTCGGAAAATGAGAACTTACCGGGTTAGACGTGCAAATTGTTGTAACATCTATCCAATTCACTAAACTGAAGTTCTCTACGTTTAGGTTCTCAATTTGACTTCGTTCTCACCCATGGTATGCCTTAACAAGAAATAAATGCCGCCTAAGCAAGTTACCCGTTACAATTTATTGTACGCTAATATCTATTAAAAGAAATTGTTCCACATGACGTCCTGGCATTTTTATATAATACATTACTCATTTCCGCAATGAGTTATGATTTATTTCCAACACCTCGAATGTTCTCGTATTTCCTGACACCAATGCACACAGTCTGAGCAAAAATATCGGACACCTATTAATGGACGCCCGCAAGACGACTTAATCTCTGCCGAAGACTCTTCCAATGTGGTGTGTTGATGTCTGTTCTTCCTCAACAGCGGAAACCAGAGAAGATACTGATATTGGATGCTGGGGTCTGGACAGAAGACTATGTTGTGACTCATCCCAAAGGTGTTCCATTGGGTGTAGGTTGGGACTCTGGGTGGGCCAGTCAATTTCAGGAATGTTATTCTGCATAAAACCATTACCTCACTGTTGCTGATACAAACAGTGATCGTCTTTGAACTGTTCCTCTACTGCACATCGTGTACAGTGCTTAAATGTATTAATATCCTTGTACCTTTAGTGTTTTCTTAAGTACATTAAGGGGACCACAATCTAATCCAAAAGACGCATCCGTACTTCATTGTTGGCACTGCACATGATGACAGGTAACGTTCTCCAGGCATCTACCAAACCCAATCTCTTTCATTGGACAGTCACAGAATGTAGTGTGATTCACCACCACAAATTACTTGTTTACAGTAATCCACTGTCCAGTGAAGTCTTTAGAGTACCCCAAGGGTCGCTAGCACTGGCTACAGAAATATGTCCCTTATGCTCAGCTGGTCGACCATTGTACAATATTCTTTTTAACTCCCTACATACAATCACTGTATTAACCGCACTACCTGATAGCAGCTTGAAACAATTCATGATTTACGCCTTCCACTGATGATTGCTTGCGATTTTTTACTATCAGCTTCCGTAATGCTTGTCAGTCCCTGTCTGTCAGTACTAGCGGTCAGTCTGTTGTTATTTTAGCTGTGGTTGTTCCTTAACAATCACATCACCAGCAGTCTACTTCTGCAGCTTTAGAGTGGTTAAAGTGGTGACAGATCTGTTACCCAGGAGTCTCGCAATGAATAGTCCACGTCCGAAGTCAGTGAGCTCTACTGACCGACCAGTTCTGTTGCTACTGCGTCTCTACCGGCAACACGATACTCCTCGCCTGTTTTCGTACCGGTGGAAATGTCTGCTCCAGTTATTGAACCGTATCAACGGAAGTGCTGCACCCTTAACTTTTACAGGTGAACCCAAGACAGAAAAACAGAAGTGATTTGTGTCAGGTGATGCCGGAAACGAAAGTACTGGCCCTTCTCAGCGTATCGATCTAGGACCGTATTGTCGTCTTGATTTAGTCTTCCATCAGCACGAAATGTGTCGGTGATGCATCATGTATCTGCCACATTGCCCAACAATTGGTCATGGAGGAAATGTGAACCTAATTAGCGAAAAGTCAGATGTAAAATAAATTTGTACCGACTAGGTCAACACTCCATAGTGTAGGCAGTGGCATTGTTTACCACACAGTCAGAATCGTCTTGCAGACAGTTCGTTTTTCAGATCACATGTCTACATGCGTCCGTTATCGTATTACTTTCACTCGTGTCAGTTTTCGCTATTAATCGTGACACATGCTGTATGTATGTGAAACCTTCGCGTCTCTTCTATATCTCCGTTGTTACGCAACCTTCCCTTTTACAATAACCTATGAAACCTTCCCTTAAGATTTCTACCTGTTGCTTAATAATAACAAATGAAATCTTCCGTTTTAAATCAATTCTCTTTCTCAATCTTCGCATGCAAATTTAAATGCTGTTTATTAAAAGTGATTTTCTGATTATTTCGACAAAACATAGAATGTGTCGTCGTCGTGGCCCTCAGTCGTTATCTGAAATAATCCAAAACTGTTCCTCACTTTTTTTACGGTTACTGGATCGCCATCTGACTGCTACATCGAACTGCGACATGAATATACTTACTCTGTTTTACTGTACTTTCTTAGCTGCTGGTGGGCTGTCATAATAAGTGGTTGTATTTGTTACCAAAGCTGACGTTATTCTTTAATGGCAAAGCTGACGTTACTCTTTAATTAATTTGACTGACGTTACGTAATTCACAGTTAAACTTTTTCTTGACAGCAATAAAATTTTGCAAAGTTTTACGCTGATGGTTCTTGGGACGGATTATAATCTGTAAAGCAATATTGCTGGCAAAAATTAATTATATTCCTAATGAAATTATTTTACAAACGTTCAAATGGGACTTACTTTTTACAATAATCTTACATCTAGAAATGCGAAAACAAACCTTCAGTAGTCTTGAGTTTCTCAAAAAATTAATTCAATAATATTGGTTCCTCTTATGATAATAGTTAGCTGATGTCTCTGTACATCCGTTTATAATCTCTTGTAAATCATAGCTAGTGGCTGGCAGGCACACCGCTCCTCTCAACCTCTCGCTACAGACCTGCTACCGACTCGCTTCACATCTCGCTTACTACTGACTTCCTACGAACGCTAAAGTGCGGTCTCTCCTGCCAACAAAGCTTTCTGGCGCAGACAATCCCTGCTACCATTACAAACGCGCGGTCTTTCCCGCCCTTTTTAACATTATATCAATGTGCGGCATCTCTTGCCAACAATACTTTGGTGCAGACATTCCCTGCTACCACAATTATTTCCAACATGACAAATATTAATTATTCCTACTTAATCCTACTAATAAAATGAAAACATCTTTCATAAATTGTGGTTTGAGAATAGACAATGGAAATAAACACGTCTTACATATGGCACGAAAGGCCATGTTAGGCATTGCTCTAAATACGTGCATGTAATGCCATTCAAATACCTGCTGTAAGTAGGCTGTTTAGGTTTTTATGTTGGCAACGCCACGTAGCACTCTGTACGAAAATCACTGACTGTGCTGTGTGAAGGCTGAGGCTGGTCGGCATTGTTGGGATATTTGCTATTGTAGTGTTGGGCAGTTGGATGTGAACAGCGCATAGCGTTGCGCAGTTGGTGGTGAGCCGCCAGCAGTGGTGGATGGGGGGAGAGAGATGGCGGAGTTTTGAGAGAGGATGATCTGGACGTGTGTCCATCAGAGACAGTAAATTTGTAAGACTGGATATCATGAACTGATATATATATATATAATGACATTTGAACACTATTATGATAAATACATTGTTTGCTCTTTATCAAAATCTTTCATTTGCTAACTATGCCTATCAGTAGTTAGTGACTTCATTAGTTAGAATCTTTTATTTAGCTGGCATTATTGGCGCTCGCTGTATTGGAGTAGTTTGAGTAACGAAGATTTTTGTGAGGTATGTCAGGTATAGGTTATTGTTAGTCAGGGCCATTCTTTTGTAGGGATTTTTGAAAGTCAGATTGCGTCGCGAAAAAAATATTGTGTGTCATTTTAGTGTTGATCAGAATAAGTAAAGAGACTAATGTCTGAGTACGTTCAGTTTTGCTCAGCTGCTTGAAAAACAAATAATGTAAGAGGTTTATCAGCACAGTAATTCATTAATTTTTTTAAGGGGACGTTTCACTGTTTATACCGAACTTCAGATGCAACCGACTTTCGTCACATTCTTTAATGCAGAGACAAAACGGACAGAAATGTTGGTACGTTTCAGAACTGTTGAGTCATTTTGGTCAATTTTCTAATTAAACCTTAAGTTGAATTTTCTTATTAAAAGATCGAATCCGAAAGGCATCATTTAAAGAGCTATGTTTTATCGCCAAATTAGCTAATGTATTTCAGATGCACCCGTCGTGGAAAGATCATTTCGAGCTTGGAGCCGCCCTCCTGTGGCGCCTGGCCCCACGTACTCGGCCGCGGGCCCACCTACCCGGACCACGGGCGGCCCGGTGACCGCTGGGCTGTCCCGCAGCGTTGCATAAGCCGCGAGCGGAGGCGCGCGCTCTACTTACTCTCCGAGTGGCGTGGCCTGGGGCGGCTCGCGATCCAGCGGCAGCCGTCTGCCAGTCTCCCGGTGTCGGCGGCACTCGCGTGTCGGCGGCCTCTGCCCGGTTACGTTATATACCTCGCCACTCGGCGTCCTTGTCCACCGCAGGCAACTCTGTTTCTGCGCCTGCGCTGATACTCGTTTCTCAACGGTGCCTCGGCTCTGTTAAGTACACGAAGCCCCGCAGCAGAGAAGAGCGTGCCAGCGTAAACATTTCACCATCCGCTAAAAACTGGCCGACTTTTCAAGTTGTCTCAAGAGCTCTAACGCCCTCGAGCTACGAGCCTAGACAACCAGACGTGCCGTATCAACCTGTGCCGCCAGAGACGCGCGGTGACCACCACACCAAACTGCACTACCAGCCATTAAAATTGCTACACCAAGTAGAAATGCAGATGATAAAAGGGTCTTCATTGGACAAATATATTATATTAGAACTGACATGTGACTACATTTTCACGCAATTTGGGTGCATAGATCCTGAGAAATCGGTACCCAGAGCAACCACCTCTGGCCGTAATAACGGCCTTGATACGCCTTGGCATTGAGTCAAACAAGCACGGATGGCGTGTACAGGTACAGCTGCCCATGCAGCTTTAACACGATACCACAGTTCATCATGAGTAGTGACTGGCGTATTATGACGAGCCAGTTGCTCGGCCACCATTGGCCAAACGTTTTCAATTGGTGAGAGATCTGGAGAATGTGCTGGCCAGGGTAGCAGTCGAACATTTTCTGCATCCAGCAAGGCCCGTACAGGACCTGCAACATGCAGTCGTGCACTATCCTGCTGAAACATAGGGTTTCGCAGGGATCGAATGGAGGGTAGAGCCACGGGTCGTAACACATCTGAAATGTAACGTCCACTGTTCACAGTGCCGTCAATGCGAACAAGAGGTGACCGAGACGTGTAACCAATGGCACCCCACACCATCGCGGCGGGTGATACGCCAATATGGCGATGACAAATACACGCTTCCAATGTGTGTTCACCGCGATGTCGCCAAACACGGATGCGACCATCATGATGCTGTAAACAGAACATGTATTCATACGAAAAAATGACGTTTTGCCATTCGTGCACCCAGGTTCGCCGTTGAGTACACCGTCGCAGGCGCTTCTGTCTGTGATGCGGCGTCAAGGGTAGCCGCAGCCGTGGTCTCCGAGCAGATAGTCCATGCTGCTGGAAACGTCGTCGAACTGGTCGTGCAGATGGTTGTTGTCTTCCAAACGTCCCCATCTGTTGACTCAGGGATCGAGACGTGGCTGCGCGATCCGTTAAAGTCACGCAGATAAGATGCCTGTCATCTCGACTGCCAGTAATACGTGGCCGTTGGGATCCAGCACGACGTTCCGTATTACCCTCCTGAACCCACCGATTCCATATTCTGCTAGCAGTCATTGGATCTCGACCAACGCGAGCAGCAATGTCGCGACACGAACCGCAATCGCGATAGGCTACAATCCGACCTTTATCAAAGTCGGAAACGTGATGATACGCATTTCTCCTCCTTACACGAGGCATCACAAGAACGTTTCACCTAGCAACGCCGGCCAACTGCTGTTTGTGTATGAGAAATCGGTTGGAAACTTTCCTCATGTCAGCATGTTGTAGGTGTCGCCACCGGCGCCTACCTTGTGTGAATGCTCTGAAAAGCTAATCGTTTGCATATCACAGCATTTTCTTCCTGTCGGTTAAATTTCGCGTCTGTAGCATGTCATCTTCGTGGTGTAGCAATTTTAATGGCCAGTAGTGCATTCCTTATGTCCTAAGCCATCCAATGAAGGTTATCGGTCCTCCCATTCTAATGTGAACGCGGTATGTGTTCACAATCAACGTGCAATAACCACTTACAGACGGCAACCGGCAGCACTAGCAGTGGAAGGATTATAAAACATGTCGGAGAGACACGGTAAACAGTCTGCTAGTTGTAATGCGGAAACACAGTCATTTATTTGTCCTCCATAGGGACGGCGAAGTTTATAAAATGTTAGTGTGACGCTGTGGTTAAAGTATAGCGTGCATCGCAAAATAGCACTATCATAAGTTGCCACAGAAGTAAGTGTGGTGCATCATGGTCCTTAGATGACAGCGGTGAACGACAGCTGCAGAGATGTGTACGCGAGAATAATCGTGCAACTGTTGAGCAACTGACCGCCCAGATGAGCCAAGGGGCTACGAATAATACACAACGTGATCAAAAGTATCCGGACACCTGGCTCAAAATTACTTACAAGTTTGTGGCGCCCTCCAACGGTAATGCTGGAATTCAGTGTGGTGTCGGCCCACCCTCAGCCTTGATGACAGCTTCCACTCTCGCAAGCATACGTCCAATCAGGTGCTGGAAAGTTTCGTTGGGAATGGCAGCCTATTCTTCACGGAGTGCTGCGCGGAGGAGAGTTGTCGATGTTGGTCGGTGAGGCCTGGCACCAAGTCGGCGTTCCAAAACATCCCAAAGGTCTCCTATTGGATTCAGGTCAGGACTCTGTGCAGGCCAGTGCCTTACAGGGATGTTATTGTCGTATAACAACTCCACCAAAGGCCGTGCATTATGAACAGGTGCTCGATCGTGTTGAAAGATGCAATCGCCATCACCGAACTGCTGTTCAACAGTGGGAAGCAAGAAGGTGCTTAAAACATCAATGTAGGCCTGTGTCGCGATAGTGTCACGCAAAACAACAAAGGGTGCATGAACCCTCCATGAAAAACACGACCACATTATAACACCACCGCCTCAGAATTTTACTGTTGGAACTACACGTGCTGGCAGATGACTTTCACTGGGCATTCGCCATACCCACTCCCTACCATCGGATCGCCACACTGGGCCTCCCGACTATCTTTCATAGTACTTGCAGTGGATCCTGATGCAGTTTGGAATTCCTGCGTAATGGTCTGGATAGATGTCTGCCTATTACACATTACGACCCTCTTCAACAGTCAGCGGTCTCTGTCAGTCAATAGACGAGGTCGGCCTGTATCGTTTGTGCTGTACGCGTCCCTTCACGTTTCCACTTCACTATCACATCGGAAAAAGTGGATCTAGGGATTTTCAGGAGTGTGGAAGTCTCCCCTACGGGCGTATGTCACAAGTGAAATCCAATCACCTGAGCACGTTCGAAGTTGGTGAATTCCGCGGAGCGCACCGTTCTGCTCTCTCACGACGTCTAGTAATTACTGAGGTCGCTGATATGGAGTACCAGACAGTAGGTGACAGCCCAATGCACCTGATACGAAAACGTATGTTTTTGGGTGTTTCCGGATACTTTTGATCACATACTGTATATTCTCAACAACTGTTCAGCGAACATTGATGGTATTAGCCGAGCGGTCTAAGGTGCTGCAGTCACGGACTGTGCGGCTGGTCCCAGCGGAGGTTCGAGTCCTCCCTAGGGCATGGCTGTGTGAGTTTGTCCTTAGGATAATTTAGGTTAAGTAGTGTGTAAGCTTAGGGACTGATGACCTCAGCAGTTAAGTCTCATAAGATTTCACACACAATTGAACATTTTTTTTGAACATTGATGCGTATTGCCGGGCTGCAGGTGCCTGGGATGTGCAGCATGCTGATTGTTATTCATTGGCGACGAAGGCAGAAATCTGCACACCGGTAACACAACTAGACGTCCACTGAGTGGCGACAGGTGTGCTTTCCATATTAATCACTTTTATGCTCCATCAGGCAGAAGGTAGTTGACGTGTACGGCGTGAAACGTCTGAAACGATGGTTCCAAGCCGGAGAAGGGAGCGTTGAAGTCTGGGGAATGTTTACTCTGTATTCTCTAAGTCATTCAGGAAGACACAGTGGATCAGCTGAAGCATGCTTCTATCCTTGGGGACCATGTCCATCACTATTTGCAGTCCGCTTTTGTTTGGCACGATGGCATCTACCAGCTGTGTCACACAGCTCGCAGTGTACGTGCATGGTTCGAAGAGCACCACGACGAGTTAACTGTACTCAACTACCCACCAGTGTCCCTGGATTTAAAAACGAACAAGAATCCGTGGGCCAACTCAGTCGAGCTGTTCGGGCCATGGATCCTCAGCTGATATACTCGCTTAGCTAGCCGCGGCGCTGGTGTCGGCATGGCTTTACATATCCCTTGGTACCTTCTAGAACCTCACTGACACTCTTCCTCCACGTCCCGCAGTGGTGTGAGTAGACACGCTACAATCGATAGTGAGCTTGCACTCGTTCTTTTCGTTTTGTGCACAGTATTTCGTCAACGCACCCATCCGTCTTCTTTAGGCGCCGCGAGTTTTGCTGTTACGTGTACTCGCTCCCTGGACTCCAACCAGACTGTGACTGTAGGTCCTTTCACTCCGCCATTTACAGCCGAACTCGATTCCCGACGCCCACTATGCTCTTGAGCGATATTTTGTTTTTCTGAGCACGCAATGATATTCCTTGAAACGCAAATTCTCTCAGTGTTTTCCAACTCTGATAGATATAATAGCCGGTGAGATTTTAATAAATTGAGGGCCGGACCCAACTTCTATTTAAAGTGTAACCCCCTCCCCACTGATTATTAGTGTTTTTGACATTTTTATTTCGATAGAGTCCTTAATTATGCTATCCTAGAAAGTTGGCTTTTGCTCCATGATACTGGTCTCATCGTATTTCATTTCATTTCGTGATTACAGTGCTCGGCGACAGCTTGTTTATTTGGTTGTTTTAGTGATGCGAGTAGCTGATGTTCCTTGCACACTACTTACTTAAGACGTGCCACTGTCGCATGGACTGCGGTAGGTACACAACTTTTGGTGATCTAGATCGCCTTTAACATTACTACCAATACTTTTTATCTCAGTTGAAGGGAGCGAAATACACTGAATGCCATTTCCGTAGGAGTGTACCTATCTTCCTGGATACTGGGGCAGCATAAGTTAGATAAGCAATCTGAGATAAGCGATCGGAGCACCCATTCCTTCGGAACACTATTTCTACGTGTCGTAATTCTTCTGCGAGGCTCTGCTGCTCTGAAAGTGTTCCAGCTCTTTGGCACTGACGGTCGCAGGTTCGAATCCTGCCTCGTGCATGGATGTGTGTGATGTCCTTAGGTTAGTTACGTTTAAGTAGTCCAAAGTTTTAGGGGACTGATGACCTCCGAAGTTAAGTCCCATAGTGCTGAGAGCCATTTGGACCATTTGAATCTTTGGCACTGAGTTTATTTGTGACAGATGGTGTTGACTCGATTCGAGGAGATAGAAATCAGTGTGCGTAGGATTTGTATATACACAGTGACTTAATAAACAGGGTGTGCTATTTCCATTTAAATAACACTTGGTGTCCGGCACTCAATTTACTACAGTCTCGCTGTCCATCACACCCACCACAGTTGGAAAACGCTGAGAGAACTGACGTTCACCGAATCTCAGTGCAAGCTCTGGACAACAACAGAGCATCAAAGGGCGTAGTGAACCTCGGGAATCGAACTCGGCTATAGATAGCGGCGCGAGACCAACAACAGCGCACAGTCTTGTTGGTGTCCAGGCTGCAAATACACGTTAACAGCAAACTTCGTAACACCCGAAGATGACGGCTAGGTAGGTCGACGAAATATTGTGCGTAAAATGAAAACAATAACTTGGCAGAATACCCGGAAGCACATTATCAATCAATCGCGCCCGCAAAACCTGAAAAATCGCAAGATATAATCTGTTTCGTAACCACAGTTCTCCAAACAATCGATTCGTGTGAGCGATTCTACACTGTTCTGATGAATTACATTGGCAGAACGTTCCCTATAGTACCTTAATGCCAGGGGCACATACTCCTAGAATCACTCTTGTTTCAAACAGTCCTGTTGGAGGAACATCCGCAACTGAGCATTATACCGCTTCAGTTGTAAGGTTCTTTTTATTTTTCAGTAGTTAGAACATGACCGATTTCGGGTTGTTATATGCGCATCGTAAATTTGTACTATGACCTCCAGTGCAGCGGTGGATGACTGCAAGACGCGGTGTATCACCAACGACTGAAGCGGTCTTTTCAGCCTCCACTCCCATTTCAGTTTCCCCCGACAAGATACCCTTTTAGTCCCAGTCTCGTCTCACATTACGCAGCAACTCTATTCTCCTGAGTCACTACCCACCGGAAGTACAGAGACAGCTTTTAACGATTAAGTTTGCAGTTAACGCCCAACTTATAGTCATATCAACAGACCATGTAAAACTGAAACCTATTATCAGCAGTTCAAAATAACTTGAGATACTCTGTGCACATGTAATGGAGGACACTAAACTATTGCCCCATTGCTGTTAGCCTGAGTTAATTTAACGTGGGAGAGGTATACTCTCAGGAAGTAAATAACCGATATGGCAGGAAAAACGGGCAATCAATAAACAGGCTTTCTATTAGTTTATAAATTTACAACGATTTTTTTCAACTTTTGTAATACAGCTATGTTTTTCAGTTGTATGACAATAGTATGCTATTAGACGTTGACACTGTTATTAGATTGTACCACATTATAAAATGTTCATATCCATTATTTCAACGTTCATTTAATTTGTATATTTGTGTGTATGTGATACTAAGTAAAAAGTTAATTGTTCATATATTCTAATCTTTTGATTGGAAAGTAAGAAGAGACCTAATGTAACGACGAGAGTTGTATTACCTTGTTAACCTGAAATCTTACATACAACATTTTTAGTCAACCTGCAGACATGTAATACTACAATGTAACGGAGCTTGTTTAATAAACATTGATAACCATAATCACAGCCAGATATTATTCCACTACATCAACTTCGCAATATATACTTCAAAAGTTCACTTCCTCAACGCTGACAATAATCCCGGCTCCCCTCCAACAGCCCACTTCATTTTTCTGTCCCACAGTTCCATCCCATGAGTCTTTTTACGCGGTCCTAGGAACTGATCCAATGAAGGACACCTCCACTCGAATTTCAGCAGCTCCAACACCAGAATCGTCGGCAGCTTAACAACACCAGTTGCATCACTATTGAAAACAACAGCGACCACTTCAAGATCAACCTGTTCAACAGATGAAATTCTCTGTTTTTAGCATTCTTCCGTATTTTTATGCTACATTTACTGTACTCAGTACCTGTACGTCTGAAGTGCAAATATTTAGCTGCAAGGAATAACAATAAACCGAAAAATGTGGCAGCGTAGAGAAGATCCTGGACATCAGGCAGGAGCAGGATTCAGATACCCACTCACTAAATGTGGCAGTGACGTTTCTAGTGTAAGGACTCTGCAATTACCTCCAACATTTTTGAAAATTCTTCTATCTAATTCCGTGATTGTCGAGAGGACTTACTTTCGTTCCTTTTACTGTAAATTGGAACGAGTCAGTCTACTTAAAACAAATCTTTTTTAACTACGTTTTTGTGTCCATCGTTTACTAACATGTCTACTCAGTTGGACAAAGCATATAGTTTAATAGTGGGAGTAATTATTTAATTGTTTTTCAGGAGTTAAAGCAAACTTTTAAAAGAATTGGCGCAGAAAGGAATTCTTAGCTTGCTTTGAAATTTGGCGTTTTTTAAATTTCTTTTTCGAACACCAGGTTCCCTACCCCAGACTGCTAAAGCATGTCTCTGCAGTGAAATTCGCCTCGTAGGTAACTGTTTATAATCCTGAAGGTAGAAGACACTTTCAATGCTAGTATAGGGCCAGCGCTGCAATCTGCTCGTACTGCTCAAAGAGCAAAGCACTAGCTTGAGATAAGGTGAGCGACACCCGCATCCAAACCGCCGGATAGACTGATGGCGCCGGCCAGAGTGGACGAGCGGTTCTAGGCGCTACAGTCTGGAACAGCGCGACCGGTACGGTCGCAGGTTCGAATCCTGCCTCGGGCATTGGTGTGTGTGCTGTCCTTAGGTTAGTTAGGTTTAAGTAGTTCTAAGTTCTAGGGGACTGATGACCACTGCAGTTAAGTCCTATAGTGCTCAGAGCCATTTGAACCAAGACTGATGGCAGTTGATCTGGGACACCAGCCATATTCAGTCTAGTTTTCGGTAGGTTTAGGCAAATAATCAAATAACGGGCTCGTCTCCAATCAGCTTCAGAATATACAACACGCAAACAGTTAACATATTGTGACAAACACAAAAATTGTTGACATGATTCGCAGAGCGATTACGCATATCATTTCTCATGTCTGTGTTAGCTGACTGCTGTGGCAACAGAAAAGACATCTGGCCACAAGGTTAAATAAAATAAATATGCCAAATTTATTATTAAGTATTTCCTGCTCACCATAAAAAATGTTCAAATGTGTGTGAATTTCTAAGAGACCAAACTGCTAAGGTCATCGGTCCCTAGACTTACACATTAGTTAAACTAACTTACGCTTAGCGTTAGTTTAGACAGCACAGACACCCAAGCCCGAGGGAGGACTCGAACCTCCGGCTGGAGGGGTCGTGCAACCTGCTCACTATACTTTGCACCCATATCCCACGTTAACTCCAAACTTCTCCGAAGAATTCAGTGGAAACAGTCCATACGTCACTGTTGGTAATTTAATAGCTCGTATGTCGGATGGGGTAGCTAAGCTGAGAGTTTCCCGTGGTGCTATTCGAGATAAGTGGGCTACGTGCCAGCACCGGGTCTCAACCTAGTGTCTCATAAACACAACTCTGCAGAGCACCAGCATTCGTCACAATCATCTACGCAACATGACGCTTCATAACAAGTGAAGAGGAGATAACGGTGGTTCTTCACCCCTAGGACGTTACCTAGAGCAGCAATACGAGATTCCGACTTCTGCCGCAAACGATCATTTTCGAGTACTGAACTGCCTTAACTTAGCTATAAGTCATATTGCCCACGTTGCGGTGGTATAAAATGAAAAGAATTAATTCCAATTTCAAGTGGTAACATATACAAGCTGAAGTAAATGTTATGTAACTTTCGAAAGTCTCAGCATTCCAAAAATTTTCATGAACCTTTTTCCCTCTGACAAGATTTTCACTTTCAAAGTACTAAAATCGTAAATGCCCATGTAAAACATCCTAAACATTATGTAAGTCGGTATCGCGTAAGGCCGGGGGGGGGGGGGGGGGGGAGGGCGAGGGGGTAGCCCCTTGCCAAGGTACATGCGGCTCCTCCCATCGGAAGCTCGATTCCTCCCTCGGGAATGGGTGTGTGTGTTGTCCTTAGAATACGTTAGTTTAAGTTAGAGTTCGTAGATTGTAAGCCTAGGGACATTCCCTCAGCATTTTGGTCCCATAGAACTTACCACAGATTTCCAATTTGTATTGCGCAAGGACTGGAGTATTAAATCCCTTCTTTGAGATCTAAATGAGGTGCCACTAACGTCACGTGTAAACAAAAGCTGGCGCACTTTCAGTCATTTCATGCATTTTATGAATTATCAGAAATGCTGTCACAAGTTATTACTGACTCAACAGATTCTATGGACACACAATTTTCATGAACACAACATTGTTGAGAAGACATACAAGCTCACCATTTTATGTCATTTATGCCGCTAAAATTGTTGGTGTTTTCAAACATTCTGCTTATGGGTAGTCCCAGGTTCAAGTGAAAATTTTGAAGCTAACATGAAACTCCTAAGCACAATAATGTAACACATGAATACAAAGTGGCGAGCGAATAAAATTTTGGTAGGTGGAAAGTGAAAGTGTTCGTTCCATTGCTGAGATATTAATTTCAGAAGCTCACATACTATTGTTAACTAGCAAATTATAACATTGATGGTTCATAATGGCTCTTTTTGAAATGACAGCCCTTCCTACGATTCACTGATGGTGACACATATAAGTCGCGTTGAACAAAAGGGAAAAAGATCTTTCGATACAATTAACATCACTCCTCTTTTGTGTTAAATTCACACGATATCGCTTTAACCCTGCTGAAATTATAAAAAAAGTTATCGCTTTCACCAAATTTTCTGAAGAAGATTATGAAGAAGAGCCAGAAGTAGAAGAAGGACATATATCTGGTATTCCGAGAAGATGCTATTAGAGGAATATACAATTCAAGTTGCTCTCATTTCCATTGAGTTTCAAGCCAATGAAAATCGTCGACCTATAAAATCTCCTGAAGAACCAATCACTCAGTTTTTAGACGGCAGACATGAATTTCTCTTAAAGCAGAAATTTGGGTCAGCCAGTCTCAGCAAAACATTAGGAATCGTTACATAGTCCGCCTCTAACTGTACGTCAAACCACGTTATACATCAGTGACAGACAATTTGAAAGAATAAGAGGTGTGCTGGAACTTATCTCCTTCAGTACTTAAAGGCGATTGGTAAAGCAAAAAATCTTCGTTCCCTTTCGAGCTATGCTAACCCAGCCGGACAGAGCTGGACTTCACGATTAAGATATTTCAAAAAGTACGATAAACCAACCCAACCGATTTAGCATACTGTATAAAACCTTTGTAACCTGCAAGCATTACCGCACATATCATCAGGATATTATTTCAGAACTAAGACTGTGTTGCATTATTAAATAATTGTTATGAAGAACTATGTCAAAGAATTACACAAAGCCAGTAAGTAGATGAGTGATTACTAGTAACCAGAAGCAGAAACATTCATCTACATTTGCCTCTCACGGATACGAGCATCCAGGTCGCCTCCATGGTTAAAGAAACATCGGACCTTTCGTTCACTTTTTCGTAAATGTCTGTGCAATTATTTGCCAATTCAGTACCTTTTAAATATTGTGCAAGTGAGTAGCCAAGTCTTTGAAAGCAAAAGTGGTTGTGGTTCATGTTTTAGACACAACGATGGCAATTTCAACGTATTTTAATGGCTTTTGTAGACAATCTACGTAAATAAGAGAAACAGGCGATCCTCAGGCTGGTCGACTCAGCCGCTCTTAGTTCGTGGTTGTCGACATCTTGGCACTTTAAACACTTTACTGAGCCGTTTGACTACGTCGGCAAGTCACAGGGAGACTGAGATGCACAGATCTTTCTGCTCACGGTAGATGTTGAGTTGTGCCATCACATCGTACACAGGAACATGATAATTTATCATTTGCGGGACATTTGTTCAGGTGTGTCATCAACTGACATTCCATTGATATAGTCTAATAATGTGGATAATTTCTGTAAATTATTGGTAGTTTCCATGGCGCTTTACGGCACTCTACACTAAGTACAAATACGAACTAACGTCATGCAGTCTACTTCTTGGCTTTTATTCATTTTTAATCGAATTTCTACATTGCATCTATATCTGAAACGAATATACAATAAACAACCATTCCATGACTCTAGTGAATAACTTAAATACGGTCAGGCGATTTTTGTGTATCGTATCTCCAAGATGTAGAAGGCAGATTTGATATGAAGCCCGACACTACCTTGATATTAACCGACTTCAAAGTTTCTTACCTCCTGCTTGTATTATAAAATGCATAAATACAGTTGCTTTTACTTTCCGTTCTTTAGCTTCAACTTGTTCTCCTGCAGCGTGTTACATGAACTTTATATAAACGTGAAATCCTGCTGTCTCACGACGGGCATTGAAGTGTGAAATTCATGAAAAGGAAGGAGAGTAAGATGTATAAATAAATACAATTTAAACGCTGCTAGTTGGAGTGCCTATTTACTTACATTTTCTTAATGTTGACATTCACTTAAAGTTTCAATTGAAGCAGAGGCATAGCACTTAATAATGTTATTTGGGGGACAACGTCGTTAGAATGCGAACAATTGGAGGGTCAGAGCTCTTGCTGCGTCATCGCACCTGCTGCGCAAATAGGGACGGAGAGGTGGCGTTGCGAGTTTTCACTCAGGCGATTCAGTACTTGCTACAATAGGAAACCATCTAAATATTGCACGTCCTGAGCAACTGTAAGATACCAATTTTTATAACTAAACACGTACCTTTTCCTACACTCATTTAATCACTAACTGAAGAAGAAAGCTGCATGGAAAAATTGAATAAAGTTATTATGTGAGTTAAGAAATACTGACAAGGAAATTCTAGAAAAGCCAACACAAATCAGTTATCTGAAGCTCTCACTTAAACGCCCCGGAATGTGTTACGCCTTTCACTGCCAGCTAGACAACTATAATTTACTTTCCTGCGTCCATCAAACGAAATCTACTTCACGCTTGTTACTTAAATTTCTCTTTCGTAAATCACATTCTGCCAGCCTAGATAGCCTCTACAGCATCAGCTAATCTGCTTCTCCCAGTTCTTCGACTTTACCTTATTCCATCACTCTCTTTTCTTGTTTCCCTTTGTACAAATCCGTTACGTAACAGCCTCACTATTGCAACACGATTCACGTTCGTTCACAAATAGCAATCTGTTGTCCTACTTCGTCCCAAAACTTCCACTTTTCGTTTACCTGGAGAGACGTTTCACTACATGACAGGATTTATTGTATTTATTTCTTTTTGTACCTGACATTCACTGCGTCATCTCGCCGCCTTTGCGGCAAACGAAGGACAGTAGGATGTCTGACACTTGCAACATTCTCCTCTCTAAATGGGCTTCTGAACTCTCTTGTGTTCTTTTTCGCTGTTCTAGCTGCACAAACCCTCTCTCAAATTGCAAGCAGTGAAAGTTGATGCCCCTTCGTTATTGAAATACCAAGTTCACCTTCACTAGACACTCAAAACATTAGAGATATTGTAAATCTGCGAGAATACGATGGCGTTAGCTGAACTGAAAAATTGCTAAGCTATTTTATTCTTGCAATACGGAAACATTCAATAAAAACCGTTATATGAGTACTGATTTTATCAGGTGCTCTGCAATAATAACTGACGGAAGCGTCAATAAAAGTGCAGGTGCACTTCTCGTTTTGTTTGAGAGATTCATTTTTCATTAGGTAGTCCTATGTTCGACATCAAACGCTGATAGATACTTCGGAGAAGAAGAATATACGATGTTTAATTTTAAGTCACCATCGATATCATTAAAATGAAGCATCATCTATGTTGCGCAGAAATAAAAAATTGAAACGTCCATGTCTTTGAAGAAGGAAATATCCAAACGTCTTGCTGAAGATTTGTAGGAACACAACTTGAACTACAAATTGGAATAACTTGGTGTGAATTCGAGCAACATTACATGTCAACAACAACGACGTTACATCTTACTGTAAAGTAAAATCTTACTGTATTTTTCTTTTCTGAGTACAGAGGAAGTTCCCTGACAGTTGGGTCCGCAACTCGTGGTCGTGCGGTAGCGTTCTCGCTTCCCGCGCCCTGGTTCCCGGGTTCGATTCCCGGCGGGGTCAGGGATTTTCTCTGCCCAGTGATGACTGGGTGTTATGTGATGTCCTTAGGTTAGTTAGGTTTAAGTAGTTCTAAGTTCTAGGGGACTGATGACCATAGATGTTAAGTCCCATAGTGCTCAGAGCCATTTGAACCATTTTTGACAGTTGGCATCATTGTTGTAAGCTTTAAAGCACTAGGTTCAAAAGATTGTCTGTCATCACTACTGCCTGAAAACCACAGCCACCTACAACCGCAGCAACACTGAGATGTTGCCATAGAAACGTAGACAGTATCACATTCTGTGGCTAGTCGTCGTGGACGGATAAAGCAGCCGCGCAGAGACATGTTTAACTCTCAGGGTTTTTCTCTCCCTCTGTGGACTAGGGGGTCCTCTTTTCTGTTATTAATAGGCTAAGTCTAATTTACAATGGCAACATTAAGCTTTTGGGGCGTGGCATACAGATGGAGTTACAATCAATAAGTAAGTAAAATATTAACTTCGCCAGTAGAATATTTTGTCGATTCAGCTTTCTAAACCTGTCGCCGGTCAAGCTTCGACAAATTACGACAGATGTAAGCGGCCTGTTATTAAATGCTATCTACGGTTGCATTAGTAACTGGTGTAAACTATGGTGCTTGTAAACAATGCTGTTTATCGAAAATATGTCGTGATTTACTAGAATGTTATGGTATGCCTGAGAGTACAACTTATATTGTTGCTAGAGAAACTAGTAGCGATTATATTCCTGTTTCTTTCTTTTGGCTGTTTCTTGTATTTGGAACGGTTTCTGAGGTTAAGGTTAGGCAGGAATCTAAAAGCACAGCTTAAATTGTTGCGAGTGAAACGATTATTTATTAGAGGACTAATTGAAACACTGCTGTTTTCTGTAATTGTTTTGCTACTTTTGTAATGTGGTACGTTTTTCTAGGATGCGGTTAGCCAGAAAACTAAGTGTACAGCTCAACTTTCAGTGAATGAAACGAGTAGTGCCGGCCGCGGTGGCCGTGCGGTTCTGGCGCTGCAGTCTGGAACCGCGGGACTGCTACGGTCGCAGGTTCGAATCCTGCCTCGGGCATGGGTGTGTGTGATGTCCTTAGGTTAGTTAGGTTTAAGTAGTTCTAAGTTCTAGGGGACTGATGACCATGGATGTTAAGTCCCGTAGTACTCAGAGCCATTTTTTTTTTTTTTTTTTGAAACGAGTAGTGATTTTGTTAATAATATTGTCTCTCACAACTGTTTGGCTGGTTTCTTCGTATGTGACATCGCAGAGACGCGGGGTATGTGAAATGGCTTGTTTTTATAACGGTCATGATAATGTTGGTGGTGTCTCACTGTTGCTGTGGATATCTGTATTTGTGATGTGGTTTGTAGTAATGGTCCAGCCGAACTGGTTGAGTATTTACTAGTTATTGGTTATTTATTTGAATTTGGTTTTTGAGTTATTAGTTTTCGTTTGCAGTTTGCTGGTATTTTTAGATTGAATGTTCACGTTTGTTGTTTGCATTATGATTGGTGTGTGTGTGTGTGTGTGTGTGTGTGTGTGTGTGTGTGTGTGTGTGTGTGTGTTTGTCTGTCTGTCTGGGTCTGGGTGATGTTTTGCTGCCAGCTTTAGTTAATTTTTATTTAGAGAGGGATATGATTCTTCAGTATGTTTTCACGACCTTTTTTCGTTTATTTTGAGATTCTCTTTGAGATGAACGTTTCAAATTGGTGTTTGGTGAGTTTCGTTTGGAAGAGGGGGGCGGGGGGCATTTATACCGATGTCAGTGTTTCACCTGTATATGGCTGTTAAAATTGCAATCCTGATTTTTATCGTTCTGTGTGGAGTTTCTGGTATCGCTGTCTTCGTTTGAGTTGTACAGGGTAAGTCAGGAGGCAAGGTAGATACTTTGAGGGGTGATAGTAATAGTGATTCTGAACAAGAAACGTCATATGAACATATGTACTGCTCTTGACAATTTCCGAGAAACCTAAGAAAACAATGGGGAACGGGAGAAATGCAGATCATAGGAAATGAAACATCCTCACAAAAGATTTTCAAAAAGGCAGACGTCAGTTGCAATGCATTTTGCAGCTTTTCTAGACAGCTACTCTGTTGCTCATCTGAGCTCATTCCTACGGTCCTATACTTGAGCACATGCACGTAAAATATGACCCAGTAGTTCCTCATTTATGTTCACTCTGCGCTCGTGCGCTCGTAGACTTCGCTCTTAACCTTCGTAATACCACCTCTTGAACAAATTATAATCTAGTCCGTTTTCCTTATACGTTAAAAAGTTTTTTTTAGAAAAAGATATTTGTTTCTAATGAAATGTTCTACCAGATTTCATAAAGTTCCGTCCGACTGCTTAGGTGGGTGGTAACGTGCTCGCCTCCCATTCAAGCGGGCCCGGGTTCGATTCTCGGCCGGTTTGGAGATTTTCTCCGCTCGGGGACTGGGTGTTGTGTTGTCCTCATCATCATTTCATTCTCATCAACAGCACACAAGTCGCCCAATGTGGCGTCGCCTGAAATAAGACTTGCACTTGACGGCCAAACTTCCCCAGTTGAGGCATCCCGATCGTGCGGTAGCGTTCTCGCTTCACACGCCCGGGTTCCCGGGTTCGATTCCCGGCGAGCTCAGGGATTTTCTCTGCCTTGTGATGACTGGATGTTGTGTGCTGTCCTTAGGTTAGTTAGGTTTAAGTAGTTCTCAGTTCTAGGGGACTGATGACCACAGATGTTAAGTCACATAGTGCTCAGAGCCATTTGAACCATTTTTGAGGCATCCCGCACATCGTTGCCAAACGCTCATTTCCATTTTTCTCGTAAAGTTTTAAATTTTTTAGTTAAACTTAACCCAAGAATTCAAGTCTCAGTACTGAACGAAATTTGCGTTTGTTGTATTTTTTGTGGGAGACACAAAGTTGTTATTGAAAGTGCGTTGTTATTGCTAAGAGTGTGCCAAATGGTATTTTCATGTTTTGGACCGTGATTACGCATCAGTACCCCTTTAAAAAGTATATTGTTAATATACGTCTACAACAATTAAGAAATTTTTATTTTCTGAGGATGGGCCAAAGTAGCTTACCCCATCCCCGTTGGAAATAAGCTTTATGTAAATTGCCTTGTGCTGTTAGGGTCAAGGCAACCCTGCCAACAGTAATCTAACGCAGTACGATCGTGTGGCCCAGGTGGCTAGGAAATTACTCCACTGCGATCGATCCAAAACCCAAGACACGGTTCAGTAAGGCACTGTGTCACGATGAGCTCTCATCTGCTGAAAGTATATACGACTTCAAATTGCCAAAGAAATATCCTCCAAATATTCCGGTAACATATCAGGAAGGACATGAAGATACCGTACTCAAGACAATTATGTGAAACTATTGGACCGGTTAGTTGATCATCAGTAATAATTGTTAGTAAGTGCAACACTACGTAGCCTAAGGTCACTTTAGTTGTATTTGGGTGTGAGTGCTGTAGAAGATGGACATGAGGCAGATGCCCTTGATTTTCAAACAGTTGTACGTCGGATACCTTTAAGCGAAAGGTATTTGTTATCTTCTTGTAACGTGTCGCTGCTTCAGCGTGCTCGTATCACACTTACTGTAGTCACTAGTCACACTCTTAGATTCGAGTATATTTGCAACGAAATCCCCAGAGTAATTCGTCTTTCTCAAATATGTGCACCTGGTGTATCTGTCCGTGACATGATTTTCATGACGTACTCGCTAGAAAGTCCCACAAAGGAACCACAACCTACTATGAAACGAGACTTCAAATGCATTAATTTATGTGAACCTGGAACTGAGACTCAAGAAATAGTTTGGGGTCCGTCTACTATCTCCTTCTCGGACATAAACGAAACGCATCATGGATTTACTAATAAACGTACTCAGATATACTGTATGACAAATATTCTCCCCTAAAGACATTGTTGCTAACTGAAGAACTAAAACAATTCATGAACCTCAAAGACGCTGCACATGGGGCAAATACCCTGTGGTCCACGCTTGAAAATCGTACTGCTTGCAAACAGAAGCGGAATGGAGTCAGTCAAGCCGTGAGAAATGAGAAGGTAAGACTTTAGAATATACAGTCCACGACCAGCTAACAAGCTACCTAAATACAAACAACCTACTAGACGAATACTGATCAGATTTCCGTAAACATAGCAGCACAACATATGCTCTAATAAAGGGAACAGATGACGTGAAGCTTGCCGTGGATGCTTCTTAGGCTTCAGAAAAACTTTCGACACTGTCACCTTCCACATTTTACTAGCCAAACTTAGCAGCCCAAAATTCTCGCCAAGTGGTTTCGTTTATATCTGACATCTCGCCAGCAGTCCGTCATGTCCGGCACTATAAAGTCGCAGTGGAGGCAGCTAATATCAGGCGTCAATGCGGGTTCGGCATTTCATGGTATGTCAATGATGTGCCATCAGTTTTGTCCTATTGCAAATATAACATGAATGCCGATGACCTCCAGTTGTATCTACGTGCAAAATCAGAAGTCCTGAAGAGAGCTGTAGAGAGCCTCGATACCGCCCTGTATGGGCAGTGAAAATGGGCGAAGGAATAGGGTTAAAACCCAGCCCACCCGAAACCCAAGCGGTAATAGTTGTTCATTCTAGGCTCGTTAGTACGAAATATCGGTAATCCCTACCATCTTTAACCCTAAAATTCTCTCCCTCAGCAACGAATATAGGAGTAATAATAGATGAAAATCTAAATTGTATTGACCAAGTAACAACAATGTACAAGAAGACATCAGCATCTCTCCAACCCCTATAAAAATGTAAAAAGCTGTTCTTTCTTGATATGAAAAAGAAACTCATACAAATACTTTTAGTTATTGATTACAGCTATGTTATCCTGCAGGGTCTTTCTCTGGAAATGTGACGGTGCCTGGAACTGGTTAGGAATGCCTGTGTTCTTTATATTTGTGATGTTGGACTCTCTGATCACATATCGGCGCCATACACACAGCTATCGTGGCTGCATCCAGACAACAGCAAAGTTTTCCATACCCTCTGTCTTCTCTACTGTCTTATCAACGTACACTTTTGTACTGTCTTATCAACGTATACTTTCCATCACGTCTCTCTTAGACCTTAACGCTATTGTCTGAACAACATGGCAGAAACACCCGTCTCCATCAGAGCAAAATCATTTCTGTACCACTCCATCGTTCAGCTACTCCCTCAAAGTCTTCTCAGTAGCGGGAATCCAACTGTGAAAAAGTCTCCCGCATTATGTTAGAAAGAAAGTTAATGGCATCTAACAAAGCATCAGTAATGAATACCATTGCCCATGTATGCACTCACTGCCATTGTACATCCTTCTTTCCAACCAGATCTTTCTCATTTCCAAAAATTCTTAGTTGGTGCAGTCAGCTTCAAGTTTCTTTCCACAGAACTCGTTACACCAGAAACATCAATGTCGTATACCTATAAATTATTCTTATATCTGCCGCTATCATTATCATTATTACTGTCATTATTATTATTATTACTCTCGTCATTATTACTATTATCACTAGTAGTGGCAACAGCGGTGGCAGTAGAAGCACTGCCAGTTTACCTTTATTAGTTCATAGTTATCAGTTACTCACTTTGTCATTATAGACACTCAGATCATTTTTATAAAATTTTTAGTTAAAACTGGTATTTCTTAGGTAACTATGATGTAAAAAAGGTATTGTACATGTGAAGCCATAGTCCCGTGTAAGAGAGACCTGCTGGAGGCCGAGATTTCTTAAACAAATACACAGAAAAATAAATAAATATGTTCATTGGAAGTTTCTTGTTCAGAGCCACCAACACTATCACCCCTCGAGCCACGTATCTTTCCTCCTCACTCACCCAGTATAGATCTAACGAAATATTGGATTCTAATTTTGTATTTATTGTATCTTTTGGTAGCTTTGGAATGATTTTAGTTTTATCTTCACTTGTCTAGTTCGTCCCCGCCCAAAAGCACCCTAATTCCAGCGATTATCCCGTTAGTTTCATTTCATTCGTTGATTCAAATATTTCGCGTATTTTGCTGTTTGTTTTTGATCATTATTGTCTGTCTTGGCGTCAGCAATTTGAAATATGATTTTGGACTGTTCTTAAGTGTTGTCTTTGGCTGCCTTAGTAATTCTTGTTAACTATGCTGCTCACTCCAAATTAGACGCAATGTATCAAAGCAGACGGCTGAATCGGGCCTTTCTATAACTCCTTAAAGCAGCATTTCGTTCAAATGGATAAGCTGAAATACCACACTGTTTAAAAATACTACGAACGCCTTAGAAACAGGGCAAATTTCATCCACAGTTGGAGAATTCTAATATGGACTCTGATCCTCCATATTTCACATTTAAGAAATAGGTTGCTGTATTCAAAACTGCAACCTGAAACACAGCAAGAAAGCGCACATCATGATAATGCAAGGAGATGAAAGAGATTAAAGGCGTTTAGATTAGCTGAGGTCGCAAGAAGAAGTACGGTACTTTCTAAATGAAGAATTAACTATTGTCGAGTTTTGTGCAAGGTGAGTGCCACATTTGTTGTATTCTAAACAAATGCGGAAATAATATTCGACAACTTTTCGAGCAATTTAAAGTAATCCAACAGTGAGTATTCCATTATGTTACTACGGACAGTATATTAGTTTGCTGTTTCACCCCAGAAATGCAACAGTTGACTCAATGGTGTGAGGAAACCAGTAATCCTACACCACAAACGACGAAATAATTTTATCACTCGGGAGACATTTTCTCAGATATTTAAAAGTGAATCTTCTAGATAACTGTCGAATAGTATGAAAGTTTCCTACATCAACTAGACAAAAAGCACATAAGATGTGGCCATGATTGCAGGAAACTGTCGTTTCTGGCACCTGTTTGTTTTTCCAATTATTCAATTTTCCAATTAATTCCATATACTGTTGTGCACAAGACTCATTTTAAAAATCATCTATTCCACTTGCTATCAAATACTTGGCTCCAATAGATACAGCATGTTAGAGAAAAATGTTTCAGCAGTTCGCACGTCGCTCTGATATCAGATTTTTTTTAAATCATTTTATCGAGACAACAGAATTTTTCACGAATTCTACAGCTTTTCCCAAAGTTCTAATGATTAATGGACCTTAAACCTCTTTAATCTCCTTCATAAATATTATCATATTTTGATAATCCTTAAACAGATTTTAGAGCCAAAACCAAATCCATTCAATTTAACAATGTTTTAAATCCTCTTTATCTTCTGCGAACCACAGCATATGCACGTGTTACATTTTCGATTTTGCTCTCCTTTTAATGCAAGCTACTCTTCCTTTATGATCTGTTTTTGTATTTTCTGTTAAAGGTTTTTTTTTCCTTACGTTTAGTGTCCTTTATTCTCACCGATGTATCCAGTGCTAATGAGGATCCTCTTCATTTTCCAAAGTCAAGCTACTTAACAATGATGTCTTTTCAGGTTTTATTTAAGTGGCCCGATTTCGTATTTAAGTCAAAACTGAGTAAAGTTTGACGTATCTCGTGATTGCTCTTGGATATATCTTATCGTACTCAAGTGTACGAGAAAAATGCTTTACTGTGAACTTGATTGTACGTGGTGGATTTCGAATGTCAAATAAACTGGCAATCAAATATTTAAGTCATGGAAATACTTCATTAATTAAGGGTATATACATCACACAGTCCTCCTCGCAGTAAAATTCTCGTTGTTTCGTAAGACTTGTGTCGTGATTATTGATAATCGAATCTGTTTCTTATATATCAGACAAATATTGAAACTTCCTGAGATACTGTATATGTGTGCTCGATAGGGACAGGAAGATGGGACATTTGCATTTCGTTTACGTGTGCACTGCAGAATAAGCTTTAATTTTTTGTTTTTAGGTAGCCATCCTTCTGCTCTCCAGCTAGCGCTTGTCGGCGAGTTTCTCCTCTACATTTTCCATACAGAAATCTTCGCATACGTACTGCCAGTATTTTTTCTTTGAATTATTTGTTCTTTCCTTTAGAAATTGAATTAAGAATGAAAAGGAATATTTCTTCCGTGACTGAAATGCAGCATATCTCGACAAAAATAAAATCCTTCTCCTTGTTAACTTACAACTCTAACTAAAGGTGAATTCCACTAAAACAAACAATATCTTCTAAATCGGGAAAAATTTAAAGCGAAAGAAAATGTAAAATTAGCGTCCATTTGACGGGCTGAGATTTTTAACTAAACTTTTTGTTAGAAACTTAGTGTAATTGTTTAAAACGTAAGATAATGGAAAATGTAGATGTTGATTGGGTTATCTAGTGTGTTTATAAAGCTGAACCCTCACTCATTTCTGATTTTAAGTTGTTAACCTAAAACACGTTTCGTGCTTTAGTAAGAACTGCGTATGTGCTGGAGGAGAAACCCGGCGCTGCCGAGGTATTTCTTTATAGCTGCGCGTCCATGCCCTTACCACGCTTAATGTTTATGACGTATCTCTTGAACTATGTGTCGTACAATGATATGATATAGTATTGAAGTGCATTCAGCTGCACGTGTGGATACTGTTTGGGACATTTGTAGTGAATAGAGTTAACAGCAAAGAAGTAATGAGTTTAACCGTCATGCGTTATGCATCTCAATGCATAAGATGTCGTATCTCCTGAACAATGTGTTGTATGATAATGTTATTGTGTATGTACAATATAGTATATAATATAATATAATAATAATACAAATAAAAATCATATACATATTGTCTGTAAACTGTATCGTTCACACGGTTACTACTAAAGAAGTAATAAATCATAACATCATGCCTCATGTGGTACTCTCAGTGCATGAACAATGGATAAGTATCAAGCGAGAATAATTTTTCCTTTCATCACTTTTAGGAATAGTCAGAGAGAAAAAAATTCAGAAAGGTTGAAATTAAGTGTAAAATTTGTTGCAAGTCGCTAAGTGCTCCCATTACTGGATTAACAAATTCCGGGAATTCATGCATCATGGGCTACACTTCTACCTGGTTCTCATACCCACAAAGAGAGTCGCCTGACAGTAATGTATATGTGTAGCACGATTGGTTGAAATCGGCCAAGTGCTTTAGGAGATGTTGCGCGCGCTCACACATACACACACACACACACACACACACACACACACACACACACACTCACACACACACACACACATTTTTATAACCTGTGTGGATTAATGATGAAACTCATTTTAGAAATTAGATGCAGGAACGTTGCTTTAGAATGTGAGGATTACGACTGATATCTGTCTGTGTTCTTGGAGCTATGTCACTGTGTATACATATATTTTGTTCACAGTTTCGGTTTTACTAGTATTTTATAAATCAATTCAGTGGCCGAATTATTTGACATTGACTGTATTAGGTATACATTTATTATTGAAATTTTACTATCAAACAGTGACATACGAAAAAATTGTTAGTAGTTTCCATCTGTCTTTCCTTAGGTGTCCTAGAAACATATGCGCCTTGTTTCATTATTTATTGTTACATAAGATATGTAATTACAAATTAACCATGTTAATATTGTCATTTTTGTGCACGAAAATGCTGTAATGTTTAAGTAAATCAGCTTCCTATTCGGTACGTCTTGTGGTTGGTGAAATATCATATTTGCACTCTGCTACTGTGCTACTATCTTTGATTGGACTGTGGACTTTGGGGTTGTTAGTTGTAACCACTGCCCGACAAGAAATAATTATTAGTAAATAAGAAAAATTAAACAACAGATAATCAGTTGGTTGGGACCTGTTGTTGCTAATCCATTTCCTGTTTAAGTGTTTTATCACAGGCTCTTCACTGTGGTGTCCAATAACACGGCCCTTTGCTGCTACGAGGTATTATATTGTTATCCTAGGACGTCAGAGGTAATTCAGGAAGAAAAGACCTGCAGCTTATTCATCGGAACAACAATTTATAGATCATCCTACAGTCAGTATGGCTAAAAGGAATACTATTATTTAAAAAAGGTATAAAATTAATTTGAGCTACTGAATAGGAGCAACAGGACTATAAATACTAATTAGAATGAAAATGAATGAGAATGTTTCAGCATTATCAAGTGATTTGACATTTCCAAAAACATGAGAAAGTCACTTTGAATATATTTAATGCTGATGAACTGTAATGACTGTTTGTTTGCTATAAAGTTGTATTTCTGTAGTAATAGATGAACACAGAACAAGAAGAAAAGAGTGAATGGAATCCATTTCCTGAACAGGGACAGCTTTTCTCTGAGTATTGGTTATGATCATACCTTGTGCACTACGACTTCCCTTGCCATTATCACACACATAATTGTGATGAATATCCGCCCTTCTCTTCCTCTTAAGGTGCAAATCACCTTGATAAACATGCGTTGGTATGTATATATCAGTTATTCTAGGTTTTCATATTGTTTCCAGGAAGTAAAATTGCAGTGATTCATCGTATTTCAGCAAAAAATTTTCTATACAAGAAAACGTTTGACTGTATCCAGAAGTGTTACTGCTAACAAAGAACCACCTTCAAGAATTTACATAAAGGAGGGCAACTTGCTACATTTGTAATTAATGGTAAATAGTATGATATACATACCTCATATTTGCCCTTTAAAATATGTTTTACATTCAATAAATTGAACTATTTGTTTTATATTTCACTCCTGTTCTATAATTTTTTGAGTTTGTGATTCAATATTGGAGTATTGAGTGCAGTGTTACTTTCAGCTCATCATATCTGTAGCCATCAAACGTTTTATAATTGATTTTGTTGGCTGCACATAGATGCAAATGCTATTTTATGAAGTAATATCAGAGAAGGTTTTCAGTTTATGATGTGTGGATTTGAGATTTTTATGTCAGTTTCACAATAGGTAAATATGCCTGTAGTATGATGTATTGAGATTAAAGTGTATCAAATTGCTCACTTAAATTTGTCTAGTTGATTACTGGGATGAGACTGGCTTGAAGAATATTGACATTTTTTCTTTTCCTTCTTGCTTTATAGTGATGCATCATTAAAAGATAATGAGTCATCCGTTTCTAGATGTTCATCACCTTGACAGGAGCAAGAGCTATGATTTATTTTACGAAAGTAGCAACGCCATTTTGCTTTTTCCACTAGCTGGCACCGAATTCCCTGTATAGTGTTGTACTCTGCTAGTATAGAAATTTATATTATTGTAGACTGTTTCATAGTCTATCCCCATTTCAAACTGTACTTCACAATGTTGCTGAAATGTATCAACTGTCATTGTTTTTTATGTGATTAAAATGGAACAATCTATTTACTTAAACTCTATAGAGTAATTGAAAACATGTTGATTTGGCACTATGTACTGTTGGTGACTTAACATCTGTAAATTACAGTTTTGTGAATTTCATTAATCCTTAAGCAGTCTATTTCTTTACCACATTCGCCATGGAAGTATGTACATTGCTTACAAATAAAAAAACTCAATTTTAGAAATTTTCAGTTATAAAATCAGTGACAAACTTTATGTTATAAAGAAGTACATTAAAATATCGATTTTTAGGTTAATTGCAATACTTTGATGTGTATACATTCAATAAGATTTATGTATGTATCTCAGATATAGGGCAGATTTAGGAACCAGTAGTTAGATGAAAATCATTATTTTTTAGATTCATGTAAAGTACTATATGGCATAAATGAAATAAGGGAGATAATATCACAATTTGCGTTTATTGACACTTTATGAATTTTAATACAAATCTTAAGTCTGCATCTCTCACAAGTAAGCGATATGTTTTCAGAGTTTGTTAATAACAACAGTGAATCCCTTCAGGTAACTCACATTAAAATTTATAGAAAACCTGTCTATAAAAAACCGAATGGTACTAGTTTGCAAATATAAAGACATACACTTACATGGAAAATTATAGAATTCAATACATGAAAAAAATGTCAAAAAATATCTTACAATATCATACAAAAATATGATTCTATTATACAAAGGGAACGAGATTATCACATACTGTGCCAGTTAATCACTGAGCAATATGTTTTAGAGTCATGCACAGTTATTCGAAAATCAAGTGTCGGTCTGTTAGAACCAAGAAAATGATTTGCATGCAAAAAACTTGCTTTTAGTAAGAAACTAGTGAGCAGAAAGTTAACAGACCAACACTCAATACGTGAAACATATCATCTGTGCACAGACTACTTCAATCTGGAGGTGTATAGAGTGTGCTACAAACACACATGCTAATGCATCACTAACATCAATTTGTTATAACATGAGTGACATTAGTTTAGAGCTTATCCTTTGTCAAACAGGGGACACTAATAATCTTTTGTGAAAAGAAAAATACCTCACAGTGACAGATAAACCCTTAGTGGCCCAAACAAATCATTTTCAAGTAAATAAAACAAACCTATGATTTAGTTGAGATTTATGTGAGATATTCAGGGCTAGAATAAATGGTAACATAAATAACGAAAGGTATGAATTCGACTTCAAATGGGAAGTCTTCAGCCCATCCAGACGTCTGTAGATAAGCGCCTGTATGAAGATAAGCATGACATAGAGAAAGAAAACTTTAACAGAAAAGCTATTTTATAGCTAATATTAAACAACTGATAAACAGCATGTTCATGAACAGTAGATTATTGTAAAAATGATTCGATTTGTAGTGTAAACACTCTTTTCTGCAAATGAGGAATAGATTTTGACCATTGAAAGCTGAATGCGATGAACTAAAGGAAATGAATGCGTTTAGTGTGATTTAGCCAGTCTGTAGAAGAGATGAATTTCAATTAAAACAAGTACGAGGGTATAAAGCAGTGCATGATGGTGATAGGTGAAACTGTGGTACGAAATAATGTCTAAAGGGC
Source organism: Schistocerca americana (assembly GCF_021461395.2). Classification (NCBI taxonomy): domain Eukaryota; kingdom Metazoa; phylum Arthropoda; class Insecta; order Orthoptera; family Acrididae; genus Schistocerca; species Schistocerca americana. The sequence goes on from NC_060121.1 coordinate 609,746,783, forward strand.
CGTGCGAGTTGTTGGTGATCAGTGAATTTTGTAGAATGGCAAGGCAAGATGCCAATGGCGACGTGACGGCGCGTTTTGTGCAGCCCTGAGGAATCCTCCTGCTTAGGGGTAGCCGCCACCGTCCAGAGAGATGCTGCCTCCGGCGGTGGCGCCTGCGCCCCCTGCAGACCCGCCGATACTTGCTCCAGCGCTGGCGCCAGCACCACCGCCGCCGCCGCCGCCGCCTCCGCTGCTCGAACCGCCGATACCGCCCAGCAGTCCGCCCAACAGGTTCGACACGAGAGTCTTGAAGACCGAAAACTTTGCCTGAAATAAGAAGAGAAGGGCATATGGGACTCACGAAAGGTTAAGGGCCACAAACAGTGTAACTAACCGAACGCCATTAATGGGACAATTACTTCTTCAGAGATTCTATGACATAAGTAAATAGGTGTATCACTGTGGCTACATTGAGGTCCCTACACTATCAAGTTGACGAGAAGATTCTAATCGACAATCTAATGCAGGATGAAGAAAGAAAATTTGATAACGTCAAAAAGGGCTAGAGGACGTCGAATCACAATCTGTTCCTCATAGCCATAGGTGCAGGCATGAAACGACAGCCAATTAGTGACGGGTACGTTGAAGTCTGTCCGATAAGCGAAAGTGTTTCGATGTGTCTAACAGCGTGGTTATGTCTGACTAAGTTGCTTCTTTTAGAATGAAAGTTCATTCATGCTCTCCATGCATTAGCAAAATTTAAACGGGTTTAACCAGCCATGGATACTAATTTAAAGTTTGCCTGGCTTTGACCGTTCAACTGAAACATTTTGTACAGCTAGTATGATTAGTAACTGCACTCTATAGTATAACAGGTTCAAATTTCCTCATTTTGTAGTTAAATTATGAATTAATGTCATCTCACGACCAACTTATACTTCTAAGGGAAGTGGAATGAACTCTCCCTAGTTAACAACCAAACTGTAGCAATTCAAGACGAGCGAGTGTAACGCTCGTTGCTGTCACAGAGCAACAGGTAAAACTAAGTCGTACTGCCACCAGAAGAGCGACTGCAATGCTCAATGCTTTCACAAAATAATGAGTAAATTATACTTGAACAATAACCGCAAGTACAGCGCCGACGCAGTGAAATTAACCAGTTGGCTGTGCAACAGCTTATTTTTATTTTTAGTGGGTCGCCTAATCAGGAAAAGTTGTCTGACGAGTTAAAGTGTGTTGAAATTTTACTCAAGGTTGTGTATAACAGGAGTTTATTAGCTTCATACGCTTCATGAAATTAACGCCAAACTGACAAAGATCAAATTTATCAGAATATTCAACTAAACGCAACAGGAACGGCGCTAACGCTGTGTAAGGTACCAAAATTCACCTGTAAGACTGCATGGATCTAACAGATTCGAAGTTAATGACTGCAAAATTACAGTTTACAATAAATGAAAGTTCCAACTCGACCTGCGTTTTAGAAAAACAGCAATAAGGGAGCTGTTCAGCGTAAGGATCACACTACCGCAGATTCTGAACTTACATTTCCTAAGGACCACAAAGTCTGCCAAACAGCACCAGGCAGTCACTAGGATTTCATCCCTCTTGAGTCTCTCTCCAGAAACCAGCCATCTGCCATTCTCTAACGTTCTTGCTCCTTCCCAGTTCCACGTTTCTAAAACTCTGAATGTAGGGACGACTCTATGCTGTTGGCAACGTGACGGTTGAAATTATGGCTGAATTCATGAAAAAGCAGGGGAAAGCACATGTAACTTATATGAAATCTTCAAGGGTTGTCAGCCGAGTAGCGTCGTCGTCTCGTAGCAACGTTTCGATGGAATGCGTCTCCATCATCTTCATCTTCGCCTGACGAGACGACGACGCTACTCGGCTGACAACCCGTGAAGACTTCATACATGAAATTCGCCAAGAAAGCCTGCACTCACATAACACACGTAACTTTTCTCCTTTTGTGAACAAGACGCTCATTTCAAGACCCGCGTCTTCACGATGGGCTAGCCATCCACAACAAGGGCCCTGTCTAGAGTGATGCAATTCTACTGGCTGAACCAGATTTTTAGAGCGAATGCAACTGACCATCCCATGCTGGTTGGATGGTGCCACAGTGTTTTGCTTTCAGATATTCGCGATATTCACGCAGAAAGGCAAAAATGCATACTCAGTTATTCACTGGGGACTGTAGGGTGGCTGTGACTTTCATTGACCGCAAGGAGTGCAGGCACCAGCTAGCTTTCAAAAGGCGCGGAGCAAATCACAACCTGACTCCTGTGAAAGCTGCCCATAGCCCCAAAGGAGGTGTTCTTCACCTGATGAGATTCATAGAAGAGGCCACAGAGACGTTTCTAGCGACACACCAACATGGAGTGTAAGGATACCTTTACAAACACTTTCAACACTACCTCTGCACATGAGAGAGATGAATTACAGTGTAAGGACCTTACTTACCCTAAGTGCTCCAGACACGGAGTTGCTCAGGACATAGACGGGGTCGTAGCCGCTGATACCCCTACCGATCAGGTCGTCGTACTGAAATCAGTATCACAATAAATGTTACAAACCATGTTCACCGATTACATGGTCAAAAAATTGATACAATGTAATTAACAACAACAAGAAAAAATACACACACACACACACACACACACACACACACACACACACACACACACACCAAATGCGATTCCGTCAGTAGGTGAGACCAGTAGTAAACGAATTTCTCTATTTTTTTAGTGTCGTATAGTCATAGAGGACTACGACAATATCATAAAATAACTGTTTATCAGTTCTGACTAATGTTTCGTTAAGGTATGAGTCATTCAGACCTCTATTTTACAACACACCGATGGGGGGCACTCTTAAGTAAATCTTACCAAATATGCAGTGACGGCAATCAGGTGCTTAGCGAAATGTCTTACTTTCCACAATATGTTTATACATCTGAGACTGGTTTTTCCCTTAAGAAAACTGTATCTTGTCTTACGTATTACTTGAACTTCTTTGTTAAGAAAGAACGTGAGAAACAATAATATCAAGAACCTGGAACTCTTGTCACAAAGTGAAGGAATTTGCTACGAATCGAAAACGTTGACCGATGGCCAGAAATATGAAAGCAGAGGTAGCCCATACTTGATTTCGCATTTGATACACAAGATGTAGACTGACGAGAGGTTTAACAGCCGTAGCGACACGTCCCCTTTCAAAAGTGATTTCACAAACTTTCTCCGCATATCTTTCTCTGCTCTCTTCCTGCTCGGTGCGCATGAGCAAGTTTGAGGGCCACTTTCGTCGGTAGTGAATTTCCACACGCACCGTCTGCGACAGTTTTTGAGCGCGCTATTAAAGAGGGTACCCGTGATAGTTGAATACTCTCTCCTCGTGGCGAATGTGATCTCTAAGAAATAAATTTAAAATGTATCTTTGACCTACCGTAATCTCATCACCTCTTCGGTTGCAAGTATAATCGTTAACAAAAAATATCAAGCCCTTCTTTTCTCCATATGTATGGAGCCTGTTACTGCTTTCTCGCAAAAATGCAACTGCTTTGATTATCGCAAGTCACATTTCGTTGACAGATTGCAGCAGGCGACTCTAGTGAGACTGGACCTGTTCTGATTAAAATGGAGTTTAATATCGCGTAGACATCGAGGGCTTCGAGCTGAATACCACGACTTTCGTTGTATGGAACCGTGGAAGGAAACCGTTTGTGGCTTTCTTAAAGGCATTAGTCCTCTTTTAGAATTTCAAACATCCGTTTCTTTGGCTTTAAATGTTTTCTGGGATGTCTGGTTTATTGTAGTGTTCATCCCAAATTCACCAGAAAATCCCTTATCGAGTTCAAGAGTCATTTCTGAAAAAATTTCTCCGAAATACTTACCACAAAACTCCCTGCAACTCTGTGGCCAGCATGGAACGACGATGCGAAGCATGCATTGCTCCCTGTAGTGAGCACACGCCCTATTAAGAATCATGTGCCGCCATTTGTGATGTCCAGGGGTACCATTATAAATCGCAGTAATTTCAGTGTGATTGTGGTATTTCGATAAAAGTATCATTTCTGTTTTTCTGACTGCGTATTCCTTTCTGATACCTCATATACTATACTATACTATACTATACTATATCATGCTGTACTATAGCAGCTGTGTTGTGTATAGTCCTAGTGACATTGGCATATGTTACTTGATAAAATTTACTTTCCTCCTTAATTTTTGCACACCTTTTTAGTATGCAGTAGCTACGCAGAGCTGAAGAGACCAGCACTGTACAAAGTAGTGTGGAGAACTGCTTGGAATCAGTGTACCGTCTGATGACCACAACAACGACGTCCAGAACAGTGCAAGATCTGCAGGCAGCATAGCTTTATGACTGAAATTAAGAAAGATTTAGAATTGCCGAGTAAATTGTCAGTGTGCTGGGCACACGATTTCCGTCGAGGGTGTAAATGCAGCAAATAGAAAGCAAAGCAAGGTAGACAGCAGAAATGACGCACCATCACAAGGATCGCCGATGCGTTTTGGTCTCATGGGAGGGAGGCTTGCATAATCCAAACTCGATACGATGGTGCAGGATTAGTCTCTTCACTCATTCCAATAACATAAAGTAAAGAATTAACAACGCAAAGTGAAGCTGAGTACCCAAATCATTCGGTAACGGCCAAGGCGCAAATGTTCGCTGAGCTTGAGGATGTCACGGTAAACGAGGCAGTTCATGCCAGATCTTTACCGGTGCTTTGTCCAACCCCATAATTCCCCCCCCCCCCCCCCGCCCCCTCTTAAAACCTCCAGGTTATAGTGCCCCCGCTACACAAGGATGGACTTTACTATACAGCTGCGGCTCTGGGCAATAGTCGATATTGAGTTCAAAGCGGAAAGCTGGCAACGGTCGCACTGCCGCGAGAAAACGTCTAATCTACTTTCTCCCGGAGGCAGCGACCGCCGTGGATTGAGCGCGACGCACAGTGAAGGCCGGCTCACAATACGGAAAGTCCTCTCGCTTCGACATAAGTGGCTCTCTTAAACTGTGACAGAGCGGCCGTCAACGCCGGAACGAGTGGCTCGACTTACACTGGGCTCGCCTTTCTCCACAGTCGCTTCTCTTAGCTCGCGGTGGAGAAAATTCTGACTGAGGGCAATTGTGGTGGCTCCTTTAGTAGCTATGATTCACAGCCAGCGCACTTAGTCTGTTTCGCCACGAAGACCATGATTTATTGAAGACAAAACACATATCTTTGACTCCACTGAGCTGTATGAAATAACTTCAGAAATTTTTTGTGAACTTTAAACAATAACATACAAAAATGACAAAATTTCTGTGAAGAAAACTGCAAAACACATTGGTCACTTGTCCTTAACACCGACAAAGAAGCAGCTAAGAAAATGAAATAAATGTCCAGAACAGAGATTAAGCGCAAAATCTGCAGGCAGCGTAGTCTTATGACTGAAATTAAGAAAGATTTAGAATTGCCGAGTAAATGATCAGTGTGCTGGGCACACGATTTCCGTCGAGAGTGTAAATGCAGCAAATAGAAAGCAAAGCAAGGTAGTGAAAAGACAGAGTAATCACTATGTGGGAACATTGTATTGTCAATTTAGAATAATTATGTGAAATAATTTTGATATTTATGAAGCATTTTTAACTGAACGTACACATATGAGACGCAGCCTTTAGTACGAGCAAAAGTCTCCATACAACATAACAGCTGCATTGCAACCAAGTACTAGGAAGAAACTGGGGAGATATTTGCACAAAATGAGTACACTATTACGTGCTAATTAAAGGTGATCTATAGTAAAAACAGAGAAAAAAAGACGGGTAACTTTTAAAATATGTTTTAGACAGTTACATTGAAAATTAAGTAGATAGTTAAACCGCTAAATGAAGAGGTATTACAATAATATAGGGAAGACAACCCCCTACCCTCAATGAGGTATTTGCTAACGAATGAAGGAACAGTTAAAATGGTATCAGAAGTAGCATTGACGAGGAAAACTGGATATTGAGACAAAAATTACAGTATCTAAAATTATCTTTAGGATTGTTGTGTGTAGCAGATATGTAGATAAGAAAAGAGAACCACTACAGTCAAAGATATGGGGACAATATAATACTAGCTAAAAGGTAAAGACGAAAGGTTCAAATATTCACAACCTTATGCGAAGTCAGGTACCGGTTAGATAATGAAGATAATAAGTGATACGCGAATGGCAGCAGAATGTGAATGTTTCTGATCTGTCAAAAGTCCAACATTTACCGTACGCCGTAAAAATTTTTATTTAACTATTTTTTCTCTCGCAGGTACTGGGGTTTAAAAAACAGTTATGCAATATAAAACCATGTTAGGCTTTTTAGATTTCTAAAACCATTTTGGATATCAGCTTTTGTGTTTCGAAATTGAGAAAGATAATTGTATTTTATTTGCTATTACTGAATGTTACACTGGCAGAAAAATCATACCTTAAAAAATGAAAGACGTATTCCTGGCAACAGCAATTAAAACGAATTTTTTCCCTAGGTTATCAATAGAAGAAGAAGAAGATTCACAATATATTTGCTGCAGAGCGGTTAACTAAACAAACCTCGCTCGTTGCTTCTTGGCATTCTGAGCAAAGCAGCGACAAACATTTTGGAAATGATACATTCTCAAGCTCTGATTTGCGTCGTCTTTGTCACCTTTTTATAGTAGTCCTGTTGTTAATCCTCAGGCTTAATACGGGCGAGACTGGATTCATTTAGGGGCAAGAGAATGACGAATCTCATTAACATCAGAATTCTTAAGTTTCAATTTCACACAGTGTAATGGATACTACTAGTGCCTTTAGAACTACGTAAAGTTTTGTGACAGTAAAAGGCGTCGATTCATGGTGGACAGAGTAAATATGGAAGATACGGCTGCTTTATAAGCTGTTTGGTGGTAAAACACATTGAAGTGATAACACAGTGTAGGCTCGCTGATACTGACGTGTCAAGTTACCTTCCTGAAAAAAATGTTCGTTCTTCTCCCCAACTAACATCCTCGTTTCACGGGTTTTTGTGTCTTAAGCGCAATTAACTTACACGTAGTGGAGAAAAATAAGGAAACGCAAATCAATACACAAATCAATACCATGCCTGATCCGGTGTTGGAAAAGGCCATTCAAAACAGTTACCAGTCTTCTCGGAATGCATAAATACAGGCCCTGTTTGGTTTTCAAAGGAATGGTAAAACTTTCTTCCTGCAAAACAGTGGCAAGATCAGGTAACGATGATGGAGGTGGATAGCGTCGCTCCCTTCTCTCCGAAGTAGACCTAGTGTTCAGGAGCTCTTCATGTGTCATTGGATGGTCATTAAGTTCGACTCTTGTCAATTGATTTGCAGCGGTTTTCGTTCTCACCCATTCTTTTGACGACGCTTTTGTTTGTAACCATGTCAGTCCACTCTACAACATAACATCTTGAAAGAATTTAATTTCTTCTCTTCCTCAGCCCTCAAAGTCTCAGTTTCGCAGCCACCACATGCCACACTCCAGAAATAGTCTCTGAGTCAAGCTTTTCTTGTTTTCGAGACTGGTGCTCTTTAGAGACCTTCGTATTCTTGAGGGGTACAGTTTTTGATTGAGCAGTTCTGCACATGACCTCTGCTTTACTCTGTGCATTGTTACCGATCTTAGTTCCTAAATAATTCAATAAATTAATTCCCTCAAGTAGTTCGCTACCAGTCTATATTCGGCATTTGACTTCCTTTTCTTTACCACATGCGATCATTTCTGTTTTGGACCTATTTATTTTCATATTATACCCTTCGTATTATATCCTTACTCTCCCACCCTTTTCATGTTACATCCTTTCATATTGTATCCTTCATTTTCATATTATATCCTTCATGGCTTCAAAATCTGCAGCACTTTCAACTAGGAAAGCTACGTCATCAGCATTTCTATTTTTTGGTCATGTATTAGTACACCTGTGTGTGAGGCTTCTCCGACTCTTTAAGTGCCTCTTTTATGCATAGACTAAAAACAATGGTTTATAATGCATAATAATGTCGACTACCTTTCCGTATCAGACCTTCTTCTTAGTTTGTCTTCCATCAACAGCTCTCGCATTTTTGTAAAGTTCGATGTTATTCTTCTATCTTTGTAGTCTATTCCGACATTTTCAAGACGAAATATTTTGTCCCATTTGACATTATCAACAGCTTTATCTTTGTCTGTGAAAGCTATATATGTTCTTAGATTCCATTCCTCTTATTTCTCTACAGCTAATTTCAAAGATAACATTACTTCTCTACCCCCTGTTTTTTGGAATCCAAACTAATTCTCTCAGAGTATAGTTTCAACATTCTGCCCGATGCGATTTTCGAGAATTGTAATTATCGTTTTACATTCATGGAGAATTAGACTTAAGGACTTGTAGATATCATGTATTGTGCCATTTGTCTTCATGGGATTGGGATTCTTCAGATACGACATAGTCAATTGAATGGCATTGTTGGCTGGGAAATCCATAGGGCTTGTTTGGCCACGTGATCGTAAATGATATTTTTTCTTCAGGACACAATGGCTGCTTCTCATACTATGTATGACTGATGCGAGTTACGGTACGTGTATGTGTAGTGTGGCGTCATGTTTGTGTTGTATGATGAGGAACGACAGAGGGTAGAACTCACTGCAGGCACATAATCTATCCATGTGAAATAGAACCAAGGGGACGACAAGGCTCTAAGGTTCCATCCGAATCAACAGTATCACATTTCCTCACTGCAGAGAAATCTGGAATTCGATACAGAACTTTGGCCGAGCGTTTGGTGATCAGTAACTTTATACTGTCACCTCTTCTCCCTTGACGGACAGATATTGGCGGTGAAACTTTCTTCCACCACCAGGATTTGAACCGACTACCCCGAATCTAGCGCCGCCGTACAGGTGTGTGTTAGTGGGCTCGAATGCGAAGGCGGTTTTTCAAATAACTGTGCCTTGTTTTCGTCCCTCTCTCAGTCAGAGTACTAACGAAGCCGCGGATGTTCCAGTTAAGGCTGTCGGCCATAACGTGAATGGAGTGAAATGATATTGCACGTACCGTTCCTGGAGCTGGAGGGGGTCCAGCTTGGGCCACGCCGCCTCCAGAGCTGCTGCCGAACAGGCTGGACAAGAAGCTTCCAGAACCCGCTCCAGAGCCGCCTCCGCTGCTGTCACCCTGCAGACACAACAACACGGCACTGTGCATATCTTTCAACTTCGTCAACACTTACTTTCTATGTTAGTCTAAGGGGACTCTGATTCTGCAAAAGGGAAGAATCTTTGCCCGAATTTACCATACCTTAACACACAAAAGATTCTGAAACTCCCTGACAGATTGAAACTGTTTGTTGGGTTGACAGTAGAACTCGGGACCTGTGCCATTCGTGGTAAAGTGCTCTACGGACTGAGCTACCCAAGCTCAGTGGTTACAGCATTTGCCTGTGAAGTTTCATATCAACGCACACTCCTCTGCAAAGTGAATACATCATTCGGGAAACAAGATTCTGATTGTAAGGCAGGAGCTCGAAGGTGCGAGATCAGTCCTTTATTATTTAGTTGACAAAGTGTTAGAAGGGACGGAAGATTACGTGATTATGTCTCTGATCGCAGGAGACGTAGGAGGGACTCGCTTATTGAGCCGTAGGTATCTCGAGTTACTGTGAGCGCTCCCAGTGAGGGCCGAAGGAGGGCAGCAACCCTCTGGTCGAAATGCTGTTCATCACGACTAGTTCCTGGAAGTAGTGAGAGATTCATTTCGCATTAGAGCGAAAATCTAAGGTGAAACACCTCCTGGTGCTATTCAGCTACTAATAACGGCTAAACTTCTACCTAACTTTCTTTGTGTGATTGGCAAGTGGTTACTGAGCCAAAGCGCTAAATCATTGGTTTTGATATTGACGTTAGTTTTGTATTGAACACTTGTTATGCGTTTTTAATTTTCCACGTCGTTTTCCTTTCCTATCACCATACTATACAAGACATCTGAATGTAGAGAGTACGAAAATAATAACGCTACTTTTAGAGAACTCCATCCCACGCCGAAACTTTGACGTTCGCATTATGAACAGACAACACAGAGTCGGGTGTAAACCGTAATCTTCGGGCACATAACACATATCTTGCTACTTGAGCCAACATCAGTAGCAACCTTTATGTCTCATCCCAGGAAACATTGAGATCTTTTGTTTAATATTTGATACTTTCCCCCTGAACGAAAATCTTACCCGCCTTCTGTACACTGAAATCACGTTTCTCAACAAAATATTGGAGGACATTGGCTTAAAACATCAAAACCAAGTAAGTTTATAGTCCATTTCCGTGACAGTTTAACTGATCAGAGAAAGTAATCCCGCTTCAACAGCAACCATTTCAGTGTACTGTTTAAGACTCCCTGACGTAATAAATGTTATAGATTTTGTCTGGCGTTACATCAGAAGGTAAAGCTAAGATTCTGAGATATTTCTGCATGGCATCTGTACCCGTCATGCCATGTCAGGCGATGACGTCAGCTGTTGATGAAAGTCTTCAGAAAAATGGTCACGGCGACAAGTAACAAAGCTACGGTCTTTAGCTCTGGCTACCTGTCGGTAGGGAAGATTATAGAAACACTGTGAAACTGAGCAAGCATTTGGGTTGCACAATTCGAAGTAGTGTACTTTTCAATTCCTTTACTGGACCACCCTCTACAGTCTTCATCGTTTAGCACGACTAGTTCTGCTTGTGGAGCCACGCTGAAAGTATGTCCTACTTCTCTGTTAACCAAGCAGTCATTTGTGTTGTTAAGGATAGCCTCCAACAATGAGGATCTTCATGAAACGACGTAATTTGACGAATTGTCGCATGATAACGTCACCAAAGATTTTATTGATTTTTGTGAGCCATTATTAGTCACCGTGCTTGTGATAAGTAACATAAAAATCACTCTTACTAAGTTCTTTGTCAGGATTCATCGGTCTTCTCTAATCAATTATTTATGTGGTCTTTGTAAGACATTTTAGTTGCTACTCAGCAGAACCTCAATATGAATGTTGTAGTAGACTACAAGTCTATTAAAAATGTTGCTTTTCTATTTTGTTTACATTTCCTCTCCGAAGTTGCTTCTTCCGATTTAATACGTAATCCATCGCTCCCTGTCTTTTGTTACTTATTTACAATGTTATGCAGGCTTTATCGTTTGTACAAGTACGTCGCACGGATGTCATGAGGACTGTTGGCTTTTTTACAGTGTAACACGCTAGCAACCTGGAGTTCATGTAAATGTTAAATATTATAGGCTACGTATAAACTGTATTTTTCGGTTTACTCAAATTATTCTCCTGATGGTAATTCGCATACTGCGATTTCTTGTCATTCAAGAATTCTGCATTCTTGCTACAAGCATTGCCCTCCTTTCCTCTTCGCTCATTTTTCTTATCAATAATTGTTTCGCGGGACAACAGTAAGACTCAGTTTTTAGCCTGTTCTTGAATTATTTCTCGCTTAATCATTTTCTACTAATGACCTACTGCCTCATTACTCCTGGTGAATTCTCCTTTTTTTAATATAGAGTAATGTATGGTATATTGTGTTCCTATTTAATGAAACTTTTATATTCTCATTCTCTCTATCTTCCAGCCAAGAGCTTACCTACGATTTGAGCTAGGTGTGTGAAAAGGAGGGGCACTTCATATTAGATTCGCGCTGTTTGTCAGTATTCAGTACAAGCCCTGGTTTTATTTCAGCAAATAGTGTACTGATACGTCAGTCTGTCTGGCAGGGCAGGATGCAAGTTCCCTTCCACAAGTTTATTTTATTTTTTATTTTATATTTTTTATTTATTTTTTATCGGAAGGCGGATGAGGCAGCTTCGATTTCAGTAGTTTTGCTGCTTCTTGAAACAGTAGACATATGCATTTATTCTTTCTAATCGGTGTTACTAGGGCTTCTACATCGCATCTGTAACATGGTATGACGTGTACTTGAAAGTAAGTGTTGGCGTAGCTGCTGGAAGAACCTGTGCCGTCTGAACGCGCTGTACTCACCCCTGAGCTGGCTCCCAGAAGGCCAGAGACAAGACCCAGGATGTTGGAGCCACCGCCGCCGTCCTCAGAGTCGCCCTGTAACGGAACAGTTCTAAGAACGTGTCATAGTATTCAGGAGCGGCCGGGTAAAGGGTTAGAGGGATTACTGGAAGTCAAAAACATAAGGTTTTTCGGTGGGGAAACAATGAAAAGCCGATGTCGCATCAGCTGAGGGTCTAAAAGCACTTTAGTGCAAAGCCGTAGATGATTGACCTCTATTAGTCATAACTAAAGGAGTATTAGCCTGCACTTAGAAACGAGGATGATAACGACAAGATCAAACAGGTTTCGACTCGGAGTACGAAATGCAATCGAATGCACTTCCTCACATCTGTTTATTTGCCATCTGTGCTTTTAAGGTTCTTGTAAATGTTTCCAAACGAAATTCAACTAATAAAAATTACCCTACGAACTAGCTGTCAAGTGTACAAGGAAGGTGATGATACTGATACAGATTAATGAATGCTGAGCTCAGTAACGAATAGGACATTAGTCTGCTAAGGCTGAAGCCAATGAAAGAATAATACATGACACAGGTAAAAGTATCAGTAACTGAAAAACCGGCACCGAAGTTCTAGACGAAAAACTAATTTATAGTCCCATTTTTGTTAGAATATTGATGTTTTTTAGATACTAATGCCTCTTACGTTGCGTCGTCGGTACTTTCAGTAGAATGAAATTCAAATTAAAGATATAAAAAAATGAAATTGAAAAGCAGTGATACATTTTCAGGTTGTAGTCTTTACTCAAATGTTCTGATAAATCATCAGTATCTACTGCTTCTGGTTTCATTACGAAATATTAATGTTAAAGTGTGTGGAAGACAAGCATTGTTACATACGAAATTATTCGACTAACAGTGCAATCATGCAGCACTGCATATCCTCAGCACGACAAAAAATCGCTTAATATCTAGAACTTGAATTCAACCTATTGTTTTAAATGTACGATTCATTGTACTACAATATTCAACTACACCCGTAATTTCTGAACGTTATTCTATAAGGTAGATGAGAAGAATATCAAATGGATAACAAGAAAATATAGGTATTACTCTTTATATACATATGCACGAACGTGAGTTCCTTCAATTTGAGACAATAAATCCCTTCTTTGGAAAGCCTTTCCTTTTTTATCGCATCCTCCAACATGACCAGAATTAAACGGGTAGGAACAACTATAAATAGTGTATGAATTGGAACTATAGGAGCAAGCTTGACGAAGCAAATGAAAATAAAGGAACAGAAACATCGCAAACTTTGGTGTAGTATTGGTAACAGCACATGAAGTGTACAGACTACAGCCTCCAGGTAGTAGTCTATGGTGAGCCGGAATCGAATGCTTACAGTCGACGAAATTGTCTAAAATGACTTGAGCTATGATTCCTCCAACAACCGAATCTGAATATATACAGCCCAATTCTATTACTTACCTGGCCAGATACGTTTAGAATATATAAGACATGTTATACATGTATTAGCGATGTATTGTCGCGAATCCCACAACCAAAGCAGCTGACACCTCACATGCAAGACAGAATAACAAGAAACAGCTTTTCTTCTCGCTTTATCGATGGGTTACTGACCTTCATTGTAGTCTGGGCAAATGGAGACGAATTGTGTGATTTGTCTTTGTTACGTACCTGTGTCGATGGTTCTAAGTCTCACAGATGGCACCCCACGTACAACTCTGGAACAAGTTGGTATTGCAGTAGGTATTCGTTCAAAGCTAAAAAAGTTTCATCCACATAAATCATGCCTTAAATGTTACAACATTGAATCGGCGTGAAATCGGTCATGTTAAGTGCTTTCCTGGCATTTCAATATCAAAAGATGAGAAGACCGAGTCCAAACCGGTGCAAGAAAAAAAAATTAAAAGCGAATCAGTGATGGTGAAATGTGTGTAACACACTCGCAGCTCGCTGCACGGTGACGTCTGTGAGGTTGACAACACTGGAAGTGCCAGAGCGTCCGACCAGTGAAAGCGTCGGTGTCGCGGTGCTGTGATGTGTTCAATAATATTGTGTTTACCCTAGAGAGCGCCCCGATCAGACCTGGCAACAGTCCCAGGAGCGCTGGTCCGCTACCGCCTCCTCCGTCTCCGTCGCCGCCGCCGCTGCCCTGCTCCACAAACATCTGTTAGCTACTGATTCAAGCAGTGACCAAATGTAGATCTCACCTGCCGTGCCGCCGCCACAAACCTTCCTCGCCATAATGTCGCCTTACTCAAGGAAAACTGTGCAAGAATCAAGTTGATTCATTCTTTCCTGAAATGACTTACACCTCCATGCACAAGAAGCACTATTGCTGTTGTTAATATAATGGCCAACTCACAGGAGGAGATACAGAATTTGTCCTGAAAGGTGCTGTTTCATGAGTGAAGAAATTCTTGCAAATAATGCAAGCCCCCCCCCCCCCCCTTTATTTTACCTCCAATCGTTCGCGAAATGGAACCACAGTAAAAATCAAAAATGTTTTATTTGCAACATTTAGCTACACCTTCCACCCAGTTCTCCATACATAGTCGCTGCTCAACGTAGACCTTTGTTGTAGCGTGTTGAGAACTTTCCAATATTCTCTTCATGTAAAGCTGGCACCTGTGCTTCCCCCAATTCCCCACGCTGATCTGCTGCCCGCCAAAATCCTGTCCTCATAGCCATCAGTTCGTGTGAACTAAGAGATGACGATCAGAGGGAGCTGTCTGGTGGATGATCAAGCACCACGCAGCGAAAACGTGCAGGAGCTTCGTGGTTTCACCAGCAGTGTGCGGCTGAGCGTTGTGACGAAGGAGTAAATGCGTTACATTTTCGGTACGTTATGCTAGTTGTAATCAGGCAGAAACCCTCTGCAGGTAATTCACATTTGGCGGGAGACTATTTTGTAAGCATCTTTAAGTGTTCACTGTGCGCTAAGCAACGGAAAGTCTGACATTACAAGAGAAGCATTGTGTAATTTTGAGAGAGCACTTTCCGGAAAGAGCCGGACAACATATTACTTGCTACCACATAGATCTCGCTAAATGACCAGAACAATAAAATTCACCGAGCGAGGTGGCGCAGTGGTTAGACACTGGACTCGCATTCGGGAGGACGACGGTTCAATCCCGCGTCCGGCCATCCTGATTTAGGTTTTCCGTGATTTCCCTAAATCTCTCCAGGCAAATGCCGGGATGGTTTCTTTCAAAGGGCACGGCCGACTTCCTTCCCCATCCTTCCCTAATCTGATGAGACCGATGACCTCGCTGTCTGGTCTCCTTCCCCCCAACAAACCAACCAACCAACCAATAAAATTCGAGAAATTAGAGCCAATACAGAATCTTACCGACCATCATGCTTCCTCACATCCTTTGGAAGTGGAACAGGGAAGGAGCCTTCCGTTAGTGGTGCCAGAAGTACTCTCCGCCACACATCTTAAGTGGCTCGAGGAGTATGATGTGGATGCAGACAGGTGGGTCGCCTGGCCAAGTACGTTCATGTTACGTATCACCAAAATTTTTACATTTATACCTACACTCTGCTATCTACTTGTAACTAAATGTCGACGTACTTACATTGCATCAAGTAATAATACTTCTCCCCTTACAATTCGAAGATAACACGCGAGAATTGTGATTGGTTAAATTACTTTCTACGCCTTGTAATTAATTTAATCTTGTCTCCACGGGCCCTACACGGTCGGTACAGTAATTAAGTCACTCAAAAATCATTCTTGAAGCTTTGTAAGTATACTTTCATGGGATCGCTGGTGTCTCTCTTCATGCGTCTGCCTGTTCGGGCTGTTCACAATAGCTTTGACGTTCTCCCATGAGTGCAACAATCTGTGACAAATCGCGTTGCCACCCATGGTATGTTCTAAATGAGGAAGTTCACTTATGGCCTCCATTCATCGACATCCTTACTTGGTATATGAACTAGCGTTTAAAAAATAAAAGTCATATGCCAAGATATCTAGTCCTATGCCATGAACGGTGAACTTCTGATTTCATATTACATGGCGCATTTGGATGGATACTGTTTGTGTGTTAATGAGAGAATGTTTGATGTATTACGTCCTTGGAATCTCCGTGGTGCACTCCAAATTGTCTGAACAGCTCACTCGGTACACTGACAAAAGTATTCAACTTCCTTGTTTGTCTCTAAGGACGAAAATCGCACTTACATCAGTGTCTTCCTCCACAGAGTGATAGCTGTAATTTTCTACCAGCTGAATTGTTTGAACGTTGCACCAATTGTAAGAGTATTCTAAGTTCGGTTGGGGAACTTTATTGATACAATAGAAGACTTGTTCCTCATCCCATCAGTTTACTTGCAGATGATATTCTCAGTCTCGCTCTGGACACACACACACACACACACACACGCACACACACACACACACACACACGCACGCAGGAGAGAGAGAGAGAGAGAGAGAGAGAGAGAGAGAGCGAGAGAGAGAGAGAGAGAGAGAGACTGATATGATGACATCCACACGGCCTCTAGGGACATACACACTCGCACTCAAAAAACAAATGATTTTGAACTAAGCACGCAATGTGCATTATACTGTCAGAGTGTGTACACGTTAGGCTGATGTGCGAGATGAGCAGTGGCGGACAGATTCTTAAACGGGGGCGTCAGGTTGTGAGTGTCCGGCGGCACGGCAGCTGCGTCTCCCGCTAATGTTTACCCCTGAGAGAGTTCCCAGCAGTCCGGGTAGCAGGCCCAGTAGATCTCCGCTGCCTCCGTCTCCTTCGCCGCCCTGTGGATAAAAGAAATCTTTTCAAATACCAAATTCCATGATAATATCGACCGGAACACTTCCTGCAGGTTCCCTCACCGTCTGCACTATCTAGTGCAGCGTAGTTCCACACACAGTGGCAATAGCAGGTTTAGATATGGTCTCCCACTTCTTTTGTGGTACAAGCGACGAGAAAGAGACCACACTATCAATAATAATCTTAACAACAACGAATTCGGTGTGGGGGATTATAATTTTATGGAGTTGTGTTTGTAAGTTCTGTCTTTAGGTTTGTATTCTTTGCCTTGAATAGAAAACGGAAGGAAGTAATCCGGTGCCACGAGTAATGGTATACACACATAGCGTCTTGTCAATAATATTATTGTTGCACGTGAGCCTAGTAGTGATTTCTTAGATATGTTTCCATCGTGGAGGGAGATGCGAGGGGGTTATGAACTGTGAAGCCTACGGCGATCAGCAGCGCAATTCACTTTCCTCTGGCGTCACGGCCCAAAATTGACAGCTCGTACACAATCTCAGCTAGTACTTTCAAAGCATGTAATTAGTCAAAACGATCCAGTGTTGTTGTATTTCATCGTCATAGATTAATCAGTGAAATAAATATCAACAGCCTAGCATCTAGGTGTTCTGAGTCAAACCAATTTAAGAAGTACAACTACATAAATTTAGTGACTGAGAAGGCAATATCTTAGAGATAACTCGTAAGAAAAAATTATTTGACACTGGTGCATGAATTAAGTGCTTTACCACTTCATTGTGCTTGCAAGAGTAGATGATACATAAGTTATGTTTACCATGGACAGTGATCCCAGAAGATCAGGCAACAGCGGCAGAATCGCACCACTGTCTATCGCTGAGCCGTTCTCACCCTGTACATAAACAAAAAACGATTAAAATACTGAAAATTTTCTGCCGAAGAAAAGGCTGAGTGAAACTAGACAAAAACACCATTCGTGCGAAGAACCCAATGTGCTTCAGAGAAGAAATGAAAATTTTGTGGCGACTCAAATACATGAACATGCATATGTTCAACTGTAGTAGATTTGTAGAACGTGTGGCACTAGAGAGCATGTAGTGTTTGTGAGAAGACCTTAAACACATAGATGTTCATATTTTGAAAAGTTGTGTGTAATTAGTGGTGGACAGAGTAAATGTTACAATGTCCAATAGCACTTACTGTATCGTGTTTTGGTTCATAAAGGGCCGCAAGAAGAGTTTTATCTCAGTATGCATTTATTATTCATTAGCTACTTTCGAAATTTACACAAATCTTTGTCTTCCAGCTACCGAGTATAATGTCCTCGTCATGAAATTGACATTAATTCGTTTTAATGGACAGAAATTCCGATAGAGAAATGTATAATGCGTAATGGACAACTGGCAGTTGCGGATAATTGATCGATCACAGAAGTTTCTCTTGGCTAGCTCTGTAAAATAATTTGGATGAGCATTAAAATATTTACCAAGAACATAGAGCTATGATGGATAATGTCATATGACGATTATACAACGTTTTCGTACTCCAGAATTTGCGGTCCTGAAATGTTAGGAACACGCTCGGAGCAATGGCGAACACTTGAAAGGTTTGACGCATAGCTTTAAAGGATGCCTCGTATCTGTTTGCATTAGTATCAGAGCTAATGTCACACAAACTAGACCTTTCCTGACCAAAATTTCGTTTTTTTTAGCTTTAATTTGCTTTTTAATGACTAATGTGTGCAACCTAAATGCTTTTTAAATTTTCTTTTTTGTTCTAATTAAAAGTATTGTAACATTTAATACATTCTTAATCATACGGCTATTAAACGTTGACAGTTATAATATCTGTTCTTTGATTCCAACGGTCCACGCGCCCTGTCTTGCATTAAGTTCTCCCGTTATTTATGTTGAAATGCTGTCTCTTGCAACAAAGCAATGTTATCTGTACTTGAAACCACGTTTTCCTCTCTCCTACTCTCACCCAGTCCTTTGGTACAATCGCTCGCAGACCATAGTCACTGTAGTGATAGTGTTTGAACAGCATAATGGTCAATTCCCACAAAATCATAGTCTCGACATGAACTCTAACACTTCCATCGGACACATAGAATCTATAGTTACCTCTCACAGCCTCCGTTGTACACAGACTGTGTGCCATGCAGATGTTTCCACGTCTCTTCAGTCACAAGACATGAGACAGAGGAATTTATATTATTCGCATTCTAGTTACAATTCCCTCACTAACTAGTACATCTTTAGTGAATATGAATGGTAAGCTGTGAATGAAGCCTTGTGTCATAGAGAAGAAAGTGATAATAGTGCCGAAATTCAAACTTTTTATAATACGATTTGTCTCAGAAGCTTCATGAAGGCTTCAGTCGACATTGGCTGCATTTGATTAATTTTTAAAATTTATCATGCAGCACCAGTTTCGGGTCTCATTCCTATTTATGTGACACAATGTAAATTTCGTAATGTCACACGAGCAGTCTTAAATACGTGCACTACACTCAGGTGAGTGTGTATCATGCCGATAGGAAGATATTACCAGAAAATATATTTGGTCTCAGTTGTTCGGTTGATACTGATATGGTTGGCGAGCGTTTATTGCTTGACGACCGGAGGTGTACATATCTTCGCAATGTTTCAGTGTGTCACTTAAACGGGAAAGAGGCCTGGTATTAAAGCTGGGCACGAGACCCGAATTGTGCCAGCATAGCAAAATAACAAATAAATCTTTTGCAGCAGAGGTCGACTTTTAGTTATCAAAAATAAGGAGCCTGAGGTTCTTATGAGTTGCAGGTCATAGTCGATGCGAAACTTTCACAAGCTGTGCTTGTCACAGGCTTTCTTGAAATCTCATGTGATGAGAAAGATGCAAATTTTGAAGGGAAGTGAAAGAATAATGGTGCAAGTGCTAAGTGTCACGTGGTGATATGTGGTGAAAGATGACCATCACTCTCTGTGAGTCCTCCTCCGTAAAAGACGAGCAAATGTGAAAATCGTAACGGTAGACTCTCATTACCCCTCCCAGGAGGCCGGGGAGCAGGTCCGGTATCAGTGCCAGCAGAGGTCCTATGTCGCTCATGGTCGTGTTCCCGTCGCCCTGCATGTAGAGATGTTAAGTGTGAGGACGTCACTTTACATATGATCGTGCTTAAGTGCAACACTATATGTTTGACATTTACCCCGATCAGCCCTTCCAGCACGTTAGGCAACAGCTCGAGCAGGCCGCCGATGTCGATTCCGGTACCGTTCTCGCCGTCGCCCTGGGAGCACATTGATGACGTGATGTTACGAGTGAAGTGTTACAGCTGATGTGGTGCGCTATTTCACGAGGCAAAATCTGCTTACCCCTGAGAGTCCTCCCAGCAAGTCCGGAGCCAGCGCCAGCAGGTCCGCCAAGCCGCCACCGCCGTCTCCGTCACCCTGGCGTGAGTCGGAACACACTGTGCGTTATACCGAGTATTCGGTGTGTAAGGGGTGCCTGACAACTGCATGAGTGATCTCTTTAGCTGAAACACCTCTACGTTTCTAGGGACAGGCTTCCTTGACTGACAACCACTTGCTTGACTAACGCGCAGGACTTCTGTACAGCGTTTTGGGTCTGGGAGTTTCTGATTCGACTTACAAACTCTTACTGTGAAATATAAGGGGAGATCAAAAATTTTCTGTACGGAGGTCGTACTATCTAGAATCGGTATGTCAATCAGACAAAATCACCGGGAGCAATGAGGCACTCATGCAACTAACGCATCTGGTTGAAGATACCCGTTTGCTTTAACACTGTATCCTACTGCGTGAAGGAGACAGTACCTGTCTGTTGCGCATCCTCATCCGACAGGAACCATTGACCCTTCTAGGCCTGTTTCAAGGTACCGAAGGCGTGATTATTGCAACGGTAGAGATCAGAGGTATAGGACGGGTGTTCGGGTGTCTTCCACTCAAGTTGGCGAAACTTCTCCGCTACGACATTTGCGATATGGGGACGTGCGTCATCACGAAGCAGCAACATCCCTCGTCACAGTTTGCTACAGCCATGCTGTCCCAAAAACATTTTTCATTCTCCGATAGATATCTACTGGTGTTTGTCCTTCGGCAACAAAGAAAGTAATAACAGCACGTTGGCCTTGTTTGGATGCGATTGATAATAACGTCGTCGTAGTTCACGTTTCCCCATTTACAGCACGCTCGTCGGACACACACGAATGCAACACTAGTCTCTTGTCCACATGCCAGTGGTTACACACCCGCGTCTGAGTTGCGCTAATTTTCATATACTCTGCGGCAATGCCCTCAAACGGAAACTTTTTGATCCCCCTTGTAAATGCTAAGGAACTGAGTTTGCCATGTAAGTTAGAGGATGTGTGAGAGAGACAAAGACGGAATCGGACTTTAGCTGCTTAATCGTGCTCTCACGACCACTACACGAGCAAGCATCTAATATATATACTATAATAGAAACCCAAAATAAAAGAGGCGTTTCCAGTTGATAATCGAATGCATACGACTACTGAACGAAAAACTAAAACTAATGGCCTTACAAAGGAAAAATTCCAGTGCGCCGCAAAATACTGCTAGTTCAACAAACGATAAATTAGCATATAATATGACAACTACGTACGTAATAAATTTAATTAGTTTCAAATGATATGGCATATGATGCACAAAACACTAAGTGGCAAGATATGGAAAGATACGAAGCTGAAAATTTACAGAGTACTGGCTACACATATTACAACATATGGAATCAAATCTTAGGCATCAGCTAACAAATACAAAACAAGGTAACAACGCGGCAAAATGAAATTTTAGAGGACAGTTAAAGGAGGAACCCGGAGAGACCAAAGACAAACCAGTACTGTATGACAAGAATATACTACATACTGCATAAGTGAAAAAGTAGGTCGAGGATACATAAAATGGAAACAGGATATTAATCGAGGAAAAAAATCTCTCCAGCAGCAAAGGGACAGGCTCCAGGCCTACTTCTTTAAGTGAAGAAGAAGAAGACGATAATGAACAGGAAGAACAAGTAGAAAAGAAGACTAATTATGAGTGCATAGGTCAGACCTACTAAGAAGTTGTTCAGAAGGCTTGGTTCGAGATCGCAAAAATCCTAAGATGTTTGTATCTGTCTCCTGGAGCTAACTGCTTCCTTCCGGTCGTTTCTACGGAAGATTACATGGCAGTCCATCCTCATGAAACAACGTATCCCTGGCCAATGAATGCGTCTAAGGACCGACACATTCTGTCGACACTGGCTTCAACTTCTTCTTAAATAATTTCGCTGCTCGAAGATCTTGAAAAATCGTATTACCTGAAATTTTTTTATAGTCATCGGATGTTTTAGATTTAAGGTCACATCCTCTTCTACGTAATTTCTCAGCCATATCAGAGATGTTCAATTTACAGAAAACCAAGTGTGCCGGAAGCATTTCTAAAATTATTTTACGAGTACATCGGAAAAGAGTCATTGCCATTTGTCTCATCTGTGTCTTGTGACGTGGGTGTTTCAGACAAAGAGGTCACCTAAGGATAAGCTGCCACACAGTCTGACTGACGGTGTCCAGGGTTGATGAACCGCCCCTCCAAAATTTGGGAGAATTCTAGTAGTCTTCGTGATGCGAGAGTATTATCGAGTTAGCATCAGAGGTAAAAGATAAACAAGTAATGTGTCTACGACAAATATTGAGTGAGGTCATAATCTCTAGTCTTCATAGTCATCATAAACGTGCATTCTTTGTGGCTTTTGAAGATAGCCATCATCCATATTCACCTTCAGCGATTTAGGCAAACTATGGAAAACCGAAAATATATGGCATGCTCGTCTAATTTGTTAACCAACGTGATAAAACCCGCAGTGTGAAGACTAGAGCGTTTCCATGTCTACACGTAGAGTATAATAGGGACGACTCCAGCAGTCGGGTATGTATGGAGAAGGATTTCAGTAAATTGATGAAGGAACTACAAGCGAGGTCCTACACTTTTTTAAGGCACTGGACTCACAGCGGAAAGGAGTGACGATTTAGATTTCCTGTTGTTACTGTTGGTAAATGCTGGGGTGATATCAAGTAGACCAAGGAAGATTTTCCTACCTTACTTGAGCCACTGGACGACTGGCTTCCAAATAAGTCATGGTTAAAGCAATATGAGCTCCATCGTTGATTCTTTTTACTTCCTGCAATGTTCACTGAGTCCAAGTCACCGAATTTGCACTGACTGTCAGGCTGACGAATCATAGAAGTTGTGACATCACTGTGACACATCACAATGCGATGCTGTTTCATCGTCTTCCACTATTTCACGGTAATTTTATTGAAAGTACTGGACATGGTTGCTTCGGAAGAAAGTTTTCGTTTTTCCCACTGGGAAAGTATTCGCCCGGTGTGGTTTGTCAGCAGAAGGCAGTCAGTGAGTCTCATTAGGAGGGGAGTTGAGTTTCGCTGAAGTAGGGCCGCAGCCCGACCTGTGCTTTTGCCGGTTAGAGGCGGTATATCTTCTTTCTGAGAGCAGAGACCACCGTGCCGCCACTGCCGTCCCCAGAGAATAATTCAGCACGGCGTTTTTGCCTTTTCTGTTTGGAAATCAAAGGAAGGGACACATTGGTGCTGCCTCAGCACCTTGAGAAAATCAGTCGCTTTCACTCCAGAATTTTGATGTATTCACTCCAATGAGTCGCCCCGACTACCATGCTTGGTGCAAAGAGGTTGAACAATTAATGGGATACTGCGTCAGGCCATTACCAACATCTCGTTTGTTAATGTGTTTTCATTACATTGGCAACAGTATGTGGAGGTGTTCTTTTCTTCAGTTAGCAGCTGTGGGAGAAGAATGAAGTTTCTGGGCTATTTGTCTCTCAGCCACCATCTAATGCTTATTGGCACGCTGAAGATGATTTAGGATAAATGTAAGTGTTTCAGTTGCGATAGCACGATCCATATTCTAACAGTTCGCTGCTTACTTGTTCTACCACGCAGCTTGTGTTGCTTATTATAATTTTTTGTCTCATTGGCTCTCGTTAACACTGAATTCGCAAACTGCCCAGAAGAGGAAATCTTACTGCTTTAGCTCCGTACTGGCTTCCACATAATTTTCTGTATTTTCTCTCGATGTTCTAGAGGACTGTGCTGTCTGGCAGTTTTGTGTGAATTGTGTGTATCGTAAAGAGCAAATATAAACCTTATATTGTCAGGCTTGACTTAGATATCAAAATCTCTTAATTGTGCTACAACGTCTACAAGGTCCGCATGGTTAGGCGACGAATAAATAACAATATAGCCTGTTGTGTCCCTAAGTTTGTTGTTCTCACCGTTACGGTGTTTCTGTATTGTACAGCGGCCAAACACAACCTACAGCTGTTCGAATTTAAAAACACCCATCGAGTTCCAAAGAACAGAAAGCGTGTTTTTGGATAGGTAATGAAGCTTGACTCACCCTAAGAGGGTAGTCATAACGTTCTGAATACGCCCTCAAAAGAAAATAAAGTCATGTAATACTTTAGGTGCATTTCTGCAGTCATGGTACACATGTAAATTCCCGCGCAGCAGTGCCAGCGTGACATCCTTTAGAAGAGAGAGAACGAAATATCACAGCCGACTGATAAATTGGAGTATCGTGTGGTGAGTCGTTTTCTGTATCTGATGGAGAACAACGCTGCAACTATTCCTGCTGAGTTGTTGGAAGTATGCAGTAACCATGGGCCATCATATGACAGGTTCGTTAGGTGGCACAGGCGCTAACATAGCGTCAAACGAGTCTGTGTGGCGAAGCAGTAGCAGACAATCTCTGTGAAAAGAAGAAGACCTTTATGCTCGAAACAATGGAGGTGATATTAGAGAAAATAAATATCAGCCATGGATGAGTTTTCAGCATCATGCACGACATTGTGAACCTGACAAAGTTCACCGCCCACTTAGTCGTTTCTGACACCCATTCAGAAACACGTGGAAACTTGTCAACACCCGCAAATGTTACAGCACCGCCAAACCGGTGCACATGACTCCTTCAGCCGCCAATTCATAATGAACTACGATGACTCCGACACACAGGGGCAAAGAAATTTCGACAACGATGAATCCAGACGTTTGAACTTCTTGCTTTGCTCCTGTGTATCGGAGTCACTGTAGTTCATTATGAATTGGCGGCTAAAGGAGTGATCTACGAGATGCTGCATTAAGGCATTGTGAACTTGATAAACTTCATCGTCCACTTACTTCCTTCTCACACCCATTCAAAAACACTCCGAAACGAGACAGCAGCCGTAAATGTTACAGCAGTATCAAGCCCGTCGAAAAAGGCAAAGGGCCAGCTGTCCTCTAACAAGGTGACACAGATATGTTTTAGGTGTGGGGGAGCAGCCAAGGTGTGGTGCTGTCAGACTATGCTAGTAACGGCTAACCACCCCGGGAGCACACTGCCGAAACTGTAGAGGAATTTTTGTTATGGCACCTATTAG
Source organism: Schistocerca americana (assembly GCF_021461395.2). Classification (NCBI taxonomy): domain Eukaryota; kingdom Metazoa; phylum Arthropoda; class Insecta; order Orthoptera; family Acrididae; genus Schistocerca; species Schistocerca americana. Next base: position 609,772,017 of record NC_060121.1, read on the forward strand.
TGATCTTTTTAGCACTAAACTGGAAAAACAGGTTGGAGAATGAGACTGAGGGAAAGATGCGAGAGGATCAGGCAGGTTTTACGGCTGGGGGGAGGGTCTGGCATGGAGCATATTTTCAGCTTTAGAGAAGTAAGTGAGAAGACTTATCCTGATGCGTCAGAATATACACCTAATATTTGTGGATCAAAAAGCGTATGATTCCGTATACAACAAAGCCTGATGGGTGGCGGTGCAGTATGTAGGTACAGAAGTACCTGTCCTATATTGGAACAGTGGAATCAGTCGTGCGGAGGAATGGGAATTGCTTTCCAGCATGAAACTACCTGCTTCTCAATATCACTCGTATTTGTCAATGATCAAGTACCGATAGCACATAGCAGGGAGGATATCAGGTTTGCGATAAAAATGAATGACAGAGTATCTAGTAGTGGGAGGAGATAGAAGGAATATATCACTGCTGCTAGGAACTATTGCAGCAGTTTAGAAGCTCAAGTACTTCGGATATAGTATGCATGCCTCGGAAAGTTGTGATGCAGGTGTGAAAGCAGGAAATAACAGGCGGAAGGGCAATTAAAATGTGAAATCTAGTTCTCTGGAGCAGGACAGTACATTAAAAAAATATTCTGCGAACAGTAGTTGAAAGTATACTAACATGATGCAGAAAAATGGATCCTGGAGGACGGCAGAGAAATACAGTCAGTTGAGATGGATGGAATAAGGGGGGCAGCCAGGGCATCCAGAAGAGATCAGAGGGGAGAAGAAGTGAGGAAGTTACGGGGTAGCGGATATGGAACAACCAGTCGTTCAGTCGTGGTCTGGCCATGTGTGGCGAATGGAGCAAGGGCTGTGGCTAGGATGGTTGCCGCTGGGAAGAAGGACGACCGAGATTAAATTGGAGAGTCGTAATAATTAGATTAATGAGGAAGACAGATCTGAGAGAGGAAGACGGCAATAATCGTGAGTGCTGGCGAATTGGAACACAGGGTAAGTGCTGAAGATTGGAGAAGCCCTTAAAAGTAAGTAGCATGTTGACTCAAACAGTCATTAATAGAAGCTTATCAAGTCTCATAAACTTCTTACGTTAAACTGGTTACTCGTCTTGAAATTAATACACGTCTAACACATTTTGCAACACATAAATGAAGGACACCGAGTGTCCAGACTGCGCGACACCCTATGTAGTATGTTACGGTGGGTGTTTACCATGGAGAGCCCCTGCAGCAGACTGGGCAGCGCTTCCAGCAGGGCGCCGCTGTCTCCGCCGCCGCCCGCACCCTGCCGTCGTCATGGTAACATGTTAGGCTGATCGGGAACACAAATAGCCTGCTCATCGAAACTCTTAATGACACCGTGGCGGTACATAATTGTAAAACGTATTGTAAAAGGTTTTTCTACACTTCCTGTAGGGCAAAATGTCTAAAGAGCTTCGAATGTCAAAGCGGAATCCTACAACCTTGGCCCCTGATTTTGATGATAAAAGATACTGAGATGTATTTCATTCACAAGTAGGGAATCCAGTGTTGCAGACTTCCTTATTTCCTTTCGGAGCTCTTAAGGATAGTTTTATAATCATAAATACTGCATATTAGTTACCAATGTCTTTCTTCTGATGCATTTCTTCAACAGTATGTATCAAAACGATTGCAAAAATAATTTTGTTCCATCTTTTGAAACTAAAAACACTCTAACTTTATACTCTAAGACCGTGCAATAGTAGCGTCTCTTTAAAAGGAAATGAGGAAGGTCGCATAAAAGGCAATTGATTTGCACTGTTATTACCTGTCTGTCTGAAAAGCATAGAAGTTCCAGAAACAGAACGTAATAGAAGTGAGGAAAGTAAGTGAAAGCAGAATGTGTTTTAGTGAAGAAACCATGCCAAAATTCGATTTAGTGGAATGAGTAATATAACATGAAACGCTTCTTAGAGTTCTTTTCTAAGGAATTCTGAAGAGTAATACACTTTGTATGACAGTTGTAAGACCACGTTCGAACACGATCTCAGCAAGCTTGCAGTGCTTCAGGAGAAAAAATGGTTCAAATGGCTCTGAGCACTATGGGACTCAACTGCTTAGGTCATTAGTCCCCTAGAACTTAGAACTAGTTAAACCTAACTAACCTAAGGACATCACAAACATCCATGCCCGAGGCAGGATTCGAACCTGCGACCGTTGCGGTCTTGCGGTTCCAGACTGCAGCGCCTTTAACCGCACGGCCACTTCGGCCGGCACTTCAGGAGAAAGTTAGTCTTGTGATGGTCGTAACATCTCGTTTCCTTTATATATTTGAGGCTTTTTAATCAACTCTAACACGGATTGGAAATGTTATTCGACATGCGATGCTGGTAGTTAGTTCATGAAACTATAAATTTACATTCGAAATAATTCGGTTGTCAACATCATCCTTTGAGTCAAAGCCACGATTAAAGTACACAGAGATCCAGAAAGGTATTTTCACATATTTATCCCAGCTGATGAACACAGATTTTCTGTCCGAGGTTATTACTTCGGTCATTAATGAAAGACTGAAGTGAATAACCTCGTACAACAAATTTGTAATCCGTAACTGGAATAAATATACACAATTAACATCAGTTTCATTTCCAATAATCTTAGAGAGAAGTAGAATACATTTCACAGAATTTGAAAGTATTGTGCAAGATATCAATAAATCGTCGGTACGGGACAACGAGTTATTGCGCTAGTATCACCAATCAGTTACGTGCAGTCTTAAATCGCAGCAAAGGGGAGAAGAAGTATAGGAGGAGGAGGAAAAGCGTTTTGTGCTACACAGAATGCTGCTACGTTGCAAAGCATTAATAGCGGCTAAACACACGCACGCATCTCAAAATGTGGAAAATTATCGTCAATTTAATCGTTGGCTCTGAATCTATCTGCGTATATAGATACTGAATAGGAACGTGTGTTGAAGACAGAATGGAAAAAGGAACATTAGGGCTTAACTACAATAAGGAACAGTCGCCTGAACGCAAAACAATATACATATGTTCCCTTACTGTCAATGAAACGGTCCGAGACGTTAATTTATCAGTGATAATAATGGTTCAGCTCGGTGAATGCGGATTAAATTACTTGATGAAATACTGTTACGAGCGTATTTTATGAATCGGTCGCGTGGAAACCACAGTTAAAATCAAAAATTGTTTTACTTGAGACATTTTGCTACATCTTCCACCTTATTGTCTACATAATCGCCGCTCCGCCGTAGACATCTGTCGTAGCGTGGTACCAACTTCCCGATACTCTCGTAATTAAAGACAGCTGCCTGTTCTTTCCGCCGATTCCGTACAGTGGTTTGCAGCTCGTTTTGTGTGCCAAAAAGCTGTCCCTACAGCTTGAGGTTCTTGTGAGCGAAAAGACGAGAACCTGAGTGAGCCAAGTCCGGGATTTATGGTTGATGATCAGTCAGATCACATCGAAAACACTGCAGGAGCGTCTTCGTTGCACTTGCGGTATGCGGGTAAGAATCGTTAGGTCGGTTGCATGAAATCAGCTGGAAACCCGTGCAGGCTTCACACCTGGTTGGATACGTTATTTTTTTGGGCATCTGCAAGTGGCCACTTCGCACTCAGAACTGAAAAGTGTGACTTAGTGCGATGGACGGGCATACTAGAGACGCTGCGCAACACGTCCATACAACGCTTCACCTGACTGTCTCGGTGGCTCTAATTTTGCGACCTACAGGAGGTTAAAACAAAAGTGGCGGTCCTGCATAGCTTTGTTTGTATCAAGACTGATTTCATGTCTTCATCCACTTTCAGTTTGACATAACACATATCTTTATAGATACAACGTTTTGGTCGACTATATTTTGTAAAGTGCATTTGCCTTGTGCAAAACAATAATTAGTTTAGCTACCAAATGTCCAGGATTTTATATTTACTTTTAATTAATAATGAGGAGCGTTTACTTTTATTCTGAAACTCGTAGTTCCTTTTCTCCCATTTATATGCATGGCAGACACAGTTTTAGCGTCACTCATGTACTGATACCGGACATGGATATTAAAAAAGAAATATGGCTCCCTTCATTTTATAGACGTACAAATGCGTGTTTCAGTTTTACGTTCGGTGGCTTCAAACATACTATCAGAACTGACCTCACAAGCGGAAAGACACAATCAATGGCTTCACTGCGCGGTGGCATGGTGATGTTACTGATGACAGTTCCACTGAAGCAGAGTTACCAAATACAGATTTCCGAAATATCTTCACCAAAGAAGAAGTAAATATTCCAGGTTTCGAACCAAGGACAATTGTCAACACGAGTAACTTAGAAGTGGATATTCTCGGTGTAGCAAAGCGGCTTAAATCACTTAATAGTTAATAAAATCAAGGCCTCCTGTCCTGATTGTATACCAGTCACATTCCTCTCAGGGCAAGCTGGTTCAATAGCTCCATATTTAGCATACCCGTTGAAAGATCCTTACCTAAAGACTGGAAAGTTGCACAAGTCACACCAATACCAAGAAAGGAGATATCTTTCTTGCGAAACACAACCATTTATTTATCCACACGAAGTAACGAGTGCTATCGACAGGAGATCTCAAATTGATTACACATTTCTAGATTTCCAGAAGGCGTTTGACACTGTTCCTCACAAAAGACTTCAATGAAACTACGCTCCTATAGAGAATCGTGTCAGCTGTTTGACTGCATCCGTGACTTCTTCTCAGAAAGGTTACAGTACGTAGTAATCGACAGAAAATCATCAAGTAAAGCAGAAGTAGCATCTGGCGTTCCCCAAGGAAGTGTTATATGTCCTCTGCCGTTCTTGATCTACATAAACAATATAGGAGGTAATCTGAGCAGTTCTCTTAGATTGTTTGCAGTGGTGCTATCATTTACCGACTTACAAAATTATCTGATGATCAAAACAAATTGCAAAACGATTTAGGTAAGATATCTGTATGGTGCGAAAAGTGGCAATTGACTGTAAGTAATGGAAAGTGTGAAATCATCCACATGATTACCAAAAGGAATGCTCTAAATACCGGTTAAACGGTAAAATACACAAGTCCAAAGCTGTAAATGCGACTAAATACTTAGAGATTACAATTACAAACAACTTAAATTGGAACGATCAGAAAGATAATATTGCTGGCAATCAACACCAAAGACTACTGTTTATTGTCAGAACACTGAGAAAATGCTACAGGTTTGCTAAAGAAGCTGCCTTCACTACACTTGTCTTTTCTGGAGGATTGCTGTGTGGTGTGGGATCTGCGTCAGATAGAATCGACGGAGGACATTGAAAAAGTTCAAGAAAGGGCATCTCGTTTTGTACTACCGTGAAATAGAAGGGAGAGCGCCACAGATATGATACTTGAATTGGGGTGGTAATCATTAAAACAAAGGCGCTTTTCGTTGCGGCAAGATCTTCTCATGAAATTTCGATCACTAACTCTCTCCTCAGAGTGTGAAAATATTTTGTTGGCGCCCACCTACATAGGGAAGACTGGTCATCATAATAAAAAAAAGATATAGAATTCGCACAGAAGGATTTAAGTGTGTATTTTTCTCGAGCGCTGTTAGATTGTTGAACGGTAGAGAAATAGCCTGCAGGTGGTTCGAAGAACTCTGCTCCAGGAACTCAACTGCGAAATTTAGAGTTATCATGTAGTTGTACATGAAGTAATTTTCGAGTCTGTAAGGAAACTGTAAGTCCAATTTCCGTGCAATTTCGGAAGTAAACAAACGCATGCATCGGACACATGGTGCACGTTGAACTGCGTCAGTGAAAATGGAAGTGCATGTTGTAAGCATACCAAAACGGGGAAAGAAGCTGCAAGTTACAGAATAAAACTAACAGCCCCTAAGTATCGATTAATCTTTGATATACAATCAGGTAGCGATGGTAGCTAAAATATTTGCTACTTTCCACAGGGGAGCAGCAGTTTTCTAAATGCAGCCGACAAAAACGTTGTATTAATGACGATACAAACTAATTACGCAGGATGAATATGGGTGAAAACCCGCTAAGCAAGTAGGCGTAGACAAAGCCGTAAAGAAAAGTGGTCACTTGCTGAGATTCATCAAGCAAGGATAGGCCTTGCACCGACGTGATACCTGAGAAGAGAACTTGTGCATTTCATGTAGTTTCGCAGGTAAACGAAAGGTTAAGATCATGTGAGAGGGATAGAAGAAGCCTGTGATCGTGATAGTGTGCACGCATTCTTCACGGAGTGGCCCTCCGGGATCGGTCCACTCCGTCAGTGCTGAGAGGTGCTGGAGAACCGGGAACAACGTTACCCCTGAGAGCGCCCCGAGCAGTCCTGGAAGTAACTGCAGCAGCGCGCCAACGTCACTGCCGCCGCCTGCGCCGCCGCCCTGAGGAAAACCGAGGTGAGTAATGCCGGCGCGCCACTACGCACTCCCGTGTGCTGACAAGTGATTAACAATGCGTAATTACCCCTGAGAGGGAGCCCAGCAGCCCCGGCAGCAGAGGTAGTAGGCTGCTAATGTCGCTGCCGCCGCCCCCCTGGCCGCCCTGTGGGACACACCGTGTTTCACAAGCGCTGTTGGCATCCTTGTGAAGTACACGTCAATCTTCACACAGAAACAAGTGTTAAAAAGGCATCGTTACCCCTGATAGAGATCCCAGCAGTCCCGGTAGCAGAGGTAGGAGGCTACTGATGTCGCTGCCGCCGCCATCCTGCCCGCCCTGTGGATCATACTGTGAGTCTCAGCGTCACTGTTGATAGGCGACTAAAGTCATACGTGTACGTGTGGTGCAGAGGACAACTTTACCCCAGAAAGAGCTCCCAGGAGGCCGGGAAGAAGCTGCAGGATGCTCCCGCTGTCACTGCCACCTCCGGACTGCTCCCCCTGTATAGCACGTGTATGATTAAACACTCTTTCCTTCTCCTCGTTAGTAGACTGTAAAATAAACGAAAGGGCTTTATCACTAAGCATAAACTTAGGACAAAAAACTAGTCACGGGAGACGTAATGCAAACTGCCGTGGCTCCATAGACATCAGGCGCCAACGGCACCCCGCACGACTTCCAAGTCGTTTGGGTTGCCGCGAGCTTCGCCACTATAGGAACGTCGCCGCGGGAACTCTGAACTCCGGAACTCCACAGCCGGACCAACGACTTTCTGTGGACTCCGCCTCCACCTTCCTAGACAGCACTCCACCTCCTCAGTTTGGACTCTGTGATCGGTGACAGGCTGCCCAGGGCTTAAGAATTACTACTATTTTGCTCGAACAGTCCACGGGTATACTGCCGGTTCATAGTGTCCAACGGGCACAATATTTCGGAGATCAGACATGTCGCCATCTTCAGGTGCGCTGACGAACTGAGCTCCTGAGGGCGGGCGGCCCGCCCGACCTCAGGAGCTCAGTTCGTCAGCGCACCTGAAGATGGCGACATGTCTGATCGCCGAAGTATTGTGCCCGTTGGACACTATGAACCGGCAGTATACCCGTGGACTGTCCGAGCAACAAATACGCCGGGAGAAACTGAAGAATTACTACTAGTTTGTTTTCTTCACCGATACTGCCAAGACTTTACTTTGCGTTTCTGACCTTGCCCGACTTGGAAATTTTCTGTACTTTTTGATGGGCGGTACTCCTCCAGTGAAGTACTGATGTAATATACTTTGAGAGTGTTTTGTTTCCGCGACCTGCGCTGGAGTGCCGACTTTGTTTTCAAAACCAAGAAATAGGGATTTTGGTTTCTCGCCGACCTTTATTCAAATTTCACTATTTCCTTCACCTTTCAAGATTATTCTGATTAATTCCACATCTTGAAAAACTTAATTATTTACTTTTGCGTTTCAGGAACTTTAAGTGTGTTTGCCATTGGTGAACTATTATTTGCTAATTCGTTTACGGGGGGACTTTGTTTAATTTCTTACTTGAAGGAATTTTACTTCCATAATACATTGAGGATTTTGTTAAAGTTGTTTTCCAGATATAAACTTGTGTTACAGTGACTACGTGACTAGTATCTATCTCCGTGGAACCAGATGTATCACTAACATCGTCTAAAGCTAACTACAGCCCTCAAAATCGTGTGAATTTGCTCGAGTATACCAAATACCGCTGAATCCACTCATTGATATTAGGTACCGTAGAGCTGAGAAACTGCGAGCATGTTGCTTGCTACGTTTCATCTCCAGTTGAAATTACTCCCAAACATATTCCATGGGAATAAGAAGGTACTGGGACGAGGGCGTATAGGGTGCAGCCTAGGCTAGAGAGCGCTATCTCGCTAGGGAAGCTGGTTATGGTATTCCATGAGGAGATATTCGCTCTCCGAATGAGCGCAGAGGAGAATCTATATACTAGCTACAAGGATCGTAGCACCTACATTCATTCTGACTGCTAAGCAGCTCTCAAAGCTCTGTCAGCCACTGTAACGAGATCGAAGATTGTCAAAGATTGCAATGAGGCCTTTGAGAGGTAGAGGACAACAATTGTGTAAACGTGCAGGCGATAGCTGGACACGCAGATACTACTGTTAACGAACACGCTGATTAGGCTAGCCAGGACAGGGGCAATGACCTCATTTGGTGGACCAGAACCTTTTCTATCACTAATGTGGTGATGAAATCTTAACTGTACAGTTGAGTCCTAAGAGAACACGTAGTACTTTGGTCTAAAACCCAGAAACAAAATCAGGCAAGCAAATTATGCCGAAATCATGTTTAAAGAGAAGTGCTGTAAGACTAGGCTTGAACAGGGGTCAGAGTAAATTTATGGCAGGATTAATGACTGGCCACGGAATCTTCAAGGGACACCTGGACCCGATAGTAACAGAGAAAAAGAAGCACCAAATTGTTGACCCTGTAGCGTGTGAGAGGAAACACCACCACATTTAATCTTCTAATGTGAGATATTGCAGGCCAAAAGACACAGATACTTGGGTCAGTATTCTTGAAGAGATTGTGGTCAACAAAGACCTAGTAAAGGGTCTTCTACTACTTTTCAATGGTATTAGCCGGCTTTACTACAATGACAGGGAGAGATACCGCACCATAAACTCAGTTTTGGCACTGGCAGCAGTGGGCGAACGGATGATTTAGCAGGCGGGTCGACATGTGATAGGGTACCTGAATCTACTTCAAACCAGGAACATATCCGTGAATGCTTGTGACCACACCTGTTGCCTTGAAAGATAGCAGTATCCACAGCATACTCAGCATTAAGTTATTTGAGAGAGGGCTACATATGTCAGCGAGAAAGTGAAACAAACACACTGGTTCACAGCCACAGTTAGCTGAATGAGTGGGACCAAGCCATATTATCAGAAAACATCTCGAAAACATCACCGTTCGCGTACCTTGGGTTAAATGCCTAACTGGAGCTGCGACACACTCGACGCCTTTCTTATTTGAAAAGAGGCAAAATTACCATTTGTCCACATATCTCCAGTCAGCTAGGGCTGTTTCGGGAGTGCGGCAGGCCATCGAGTATTCGATACGCCGCGAAATTTCAAAAATTCCGGCTGAACTCCAGTTTCTGTTTTGTTTGGTATATTGAAGAGATGTGCCGTTATCAGAAATGCGTATTTGCGAGGTACCCGTCTCGAAATGTCCTCTGCGTGTCTGCTCAGGAACGAGATGAAATGGACGTGCAGTTACTAACAGCAGCAATTTATCTATGTTTTGAAACTGATTGTCACTGTCGGATGTGACGCTTGTCAACCGCCCCGTCGGTGAGGATCTTTTTACGACCACCATATTTACGCCGCGTTACAAGACTGTGAGTGCTGTACTGTTTTTTGTAGACATGCTGGATTGTTCGTTTTGGTACATTAACGAACTTCGTTTACAGAGTCGTCATGAGCAAGTTCAGAAGCAATTATTGCTTGATTCCTTTCCGTTACTCTGACACGTCAGCACGTCATCTTACAGCCCAGGTTCCACAACAACCGATTGGCACACATAGAACCCCTCCACCATTTACGTATTTACGGATCATTCCGCATGACCTCATGACTCAAATAGTTTTGGTGATCTGTGCGTGAACTTCAATGTTTGACAGTGTTGTTTCGCAGAAGCATCTCATTCTTGGTGCACTGTGACCATAACTTTATACCGCCGTTTTCCAAACTATCCCGTCTTATACTCGATGTAAAGCGTGGAAATGAGATGGCTTCTATGATATATAGAGTTGGAGAAAATAGACAACTTCTCTTCTTAAAAATGAATTTTGGTTCCTTTTTTAATTGGGTAGTATAGTTTACAATTATTACTCCTTCTTGACAGTTTCATAACTGTGAAACGAATCACTGCTGTCCTACTCCTATCACAAAAGGGAACTATTTGTTTGAGATTACGTAGTCTTGTAGCCCAAACTACGCTTTATGCTGCGTAGAGCTTAATCTTTTAGCATGTTGTAAAATATTAGCGGTATAAAGTTCTTACAGTGGCCGCGGTGCTTTAGTGGGTGGATCAGTAGGCTCTGTAGCTTGAAGCCCAGGATTCAGTCCCATGAGGGGGTTGGGACTTTTACTCGCTCCATTCCCTTCAGGGCCGTCGCAGGTCTACTGATGAAGGTGTCAAACTGAGTAGCGGGCATGCCTCCAAGCGATAAAGGGCGCCCGGGGCACTGGATTCAGTCGCCCCTCCTCCTTGTAGCGCCGCGGCAGAAAGAAGGGCTACATCCTACCTGGAGTCAGACCGACAGTTAGGTCACGAGCATGCGCCACAGCCTCAAAAAATATAGTGTTATAATGCAGTTTACGAACATTTATCATACAGCAGTATTTGAGACCGGGGAGTGAATGTCGATGCATAAAAAAGAAACAATTGTAGCATTGGTGGAGGTTCACATGACCGCCTCGTACAAACTTTACACCATCTAGGAGCCCTACAGCGCTCCAGAGCGACTCACGTGCTCTGGCAAAGACATGACTGATATTTTGTCCTGCGAAATTACTAGAAAATAACACAAATAAGCCGCCCGGGCGGTCTCACCCAGCCGGGAAAACATTTACCCCAGACAGACCTCCGATCAGTCCCGGGAGGAGCTGCAGAATGCTTCCACTGTCACTTCCTCCTCCTCCGGCATCCTGTCGTCCGTCCTGAGAAGAAAGCAATTACATATAGTGATGTGTTCAATCTGTACCAAGATCTCGGTGTATGAAGGCGAGAGTTGTTTACCCCAGAACTGGAGCCCAGCAGTCCAGGGAGGAGCTGGAGAATGCCACCGCTGTCGCTGCCGCCGCCATCGCCCTCCGGTTTCTTGTCTGCCTAGTGGACGCACGAAATTTCTAAACAGTAACAAACATCTGCTTTACGGCAGCAGTACGTTGGCCGTGTGTAGAAGTAAACACCTTACCTGCGGTCCAGATAGAATACCGAGTACCGCAAAGACAACGCGGAGCAGGCTTCCCAATAGGGCGCCCTTCGCGGACGCCTTCTCAGGATCCTACGACGCAGGACGAGAGAGAGAAGATGTATATAGCTTCAGCCCATCTGTCTGCAGATTGCCTTCGAGGTACTACCCAAAATTTGCGAGCACATTCCAGTAAATCAGAAAACTTACCCTAGAGCTCAATTTTATTTGTCACCTTCAAACCAGCCCGTTCCCAATTGTACGCAGCTCTTCCAGAGAGATCGTACTGCTAGAAGCAGTGCTGCATGTCTGCAGGCTAATCGCGTTCAAAATTAGTAACGGTTCAGCTCGAAGCTCATCTGCGAAGTCGTAACACGACCTTTTGAACACCAGTTTGTATTTCACGGGAGAGGAGGAAATCTCAAGGGGCTGAACCAGGTGAGTTGGATGGAAGGGAGAGAGTTGTAAAGTGTTTTTTTGCCAGGAATTCCCTAAGAATGAGCGAGGCGTACACGGGGTGTTCCAGAAATAATGAGATATTATAGAGCGCAGACGTTGCATGGACTGACCACAGCACTTAGTGGCAAAGGGAGGGTGCACTAACTAATTTAAATTAATACTTTTAACATCAGATTAGGGTTATTCACAAAATTATATCTCGAGTTGATTAAATTGTTATTTTAAAAGTCATCGTAATTAACCTTCGCCATCAGACTCATTTTTCGCGACCATTTCAGGTCTCCTGTGGCTTGCCTAACCAGCTGACTATGGGCTCTTGGGGGTGGACGAATTTTCTGGGTCCTAATTTAACTAACTCTGCAATAATCAAAGTTGGCGAATACTTGCAGAGGTCATCCAGCCATTAGTTTCACATTTAGTCCACGGCTACTTGCCACGGAAGGACACCATAGCGCCCACCTCTTTCGCGGAAGTCGCCACATCTTCGGCATTCCCATTCCCCAGGGCCGCGGGCTCTGGTCGCTGCACAAAGCAGCTAACGCTAACTGCAGCGCTGGTTAGGCTGGCAGTATGGCGGAAGCTTACTGTGTCGAGGGCTCTCGGCCACAAAAGTGGCGAAAGCGCCATGATCGGTCAGCTGAAGAGATGAACTTAGGTGATCAGATACGAAGTCGTAAGCTCGGGACCAGACGCTATCTTAGCGTCGGTGAGAATGCTTTGAGCAGCGTTTGCCACCACTGTCCTTTCCGATCACGAGGTTGCACACAGTTAAGTTGATTTACTCGTTTACGTTCAGTAGCGTTCGTAGTTCTACTGTTGATCATTCAGATCGGGCGCTATTTAAGGTGATACCGGAATACTTGTTTGAAGTGCCCTTCCCGGGCTTTCGTTACCATTCATACCAGTAAAAAAGTTCTCCATGTTTGCTCCCCATGCGCTCTCTTAATTCAAGGACTGGACCGTTTTAATTCAGTGACTTCCATACGACTTGCTTGTCCTGCAGCAAGAAGCAATAAAAACCTGGCTTTCACGAACTTATGGTTACACTTGGGTATCTGGTGGCCTCGACATTTCTTTATGTGTTATTTGAAGAACAATATATTACATTTTACCAGAGGAGACACATTTTCTCTTGTGTGTAGCTTCCCTCTGTTGTCCTATCTATCACGTTAATTAACCAGAAAGTGAACCGTTGCCAGAAGAGAAATTGGTACCAGCCACGGTCGGGACAGCAGCCGACAGGTATGTGAAGACAAACTTCACCAATTGCAGGGAAACCGATAAATCGTCTGTACAAGTTATTTTTGCCACTTGTCTTCAAATTAGCCTTCATTAGTATTCACGCCTTCATCCACAGCAGCCAACAACTACTGCAGTATGACAGGGTCGTTCATTCGAAGCAAAAAGGTCGAGTAAATGTGGTCTCTAAAATGGATACCTTAAGACCTATGCGCACTTGTTCATCTTTGCTGCTGTGAAACACCTCTTCTGCTACACAAGTGCTCATACCTCTTAAGGTACACATTTTAGAGTCCATGTTAACTAGATAATTTTTTCTTGTTTTGGTCCACACTACCACCTCACAAAATGTGGAAAGCAAAAAGCTTGCAGTAGAAGAGATTTGTTTCACAGTGTCTAAGATTCAGATGCGCTCAAAGCTCTTGGCGTAAGCATTTTAGTTCCTCTATTTACTAGACATTTTTGCTTTGGTTGTTCTTGTCCTATCCTTGAATACTGACCATTCCTTCTGGGACACCCTGTATCAGCCTTATAATGATATACTTCCGGGTATATAGCCGAGTTGTTTTCACACTGTCGTGCACAGTATTTAAAGGACCGACTGAGTCGTCGTCTTCAGGTGCTGCTATCTATAGTCACTGCCTGGACTCGAACCAACGTCGAGTCCAGGCAGAGAATGCACATAACAGCAAAGTTCGTAGCAACTGAAGAAGAAGACTTGATCGGTCTTCGAAATATTGTGCACTAAATGGCCGTACACCCGAAACCACACTATCAGCAATGACCAAAAAATCTGAAAAATGACAAACTGTCTTGGTTCTTTGAAGTCTAAGGCCATTTCCGTCCAACAGGTTACGCAGTCCTCTCAAAACACTGTAATAGAACTTCTTTGTGACTGTTTGAGCACATGAAAGAAATCCCTTATAGACATTGCCGTGAATGTAAAATAAGAAAACATTACCATTTACTTGATGTTGCTGTGAAAGTGGAGCGTTTTCTGTGGCCGCTGCGGAGGTTACTACATTGTTACACGATGATAAACGTGCTCTCATAATTCCTTGGCAGTTATGACCCCGGAAGGAAATTTGGATCATCTCGGACCGTTGTTTGCAGTTCAGTGTACACTTCAACCCGAAAGAACTCTACTGAAATTTTGCTACAACCTGTTGACGTGGCCCATACGAAATTTCAGTAATTTTTCAAACATCGTGGATTTTCTGCCTTGTGTTCTTATGGCTTTTTCGCGATCGTTTCCGGAGCTGTGCATGATGACAGTCAGCCCCAATGTTTGCTGGCTGTTGTATGGGGCAACCAAGCAGATTATGGTGGCCTTGAAGCGTTTCCAGATGCTAACATATTGGCTTGGAAGACGTGGATTATTGCTGAGACTACAGGACTGTTGGCTAAACAGCCTTATGGTACGCTTGTTCCAAGCATGCCAGTTGTTTTGACTACGAGAAAGAAGAAGAAATTAAATGCTGATGAGTACCTGTTTATATGGGCGAAAGTCGGCAATGGCAATTGTAAAATAAAGATCAACGGTGACTGTATGATTTATTATAGACAATAAAGTGTGTTCTGTCCTTTCCTTATCTCTATTCCTTATCTCCCCCTTTTTTTATTCAAAAAATGTTTTCACTTTTTGTTTTGGTGGCCGTGCCGTTCTTGGTTGCTCGCTAGGCTGGTGTCCTTGAACGGGACTTAGCCGCTGGACGAGGCTGCCGGGCAACACGGGCATGCTCCACAGCTATCTTTAAATCGCTTAAGCCACATAAATTTTCTGTCCGCGCTCAAAGCTTACTCACCAAAAGCTTCACTTAGCATGCGTTGGTTTTCAGATGCAGTTTTGCTGAGCTTAAAACAAAACTTAATGCAGATCCTTTCTTCCTTCAAGTCAGCAATTTCTAAATTCGCAGTCACTTTAGAATACGGTGTAAAAAAATCAGCAACAGCGTCAGCAACGATGCACTCACAATATCGATTAGTGCCAGACTGGTTGCTGAAAGAAACAGCTAGAGGTGCCTAAAGGTGGGAGCTTGCACAGCTAATTGTTTGGGCGCAATGTTCAAATTCTCGTCACCCGCCAAAGTAGCCGAGAGCGCTCACGCCTTGCTTCCTGGACTAGGGTAGGCGCGCCGGCCCCGGATCGAATCCGCACGGCCGATTAATGCGACGGCCGATGTGCCGGCCAGCCTGGATGTGGTTTTTCGGTCGTTTTCCACATCCTACTAGGTGAATGACGGGCTGGTCCCCACATCCTACTTCAGTTACAAGACTTTCAGACATTTGAAACACATCCACACTCTTTCACGATTTACACTTGACGCAGACAGTTCAGGTACACTCCTTCCATCCGGGGGGTATGGGGGGGAGGGCGACAGGAAGGGCATCCGGCCACCCCTTAAAATTAACCATGCCAATTCCGTACTTAACCCTGTCAAAACTGCCCACAATGCGGGATAAAGGCAATAGCAAAAGGAAGAAAGAAAGACAGAAAGAATGTTCAAATTCTCGTAAATTTTGGGTAGCCCTCGTGCTGCTCTGTAACTGTGTGGCTCGAGCTTACCGCTGAACTGGCGCCGAAGAGACCGACGACGAGCTGCAAGATACTCCCGCTGTCGCTGCCGCTGCCGCCGCCGCCGTCCCTGCCGCCTGCTTTACTGTCTCCCTGGGGATTAGTGGGGTTAGTAGCCGACTCTACTGATACAGTACTGGTAGTAGCGCAGTTACCTTACACTGTACACTAAGAGCAGCGAAAGCGCTAGCTAGCAGTTAGTTACCCCGGAGCTGGCGCCCAGTAGGCCCGGAAGTAGCTGCAGGATGGATCCACTGTCGCTGCCGCCGCCGCCGCCGCCGGATGCGTCGTCGCCCCCGCTCTGGGAATAGGGGTTGCTGACATCAGCTACGAGGTGTCGCTCGTGCCACAACGAGGGAAACACACAGAACAGTGATTGCCCTGGTCCCTACTTGTGTGGCATCCTTCACGTACTAGTACAGAGTGAGTCAGAGTGGGTAAGATCAACTCAGATGGTTCGATTTTGAAGAGTGATCACGCCGTCCTGGTTCCAAACGTAACGGCCTTTTTCAGGATGAGGTATCGCACTTCACCTTACAGCTAGGTAGAAGAACCATTCCCACTTTCGTAGTTATTTAACACTGTCAACAAGTAAGCATAAATTCGCAAAATCTGTCGTTACTCGCGAGTTTCCTATTCATAAGGGTCCTTCTCTGCAACCTCATTGAAGCTCTTAAGTTTTTCCCATACGTGTTCCTTTCCCTTTCAGTCCTGAAGCATACTCAGTGGCCTGAAATACAAAATTGCGGTTTCAACGTGCACTTTCTAAATTGGACGCTAGGCGTGACGAATCAACGCACCCAGCTTGAGAAATAGGCAGCTTCCACCGATGAGACTTGACCGACATCAATACAGTTCCTAGGTGTCTCACATTAGATGGATAAAAAACATCTGTAAGATAAAGAGATTTGAATACATAAGAGAAGGAACAGAAACTGCTCTGCTGGAAAGAGTGTCCATGGGAACATCAATTAAGAGTATGAACTTAGCACACACACTCACAAGTTGTACACACTACAAGAAGAATGTTTTAAAGAAGCAAAATTAAGAGATACCAGACAGCGATGCAACCTGACAAGACACTGGAGAATGTATGACCTTTACAGGAACAGTATTGATTTATGAGTTATAACTTTAGCAAAAAATACTCAGAAGGTATTGGAGCAGTGAATAACAGGAGAAAGTTTGAATGAACATGTACTAACCAGGAAATGCATACCCGGATAGAAAGTATTTCGGAGACTTCCATAGAACAGCTAAGGGGTCATCGTTAAGCGACTGCAGGGGGAAACAAGCTGGCTTGGACAGAATTTATTGTTGGTGTGATGAATGCCAGTTTGATCTAAATGTAGAAAAAGGGAAGTTAAGGGAGATGAGTATAAAAACCAAACCTGTAACGTTTGGATACAGCTTTAGTAGTGTGCTGTTTGACACATTCATGTCAATTAAGTATCTAGGCAAAACACTGCAAAGCCGTATGAAATGTAACGAGCACCGAAGGACGGTAGCAGGGAAGCTGAACGGCTGACTTCGATTTATTGGGAGAATTTTAGGGAAGTTTAGCAGATCTGTAAATGAGACTGCTCGTAGAACAGTAGTGCGACCCATTCTTGACTACTGCTCGAGAGTGTGGAATCTACAACAGGTATGATTAAAGGAAGACATCGAAGCAATTCAGAGGCGTACTGTTACATATATTTGTTGCCGGCCGTTTCAGTCAGCAGCCGAAACCCTACCGAGAACATTTAGATAGGGGAATTTGAAGTTAACATCAGAATCATTTTAAGGTCGCCAACATACATTTCGCGTAATGACCACGAAGATAAGATGAAAGAAATTGGGGCTCGTACGGAGTTATATACACAATCGTTCTTCTCCTGTTCCATCTGCGAGCATAAGAGGAAAGGAAATGAGTGGTAGTGTTACAAGGTAGCCTCCACAATGTGCGGTACTGTGGCTTGCGATGTAGGTGTGCAGTGGTAGACGTAGGGGAGAGAGTTTCTTGTGAACTTGAAAACACTATACACCCTAAGGTACAAAAATATGACGAAGAAGTGGGAACACTGCGAAAAGATTTGCACCAGAGCAATATTAAGGCAGTAAATTTTGAGACACATAGCTATCTTGAACAGAATGTCAGCGAGGATGAACACAGACAGAATAGTGAAGAAGTTTGAAAGGTTGAGAATGAAACAATACTGAATAAGGATAAAGACCGAAAGAAAAACAGATAATCGAATGAATGTGGTCCGCAGAGGGCAAGGAGGCTAGCAGAATAGATATATGATAACACTTTTGGAAGAGGTTTCGTGTCATAGTTAAGGCTCTGGTCTTTATATGTATGTTAAGACAGCTTTTGACGCATGTGTACTTGGGATTATTACATGTTATGAGTACTAAGATATAAATGGTGTAAGGAAAACACTTAAAAGTTTTTTATTTAGTCACAGTTCCGGACGCGTAAAAAGACCGCAAAATTTGTGTCAGTGACTGAAGAATTGATCAAAAAACACAAATTGATCCGATTTCCTGTGTTTAAACGGTTTACACTTATCATTTGAACAATGCATCAAGATCCCTGAAATTCCATAGACAGTCCCCATTACTAAAGCTTAGACCAAAAATTAATTTCACACGGAGCATATGACTGAATTATAGACAACAAAAATGGCAGATGTACGCTGCAGAGTTCCTACGCCCTGCCTAGTCCCAGGGGCATAACCAATAATAAGAGGCGGCTAACGTCACCAGGATGTATCAGCAAAAGTTGTTCCCCTTGATGTGATCTACCATCTCCACATCTTTGATGAAAAGACTTTAAAACAGTCTGTATAAGCATTGAAATACATGGTGAAAACGTTTAACAGCCTTTTCTTTTGCGCAGTGCTACTAGTTTCACTCACAGACCATTCTAGAGCTTAGCAGCATTAATCTCAGTAATGTTATATCATTATGTAAACGATTGCAAGTTGCTGTTGCAAACCAACCATAGTCAATAAAATTATCAGCATCATAATAACATTGTACCGAGAAGTTGTCACCATAGAAAGCTCATATCGAAAGTCAATAGTAGTTGTTGACTGTCGATGTTAAGAAACCTTCTGGTGACAACTTCTCAGTACAATTATTATATTGCTAACATTTTATTGACTATGGTTTGTCTGCAACAGCAACTTGTAATCGTTTAGATCAAGGTATATCATTCCTGTCATTTATGCGTGTTAAGCTTGAGAATAGTCTGTAGTCGAATCTAGTAGCACTGTGCAAAATAAAAGACAGCTGAAGGTTCTCACCATGAATTTCAAAGATTATTTAGCAGCTGATTTTCCCCACCTATATTCATACACAAGCGAAGTAAAGACGGATGTGGAATTATGCCTGATGCTGTAAGATATATCAAATTATCATATTCCTTCATGTAATCAGCGTTTTCCACAGATCCCTTTCGATGTCGATTTTGCATTAAACCACCTCATTTGGTTTCATATCAGGTCATTTGACTTTCAGCAATATTCTGTAACACCAGATCTCAAATGTGTGCATTCTCTGCCTTTCTGGTTTCCCCATCGTCCATGCTTTTCTTCCAGCAATTGTGTACTACCAATGCACGCTCTCCAAAAATTCTCTCAATTTACAATAGTAGATTACTTTGTGTGAGTATTTCTCTCTTTGCTTCTGCCAGCCTGTTTCTTATATTCACCGTGTTTTGTCCATCATGGATTCAAATGGTTCAAATGGCTCTGAGCACTACGGGACTCAACTGCTGAGGTCATTAGTCCCCTAGAACTTAGAACTAGTTAAACCTAACTAACCTAAGGACATCACAAACATCCATGCCCGAGGCAGGATTCGAACCTGCGACCGTAGCGGTCTTGCGGTTCCAGACTACAGCGCCTTTAACCGCACGGCCACTTCGGCCGGCATCATGGATTATTTTGCTCCCAAGGTAGCATAATTCTCTTACTCCGTCTACTACACAGCCTCCATTTTTTATAATAAGGATATCGATATCTCATTTCTGCAACTCCTCATTACCCATGTCTTCCTTTGGCTAAATGTCAGTTAATATTCCCTCCTCATTCGATGATTCATTCCTTTCGACTTCTTCCTCATTTTCACTGTGGACTGAAATGTCATTCGGGAATCTTATCATTGCCTGAAAGTAGATATGTGTCATCACTAAGACAACTACTGTCGTCTGCTGAGCACTACAACGGCTGACTGCGTCAGTAGCATCAATACCTATCTTACGACCAACTGAAAGTTGTGAAAGCATTATGAAAAAATATCGTCAAATACGGATGTAATGACCCCTTGTACGGTGCGTGCTCCTTCAGATTTTTTACACCTTCAGACTTCACGATATTTCTTCCCCAATTATTTCTTGCACATATTCCAAACTCTGTGTTTCCCACCCGCTTAAACCCTCTACTTCTTCCATCTCTACCATGGTCGCTATTTTCCGTTGTCTTTTCATCTGTCCCTTCATCTAAATCTCCCAAAATCACTAAAAATGTAAGTCTTAAAGCTGCCTGGATTAATTTAAAGATGAAACCATTTTCGACCTGAGACCTAGATAATGAAGCTTGGCATTCACGCTTTGGCTGGTCTCTGACGTCTATAGCCTGTGATGTAGTAACGTAAGTTCTGTGTATGCTGAGGATAGTTACCCCTGAGCTGGAGCCGAGAAGGCTGGGCAGCAGCTGGAGGATGGAGCCACTGCCGCTGCCGCCGCCGCCGTCCGCCGAGTCCTGGCCAGGCACAGCACACAAGCTACAGGCCGCCCGCTCTATGTATGCCCGCCTTCTGCTTGCCTGCCCTGAAGACGCCACCGGGCCGAAAGGTCGTCACAATTCGACACAGCTCAACCTCTACTCTACACGCTTAGCTCTGTTCCATTCCAACACCGTCAGTCAACGGATTAGGGCAGCTGAAATCTTTTTCACAATTTCTTATGCCTTTCCTCTGATACTCGTGCTCTCGAAATCGGTAACAATTGTGAAATAGGTGATCCTAATTAAATATTTGTACCAGATGGACGGCAGTATAGTGGTGAATACGACTACTACCTGTTTGAAAACGAATAACTGTCTCGTATTGTTAACGCGGCGGGTCGTATACGATGACGCAAGGCAAAATCTTCCAGTACGCGTGGGTACACAAGCGAGCTGTCTGTGTGACAACTACGAATGTGTAATGGTTACAAACTACCACTGACTTCAGCATGAAATATTGCCCTATATGGGCCGAACAAAAAATTTCCCTTCGAAGGCCGTACAGTTCAGAGTTGGTGTGCCAATCAGGCGAGATCTCCGTGATCAATGATGCTATCATCGCAATGACGCACGGGGTTTGATAAAACGGACACTTCAAGACCGTTTTTGTGGGCCGGAAGGTCTGACAAGCGCATGTAGAGACTCTAGGGCGGGTGCTCCAGTGTCTTCCACTTGAGCTGGAGCAACTTCGGCTGATCTCCCAGACCGACCAGTGACTTGTGTCGAATCGGGACCAGAAGGGAATTTGGCGCACCATTCCCCAGAGGTGGTTTTCGACAGACATGCTGCCCCACAAATAGTCTTCATTCTCCGATGGATGTCAAACGGTGTTTGTATTTTGGCAGTCGAGAAAATAACAACAGCACGCTGGTCCTGTTTGCAAGCATTTGGTAATAACGTCGCCATAGTTTATGTTCCTGTATTTAGCGCATGCTCGTCGGGAAAACACGAATGCCTCACTAATCCCTTTCCTACATGTCGGTGCTTATACCCATAACAGAGTCACATTAGTTTGCACAGGTGCTGCAGCAACGCCCTCAAACTAAAACTTTGGCATGCCCCGAATAGTTAGTACAAACGTACCTGAAAGACAAAATTTTCGGTTAACTTCCCATCAAATGCGCTCGAGCTACGCCCATGGAGCATGATTGAGGTATGTGATAGACGCTTAATGAGGCACCACCACATTTTTCTGCTGACGTACGACTATACCTAACGCCCCAATATGGTCGAGCATGATGTGCACCTTGGCCTTCAAGCTCATCTGATCTTAGTTCTCTCACTTTTCCTCTCTGGACTTGCCTCAAATCTGAAATGTATAGCACTACCCTTAGTATTGCTGAAGAGTGCAAAGAACATTATTGCAACAACACGGTGCACCTCTGCTCTAGGGTGACTCTCTATCAAATGATACTTCGATCAGCCACTACAACGGTTACAGTGGCTGAGAACACAATGAATTGGTTATCTTTGCATAATCTAGCACCATGTTCATAAAGAACGAAAAAGTTGTTGCCCTGAACACTACGACGTGCAAGTCAATTCCCAGTTCTTTCCCACCTGCGCAAGTGTTCAATATGTAATGACATCGCAGCCAGACATATTTATCCTGCTATAAACCGAAAACTCCAACCAAAGAACAATTTTCTCTTTCTCTTCTCTTCCTTCTTCGATATGGGAGTCTGAAAGGATGGATGTCATGTTCTACGAATTAAAGAAATATAATTCCTCTCGTTATTTAATTCATATACTTCTGCACGGCGCTAAGAGGAGGTAACATAACGAACGCGGAAGAGAAGTGAGCAGGGGAAGACACACTGCCGACGCGTGAACGGGGCTGGAACAGAGCAGTCTCCAGAAACTTTTCTGTATAAACCAACCTACTTTAAAATTTCGTCAGTGGCGTCTGTCAGAGCAGGCACTACTCCGCTTATTATTTACAAGGAAGAGCAACTATATGTACTGCTCTTTCACCAATAAATACCAACAAGCAACAGAAAGCCATTCGTTTATGATATGTTAATACATCTACAATTGTACACAATTAAACAGACAGTACTAGAAGAAAACTTCATACCACTTTGATTCCACTATGTGTAAATTAGCAATAGATAGATTTTTTTTACTGAAAATATAACTACATTTTAAAAATTGTACAGACAGTAATAGAAGAAAATATGGTACCACTGCGATTATGGATACGGAAGCAGACATATCTAAAATCACCATTTATAAATCGGCAAGTACTTTCTATGAATAATAGTATGATACAGAATAAGCATATTTAAAACTACAGTAATTACTACAGCTAAGTATTATTAAATTAAGCAAAGCGTTTCGTTAGTACTGTACAGACTAACGCACGACGATATCTACACTTTCCTATGCGAAATACTGTACAGATTTTAGCAGATCGTTGAAAGGAAATCTTATATAGACAAAGCAAATATCAGAAAAGAAAATTTTGTTAGCGTTTCTTGTTGTCGAAAGATATGTACAGTTTATATGTACAGTAGATCTCCAACGGAACTATGCGTGGTGAATCCAAAGCACGGCTTCAGTGTTAGCGCACGCTGTACAGCATAGCAGTTCTTGAGTTACCACGTTTTCTCTGCTGACAAATATCCTCAGAAGGCGAGTGTAGAAGACTTTGCTAACCTTTGACATTTTCAACCTCCACACATTTGCGTGTTGTACCATTACCTTAGAAACAGAAGAAAGCAAGTCTGTACTCACGTGATCGTTTTCTGACACATAGAATATTTCTCACGGACTCAGTTCTCCAGCTAATACGTTGTGGCAGTACTCAATTTTCGTACTCGTCGAAACAAGTATTGCTCCCCTGATGCGTTGGCCAGGGAATGGATAGGTTGCGTTCTTGAAGGTCGAAGGATGCAGTTACGTTGCGCGCAGTTACAAGGAGCGTAGAATAAAGAAACTGTATTGTGCTTCAGTATGAAATCTATCACTGAGTAACGGATATATTACTATCCAAATGGTTATTACTAGTCCTCGCCTTCAGCGCTCTGGTTTGAAACACGAGTCGCAAAACGGATTTTTTTATAGACCATCCCTATCGATTTGTAGCCATTCAGTAGTAACGTATCATTAATGAATGCAGGTTTTATCACAGGTTGTCACTGATTGAGATTCTAAGGCTTTTAATATCCGTGTTGATCAGATGTGTGTATCAAGAATTAACGGTACCAATGCGAAATTATCATTTACAGATTACTATTACTCCCTGCTACAGTAGCGTGTAGCGTCATGTTGGCTCAAAATAGAATCTAAATTATCCGGGGTAACATGCTATCACTGTAAGAACAAAATAACATAATATACTCGTCGCTTATTAAGACCGATAATTTTTCTTTTTAAGAGTGTGGGAAAAAGACTCATAATAAAAGTTTTAATCACAACTATTGGCTACGCACTCCAATATGTCTTCGTCTTCATTACCATTGAAAGTTTCTGATGTGTGTAAATAACCGCGTTCAAAAGACCTTAAGTTGGCAGAGTGCTGCCTTCAGTACACAAATCGGAACGAATCTACTAACCCATTGGGTACCGGATTGGCACAAATGCTTCTAAATTCGATTAACGTCTGACAACAGACCATCAATTACCAAAAGACGTCATGTCTGTAGGAGTTTCAGTTATTTACACCAAGACAGTTTCAGCACACTACCTTATTTTTAGAATTCCGTGTGCGATGGCATGCCTGTCAACAAGCAATTTACTATTTTTGTGTTGTAACGAAGAACGAGTCAGGTAAGAAAATGGTTACTGAGTTTTGATGTATACTTGGTATTTCCTCCCAAGCAGTCTTCTTCAGACGGCTACACGAAATACGTTTCTTAAGATAATGCTCCAAAACTTTTGAAACTTGAGGAGCGACATCACGGAAATCTACGAGCTGCTACACGAAAAAATCTATATGTGCGTAGTTCAGTTTTAAGCGGACATTATATGACCAAAGTCAATATACTGTTTACCTAGAACGGTGAAAATACACTCCTGGAAATTGAAACAAGAACACCGTGAATTCATTGTCCCAGGAAGGGGAAACTTTATTGACACATTCCTGGGGTCAGATACATCACATGATCACACTGACAGAACCACAGGCACATAGACACAGGCAACAGAGCATGCACAATGTCGGCACTAGTACAGTGTATATCCACCTTTCGCAGCAATGCAGGCTGCTATTCTCCCATGGAGACGATCGTAGAGATGCTGGATGTAGTCCTGTGGAACGGCTTGCCATGCCATTTCCACCTGGCGCCTCAGTTGGACCAGCGTTCGTGCTGGACGTGCAGACCGCGTGAGACGACGCTTCATCCAGTCCCAAACATGCTCAATGGGGGACAGATCCGGAGATCTTGCTGGCCAGGGTAGTTGACTTACACCTTCTAGAGCACGTTGGGTGGCACGGGATACATGCGGACGTGCATTGTCCTGTTGGAACAGCAAGTTCCCTTGCCGGTCTAGGAATGGTAGAACGATGGGTTCGATGACGGTTTGGATGTACCGTGCACTATTCAGTGTCCCCTCGACGATCACCAGTGGTGTACGGCCAGTGTAGGAGATCGCTCCCCAGACCATGATGCCGGGTGTTGGCCCTGTGTGCCTCGGTCGTACGCAGTCCTGATTGTGGCGCTCACCTGCACGGCGCCAAACACGCATACGACCATCATTGGCACCAAGGCAGAAGCGACTCTCATCGCTGAAGACGACACGTCTCCATTCGTCCCTCCATTCACGCCTGTCGCGACACCACTGGAGGCGGGCTGCACGATGTTGGGGCGTGAGCGGAAGACGGCCTAACGGTGTGCGGGACCGTAGCCCAGCTTCATGGAGACGGTTGCGAATGGTCCTCGCCGATACCCCAGGAGCAACAGTGTCCCTAATTTGCTGGGAAGTGGCGGTGCGGTCCCCTACGGCACTGCGTAGGATCCTACGGTCTTGGCGTGCATCCGTGCGTCGCTGCGGTCCGGTCCCAGGTCGACGGGCACGTGCACCTTCCGCCGACCACTGGCGACAACATCGATGTACTGTGGAGACCTCACGCCCCACGTGTTGAGCAATTCGGCGGTACGTCCACCCGGCCTCCCGCATGCCCACTATACGCCCTCGCTCTAGGTCCGTCAACTGCACATACGGTTCACGTCCACGCTGTCGCGGCATGCTACCAGTGTTAAAGACTGCGATGGAGCTCCGTATGCCACGGCAAACTGGCTGACACTGACGGCGGCGGTGCACAAATGCTGCGCAGCTAGCGCCATTCGACGGCCAACACCGCGGTTCCTGGTGTGTCCGCTGTGTCGTGCGTGTGATCATTGCTTGTACAGCCCTCTCGCAGTGTCCGGAGCAAGTATGGTGGTTCTGACACACCGGTGTCAATGTGTTCTTTTTTCCATTTCCAGGAGTGTAGATTGTCGTCAGGAATTATAATTGCAGCTATACTGACATTTAACACTTTTGCCAGATAATATTCAGGTATAGAAAATGTACTCTTAAGAGAAAATAGGAGCTTCTGGTTTTTCCATGATGTCGTTATTGTATTTAAAGTCTTATGCAGAGAGTTTGTTTCAAGATTCAGCTGGAGCTTGACTAGGGCTAAGATATCGTAAGGCTGTAAAGTGACGATAATGTTCGTGAAAGAGAGACGCAGAGCCCATTTTAACTAGTGCTGCTGGTACCCACGTCTAGCGTCGCTCTGCACCACTCGCCATTAAGTACAGTAAGTGGATCAAACCAGTGTGGCGAGTGCGAGAGAGTCCCTGCTGCTCGTTCAGTATGTGGCTGCGGGTAGTGAGCTGTGGCGGTCGGTACTCACCCCAGAGCTGGAACCGAGAAGGCTGGGCACCAGCTGCAGGATGCTGCCAGAGTCGCTGCCGCCTCCCGCACTCGCCGAGGCCCCTGCGCCAGCGCTAGCCTGCAACACGCCGGGGAAAACCTAATGTACACCTACCACCGACACCACAAACGGTCGCTTTTTTCTTTCATTACTACTCTTTTCTCTACGGTTTAGGCTACATTCGCTTTCGATACATATACAGTACACGTCTCCTCCTCCCCCTCTCTGGATCCACCTCTTCCCCCCTCTTCTCTCTCTCCACCTCATCCTCCTACCCATATCTCACCACCACCACTCCATTTTCTATCTATCCACCTCCTCCTCCCCCATCTCTCTCTCCATCACCCCCTCTCCCTCTCTCCTTGTTCATCTTCTTCTTCCCTTTTCTCTATCTCTTTCTCTCACCGTCACTATTCAATTCCTGCTGCCTCATCTCCCTATCTTTTCCTGCAACCCCTCCTCTCACAGTACCCACCCTATCCTCCCCAACCCTCCTCATTCAACATCTCCTGCCCCTCTCCCTACGCATCTTCTCTTGCCCGACTCCACCAATCCATCTCCTTTTCTCCCTTCCTTATCCTTCTCCTCCTTCGCCGGCCGCGGTGGCCGTGCGGTTCTGGCGCTGCAGTCCAGAACCGCGGGACTGCTACGGTCGCAGGTTCGAATCCTGCCTCGGGCATGGGTGTGTGTGATGTCCTTAGGTTAGTTAGGTTTAAGTAGTTCTAAGTTCTAGGAGACTGATGACCTCATATGTTAGGTCCCATAGTGCTCAGAGCCATTTGAACCAACCTTCTCCTCCTTCTCTCCATCCCCTCTGTCTGTTTCTCCCTTCCTTATCCTTATCCTCCCCATCTCTATCCCCTTCATCCCTCTCTCCCCTGTACTTCCCATTGTGCCCCCTCTTTTGTGTCCATTCCCTTCTGCTATCCACCTGAACCTTCCTCAGATGTGCCAGTACACACGTGGAGCCCCTGCAAAACAGGTCGGCACTACCCCCGCACACATCTGTCACACAGGGCAGTCTACAAGTCAGGGGCTAGAAACCATCTTTTTGTCTCTGAAGTATAGGCTGTCATGCAAATCAGGCCAGTACTACTACATCACAATATGCCTTTTGTGCAGGGCAGCATACATGTAGGGGACTGAAATAGCGTTTCTTGCTTCAGCTAGGAGGTTCTAGCTCCCTCAGTGCTAACATTCGTGAAATGTTCTGTATTTGTGTCAGATTTGCTTGAAATCGATCCACAGGTTTAGGGAGGGGATGCTACACATACATACACACAGGGTACTTTATACAGGGTGTCCCAGAAATGGTACAAGGACTTAGAAAGTTTGTAGAGATTGTCTTGAGGAACAAATCGAGAACCGTTTCCAGAAACTTAGTTAAACAAAAGAGTTATGTTTTTGAATTCCAAATGTTAGAAAATTGTCAAGGTAAATGAATGAACGTGAAGTAATATAAAAAGCAGTCGCATCTCACTGATTCAGTGACAAACTACAACTTATTCACGAAGAAACACTTTCTAATAGCTACATAACTGCAGCTTTCTCCGCTCAAAGCAAGAAAATATAAACACGTATTTCATCCATGAGTACCGTGTATTTCTGATGTTGTCTTTTCTTATTACAGTAGGCACATTCCTCGACATGTAACAATTTTGTATGTACTATTTACTCTAATAATTTGCACTTGACTTTTTTGTAAATATAATTACTTTCGCTTCAAAAGCGAATGTGTTAAAGATTCTTGCCGTTTGTAGCTGAGCTGTAGCGACGACTGCGGAAATGGTTTCTTCTTTGTTGGCAAGTAGTTTTATTGCTTTTAAAACTTCATTATCACGACTGTGTGGCTTTCCCCTCCACTACAGTTGTAGTGGCCCATCTGGTACGTTAAAGAACATACGTATTGCACTCCATAACAGTTTTCTACGTTCCACTTTCACTGATTTGACTGGAAGTGCAGTGAAGAAAACTTTCCATTGTTGAGTACATATTCGACGCCTTTCTGCAAAAGGTTTGGTCTTTTGCAGTTTATTAGCCATTCTTTTGGTTCTTAAAAGACGACTGTCTTGTGATGCACAATTTCATACCTCCCAGAGTCCTCACGAAACTATAGAAAGAAAAATGTGGTGTAATTTTTTAGTTACTGCCGATGTTTATTGCACTACGTGTGCTCCCTACGTGAAACCTGTATTACAAGTCCATATAAACGATAATTTTCACATTCGACCGATATTGTTTCAAATATGAAGCATTTTGTCCGCCTGGAGAGCTGCTGTCGCAGTGATAAAAGCGAGCAGGAGTGTCGTGAGTGTGTGCACTGGACTGTAGTGCAGTCTAGGAGACGGCAGGTAGTTGGAAGGTCCAGTCAGCCATACCTGGCCGCCGCCGCCGCCCAGGAGCCCGCTGAGCAGGTCCACGGCTCGCTTGTCGCGCTGCATCAGCTCGCCGATGTGGCGCACGTCGCGCAGCGTCTTCTCGCGGTCGCCGCGGTCCTCGCGCAGCCGCTGCACCGCCTCCCGCAGGATGTCGTCCTCGAACTGCTGCTCCATGCGCACCGCGCGGGCCGCCGCGCGCGCCAGCGACGCCCGTGCGATGTCCGACTCAAGGCTCTGCAACAAGGTCGTCAGCGTTGGCATTATTGACACTTGCTGGACGTGTCCTCTCAAAGCACTGCAATATCTATAATGGAATTATTTGTGAGAAATCAGCAAATATTAAAAAAGTGAAGCTCTTGAAGTAAGATCTCTTGAAGCAAGCTCTCTTGAAGAAAGCACTCCACGCGCCATGCTGTGTACACCGGAACGCGGTTACCTGCTTGTCATCTTCCGTAAAGCTTTTGTTCGTCCTATGACGACAGGACAATGGTTCTTTTATAAAATTTAGTCTTAATGCCGTAAGTGAGCATTAATGGACGAATCATGGTTTTCCACATAAATTCCACGTCAGTCTGATAATGCCCCAAAAGGGCGAAACATGCCATTTCCTATTAAAAAAAAAAGGATTTTCCAACTGAGACTATCTTGTTTCAATAAATTCGTAGCCGGTTGCTGAAACAGCCGCCCAGTATGGAAGGGAACCAATTTTACTAAATAACTGGAGTATGAGTGAACTATGTAAGTAGGCCTATGTTCGTACCATGTCTCCTCCTAGACCACTGAACTGATCTAAACCTAACTTGGTACACATATCACTTGCTGTCTGGAAAGACTCGCTATCGGGGGAGAATAACCTACTTATCGAAGAGAGCTCGGCGTGAGGATGAAAAACCAGTGTAGTCCACGACGCGCGAATTCCCTTAATTTATTCATTCAACATTTGAGAACGAGAGTGCTTAGCGACTTACAACATATTTTCCACATAATTTTAAACCTTTATGAAACTTTCCCTCCTTGACAACCCCCACACAATGATGCGAAGAAAAAGTTTATCGCTCTATATATTTTCGCTGCTCATGCAGTAAAACTATTGCACTAAGCGTGACGTTTTAATTTATTACTTATTTACTATTAACTGTATTTGCAACACATTTTTGACGATATGACATATAAAGTTTTGTATAATGGTACGATACATAATCCAGGAGATACAACGTCATAAACGCTGAAATGCGTGAAATAATGCCAAATCACGCATGGCTTTTAATTTGTTACTTTGTTACTACTAACTCTTCTCAGAACATATTTCGCAGACTCTAGCCGCATATACAGTACGTGATCGAAAGTGTCCGGACAACCCCAAAAACATACGTTTTCATATTATGTGCATTGTGCTGCCACCTTCTGCCAGGTACTCCATATCAGTGACCTCAATAGTCGTTAGACATAATGACAGAGCAGAATGAGGCGCTCTGCGGAACTCACGGACTTCGAACGTGGTCAGGTAATTGGGTGTCACTAGGTCATACGTCTGTACGGAGATTTCCGCACTCATAAAATAAACATTTCTAGGCCCACTTTTTCCGATGTGATAGTGAAGTAATAGCATGAAGGGACACTTACAGCACAAAAGTGTAGAGGCCGACCTCGTCTGTTGACGGACAGAGATCGCCGACAGTCGTAATGTGTAAAAGGCAGACACCTATCCACACCATCACGCAGGAATTCCAAACAGCATCAGGATCCACTGGAAGTACTGAGACAGTTATGTGGGAGGTGAGAAAACTTGGATTTCATGGTCGAGCGGCTGCTCATAAGCAACACATCACGCCGGTAAATGCCAAACGACGCCTCGCTTGGTGTATCGAGCGTAAACATTGAACGACTGAAGAGTGTAAAAACGTTGTGTGGGGTGACGAATTACGGTACACAATGTGGCTATCCGATGGCAGGGTTTCGGAATGGCGAATGCCCGGTGAACGTCATCTGCCAGCGTTGTGTAGCGCCAACAGTAAAATTTGTATCCGGTGGTATTATGGTGTGGTCTTGTTTTTCATGGAGGGGACTTGCACCCCCTGTTGTTTTGCGGAGCACTATCACAGCACAGGTCTTCATTGATGTTTTGAGCACTATCTTGCTTCCGAATGTTGAAGACCAATTTGGGGATGGCGATTGCATTTTTCAACTCGACTGAGCACCTGTTCACAAAGCACGGCGTGTGGCGGAGTGGTTACACGACAATAATATCCCTGTAATGGACTGGCCTGAACAGAGTCCTGACCTGAATCCTATAGAACACCTTTGGGATGTTTTGAAACGCCGACTTCGTGCTTGGCCTCACCGACCGACATCGATACCTCTCCTCAGTGTTGCACTTCGTGAAGAATGGGTGCCATGTCCCAAAAACCTTCCAGCATCTGATTGAACGTATGCCCGCGAGAGTGAAAGTTGTCATGAAGGGAAAGGGTGGGCCAACACCATATTGAATCCCAGCATTATGAATGGAGGGTGCCATGGATACTTTTGATCACATAGTATACCAATGGATGTACCTGTGAATTTATATGATTGTACGACACATAGTTCAGGAGATAGAACGTGATGAGCATTAAATTGGGTGAAAACGAAAATTCATGCCGAAATTCGCTAGAGATACAGGCGGAAATGTATGTATAAAATGTATAGAATATGTTAAATATGACGATGATGTTAAATATATACGAAATGTGTCTGACGTATGAGCAGGTGCCCAAAGCTACAGGTAAAAAGCTCATCCTAAACTCCTGGAACGATTCCAGCCAAAATTGGTAGATTATTGAAACTTCCTGGCAGATTAAAACTGTGTGCCCGACCGAGACTCGAACTCGGGACGTCTGCATTTCGCGGGCACGTGCTCTACCATCTGAGCTACCGATGCACGACTCACGCCTGGTACTCACAGCTTTACTTCTGCTAGTACCTCGTCTCCTACCTTCCAAACTTTACAGAAGCTCTCCTGCGAACCTTGCAGAACTAGCACTCCTGAAAGAAAGGATATTGCGGAGACATGGCTTAGCCACAGCCTGGGGGATGTTTCCAGAATGAGATTTTTACTCTGCAGCGGAGTGTGCGCTGGTATGAAACTTCCTGGCAGATTAAAACTGTGTGCCCGACCGAGACTCGAACTCGGGATCATTGCCTTTCGCGGGCAAGTGCTCTACCATCTGAGCTACCGAAGCACGACTCACGCCCGGTACTCACAGCTTTACTTCTGCCAGTACCTCGTCTCCTACCTTCCAAACTTTACAGAAGCTCTCCTGCGAACCTTGCAGGCAGGCAGGCAGAAGTACAGCTGTGAGTACCGGGCGTGAGTCGTGCTTCGGTAGCTCAGATGGTAGAGCACTTGCCCGCGAAAGGCAAAGGTCCCGAGTTCGAGTCTCGGTCGGGCACACAGTTTTAATCTGCCAGGAAGTTTCATATCAGCGCACACTCCGCTGCAGAGTGAAAATCTCATTTTGGTAGATTATTAGTTACAGTCTGGAAAGAATACTGTGAGCGTAAGAACCACGTGCGTCCTATTGGTATGTGCTCGATAATGTGGCGAGAGAAGAGGGCAGGAGAGGAACAGACAGCGAGGAGGAAGGAGGACATGGACATAGGGGCGATGGGAGAGGAGATGGACAGAGAGACAGGGGAGTGCGGGTGTGGCTGATGGACTAAGAAAGGAGAGGAGGAACTAGAATTTGAGGGGGAAGGAGATGCACAGAGGGAGAAGCAGCAGTTGCCTGAAGAGGAAGGGTCAGGTGGACAAAGAGAGGATGACCAGATGGACGTAGAGAGGGATAGGAGGTGATGGACAGATAGTGCAGGATGGTGGAGATGGTGAGTGAGAGGGGGGGGGGTATAGGAAATGGAAAGAGAGGGGGAAAAGGAAGGGAGGGGCAAAGAGAAAGAGGGGAGAGGAGATGGATTATGAGAAGAATAGAATAAATACATACCTGGTCAACGCTGTGTATGCGCTATAAATGTACTACGAAAATCACTCCAAAAGAAATGCACAACACGTTTTTTTCAAAATTTCAACTTTCGTTCTACGTTTTAGCTATTCAAGGAGGTTATAGGAACGCTCTTTCTGTTGGTATTAAAAATTAATTCAACTTGTTACCGCAAGTAGCATTGTCATAAAACTTTGAAGTTGGCTGCTGCTCTTGATGTTCCTTTTGAAGTAACGTGGTGTGGCAGAGTTCCTGTAATGTGAAACGAGACCTCGGCAAACTTTCACAAGAGGCTGAAGGTGTAAGGAGATGACGGTGCTGATTGCAGTACAGTTGGTCGTTGCGAAAGCTGATTATCTGGTGAAAAGGTGCACGCCAATACTCAGGACCCCCCGCGAAGCGGCGGAGAGAGCACTGTACAGACCCCTGACAATGAACAGTGTACACACAGTGTGATTTTGGTTCACAATTGCATAACAGTGAACGAGCTATCAGCCGACTGGCAGTAGCAGACACGAATGTGCGTAGAATACTGAGACAGCTAAAGGAGAACAAAGTATGCCCCACATGCGTTCCAAGAATGTTGACGGAGGCCCAAAAAGACACAGTGCGAGAACTCTGTAGAGGAGTTCTTTTTAAGAGCTGTGACGGTAAATGAGACCTGGTTGCATTTCTTTGAACTGCAAGCAGAACGGCGATCGATGGAATGACACCATGGAATATTGCCGAGAAAGAAGGAATTCAGAACTGCAACTTCAGCAGGAAAAGTGATGGTCACTGTGTTTTTTTGATACAGGGGGACTGTTGCTCGTGGACATCAGGCCACAAGGAATCACTATCAGTTCTTAGGCGTATGTGGGAATGCTCAAAGACTTCGTGCTCGAATGTGTTGCGTTTGACAACATCCGTGAAATAGGATTTTTTATGCTGCGTGATGACCGGCTACATGTCACTGAGAAAACCACCACCAAGATCAGAAAACTTGTTCCGACAACTTTGAAACATCCGCCCTATTGACCTGATGTAGCACCGTGCGATTATCCCCTCTTCAGTAAACTGAAGGAACCTTTTCGCGGAAACGGACATGAAAATGGATTCCCTTGTGATGGTGACTGAACAGTGGATCAAACGTGCTGCGCCTAACTTGTACTGTGCAAGTATACGTGACTTAGTTCTATGGCGGCGTACGGCAGTGGAAAGAGATTATGTGGAAATACGATATTTTGTCTCTTAGAAATGTATTAACTGGCCGTGAATATCAAAGACATGAAAAATAAATTGGATGGTCCAAAAAACATTGTGTATTTCTTTTACAGTGATCCTCGTCGTTTACGCTATTTGTCATGCTTGTGTGTGTGCGTGTGTGCGTCAGATAGAGAGAGAGAGAGAGAGAGAGAAAGAAAGAGAGAGAGATAGGGTGAGATACAGAAATGAACAATAGGGCGAGACACGGAAGTGAAGAACAAATCGACTAAGGCGGAGACGAACAGAACAACACTGGAAGTTGGTTTCTCTCCCAGTAGTCGATATTGTTGCAGACAGGACCCTAGCTCAATTGGAGAAAGAATGTACGCCTGGCTTGCTTTACTAGTTCTATTTCTCTTTTGCAACATGACCGTAAAACTCAACTTCACTATTCTTAACACTGTTATTGCTGGAGGATTATGATGTGCTATATCTTGAAAGTTATTCTTCTCCACAGTGACTTCTTTGCTCCAGTTGTCTATCTGTGTCAGTTTACTTGGTAATCCGTTGATATCATCAAATAACTTCATGTGCATTTGTCAGTAATATCTGTGTGGAATTATTTCTGAGAACTTCTTGGTATATATTTTCCCGCGTACTAGTCTGTTACGCAGATGTTTCTAACGGTTTTTACATAAATCCAATATGTTACTGAGGAAGTTACCTTTCAGTTCTTTTTGTTGGCTTTTATCCCGGAGTCGGGATGTAAATTTACGGATTCGTCACACATAACAGGAGAGGGTAGCCCTATGAGAAGTGCTCTTCCCACCGTCACTTCTCCCTTCCACCCACCTCCCTCCCCCTTCTACCGTGCTAACGCGCGCCGCTATTAGGGGGAGTAGAAAGTTATCTTTTACGTGATAGTAATACTGAGGTAACACCTCAGAACTTTAATGATGAATGAGTAATTGCATAATGCGTAACAGATTTCAGTTTTCTATTATCCATTATAAACATTACGAATTTCTTTTAACTAACCCTTTTTGTAACATAACAACTACCGCCACCGCATATCAAATATCGTTTATCATAGACCATTAATTTAATTTCATATTAGCAGTATACAACGCTTTATCTTGTCTGCGTTCTTATCATCTTACTGGAATGCAACTGAAAATCATAGTCTCGTAAAAGACTAGACGATAATAACTGCGTTAACACAAAAAAAAGACAATACTGCGGCTTGAGAAACTACAATAATATAGATCCTCGCTTTGTATTTGTGAAAAGGCGTGAACTAGCACTGGTATTCCAACCTGTGCTAAAAAATGGACTACAGATTGCCAAAGAGATAATTAGCGCGTTCTTGCCGTAAAAAGGGCCTTAGGCAGGCTATTAAATGATTCGTATCGGGCGACAGCAGACTGACAAGACTGGTAACACGGCTTCGACAAGTTTTCTCTTGCCGTTGCACAACAGTCGTAACAGAGTTTTAAAAACGAGATGTAGAGCGGCATATTCGAGTCACTGCCGACCTAGATACCATAAACAACTGTTAGTGGTACGCGAGAGCAAAGTGATGGAGCATTGAAAGAAAAGGAGTGATTAGTAGCTCATCTCAGATATCATCTCTGGCAAATACCTCCCCCAATATTTGGTATTGTAAATTTTCATTATTTATACAGAAACTTTCCTTGGCTTTCGTGAAACTGGAACAGTGTTAGAACTAGTAAAATTATTAGATACCACAGAGAGAAATCACAAGTGATTTTTACCAACGGAATACCAACAAATGATTTGTTTGGGCTTTAAATAAGCGTTTTACATTTCTACAGGTAATTAATTAAACACGATGCTAGCAAACTGGAAAAGATATAGTAAATCATCTCGTCTATTAATTACACTACGACGGCGAAAAGTAAAGTGTGGAAGCTGTCTTATCAATTTTAATACTTGTATTTAAATATTACTTTGAAGTGTTTCGAAAATGACCAAAGAATTCTAAGCTAAAAGAAAATACTTTAGGGACAGTAAATGAATACTTTATTTTCAAAAAAGTATTCAATGCATATAGGGAAATAGAGCATGATTAATGATGAAGCACAACTTATGTTATCTTGATCACCATGTACTGTATTTCATTTAGAAATACGCATAGCTGTGTCCAGATTTGCAGTCCTATCAAATGACAGGGTATAGTGTTTGATCCAAGCATAAAGTTGGAGCGTGTATTTAGTGCAACTCATCTACATATGTGGCTGCCTCATCCACTTTATCCATGATTCCTTCAGTTGCTACAAGTACTTAATTTTAAAAAGAACAAAAAACGGGAAGCACAAAGTGATTAAGTCAACCTTTACCTTTGCAGTACCCCAATTCTCCGAAGTAAAGAATAAAGTGTACATTATTCTCACTAAATTCACTGCGTTAATTAGAGAGGGAGAGAGAAGGACGAATATAAGTTACCATGAAGAAGAGTGTTGGAATAAGATAGGGGTTTATTGTTCTCTTTATGTCAGACGTAAAGCTTAGTACAAATAGAGTTAATAAAAGATTAAAATTGTATGTACTCTTCCCCCGAGATTTAAAGTATTCTAAAACTCCACGTAACGAGCGCGGTATTTTGAAATATAAGATACAGGTGCTGAAAAATTTATTGCATCACGTTCTACCCTTGTTACCTTAATCACTAGCACAGGCCCCACGCAAGCGCAGGAGAATGTCTCCCATAGCGGAATACCACTCCCACAAGCCTGCATCCATGGCGCGCCACACGTCTCGAGCCGCCATTCACCTTGATCACGGCGTTTGTGGAGACGGCCATTGACCTAGGATAGCAGAAATGAGATTCATCGGAAGAGCCGAGACGTTTCCATTGATCGAAGGTCGAATCCTGACGGTCCCGTGCCCACTGCAATCGTAATTGACAATGTCGTTGGGTCAACATGTGAACACCCAGTGGTGGTCTGCAGCGGAGCTCCATGTTCAACAATGTACGATGAACGGTGCGCTCCGAAACACTTGTACGCACAATAGCATTGTTCTTTTTCGACAGAGATGCCAAAGATCGTCATCTGTCCTACTTTACAAAGCAGACAAGCCTTCGAACCCCCACACGTTCTGTGAAGAGTCATGGACGTCCAACCATTTAGCTCCTAGTGGTAGTTTCACTGTCCTACGTTTCACCATAGATGCGCACGACAATAGCACGTGAACATTCGACCAACTTCGCCGTTTCCGATATACTCTTCACAGGCTCAGCGTAATGCTAATCTGCCCTTTGTCAAAGTCTCTTATCTCAATGGATTTCCCCATTTGCTGCCCGTACCTTCGCTAAGGTGCCCCTACTCTGCTTACATAACGCGTCACGTGCTCGCAACGCCACCGGAAGGCATCCAACGTCGCGGTGGGCAGTAGTCATTATATTTTGGCTGACAATTGTATCTAACAAAAATATCTCTGTTAATTACATCACCACGAAAGGATTCTTGCCATTTAGCAAAGGCAGGCATCGCCCAGGTGTAGTGAAACTTATAATTAATGTACACATATACATGCCTGAATTGCGTAGTGTTTGACACGAGAAAGGTGAGTGGCTCGACAACTATACAGGAACAATGATATTGCCAATATCAAAGAAAATAAATGTCACAAAATATACTGAATATATCATTGGGCAATAATTTTACAGTTAATAATGAATAAACTATTGAAACCAAAAGCGGAGAGCGAACTGAATTACGGAAGTTCGACATTAAAAGTTAAAAGGGAGGGAGAAAAATGTTACAAATAATTGAGGGAAGGTACCTAAAATAAAAGTAGGAAAGCATGTGCAGTTTTGTTGACTTTGAAAAAATCTTTCATAAGTTCAGTTGCTTACACATAGCCGGCCGCGGTGGCCGTGCGGTTCTAGCGCTGCAGTCTGGAACCGCGGGGCTGCTACGGTCGCAGGTTCGAATCCTGCCTCGGGCATGGATGTGTGTGGTGTCCTTAGGTTAGTTAGTTTTAAGTAGTTCTAAGTTCTAGGGGACTGATGACCTAAGATGTTAAGTCCCATAGTTCTCAGAGCCATTTGAACCATTTTTTTGAAGCTTACACATATAGATGCTCTGAAGACGATAGGCATTAATTGGCAATGGGAGGAAAGAAGGCTTAAAGTCTCTTTGTATATCATACAATGAGTGAAAATAAGAATAGGAAATAAAACGACAGACGGAATAAATATTGGGCGATAAATTATACAGGGCTCTTCATCTACTCTGTTTCACGTGTATTTAGTTGACTTAGTTAAAAACTATTTCCACGCAATGTATGGCCTGACAATACGATAGTAGATAATAAAATGTTTAATGTTTGCTTGTGACATGATATTACTGAGTGAAAAATCAAAATACAGTTAACAGTGCGTTAAAAAATTGAACACCAAACGTGAAGAATATGGAGTGGAGAAAATGTGAAGGAGACCAAGGAAATGTTTTTACAAGGCAATCAAGGAATATGAAAGTGAAAATTTGAGATTACTTAGGGAAATGGGTTGATAACTTCAGGTACTACCTACGTCGTACATTTAGCGCTAACATATTTTGTAATCAACAATTAAAAACCATGAAAGCTATTATAAAAGAAATGTTTTACATAAGGGGAATTTTTTGTGGTCCATTCAGCAAACAAGTAAGGAAAAGATTATTGAAGTGTTCTGTACGGCGTTTTGCCCTGTATAATGACGAAACATGAATACCGCGGCATAGAAAGAATAAATGCGTAGAGGCCTCTGACAGTTGCATCTGGAAAAGAATGGAGGGTATGCAAAGACGGATAAAATAAACAATGAGGTTTTGTTATAAACGGTGAACGAGGGGGAGCAGTAATAATTCCATTGCGGAAGAAGGCAGGTGCTGGCGGATGTGAATATTATCGATCAGTTTAATAGATGATTACTCCAAATTAGTGACACGCTTTATTTACAGAAGAATGGAATAACGAAGTATGTGACTTCAGGGAAGATCAATTTGTGTAGAAATATAGGAACATGCGTGGCAATACTGACCCCCCGACTTATCTTGGGAGATAGGTTAAAGGAAGGCAAACCGAAGTTTATAGCACTAGTAGATTTATGGCTTATGATAATACGGACTGTAGTACATTCTCAGAAATTTTAAAGGTAGCTGTGACAAAACACAGGGAGCGACATGTTGGCTACAACTTGTAAAGAAACCAAATTACATTTGTAAAAGTCAAAGGACAAAAGGGAAGCAGTAGAGGAGAAGGGGGCGAGGCAGAGTTGTAGCTTGTCCCAAATGTCATTCAGTCTGTACGTTGTGGAAGCGATGGAGATATTTGGAAAGGGGATTAAAGTTCAATGGGAATAAATAAAAACTTTATGGTTTGCCGATGTCATTGTAATTCCGTCAGACAGGGCAAAAGACTAGGATAAGCAGTTGAATGGAATAATTGGTGTCTTGAAAGGAGGCCATATGGTGAAT
Source organism: Schistocerca americana (assembly GCF_021461395.2). Classification (NCBI taxonomy): domain Eukaryota; kingdom Metazoa; phylum Arthropoda; class Insecta; order Orthoptera; family Acrididae; genus Schistocerca; species Schistocerca americana. The sequence continues at coordinate 609,811,253 of NC_060121.1, forward strand.
ATCGACAAAAGTAAAAGAAAGACAAATGTTGTTGAATTAATTACACGATGCTGAGTGAATTATAGTAGAAAATGGTACACTAAAACTAGAAGACGAGATTTGTTATTTGGGCAAGAGAATAGGTGATGATGGTAGAAGTATACAGCCGTAGTCCGTAAATGGCGGACCACGTCCAGTTCCGGTAGGTCAAATCTGGACCGCCAAATATTTTTTTTTAAGTACAAATTATTCAAGTAAGTTATTTAACAAATATTCTTCTGTACATAGCAATACGTCTTAGCTCCACTCTCATCGATCTTTATAGTATTTTACAAGTAACTGAGTGACTGATTTAAGTTCTTAATTGTTAGTAGGTACATCAAATACACAAGCAAGTTGTCCGACTGAAGCAGCATGTTATGTTGATCCACATGAAAGCTCTGTCCACTCGAAGTTAACGTAAGAATTTTAATTGATAGTACGAAGAGCGTCTTCTTTCCGCCGCAAGCTGGATATCTTTGAAAAAGACAATGCAGGCGAGGAATTTATTCACTTTACAATAATTCTTCAATATGAAAACAGTTCTGAGATAGACATTGCAGTATTTTCAAATTTTATGTCACATCTTAGGAAGGAAACTGCAGCAAGATTTCAAGACTTTGCAGAGAAAGAGAAGTTGTCACGAGTCTTAAAACCGCCTTTTGAAAGTTATCCATCTCCAGAAGGGACTGATGTGGCTGTGAGGTTGTTCCGCCTTTCAAAGCCTTCACTCCAAATGGGTATAACGGACTTGCAGGAAGACATTTCTATCCAATCCTGTAAAACTGCATCCGTCGAAGAATTTAGGAGTAAACATATCCCAGAAAAATATGAAAATCGCAAAAAAATAATCATATACACCGCTACTAAGTTTGCCAGCAGATATGGTTGTAAAACATTTAAAGACGAATTTTTTGAAGAACCAAATCGCTCAAGATTAACAGCAGCACACCTTAAAGACACTATTCGCAAGAGCTGCTCCCCACCTGAATCTAACTTTAAAAAACTGGCTCAGAACAGTAAATGTAATTTCTCCTTATGATTTTTCAAAACAGTTATGCCTATCTATCGTATTTCATTTTTTTAGCAAAAATTAAAATAAAAGGTAGTAACGACTATGAATGTTTTTGTAATTTTTTAAAAATTTTGTTCTCCCTCCATTAAAATTTTCAGTTGTTTCCAGGCCCCATGCAAAATGTGAATTGACAATAGTAAGAAACGCATATCTGATAAAGAGATATTTATAAACACTAAACATATATTCAAATGTTATAAAGTCTATTCTGAAGAGTTGAGTGTAGCCAGGCACGGGATCGAAACGAGGACGATAAACGATTTGGAAGTTAAGAGAACAGAAGTTTCTGAAATTCGATACAACAGGAGAATGTAGATGATTAGAGATGTATCGGATAACTGCTGAGGAGGTACTGAATAGAATTTGGGAGAAAATAAATTTATAGCAAAATATAAGGGATCAAGGAAGCGTCAAGATGGTAATAGAGGGAAGCGTATGTGCGTGTGGGGAGGGGGAGAGGGAGGGGGCGGGGGAGGTGTAGGGGAAGGGGACTAAAGTTGGAGTGGCAGACCAAGAGTGGACTACAGTCAACAGTTTCTAGTTCGGTAGGTTTCACTAGTCAAGCAGAAACGAAATGGCTTGCAAAAAGGCACACTTGCCTGGAGTGTTGCATCAACCAGAAATCGGACTGAAGACCACAACAACAACAACAAAATTCTTCGCCTGTGCATGTGGAGCACAGAGCACGCGACCAGTACCAGGGCGACCTGGTGCGGACAGCAGCACGGCGCCGAGGCGCGTCCTCTAGTGTTACGTCAGCGGCCGCTTTCACCGCCTGGGCGGTCGTTTCGCCCGGCCTCACGCCCGTGCAACCCACGGCCTTCCTGCGGCCTTCCAGAAGGCGTGTTCACACAGACTGCGGCAGCAGCCTCCACTGACGCATCTCGACGCGCTCCGAATGCTCGCGTGCGCGCGCGCGCACACACACACACACACACACACACACACACACACACACACAATAAGCTAGGAGACCTTGGACGCCAACATACGTTTTTGTAATGAACAAGCGACAGCAAACCGTAACAATGAAAAATATACACTATCTGATCAAAGGTATCCGGACACCCACAGGTAATTCGGTATTGACCACTAGATGCCACGAATGAGGATCCGCCAGTATAAAAGTATGCAAGGAATATTGTAATGCCACCACAGAAGCAGTAACAACAGAATGGGACGGTCACGAGAGTTCAGTGATTTCGAACGGGGACTAGCAATTCGATATCACCTGTGTAATCAATCCATCAAGGACATTTGATCGCTTCTAAAGTTGCTGAAGTTCACTACTGGTTGTATTATTCTAAAGTGGAAACGCGAAGGACCGACCACAGCGAAAACAAAACCAGGTAGACTTCATACAGTGACCCGTGGAGCATTGTGGAGAGATTTTCTACTGTCAGGAACTGGGTGTTGTGCTGTCCTTATCATCATAATTTCATCTCTATCGACACGCAAGTAGCTGAAGTGGCGTCAACTCGAAAGACTTGCACCAGGCGAACAGTCTACCCGACGGGAGGCCCTAGCCACGCTGTATTTCCATTTCCAACGAATGGAATCACTTATAGTTGCAAACTACTACCTGCATGACAGCTAATGCAATGACTGTGCGTACATACTTAAAAGAATAGGCTACAATGATCGAGCATTTGTTCATAAACTAAGTGACGCACTAGGCGGCATAAAGGGTGACTATACTGGGCAGTGTATGACTGGAAACGATTGATTTGGAGTAATAAAATAACGGTATAAACTGGGGAAAAACGATAGACGGAGTCTCGCTTTCTCGAATGCCTGGAGAACGTTATCTGTCATGATGCGTATTGCCAATAGTAAAGTACGAAGGAGGTGGTATTAACGTATGGGGTTTTTTCGTGGTTAGGGTGTAATCCCATTATTGTGCTTAAGAAAATGCTTAAAGTGGAAAGGTATCAATACCTTTCAAAGAACTGTGTACTGCGTACAGTAGAACAACATCCGAAGACGATGACTGTATCAACACGACAGTGCATCCAGGCATGAAGCAGCGTCTCCGAGGGAGCAGTTTGTGGGCAAGAACAATCCTGAACTGGACTGCTCAGAGTCCAGACCAGGACCCAATGAAACTCCTTTGGCATGAGTTATGACGTCGACTTCGATCCAAACTCTAGCGTCCAACATCAGTACCTTTTCTGATCTCGGCCCTTGAGGAAGAATGCGCTGCCACTCCTCCACAGACATTGAGACACTTCACTGAAAGTGTCGCCAGCAGAGTTCATGTTATCATACAGGCGGAAGATGGACAAAACCCATATTCATGTCTATTACTAGTTCTCAGAATACTTTTGATCAGCTAATGCATGGAAGCGTGAAAAGCTTCTAAATTCTGCATGCGTTCACATTAGTTTCTAGTAGGACTCAACTGATTACTAACCAGGGAGAGAGACTGTATCAAGATTTTATCAATTATATTCACTCGCCTGATCAACTATATATTTCTGGTTTCAGAGTTCGCCTGCCATAAAAACTGACAAATTATGATGCGGGCGTTTATGGACCCCTGAAGGCAATGTAGCAAGTGAGACCTCATCACAGCAGACATTCCCAGTTCCTTTCAGTCTGTACGACAAACGTATCAATTACGTGATTCAGACCGCCCAATATGCCTGATATCTGATACAAAACCAAGCAAAAGAGGTGGTATTCTGCTGGGTACCAGGACACGTCGAATAAGAGGAAAAAACGTAACCATCAAAGTACTCAAAGTAGCGTGTGGAGGAGGCATTGTAGTTCCGTGTGTCATCCTCCTGCCCCCCAGCCGGCCGAAGTGGCCGAGCGGTTCTAGGCGCTACAGTCTAGAACCGCGCGCCCGCTAGGGTCGCAGGTTCGAATCCTGCCTCGGGCATGGATGTGTGTGATGTCCTTAGGTTAGTTAGGTTTAAGTAGTTGTGAGTTCTAGGGGACTGATGACCTCAGAAGTTAAGTCCCATAGTGCTCAGAGCCATTTGAACCATTTGAACGTTGCTGCCTATGGGCCTCAGCAACAGGCGCCAGGTTGACGCACCCACGGTGACTGCTGTTCATCGGCGGCGAAGGCTCCGATTTCACTCCAGTGCCACAACTACACCTCCACCACGTGGCGACAGGTTGCCTTTTCAGATGAATTGCGATTTATGATCCATACGGCAGATTGCCGTTGGCGTATACGGCGTGAATAAGCAAACACTCTGCATGCATTATGGCCTGGGGAATTTTTTCGTTGGATTTCCTTTGTTATCTCTTCATTCCGGCAGGCACAATGTATCAAAACACGCACACAGCTATCCTTGGGGGGGGGGGGGGGGGGGGGGGGGCGCAACGTTAACACTGCTCGTAGTTTGCGGTTGTTTATAACAAAGTAGCAACGCTAGAAGAAAGTAACTGTTTGCAGAATGATCTCCAGAGAATGATGAATGGTGTAGGCTCTAGCAGTTGACCCTGAACGTAAATAAAGGTAACATATTGCGCATGCATAGGAAACAGAACATCCACTACTGTAAAGCTACACTGTTGATGGAAAACCGATGGAAGCAGTATGTACCGTAAAATATCTAGGAGTAACTATCCAGAGAGACCTTAGTTGGAATGACCACTTAAAACAAATAGTGGGACTCACATTAATAGGAAAAATCTTAAGGAAATGGGACTCATTCACGAAGGAAGTGACTTATAATGCGCTTGTTCGGCCGATTCTTGAGTATTGTTCATCCGTCTGGGGTCCCTACCAGGTAGGACTGATAGAAGAGGTAGAACAAAGCCAATGAAGAGCTGCACGTTTCGTCACGGGATCATTTAGCCGGAGCGAGAGAATTACGGAGATGCTGAAAAATTCCACTAGCAGACGTTACAAAAACGGTGTTTTACATCACGGAGAGATTTACTACTGAAATTGCGAAAGAACACTTTCCGTGAAGAATCGGACAACGTATTACTTCCCCCGACATACGTTGCGCTTAATGACCGCGAGGAGAAAGTTCGAGCAATTAGAGCCAATACGGAGGCTTACCAGCAAGCATTCATCCCGCGCGCTATTCGCGAGTGGAACAGGGTTGGAGGGCTCAGTTATTAGTACGAAAAGTACTCTCCACCACACGCAACCAGGTGGTTTGCGGAATATGACGCAGATGTAGATACCGGTAGACTTATCTTGCCCAGCTATTTCACATTACTTTTCTATTTTTTCGATTCATCCTCAATCCATATTCTGTACGCACCAAACTGTTAATTCAAGCAGCGGTTCCTGTAATGTTATTACAGAATCATGTCATTGACGTTCCTTCGTCGTGAATTTTTATCCCATTTTTAACCTTTCTTTTACTTCCGTCATGGCTTCTACGATGTATAGACTGACCAGTAGGGACGAAAGACTACATCCCTGACTTACATCGTTTTTAATCTTTCCCTATAGCTTGCTCTCATTTTCCTTACAACTGCTTGAACCATTTGACATTGTCGCACACTTTTTTGTAGATCAACAAATCCAATGATAATGTCTGGATTTATCTTCAGTCTTGTTACCCTTATCAAGCGCAACGTGAGAACTGCCTCTCTAGCGCCTTTATCTTTTATAAAACCAAACTGATCGTCATCTAATAGGTTCTCAATTTTCTTTTACATTCTGGTGCAATTTATTCTTGTCAGCAATTTGGATGCATGAGGTGTTAAATTGATAGCACGATAATTCACTCACTTTAGGCTCTTGGCAATCCCCTCCCGGAGATCCTAACGGGGGCTAATTCGAAATCTTTTGCCAGTGACACTTTTCAAATATAGGTCACATATCCTGTGGATACACAACATGTGCATTCAATGCAGTGGTTTCCATTGCCTTCTGCTTCCTCATGCCGTTGACCACTGCTGATTATTCGAGCTTTTAGAGGCAGTTCCCCACCCTAAGACGGGATCCTGAACGTCTGTCAGCTTCTCCGCCCTTTTTGACAAGGCCGTTGACAGAACCAGAGGTGGCTTCTTATACTGGAAGTTTTCTGCCGCCACGCTGGTAATTTTTATTCACAATCCAAGCAATGACTGTATTCTAACTCTGGACCTATGACTTTGTGATTACTAGTCGAAGACGCCACACCTAAACCATGGGTTCATAGTTCTGCGTAGCTATACACCAGTAAATATTACAGAGTACATTAGTGACTTCCCTCTAGCTGTCCACCAGTACAGTTTTCGCAGCAACAGTTAACTACTCAGAAATACACGTGACACAACACAGTAATGACTCCTGTGTGTCTATACACCAGTAGCCGGCACACAGCAGAATTTTGACTTCTGGGTAGCTACACACCAGTGCACGTTTGCACGTTACTCAGCATATTGGCGAGCTCTGGGTACCTACGCTGCAGTGAGCGTTACAGCGGATTTTAGATACTTTTAGATAGCTACGCATCAGTATATGGCACACAGCACATTAGCTACACACCAGTGCACGTTTGCACGTTACTCAGCATATTGGCGAGCTCTGGGTACCTACGCTGCAGTGAGCGTTACAGCGGATTTTAGATACTTTTAGATAGCTACGCATCAGTATATGGCACACAGCACATTAGTGACTGCTGTGTAACTGTACATCAATACAAGTTACATAGAAAATTAGTGACTTCTGGGTAGCTACACGCCACTATAAATTACGCAGCACAATAGAGACTTCTGGGTAACTGCACGACCATAGAAAGTGAGTCCCATCGGGTCCTGACGTCCCGTGTTGAGCTCTACACATAGTCAGCAGCGGACTTCCTCTTCAATTGTTGTCAAAGATGTTTAGTAACTAGTGTGTACGGTACCCGTTAGACTTATGATTCCTTAGTACTAAGAGACTAGACTTAGTGATTTCCTATCTGTTACCCTGCATAGCAAAATCACTGACTGTGGACACTGGGATGTGTAACACCTGAGAAATCTCTCTAATGGAATGCTGAAATGTATGTGATCACAGAATTAAATCGTACACTCAAGTCTCCCCATGGACCTTGACAGGGAAACCGTCCATATTGTCACATTGTCGCTGCCTTACTTTCGCCTGCATAGCCTGAATGGAGACGGGTTGATTTTATTGGAGGGTTTGAGACCTTTGATAACTTATTATCCCTCCTAACAGAAGATGAGAGCGCACAGATTTCTTACATCTTTGGTGACATCGGTATTCTGGCGTTTACGCTGTGGTGTAGAGTATATCATTGTTCCCCTCGTTCAGTATCAGTCTGCGGAGACATCTTCAGAACCAATAGATACGTAGATAGGAGATTTTTGGACGTAAATTGCTTAAAAAATCAAATCAATGTACTCTGTATTTGCACAGTTTGCTGAAACTGCGAGCTTCTTTGTTACCTTAAAAGTAATTGCCTTAATATTACACGCTCTAGTTCTTCTACTGTAATTGAATCTGTGATAAGTATTAATGATCCAGTCTTTCGTGGCGTCTGTACCGTCTAAATATTGAAAGTTAATGCAAATGTAATCGGTACATAGAACCAAGCACTGAAACATTAGTTTAACTAGCGAGTGACTTCATACTCCGAACGGTAACACGACGAACAGACTGCGCTGAGGTTTCGTTTCAAATTTCGCTTTTTATTTGAGGTTTGCTGGGTTGTGGAAATTGCACAGCAGAGAAATGCGTTGTCACGAAAAAGGGTGAATAGGATGACATAATGCTGTTGCGGAATTGCTTTCTACTTAGGAGAACACGACGTAATAGCCTTACTTTTCTCTCAGCGTTATGCACATACGCAATCCCATTACTGTACTGAACGAATATGCGAGTTCACTATTTAGCAATCCGTTGGTTGCATGAGGCGGCGTCCTATGTTAGTAATATGGTCTTGGATGAAAACCTGATGATACAATCGTAAGTACATAGAAATGAATACTAATTTTACAATTTGACAGAGTTTTAATTACGTTTGCTCGACGTCTTTCCTGTTACGAAAAAAATAAATATTTCAATATTAATAGATGAGGAAGGAGCACAGAGATAAATAATTAGAGTGCAGTTTTCCAATATCGGCGTGTGAAAAGGGTTGAGTACATTAACAAGTGCCTGCCGGTGTGGCCCAGCGGTTCTAGGCGCTTCAGTCAGTTGTTAACGCAGTACTTTACTCTGTAGCAGGCTGGATAGCGTTTAGATTATTGTTTTTATTGGAACAAGGATCAACAGTAAGTATGACAGCATATCATGTGCTGCAACTGTCAAAATTGTAAAATTATTATTTGTGAAACTACTGCAAAACGGTAACGTGATGATATCTTTTAATCATGTTATTGTTCCTTGTCATCACCGGTTTCGTAGTTTTGGTAGCAACGATATCTTAGTGAGACGAACTATCTAACAACCACGGTAGTCCATGTCATCTACTAACAGAGTGAGTTTAATTGTAAAATGGCCCCTATAAACATTTCAGAGGCAGTATAGGAGGGTTCCTGCCTTTAACACAGATTTCTCCCGCAGTTCCGTCCCTCTGAACCACACACACAGACGAAAATTTCAGAACAGAGAACGTAAAATATTACAAAATGTTGAAATTTGCAGAAAAGATGTAAGTAAAAGGGAAATATAGGCAATACAAAATTACTACAAGAACCAAAAGAGAACAATATCGAATGATAAGTGATCCAATTGAAACTGTCAGGGACGAAATCTTTCTCTCCTATTTTTCCACTGAAATAGCGCAGAAGCTTGACCTCGGCAAAACCCGCAACTCGACGTGGACTCCGCCTGACATTGAGAATTCAGAGTTGCGTGAAGGCCACGCATGCTGGAGTCGGAGACTCTAAACGCCGCTGTACTGAATCAAATAGAACCGGATGCGTTCCTTGGGAATATCACGGCACGCCGTCTGCGTGAGAATCCACAAAGCACCTAACGTGCACGTCGCGCATCTTGACGAACACCGACAGACCACGTCCCGCAGATATGTCAAGAGAACCTGTCAGCCAGCGAAGAGTGGTAACTCGCCTTATTTGTTCATGAGACCCAGAAAATATTAGATACAGGCTCCCAGGTAGATGCTATTTTTCTTGACTTCCGGAAGGCGTTCGATACAGTTCCGCACTGTCGCCTGATAAACAAAGTAAGAGCCTACGGAATATCAGACCAGCTGTGTGGCTGGATTGAAGAGTTTTTAGCAAACAGAACACAGCATGTTGTTATCAATGGAGAGACGTCTACAGACGTTAAAGTAACCTCTGGCGTGCCACAGGGGAGTGTTATGGGACCATTGCTTTTCACAATATATATAAATGACTTAGTAGATAGTGTCGGAAGTTCCATGCGGCTTTTCGCCGATGATGCTGTAGTATACAGAGAAGTTGCAGCATTAGAAAATTGTAGCGAAATGCAGGAAGATCTGCAGCGGATAGGCACTTGGTGCAGTGAGTGGCAACTGACCCTTAACATAGACAAATGTAATGTATTGCGAATACATAGAAAGAAGGATCCTTTATTGTATGATTATATGATAGCGGAACAAACACTGGTAGCAGTTACTTCTGTAAAATATCTGGGAGTATGCGTGCGGAACGATTTGAAGTGGAATGATCATATAAAATTAATTGTTGGTAAGGCGGGTACCAGGTTGAGATTCATTGGGAGAGTGCTTAGAAAATGTAGTCCATCAACAAAGGAGGTGGCTTACAAAACACTCGTTCGACCTATACTTGAGTATTGCTCATCAGTGTGGGATCCGTACCAGATCGGTCTGACGGAGGAGATAGAGAAGATCCAAAGAAGAGCGGCGCGTTTCGTCACAGGGTTATTTGGTAACCGTGATAGCGTTACGGAGATGTTTAATAAACTCAAGTGGCAGACTCTGCAAGAGAGGCGCTCTGCATCGCGGTGTAGCTTGCTCGCCAGGTTTCGAGAGGGTGCGTTTCTGGATGAGGTATCGAATATATTGCTTCCCCCTACTTATACCTCCCGAGGAGATCACGAATATAAAATTAGAGAGATTAGAGCACGCACGGAGGCTTTCAGACAGTCGTTCTTCCCGCGAACCATACGCGACTGGAACAGGAAAGGCAGGTAATGACAGTGGCACGTAAAGTGCCCTCCGCCACACACCGTTGGGTGGCTTGCGGAGTATCAATGTAGATGTAGAACTGTCTCTGTTTAGAGGAGACTTGCAAATTCGACACCCCATGTCCACGCTCACTAACCTGTAGAGTTTCCTGAAACTCCCTAAAGAGACGTTTATCGATGATATGGCGCTCGATGTGGAGTAGTTGAGATGGCGTGCTACATTCAGTGGTGCCTCAGGCTGTTGTAACAGGCTGCCAGACGTGCCGCCTCCACTGTAGTACTGTAGCAGTTTAAGCGTGAACTTTATAAGCACGCCGAACAATTACATTTTCCATATAAGGTATCCGGACACTCATGTAATGAGGAATCGACCACTAGATGTCAGGAGAGGTGTGCTAACGAATCCCTCGGTGATGTTTCAATTCTTCTAAAGCTGGCCAAGTCGAATTTTGCTGATGTGGTTGTGAAGTGGACCCGTGGAGGAACAATTACAATCAAACGAAGACCAGACAGACCTCATATACTGATGGAAAAGGATCGGCGAATATTGCAGACGGTGGCTGCAAAATATCGCATGAAATCTGCTGAAGGGTCACTTGTGAGTTTCAAAATGATTCCACGATTCCAGCTGCCACAACTGTGAGCGCAGTTAAAAAGAATAGGATACAATAATCGAGCAGTTTCTGATAAGCCACACGTTTCCATATCAATGATAAGCGACGCTTGAGGTGTCGTAAAGATAGACGCCATTGGACAGTGGGTGACTGGAAATGAGGTATTTGGAGTGATGAATTACGCTGTACCATGTGGTAGTCCAATGTTAGGGTTTGGTTTTGGTGAATACGTGGGGTACGCAGTCTGACAGCTTGTGTAGTGCCAACAGGGAAGTACGAAGTAGGTGGTGTTGCGGTACCGGGATCTTTGTTGGTGGTTAGCGTCTGACAATCCTTCTTTCCACGAACAATACGAGACTGGAATAGAAGGGAGAACCGATAGAGGTACTGAAGGTACCCTCCGCCAAACACCGTCAGGTGGCTTGCGGAGTATGGATGTAGATGTAGATGTGGTCTCCTTATTGCACTTACGGAGACACTAAATGCCGCAGTATATGAACAGATTTTACAGCGTTGTGTAATGCTAACAATAGACGAACAGTTCGGAGACGATGACTGTCTGAATCAGTAGGCCAATGCACCCTGTCATAAAGCAGCATCTGTGACGCAATGCTTTGTGGACAATAACATTCCTCAAATAGACTGACCTGTCCAGAGCCCACACCCGAAACCAATGGAACACCTTCAGGATGAGTTAGAAGGTCCACTACCCCCCAGATCACGGCGTTCACCACCAAAAGGTTCTTGCAGAAGAATGGGCTGCCGTTCTTCCAGAGACGCTGAGACACCTCATTGAAAGTATCCCGATCAGAGTTCAAGCCACTATAAATGCGAACGGTAAATTCATCACACATTAATGTCCACGACTAGGTGCCCGGATACTTTTCATCGGTGTAATTAGTCACCCGCAGGAGACGCTAATAAAGCCTAACGTCATCTCTAGTGTTGATAATGCCCTTTATTCCGTAAGGAAGAAAGCTGAAGGCATTTATAATTAGTCCCTGCGTTTCAACCGCGGCTACAAACAATCGCAGAGATTTTCTATGCGTTTCAGACGGCCAGCCGAGCTACGACAGGATACTTGAGTGTTCGTCGCACCAGAAACGTATGCATGGACTAAGTAAACGAGGCTCTTGTCATCGTGGGAGACTGGACTGCTCACAGCATACTCATCGTGTAGATGTAGACCAACGCGCAACACTTGATCACAGAGAACGTTGGAATAAATATTCTGATTTATGCTCATGGAAACCATGTTAATTAACATATCGCTCTACGTTATCCCCCCCCCCCTCTCCCCCCCCCCCCTCTCTCTCTCTCTCTCTCTCTCTCTCTCTCTCTCTCTCTCTCTCACACACACACACACACACACACACACACACACACACACACACGAAGAGAGAGAGAGAGAGAGAGAGCTTGCTTAATTTCAGGCTTATTCATCAAGTGACGATATGATGTACACTCCTGGAAATTGAAATAAGAACACCGTGAATTCATTGTCCCAGGAAGGGGAAACTTTATTGACACATTCCTGGGGTCAGATACATCACATGATCAGACTGACAGAACCACAGGCACATAGACACAGGCAACAGAGCATGCACAATGTCGGCACTAGTACAGTGTATATCCACCTTTCGCAGCAACGCAGGCTGCTATTCTCCCATGGAGACGATCGTAGAGATGCTGGATGTAGTCCTGTGGAACGGCTTGCCATGCCATTTCCACCTGGCGCCTCAGTTGGACCAGCGTTCGTGCTGGACGTGCAGACCGCGTGAGACGACGCTTCATCCAGTCCCAAACATGGTCAATGGAGCACAGATCCGGAGATCTTGCTGGCCAGGGTAGTTGACTTACACCATCTAGAGCACGTTGGGTGGCACGGGATACATGCGGACGTGCATTGTCCTGTTGGAACAGCAAGTTCCCTTGCCGGTCTAGGAATGGTAGAACGATGGGTTCGATGACGGTTTGGATGTACCGTGCACTATTCAGTGTCCCCTCGACGATCACCCGTGGTGTACAGCCAGTGTAGGAGATCGCTCCCCACACCATGATGCCGGGTGTTGGCCCTGTGTGCCTCGGTCGTATGCAGTCCTGATTGTGGCGCTCACCTGCACGGCGCCAAACACGCATACGACCATCATTGGCACCAAGGCAGAAGCGACTCTCATCGCTGAAGACGACACGTCTCCATTCGTCCCTCCATTCACGCCTGTCGCGACACCACTGGAGGCGGGCTGCACGATGTTGGGGCGTGAGCGGAAGACGGCCTAACGGTGTGCGGGACCGTAGCCCAGCTTCATGGAGACGGTTGCGAATGGTCCTCGCCGATACCCCAGGAGCAACAGTGTCCCTAATTTGCTGGGAAGTGGCGGTGCGGTCCCCTACGGCACTGCGTAGGATCCTACGGTCTTGGCGTGCATCCGTGCGTCGCTGCGGTCCGGTCCCAGGTCGACGGGCACGTGCACCTTCCGCCGACCACTGGCGACAACATCGATGTACTGTGGAGACCTCACGCCCCACGTGTTGAGCAATTCGGCGGTACGTCCACCCGGCCTCCCGCATGCCCACTATACGCCCTCGCTCAAAGTCCGTCAGCTGCACATACGGTTCACGTCCACGCTGTCGCGGCATGCTACCAGTGTTAAAGACTGCGATGGAGCTCCGTATGCCACGGCAAACTGGCTGACACTGACGGCGGCGGTGCACAAATGCTGCGCAGCTAGCGCCATTCGACGGCCAACACCGCGGTTCCTGGTGTGTCCACTGTGCCTTGCGTGTGATCATTGCTTGTACAGCCCTCTCGCAGTGTCCGGAGCAAGTATGGTGGGTCTGACACACCGGTGTCAATGTGTTCTTTTTTCCATTTCCAGGAGTGTACATTCACTGAAACATTTCATGTAACCAGTTTCGTCAAATAGTTGCCATCTTCAGGTGTGCTTAATCCTTCCTACTTAAGAGACGCACAATTCGTCATATCATTCCAAACGTGATAAATCTCCTTTTCAAGTATTTACAAAGTACCTCTATGGTTGCTTCGCCGAGCTGGTTTATTGTCATTTGTACTTTTGGAATTCAGTTCAGTACTGGATATTTATGAATGAAAGGAAAACAAATAATAAATTGAATGGGTCAGTTAAAAGCAATGAAAGAGTCACGGCACAAACTTATAGGGAATGGTGAGTCACAGGATTAATTTTGATTAGAACTGTGAAAGTGGCGAAATGGCTCGTTCAGTCTACGTTCGAGTGTGTGTGTGTGTGTGTGTGTGTGTGTGTGTGTGTGTGTGTGTGTTTGTGTGTCCGGCACTGGTTATGCAATGCCAGAGGCCAGCCAGCTGTTAAGAAACACGAAAGATCATAAAAAAAATCTCCAGAAGTGGGTTACGCGAGCTGGAAAGCTGAACGAACAGGCGGTGAGAGGAAAGTGAAAAAAGGCAGCAAGGCTTTAAAGGTTGTCCACAGTTCGTTTACCCCGGTAAAAGTTGCCGCCGCGGCGCGGGAACCGGTGTGGACAGCTTCGGACACGGCTCTGCTTCAATTTCGTTATTCACACGTGTTAAGTGCACACGTCGTTCCTCTGTCTTTCTGGGCGAAAATGACAGTGGCTGATTCACCTTGCCCTTAAAAGAGCTTGCTAACCCCCCTATGAAAGCACATACGTCCTGAAAAAGCAGTTTGTAATAGTTTCAGAAACAATATAATCACCACCTCACAGAACCACGAATAACGAATTGTAAAGACTTCTAGTTCACGCTGGTGAAGAAATCAGTTATTCCTGGCACTCTATTCAACATTATGTCGATATACACATGTAAAACATAATAAGACCAGGTATCTCCACTTACACTATACAGTATGTTGTTTGGTAACTCCAATCAGATAGCATTACTTGTTCTGCTCTTATACTGTCATGTGTGCAACTAATTACGAGTGAATACCTGTAGCGATAACCGGCCACTCTATTCTCCTGCTCTGAGACTTCGAAATTTCTCATCATTTTCCTCAAATGTTGTTACATTACTTCGTTTCTCGGCGATCAAGTCAATTACAACATTTTTTGTTGAAACACATGTTCAAAACTTTATTTCGTGCAGGCGGTGATTTACAATCTACGTTACTTCTTTATTAAAACTAACAGTTTCGGTTAAACAATAGACCATCACAAACCAACACAATCATCATACATCAATAAACATTGGTTATCTATAATCACGTAGTGTCTGATAAACGTTGCACAAATATTGTCAGATCTTGATAAGGATTTCAAAGGGGCTCATTGATTGCCAGTTTGATTTAAATGTTCAAAATTCAAAATCGAGCCTCACACAAACTGGTGGGTCACAGCTGCAATCGGACAACTCATCCGAATATGTGGGTGTAACACTTCGTAGGGATTTGAAATGAAAGGTCACATAGGCTGAGTCGTAGAAAATCAGGTGGCAGATTTGTTAGTAGAATACCAGAGAAATGCAATCAGTCTACATAGGAGACACCGAGCGCGGTGGCCCAGTGGTAGCACACTGGACTCGCATTCGGGAGGACGACGGTTCAATCCCGCGTCCAGGCATCCCGATTTAGGTTTTCGGTGATTTCCCTAAATCGCTCCAGGCAAATGCTGGTATGGTTCCTTTGAAAGGGCACGGCCGACTTCCTTCCCCATTCTTCCCTAACCCGATGAGTCCGATGACCTCGCTGTTTGGTCTCTTGCCCCAAAGAACCCAACCCTACATAGGAGATAGCACGAGGGTGACGTCACAGGACGCCAAGCTTTTGCACCAATATAGAGAAAGGCTGTAGCTACCTTTGAGCCAAACTAATACGTCGCAATGGGAGACAATTACGGGGTTTCAAAGTGTTGTCCTTTAATTGTGTTGTGGAAAAGTAGATTAGGGAGTCAGGCGCAGCGACCTGGTGAAGTAGCCTGTGGGGCATCGTTTCAGCTGGAAGGCCGCGTCCAAGGCGAGGAGGCGGCAGGCAGGGCCCCACGTGCGCCGTGGGAGATGCGGCCTCCGGACTACAAACGGCCGCATCAGCGCCCTAATGGGCGCTCTCGCCATACGTCATACAGCTTTCCCCGGGCTTTTGCATTGCTGATAGACGCAGACACATACTGCAGAGCTGAAGAGTTTTCCTCTTCAAAGCGCACAGTGAAACAGCAAGAGTTCCTCTTGTCTTCTTCCTTCCTATTTCTCAATACCGCTGAAGTGGTAAAGACAAGTATGTGTCCTTCACCAGATCATTGCAACTTATTTTTCAAAATCATTAGAAATTCATTGCAGAAGTTCGTCTATTCCGCTGCCATCATAGTATATAGCACATAGGAATCATGACAGTAAGATAAAGAAATGAGAGCACTACAGAGTAATGTACAGTGGCTACCGGAGCATATATGTAGATGTGGATGCAAATGTGGTGGTCTGAAGGATTTATTATTTGCAAACAATATTGTTATACAATAGAGAACTGAGAACAACTTGCAATGAAAACATGAATTACTCATGACGTATGCCAATTACGAGCTAAATATCTCAGAGGAAAAATTTCAAAATTATGAACAACGGGGAAAAATTTTCAAGAACCAACTAGATTTCACACAATGTTGTAGTTGTTTTCCATCGAAAGACTTGTTTGACACAGCAAGGAATTGCAAACGACATCTTGCTCAAAGAACGACAACACCTGGAATGCGAGGAAAGTTGGCCATCTAAAGCAGTAGAAGAAATCAGTATAGAAGTCTTTCCTCAGCTATCGGAATATGCGTGCCGGGCGTGATAAAAATCTACACAACTCGCTCTTCTCAGACCATTTTTACTACCACTCTTTTTTGGTGGTGTACGTTATCTGGATTTCGTTGGAAATGTAGTGTCGCAGTTGTCAAAAAACTATGGTTTCCGCAAACATCTATATTACTTTCAGTAAGTAGCTGAACAAGAGATACGACAGATACTGTCACCGTTCTAGTGACAGTGGAATCACTGCGTAATCGTGGGGTCTCTCATTAATTTCCTATGATCCTACATCGAGAAACTGATGTATAAAAAGTCAGCTGTAACTGAAGAATGTTTTTTTAAGGTCCTTGTACGACACGTACCTCTGAGAATTTACTGCATTGTGAACCGTTTCAATAAAACTAAACTGTTTTCTTAAGAGGAAAGTTTTTTTGTGAAGAAACAATTAAACATTCATTCCGGTCATTAGTTCCCTATCTCGAAGTACCCCGTTTAGGATTCTTCAATATCTGTATAACGTTGAGTATAATGGTTTTGCACGCCCCATATACCACACATGCTTCGAGGCGACTTAGATATATGCACATACGAGTTAAGACTCGAAACCAAAAGAGACAAACAACAACCATTGTTATCTGTACAATACTAAAAGAGTTTATATAGAATAACGCTCGAGTTAAATATTTCTCCTACCGTTAACCCAGCACGTAGTAGAAACAATTATGGAAATAACAGAAAGGTTCGGAAGTGAGATTAAAAGTAAGGGTGAGAGGATGTCAATGGTAAGATACGCTGATAACATTGATATCATCAGTGAAAGTGAGATTGAATCACATCACCTGTAGAATGGAACACCCACTCTGACGAGTACATAATATGGACAGAGAGTAAACGAGAGAAAGACGAAAGTTATAAGAATTAACAGAAATAAAATAAAGCATTATCTTAACGTAAAACCGGTGGACTATTTAGTAAACGAGGTAAGGAACCTAGCTTAGAAGCGAAACAACGCGTGACGAACGAAGCAAGGACGACGAAAACAGACTATAATAGAGGGCATTCCTTGCTAAAAGAAACCTATTAGTATCAATCACAGTCTTTAAACCGAAGCAGAAATTTCTGAAAATGTATATCTGTGGCAGAACGGTATGTACAAGTGAATCATGGAATTAGAACAGGAAAAGCAAAGAATCTAAGCATTTGAAAGTAGAGTTACAGAAGGATGTCGAACACTAACTGATAAAAAAAGAAGTCCTTTGCTTTATCAGCGAGGAAAAAATGTGCAGAAGATACTGACTAGGAAAATGGGCAGAATAGTACGATACGTATTTAGGTACCAAGCAATAATTTCCATGTTACTAGAGGGAACCACAGCTCACAGATACTGTAGGGGCAGACAGAAAGTGGCTCTCAGCACTATGGGACTTAACTGCTGAGGTCATCAGTCCACTAGAACTAATTAAAACTAACTAACTTAAGGACATCACACACATCCATGCCCGAGGCAGGATTCGAACCTGCGACAGTAGCCGTCACGCGGTTCCAGACTGTAGCGCCAAGAACATCTCGGCCACTCCGGTCGGCGGGCAGACAGAGATTGAAATTCACGTAACAAATAATCGTGGACCTCCGGTGTAAGTGCTACTCTGACGTATGTTGGCATCCAAGAAGACTGATGATACAAAGTTCCCAGGTTGCAGAATGGAACGTATTGTACTGCACAGCCCTATCTTCATAATTGTCTCGTGCCCATTCAAACAGTGGGATTCCTACAAGGACATGTTTCCTTCCAAGCGGTGAGTGCACATCGGACGCACTAACCCTTGCACACAACGTGAGCATTTGCATTCAGGCAACGCGTGATGGGTGCACCTTAAGCCTGCTCAACAAGCGGACGACACGAAACAGCCTCGAGCTGAGCGCGGGCTCCCGTGACCCCCGACGTATTTGGACAGCGGTGCGTGATGAGAATCTTGACGGTCCCTCAGTAGCTGTAACTGACAGCTCACGCAATCAGGCATATCCATAGTCGGCGTCTCGGGGCTGTCTTATGACACGGCTCGGTCACCTTCTAGTGGACACGACAATCAGCTGTTCGGCACTGCCGGTCGAAGTGGCCATGCGGTTCTAGGCGCTACAGTCTGGAACCGAGCGACCGCTACGGTCGCAAGTTCGAGTCCTGCCTCGGGCATGGATGTGTGTGATGTCCTTAGGTTAGTTAGGTTTAATTAGTTCTATGTACTAGGCGACTGATGACCTCAGAAGTTAAGTCGCATAGTGCTCAGAGCCCCCCTTTGTTCGGCACTGCTGCGAAGTGAGGACATAGTCAGTTCGTACAGAGAGCTACACGAATTCCTTTAGAGCTACTGTACAACGATTCAGGTGTCTTACAGCTGATTTAATACCACGCCAACGGTGTGATATTCTGTTGGGAGCCAAGACACGCCGGAATATGGGAACATGATGCCACCGATTGAGCAAGCAAACAAGCTTATAGTGTAGGTTCTGTGATTACGTGCACCGCCACGTCACTTCATTTTTGAACGAAAGAATCATGCGTCGATGAGAAGACACGTGATTGTAGATGGTGTACAACAAACTGCGGACATTGAAATTGACCACGCAGTGATGGCGAATCTCATGTTACCCACAACATGGAAAGAAGTATTGCATGGGACACTGTCCATTGACACAGTTTCCTAGATAATTCACCAATATGAGAAGCTTGTCGAATACCATATTCGTTACAACACATTTGAACTACATTTTCTTCATATTCTCACATGAGATCGTCAGAAAATACATCAGTGGATGTCTTAGTACTGTTATTTAGTCGCAGGTTCGAATCCTGCCTCGGGCATGGATGCGTGTGATGTCCTTAGGTTAGTTAGGTTTAAGTGGTTCTGAGTTCTGGGGGACTGATGACCACAGATGTTAAGTCCCATAGTGCTCAGAGCCATTTTTGTTATTTAGTCTCGATTTATTGTTATGCAGACGTTCACCTGAATATGTGGCTATGAAACCGGTAGTGATCTACAAATAAAGAACTAAGAGAGCCGAACCTCAATTGGACCCAACTTGGATATTATCAGGGCTGTTTTAGAAAAGGACGTTCTTGTGCTGAACACATCCTTAATTTGAAGTCAGTATTAAGTCAAATTAAACTACCGAATAAACAGTACGTAGTTACTTTCGTTGACATCAAGAAAGCATACGATTCAATCGACAGACATACCCTTATGAGAATTTTACAGGAAATGGGCATGGACCAGAAAACACACAGCCTTATCCAAAAGACCCTGAGTAACACTAGATCACGGATAAAGTTCAGGGGAACACTTTCAGAAAGTTTTGAGATAAAGACAGGAGTTAGACAGGGAGATGGACTTTCACCTCTTCTCTTCAACTGTGCACTGGACAAGGTGTTCAGAGAGTGGCGAAAGGAAATGGAAGTACCTGGGACAAAAATGGAAGGGACTAGTAGCAGACTTTTTAGCTTTCACAGATGATCTGGCACTTATAGCAAGCTCAGTGGAAGTAGTAGTAATGCAGCTCAATATGACCAACCTGCAGGCTGCCAAGGTAGGACTTCAATTGTCACTAGAAAAGACAAAATACCTCACCAGTATCAGTCATACTCCCAGTGAACTACAGCTGGAGCAAGGTCAAACTGAGAAAGTTGACACATTAAAGTATCTAGGAGAATGGGTGGAACCTAATCTATCAGAAGGAACAGCACTAACAACTCGGATTAATAAGTTACAATTAGCTTATCGATTAACCAAGAGCATCTATAATAAGAAATTTCTATCTCGCGATTCGAAAGTAAAACACTACAAAACAGTTATTCGCCCTGAAGCCCTATATGCCTGAGAATGCTTGAATCTGAACAGGAAAGGCTTGACAGATAAACTAGAGATTCAGGAGAGGAAGACCCTGAGAAAAATTGTGGGACCGATCAAAACAGATGCTGTGTACAGAAGACAATCAAACCAGGAGCTATACAATCATACTGAGAAATCACAGAAGTAGCCAGGAAGAGACGTCTCGTTTTCTACGGACATATCACAGGGATGGACCAAACAAGACTAACCAACAGGCTTCTCAAATACTGGAAGAGCAGGAAGACCGTGACACCATGGCTGGTAGAAGTCAAGAAAGACATCCAGGAACTGAACATAAATGAAAGTGACAATAGAAACCGAGCACTTCTCAGAAGGATTCAAAAAGAAAAAGGTTTCAGGACAGATTACCCCGTAAAAAGACCGGCTACCATTGAACAAAGGACAGAAAGGAGAAACATAGCCAGAGAATGGGGGATTACTGGGCAAACATCAAGCCCCTCTTCAGGATGAAAAGCTGAATATCATGGTCCTTAGCTGGCCCGTTCGAAAGAAGAAGAAGATTAAGAATAAGAAAGAAATAAATACAGTTGCCAATAAGGGCGCTGTTGTCCATGCTTTTGAGAGCCCTCAGTCGAATTTTATTATTCAAATGGTTCAAATGGCTCTGAGCACTATGGGACTTAACATCTATGGTCATCAGTCCCCTAGAACTTAGAACTACTTAAACCTAACTAATCTAAGGGCAGCACACAACACCCAGTCATCACGAGGCAGAGAAAATCCCTGACCCCGCCGGGAATCGAACCCGGGAACCCGGGCGCGGGAACGCTACCGCACGACCACGAGCTGCGGACAAATTTTATTATTATTAACTACAATCATCTGACTTATATTACTCTATTTTGCATAATTATTCGGTGAGGAACACAGAATAAAAAATCGCGCAGCATAACGTACTTCTACAAGGCAGCACCTCATCGACTTCACCATTTTTTTTCATTAATCGGAGCCACTGGTGAGGTCATCTTTACGTTTCTTTTACTCTCTAACAAAGACGTTTCTTTGCTGCGTAATAGAGCAGCAAGAGCCTCCTTGAATTTGTATTGTACCATCAGCTTGTCTCCCGAGTTTTCGTTGGATTGCGTTTCCTTGTGAATGGCGACCAGAACTACCACAGGCTTCACGTCTATTGCTACATCTGCACTCTAATATAGCTGGACAATTCCTGACACCGAGAGACCAGTTTCAAGGGGCAAAATAAAGACAAAATGCAATTCGAATCCCCATACCTACTCCCAAAGCTGTTTTACCGAGTACGATGGGTAGAACATCACGAATTATCATCAGACACGCCCTCAACCAATCCTTCAATCTACCCGCAAACGATGCAAAAGAAAATCAACTGCCGGTAAACTGCCAGATGGGATCAAACATCCTCTGATGGTCTGATTTTGAGTATTACGTGTCCTGACACATCTTGTAATATACATTCAGTAATCATAACAGTAGGTACCCCGAGATCCGCAAGGCTTCATTGGTAGTTGGATGAGCGTCTCATGAAACTATGACACTGAGTAAACGAAGAGAGATCATGTGAAGACGGCTCTTCTAATCTTACGTGATAAGTACCCCGGATTAACAAGGATTCTCTATTACTGTTCGAACTAGTACTTTGTTAGCTGCTTCCTTCATGAATGAATTGAATTTTCTTACAGTTCCTATACCTAACCTGATTCCCCCATAAGCCACTCCGAACCCACAGTGCTTTTATGTCGACCTTCCACCTTTACTCGTCCTGAACTCTTTCTCATAGATACACTAACTGGAAGAAAATGCGAACAACCAGAAGATACACTCAGATGACAATGTACACTACTGGCCATTAAAATTGCTACACCACGAAGATGACGTGCTACAGACGCGAAATTTAACCGACAGGAAGAAGAAGCTGTGATAAGCTAATGATTAGCTTTTCAGAGCATTCTCACAAGGTTGGCGCCAGTGGCGACACTTACAACGTGCTGACATAAGGAAAGTTTTCAACCGATTTCTCATACACAAACAGCAGTTGATCGGCGTTCCCTGGTCAAACGTTGTTGTTATGCCTCGTGTACAGAGGAGAAATGCGTACCATCACGTTTCCGACTTTGATAAAGGTCGAATTGTAGCCTATCGCGATTGCGGTTTATCGTATCGCGACATTGCTGCTCGCGTTGGTCGAGATCCAATGACTGTTAGCAGAATATGGAATCGGTGGGATCAGGAGGGTAATACGGAACGCTATTTTGGGTCCCAACGGCCTCGTATCACTAGCAGTCGAGATGACAAGCATCTTATCCGCATGGCTGCAACGGATCGTGCAGCCACGTCTCGATCCCAGAGACAACAGATGGGGACAATTGCAAGACAACAACCATTGCACGAACAGTTCGACGACGTTTCCAGCAGCATGGACTATCAGCTCGGAGACCATGGCTGCGGTTACCCTTGACGTTGCATCACAGACAGGAGCGCCTGCGATGGTGTACTCAACGACGAACCTGGGTGCACGAATGGCAAAACGTCATTTTTTCGGATGAATCCAGGTTTTGTTTACTGCATCATGATGGTCGCATCCGTGTTTGGCAACACCGCGGTGAACGCACATTGGAAGCGTGTATTAGTCATCGCCATACTGGCGTATTACCCGGCGTGATGATATGGGGTGCCATTGGTTACATATATCTGTCACCTCTTGTTCGCATTGACGGTACTTTGAACAGTGGACGTTACATTTCAGATGTGTTACGACCCGTGGCTTTATCCTTCATTCGATCCCTGCGAAACCCTACATTTCGACAGGATAATGCACGACCGCATGTTGCATGTCCTGTACGGGTCTTTCTGGATACAGAAAATGTTCGACTGCTGCCCTGGCCATCACATTCTCTAGATCTCTCACCAATTGAAAACGTCTGGTCAATGGTGGCCGAGCAACTAGCTCGTCACAATACAACAGTCACTAATCTTGATGAACTGTGGTATCGTGTTGAAGCTTTATGGGCAGCTGTACCTGTACGCGCCATTCAAACTCTTTTTGACTCAATGCCCAGGTGTATCAAAGGCGTTATTACAGCCAGAGGGGATTTTTCTGGATACTGATTTCTCAGGATCTATGCAGCCAAACTGCGTGAAAATGTAATCACTCGTCAGTTCTAGTATAATATATTTGTCCAATGAATACCCGTTTATCATCTGCATTTCTTCTTGGTGTAGCAATTTTAATGGCCAGTAATGTATATAGAGCACTGCCTGGTATCCTTTGTTGATTTATGTGTTCAACAACAAACAATGAATGGACATACTGCACAGCCACCTATCTACATTCGCAATGATACTCGCAAAGTAGAGAAGGGAAGGTTTAGCTATGATACTAAAACTGCGGAAACATGCTGTCACATCATTGTCCAGGGGTTGAAATTACTGTAAAATTGATAAAATTGTTCGCGCTATTAACTGATATACTTATTATTACAGTACATTGGCGGTGCCTTTTCCATCCCATCCATCCACTGTCAGGTTGTTGGTTACCACATAATGATAGAGTGACAACGCTCGTTTGAGTTGGGGAAAGAGTTTTGTGGATGGGTGACACCTTCTGGTTATAGTCTCTTTCAATCTACTCGTTTTACAAGTAATTTTTTTATGAATTACCTGAATGTGGTCTCAGTCTCCTTTAGTGTTTCACATGAACTTTGAGTAGAACACGTCTCTCAGTTAAAAATTGTGGTTTCGTGTTGCATGTATAAAGGGCAATGTTTCTTCTAATTATCTTCTTGCACGGATTAAGGATTTAAACTCCTTAACTTGACAAAGACATCGAAATTTGCTCAGATCGCATTTCATTGGAGGTTTCGGCTCTTCTCCTCCCTTGTTTTGACTTACAGCAGTATCTAAGAACACTGGCCCCAACTATTTGGGCTTAGTGTTGCTTCCTTTTCTTCCCACATCTTGTTGTAGCCTCTTCAGATCTGTCTCGTATTTGCTTTCATCTTCATATGCAGTAACCTATGGCCTGATACGAGACTAACAAATTTCAATTTTTCCATCTCTGTTCTTCTTGCCGGAAATTATGTTAGTATTCGACATTCATATCTCAGACCTACATTATAGACTTCAATATCTTCTTAACTGTACCACACAAATACTGAAATATTTGGAAGTTTCTACTGATATCAATGCATACATTTGTGGAAATATATGGTCCTACAATTATTTACCTTCTACTTTAAAGTGTACACATCTCGTTCTTCTTCTTCTTCTTCTAAACAATACTTCTTGTAGCTGAAACCGTTGTCGCTCACTTGCTGCTGTCCTCTTCATTTCTCGATAATTTCTGCTTTTCAGTACTTCGAATATCTTATCTCTTGGCCTCCCCTTGGTGTTATCCACTAAAATTTTGGCTTCCAGTATGTATGTTAAGAACTAATTGTATTTCAAAGGATGTTCTAAAACTTTTGTCTGCCTTTTAGGATAGTTGATATGAGGTTTCTCTGCTCGTTGGCCTCTTTCAGAGTATCTTCATTAGTTTTTTTCGGTCCACAGGTTCTCGTTAGCCTTTCCGAAGCCACAACACAATATCTTCAACTGTGTGTGGTTAGGAAATGTTACTTAGACTCCCCTTCCAAAACAGCGTCTTTGTGCCGGAGAACAAACGTTGGGCTTTTTCCTTCATGTGAAATGAGTAACATTTACTTCACTGTTCCGAGAAATAACGCTAAAATTACGTAGTTCACCGGCACAGCACAGCGGAGAAAGGCCCCTTTCACAGTAACAGTAGAAGAAAATAGTAATTTGAAGTACTTATTACGTTCAATTGTTCGCCTACGTAGCTGACTGATCAGCGAAGATGGCTGCCATGCGGAGGACCCTGATTCGACTCCCGGCAGTGCCAAAGATTTTTCGGATGGGAGGACTGGTACGGGTGCACTAAGCCGACTGAGCAAGCAGTAGCTGCTGCGTAGTATAGAACGTGTGCAAAGTGGCCGGGTGAGCGGTGTGCTGACCAAGTGATCCTCCTCGCCCAAAGCATAGGATGACACGACGGCCGGTAGACATCCCTTGGACCTTCACGGTCTGGAGAGAAGCTCGCTGTTACCCTCAGCTTGTACTGACATGGTTGGTAGCTGTAGCACGTGCAGCTGTCGCCTCCCACACCACCAGAGAGGCCTCCACGTGACGCTGGCTGGCCACACACACACACACACGCACGCACACGCACTCGCACATTGTGCACACATGTCCCGCGCATTGCTCAACGCCGCTACGGCGGGCGGCGGCCGCCCGGCGCTTGTTGAGTCACAGCGCCAGCCGCTACACCCTTGCGCGCAAAACGTCGCCAGGCGATTATTTCTGCCAGGCGAGCGAGCCGCCGCGTCATGTCTCAGCTACAGCCCGCCGCCTGTTCCTTCCCGCTGACTGCCCAGAATGCACGGTAACAGTTACGTGCAGCTTTCTAACTAGCGTGTCCCCTCAAGTGCCGTAACTCCTGCAAGAACAGTATTCTGGAGACCACGGTTACGCCACAGCACTTTGGATTGTCACGCAAACAGAACTGAATGAGCTTAAACACCGCTGTACGAAGCAGGGCCACGTATTACCACGGCTCCACCTGTTGTTTGCCTAATGAAGCTGAGCTGCGTGATGCAGCTGTTTAGGCGCTAGACTCTCACTACCTTAGGGAAAGGCTCCGATCACAGGCAAGCCATTCTATGCCATTGTGGCGAACAGCAGTATAGTTCCCGACGTGGTCGCAGCTCACTTCTATCGCCATACTTCTCCAATTGAGCAAGTGTCTGCAGCCTGCACGTCGCCATCGAAGATACATTAAACCTCAATCTCCCTTCTGATTCGTGTTTCTAATTGTGAACTTCTCTACCCCTCTACTACCTTTCTGTAATTTGGATGAGAATTATCAAGGCCTACAAAGGCCTGCATCTCAAACAGACCGCGCTGACCACTGGGTCAAGTAGAGTTAGAGAAAAATTAAGGTTGTAGACGGTCAACTCTTAAGTATCCATTGAGCACTATAGGAGCCCCTGAAGCTATTCGGTTGGCTTCTCTCTCGATGTTTCCTGTAAGGCGCAGGCTCTGCCCAACATGAGTGACCTGTTACCGTACAGGGGCCGCAGATGGTGGTATGGACTTCAGTCAACAAAGAAGGTGCCGCAAGAAACGGACGTCTTGTGAAACAGGTCAGTGACTAGCCAAGCTAGATCGAGTGAGTTAGTGTCGGTTCCTGCTAACAGTGTAACGTACAGGATGGTTATAATTAATGTGCTCTTACTCGCAGAGGTCCAGTGCGAGCTGTAATAATGGCATGGCAGTGAAACTTGGTAGATGTTGTAATGCGTTAATGCGGAACCGATTTACGAAAGAAGAAATTAGTTCCAATTTTGGCCACCATGTAAAAATTTGGCTCTGTGAATGCGAGAAAGACGTATAAAAAGATCCATATGTAATGGATTACGAAATGGATGTGGGCAGAAAAGAGGAAATAAGAGATTTTTTATTATTAATTTCACCGGAGACGTAAAGATGCCAGATGGCGAAAATTGGAACGAATTTTTTCCACAGTAAGTCAGTTCCGCATTAACGCATTACCAAGTTTCACTGCCATACTAGTGTAATTACAACCCACACTGGACTTCTGTGAGCAGCTGTATTTTACTTATAACCGCCCAGTACATCTAAAAATTTTAATGTATTTTATTTATTTCTTCCTGCCAGAGGAAATAAAAGGAGTGCACGAAGGACGTACGAAGTAGAGTATCACGGGGCAATACGAGCATTTTTCCCCAAAATAAGCCTACGAGCATCAAATATAAGGAAAACTACCGACAGTAGAGCACAGCATTGTATGGAAATGAATCATGAAAAAGGACAGAATTAAAGTGTTTGAATTTTGATGTTGCAGAAGAATCAAGTGGACTCATAAGGAAAAGGAATCGGCGAGGAGAAGAATACATGCAAACGACTAACTAGAAGAAGTGATGGGGCTATAGGGCCTGTGTTAATACATCAGGGAGTAACTTCCATGGAAGCAGGGGTATCCACACAGAGCAAAATTTTCAGAGGGAGACGATGACTGGAATACATACGACTGGTAATTGAGACTTTGAATGCAAGCGCTTTTCTCAGATATTCCAACAGAACAACGAAGATGACCGCATCAAAATACACACATCAAAAATATTTTTGCATCACCTCGGTTCCAATAGTTCCTCAACCTGTACAGAAAAATGGAATAGAGATCCTCATAAACATCATTTCGTCTTTTTTATTGCTCATGAAAACCACACATTGCGTGTTGTACCATCATACAGCGAGACCTTCAGGGGTGGTGGTCCAGACTGCTGTACACACCGGTACCTCTAATACCCAGTAGCAGGTCCTCTTGCTTTGATGCATGCCTGTGTTCGTCGTGGCATACTGTCCAGAAGTTCATCATGGCACTGTTGGTCTAGATTGTCCATCTCCTCAACGGCGATTCGGAGCAGATCCCTCAGAGTGGATGGTGGGTCACGTCACGTCTATCATAGGCATGTTGGATAGGATTCATGTCTGTAAAACATGCTGTTCACTCTAGTAGAGCGATGTCGTTATTCTGAAGGAAGTCATTCACAAGTTGTGCACGATGGGGCCGCGAACTGTCGTCCATGAAGACAAATGCCTCGCCAATATGCTGCCGATATGGTTGCTCTATCATTCGGAGGATAACATTCACGTATCGTACAGCCGTTACGGCGGCTTCCATGACCACCAGCGGCGTACGTCGACCCCACATAATGCCATCCCAAACATAAGCGAACCTCCACTTTGCTGCACTCGTTGCACAGTGTGCCTAAGGCGTTCAGCCTGACCGGGTTGATTCCGAACACGTCTCCGACGATTGTCTGGTTGAAGGTGTATCCGACACTCATCGGTGAAGCGAACGTGATGCCAGTCCTGAGCGGTTCATTCGGTATGTTGTTGGGCCCATCAGTACCGCGTTGCATGGTGTCGTGGTTGCAAAGATGGATCACGCCGTCGACGTCGGGTGTGAAGTTGCGCATCATTCCAGTTTGACTCGTAACATGACGTCGTGTGGCTGCACGAAAAGCGTTATTCAACATGGTGGCGTTGCTGTCAGGATTCCTCCGAGCCATAATCCATAGGTAGCGGTTATGTGGTGCTGTAGCAGCCCTTGGACGGCCTGAGCGAGGCATGTTATCGACAGTTCCTATACCTCAGTATTTCCACCGTGTTCGAACAACATCGCTTTGGTTCACTCCGAGACGCCCGGACACTTTCCTTGTTGAGAGCCCTTCCTGGCACAAAGTAACAATGCGGACGCGGTCGAATCGCAGTATTGACCGTCCAGGCATGATTGCAGAGAACACGAGCCGTGTATCTCTTTCCTGGTGGAATGACTGGAACTGATCGTTTGTCGAACCTCTTCCGTCTAATAATCGCTGCTCATGCATGGGTGCTTAAGTCTTTGGGCGGGTTGAGTGACATATCTGAACAGTCAAAGGGACTGAGTCTGTGATACAATATCCACAGTTACCGTCTGTAATCGGAAACTCTGGGAGCTTGGGTAATGCAAAACTTCTTTTTATGTGTGTAGTTAGATGATGTTGTTGTTGTGGTCTTCAATCTAAAGACTGGCCTGATGCATCCCTTCGAGCAAGCCTACCCTGTGCAGGCCTCTTCATCTTTGCATAACTACCACAACATTCAATAAATAATAAGAAAGGTTGCATAAAAAATACAAAACTTCAGAAAAATTTCTTCTTCTTTGTTATTTTTCGGTGGTGTTCTAGAATCATTATAAACTGGGGCTGGCACACCTGCGTCACGAATGGGATGCTGGGAAACAAGTTTGCACCACCGTGGAGCTGCAGAGTGTAATTATATTTCTGTTAGTTGAAGAGTTGAAACCAATAGAAATTCACCGTCGGATGACAGTGCAAGATGCTGAAAATTGTTTCAGTTGAACACAGGTGTGCGAGTGGGCAGATACGTACAAACGTGGTGAAACAAAGGTTGAAGATTGACCAGATAGGCTCTCTCTATGCATTCTCTAAAAACAACGTTGCAAGAGTTGACTGGCTGATACAGGGAAACAGGCGTATTACAGTGGGAGATATTGCAGCTATGATGAAAATTCGTACCGAATTAGCTCATCATATTGTTCATAACGTACTGATTTTCAAGAAAGTGTTTGTGATGCGAGTCGCAAAAGAGTTGACATCAGAAATGAAAGAATGGAAGGAAAGACCATGGACGAGTGCAGCGAGACCTGATGTTCGTGTGATTGCCACTCCCTCCATACCCCTACCCCCTTCCCGAGATTTGGCACCTTCAGAGCATCACATTTTTAACGCACTGAAAGGAGCTCTTAGTGGCTGAATTTTGGTAGGAACTCCAGGCAGCAGTGCATAACCGGTTACGGACATGGCCCCAAAAAAATTTTTGGAGTTGAGAAGCTTGTCCAGCTCAAGGGGGAATACGTTTACATACAAATGTTGTATTCCATTTCCTAATAGATTCCTTTAAAAGAATTTTTTACATTTTCTTATTGAATAACCCTTCCACATCCATTTGAAACAACTTAGTGTTGTCGATCCTTGGTCTCCCTCTAGAAACTTTAACCCACTAACTTTCTTCCAATACCAAACTGACGATTAATCTGACAATTTCTTAATGCCTGAGGATGTTGCTTTTCAAGCGATCCCTCATTTTAATCAATTTGCGCAACAAATTTCTGTTCTCCTGAATTCGACTCACCTTCTCTTTATTACTTATCCGATCTAACCACATAATATTCAGCATTATTTGTGCTGCCATATTTTAACAGCTTTGGCTCCCTTTTCATCTGAAATATTTGTCGTCTATGTTTCTCCGATGACATCCTCCTGAATAGTCCCAGCCCCCCCCCCCCCCCACCCATGCCCAGAAGATGCGACTGTGGGACTGTTTTACATACAGAATATTTTAGCCAACAGAAGTTTTGTAGTGACCTTCCTGTGGAACAATAAAGTAGTCACACCACTGCACAGATCCCTCTAACGAGGTAGCACTGACCTTGACGAGCTGCTGCTTGGCGGCCAGGATGGCGGGCTCGTCCCGTGCGAGCGCCTCCGTCTCGTCCTCGGGGACGGGCGCCGACAGAACGACGGCCGCTGAGCTCAGCGCGAGGGCCGCCACCAGCAGCCGAGTCCACGTCCTCATCCTGTCTGCAACACGCACACGACGACACCGCTCAATGCACTGCCGAAGCTGAATGACCTAGTCCTGACTAATTTTGCTGCAATGGTTCAAATGGCTCTGTGCACTATGGGACTTAACATCTATGGTCATCAGTCCCCTAGACCTTAGAACTACTTAAACCTAACTAACCTAAGGACATCACACAACACCAAGTCATCACGAGGCAGAGAAAATCCCTGACCCCGCCGGGAATCGAACCCTGGAACCCGGGCGCGGGAAGCGAGAACGCTACCGCACGACCACGAGCTGCGGACTTTGCTGCAATGACTTCTACACTACTGGCCATTAAAATTGCTACACCAAGAAGAAATGCAGATGATGAACGGGTATGCATTGGACAAATATATTATTCTAGAACTGACAAGTGATTACATTTTCACGCAATTTGGCTGCATAGATCCTGAGAAATCAGTATCCAGAACAATCCCCTCTGGCTGTAATAACGCCTTTGATACACCTGGGCATTGAGTCAAACAGAGCTTGAACGGCGCGTACAGGTACAGCTGCCCATAAAGCTTCAACACGATACCACAGTTCATCAAGATTAATGACTGTTGTATTGTGACGAGCTAGTTGCTCGGCCACCATTGACCAGACGTTTTCAATTGGTGAGAGATCTAGAGAATGTGATGGCCAGGGCAGCAGTCGAACATTTTCTGTACCCAGAAAGGCCCGTACATGACACACAACATGCGGTCGTGCATTATCCTGTCGAAATGTAGGGTTTCGCAGGGATCGAATGAAGGGTAGAGCCACGGGTCGTAACACATCTGAAATGTAACGTCCACTGTTCAAAGAGCCGTCAATGCGAACAAGAGGTGACCGAGACGTGTAACCAATGGCACCCCATACCATCACGCCGGGTGATACGCAAGTATGGCGATGACGAATACACCCTTCCAATGTGCGTTCACCGCGATGTCGCCAAACACGGATGCGTCCAGTAAACAGATGCAGTAAACAGAACCTGGATTCATCCGAAAAAATGACGTTTTGCCATTCGTGCACCCAGGTTCGTCGTTGAGTACATCATTGCGGGCGCTCCTGTCTGTGATGCAACGTCAAGGGTAACCGCAGCCATGGTCTCCGAGCTGATTGTCCATGCTGCTGCAAACGTCGTCGAACTGTTCGTGCAGATGGTTGTTGTCTTGCAAACGTCCCCATCTGTTGACTCAGGGATCGAGACGTGGCTGCACGATCCGTTACAGCTATGCAGATAACATGCCTGTCATGTCGACTGCTAGTGATACGAGGCCGTTGGGATCCAGCACGGCGTTCCGTAATATCTTCCTGAACCCACCGATTCCATATTCTGCTAACAGTCATTGGATCTCGACCAACGCGAGCAGCAATATCGCGATACGATAAACTGCAATCGCGATAGGCTACAATCCGACCTTTATCAAAGTCGGAAACGTGATGGTATTCATTTCTCCTCCTTACACGAGACACCACAAGAACGTTTCACCAGCAACGCCGGTCAACTGCTGTTTGTGTATGAGAAATCGGTTGGAAACTTTCCTCGTGTCAGCACGTTGTAGGTGTCGCCACCAGCGCCAACCTTGTGTGAATGCTCCGAAAAGATTATCATTTGCTTATCACAGCATCTTCCTCCTGTCGGTTAAATTTCACGTCTGTAGCACATCATCTTCGTGGTGTAGCAGTTTTAATGGTCAGTAGTGTATCTAATTAAACATACACTACAGAAAAAAGCAATTAATGTAGAATATTGCAATTTCTAGAACACATTTTGTCTAGGCAACATATTTAAATGATTAATATTGCAAGATCACAGATTAAAGTCAGCGGGAGATACTCCATCGCAAATGTGAAATCCTGATACATTAATAATCGGTGTAACAGCCAGAATGTTTAACACAAGTATGCAAACGTGCATGCACTGTCTTGTGCAGGTGCCGGATGTCAGTATGTGGGATGGAGCTCCATGCCCGTTGCATTTCGCCGATCAGTACAGTAACAGCTAATGCTGGTTGTGAATGACGCCGGAATTGTCGTCCGATGACGTCCCATATGTGCTCGATTGGAGACACATCTGGTGGTCGAGCAGGACAAGGCAACATGTTGACACTCTGCAGTGCATGGGCTACAACAACGGTACGTGTGCGAGCATTATCCCGTTGGAAAACACCCCCTCGAACGCTGTTCATGAATGGCAGCACAACAGGTGGATTCACCGAATTGGCGTACAAATTTACAGTGAGACCGCATGGGATAACCAAAGCTGTCAGTTTGTAAAGTTTTCATAGCTCAAAGAGATATTTCACGAGAGACATTCGATAAGTAAAGCAACACATTTTTTTTTCTGAAAGCGGGTTGCTTTTAGTCAGGATTCCAGTACATCGTATTATTCCCTACACTTTTGGCTACAAAACCCTATTTTTCAATATAATCTCTGCACAACGCGAATTTTACGAAAACGCGCCCCAGACTGTAGCTTCCCGTGTAGGTCCAATGTGTCTAGCCCACAGACGCGTTGGTTGCAGGTCCTCTACTGGCCTCCTTTTAACCAACACTCGGCCGTCACTGACAACAAGGCAGATCCAGCTTTCGTCAGAAAACGCAGCAGACCTCCACCCAACCCTCCAACGAGTTCTCACATGACACCACTTCAATCGCAAAATAATGACAGTGGAATCCACGCTACAGGGTGTCTGGCTCGGAGCTGTCCTTGAAGTAACAATTTGTAACAGTTCGTTATGTCACTGTGGTGCCAACTGCGACTCACATTGCTGCGGCAGATGCAGTACTTCACGCCAGAACCATGCGCCGAGCACGACAGTCTTCAGTCTCGGTAGTGTCACGTGGCCATCCGGGCCTCGATCTTCTTACGACCGTATGCTCCCGTGAACACCGCTGCCAGCAATCATGAACAGTGGCCAAATTTCTCCGCAGTATCGCAGAGGACCATCCAGCTTCTCGAAGCCCTATTCGGTGATATGTTGATAACAGCCTTAAAGGCATTCATAACTAACATCAACTCACCAAGATCACTCTCAAAGGCAACAAAGGTCACGGCAGTTTCAGTGTGTATTTAAAACGAACCTGATTTGAATCCTCATAGTGGCGCCACTCTTACGCGTCTCGAGAGAAATCTGAATATATATTATCTTTGAGATATAGAAAGACGCCTAACAGCTTTGGTTTATGTTTTATAACTCCTTCTTGGTTGCAAATTTTTTTTTCCGGCAGTGTATGTTCCTGACCGGGATTCGAAACCTCAAGTCAATCTTTCGCACTCCGTGTTATTACTAGCTTAACTATCTTATCACCACACACACACACACACACACACACACACACACACACACACACGATGCAACTTAAGCAGTTAGACGTACCTGGATCATTTAGACGATAAGAGCATCAACTGCGAAATCATAGTCCCAAATTCACGCTACAATCTAATACAGTTTGAATGTGCCAGGAAGATTTCATAAACCACACTCCGGTCCAGAGTGAAAGATTCATTCCAGTGTTAATGAAACCTTGCAGCGTCTGTAGAGTTATTGGATTTCTCTCCATTTGGTATCGGTCTCTTCACTTAATGTTGATTGTGGTACTGGTGAGTCCACTTTCTAATTTTAGTGACGTGAGTTGGCGTTTGGTGCTTTTATATTTTTTACAGACAGATGTTATGAGATTTGCGATGTCTTGGGCTTTTGTCTCGTCCAAACAAGCTGTCAGTTTGTAAAGATTTCATGACTCAAAGAGATATTTCACGAGAGACATTCAATAAGTAAAGCAACACATTTTTTTTTCTGAAAGCGGGTTGCTTTTAGTCAGGATTCCAGTACATCGTATTATTCCCTACACTTTTGGCTACAAAACCCTACTTTTCAATATAATCTCTGTACAACGCGAAGACCTTTACACCAACTTACTGCCGGCCGAAGTGGCCGTGCGGTTAAAGACGCTGCAGTCTGGAACCGCGAGACCGCTACGGTCGCAGGTTCGAATGCTGCCTCGGGCATGGATGTTTGTGATGTCCTTAGGTTAGTTAGGTTTAACTAGTTCTAAGTTCTAGGGGACTAATGACCTCAGCAGTTGAGTCCCATAGTGCTCAGAGCCATTTGAACCATTTGAACCAACTTACTAGGATGGCCTGTACGGCCGCATGGTAACATTCTACTGGTCGATGTCGGAGCCAACATCTTTCTGCATAAATGACCTCTCGATCATCAAATTACTGCTTCCCACAGAATGCGGAGTACGTCCTTCATCGGGCTAAACAGATGGAAGTCGGATGGTGCGAGATACAGGTTGTGGGGGCACACACCTTTAAGTGCACCCACTGATGGACGAATGTGTCAGCAATACCAACAGTGACGTGCCAAAGAGCATGAGGTATTTTGATCGTAACCTGTCGATCACCTCGAATGAGAGTGTGCGCACGTTCCAATACAGCAGGAGTCACAGCTGTATACGGCTGGCTTGCATGCGGGAGATCGGACAAGCTTGTGCCACCTTACTGCGATGATGACATACGCCCTGCCCAGGGAGGCAAAATTTCCAGAATGAGTGGCTCTGTGAGCAGCCAGGTCCCCGTAGACTTTCTGCAAGCGCCCGTTAATGTCTACGGTGCTCTTGTTTTCGTCCAAAAGAAAAGATGACAGCTTTTTGCTTGAAACACACCCCGTT
This sequence comes from Schistocerca americana, assembly GCF_021461395.2. Taxonomy (NCBI): domain Eukaryota; kingdom Metazoa; phylum Arthropoda; class Insecta; order Orthoptera; family Acrididae; genus Schistocerca; species Schistocerca americana. The sequence continues at coordinate 609,846,537 of NC_060121.1, forward strand.
ATGAAGGTTACGTATTGCGCTGCCACCTATAGGAACTTCTTGAAACTACAGGGGCCGAAGGGAGAATATTCCACTAGATCCCACAATAACTTCCGTATTTTTTCAACCGAAATTGGCAGAGAAAAAAAGTGTTGCATTACTTATTGAGCATTCCTCGCATTTTGTTAAATCGTATACATACCTTCTTAACGAATGTAATATTCACATTAAAATTCAAAATCTTCATCTGTTTCCACAGTGTGGTTGCTTGGAGTCTGTAGACAGCTGTATAAACCATTTTGAGAAGACTAAGCTCCATCGAATGCCAAACTTCTTTTTTTAGGTTTATTCGCAGTCTGATTTCGGGAACTTATTTTTCCATAATAATTGCTGTACAATGAAAAACTTTGTTGTACAAGCAATGGAAGGTAAAAGAAATACCTATAATTCATTTCTGTTTTTCAACATCATCTTCGTCGTCTTACGACATCACGATATTGTTGTTGAGAAATCAAATAAAAAAATGAGTATATTGCCAGATGAGTTGTAGATGCAGTTTCCGGTCATTGATGCCAATCGTGTAATCGAACAAAAATTGGCCTTTCCGCCTGTTATGTATAATTAGTTACAAATATCAATGTCTAGTGTCAATTGCCAGGTCCTACATCAAACGTTTGTCTCTTTCACGTTTTTTGGATGTTAGCATCTCTCTTTCCAACTTCACAAACTGCTATGCCTGCCCGATAGAAAGGGTGACGCAGCTGCCCATTTGTGAACTAAAAGATTTAATCATGTTTAAATGTTGAAGAAATATGTCACAGATTGAATAGTATGACGGTGTTAAATTTGTATGTAATCTCAAGATTTCGACCATTGAGGTTACACATAAATCTACCTTGACTAGAAATCCGTTAACATCCATCTAAAAACGTCGCCGTGAAAATACCGTTCTCAAATTTAAATCTTTTTTGTCACATTCCAAACGTTTAGGAAATGTTATTTTTGTCTTCACAGGCAACTTATCTACTTGTTTGTGATTTACGTTACGTACCATTATCCACATGGGTTCATCATTTCTTTTACAAAACACACTTTGTTATGATTTACCCAAGTCACAATTCACTTTATCGTAGTAACAGCTACGTAGCTTATTACATGCGAAATTTTCACTATTTATTGGGTGTATGGCTGAGGTCTCTGCAGGTGTATCAGTCAAGGAATAAAGAAGGCAACCGTGGGAAGAATGTCGTAATTTACGGTCTCAGCGCAAAACTTCCGGGATGAGTTGAGCGACCTGACGTAACGAAAGCCCGGCCCTGCAGCTGCAGAGGTCATCGTCGAAAGCGATCCTCAGATTTGGGAGAGCGACTACCGGCTCCTGTGTTGCGCAACCGATTACCTGCATCTCGATCGGCAGACAACTTTTCCTAAGTGGGCAGGTCTCGCATTTTTCCGGACCCTTTCACCACAGTATCTCTGCTGAAAAGAGCAGTTGTTGCATCGACAACTGACAGATGGCTTCTCGAGATTCCTGTGTCAACATTTCATTTCCTCACGTATTATTAGCCAGACTGGTGATGTAAAATACCAGTCGTACACGAGCTCGCATGTTGATAAGGGTCGGGATTCACATTTGGTGAAAACGGGGACCCAATCCATACCCGTCTACCGATATGTTTTCGAATATTTCCTGAATTACGCAGCCGAATACCTAACGATTCCTTTGAAAACTGCCTTCTTTGGCCAGTGTATGTCATATACTTACGTAATTTTAGTGTCGCTGTTACAGCTCCTTTTACGAGAATGAGTCTCTGAGAATGTGGCTGCGACGTTGAAAATAGTCGAAAAATAATTAAATGTGAATAAATAAATTAAAAACAACGAAGACTAGTGTAGATGTGGAACCTATATTTCCAAAAGATAAAGATTTTTTCAATTACGGGGCGGAGAATAAAACTCTGCTTCTAGATTAATGGAGAAGATCATGAAAAATCTGCCATAAACACAAAAGTCATCAACTCAACGAGTATGAAAATTTTGTTAACAGCTATGTTAGAAGGGAAATCAAAAATTTCATGGGCATGAAATAACACAATATCTGACAGTAAGTGGAAGGAGTCTGGTGCATCGCGGATCTAAAAATTCAATAAAGTCGTAAAAAACAATTCGTCGTTCTTGGAAGTGAATGTTTATTGAGCGATGCGCAGAAATGTCTTCGTTTCAAAGAACGCGATATTTATTGTGGGATTAGAAGTAGACTTCCCAACGCCAGGATTGCTAAAGTAGTGGCACCCAGTGCGCACACATTTTACGAGTAGTTTTCATGGGTATTTCATCTTAGTTTGATGCAACGCTGTGACAAGAAATATTACTGCCTCTTTGTGTGAGAAATTGTATCCTGGAAATCTTCCAGCTACTCAAAACATTTCTATCTCCTATAGCTGATGGCATTTGCACTCACTGATCGTAATTAGTGATGCTGTGTTAGAAGGGCGTGAAACGACTCATTGTGCAAGAGCCATTTTCTGGATAACATGCTGTGACCTAAATTCTGCAGCTCTCAGTGTTTCTACGCTTATAAAAGCTTAAGAAATTTTTCTGCAAAAATCAGTAGCTCAGTTGCATATCATTAAATGTGAAAACGGGAAATGTTCACGCAAACAGTATTGGGTATCCAAATGCTTAGAAATTCCAATAAAATAAAATTTAAAAAAAGCGAAGTCAGACCTGAGGCTACTAAAACCTGTAGATTATTCGGTACACGTTTCTGCTTTGTCTGTGGATCGAGCAGATCGTGGATCACATGAAAATTTTTTTGCTACCTTCACTTCTTTTATATGAAGAGAGTCTCTAATAGGGTGCTCCTAAGTATGCTTGTGATGTGAATATACGGTATTGCTGAGCACTGGAAACCTGCCCATGAATACCGCAGTTCCGTCCTCGAAATGGCTTATTGAAGAAATACTGTGCCTTGAGCCAAACAATAGGTTCGTGTTTAATGTATAACTGTGCAGTGCATATGTTATTATTCAAGACGTTGCGAACAAAGAAAAGGTGTGGAATGAATACAAGTGAAACTTGGTATTGAAGCCTGGTACCGATCATCTTAAGGGTATTACCGTGGTGCATCCATTAGTCTTTTCGCAAATGTTTGGATACTAATGATGAAAAGGTACAAAATTCAGTTACAATGGTATAATGTCACCTCATCCATTGATCTACGGAAAAACTAATGCAGATGGCAGTGCGTTTAGAACTTTAATTTCTGTAATTGTCACCGACTCACAGCGATCTAGTGATCTGGGAACCGATTAAAATTTTGCTTAATTTGCAGTTATTTATTGAAAGAAAAGTCTCTGAATGTTAGCAGGCATCTGTTTGAAGAGTACCCAACGTAATGGATTCCTTACTGAGCGGAGTAGTGTTTCTAGATGGTTGATGTTAGCTGGTAATCCGATTTATTGGAATATAAGTCCATGTCGTGCTTGATAATAGTGTTTCCACATATGTCACACAAAACTATAATAATTCGTAGTCTTATAATGAAGAACATTTCAGGTTCATGGAAACTTAGAGACTTTCTCGGTAATTTTCATTCTGACACAGTTTATATCCCATTCAGCGTCCACTGTTTTACAGTTTTATGAACGTCGTCCACAAAGATGGATTCAATTCGTTGTATGGTTCTTCAGCTTTGGTTGATTTAGTAACAATTGTTCCTCGATTACTTTCTCGTTCCAGTCTCGTGCAAGTGCAGAGCGTGGCTCTAATCAGAAATTTTCAGCTAGAGAGTTCGTCAGACGGTTGGTCACGCCCCGCTAAGCGCCACAGTTTCTTTTACAGCGGTTGCAGGCATTCTCTCTTTCTCTACTCGCGTGAGTCATAGCGGTGGGAATCATTTCTAGCCAGTGGCATCGCTTGCAGACTCTTGCACAGCTGTATCTACTCCTAAGGTTCGCTATATTGTTTATGTGCAGAAGACACTGAAATAATGTAAGAAATAAAGCTTGGTGGACAGCGTAATTACTCCTTTGGCATTAAATAAATATCAAGCTATAATACGACCACAATTTTAGCATGGATAGCCCTCAAAATTAATTAATGCTCATCTGTACAATCAGTGCTGAAGTTCACAGGTAACATTTCCTCCCCGTTCCCCACCCCCTGTCCCCTACCCTCTGCCCCTCACGCACAAAAGCACACTTATCGTTTGCTTTTTGCGCTGAAAGGAATATGATAGCCAAGGATGTTTGTCCGACAGCTTAAGTACGATAAGCAGAATAGAAAATTCTTTTGCTTTCCCATTCCTGAAGTGTTGTAGCCCCAGAAATCCATTGTAATATGGGAACTGATTCCGCCGAAATTTGCGTTTCACCTACAGGTAGAGCGAAATGGCGACCAGTTGGGCAGCTTGTGCCATAACACTCTCATTATCTAATTACGTGTGAAGCGTGGATGAACAGCGTTGCAAAACGGATCTTGACAAAGGGTGTCATATTTCGGTCCAGTGATACAAGCGATCAGAGGATACACGTCGCCTTCCAACAAATATCGCGGAGAAAAAGTTGTGCAAATTTATTTCCACATCAAAAATTTAGTAGCAAAACAAGAGTTACAACTTCAGACCTTGCGCATCGGCAATGTGAATATGGCTATGCTTCCGTCCGGCTAAATAGTGACAATATTAGAGCACTGGGGAAGGCGATCAGTGAGTACACATTTGCACCGCCCAAGAAAATCCCAGCACTTAACAAAAACCTATGATATTTTTTGACTAGAAGGGTCACCTATATGTCAGAAAATTTTGATAACGACATATTTTGACTAATTACGCTATACGTCAGTTCACTATCTCTGAACGCCATGCACGAATGTTATCCAAAACAAAATGCTAAAGGCGAAACGATATGCAGTTCTGTCGTACGGAAAACGTCTTCTCCGCAATACACAGTGCCCAAACGTAGCTAATATAACAACGGACACCTTGAGTTATTCGTCTGGAAATCACTTCCACATGCTGCGCAAGGATCAGCTGGTTTTCCGCCAAAAGAAACTCAATAAGAGCTCTTTGCTTGGAACGCAGCTCCGTTACAGACGCCGTTTTGAAGGTAACGTATAGCGCCGCCATATATTGCAACTTCTTGGAACTATAGGTGCTTAGCGCCCGAAAACCTCAAACCACACACACCAACTATAGGTGCTGAAGAAGGCAAATTTGCATTTTTTCAACCGAAATTGGCCAATGAAAAAAAATGTGCTGCATTTCTTATTGAACGCCCCTTGTACTTACTACACTACTAAGCATTATCGTACATGCCACATTACAGCGATTGTATTGTTCACATTAAATGTTCGAATCTCCCACTCTCTACTTCAGGTCATTTGTGCACTCTTGGGAGAAAATGTTGAATTGCTTGTCTAACAAGGGAACCTCCCCATCGCACCCCCCTCAGATTTAGTTATAAGTTGGCACAGTGGGTAGGCCTTGAAAAACTGAACGCAGATCAATCGAGAAAGCAGGAAGAATTTGTGTGGAACTATGAAAAAACTTAGTAAAATATACGAACTGAGTAGTCCGTGCGCAAGATAGGCAACATCAAGGAGAATGTGAACTCAGGGGCACCGTGGTCCCGTGGTTAGCGTGAGTAGCTGCGGAATGACAGGTCCTCGGTTCGAGTCTCCCCTCGCCTAAAAATTTTGCTTTCTTTATTTTCGCAATGTTATGATCTGTCCGTTCGTTCATTGACGTCTCTGTTCACTGTAATAAGTTTAGTGTCTGTGCTTTGCGACCGCACCGCAAAACCGCGCGATTAGTAGACGAAAGGACGTGCCTCTCCAATGGGAATCGAAAACATTTGATCGCAAGGTCATAGGTCAACCGATTCCTCCACAGGAAAACGCATCTGATATATTCTATACGACACTGGTGACGGCATGTGCGTCACATGACAGGAATATGTTGTCGACCCACCTAACTTGCACACTTAGCGAATGGGTAAAAAGATTCTTCTACCTTGTCCGATTTAGGTTTTCTTGTGGATGTGATAATCACTCCCAAAAAAGTGATGAAAACATAAGAGTTTGTCACATAAACTGAATACAAAAAATTAAACTTTTCACTCGAGGGAAGACTTGAACCTAGGACCTTTCGTCCCGTAGCTGCTCTCGCTAACAGCGGGACCACGGCGCTCCTTGACCACGATTGTCCTTGATGTTGCCTATCATCGCATGGACTACTCAGTTTGTATATTTTACTAATTTTCTTCATAGTTCCACACAACTTCTTCCTGTTTTCTTGATTGATCTGTGTTCAGTTTTTCAAGGCCTATCCACTGTGCCAACTTATAACTAAATCTGAGGGGGGTGTGATGGGGAGGTTCCCTTGTAAGTGCCTCGGCACGTTCCCTAATGATGCGGCCAAGCAGTTCATCTCTCGTATTCAACTTTCGTTTTTGAAACTCATCCAACCCCATAAACAAAAATCGAATCGTGTTAAGGTCTGGCGATCTTGGTGGCGAGTTAATTGTACTACCACGACCAATCCAGCAATAGTGGTAAGTGCTGTTGAGATTTTCCCTTGCAAATCTGAGAAACGTGGAGCGGATCCGTCATGCTGGTACATTGCAGTCCGCGTGCACAAAGGAACGTCCTTAACGTGTTCAGTAAACAAATTTTCAAAACTAGGCAAGTAATTCTGTCCCGTGATGAGCTCTTATTAAATGACTGCATCTATCAACACATCACCGATAATGCCACACCAAACAGAGACCGAAAAACGAACTTAGAATTTGGTTTCCACTTTAGCGTGCGGATTTTCCGGCCATCAAGGATGATTATTCGGTGTGTCGTTGATTTCATTCCATGTAAAAGTAGCTTAATCACTGAATGGTATTAACTGAAACAAATGACGATTGTCATTAACCAGTGACAAAATTCAAGTCTCTATATTTTCGCGAACATGAAGAAAATTTCCGCGTGCTGGTAGTAAGACTACGCTGCACTATTTAAACAAGGTTTTGCAGTTCCTACACAGGTTGTTGTACTACATGTTCAGTAGATAGATGGGAGTGCTAGAATATGTATTTCATGCAGTGTGCTGAAAACACCGGTAAACATCCTACAATCATAGATGCGAGGTGCCGGAAAGCGCCCATGGTACTCATTGAAAGTATCAGAAGTACTACCATCACAGAAGCCGTAAATGTACATCATACATGCATATCCTTCACTAGTCTAGGAATTTTAACCAGCGTGTGTACAAACACAGTTTGCCGATGTTTTTCTTCAACACTCTCTCAAGCCCTCATACTCCTTCGCTCACTACACAACACAGACAAGTGTGTGTTCAGTGGGCTGGTTTAATGGGAGAAAGGCATCACGGCCATAGAAGTTGAATTGAGCGAGATAAGCTGGTCCAGAACAAGAAGGTTAGGTGGGTAAGACACACACGTGCGCGCCATTGGCACAAAAACAAATGTACATTAAGTGTGTTCTATGTCGGAAGGGTAATCAGTAAGCCAAAAATTGATTATTTTAGGACACTCCTCAGAGACATTCACTGGACTGATGTTTACAGTGCTCATGGCATGAATGAAAAATATAACATTTTTGCTAATAAAGTGCTTACCTTATTTGAACACTGCTTTCCCCCAAAACTTACCAAGGTTAGAGCAAAGTCTACAAAGAAGCCATGGATTACTCGAGGAATAGGGGTATCTTGTAAAACAAAAAGAAAACTGTATCTGTCAATCCGAAACATTTCCAATGTTGATGCTATAGCACATTATAAGAAATACTGCAAAATATTAAAGACTGTAATACGGATGTCAAAGCAAATATATTACAAGGAAAAGATAGTCATATCAGATAACAAAATAAAGACAATATGGGATATAGTGAAGGAGGAGACCGGTAGAACCAGACATGAAGAGCAACAAATAGCATTAAGAGTAAATAATGCATTGGTGACAGATGTGTATAGTGTTGCAGAACTTTTTAACAAACATTTTATAACTGTTACTGAAAAGATGGGGTTGTCAGGTTCGGTAGATGCTGCTATGGATTACCTTAGACCAGACATTTCAAGTAACTTCCATAATATGAATTTGACCCTCACTACCCCAACAGAAATAACGTCCATCATAAAATCTTTAAAATCAAAAACATCTTGTGGGTATGATGAAATATCAACAAAGTTAATTAAAGAATGTGATTCTGAGCTAAGTAACATATTAAGCTATCTGTGTAACCAGTCGTTTATCAGTGGAATATTTCCCGAATGGCTGAAATATGCTGAAGTTAAGCCACTGTTTAAGAAGGGAGATAAAGAAATAGCATCAAATTTCCGTCCAATTTCACTGTTGCCAGCATTCTCAAAAATTTTCGAAAAAGTAATGTACAGTCGTCTTTATAACCATCTTATCTCAAATAACATACTGTCAAAGTCACAGTTTGGATTTCTAAAAGGTTCTGATATTGAGAAGGCTATCTACACTTACAGTGAAAATGTACTTAATTCATTAGACAAAAAATTGCAGGCAACTGGTATATTTTGTGATCTGTCAAAGGCATTTGACTGTGTGAATCACAATATCCTTTTAAGTAAACTAGAATATTATAGTGTAACAGGAAATGCTGCAAAATGGTTCAAATCTTATGTCTCTGGCAGGAAACAAAGGGTGTTATTAGGAAAGAGACATGTATCAAGCTATCAGGCATCATCCAACTGGGAACTAATTACATGTGGGGTCCCACAAGGTTCCATTTTGGGGCCCTTACTTTTTCTTGTGTATATCAATGACCTTTCATCAGTAACATTGCCAGATGCCAGGTTTGTTTTGTTTGCTGATGATACAAACATTGCAATAAATAGCAAATCAAGTGTAGTCTTAGAAAGATCAGCCAATAAAATATTTGTGGACATTAATCACTGGTTCCTAGCCAATTCTTTGTCACTAAACTTTGAAAAAACACACTACATGCAGTTCAGAACTTGTAAGGGGTGTCCCAAGAGTATATGTCTAACATATGATGACAAGAAGATAGAAGAAGTGGACGGTGTTAAATTCTTGGGATTGCGGCTTGATAATAAATTCAACTGGGAGGAGCACACCACAGAACTGCTGAAGCATCTTAACAAATCTCTGTTTGCAATGCGAATTTTGTCAGACATAGGGGATATAAAAATGAAAAAGCTGGCATACTATGCTTACTTTCATTCCATAATGTCATATGGGATTATTTTCTGGGGTAATTCATCAAGCCAAGCTAAAGTTTTCCGGGCACAAAAACGTGCAGTAAGAATTATATGTGGTGTGAACTCAAGAACATCCTGCAGAAGCCTGTTTAGGGAACTAGGGATACTAACTACAGCTTCCCAATATATTTATTCCTTAATGAAATTTGTCATTAAAAATATATCACTTTTTCAAACCAACAGCTCAATTCATGGAATCAATACTAGAAATAAGAATAATCTTCACAAGGATTTAAAGTCACTTAGTCTTGTACAAAAAGGTGTGCATTATTCAGGAACACACATTTTCAATAACTTGCCACTGATTTGTATATAAGTACAACATAACTTCTGCACAATTTCAGTGCAGTAATGTGTTCACTGAAAATTTGTGTGTGTGTGTGTGTGTGTGTGCTTGTGTGTGTGTAAGTGTGTAAGTATAATCTAACTTCTGCACCATTTCAGTGCAGTAATGTGTTCATTGTAAATAAGTATTACAGTAGTTGTATTACATGTTTCTTACCTTATAAATAAATAAAAAACTTTTTTATTTTAAATTCAGTGCAATAGTATTTGTAAAATGACTCTTAGTGTTCATTAAAAAATGACGATCATTCCACTTGGGACCTGTGGAATGGTACATTAGCTTATTTGTTTTAGTTGTAAATATTTGTCATGTATTGTTGTTTTTCTGACATGTTCCACATCCTGGAGGACCTCCTCACTACGGATCAATTGGAATGAAAGTAAATCTAATCTAATCTAATCTAAACCATTGGGAATAGGTCAAATGTCCATTCGAAGTTTTTGCTTGAAATACGCGGTCTTGTCATGTTCTTGAATGTTGACTATTCCTCCTGGAATACCTTGTATAATTCTACACCATACTCATTAAAGCTGGCCGGAGTGGCCGAGCGGTTCTAGGCGCTACAGTCTGGAACTGCGCGACAGCTACGGTCGCAGGTTCGAATCCTGCCTCGGGCTTGGATGTGTGTGATGTTCTTAGGTTAGTTAGGTTTAAGTAGTTCTAAGTTCTAGGGGACTGATGACCTCAACCGTTAAGTCCCATAGTGCTCAGAGCCATTTGAACCATTCTGAACTCATTAAAAACGGATGTATTGCCTTTTTCAATACATCTTCACCCCAGTGGATACAAAAATAATGCAAGCACTGTTTCTTCCTGCAGAATTAGGTGACCTGTCATACTCTAAGGTGGTCCGTCATTCGTCTTAGCGCTGAGAAAACTCATCATATAGAGGGTGATATTTATTGAACTACACGTAAAAACGTAAATTAGTTACAAACTACGGCGTGTACACAAGTTATTCAACACGTAATCGTCACTGCAGATATTTGGATTTAGGTTATGACATGTTCTATATGCCTGCCATCACCGGCGATGATGTAGCGCAGACGAATAGCGAAATTCTGCATGATCCGCTCAAATGTCGGAACATCGATGATGTAGATGACCTCCTGAATGGCTGTTTCCAGATCAGCATTGGTTTTGGGGTTATTTCCTTTCAAAAATGGTTCAAATGGCTCTGAGCACTATGGGATTTAACATCTGAGGTCATAAGTCTCATCAGTCCCCTAGACTTAGAACTACTTAAACCTAACTAACCTAAGGACATAACGCACATCCATGCCCCAGGCAGGATTCGAACTTGCGACCGTAGCAGCAGCGCGGTTCCAGACTGAAGCGCCTAGAACCGCTCGGCCAGAGCGGCCGGCCGATTATTGCCTTTAATATAGCCCCACAGAAAGGTGTCACTTGTGTTCAAATCCGGAGAGTACGGCGGACGGTAGAAGCCCATGCCAGTGGCCTCTGGGTCCCAGAGCCACAGTGCGGTCCCCAGAGTGCTCCTCCAGGACCACATCTGTTCGAAATCAGAGTCACTTTCGATAATGGAGATGAAATCATCTTCCAAAACCTTCACTTACCGTTCGGTAGTCACAGTGCCATCTAGGAATATCGCACCGATTATTCCGTGATTGGACATTGCATACCACACAGTCACCCGTTGAGGGTGAAGAGACTTCTCGATCGCGAAATGCGCATTCTCAGTCCCCCAGTTGCGAACTCATCCAAATAAAAGTGGGCTTCGTCGCTAAACCAAACTGTACAGCGGACTGTTTCTGGTAAGCCTTTCGGGGTGTGAGGTCGTGGTCTAAGAAACTCTTCTGTTCCTGACGGTTCGTCCAGGACTGCGCTGGACATCCTGAGAGGCGCTCCTCCGCTGAGTCCGCTGTCCAGCGCAGTTCTGGACGAAACGTCAGGAACAGAAACCTCTCGTGGACCTCGACCTCGGATCCGGAAAGGTTTATCAGCAGCTATGTCACCCGGTCGTGAAAGCCTTCATTCTACGTACAGTGCATACTAATTTTCACCATGCCCCGTGGCCAACCGTGCAGTTTGAACGTCACGTCCTAACGCAAACCGTTCAGAAGTTATTTCATATAATTCAATAATTGTCATCCCCGTACTTGTGGCTACGGCCGTTATTGAGTTTGTCACCATATGACTATCATGTAGAGAGAAATGTACGAGAACAAAGATACGAAAAAACTTACGTCTTCTCATTGGCATTAGGATGTTCATCCGTAAAGTTATCCGTTGGTATTCCCGTCACTACACCCTCCACTCTTACAACTTACACACATGTGTTTATATCCTTCTAAGAAGCCATTTTTCTGCATTTTTCAGAAGGTTCCTCAAAAAATTTAGTTCCTGAATTTACATTGATAGTTTGATTGCAATTCAGCACGACTGGATTTTCGTTCACAGGCTCGTTGTACCATTGTTGGGATATACAGACGCATCGCTTTACAATCACGTCTCTTTACAATCACGTCTCGAGTATCTATGTTGAAAGTCCGGGGCAACCAATACAATTATTGTTCTCCTGTTTTAAGACCTACTATGCAACCTAGCTGGCTTAATTAGAGATTTACGCATATTTACTAGCTCCGACATGACTTATACGTCACAAGGCTATTATAATGATTGTAGTGACGTTCCTTGGCATTTGAGAGGCATGTGAGAAACATTACGAGAAATATCTAGCTAACAAACAAAAGCACTCAGAATTCTGGCCTTCTACCGATAATCTAAACCGACACCCATTTAAAATCTGACTGGATCCAAACAAAAGTTCCGCACAAAAAGGTAACAAGACTTTATGTGTTTAAACTGTTGAGTAAGATTTCGCTGATTTTCTATGAATACGTTTGTTGTGCTGCTACGAGTACAACTTCGTTCGCCCGTAGAGTCGTCTGCGCGTATGACTCATTCTCAATGCTCAGAGCGCCTCACCGACCACAACCTTCGCAATGCTGGCAGTGCCGCATACTTCAGCCGAAACGAGCTGCATGCTAAGTGTGAGTGAAAGCCTTAGCGAAGGATAACTTTGGATTCACGCACCTCCAGTACTTCTGACAGTAGGTAACTTGCAAGTATCTCTGGAGAATAGTAATTTCACAGTTAAATTTATCTCTCACTCGCTTCTTTCATATGTAGGTGAATGCTCCTTTCTAAGATGACTCTCCTACCTGTGTCTCAACCTCTGAAATTCATTTCTTAAACAATAATATTCTTGCTGAGATACAGTTTGGCTGCCAGCTTGCATTAACTTAATAATATTAAGTTGGTGATATATATATATATAAATTTCAGATAATGAGTAGGGCAGTGGACGCTAGTAAATGGAGTGCCAAGTGGAGAAATCGGAAAAATCTCCGAATATTCTTCTCTTTGACTTCAGCAGAGGGTTGACAGCAGCATAAGAAACTAGAAACATTTGGGCTGTGTTTGGCAATAATGCTACAGGAGAGAGAATGCCAAGAAAATAATTTTCTCGTTTTAAGGAAAATAGTTTTGACATTAGTGACTTTCCACGTTCAGTAAGACGTTCAGGGTTTCATGAAGATCGTTTATACGCATTAATCCACGATTATTCATGTCGGTATAGTAGATAACTTGCAGATGTGATGAACTGTGATCATTCCACCGTCGTGCGACACTGTCATGCTATCGGGAAGGTTCGTAAACCGGGTGTATGGGCACCACATGTTCTAAACCAAAATCACAAAAATCAGAGGGTGGCCATACGTACATCTCTTCTTGCTCCTCATCAATTTTCTCGTCAACAACACCGACCATTCCCATCCAGTATCATTACTGGTGAAGCGAAATGGTGAGAGTGATTGAGCCCAAACAAAGCAGGAATTCGCCGTATAAAGAACTGCGCGTATCCACAAAAGATAATGTTATGTGTTTGGTGGAACAGGGCAAGTAGTGTACAACGTATGGCTTCCCTGAGATGTAACTATCATTGCTGACATTTGTTATCAACAGCTGAGATCTTCTGCAGACGCAGTCCGAGAAAAACGACTAGAAAGACTGCGTGAAGTGATGCTACTTCAGGACACCTCTCGCCAGCACTCTGCTAGACTGACAGAAAACACTATACAGGATTGGGTTGGGGAGTCATTCAGCACCCCTTATTCACCTGTCATTGCATATCCAAATCTTCACCTTTTCCACCCTCTGTGGAACAACCTTCAGGAAGCTTCAGGGAACCGGATTAAAATGCGCTCCGAACATAGCTCGACATCTTCGCCTCAAAATCGCGTGATATCTAGTCTCTGAATAGAAAAGTTATCCCCCGTGTGGGTAGACTGTTGTTAATTGTGAAGGAGAATATACATTGTTGATGACTAAAGTCTCTGTTAGGTGTGTTATGTTTATGAAAATAATGGAAAAATGATACGAATTTATGCATCATCCTAATATATCCGTGCTTCGCAGCTGAAACGGTGATGAAGAATAGAATGGGAAATCGTAGCTTCCCGTGGTCGAATTTCCATTAAACGGTTTTGAGCTGTAGGTGGCGTCATACTACTAAACATTGAATCAACACTTCTGCCATCATTGTGAGCGGTCTTCACCACGGTACGGATGCTACTACTGGGAATAACATTATGAAAAATGGGCTGATCATCAGATAAGCATGTTACATACGCCATTTAGGCATTTTATGACAGATATCAGTTGCGAAGCATAATTAACTGTAACTAATATCTTTAAATTAGCAGCAGTGATTTAGTTATTTGGTATAATGTCACGGGAACTAAAACGAGAGAAATCAAAATGTGTCATTTGTACACAGCAAACTTCTCACGAACATGAAGAAGACAGCGAAGTTTAACAAACCAACGAATAGATGGCTGACCATCACTATAATCCTATATCAGCATTTTGTTGGAAGAAATTTTAACTTTAAACAGGAATGTGTGACCGTAATCTGAACGTCATCATCACTATCCCGAATGCAGGCGCCAAATTAGGATTCAAGATTTCGTAGATCAGTACCATAGGGACCAACATCTCAAACGTGAGTCATAGTAGTTCAACAACTCTATCACCGAAGAATGTACTGCGTACTATTAATGACATCTGTTGTGTCCCAGAGTCTACTGCTGCGAGTGATAATCATCAAGGGAATCGACTGTTTTCCCTGTTTTCTTTGTTTGCGTCAGTGTCATGCTACCAGTAAATGTCGTTAGGCGACAGTAGTAGCTAACGCTGGCAGGAAATCCACGGTCCAATCAACCCACAATCACAGTGTCAATGTGTAGTGAAACACCTCCTTAATTTTTTGTGTTAAGTTCTAACTTTGCAGCAATGTTAGACACTTAGGGTTCTGAACTCCTAACCATGCCCTTGTCACAACTTCACCTTTCATAATTATTGTTCCTTTCCGTGTTCTGAATCGCCAGCATATTGCAAAGATGTTTCGCATCCAGTGATCAGTTATCGAAGGTATCACATTCTTTGACTTGTTGAGAAGGCATGTCTGAGAAGAGGTGCTTTGGGAGCGGAAGTGAGAGCCAACAGTAATCCGTCGGGACCTGGTGACCTCGGCGTGAGCCCTCTCTACAGCACACAAAACAGTCTAATCAGTTGCCGCCTTTGTTTGCATCTAGTACTCCGCGAATGGCTCTGGCTTTTTCTAGCACGCTTTTGCTATGAATGTCTTATACAGAACCTTGCTTTGAAGCTGATTTCTGCTGGTCATTCTCATGCAACCAGCTACAATATTATGGTGAGTAAATGTCATGCATTTTGTCAGCATGGCGTAAAATTCACTTGCAACATTTTCAGGCCTTTACTGCCGGCCGGTGTGGCCGAGCGGCTCTAGGCGCTTCAGTCTGGAACCTCGCCTGCCCGAGGCAGGATTCGAACCTGCGACCGCAGCAGCAGCGCGGCTCCGGACTGGAGCGCCTAGAACCGCACGGCCACCGCGGGCGGCTGCGTCGCGATTCTAGCGTCCATCGTAGAGGTGCCAAAAGTAGGGGCGAACTTTGGGTTAGAGGGGCTGTGGCGATCTTCCCACCAAGTGACATGTCCACGGTGGGGTTGGGCAGAGGCCGCGTGGGATTAGCCGAGCGGTCTCAGGTGCTGCAGTCATGGACTGTGCGGCTGATTCCGGCGGAGATTCGAGTCTTCCCTCGGGCATGGGTGTGTGTGTTTGTCCTTAGGATAATTTAGGTTAAGTAGTGTGTAAGCTTAGGGACTGATGACCTTAGCAGGTAAGTCGAGTACAACCGCAGCAAAGATAAACTTGGGGGAAATCGTTGGCTGACACAGAAACAGAGTGCAGAGGATCGATGCAAACCGTCTGAGGCAAACACATGTTAGACTTCTTAAGTAGTAGAACCCAGTACGTTGTCCTCGATGGTGAGTGTTAATCGGAGGTGAGGGTATCATCTGGAGTGCCCCAGGGAAGTGTGATAGGTCCGCTTTTGTTTTATACCTATATAAATGAGCTTTTGGATAGGGTGGATACCAATGTGCGGCTGTTTGCTGATGATGCTGTGGTGTACGGGAAGGTGTCGTCGTTGAGTGACTGTAGGAGGATACAAGATGACTTGGACAGGATTTGTGATTAGTGTAATGAATGGCAGCTAACTCTAAATATCGATAAATGTAAATTAATGCAGATGAGTAGGAAAAAGAATACCGTAATGTTTGAATACTCCATCAGTAGTGTAGCGCTTGACACAGTCACGTCGATTAAATATTTAGGCGTAACATTGCAGAGCGATATGAAGTGGGACAAGCATGTATTGGCAGTTGTGGGGAAGGCGGATAGTCGTCTTCGGCTCATTGGTAGAATTTTGGGAAGATGTGGTTCATCTGTAAAGGAGATCGCTTATAAAACACTAATACGACCTATTCTTGAGTACTGCTCGAGCGTTTGGGACCCCTATCAGGTCGGATTGAGGGAGGACATAGAAGCAATTCAGAGGCGGGCTGCTAGATTTGTTACTGGTAGATTTGATCATCACGCGAGTGTCACGGAAATGCTTCAGGAACTCGGGTGGGAGTCTATGGAGGAAAGGAGGCGTTGTTTTCGTGAGTCGCTACTGAGGAAATTTAGAGAACCAGCATTTGAGGCTGACTGCAGTACAATTTTACTGCCGCCAACTTATATTTCACGGAAAGACCACAAAGATAAGAGAGATTAGGGCTCGTACAGAGGCATATAGGCAATCATTTTTCCCTCGTTCTGTTTGGGAGTGGAACAGGGAGAGAAGATGCTAGTTATGGTAGGAGGTACCCTCCGCCAAGCACCGTATGGTGAATTGCAGAGTATGTATGTAGATGTAAGTCCCATAAGATTTCACACACATTTGAACATTTTTGGTTGGGCAGAATTGTGGTGAAGTTTGGTGCCAATATGACTTCATTAACCCATGTCACATGAACTTCTGAGCTGTGGGCATTTTTCGCATATGCCGACATTTTGCTGTTTGAGGTGACGTCAAACCCGAGTGTGACGTCGCAGGATGCCACGCTACTGCACCACTACAGAGGGGAGTTTCACGCACCTTTGAGCCAAATTTCGAAGCGTCGCAATGGGTGGGAATTCCGTGGTTTCGAAAATGTGATCCCCTAACCCTTTTTAACAGTCTAGAAGCCTTCTTTGTGCAATTCTTTGTTATGTGTAGCCTCGGCTCGTGGGGAACATACGGACAAAATGGCTCTGAGCACTATGGGACTTAACTCCTGAGGTCATCAGTCCCCTAGAACTTAGAACTACTTAAACCTAACTAACTTAAAGACATCACACACATCCATGCCCGAGGCAGGATTGGAGCCTGCGACCATAGCAGCAGCGCAGTTAAAGACTGTAGCGCCTAGAACCGCTCGGCACCCCGCCCGGCTAACATATGGACAGTTTTACACTTTCTTGTACCGTTGATTATGATTTGACTTGAAATAATTACAAACTTAACTGAAGATTCTATGACTTATTAAGAGTACCATGTCCCTGGTGAGTTCATGTTTAAAGATACACTGCTTACATGGTGGCATTGCATGCATTCTGAACTCTGCGCTGCCGCTTACCTTATAGTACAAACCCTCATCGATATTCTTCCTTCAGCAGGAAGGCACAGCTGTGACACGGAAACCTTTTGCTATTATTTCCATGCTTTACTAGTTTACGGGGAACGGCGTGTAGTTTCCGAGATTTCTAACTGTTTATCGTATCACGTTCCATGCGATTGCCTTGGATCTATATGTTTCACGATTTATAGAGAAAGATTATTACATAGTGCAACGGATGCTCATTGCACACGATTCACCTATAAAATGAATCTTGTACAGGGTAGTCAGAAATAGTGTAAGAAGCGTGTAAGGGTGTTGGAGGGTAGACTGCTGAGAAATAATTCTTAAGAAAAAAATTCGTTACTTGCGCCGTTTGCAAATTAATTAGCATTGAAGTTAGACAATCAGGCCGTTGCGAACGCAAGTTCCAGCGGACCGCTGTTCTCGCAGCGTAGATCAAGCTTTCTGAAACATTTTCCGTCGCGCCCCACTCCTCAAACAAATAGCTCTGAGCACTATGGAACTTAACATCTGAGGACATCAGTCCCCTAGAACATAGAACTACTTAAACCTAAGTAACCCCAGGGCATCACACACGTCCACATTCGGGAGGACGACGGTTCAATCCCGCGTCCGGCCATCCTGATTTAGGTTTTCCGTGATTTCCCTAGATCACTCCAGGCAAATGCCGGGATGGTTCCTTTGAGGGGGCACGGCCGACTTACTTTCCCATCCTTCCCTAATCCGAGCTTGTGCTCCGTCTCTAATGACCTCGTTGTCGACGGGACGTTAAACACCAACATCCTCCTCCTCCTCACACACATCCATACCCGAGGCAGGATTCGAACCTGCGACCGTATCAGTCGCGCTGTTTCGGACTAAATCACCAACAACCGTTCGGTCACAGCGGCTGGCACTCCTGAAACAAAAATTATTCCCTGCCCCCCCCCCCCTTCCTCCCAGCTGTACCCTCTGCTCTTACTGACAGGAAAAGAGGAAGACAGGAGCAAAGAATGTGTATGCTTTCACTAAAATCGAATGTCTTTCCTTTCTAGGAGTGCATAGTTTCGAAGGGGAATTACTTCCATGGAGTATCTTGTTATCACAGCGAGTCAGTAACATATCGACGGGATTGCGGAGCTTTTATCACTTTATTTTAAATCTGGTTAACTATCGCTACTGAACACTCTCTAGAATTCAATTTCTAGCTGAGTCACTACCTTTGAAGTGGCTCCGACAGTCTGACAAATCGAGTGGACAGTACCAACGGCTGTGATTAACAGTGTCTTTTTGTGGTCCACGTTGCAAGGAACTGACGGTCACGTTCTCACGCAGCTTATTGTCATTACTGGTTGATAATGTCAGGTAAGCAGCTAATCCCACTGGTGATCGGTGACAGGGGCTTTGTGATGCAATATTACTCGTGACCTGTCTCAGCACTCCTGCTGTGGAAGAAGATGCCATGTGAAATAAGACAGCAAATTAACTATGAACGAGCTTTCAAAAATGTTCAAATGTGAGTGAAATCTTATGGGACTTATCTGCTAAGGTCATCAGTCCCTAAGCTTACACACTACTTAACCTAAATTATCCTAAGGACAAACACACACACCCATGCCCGAGTGAGAACTCGAACCTCCGCCGCGACAAGCCGCACAGTCCATGAGGACGAGCTTTCTAACTTGGTTCATGGAAATGAGAATATGACGCCAGCAATATTTGTTCATCGGCAGGCTTTTTATTAGTGAATGTGAACAGTTCGTTGAAAGCCGGCGGCCTCCTCTATTACTCTCTGCGCTCCCCCCCCCCCCCTCCACCACCCCACCCACCCACCACTTTGAGAAGGGCTGGCAGAGATGATATAGCATGAGACTGCTCAGCCTTTGCCTCGGCTTCGATAGTTACTACCTACAATGTTCAATTTTTGTATCACTCCCTCTTGTTCGGTTTTAGGAAAGCTTGAATTTGCGCGCTCTGCGGCCTGATTGGCTAACTTCAATGCTAATCAACTCATAAACGCCGGAACGTATCAATTTTTTTTTCTTAACAATTTTTTGTCATGACAGCGTTCCCTGTAACACCCTTACAAGCTTTTTAGACTGTTTGTGACCACCCTGTACATGGAAGAGAATGCCTGCTCAGAGTGACGGAAGCGGACCTGCAGACACGAGTGAGGCGAGAGGAATGCAAAGACGGTGCGGCGCTCAAACGGCCCGTGAAACGCTGGATGCTGCGCGCAGAGAAAGCCGCGCTGCTGGCCGGCAGGAAGAAAGTAAACAGCGGCCGGGCGGCGGAGCCGCGGCCCGGCGTAGCCTCCTTTTACTTTCAGCTGGCGAGCCGCCGCGCAGCCTGTGCGTCCGTCCGCTCTCCCCGCACTAGCACCCTCTTCCCATTCGCCTCCCTCAGGCGTACATCTGGCCCATATCCTCAAGTCGTGCTTCCCTCACTGGTCAGCCAGAATACCTTGTTGCGTGCAAATGAAAGAAACACTGCTTCAGATACCTCGCTTCACGATTAGTGAAATTGCTACGGAATTGAAAGAGTTGTCCTGCACTATATTACATCGAGTTGATACCGAGGAACTAAATTAAGCCGACCGCTGTGGCCGAGCGGTTCTAGGCGCTTCAGTCCGGGACCGCGCTGCTGCTGCGGTCGCAGGTTCGAATACTGCCTCGAGCATGGATGTGTGTGATGTCCATAGGTTAGTTATGTTTAAGTAGTTCTAAGTCTAGGGGATTGATGACGTCACATGTTCAGTCCCACAGTGCTCAGAGCCATTTGAACCATTTATTTTGAACTAAACAGGGGGATTAAAACTTTTGCCAGACGCTCTCAAAACACCGACAATGACATCTGTACAAGCTACTTTAAGACCGATGATGCAAGGGCAGAAATGAATTTTCTCACATAGGTACTGGTGACAAAACAGGGACTTTCTGCAGTTACTTTTAGTTCAGTTCCTGCACTGGCGACTTGTAATTTCACCAGAACCGAAGAACTTCAAATAAGTATAAATTTCTCGGGAAGTAATGGTAAGTTTGTCTCTGGGCCAAGAGATTTACTCGCTACTGATTTTGCAGTGCGGGAAAGAGAAATATATACTGCAAAACATTTTCAGGATGTGGTTCTCCACAACTCTTGTATACGAGTTTGAAAAATGTCATATTACTGTCTTTTGCTGCTGGTCAAACGCTTTTTTTATACAGCCAGTTTCTCGTCTGACCATCATTACGTTCAGGTTCAGGTGAATACTTTCTTGAACCTGATGATGGTCAGACGACTGCGACTGGTTGTATAAATAAAATGTTTTACCAGCACCTCAAGGCAGTAATATGGCATTTTTCAAATATTCTCAAACACTTTGGAACTGATGGCTGCCATTCATATTCGTCGACATGGCAATTACAGAAAATTGTATCGATTGTCTCCATTAAATGGAAAATCCCTCTTCTCCTACTTTAAGTGAGTACTTTGCTTCCCAGACTTTTGAAATGAAGACTGAATGAGTGTTAAAAGCAGAACGGAAGATTAGAGCTTAACGTCCCTTAGAGAGCTTGGACATTAGAAAAGTACAACAAGTTCGGATTACGAAAGAGCGGGAAGGAAAATCGGGCTTGCGGAATCTGACCCCTCCTCCTCCTCCCGAATGTGAGGCCAGTGTGGTAACCACTGCTTCATCTCGCTTGGTTATTTAAGCTATAGACTGGTTGGAATTCTAGGTGACGTAATTCTCTCCAGAAGTTTTAACACTGTAGTTTTTTAGCACAAAAAGCAGTTGATGAACCGGGGAGGCGATGTAGTACAGTGAGCAGAAATTGTATGTAGATAACAAAATAACTTTTGAATACTGCATCTGTTAGTATCAATAGTGGTGTATTCCCCAGCCATTTCACACAAATGGGCAGTCTACTGGAGCACCATACTCACCCTTACCCTCATTGGCCATAAAGTAGTTCATCCTTCCCTGGGATTCCATCCAGCTTCCTTCCAATCGAGCTTCGTGTGTGTGTGTGTGTGTGTGTGTGTGTGTGTGTGTGTGTGTGTGTGTCACTAATTAAGCTGTTGTGGCCACATTGTCGACTCAGGCTCATAGTACAAAACCGAAACCTCAGCATCTCCGAAAGGGATAAAACAATACTTCTATTTTTACAATTGTATGAATCTGAGAAGCATTTGGCAAATTCATACAGGAACTGAAGACACTGGCGTACGCAGAGCGTTATTTCTGGTTCAAATTTCATTACGAAATATCGGCACTTCGTTCCGAGATACGTAATACCGCGGAAAACTGCCACTACCAGTGACGGTTACGGCGTTAAACGGCCGTGAAGACTGCACTGGTGAAAAGCGGAAAGCGGTCTCATCGTTCCCTTAACGACAGAAAGCACGCGGAACGCGAAAGTAGAAGTGAGTAGGAACAGACGCCTGTGTCAGAGGCGCCAGTAATTTCTCCAGAGTCCCTTGAGCAACATGACGGACGCGGTGCTAATGACGGTAATGGGCGGCTTCAGTTTTGAGACGGCGACCCACTTGCCCCCAACCGCAAAGCAGCCCGCTCCGGGCCCACCAGAAACGTTGCTCTACTGGATATGCTGCTGACCGCTATGTGGGTCACGGCACGCGGAAAATCGCTCCGCTTCTTGTTCAGCAGCGACAAACTCCAGCGGGAGACTTCACAAGAAATGCGTGGTGTACCGCAGAAAGCCACGCGCCTGGAATCCCGGACGCGGACGTAGCGTGACTAGTAAAGAAACAAACTGCTTCCCACAGGCATCTCGATTTATAGCTAAACAACAAAATTAGAGATATTCAGGTTTTCGCTGAGATGCAGCGATCTACTGATGGAAAAAAAAGGATGGAAACTAACTGTACATGATATGCCCTACACCATACAGCTTAAAACATTCGACGTATTCAAACAGACAACTAAAGTAAACACAAATATATTTCTAAATTCGTGATGACGTAATACAATAATGTTCTCTGGTTGTCACATCATACATAAGGGCGATTCTCATGCCCAGCGTCAGAAAAAGATTCACAATTTCGATAGCTCCAATTATCTTTCAGTGTTCTACGATCTGCTGACACGAGAGTAGAACCACGGAAAAAGCTGAAGTTTCCTGTTATTGGTTACCGTCTGACTAGCACCCATTTCCCTTCCTCACTTTCATGGAACTTGTATCGTCAGCAAAGACCTACACGCCAACTGACACTTCTATCCTGGGTCAAATCAGTACAAATACTACTCGTCAGTAATTACCTTGTTAACGGTCGATTTCAGACTGGCGGAGTGCGACCTTTGAAATATCAGTAGACTTAAGTCTAAACGTAACAACTTCTGTTAATAATACTTTTGCAAAGCGTTGCGTTCCAAGTCAATCACTTTCACTCACATCGAATTCTTTAAACTTTGAGAATGAAACATGAACTACAAAGAGCCGAAATATTCTGCACACACTCGTGATAACCAATTTTCAATTACGTGAAAACTCTGAAAACATTCATTAGTACGTAAAGCACCAGAAATAGCTTTGTTATACGTAATAGATATTCGAGCTTTTAACAAACAAATTTCGTTGGCGATAGATATGTGAAGCATGCCTGTCACGGAATTTGGTGTGTGCCAATAACTACATCGTTGTAGACATCAGCTATAGATTTTGTGTCAGTGAACGTAAGATTGCAACAAAAAGAAGAGCGTGTGGTATATTACATGCAGGGTCATTGAAGAAACTTTGCTTCCTCAAAAACTTGTCGACTTTTGGAAATAATGAATATTAGTGTCTAGGAACTAGGTTTCTTGAGACACGTGCAGTGGTCATGTTGCCAGTTCTCTAGCAAAAGTAGTTTCGATATTGTTGACGATAATCGTGACAAATGTTTCGTATAGGTAAAACAGCACTTGCGCACTTATAGTATCATAGCAGTCACGGTAGGATCTTGCATGTACGTAATTTCATAAGCTGTTGTTGACACTGGGAGATAATACGTAACACTGTCAAATAGCTGGGTATTCCGAAACACGTAAAATTTACTGTTTGTAGCAAAAATAGTTTACACTGTTATTGTCAATACTGCTGAGGAATGTTTCGTAAAGATACAGCAGCACTCATGCACGTCCGGCGCCAGAGTAGAGTACGGCACCCTACTCGAGGCGGCTGCCGGCGCGCGAGAAAGCTGCCGGTGTACGTACCTGTCTGTGGCGCGAGGTGCGGTGCAGACGGAGGCCAGCGGGCGAGTGGAGGCGGCGCCGGCACATAGCTCGCTATAACGCGGCGAAAGGGGGGAGGGGCGGGGGGAGGTGTCTCCGCCGTGCACTCCGCGAGCCACAACCCCGGCGTCCGGGAAACCCTCCCCGGTAATCAGCGGGTCCGCCCAGACACAACACGGCAAGTCATGCTATCGGTAACTAGGTCACAAAAATGACGTCGCAAAACTGGAGGCACTCCACAGTGACAAGGGAAACTCTGCCGCTTTGGTCAGTACCTTACGTCACTTATTTGCTCTCTTTCTCTCTCCCTCTCTGTCTCTCTCTCTCTCCCTCCCTCCCTCTCTGTAAGTCCACTGTGTGGTCGATATAAACACGCTCATTTTTGAGCTGTATGCATTCTGACCTTCTGCTATTGTTGGTAGATGCTGTAGTGTGAAGTGACTGGCACATTTACATCTACACATTTCTTCATGGCATCTTCTTCCGCACTAGCAGAACTCGATTTTAGAGACCCGTGATTCAGCTGTGAGAAAAAAAATGTTGCAGTAACACCGAGTTGGTTTAAGTGTGGTGCACTTACACCCTAACTCCACAACCACCGGAGCTCGTCGAGGCTACCGTACACAGCTAGAGGAACCACCAGCGCAAATCAGTGGAAATCAATAAAAAGGCATCTGTATTTTTAGGAAAATTAATATTATCAGCTGGAATTATTGTGCACAGTGTATAAGCAATAGTATGAGATACTGTACACTGACGAATGCAGTCAAATGGTATCGTATTTGATGTCTATAGAACAGTATATAATAAGACATCAACGATTCAGGTGGTGCAGGGTGGAACTCAGTATAAAAGCAGTCTGCTCTTTCTGATGATTGTGTGTCCATATGTGCCTCTGCCGCCGGTGGGATACAGAAACCGCTGGTGACAGTAAGTGTTGTGTACATAAACCACGATTCTGGCAATGCCACATGTGAAACCATTATCATGAGATGAAAAAGCAAAACTTGGTGAGTATATGGAAATGGGACTTTCTAATCGTGAAATCGCTAAGGAGTTCAGCTGTTCAAGTACACTGATTGATAATTTCGTTAGATTTGGTACATGGTACGGAGAGAACGTAAAATATGGACAGAACGTAAAATATGGACTAAGTAGAAAAATTATTTGAGGCATCGAAACGGTTCCTTTTACTCTAAGCAAGGGTCACAAACTGTTATTCTTCTCAACTTTTATTTCATTTGCAGTTGTCAGTAACTGCTAGACGTGCACGACAAATTTTGTCAAATGACAGACATACTGCATTCAAGAAGCGATTGCAGAAATCTGCTCTAGCACCCAAACATAAACAGACTAGAATTCGATTTTGGTGAAATACATATGTCATTGACTTCAGAAACGGGATAAAATGATCTTCAGTAATGAGAAGAAGTTTAATTTAGATGGGCTGGGTGGATTTAATTACTATTGGAGTGATCTGAGAGCCAAACTGCTTATAAGAAAGAGCAGAAATTTTGGTGAAGGAAGAGTTATAATTTTGGCAACTTTCTGTGCTACAAGGACGTCACGCATTGCTTCCTGAACACTACAGTCGTCTCTAAAATATACACTGAGATGATAGAGACAAAACTAATCAAAATGCATGAGGATCTAATGTTTCAGCCAGATAAAGCACCTGTGGAAGTTTCTGCGACAACAAAAGAGTGGTTTTAGGATAAAGATATCGATGTTTGGCCCTGATCTGCACTTAGTCCGGTTATGAACCCCCTGAGAAACCTTTGGGGAACACTTGCATAGCGTGTTTATAGCAGTGGAAGGCAAATGGAGGCCGTATGCGAGGTGAAAAGAGCGATATGAGAAGAATGGGTGATAATTTTACTACAAGAACTACAGGCCCTGACAAAATCAGTGCCGCAGAGTTTTTGAGTTTAATTAGGCAGAATGGAGGTCGGATAAAATACTAACAATGCAATAACACAACAGGGTAGTGAGTGCGTTTGTACCAATTTCCATCCAGGAAATGCCATCGCCTCGTTTTGTTACTCGTGTTATGAAAGGAACTACGTAATTCCGTCACGCACGTTTATGTCTTCTATGCATCTTTAGCCTAGCGTTAGCTACAGATTCGTTTTTTTCAGCCTTGTTAGGGTGATGTCAGGGTGATGTCAAGGTGATGTAATTTCCTGACTGGATATTCTTCATGGTCTTATACTCATTTAAAAGACTCTTGATTTGTTGTATTGTAGCTCTAGCGACTTTACTTCCCAGCGAAAAATGATGACGGTCTCCGAAGTGAGTAGATTGCTTGGATAGAGGGTCAATATATTTGGACCAGTGGCTCCTTCACACGAATCTGTGGACACCATGTTGCTCCTTGTTTTCCTGCACTCCCACAGATTCTGCTACATAGATGAATGAAATTTGCTACCCAGTCGTTTCAAGGGGAAGTGAATGATTGACATTATAATAAGTCAACAGCATTCAGCGATGATCAAATCATTATACATACATACACAAGGGAAGTCTCTTTCAGTCTAAGGATTGTTGTCTTCATATTGTCACGGAAACGACGGCACAAAGGCGTAGTTACTACACACTTTCGTTGTCATTCTCACATACTTCCAAGTTTTTCCGTAACATAAGGATAAACACGAAAAGACAGGTAACTCGAAAAATGTAAAGCCGCGCAGAATATTAGATAGTATATGCTCGCAATTTTCTTATCTTATCAATAAAAAATTAAAAATATATACGACCAAAGGCCATTTAATATTGTACACAGATTCAATGGGTGACTGTGTCCTTCAGTGTGACGTCACGTTTCATCAAACGGAAGACAGATAACGAAATGGAGTTGGCTGACTGGTTTAATGATTAAAGGGATCAAACCACGAGGTCACCAGTCTCGACTGAGTTTATAGGACCTGTACTTTTAAAATATATATAAATTACATAGTAGATAACGCCGGAAGTTCCATGAGGTTTTTCACAGATGATGCTGTGGTATATACAAAGAAGTCGCGATGCTAGAAAATTGTAATGCAGAGGATCGTCGTTTGGTGCGGGTATTGGCAAGTGACCCTCAAAGTAAACAAATATAGCGTATTGCTAAAACATAGACACAAAGACCCGTGACTGTGTGGTTACACACTTGCAGAGCAATCACTGGCAGCAGTTACGTCTATGAAGTATCACTGAGTATGCACACGGAGCGATATGAAGTTGAATCGTCACTTCAGCTGAACTGCGGGTAAGGTAGATGGCGAACAGAGATTCACTGGAAGAGTCTTCAGGAAATGTAGTCCATCAACAAAGGAAGTAGCTTACAAAATACACGTTCGATCAGTACTTGAATTTTGCTCATCAGTATGGGATCCGTACCAGCCAGGACTGATAGACGAAATAGAAAACATCCAAAGAAGAGCAGCCCGTTTCGTTACACTTTCATTTAGTGAGCGCGACAGCCTCACAGAGATTATCAACGAACTGCAGTCGCAGATGTTGCAAAGAGAGGCGTTCTGAATCACGGTGTGGTTTACTGTTAAGATTTTGAGAGCGTACATTCCTAGAGGAATCAACAGATGTATTGCTCACTCCTACATATATCTCGCGTAATGACCACAAAGATAAAATTAGAGACATCCGAACACACACAGAGGTTTACCAGCAGTTGTCCTTCCTGCAGACTATTTGCACCTGTAACAGAAAAAGGAGGAAATGACATTTCCCTCTTCCACACACCGCAAGTTGGCTTGCTGTGTACCCCCACAGATGTAGAAGTAAATTGTTATCATACTACTGTTGCATGCCCTGTAACTAATCTATGGCTTTGGATATTGTTAGAGTCATCTATGATCAGTAGACATCTATACCATTGAGGGTACTCCGTCTAAAGTTTTTAGAAAAGTCAGCTTAGAGAACCAACTTCATCGAACATCGACGAACAATCTTTTTCCAGATTATGGAGGGTGATTGTGACATTATGTTAGTATTTGGACAAAGCTGTTACCACCCCACTCTCCATTGTTGCCAGATGTATCCTAGATGGCGGCGATAACATCATCCAAAATGACGCCATGTAGACTTGGCAACAGTGCATGACATCATCCAAGATGGCGGTGATGACGTCATCCAAGATGGCAGATTTTGGCGGGAAGATAGGTCCATTGGGCTACCTCCACTAACCTAACCTCCTTCCACAGAAAATGGCAGGATGTTCAAATTCCATCAGGACAATGCAAGACATCTCAACTAATGTAAGAAAATGGCAGGAAAATAGGTCACTTGGGCTACCTCCACTAACCTAAGTCACCTGACCGCCGCCTCTTCCTAGGAATTGGCAGGAAGTTTGAATTCTGGAGGGAAGATGGGTCAATTGGGCTATCTCTACTAATGTAAGAAAATGGCAGGAAGGAAAGGGCAGTTGGGCTACCTCCACTAACCTAAGTCATCTGACCCCCACCTCTTTCTAGGGATTGGTGGGAAATTCAAATTCCATCAGGATAATGTATCACACCATGATTACCTTTACTAACCTAAGAAGATAGTGGGAAGATAGGTCACTTAGAATACCTCCACTAACCTAAGTCATCCAACCACCACCTCATCCTAGGGATTGGTGAGAAGTTCAAATTCCACCAGGATAATACAATTAACGATGGTTATCTCTACCAACGTAAGAAAATTGTGGGAAAATAGATCAGTTGTGCTACCTCCACTAACCTAAGTCAACCAACCGCCACCACCTCCTGTGAACTGGCACGAAGTTTGAGTTTACTCCACTAACCTAAGTCACCCAACCGCCACCTCATCCCACGAAATGGTGTGGGGGAGGACTGGACCTGTGCTGGAAATAATTCTTTATTATTTTGCATGCACCAGTATTTATTTAAACAATTTGATGCAGTACCACCATCCAGTGTGTTCGCCTTGAGGTCTGGACTCCAGCTCACCTAGCACACAGTACCACTGCCAGAGGGCGCTCTCAGCCATGACGTAATCCAAGATGGCGATCATGACATCAGCTGATGATGCAAGTACCATTGTTCAAGATGGCGGGAAATAGTTTATTCGCCACAAGGTCTGGACCTACTACACAGTACCACCACCAGAGCACACTATTGTCCATTCTGTGATGTAATCCAAGATGGTGGGGTGAAATGTCAGGAAACAGTGTGGTTGCCATGGGGTCCAGAGTCCAACTAACATAGTGCACAGTAACACCACCAGAGAGCACTGTCATCTGTTCCATGACGTAATCTAAGATGGTGGTGAGGAAATGGCGGGAAACAGTGTGGTTGCCATGTGGTCTGGAGTCCAGCTAACTAGTATACAGTGCTGCCACCAGAGGGTGCTGTCGTCCATTCCGTGACATAACCCAAAATGGCGGTCTGGGGTGGGGGAAAATGGCCACAGAACGATGCTGCCTGTGTTGGACATAAGTCATTATTTTTCAGGCAGTGTCTCCACCATGAGATCTAGACTCCAATTGACCTAGTACACAGTACAGCCACTAGAGGGTGCTGTCATCCCTCCTGTGATGTAATCTAAGATGGTGGTCTTGAGGTTAAAATGGCGCGAAAATGACTCAGCCTGCGCTGAATTGCTGGACAGTGTAAAGAAGGAGTGTACTTTATTTATTTTAGAACAATTTATTTGTGGATGGATTTTGAGAGATAGTGTATTTATCACACTGATATAAAACACACGCTTTGACATGCTTGGGGGCACACCAAACAGCCCACAGACCTGTAAAGTACTCCTAAATAATAGTCAGCAGACACACAAACAACTCCTAAATTACCGAAATAATTTTAGTACAGACGTGCAAACTACTCCTAAATAATGCAGTACACTGATGTGAAGACACGAAATCAATTCTTAAACTGTCCAAATAACTCATAGTGCAGCCCACAGACCCCTTTCCAAAATAATGCAACAGACATACAGACAATGTACACAGACACCGCCAACCACCCCTGTCCATTGGACCGTACAGGGGGCTATCGCACACACTCCCAGAAGTTGGGATGCACTGTCACCCCCTGCAAAGTGACACATAGATGCCTGTTCAGGTCCTGCACACATGAGGCGGCGGTATCTCTTTCATACGTGCTACCTGAGAAATTACTCTAGAAATAGATATTCACCTAGGCACCGTTGCTGATGCGACTGGATGGGAGCGAAGACCTATTTGCAGAGTGCGCTGAAGCGGCCATGAGCCATTCCCGGATGCAAGCCAGGGCAAGCCAGCCTCTCATGCTGCTGCTACCTGCAGCAAGCAGTGATGCTCGCAGTGATACTCGCAAATTAGAGAAGGGGCGGTTTTGCTGTGAAACTGAAATTAGTGAAACATGCTGTTACATTATTGGCTGGTGTTGAAATTACTCTAAAATTGGTAAAATTGTTCATGCTATCAACTATGATGCTTATTACTACAGTGCATCGGTGGTGCCTTTTCCATCCTATCCATCCACTGACAAGCTGTTGGTTACCACATTGACTGACAACGCTTGTTTGAGTTGGGGAAAGAGTTCTGTGGATGAGTGACACCTTCTGGGGGTTGCTAACACTGAAACAGTGATCATGTACATGAGTGCAATATGAGGAATCAGTCGACACAGAACGCACAGCCATCAGCTAAATGTAGATGTAGCCCAGATGACCTATCTTCCCTCCAAAATTCAAATTTCCCGCCAGGGTGTTTGGCAGTGGGTGTGGCACTTTCCCACCATCTTGGGTAACGGTACTCGTGTCATCATCTGACGTCACAGCAGCCATCTTGAATGACATCAATCGCATCACATTGCAACGTCTTGGATAACTGTACTTTGGGATGGTGTACTTGTTGTCTGCGGGAGGCCATAGATCAGAGTGTATTAATGTCAGTTTAGAACTAGACATAGACCTCAAAGTCGTGGCATAAAAATAAAATGTTTAGCAGTGTGCAAATCCTGTTAGAAAACAATGTTTCAAACAACGAGACAGGGCCCCAGGAGGTGGAGGGGGCAGGGGGGCGTCTCTTGCGACTTGCAGTATAGTTCACGGGATACGATCATCCTTCTAGAGGTGATGGAACTTTAAACCGGTCCGTGCAGTTGATCAATACCTGTATATTTAATAGGATCGTCACATGTGCTCGATGCATGCACACATGCGGTATTTGGTTTCAATATGTGGGAGGGGAGAGATGCATTAAAAATCTTATCAAGTACTCTATCGGATGAAGTTAGTTGAGCTTTTATAGTTCATAATTTTTTTCTGATGGATGGTGCAGAATAACGAAGAGAGCATGTTGAGGAGATAGATGTGAATGGATGTGGATCTGTAGTATCTGTATCTAGTTTGGAGACGCCACACAATGCGCCCATTTCCACCGAATGGTCAAAATATAGTCCTGTTGTACTAACTCAGGTCACTCTGTTTCTACGCGGGTTGCATGAGGTGGTGGACATGGCTTTCTCCGACTTCTACCCAGTTCCGACTTAAATTGGAACGATCACATACGCAAAGCTGCGGAAATAGCAGCAGTCGCATGGTGCATAGGGACTGACGAAAACCACGTTGGAATTTTACTGTAGCATACAGGTGCGTTAAGAGATATCAGAGTGCCAGAAATATGATTCACTTGTGGCTGTAATCATTAATTGACTTCTCCATAGTATCGAATGCAGGTATGTGGTTGAATGGAAAGAGTTGATTCCAAATCCCAGACAGCATTTCTAGCGGCTAGCGTAGCATTAGAGATCTGAAAAGTAAGACTACATTTCTTACGATCTCAATCAGGACACCATCTACTGTTTGTGATCCTTCTCAATCGGTCAGCGCCTCTGACATGGGATCGAGACTGAATACATTACAAATACTGGAGAAATATCTAGTGGCGGCGGCGGGAGGGGCTGCAGATAGCAGCTCCATACCATGTTCCTTAGCCAAGTCACTTTCAAAATTCAGCGGTTTTATGACGAGGTTGCATCATGGGCTACGTGTAAGCGCACTGTTGGTCTGATAATATACGCTGCTATGATCACCGTCTCGGAATTTGTCTGGAAAAACAGCCACCTCATTCAGAGGTAATGTCATACCTCGATTTATAAAGCAAGCAACATAGAGTTCTTGTTGCGATCGGGTTTTTTAACATATAAGCAGATCAGATGATGTTACATAAAATTTTAAATTACGATAGCTTTTCTTTCGAATCCCGGTTTTGATGAAATTATGCATGTGTTTTACCCCAACCACTCTCAAGTTACTTGTGAAAACACCACAACAACCTGTCTAGTAGTTTTGGAGATTAGCGTTTTCAGACACTGAAGCCTTTCCCCATCGGTGGCAACTTTCTGCGCAGATGCTGTGGTCTGTCGGAATCCTTTTAATTGAAATTCTTTTAATTCCTTACCAAGCACGTGACGGTAATTCATGCCGGCTGGTCTTGTGCCATCTGCTATGAGAGTCCGAGGAGAGGAGGAGGAGATTAGTGCTTAACGTCCCGTCGACAACGAGGTCATTAGAGACGGAGCGCAAGCTCGGATGAGGGAAGGATGGGGAAGGAAGTCGGCCGTGCCCTTTCAAAGGAACCATCCCGGCATTTGCCTGAAGCGATTTAGGGAAATCACGGAAAACCTAAATCAGGATGGCCGGAGACGGGATTGAACCGTCGTCCTCCCGAATGCGAGTCCAGTGTGCTAACCACTGCGCCACCTCGCTCGGTATGTGAGAGTCCGATTTGCTTCGTAGGTAATATTATTCCACTTTTCTGACCAATTGTTGCTCATATTGAAATCGACAACTTTGCCACTATGACATGATAAGCGCAGGTACATCAAATTGTGTTGGGAGCTGAAGAATTTTAATCAATTTTTCATATTCGTTGCGAAAAGCTTTCTATCTTTGAAGATGTGGTGGCGCATTATGGTTTAGATGTGATAACCAATAAGGAGGAGTATATGTCATGCACCATATTATTATCCTCAGCATTTAGCTGAACATCAATTTTGCTCACGTATGAACTGTCAAACCATACTGGTGCACTGAATTCGGCAGCAGAGTAGACAAGTTCATAGGAAGAATATCGTAGTATTTTATCTCTTGTATCCCATGAGATACCACTCAGGTTTTGTATTATGTTACTGAGTGATCTCGGCCTTATTGCGGTGTTTTTCTATGCGTTTCATGTAGGACTAGGATCTATCAAGAGTTACTCCTAGATAGTTTGGGAAGTCTTGGTGTGTAGAGGACGCGATAAAATATCTAAAAGTAACTCATTATAAAACTCGTCCTACAGGAAACTCAAAGCAAACACAGCATCAAAGCCGAGATGAAGATACTTACTTCCACAGCATACTTTAAGCAGTACGTGCCCCCTGGGTGAAGCTAAACGAGTATAAAAGCTGACAGTGAAACCTATATTTTATAATCTTCTGGCTTGAACATGAATGCGCAACCACATCAAAACAATGACAACGCAATCGCTGTAGAACTCGCAAAGACGAAGAACCTGAAGTTACAGTTCTCGTTTCTGTTGCAATAAATACACACGTGAGAACACTACAGCTTGATCAGGAGATCGACATTCCTAAAGCCCGTGTACTCGCATTCTAACTCGTCACCAATTTCACCCTTGTCATGTACACTTAAATCAATGAATTATTCCCAGATTGCTGTAGAATCCTGTCAGCGTATTATAGACCCTCTTTCCATTTCTTATTAAGTTGAATGTTGTGTTCACATGAATACTTGATACGTTCTTGCACACATCTTGAGGAGATGAAATGGTATAGCTAATAAAAATATACGGCGCTATTTAATAAGGACTTACTGCTTTTCATGTCTTACTAACGAACGAAGTTAAAAGATCGTCATCATGCTGGTTAATGTCCCACTGGTAGATAAACATTTTCTTGATACATTTTTTTATTTTGTTTCTGGACAATTTTTTGGTGGGTTAGGGCTGCTCAGATAAATATGACATACCGTGTATATCAGTATTTCCACAGTGATCGAATTCTCACTTTGTGAGTAGGCCTACATTATTCAGGGAGGTATTTTATTCTCACTTTTGTCGATTACCAGCGGGGAGTACGGTACAAGCTGCTAACATAGTATTTTTTATGTATTTTATGGTGGTACCAAGAATGTGTCAGGGATTCAGCACAATCATCTAGAAAACAAAATTTATACGATTCCTATGCAGACGACGCGAAAGAATTTCTCTCGCATCTTGAGCTACAGACATATTTCACGGTTAAAATAT
Organism: Schistocerca americana; assembly: GCF_021461395.2. Taxonomy (NCBI): domain Eukaryota; kingdom Metazoa; phylum Arthropoda; class Insecta; order Orthoptera; family Acrididae; genus Schistocerca; species Schistocerca americana. Next base: position 609,880,615 of record NC_060121.1, read on the forward strand.
TATCTGGTTACAGCAAGGATGACAAATGTCTATCACTGTCAGTCCTTGAAAAGCCAGAATCACGCATATCCGCTGCACGTTCGGGAACGCAGCAAGGTATTTGCTACTCACGTTATACGTTAACGACTTGTTGTATAATATCAGCTACAGTCTCAGACTTCACGCAGATGATGAAGTTATATTTGTGGTAATGCCTTTCGGCCGTAACTTTACAACCTGTTGCAATGATTGGAACGTAGCTCTTAATCTAGACAAGTACAAACATAGTAAACGTTAATTGTGGAACAGTGAATCAAATCTAGAGCCACCAGTATCACACAAACAAAGTGTAGAGATATGAAGGGGAATTATCATATTGGCTCACTTATAGGTAAATTTAATGACAAGATGCGATTCATAGGTCGGATACCGGAGAACTACAGTTTGTCTGTAACAAGGGCTGCGTTTGAAACACTTGTACCACCGACGCTTCAATAATAGTCATGTTTATGAGACATACATGAAGACGGGCTAGCAGGAGACGGGTATGGTAATGGACACAAAACTGGCGGTAGAGAATAATGGATTCGTTGGAAAGCCTTTATGAGCGGACGACCTATATGTGGAGAGGACTTGTTTGGGAAACTTCAAATCCAGTCATTCATTGCAAAAGTTAATCCTACACATTCATCCAGTGGAGATTGCGCGGTCTAAATTAGATAAATAACAGCTATCACGGATGTGTACAAGCAGTGAGTCACTACACGCTCCATCCGTGGATGACGTAGAAAAAAACCTTAATATAGTGATTCAGTTAAAAGATATCCTTTCCCATGAAGTACTAAGCAGTTCGCTGAGTATGGCTGTAGATGTAAAACGCTATGGAAGGAAAAGGAAGAGTGAATGTACTAAAGAACTTCCGTGATGTATCAAATTCTAGGGAAACGTAACCATCTACCAGACGTTTCGTTAACCCTGCGACAGTGTTGCTAGTTACATGTGACTGACATCAGTTTATTCCTACTACGCCACGCCAGAAAGATTTTGGAACCACTTTTCGCCCTCTGGTGGCCACAGTATTTTTGCGATTACTTATACGTTAGAGAGTCAGGTGATAAGAAGAGGCCAATTACAATTCATCGCTCAGTCCTTGGATCTGTGCAGAGGACGACTCCCATTATTAGTGAGCGCTATGCCAGGATGTGGTCTCTCTGGTTCTAACCTCCACGGTGTGCTGTTATCTCAGCTGGACGATTTTGTGAGATGTGGATACAGGTAATAGAAGGAATAGGAAAGTACGAAATGAACCAATTGTTCCTGTACAATAGTACTGTGGTGGTTGGTGAAAATGTAAAGAGAGTGGAAAGTTCGGACATTCGTACTAGACAATATCCTATATGGCAAATTTTCAGTACCAAAATAATTGAAAAATTCTGCAAGACTAAGGAAAATTTCTAAAAAGAATATGGGTCTTCTTCTAACAGTTTTGAATAAGGATACTGTATAGTTCGAACAATAAAATGGATAATGAAACGCTAAAAAACGTAGCTGGCCTCACTAACGCATATTTTCACAGCAACTTCGACTCAGACATTCGAAGCTCGCCGATAGAAAGAAATTTTCATGTTTATCCGTCAAGGGGTACACTTCGTGGCATCTAGTTCCTTTGCGCCATAACTGTCCATTAAATTAAGAAATTCTCTGCAGTATGTCACGCACTGAAGGCGTGTGGCAATATTAACTCATATTTCCGTATATGAGCAGCATTTCTACCTTCTTTTCTGTCTTCAGCTGAAGACGACTGACTGAATGAACTGTGTTCATTTTTCTTGTGTTTCCGTTTGTTTGCTGCCAACCCCAGCAAGCGGACGAGTAACGTTGCCCTGGGTACATGAATTGTGTTACGTTTTTAATGGCGTCAATATCGCATTAATTTTCTGGAATACTGACGATTTGTTCAGTTCGGGGAACTGCAACGTACCTATGAATGGGCACCACAGGCGGTAGTCAGCATTTAATACTTGTTTATAGAACACCCTCCGCCTCATTAGCTGAGTGGTAACGTGCTTGCCTTCCATGCAGCGGGCCCGGGTTAGATACCCGGCCGCGTTGGAGATTTTCTCCGCTCGTGCAGTGGGTATTGTGTTGTTCTCATCATGATTTCATCCTCATTACAAGCACGCGAGTCGCCCAATGTGACGTCGACTGAAATAAGACTAGCACTTAGCGGCTGCCCTTCCCCGGATGGGCCCTCCGGACAGCAATTCCATATGCTCGTTTCATTTTGTTAATAGAAAACTGATGATTTCTGACGCAGTTAAATAAATGACAATGCTTTTCCTCAGCGCTGCACTGTCATAACCATTATCAACAGGCTTCGAGGAGAGGTAGAGGATTACCGAATAAAACACATAAGGAACTATTTAAAAAGAAAATGTACTGCTGCTCCTATCTTCATAATGAACAAAGTTATAAGAGAGGGAATCATTTTGCCACCCGGAGTGGCCACGCGGTTTGAGGCGTCATGTCACGGATTGCGCTGCCCTTCCCGCCGGAGGTTCGAGTTCTCACTTTGGCATGGGTGTGTGTGTTGCTCTTAGCATAAGTTAGTTTAAGTAGTGTGTAAGTCTAGGGACCGATGACCTTACTAGTTTGGTCCCTTAGGAATTCACACACATTTGAACATTTGGAATCATTCTGCTTAATGTCCCCCTAGTAGCTAAACAATATATGCTTGATACATTTTTATTTTGGTTCTCGTCAGAAGTTGAATATATGAAAGACTAACTTTCGCAGAGGTGGACGAATTACTGATGTTTAAACACACGAAAGACTGACTTTCGCAGTCCTGGCACAACATGCTCATTTACTGCACTGTTTTTCTGGTGACAAATCCTCCCGCAGTTTACTTCAGATTATTCAGATTACTATAATACAACACGTAAGGCCACCTTTTTCTTCGTTCTAGTCCCTTTTCATGCCGAGAACATGCGTAATACAGTACATAGGTATACAGTTTCAAAAGTCTCCAGTTCAGTTGCGTGAAATGAGTATGTATATCAAGTGATGACACTTCTAAACAGTGTGTTTCGTTATTTCCGCCAGCCAGTGTGGACGAGCATTTCTAGGCGCTATAGTCTGGAACCGCCCGACCGCTGCGGTCGCAGGTTCGAATCCTGCCTCGGGCATGGATGTGTGTGATGTCCTTAGGTTAGTTAGGTTTAAGTAGTTCTAAGTTGTAGGGGACTGATGACCTCAGCAGTCAAGTCTCATAGTGCTCAGAGCCATTTGAACCATTTTTTCGTTATTTCCATGTGACTAATAAGTTCTTGAGTGAAACCAGCAAGCACGCAGGGTTACATCGTCATGACAGTCTCATGTGACAGGCATGTTGTATTACTAACATACAGTTCTCGAAGTTGGGAGGATGTGTGAATTGCACACACAAACATTTCATTGAACACTATCAGTAAGTGCCAGACTAAAATATCTGAAGGTCCTACTGACATGATGTCTTTTTGTTTTTCACCCTCTTCTTTCCGCAGTTTCAAATGTAGAAGTTGTTTAGATCAAAGATCGTCTTTTGCTACTGTAATGAAATTCTTATTACAAACAAACGGTTTTCACTTTAATCTAAAGTGTCTTCAGTGGTCTTCTCTTGGTAGATGGACCAAAAACTAAACCTGAACATATTACACGAAATATAAAGTTCACCTTGGAACAAGCAGATCAAATAAAATTCCTAGATGTATCTATCACAACGAAAAATAACGAATACCTAATTCAGAATTTTTCGGGCTGCACTCAGCCTCGTGATGTCAATTGAGGAGCTACTCGGCCGAACAGTAGCGGCTCCGGTCAAAGAAAACCATCGCAACGACCGGGAGAGCGGTGTGCTGGCCACACGCCCCTCCTATCCGTATCCTCAGCTGAAGATGACACGGCGGTCGGATGGTCCTGATGGGCCACTTATGGCCTGATGACGGAGTGCTTTTGTGCTAATTCAGAATTTTTTTTGCAGGAGAAACACCACAACAGACACGATATTACACCAGTCATCTATCAACTCACAGCCCCAAAAAGAAAATAGCTATACGCTCCACAGACAAAACATAATACCACATGACAAACATAACTGTACTAAGGCGGTGGGCATCAGATAGCAAAAAATAACGGATACCAAGAACCCCTAGTAAGAGAACTGAACAACAAAATCCAGGAAACAGAAAAAACACCATACAAATTCAGAGACCCACAACACCCACCACAACAACACACACCAACATCACTACCATTACACAGCTAGAGCACAACACAGAAACTCAATAGATAAGCTGGTACACACTTATACACAGAAACAAACTGACACACAGAATTGGGAACACCATCAAGAAACAAGGACTGAAAATAGCATACCAAAACAATAACTGAACCCAGAATTATCGGTGGTAGGAATATCACACTCACATCTACCATAAATCTGGCATTTATCAGCTGTATAGTAACAGTTTTGATTCTCTATACTCAGGACAAACAGATAGAACTTTTTAAATTAGTTATACAGAACACAAAAGAGCATAAAAATATTACACCAGACCTTCAAAATTTTCAATAAACCTCCAACAAGAAAACCACCACCCTACCACAGCAGAAAAGGACAAGAAAAAAGTCGTATTCAGTAACAACGAACATGTGAGCCCTATAGGAGAACTTCCAAATTAAAAAGTAATCACAGGGAAGATACCCATAATAAACAACCATACAAACATGAGGGACCACACGTTATTTAAACTAATAAAACAAATTGTTGAGGAAGAGCAAACCCCTAGACACCGCTAAATAATGCCACAAACTAGGCAATATCCCCACCTTAAATCACCAGCGTCTCCCACCACTGTACCATAGCAAAGTAACAAATCACCATCACATATTAGCTCCATTTCTTACATTTGTTAACACACACACACAAGGACAGTCGTCACCACTTAAAATACATGTACACACACACACACATACATACACACACGGAGACAAGCACACAAAATAACAATATGCCAGTGGTTCAAATGGCTCTGAGCACTATGGGACTCAACTGCTGTGGTCATAAGTCCCCTAGAACTTAGAACTACTTAAACCTAACTAACCTAAGGACAGCACACAACACCCAGCCATCACGAGACAGAGAAAATCCCTGACCCCGCCGGGAATCGAACCCGGGAACCCGGGCGTGGGAAGCGAGAACGCTACCGCACGACCACGAGATGCAGGCAATATGCCAGTGATTCTCCACAATGCAAAAATGTGTATATACTTAGTGTTATTGAAAATGCTGAGTGCTAAAATCTAGTGTGGAGGAACAGGAAGAAAGACGTAAGCAACAAACATTTGTGTGCCATGCTAGTAATTAATACTTCTTAATTCAACAAGTTAAAGCATGTAAACTGTCATGATCTAGCAGACAAAATTTTAAGAGAAGAATAATACCATAATCCTACTATGACCACCTACAATAAAGCGAAACACGTTTTTTCTTAATAAAACTTCATTTACAGTTGCAAAAGACGGTATTTACCATACAACTTTTGGTCCTTATGAAATTGACAGTAAATACGGGTCATAGCGAGGTCATTCCTATTTAGTCTGAAACTTGTTGATAGTGCTCTAAGAACTGCGTATATATGAAATTCACACATCTTTCCCCTTTGGTACACTAAATATAAATATTACATGTCTGTTACATGCAGTTGTCAATGTGATGTAATGTGTACTTGCTTGTTTTACCCAGCAACTTATCAGTCACACGCAACCTGGAGTAATGTACTATTTAGAAGTGTCACAGCTTGGTATACACACCCATTTCATAAATGATCTCTAGACTATGGGAAGATCTGTCGTAAGAAAAACAATGAAACCAGTGAACAACTTCGACCAGTACCGTGAAAATCAATATTTAATGTGTTCGGACATCATTAGAAATTCTTCTGCCGCTGTTAAAATCAGTCCTTCGTAATACAGGATGTACCACTCAAACCTTCGTGATTTCAAGGACCAGGAGAGAAAAACCACAGTAGATATTACAATGAAAAATGCACCACATTTAGAGCATCTCAAAGAATTTTTATTCCCGCGTCAGAATTGCCAAGTATTGTCGACAGAGTGCAGTATGGTTGCATGAAGTGAAAATGGTGACTCCACAGCAGCACACGCAAACAGTAGTGTGGTTTGCAGAAACAGAATCGCCTGTTACTGTGCAAAGAAATTATCGTCGTATGTATAAATGTGATTCACCTGATGTGAAAATAATTAAGGAACGGTATAGGATGTTTCTGGCAACAGGAAGTGTTCTGAAACATTCTGGCAGTGCACGTTATGGAGTTTCAGAAGAGACAGTGGAGGACATCAGACAAACGTTTCTCAGAGGCCCACTTAACTCAATTCGTCAAGCATCTAGGCAACTTGATGTACCTCGATCAACATTGCATCGTGTAGTTTACCAGTGTCTTCGTATGTGTGCTGATAAAGTGAAAATTCTGCAACATCTGACGCCGAACGACAAACCACGCCAGTAACAATTTGTTGTGGATATGGTGCAGCGTACTGATATGGATGCCAGCTTCCTGGAAAGATGTTTATTCTCAGATGAGGCAACCTTTTATCTATCAGGGAGGGTTAATAGGCATAATGTTCGGATTTGGGGTTCGTAAAATCCGCATGTTGTCATTGAACATGTTCGTGATAGCCCTAAACTAGATATCTGGTGAGGGCTAATGCACGACAGGATTGTAAGACCGTTCTTCTTTGAGGAACGAACAGTGAATGGGTCAGTGTATCCGGATATTTTGGAGTTTGCGTACCCTCAGATACAAGACTTGCAACCCAACATCATTTTTAAACAAGATGGAGCTCAGCCGCATTGGTCAACAGTTGTTCGCAAGTTCCTGGATAGGAAATTTCCCAATCGTTGAAGCGGATGCGAAGGACTCATTCGCTGGCCACCATGTTCACCCGACATTAGGCCGCTTGATTTCTTCATGTGAGGATTCGTGAAGGACTGCATGTATACGACCAAAGAGGACGATATTCCTATGTTGCGACATCGTATCACCAATGCGATTGCATCAATAACAGAGGAAATGTTACAAAGAACTTGGCAAGAAGTTGAATGTAAACTCGGTATTCTTCGGGCTACAAATGGTTCACATGTAGAGGTGTATTGATGATAAACAAATAAATTCTTTGAGATGTTCTACAATGCGGTGCATTGCTCATTGTCGTATCTACTGTGGGTTTTTTTCCTGGGCCTTTGAAATCAGGGAGGTTTGAGTTGGACGACCTGTATATACAAACTACCTTTTAGCGAGAAGCAATGTATCAATCATTGCTAGGCAAACGTTAACCAATACTATTCTCCTTGTTGTTAATTACAGAGATAGCAATATCAATATGTTTTCTAAATGGCACTTTGTATTTTTATGCGATAATCCACGAATCTCCTCACCCTGTTGATAATTGTATTATAGTATACCGCTGACGTAAACATGGTAATTTAAAAAAGTAACATGAAACTCATTTTGACTTTCCTGTGCTATCACGCTTGCAGGTATCCAGGGTGACGAACCTCATCCAGCTTGATGGAGTTGACAGTAAGTAAATGGAAACACAAGGAAAATGCACACCGCTCATTTAGTCAACCATCTGAACTTGAAGATTTGTGCGAGTACAATGTACACGATCGATGAGAAGGTAGAAATGTTACTCATCTACGTAGAATGTAAGTTAGCATTGCCACACCCCTTGATTACATGACATTCTGCACAGAAATTCATAATTTAATCCAGAATTAGGGCACAAAGTGTGATGACTAGGAACTGGACGCCATGAATTTCAGCATCTTGACAGCCAAATATGAAAATTTCTTCTAATTGTCTACCTCTGAGTTGAAGGCCATTGCACAAATATGCGTTAGCGAAGCCAGTATTGTTTTAATGTTTCGTTATCCAATTATGATACGCACTGTACAGTGAGTCCGTACTTTCGTTAGAAACTTTCCTTTCTATTTATGGACATTTTTCAGAACTTTGCAATTGTTTTGCTACAGGAAAATCACCATGTAGAACACTGCCTGGTATGAACGTTTGAGGTTACTACTGTGTTCACCTGTTCACCAACCACCATAGTATTATTATTCGGGGATAATCGGTTATGGTAACAATACAGTGTGGAGGTGAAAACTAGGGAGGCCACACCCTGGCGTAACACTCTGTAACAATGGGAAACATCCTCTCTGCATATCCAAGGAGTAAGAAATGAATTATTACGAGCCTCTTCTAAGCACCTGAGCCTTTTACATACGCTGAATCTAACAAATAGCTGGAAACCCACTGGAAAGATAACACACAAATGCGACCTATGTGGTATGTCCATTTTGCCTATCTAAGGATCATAAATGGCCCATTCACCAGAGTTTTTCTTCCAGGGTTTATTAAGAACCTTTAGACTGTTTTCCAACTGCTTTTCTGCTTCATACCACACGCCGGTCTCTCAAAGATCCAGTCGAGTAGACTGTCTTAATTGGAAAATGAACCCAATAACTGAAAACGCAAATCTCAGGATGTGTAGTGAATGGATCCTTTCCTCCGTAGAGAATATGAATGCATCACCCTGCTGGAAGCGCCCAACTCTGGTAAGCCTTGTTAAGGACACCAGACAAATCATTGCACTCCATGGCCGGGCAACCGATGAGGGTGCAGACGTCAGGATTGAGTGCGCTGGTCGAACGTTAATTCGTTTTCTTTCTTTCAAAACATCAAATGAAATATTTTCTGCATAGGGGCTCAGTCACGAGACGTTTGCCCACGTTTTCAATTGTAGATAGACTTCAAAAAAAATTTTAAAAAAAGTACATTGAAGGGGAAATGAAAATTCCGATGTTGACAAAGTACGTGATGTTATATCAGTGATTACAAATCGAGTCAAATTTACAAAACACTTGGCAATATGAGCTCTATTATTAGTATGATGTCGCGTCCAGTCTGACATCGATACATCCACTGATTCGTTTTGGAAGGATGTCGTAAAGTAATTACATCCTCTCGGAAGGGAAGCCGGGCCACAACGGCTGTAATTGGTCCTTGATATTCTGGAACTTCCACTGGCACGCATTTTCTGTCGGGCACAGATTTGGGAATCTTGCTGGCCCAGGGGGTACCACATCAACATGCAACCAGTTCATAGAGACCTGTGCAACGCGTGTGCGAGCATTGTGCCGTTGCGAAATGGCAGCACGATACTGCTACATGAGAAGTAAGACAAAAAGACGCAGGATGTCCAAAACCTGCAGCTGTGCTGTCAGAGTTCCCTCAATCACTACCGCCCATATCCTGAAGTCGTACCATGACGCTAAGAGCAATACCGCTCTCTCATAGACATTAGACGAAAGGGACCTCTTCCCAGGTCGCTACCAGACACGTCGACGATGGACACCGGGGGTAGTGTAGAATCGCGATTCATCGTTGAACATAATGCTGGTTATTCGTTAGCTGTTCACGCTTACGGATCGCGGCACTACATCAAACGCAGCCTACGCGTGAGACGAAAATTTCCTAGTCTGGCTACTGGTAGTTTCCGGCGAATATATCGGAATATCAGAGAATGTTGCAGGGAGTCCATTACGATGTGCTTAGTGCAAAATGTTGTGATCCTCCCTTGTGGTGGTCTCACATAGTTGAGCCGAACCTTGAAGATGAGTATGCCTGCCTTCACGTTCCCATGCAGTCCAACAACGAGCACTGACACATCCCAATGCCCTCACATTTGGATACTGCGCGGTTCGATCTGCCGACCAAACGGTGACCAGAAAGAGGCCGCTTTGAAACTTGATAACGCTGCCTCACACGAGTATGCGTCATCTCGGTGCTCTTCACAGCGATCACTATAGATCTGACGCTGCTCATGCCCCTTACACACCGCCACCACGCCTGCAAGAACATAAAATATGAACAACATTGATGCACTCTGATAGCCGCTCTATTTGTTGTACAGAATAGCAACTCATAATTTACACACCCGTCAATGATTTGTAAGTATACGAAGTTACCTTGAGGTACGACTGTCTCTTCTGGGTGCTTCATATTTTTTTGTCAGACATTGTATTTGGAGACGCGCCTTTCACCTACCCTCTTTTCCTTCACTGTTTATTTATAAATTCCATGAGAGTACTGTACATATTGACTTCTTTTTATTAGAAAAAAAGACGCTGCATCGATGTCTTAGAGAACGAATAGTCCTTTTCCAGTTTGCCAAGCGCGCTTCTTTGCAGTTGTTTCCTGAAGTATATACCACTTTTTGAGCTACTTTGAATCAGGGAAAGACATTCTACAGACTTTTTGTAATGACTCAATTTTTCCGTTTTCTTCCTAATACACCGAAGAGCCAAAGAAACTGGTATACCTACCTAATATCGTGTAGGGGCCCTGCGAGCACGCAGAAGTGCCGCAACACGACGTGACATGGACTTGCCTAATGTCTGAAGTAGTGCTGGAGGAATTGACACCATGATCCCTGCAGGGCTGTTCATAAAACCATAAGAGTACGATGGGGTGGAGATCTCTTCTAAACAGCACGTTGCAAGGCATCCCAGATATGCTCAATAACGTTCATGTCCGGGGAGTTGGTGGCCAGAGGAACTGTTTAAATTCAGATGAGTGTTCCTGGAGCCTCTCTGTAGCAATTCTGGACGTGTGGAGCGTCGCATTGTCCTGGTGGAATTTCCCAAGGCCATCGTAATTCACAATGGATATGAATGGTCGGAGGTGATCGGACAGGATGCTGACGTACCCGTCACCTGTCATAGTCTTATCTAGACGCATCAGGGGTCCCATATCACTCCAACTCCACACGCTCCACACCATTACAGAGCCTCCGCCAGCTTGAACAGTCCCCAGCTGACATGCAGCGTCCATGGATTCATGAGTTTGTCTCCTCCGCTCAACACAATTTGAAACGTGACTCTTCCGACCGTGCAATAAGTTTCCAGTCATCAACAATCCAATATCTGTGTTGACGGGCTCAGGCGAGGCGTATAGCTTTGTGTGGTGGAGTCATCAAGGGTACACGAGTGGACCTTCGGCTCCGATGAGATGTTTCTTTGAATGGTTCGCACGCTGTCTCTTGTTGATAGCCCAGCATTGAAATCTGCAGCAGTTTGTCACGTTAAACGATTCTCTTCAGTCGTCGTTGGCCCCGTTCTTGCAACATTTTTTTCTAGCCGCAGCTAGGTCGGAGATTTGATGTTTTACCGGATTCCTGATATCCAGCGTACACACGTGAAATGGTTCGTACGGGAAAATCCCCACTTCATTGCTACCTCGGAGATGGTGTGTTCCATCGCTCGTGCTCCGACTATAACACCGCGTTCAAACTCACTTAAATCTTGATAAGCTGCCATTGCAGCAGCAGTAACCGATCTAACAACTCCGTCAGACACTTGTTGTCTTCTATAAGTGTTGCCAACTGCAGCGCCATATTCTGTCTGTTTACATATCGCTGAATGCGCATCCCCATACCAGTTTGGACATTTGTGGTAAGGTCTTATGGCACCGAACTGCTGAGGTTATCGGTCTCTAAGCCTACACACTATTTAATCTAACATAAACTAACTTACACCAAGGACCACACACACACTCATGCCCGAGGGAGGACTCGAACCTCCGACGGGAAGAGCTGCGCGGACCGTGGCAAAACGTCTCAGACGGCGCGGCTACACCAGTTTATTTGACGCTACAATGTATATTGCAGTGTTCTACGTGACTTTGGAAGCTTTCACTTAGCCATTATTCTTCACCAGTAGTCCACGAAGCAGATGTATGAGGATCCTCACAATGTATGGACCTTTTATTTCAGAATAATTGGTTTGAAAGTATTATTCTCAAACACTTTGTAGGAAATCTTCTTTCTTGATCTCAAGACGTTCAAAGTTTTGTTCTTATTTTATAGTGGTTTTAACGAGATTTTCCACCACCGGGAATCCCAAACGGAATGCTTTTGTTCTTCAGAAGATATCACAGTGAAATCTATTCACACTGCAAGGGCAGCGAAGAAATTTCAAACGCTAAAATCGCTAGTAAAGCATTTATTAGATTTAGATAACAAATTTCGGCAAGGCTACGTTGCCATCTTGGATCTTATGCATTATAATACTATAAAACGTTATGAAGCATAAAATCTGACGATGCCCCGCATAGTCTGGCCGAAACCTGTTGCCTAAATCTAATAAATGCTTTACTACCTATATTGGAGTTTGAAAATTTCTTTAGAAACCACACTGGCGCTGATCGCCCCCACGCTGCTAAAATGTCAGAAATACATCACGTTGGGAATCCCACGCGATATACAGCCTCCATATTAGCCTCTCCATTGCTTCACTCAGGATGAATGCTGATGACTTCCGGGACCGTGTTCCAACTTTATTAACCGAAACTTGCTGTTATTGGTCAGTGAACTACGTAAGTCCAAATCATTGAGTTATTCCTTTTATTACATCATATAGCATACTACACTATGAGATTCCATCCATAACCCTCCTCTCAATGTGATTACAACACGCTCTGAGGGTTTGTACACTATCTCGGCAACATATTCAGCTTTTAGTTTGTCACAGAGATCCAATACCTTCTGAACACAGACACACAGACACACACACACACACACACACACACACACACACACACATATATATATATATATATATATATATATATATATATATATATATATATATATATATAAGTGTAAGTCCGCCATTTTACCGCCAGTTATCTAGTTATCTTCTCCCTATTTGATTTCATGGTGCCCGCCTTCAGATAATAAGATACCGTGGGAGAGAGTTCTTCCCCTGAGGCTATACTGTTGGAGGACTTGTTCTTCGAACTAATTTGAGCATATCTGTCACGCCTCGTAATGTAGCAGAATCAGCGATAGACATAAGGGAGGTTTTCTAGCAGTTCACTTCCTGCTGCATAACTTGTGACAAAATTTGACAGGATTATTACAAAACCATCTACGAAAATTTTATCTGATAGGTGAAGATTCAGTAATTTCAGTGTTTCTGTTGATTTCGAGGTTGCTAAAATTTTGTAATCAATTACTCACTATTAGCTATAAAACTACGTATCTTCACTGAGAGAATCCGACAGAACACTTTCTTTGGTTTGCTGTGTCTAGTTCCTGCTAGCATCATATAGTCTGTAGTCTTAGGATATTTATATAAAGTTGCTTTAATCATACATTTTCACTGATTTTTATGTCGGATGAACGTTCCCAAGACGGATAGACTAGTTTCTGCATAGACACTGCAACGAAGTTCTTCGTTTAATCCAGGAATAAGGGCAAAGATTGGTCACTAGAAACTGGACGCAGCAACTTTCATACCTTTGCCGCCCAAATATTGGCAGTAGAAACTTCTTCCGCCAACAGGACTTGAACCTCCTACCTGCGAGTCAGGACCACCACACAAGTATGTGTTACCGACATCGGCCACAGACGCCATGAGCAGATTCCTTGGAACAAATTGATATTGGAAACCACGTACAATAGGTCTACGGCAACGGAGCTAGGGACACTGAATTGTGCTGACTTTTATTTATCAACGGTAAACTGGAAACCGTTTGCCATAAGACAACGAAACTTAGCCTACAGGCAAACTTTACGGAGACTATGGGACTTCCTGCCTTAAACAGAGATTTGTACGCCGAAACTGTTTAGAGATTTTTAATCGTGGATTTATAAAAAATATTATATGACTTTATAGGAAACAAACGCAAAAGGAAAGGAAAACAATACGTTCGTAGTAAGAGTTCATTCTGGGCAGTAACGCAAAAATATTGTTTGAGACGTAGAATGACTGCTCTACTGTGCTATCTACACGTTTCAATAATGTCCACAAAAGTTTGCTAATGTAAGGACATATGTACAGGCGTAAAGCTCCATTTTTTCAAGTAATTTTGAACGACATGAAGAATAAAATATAAAACACAGTCCAGTCACATTATTGTGTTCATACCATACTTTGGACATCAACGTGTGGTGACCGCAGACAGCAGGTGGCAGCACCAGCAATGGAGAGTATATAAAGTGTCTCTGGAGGGATGCGGGAAACAGTGCAGTCGTTGTCGTTATACGGTAACACAGCTATATGTCTGACGTCGAGAGGGCATGATCATTGGCAGGAATAATTTCCGAAACGGCTAAGTTTGCAATATGTACACGTGCCGCCGTGGTTAAAGTATACTGCGCGTGGCAAAATGGCGCCATCCAAAACTGACGCCGAGGCTTTTTTGGTGCACCACGAGCCATAGATGACAGGGGTGAACGACGCTAAGGACATCTGTACGGGCGAACAGACGTGCAACTGTTGAGCAACTGAGTGCACCGATGAACCAATGGGCTACGAACACTGTCTCCTTAACGGCCATTCAGCCAACGTTGCTGCTTACCGGCATCTGCATCAAGCTCCTGGTTCATGCACCCAAGCTGACTGCTGCTCATCGACGCTGAAGGCTGGAATCTGCAAGCTAGTAATACAATTAGACGTACACTAAATGACGGCATGTGGTATTTCCAGACGAACCACGTATTATGCGCCATCTGGCAGATGGAGAGCCGGCCGGAGTGGCCGAGCGGTTCTAGGCGCTACAGTCTGGAGCCGCGCGACCGCTACGGTCGCAGGTTCGAATCCTGCCTCGGGCATGGATGTGTGTGTTGTCCTTAGTTTAGTTAGGTTTAAGTAGTTATAAGTTCTAGGGGACTGATGACCTCAGCAGTTAAGTCCCATAGTGCTCAGAGCCATTTTTGCAGATGGAGTTTCCGTGTACAGCGTGAAACGTCTGAAAGCAAACACCCTGTAACAATCTTCGGAAGGGTCACTGCCGGAAGACAGAGCGTTATGGTCTGGGGAATGTTCCCGTGGCATTCCCTGGATGACCTTGTCATTCTAGATGTCACAAAGGGTCAGCAGAAGTACCCATCTATCCTTGGGGACGGTGTTCAACCCTAAATGCAGTTTGTTTTTCCTTGGCCGATGATCTGTACCAGCAGGACAATGCAGCGTGTCATACAGCTAGCAGTTTACGTGCATGGTTCGAAGAGAAGGCAAAAAAAAACTTCCCGGCTAAAAACAAATAGAAAATGGGGGAACCATTTTGGTCAGACTGTTCGCGCCATGGGTCCCCAAATGTGAAATCCAGCACAAACAGCAACGGCACTGGAGACGGAATGGCTCCACACCCCTGTCGGTACCTTCCAGAACTTCACAGACCAGCTTCCTGCGTCTCGCAGCGGTCAGCGCTGCAAAAGTAGGTTGTCCAGGTCGCATTAATGTTACTGCACAGTGTGATATCAGCATACAACACCACTGCCTGCCTACCTTCAGGAATAGAGGAAGATACGGCTTTGACATCCCGAAGGTACTCATCATCATTATCATCATCATCATCATCATCATTTAAGACTGATATGCCTTTCAGCCTTCAGTCTGGAGCATAGCCCCCTTGTAAAATTCCTCCATGATCCCCTATTCAGTGCTAACATTGGTGCCTCTTCTGATGTTAAACCTATTACTTTAAAATCATTCTTAACCGAATCCAGGTACCTTCTCCTTGGTCTGCCCCGACTCCTCCTACCCTCTACTGCTGAACCCATGAGTCTCTTGGGTAACCTTGCTTCTCCCATGCGTGTAACATGACCCCACCATCTAAGCCTGTTCGCCCTGACTGCTACATCTATAGAGTTCATTCCCAGTTTTTCTTTGATTTCCTCATTGTGGACACCCTCCTGCCATTGTTCCCATCTACAAGTACCTGTAATCATCCTAGCTACTTTCATATCCGTAACCTCGACCTTGTTGATAAGGTAACCTGAATCCACCCAGCTTTCACTCCCATACAACAAAGTTGGTCGAAAGATCGAACGGTGCACAGATAACTTAGTCTTGGTACTGACTTCTTTCTTGCAGAAGAGAGTAGATCGTAGCTGAGCGCTCACTGCATTAGCTTTGCTACACCTCGCTTCCAGTTCTTTCACTATGTTGCCATCCTTTGAGAATATGCATCCTAAGTACTTGAAACCGCCCACCTGTTCTAGCTTTGTTCCTCCTATTTGGCACTCAATCCGTTTATATTTCTTTTCCACTGACATTACTTTCGTTCTGGAGATGCTAATCTTTATACCATAGTCCTTACATTTCTGATCTAGCTCTGAAATATTACTTTGCAAACATTCAATCGAATCTGCCATCACAACTAAGTCATCCGCATATGCAAGACTGCTTATTTTGCGTTCACATATCTTAATCTCACCCAGCCAGTCTATTGTTTTCAACATATGATCCATAAATAATATGAACAACAGTGGAGACAGGTTGCAGCCTTGTCTTAGCCCTGAAACTACTCTGAACCATGAACTCAATTTACCGTCAACTCTAACTGCTGCCTGACCATTCATGTAAAGACCTTTAATTGCTTGCAAAAGTTTGCCTCCTATTCCATAATCTCGTAGAACAGACAATAACTTCCTCCTAGGAACCCGGTCAGATGCCTTTTCTAGATCTATAAAGCATAGATACAATTCCCTGTTCCACTCATAACACTTCTCCATTATCTGTCGTAAGCTAAGGCTCTGGTCCTGACAACCTCTAAGAGGCCTAAACCCACACTGATTTTCATCCAATTGGTCTTCAACTAATACTCGCACTTTCCTTTCAACAATACCTGAGAAGATTTTACCCACAACGCTGATTAAAGAGATACCTCTGTAGTTGTTACGATCTTTTCTGTTTCCATGTTTAAAGATTGGTGTGATTACTGTTTTTGCCCAGTCTGATGGAACCTGTCCCGACTCCCAGGCCATTTCAATTATCCTGTGTAGCCATTTAAGACCTGACATTCCACTGTATTTGATGAGTTCCGACTTAATTTCATCCACCCCAGCTGCTTTATTGCACTGCAATCTATTGACCATTTTCTCCACTTCCTCAAATGTGATTCTATTTCCATCATCATTGCTATCCCATTCTACCTCGAAATCCGAAACATTACTGATCGTATTTTGACCTACATTGAGCAACTCTTCAAAATATTCCCTCCATCTGCCCAAGGCATCCACAGGATTCACCAGCAGTTTTCCTGACCTGTCCAAAATACTTGTCATTTCCTCTTTACTTCCCTTTCGAAGATTGCTAATTACACTCCAGAATGGTTTTACAGCAGCTTGACCCATAGTCTCCAAGCTGTTTCCAAAGTCTTCCCAAGATTTCTTCTTGGATGCTGCAATTATCTGTTTGGCTTTGTTTCTTTCTTCAACATAACTTTCTCTGTCTACCTGAGTTATAGTATGTAGCCGTTTTTGATGCGCCTTCTTTTTCCTTTTACAGGCTGCCTTGACTGTGTCATTCCACCAAGCTGTTTGCTTCATCCTACTTTTACACACTACTGTTCCAAGACATTCTTAACCACTTCTAGTACTGTGTCCCTGTATCTTGTCCATTCCTTTTCCAATGACTGTAATTGACTACATTCAACTAACTGGTACCTTTCTGAGATCGCTGTTATGTACTTGTGCCTGTTTTCCTTATCCTGAAGTTTCTCCACTCTTATCCTCCTACATATGGACCTGACCTCCTGCACTTTCGGCCTCACAATCCCAATTTCACTGCAGATTAAATAATGATCAGTGTCATCAAAGAAACCCCTGAATAAATGTTACTCAAAGAAACTACAAGAATGAAAATGTTACTCAAAGAAACTACCACAAAATTAGCTTTAGCTCTATAGAACTATAAATACCTTCATTGAGCCAAACAGGTGGAAGTCGGAAGGTCAGAGATCAAGGCTGTATGGTGGATGAGGAAGAACAGTCCAATGTAGTTTTGTGAGATCCTCTGGGGAGCGCGAACTTGTGTGAGGCCTTACATTGTCATGCAGGGGGAGAAGTTCGATGCATTTTTGTGGCGACGATCACGCTGAAGTCGTTTCTTCAATTTCCTGTGCACAATACGCTTCAGAGTTAGTCGTTGGATGTTGAGGGAGGACAACAAACAGAATAACCTTTTCAGAGTCCTGTGAGACCGCCCCCATGACTTCATCGACCTAGGGTGAGGCTTTGAACTTTTTCTTCTGAGTAGAGGTGATGTGGGACCGTTACGTGGATTGCCGTTCTGTTTCCGGTTCGAGGTGAACCCTTGTTTCATCACCTGTGACGATGTTCAACAAACATTTGTTACGATCAGCCTCGGAACGCGTAAGCAATTCCGCTCAGATAGTCCTTCCTTGCTCTTTGTGGTCTCCTGTTAGGCGGCATGAAACCCAATGGCCAGAGACAGTTGAATACCCCAACAGGTGGACGAGGGCATCACTACTACCAGCAGAGGCATGCAGTTGAGCAGCGGAGTGTTTGGTTGTGATCCGTCGATCACCGCGAATAAGAGTGCCCGCGAGCTCCAGCATTGCAGTAGCCACAGCCGCGTGCGGCCAACGGTACATCGAAGATTTGACAGGTTTGTGCAACCTTACTGCGATGATGACAGACGCCTCGCTAAGTGACTCATCATGCTTCTATTCACTGCCAGGTCGTCGTAGACATTCTGGAAGCACCTCCGAATGTCTGTGAGGCTCTAGATTTCCACCAAAAGCTCTCTGCCTGCAACACACTTCCGTCACGGACGTCATTTTGAAGGCTACATTAGGGCCGCCACCTATCCGAACTTCATGAAATTTTGCGGGCTGAACCGGGAATATTCGACGATTCAACCGAAAGAAAAAAAAATGTTGCATTATTTATTGAACCCCCTTCACATATTCTACCATGAACGTCAATTTTGCGTATAGCAATATAGTCTACGCCTTCTAAAGAGAATATCCTTCACTATCTCATGTGTAGCGATGGTGCGGTGTTCGACTGGAGTGGTGTCTGACTGTGTGCTCATGAAGTGCGTTGACAGCATGCCTGTCTCAGGTGGGCGATTCTGATAGCGAGATTGCCATAGAACACCAAAATGTAAGGAAGCAGCCGTACCGATCTCGCAAGTTTTGTTTAAGAACATTTTGTTGGCAGAGTGGCACGGAAAAATACTCCTAGCCCAATTACAAGTTCAGTATTTAGACGGTTCGCTATGTCAGTGACAATAGTGTAAGACAAGTAAGTTAAAACAAAATACAGAAAACATGAATCATGTCGATAATTAATAACAGACACAGAGCAGACAAGTTTGTAGTCGTTTCAGGCTTCAGTTTCTCTCCTTTTCCGTTTTCTTGACCTGAATTCCTAATCTGCGGTCATGTTACGCTACTTTCAATGGAAAATCCTCATCGCATCGCCAGCCGGTATGGCCGAGCGGTTCTAGGCACTTCAGTCTGGAACCCCGCGACCACTGCGGTTGCAGGTTCGAATCCTGCCTCGGGCGTGGATGTGTGTGATGTCCTTAGGTTAGTTAGGTTTAAGTAGTTCTAAAGTCTAAGGGACTGAAGACCTCAGATGTTAAGTCCTATAGTGCTCAGAGACATTTGAACCATTTGAACCCATCGTATCCACCTCAGATTTTGTGTTAAGACAGCCCAGTGGGTATACCGTCAAAAATTGAACACAAATTAAGCGTGAAAACATGAAGAAGTTGTACTGAACTGTGAAAAAAGAAGCAAAATAGAAACATCGAGCCAGGCTGAATAACCACGGGGTAGTGGTTATGTGGTCACGGTGTTGCTCTGGGAAGGGGAAGATACGTGTACAAATCTCCTTCATGCCTTATATACGAGGGTAATCCCAAAAGTAAGGTCTCCTATTTTTTTATAAGTACAGAACTCTGTCAGTGTGGCAGTTGGTCACACTGTTACGAACAGTGCTTCACGCGCTGTGTGTAAACATGCGCATGCCGCGCTGAGGCGCTCAGTCTTGGCTTGGCAGCCGTTGAGAATGGAGCTCCCGTTGGATGTTACCACCAAGTGAGAATTGCGCGCAGTTATTCGGATGTTGAACGCAAAGAACACTGCGCCTCTTGAAATCCATCGCCAATTGACGGAAGTGTATGGTGAGTCGTGGATGGATGTCAAAAATGTTCGTAAGTGGTGTAGAGAGTTTACAGCTGGCCGGACAGAAATTCACGACGAACAAAGGAGGGTGAGACCGTCAGTTTCTGAGGAGACAGTGTTGGGGGTTGAGCAAAGCATGCGTGAAGATCGGCAGATCACCCTGGATGATCTCTGCACGTTGGTTCCTGAGGTTTCCCGAAGCACCACTCACAGAATTTTAACGGAAACATTGAACTACCGGACGGTGTGCGCAAGACGGGTGCCACGCATGCTGACTGAGGACCACATGCGGCAACGGGTTGATGCTTCCCGTGCATTTCTTCACCACCTTGCAGCCGTACAGGGCAACTTTCTGGACTCAGTTGTCACGTTTGACGAAACCTGGGCATACCCTTTACACCTGAGACCAAGCCACAATCACGCCAGTCCATGACTTTCTGAACAGCATGGCGGCGAGCTGGTATGACATGGGCATACAAAAACTGCCAGAGTCTAGAAAAATGCATCGACAGAAGTGGTGATTATGTGGAAAAATAGCTAAATGTTCAGAGCTGTAAACGGATGTAAAGCACTGTAGAAATAAACAGGTATATGTATATATAAAAAAATTGGAGACCTTACTTTTGGGATTACCCTTATATATATATATATATATATATATATATATATATATATATATATATACAGGGTGAGCCACCTAACATTACTGCTGGATATATTTCGTAAACCACATCAAATACTGACGAACCGATTCCACAGACCGAACGTGAGGAGAGGGGTTAGTGTAATTGTTTAATACAAACCATACAAAAATGCACGGAGGTATGTTTTTAACACAAACCTACGTTTTTTTAAATGGAACCTCGTTAAGTTTTTTAGCAAATCTGAACATATAAACAAATACGTAATCAGTGCCGTTTGTTGCGTTGTAAAATGTTAATTACATCCGGAGATATTGTAACCTAAAGTTGACGCTTGAGTACCACTCCTCCGCTGTTCGATCGTGTGTGTCGGAGAGCATCGAATTACGTAGGGATCCAAAGGGAACGGTGATGGACCTTAGGTACAGAAGAGACTGGAACAGCACATTACGTCCACATGCTAACACCATTTTATTGGTCTTTTTCACTGACGCACATGTACATTACCATGAGGAGTGAGGTACATGTACACACGTGGTTTCCGTTTTCAATTACGGAGTGGAATAGAGTGTATCCCGACATGTCAGGCCAATAGATGGTCAATGTGGTGGCCATCATTTGCTGCGCACAATTGCAATATCTGGCGTAATGAATGTCGTACACGCCGCAGTACATCTGGTGTAATGTCGCCGCAGGCTGCCACAATATGTTGCTTCATATCCTCTGGGGTTGTAGGCACATCACGGTACACATTCTCCTTTAACGTACCCCACAGAAAGAAGTCCAGAGGTGTAAGATCAGGAGAACGGGCTGGCCAATTTATGTGTCCTCCACGTCCTATGAAACGCCCGTCGAACATCCTGTCAAGGGTCAGCCTAGTGTTAATTGCGGAATGTGCAGGTGCACCATCATGCTGATACCACATACGTCGACGCGTTTCCAGTGGGACATTTTCGAGCAACGTTGGCAGAACATTCTGTAGAAACGCGATGTATGTTGCAGTGCTCTCCGATACACACGATCGAACAGCGGAGGAGTGGTACTCAAGCGTCAACTTTAAGTTACAATATCTCCGGATGTAATTCACATTTTACAATGCAACAAACGGCACTGATTACGTATTTGTTTATATGTTCAGATGTGCTAACAAAACTAACGTGGTTCCATTTAAAAAAACGTAGGTTTGTGTTAAAAAACATATTTCCGTGCATTTTTGTATGGTTTGTATCAAACAATTGCACTAACCCCTCTCCTCACGTTCGGTCTGTGGAATCGGTTCGTCAGTATTTGATGTGGTTTACGAAATATATCCAGCGGTAACGTTAGGTGACTCACCCTGTATATATATACACTCCTGGAAATTGAAATAAGAACACCGTGAATTCATTGTCCCAGGAAGGGGAAACTTTATTGACACATTCCTGGGGTCAGATACATCACATGATCACACTGACAGAACCACAGGCACATAGACACAGGCAACAGAGCATGCACAATGTCGGCACTAGTACAGTGTATATCCACCTTTCGCAGCAATGCAGGCTGCTATTCTCCCATGGAGACGATCGTAGAGATGCTGGATGTAGTCCTGTGGAACGGCTTGCCATGCCATTTCCACCTGGCGCCTCAGTTGGACCAGCGTTCGTGCTGGACGTGCAGACCGCGTGAGACGACGCTTCATCCAGTCCCAAACATGCTCAATGGGGGACAGACCCGGAGATCTTGCTGGTCAGGGTAGTTGACTTACACCTTCTAGAGCACGTTGGGTGGCACCGGATACATGCGGACGTGCATTGTCCTGTTGGAACAGCAAGTTCCCTTGCCGGTCTAGGAATGGTAGAACGATGGGTTCGATGACGGTTTGGATGTACCGTGCACTATTCAGTGTCCCCTCGACGATCACCAGTGGTGTACGGCCAGTGTAGGAGATCGCTCCCCACACCATGATGCCGGGTGTTGGCCCTGTGTGCCTCGGTCGTATGCAGTCCTGATTGTGGCGCTCACCTGCACGGCGCCAAACACGCATACGACCATCATTGGCACCAAGGCAGAAGCGACTCTCATCGCTGAAGACGACACGTCTCCATTCGTCCCTCCATTCACGCCTGTCGCGACACCACTGGAGGCGGGCTGCACGATGTTGGGGCGTGAGCGGAAGACGGCCTAACGGTGTGCGGGACCGTAGCCCAGCTTCATGGAGACGGTTGCGAATGGTCCTCGCCGATACCCCAGGAGCAACAGTGTCCCTAATTTGCTGGGAAGTGGCGGTGCGGTCCCCTACGGCACTGCGTAGGATCCTACGGTCTTGGCGTGCATCCGTGCGTCGCTGCGGTCCGGTCCCAGGTCGACGGGCACGTGCACATTCCGCCGACCACTGGCGACAACATCGATGTACAGTGGAGACCTCACGCCCCACGTGATGAGCAATTCGGCGGTACGTCCATCCGGCCTCCCGCATGCCCACTATACGCCCTCGCTCAAAGTCCGTCAACTGCACATACGGTTCACGTCCACGCTGTCGCGGCATGCTACCAGTGTTAAAGACTGCGATGGAGCTCCGTATGCCACGGCAAACTGGCTGACACTGACGGCGGCGGTGCACAAATGCTGCGCAGCTAGCGCCATTCGACGGCCAACACCGCGGTTCCTGGTGTGTCCGCTGTGCCGTGCGTGTGATCATTGCTTGTACAGCCCTCTCGCAGTGTCCGGAGCAAGTATGGTGGGTCTGACACACCGGTGTCAATGTGTTCTTTTTTCCATTTCCAGGAGTATATATATATATATATATATATATATATATATATATATATATATCCGTCCGGTCATTGACGTGCCTGTTCGCAGTATGCAAATTTGTGTCTGTATCGTGGCGTAACGTCCGTTTGCAACAACGAAGTGCAAGGAAGGGACCTCCAGACGTACGTGCCTCCTATTTGTTGTACACAGATACCACATGTTATGACTCTCGTGTCCCGTTTCGTAACTTTGGTCGCTTGCATTCTTTTGTAGCAACATAGTTAACACTGATTTATTTGTTGTATTCATTTCAGTGGGGGATCTACGTAGCATCACACCTGCTCTCACTGTTTATAACGTTTACTCTTGTCATGAGCTCTGAACACGAATCTCCCACATCGTAGTTTAACATCATGACCACATAACCACGACGCGGTGGTTCTTGCAAGTCGCTCTTATGTTGCACATCTTGAGCTAGGACCGTTCACTATTTCTATTTTTCTTCCCTTTTCACAGTTCATTACACCTTTCTCCTGTTCTCACGCTTAATTTGTGTTCAGTTTTTGACGGGCTATCGACTGGGTTATGTTACCACAAAATCTGAGGGGGGTGCGATGGGTAATTTTCCTTGTTAGTTAATAATATAATGTACTTGTACATTACAATTAGCTCGAAAAGAAATACGTACCCAATGCGCTACGAATTTCACGGTGTATACACTATAAATGAAAATACTGGAAATGCTTATGTTCGGCTGCTGGGAGATTATTTGCAGCCATTCATGGACCTTATGTTCGCATACAACGATGAAATTTTTATGGATGACATTGCGGCATTTCGCCTGGACCAGTTGTTGTTGATCGGTTTTTAGAACATTCTGGACAATTTGATCGAATGACTCGGCCACCCAGATCGCTCGACATGAATGCCATGTCACATTTCTGGGACACAATCGAGACGTCAGTTCTTGGACAAATTCCTTCACCGGTAACACGTTTGCAGTTACAGACATTTGTGGACAATTGGTATTCAGACGACCCCTTCTTCGCATTACCTTTCATTCATTGTAGAAGACATATTTTTAACTCACTAAAAACAGCACACTGCTCCGTGTTACTCTCGTACGCTTCTTGATTAATTCCAACTATGACTCTACTAAAAATGATATATAGAATATTAATGTGGGAGCTGTTCCGTTTTTAAAACATGTCTCAGGCGCTGTCGCTGACCTCTCTGACCACTTCAACTGTGGATTCAACTCCGACCCTAGATACAAAAAATTAACTACGTTTCTGCGCGGCTGATTAACATATTTATAAGTACGTTTTAAATTTCACACAACACATATACTTAAAATTCACATAAATTTAAGTACAGTGGAAAATTACGCGAATTGTTTAACGAATAGATACAGTATAGAGGAGAATCGGCGCTCGCTTGTGAGAGGAGATAGTGAGAGGAAACTATGGTTCCCATGGAAGCATTAAGCGAAGTGAATGCAAATGAGACCTACAGAGGGTGTCGTTTCTTTGTGACCGGTACCACTGGGGCCAGTGAATAGTTACGAATTGAAATATCCAGTAAATCGGATATCTAACGAACGGCATACTCCTGTCAAAAAACGGTGGAGCTGTCACGAAACACATCAGCCTGATCTACGTGGAAGTTCGCTAAGGGAACTGTATGCTACATTCATTAAAATTTCCCCATTCTTCAGGTATTGTTACGCTCTGGCAGTAGCTCAACTTGTACTGTATTCAGTCACCGTTGTCACCTTCCCAGAAGAAATGCCTTCTGCATGTCAAATCCGAGTTCTAATAAATAATTTAGCGTTCACCTGTTCCCATTCAAAGGTCGTGAGTACATGCGTGAGACCTTGCTGGCAAAACTACTCAGGCAGCTAAAGGCTCGGATTTCCGAGGTACAGAGCTGACGTTAATTCTTCAGAAATATAATTGCTATTTCTACTCCTTCATAAGGCGCTTGAGAGCAGCTCTGCTCCTGTTGCTCCACTAAATCCGAGAAACTGATTGGTAACTAAGTGAGTATTTTAACGAAAAGGTTATTGGTTTAAGCCAAAGTGACAGAAACGCCCTTGAATGGAGCACTTCATTTGCAAACAGTGTAACTTCATTACCCAGTGAAAGTGTTACACTCATTACTCTGGCTAACAGTGTCCAATTTCTCTCCTCAATGTACAATTTGTCTCTTACTAACATAACATAATATTTTTTTTAAAAGCTGCGACATAGCCGTGAATAAAGCCAGTGCTCTAGCATATTAGGATAATGTGGACATATTTTTTAAGCAGATCTGAAGGCGGTCGTTACGGATCGAAATCGATGGCCTGACGACAATTTGTTTAACAAAAGAAACGTCCACATTCGCAGCTGAGCAGTCAACATATTTTATTGAATACAGTATCGCCAAATTCTTTTCAAAACATCAAAACTGGAACAGAATAGCTCAGCCACGTGGGAACAACTGAGCAACTGCATTAAGGAGAATTAGTCAAAGACGACAGTAGTTATTAACAATGCACTGCTTTGACCGCGCGAAATAATTCCACACGTGTAATGACAAGAGAAGCATGCGCCTGAAAATGTAAAATTAGTAATTTGGAGATCATGAAAGTAGATAAAAGAATATCTTATCACGAGACAACACTAGGAAGGAGAATATTAGGCAATTTTGGCGTACAACGAAACAGAGGTCGATTGCTGTACGTTTGAACATTAATCCTGAAAATTACACATTTTCTTGCTTTTGTGATTCACTTTTTCTTCTATTTTATTACCTGTGACCGAATGGCCTAATACTATATATGTGCGTTGCTCATTTTACCGGTTGGAACCAACGTTCTTGTTATTATGGTTGTTGGCTCATTTCAACTGTTTCGTAGTATTTCACAATTATACAAATCATTTGTGTAAACTGACTATCCCAGAGCGTATTATCAAGACGGAAGGAGAAAGGAACCCCTAAAACTATACATGAAATCAGATTCATATTTGCCTGGATTTTTGTCAACGTTACGTCTCCGTTTTGGAAAGAAAATATTTTAGAACGTACTTTTTCGGTTATACTAAATTTAAGGTGCAGGAACCGGAAAGAGATAAGAGGAAAAATGGAAACAATTAAAATCGAAACTTAAATAGTTAAAGTCGACCTTGGGTCGACAAGGCTCTCCATGTGGCATTTCTAACTGCTTTCATGAGTCACGGTCTTGTCCCGGCTGCAAGAATCGCTAAAATGTATTTATAAACATCAGGGTAATATAGCTGCTTATGTCTTTCACTGAAAACGATGTGTGTCCTCGGTGATAATAAAAGAAAATCGCAATACAGTGATCGGGGGAAAATATCAGTTACACTTTATTTGTAACCATAAAGCAGCATAAATACCACATTTTCCTAAAGTAACATAACCGTGTTCCCGAAGTCTATCAATAGTCGACAAACCTAGGCATCGATGTATCACATTGTTCAACGTTAATCCGTGTGTACGGAATTTCAACACTATAGCATACGAACGTATTCCCTTGCAAGGAATGCTTAAAGAATTTTAACGAGAAGTCGTCCTCTAATGGTATCAACACATCAACAAAGCATGTAAGTGGATCGTAATGGATCGATTTATTGATTCATTCTTACGGCCGATCTGGAAGTACATTACAGACGTCAAACTCTTACACAACAACGAGATTCAAATTTTATCTATCAATATTTACAAATATACGCAATTCAAAAAGACGCACGTCAAACAAAAAGAATGCTAATAAAGCAATTCTACCAGCTTTCTAAACGAAGCTGCACCAAGAAACACACTGTTTTATTTTTATTTATGTATTGTTCTGTGGGACCAAATTAAGGAGAAGTCTCCATGGTCATGGAACGAGTTAATCAATACATGAAATTATAACACGATAGTAGAAACAGATAAAATGAAAAAAAAACATATTCAGGCGACAGATCGTAAGTTTAAATAAAGAAAATCAACAATGTAACACTGAAATTTGCTTAATTTTTAAGCTCTTCCAGGAGCTCCTCGACAGAATAGAAGGAGTGAGCCATGAAGAAACTCTTCAGTTTGGACTTAAAAGAGTTTGGGCTACTGCTAAGATTTTTGAGTTCTTGTGGTAGCTTATTGAAAATGGATGCAGCAGAATACTGCACTCCTTTCTGCACTAGAGTCAAGGAAGTGCATTCCACATGCAGATTTGATTTCTGCCTAGTATTAACTGAGTGAAAGCTGTTAACTCTTGGGAATAGGCTAATATTGCTAGCAGCAAACGACATTAAAGAAAATATATACTGTGAGGGCAGTGTCAGAACTCCCAGACTATTGAATAGGAGTCGACAGGAGGTTCTCGAACTTACACCACATATAGCTCGCACAGCCCGTTTTTGAGCCAAAAATACCCTCTTTGAATCAGAAGAATTACCCCAAAAAATAATACCATACGACATAAGCGAATGAAAATATGCGAAGTAGACTACTTTTCGTGTTGAACTGCCACTTATTTCAGATACTGTTCTAATGGTAAATAATGCAGCATTTAGTTTCTGAACAAGATCCTGGACATGACCTTTCCACAACAGCTAACTATCTATCCGAACGCCTAGGAACTTAAACTGTTCCGTCTCGCTGTCTGATCAAAATATCGGTTCTTGTTGAATTGTGAGTTAGAAACTGTAAAAACTGAGTCTTAATGTGATTTAGCATCAAATTATTTTCCACAAGCCATGAACTTATTTCATGAACTACATTATTTGATACTGTTTCAATATTACACACAAGATCCTTCACTACCAAGCTGGTGTCATCAGCAAACAGAAATATTTTTGAATCGCCTGTAATACTAGAAGGCATATCATTTATATAAATAAGAAACAGCAGTGGCCCCAGCACCGATCCTTGGTGAACGCCCCACTTAACGGTGCCCCATTGGGACTGAACATCACTACCACTCTCAATATTGCGGAGAATTACCTTCTGCTCTCTGTTCTTAAAGTAAGAAGCAAACCAATTGTAAGCTACTCCCCTTACTCCATAATGGTCCAACTTCTGCAGTAATATTTTGTGGTCAACAAAGTCAAAAGCCTTCGTTAAATCAAAGAAAACACTTAGCGTTCGCAACCTTTTATTTAATCCGTCCAAAACCTCACAGAGAAAAGAGAATATAGTATTTTCAGTTGTTAAACCATTTCTAAAACCAAACTGTACATTTGACAGCAAATTATGTGAATTTAAATGCTCCAGTAACCTTGTATATACAGCCTTCTCGATAACTTTAGCAAACATCGATGGCATAGAAATGGGTCTAAAATTGTCAACATTATCCCTGTCTCCCTTTTTATAAAGTGGCTTCACTACCGAGTACTTTAATCGGTCAGGAAACCGACCACTCCTAAAGGAAAAGTTACAGATATGGCTAAGTACTGGGCTAACATACATAGAACAATACTTCAGTATTCTGCTAGATACCCTGTCATATCCATGAGAGTTCTTGGTCTTTAGTGATTTAATTATTAACTCAATCTCCCTCTTGTCAGTATCATGGAGGAGCATTTCAGGTAACAGTCTCGGAACACTTTTTTCTAAGAGCGCTATATGATTCCCTGTTTGGACTAGGTTTCTATTTAGTTCACCTGCTCTATTCAGAAAGTGATTATAAAATACTGTACATATATGTGACCTATCAGTAACACGGACATTCCCACTACGCACTGATTCTATATCCTTGACCTGTCTCTGCAGACCAGCCACTTCCTTTACGACTGACCATATGGTTTTAATTTTATCCTGAGACTTAGCTATTCTATCTGCATACCACATACTTTTTGGCTTCCTAATAACATTTTTAAGCACCTTACAATACTGCTTTAATGGGCTGCTGCATTTAGATTTTGCCTGTTTCTAAGGATTTGATATAATTGCCACTTTGTTCTACAAGATATTCTTATCCCTCTAGTCAGCCACCCAGGCTGTCTGTTTGTGCTATTACCCTGTTTTGAACGTTCTAACGGAAAGCAATTTTCAAAGAGCACGAGAAAAGTCTTGAGAAAAGCATTATATTTATCATCTACTGTATCAGCGCTATAAACATCTTGCCACTCTTGTTCCTTGATAAGGTTTTCAAAGGTCTCTACAGCAACTGGATCAGCTTTCCTAAACAGTTGATAACTATATTTAGCATGTGTTGCAGCACAAAAGTCTTTTAGAGTTAAAATTTGTGCATCATGATCTGAAAGGCCATTCACCTTTATGCTAACAGAATGCCCTTCTAGTAATGAGGAATGAACAAAAATGTTGTCTATGGTTGTTCTACTGTTCCCTTGCACTCTCGTTGGAAAGAATGCGGTTTGCATAAGATTATATGAATTAAGGAAGTCTACCAGCATCCTTTTCCTTGCACAATCACTTAGGCAATTAATGTTGAAGTCACCACATATAACTCACTTTGGGTCGACAGAAGCGTCCGATCCCACGCGTCGGCTTTGACCCGTGACGTAAGGGTGTTGTCGTGTGTGACGTCATGACGGTATGTTCAGGGTTTTCGTTTGTGTGGTGTAATGGGTTCAGTTTGCTTCTGCTCATTATCAAGAATTGTTAGAGTGTCGGCTGTGTTTGTAGTGGAATTCGTTTCAGTGAGTTAACGATTTTGTGTGAAGGGTAATTTAGTGTTGTTCGCTGTACGTCGTGTGGTAATTTTAGTAAAATTAATCGGTTGTTGTTTTTGTTCAGGAATGGATATGACGGATAAAATTAACACTGCGCAGGTCAAGGGAAGTGTCCGATCACAATGTGTGGCTATGTATGTTGGTAATGGTATCGGGAGATGTTTTTGAGTTATATAGGCCAAGGGAATTCTTTGATCCTAATTTATTGGATCGGAAGCTGCTGTTGAGCTGTATAGGTCAAGGCAAGTGTCCGAGTCCAGATGATATTGTGTTTAGTGGTATTTGGGGAGTTTTGTGATGTCGGTTTTTTTCGTCGTTTTGTGTGGTTTTGTATGGGGGTGGGTGCCTAAATTTGTATATATTTAGTTTGCCCCCACCCAAAAACACCCCATTTCCCGCGCTTCTCCCGTTAGTGTCATTAGGCTTTTTTGGAAAGCGTGGGTGTTTGTTTTTCGACGTATTTTCGTCCTCATAATGTGTACGTAACGTCTTTATACGTGTCATATTGGAATCTTGGTTTATGGTCGTTTCCGCCATATTTGTGACGTCAAGGGTCAAAGCAGACTGGCGGGATAGGACACTTCCGTATTTCCCTAACTTTTTGTATTTCCTATAAAGTGAACCAAGAACCTCCTCTAGCTTTAGCAAAAATGTTGTGAAATCGGAATCTGGGGATCTATAAATAACAACAGTTAGAAGTTTAGCTCCATTAAATTTAACCACACCTGCACAACATTCAAACACCTTTTCAGTGCAGTACTTTGAAACATCAATTGAATCTAATGGTATGCCGTTTTTCACATATATGGCTACTCCCCCACACCGCAAAGAGCTTCTAGAAAAGCTGCCAGCCAACCTGTATGCTGGTAAAGGAAGCCTCTCAATTATCTCCTTATTGAAGAAGTGTTCAGATATACCAATAATTTGAGACTCAACATCTATAAGCAATTCACTAACTTTATCTCTAATACCTTGTATATTTTGATTAAATATACTAATTCCCCCATTACTCGGATACCTAAGCTTTGTCAAAAGTGGTTCCTTTGTTAGAGAGACTTCCCTTAAGCAGGAATACCTATCAGCTGACATCAATCTAAAAAAGGTGCATCTCTAACTCCCACTACTGCAGGAATTTTCCCATGAGTGATCCCACCACCCCCACCTATGCTGTCACCTATAAGCTTTGCCAACCTCCCCTTCCCATACCTGTTGAGGTGCAGGCCATGTCTAGTGAACCCCGTCCTGCTGATAGACTCCACCGACACCACTGAAATGTGACCTATGCTTTCTGTCATCAGCGCACCCCCAAGTCTCACGTTATTACGCCTGACGGCTGTATTAAGACGAGGCCGATCGTGACGCTGAAACAGTTCCACGAAATGCACATTCTTGTTGCCAGTCTGAGTGGCTATCTTTCCCAGGTCACCATCTATGTCATACTCCCCATCCCTATCAATACTATTACCAGCCCCACCCACAATCACTACCTGATCCTCTTTAGTAAAATCCCTACATAGCCCCCCTATGTTAACAGTCACCTGAGCCAATCCTGCATTAGGCTTCACAATGCTGGTGACCTGGTACTCACTACCCAACACTTCCTGCAACTGCTGACCTACACCTCTGCCATGAGAACTACCTAACAGCAGAACCTTCTTCTTCCTCTTCGACTTTGCAACTGTCCTAGCCACCGCAACTGCTGAGGTCTGCTGCATACTTCCTACATCTACAGCTACTAGAAATTCCTCTCCACTAGACTCTGACAGTTGGTCATATCTATTGCAAACACCAATAGTAAAACTATCTGAAAATCTTCTTCTTTTAGCAGATCTCTTGTCAACAGCTAGCTCCCATTCCCCAACCCCCTTCCCTCCTCATCCTATCTAGCTCCTCCTGTGCGTTTTTCAACTGCACCTGAAGGGCTCCTGCTCCTCTATCAACTTACTCTTGCTACATAACCTGCAGTTCCAGCAGAGGACCTCACCAGAATCCCCACTGGCTTCCCCACTGCATTCCCCCCAGTGAAAATACTTCGAACAAGTCTCACACCGCAATCCACTACTCACGAACCTGCGGCAAAGCCCACACCTCTCACTCATGGTAAAATTTTACACTTATTGAAACAAGAAAACTACATTATCTAAGTTCCGCTACTACAACAAGAAGATGTTAAAAACCTGACTACAATAATCACAAACTTACTCTACAAGGGAAGTAACTACTATTATTAACAGTATTGATCAACAACAAATGAGAATATAACAAAAGACTAACACAGAAAGAGAATCAAACGTCTAATGACACAGTAACGAAACTGAAAACAGTTCCCGAAAGGTTCTTCCGAAATTATTTCACCAGAAAACACCAAGAACACCGGTTGAAGACTACTAAAGTTCCTAAATAAACCACTATACACACACAATTAATTAGTACTTAGCTTTCGATGCGCCGCTACAGCTGCAACTGGTCAGTGCGGAATCTAAACACAGGTAAGAGGTTAAGTTGCTCGATACGAAACACTCACAAATATCAGGTCACAACGCAAGAAAGGCAGAGGTGAGTGAAAAAACCACTAATGAGTCACTTATATAGTAACTATTATCACAAAAGCCGTCTAAATATGTATCTGAAACCTAAAAATATGTAAAAACTTAGAGAGCGATCTCACACGCAGTCACTCGCTTATGACGTCACACCAAAGATGTGAGAGTAAAAATTTTTGATTCGTTCAGTGAGATAGTGTTATCACTTCATGCTGATCTGATAAAAAATTAATGTTATCTGAAAGATAAATCTAGTGGTGCACGAGCTTAAAATTGGATAGGTTTCTCACCTCACAACCCAGAAAGTGTAAGTCTTTCGCATTTTTTATGTATTTTAAAATTTACTTTACAGGTTTATTTGCTAGTGCACTGTATCCTGAAACCATCTACTAGAACACGACTTTCATTGTATTTGAATGGTGCAATTAGTAAAGATTACACAAAGACACTGGTGACTATAGAACTATGACACTAGGACTCCTTAGAAAATTGAAAAAGTAGTATGCCACATGGTAAATGGCATGGCAGATGAGTATTTTTACGTCAAAGGAATGTAAGTCACTAAATGTAAAACACTGAAAGTAGTTTAATCATAGATCACTTACACCGAAAAGCCTCGACAATAGCGTGCGAGTCTAAATGCAAACTTATCTGGAAGTATTTAAAAAATCGGAATATTGCTCATAATTTATCGTTGTATACTCACTTAAGTGACGGTTTGTACGTGGTAGCCAAGCGAAATGGAATAGTGGGTAAGCAATGCACACACATCGGGAGGATCAGTTATCATCTCCCAGTCCGATGGTTCTAATTTTAGTATTCTTCTATTTTCCTATAATGATACCATTCAAAACCTGAGAAACAGCTCTTTGCTGAGTGTTTGACTAATAGCTTTTTCATGCATTTCTAGTATATGATACGAAACAAGTAACAGCGAAGTCGTTAACTGCAGTACAAAACAGTGTTCAGAAAAACTATCACACACGCCAAAGGTACACTGCTAACACAATTTTCAAGCAATAACGTCTATCAAGCGATGTCATCGCGTTAAATTCATGACTTATGTCCCTAAGATATTTCTCGGCTGCGGTATTCTGTTACCTGGTTGCCAAAATGTTCTTCTTATCATGTGTGGTGCAGTGTCAAGTGCGAGATGCGGCAGCACATCCAGACATCCACAGCCTTACAGAGTATCCACATGCATATGGACAATTATAAATTACTATTGTTTGGCTTTGTAAATAATTGTCGTCAGTATTTGGGGAAATTTGGTGCAATGGATCTCGGTACAATATCTTCTCAACTCTGAGAACATTTTCATTATTATATTTCATTATTACATTTCAACATAATTGATGTAGGGTATTTGGCTTCATCATCATTTTCTTGGGCCTTTGTCCCACTACAGCCCGAGGTCGGCCCTGTTACTATGGATTTCGCGATGTTAGTGTCAGAGGGTGGCCAGATGCCCTTCCTGTCGCCACCATATATCCCACCAGGACGGAAATAGTGTGCCCCAGCTGTCTGCGTCTAGTGTAAGCCATGAAATAGTGCGAACGTTTTCAGATGTCTGCGAGTCGTGAAACTGAGGCGGGACGTGGGGACCAGCCCGGTATTCACCTAGTGGGATGTGGAAAACCGCGTAAAACCACATCCGGATTGGTCGCCACACCGGCCATCGTCGGTAGTACGCCGGATGGATTCGATCCGGGGCCGCCGCGCCTACCCGAGTCCAGGAAGCAGTGCGTTAGTGCCCTCGGCTAACCTCATGGATGATGTAGAACTGATATCCGTATATAGAACTGATAGTTGCGATAAGGGCTACTTTAAGAAAGAGATGATTCATTTGTATAGAAATATCCGTTTCTTTCAAGCAATATCTAAACTGGAGATATGAATTAAAAAACGCCTTCAGTGACATGTACGAAAACGACGGAGAAAAGAATTTTCCTGGTGCTAAAACGTTAAGAACGCTTTTCTTGGATTATGTGGCAAGTTTATACTGCTCATCTTTTCCACCATTTCTCACATATTTTCCGCGTATGACTTACGAAATTTATAACCTAACATTAAATCTTTTGTGACAGGAATATGCATTTCACCTCAATCAAGAAAAGAAATAAAGCATTTATTAAGACAAATTACACCTGATGATGGACCCACATGGTCCAAAATGCGTCGTGTACTTAATAAAACCCGATAAGTTTTGACTGAAGGCGTTTTTTAATTCATACCTCTTGTGTGTTGAATACAGTCACATTTAAAGCTGCGAAATATAGATAAAATTAAATGTCTAGACTATTTCAGATATCTGGTTTTATAAGCATAAGGCTGTGGTCCAAGGCGTAATTCTCTACCTGACGTTTCTTCTCCCACAGCCGAAGACCTCATCAGAGGCTTTAACATCCGAAAGCTGTTAGACTCAAAACAAGCTCAGCATGCCGAACTATTTAAATGTTTCCTCGCAACGTCCGTTCATGACGTCATCATACTGTTGCCAGGAGCGCACGAGAAATAGGGTGACGTCACACTACAGACGAGACGGCTTAAGAAGATCCCCGATGGCTCTGGCAGATTCTAACTTCTAAGTGCAAACGGCTGTAGGTAAAGACAACAGCCGTTTATAGAGGTGCGACAACATTGTGGCGATGCCATAGAGACGTTCACAAAATCACGTTATGTTATTGGTTGGGGTAGGCGTGCGAAGGTGCCACGACCAGCCCACTGCAACTGTCGGGGACCAACTTATGTCGGATCGGCGTGACCGCCACACCTCGCGAACTCTCGGCTTCGTGCAGGGCCCAGGAGAACACAACATGAAGTTGAAAAGGTACTCCTAAAGGTCTTAACATTTTCGCGTGCTGCCGAGAACTTGCATGCATTTAGAAGTACGATCAAGAATTACTAGACTCATCTGAAACCGCTACTCGCTCCCCAGCGGGGACTGCTGCTGGCACTCGTAAGACTTACAGTGTCACGTGCTGCGACGTACGCTTCACAGCTTGCCTTGCTCGCGGGCCTCGACCGCCATCTAAGACCGCTGATTCAAGCCGACGTACGCTATGGAGCTTTCCGAGAGAGTAGGTGCCATTTATTTTATTTAACACAAGGCCCCCACAAGTTGTCGAATTTCAACCCTTCGCCTACACAAGATGCATAACGTAAGTCAGCGCGATTCTGCTGTTTTAATCGCCCCCTAGACCGTCAACAATATTGCACAATTTTTCCTGAA
Organism: Schistocerca americana; assembly: GCF_021461395.2. Lineage (NCBI taxonomy): Eukaryota > Metazoa > Arthropoda > Insecta > Orthoptera > Acrididae > Schistocerca > Schistocerca americana. Next base: position 609,916,504 of record NC_060121.1, read on the forward strand.
GCGCAATAGTGTTAAATGTCTAGGGATGAGATTGAGACGCTGCACAATAATACCGAGAATACCAAAAACTTTAAAATATAATTTTCTGTCCGGAAATACTGCGTCGTCTGTGTGCAGTATTGACAATATCCTTGTCAGTCTTTCGGGAGCTGCTTACCATGGATACCATTGTGTTCACTGTTGTTTGTCATGGTGCTGAAAATGAGTTCAAAACAAGACAAAAGAGCGTTATGATTAGAGTGCATAGAAATATAAGATGTTCGTTGCTCAGAAAATTCAGGGAAAGACCAAGAAGGACGATTTTTTAAAAAGAAAAGTACTTAATGCAAAAGTATATATACTATATATGGAACTTAACATGTGAGATCATCAGTCCCCTAGAACTTAGAACTACTTAAACCTAACTAACCTACGGACATTAAACACATCCATGCCCGAGGCAGGATTCGAACCTGTGACCGTAGCGGTCGCGCGGTTCCACACTGAAGCGCCTAGAACCGCTCGGCCACATCGGCCGGCTGAGTGATAGTGCATAAACTTTAAAGAAACAAACCAATGTTTAAAGAAGACCCAATGGCAATGTGGTCACAACAAACCACATCCATTTACTGCAGCGTACACCAGCCATCCACTTAACCGCTTTCACGGCTTTCACAGTACACTAAATAAGGTACCTGTAACACACCAAATACATATACAGGGTATATCATAAGTAATGGAGTTAACGCATACAGTTGAAAGTACATGGTACTACTATAAGCAAAAAACTGTCAGTAAACATAGGGTCGAAAATGCTTACCTTAAAAGCTACGAGTAATTTTTCATCTTCGATACTGTGAAACAAATCTCTTCTACTGCAAGTTCTTTGCTTTCCATGTTTTGGAAAGTGGTAGTATGGACCAAAATAGGGATAAAATGTCCAGCAAACATGTGCTCTAAAACGCATACTTTAAAAGTTACGAGAACTTGATCATTAGAAGAGTTGTGTTTGAAAGTAGTAAAGATGAACAAGTGCTCATAGTTCTTACGGAATGCATTTCAGATCAAATGTTTTCTGGACATTTTTTCTTGTTTTGGTCCATACTACTAGTTCCCAAAATGTGAAAAGCAAAGAACTTGCAGCAGAAGAGATTTGTTTCACAGTATCGAAGGTGAAAAATTGCTCGTAGCTCTTGAGGTATGCATTTTCGACCCTATGTTTATTGAGACTTGTTTGCTTCTAGTAACGTGTACTTTCAACTGTATGCGTTTCTGCCATTAATTATGATACACCCTATATATATATATATATATATATATATATATATATATATATATATATATATATATATATATATAGGGTGTTACAAAAAGGTACGGCCAAACTTTCAGGAAACATTCCTCACACACAAATAAACAAAATATGTTAACGCTTAATTTCCATGTTAGAGCTCATTTTAGTTTCTTCAGTGTGTACTGTACTTCCTCGATTCACCGCCATGATTTCATACGGGATACTCTACCCGTGCTGCTACAACATGTGCCTTTACAAGTACGACACAACATGTGGTTCATGCACGATGGAGCTCCTGCACATTTCAGTCAAAGTGTTCGTACGCTTCTCAACAACAGATTCGGTGACCGATGAATTGGTAGAGGCGGACCAATTCCATGGCCTCCACTCTCTCCTGACCTCAACCCTCTTGACTTTCATTTATGGGGGCATTTGAAAGCTCTTGTCTACGCAACCCCGGTACCAAATGTGGAGATTCTTCGTGCTCGTACGTGGACGGTTGTGATACAATACGCCATTCTCCAGGGCTGCATTAGCGCATCAGGGATTCCATGCGACGGAGGGTGGATGCATGTATCCTCGCTAACGGAGGACATTTTGAACATTTCCTGTAACAAAGTGTTTGAAGTCACGCTGGTACGTTTTGTTGCTGTGTGTTTCCATTCCATGATTAATGTGATTTGAAGAGAAGTAATAAAATGAGCTCTAACTTGGAAAGTAAGCGTTTCCGGACACATGTCCACATAGCTTATTTTCTTTATTTGTGTGTGAGGAATGTTTCCTGAAAGTTAGGCCGTACCTTTTTGTAACACCCTATATATATATATATATATATATATATATATATATATATATATATATATATATAGGGAAACCATTTCCAGTAATGTATCAAATCATGGGCAGTTATGACAATCGATTTTTTTCGTTCAACCTCAATTCATTCAACAAGTCTCAACGAGTGATCTTTGACGCTTCTTGACCCAATTTTTCATCCATCTTCTTTTTCTGCTTGAAACAAAGTAGAGGAGCTGTGTCGCTATCGTCATCACTGCAAATCACACTAATATTCAGCAGTGTAAGGATAACGTCAGAAATGTTGCCAAATATTATTTTGAAGTATTATTGACGGTCTAGGAGCCGCTTTAGACAGCAGTCTCTTGGCATCAGGAACGGACCATTGAGAGGATGCAGATAAACAGTTCGGATTTCTGAGCATGTTTTGAGTCCGTAACAGCTGCCAGAGTCGTCATGAAATCTCCAGCAGTGGAAGACGAAATGTTTACATAGAATCATGACTTTAACTATCAATAAACCAAATATCAGCAATATCGCAAATATTGTTAGTCGAACCTTACTTTTTATTAATATCTAAGCTATTTCTTCATATAGAGATATATTATATTGCTCTGAAAGCATCTGTTTGCAAAAGTACCAAATGTATTAAAGAGCTACCTCTATTTACATTTGGACTCGTGTTCCTCTTTATCTCTTTTAGATCAATTCGCGTGTATAACGACGAATTAATGGCACCGGCTGACATTTGAATCCAGTTCCAGAGTCCGTGTCTCCAAGGGAGGCACCAGGCACATTACACCAGCAGGAGAATAACCGGACACCCGTTTTTAACGTCGCTTTCACTGTCCGCGAGGTATTTCCTCAGCGGTTTCCAAGAAAGTACGCGGGCGTCTTCTGCGAGAGTCTGCGGAAAGCTGCCGGATCCGAGGACTTCCGGGTAGACACTATCCGTTCCTGTGTATCGTAGCAGGTACTGTAAGCAGTGCTCCTTAGTTGCGAACGCCGCTACTAATTGTGCGTAATGTAGAAATACAGCTGTCTGCCGTTCTCCGCGACGTCGTTCAGTTAGACACGGACGTATCAGGACGCAACAGGTTGCCACGCGATGAGAGCTGCAGACGTAGCCTTCGCCGAGGACCTTTAACATCTTTGATATAAACAAAAAGCAGTAAGGCTTCTTCCACCAATACCTACAGCGAGACGTGTTCCTATCTCTTTTCGGGAACCATATTCTGCTTGTAGAGTATTGTTACATCAAATTAATTTCACAAAGAAAATAGTGTAAAGCGAACCAGAAACCAAATACGCTGCAAGCACATTCTCGACAGATGTTATAAAGATTGCTAGGACGGCGCGCCAGGAAATATTTACAAATCTACTTACTCTGTGATACGCCAGCGATTGTGGTCAAGGTCACTAGACAAAGTTTCTGCTGTGACAATCAAATGTTGACTATTTAAGAAAACTGGATCGGCAGTGTTTGGCTAGGAAGAAGAGAAGACGTGGTGGTGTGAAGTTTCTGATCATCACTGTTTTCCGGTGTCCTACAGATTCTCATAGACTGTGGGCATTTGTGTTAATGCTTCTTTGGCTAAGTTTGCGGGTCAGCGGGTCCATTTTATGTTTGAGGCGATTTAACTTCAGAAATAACAAATAAAATACTTTATGCAATATATGTTTACTATTGCTTAGTACCGTACATTACGAGCCGGCTATACAGTCAGTGGGAGAGGACCTACGTTCCTGCTGCAGATATAGGCGAGTGTTTGGGAATTATATTTAGGAGCTTCAAGTGGGAGCGAGCTATTTTCAGTTATCTGTATGGCCACTAGTTTAGTTTTATTTTAATTTCTAGCGCGTTTGTTTGATTACTAGACGCAGTCTTTTAATATTAGTGCAGTGTAAAGTACCACAGTTTGTATCGACGCTTGTATCGCCCCTCATATAGTACAGTTTTTTACTTAATTTTTATGGTTATATCAAGTCAGTGTCTGCTAGGCTGTTACTGAGAGGATCCTGCAATATAGGAGAGTACACCTTTCGGTTGCAAATTATACCATCGAGTACTGTGAGTTGACACAGCTTCTCATAAAAAGTGACTTACTTTATATTTCTTCAGTGCTATTTAGCATCATCTCATATTTCGTGCGTGTCTGTGTATTTATCAGGCTGTGTTTAGTATGGATAGGAACTGCGATGCGAGTCAAGTTGGTCACACTTCGCTCACAGCTCCAGTCGGCGTTGGCTTTGATCACGCAGTTTGAGGCTGTTGTCAGTGGACATCACTGTGCGGGGCCAGACGTGGCGATTCGATGGGCGTTCAACACAACCCATGCGTTCCCCAATCGATCTACTACTGTGGCCGCTACGAGTGCTGCCTTCACTGACGTTAATCCCTCACCCGTGGTCGAGTGGGATGTCGTTCCAAGATGTGGCCAGCAGCAAAAGACTTTGCCAGAGGCCGATAGGACGTCCTCCCGGGTTGGTCTGACGAACAGGTTTCGGGCGCAGTCTGTGGCTGACGATACCCCTGAGCCATATGAAGTCGCTAGCCCGGTTCCAGATAAATCATCTCAGCCTGCAAGGTATGGACATTCATGCAGGGTGGGGTTATTGGCGCTTGGGAGCTTCAACGTTGGGCGCATAATGGGGTCCCTTAGGGATAGGCCTGCGAAGGAGGATTCAGTCCAAATATGTAACGAGTGCTTCCAGATTTCATGAAGAGCATAGGGAGCAGACAACTGCAGGTGGTGTCTCATGTTGGTACTAAAGATGTGTGTCGCTTTAGACTGGAAGAGATTCTCTCTGATTCTGGGCGGCTGGTTGAAGTAGTGAAAAAGGCCAGTCTTGATTGCGAGATGTATGCGGAGCACCGTAGTATCGTCGACAGAATCGACTGTGGTTCTTTGGTACAGAGCCAAGTGGAGGGTATGAAACAGAGGCTCAGGCCGTTCTGTGACAGCATAGATGGCAGATTCCTCGACCTGTGCCATAGGGTGGTGGGTTTCCGGATTCTGCTAAATAGGTCATGAGTCAACTACTTGCAGGAAGTGGCTACACGAGTGGTGGGGGCTGTGTGGAAGGGACTAGGTGGTTTTTTATGTTAGAGGGGCTCGGGAACGTGCATAAAGGGCTTCAGTTTCAAAGGGTGTTGTATGAAGACAGGAAGAGGTTAAACATAGGAACAGCCAATATTGTAGTTGTGAACTGTAGAAGCGTTGTTTTAAAAGTGCCAGGGCACCAAGCAGTAATAGAAAGCAATGAATCTGAAATCCTTATAAGTATGGAAAGCTGGCTAAAGCGTGAAATAAGTTCAACCGAAATTTTTGCAACGGACCTGACTGTGTTCGGAAACAATAGTTTAAATGCTGTTGGTGGTGGAGTGCTTATTACTGTCACATATAGTACCTGTGAATTGCTATTGGTGGAAGTTATACTTGACAATAAGAATAATTAATAACTGGTTCCTTTTACCGACCACCGACTCAGATGATGCAGTTGCTGAACAGTTAAAAGAAAACTAGAGTGTCATTTCAAATAGGTACACCATTCATATAATTATAGTTGCTGGTAACTTAAATCTACCGTCGATATGTTGGCGAAAATCCATATTTAACGTCGGTGGTAGGATCTAAACGTCGACCGAAATCCTACTGAATGCCTTCTTAGAAAATTATTTTGAACAACTCGTTCAGGAGTACCCTCGAAGCGTAAATGGTTAGGAAAACGAACTTGACCTCTTAGTAACAAATAATTCTGACCAAATAATGTGCATCATGACAGTTAAACGGATTAGTGACCACAAGGTTGTTGTAGCGCTGAATACCGTAACGTCCAAACACGCGGAAAATAAATGAAAAATACATTTATTTACAAAATAAATAAATAAAAGTTCCTTTCACACCTTTCTAAGATACAGTCCACACTCTTTCCATTATGACGTAGACCACACGTGGTTTAAACTGAAAGAAATTATATATATATATATATATATATCAACAAATTAATAAGATATGGTACTGATATCCTCCATGGTACACAAGACATGTCATAACGCTGTTGCAGAAGGAACGAAAAAACAGCGCCAAATTGAAAAGAATTCAAAATGCTCAAGATGGCAAAATTTTACGGAAGCTCGAAATTTAGCTCGAATTTCAATACAGGATATTTTTAATAGTTTCCACAACGAAATTCTGTTTCCATATCTGGCAGAAAACCCAAAGAGATTCTAGTCGTATGTAAAGTGCACTTGTGGCAAGACGCAACCAATACCTTCACTGCGAGATAACAACGGTGATGTTACTGATGACAAGACCAGTAAAGAAGAACTACCGAACACAGTTTTCCGAAATTCCTTCACAAAAGAAGACGAAGTAAAAAATCTAGAATTCACATCAAGAATGACTACAAGCATTAATAACGCAGAAGTAGATATCCTCGTTCTAGGGAAGCAGCTTAAATCATTTAATAAAGTCAAAGCCTTCACTCTAGATTGTATTCCAGTCAGGTTCCTTTCATCGTATGTTGATACAATAGCTTCATTCGTAGCAATTATAAGCAGCCATTTGCTCATCGAAAGATCCATAACTAAAGACTGGAAATTTGCGCAAGTCACAACATCTACATCAACATTTGTACACCGCAAGCCACCCAACGGTGTGTGGCGGCGGGCACTTTACGTGCCACTGTCATTAACTCCCTTTTCTGTTCCAGTCGCGTATGGTTCGCGGGAAGAACGACTACCGGAAAGCCTCCGTGCGCGCTCGAATCTCTCTAATTTTACATTCGTGATCACCTCGAGAGGTATAAGTAGGGGGAAGCAATATATTCGATACCTCATCCAGAAACGCACCCTCTCGAAACCTGGACAGAAAGCTACACCGCGATGCAGAGCGCCTCTCTTGAAGAGGCTGCCACTTGAGTTTGCTAAACATCTCCGTAACGCTACCAAGCTTACCAAGTAACCCTGTGACGAAACGCGCCGCTCTTTTTTGGATCTTCTCTATCGCCTCTGTCGACCCGACCTTGTACGGATCCCACACTGGTGAGCAATACTCAAGTATAGGTCGAACGAATGTTTTGTAAGCCACCCCCTTTGTTGATGGACTACATTTTCTAAGGACTCTCCCAATGAATCTCAACCTGGCACCCGCCTGACCAACAATTAATTTTATATGATAATTCCACTTCAAATCGTTCCGTACGCATACTACCAGACATTTTACAGAAGTAACTGCTACCAGTGTTTGTTCTGCTATCATATAATCGTACAATAAAGGATCCTTCTTTCTATAAAGTCGCAATACATTACATTTGTCTATGTTAAGGGTCAGTTGCCACTCACTGCACCAAGTGCCTGTTCGCTGTAGATCTTCCTGCATTTCGCTGCAATTTTCTAATGCTGCAACTTCACTGTATACTACAGCATCATCTGCGAAAAGCCGCATGGAACTTCCGACACTGTCTACTAGGTCATTTATATTTACTGTGAAAAGCAATGGTCCCATAACACTCCCCTGTCGTACGTCAGAGGTTACTTTAACGTCTGTAGACGTCTCTCCATTGAGAACAACATGCTGTTTTCTGTTTGCTAAAAACTATTCAATCCAGCCAACAGTTGGTCTGATATTTCGTAGGCTCTTACTTTGTTTATCAGGCGACAGAGCGGAACTGTATCGAACGCCTTCCGAAAGTCAAGGAAAATGGCATCTACCTGGGAGCTTGTATGTAATATTTTCTGGGTCTCCTGAACAAATAAAGCGAGTTGGGTCTCACACGATCGCTGTTTCCGGAATCCATGTTGATTCCTACAGAGTAGATTCTGGGTTTCCAGAAATGTTCTAAAATTCTACCACAATCCATGTCAGAAGTATAGGTCCATAGTTTTGGACATCTGCTAGACGATCCTTCTTGAAAACTGGGACTACCTGTGCTCTTTTCCAATCATTTGGAACTTTCCGTTCCTGTAGAGACTTGCGGTACACGGCTGTTAGAAGGGGGGCAAGTTCTTTCGCGTACTCTGTGTAGAATCGAATTGGTATCCCGTCAGGTCCAGTGGACTTTCCTCTGTTGAGTAATTTCGGTGTCAGCCATTTTTTCGTTCGTGCGAGGATTTAGAGAAGGAACTTCAGTGCGGTCTTCCTCTGTGAAACAGATTTGGAAAAAGGTGTTCAGTATTTCAGCTTTAAACGTGTCATCCTCTGTTTCACTTCCATCATCATCCGAGAGTGTCTGGATATGCTGTTTCCATCCGCATACTGTTTTAACGTAAGACCAGAACTTCCTAGGATTTTCTGTGTAGTCGATACATATAATTTTACTTTCCAATTCACTGAATGCTTCACGCATAGCCTTCCTTATGCTAACTTTGCCATCGTTTAGCTTCTGTTTGTCTGAGAGGTTTTGGCTGCGTTTAAACTTGCAGTGAAGCTCTCTTTGCTTCCGCAGTAGTTTCCTAACTTTGTTGTTGAACCACGGTGGGTTTTTCCCGTCCCTCACAGTTTTCCTCGGCACGTACCTGTCTAAAACGCATTTTACGATTGCCTTGAACTTTTTCCATAAACACTCAACATTGTCAGTGTCGGAACAGAAATTTTTGTTTTGATCTGTTAGGTAGTCTGATATCTGCCTCCTATTACTCTTTCTAAACAGATAAACCTTCCTCCCTTTTTTTATATTCCTATTTACTTCCATATTCAGGGATGCTGCAACGGCCTTATGATCACTGATTCCCTGTTCTGCGCTTACAGAGTCGAAAAGTTCGCGTCTGTTTGTTATCAGTCGGCCCAAGATGTTATCTCCACGAGTCGGTTCTCTGTTTAATTGCTCGAGGTAATTTTCGGATAATGCACTCAGTATAATGTCACTCGATGCTCTGTCCCTACCAGCAGTCCTAAATATCTGGGTGTCCCAGTCTTTATCTGGTAAATTGAAATCTCCACCTAAGACTATAACACGCTGAAGAAATTTATGTGAAATGTATTCCAGATTTTCTCTCAGTTGTTCTGCCACTACTGCTGCTGAGTCGGGAGGTCGGTAAAAGGAGCCAATTATTAACCTAGCTCGGTTGTTGAGTATAACCTCCACCCATAATAATTCACAGCAAGTATCCACTTCTATTTCACTACAGGATAAAATATTACTAAAAGCGACAAACACGCCACCACCGGTTGCATGCAATCTATCCTTTCTAAACACCGTTTGTGCCTTTGTAAAAATTTCGCAGAATTTATCTCTGGCCACAGCCAACTTTCCGTACCTATAACTATTTCAGCTTCGGTACTTTGTATCAGCGCTTGAAGTTCCGGTACTTTACCAACGCAGCTTCGACAGTTTACAATTACAATACCGATTGCTACTTGGTCCATGGTCCATGGTCGAGGGACATGAAAGGGAAGCAGTGATTGGGAAGGGAGTAAGACAGGGTTGTAGCCTCTCCCCGATGTTGTTCAATCTGTATATTGAGCAAGCAGTAAAGGAAACAAAAGAAAAATTCGGGGTAGGTATTAAAATTCATGGAGAAGAAATAAAAACTTTGAGGTTCGCCGATGACATTGTAATTCTATCAGAGACAGCAAAGGACTTGGAAGAGCAGTTGAATGGAATGGACAGTGTCTTGAAAGGAGGATATAAGATGAACATCAACAAAAGCAAAACGAGAGTAATGGAATGTAGTCTAATTAAGTCGGGTGATGCTGAGGGAATTAGATTAGGAAATGAGGCACTTAAAGTAGTAAAGGAGTTTCGCTATTTGGGGAGCAAAATAACTGATGATGGTCGAAGTAGAGAGGATATAAAATGTAGGCTGGCAATGGCAAGGAAAGCGTTTCTGAAGAAGAGGAATTTGTTAACATCCAGTATTGATTTAAGTGTCAGGAAGTCATTTCTGAAAGTATTCGTATGGAGTGTAGCCATGTATGGAAGTGAAACATGGACGATAAATAGTTTGGACAAGAAGAGAATAGAAGCTTTCGAAATGTGGTGCTACAGAAGAATGCTGAAGATTAGATGGGTAGATCACATAACTAATGAGGAAGTATTGAATAGGATTGGGGAGAAGAGAAGTTTGTGGCACAACTTGACCAGAAGAAGGGATCGGTTGGTAGGACATGTTCTGAGGCATCAAGGGATCACCAATTTAGTATTGGAGGGCAGCGTGGAGGGTAAAAATCGTAGAGGGAGACCAAGAGATGAATACACTAAGCAGATTCAGAAGGATGTAGGTTGCAGTAGGTACTGGGAGATGAAAAAGCTTGCACAGGATAGAGTAGCATGGAGAGCTGCATCAAACCAGTCTCAGGACTGAAGACCACAACAACAACAACAACAACTTGGTCCATCTAACCTAAATAACCGCCCAGTCCACGCCACACAGCCCCTGCTACCCGTGTAGCCGACTGCTGGGTGTAGTGGACTCCTGACCTATCCAGCGGAACCCGAAACCCCACCACCCTATGGCGCAAGTCGAGGCATCTGCAGCCCACACGGTCGCAGAACCGCCAAAGAAAAGAAGTAGAAGTAATCCGCTGAATTACAGGCTCATATAGCTAATGTTGAACGAAATGGACAATGTCTTCAAAGGAGGATATAAGATGAACACCAACAAAAACAAAACGTGGATAATGGAATGCAGTCAAATTAAATCAGGTGATGCTGAGAGAATTGGATTTGGAAATGAGATACTTAAAGTGGTAGATGAGTTTCGCTATTTGGGGAGCAAAATAACTGATGACGGTCAAAGTAGAGAGGATATAAAATGTAGACTGGCAATGGCAAGAAAAGCGTTTCTGAAGAAGAGAAATTTGTTAACATCGAATATAGATTTAAGTGTCAGGAAGTCGTTTCTGAAAGTATTTGTGTGGAGTGTAGTCATGTATGAAAGTGAAACATGGACGATAAATAGTTTGAACAAGAAGAGAATAGAAGCTTTCGAAATGTGGTGCTATAGAAGAATGCTGAAGAATAGATGGGTAGATCATGTAACTAATGCGGAGGTACTAAATAGAATTGGGGAGAAGAGGAGTTTGTGTCACAACTTGACTAGAAGAAGGGATCGGTTTGTAGGATATGTTCTGAGGCATCAATGGATCACGAATTTAGTATTGGAGGGCAGCCTGGAGGGCAAAAATCGTAGAGGGAGACCAAGAGGTGATTACACTAAGGAGATTCAGTAGGATGTAAGTTGCAGTAGGTAGTGGGAGATGTCGAAGCTTGCACAGGATAGAGTAGCATGGAGAGCTGCATCAAACCATTCTCTGGACTGAAGACCGCAACAAGAACACATAGCTAATGTCGAGTTGCAGTAGAGTTTTAGAACATATGCTGTGCTCAAATATTATGAATCACTCCGAAGAAAACAATTTATTAAGAAATAGGCAGCACGTATTCAGAGAATATCGTTCTTGTGAAACACGATTAGCTCTTTATTCTCACGAAACAATGAGTGCCATCGACAGGGGATGTCAAACTGATGTAGTACGAGGCGTATTCCTAAAGTAAGGTCCGATCGGTCGCCAAGTGGAAACCACAGTGAAAACCTGATAAAGCTTTGCATAAGCGTGTTGGACAGTGTCTCTAGTATGCCCGGTGATCACGTCACGTCTATCTTTTCAGTTCTAATCGCACAGTGAGCACGCGAAGATGCTTAGAAAACAGTGTCTCCCGCCAAGTATGAGTGCCCGTGAGAGATTTAGCCTGATATGATGCAGCCCACACAACATAACTGCCATGTATTTCCTTCTTCATGACAGTTCTCTATCGCACTCTGCAGGGGAAATGCAGCGTTTTCGGTGGAAAGTGCTTCCTCGCCATCCATGCAGCCTGTACTTTTCTCAATCTGTTTTCCATCTCCGCTAACATGAACTGCTGGCTATGAAGTCAACATTTTGGCACAGACAACAAACTGTATATCAGAGTAGAGAATCGACGAAAAGTGCAGGCGTCTGCCTTCTACGACGAGGGTATTGGAAAATTGGTACAACGCTACGAAAAATGTCTCAGACGGAGCGGCGACTATGTGGAGACGTTGCTGGAAGCTGTGGCTAACTATTGCAGATAATACACTTTTGATTTTCACTGTGGTTTCCATTTTGTGACAGATCGGACATTACTTTCAGAGTACGCCTCGTGTTTTTAGATCTTCAAAAGGCTTTTGACACCGTTCCTCACAAGTGACATGTAATGAAATTGCTTGCCTATGGAGTATCGTCCCAGTTTTGTTGCTGGATTCGTGATTTCCTGTCAGAAAGGTCACAGTTCGTAATAACAGACGGAAAGTCTTCTAGTAAAACAGAAGTAATATCTGGCGTTCACCAAGGAAGTATTATACGCTCTCTGTTGTTTCTGATCAACATAAACGATTTCGGAGACAATCTGAGCAGTCCTCTTAGATTATTCGCAGATGATGCTGTTATTTACCGTCATGTAATACCATCAGATAATCAAAATTAACTACAAAATGATTTAGACAAGATATGTGTACGGTGAAAGAAGTGACAATTGACTCTAAATCATCAAAAATGTAAAGTCATCCTCACGACTACTAAAAATAAAGCGCAAAATTTCAGTTGAGCTATAAAACACAAAAATGTAAAGGCTGTAAAAGCAAATAAATACTCGGGGATAACAATTACGAATAACTTAAACTGGAAAGATCACATAGATAATGTTGTGGTAAAAGCAAACCAAAGACTGCGACTTGCTGCCAGAACATGTAGAAAATGTAGCAGGTTTATTAAAGAGACTGCTTACTCTACGCTTGTTCGCCCTCTTCTGGAGCATTGCTGTGCGATATGAGATCCGCATCTGATAGGATTGACGGGGGACATCCAAAAAATTCAAAGAAGGGTAGCTAGTTTTGCATTATTGCGAATTAGGGGAGAGAGTGCCATGGATATGATACACGAACTGAGGTGGCAGTCATTAAGGCAAAGGCGTCTTTCGCTATGGCAGGATCGCATGAAATTTCAATCACCAACTTTCTACTCAGTGTGTGAACATATTTTGTTGGCGCCTACCCATTGGAAAAAATTGTCATCAAAATTGTCATCGGTTGGTAGGACATGTTCTGAGGCATCAAGGGATCACCAACTTGGTACTGAAGGGCAGCGTGGAGGGAGACCAACAGATGAATACATTAAGCAGATTAGGAAGGTACCGGGAGATGATGAGAAATCAGCGCTACCACGGAGAGATTTAAGTGTTCGTTTTTCCCGGGCACTATTCTAGAGGGAAAAGTAGAGAAGCAGCTTAAAAGTGGTTCGATGAACCCTCTACAAGGCACTTAAGGGGACTTTGTACATACTGTGCCGCCAATGTTAAATTATCGAATTTTGTGACCCATTGTCTTCGAAACTTTTTAAGACACTAACTTCCAATTTTCCATAATTATTGAATGCACCTTTCTGGATACACTGAACTAGAATTATTACTAAAATTGTATTGTGGGGCATATTATCTTTTTATTATTTTTTTCAAACACTCAATCTTTTGACAGAATTTTGTAAATAAATGAACATAAAAACAAAAAAATCTCAGGATATTTTAATTATTCTAGTTCCATATGTATTGAATCTCATACTTGGCATGCTGTGAAAATTTCATGTCTCCACCATCAGTACGTTTTTAGAAAACGGGCCATTTATTGCAAAAATGTAGTTCAGAGATATTGAGGTTTAAAAGTTTTTTATTAAAAATTCTTATACAGACTTACAAATCTACGTCTTTTACGCACTAGAATTGCCCTGTCCCATAGTCTGTGTCTTCTTCAGTGTCACAATAGCCCAGTGCTTGCCTCCTCCTTTTCTTTCTTGCTTCTTTTGTCATTTGCTGAGAAGCTAAGTCTGCTTCACGTACATGAAAATCATCCAGTCCTTTAGATGTATTCTGTCCAAATCTTACCCATAACTTTTCCAGAACCTTAAGTCTTTCATAGTTCCCACCATTAAAAGTCATTACAGCATCAGACACTGCTAACTTTAGAGTCATAACGCCAACAAATACATTTTAGGCACACGGCACCGCACAACATTATTGAAGGGCTCATCCACATTCTGGTTCTTCCCATGTAAACACTTCTTTAGTAGCTCAGTATTTGCCAGATCTCTGTAAATAGGTTTGATTGCCTCCAATACCGCCAAAGGAAGAGAATGTTTATGTGTAAATTCATGCAGGGTGACAGAAAATTCAGCTTGCCTGTATTTACGCCAAGTTTTTGGTGGAGATGGACACAAAGCATGACATGGTTTTTCATCAGTTGATATTCGATGAAAGAAAGTGCTCCACACGGCTCTTTCCATCTTCTCAAAATTGTCACAGTTATCTCTAATGACCTTGTCATTATATTCCTGTAATTCATCAATTACTTTGTCTGTTAGTCTTCCAGGACGTTTTTTTGTCTTGACATCAGACCGTTTTGTGTTACCCATCTTGTTTTCTATGTTACACAGACATGTTCCCTTCTTTCTCTTGACATGTCCAACAAACTCAGATTTTTGCATAGGAACATCATATGGCTTATTGTTTTGTACTGCAATGAAAACCTTGTTGTCTCCATCACCTAAGTAATTTACATATTTGACACCTCTCTCTTTCTGCGAACGCCAGAAAATGTTAACTGCTCCTTTTACCTCCATTCCTCTACTTGCGCCATCATAATTTTTATACAATACTGCTTATGAAGCAATCTGTTCTTCTGGTTCACTGTACAACATTGGTAGTACTTACTGAGAACTTCAAAATCCAGACCTTTCCAGTGTCAATACTTATTGCAGATATAAAACCATTTTTAGAGCTAAAGTCACGCTTTTGCTAGGATGCATCCACAGCAATGCTGATGTCTGTGTCATCCTCATTTTGTTCAACAGCTCCTGATGTAGCAGCAACCAATCTTCAACCAATCTTCAGCCACAGCATTTACAGAGTCCCCAATTGCTGTTACATATTTCGTATACGGTACCTAGAAGGTAGTTTTGGCAAATTCAACACAGTGCAGAGAACATTTCCAGCCCTTGCACCATTACCAATGCATCTAATACCATAGAACAGTCTCACATTAGTTTCATACAATTCACTACCTGAACACTTTGATGAAGTATGGAATGCTTTTTCGTTTTTGCACTTATGACATTTAATAACTAATTTAGACACAACACTTATTCTAGCTCAAATATCCTCTTAAAGTTCACCACCACAAAGACAGCAAGAGACAGTTTCAGAAAGAATTTGTGCAAGGATTTGCAGATCAATAATGATGTTGCCCATAATATCATTACATTTACCGCTGTCCTGTCCCCTATTTCCAAAGTTACTTTCCTTTTCGATGCACTAGGCGATGTGGTCACTTCAGAAACATTATCGATGTTTCCTTCACTGTAGCACATGTGTTTTCAAGTACTTCAGAAGTAAATGCAGGTCTCACATATCTGTTACCCGCAAATTTGCGTTTCTTGAAGTTACTTTTACGCTTAGTCACTTTATTTACGAATAAAAAGCAATAGAAGTTAGCTCACTACAAAAATAGCCGACAATCACACTACTTTCAACGAAAACTAGTATCGGAAAATAAGGATTGATTTCTTTATTCGTAATGCCAACTTCTGAGACGTAGCAGTAGGTATAAAACAAAGCAATTCGTAGCCTTCTAGACTGTGTAGTTCCTAAGATACGACTGCTCAACTGTGACAGTATCCGCAGAGCCGCGAAATTTGACAGTCACACGTCAACATTGAAAATATTATTTAAAGGTCTCACACTTGTCTGATTTTAATGTATTATATAACAAAATATTCAGAGAAGTCCAAAGTACAGTATGGAGTAGAAAACAAAAAATGTCAAATTTCAACGAATTTCATGTACAACTAATTGTGAATTGCACAGAGATCATGTAGATGTGGACAAAAAAGACGTCTTGCAGCCGGCTCAGTCAGTGTTGCGAAAATACTATTTAACGAAGTCGAAAAATTAGGATGACTAGCCTAACTACCTTGACCCTCCATAGCTGCCCACATATCTGCCCGCCTTTATCTGGGGCCGCTTCTGTTACTATAGTGGATTTTGACGTCATTTGCACGGCAGCAAACAAGCCCTATGTCAGAATTACAACGCGTCTTATGACTCATATTAAACGAGAGCAGACACTGCCTGCATAAGAATGAACGACTCTCGAAATGTAGTTGGTAGGACAGCTGCAAGCCGCAGCCAATATTTTTTATCGATGGTTTTGCTCATCCTAACAAGAGCATCTTCAGAAACAGTGCAATTAACGGACTATAGCAGTTAATCTGATTACATTGGCGATGTCAGAGATCCCTGACATCGGTGTGCTTTCGGCCAACTACTCTGAACTGTAAATTCCAGCTCCTGGCGACGCAGTTCTTAAATTTAATGCAACCAGTCAGTAAAAAATACTGACTGCGACTTGTGGCTATTCTAAAAACTTAAGAAAATTAAGTTTCGTGTAAATTTGAGCTATGCTGAAGGCCAATTATACGAACAATTAAGTGCACGTAAACTACATTCAGGGTCCTCCACAAATTGCTACTTCTGTTTGTATGAAAATCTTGTTTTAACACATTGATTGAACTGGGTTGAAATGACAGAGGGGAATGGTAGGCTGAAACATACAGAAACAAAAATAATTATAAAAGTGCCAAAATAAAAATCAAACAAAATGTTATCGAGATGCATAGCAAATGAAAATCTACTAGATAACGTATTCCTTCGATCAGAGATTTAAGAAACTGAAACAGGATCTCGTTTAGGCCAAATATTACGAGGGTTGTCATTGTAACTTAATAGAAATTAACAGTGCATCTACAGGTGGTGGACAAAAACATGGGAACGCCACCATGACTAATACTGTAAGGGAAAAGCTTTCAGTCATCCCGAAATGAATAAATTCAGGACCTGTAAGATTATCAATAGAATTTTATACCACTCTTTCTGCAAAATAGAGCCATATTCAGCCAACGAAGATGCAGAGGCATATCGGGATATCGATCGCACACCCTTCTCTCCAAAGTAGGCCACAAAGGGTCAATAATACTGATATCTAACGACCTGAGTATTAGATTAGATTTGATTTGCTTTCATTCCAACTGATCCGTAGTGAGGAGGTCCTCCAGGAACTAGGATGTAGAACATGTCAGAAAAACAATTATACATGACAAGTATTTATAACTAAAACAAATAAGCTAATATACCTTCCACAGGACCCACGTGGAATGATCGTGGTTGTTTTACCCGTCCTAGGTCTCACAAAACCAGTGATGGACGGTGCGAATTTTATGAACAGGGGCTCTTTCGGCTTGGAACATAGCGTGCCCACTGGGGAATAAATATTGTCCTGATAAGCCAGTACGGTCGGATAATTCTTGGCGTTAATTCGCCCTTACAGAGCAACCATACGGCTCATGAAATATCGCGGTCCAGCTGCCCAAATCCTCACCGAAGGCCCCATGTTTCACTCTTGGGACATAAACCAGCGCCAAGTTGTAAACAGTGTAAAACAAGACTCATTCGATCAAATGGCATTCTTCCATTTACTCATAGTGCAGTTTTTATGGATTTCGCACCACGTTTTCGAGTTACGGGCTCCACTGATGTATGGTTTTGATTTTTAAACTGATCCTGCACTTCACAGCTTATGGACATAAGCTTCATGTTGTTTGGTGCTGGCAGGATTCGTGAGTGCGACATTCAGTTCCGTAGTGATTTTTGTTGCTGTCGTCCTCTTATTTTTCGTCACAATCCTCTCCAATGACCATCTGTCACGATCAGTCGGCACCCGCTTCTGTCCACGTTGTGTCTTAGTGGACTGTGTTTGCTCGCTCTCGCTATAAGCGGTATAAATCTTCGATACGGTGCCTTTCGAAATAGCAAACACTTCTGTTACCTTCGTTACGGATCCATCCACTATACGAGCATGACTCACATCTACATCTACACATGCACATACGCAGCGAGCCACCACATGGAGCTTGGCATATGGTACCCCATAACACTACTAACTCGAACATAGGCTGAGATGACAAAAGTCATGGGATCCCTTATAACTTCGTGTCGGACCTCCTTTTGCTCTGCGTAGTGCAGCAACACTACATGGCGTGGACTCAACAAGTCGTTGTAAGTCCCCTGCAGAAATGCTTAGCCACATTGTCTCTATAGTCAGTCCTCCATAGTTGCGAATGTGTTTCCCATGAAGGATTTTGTTCACGAATTGACCTGTCGCATATGTCCCATAAATCTTCGATGGGATTCATGTCGGATGATCCGGGTGGCAAAATCATTCGCTCGAATTGTCCAGAATGTCCTTGAAACCAATCACGAACGACTTTTGCCTGGTGACATGGCGCTTTGTCATCCATAAAAATTGCATCTTTATTTGGGAACATGAAGCCCATGAATGGCTGCAAATGGTCACCATGTAGCCGAACATAGCCATTTCCAGTCAATGATCAGTTCAGTTGGACCAGAGGACCCAATCCATTCGATGTAAGCCCAGACCACACCATTATGGTGCCACCACCAGCTTGCACAATCCGTTATTGACAAAGTGGGTCCGTGGCTTCGTCGGGTTTGCGTCACACTCGAAACCTACCATTAGCTCTTACCAGCTGAAACCGGAACTCATGTGATCAGTCGTCTAGGATCCTGTCCTAACGGATACGTTCATCGTACGCTCCAAACTGATTTCTGACTGGACGCAGTGTTGTTTTTCTGTTAGCACACACCTCTACGCAAACGCCAATGCTCTCGGCCAATGCGTTGTCCGTGATGAGGGGCATCGCCTAAAACTTGGCATTCTCGGCACGCTCTTGACACTATAGATCCCAGAATAATGAACTCCCTGATGATTTCCAAAATGGAATGTCCCATGCATCTAGCTGCAACTACCATCCAGAGTTCAAAGTCTGTTAATTTCTGTCGTGCTGCCATAATCACGTCGGAAACCTTTTCACATGAATCACGTGAGTACAAATGACAGCGCCGCCAGCGCACTGCCCTTTGGTACCTTGTGTACTCGGCTATAGCATCATCTGTATATGTGCATACCGTTATCTCATGATTTTTGTCACTTCAGTATAATTCACTCCCAAATACACTGCACACTCTTCTAATCACGACTGACGTTTGCAACTTGAGCACCTTGCACAGCTGACGTTCGTTGTCAAATACAACAGCACAACCAGCTGGCTTGATTAGCATCTGCATTTATATTCAAGCATGCGTCTATCGCGGTGTTTCCATACTTTTGTCCAAAGTATATCCCGATAAAAATCAAAGTATAGGCTTTGAAGTAAAACTGATTACCAGAATCGAGGTGCTCTGATCTAGCGCTTCGCCTGAAATACCTCAGTTGCTTCAAAATAAGGTTCTGAAATTCTGAAATGGTGTTAAAATTTTTATGAGCAGCGCTTACTTATAAGGTTTGCCGAGATCAGTTCGCGAAAGCTATCCCCACAAAACTTATTATGTAACTGTAAATAAGAGGTCGTTCTGGCTTTCGATGCCTTTTATAAAGCTAGCTGTAATTTCTAAAAGAGAAACTAACTATGCGAACTTGAACCACAGGAAGGTAGCTAATGAAGTACACTCCTGGAAATGGAAAAAAGAACACATTGACACCGGTGTGTCAGACCCACCATACTTGCTCCGGACACTGCGAGAGGGCTGTACAAGCAATGATCACACGCACGGCACAGCGGACACACCAGGAACCGCGGTGTTGGCCGTCGAATGGCGCTAGCTGCGCAGCATTTGTGCACCGCCGCCGTCAGTGTCAGCCAGTTTGCCGTGGCATACGGAGCTCCATCGCAGTCTTTAACACTGGTAGCATGCCGCGACAGCGTGGACGTGAACCGTATGTGCAGTTGACGGACTTTGAGCGAGGGCGTATAGTGGGCATGCGGGAGGCCGGGTGGACGTACCGCCGAATTGCTCAACACGTGGGGCGTGAGGTCTCCACAGTACATCGATGTTGTCGCCAGTGCTCGGCGGAAGGTGCACGTGCCCGTCGACCTGGGACCGGACCGCAGCGACGCACGGATGCACGCCAAGACCGTAGGATCCTACGCAGTGCCGTAGGGGACCGCACCGCCACTTCCCAGCAAATTAGGGACACTGTTGCTCCTGGGGTATCGGCGAGGACCATTCGCAACCGTCTCCATGAAGCTGGGCTACGGTCCCGCACACCGTTAGGCCGTCTTCCGCTCACGCCCCAACATCGTGCAGCCCGCCTCCAGTGGTGTCGCGACAGGCGTGAATGGAGGGACGAATGGAGACGTGTCGTCTTCAGCGATGAGAGTCGCTTCTGCCTTGGTGCCAATGATGGTCGTATGCGTGTTTGGCGCCGTGCAGGTGAGCGCCACAATCAGGACTGCATGCGACCGAGGCACACAGGGCCAACACCCGGCATCATGGTGTGGGGAGCGATCTCCTACACTGGCCGTACACCACTGGTGATCGTCGAGGGGACACTGAATAGTGCACGGTACATCCAAACCGTCATCGAACCCATCGTTCTACCATTCCTAGACCGGCAAGGGAACTTGCTGTTCCAACAGGACAATGCACGTCCGCATGTATCCCATGCCACCCAACGTGCTCTAGAAGGTGTAAGTCAACTACCCTGGCCAGCAAGATCTCCGGATCCGTCCCCCATTGAGCATGTTTGGGACTGGATGAAGCGTCGTCTCACGCGGTCTGCACGTCCAGCACGAACGCTGGTCCAACTGAGGCGCCAGGTGGAAATGGCATGGCAAGCCGTTCCACAGGACTACATCCAGCATCTCTACGATCGTCTCCATGGGAGAATAGCAGCCTGCATTGCTGCGAAAGGTGGATATACACTGTACTAGTGCCGACATTGTGCATGCTCTGTTGTCTGTGTCTATGTGCCTGTGGTTCTGTCAGTGTGATCATGTGATGTATCTGACCCCAGGAATGTGTCAATAAAGTTTCCCCTTCCTGGGACAATGAATTCACGGTATTCTTATTTCAATTTCCAGGAGTGTAATATGGGTGTAGAACGACTTTCCAACCCAACTCTCGTAAAACGTTTTTAATCAGTCTGTCAGAATGTAGGCGGGTGTTATCTTGAAGTAGAATCGCTTCACGCAATCTCCCTTGTCGCTGTTCTTGGACTGAGTCTGCGAGACATCTCTGTTATTGACAGTAAATGGCAGATGTGATGCTTACATCTCTGGGAAGCAGTTCGTATTACACCACACCGCCGCTGATCCACCAGATGTATAATACAGGGTGATTCAAAAAGAATACCACAACTTTAGGAATTTAAAACTCTGCAACGACAAAAGGCAGAGCTAAGCACTATCTGTCGGCGAATTAAGGGAGCTATAAAGTTTCATTTAGTTGTACATTTGTTCGCTTGAGGCGCTGTTGACTAGGCGTCAGCGTCAGTTGATGCTAAGATGGCGACCGCTCAACAGAAAGCTTTTTGTGTTATTGAGTACGGCAGAAGTGAATCGACGACAGTTGTTCAGCGTGCATTTCGAACGAAGTATGGTGTTAAACCTCCTGATAGGTGGTGTATTAAACGTTGGTATAAACAGTTTACAGAGAATGGGTGTTTGTGCAAAGGGAAAAGTTCTGGACGGCCGAGAACGAGTGATGAAAATGTAGCACGCATCCAGCAAGCATTTGTTTGCAGCCCAGGAAAATCGACTCGCAGAGCTAGCAGAGAGCTGCAAATTCCACAATCAACTGTATGGAGAGTCCTACGAAAAAGGTTAGTTATGAAACCTTATCGTCTGAAATTGGTTCAAGCACTGTCTGCAGCTGATAAGATTAAAAGAATCGATTTCTGTGATTTTATCCTTGCTCAAATGGAAACAGATGAATCTTTCGTTTCAAAGATTGTGTTTAGTGATGAAGCAACTTTCCACACTAACGGGAAAGTCAACCGTCACAATGTCTGTATATGGGGCACTGAGAATCCGCGGGAAACAACTCAGTATGAACGTGACTCGCCTAAGGTGAACGTTTTCTGTGCCATTTCAGCCAATAAAGTTTTTGGTCCCTTTTTCTTCGAAGGTGCTACTGTAACTGGACTACAGTATCTGGAGATGTTAGAGAATTGGCTGTTCCCTCAGCTCGAACAAGAAGCACAACAATTCATATTTCAGCAGGATGGAGCGCCACGACATTGGCACTTACCTGTCAGTAGTTGGAGTATCGGGTTGATATTGCTCGAGTGTCTGGAGGGGGCCATATTGAACATCTCTGAACTTGTTTTTGAGTGAAAAAAAACCTTTTTAAATACTCTTTGTAATGATGTACAACAGAAGGTTATATTATGTTTCTTTCATTAAATACACATTTTTAAAGTTGTGGTATTCTTTTTGAATCACCCTGTATTATCTTCTGTGGATGGGCGCAAGTCTTTATACGGAGAGTTGCTGCTTTGTTTGGGTTGAACAATTCCTTTCTTTTCCTTACGCTAGCATAAAGACACCTTTTCTTGTCAGTAGTAACGATACAGGATAAGAATGGTCGGTGTTATTCACGAGCCAATTGGTGATTAGCAAGTTTGTTTGTTGGTTGTTTGGTTTGGGGAAGGAGACCAGACAGCGTGGTCATCGGTCTCATCGGATTAGGGAAGGATGGGGAAGGAAGTCGGCCGTGCCCTTTCAGAGGAACCATCCCGGCATTTGCCTGGAGTGATTTAGGGAAATCACGGAAAACCTAAATCAGGATGGCCGGACGCGGGATTGAACCGTCGTCCTCCCGAATGCGAGTCCAGTGTCTAACCACTGCGCCACCTCGCTCGGTGGTGATTAGCAAGCAGAGTGCACATAAGGCCACACGATGGTTTTTGTGATCTTGGCTTAGAGCGTGCTGTACCCATACACGAGATTTTTAAACCTTCTCCATTGCACGCAAATGTCTCACGATGGTGGAATGATCACAATTCATCACATTTGCCAGTTCTCGTGTACAATGACATGGATCAGTGTGTGCGTTTAAATGATCTTCATCAATCCCCTAAGGTCTTCCTGAACGTGGAGAGTCACTAATGTCAAAACGGTCCTCCTTAAAACGCGAAAATTATTTTCTTGCCGCGTTCGCTTCAGTGGCATTATTTCCGTAGATGGTGCAAATATTTCTGCAGATTATAAGTTATAAAGAAAGTTTCATCTGAAGCAGTTGGTATAGAACAGACCGAGTTGGCGCAACCGAACTCTGATTAATGAGAAGAGCATCGATTTCAATAGAATTACATCACAAACTTACTTTATGGCTTCACACGACAGCAGTTAACGAAGAATAGTCTTATTAGAGGCAAGAATGGATTATGAGTGTTAACGTCTTTTCTGCGATGATTTCGTTAGACAATATAGGCTTGTTTTCTGTCTGTCGATAGCAGATTTTGTTTTAAAATGACCAGTTTCAGGCGGTGACGCTTATCTTGAGATCACGCCTCGTATTTACAGAGTGCTTAGTCTTAACGGAACCATGCGCTTCACTGTCATATGATAAAGCAACTGATACTTCCTTCAAGACTGCTCTCTGTAATTGCTAGTATGATCTGAAAATAGGCCACTTTGCCCGAAACGGGTCATTTTGAAATAAAAGCCACTATGGAGGGACACAAAATAATATTTTGTGCGAATCACAGTTGCCGAAAACACCCTCTGATTAGTATGTCCAGCTTTGAGTTCGTTAGAAGAGGAGCACTAACTCTCGTTTGACCACCAAAGTACAATTCAGGCAAGCAGGTGTTCAGTAAAATCACGGAAAATGTAATGCTGGATCCTCATATGGGAATTTGAACCTCGCACTTCCCGAGTGCGAATCCAGTGCCTTAACTCCTGAGCTCGGCAGTATTTTCATTCATAACTTAAAAGACATTTTTGGCTGCAGAAGCAACTTTTGGTCCCGAAAGTGATCTGAACTAGTTTTCTTCCTAAATGTGAGCTACCACAAACGTAGCATTCAATGAGGATGACTGTTGAAAACATTTTTTATTGCAGTCAGTTGCAACGCATCAGACGCTAAGGTGGTTTCCATCTGTCAACTGCATTTTAACGAATTTTATCTGCCTGGACGTCAGAATTAATGGAAGCCGAACACTAGGCAAACAAGGCGGACAAAGAGCCACAGATTACCTAAAGCCGTTTTGTAGGAAGCTGTGCATCATGTTTCATGGAGCCATATCATTGACCACTTAACCTTCAGGTACATCGACACACTGTATTCAGTGTCTAAAATGAAATTAGCCCAAAAAATGTATCAGCATCTTTTAGTAACATGATACATGCATATACGCTCATGCTCATAAATTAAGGATAGTTGCAGAATGTGGTGCCACACAACGTGGCACTAAACAAAACTGGCGCTAATAGCATAGGCATATAGCGAACATACACAACATAGATCTGTAAGTCCACGGTATTGGTTATAAGTTGAGAAAACCGTCCAGAAACACGTGTGCTACAAAACGCCACTGTTTCCTGCGGATGCACCCCGACATCTACATGGGTTCTGATCACCATGCACACATTCACAGGCCGCACAACGGTTTGGCATACTCTGGATCTGGTGGTCGAGCAGCTGCCGGGGTATAGCCTCCCATTCTTGCACCAGTGCCTGTCGGAGCTCCGGAAGTGTCCTAGGGGTTTGAAGACGTACAGCGATACGTCGACCGGACGACCGAGAGCAACCCAGACGTGCTCGATGGGGTTTAGGTCGGGAGAACAGGCAGGCCACTCCATTCGCCTGATATCTTCTGTTTCTAGGTACTCCTCTACTACGGTAGCTCGGTGGGGCCGTGCGTTATCGTCCATCAGGAGGAAGGTGGGACCCACAGCACCCCTGAAAAGGCGGACATATTGATGCAAAATGACGCCCCAATACACCTAACCTCTTACAGTCCCTCTGTCAAAGACAGGCAGGGGAGTACGTGCACCAATAATAATCCCATCCCACACCATCAAACCACGACCTCCATACAGGTCCCTTTCAAGGATATTAAAGGATTGGTATCTGGTTCCTGGTTCACGCCAGATGAAAATCCGGCTAGAATCGCTGTTCAGGCTATACCTGGACTCGTCTGTGAACATAACCTGGGACCACTGTTCCAACGACCATGTACTGTGTTCTTGACACCAGGCTTTACGGGCTCTCTTGTGACGAGGGGTCAGTGGAATGCACCTTGCACGTCTCCGGCCGAATAAACCATGTCTCTTCAGCCGTCTGTAGACTGTGTGTCTGGAGACAACTGTTCCAGTGGCTGCGGTAAGGTCCCGAGCAAGGCTATCTGCAGTACTCCGGGGCCGTCTGGGGCACTGATGGTGCTGTGCACTGTAGGCGTCCCGTACTGTAGCGCCTGGACACGTTTCCTGTCTGCTGGAATCGTTGCCATAATCTTAAGATCACACTTTGTGGCACACGGACGGCCCGTTCTACGACCTGCTATGTTTGACCAGCCTCCAGTCGCCGTGGTATTCTACCCCACATAACGTCATCAATATGTCTTCTTTGAGCCATTTTCAACACACAGTCACCATTAAAACGCCTGAAAACGTCTGCACACTTACTCGCTGCACTGTACTCTGACATGCACCATCACACCTCTGCGTATGTAGACTGCTGCCAGCGCCACCGTGCGGCGACCACAGGTCAAATGCACCGCATGGTCATACCCCGAGATGTTTTAAACCCGCAAACCGCCCACCAGGGCATTGTTTCACCCTGTATCAGCTTTATCCTTAATTTATGAGCATGAGTGTGGAAACTATTATCGAAACATGCAAATAACTAATTCTTGATAAATATGGAGGGGAAGATAGGATATTTTTATTTTTACTGTCACATTTATATGTTCGGTCACCTTTGAAGTCAAATACATGCACAAATCTATCAGCCTTGTACAGAAATAGTGATACTTATTCCACTATTAGGCAGTACCAAAAGTTATCCCAAAATCGTAACACAACACATACATGCCATATTAATCCACATAAACCCACTTGCTTATGGTGGTTTAAACCTCTAAAATGTGTTGTGGAAATAAATAGTGATCGGTAACAGTAAATTTATTGTTTCATTCGATATCAATAACATAGAAAAAAAGCCCAACCAAAAATTGTTTGCATTTCAAGTTGTACAGTTCTCTGGCATTCACAGCAGTACGCATTCTCTACGTCCGTTTATTCGACGGAATCCGTTATTTCCTTCTAATCTGTAGCATATTGTAATGTTAAACGTACATAGACGAGCGATTCGGCCACCTAGAATCGGCATGTGGTAAAGCAAATTGTGCGGCTCAGCGCTAGTCTGTGGGCCCAGGGTGCGGCGCTTCTCGCCCGGCCAAGTGCTGACGTCAATCCGGGTCAGGTGCAACGACGAGAAACACATGGCCGGAGACAGGTAAAACCCAGAACAGGGCTGGACGGCGTTTGCTAGAATGGCTAGGGTGCAGAAGATGCACCGTTAATGGTGACATTTAATCCTCGAGCTCACGCGCCTATATATAATGTGTGTAATGTTTGGCAAGCACTAATAACATTTTGTTATATCATCCTTTTTTTTTTTTTTTTTTTTTTTTTTTTTTTTGCTACTGCGAGCCCGTATGTAGCTTTCGTTATTGATCCAGCTAACGCTGTGATAAATTTTGATGTCATGCTCCAAGATAGAAACAGTAATATGTAAATAGACAGCGTGCAGGGTGAGAGAAAATTTATGGTGCGAGAAAATGACCCAGATTTCCAGCTAACAGCACAATCATCAAATGAGGCAGTTGTCTACGAGATAATTAGAAACAGAATAGCCAGTTGGCTGGGAACGTATGCACATGCCCTCTGTGGGGTAACTCTTCTACTCGTTGACAAGTGATATTATGAATGTTTATATTACTATTGTTTAATAAAAAAGTATTGGAGCTCGTACAACGTTAAGTTCGCATTATCATTGTTTAGTTAACCGGAGATTAAACCGTGATATTGCCCATACAAGTTTACCGTGGTAACAAAAACTAGCTAATCTTGTAATCTTGACATGTGTACATAGAATGCCGTGCGCCCACTCGTCTTATAAAAAGTGACATCCACGCTCTAGGGCTAAGGCAGTCTGAAACACGGTGAATTACAGCTCTTATAAATTCAATAATAAGTAACAGATCACAATAAAGCAAATCTGAAGACATCTGCTGTCTCAGAAATGTGATGTGCATCCAGTGAAACAATAATATTTTCAATATCTTAAAAACTATGGAAGCTAATAATTTTCAATGACTGAATAGTTTCACAATGACTTTGACATAAACAGCACTTAAACGCTTCATGTAATTTCAGCAAATGATATCTTAGATGATAGTATTGCACTATAGCTGTCATCCCTGAGAGTTCCATGCCTTTATCTAATTTATTTATTGATTTATTACATATTTGTATCCTTTTAATTATGCCAATGTTTCTCAGAACATCATATCGTCAACCGTAACACAGCAACTTTGTGCAGATGAATACTTCATATCTTGTCATACTTGTGTAATTATTTAAGTAATATGTTACTATTTCTACCAATAACTTTATTTAAATATTATTACACCCGATGTTAAAAACCGCGGTAATTTGAAGGTGGGCGATCACATGTGTTGGCTGACACCACCATTGAAAAGAGTGCCAAAAGATGCTTCTAACAAGCAGGCATAAAAAATGTATAAACAATATTTCAAAACATTTATTTGTTGCTATTTAATGTGAGTGTACATACAGAAGAATTCTGATTCATTTATTTATCAGTCCATTATTACTTATATTTATTGTGAAATGTCTTTAGCTCGGAAAGTTGTGAAGTGAGCTTGTGAAGTGAGCCAGACCATGTCTACAAAAAGAACAAGAATGATTGGCAGAACGGTAGTGGAGTCAAGTGGAAACAGACTTTTTGAGCGGTGTGCTCAAGGGAGCGAATCAGTACATTTTATGCCGATTGCTGGAGGCACACAGACCTGCCTGAGGCACAGTTTGCAATTCAATCATGTGGATGACAGATTCTGGACGGTTAATTGCCGCTACAGAATTTTAACTTGAAGAGTAACTTTCGCGTGGTCACGAAGTGCTCCAGTGCAGAACTTTACCTTTTCTGCTTGAATTAAGGAAACGAGACTATACAGAGTACTATCAAAAACAGTCTCGATCACAATTTATTTATTCCGGTGACCGGTTTCGACCACTACTGTGGTCATCTTCAGACCAATGAGTAGCAACCTCCTTCTGGTGGTAAATCACTACTGGTTATCAAGACTGCTTATGATAGTAAATATTTGTAACAACATTGATCACTGTTCACTTTAACAATGTATTCAAAAGTAATTTACTATTTGTCTGTCGTGTTTTCGTGTGGAAGTCGTCATGCTGCACTCTGAATTATTTTAAGCAGGCGAATATTTCGTGAAAAGTTTTCACGAAATGGACTTTGTTTTTCGAGTGACTTGGATGGCTATTTAGGTTGGGGATTCTCTTCAAATGTGTGTGAATTCCTATGGGACCAAAACTGCTAAGGTCATCGATCCCTAGACTTACACACTACTTAAACTAACTTACGCTAAGGATAACACGCACACACACACACACACACACACTCATGCCCAAGGTAGGACTCGAATTTCCGGCGGGAGCGGCGGTGCAATCCCTGACATGGAGCCTCAAACCGAGCGACTCTAGGATTCTGCTACCATTCTTGTTACGCACTTTTGCAACTACAATGCATTTTAATAATTTTGTTTTTTTCTGTCTGTATTATAGGTGGTGAACATAGTATCTACTTTCCCCTTTGTTTCAGATTACTTTCTTGAATAAAAAATATTAGTCATAATTCTCTGGTGCCGTCTACATCAATTTCAGACATTATAATACAGCCCTCTTCATTAATTATTCTTTTACATTTTAATTTCATATCCGTTTATTTTATCAGTTCGTAATTGTAACTAATGAATAAACATTCAGAATCACAATACAGATTATTATTTGCAGTGACCTAGCTGCCGGGCATGAAAGCAGATGTGTACAGGCTCGACCCTACGACTTCATCGAGCCATTCTCTTTAAACAAAGCCTGCAATGTCCATTTACCTAAGGTGCAAGTAACCGTAGGCAAAGTCGCAGTATTCAGTTCCTTCTACATCTAACAACAACTGAAACGCGTGTAAGGCACATGTATCGAACGACAGAGCACAATGCTAATTACAATGCACTCTTCTTCTGGCATTCATGACACCGTAATCGTATTTGGTGTGCAAACAGTTGCCTAGCCAACCTGATGTAGACTATCTATACATTTTTAAATCGCTTCCAGTTAACCATGCTACAAGAATAAAATAGAATTACCGTCAATAGTATCATAGACATACAAAAACAATTTTATTTGTTTACCCTTCAATAAAGTATGGTGCAAGCAAATCATTTCTCCCTCAGACTAAGACAACTATAACTTCAGTATTAATGGGAAATGACTAAGGCGTTTTTTTCCTCATAAATGGATTTTACTACCTGCTTTAAAACTAACTCATGTAAGTAATTCAATTTCACATTCGAAGTGTTGCTAGAAAGTAGTACTGCGTCTACAGCTGTTGAGCAATGAAAGAGTATTTTCTTAAAGAGTTCAACTAGGGAAGTTTTTATCTGTCGAGTTACTGAACACCATCCCCAGCGGCCTTAGTCCTGGCTCAGTCCTCCTATGTTAGTAAACCACACAACATGAGTGACCCGACATCTGAAACATCTGACCAACGAAGTGTAACTGAAACAGTGCTGTGGTAGCAGCTTTTAGCCACACGTTTTCCACATTCGTTATTTTTGCAAAAATTTATATGGAATTATTTTTGCAAGAATTATATAGTCAACCATCGACACGCTTTGTATTGTTTCGCTCATCTTTCCAGAAGAAACCACAAAAAAGAGAGAAAGGGAGATTGTCGTCACTTACGTATATCGCTGGAAGAAAAAACCCAGTATTAACCATACGAGATGTTGCGATGTTAGCATGTATTTACAGTTATTTGCCAAAAGCTTAGTTTCAGTTCCTTGTACCGGCTACGGTATATTAGAGGCACGACGTCTTGCGTGGCACACCTAGTATACGTTCCCTGCTTTGATTTTCTTGTATAGTGTAAGAAAGTCTACAAACCATATGGTATCAGGTGACGGAATAATGACCAGGCAGCAGGTGCACACTCTGCCCTGGATATGGTTTGAACACGATTTCTCCTAATCATTTGCGCAAATGTCAAGACAGTTTTCCTTCTTCAATTCAGTAACATATCACACACAGCCTTTAAAAACGAGAAAAATGTAGAACAGTTCTTTACTGTTTCCAGAAGATTTTATTTTGAGGACAATTCTCCCCTTAGATGCGTTGTGACATCTAGAACGACGTCCGAACACATAAGCAAACGTCAGATCCTCTACAACAATCATCAGATGCCAAATGTGTTAAGCAGAATAGCACTATAAAGAATAAAAAGTTTACAAAATTAGGACCATAGTCAGAGTCTCATTCTCTTATCTGCAATTGTTCAGCCGGCTGGAGTGGCCGAGCGGTTCTAGGCGCTACAGTCTGGAACCGCGCTACCGGTAAGGTCGCAGGTTCGAATCCTGCCTCGGGCATGGATGTGTGTGATGTCCTTAAGTTAGTTAGGTTTAAGTAGTTCTAAGATCTAGGGGACTGATGACCGCAGCAGTTAAGTCCCATAGTGCTCAGAGCCATTTGAACCATTTGGCAGAAGTAAGGTTGTGAGGGCGGGGCGTGAGTCGTGCTTGGGTAGCTCAGGTGGTAGAGCACTTGCCCGCGAAAGGCAAAGGTCCCGAGTTCGAGTCTCGGTCCGGCACACAGTTTTAATCTGCCAGGAAGTTTCAAATGTCATACTCATATTTTCAGGTTAAGGACCCTTCTTACACATCTATATATCTTTATAAGTATGTTGTGAACAAAGATCAACGACAGTTGTCGATATTTGTATTTTTCAAAATTTTTGTGGTCGTAGTAACGTACCCCTCGCATCAGTGTAAACATTACGGAAAATGCGTTAGTGTTGCCAAGGTTATGGTAAAAGGTATTTTCTGGTTCAGTACCTTACGTATAGATCAGAACCTATTTAAAACCTATGTTCTGAATAGAAGTTAAACACATTTAGTGAATTTTGACTATTTTGTTAGTTTTGTGGTGGTGGGCACACAGTACCCCTCCCTCCTTGGTAGTAAACGATATGGAAAATGCATTGGTACTGCTAGGGTTAATCCGCGAGTACAAGGGTAAACAGCGAGTTCTGCCTAAGAGGATTCTACTTCTGATTTATCCAATGAACCATCAGATTTACTATCGTTTCTATTCTGATATTTGTCGCTGCCAGAACATGTAAGATAAAAATTAATTTATGTAGTTATGTACCTATCGATGAATGCTGTTCAAGTGTCAGTAAATAAGGTCAAGGTTTTTATGCATTCAGTTCGTATTGAAGGAAGCAAAATTATGGTTTAACATCCCTTCGCCTACGAGACCCTTACGGAAAGAGCACAAGCAAGCTTAGATTGGTAATAGATGGAGAAGGATATGGGCCATGTCTTTTTTCAACGAAACCTATCGGCGCAAGTGTCTTGCCATTATGTCATGCCATTCGGTTTTGCACGTACTAAGACAAAAGATTCGGCAGTAAATATAATTCGCTGCTTTTGAAACTGAAACAGAAGCTTAATTATGCCATAAATTCCTGTAAAAATTCCCGGAACGCTCCAGTTATTGTGAAAACCTTGGATCCTAGAATCATTGTAATGTATCTACTTGTTGTAGCATTCCAGCGCGGTATAGTTCTTTTCTTCCCGACGTAACAGGGGCAAAACAAACGTCGCTCTTGGAAATGACCTTCACGGCGCATTAGTCAAGTGAAAAGCGGATGGGAGGCTCCCACGTCGACATTATACAACGCAGCCAGTCGAGAGTCTATCTTTCATACGCCGAAGGTCGTCGATAGAAACTGTAGGTTTCTAATATCTGACTGAGGTACTTAAGCAGTATACAAATGTATGAAGAGATACCTGGAAAACCGCAAGAACTCTGAGTTTTGTAGAAACCAAACTCACAACTACCAACCTTCCGGCCAGAGTAGCTAGCCTCAAGGCATCTTGGGAGAGCAAAGTTGCCGATTCCAGTTCAGTGCGCGCTTTTTGAGAATGCAATCCCGTCATATGCGGCGCGCGACGTTTAACACGTGCCCGCAGCCTAGTCTCCAAACAGTCTGCAACCAACTCGCGGCACCATATGGTGATGAGTGGGTACGTGGTCTAAGTATCGGATAAACAATAATTTTTTTAAGAAAGATCAAATTTCTTAACTGATTTCTCCAAGTAAGAAATAAAATAGACTCAAGAAACATTTGACACACGTTTGAATGATGTTCAAAAGCAAGCTCTGAGAATGACGCATGTCAAACGTTTCTCAATTTATTTTATTTCTCCATTTCAAGCAAACTATTTTACAAGACATGTGACCGTTTTGTGTTTGTAAATGATCTTTTTTTTATTTTCGAATTTTGTTCTTAAAGCATGAACACAACTTGTGAAAGTCTTTGGGGGAATAGGACCACCATTATCAAGGATGGAGAGTGTTGATGACTAAGAAATACCTTTTTTCCATATTTCTACAGTGACTGAAGTGATGCTGTCACCTACTTACGGACTGCAGTTGTTTGTTCAGTATAGTCTAAGTGATGGTCCAGAATTACAGCAAATACTTTGCAGAAGAGGAAAATTCGGTGTACAGTATCATATAAATAATTTTGTGCTAAAGATATGTCGAAACCCCAAACTCCAACTTTAAAAGCGGGTTAAATTACAGGTAGCTATTACAGTTCCTGTTTCATCCCATTAAAAAAATGGTTCAAATGGCTCTGAGCACTATGGGACTTAACTTCTGAGGTCATCAGTCCCCTAGAACTTAGAACTACTTAAACCTACCTAACCTAAGGACGACACACACACCCATGCCTGAGGCAGGATTCGAACCTGCGACCGTAGCGGTCGCGCGGTTCCAGACTGTAGCGCCTAGAACCGCTCGGCCACCCCGGCCGGCTCATCACAATAAAGCACAAATAAAATATGTCAAAATATCAAGTATGAGCGCCCGCCAGTGGGATGGAGGGAAGTGGCAAAAGGCTTCCCCCTCCCCTCCCCCCATTCCATGAATTTTCTGGAATAAGTTCTTTGTGTCACTATAAGACCTAGTTCTCATGTCATGACAAGTTTCCAAAATGATCGTCTCATTTCTATAAAAAAGTCAGAATTTTAAAATCTCCTCCACCTTGTACAAATATTGCGGACACCTATGCTGATGTTATACGCTGAAGAGCCAAAGAAACTGGTACACCTGCCTAGTTTTGTGTAGAGACAACGCGTGCATGCAGAAGCGCCGCAACACGACGTGGCAAGGACTCGACTAATGTCTGAAGTAGTGCTGGAGGCAATTGACACCATGAATCCCGCAGAGCTGTCCATAAATCCGTAAGAGTACGAAGGGGTGGATATCTCTACTGAAGAGCACGTTGCAAGGCACAGGACCGAGACACGAACTCGGGTCCTTTGCCTTTCGCGGGCAAGTGCCCTACCGATTGAGCTACCCAAGCACGACTCACGCCCCGTCCTCACAGCTTTAATTCCGCCAGTACTTCGTCTCCTACCTTCCAAACTTCACAGAGGCTCTCCTGCGAACCTCAAGTCAAGTTTGGAAGGTAGGAGACGAGGTACTGCCCTCCTGGAACTGCCCAAGTCCGTCGGAGTGCACAATGGACACGAATGGATGCGGGTGATCAGACAGGATGCTTACGTACGTGTCACCTGTTAGAATCGTATCTAGACGTATCACTCTAATTGCACACGCCCCACACCATTACAAAGCCTCCTCCAGATTGAATAGTCTACTGATGGCATGCAGGGTCCATGGATTAATGAGGTTGTCTCCATAACCGTACACGTCCATCCGCTCGATACAATTTGAAACGAGACACGTCTGAGCAGCCACCATGTTTCCAGTCATCAATAATATAATGTTAGTGTTGACTGGCTCAGGCGAGGCGTAAAGCTTTGCGTCGTGCAGTCGTCAAGGA
This sequence comes from Schistocerca americana, assembly GCF_021461395.2. NCBI lineage: Eukaryota > Metazoa > Arthropoda > Insecta > Orthoptera > Acrididae > Schistocerca > Schistocerca americana. The sequence continues at coordinate 609,950,687 of NC_060121.1, forward strand.
CACATGAGTGGACTTTCGTCTCTGAAAGGCAATATCGATGATGTTTCGTGGAATGGTTCGCATGCTGATACTTTTTAATGTCCCAGCACTGAAATATGCAACAATTTGCCAAAGGGTTGCACTTCTGACGCACTATACGATTCTCTTCAGTCATCGTTTGTCCCGTTCTTGCAGGATCTTTATCGGGCCGCAGTGATGTCGGAGATCTGATGTTTTACCGGATTCCTGGTATTCACGGTACACTCGTGAACAGGTCATACGGGAACATCCGAACATCCCCCACGTCATCGCTACCTCGGAGATGTTGAGTCCCATCGCTCGTGCGCCGACTATAAAACCACGTTCAAACTCACTTAAATCTAGATAACCTGCCATTGTAGCAACAGTAACAAGGCCAACAATTCCGCCAGACACTTATAAAGGCGTTGCCGACCGCAGGACAGTATTCTGGCTGTTTACGTATCTGCATTTGAATACGCCAGCCTATACCAATTTCTTTGGTGCTTCAGTGTACATTTTCCCTATAACGGAAAGAGCCCCGGTGTGAAACTGTGGAACAAGGTAGGAGCTCGTGGCGGGCCAGGTCATAAACCCTTACCTTTACTCAGCAAGGCTTACGATGTAGGAAGAGAGCACAAGGCCCAGTGTCAGCCATCAGCCCCCCAGTACCGGTGTCATATTGTTGCAAACTCCACACAAGCTCTGCTCCTGGTGGTAGTATTTTATCCGTGGAGGCTAAGAATTAGGACTGGCATTCCGGTAAGACACTCAGACTCATCGAAAGGTTCACAAAGGCACAAAATTTACTCCAGAACTACTATTTTTCTATAGTGAGAACCTTTTTCGTTGTGGCTATTTTATTATTTTTTTCCGTACCTTTACTGTAGATTTCAACAACTGGAATAATGGAAAAATCCAATAGATTTCATGACGGAGGAATGAACATGTAATGAAAGATAGAAGTCCTAGAAACTACATTCAAAACTAAAGAAAGAAACGAACTAACCTATTCGTGGTCCAAAGTTTAGAGCCTGATCTTACAAGTGATGGGGATCGAGGAGAGGGAGGAGTAATATATCGTACAAAGAAAACCAGCTTGGCTACATTTTATACAAGGTTCTATTACGCATCGACGCGAAAGAATGAAGTAAGAAATTTGCAGTCATCGTACAACGCTGACAGCAGCGTTAAAATAAAGCTTTAACCTTCTAAGTAGAGCGTCAAGGCATTTCACAAAACACCCAGAATATGTAGTTGGCCATGAATTGACTTTCAGCAAGAGAGACCCAGTTTAAGCCGCTGTAACGCTGAGAAGCAACTGGTTGGACCACTTTCACTTTTCGTCCCACCTGCAAGAGAACAAGTTTGTTTCAGTGTTCTTTCCCGTGCACGCGTGGTTAGGTTAAAAATCTGAGTCTGCAAGCCATTCCGTTACACTCTTCTCATCGCACTGTAGGACGTCTGCCGTGGTTAACATAATAAACGTACTTTTTACGGTTGTCTTGTGTCTAGCCACTTCTGCATATAAACTTGTTTTACGAATAAGGCGAGGTAAATTAGAACTTCTCAACTGTACAAACTTACGGTGCCAAAATGTGCTAATTCGTCACAATATATTGTGACCAACTGAAAGCCGTGATTCATAGAAAAAATTTGATGGGGACATAGAGAAAGTATATGTCTACGAAGAAAAACATCGAACGGCGCTTAGACACGTGAGTTCATGATTTCTTCACCAAGGAACGCCAATGCATTCCATCGCTGCTACACATCTTCAATGTATTCACTGAGTGTAAGATCTACAGACATTAATTCCTCCCACCTGAATTTCATGTTCAGTACTTATTTAGCTCTGATCACAAGTTGAAAAGGAGACAACTTCATGAATCCATGGACCCTGCATGTCAACAGGGGACTATTCAAGCTGGTGAAGGCTCTGTAATGGTGTGGGGCGTGTGCAATTGGAGTGGTATGGGACCCCTGATATGTCTAGATACGCCTCTGACAGGTGACACGTACGTAAGCATCCTGTCTGATTATCTGCATCCATTCATGACCACTGTGCATTCCGACGGACTTGGGCAATTCCAGGAGGACAATGTGACACCCCACAGTCCAGAATTGCTATAGAGTGGCTCCAATAACACTCTTGCGAGTTTAAACACTTACGCTGGCCACCAAACTCCGCAGACGTGAACAGTATTGAGCATATCTGAGATGCCTTGAACGTGTTGTTCAGAAGAGATCTCCACCCCTCGTACTCTAACGGATTTATGGACAGCCCTGCAGGATTCATGGTGTCAATTTTGCTCCAGCACTACTTCAGACATTAATCGAGTCCATGGCACGTCGTGTTGTGGCACTTCTGCGTGCTCGCGTGGACCCGCAACGATACCGTATTTCGCCTCTGAAGATACTTCAGAATAAATAAACTGAATTATGGTTCAAATGGCTCTGAGCACTATGGGACTTAACATCTATGGTCATCAGTCCCCTAGAACTTAGAACTACTTAAACCTAACTAACCTAAGGACATCACACAACACCCAACCATAACGAGGCAGAGAAAATCCCTGACCCCGCCGGGAATCGAACCCGGGATCCCGGGCGTGGGAAGCGAGAACGCTACCGCACGACCACGAGATGCGGGCAACTGAATTATGCTTGACAATATTGTATCTGCTTTTAATGCAGCTTCGTATTTAGATGGACCATTTACGTACCAAATGCAAAAATCTCTTGCGATAACACAAAGTATTTATAAATTTGCTTGCCTTATACTCATCATTTTTGACTGATCAGGACTATCTAATACACTGCTAGCTACGGTATGTAAATTTTTATCGTTGTTCGTCTGGCGTAGTTGGAAGGTAATGGGTTGGTATTTGGGAGGAGTGGTTCTCAAGTCGACATCCGGCGGTCATGATTTTATTTTATGTTTTCCCAGTTTCCCTACAGTGAAAAACTGTTAACTACTCGAAAAATAGATGACGATTAGTTTGGCTTTAGGGAAGGTAAAGCCTCCAGAAAGGTAATTATCACGTGGCGGTTGATAATAGAAGCAAGACTAAAGAAAAATCAGGAAATGTTCATATGATTTGTCGACCTGGCAAACGCGTTCGCTTGTGTCAAATGGTGCAAGACGTTCGAAATTTTGAGAAAAATATGGGTAAGCTACAGGGAAAGACGGGTAATATATAATATGTACAAAAGACAAGAGGAAACAGTAAGACCAAGAACGAAGTGTTAAAATTAAAAAGGGTATATGATAGGGCTGTAGTCTTCCTCCCCTACTGTTCAATCTGTGGTGTCACCGCCAGACACCACACTTGCTAGGTGGTAGCTTTAAATCGGCCGCGGTCCATTAGTACATGTCGGACCCGCATGTCGCCACTGTCGGGGATCGCAGACCGAGCGCCACCACAAGGCAGGTCTCGAGAGACTGACTAGCACTCGCTCCAGTTGTACGGACGACTTTGCTAGCGATTACACGGACGAAGCATAGCTCATTAGCCGAGCAGATAGTTAGAATAGCCTTCAGCTGACTCAATGGCTACGACCTAGCAAGGCGCCATTAGTAACATTGCATGTATCTATGGAGTCTCACTTGTATCGCCACAATCTCCAGATGTACCACAAGGATGGATTAAAGTTATGTATTCCAGCAGCTACGTACTTTTCTTTATAGCATTCATTACGTATCCTGTTTCAGACCTCACGCCATCCTGCTTTAGCTTAGCGCGTGCCTTTCGGCTTCCTCTCATTGTGTCTAGGCTGTCTTGTCTAGACACAACATTTTTGGCGACGAGTCAACGGAAGGGGTCTTGTTCTTTCTAATTGCTTACATTTACTTGTGTCATGGCTTCGCCAGATGTACTGTCCGAATTTTATCGCTTGCAGAATCAGCAGACGCAGGCGTTATTGGATGCCCTTGGACAGCTCGTCCAGGGTCAACGTGCATTGCAAAACGATGCGGCCGCCGCCGCTTCATCGCTTCCGCAGCCACAACATGCAGTTGCACCCCCATTTCGTCCCTATAAACCAGCTAAGGAAACATGGACGGAGTGGTCACGCCAGTTTGGATTTCATCTCGCCACCTACAGAATTCAAGGTAACGAGCGGCAGCCTCATTTATTGGCGTGTGTATGGGTGCAAACGTACCGTGTGATAGTGAAATTATTTCCCCGACGCGACGTAGCAACTCTGTCCTACGAAGAAATTTTGTCTGCTTTAGATGCCTATTTCAAAGAAACAGTCAATGTCGTTGCAAAAAGGTATACGTTCTTTCGTACAAAACGTACGGCCGGTCAAACTACTTGGGAGTGGGTTGCAACTTTGCAAGGCCTTACAAGGGATTATGCTTTTGAGTGTGAATGTGGACTCCCTTATTCAGATACAATGGTACGTTATGCAATTGCACAGAACGTTTCTGATGTTCGTATACGGGAACAGATTTTGAAACTAGTTAATCCCTCCCTTCAACAAGTGATAGACATATTAGATAGGCAAGACACACTTGACTTTGGACAGGAATCATTTGAAACTTCGCCAGCCGTGTGTCACATTAACCGGCCCGCCGGGCGCGCTGCACTGACCGATAAACAGCCCTCGCGCCCGTCCGCGCAGCTGCCGCCTAGCTCTCCACGTGTGCCTCGCAAGCATGCAAATCCAGTGAAATCATGCCCGCGGCGTGCAACTAGACATTCGCGTGACAATTGCCCATCACGCCAAGCTATTTGCTTTTTCTGTAATAAAAAAGTACATGTTCAAAGTGTTTGCCAGAAAAAGCTCAGATCAGACACTCTTAATCATTCCAGGCCCTTTGCTTCGCGCCGGAATCGAACCAAGGACACTCAGGCTCGTGGACCTTCACCCATGGACATTCATGTAGTTCATTCCACTTCGTCCAGTGCCACTGTCTCTAATAGTGACTGTGTTCGTCCCACAAAAAGTGTGCGTCGACGTCGCCGGAAATCACGTCAATTCGCAAGTGATGCTGTACCTGTATCAGTTCAAATTGCACGAGACAGTCGCTCTTGTCGTCGGCAGGACTATTAACTTTTTGTAGATTTGGACTTTAATGGCAAGGTCATACCATTCCAGCTCGATACCGGAGCTGCAGTATCATTGATCAATCACGACACGTACAAACAACTGGGCAAACCTCCGTTGCGTGCCGCAAATGTTCAGCTCATTAGTTATTCAGGACAGCATATCCCTGTGTTCGGACAGTGCACTCTTCTTGCAACATACAAGGGACAAACAAAACTTGTGTCATTTTACGTTCTTCGTTCTTCTACTGCAGTGAACTTGTTTGGTTTAGATTTATTTCAGTTGTTTAACTTGTCAATAGTCAATCAGGTCCTCTCAGTGAACCAGACTGTGCCTTCCGCCAGTGTTTCTTGTCTATGTGAAGAATTTGCAGACATTTTTGCACCGGGCCTTGGTTGCGCTAAGAACTATGAAGCACATATGGAACTGAAAGTAAATGCGCAACCGAAATTTTTCGGAGTGCGAAATGTTCCCCACGCATTGCGTCATGAGGTCGCAAGAACATTACACGATTTAGAATCGCAAGGTGTAATTGAACGTGTGCAGGCTTCTCTCTGGGCCTCACCCTTAGTAATTTTGCCAAAACCTTCCGGAAAATTGAGACTTTGTGTGGACTTAAAGGCAACAGTGAATCCACGACTAGTGATTGCAACTTATCCTTTACCCCGCCCGGAAGATCTTTTTGATAAACTGTGCCCGGGTAAATATTTTTCAAAGTTGGACCTAGCAGATGCGTACTTGCAAATACCAGTGGACGAAGAATCCCAGCGCGTCATGGTGGTTAACACGCATCTTGGTTTGTACCGATTCAAAAGACTGCCATTCGGGTGTGCCTCCGCCCCTGCATTGTTTCAGCAATATCTGCAAACTGTTTGTGCGTCGGTCCCTACTGCTGCGAACTATCTGGACGATATTGTGATCTCCGGAAGGACAGCCGACGAACATTTATCAAATCTAAGAACAGTATTTCAGGTATTGCGACAAAATTGTCTTCGCTTGCGGAAGGACAAATGTGTGTTTTTTGCTCGTGACTCACCATATCTGGGACATGTAATCAATGCCCAAGGCATCCATCCCAGTCCAGAACACCTCCGTGCCATACAAGACTTGCCTTCGCCGCAGAATTTGAAGCAGCTACAGAGTGTGTTGGGTAAAATTAACTATTATCATCGCTTTATGCGCAATGCCTCTTCCATTTCAGCTCCGCTTCATCGCTTACGCCGTAAAGGTGTTCCGTTCGTCTGGACGACGGAATGCGAACGCGCTTTTCGCCAGTTGAAATCGGCGTTGCTTTCTGATACTTGCCTTACGCCATTCGATCCCCAGAAACCCCTTTTGTTGATGGTAGATGCATCGGATTTCGGGATCGGTGCTGTGGTTGCGCACAAAGATGGATCGCATGATCGCCCTATTGCCTTTGCGTCCAAATTGCTCTCATCTGCCCAAAGAAATTATTCACAGATAGAGAAAGAAGCTTTGGCTCTCGTGTTTGGTGTTACTAAGTTCCATGATATCTTGTATGGTCGTCACCTTATCATCACGGACCACAAACCTTTGACATCGCTTTTTCATCCGAACAAGCCTGTACCTCCACGTACAGCGCAGAAATTCATTCGCTGGTCTCTTTTCCTCTCGCAGTACCGCTACGATATCTTGTATCGGTCCACTGCTAAGCATGGAAACGCTGATGCGTTGTCCCGTTTGCCTGTTGCTGAGGATAGAGCATTCGATTCTTCCGAACTTGCTTGCCTGTTCATTGATGCGGAAACCGATGACGTGGTCGAATCGTTTCCGATTGATTTTCGTCGTGTAGCTACAGCCACAGCTGCTGACCCTGTTCTTGCTACCGTTTTGCGTTTTGTTGCTACGCAATGGCCCTTGTCAAAGTCGCGGATCGAGGATCCGCTGGTTCGCCGATTTTTTGCTCACAAGGAGAGACTTTTTGTTCGACGTGGTGTTTTGTTGTTGCGTTCTGATAATGATCAGTCCAGAGTCGTGGTCCCACGTTCGTTACAGTCCTCTGTCTTACGGCTTCTTCACCAAGGACATTGCCGGCCGAAGTGGCCGTGCGGTTAAAGGCGCTGCAGTCTGGAACCGCAAGACCGCTACGGTCGCAGGTTCGAATCCTGCCTCGGGCATGGATGTTTGTGATGTCCTTAGGTTAGTTAGGTTTAACTAGTTCTAAGTTCTAGGGGACTAATGACCTCAGCAGTTGAGTCCCATAGTGCTCAGAGCCATTTGAACCATTTGAACCAAGGACATTGGGGTATAGTGCGAACGAAACAACTTGCTCGTCAGCACTGTACTTGGTTCGGAATCGATGCTGCGATTACGCATATGTGCTCTTCTTGCATGGCGTGTGCCGAACAACATTCCGCACCACCGCGGAAATTCTTTGCATGGCCAAAAGCCACTTCCCCTTGGCAACGCTTACACATCGATTTTGCTGGTCCATTCTGGAATTCTCGATGGTTGGTTGTGGTCGATTCTTTCAGTAATTTTCATTTTGTTGTCCGGATGTCTTCCACGACGTCTTCTGCCACAATCCAAGCGTTGTCTGCTATCTTTTGCATTGAAGGCCTTCCACAGACTATTGTTTCCGACGATGGCCCACAATTCATGTCCGCAGATTTCAGTCATTCTGCCAGGCCAATGGTATTCAACATCTGACGTCCGCGCCGTTTTCGCCTCAGTCCAACGGTGCCGCTGAACGATTGGTCCGGACTTTCAAGTCACAGATGTTGAAGCTAAGAGAGTCGCATTCTCGGGAGGACGCGTTGTTGCTCTTTTTGTCATCGTATCGCTCTCAGCCCCGAGAGGGTCGCTCGCCGGCTGAGTTGCTCCACGGTCGTCCTCATCGAATCTTGATGTCTTTGCTGCACCCACCGCATCAGGTTCCTGTGCAGCGGCAGACTTCTGCTTTTGCTCCAGGCGACGTTGTATTCTCTCGCAACTATCGAGGTTCACAGCGTTGGCTCGCAGGGTGCATTCTTCGCTGCCTCGGCCGCGCGATGTATTTGGTTTTGGGGGCCTCTGGTGAGGTGCGTCGGCATCTCAATCAGCTGCGCCTCTGTCGTCGCACGGGTTCTGCCGCTCCCCGTCTGCTTTCAGCGACGGTGCCGTCCGGTCAGCGCCCTGGGGACCCATCTACTGGCTCGCCTCATCCCCAGGTGTTACCGACGATGCCTTCCATTTTGCCCCATGGCGACGCGCCGCTGCCGCCTCCGCCGCCGCCGCCTGTCCTCCAGCCGGCGCCGCCGGCAGTGGACGCTTCGCTGCAGTCGCCGGGCGCCTTCCTGGGTCGCGCGCCGCCGATCGCTTCCCATGACCAGCCGTCCTCCGCCATGGAACTCTTGCCCGCTCCGGACCACATGGCGTCTTCGCGCGTGTGGGTACCCCGACGCAATGGAGGTCGACCCTTCGGCCCCTCCTGTCTCTTTACGGGCGCATCCACCGCATGTTGACGTGCACCCTGGACTAGGTTTTCCGGCGTTTCCTAGATCCCCTCGGACCGAATGGCCGGGTGCGGGTGGCACAGCCTCGCCTGTTGTTAGGCTCCCCACCTCATCGCATACGTCAACATGGGGTCCTGCCCACGGCGGGCGGAAGCCTTATAACACGACCGTTCGCCGATTTGCGGGGGAGGAATGTGGTGTCACCGCCAGACACCACACTTGCTAGGTGGTAGCTTTAAATCGCCCGCGGTCCATTAGTACATGTCGGACCCACATGTCGCCACTGTCAGGGATCGCAGACCGAGCGCCACCACAAGGCAGGTCTCGAGAGACTGACTAGCACTCGCACCAGTTGTACGGACGACTTTGCTAGCGACTACACGGACGAAGCATAGCTCATTAGCCGAGCAGATAGTTAGAATAGCCTTCAGCTGACTCAATGGCTACGACCTAGCAAGGCGCCATTAGTAACATTGCATGTATCTATGGAGTCTCACTTGTATCGTCACAATCTCCAGATGTACCACAAGGATGGATTAAAGTTAAGTATTCCAGCAGCTACGTACTTTTCTTTATAGCATTCATTACGTACCCTATTTCAGACCTCACGCCATCCAGCTTTAGCTTAGCGCGTGCCTTTCGGCTTCCTCTCATTGTGTCTAGGCTGTCTTGTCTAAACACAACACAATCTATACGTCGAAGAAGCAGTGATGGAAATAAAGTTAAGGTTCAAGAGTGGGATTGAAATTCAGGATGAAAGGGTGACAATGAGAAGATTCGTTGATGATATTGCTATCCTCAGTGAAAGCGAAGATAAATTACAGGATCCGCTTAACAGACAGAATGTGGGTTGAAAATATATCGAAGGAAGACGCAAATAATAAGTAGTAAAAATGGGAACAGCGAGAAACTTAAGGTCAGGATTGGTGATCAGGAAGTAGATGAAGGTAATGAATTCTGCTGCCCAGGCAGAAAAAATAACACATGAGCGAAGAGCACAAAAGAGCAGAGTAGCACTGGCAAAAGGACCATTCATGACCAAGAGACGTCTACTAGTATCAAATACAGGCCTTAATTTGAGAGAGAAATTTCTGAGAATGTACGTTTGTTTCAAAGCATTGTATGGTACTGAAACATGGACTGTGGGAAAACCGGAGCAGAAGAGAATCGAAGAATCTGAAATGTCGAAAATTATATGGACTGATAAGGTAAGGAACGAAGAGGTTCTCCGTGGAATCGGCGACGAAAGGAATATAGGGAAAACACTGACAAGAAGGAGGGATGGGATGATAGGACATTTTTTAAGACATCAGCGAATAACTTTAATGGTACTAGAGAGAGCTGTAGAAGGTAAAAACTGTAGAGGAAGACAGAGACTGGAATACATCCGGCAAATAGTTGAGGACGTAAGGTGCTGGCCGGAGTGGCCGAGCGGTTCTAGCCGCTACAGTCTGGAACCGCGCGACTGCTACGGTCGCAGGTTCGAATCCTGCCTCGGGCATGGATGCGTGTGATGTCCTTAGGTTAGTTAGGTTTAAGTAGTTCTAAGTCTAGGGGACTGATGACCTCAGAAGTTAAGTCCCATAGTGCTCAGAGCCATTTGAACCAAGCCAGGACGTAGGTTGCAAGTGCTGCTCAGAGATGAGGAGGCTGGTACAGGAGAGGAATTCGTGGCGGGCCGTATAAAACCAGACAGAAGACTGACGACCAAACAAAAAATAAAATATTGAAAAGCGATTTTTCCGGTAGATGAAAATATGCTAAATATATTGACGACTAACGTATGAGAAACGTCTAGATAATTACAGTAATGTTATGTTAAAGCGTCCCCTCAAGGAAACCGTTTCAGATATTGTAATCTTCTCTACATTACTAGGTTCATATACCTGAAACTATGTTCTATGTTAGTTCTAAAATTAGTCCTGGTTTTTAAATTCGTAGCTACTGGTAGTATTATCATTATTATTGCTAAGGACTTCCCTTGTAATACTTTGTGTGCTACACTAAACCATAATTTCAAGATTGTCTTAGCTGTAGTCAGCACCCAACAGAAGACGGTTTCGTTTAATGAGTTCAACGTTTCTGATCGCAATCGGCAGTCCTATTGTGTCAGTGGTTTCATTGACATCGGAGAACCAGCTGAAATGACAAATAGCACTACAATGGTGCTCTTGCAGATCTATTAATACACTTGGTGCTGAGAAAATACCTTATCAGTTGAAAAATATTTGAGACTGGATTAATAAAAAGTAGAGAAAAGGATGATGATTTTAACACTTCAGGTGTTCTGCATAGTCTCCCCCTCTTTAGTACAATGCGCAGAACGACCATGTGAAAATGCCAGAAAAGTCCTATGGGATGTTGTTAGACTCCCACACCATATTAGCTTTAATAATGGTTATCTGGTCAAAGCGTTGGCCCTTCCTCTGAATTTCAGCACTTTGTCGTTTTATGGTAGGTTCATATTGATAACATAAAGTATTGTCAGCCACTATTATTTTTCCAGAAAAGAACTGTCCGCCTTTTGCGTTCCAGTTAAGTCGCTGCTGATGTCCAGGCATCGTTCTTGTTCAGTACTGAAGATGTGCGGGACAGACTCTGCACACACTTTTCTCTTCTTCAAAATATAACAGAGACTGTCTTCAACACTTCATTTGGAGATGATACTCTAGTGTGATTTGTGGCACACATACGTTGACACAATATGGCTGCGCGTCCGATACTTAAAACTGATTGCTCCCAACAAAGTGGTCGAATGTACATCTGTTGTTAATTAATTAGTTACATGTTACATAGATCATTTGAACGATTCTTTTATCTAAATGATATGCAACTAAACTGTTTACATGCTATGTATACATGACAAGTGTTAACATTAATGAAATAATTATTTTTAGTCCTACTCATGCAACTCATGCACACTTAAAAACCTTTTTCAGGCTACCAGTTTTTAAACAGAAATTCATCCATGGAACAGAAGTAGCTGTGCAGGACAAAAGATTTTAAAACTTGCTTTGCTGCGTGGCAGACATTTTACGTTAGTGAGCAAATCATCACAAGTTTTTGTTACTGTATATTGTTACAGCTCCTAGTTCAACATCGCACCGTTGTTATTGCACTGACGTCACTTAAACTTCAGAATAAAATCAGTCTCGGAACGTTTTGAATGGACAGCCTATGTGTAAATCTGAACGATCTTCGATGTTTAACAAATTTTTGAGTTTGCTGCCAGCTGGTCGTTCTCTGTGACGAAACTTCGACAGCTTCCTTACTTGCCTTCTCGGGTGCTCGCTGCTCGTGCGCCAGCCCACTAATTTAATTGACTGCTTCATTGTGTTTTCCACGCCTTCGTTCAACATTCCTTACAATCTCCCCAATTTACGACATCTCTTATTCGCTCATTATGTGCTACACAACTGGTTTTAAGCCCTGGATTATATTCCCATCACCATAGTAGATCTTTTAATTGCATTGCGTGAATCGATAACCGTTCGAAACCAAATTTTAGAAGTATTTCTTCCCAGTTCCCTGAACATTGCATCAACGTATGGAAGGTATGCGATTCCGGCTTTTCTTATTTGTAGTCTGTTCAATCATAAGTTCGCTTCATCATGTAACGATGGGTATTCTAAATAAATTGTTCTGAATATACGTTCTCTTTTTAAAACATTTCTCAAGTTTCTCACCTCTTGGGCGAGACTTTCTTCGTGTGACAGTGTAAGTCAATTATTGATGCTTGTCCATTCGAAATGTCCACACGAGGAGCGTTTTGTCAACATACCGTTGCATAGATGTTGGCTCATGTTTGCAGATTCTAGTCCATGTGATTTTTTTTATGAATCGCAAAAGATTGTTGACACTCTGGAGACAAAAAAGGTATTCGGACCGATATAGATCTATGCGGCAAACTAATTAAGAAAATCGGATGATGCTTTCACTAAATTGTAGATTATAGCAAAATAATATGTCGTAACAAATCAGTCGGTGTAGGTGTAGTAAAACTGCATTTATGTGTAATATACTGTTCTAAGAAAAATATGAAGATTGCAGTGCAAACATGCAGAAGGATAAATTTATGTCTGAGTAATACGAGTATTCGCAATTTCGTCAGTCAAACGTCTAAGCCAAGCGAAGAGTTGTTGAAGTGTTCACACCGTACGGTGTAAATAGAGAGATTTAACGACAACGAGCATTTAATGTTCCTTAGCAGTGACCTGTTCACCCAAACATCGCCTCGACTTGCCATCATATAGACAGGGAATCATAAGATGCTGTGGTGTCATGGATATCTATTATTACCGACCTATAGCCACCTCGAACTTACAGACATTCGTCAAAGCAGTTTTCAGATTATAGAGAAGAACAAGGCCCTAAAGGGTAGACGAATGGCAATGTTCGATACGTTATAAAGATAAATACTATGGACAAATAGAGCCGAATATTGTCTGAAAACCCTGGTTCCACACAATCAAGCAAATAAGATGTTTTATACATTCCATAATTCACCTGAGATATAATCACTGATCATTCCCCAGCTATCTTCACCGAATATATTTCCGAGATCATCCTTGTTATGGGTTGATGGACTGACAATAGGAGGTACGAGTCACATTTTTCGCATATAAACTGTATTCAATCCGGCAAATTTATTTCATACAACGGTTACTCGGAGCTCATTAACCATTATCACCTAGTATAGTAACTCTCCTTAATAATAACATATTAATTTTAAAATTAATTGCGAAAATTTTAAGTAAATATCACCTTACCTTGCAAAACCATAGAAAATTCCTAAAACACTAAGAGATGGTTGAATGACTTGACGCAAGAAAAGCAGTTTTGAAGTTGCACGCATCCCTGTAGATGGCATTCCAGGTATGTACTGTGCGACTGTGAACCGCTTGACTTCATGAGGCAATTATGCACACTTGTGGTGTGTGGTTGTTTGGTATCAAATGTAGATCCCTGCAATGTTATTGTCGTTCGATGACTCGCAACATTCGTCTGATGTTTCTTACACCTGCTGCGTATTTAAATGGCCGAGTCTTTTTGTGTCGCTGGCCGAGACCCTGTAACTCTGGAACGGTTCAGTGCCTCAAGGTACATGGCCGATACAAAAAAAAAAAAACGGTTTTCCTCTTACAGACGATCTAGAATTACCTTCAGCCGTCTGTAGTAGGGCCCTACAACGGTCATTTTAGGGTAATTTAGTTTGGAATAGACATAGTCACATTCAACTACGTACATTGTGACCACAAATTATAGTTGACAGAGGTAATATTTGCATATTTCAATATGTCATCGCCATCATCATCATCATCTTCATTCTTCTAGGTATGAGGCCCCTCGGCCAGTTCCGCCTCCAATCAATTTTTACCTCGGTCTTAAAGGGGCACTTCGACCGATATTTATGTATGATAATGTCGTTTTCGGAATTTTTGTATGTTTCTTTCTTTGTAAATGCTATTTTCTCTTACTTTTATTAGGTTGGTGCATAAGTACCTAGTGTTTTTGTTTTGCATGTTGGTATTACGGTTGCTACGGGTTTATTTATCGATTGCCATTTCTTATATGCAGTTCACTGTTGCTATTTGAGTTTACATATTGTCATTTGGAGATAGTGATTGGAGATGTGGATGCTAGAAAATGGAGTGCCAAGTGGAGAAATCGGAACGTATTCTTCTGTTTGAGTTCAATAGAGGGGTGACAGCAGCAGAGGCAGCCGCAAACTTTTCCGCCGTTTATGGGGATAGTGCCATTGGACAGAGCACGGCAAGAAATTTGTTTTCTCTTTTTCAGTAGGGTCGTGATGACACAGGTGTCTCTCCATGTTCAGGACGACCTTCAGGGTTTGATGAACATCGCTTAAATGCATTAACCCACAACTATCCACGTCACTGTTCCCGAGAACTGGTAAATGTGATGAACTGTGATCATTACTCTATCATACGACATTTGTATGTTATGAAAAAGGTTCAAAAACCGGGTGTGTGATCACCGAATGTTCTAGGCTACGCCAAAATCACAACATTCGGCGGGTGGCCACATTTGCATCTCTGCCTGCTCGTCGTCAGTTGTCTCGTGAACAACACCGACCATTCCTACTATGTATCGTTACTAATGACGAGAAATGATGTCTTCACTCTAAGATAAGGAAAAGAAAGGAGCGGTTGAGCCCAAACAAAGGGGCAATCTGCCGTACAAAGAACTGAGCGCATCCACAGAAGATAATATTATGCATTCGGTGGAACGGCGATAGTGTGGTGTACTACGATTTGCTCCCCCGAGATCTAACCATCACTGTTGATCTTTAGTGTCAGAAATTTACTGTCAACAACTGAGACGTGTTGCACACGCAGTCCAACAACAATGACCAGGGACACTGCGTTAAGTGATGCTAATCCACGACAACTCCCGCCCGCATTCTACTAGACTGACAGAAAACTGGAATTGGGTCAAGAAGTCACTCTGCACCCTCCTTATTCTGCTGATCTTGCGCTCTCAGATTTTCACCTTTTCCAGTCTCTATCGAATAGCCTTCAGGAATTTTCCTTCCCGGATAAAAATGCGTTCCGAAAATGGCTTGTCGAGTTATTCGCACCACGTGATTTCTACAGTCGAGTGATCGATAAGTTGCCCCAGCGATAGTGAAGGAGAAAATATTATTGATGACTAAAGTCTCTGTTATGTCAATCTGTTGGTTCTATTAAACTTATGGAAAAATGCTACGAGCATATGCACCTACTATTTTCGTCCATTTTCTCCATTATTGCAGATGTTTGTAACTGACTCTCTGTATCCTGATTTCTTATTTTATCAAGGCATGTGTGTTCCGGTAGTGCTCCAACGAATTTCATTTCTGTGGCTTCGGTATGTGTGTCGCCTTTCTCTGTAAACGTCCACGTTTCACTGCCATATAGAATAACTGGCACTGCCATCATCTTGTACCTGCTATCTTCTACATCTTACGTTGTGTTTCGGTCAGCGTTGTTTTCAAGGTTCTTCCAACAGTTCCGCACATTGCCTGGCATCTTTATTATTTATATCTCTGTCGTAATCATTCGAGGTATCACAGCCTAAATAATTAAAATGTTCAATCTGTTTTAAAGTCCTGTCATCCGAACTAAACTTTGTTCTTATTTGGTGTTTGCCCCGAAATGCCATGGTTACCGCTTTTGTGGTAAAATTTTAAAGTATTAAATAAATAGAGCTTTGAATATTATCGTCTGTTTTCTGCATAATCACTGTCGTCGGGATATGGTAGTGCACTTAAAGTGGTCCTTTCTAGTTAATTCCAGTTGGTGTGTGATCCTTCCATTTGTATAGGATATCCAAATATAAAATGATAAATAACTGTGTTCCCCCAAATGTAATTAGATAAATCAAATATAAAGCAGCTGCCGTTATATAAATGTTTATACACATCATTATGTGTTGATGGTAACTCCATCTAAACATTATGTTCCGTACGTCATTCCTGTCAACCTTATCGAAGGCCCTCTCTAGATCTCCAGACGCCATATATGTGGACAAATTGTTTGACCTTCTTTTCTCCATAAGCTGTTTCATTATAAATAAATTGCCTTTTCGAAAACCATTCGGTTCTTCTTCAAACAGTCACTCTGCTATTGGCTATTGGTTATTTACCATACCAGCATATAGTTTATATACTGAATATAATACTCTGAAACCTCTGTAGTTTGTTGGTTTCTTTCATCTTTTTTAAATATAGAAGGAACAGTTACCATTAACCATGTATCGGGTATTCTCGTTGTAAGCTAGCAGTTGTTCAATAGATGAACAAGTACTATATTACCCCCTCCCCCCCGCTCTCCTAGTGATTTCTTTATTCTTTCGTTTTTTATACTACCTCTAACTCTCCTGATGTTAGTAAGGATTAGTAGAGATGACGGGCTCAGGCTGTTCGTGCTTTATCTCTTTCTGCTTTATTTAAATTTCTTAGTAATTTACAGGCAAAGTCTTGTCTCGTTTACGTCCTGTACCCCATCACCGACGAATTTTTCCCAACTGTCTACATGCTCTTGCTGTTAGCGATTTTGCAATGTTTCTAGCAGCTATGTAATGTTGCCTAGTTTGTTTTTATCTGTAGGTATGTTTCATTTACTTATCCCTTAGGACCGTTCCTATTTTGTCATTCCTGATCAAAACTTTCTTTCGTTTCTGGCTTGTTTGGCCAATACTTCACCCACTGCACTTTTCTTTATCCATTGCCGTCTTCAGTAATATGATTCTCTGTTTCTTTTTCTACCAAATACCTGTTAAATCTTTACTGGTGACAATTTGTGCTTGAGTTTTTTTTGTTGTTTTGTTCCATTCCGCTGTACAATAATGGGCACAATTTGCGTTGAAGTATTAGCATTGGGATAAAAACCAGATGGACCTTGTAATGTCCCTACGTAGGTGGTGGATAGCCATGTGCTTATGTTATGTGCGTCATATCTGTTACGCGAAGTGAAAAGGTTGCTTTACTAAATGTATGTGCTTATCCGACAAAGACTCAAATTTTCTTAGTGTTATGAAAACCAAAAGCAAATTCTGATAACGTAGCGGAGAGCTTAACTAATATTATTGTAATATTCCGCTTGCGATTACCAGCGAGGATGCGTTACCGTAATTGAGACGACAACGCCCTCTGCTTTTTGTTGTTTTGGGGATAAGGAATGGTGATTGGACATTGGATTTTGGGGGTCAGATACGTAGTTTGCAAGTTTAGAGGAGATACAAATTGTAATCGCAATTATCAAAAATAAAAAAATAAAAACTGTCCGAGCGGTTCTAGGCGCTTCAGTTCGGAACCGCGTTGCTGCTACGGTCGCAGGTTCGAATCCTGCCTGGGATATGGATGGGTGAGGTGTCCTTCGGTTAGTTAGGTTTAAGTAGTTCTACGTCCAAGGGACTGATGACCTCAGATGTTAAGTCCCATAGTGCTTAGAGCAATGTGATTTAAAAAATTTATTTTCTGAGAAAGAAGGTAAATGTCATCTACGAACTTTTACTCAGTGTTGGACCACGGACCTTCATAAGACGATTAATGTGTTTAGCAATAAAGTGCATAGTGATTTCATTACAAATCAACAATACTGAGCGAATCTGCTACTATCACGGTACGAACGACGCGAAATATTTCGCTGTCAGCTTGTGTGTTAAAGACGTTCCCTAAGCGACCAGTTGTTAGCAAGAAGAGATCACGCTGCCACTGTTGCTCAACCTTTTCATTCTGAAAGTGTTTCTAGAGAATCTTACGGCGACTGTGAGTACTTCAGCTGCCACTAGAGACGGAGTTTTCCTCGCGAGTTGTAGCAGTTTCCTCCGACTTCGTCTGGTGTTCTCTGAGCACCGGAGAAACGGAAACTTCCCACCGCCAACTCATCCTGTACCTAATCCGTTCTCTCCTTATCGCAGCCACGAAGTAAACATATTCATCTATAGACAAATTTTTTCACAGACTTTTATATTAGACAGGTCAAAATTTTAAAATCTACGCGTCTAGGCAAAAAATTAAAAGAGAATTCAAACGCAGTGCCTGTTTTATCTGTGTCAAAGTCGAAGGTCAAGTTAATTTTTCTTTGCCATGTAATAGTTCATTATAATCTGAATATGACACTATACGCAGCGGATGTTTGATAATGTGAGAAATGTTGATTTGCCATTAAAGGAATAGGAAGTGTTCCAGGCAGAACGAAACCTTCGCTTTCCGTGGAAGGATCCATGATATATTCCTTAATCTATATTCTTGTAAATCTACTGTTCCTCGTATTTTCTTTTTCTTTCACTTATTACTGCTATATTTATCTTCTTCTTTCATAATTTACTCTCTCTGTATATACTTCTGACATTCTAGGTTGCTCAATTGAGTATGTTTGTTATCCCAGATCGTTTGCCCTCATCCTTAACGAGCTTGTATTCATTAAATCTGTCCGGTTTTCTTATTTTCGTTACGTTTGATTTATGAGTGAAGTTCTCTTTGAATGGTTGGGACACCAACTCAAACGCACACTGTCCAACTTGCAGGGCCGAGGAGAAGTCTGTTGGGGCTCACACCCGTAGATGTTTGGCTTTCTGAATCATTAGCGATTGGTATCACTGATATCCTTTCACCTTGAATTGTAATCATATTTATGAACCTTCCTTTTATTTCCATCATTGCTTCTTCGATGTAAAGATTGAAGAGTAGGGGCAAAAGACTATATCCCTGTCTTACAAACTTTTTAATCCGAGCACTTCGATTTTGGTCGTCCACTCTTATTATTTATTACCTCTTGGCTCTTGTACATATTGTATTTAACACGTCTCTCCCTATAGCGTAGCCACATTTTTCTCGGAATTTCTAACATCTTGCACAATTTTACACTATCGAACGCTTTTTCCAGGTCGACGAATCTGTCTTGATTTTTCTTTTGTCTTGCTGCCATAATCAACCGCAACGTTAGAATTTCCTCCCTGGCGCCTTTACCTTTCCTAGATCCAAACTGATGGTCATCTAACAATCCTCAATTTTCTTTTCCATTCTTCTGTATATTATTCTCCTCAGCAACTTCGATACATGAGCTGTTAAGCTGATTGTGCGATAATTCTCGCACTTGTCAGCTCTTGCAGCCTTCGGAACTGAGTGGATGATATTTTTACAAAATATTCCGGAAAGCAGAGGGGTGCAGTGTCATGAATGGACGTCACGTTGAACATATCCTATAATCACGAGTTTAACGCAGAAAGTATGCGTTTCCGGACTTATGTTTATTGACTTACTTTTCTTGTTTCGATGTGTACTACCACGTCTCAAAGTATTCGATCTAGTGCCCTACGTAGGAATTTCCGTAAGGCTGTCTGCAGATGATGCGGATGTTGTGCGAAGATAACTACGCCAGAAGACAGTATCGATCTGTAGAATGAGCTGCAGAGGGCTAATGAGTTGTGCAAGGACCGGCGGTTGATCCTGAAAGTGAATAAATGTAACGTATTGCGCATACAAAGGACAAGAAATCCAAAACTGTACAATTACACTATATGTTACAAATTTCTGGAAACAGTAACTACCGTAAGACATCTAGGACTAAAAGAAATGTTAAAGTTTTCTACCTCGGCTGTTTTTGACAGATATTCACTGTACTTGCACGACTGGTCAATTTAGGCCTCAGAGACCGTTTTCAGGCGCAGTGTACAGAGAAACAGATCGAAGATACGAAAGTATAGCTTTTGCTTATCGACATACAAAACCAATAATTTACAGTGGACAGCCGAAAGTTGTACTTACAGGTGACGGTATGTCGTACATTATCTTGTTATGAAACGGAGGATATAGCCGATCAGAAAGCTAGCACATAACGTGAAAGCGTCAGAATTTAAAAACCCGTAATAATCATCTTCATAACTAATGCCATCTTATAGGCTGCCGATGCGTTGTTCATGTGTTTGTACTCCAGAACATTAGTGATTGCAGTAATTCCATAAATGGTGCAAGTATATTATTCTATGGCTGAGGTCAGATAAGTAAATGTAGTCTGATGCTTAGACTTGTGCATCAGGCTATAAGGTAAGTCCATTCAACGTAGAGCAGGAAATGAATATGTCACGAAGCGACAACAGACACCAGAACGAATGCAGCTATGTGAGTCAGAGCCCGGAGATTCGTTGATAATACGAAGGTCATTTCCAAAGTTCTGCACATTGTAAGATAGAATTGAAAAAATAGTTTATTTTACAATCCCTTCAATATAATTTTCTTTCTTGCTTATAACATCTTTCCAACGTTTTGCCAACTTTTATATTCCGGATAAGGCACCTTCGTCGTTGATCTATCTGATTCCTTCGGTCACCTCACAGGAAGCTTCATCAGTTGTATCAAAACATTTTCCACAGAGCTGTTCCTTCAATTTTTGTTATGTCATACCTTCTTTGACGAATTTTCTGGCGCAAAATATTTTGCAGAATTAGCTTGTAGCACGCCCCTAGGGCGCTATTTGTAGCTACGACTCAATTCATGTCGTACACAAAGATGATGATCATTTTCACCTTCGGCTGGCGGCGGAACTTTTTTGGGCTTGGGGAATCGGAACTTTTCCATTGCAACGATTGAAAATTCAGTTCTTTCTGGAAAACGCGCATCCACGTTTCATCAAGTGCAACAGTCCTTTTCAGAAACTGTTCTCTTTCGATAATCCTGAAGCAACTTGCTGTGTCGTACGAGCAAGACACAGCCAGGGCGAAAGCACCACAGGCGCAAAGATGTGAGCTGGTTCCAGCACCATAGAGACGCATCACTTGCGCGGGTTTCACCAGAACCACGGGCGGCGCTGAGGATGAAGATATTGACTTCGCCTCGGCCACTTGCAGGCCGAGTACAATCCACCATTGACCGGACGACAACGGACAGAAGCCCACTTTGGAGATAGAAGAGCAACTCTCGCCCAATTGGTTATAGATCACCGTCAAGGGCTGGCTTGGACAGGGTATGTCGTTTGTGAACTCTTAGAAGCGAACAGATAGTTGTTGTAAAAGTGCATTTGATCTGTCCTGTGAAGTTAGTTAGTCATTGAGGGCCTTTTGTGTGTTATATTGCAAGCAGTATTACAGACTTCATTATTCAACAATTCACAAAGATAAGTAAATCTTTTAAAATCATTTGTGTGACTTTTTTACTAATTTGTTGAAGTATTGTAGAACCTTGATTCTCCTATCCTGTTTCCTGACCCTAGGGCATAGATGTGCAGAGAGAAATTGTCTTAGCGGTGTACTGCACAACAAGCCGTTTCACGAACTCATAAACTCGGCCCACACTAACAACAGTGCAAGTCGGCCTCCACAGCAGTAGCGACGAGGCCTTTACAAAACTGCCCAAAGGGTTTACAAACAACTGTCCCGCGATCCTTTTGCGACCTTCTTTCTGCATGTCCCTCAGATCAGGAGGCAACCCATCTAAGAGCAACTTCCCTCGTCTTTAAATTTTCAGTTATGATTCTTTAAATTGTTTTCTTACATGTTTTTCGTCGATTCTCTCTCAAAGTATCATTAACAGTAAACTAAGAGGTTTAATCCGTAGTGTTTGATGGGTTTCCACTTATTGTATTGTCCTCAGCGCTTGCTTGACCTTCATGGACACGAGTGGACCATAGTGATATTGTGCTATGATCTACTATGCAGTTTCCACACGTACCTTCCCACGGACGGATCCGACTTCGATGTAGGAAAGCTGTTTACTACGCGTAATACGACCTGACTCGGTTTCAGCTTCCATTTAAAAACTGAATTACTCATGACACAGCCACGAGAACCAGCAGACACATTTACGATCGTCGCACCTAAAGTCTCGCTCACAAGTGACAAGAGCTTCAATTTGATCACCCCATTGTAACGGTCATGCATGACCAGTATGCAGGACTTTTGAAATGACCCTCGTGTGCTGGCATGCCTCCAAAGAGAAAATTCATTATCTCTTATCATTCCTTTGACTGTCAGGCCACTGTCTTATCATTGTGTACTGACTGTCTATTGGCTCATTGACCATCTAATTCACATTTCTCAGTGACTAATCGATGGATCAGCTAGCTGACTGACTGCTGATTGACTGACTGCTAATTGTCTCTCTGACTGACTACCCTCTGTCTGCTCTTCCTTGGAAGTGTTCACTGTCTCCTCACTCTGATTTTCATGATGCTGAATTTTCTGTTGTATCGTATTTGTCATTGATGAACATATGACCTAGAACTCCTGTCTCG
The DNA here is from genome assembly GCF_021461395.2 of Schistocerca americana. Classification (NCBI taxonomy): domain Eukaryota; kingdom Metazoa; phylum Arthropoda; class Insecta; order Orthoptera; family Acrididae; genus Schistocerca; species Schistocerca americana. The sequence goes on from NC_060121.1 coordinate 609,972,927, forward strand.
TGCTCAGACTGTCATTCACTGTGGCAGCTCCCAGTACTAGGTGCAATCCTCTCCGTGATTTGTACATCACTAGGCACTGCTTTACGTTCTTTAAAGGTAGATGAAAATCAAATTGCCATGGGCGACTGGAATGCAATTGCAGGGGAAGAAGTAGGAGAAAATATTACAGGATAATATGGGCTTAGGGCAAGGAATGACAGAGGAGAAAGACTAATTGAGTTCTGTAATAAATTTCAGCTCGTAACAGGAATCACAAGAGGAGGAGGTATACTTCGAAAAGGCCGGATGATACATAAAAATGGTTCAAATGGCTCTGAGCACTATGGGACTTAACATCTATGGTCATCAGTCCCCTAGAACTTAGAACTACTTAAACCTAACTAATCTAAGGACATCACACAACACCCAGTCATCACGAGGCAGAGAAAATCCCTGACCTCGCCGGGAATCGAACCCGGATGATACAATAGGATTTCAGTTACATTACATCAAGGTCAGATAGAGATTCAGAAATCAGATTCTGGAGTGTAAAGCGTACTCAGGAACAGATATAGACTCTGTACGCAATTTAGTAGTGACGAAAAGTAGACTCAAGTTTAAGAGATTAGTCAGGAAGGATCATTAGGCAAACAGGCGGCATACAGAAGTACTAAGGAATGACGAGATATACTTGAAGTTCTCTGAGGCTATAGATACAGGAATAAGGAATAGTTCAGTGGGCAGTTCAGTTGAAGAGGAATGTACATTTGTAAAAAGGGCAATCGTAGAAGTTGGAAAGAAAAAGATAGGTACAAAGAAGGTAACTGCGAAGAAACCTCGGGTAACAGAAGAAATACATCAGCTGATCGGTGAAAGAAGTAAGTACAAAAATGTTACGGGCAATTCAGGAACACAGAAATACACGTCGCTGAGAATGAAATAAACAGGAAGTGCAGGGAAGCTAAAAGTAAATGGCTGCATGGAAAATATGCAGAAGAATGGAAATGAACACCCTTTAAAGTATACCCCGTTGTTGTTGTACAGGCTGACACGCATTGAAGACGCGACTCTGTAGTGTCCACACATCGTTGATTGGTGTGGTGTGAACCAATTCCTTCAAAAGTCCCCCTAACCAAACGTGTAGGGAATTGAGGTCTGGGGAACGAACAGGACAAGGTGTGCTCCCCCCCCCCCGATCAATCCAGTGATCCTGAAATGTCTGCATCAGAGGTTCGTGTACATTGTGAGGAAAGGGTGCTGGTGCGCCATCACCCATGAATCACATCTGTAATCGTTGCTGCAATGTCACAGCCTCCAGCAAGGTAGGCAGTACATTAATAAGGAATTCCTAGTAAGGCGCCCGATTTAACTTTAGTGGTAGCACGTATGGCCCTATTAATCTATCATCAAGTACACCAGCCCATACGTTGATTGAGAATCGGTGTTGATGTCCCCTTTCCTGAACTACTAAGGGACGTACATCTACCCATACATGCTGGTTACGGAAACTCACACCATCTCATGTGAACCCTGCCTCATCGGAAAATAAAATCTATAAAATATCGGATGTGAACGGTGGATCGCGGCACACTTCTGTAACAGCCACTGACAGAACCGCCGTCTGCCATGATGATCCTGTGGCCTTATGGCCTGAACGCGCTGTAGATGATATGGATACAGCAATTGTTGATGAAGTAAGCCCCAGGTAAGAGAGTGAGACACGCCTTTTTCTGCTGCTAATCGTCGCACACTGGTCCCAGGGCTTTCTTACACCGAACATACCACACGCACAGCCACATCATGCGTGCGGACTGTGCGAGCCCCTCCGAGGTGCAAGAGTACCTGTGTCTTTTAGAAGCTGGAAAAGTCTGCCGAACAGCTTATTAGTGGGAAATCTGCGCTGTGAATATTTTTCAGCGTAGATGGCGCGAGCTCGCAGGCTACATCCATTTACTAAACCATAGCGGAATATCACATCCTCCTTTTCACTCGTCGAGCAGTAGGCTTCCATTGCTAACAAGTGGTGGAAGAGAGAAAATGTAAATGCACTTCACCATTTGTACGTACATACAAAGCAATATCAGTAAACACATAAGTGAATCCGCGTTTGGAAGAAGGTAAAACATCATCATACGTACCCAAAGTTGGAAGTATTGTACAATAAGGCACACAAACACGACGAAAACGAACGTAGCCTACGACACGACTCGAACCACACAACTGACTGCAGAGCACCCAATGGCAGGTAGAGTACGGTGAGTAAGACATCATAATACCCTGCCGACACATTTGACGGAGAGCCAGTGCAATGACTGTGCTAACAACCGCAACCAAGAGTCGTGCAGCCCTTCCTATAAACACAAGTTTATCTGGGAAAATATGCGTTTCCGGACTTATTTTTCTCGTTTGGATGAGTACTACAACGTCTCAGAGTATTCGATGTTTTTTTAAACACCCCGTATATCGTTAACAGTAACGGCGCTATCACACTTTCTTGATTTTAGAGAGACTCTTTTCGTTCTCCAAAGACGTCATAACACGTCGGTATAAAACGTGTTCAATAACATAAACTGCAATTTTCCGTCAATACTTGGCAGAACAAGGCAAGAGTATTAAAATAAGAAACAATTCCCAATGTCCTGCAAGTTTACGGAATTAGGAAGTGTTTCTTATTTAATATTTACATGTTCTATAATTTTCAACTGAGCGAAGTCATGTGAATGTGTCGAAAAATATTTTGGCGTACAAAGAAATAAATAGCAAGCACACGTTGAAGATTTGTTTCTACAACATCGTTCAAGAGCGAAATAAACGAACTTGTGTAATAGACGTGAAATAGTTCAACTTCAATTATTTTTTGTCGCTCCAACGATCGATCTTTCATACCAAGTGACTTTATTCTTGTACGTCAAGCTACTACAAGCGACGTCAGCGGGATCCATCGGATTCGAATATTTGCGCTCTTAATGTTCATTAACTGCTATTTAGCCTCTCGTCCGAACGGCGAATACAGCTGCGACGCCCAGGTATAAGACATGTATACACCGTCGACTACGCCTGGACTTGATTGGGCGCTCTTGGCTTGCACTTTGCGGAAACTATACTTTCGCACTGAATTCACTAAACATACTGCATTTTTCATGAGTTTGTAAGAGGCAGAATATGTCCGACTACGCTGCATAACATATTTTTATGTGATACTAGACAGACGGGGTCACCTGTAAAATCGCTAACGAAAAAAAAAAAAAAAATCGCAACACCAAATAACAATTAATACAGGATAATGAAATTTCGGGAATACATTTGCCTAGGTAACTTACTAAGTGATTAGCTTTGAAAGATCACAAGTTAACGTAAGCGCGAGATAAGCCATTGCAAATGTGAAATGCTGATATATTCATAACGTTGTAACCGTCGGAATATTGAATGCAAGCATGCAAACGTATATGCACTGTGCTATACAGGAGCTGGTTGTCAGTTTGTGGGATAGAGTTCCACGCATTTAGGTCAATACAGGGACGGTTTATGCTGGTTGTGGACAACGCTAGAGTTCTCGTCCGGTGATGACTCATATGTGCTCCATTGGAGACAGATATAGCGATCGAGCAGGCCAATGCGACGTGTTGATATTCTGTAGAGCATGTTGGATTACAACAGCTGTATGTGGACGAGCGTTATCCTGTTGGAAAGCACCCCCAGTAATACTGTTCATGAGTGGCAGTACAACAGATATAATCACCAAATGGACAGAAATTTACAGCCAGGTTACTTTGGATAACCACGAGTGTGACCTGCTGACTTGTGAAATCGCACCCCGGAACATAACTCCAGGTGTACGTCCGTTGTGTCCAGCAAGCAGACAGGTTGGTTGCAGACCCTCAACTGGACTCCTTCCAATCTATACACGGCCATCACTGGCACCGAAGAAGAACCAGCTTTTATCAGAAAACACAACAGACCTCCATCCTCCCCTCCAGTGAGTTCTCACTTGACACCACTGAAGTCGCAATTGGCGGTGGTTCGGGCTCAGAGGAATACACACTACAGGGCGTCTGGTTCGAAGCTGTCCTTGAAGTAACCGATTTCTAACAGTTCGTTGTGTCACTGTGGTGCTAACTACTGCTCAAATTTCTACTGCAGATTCAGTGCGATGCGCCAGAGCCATACGCCGAATACGATAGTCTTTCCTCTCAGCAGTGCCACGTAGACGTCCGGAGTCCGGTCTTTTTGCGACTGTACATTTTCGTGACCACCGCTGTCAGCAGTCATCAGCAGTCATATACACTGCGTACATTTCTGCCAACTCTTTCTGTAATATCCCAGAAGGAACATTCAGCTTCTCGTAGCCCTATTACACGACCTCGGTCAGACTCAGTGAGGTGTGCCTGTCGCCTAGAGGTATTTTTGATTGAAATCACCACTTCCAATCTGACAGGTAGCTAACGCTCACGAGCGTTACAGAGAGCGCCACTCTTATGCGACTGATACGAAATTTGAATAGTCATCGTCTTTCAGATGTAGAAACACGCCTACCAACTTTCGTTTGTGTCGCACAACTAATTCTGTCAGTGTATAAAAATAGGTCTGGATTAGAAGTAAATAATTAAAAGTTGTTTTTATTTTTTTCAGTCAGTGTATAAAAAGAGGTATGCATTAAAAGTAAATAATTAAAACCAGTTTTTATTGTTCTTTTCTTCGCAGGTTTCATAAATATTCCTTTATCATAACTGGTTGCAAAATAATCTCCATTACTACAATTACGCCAGCTTCTATCCACGAGAGAGCAGTAAGTTCTAGATTCCGGTTTTTATTATTTGTTTCGGCAGAGAAAGGCAGCAGCAACAACTGATCGACGCAAGCCTTACGAAATAAATTCTGCAAAAATCGATTGCTGCCACTGAGGAAGGAGGGAGTTGTTCTTTCTTCTTTTGCTTCTTTTTCTTTCCATTTCCAGGGTAAGAAAGGAGGAAAGGAATAATGCCTGTTTGTAAATAGCAAATACTTATGACGTATAATATACCAAGACAAAGTTATTACACTACCCATTTTAATTTTTTCTCTGTTCTCTGGATAAGATTAATGTTTTCTACTTGTCATGGTGATGGGGAATAAGGATTTTCAAATAAGAATTTTCTACCACATACTGTTTTTGAAAAGCAGAAGTTTTAATATTCATTAAAAACTCATAATTTTAAAACTATGCAGAGACAAATATTTTACACAACTATAACTTTAAAAGGACACTTCTACTCCTCCCCAGAAACTGATTCTCCATTATTACAGTTTCCTGGTGTCCCCGTTTTAATCACTCGCATCCCCGAAAAGTCAAGATAGTAATCAAGGGAGTGTACTCTTGGTAACATATGACTAATTATACGCCGGAAACATCTTATCATATTATTTACAATCACTTTATCATCATTAAATTTGTGATTACGAAGAATGTGGGTACACACGGGCTTGAAGGCATTCCGTGCATCTTTTTCACTCTCTATAGTGAATGGGTGAAATCTGTATCTTGCAGAAGCTGTGGTATTTAAGGGCCAATAAATACAACATTTTTATTCTTCGCACCGCTGATAATGGAAAACTTTTTTCTGTTCAGCACTTTTACTGATATCTTCATTAAACACATTTTAATAAGCTGGGTATACAAACAGCTCGTACAATACGTTTATTCTAAATGGAATGTTGGCGTTTCGCTTAGGCCATTCTTTATGTACGCTATTTAATGTGCTTTTTGTTGCGACTGCCTTCCTCGCACAGAAAGCAGCAGTATTTCGTGTAACCCGTTTGCGTACCAGTCAGTAGCCGCATTACTTTCGCATTTGCACACGACTTTCAGTTATGCATATCGTAGTGTAAGTAATTGTGCAAATGTCGCATACTTTCATAATTTCTTGTCAACCGAGGCTCCAACTGAAATTGAGATATGCTATGTAATCAGAAGTATCCGGACACCTGGCTGAAAATTACTTACAAGTTCGTAGTGCCCTCCATCGTTAATGCTGGAATTCAATATGGTGCTGGCCCACCCTTACACTTGATGACAGCTTGCACTCTCGCAGGTGCTGGAAGGTATCGTGGGGAATGGCAGCCCATTCTTCACGGAGTGCTGCACTGAGGAGAGGTATCGATGTCGATCGGTGAGGCCTGGCACGAACTCGGCGTTCCAAAACATCCCAAAGGTGTTTCATAGGATTCAGGGCAGGCCAGTCTATTACCGGGATGTTATTGTCGTGTAACCACTCCGCCAAAGGCCGTGAATTATGAACAGGTGCACGATCGTGTTGAAATATGCAGTCGGCATCCCCGAATTGCTCTTCGATAGTGCGAAGCAAGAAGGTGCTTAAAACATCCATGTAGGCCTGTGTTGTGTAGGGGTGCAAGCCCTCTCCACGAAATATGCGACCACACCATAACACCATCACCACCGAATTTTAATGTTGGCACTACACATGCTGGCAGATGTTCACCGGGCGTTCGCCGCACCCACGCCCTGCCATCGGATCGCCACATTGTGTACCGTGATTGGTCACTCCACACACCGTTTTTCCACTGTTCAATAGTCCAATGTTTACGCTCCTTACACCACCAAGCAAGGCGTCGTTTGGCATTTACCGGTGTGATGTGTGTCTTATGAGCAGCCGCTCGACCATGAAATCCATGTTTTCTCACCTCCCGTCTGTCATATTACTTGCAGTGGATCTGATTCAGTTCGGAATTCCTGAGTGATGGTCTGGATAGATGTCTGCGTATTACTCATTGTGACCCTCTTCAACTGTCGGCGGTCTCTGTCAGTGAACAGACGAGGTCGGTCTGTACGCTTTAGTGCTGTACGCGTCATTTCACGTTTCCACTTCACTATCACATAGGAAACAATGGACCTACGGATGTTTATATGTGTGGAAATCTCGCGTACAGACGTATGACACAAATGACACCGAATCACCTGACCACGTTCGACGTCCGTGAGTTCCGCGGAGCGCCTCACTCTGCTCTCTCGCGACGTCTAATGACTACTGAGTTCGCTGATATGGAGTACATGGCAGTAGGTGGCAGCACAATGCATCTAATATGAAAATCGTATTTTTTGGGGGTGTCCGGATACTTTGATCACATGTGTATTTATCACCAATATGGAGGACTGCATTTAAACTCGATAAATTTTACATAAACACAACACACAATCCAGCAGTAACTATCATTGTAGTGTATCACCAATACACGTTCTGCGAAATTGCATAAGAACTCACCAGCTGGCAGATATAACTGTGACATCTGTTTCTGGTAGCAGACACTAGATGGAAAAACACAGAGATGAAAATACAAATAACGCAGAACGTTACCCTGTTGCAAGTGAACTGAAACGTACTTCAATTAAATTAAAGTACATTTCCGGAGTAGAGAAAAACATTTATTCAGAAGAAACTGAACATGATGGAAAAAACTAAAATCGAATCTGAATTAAGCACACGTAAATTAGTCATAATCACCCACTTTCACGCAGAAGGCAAAAACGTATTATAGGCCGTTATTTGTAAGTATGGTTTCTGGGGCTGATAATTACTACAATTGCATATAGTGCAGGCGTAACTAACGAAGAGCATGCTCTTGCGTGCCAGAGATGTCCATCGCCAGCTGCCGGTGAAGGGTAAGCAGGCTCTTCCACTTGTCCCAACCCAGAGCGGCCGATGGCCCCAGTGAAAGCGGAGCGCACCAGCCGCTCATCTGCCACGTCCCTGACCACAGGCCGGCCGCCAGGATGCCCTGCTGCGAACAACACGTGCTAGCTGTTGCCATCGATCGCCTTACTCGTGATGGGTCAGGATCAGCCTGTGAACAATCCAGTACTCTTATTATGTACGAGGAACACATGAACCAAATCACTCTGACCACCAGCTAAACAATGTATTGTTCCATCTATTGCATGGATTGGATTCGACAAGTCTTTGGTAAGTGGTCGGGGCTACGTCTGAGCACAGATCAACCAGAGGTTGTTTGCAGGCGCGCAGCTCGAGCCCGATAGCGTCCAAGATGTGTTCCATCGGATTCAGAACTGCCGATTTTAGTGGCCGATACATCATTGTGAGTTCACTCAAACAACTGCTCTCTCAAACAACTGAATCTTGATTCTGATCTTCTGACATGAACAGTTATGCTGCCGGAAGATGCCATCGACGTTAGGGAAACATAAATCATAAATAATGTTTACCTAGCCCACAGCTCTCATGGTGCCTTCGTTTACTGCAACTGCCCTCCCGGGGTCCGAGCCGAATGTTCTTCGCAGCATAATAGCCACCTCCCCCCGCCCCCCCCCCCACCTCCGGCTTGTGTCAGTGGGGCGGTGCATTGCCTTTTGTCTGGATGCCGGCGTATACGACGCGATCATCGATCTGCTGTAGCAAGAAACGTGATTCACCATCAATTTTCTCAGTGTAGAAGTGTCTACATTTAATGATATAAATTCCTGTTAATTAGTATAAATAAGAATAAATATTAAGTAGTTCATTTACTAGTTTTATCTTAGAGAGATGCTAATTGTTCATAGAATGGTGATTCCTACCGAAATAATCTGGTGTCGTGTCCCTGTTTGATGGCACGTTACCTTGTATGGACTTCTGATGCACCAAGATACCACTGCACTATACCAGATGAGACGTTTTGAGCTCCGTGCACCAATCAAGAAGAAATTCGTTTGATAGCAAGCGGTATTCAAGATGGTAATATGCAGTATGTACTAGAGAAAACTGTTGTTGACAAAACAAAGAGAAATTGAGTTTTTTACTGAAAAGTCTTATTTTTATTTGCATATTCGTTTTGTATAGTTCAATTACTACTTTCTCCATTCGTTGTTTACAAAAATTTGCAAGACCTTGAGTAGTAGCCGAAACAGTAATTATTCAAGTACATTTTCGAAGAGATGAACGTCATCCTCGATTCATTTATTGATCCTTCATTTTAAGTTGTACTGACAACACGAAAGCATCCCTCCGTCAACGTTTCTGAGAGTTTATGTAACGTGTTCACCTAGGTTTGACGATTAGTTAGTATTTCGTGGTGCAAAATCTGTAGAGACAGAGATGCAGCCACCGATTTATTAAATTACGCCTTCTGATGGAGTACCTCCTGTACGATTCTTCAGTAACGTGCTGGACAGCAGGTATATTGGATCCACATAATTGTACATTCTTTAATGGCGATATATTAAAAAAATATTATTGTCTCATCCACAAACTCTGGGTACGTTTGTTCATACAAAATGTTTCCAAAGCAACGAAGACTAACACCTTCGGCTCTGAGCACTATGGGTCTTAACATCTGAGGTCATCAGTCCCCTACAACTTAGAACTACTTAAACCTAACTAACCTAAGGTCATCACACACATCCATGCCCGAGGCAGGCGCTCGGACACACTGGCCACGTTTGCCACGTTTGCCACCCATTATTCTAAAACAGATGTTAACTGACCAAAGACACTGACGTTCTACTTCACGCGATCAACACGTTTGGCATATTCCAGCAATGCATCCCGTAGTTATTAATATTACGATTATTCATGTATATTGAACCATTCAAGAAAAGTATAACGTGAAAATAAACTCTAACACTGACGAAGACTATTATCAGGTCGTACCATGATGTTCATGCGTCACCAAATTGACAGGAATAAAACTTTTGATGCTGTACGAACAGTATTTTTCGAAATAAAAGCCTTTGATGAAAGTTTATCAGCTACATCACATTGGTCCACCAGATAGAATGAATAAAATGTCAGTAGGACTAGCACTCAGTACCACTCAGTACGGTTCTATTATTTACGCAAATACCATCTCCTCTTCAGCCGGTATAACTTCACACTTAAATTCTGCTTGCGCATCATGTTCATGTCCATCACAAGCATTTGTCTTTTTTTCTGTTTTCTTGTGGGTTGCATAACGCTCGAGACATATTGATGTCACAGTTTACACAACTTATCCTGTACACTCCGTAGTGGTATCAGCGATATGAAAATTAACATCTACAAATAAAATTCATCAACTCTTCTCAGAGATATTAGAGTACCACCTCTTTTGATACACGTTACTGTTTTGTTATTTTTTTATGTATTACCTTAACTTTCGTGAGGTCTACCTTTATATGAGTTTCGCGACCATCACATAATTGTGATAAAGTTCGTCTCTTCGTTATTGGAAAACTTCACCGCTTCGTGAGTAAGCTACACGGGCTCATGAGATACCTCCCAATATCGTGTCGCCCCTAATTTTGCAGTAACTCCATATGGCATGGACACAACAAGTCATTGGAAGTCCCATGCAGAAACATTGAGCCATGGTGCCTCTATAGCCGTTCAGACTTGCGCAAGCGTTGCCGGTGCAGGATTTTGTGCATGAACTGACATCTTGTCATGTGCCATAAGTGTGCGCAGAGATTCATGCCGGTAGATCAGGGTGAACACACTAGTTGCTCTATTGGTCCAGAATGTTTTTCAAACCAATTGCGAACAATTGTGGTGTGGCGAGATAGCACATTGTCATCCACAAAAATCCCATCGTTGTTTGGGAACATGTAGACCATGAATGGCTGCAAATGATCTCCAAGTAGCCGAACATAACCATTTCCTGTCAATGACCGGTTCACTTGGGCATGCACAATCACGAAGCTACCACCAGCTTGCACAGTGCCTTCTTGTCAACTTGAGTCCATCGCTTCAGTCAGGAACCGCGCGACCGCTACGGTCGCAGGTTCGAATCCTGCCTCGGGCATGGATGTATGTGATGTCCTTAGGTTAGTTAGGTCTAAGTAGTTCTAAGTTCTAGGGAACTGATGACCTCAAAAGTTAAGTCCCATAGTGCTCAGAGCCATTTGAACCATTTGAGTCCATCCATGGCTTCGTTGGCTGTGCGCCAAACTCAAACTCTACCATCAGCTCTTACCAACAGAAATCTGGACTCATCCTTCCAAGCCACAGTTTTCCAGTCGGCCTAGGTCCAACCGATACGTCCACGAGCGCAAGAGAGGCGCTGTAGGCGATGTCATATCGTAAGCAATGGCACTCGTGTCGGTCGTCTGCTACCATTGCCCATTAACGCCAAATTTCGTAGCACTGTACTAACGGATACGTTCGTCGTACGTCCCACATTGTTTTCTGCGGTCATTGACACATGTTGTTTGTCTGTTAGCACTGAAAATTCTACGTAAACGCCGCTGCTCTCGTTCGCCAAGTAAAGGCCATTAGTAACTGCGCTGTCCGTGATAAGAGGTAGTGCCTGAAATTTGGCATTCTCGGTAAACTCTTGATACCGTGGATCTCGGAATACTGAATTCCCAAACGGTTTCCGAAATGGAATGTCCCAAGCTTCCAATTCCAACTACCATTCCGCGTTCAATGAAAGTCTGATCACAATCACGTCGGAAACCATTTCACATGGATCACCTGAGTACAAATTACAGCTCCGCCAATGCACTGCCCTTTTATACCTTGTGTATGCTTTACTTCCACCATCTCTATATGTACATATCGCTATCTCATGAGTTTTTTCACCTCACTGTATTTCAGTTGGTAAATAGTTATCGCCTGCTAATTTCAGAATGTATGTAACAGAACAGTACACGTTGCGTTGAACCTCCCCCTTGTTGCGAAGTACGACAACATAGTTAGGATATTTGCTGTTTATGAAGGGTGCACAGTGTTCCAAGACACTCACTCTTTTTGGGATACGTGACAGCTAAATTTTATAATGGAGCCAACCCTGCCACAGACCTGCGACTCCCATGAATCAGCATTTCTTTTCGCTATATATTTTGCAAATGTGCAGTCAAGGAAAGGATAGTGTAAAATGGGTTCTTACTTGTTCTCCAGAAATAAGTGACGAAGAAGGAGCAACTGCAATTTGTGGAAAACGTTATGAAGGAGAGCTCTGCACAGTTAATCCGACTACGAAACGTGTTGCCTACAAGACTCAAAATTATTAGGCGGACATTTTCCTGATAACAACCATGTGGATCCACAACAGTCAGCGACGCTTCTGTTAGCAAATTCTTCCTACAAACATCTTCTTGGTGGAGTGACTTATTTTTATTACTTAACGGTCAGGTCATGTTGTGGCGTCGCAACTAGTGCGCGATCGCCCATTTGTCTATTTAAAGCTTTACTTCAGAATGTATGTGGGCTGCAATGTAAGCCGGTAGAGTATTGTACGGTCAGTAACGGACGAGTCGTGTCCTGCAGACTGACGTCACGACCATCTGTTGCAGCTGCGCGTGTGAAAGCAGTGGAGTAGCGCTGGCAGGCCACTTACAGTACACGAAACTAAAAATATTAATAACTAATAAAGGAATAACCTGAGGAACGTCATATTTGATGTACAACCTTCTGTTGTGAAAACAAACAATATGTCAAAGTCTGAGATCAAAGATAGTTGTATTTTGGAAGTTAGTAAAATTCCATAAACAAAACGTAATTTTTCCAACAGTCAAGAATTTAAATAAATACAGTGATGTAATAGTTCACCTTCAGTGACTATGTACGATGATCTGATAACACTTTCAGTGTTCATATATAAATTTGGAAAGTTTTTAGCTTCAGAAAACCTCTGTGACTTCTCTATAATAATAATGTCAAGAATTCTAAGTAAATATGTGTATTGTGTGTTAGGGTGCGTGTGGATGAGAGTGCGTGCATGAGAGTATGTGGGACGTTCGGCATTATTAAAAGTCATTCATGTAATTCTCTACAGGAACTGGCAACGTGGCAACGAATCCACTAGCGGTTCCCCTACTAGTGGATGTCGGATGTCCAAGTATGTATGCTTATGTATAAGACAGCCAGAACATTCGCGACTACATAATAAATTTCCAGATGTAGAGTAAAGCTTATAGTTCATTTTGTTTCGCTTATTTAATTATAGAGTTTTGTGTTACTTAATTTGATGACGTCAATGATCCAGAGAAGTGGTTGGTGCTTGCTAGATTTTGGCGGTAGCCGCGTCCTAGAAGTGAGTTCTCATTGGTCGTAAGTGCTGACAGTCAATGAGAAGCGAGACGGTTGGCCGCCTAGCGAGGAGATATATACACTCCTGGAAATTGAAATAAGAACACCGTGAATTCATTGTCCCAGGAAGGGGAAACTTTATTGACACATTCCTGGGGTCAGATACATCACATGATCACACTGACAGAACCACAGGAACATAGACACAGGCAACAGAGCATGCACAATGTCGGCACTAGTACAGTGTATATCCACCTTTCGCAGCAATGCAGGCTGCTATTCTCCCATGGAGACGATCGTAGAGATGCTGGATGTAGTCCTGTGGAACGGCTTGCCATGCCATTTCCACCTGGCGCCTCAGTTGGACCAGCGTTCGTGCTGGACGCGCAGACCGCGTGAGACGACGCTTCATCCAGTCCCAAACATGCTCAATGGGGGACAGATCCGGAGATCTTGCTGGCCAGGGTAGTTGACTTACACCTTCTAGAGCACGTTGGGTGGCACGGGATACATGCGGACGTGCATTGTCCTGTTGGAACAGCAAGTTCCCTTGCCGGTCTAGGAATGGTAGAACGATGGGTTCGATGACGGTTTGGATGTACCGTGCACTATTCAGTGTCCCTTCGACGATCACCAGTGGTGTACGGCCAGTGTAGGAGATCGCTCCCCACACCATGATGCCGGGTGTTGGCCCTGTGTGCCTCGGTCGTATGCAGTCCTGATTGTGGCGCTCACCTGCACGCATACGACCATCATTGGCACCAAGGCAGAAGCAACTCTCATCGCTGAAGACGACACGTCTCCATTCGTCCCTCCATTCACGCCTGTCGCGACACCACTGGAGGCGGGCTGCACGATGTTGGGGCGTGAGCGGAAGACGGCCTAACGGTGTGCGGGACCGTAGCCCAGCTTCATGGAGACGGTTGCGAATGGTCCTCGCCGATACCCCAGGAGCAACAGTGTCCCTAATTTGCTGGGAAGTGACGGTGCGGTCCCCTACGGCACTGCGTAGGATCCTACGGTCTTGGCGTGCATCCGTGTGTCGCTGCGGTCCGGTCCCAGGTCGACGGGCACGTGCACCTTCCGCCGACCACTGGCGACAACATCGATGTACTGTGGAGACCTCATGCCCCACGTGTTGAGCAATTCGGCGGTACGTCCACCCGGCCTCCCGCATGCCCACTATACGCCCTCGCTCAAAGTCCGTCAACTGCACATACGGTTCACGTCCACGCTGTCGCGGCATGCTACCAGTGTTAAAGACTGCGATGGAGCTCCGTATGCCACGGCAAACTGGCTGACACTGACGGCGGCGGTGCACAAATGCTGCGCAGCTAGCGCCATTCGACGGCCAACACCGCGGTTCCTGGTGTGTCCGCTGTGCCGTGCGTGTGATCATTGCTTGTACAGCCCTCTCGCAGTGTCCGGAGCAAGTATGGTGGGTCTGACACACCGGTGTCAATGTGTTCTTTTTTCCATTTCCAGGAGTGTAGTTTTGAGTGTGGGAGAGGGAGAAGAGAGTCGCGAGCTAGCTTTAGTTGGAGGCGGTTATGCTGGATGTGACTTTTCGCATTATGTGTAAGATGAAGTCTTGGGATGACTTCCGCGTTATGGTCCAGTGTTAATGGCATCTGGTAGTGACCAGAAACTGTTTATGAAAACTTTAGAGTGTTGTGATAATTCGTTCCGACGAAAATCGCGAGTGAACTTTGAATTATATAGCGTGGCGGTACTGAGTATATTCTTACTGGGTATTTTATGGCGAGCATAAACTTTAACTAAAGACAACCACTGAATATCGTGTGCAGAGGTAATTGGCCGATCATTGACTGTGTTACAAGTAATTGGTTTCTGAATTTGGGAAGGTAAAAGTTCTGGCTGTTTTAGGTATGGTGATAACTGTGAACAGAAACTTTAGTAATTTTCGTAAATGTGGGCTGATGATCTTGCTTAACGGCAATAAAGATCTATTGAAGGTTTAAATTTGAACTTCATGTTTAAAGTACGAGTGACATCCCCTTTCCGAATCATTTCTTTAAAGTGCATAGCAAATTTTACTTATAGCGGCCTCCGGCGTGTAGCTATGAGGTTACAGTTTCCTCAACCCTGCTTTTCTGTGATCTCGTAAGTAGCTGCAGTCAAGAGTTTACGTGCGAAGATCTACCACTGTAAAGAGGTAGGGGAACAAAAATTATAAAAGAAATTACATTGCAGCAGCAACGTATAATCCGTCGCAATTGGTGCATGGCACGCACGCACGTAAAAAATCCGTCGCAATGTCGTGAAGCTGGTAAAGGCGTGATTATTTGTTTTAAGTTACTGCGACTGCTAGAATGGAATTAATAGCTGTCTGCCAGTGAGGTTCGTATGACTACTTTCGAGATAAAAGTGGTTTACTCTCCGAAATGTTTTAGTTTCCGAAATTTCCTCTTTTGTTTTTTGCTAGTAGTAGGCTTAAAGCCCAAAATTTATTTCGTTAAAGATAAATTGTACGTAATATATTGTATCTAGCAGTTTATAATTACAACAGTTATTTAATAACTATTTTGTAGGTTTCATGTTGGATAATCCATCCGCTATTCAGGAACCCAAATATAATTTAGAACTGTAAGAAATGGCTCTAAGCACTATGGGACTTAACATATGAGGTCATCAGACCCGTAAACTTAGAACTACTTAAACCTCATTAACCTAAGGACGTCACACACATCCATGCCCGAGGCAGGATTCGAAACTGCGGCTGTAGCAGCAGCGCGGTTCCGTACTGAAGCACCTAGAACAGTTCGGCCACAGCGGCCGCCTTAGAGTTTTATGTTCACAGTAGAAATACAAGACGAAGGAAATCTGCGTCTACCACCTTTAAAAGAAGAGAGAATTTCATCACATCGGTATCTTGTGTATTGAGTGGAGGCGATAACTGTTTACAACGTACGACAGTGATGTGGAGCACGTCAAGCCGAACATTGTGAAATGGGTCACTTGTGGTCTATAAAGTCGGAAAAGTACTTCAGATTGACCTACAAAAACCACCAAAGCTACATATTTTCTATATTCTCTCATTCTCCTCAAGCATACTATTAATCCTTGAGATAAAATGAACGGGACATTTTTAAAGGAGATTTAATGTAGTTTAATCTAGTTCTGGGTGAAGTTTTCTCTGGAAGCTGCAGTTTTAGAATTAATCAAGGAAAAGTTACCTTCAAACGCATCCCCATCCCGCCCCCATTCCACCTCCCACTAGTCAGGATTTTGGATATTACGCCGCCGGATAAATTTGTTATTTCGTTAAAATAATTAATTTAATCTTTCCCATGAGGGCAATGAGAGAACCATAGCGTTCGTAATCACTAAGCTAAACTTAATTACGTTTAAAATACGATGAAAATTTAATCCTTACAAGCAAATTTGCTTTGTAATAAGAAAGCCAGACAAACGAAACGCTTTAGTTCTCAATTTAAAGCTGCTAAAATTCTCAAAATTGTAAGCTACAATATACACAAATATCGATTTTACTATTTGTAAGCGCGTGATTAAGCCGGTAGCATAACAGCCCCTGTGAATGAAGACCAAACCGGAAGGGTGTGAGAAATAATTCGTGTAGCTGCAAATTTTTGCACAATGGTAGGAGGAGTAGCTTGAACAACGTACTAAACATTCTAACTTCCTCATCCAGGGTGGAGATGGAGTGTGGAGTGGGAGGGTACGTTTGAAGGTCACCTCTGTACGTTTTCCTTGCATTAGCCCAAAACTGCATCCTCCAGCGAAAAAGTATCTCAGTACAGAATTAAACTGCATTAAATGTCCTAATAAAAATGCAGTTTCAATTTTCTCTCGAGGATTAATAATTTCCGCCGAGAGACTTTATGTACGACGAGTGCCCAATATCAAATTGTACTTCCTGTACACCACTGTGGTGGAGTGTAAACCGTTATCTTATACAGCCCGTATGTTTACACTGGTTCTCGTCCTATACAATAAAGGGTTACCAGTTTATACAGGAGCACATTTTAAAATACCGTTCTCTAAAAGAGACATTTAACATGTAAGCTGGCGATCGATGAAGTGAGCTGGCTAAGAAACAGCAATCACATTCGGCTGTGAGTCCTGTTTGACATGCGGTCGATAGTACAGATTGGCTTAGTGAGTAATACCCGAGCGTGCTGAAAGTGGAGCAGAGGGAATCCCAATTGGAAAAAAAAGCCTTTGGAGGGTTACGAATTCTGCCACGTGTCTTACAATCAAGGTAATATTCCCAAACCCCTGACTAATACCGGAAGACTGAAGTTATTTTTGTTTTATTTCTAGGACAATACAAAAGGAAACAGAAAGCTCCGCATTTTGGCTCAGAAGGGCCTAATCTGGACCGGTTGAACGCAGAGTCATCCTCATTCAGTGCGCCATTTTGATACGGTATGCAGGGGCATGGTTTCAGCACACGTCTCTCACAGCCGTTGTCGGCTTTCTGAACTTTGAAGCCAATACTTGTCGCTGCAGTGGCTCCTCAGTTGACCTCACGAGGCTGAATGCATACCGTTCCGGTCGCCTCACCGAGGAAAAATCCTTGGCAGTACCAGGAATCGAACCCACGTCCTTCACAGAACAGCCAGACATGCTGACCACTGAGCTGGTGCAATGAGTCACAGCCAAAATGTCATGGTCGAATTTGTGTTTATGTGTCAGTTTGTATCTGTAAGGCAGCAAAACCGTCAACTTGCTTGTCATACGGAGTGTACCTAAGCTGTGGAAAGTTCTTTTCCAGAAAAAAGAAAGAAAATCACTTTAAGTGATCGAGAGAAAATAGATGAAATCTGTAATCTGTGTAAAGTAGGTAAATTAAAAATCGAGAAGGTTTAGTCTTAAGTTTCTTGGGAGGAATACCACTTCTACTTCTAGAATACCGGAATAACTTTAATTGAACACATTCTTATGTCTCAGGGATTTCTTTTAGGTTAAATTAGAAACAAATGCTTCTTTGCCAGCTGTACAGCCCAAAAATGATTATTTCGTTGATTTTTGTCTTTATATGAACAAACATTTGGTCTTAGAGACCTAACGATTGTTTTCGTTCTACTCACATTTTAACACAAGTGGCCGACATTCAGCACCTTTAATTCAAAAATATGGTACTTAGTGTATTATAGACTGGGTAAGTTGATAGAATTGATAGTGGAAGTCCAACGAGGAATGGGAAGTTTCGTCAGCAGAATTTTTAGTAACTGCGAGAGCGTTATGGAGATGCTCAACAAATTACAGTCGCTGACATTTCTAGAGAGACGTTTTGCATCACGGAGATGTATATTGTTGAAATTCCGAGAGTGTACCTTCGAAGATGAGCTGATCGTACTACTTCCTCCCACATAGGTAAAGTAAGGTAAAGTTCCGCGTTCTGGCCCTAGACCGACAGCCGTGTCATCCTCTGACAGCGGCGTCACCGGATGCTGTGGAATGGATGATGATGATGTTTGGTTTGTGGGGCACTCAACTGCGCGATCATCAGGGCCTGTACAAAGTCCCAATTTTTACACAGACCAATCCAATCTAGCAACTGTCACGAATGGTGAGGACGATGATGAAATGATGAGGACGACACAAACACCCAGTCCCCGGACAGAGAAAATCCCCAACCGGGCCGGGAATCGACCCTGGGACGCCGTGATCCAGAGGTAGCAACGCTAGCCACTAGACCACGAGCTGCTGACAGGCGGTATGCAAGGGCACATGGTCAGCAAACCGCTCTCCCTGTCGTTGTTGGGTTTCTTGACCTTGTAAGCGTTACTGGTCTGTTGAGTAGCTCCTCAGTTGACATCACGAGGTTGAGTGCACTCCGTTTCAGACCTCCCACCAAGGAAAAATTCCTGGCAGTGCCAGAAAAAGATCCCCTGTCCCTCTAACATGAGTAAGCCGCGTTGACCACAACTACGGAAGAAACACTTCCTCACACATACGTCTCACGAAACGATCACATAGAGACGAAAAAGAGAAAGTGGAGCTCATGAAGACGCTATCGGCAGTCATTCGTCCCACGGTTCATTCATCATTACAACAGAGAAGATGGGAAACGATAGTGATACACTGCGCCACAACAATAAGGTGGACTGCATAGTGTACAACTAGACGTAGTTTGCCATGTACTGAAGAAATAACTTAACGATCACCTGATTGTCTCCAGAAAGTGGTCACAGATTAACGCTCCGTCGACATCGAGATCGCTGGAGACGGTCATGGCCTTGTTAAAGGTACTATCCACGAATTTGGTTGAAACGACTTAGATAACCGACATAAAAACTGATTAGAGATTTTCGGGTGGCATTTTTGAAATCTGTTACTCTCGCAACTAGTGGCTTAACCATTACGCCACTTCGCCTGTCTACATCTCGCCCAGATGAAGAACGAACAGCAGCGTGGTGGCCCTGCGGTTGCAGAACCTCGGGATAATGTGTCACGTGGGACAGCAAGGACAGAGTCGTCCCGGAGTGAGTAGCGTTCCCACAATCAGGGCGTCCATCAGCGAGACGTGTGCGCGCTGTGGCGCTGGTTGCGCGATCCACCTGTCACCAGCTCCACAACACGCTCTTTCGAGCTGCATACTAATGCTTCCTCCTGGCCTGCACAATGACCTCACGTTGCGAAAAGAAAAGAATTAATTCTCGAGAAGCTACTTTCGCTGTCACCACTTATGTACGATGGAATTACAAAACAATGACGTTGCTTCCTAGGGCTTCCTGCACAGATTGACAGCATAAAAGGTTACTGATAGACAGGCGTTCGACAAAAAATACATAAACATCGCGAGAAATAGATGCCTGAATATAAATGTAGGCGGTAGCCAGGTCTGCAGGTTGCACTGTCGTACTTGACCACCTGTGCAGTGCCCTCCAGCGCCGTGCGAGTGTCAGTCGTGGTCGGAACAGTGTTCTGTGTGGATGTGAGTGGAATTATGTCGGAGCTAAGTGAATCCGAATGTGCGCAAGTTGTTGATGCTTCCACATCCATGGTTGCCGAAGTGTTTGGTGTCAGAAAAGGGGACCTGTCGATGATTTATACCATACACAGGGAAAGTGGCAAAAAATCGTCCTCTAAGTCACAACACGGACGAAAATGTGTGTTCAGTTATTTTGATGAACAGTCATTTAAAGGAATTGTGACCGAAAAAAATATGGCGAAAGCCGCAAAAATCACTACAGAGCTGAATCTCGGACTCGAGAGACCTGTCTGCACCCAAACAACAAGAGAGTAACTCCGTGAACAGAAAATTTCCAGGGCGAGCGGGAATTCGAAAATCAGTGATGCAAATGTCTATAACAGGGAAACTTGGTGCCGAAGTCTTAGAACTTGGACTATGGAGCATTGGAGGAAAGTCATTTCGTTGGATGAGCGTCGTTTCTCACTGTTTATAATTCCTGGCCGAGTTTACGTCCAAAGAATGAAACATGGAGGGGGTTTGTGATGATTTGGGCAGCCATATTCCATGGGACCCGCGGTTTGGCAGATCGCATTACTGCCAATGATTATATGACCGCTTAGGTTGGTCAGGCCCATCCCACGTTTGTCCCTCATCGGAGGTAACGATTTCCAAGACGACATGACCACTATAAACAGCGCTTGCAGGACTAGTTTTGTGAGCACTAGGATGAATTTCCGCATCTCCCTTGGCAACCGTAGGCATCAAGTCTCAATACGATCGACGCTTTGTGGTCTATGTTGGAGAAAGGTGCGTGCTTGCAGTCCACCTCTGTCACCGCTACCTTAGCTTGCCATTCTGCGGGAAGAATGACTCAAAATTCCCTAGAAAATCACACACAACCTTTGTCTATCCATTCCCGAGACGACTGGAAACTGTTTTGAAAGCCAACTGTCTTCCCACATCATATTAGGCATGGTAAAGTCGTTTTGGTGTTTCCATACTCACGAATTCACTGTAGGTTCGATGGAGTTTCTGTAGCCAGCAGGTTGAGAATAAATTCCGGATTTTGCTTCTGTGAGATATAGCACCAGCGCAACAGATCATGGTAGGTCCTTTCTGGAACGTGGAATTCTACGACTAACATGGTAACACATATAACCTGGCGTAAGCCTAGATCACTTAATGATCACTTTATTTAAGGAAATTATCTGGATTCAGATGTCGGATAAGTGTTGTTTCAAAGTGACATGTAACATATTATTTACATTCAACATATAAAGTTAGAGCCAAAGTGATTGTCATTTGATCTATAAAAACTTTACTTATACACCACATTCGCACTGTTGTATATATAATAATAAACGTTTAATCGTAACAGTCAGAAAAAGACAGCCGTTTGTTCATAATATACCTACAATAGATTGCATGTTACGTAAGTAACACTGGTGTGGGTTTCATTTCGAAGATGGTGTTGCTGCATCCCTCTGTGCTGCTCTATCCTGTGTAACCTCCTCATCTCTGCATACTTACTGCAATCAATATCCACTTGATCCTGCTTGTTTAATTCAATAGAAGGTCTCCCTCCATAGTTTCACTTCGCACATTTCCCTCCATAACCAAACTGCCGATTGCTTAATGCTTCAGCATATGTCCTATCAACAAGTCCTTTTTGTCGAATTGTGACATAAATCTTTTTTCTCCAACATTCTATTCAGAGTATCCTCATTAGTTACGTTTCCACCCACCTAATCTTCATCACTCTTTTCTAACATATTTCTCTTCTGTGTTTTAACCGTTTGTACTTCAACTTTCACCACCCTACAAGGTTAAACTCCAAACAATAAGTTCAGAAAGTGCTTCCTTACACTTCATATTAGATGCTGACATATTCCCTTCTTTCAGAAAACCTTCTTTTGCTATAGCCTCACAAATTTTGCTACCATTATCGGTTATTTCATTGCTTAAACAACAAACAGCATCTTCTGCTTTTAGTGACTCAGTTTCCAATACAATAACCTTATAATGACTTACTGAATTCGGCTTATTTCATTGCCTTTGATTCCCTATTGCTTAAGTTCATCTTATAGCCTCTCTTCAAGATACTGTTCATTTTGAACTGCTCTTTCAAGCTCTCCAGCATGCCTTCAGCGTTTCGTTTCTTCTCTGTATTTATTAGTTCCCTTTCTTAAAGTCTCTTCGGTTTCCATTACTGCTTGATCAAAGTAAAGAGTAAATAAAATGAGGCAAAGTTTGCAAACACGTTTTACATCCTTCTCAATTATTTCCTCCTTTCCTTGCCCTTTGATTCTCGTAACTGCCGTCTGTTTCCTGTAGCTGTGGAAAAACTTTCGGTCTCTGTATGTTTATCCCTGAAATCTTCAATACTTCAAAGAGTCTATTCCGATCCACATTATCAGAAGCATTGTCTAAATTTATAAATGCCTGTTTGCCTTTATTTTACAGCCTATCCTCTAAGATAAGTTGGAGGGTCAATATTCCCTTATATGTAAATACTTTTATAAAGATCTTCCGGTGTGACCTCTACTAGTTCTTCCATTCTCCCGTGAATAATCGAGTTAGTATTGTGCAGTCATAACATAATCTGATCGTTCATAAATATTGACTTCTTTTAGCACTATCCATCTTTGAAATTGGGATTATTACATTTTTCTAGAAGTCTGAACACATTTCTCCAGTCGCATATATCTTGGATCCAAGGTACAGTAGTTTTGGCATGGCAGGTTCTCCCTAGCATCTTAATAATTATGGGGAAAGTCCGTCTACTTCAGCTGCCTTGTTTAGACTTAGGTTGGTCTTTGCTCATTTTCATGTATCTTCATCTTTCCTTCCCTTCCCTTCCCGAAAAATTATTAGTATATTTCACTGTTGGCCATCACATAATTTATTAGTGAAGTCTCTCCCCTTGCCTTCCTAGTGCATTTATGTATATCTCACTCCCTAAAAAAATAGTAATTTTCAGTACATTACTTGAGGTAAAATGTATGAGAGAGAATATACATTATAATTTATGAGTATATGTTGTTCGCCAGATGTTCCCACTGTTGCTGTTGGTAATGTTCACGGAATTATTCAATCCTGTTGGTCTTTGCAATTGAACGATGGAGTGATACAGAACAGTAATAGTTCCTGGAGACCACCAATCGTTATTCTACCTAAACAATGATCAGGCAGTACAAGAAAGAACAGGTTCTATTGTGATTACTGTTCTTTAATCATTAGAATTGTTACAGATGCATATTTTATACAAAATATTAGACAACTTGGGTGAAAGCAAATACTGCTTCACAATAGACCTGAAGAGTAGTTACTCGTATAACGAGTGACGACGGTTTAGTATAACGCCGTGATCCGTTCGCGCACGGAGGGTGGAACGTTCACTAACATGAACACCTTTCATCGTCTGCAGCGGCTTATCAACAATGTCTTTAGTAAGTACTGCAGTCTGCGTTTAGCGCTCTTTCTGCTACCATTTTAGTGCAGCTCGTGAGCACACGTTTTTCTAAACTTACGTTCACACAGTCTTTTATTGTGTGCAAATTGTAATATCCTACGTAGAAATGTCCCCGAAGATAACGCCGCAAGAAGATGACCATAAGAGAAAGAAAATCACCTTAGAAATGAAACGTAAAAATCATTGGAAAACGCGAAAGTGGTGTGAGCATGCCGATTTAGCGCGCACGTATAATCGGCCTTCATCAAATATTTGCACTATCCTCAAGAAGAGGAAGAAGATGATTAAGGGGGGCTGGAACGATGAAAATGACAAAGTAAACTTTTTTTGTTTTTTTTATTATAAAATTATTTGGAGTTCTCTGAATAAAACAAATAAAGTTTCACCCTTCTAAGTGAATTCTAAGTGTGTTTTTTATCGTTGCAAAGTTGACGTACCGTGTAAACGGTTGTAGCGACTTGGTGTGTCACCTCTGACAGCGCCACTCGCTGGTTGCAAGCAGGGTATCTTTGCGGAATTAGACAGTGTTTTGTTTTCCAACGTTGTATGGCTTTATCTTTGTGACAAGTAAAGGTAAACATAAACGCTATACCATGAATGTTGACTTGTGGAGTTTGCTTTGCGTTGTTTAGCTGTTCAATTTTGCGTATTTGACGAATTTTGCTCGTACCTGTTTTACGTATTTGGTTTGCGGATATCAATATGCCTCGTTTCAGCAATCGAGTGTTTAAGAAAAGGCACGATGAGTGGAGGAGAAATATTTTGTTGTTTCGAAGGGAGATGCTGCGCAGACTGCTTCACCGACTACTCCAAATGAATGGGATAGAACTTCTTCCAGCAAGAAACTGTGTGACTGCAAAGAAAAATTTTAAAACTATGAAAGTGACAGTAATGATGTGAATGATATAATTAACATTTCCTTGCTCTCTAATATTTTGAAACATAACGTATTATGCCAAGTTTGCAAAGAAGGAGGACTGGAATTGAAAATGACTTCACACATTTGTTTGGCATGTAAAATGTAATTGAAGTGCAACAAATGTGCTGCAGAAGTTTCATTTTCTAATTCTAACAGTATTCCTCGTAGTGGTAATAGTGGAAAGAAGGTGTATGATATGAATGTTAGGCTAGTGTATGGCTTGCGTTGCACTGGCAAAGGCAGTGCTGCAGGGACAATGTCATGTGGAATTATGAACTTGCCAAAACCACTAACCAAGTTTGGATTTTATAATGAATTGGTGGGATATTCTGTTGAAGATATAGCTCAAGCAACAATGAATAATGCAGTTGAAGAAGCTGTGAAAGATCATGGGAATTGTAGAGATTTAACTGTTGCTTTAGATGGATCATGGCAACATAGAGGTCACAAAACTCTAAATGGAGTTGTGACAGCTACCAGTGGAGACAGTTGCAAAGTAATTGATGTTGCTATTCTCTCAAAACATTGTAGATGTAAGGGCAATACCAAGGACGAACATAGTGAAAGTTGTGAAGCAAATTTTCACGGCACAAGTGGAGCAATGGAAGTAGAGGGAGTGAAAGCAATTTTTTCCAGATCACAAGAGTGGTAAAATGTACGATACACTATCTAGGAGATGGTGAATCTAAGGGATATAAAGCTGTAGAGGAACTCAAACCTTATGACAATGAAATTCACATTACAAAACAGTAGTGCACTCTTCATGTGCAAAAGCGCATGGGGGCTCACTTGTGGAAACTAAAACAGACATTAGGATCCCAGAAGCTTAGTGATGGTAAGACCCTTGCAGGAAGAGGAAGATTGACAGATGAAGCAATTAATAGATTGCAGAGGTATTATGGGTGTGCAATGAGGCAAAATACAAGAAGCATTGAGCATATGGGGAGAGCAGTATGGGCATTACTTTTTCATACTGCATCAACAAATGAGCACCCACAACATGCACTGTACCTCAAAGGTACAGTACCAATCAGTTTTCCAAATGCTGTAATTGATGTAATGAAGCTCATATTCAGAGATTTATCACAGCCAAGTTTATTGGAATAGTGTTTACATGGGAAAACACAAAATCCAAATGGAAGTGTAAATAATTTGTATTAGTATTCCCAAAAGAGTGTTTGATGCAGTGGCAACATGAAGGAAAAATTATCAAATGTGATGTGCTGAAACGTTTAGATTTCCAACCAGGAGACAACACCATTTCCACAATGCGCCTAATTCATGAAGAAAGACTAAGAGGTACAGGAAGCAGAGACAAAAGCTTACAACATGCACCAAAAGGGAAGGAAGGACCAGTGAAAAGGAAACTAACACTGTAAAAAGAAGAGAATGCTGATAATCCATCGTATGGGGCAGGAATGTATTAAAAAACTTTGGAAGCCATTTCCCGTAACTTTAAAAATTTTCATCTTTGAGGAACATTTTCTCAAAAGCTGCTAGCAGTATATCAATGAAATTTATACACAATATTGTTTACTTCTTTTCCTTCATTTTTACAACAAATTGTAAAAAAATGTATAAATAAAGAGTTATAGAAGAGAAAATGCAAAATTTTAGAGAAAAAAAAGCATCTTTTTAAAAACATTGTAAAACAAAAACCAATAAATATTTCTTAAATGGCATTATAACTTTGTAGAGAAATATACACTGAACATGTAGTCCAAATTCTGCGATGCCTCTACTGTCTCCCCAATGAAGACGTCAAGCACCGTCAAAAATTACGCCACTTCTTCAATTACGGCAGACACAATGGTTGTCGTATGTGGTAACACCACCCGAGGAATGAGAGTCCACGTAACACCCCCTCCCCCTCTTAAAAACAATGGATGTTTGTGACTAATCGTTTCAAATCAATGACAATATAGCTCATACTATTACGCTTGCATACCCTCATCTTACTTTACACACTCCCTAGCATGCTTACTGCTACAAAAAACATCAAAGTAAAGTTCCCCATACAGTGTAACCTCGCATAGCCAGCAAAATTCTTTCCAGTATCTTAAGTGTAGCGCGAAACACTCTTTAAGTGACACAATGTACCACAAGTAGTTGTACTGTTTTCAGGCTGGAGGACATCGTCGTGATCAGCCACTATTGGACACTGAAGTTGACTTACAACGTGTGGGGTGTAAGGAACAAAGTGTGGAGTCTGCAGGAGCTGTTCACTGAATTATATCTTGCGGTTGAGAGGAAGAAACATTGAAGGAAGTACGAGGAGAGTACCAAGGGTTACATCTTCCCTAAGAGCAACTATGAAATGGTTATAACAGGTAGTAGATTTGGCGCCACACACATTACTATGTCGCAAGAGAGAATGGTTGGATGCAGACATTAAATTGTTTAAGACACTCTTCAAGATCTGGAATGCTGATGTCCAGGAATTCAACGATTTGCTTGCATGAGTGAAACATGTGGAAAATAACAATAGAGATGTTATTGAGTGGCATACCATGCAGTAAACTTGAAGCAGGATATGTTGAATAACGCTCTAATATCGTGGGAACTGACAGCATAGCTGATGGGGTACGTGAAAACGTGATACCGAGTCGGCTGGATCTAGTAGATGCTAGAGTAGCAGAGGCAGGTCTCCTACAGTCACTAGCTGAGAGTGTAGGGGATCCGAGAGTAAAAGTAACAGCATTACAACAGGCTGTACATGATGATAAGTATCGATGTATGGTATGAATGCCTTATAACCCACCTCTTCTAAACATTCTGCGTGGTGTCTGTTTCTTCTAAGTCGTGTCTCCCTACCACTTTCGCACAACGACGCTCTGAGCGTGTTTTTTTAGGGAATTGACTAGTTTGAACCTGGGACCTGTTGCTGGTAAGGAGACGTCAGACCACACATGCCATGTAGAATTCAGAAGAGTTCAGTGAGACTAGCGATGATATAACCAAATACTTAATGATTTCAGCATCAGCTCCACAGCACTCCCTGTAAAGGAATCTTAATACTAACTAACTTTAGTGGAAGGGGTACAAGGCTTTCCTATTTTTAGTTATCTGGTAAAATAACGTCGAAAAAGCAGTTAAGTTTACCACTGGAAATTTTATTCTACTCACAAAACATCGTTTATAAATTGCACTATTGATAAAAGGAAATGTTTTAATACAGGATGGTAAAAACCAACTGCGTTCAACAAAAATGTGAACGAATATTCCCTGAATGGGTTTCCAAGTTCTACAGTGGATCGAAGGATGACCTATGCCATATCACATCTATAATCTAGGTTTAAATTAAGTTTCACAAGAGAGAAAACTATCAAAATGGTCTACAGTGACCCTCAATTATCTTTAATTACTTATCTAACTTGTTGTAAATTACAGTGGCTGATGTGGCTTCTCAATAACTATATAACAGAAAAATCATCACGTTTCAGATTTTTACTTCAAGTGGCAAATCTGAACACCATGAGTTTTAATTGACGATCGACACTAGTACGCAAAAAGGGGATGTAACAGATGAGACTTCTGCAGTTCTAAGAGAAGCTTTATGCGCTGTTATGCGGCATCGCGTGCGTTCATTACCTTGTCGGTGTTCGTCAGGGGGCGGCGGCCAGTGCAGCTCCGCTCACCTCGCCGTCTCGGAAGTAACTCTCCTGTAACTTCTCCTTACTACAATGTACCGAAGTTGGTTTAAAAAAAACTATCTGGCTGTGTTTTCATCTGACCAATCAGGATCTCAATGTTAACCTTAAGCTCCGCCTACAAAAATTCTGTCCATCCAATGAGAAACATTATACTTTTCGTGATGGGGCAATGTTTTTTAAAGTTTGCAATATAACAGAGAAGCGAAAAAGTCTCACGCTAAAACTTGCGGGTGGTGTGGATGTAGCGGTTAGCTGGCGACTTGGGTGTCCGTCCGTCCCTTATCGTAGGGCCTTCTCGCTTAATACGGTTCTGCTCTCGGCTTCTGTTCTCGTTTCTCCCCTCGGAACTGCGTCTGTCTCACGGTGGGAAGGTATGACATGCATTTAGGCATTCTTGTGTTTGTCTGTGGTATTCCATTTGCTCACTCATTACTCGTATTACTTTGGTTAATTTAATGTCACGATTTATTCGGAGCTATGTGACCTACTACTGGATTTGCTTATCATGTCAGGGTTTTCATGGAAGGTGTTGGATTTGCCTGACACCTTACATATCACGACCCTTCGAACTTAATTCATTGTACTGAAGTTAGGCAATGATTGAATCATTGTCAAAAATTATTTCTTGATCTAAATTTTGTTGCTGACTGTTTAGCCACATTATTCTGTTCTATGCTAGTTTGTATTACTAATTTACATTTTTGTGTTCTTCTACATTATTATCAAAAATGACAAGAGAAGAATATTTTTATGCTATTATTAGTTTTTAATTATTTTCTTTCTTTATTCAAGTGTGAAGTTTTTTTCTTTAAGAAGTTTGTTATCGAAAGTGAGAAGTCTTTCACATCGATTTTCTTAGAAATATGTATATATATATATATATATATATATATATATATATATATATATATTTTATAAATGTAGTAATTAAGTAAAATCTATTCCTAACACATTTTCTAAATATCATGTACATGTAAAATGTTTTTGTTTCTAGACACTCATTTCAACATTGTTACACTAACACATAAGAATTATTTCCTAGAATTGCTTTGACAAAGAAATATACATACACAAGTACTGAGATATTATCCTAACAAATGGTACAAATGTTAAAAAAAGAAAAAACATCCAACAAGATAATTTTTTATTCTTTGTTTTTACAAGGAGAAAATAAGTAAAATATAGTTATTCTTTTATTTTTATGAGGAGAAAATAAGTGGCATATAGTTTTAGTGTTTATTATACCTTACTTTTGTTCTTTATATACTGTCCATTTCAGAACTAATGACTTATTTTTATCGATAGTTTATTTTTTATTTAAGTCCATAGTCAATGACTGTTGTTCTGTAGTTTATTAGCTGTCCGGTATGCTTAGCTTATTTAGTTTTTCACACGTTTCTTTTGCACAATTCCTACATCACATAATTTGATTTCACACAATCCTATGAATGTTTAAGCATGAGGTTGGCGAATGTTTTTGCACGAAGGTGATGGACTTGAGCGAGATGGATGTGGGCAAGTATTTGATGTACAGCTTCGTTTGTCGTTCCTTGTTGGCTTTGCAAATGTGTGTTGCTGTTGTGGAGGTTCCATAATGGAATGGAGCTGTGACTGCAGAATCTCGTGGTTTACTGGTTTTGTATGCGTGAAAGTCATCGTTATGTGTCGCTGAAAGCAGTCGTTTTTCGTTGTAATACTTCACAGACGACTAGTTTACAATAGGATAGGGATTTGGGAAGGTATGTCGTCTATTGTTCACCCATCTTCTTTCTTGGTCTCAATCTTGCGAATCTTCAACTTCTGATCTTCCTGCTTTTTCTCTGCTTATTACTTGATTCTTGGTTCTTCTCTTGGAAGGGTATGGAAATATTTATTGATAACTAGTCGCTTTGAAGTTATCCTCCTAGTAACAGTTTGATAAATGGTTTGGACATGTCATTTCTACTTTGTGGCTGTTTTCTTCAGTTTTGTGCATCAGCGTGCTGTTTAATAGTGGTAGTGTGACTTTTACACATATTTTTTACCAGTGGTGGCTTGCCCAAGTGGTCTTCTCGTCGGGCTGTTTTTTGCTCCCTTCCGTCGTTCGGTGTTGCGTCGCGTCACTGCAGGGTGTTCCGTCCCAGCAGGGTTCCGCCTAGCGGGCAAATTTATTGCCCACTTCAGTTATAAGGGCCTTCTGTTGGTCTTGCTGTCCTTTCCCTTCTCTCAACGCTTCTGCCTTGTAGAAATCGTGTCTTGCTAATTACTTCCTTTTCTTTCTTGATACTTCTCATGTTGCAACTTGTGGGTTGTTGCATCTGGTCTTTGCTGGAGTTTTTACAACAGTTCTTACAAACAGTTTTACTTATATTCTCTAACATATGTCTAGTACCGACATTATTTTGCGCCTTCTTAAAAAGCTTTACAAATTTCGGCGCCCTTTCCATGTTACAATTCTAAGATATTTTGAATCTTAACTTCTACAAAAATCCTCAAATTCGTTTCATTTTTATTTTTTGTGTAGTGATGTGGTGTATAGCATTTTAGTATTTCATGCTGTTAGACTATCTACGCTTTATCTCTTCACCTTAATCTATGGTACTATTGGTGTTATTATTGAAACTACTTTCTTTTTCCCACCTTTCTCTCTCTTCATTCTTCTTTCTCCTGACGATCTTTTCTGCAACATTATCTTGAAATATTGTGCTGAGTATTTACCAGTAATAAAATTAATCTTCAAACTTGTACTGAAAGTGTTTAATACTGCCAGTCTTAGGTAAAAATACCTCTGCTTTATCTCGTAAAATACCCTCTAATTCTCTTTTACTGTGTTCTGAAATACTTTGAACTTCTTGCAATTTTTCGTCGATTTCTTTATGAACTTCTAACATGAGTAGAGGCTATTCCCCCTTTTGTGCATACCATTTTAATTCTTCATCCTCTTTATCTCACATCATTCTTAATTGTTTGTTTATGACTGGTATTTCTTCTAATTTTAGCTTTTGCTCAAAGAGAAGTGTGACATTCCTGAATGTTACGCTACCTTTCCCCATATCTATTATCGCTCGTCTATCATTTAAAAAATCTGCACCTATAATCAAATCTACAGTTAGTTTAGGTATAATCACGAAGTTGGCTTCGATCTTTTGACCTTGGCACGAAAGAGATAACCTTGTTTGTCTCGTAACTTCCGCAGCATTGTTTCTAATAGGACCTCTTACTTTTTATCTTACGTGTTTTCAGAACTGTCCTCATTGGTATTACACTGCATGAATAAATGTTCTGAGATCGCAGTCAGTTCACTTCCGCTATCAATTACAATATTCACTGGGATATGCTTTACCATGGCCTTCACAACTGGTTGAATTTGAAAGGGCTGGTCCTGTTCTTCTTCTTGTTGCATCAACGAATCCTCCACTGAATCATACATGAGTCTTTTTAGGAATTTCCCTTGTGAATTCGAACTTTCTGTAGGATAAGCTTCGACTGCTACTTCTCTCTCCTTTATTTCCTCTTCTCTATTTCTTCCTTCATTTACGCTTTCTTCAACATCCTCTACTTTTTCCTCATCCTCGTCTATCTTCTCTTTCTTCGTCGCTGCTTCCACATAATCGCATCTAAATGCTCTAATTATCGCTTCATAACTTCCTTCATTATATACGTTGGGTTGTGTGCCCACTCGTAACTTATTTTCAACTTCTGTCGACTGCGCATTATCCTCATTGAATTCGCTTTCCCTGGTTTCCATCTCAAATAGCTCTGCAATACTCATTACTTCATCCTTTCCTCCTACGTTCGTTGTGCATGCCTCTGGTAATTCATCTTCCTCGTCAGTATTCTCCCAATTAATTTCGTCCCAACACGATATTGTTATTTTCTTGTCTTCGTTTTCATCTGGTCCCTGCGGATTTGTTTCTTCCTTCTTCTCTTCTCGTGATAAGATTTTTACTTCTCTGTTCAAGGTGCTGCAATTGTCCTGGGTCGGTGCGTCATTCTCTTTGGCATGGGCGCTTAGCTGTCAATTCGAACGTTTATCGGGGTTTGGTGATCTTACCTCCAACTCTTCTATCTTTATTCTCTTTTCTTGTTCAGCTTGTTGATAGTGGTTTCTTTGTTGATAATTTGTCGGTCTATTGGTTCTCCAGTACCCGTTCCGGTTGTCGTTATTCCCTCTGTAATAGTTGTTGCCGTTCCTGGGTGAATTATAGTTCTTGCCATATTCTCTTCTAAATCTATAACCGGTTCTTTGTTGAAATCTATTGTCGTTTCTTGGTGCGAAGTTATCACATGGTTCGTAATTATTGTTTCTTCGTACTGTGTCTTGTGGATTCCACTGCTTTTTGCTTTCGTTTTCACCTGCGCTTCGTCTTTTTCTTGCGCCATCTTCCGAAAACATGAACTCTAGTTCCCTTAGAATACGTTTAAATGCTTCGACGTCATTGTCTCCGCGCCCTACTAATGATTGCTGGTATTTCAATGGTAGCTTTATCGCGCATAATTTAATCAACTCTCCGTCCTGTATGGTACATCTAAGCATTGATTTTTCTTTGCCATTAATTCGAAAAATTTCACGGGACTCTTCTCTACTGAATTTTCAAAATACGGGTTCTGTAATAATTCGTACTTCAATCTGTTCTGTGCTTCGCTGGACCAGTATCGTGAGAGAAACTTCTCTCTCAAATCTTCGTACGATCGGCATGTCGCTGCAACATTCTGCATGGTTTCTGCGACTGTTCCTGACATGTGTGCACATATAAAGTCTAATTTGTGTGCTAGCGTCCAGTGTTCTGGTAATCCTACTCGGAATTGATCAATAAAAGTTCGTGGATGTAATGAGTTTCCCTCTCGAAAGTGTTGAAATTTTCTGACTGTGAGGAAATGATTGTTGTCGTACTTTTTCATAGTTCCATATGAAATTCGCGGTTCTTCGCCAATTTTGTTTCTGATCATTTCTCCCGTCGTTCTGCCGGCCGCGGTGGTGTAGCGGTTCTAGGCGCTCAGTCCGGAACCGCGCGACTGCTACGGTCGCAGATTCGAATCCTGCCTAGGGCATCGATGTGTGTGATGTCCTTAGGTTAGTTAGGTTTAAGTAGTTCTAAGTTCTAGGGGACTGATGACCACAGCAGTTAAGTCCGATAGTGCTCAGAGCCATTCCCGTCGTTCTTTCCGGTTGTGGTAGATCCATTGGATATTGTCCACTGTAACTTTCACCTACCCTTGCGTAGTATCGTTGGAGTGGTACGCAATAATTTTCTTCCATCGGTTGTGAACGTGTAGCTGAATGCAATGCACTGTACTCTTCGCGACCTGGCTTTCCGTTGTCAGGTATGTTACTTTCCGCCTGTGATTGGAATCGCAAATGCGTAATATCTTCGTTAATTGCTTGTTTTTCCGGTGCTGTTACAGATACGGATGTGGTTGCAGACTCTGTGCTTGTTCGATCCTGTTCACTACGCTCTTCAATGGTTTGCAACAACTCTGTTCGCAATTTCTGAAATTGTCGCTTCGTTTGCGCTTCTATTTTGACTACGCGGTTATCATATCTTTTCAGCGCTGATTTTGTGATACGTTCGTGTAACACACTGTTTTCAACATTTTCACGCGCTGTACCTTCTGCTTGTCTAGTAATTACGTTAATCTGTTTCTCTAGTTTCTTGACTTCTCCCTGGGTGTTGTTACGTAATGTTTTGATCTCGTCCTGAATGTCATTACGCAATGTTTGTACGTCCGCTTGTACCTTGTCAATGTCTGTTCTCAATTGATTGTGACCTGTTATTAAGTTTCCTATCACTTCTCGAGATTCTTTTGCCTCGTCTTCAATATGACTTAGGCGTAACAGAATTTTTTTGTTTTGTTCTTTAATCTCACGCATTTGTCTCGTGGTTTCTGCATTCTGAATTTGAATTTGGTTCGCTATGTCTTTATTTTGCCTTGTCATGGTTTCCGTAATTTGTTGTAGTAATTCTGCCAGATTGGTGGGTCTATTGAGTTTTCTTCCGACGTCCTACGCTCTGTGTTTTCGCCCAAGTGTTGGTTCGCAACCGATTGCATTGAACTGTGCTGTGACACGTTTCTGCTCGCATTCCTTGTACTCTGTGGTGAGGGAGCTCTGATTACTTGTACTATGGGTTCTACGTATTCAAGACGCAAGTTAGAATCCTCATCGACTGTCTCTCTACTTCCCTGCTCCTCTGTCATATGCTGACTTAACGTTTTCTATGCCTTGACGTACATTATCCTCGTTATGGTGCGTTATATGTCCTATTTCTCGCGATACTGCATCGTCTGTTGTACTGTCCTCTATTCTCTGTCCATTTTCATGCTGGGTCTCTACCTCAATTCGGTCAAGGTCTCGATCTGCCATTGCTAATCTTTCCGAATCCCTTATTTTCTGTTTTAATAGCAATTCACGCGCCCTACTTCGCGTCAACATACGATCTCACGCGTTTCATAAACTTTTTGTTCACACGACTTGACACTACCAAGACTGACAATCCATTCATTTACTTTTTGGGTCAGAACCAACTTGTCAACGATGTATCCGCCACCTGTGCGCTTGCATTGAGGAGAAAACTTAATTCTAACAATTTCTAAAATTCATAACTTAATTATGCTATTGTCTCTGACACTTTTTTACTATGTATCGCTGCTGTTACTGTTTTCGAGTATTTAAAACTTTAGGAAAAAAAATTTTTTACTACGAAAATTTTTCAACAGGATATTTTTCTGACCTAGTTAGGCATGTGGTCGACCTTTAATCATGGTATTTTACCATCCTGGCAGGGTCGCCATTTTCTAAACGTTCTGCATGGTGTCTGTTTCTTCTAAGTCATGTCTCCCTACCACTTTCGCGCAACGACGCTCTGAGCGTGTTTTTTAGGGAATTGACTAGTTTGAACCTGGGACCTGTTGCTGGTAAGGAGATGTCAGACCACACATGACATGTAGAATTCAGAAGAGTTCAGTGAGACTAGCGATGATATAACCAAATACTTAATGATTTCAGCATCAGCTCCACTGCACTCCCTGTAAAGGAATCTTAATACTAACTAACTTTAGTGGAAGGGGTTCAAGACTTTCCTATTTTTAGTTAGCTGGTAAAATGTCGAAAAATCAGTTAAGTTTACCACTGGAAATTTTATTCTACTCACAAAACATCGTTTATAAATTGCACTATTGATAAAAGGAAATGTTTAAATACAGGATGGTAAAAACCAACTGCGTTCAACAAAAATGTGAACGAATATTCCCTGAATGGGTTTCCAAGTTCTACAGTGGATTGAAGGATGACCTATGCCATATCACATCTATAATCTAGGTTTAAATTAAGTTTCACAAGAGAGAAAACTATCAAAATGGTCTACAGTGACCCTCAATTATCTTTAATTACTTACGCAACTGCTATATTAGGCGAGTAACCGTTCCATATCGCAGGGTGACCACAGCACTAGCAGGACTAATATAACATGGACAGCTCCGGTTACGACTATCAGAAACTATTCTTGGAAGCTGGAAAATTAACGACACTTTGGCTTTTCTGGTGTACGAATCAGGTGTACGAACCAGTGAGTGTGTTTGTATAGTCATCACACATCTGACAGGTTGGACGCGGCCTGCCACAATTATCCTCTCCTGCACCAATTTCTTCATCTCAGAATAATAGTTGCACAAAATGTCGTCAGCAATTTGTTTGATACAATCAGTTGAACTCTATCCTCCCTTACAGTTTTGCACCATGGACCTTTCTGATACCACAGAAATTATTCTGTAATGTCCTGTCATCAGGTCCCTTCTGCTACGTAGTTAAAGTTTTCCACATATTCCCTTTCTCGCCGGTTATGTGGGCAGACTCCACATTTCTTGTCGTATGAGTTCGTTTAATTTTCATCATCCTTCTGTAACATTAAATGTGATATCTTTTGATTCCCCTCTTTTCTATTTCTTCCACAGAAAGTGGTGGCATGGTGGTCAGCATACTGGATTCACTTTCGGGAGGACTACGGTTCAAATCCACGTTCGGCGAGCCAGATTTGGTTTTCCCGTGATTTCCCTAAATCACTTAAGGAGACTGCCAGTGTGCTTCTTTTGAAAGGGCACATCCAGTTTCCTTCCACTTCTCAGAATAATTCATGCTTTTGCTCTGTCACTAAACTCTTCGATGTTGAATGTATACTAAAGCTAATCTTCCTCTCTTCCTCTCAGTGTTCCCACGAACCATAAATCACTTCTGTATAAAGCTGCACTCCAGACGTATATGCTCAGAAATTTATTTCTCAAATTAAGAGCAATGTTTAACACTACTATACTTCTCTTGCAAAGGACGTTCTCTTTACCCGTGCTACCCTGCTTCTCAAGTCCTCCTTGATTCTGCAGTCACGCGTTATTTTGTTCCCAAACTACCATAATTTCGTAACGTAATTCTTCAAGCTTTCCCGGTGAGGCGTTGTCATCTTGACTAATACCGCGTGTTGGCTGTTTGGCTTTGACTTTTCTTGTTAATCTCCATTTTTCCTCTTTCCTCCTTTGATGTATTTTTGAATTCACATTCTGTGCTCAATAGATGATTCATCAGTTCAAGATGTTCTGTAATTTCCCCTTATATTCATGGAGAACAGCAACAACATCTGGTAACTTTTCAATGATATCTTTTAGCGCTGAACCGAATTTGTAACTCACTTGTGTTCTCTTATTTTATTTCCTACATTGCTTTCTAGATTTGCTAGTTGAACAGTAGAGGAGACATATCTTTTATTCCGACAACTTCTATATTGATTTTTTTATTGTTCTCTGTTAGTTCTCGTACATAATGTACGTTAGGCACTTTCTACAAAATGTACGTATTTTTAAGTTGGTTTCAAAATTATTTCACCACGCTAGTGTTCGATCTAAAATCCAGAAAGGATATCTTGATATTTCTCGTAAACGCTACATCTGTTACGCTAGCCAACAAATTTTTTTTCTGTAACTGGCATGAAAACTGCTAATCTTTAAGTTTTCAGGTGTTCAGATAGCGAAAATGTTAATGGAAATGCAAGATTAGCTCTCGTTTTCAAGTTATGATAAGTTTACGTTATGACTGTATAAGCTTATGCGTGCATTTACCCTGGTATTATCTCTCGGAGGAAGGTCACTTAAGGCGCAACTACTTTGCCTGTCGTTTTTAGTTTTCTGCTTGTGATTTCCTGATTAGTTCAAATGGTTCAAATGGCTCTGAGCACTATGGGACTTAACGTCTGAGGTCATCAGTCCCCTAGAACTTAGAACTACTTAAAGCTAACCAACCTAAGGACATCACACATATCCATGCCCGAGGCAGGATTCGAACTTGCGACCGTAGCGATCGCGCGGTTCCAGACTGAAGCGCCTAGAACCGCTCGACTACACCGGCCGGCCCCGGATCCCCTGATTAGTGTCCAGCAGTAATCGGCTAACATTGATGCACTCCACTTTCTCTGGTATCTCATTTCCACGTTCCAGATTTACTGGCGGAAGCGTTCTCCGTACTTGCCGGTTATATCACCACAGTCGTCAGGAAAGAAATTCAAGTGGGAACCTAAGAAATGTAACTTTAAGAACCTGCTGCACCCCAGTTATAGTAGCAGTGCATAAGATTTACCACAAGATCTTTGTCGATATCTGCCCTCTCACTTCCTATAAAGTTTTTGACACTTAAATGAATGGATCCCAAGCAAACTTTTCATCACCTGTCGGGATGGTGTTGAAATGCTCATGTTTGTACAGTTTGCGTGTCTGGGGACCCGCGAAAATCCACTCTTTTATTTTCGCTTCACTAAGATTTGGAAATTTTCCGCGCACATGGAGAAATGCTTTCCCAGTTTTATCCATGACCTCAACTAAGTTTTTCATTAGGTCCAATTTTATGTGAAGAGCAGGGGTAATTATAATCTTGGATTCGATAAGTGCTTCGTGCACAACATTGTCAGATACTGGTTCAAGTGACTTACGCTTAGGTCAACCTTTCTTTTTTATAATTAAGTTCTTCGGCGCGGCTATCGCAGAGGCTCAAGAAGCAACAGAAATTATTGTAGTCGTGTTGCAGCCAAAGTAATATGCCTATGACTTACAGATTCCCAAAAATCTGCCATTTAAACTTACTGTTCAGTCGCAATAACAACGCATTCATGCTATCATATGTTTCGTTCATGTAAGGAGCGTATCCAATAGGAATCGATGGTAACATGTTGCCATCATACAGTAACACACACTTGACATCTACTTTGGAAGAGTCTGAACAACTTCCACTGATCACTGTTATAGTTAATGCTCATAGCTCCCATTAGTCCCTGTACTCTATTATAAAATATCAAGTTTTTTTCAGATTCGAAAAATGGAAGAAATGGCTTATGGCGCTTACGGAACGCAGGCACATTTGCCATCTTATCAAGACAATTCCACTGTTGTAGTCTAGACGCCAACATTTCAGGTTTATCTTGATCGGGACCTTTCGAAGAGCTGAGTTTTGAAGGTGATACTGCAGCACTAGTTTCACTACCGCCCTTATCACTATCACAGTCAGGTGGGACAGGAGAACGCTGTCTGTCTCTGTGAGGTACTGTTCGCATGTCCGACGGTATGTTATGATACGTCAAGGAAGACATTTCTTCTTAGAAATACCATAAGTTAATGGAATTGTCACATTAAAATAATAATCATTCACATGGTTTGATAATGCTCACCATATAATGAGTGTGTAGCAAAGCCCATGGGAGATTGTTTACAATTCAGCCACGAATGAAGATTCCAGAGACAGGATACGCAACACACATGTGGAGTCAGGTGCTTATCGTGGTCTTCAGTTTCACAGCTTAAGCACAGCCTGTACGCCTTTCTAATGCGTGGAATTACCGGCCTCCTTTGCGATTTCAAAGTAGCCTCTCCACAAATGTAGCGCTGTTTATGTATTTGCAAGACACTGAATCACAGGAATTAAAATGACCATATGCACAAACTACACTGCGGTTACACGTTCTTCCAGCATACGAACACAACACGGTTTGTAACAGAATGACACTACGCTTAAGTAAAACATGATACTCTCCTACCTTTCTCTTCCCCTTCCTCTTTTTGCTATGAGCCCAGGCTAAAAATAGCGGCAAAATAAACACAGTTATTTTTACCTGACATTTTATTACTCCGTCTATCATCAGCGGGATATCGAAGCCTATATGGGAATGGATAGGTAATTAATGCTAATAAAAATTAGAATTAAATGCATCCTCATTTAGCCTGAAAACGAGAGCATATTCGAGATTTTAATTGTCGGTTTCATTATCAGTCTCGTCGATACGGTTACCAAACATTTATTTTATCACAGTTATATTTCTACTGTTGGCTACTGTTATCAAGAACAACACAAGAACTGCCTCTTGGCACCTTTAGCCATTCTTCATGACCAAACAGATCCTCAGCTTTGTTTTCCTGTCCACAGTATACTATTCTGGTTAGCAGATCAGATACGTGGGCTGTCAAGTTTATTATGAGACAGCTTTCAGATCTATTTGCCCTTGCCATCTTCAGGCTTGTCTAGGTGAAATTCTTGATTACATCAGCCTTGACAACAACAAAGCAAGCAATTCCCATTTACGAGAAATGACTGATCCCAGGATCTCATCCTTGTATTACATTATCTCAGACCGAGGTGACCTCATAGCAAATGTTTATGATGAACACTAATTTCCTCGGGCACTTTTTATTCAGTTTGTTCGTAGCGACACTTGCGCCAACTCACAGCCACGCCGGTCGCAGACGGTCGTTGCACGGAGACGGTGAGTGGCCGGCCTTTACCGAAAACCCCGTTCCATGAAATTCAGCGTTGCACAAACCACCTGGGGAACGTGTTTGGCCGGTGAGTGGACCGCCCATGGCTTGCCCAGCAGCCGAGCAGCTTTTTGTTTTTTTACGTTGCCGGATTTCGCGGCGGCCGAGCCGTGACCACTCCCACACTAGGTCGACGGAAGTGAAACAGACTGGCGGCCGCATATAGCTTTACCAGAAAAAAAAAAACTGGCTTACTTCTGTAAACCCACGTGTGCAATTTCCACTACTGTGTCTTTTCTCCTTTTTAACAATGCTAGTTGCTAAAGCTCATTTCTTGCATCGTCACATTGGCCTCTCCTGCGACAGCATGTTTAGTCACTTTGCAGGAATTCTTAAGCTCCTCACGTTCTACTGCATTATGAGTGCCTTTCGTCACCGAAGTTGTTGTCTTCATTTCCCGAACAGCCTCAGCGGTTTGCTCAATAAAGGTACGGAGAAAATGTTGAACTGCCTGGCCCTAAAGTAGATGGCGTACGACCAACAGTGATGCATACTTTTAGCGTACGGAACTTCCATTCTTACGTTTCCATTGGCACTGCCGATTTCCTTTCCATCCTTCCTTAACCCGAGCTATAGTGCCTTCTCTAATCAACTGGTTAGCGACAGAAGGCTAAGCACAAACCTCACCCCCTTGTTCAAACTACTTTATAATATATCCTCCTACCTCACAATGACGCGCGTCACTGCATCGTTCCTTACAAGAGGACAACGTCCGCGGTCAACCATGCATACATATTCCGTGTGTATAATAAAGACAAAAGTGGCACTTCACTGTCAGACCGGGTATTCACGACAGGCCACTACACAGACGCACCTCATAGTGCACTAGGAAGAGCTACAACATTTGAAAGCAATTTTGTTTTTGTAAAATATTTTGAGCGCAGAATTTATAGATACAGCCGTCACCTGAAATTGGCGTAACAGCCCGTAATCGAGAAATTTTTGGAGATTTGCGGGAAGTCCTATGGGAAAAAAGTGCTGAGGCCATCGGTCCCTAAGCTTACACACTACTTAAACTAACTTACGCTAGGGACAACACACACACCCATGCCCGAGGGAGGACTTAACCTCCGACGGGGGCAGCCGCGTAGAACGTGACAAGGCACCCCAGACAACGCGGCTACCCCGCGTGGCTCCGAAATCGAGATCACGGTGGATATATACAACGGTCAGGCAGAACATTATGAGCACCAACGCACTGTCGACATTAAAAAGGAGGAGGAGATTTCTGTTTAACGTCTGCTATCGATATAAACCCATCAAGGCGACAGCAGCGTCACCTGAGGAATGACTGCAAGTCAGGCGAACGCACGATGCATGTAGTATCAGGGAGCGTATACAGAATGGGGAAGGCGAGCGATCTGTCCGAGTTTCACCGAGGGCAGACTGATTGTCGGGAGCATTTCGGACACTTCATGACTTGTCGGGTTTTCTCGGAATACTGCGGTGAGTGTGCTCAACACGTGACAAAATCAAAGTGAACCCATCTCGAGGCGTCGTGTTGTTGGGCGGCTACCCCTCATTACAGATGTCGGACGTCGTACGCTGGACAGACTGGTGAAACAGGACAGGTGGCGAACTGCGGCGAAAGTAACATCGGACTTTCATGCTGGGCAAAGTACAAGTGTGTCTGAATACACAGTGCAGCAAACACTTCTAAAGACACCGACATCAGCAGCTACTTCTGAAATGGGCACGTGACCATCGGCACTGTACGTTGGCGCAGTGGCAGAACATTACGTGGTCTGATGAATCCCGATGCCTTCTTCATTACGCCGATGGGAGGGCGCGAACCCGTAGTCTTCCAGGGGAACAGCTCCTTGACATCTGTGCTGCGGGACAGAGACAACCTGGCAGCGGCTCCATCGTACTCGAGGTACATTAATGTGGGAAACAATGGTTCCAGTGGAGCTCCTGGAAGTCGCCATGACAGTCAAGGAGTATCGTACACTGGCTGCAACCACGAACATGACTATCATGTTTCCCGATAGCAGTGACATTCCTCAAAAGGATAATGCGACATGTCACGCGAAATTTACGGGAATTAGGTGACTTGTTTGTGCAGATGTGGTGCAAACTCCATCCAGCGACCTACCAGCGCCTCATTGCATCCATGCCACGACCCATCGCTGTTGTTATCCGTGCCGAAAATGGACATACGGGTTATTAGGTATATGATCATAGTGTTCTGGCTGATCAGTGTACATTTGATAACAGTTCACGCGGAAAATATCCTTTATTGAAAACAATTAAAAAATATGATACTCCATGGAAGAGTGTTAAACCTTAGTCGCTTTTCAGATATAGAAGTTTAATATAGTTTCTTAATCCATTTTCAATTGGTTGCAATCTCGTTTTATATGCTGTAGTCTTTTTTGTGAAATTACGAAAACTGCTCCGTAAAGTTAATGTGAAAACATAATCCGTACAACATGATAATGTTCTTAGGAATAAGTATTTGATTGACATTGTAAAACGTTGCACCTGAGTAAATCTTGTCAGTACTGTATGTAACAGAGTATCTGTTACTTCATTACTTTACTACACACCAGTAATTTGTAGCTGAAATAGAATCAACCAGAGTAATTATCAAAAATTATTTACGAGGTAAATATAATTTGAAACAGAAACTACTGCAAAGTAACACAAACTTTCATCTTCAAGACAGGTAAAAGTGTTGAGACATTAAAGGAAGTCAGCTCATATGCTGGTATCAGATATTCTTCCGTTTTTCTGTCTCAAGGTTGAAGATAGTTCACAGCCAACGAAGTATGGCTTAAATGGTCACTTTTTATACACTACTGCCCATTAAAATTGCTACACCACGAAGATGACGTGCTACAGATGCGAACTTTAATCGACACAAAGAAGATGCTGTGATACGCAAATGATTAGCTTTTCAGAGCATTCACAGAAGGCTGACGCCTGTGGTGACACCTACAACGTGCTGACATGAGGAAAATTTCCAACCGAATTCTCATACACAAACAGCAGTTGACCGGCGTTGCCTGGTGAAACGTTATTCTGATGCCTCGTGTAAGGAGGAGAAATACGTACCAATCACGTTTCCGACTTTGATATAGGTCGGATTGTAGCCTGTCACGATTGCGGTTTATCGTATCGCGACATTGCTGCTCGCGTTGGTCGAGATCCAATGACTGTTATCAGAATATGGAATCGGTGCGTTCAGGAGGGTAATACGGAACGCCGTGCTGGATCCCAACGGCCTCGTATCACTAGCAGTCGAGATGACAGGCATCTTATCCGCATGGCAGTAACGGATCGTGCAGCCACGTCTCGATCCCTGAGTCAACAGATGGGGGCGTTTGCAAGACAACAATTATCTGCACGAACAGTTCGACGACGTTTACAGCAGCATGGACTATCAGCTCGGAGACCACGGCTGCGGTTACCCTTGACGCTGCATCACAGACCGGAGGGCCTGCACTGCTGTGCTCAACGACGAACCTGGGTGCACGAATGGCGAAACGTCATTTTTTCGGATGAATCCAGGTTCTGTTTACAGCATCATGATGGTCGCATCCGTGTTTGGCGACATCGAGGTGAACGCACATTGGAAGCGTGTATTCGTCATCGCCATACTGGCGTATCACCCGGCGTAATGGTATGGGATGCCATTGGTTACACGTCTCGGTCACCTCTTGTTCGCATTGACGGCACTTTGAACAGTGGACGTTACATTTCAGATGTGTTACGACCCGTGGCTCTACCCTTCTTTCGATCCCTGCGAAACCCTACATTTCAGCAGGATAATGCACGACCACATGTTCCACGTCCTGTACGGGCCTTTCTGGATACAGAAAATGTTCGACTGCTGCCCTGGTCAGCACATTCTCCAGATCTCTCACCAACTGAAAAAGTCTGGTCAATGGTGGTTGAGCAACTGGCCCGTCACAAGACGCCAGCCACTACTCTTGATGAACTGTGGTATCGTGTTGAAGCTGCATGGGCAGCTGTACCTGTAAACGCCATACAAGCTCTGTTTGACTCAATGCCCAGGCGTATCAAGGCCGTTATTACGGTCAGAGGTGGTTGTTCTGGGTACTGATTTCTCAGGATCTATGCACCCAAATTGCGTGAAAATGTAATCACATGTCAGTTCTAGTATAATATATTTGTCCAATGATTACCCATTAATCATCTGCATTTCTTCTTGGTGTAACAATTTTAATGGCCAGTAGTGTATAAACAGTTCTAAATATCGACTGGCGACCAGATCTTTAGTACATCCACCACCGAAGTGATAGTGTGTTCCTGGGTGCTTTACGTGAGTGCATTACGTGGAAGCCTCTCGCCGTAAGAGAGTTCGTCCAGAATCACTGCTCATACGGAATCTGCTCTCATCCGAAAAGAGCACGCGATCCCACCCCTTGCTGGTCCAGTCCCTAGCCTTTGGCATCATCACAAATCCTTCAGCGCGGTACACTCACTCTATTCTATTCTTGGGAAATGTTTGTTACCGGATTAAGCGTCTTCTAGTAAAAAATTATAAATCTAATGTTTCCTTCTTTGCAGACAACAGTTTAAAGAAAAACGCTTCTGTATAGAGTGGAAACTCCTCGTTACTAGTTTTCCAATTCAGGCATCTATAAACTGACGTGCAGCGGCCGTCCATGCTGCTGCATCTGACAAACAGGCAGAGTCGTGAATGCAAGATATAAAAAGCATGTGTAAGGAAAGAAATTGGTGAATAGTTCTACGTTTGCCAAAAAACTTTCTGATCGCTAACCAAACCCCGACAAATTTGGAAAATACAGTTGTTTTGCTTAGGGAGGTCTGAGGGTGTAAGTTGAATCTTCGGGAAGAACTAGAGATCTTTAAACACCTACAGCTCAGGGGCGGAAATTTACTTAGTGACCAGCTGCATCTTGCTTGCCAGTAGCCTTTGCGAGTTGCTCATTCCTCAAAGCTCTGACATACATTATTTCTGCTTACGTATTCGTTTCCCCCTTTTTTTAAATTTTGTGAAGTCATTGGTATTACTCTCTCTCGTTCCTGTATGTTTTTTGCTGTACGGGTACCCAAACACTAGTCTCTTTCATCGTCACGTGCGTTTATCATAGCGTGTTCACGCATTAACTTTATTACTGATGGTACGATAACGCACTTTTACTCTTATAAGGGTTTTAAAGTCATTTAGTATATCTTACTTTACAATAGAGTATTTTAATGTTCTTTATTTCTCAGTATGCTCTAACTCCCCCCGTCCCAATGT
Organism: Schistocerca americana; assembly: GCF_021461395.2. NCBI lineage: Eukaryota > Metazoa > Arthropoda > Insecta > Orthoptera > Acrididae > Schistocerca > Schistocerca americana. The sequence goes on from NC_060121.1 coordinate 610,017,902, forward strand.
ATTCCCACTTACTCGCCGTTTATGCCGCACGCGCCACCTGCCTTATTTTCCTGTCAGTCGGCGTGCAGCTCATAATATGACCTGACATTTTATCTGATTGGTTTCATTTCTACAGTTTAACAATTCTTTATTGACAACCCCTAATCATAGGGACCAGCATATTTATTAATGTATACAGTGATGTGCACTGACAGCATATTTTCGTCCGACAAATGTCAGATCGCTGCATTATTTGTTGTTTTGACAATGTGAAATTTTTGTAATTACTGGTTTTTGTGGTTTTATGTTTTATGATACATGTGATATTTCTAATCCTTTTAGGGGATCTAGTCTCTGTGACACGCGATTTTGACATGTATGTTTCCGGGTTTGTTGTTATTTCTGTTAACATAACCTTCAGGTTAAACGTATTTCTGAAGAAGATGGGTTTACACCCATCAAAACCGCAGTCAAAGGTTGAATAAAATCACCTTTTGTTGTAACTGGTTGGCTGCTTTAGATTCATTTACTATCGAGGTATGTAACTTGGCAGAGACAAGTAATGCGAAAATTATTTTCGTCGTTAAGCTTTTCACACCACTGTACGAGCATATTGCAATATACTCACCATAAAAGCCTCTACCTGCAGAATGAATATAAATAAAAATCAGTTGCTGCATACATGGAATATCATCACCTGATGATGGCTTGACCGATCTGGTTGATACTTTTTCTTGCGTTCATAATTGTGGATGATAATGGCATATTCGGTATGAAAAATAAGATTTTAAAAAATTGCGTTCAGTTTGACAGTTCCGCTTTCACATGTTTTCATAAAAAAAACAGCTTGACAGTTACATAGGGTGACAATTATTGAACTACACGAAATAAATTCATCATAACTTCTGAACGGTTTGCGATAGGACGTTCAAAGTGCACAGTTGGCCACGGGGCATGATGGGAACTAGTATGCACATGCATGGTTCGGTTTAGCGACGAACCCCGCTTTCTTTTGGATGGGTTCGTCAAAAACCAAGAGAATCCGCACTTCGCAATTGAGAAGTCTCTTCACCCTCAACGGGTGACTGTGTGGTGTGCGATGTCCAGTCACGCAATAATCGGTGCGATATTCCTCGATGGAACGGTGACTACCGAACGGTACGCGAAGGTTTTGGAAGAGAATTTCATCCCCATTATTCAAAGTGAATCCAGATTTCGACAAGAATACAGGCAAGAATGCAAGACGGAGCTGGACCCATCGAAGCATGAGAGTGATGTCCTCAGGAGCACTTTGGGGATCGCATTCTGGGTCTGGGGTACCCGGAGGCGACTGATATGGACATCGATTGGCCACCATATCCTCCGGATCTGAATACATGCGACTCTTTTGTGGGGCTATATTTAACACAAGGTGTACAGTAACAATCCCAAAACAACTGCTGAGCTGAAAACAGCTATTCAGGACGTCATCGACAGCATCTATGTTCGGATACTTCAGCGGGTCATGCAGAATTCGCTGTTCGCGTGCGCCACACCATCGCCATTGATGGCAGGCATATCGAACATCTCATAACTTAAATCCGAATGTATGTAGTGACGTTTACAAGTTGAATAAAGTGTGTGCACGCCGTAGTTTGCAACTAATTTACGTTTTTTACGTATAGTTCGACAGTTGTCACCCTGAACATATGTATTGAATAATGGGGAGAATTTGTCACCGAAAATCTGGAATAGTTCTTGACCGATTTACCATAATATTTTACATGATACTGTAACGAATGTTCGGAGAGTCATTTGACACCGTCTTGCACTGCCATCTAGTGAAAAAAAAACGCGCTTCCCGAGTACCAGACCAGATTTGCAAGTGGATTCAGGACTTCTTTGCAGATACAACTCCACGCGTCGCTCTTAATGGGGAAAAATCGACAGACGTAAAGGGAAGCCGGCCACTGTGGCCGAGCGGTTCTCGGCACTTCAGTCTCGAACCGCGCTGTTGCTACAGTCGCAGGTTCGAATCCTGCCTCGGGCATGGGTATGTGTGATGTTCTTAGGTTAGTTAGGTTTAACTAGTTCTAAGTTCTAGGGGACTGATGGCCTCAGATGTTAAGTCCCATAGTCCTTAGAGCCAATTTTCGTAAAGGCAATTTCCGGAGTACCCCGAGAAAGTGAAACCGTTCACAAGTTATATGCGTACGTACAGGTCAAGCGATTGTCTGTTAGAACGTAGCAGTGCCAGAACACAGTATCGATTTGTAAAATGACCTACATAAGATTGATCTATGTTGCAGTGTCTGGCAACTGGCCCGGAAAATAGATAAATATAATACGTTGCGCACTCATACAAAAAAATTGACTATTGTACAGATACACTATGGATGATGTAATATCCACGTCAATATTTTAATCAGAATAATATTCATGACCCCCCCATGAACCATGGACCTTGCCGTTGGTGGGGAGGCTTGCGTGCCTCAGCGATACAGATAGCCGTACCGTAGGTGCAACCACAACGGAGGGGTATCTGTTGAGAGGGCATGCAGCTTTACTGTATGATTACATGATGATGGCGTCCTCTTGGGTAAAATATTCCGGAGGTAAAATAGTCCCCCATTCGGATCTCCGGGCGGGGACTACTCAAGAGGATGTCGTCATCAGGAGAAAGAAAACTGGCGTTCTACGGATCGGAGCGTGGAATGTCAGATCCCTTAATCGGGCAGGTAGGTTAGAAAATTGAAAAAGGGAAATGGATAGGTTGAAGTTAGATATAGTGGGAATTAGTGAAGTTCGGTGGCAGGAGGAACAAGACTTCTGGTCAGGTGACTACAGGGTTATAAACACAAAATCAAATAGGGGTAATGCAGGAGTAGGTTTAATAATGAATAGGAAAATAGGAATGCGGGTAAGCTACTACAAACAGCATAGTGAACGCATTATTGTGGCCAAGATAGATACGAAGCCCACACCTACTACAGTAGTACAAGTTTATATGCCAACTAGCTCTGCAGATGACGAAGAAATTGAAGAAATGTATGATGAAATAAAAGAAATTATTCAGATTGTGAAGGGAGACGAAAATTTAATAGTCATGGGTGACTGGAATTCGAGTGTAGGAAAAGGAAGAAAAGGAAACATAGTAGGTGAATATGGATTGGCGGACAGAAATGACAGAGGAAGCCGCCTGGTAGAATTTTGCACAGAGCACAACATAATCATAACTAACACTTGGTTTAAGAATCATGAAAGAAGGTTGTATACATGGAAGAACCCTGGAGATACTAAAAGCTATCAGATAGATTATTTAATGGTAAGACAGAGATTTAGGAACCAGGTTTTAAATTGTAAGACATTTCCATGGGCAGATGTGGACTCTGACCACAATCTATTGGCTATGACCTGTAGATTAAAACTGAAGAAACTGCAAAAAGGTGGGAATTTAAGGAGATGGGACCTGGATAAACTAAAAGAACCAGAGGTTGTACACAGATTCAGGGAGAGCATAAGGGAGCAATTGACTGGAATGGGGGAAATAAATACAGTAGAAGAAGAATGGGTAGCTTTGAGGGATGAAGTAGTGAAGGCAGTAGAGGATCAAGTAGGTAAAAAGACGAGGGCTAGTAGAAATCCTTGGGTAACAGAAGAAATATTGAATTTAATTGATGAAAGGAGAAAATATAAAAATGCAGTAAGTGAAACAGGCAAAAAGGAATACAAACGTCTCAAAAATGAGATCGACAGGAAGTGCAAAATGGCTAAGCAGGGATGGCTAGAGGACAAATGTAAGGATGTAGAGGCCTATCTCACTAGGGGTAAGATAGATACCGCCTACAGGAAAATTAAAGAGACCTTTGGATATAAGAGAACGACTTGTATGAATATCAAGAGCTCAGATGGAAACCCAGTTCTAAGCAAAGAAAGGAAAGCAGAAAGGTGGAAGGAGTATATAGAGGGTCTATACAAGGGCGATGTACTTGAGGACAATATTATGGAAATGGAAGAGGATGTAGATGAAGATGAAATGGGAGATACGATACTGCGTGAAGAGTTTGACAGAGCACTGAAAGACCTGAGTCGAAACAAGGCCCCCGGAGTAGACAATATTCCATTGGAACTACTGACGGCCGTGGGAGAGCCAGTCCTGACAAAACTGTACCATCTGGTGACCAAGATGTATGAAACAGGCGAAATACCCTCAGACTTCAAGAAGAATATAATAATTCCAATCCCAAAGAAAGCAGGTGTTGACAGATGTGAAAATTACCGAACTATCAGCTTAATAAGTCACAGCTGCAAAATACTAACACGAATTCTTTACAGACGAATGGAAAAACTAGTAGAAGCCAACCTCGGGGAAGATCAGTTTGGATTCCGTAGAAACACTGGAACACGTGAGGCAATACTGACCTTACGACGTATCTTAGAAGAAAGATTAAGAAAAGGCAAACCTACGTTTCTAGCATTTGTAGACTTAAAGAAAGCTTTTGACAATGTTGACTGGAATACTCTCTTTCAAATTCTAAAGGTGCAGGGGTAAAATACAGGGAGCGAAAGGCTATTTACAATTTGTACAGAAACCAGATAGCAGTTATAAGAGTCGAGGGACATGAAAGGGAAGCAGTGGTTGGGAAGGGAGTAAGACAGGGTTGTAGCCTCTCCCCGATGTTGTTCAATCTGTATATTGAGCAAGCAGTAAACGAAACAAAAGAAAAATTCGGAGTAGGTATTAAAATTCATGGAGAAGAAATAAAAACTTTGAGGTTCGCCGATGACATTGTAATTCTGTCAGAGACAGCAAAGGACTTGGAAGAGCAGTTGAATGGAATGGACAGTGTCTTGAAAGGAGGATATAAGATGAACATCAACAAAAGCAAAACAAGGATAATGGAATGTAGTCTAATTAAGTCGGGTGATGCTGAGGGAATTAGATTAGGAAATGAGGCACTTAAAGTAGTAAAGGAGTTTTGCTGTTTGGGGAGCAAAATAACTGATGATGGTCGAAGTAGAGAGGATATAAAACGTAGGCTGGCAATGGCAAGGAAAGCGTTTCTGAAGAAGAGAAATTTGTTAACATCCAGTATTGATTTAAGTGTCAGGAAGTCATTTCTGAAAGTATTCGTATGGAGTGTAGCCATGTATGGAAGTGAAACATGGACGATAAATAGTTTGAACAAGAAGAGAATAGAAGCTTTCGAAATGTGGTGCTACAGAAGAATGCTGAAGATTAGATGGGTAGATCACATAACTAATGAGGAAGTATTGAATAGGATTGGGGAGAAGAGAAGTTTGTGGCACAACTTGACCAGAAGAAGGGATCGGTTGGTAGGACATGTTCTGAGGCATCAAGGGATCACCAATTTAGTATTGGAGGGCAGCGTGGAGGGTAAAAATCGTAGAGGGAGACCAAGAGATGAATACACTAAGCAGATTCAGAAGGATGTAGGTTGCAGTAGGTACTGGGAGATGAAAAAGCTTGCACAGGATAGAGTAGCATGGAGAGCTGCATCAAACCAGTCTCAGGACTGAAGACCACAACCACAACAACAATATTCACGACAGCATTGTCTGTGGACTGTGAATGAACAATCTCACGAAATTAATAAAAAGGACTTCATCGTTAATAAAATACTAAATAATTATTGCCAATGACATAATTTAAGATTTTGTAAAAAGTAATATCTCAGAAAATTGCCATGGAAAAAATAATGAAAATCTCAATCTTTTGTTATCTTTGATTCTTCTAGAATAATCCTTCTTCTTGTTCGAACTGTTATACTGATAAAATGTGATTGATGTCTCGGAACACAGAGGTCTGTACAAAAACTGTATTATGTTACTAATTCAATATTTGAAAAATAAAGTTTATCTGTCATTGAAATTAATCTTCTTTGTTTGGAGTTTAATTTCATTGTGATTCTCGTCTTATACAAATGTTAAGTTTTCTGATCAGCTACAAAGGAGGACAGCGCGGTTTATTGGTAAATACTGAATAAAGAGCGATTATCCCTGAGAAATATTTTCAAATGTTAATGCATATAGTGAAGGTATAAAAAAGATTTAATATATATTATTTGTTAGTAGTAGCCGGCCGCAGTGGCCGTGCGGTTCTAGGCGCTGCAGTCCGGAACCGCGGGACTGCTACGGTCGCAGGTTCGAATCCTGCCTCGGACATGGATGTGTGTTATGTCCTTAGGTCAGTTAGGTTCAAGTAGTTCTAAGTTCTAGGGGACTGATGACGTAAGATGTTAAGTCCCATAGTGCTCAGAGCCATTTTTTTGTTAGTAGTAGAGAAGGAGAAACGATAGGTGATTGTCTTATGTTAGACGCCATCTTAGTGAAATATTGCAGCGGAAGTTTTAAATTGAATTTCTATACAGACATAAATGCTAATGGTCATAATTGCGATAATAATTGTGTATTGGTGGCCAAGAACCCACTCTGAGGTAATAAATTACAAAAACTGGCTCTGAGCACTATGGGACTTAACATCTGAGGTCATCAGTCCCCTAGAATTGAGAACTACTTAAACCGAACTAACCTAAGGACATCACACACATGCATGCCCGAGGTAGGATTCGAACTTGCGGCAGTAGCGGTCGCGCGGTTCCAGACTGAAGCGCCTAGAACCGCTCGGCCACAGCGGCCGGCAATAAATTCCAGTTAGACTTTGAATAAACTCCAAATATACTGAACTTATATGAATGCAAACCGCATCTTATGTGATACAAATTCTTATATGCTTATGTATGAAGCCTGGTAATTTCGTAACAACTTTTATGAAATATTTTGTAGGAAAAAGTGCGGTAGAAATGTGTCCGTGTAGTATTGTGTGACAAAACTGTTCATTTTGCTTAAAGAAAATTGTTGCCACCTCGAATAACAGTAACATTAAATTCGATAAACGATCTGCAACTAGTAAAGACACTATTATGCAACAGCACTGAAATTACAAAAAAAAAAACATTACTCTTGTTTATTTCGGATTACTTATCACACATTTAGCTTGTTTGCTGGTTATATATGATTACTTTTGTGAATGGACTTAGTGCCTTTCAAACTGCTTGACAGACAGCATTGCTACACGTTCCCAGGTGGAGATTTCTTTAACAAAATAACGAGGAAAAGTAGTGATTAAATAAAACTTCATGTTATGTTAATAATAAGTAACTAGTCTTATTGTAATCTTGCTGAAATTTTACAACACGCAATTAAACCACAATACAGCACGCCACAATGGTTCAAATGGCTCTGAGCACTATGAGACTTAACATCTATGGTCATCAGTCCCCTAGAACTTAGAACTACTTAAACGTAACTAACCTAAGGACATCACACAACACCCAGTCAACACGCACGCCACAATGACAAATTCGTGGAAACAGTATGTTCTGTAAAACATGTAGGAGTAAATATCCAGAGCGACCTTAAGTGGAATGATCACATAAAACAAATAGGAAAAGCTGATGCCAGACCGGTATGCATGAGAAGAATCTTTAGAAATTTAGCTCATCCTCGAAAGACGTGGCTTGCAAGGCGCTTATCGACCGATTATTGAGTACTGTTCATCAGCCTGGGACCCTTACCAGGTGGGACTGATGGAAGAGATAGGGAAGATCCAACGAAGAGCGGCGTGTTTCGTCACGGCGTCGTTTAGTCGGCGCGGGAGCGTTACAGAGATGCTCAACAAACTCCAGTGGCAGATGTTACGAGAGAGGCGTTGAGCTTTGCGCTGAGGTTTATTACTGAAATTTGGAGAGAGAATCTTCAGGGAAGAGTCGGGCAACATATTACTTTCTCCCACATACATCTTGCGAAATGACTATGAAGAAAAAAATCGAGAAATTAGAGTTAACAGAGACTTACAATCCTTTTTACTACGCGCCATTCGCGAGTGGAAAAGGGAAGGGGACAATCAGTTTGTGATGCTATTAGTAACCACAGCCCCAAACTCTCACGTGGCTTGCAGAGTATGGTGTGGACGTAGATACTTCTTTCTGCAAATCCTGAGTTAAATGATCCTCATGGATGCGCAATAAGTAAAAAAATGTGAAACGTATATTCCTTTAAGAGATAATAACCAACTCATCACAAAAAACGCAAATGTATTGTACACTGAGGAGCATATGATAATTCAGATGCTATTATAGCTACGTATCATCAAACAGAAAGTTAATTTATAACTCTTATTTGCTCCGATTAGGTCACTGTACTGAAGATGAGCACAACTAAGTTTTTACAAATCCTATTTCATATTAGCAGTAACATGCACATCGGTTGATTCTACTAAGAAATTCGTCAATAAAGTAGAAGAAGCTGGACCCAATAAATCCTTTGGACTCCCTTGCAACTGAACAAATAGGAAAAGCTGATGTCAGACCGAGATTCACAGAAAGAACAAATAGCTAAACTTTTTATGCCTGCTGCCATGTTACTGAAAATGTGCTTTCCTGGGCAATGGCCAAGTTTCTGGACAGAAGTAAGAGACTTTAAATCTTTATGTAGATTATTCTTATTTCTAGTGTTGATTTCATCAACTTTTCTGTTGTTATGAAAACTAAATACTATTTTCGACAAATTTCAGTTATTTAGTGTCCTCAATTCTCTGAACAGGCCTCTGCAGAACGGTTTTGAATTCACACAACAATAATTAGTGTTATATGCTCTTGAGCTCGGAATGCTACAGTTGTCTTGATGAGTTATCCATAAAATGAACGTATATGATATTACACAACGAAGGTAAGCAAAAGCATCGATGACCAAAAACGTTATGACTACCTGTTTAATAGGGTGTTGGTCCTCTTTACAAACAGAATACAGCAGTGATTCTGCTTGTTATGCATTCGACAAGTTCTTGGTAGGTTTCTGGACGTATGTGACACTATATGCCACCCCTCACATCAGGTAATTCTCATCAATTACGGCCGGTGGTTTCGTGTGAGCAGCAGACGCCCGATATATGTTCCAACGGGTACAGATCAGGGTCATTTGCTGGTCAAGACATCACTGTGGGTTTACTATCATGCCCCTCAAACAGCTGCAGATGCTTCTGACATTTAGACACGGACAGTTATTCTTCTGGAAAATGCCATCACATACAGTGACACAGTCGGTCCTCAATAATGATCACGTAGTCCACAACTGTCATGATGCTTTCGATTACTAGTACAAGTCTCATGCAAGTCCAACTCAACGTACTGCATCGCATGCACTATGTGACCAAAAGTATCCGGACACCGGGCCGAAATTGACTTACAAGTCCCTGGTGCCCTCATCGGTTATACTGAAATTCAGTATGGTGTTGGCCCAACCTTAGCCTTGATGACAGCTTCCACTCTCGCAGGCATACGTTCAGTCAGGTGCTGGAAGGTTTCTTGGAAATGGCAGCCCATTCTTCACGGAGTGCTGCACTGAGGAGAGGTATCGATGTCGATCGGTGTGGCTTGACACGAACTCGGCTTTCCAAAACATCTCAGAGGTGTTCTATAGGATTCAGGTCAGGACTCTGTGCAGGCCAGTCCATTACAGGTATGTTATTGTCGTGTAACCACTCCGCCACAGGCCGTGCATTACGAACAGGTGCTCGATCGTGTTGAAAAGTGCAATCGCCATCCCCGAATTGTTGTTCAACATTGGGAAGCAAGAAGGTGCTTAAAACATCAATGTAGTCCTCTGCTCTGAATGGTGCCACACAAAACAACAAGAGGTGCAAGCCCCCTCCATCAAAAACACGACCACACCATAGCACCGCCGCCTCCAATTATTACTGTTGGAACTACACACGCTGGCAGATGACGTTCACCGGGCATTCCCCATACCCACACTCTACCATCAGAACGCCACGTTGTGTACCGTGATTCGTCACTCCACATAATGTTTTCACACTGTTCAACCGTCCAATGTTTACGCTCCTTACACCAAGCGAGGCATCGTTTGGCATTTACTACCGTCATGTGAGGCTTATGAGCGGCCGCTCGACCATGAAATCCAAGTTTTCTTACTTCCCGCCTAACTATCACAGTACTTGCAGTGGATCCTGATGCAGTTTGGAATTCCTGTGTTATGATCTGGATAGATGTCTGCCTATTACACATTACGACCCTCTTCAACTGTCGACGGTCTCTGTCAGTCAACAGACAAGGTCGGCCTGTACGCTTTTGGCTGTATGTGTCCCTTCACGTTTCCACTTCACTACCACAAGGAAAGAGTGGATCTAGTGATGTTTAGGAGTGTGGAGATCTCGCGTATAGACGTATGACACAAGTGACACCCAATCACCTGACAACATTAGAAGTCCGTGAGTTCTGCGGAGCGCCCCATTCTGCTCTCTCACGATGTCGGTGATATGGAGTACCTGGCAGTAGGTGGCAGCAGAACGCACATATAAAAAACGTATGTTTTTGGGGGTGTCTAGATACTTTTGATCACATAGTGTAACTCTGCCCTCTCCGGCTTGCGCCTGTGACGCGGTGCATGTTTCGAGCAGCCATTCACCTGGATGACGGCGTGTAAGGACAAAACCATCGACTTGGTGTAACAAGAAATGCGATTAATTTGACCAGGTGATCCGTGTCTATCGATCCACGGTAAAAATTCAGTGATGCTGCGTCCACTGCAATCGTAATTGACGATGTCGTTGGTCAACACTGGAACAAATAGAGGTCGAGTGATATGCAGCTCCATGTTCAACAATGGCCATTCAACGGTGTACTCCGAAACACACCTGCGCTGTGTTTTGTCGTCTGATCTGCCACGGATCGCTGGCTGCCCTACATTACACAGCGGGCAATCTTCTGGTCTCCACATGGACGTCCGGTACCGGTCGGTATCGCTGGGCCTTGAAGGCCTCTTCGGACGGTGCTTTTATTTCTTGTTTTTTTGGTACTCGTTATTTTATCATCCATCAATCACCTTCTGCAGATGCTGACGACAGTGGTATGCGAACCGTCGACCAGTTTCGCTGTTTCAGAGATTCTCGCTCTCAGGTTCAGGGTCTTAGTTATTTATTTATTTATTTATCGTATGATGTGTACATTGATTTACATTTATATACAATATTTTCAGGACTAAAATGTACAATCACAAGTTCGTACAATTTTACAGCTCTATGTCTAGTTCTTCAATCCACTTGACTGCTTCATCCGATGTACGATGAATGTCCATTAAAGTTCCTCTGAAAGTACGATGAGGGTCTTAGTAATCTGACCTTTGCTAAAGACGCTTCTTTCAGTGGATTTCCGTATTTGCGGTACGTATCTTCCCTATAACGACTACCCAGTCGTCTATGTTCAGTTTATATTCTTTCCTTACCACGCCACAACACGACAAGAAGACATTCAGACTCTCAGTGAGCAGTAGTCATAATATTTTGGCCCATCAGTGTACATTATCTCATTAATTTTTGCATTACCTATATGTAACAACACCCGCATTGCAAAGAAATTTTTTTTAGTGGCTCCAGCATTTCTGTGGTATCCTCCTCCCTGTTTCATTTATTGTAAGACCAAGAATTTAATACTATCAACCATCTCTGTCCGCTTATCACCAAGTTTTAGACAAATAGTTTGAACAATTATCTTCCAAGCTCTGAATTACATACAGCTTTTCAAAGCTTACTGGTAAAGAATTTGCTATGATCCATTTACGAAAATCCATGAAAATGTTATCTATCTATTATATTTTGTCCACCATAAATACATTTCTTTTAAGCATGAGACTGTGAAAACACTGGGTTTGTTTATAAACCCAGTGCTTTCTTTTATTCGTACTTTAGACGAGTCATTTCGGGAATGATTCCCATTTTCAAGCGTGTATTTCTTTGTACTATACCATTTTTTACGTGATGTTTTTGAGGAGTGAGGTTTTGCTTTGTTTTGTTGATTTTAATGCAGTATTTGAAAACGTGCACGTTTTATTTAGTTATCAATTTTTATATGTAGTTACTGGCGAAATTTAGAACAACTTGTACTTCCAGTTTTCATATGGTCCAATTGCGCAGAGTCTCACACATGTTAAACACCACTCACAACTTTCAGTGCACGGTACACATCGAGAATAGCTTACGTAAACAAACAGTTATAAAGTTGATTTTAGGTGCAGTTGCCAAAATTAATGTTACAGGTCCTCCACAGACATACTTTTGTACAGTATGTGTTTAACTTAACGACCTGGACTATAATTTGCTTTCATCTATTATACAATGGTGCTTAATTCTGTGTGTTACTACTTTCATCTAAGTATATCGCTAAAGGATCTGAAGAAATTCACCGATTCACTTTCAGACTTTTCGTTTAACATTTTGTCTTCGTATTTTATGTACTGTGTATATATTTCAAGCTCTTCTAACAAATCCATTTCATACCCTTTATTTAGTTGATGGAGTACTTTGACATTTTGCTCTACTTTTCCCAATGGGTGTCTGTATATGTATGTGTGTAGGTACTGCTGACGTTGTGTGTCTGTTGTGTGTGTAGACCTTACTGTGCTCTGTGTAAATATTGTTGAAATTTCGGCCTGTTTGTACTAGGTAGAATGTGGGACATTCCTGGCATGTTACTTTGTATGTTCCAGAGTCTGAGCATAGGTCATGATTACACTTTATATTATGTGTTACATCTTGTTGCAGTTTATTTGATACAGAAAACCCAACTTTTACTTTGTGATTTTTTAAAATATTTGCAGCCATCTGCGATATATGGGATGCTAGATATACATTTGTTTTTGGCTTTTTCTTCCATGGTGCACTTTATGTTTGTGTCCTTCATCACTTTGTTTAGCACTGTGCGAACCATGAAAGCAGTATAATCATTAGCAACTGCAACCTATTTCAAAATATTTATTTCTTGTTGCATGTTTTCTTGATTCATAGGTATTTTACTCGCCCTATGTAACAATGATCTGTATGCTACCTGCTTATGGATGTCTGGGTGACATGTGGTTGCAGGGATTGTGTTGTCGGTAATTGTATTTCTCATGTAAATTTTGAATGTGCATATGTAGTTGTTTCTTGCAATATTCAGTCCAGGTAGTTGATGCTTTTGTTTTGTCATCTTCCACTGTAAAATAATTTTCTCACGTAAAATATTGAGACGATTCATTATGTCTGCTATATATTTTTGGCATCCTCTTTCACTAACAGTAGTATGTCATCTACATATCTCCTATAAAATTCCGTTTCCTTTAGACGGCGTTCTTGGCTGCTAAATAACTTTTGTTCCAAGTGATTTATGTAAATGTCAGCTATGGTACCTGACATACGTGATTCCATTGCTAGACCATCTTGTTTGCTTATAAATATTGCAATTGAAGGTATAGTTGTAACTTGGAATGTAACTTAGAGTTAGTTGGAAGAGTTATGTAAATTCAATTATCTCTTTTTATGCAAGTTTACTATGTTTCATAATGTTCTTTGGATTACTGTTACTGCTTCTTGTGTAGGTAAGTTTGTGTAAAGGTCGATAATGTCAGCTGATAAGAATTGAGCATCCATGCATTTTTGCCTTTTAGTTCTTCAGTTAGCATCATGTCATATTTATAATATGTTTTTTCATATGTATATTTTTTCTCAGTATGTTATTCAGTTTCTGTGACAAATCGTATGCTGTGCTATTTATAGAGTTTACCATGCGACGTATCGGATTACCTTCTTTTTGTACCCTTCGCTGTGCTCCTAGGCGCAACAAAATGCTAAACGAAAAACTTGAAAGTGAATCGATGAATTTCTTAAGATGCTTAGACAATCTTATTAATGGAGTTTATTACAACAGGCTGAATTGACAATACTTAACTTTGTCTTCACAATGAAGTATCGCAAGCAGTTGGTGACATGCAAATAGTCAATGTCCATCGCTATATACAATTTCCATGCAAGAAATTAACATAAGGCACAAGTCTCAGGTAAACAGTTAGAATGACGGCTCGTCTTCTAGTGTGGCTCTTCTAGTGCAACTCTACTAGCGCCGGTCACCTAGTGTGTCGTCTAGTGCCTCTCTTCTATTGCGGTCGACATTCACTGGAACGGCGCTTATATTCTCTGCGGCTAGAGGCCACTCCTGTCGTGGTGCGGTCCTAGTCAGCGTACTATTGGCTGACGTTCTCTCACAGCCTTCTCTGCGGTATCGTTCCATACCGATGTGCCGGCGCTTGATGTTACGTCGGAACATTCCCCCGACCCCTCCAGCCCCCAAAGCGACGAACCGTCGTCGTGTAGGGAGTGCGACAACGGCGGGGGAGGCCGGACGGTGGCCGCTGCGCTGGATGGGAAGCTATGGCTGCAGGGGATGTCAAGCTTCCTGTCGTACCCCGCCATCCGCCATCCGTCCCCCAGAAAACGACCAGAAGGGTACGCGCCCACCTCCGAAGGCCAAGTACCAGAGGGGAAGGCAACGGCGGTTGCGGTGTAGGCCGGTCCAGTTCCATCGGTAGGACGAGAGGAGGGGGAGGAGGCGAGGGCTCCATCTCCATGGGGTCGTCCCGCGGTGTCGTGGTGACACCCCCCTGGAGGTTCTGTGGCCCCGCTGTCCTCGGGATCCGTGAATCTGGGGGAAGATACTTAGAAGGATCACCGAGTACATGACAGTGGCGAAGCTGAGTGTGATGTCGCCGCTGCATCCCGTCCGGACCTGTAATGAGATATATGCAAGCGCCAAGTCGACGATCTCGCCTCGCGCCCACCGTCTGCCGCCGCTAAAAACCCTGTAAAAGACAATATCATGCGGCGAGAAGCGATACTTGCGACCTTCCTTCGGAGCCAGAGGCAGAGGAGGGTGGAGCAGGTGGAGCAGTGTGCGATGGCGGCAGCCGTGAAGCAATTCCGCCGGCGATGGTCCATGTCGTAGATGCGTACTATAGGAGGCGAGAAACAGTTGCAGTGCTTGATCTCTGGTGTGTGCGGAGTGAACTTTTGCCATCTGCTTCTTGAAGGTTCTGACAAAACGTTCCGCTTTGCGGTTTGGCTGTGGATGAACCGGTGCACTAGTTAGATGCTGTATGTCACTGCGTTCACAGAATTTTTCAAATTCATTTGACGTGAACTGAGGGCTGTTGTCTGACACTATGAATTCAGGTAAACCTTCGAGGTAAAAAATAGAGGACGACACCTGAATTGTGCCAGTGACGTTGTCGAGTTCAGTGGTACAGCAAAAGAAAACTTACTATGCGAGTCAACCTCAATAAATCAACGAGTGTTCCAAAAAGGTTCTGCAAAGTCTATGTGCACACGTTGCCATGGCGATTGCGACTTAGGCCAAGAAGAGAATTTTTGTGTCGCAGCGGACTGATTTTCCGCACATGCGTGACACTGTGACGTCATCTATTCTATTTGGATGTCCATACCATGCCAAGTACAGAGTCGACGCGCTAACTGTTTCGTACAAACAATCCCCCAGTGTCATTGGTGAAGTAACTGCAACACTTCTTTTTGTAAAGTTTCAGAGATCAACACACGTGACTGACCACTGTCATTTTGAAGAAGAATCACTCCTTTCTGTATAGCAAGGCTATGCCGACCTGCAAAGTATCGGTGCACTACAGCGTTCTCTATGCTGTTCAAGGAAAGAGGCCAAGATGTGCGAATGTACGTTAGCAAAATGTTCAAATCTGAATCAGCTTCCACGGCTCGTGCAATTTTCCTATAGTTCAGCGGAAAAGATTGAAGCAATTCAGAATCCCGAGCATGGATGTGTCAAAGTCTGCCTCAGGGCCTATCGGAAGACGTAAAAGTGTGTACGCATTACCATGTTGAACTGTCCGACGATGCACAATCTCGTATTGGTATTGAGACAACAACAAAGCCCATCTTAGCGAGTTTTGGCCAGTTCAAAAATGGTTCAAATGGCTCTGAGCACTATGAGACTTAACATCTATGGTCATCAGTCCCCTAGAACTTAGAACTACTTAAACCTAACTAACTTAAGGACAGCACACAACACCCAGCCATCACGAGGCAAAGAAAATCTCTGACCCCGCCGGGAATCGAACCCGGGAACCCGGGCGTGGGAAGCGAGAACGCTACCGCACGACCACGAGATGCGGTTTGGCCAGTTCGTACAGGAACCGGTTTCGTAAGATGAAACAAGGACTACAGATGCTTGTGATCCGTGACTAAGTAGAATTTTCTTCCACACAAATAGTGGTGGGATTTGCTGACACCTCACACAATAGCCAAAGCCTCTTTCTCAATTTGTGAATAGTCACACTTAACTTTGGACTACACTTTTGATGCGAAAGCAACGGGCCTGTCTGCTTCTGTGCGGAAGCATTGCATCTATTCCATAAGAGGAAGCTTCAACTTGCAGTACAACTTTTTTGTCAGAATCAAAGTGAACTAAGCATCGATCACTGAGCAGTGCATCTTTAAGTTTTTGAAAAGCTACTTGGCACTCATCTATCCAAACAAAGGGGACATTCTTGCGACGCAAAAGATGCAGTGGAGCTGCGATATGAGCAGCATTCGGTATGAGCCGAATATAGTAGTTCATTTTACCTAAGACTGACTGTAATACTGTGACATTGTGAGGAACTGACAAATTCCAGATGGCTAACAAATGCGACTGCTGAGGATGTACACCTTGACTGTTTATGACATGACCAAGATACTGCAACTCAGGTTTTAAAAAATCACACTTGTCCAGCATACACATTAGTCCTGCATCAAATAACACACGAAACAAAGCACGCAAGGTGTAAATCCTGCTACGACAATATCGTCCAAATAGTTTGACCAGTTTGGTTCTTGCACTGTCAGTTGCTCCAAATACCGTTGGAAAATTGCAGGTGAGGAAGCACTGCCAAAAGCCAAACGCAAATATTTAAACCAGCCCAAATGAGTATGTATGACACGCCTTTTGAGATTCTTCATCGAGCGGTGTTTGAAGACACACGTCGCGCAAATCAAATTTTGAAAAGTAGTGTCCAGCGCCTATCTGTCCATGAAATTCTCTTGGCGTGGCACTGGATAGGTATCAGTCACACTTTGTGGGTTGATTGTAGACTTAAAGTCAACACAGAGGCAAATGCGACATGAAGGTTTGGGGAGCACAACCAGTGGATTTGTCCACTGACTAGCTTGTATGGGCGCAATAGCTCCACTATTTTGGATTTTTTTTTTTATTTCAGCGCATTCCCGTAATGCAATGGGAAGAGTTGTGGCCCGTCAAAATTTCGGCTGAGCGTCGTCTTTCGGAGTAATACGTGCAATCAAATTGTTGGCCTTGCCTAAGCCTTCAGAAAAGAGTTCCGGGATTTCTTTTAGCAAGCTAGCTACACTGTCTTGTGCATGGAATGCAGACACTGACAACACCTGCATTAGCTGTGTTGCATCTAACACTGGCGGCTGTGCCGCCTGAGCAGGATGTTGGATAGGTAGGCTAGGCATGTTGGAAGAGACAAATCTAAGAATCAGACAAGGCAAGCAAGAAAAACAAGGACAAAAGCAAAGGAAATGTCTGCAACGCCCACCTGAAAACACTGATTAGCAAAAGAGATTGTTGAAGCAAGTAAACGCCCCTGCAAAGTAAAGACAAGAGAGAATTACGGCGCCAGCAAAACAGAAGAAAGTTCCGTGGCCGCAAGGCGCGGGGTTTGTTTCTGAATTTTCCTCGTCAATGTGGAATCGTGCCCACTCGTGTGATATAGGATGCCTAGAAAGCTGTTTTCTCGGATAGCTAAACAAGCAAATCTTATTAATGGAGTTTATTACAGTAGACTGATTTGCTTTCACATTGAAGTGTCGCAAGCAGTTGGTGACATGCAAATAATCAATATCCGTCGCTATTTACAATTTCCGTGCGAGCAATTATTATAAGGCACAAGTCTCAGCTAAACAGTTAGGATGACGGCTCACTAGAAGGTGCGTCTCCTCTAGTGTGGTTCCTCCAGTGCGGCTCTGCTAGCGCCTCTCTTTTAGTGCGGCCGAGGCTCGCTGGAGTGACGCTTATATTCTCTTCTCCTGTCGTGTTGCGTTCCCACTCAGCCTACTATTGGCTGACGTCGTCTCACAGCCTTCTCTGCAGTTATATTTCATGCCGACGTTCCGGAGCTTTATGTTACGCCGGTACAAGTTCCAATTGTTCATCCCCTTCAGCGCCTTTTCTGCATCTAGTTCCGAGATTCTGTACATATTTCTCTTCTTCAAGCTTGATTTCAATTAGTATGTAATCTGTTTTGTACAGACATTATATATTTTATTGTCACGTGCTCAAAACCTCCTGTGGTTCTTCAGATATGACCGTGCTAGACTTCCTTCTTTGACTTTCAAAAACGATTTCTCTAGCAAATCTGCACATCTTTTCATACTCTCCCTCTGTCTCTCTATTTTCTGTATTTCCTCACATTTCTCTTCCATCCATCTTTCTCTTGCTTCTTCAGTTTCTCTTCTTAATTCATTATTCAGTTTCTTGTGCCTCTTTTTGCCTTCTATATTTTCCACGTTTCTCACTTTATTTCTGCTTCCATCATTTTCAACATTTATCCGTATTCCATCTTTCTTGGTACTTTTGGACACTCTCATTCCTATCCTTCCCTTATTTTTATCCATTTGTCATTAACAAATTCCTAGCTCTGCCTCTTTCCAATTTTTCCATAGACCCGTCTTCCAACTCTGAAACCTTGCCTACCTCCTTGAGTATCTCCAAGTTTAATCTTTCTTTCGCTTTACCTCTCAGCACTTTCTTCGCATTATGAGGTAGGTTTCTGAACTTATGTCTGCTCTTGGGTGTGCTTTGGCGTTCTTCAGACAGTTCCTAAACCTTTGCTGAATAAGGATGTAGTCCAGCTAATACCTTTCTCTATTCAAATTTGAGAAGTGAATTTTCTTCACAGGAGATGATTAGCCGTTCACCTCTTTAATTTCTTTTTACTGTATCATTCTCTCTTCCTTCCTCCATCACCGCTTTTCAACCCCGATAGTGATGAAGTAGGCATTTGTGTTTTCTTTCTCTATAAGTTATTGAATCTTCTCATAATATTTTCCCACATCCTCATCTCTAAGCTGGCTGTTTGGCATGTATACTTGTATCATCAAGCTTCCACCAATATATTGCATCTTCATCAGCTTATTTTTTAGTTTCTCTTCTATCACTACCTCTACTCCGTTTTCTCCATTGTTGATGTCCCCTGCTTAGAAAAGCTTATAATCTCCACTTTCTACCTCCTCGTTTCACTTCACCCATGCCTCGTTTCACTCCTTGCAGTAGTGTGAGAACATTCCATGTTTCAATACTTGTCTTTCCTTCCTTCATTCCCTCCTTTCTTTCATGTATTGAAACTTATTCCTGAAATTCAGTTTAACAGTAATAGATTTACTGCCTAAAGCGACTTATACGTGTCCTCTCAGTGAGCACCCTTCCCCTCTCAGAGATACGAGTGAGGAGACATTTTAGGTTCGGATTCCTTCACATGGGGAGATATACCATGTACAGATCGTCCGTTAAAACAAAATGGGACATAGAAACTGTTGTGTTGTGCTGCGAGAATGAGTGGTTTCGTTTTCTTTCTCATAGTCGGTTCTAACTACGATAGCAAGGCATTTGTGTTCTTAGAGAACTTGTTTCTCCCATATTTAATGTTTCTCTGTACAAACAGGATGAACCAGAACTCTACCCACTAAATATTAGAGTTGTTCAGGAATATGTTCTGAGCATTTTGATCTAACGGACACGTGGTGTCCAGAGGCTCACTAGAGAATAACTGCGTTCCGATTGATTTCTTGCCCTCATTTATCTTTGTATCTGTATTGGTCTGTAAGTATTTCCATAATACTGCAAATGTCGACTGTGTGCACTGTGTCTCTTACACTGGGGTGACAAAAGTCATGGGATAGCTATATGTACATATGAAGATGGTGGTAGTAGCGCGCAGAGTACGAGAGGTCAGTGGATTGGCGGAGCTGTCATTTGTACTCAGGTGTTTCATGTGAAAAGGCTTCCGATGTGATTACGGTCGCACGACGGGAGTTAACAGACTTTGAACGCGCAACAGTAGTTCGATTACGGAAATCGTTAGAGAATTCAACATTCCGAGATTTACAGGGTCAAGAGTGTGCCGAGAATATCAAATTACAGGTATTACTTCTCAACACGCACAGTACAGAAGCCGACTGCCTTTACTTAACGACTGAGAGCAGAGGCGTTTGCATAATGCTAACAGACAAACAACACTGCTTGAAATAACCTCAGAAATCAATGTGGGACGTACGATGAACGGATCCGTGTGGAGAGCTTTTGTTGTTAATGGGCCATGGTAGCAGACGACCGACACGAGTTCCTTTGCTAACAGCACGACATCGCCTGCAGTGCCTCTCCTGGACTCGTGGCCATATCGGTTGGGCCCTAAACGGCTGGAGAACCGCGGCCTCGTCAGAAGAGCCTCCAGTTGGTGAGAGCTGATGGTAGGGTTCGAGGATGGCGCAGCTGTCAACAAGGCACTGTGCAAGCTGGTGGTGACTCACTAATGGAGTAGGCTGTGTTTGCATGGAATGAAGTGCGTCCTCTGCTAGAACTGAACCGATCATTCACAGGAAATGGTCATGTTCGGCTACTTGGAGACAGTTTGCAGCCTTTCATAGCCCTCATGCTGCCAGGCAACGATGGAATTTTTATGGATGACATTGCGCCACGTCACCGGGCCACAATGGTTTGCGATTGGTTTGAAGAACATTCTGGATAATTTGAGAGAATAATTTGGCCACCCAGATCATCCGACAACAATACCAACGAACACTCTTGCACCGGCAACGCTTTCATAACTATGGACGGCCACAGAGGTAGCTCAATATTTCTGCCGAGGACTTCCAACGAGTTGTTGAGTTCAAAAATGGTTCAAATGGCTCTGAGCACTATGGGACTTAACATCTGTGGTCATCAGGCCCCAAGAACTTAAAACTACTTAAACCTAACTAACCTAAGGACATCACACACATCCATGCCCGAGGCAGGATTCGAACCTGCGACCGTAGCAGTCCCGCGGTTCCGGGCTGAGCGCCTAGAACCGCTAGACCACCGCGGCCGGCCTTGTTGAGTTCATGCCACTTCGAGATACTGCGCTACGTCGGGCAAAAGAATTTCCTCAGTGTACTTGGAAACACTTATTCCATTCACTCATGGCGTAATAAGTAAACAGTAAAGCCCACTTTACCTAGCGATCTCAAACTTACTGTTCGGCTCTGTCTCGTTTACTCTTTCCGGATAAGATAGTTGTTCGTTAACAGCGACACACGCCAGTACTGACGGAGACTTTGCCGATATCCACCTAGTGTATGGGTTCCCTAAACGCAATGGAGAGCTGCACAATGACTCCATGCTGGGATATTCTCCCATCGACGGAAGCCCCATTACATTACTTATGTACTGTTTGAGGGACGTCGCATTAATCCGTATTTTATGTTGTGTTACACAGTTTTTCACTGTTGTGGAGGTTGTTTCCCAAAGATAAAGGTAAATAGGGTAACAAGGCAATTATAATTTCATCATTACCCTGTAACGCATTACCGGAGACCACGAAGTCCCTTGCCCCAGAATACTTGGAAAATATCCCAGAACAGCCTTCGAAACATTGTCGGTGGAGTTCTGCTTCCCTGTGTACAGTTTTAAACAAAAATTGTATACCGGGTAATGAGCTGCATTGTTTCCTCCCACTTCACAGATTAAAACTATACGAAACAATGTCAATGACGCTACTGTGCTCACAGATCCAGAAACTGGTGAGGTCTATGACATACCCCGTATGCCAATGACCCCAGCCAGTTTACCAATTCAGTTTAAATGAATCGAGGTTACGTTTGCCGAAGGGTCAAGATCGGACATTGAATTATAGTGAAACTTATTTATGGTCAGAATGTTTTTCGCATGGTTAGCTGCAGTTTCCGTTTCACGAACCAGTAGTTCAAAAAACCAGTCCATAGTCTTATCACACATCACCCAAAAAACGGAAAACGATGTATGCTTTTGATTGCATTGTGCACAAAAAATTAAATCTTAAAAACCGAAAACGAAAACAAAGAAGTTTTTCCATTCATATTCTATACCAATTATTATAATTTAAAGTTCCTTACCTTCAGGTCACAAAGTGGAATGCCAAAAATTAGGACTACATCCAATTCCCATGCGTATTTAGCAGTTGCGAAGCATTGCCGGGTTCGCTAGTGCAGTACAAACAAATGATGTCATTACCAGAAAAGTGTATTTCCTTGTCAATGGAACGTCATTAGGGCTCAAGAATGGAAATTTATTATTTAATAAAATTCTGTGATTCTTCCTAATAGTAAAAATATATACTTCATGTATAGTACCTTATCATTGGCGTGTTTGGATTCCTTTTTAAGCAGATGTCTGGCTGGCACATTACCGTCAAACACAAAATCTTGTTTACAATGTCTTGTTACTTAATCTTGGCGTCACTATTTCCGTAGCAACTCGTTTGTGAAATATACTTGATTAACATATCAACTGATCAACTGTACTATCAAATGGCTCAAATGGCTCTGAGCACTATGGGACTTAACATCTGAGGTCATCAGTCCCCTAGAACTTAGAACTACTTAAACATAACTAACCTAAGGACATCACACACATCCATGCCCGAGGCAGGATTCGAACCTGCGACCGTAGCAGTCGCGCGGTTCCGGACTGCGCGCCTAGAACCGTGAGACCACCGCGGCCGGCAACTGTACTATCAGCAGGGATTTATTACACTCACCTTCCTGTCGATACAGGTAGATTACTTGAGGTTACTTACGTTTTTCGACTGCTATTTGTTGTAATATCAGCTTTTCGGATTGGTGTGTTGGACACCGTAGTATGTTTTAATGATGGGGTAATAAGCAGATTAAAAGCCATGTGCACGCTCGGCATCAAAACAGAGGACAACATGAAAAGTGACCTGCTAAGAGTGGCCAGGCAATGCGTAGTTGAAGCTGAAAAAGCTGTTGAAAACATTAAAAAGGAGGCCAGAATAACAAAGAAAAGAAAGAAAATTAAATAAGATGAAAAGAACGCTCAGCATCAACAAGATTATGGAACTGGAATGTTTTGACATGTCGTCATTGAGAAGAAAATGACAAGGAACGTCTTTCCACACGTTGGTATCATTATCTCATCCAATATTAAAGCCACAATAAAATTCTCTGCATTGCTCACACAGCGAACCACATCATTCAATAATTATGAAATATTTTAAAGCTGGAACATGTCACATATTCTTAAATTATTGGGAGAAAATGCTGACTTCTAAAAAAAAATTTTAAAATACAGAGAACAACAAATTGGTAAATATTTCTGGTTTTAAACTTTCAACAAGTTAATATCTAAAAGAACAAAGTTTATTTTGGTCTTCTATTTTAAATAGTGCGGAAGTACTTCGTACCTAAAATAAAAATTACACCTGATTTAGTACATAAGATACAAATCAATATTCACTCCACTATGTATTCCACGGTTTTTAAATTTTTTTACGTAGAGGTTATGATGTAGTAATTATTTGGTTAAAGTTTCATTCCAATGTCTGTTAAAGCTTTTGAATTATTAAATTTCAAAATGCTAGTAAAAACTACCGGATATGAGGTTCAGGTAGCCTTAAAGTCTACATATCTTAGCTAAAGCAAAACAACTTGTTCTCCGAAACTCGAAAAGGGATGCACTCATAAACATTTCATGCGACTTTAGATGGATGATTGGTAGAGTATGTTGGCCTGAGCCTGTACCTTTCTTTCTACTACCAGAGAGATACGCTGAGCGATTCGGAATGTTTCTAGTTGTACGGGAAATGTTCGTGACATGTCAACAAAGTCCGTTGCGTTCCTAAAGTCTCCGCAGATTTCTCAGTTGCGCAACACTCACGAGTTATATCTCACTAAGAAAATGAGAATAATGCAGTAGGGAGGTCGCCAAACGTAAGCGTGAACTACATGAAAATGTGTTAGCAACCCAAAGTGAACAGGTATTACGACGATTCCAGACCATGACAGGTAACAGCGAAAAGTTAATTGGCAGACGGTCATAGAAAGGCGGGTGAAGGCATAAGAAAGCTGGGGAACCAAAAACAGCGAGTAACTGGCGACGGAGCCGGCAGCCAGAGCGAACCCGCCGCCAGCGTGTCGCGGAGCGTGTAATGCGCGAGGTTTCGGCTGTCGCCGACCTCTGCAAGAAACGATCCGCTCCACTGCCGGCTGACTTTCAAATAAACAGCTTATGGTTAACAGTTGCTTCATCAACTGTCTGGCAAACTTACGTCAATGGGCTATAGCTATCGTCCACGCCTCTTTTACAGGGACTACGCTGTCTGACACAGAAGGGAGGGAGGAAACGAAATGAAACTTCACAGTTTCAACTGATATGTGATATCATTTATTCGACAATACCAAGTGAAATGTGCAGAAACCTTGGCAGTAAGGCGTTGTACTGGACTGGATGCATGCACTGATTCAGCTGGGAAGGTATTCATAAAACCTTTGTATCCTTTCCCGAGGCAAGCTGACCCACACTGTTCTAACTGCTCCTTGATATCCTAGGTACTCTCACCGCGACGGAGTTGACTTTTGAGCTGTTTTATTAGAGACAGGTGTGGTAGATGTTGTTGGCTGCGAGATTATCTCAAAATCACGCACTCAATTTATAGAGATGCATTGAATGTGTTGACGAGCACTGATCTGTTGGAAAATGACAGGACGATACTGTAGCATGAGAAGTACATGAAGCACGATCACTGTCAGAGTTCCTCCGTCACTACCAGCCAGGACATGAATTCATATCCAATGCGTCTCCACACCATGGTGCCTGGAGTAAAACCGCTGTGCTTTACCAAAATATTGGAACAATTGGACACTTACTCAGGTTGCCGCTGTACTTGCTGACAATGGTAATCCGGAGTAGTGCAGACTCCGATCCAACGCTAAACACGTTGTGCCTCCATTAATCAGCAATACACGCTTCCCAGTGGCGGCAGCACTCCAAACGCAGCTATCTGTATTGAGGAGTTAACGGCTGCCTACCCACGGAGCCATAATTCCCTAGTATCTGCTAGTCTCCGACGAATGGTGAGTCCTAACACAGAACGCTGCACGGAATCCATTGCTCGTTCACGGATGTCAGGCGCAGATGCTAAGAGCATACTATACTGAAGCGCGAAACAAACAGGTATAGGCATGTGTATTCACATACAGACGCACGTAAACAGGCAGAATTTGGCGCAGCAATCGGCAAGGCCTATATAAGACTGCAAATGTCTGGAACAGTTGTTAGATCGGTTACTGCTGCTACAGTGGCAGATTATAGAGATTTAAGTGAGTTTGAACGTGGTGTTATAGTCAGCACACGAGCGATGGGACACAGCATCTCTGAGGTAGCGATGAGGTGGCGATTTTCCCGTATGATAATTTCAAGAGTGTACCGTGAATATCGGGAATCCGTTAAAAAATCAAATCTCCGACAACGCTGCGGCCGGAAAAAGATCCTGCAAGAACGGGACCAATGCCGACTGAAGAGAATCGTTTGATGTGACAGAAGTGCAACCCTTCCGCAAATTGCTGCAGATTTCAGTGCTGGGCCATCAACAAGTGTCGGCGTGCGAACTATGCAATGAAACATCATCGATATGGGCTTTCGGAGCTGAAGGCCCACTCGTGTACCCTTGATGACTGCACGACACAACACTTTATGCCTCGCCTGAGTTCGTCAACATCGACGTTGAACTATTGATGACTGCAGACATGTTGCCTGGTCGGACGAATGTCGTTTCAAATTGTATCGAGCGGATGGACGTGTACGGTTATGGAGACAACCTCATGAACCGATGGACCCTGCATGTCAGCAGGGGACTGTGCAAGGTGGTGGAGGCGCCGTAAAGGTGTGGGGCGTGTGCAGTTGGAGTGATATGGGACCCCTGATACGAGTAGATACAACTCTGGCAGGTGACATGTACATAAGCATCCTCTCTGATCACCTGCATCCATTCACGTCCATTGTGCATTTCGACAGACTTGAGCAATTCCAGCAGGACAACGCGACACCCCACACATCCAGAGTTGCTTCAAAGCGGCTTCAGGAACACTCTTCTGAGTTTACACACTTCCGCTGGCCACCAAACGCCACAGACATTCACAGTATTGAGCATATCTGGGATGCCTTGCAACGTGCTGTTCAGAAGAGATCTCCATCCCGTCGTACTCTGACGGATTTATGGACAGTCCTGCAGGATTAATGGTGTCAGGTCTCTCCAGCAGTGCTTCAGACATTAGTCAAGTCCATTTCACGTTGTGTTGCGGCACTTCTGCGTGCTCTCGGGGTCCATACACGATATTAGGCAGGCGTGTCAGTTTCTCTGGCTCTTCAGTGCATTTGCTTAGTACAAAATACGGTGGTCATCCCTTGTGGTGATCAGATGTGGTCGCCGCAAACGTGAAGGCGACTATTCTCGCTCTCATGTTCCCACGCAATCAAACATCGGACCACAGTCACACCAGAAAGCTTCACAAATCTGGATACTGCACGATTTGACCAATCGGCAAAAGAAGGATCGACAACGGAGCCTCGTGAAACTTCGTTACGTGCTGATAACGTTGTCGCACACGAGAACAGTGATCATTCAACATATGACGCTGTTCACGCACCTTATACACCTTACCAGGGCTGGTAACGACACTGAACACGAAAAACACTAATGCACTCTAGTGGCCGACCTCCCTAAAACAGAGAATTACAGCCGCAATCATCTACATACCCGCCGATGGCGTGTGCGTACGCGAACGCAGTTACGTTGAAAACGGACCATGTCTTCTGGGTTCTACACTTTTTTTTCAGGCAGTGAACATGTTCCAACAGACAGGATGGGAGGGAGGCATAGTAACTGGGATCATGTGGGTGGTTCCCGTTTAATGGAAGTAATCAATGTGACGTTTTGTAGTGTCTAAACTTATTTTCATGTTTTTCACTACAAATGTATTTCATGTGTAACGTTTTGTATCTCAACTTTATTTCTCCAGCGTCATTTGTAAACAATGCAAGTCTTTTTTTATACAATACTCGTCGATTTCGTTGTGAATATAAAACGTTTCTGGTAATATAGTGTTTCCTTCACACAGGGCTAAACTATCTGTTCTCCCCAAATTCAAATGGCTCTGAGCGCTATGGGACTCAACTGCTGAGGTCATTAGTCCCCTAGAACTTAGAACTAGTTAAACCTAACTAACCTAAGGACATCACACACATCCATGCCCGAGGCAGGATTCGAACCTGCGACCGTAGCGGTCTCGCGGTTCCAGACTGCAGCGCCAGAACCGCGCTGCCACTTCGGCCGGCCTGTTCTCCCCCGTCGATACCTTAACAGTATGTAATTTACCTTTCTTGGCTTTTGGTTTCCTTTTCATTTCGTTCATGTCAGCCAGTGAAACGTGTCAGGACGTGTAGGTTATGGCTAATTGCGAAAAGACTGATGATTTATCAAAGCGTACGAATTGTCTACTGTTTCAATGTTGTATATATTGTGAAGCGTTGTCAGGGAATTATTGATAATAACGTAGATGAAAAACGATTTGGCAAAGACAATAGTCCTCATGAGGAAAGATAACAGTAATCACTAATGCGACAATGAGCTGTTGCCAATAAATTAAACCCGGTCTACGCTAATGAGATCTGCTTAGTTTAGTCACTTCATAGAAACAACGTTTATCTCTCATTTACAGATTCTGATACAAAACGTCCGGTAACTAAATGGCTTTCAAAAACAAAACTATATATAAAGAAGAAAATCCAGGCTATTGTTATTAGTTATAACAAAGATGTTATGCGTTGAATTTCTTCTTCCTGTATCACTATACAATGACACTCTAAATTTACATTTTGTTCATGTTTTAGAGTACCTGCAATGTGTATTTCTTTAACTACTGACGGAATACGTTGTTGATGTTGATACTGCAGTTGTCAGGTTGCAGTGCGTATCTTAGTACTAAGTACACCATTAATACTTTTTACTCAAAGCGCAATAAAAGCCGTTATCAGTAACTGAAGAACATGAATTGTTTTCTTAGATGTGACAGGACTTGAAAAAATTATTGAGTCCGTGTTTCGGAAATTATTTTGTCAACCAATAAAAACGAGGTGCGTTCAATAAGAAATTCAGCACAGTTCTTTTCTCAGTCAATTTCGATTTAAAAAGTGCGGAATTATTGTGGGACATCGTGGAATATTCCCGTTCCAGTCCCTATAGTTTCATAAAATTCCGATAGCTGGAGGCGCTATTTGAAGCCTTCAAAATAGCGTCTGTAGCGGAAGTGTGTTCCAGGCAGAGAGCTGTCACTGAGTGGCTTTTGATGGAAAAGCACAGAGCATCGCAGATATTCTTAAGCGCTTGCAGAATGTCAGCAGAGACCTGATAGTGAACAAAAAAGCACGTTGAATCGTTGGCGGAGGCCTCTGTGGTCATCGCAACAAGGTCGCGCAAACCGGTCCGATCTCCGGCATGCCGGCCGTCCCCACACAGCTGTGACTCCTGCAATGTTGGAACGTGCGGACATTCTCATTCGAGATGCTCAAACACCTCGCTGCTCAACTGCACCTCTCTGTTGGTAGCGCTGGGGGTACTCAAAGGTGTGAATTCGCTAGGTTACTCGCAGCTAACAGAAGACTTTAACTAGCAACCATCTGTGAGGAATTGTTTGCGCATTACGAGGGTGATGGTGACAATTTTTTCTATAGTTACAAGCAATGAAACATGGATTCAGCTGTTCATATTGAAAGTAAAACGGTCATCCATGGAGTGGCGTCACATCACTTCTCCTCCGACGACAAACTTCATAGGTGCACTCTCAGCAGGTAAAGTCATGCCAATGGTCTTATGTCTCCTCCCATCGAGTAGACCGTTCGCCGGGTGCAAGTCTTTTGATTTGACGCCACTTCGGTGACTTGCGCGTCGATGAGGTGAAATGGTGATGATTAGGACAACACAACACCCAGTCCCTGAGCGGAGAAAATCTCGGACCCAGCCGTGAATCGAACACGGGGACTTAGGATTGACCTTCTGTGGCGCCGACCACTCAGCTACTGGGGACGGACATGGTCTTATGTGACTCTATTTAATGTCCTTCCTCATGGTGCAACGCTTAACTCTGAAGTTTTCTGTGCTGCCCTCAGGAAATTGAAGAAACGACTTCAGAGTGTTCGTCACCACAAAAATGGAAACAAACCACCCCTTCCCCATGACAACGCAAAGTCTCACACACTCCAGAGGAGCTCGCAGAACTTCCCCCGACTATCCTTCCTCTCTCACTCTACAACCCGGACTTCGCACGTTGCGACTTTCGTCTGTTTGACCCAATGAAGGATGCACTCCACAGGGAGCAGTAGGTGGGTGATGGGGAGGTTACTGATGCAGCAAGACGTTGGCTCCGAGGATTCGCTCCGACGTCGACCAGTAGAGGTTATTTTGAGGAATAACATGATGTGAAAAGTGTTGGGAATAATATGATTTATTGGAATCCTGAATAAAACTAACCTGCTTTCAAAATAAATGTGTTCCATTACTTATTGGACGCCCCTAATATATAAATAAACACTCACAGCAGGGATCCTGAATGGGTTATTTAATATAATGTTCTCCCTCATGGTGCAACACTGATCTCTGAAGTGTACTGTGCTGCCTTCAGGAAATTGAAGAAACGACTTCAGAGCTATTTAGTAGCCCAGCTAAGAATCGTATCCTTTTCAAGTACGACTCTTCAGGTGTACTTCTAATCCGAGAAAACCAGTTGGCCTCTTGTACTTACAAAGTACATAAAAAGGTGAAGATGTCATCTACCCAAAGACTGAACGTCACACCACAGTGCTATTCTAAGCGTCGTCCTATTGGATCTTGCCTTCTCTAATATCTGAACTGAATTTCCCAGAAAGGTGCAGGTACAGCTCCGCATTTTTCATGTTATCAAATATTGCCAGATGTGAAGGGAATGATACGTAACAGGTAAAAATCCCAGGACTGACTGGGTATCGAAACCGACACCCCTGAATCCATAACATGATACTTTACCTTTCTTTTTATCGTGACATCAACCCACATATGTACGTAGGGACATCAGAAACTAAGTTACAGCCGGCCGAAGTGGCCGTGCGGTTAAAGGCGCTGCAGTCTGGAACCGCAAGACCGCTACGGTCGCAGGTCCGAATTCTGCCTCGGGCATGGATGTTTGTGATGTCCTTAGGTTAGTTAGGTTTAACTAGTTCTAAGTTCTAGGGGACTAATGACCTCAGCAGTTGAGTCCCATAGTGCTCAGAGCCATTTTTTGAACTAAGTTACACAAGTCGTCTCACGCTAATAACATCGAGCAACAAGGGTGGCCCAGTGCATGTTCAGAGTTTCCTGCGGATGCAGTACCGCTGCTGCACGGATTAGGAGTGGAAACAGTGTAAGAATTAAATGAAATGGCACCGTAACTGGAAACGTGCTCTAACGTTGGAGTACTCAAGACAGTATGATTCTTGTGGGGAAAAAGGTCCAAATTGCAGACAGATTGAGCATCAAAGGCAATGTCTCGTCCAGTTATGGTGAAATAGTGTCAACAATTTGGCCAAGGCCGCAAAGACGATTGGGAAATCCAGATCTTGTACCGTACCATTTGCAAATGTTCGCCAAGCTGAAAGAAAATCTGGTGGAAAAGAGTTTTTCCAACAATGAGGACGTACATACAGCGGTTCTCGAATGGCTTCGTGACCGAGGATCGGATTTCCATTGTCGAGGAATGAAACGATTATTAGGATGTGCCGATAGTCGCTTACAAAGACGTGTCAACTATGTTGGAAAACAGTGTATTTTTATCTATATCACTGTGAAGTGCAGCGCAGTATTCGATAGAATTTATTCGGCGTGCCACAATAATGTGTAACTTATTTTTTGTTTGAAGTCCCCTCGTAGCCTCAGTATGGTTCGCCGAACACAGGTACTGCAGTTGGCACAAATTGTTAGCAAATGCTTCATGAAACTTTAATTTCATTTGCAAAAACTCATACCCATTAGCCTAAGTAGGTCTAGCACGACGTGATGTTGGTGTCCTTGTGGTTTATTTAATAACTCTGTAGGATGGAAAGCCATAGTTTACGTGTAAACTATGACGACACCCTATACACTCCCTTACAACGTCATCATGTCGACGAAAATTGCATTCCACATCTTAGTTTTCAAGTTAAGCCACAATTCTTGTACAGTGGAGAGAGTTTTCAACGTTCATGAGATTAGCCTTCAAATCAAAACTTTTTCTTACAGGAGTGATGTGGATTATCTTCACCTGGTCTTCCACTAGCGCGTTTGAGGCGTCATATTTATGGATTAACGTTGATCTGCGGCTATCACACTCCAGTGTACCACAAATGCATTAATCATGATTCTCGTTACCCTCAATTTTTGGAATTTCGGTCCACCAATATCCGATAATACAAAACATGATTACATCCTCGATCGTTTACATAAAAAGAAGGGAAATGACCGGGACGTACCGAAAACAAATGTGGAAGTGATCATTCATTCAATCATTCTGGGTGCTTTTAATTGGACTTTGACAGCTTTAGTAACTTGTAGCCCTCCGTGAGCGTTTGTCACTGCCTGACACCTACGTGAAATGTTCCGTATAGGTCTGCAGAGGTCACCCTGTGGCATCCGTTCCCATTCTTCAGTGAGAGCACATGAGAGTCCTCGGAGAGTCTGTGGTGGAACGGGACGACCACGAACACATCCGTCAAGCATGTCTCACACGTGCACGATGGTGTGTAGATCGGCAACCACCGCCCCCATTCAATTACTCCAATGTCCAGGCTTCGCAGGACATCCCTGCTGAAGCCCACCACGTAAGTCCTGGCATTAGAAGGCATTCAGAGCCACCACTGTGTACAGAAGCCACCATATGGCGCATCAGGATCTATTCCAGTAGTTCCCGATGTAGGTGTAATTAGCCCCCCGAGTAGTAAAATGAAATTTTCTGAGGGGTAAAAACAAAACGATGCGATTTTCAAAAGATCATTACTACTATCATAACGTTGTAAGACTAATTTCGATCATACAAGTTACCAATAATTACTTCTCGTCAATTAGTACCATTATTGAGGTGGAAGTTACAGGTTCCGGACATAGTACACCCAGCACACATACATTGTGCATTGTCTCGTATTGTGCTTTCTCCCGTACGTTGCTGATGATAAAATTAAGACATATAGGTAACAAATGACAAATATCTCTAGAAATTGTCTTCTCCAAGATGTAGATGGTACCTGCAGTAGTCCAGAAATTGCTTCATTACTCGCCTCGAAACAGATAAATGAGTTAACTGACAGCACGACACAGCAGTAACTAAATAAGGGCTACTACAGTGCTGTACAAAGTATTATTATTATTATTGTTATCATTATTACTACTAGGGGCTGTGGTCAAATATAAAATATTACAGCCTGAAGTCTTCCAATTACTGCCAGTTCAGATGTAAGGAATGCATCAATCAAGTGATTTACTTACAGTAAGTATAATGCATACATTTTAACTTGGTTGATTTGGAAATATCTTTTGTAACTAGTGTCTACCGTCACTGTGGACAGTTAGCTTTGTTATCTAAGAAGAAGCTGTTGGTAGCACTTGCGATGCACCACGAATTCCTTCGTCATTCATTATAACACACACACACACACACACACACACACACACAAACACACATAAACAAACAAACAAGATAAATATCATTCGCCTTTCATTATTTTAAAAATAAAGATGTTCCAAGAAAAGTCTTTCATTCTACAGTTTATTTCGGTGCTAAAGCTGGTAATAATGTGGGAGAGGGAGGGCAACAGACAGCACAACTGGAGGGGTGGGGGGAGGGGAGGGCAATCAGCGATATTTGTTTTTCATGTGTGTTAAACTCACTTTTCGCCTCTTTGTCAAAAAGCTACCGCGGATCAACATTGAATCATTCCACCTCTCAACAAATACTATTTCTAATCACTTTTGTGAATATATGTCTACGGTGATATTTTTTGGAAAATTCTGCCCTAGAATGATATCTAACGATGTTGTATTTGACTTATATCGAAATAAAATAGTTACGTGCTGAATTAGTGACGACAAATTAATAAGTCTTTAGATAGAAAGCAATTGTGGTCACTGACTTGACATGCATCAGCTAATGTAGCAAAGCCTCTCTCCAGCACGTTTGCCAACACTTGCCTAACCAGCATGACAATCTCGGAACAGCATCGCTCTAAAAACTCATCGCATGACTCAGAAGTTAACCCGGAATACATCTGCAACAAAGTTTGCTCCGGGAAAGAAGCGCAGTAATTATCTGGTTTCAGTTGTAGAAGGAGATGTGGAAATCTCTAAGGAGAAAGGAACCAAGCAACTATCTAATGCTGCATCTGAAGCTCTCTCGAGCTGAGTATAAGAACTGTCACGGTACTTAATCACTGACAAATACAGTCTTGTATAATAGCGAAAATAGTACTCATTTTTCCATACGAGATACTATTACATCTTCCTTCTTCTTAGTAATTACCTCTAATGCTTGGTCGTGCTTGAATTGTTCCAGAAAGCATGTCCCATTAGAGTGAAGCATATTTTTTCTGTTTTGTTTTCTCTGTCCTTTTTATTCGCCAGAAGCACTAATTTAATGTGTTCTGTGTATTATCTATAAAGTTAAACAATTTGTTTTCTTAGAGTCTGTCCAATGTTTCTCAGCAAGACAGGACCACATACCTTTTGCTACGTAATGTTGTTCAAAAATTGTGTGACATATAGAAGTTAAGATGAGAATGTGTTAACAGTTGGGGTACATGAAGTATCTCCATAGTTGCTGACATAATAAAAAAATATTTGCAGACCATACGCACCGAAAAGAATGGCGGAGAGTCTTGGAGGAAAATCTGAATACTTAAGGACACTGAACCACAGAATGATCGTCGTACGCATGCATCACTGCTTGTATATGGCGTTTCTAATAGGTCACGTCATTCTTAACGGAAATAATTAAAAAGATGTTCTACATGACTCAACAAAATACAAACAGGTTAGATTTCTCTCTCTGGAGACTAACCGTAAGCGAAGTGCTGCTGTGTTCAGATGTATACCAAACATAGCTTCTCTTGTATATAAATGGTGTTGCATTAAATACATGGAAGCAACACTTCTCCGAATGAGGCAAATCCCAATAGATATCCAGCAGATGAGAAACTGAAATTATATGTTAAAAGAATTATTAACTGGTTTATTGTAAATGACATTCCTCTTAGTTAAAAATATACAAAATATATTCACTTTTCCTCATAAGACGATACTGTACTTCATATACTACGTAAATAAGAGCTAATAACTGTTGCAGAATCTCACAATACGTTGTTGCATGTAAATTGAAGATTAAATACCAACACGTTGCTTGTTCAGCTAGCATTTCAGTTACAGTCATCACAACCTCAGAGATAAATACGTCCGTGAACTAACATGCTTTCCTCAAATTTCAGTAAATAACGTGCACTTCAATTACGTTCTTGGGTACCTCATCTCCAGACTGTAAATTTTCCTCCAGGGAATAATGAAGCAAAGTTCATTACCAGTAACTGTATGTGCTCGAACTCATTCGCAAAATGTATTACTTCTCAGTGGATAAATTTAAGATTCTTGAAGAATAACCATCTTCAAGATAGCTTTTGATGGAGCAGTGTTCCCTGCCTATAGTATCTCATAAATTCGTAATGAATGTTACATTGTAGATCAGAAGAACGAATGATGTCCAGGATTACGAAACGAGAAAAACTTGATAGGATAGTAGTAAAGCTAAGAGTGCAAGAACAGTGCAAAGATTTCCTGGGTAACTATTATACAGGAAGCAATAGTTTACGTTGTGGAAAAGAATTACTCAGTTACTTCTGCGTTTCAAATGTGTTTGAGTGTTATTTTTGTACGTGGTCAGCATACAGTCATAGTTAAATATGAACTAAATTAAATAACTTGTAAACTCATTTGTGCCATGTCATTACGCTACATTACAATAATTAACATAAAGATAATTAAACCAAACTAGTTTGCCCTACCCACCCCGATAGCTGTGTGGTCAGCGTGCCAGTCTGTTACGCCAACGGGCCCGGGTTCGATTCCTGGCTAGGTCGGAGATTTTCTCCGCTCAGGGTCTGGGTGTTGTGTTGTCCTCATTATCATTTCATCATCTTCAGTGGAAGGCAAGGGGAAACCACCACTGGAATCACTTCTCCAGACGCTCATGGGGTGCCATGAGGAAGAACACAAAGTTTAGTTTACCCTCATGTGAAAAGTAAACACACTTTTACTCTCATTCATCTCCCTTTGCGAGATAGTCTAAATTTTAACAGAGAATAATTTCATTTACAGCACTATTATTTTAGTCGTATCTTTTAGTCGTACCCAAAGTTCTATATGTCATGTCGGACAATATAGTCTATCTTAAATCTTACAGTTAGTTTTGTATACAAAACAATAAAATCTGTCCACTATCAATCAGTGAAAACAGTTGGTATTTTGGTACGTACTTGTAATACACTGGTGCGCAAAACTTAACGATTTAAGCGACTTCAGCATGATGAGATACTGACAAATAAGCTCGATGAAGCATGGACCATACACGGGAAGAACTGCTGCAACATAGTACTGAAAAAGAAATACGCATTGAGAAGCACAGAAATGACACTTTCATTCAAAGACAATAATTACAATGAAGTTGCCGAAATTTGCAGTGCTACGCTGGGCATTACAAAAGGCTGGACGTGACACTTAAAAGAGTATGAGATCACCAGGAACAGCAATGCGTGGTGTGCAACACGGACCCATGGTGCGGTGGACAACTGATAGATGGTCGTTGGTGCGTATTGAAGTGCTACAATACGTTTCCCCACCGCATCCCACACGCGCTCCACGGGATTTAGGGCAAGGGGGCGTATTGTTCTGTCCATTCGCAGAATATGCTCTCATCCCAAGAGTCCTCCACCTGCGCTGTTCGATGCTGTCGCGTATTGTCGTCCATAAAAATGACCCAAAGCCGAATGCACCCCTGAAAAGACGCACCTGTGGTAGCACTACAGTGTCACAATGATGTCGAGTGGTGAGTGTACTGTGTTCAAAGATTTGGAGGTCAGTAAATGTTATACAAATAAATAATAATAATAATTATAAAACATCCAACGTTCCACGTAACATCTTCACACTATCACCAGTGTGTGTGTGTGTGTGTGTGTGTGTGTGTGTGTGTGTGTGTGTGTTTGTAGTGCGTGAAGTGTTATGAAACAATGTGTATATAGTGTGTGCAGTGACTGAGAGTGAGATACGAGTGAACAGTGTTGCATTACATTATTTAATAATTTATTTGTAAAAAAAGTATACCAGGAGTAAATTTAATGATTGTCTCTGACTAGAAGTGTGTAAATGTATGTGTATACGAATTAGCATATATTAAATTGGTCTAAACTTGTAAATAGTTTGACATGTCCTATATCCTTATAAAAATGGGTTCTACGGATGAATAAAGCTACTATTACTACTATCTCCTTGCAACATTATGACTCCGCGCACCATAACAACTGAACCACCAAAACTACCACATTCAATAATGTTCCCAGGTGCATTACGTGTTCCAGTCTCTCACAAAATGAGGGTACGTCCAGAATCACTACTCAGACTGAATGAGATCTCATCCGAGATGAGCACGCAACCCAACTCCTCTTTGGTCCATAGCGAACGGTAACGCCTTTGTGCCGGTGTCAAAGAAACATAGCGTAATGGTCGTCGGGCAAAAAAGACCACCCTCATGCAGTTACTGTGCCACTGTGTGTCGTGAGGCTGCTTGCCTTATCGTCCTGTGAAATGTGGTTGCAATGGCACCCGCTTTTCCACGTGGGTCCCTGCTTGTCTCTTGCACAATGTAGCTGTTACATACTGCTGATGTAACGGATCGACCACGTCCTCTGCTTCGGCAGCAGTGGTTCGGACAGCATCCCATGCACCTGATACAGTGCTTTGAGCAATATCAAACTCCTGAGCTAAAGTCATCACACTTTGTCCTTCTTCTAGTTTCCTGATGATTCTTCCCCGTGTGAAGTCAAAATGGTTCAAATGGCTCTGAGCATCATGGGACTTAACTTCTTAGGTCATCAGTCCCCTAGAACTTAGAACTACTTAAACCTAACTAACCTAAGGTCATCACACACATCCATGCCCGAGGCAGGATGCCAACCTGCCACCGTAGTGGTCGCGCGGCTCCAGACTGTAGCGCCTAGAACCGCTCGGCCACTTCGGCCGGCGTATGAAGCCATTTACGGGCCACTTTTGAACGAAGAACACCACCACAGTGCACCGTAACTGCTCGCTGGTTGACACACACTGCCTTTACCTGTTTCTTCAACTGCTTCGTGATGCAGTGCCAGCTCTGTTTTACACTATGGTCAAGCTCACCGCACGTCATGTGACGCCCATCTTTCTGAGCACGACTGGGAGACATCTGGCTACGTTCTCCCTCCCTTTCCCCATTTCCATGGAGTAATACATATGTTACTTTATCTAGCACGTTCGTAAGTTTTGCAGAACAGTGTATTTCGCACAGAAAACATGTGTTAGATACACTGAATTGTCTCAAACACCAAATTCATGTTAACCAAACTAAGTATGCCCGTTTCAGTGCACGAAAAAATGGTGTTTGTTCCACAAACCGCACTGGAGACTTTCACTCTTGTTACTAGCAGTGAGATAGGGATCTGAGAGTCACTGTGATTTATTTCGTGCACGGGCACATAGGATCAAGAAGTAAGATCTTGAGAACCGAAACACCTGCCTGAGGTAACATACTTTGTTCTTGTCACCTGCAGGCTGCCTCTATATCAAGAAAGATTTTAAAATGTAAATAATTTTCGTGGGTTTGGAGCAGAACTCGGCTATCAACGTTTTGTAACAGTAAGGGATTAAACAGGATTCTCACTCAAACGGATTTTTTATTTGTGATACAGCCTTGTCGAATGGTGCTTTGAAATTTTAAGAATGTGATGAGAATCTACAATCAAATCAGCCAGTAGATGTATTCTCTTCAATAATTATATTAAAAAATCATCAAAAAATAGCATACTATTCAGAATGTGGCACAATCAATTGCTACGATTCATATGGCTAACTGTTGTCTGGAATCTAAAATCCAACAGAAAATACCAGTAGCTTTGTTTCTGCATCCAAGGTATGTATCAAAAATAGTATTTGTCGAGTAAATGTAACAACAAATACATTAATATCAGGGATGGGTGGTTGTGTTGTGGTCTTCAGTCCTGAGACTGGTTTGATGCAGTTCTCCATGCTACTCTATCCTGTACAAGCTTCTACATCTCCCAGTACCTACTACAGCCTAGATCCTTCTGAATCTACTTAGTGTATTCATCTCTTGGTCTCCCTCTACGATTTTTATCCTCCATGCTGCCCTCCAGTACTAAATTTGTGAAGTCCGCAGCTCGTGGTCGTGCGGTAGCGTTCTCGCTTCCCACGCCCGGGTTCCCGGGTTCGATTCCCGGCGGGGTCAGGGATTTTCTCTGCCTCGTGTTTGGGTGTTGTGTTATGTCCTTAGGTTAGTTAGGTTTAAGTAGTTCTAAGTTCTAGGGGACTGATGACCATAGATGTTAAGTCCCATAGTGCTCAGAGCCATCTGAACCATTTGAACTAAATTTGTGATCCCTTGCTGCCTCAGAACATGTCCTACCAACCGATCACTTCTTCTAGTCAAGTTGTACCACAAATTTCTCTTCTCCCCAATTCTATTCAATACCTCCTCATTAGTTATGTGATCTACCCATCTAATCTTCAGCATTCTTCTGTAGCACCACATTGCGAAAGCTCCTATTCTCTTCTGGTCCAAGCTATTTATCGTCCATGTTTCACTTCCATACATGGCTACACTCCATACAAATACTTTCAGAAACGACTTCCTGACACTTAAATCAATACTCGATGTTAACAAATTTCTCTTCTGCAGAAACGCTTTCCTTGCCATTGCCAGTCTACATTTTATATCCTCTCTACTTCGACCATCATCAGTTATTTTGCTCCCCAAATAGCAAAACTCCTTTACTACTTTAAGTGTCTCGTTTCCTAATCTAATTCCCTCAGCATCACCCGACTTAATTCGACTACATTCCATTATCCTCGTTTTGGTTTGGTTGATGGTCATCTTATACCCTCCTTTCAAGATACTGTCCATTCCGTTCAACTGCTCCTCCAAGTCCTTTGCTGTCTCTGACAGAATTACAATGTCATCGGTGAACCTCAAAGTTTTTATTACTTCTGCATGGATTTTAATAACTTTTCTTTTGTTTCCTTTACTGCTTGGTGGTGAGAAATTTAATTCCAAGATATCTTAAGATCATACCACCAGTAGCAACGTATAGTAACCCGCCACTACTGTGGATATTAAGAGATGAAGCAGAGGTTCAGTTAGACAAGAAGGCAGGTGAAATAGACTGTGGCCCTCTCCAAGAATAATTAGGTTAAGAAAATTAGTGAAAATGCGAAACACCACTAAATCAGTATAAGTAAACTGGGAAAAGAAAACTCACGAAAATAAATCCAGTGTCTGAACCAATGGAGCACTTCGCTCAATAGCTGCACAAAGAAATAATGGCGATGATGATGGTGATGTATCATTAAGATTGGTCAGTAGCAACGTCCTTAGCATCCATGCTGGATATCTACATTCGTGATTTGAACGTTGTCTATTTCCAAGAGAGAAATTGCTGTGACGGTTCCTCTGAAATAGGTTTTCTACAGAATGTCGACACAAATATGCAGTTAGTCATTGATACAATCACTTAATCAACTACCTTGTCGTTTGCTAAAATCTACCAATCGTTCGGAACACGTCCTTGTGATACATTCAGTTATGACAATTAAAATATTCAGCACATTTTTTTTTCTACTGTGGGTAGATAATTAATGTGTTCACTTACCATAGCCTGTACATAGCTAAAGAAAACATGTCGCCCGAGAGTTTTTTGACACTTTTGAAACACTTGGAGAAGCCTCAGCAGTTGTACAGTCCAGTACAGTCCCCTTACAAGACAGAGAATTTATTTTAATTAAAATCATCTTCAAAATCGTAGATTAATAATGCTTAAGTAATCACTAGTTCAACGATAGTAGTCCCAGACCTATAAACCTATTAATCAAGAACTCAATAAAATTGATTACTTAGTTTATGAAGTGAAAACAGTTCACGACTAACTGAAACAACTATTTACTTGAGTAGACAAACATCGAACTGTGGAGCCGGAGTAACTTTAATGTTTAATGTATAACACTTGCGTGCTGTGACACAAACCAATGTTACCCTTGGGGAGGATTTTGAATTTTGACCATGCGTGTGTCTAATGGATGAAGGTATCGGACAGTAATTTTGAATATATTGTAATTAATAGAAAAACTAAACAGGCTTTAACTTTCGGGTTCCATGAAAGTAGACAACTTCATACGAAAGAAACAATACATAGTCGCCAGCCCAATGAGACACATTAATTTGAAATATTATGTTCAAGAAAACTGAATATTAGTTATTGTAGTGGCTTTTATGAAGACTCCATTTGAATAGCACATGGGATACACACGAATACAGGGTAATCTAAGTTGTGGGTAGCAGTAGTTACCATTAATACACAAACCAGTAATAATAGAAAGCAAATTGTATCCAACTCATAATAATAACAATTACAATCACTATTATTAAGTGGCTCAGTATTGAAATGTTACTTCAGCAAGTACCTGACTAAAGTTGGACATAGAGAAGCTTCTGAATTAACTGACATATAAATACCACAAATAAAATTAAATAATTCCAAAATTACACTTTTTATACTCCCATCTATAGAAATACATCAGATTTCTTTAGTAATGACAATATTCCAATTATCTTTCTAATATGAGAAGAATATGTTAGAGACCCATAAACTGGTACTGTATCCCTAGTCAAACTGTATGAATATTTCAGTAGTAAGATTCAGTTCAACTAAATTTAATTCCTAGCCTCACTTGGAATAGTTTATGTTTTTATTTTTTCAAAGCAAATTATTCAACATTGGGGTTGATTAACTTCAAAATAGTCGTTCATGATAGTAATCAAGGCAAGTAGTGGTGGCAAGCGACGTGGCGGCTAACTGTACTCACGGCTCTTGATGTTTGAATGCTCTTTACAATTTCTTCCTGGCGACGGATGTTTAGCGTGTTATTTCCGAAAGTACCATGCAACAGCCAAACTCACATCCGAGGCAAAATTTCTTGCAAAATGGATTCCAAATCCCTCCCTTGGTTCTCTTGATGTGTACCGTGCAACGGCTAGTCATTGACTACGTACCGTTCCCACCAAGGAGCCGCCCAGTTAGACCGCCAAAACCACCTTTTATATCGCTCCAAGTCACTTCCATTGCTCTGGGAGTTCCCTACATCCTTTACGTTATACAGTACAAGTGTCGTTAGCATGAACCAGCTTCCAATATACAATCTTTTCTTTGTATATATATATATATATATATATATATATATATATATATAAAATTTCATTATTTTAAACATTATTTAGTTTTTTCTACAAACTTTAAATTT
This sequence comes from Schistocerca americana, assembly GCF_021461395.2. NCBI lineage: Eukaryota > Metazoa > Arthropoda > Insecta > Orthoptera > Acrididae > Schistocerca > Schistocerca americana. The sequence continues at coordinate 610,059,467 of NC_060121.1, forward strand.
CTTGTCACAAATCAATGAGCTTAAGTAACAAAGAACAAACACTTCATAATCACAGATGCACAGTTACATAGTATAAACCTACTTCTAATCGATATAAGTGTTACAAATACAGAAAAGTCACAATTTGGCGGAAATCTGTTGAAGTTCAGGGCCGTCACTTTCAAACTCAAGTTGCGGTCACACCGACTCACAGCGACACCAGTTCTACCTGCGTTCAGAGATCTGACACCACGGCAGGTTCTCCAGTATAAACGCAAGGAGGCAAAAAGTGCCCCACCGGCCGAAAGCAGCGGAAAACGTTTCACTGCCTCTCCCAGCTGGTCGGCTTCATAGCATTATTAGTAGTAGTGCGGGAGTTGTAGCCATTTTATTGTGCGTATGTTGACTTCCTTCTCTTTGGGAACGGCCATGTGTAGACTCTATCAATTACAGATAGGATGTTTCGTAGTAGAATGCTAGTGGCAACTTCAGTTGTGCTTACTGTGCAATCACGCCGTTTGCTCGGCGAGCCACTGACGTTGCGATTTTATCAGTACTAATGCAGTAAGCTTCGTCATCCTTCCCCTGTCTATGGGTTCATATTACGTGACTTCTCATAGCTAACAATTTTTTCGTGATTTACGTTTTCCAGAATTCATCCCAGTTTTCCGATTATCACTCTCTTTAGGAACGCGTCGAGTTACTATTTGTTCTCATCCATTTCTCAAAGTTTTTGTATGTATTTTTCTTCTCATATTGCAAGACGGCAGATTTGTGGTTATATTAAATTCCAATTTATGTGATGAGGCTATTCCACATTTATGGTGGTTTTAACGTCAACATTTATGGTTTATTTTCAATTCATTGTCTGTTCTGTCCTGTAGATTTCCTCCAGTCCCCTTCGTTAATTAAGTAAATGGTAAAGGCGGTAGAAACACCTACTGTAGCAGAAAAGAGCTGATGTCTCCACGGTCAGCGGACGGAAGATTGGCAGGTGTGATTATTTTTATCTGCTGATCGGGAAATAGTTACGGGTAGCACATCTCATTTTTATCCAATCAGTAAAGACATCATCTACGGATTGTGCTGATTTTGCCATTAGATACTTAGTGGTATGATAATTTGTTAGCTTTAAACAATAAAACTGCATTTATATATGTGGCTGACCACTTAGTAGCATACAGGATACGAGCCATCCAAGTAGAACCCGTTGACTACCTCACCCCAGTGCTTTAGCTACGAGGCTCGATAATACACAAATATTGAAATATGTTTTCGCCGTTTCTGTTGTCCGCTAGGATGGTGGACATGTCTCCAGCCAAGCCTACTGTTGCCCTTATGTTCAAAATGGTTCAAATGGCTTTGAGCACTATGGAACTTAACAGCGGAGATCATCAGTCCCCTAGACTTAGAACTACTTAAACCTAACTAACCTAAGGACATCACATACACCCATGCCCGAGGCAGGATTCGAACCTGCGACCGTAGCGGTTTCGCGGTTCCAGACTGAAGCGCCTAGAACCGCTCGGCCACACCGGCCGGCGCCCTTATGTTAGCATATGAAACACACGTAGTTCAAATGTACAGTAAATGGTATTTCACGTGCATCACGTGTTGGTGGATCACACCGCCAAAAGAGGACACTGTATTAACGGCTAACGTCCTAATCTTAACCTAGTGAGCATCGCTTCCTTCCATCGCTGTGCTAGGCATGAGTTCCGCCACGCCAGAATGGTCGACATTATTGATCACGGTTTGAAGCTTACGACCTCCAACCATTCGGCTTTCCACTGACATATGATCCTTCTGTCCGATAATGAAGTGATAGTGTGTAGTAGGACGCCATACCTAATCACAATGCCTTGTCTGCACGCTTCTTTGGTTGCTTTGTCGACAGGACATGAAGAGTATGCTGGTATAACATCTCCATATTTAACAATCATATACAACTGCTCTCTCGACAAAAGATCTGTACCCAAAAACTGAAAGGTTTCAAAGGTCACACCAGTATTCAAAAACAGAAGTAGGAGTAATCAGATGTATTATAGTGAATGATTCTGTACCTCTGAGGATCTGGTAATATATCTTCAAAGGCTTCAGACAGATTCTTTCTTCATTAGCACATAACTGCTATAGCACGAAAATCTCTCGTAGAGAAGTAGCACAAATCAAAGAAGAGTTCAGCACGAACATCTTAGGCTCGATGCACACGAACGATTTACCGTCGAAAGATCACAGCGTCATTTTCTCGTACGTCTTAGTGATAAACTAGTAACCATCGATTCTTTAAAGAATCGGCCTCTCATACATAAAACAGCTTCTAAGCCTGATTACTGTAAATGAGTTAACATGTTACATATTTGACGTTAAGCATGTAAGCGAGAGTAAGTTTAGAAAAAGTTTGAAATTGAAACAGCATAGTTAGCGAGGAGCTGGAAGCGGAAATATGTTATGTAATTAGTCAGGCAGCATTTGTACCAGAAAAGTCATATATTCATGAATATCATATATGTGCTTCGTTTTCTTAGCACACCTCCAGCTACTATAAGACCTTTAACACGAACAGTCAGGAACATAACAAAATTTCGCAATATAAAATTGTATAATTTAACATCAGTTGATGTTAACTTTAGTGGTTCTGTTTTGGCTTGTATTGGACAAGCACGTATGAACTGAAACAAAGAAGAAAAAATCTTCACAGAAAATTGCCCACTAATAAAGCTAACACAAATGGACATTTGGTCATCGACACAGACCAGACAGTGAGCCACAATTACGAAACTCATTAGAACGTAGACATGATTAGAATATGTACAGGTAGAATTCAAGTCACGTGCACTAATGAATAACGAAAACAGAAACGCTCACACTGTAAGAGAAGCGGGCAATGATAAAAATACGTACAAGTGGGCCTTAAAAATTAACTAGAGCCACAACTTCCACACTAACGTCAAACTAACCTCCGCAGATAACGGTGTGCAAAACGAATTAACTAGAACCAGAACCACACGCCGTTCAGTTGAAAAAGAGCTGTCTTAAATAAACGGGTAATGATAAAGGACCACCGTGTTTCCCAGCCAAGTGAATTTCGCAGTCCAGACTTCTGCTCAGAATACGACCCAATTCTGGCAGGTGCTTGCAGCCATCAGGCCCCATCGACCCTGCTCTATAGCCTTCCTCCTGCTATAATCCGTTCATCATAAGAATAAACCTGATGTAAACAAATACAAACGTGATGATTGGTCTGAAACCGTAGCACACGTACAACTATTGTTCTTACGCTCTAGGAAGTAGTTTCTACTTAAGTATTAGATATCCTATTAGTATGTTACGTTAAATGACCTTCAAGATATTCAAATGTATTACCAGCCATCAACGTCTTTCTCAATCACGCTTCAGCTGGTTAGTTTTTATTTCAAAAATCGTGCGCTGTTGAGCTCTGATTGTCACGGTGTTAATACGCGCCGGCCGCGGTGGTCGTGCGGTTCTAGCGCTGCAGTCCGGAACCGCGGGACTGCTACGGTCGCAGGTTCGAATCCTGCCTCGGGCATGGATGTGTGTGATGTCTTTAGGTTAGTTAGGTTTAAGTAGTTCTAAGTTCTAGGGGACTGATGACCTAAGATGTTAAGTCCCATAGTGCTCAGAGCCATTTGAACCATTTTTGTTAATACGCAGTATGAAAATGGCTGAGGCTGGTTCTTGGTCCGTAGTGAAACACGTGAGTGGAACAAGGTTAAAAAGTACCGAAAAATAAGTTGTTCTTAATGTTTGTTATAAATTTACTGAGATAATTGGCTTTGAAGTTTTCCGAGGGACTGCATTAGAAACATTTTGAACACAAATGCAGAGTGGGTACCGTAATAGCGTGAAAACTCAATGCAGTACATGGTTCGCTTGTTCAAGTCTCGCATGAGTCATTTTTTTCCCGTTCAATTCGAAATGCATTCATCTCGTAACTGTGAAATTCATTATCATTTTCTATGAATAATGCACGTCTTCTTGTTTTTAATTACATATTGCACGCGCAATTCCTGTTTTCATTTCAAATATAAATTCTCACTTATTGATATTTTATGAAAGACTGTTAATAAAGGATGCTTAGATTAAAAACACGTAACAATTTCATTCTGTAAGGCAAAAAATGCAAAACATATACTCTTATTTGGACTATGTTCATTGTTTAATACCACAGATGTAGGTATGTGTCGCAGAAACATGAAAAACAATCATTTTCACAGTATCGAGCACACTATACAAATGCTGCATTTTTACATTTGCCACTGTACGATTACGATATGAACCCAACAGAAATGATCTGGGGCCAAGTTAAGGGATTTGACCCGAGAAATACCAAAATTGTTAAGCTCCCAGACGTACCGTAACTAACGCATGTAGCTTTTTCACATGTCACTGCCGAACGTTGGCGGGATATAAAATGACACGACATTTAAAAGAGGAGAAAATGCAGCGCCTGGTTGGCTTCGTGGATTCTGTTGTAGATCGACGCGTTATCAACGTAGCAGATGACAGTTAAAGTGCCGAACTGCATTTCTTGGATTCGGATAGGGAGTGAGCTACGATATTACCAGACGAGTGATTGTAATTAATACCATCACACACAGCTCGCTCAGAAAAATTATCCTGTATTTAGGTCAGGTATTTTCATCACTCTTGTTCATAATTAGAACACTTTGTCAGGTGAGAACGAGAGCATTTTATACTTTCCGTCCCGCCACCTAAGAAACGCGCGGTAGTGCTGGAGTTCTGCAGAAAATTATTTCATTATCTTTAAAAATTAAATGACATTCGAAGCTATATTGTTTCTTTCCCGCCTCTTTTTGTGTCTGAACTGCAGCTGCTCATATCGTTGCAGACTAGTTGGGCTGCTAGTAAGCCAATGCTGTCCAAGTTTAATGCGCCGCTAAAGCTGTTATCCCCCACATTACCGCTCAGTCTACGTGCGTGTAACACAGCATAAAACGTACCGTTATGATCGTACTTTACTGTACTGGTCACAACTCGTCTTCCGCTCCACGTGAAACGAAACCCAGTGAGCTTCAAGTGGACGCGGAAGAATAAATGGCGTAATGTTTACATCAGGTTTATTCTTATGATGAGCAGAGTATAGTGAAGCAACGACCGAGCACGAGCCGATCCAGCTGGCGTTAAGTCAACTCTCCAGACCTATAACATGTCCCTTGGCGGGACGCAGAGCAGAACGTTGCTTGGCGACCGGCAAACTGGTTACACTGAGCCTCCGTTTACATATCGACAGCGCCAGAGCTCAGACATCGTGCTCTGGCGGCGAAACACAATCAATACCTTCATTGCACAAAAGCGAAGGTAATGTTACCGACGACAGTGCACCAAAGTTGAGTTACTAATACAGTTTTCTGAGATTCATTCACCAAAGAGGACGAAGGAAATATTGTAGAATTCTAATAAAGAAGCGCTGCGTAACGTAGAAATAAACATCCCCGGAGTTGCAAAGCAGCTTAAATCACTTGATACAGGCAATTCGCCGGCCCCGATTGTATACCAATGAATCTCCTTTAACAGTATGCTGGTGTGATGTCTCAGTATTTAGCAGTCGTATACAACCGCTCGCTAGACGAAAGATCTGTACCTAAAGATTGGAAATTTTTGTAGGTTACACCAATATTCAAGAAAGGAAGTGGGAGTAATCGGATGAATTATATGCACATATCTCTGACGTCGGTTTGCAGTAGGATTTTGGAACATACGCTGTGCTCGAACATTGCGACTTACCTTGAGGAAAATTATGTGTTGACACACAGTCTGCACGGATCCAGAAAATATCGTTCTTGTGTAACACAACTAGCTCTTTGTTCTTACAAAGTAATGAGTGCTATCGACGAGATCTCAAATTGATTACATATTTCTAGATTTTCAAGAACCCTATTGAAACAGTTCGTCACACCTGACGTCTACTTCAGTTGCGTGCCTGTGGAGCATCACGTCAGTTGTACGATTGGATTCGTGATTTCCTGTCATAAAATCCCAGTTCGCACTAATTGACGTAAAGTCATGGCGCAAAACACGAGGGATATCTAGTGTTCCCTAAGGAAGTGTTATTCTGTATAGACGATTCAGGAGATAATCTGAGCAGTAGTCTTAGATTGTTTCTAGATGATGCTGTCATTAACTGTCTAGCAAAGTCATCAGAAGATCAAAACTAATTGCAAACTGATTTAGATAAGATATCTGTATTCCGAGAAAAGTGGCAATTGACCCTAAATAACGAAAAGTGTGGAGTCATCCACATGAATACTAACAGAAATCCATTAAATTTCGGTAACGCGATCAACCACACAAATGTTATGGTTGTCAATTCAACTATATACCTTGGAATCGCAACTACAAACAACTTAAATTGGAACGGTCACCTAGATTAAGCTGTGAGGAAGGCAAACCAAAGACTGTGTACTGCTGTGCAGTTTGGGATCCTTCCCGGACTGGACTGATGGAGGACAACGAAACAGTTCAAAGGAGGCAGCTCGTTTTGTATTATAGCAAAATAGAGGAGAGACTGTAACGAAAATGACACACGAGTTAGGGTAGCAATCATCAAAACAAATGCGTTTTAGAGGTGGCGAGATCCTTTCATAAAGTTTCAATCTCCAACGTTCTCCCACAAATGCGAAAATATTTTATTGACACCCACCTACATAGGAAAAAGTAATAATTGTAGTAAAATCAGAGAAATCAGAGCACGCGCACTAAGATTTAAGTTGTTGTTTTCCCCGCGAGCAGTGATAGAGCGGAACGGTAGAGAAATAGTTTGAAAGTGGTTCGATGAAATCTGTGTCGGGCACTTAAAAAAGTGCGATGTAGATGTAAACGTCTGATACTGAAGTTTTACTGCAGGAGCAGCGAAAATGTAGTGTGCGATAGAATTTTTTACTTTCGTCGTTTCGTGCAGGGTGTCAGAGAGAAAAAAAGCTCGTGAAGATCTTAAATTTTGTGTAAAGTTCGTAGGAAGTCGCTAAGCTCTCTTGTCAAACGGTGAATGAAGAAATTCTAGAAATCTAGAAATCTGCGCCTCGTCATTACGCCGACTCACGATAATCACACAGTTTCTAAATCAAATATGATGTGTATGGGTCATCTGGGTAGAAAGGCTCGCACACGTCAAATTATGTTTAGGTGCTCCAAGATCGACGGAGGAATTGACAGTGCAAACAAACTGATGACATACAAATAAACATTTTATTGCGCCTCGTTACTTAACTAAGTTGTATAACAACTCGTTGGATGTGCTTGCGGACAGATACAGCTAAAAATCGGATAAAAACCGTCTCGATCTCGTTTACAGATTTTTTATTTGTTAGTAACAGCTTCGGCGCTTCTCTCAAGCCATTTTAAGGCTTTTGACCGTCATTTTGGCTGTTTGTGGTGGCATACGGAACGAGATCCTCAAAAGTAAAGTGAAAAATCTGAAGATGGTCTGAGGAAAGGGCCGAAACCTGTTGCAGACAAAAAAAAAACATGAAAACGCCTCGATACTTTTTAGCATTTATACCGATCGTTGTGCTCCAGAATGCTTTCTAAAATTTTAGGTAGAAGTAAGCAGTATCCTGTCAAAGGGTGCATTACTGAATACACAGTGAGCAAGACTATGTCCGTCCTGGGCGCCACACTTTCAACCACTATAGTAAATACCTGTCCCTATGCGAAGGCTATAGGCGATTCCACTGTAGACTAAGTCTCGCAGGCTGATCTCCACTACGAAATATAGCTACAAACAACAACCTTGGAACTCCATATTCGAACTGTCGTAATCCAACGCCGAACAGGAACCGTACGTTGTTGTCTGTGGCCCCCGCATGTCACAACGCGGAAGTCCAACTCATTGGCGACGGTGCGGAAGTTGCTTACTGGCCTGCACTCGTGGTTCACAACGAACCTCAAAGCACCGCTCGTGGTGTCAGTCGAAAACTGTCTCTATAGCGCGCCAGCTCCTGTTGCGTCGATGGGCGAAGACACAACGTAATACTTGTTGTGTTAAACTTTTAACATAAGATTCTATCTTATAATGAGAAGATTATGACAGCATTTTGCATTTTTAAATTGGTTCAGTGATTACATGAAGTACTGGCTACTTTACATAGGCAACGTGGCAACTGTACCTTGGTTCCAAGTTCTGAGACAGTCGCTTCGTAAAATAAATGTGAAATAAAGGAGCCTTGCACAATACGTCAATGTAGCTGTGAACTCGTCGTGAAGACGGAACGAAGAAACTGCTCGACAATCACTTCTGCTTCACAGGATTTTGCCGATTTCCAAGGAGCAGCAGTCGTCGGGCAGTATAGCATGTTCCCGATCTGCCGTTAGCCTCCCCATGGATGCAGTAGGTTTTGATGTGGAATTCTGTATTGATAAGGTGAAGAAATATCATGAAATACTGGACAGAACTCGCAGGAAGTACCACAATAAGATTAAGAAGAGCCACATGGGTCCAAGTGAGTGAGAACGTTCTTGAGATATAACCAGTAAACACTTTGCTCCCTGGCGAAAGCCCTTTCAAAACTTCAGTCAATAATAGCAATTTAAATGACAGTAACGACACTTTAAAATGTATTCTATTATTTCACTCTCTACATTGCAGCCGCTGCTTTATCGTATAGTAGCCACAAGCCCGATTCCTTCCACGTACCTCCAGATCGATTGCCTTCCAATCCAATATTGCTGCGTGATTATCAGTGCAATGTTGTTACGTGCGTGCTGAAAGGAACGAGTGCATCGAACCAACATATCGAATACAGAAGAAAACGTGCCCGTGTTTTACAGCCATCTTTAGAAACATTTTACAACACGTGCTATTGCTTGCTGATTGTAGGAAAGTGACGCAGGGGAACAGTCAGCACCTTGGATGTGGAATCAAGAGCGTGTGCAAAGAAATGGCCAGAGAGAGCCGCGTTGTGTGTGGGCACTCGACCGGTCAACGGTAGCGGCAAAGGCGGCGCGCTCGTTTCAACACGGCGTGGCCACCGACACATTTCGGACAGCGATCGGCGTTTTGTGTGTCTCGATGATGAAACTCCGTGTCCTGGGCATTACGAGGACAGAATTGTCCCATGCGTGTCCCCAGGTATGTTTTGCGATCCATGCCTTCGGTACTCCACCTCATACGTCTGCAGAAGGGAAGGAAGCATTTTGGAGGGCCACATAGCGAGGATAAATTCACTAAAATCTATTCGACTCTGGTGGAACATATCAGAAATATAGGCAGCGTATAAAGACGTGGATAACATCCTAAAACACAGTGCAGTCAAAGAAATTATGTTCAGAATTAGAATGTGTTTGGTGTGTATAAAATGCTGGATGTTTCAAAAAATGTAATGTGATTTCACAACATTATGAGAAAGCTACATTACTGGATGATCAATTGGTTAGCAGAAAAAGTTTTATTGTGATATTGTGATACCCACTAGCCCATCAATAGTTCTTTAGCGTGAACGTGACGCTACCTTATTCATTCATTTATCTTCTGTGTGCTTTTTATGTTCTGACTACTTGTGTTTTACTCATTTGAAGTTTTATTGTTAACCAGGTTTTAACAATTTTATGCTTTATAGAGATCATTTCATCCCTACGCAGCCTCTGTCCTTGAACATATTTTATCACTATATCTCCATTAATTTAATTTTAATAATCCTACTGTTTACCTAATTTATTATTTTCTGCATATGTAATTTTAGCTGTGCAACCGCTTTTATAAACTACGTTGGTCAACCAACGCCATCTACCCTTAATATCTGTTTCTACGGTTGGATAATCTTGCCTTTACGGCTCTCTGTGTGACCGGTTGCAGGGTCTGACTTATCTTGTGTTCTCGACTGCATTACATTTACATTTCGTCCACTGTAGGCCTACGCAACGCACCTCGCTACGTACGCCGAACGCGGTTGGCTTTGTATTACGTAAGCTCTTTTAATTATTTTTCGTTGTTTGCCGCAGTTCTTCTTTCCAGTACTTATTGTAGTCGGCATTTATTCTTGTTTCATGTCCTTCAGTACTTATTTGCCTTATGACGATAGGACAATGTTTCCTTATAATTTTTATTTTAATGTCATGTGCTGCCTTTGAAGGACCAATGTTGGTTCACCACATTACTTCTTACGTAAGTTCATAGTTATTGTTGCAGAGACCGCTACACAGCCTCGAAACTTGCCTCATACTAACCCCATCCCCTCCCCCCTTTTTAGTGTACCGATGCCTCACAGTGTTATTTTACATCTCTACATTAATCTGAAGATGCCCATAAGGGCGAAACACTTCATTAACAATAAATACACTCCTGGAAATTGAAATAAGAACACCGTGAATTCATTGTCCCAGGAAGGGGAAACTTTATTGACACATTCCTGGGGTCAGATACATCACATGATCACACTGACAGAACCACAGGCACATAGACACAGGCAACAGAGCATGCACAATGTCGGCACTAGTACAGTGTATATCCACCTTTCGCAGCAATGCAGGCTGCTATTCTCCCATGGAGACGATCGTAGAGATGCTGGATGTAGTCCTGTGGAACGGCTTGCCATGCCATTTCCACCTGGCTCCTCAGTTGGACCAGCGTTCGTGCTGGACGTGCAGACCGCGTGAGACGACGCTTCATCCAGTCCCAAACATGCTCAATGGGGGACAGATCCGGAGATCTTGCTGGCCAGGGTAGTTGACTTACACCTTCTAGAGCACGTTGGGTGGCACGGGATACATGCGGACGTGCATTGTTCTGTTGGAACAGCAAGTTCTCTTGCCGGTCTAGGAATGGTAGAACGATGGGTTCGATGACGGTTTGGATGTACCGTGCACTATTCAGTGTCCCCTCGACGATCACCAGTGGTGTACGGCCAGTGTAGGAGATCGCTCCTCACACCATGATGCGGGGTGTTGGCCCTGTGTGCCTCGGTCGTATGCAGTCCTGATTGTGGCGCTCACCTGCACGGCGCCAAACACGCATACGACCATCATTGGCACCAAGGCAGAAGCGACTCTCATCGCTGAAGACGACACGTCTCCATTCGTCCCTCCATTCACGCCTGTCGCGACACCACTGGAGGCGGGCTGCACGATGTTGGGGCGTGAGCGGAAGACGGCCTAACGGTGTGCGGGACCGTAGCCCAGCTTCATGGAGACGGTTGCGAATGGTCCTCGCCGATACCCCAGGAGCAACAGTGTCCCTAATTTGCTGGGAAGTGGCGGTGCGGTCCCCTACGGCACTGCGTAGGATCCTACGGTCTTGGCGTGCATCCGTGCGTCGCTGCGGTCCGGTCCCAGGTCGACGGGCGCGTGCACCTTCCGCCGACCACTGGCGACAACATCCATGTACTGTGGAGACCTCTCGCCCCACGTGTTGAGCAATTCGGCGGTACGTCCACCCGGCCTCCCGCATGCCCACTATACGCCCTCGCTCAAAGTCCGTCAACTGCACATACGGTTCACGTCCACGCTGTCGCGGCATGCTACCAGTGTTAAAGACTGCGATGGAGCTCCGTATGCCACGGAAAACTGGCTGACACTGACGGCGGCGGTGCACAAATGCTGCGCAGCTAGCGCCATTCGACGGCCAACACCGCGGTTCCTGGTGTGTCCGCTGTGCCGTGCGTGTGATCATTGCTTGTACAGCCCTCTCGCAGTGTCCGGAGCAAGTATGGTGGGTCTGACACACCGGTGTCAATGTGTTCTTTTTTCCATTTCCAGGAGTGTAGATAAAACCGATTTGCAACTAAGACTGTCCTATTTCAAGAGATAATGTTTATATATGAACGAAGATAGAAACTTGAAATAAATTTTAACTGGCACTTAGATCTAAAGAGTTTTTATTTTCAAAAAATTCTTCTGATTGTACGGAGAATGTTTTTTTCCATATGTGCACAATTACGATTAAAAACAAAGCTTCATTTACCTTTCACAAATGTTCAGAATGCACTCCACCGATCGCACATCCAACATGCAGTTCAAGAAGGAGAGACACATACGTTGTCTGACCAAACGAATCCGGACAACCTGTGACGGAGATTTTCTCCTCCATAGCTAATGTATCAGTGACGATCAAAAAGTTTTCGTTTGAGGACGTCACTGCAGCGTATATGCAACGTAGAGCAGCTCTGATGTGGGTATGTAAGCACCAGCACATAGGCAATGGATCAGTGTAGCACTCGTATCTTTCTGATGCGAGTACAGTAAATGTGGAACCGTGAACTATGTCGACATTGTTACCAAATGCCTCCAGACACGACCAACGTGCTGCTCCTCTTTTCTTGGCTGCCGAAGGACAAACACTGGTGCACATTTATCAGAGCATTAAGAATCCGTATGGGGCAGTTTGTCGGTCGGAAACCATCATTATGGAATGGTGCCCCAAGTTCCGTGCAGATCACGATTCGAGACGAGAAACCGGCCTTGGAGGCCAGCTTCCTCACTTATAGACAACTCAAGTGGGAGACAGTCGAACGTCCTCCCTATTTCCTGATCCCTCCTCATGCAATTACATCCCTTCAAAAAGGCCTTGAAGAGTTGACGATTCGTGTCGGGCGAGGTAGTGCAGCAGGCAGTTACGGAAGTTTTCACGCAGCAGGACACAGTGTTCCATCAAACGGATGTCTTCAGCCTGGTGCGTCGGTGAGATGATAGCCTCGATACTCAAGGCTATTTTGTCTGATTTGCATACCGATTCTGGAACGTTTCCGCCATCATTGTTTTCCGTACTTATTGTTTACAATTTTAATACCGATTTTGTTTATGTTTTACGTTTTTTTACACAAAAGCGAAAATGGAACATAAATCAGTATCTTTGTAATATTATCTGTAAATGTATATACTTGTTGTATCTTTTACATTAAGGTAGTATCAATTTTCTTAAAATCTGTAAATGAGGGAAATACCAAATAGGACAAAATGAAATGAACACAAATACAACTGCAGTTCAGGAAGTGTGAGGAAATATGATGTAACTCATCGTAGTACCTTAAAGAAGGATCAGGTTACGTGCAGAGAAAAGAAGCAATATTTTGAGACAAGGTTTAGATAGTGATGTGTGTAGAAGGAGGAGAAACAGGTACGGTATTAAGACGATGTTACAGTGGAGAGTTTTGGAGGATTATCAGACACGACGAAGAATTTTGTCAGAGACTGAGCAGTGGTGTTTTGGCAGAATGAGTTGGTGAAATTGTAACAGAACATGAAGTATACAAGTTCAGAGATATATGAGATACTCAGTGAGGACTGTTCAAGAAAAGGAGGATTTATTGGGGAGCTCTCGTGACAAGAAAGGGAGAGAGAAGAGTCAAGACTCGTTTAATGACGGACGGCAGACGATGCGTGGTTTTGAAGTAATGTCCAACTAAAAGGGTTCTGACCTGAATCTGTCTAGCAGAAGGTGAACGAACTGTTTTGTACAGTGTGTGGTGCTACATGGATTCTACTGTTCAGTGAAATAGAAGAAGGCTTGTTTGGTTTGTTTAGTGCAGACAAATGGTAATGAAACTGCAGAATGTGTTTATCAGAATCTTTCAATGTTATGAGGACTCTTGTTAGCAGCAAACTGTTTAGAAGTGGTTTCAATTTACTGTAAGGCCACGGTACGGGTCTTTCGAACTTCCAGCAAATGTTCAGTTCACTAGTCAAATACAGCTATTATGCGAGTTTGTTGTTACCATACGCCGTATGTATGTTATACACATAGCACATTTAAATCCTATACTGCAGTTACAGGTGAAAGGTTCACAACTCTCTATGCAATTGAGTTGATGTTTGAAATGTGGGTTGCTGAAAAATACTTCTTACTGAATTTATAACAGGTTAAACGGTAGTAGCCACCATATTGACGCCGTCTTCGACCGACAGCATCACGATGATTGGAAATGAGCGCACCTATCTCACATCTCCAGCGGCTATGACGAACAACACAGATATACCGAGTGAGCAAAAAGTCAGTATAAATTTGAAAACTGAATAAATCACGGAATAATGTAGGTAGAGAGGTACAAATTGACACACATGCTTGGAATGACATGGGGTTTTATTAGAACAAAAAAAAAAATACAAAAGTTCAAAAAATGTCCGACAGATGGCGCTTCACCTGATCAGAATAGCAATAATTAGCATAACAAAGTAAGACAAAGCAAAGATGATGTTCTTTACAGGAAATGCTCAATATGTCCACCATCATTCCTCAACAATAGCTGTAGTCGAGGAATAATGTTATGAACAGCACTGTAATGCATGTTCGGAGTTATGGTGAGGCATTCGCGTCGGATGTTGTCTTTCAGCATCCCTAGAGATGTCGGTCGATCACGATACACTTGCGACTTCAGGTAACCCCAAAGCCAATAATCACACGGACTGAGGTCTGGGGACCTGGGAGACCAAGCATGACCAAAGTGGCGGCTGAGCACACGATCATCTCCGAACGACGCGCGCAAGAGATCTTTCACGCGTCTAGCAATATAAGCATGTGTGACAATTTTTACCTCTCTGTCTACATTATTCCGTGGTTTATTAAGTTTTCAAATTTATACTGACTTTTTGATCACCCGGTACATCTTTGACTTCAAATTCAAAACAACAACCAGGGAATGTGCGCACAGTAACATAATATGACACAACCATCAGTACGCCAAAGCCGTTAATGAGTTTATAATGCATCACAAAGATCTCGAGCATTAAGAAACTTGGAAAACAAATTCAGTTATCAGTAGTCAGTCTAAATGTCATTCCATACACAGACAGTAGATATACAGACACTGTGTAAATGCCGCTGGCTACACTAAGGTTGTATGTGACAACTGGCCAATTAAAGATTCGTAACAGATAAAACTTCGTAATTTCATGTTAGGGATTTCATACAATAACAGAGTACTGAAATTTTTATGTGTGTTTTAGATACAGACATTACCGCTTGCTCACGCATCACAGACTGAAGATGATCCAGGGAGATAGAAACTAGTCGAACTATGAAAAAATGCGCAGCAGGAATTGAAAAATAAACGATGTATTACAATTATGTTGATAATTCTTACTTTAGAGCGGTCTAATTACAACTTAATGTAACAAAGGAGATACAAATTCCAGGGAACAGCGGTATACGAAGCTGAATGTCAGAGGTGTGTTGCAGTGTACATAAACATAGCATGCAGGAACTTTAAAACACGTTACAGTGAACACGTCAGCTGCTGGAAGTATGAAACAAAACATTCCACATTTGCAGATCACGTACAATACCAAAACAATAATCCTTCTATCTAAGGACAAGCATTAGTCAAACAAACACGAGAAAAACCCCATAGCAATGCAGTTGCACTATCAAATCTAGGAACCCATAACTGAGAACAAGCACGTGATCAACGACCACACATTCTTGATCCACAAACTCTCTGTTAAATTTAATAAAAGGAATAAAGAAGGATGTTAAGGAAAGTGTTTCATATATATCACTACGTTAAGACAATGCATACAATCAAGTTACAACAAACACTCAAACCCAAACAAACAAACATACACACACACACACACACACACACACACACAGGGAGAGAGAGAGCGTGGGAGGGGGGGATGGGGGGAAGAGATATCACTGATATAAAGACACATATTGGCAATAACATTCAACATTTGACACACCATCCAAAACATAACATCAAGTAAGTAAATGTTCATTTATTAGTGCAGTGAAAACGAAATTTCATACGGAAGAAAGCAGAAGAATAGCTGTAAAACAGGGAAAAGAACAGATGTAGATCAGCATCTATGAAATTCTCGCAATACACATAACCTTAAAAAGCCTCGGTAATAACCTCAATATATAGTACCCCAAACATAAAGGAAAGTAGTTTTTTGTGTGTGTGTGTGTGTGTGTGTGTGTGTGTGTGTGTGTGTGTGTGTGTGTGTTTACGTCGTTTATGTTTTGGACACTGAAGAAGTCGTGCAAATAATAAAGGCGAAACGTGTATGGCAAGAAATATTCGTTTTATTCAGTTGTGATTAGACGGATCTAAAGCAATAATTATCAGCATTTTGTCACACCTAAGCGAGGATGGCAGGATTAAAAATAGTTAGTGATATATTAAAATTGTTTTAAACAACAAAAAATTTAAAGAAAGTTACTTAAAAACAGTTCCACGCGTAGCTGCATGAAAGATTGAACCATAGGTAAAGGACACTGGGCAAACTTAATACCATTTGGAGCAGCTTGAAGTAAGTGCTCCTCGGTGGAGAGCCGACAATACAGCCAGTGAGTGCTCCGTGGCCTGCGCTCCTACGCAATCGCGGTTGGTATTGATGACAGAAATTCCGTTTTTGGACAAAGTGTCCCAACCAGGTCAGTTGTGTGATACTGTGTAGCAGGCTTCTGGTTTCCTATCACAGAGTTATACAAAAACCTACAGGGTATAGGCAAAATAATGTGAACACCTGTACTTACTTGGGAATGATTTATTGATGATGGTTGGACCCCCATTTGCCCGTAATACAGCTGCGATTCTTCTTGGAATACTGACATACAATGATTGCAAAGTCGCCAGTGGAATGTTATGCCACTCTTCGATCAGAACCTCTTTCAACTCCTGTAGTGACGAGGGAGGCGGAAATCTGCTCCGAAGTCTGCGCGCCAATACCGCCCACAAGGTTTCGATAATGTGCAAATCCGGGGACTATGTTGGTCAGGGAAGACTCTCCAGTTTAGTTGCATGCTCCTCATTCCACGACCGTACTGTCCTGGTTGTGTGATTGGGTGCATTGTTAGAGAACAACATTTGAATCATGCTGTCCACCTGATGGCCTAAAACGTTCACAAAATCGTTGGCAGTAATACAACCTTTGAGAGTAACGATGGGACCAGCAGAATACCATGATATCACTGCTGACACCATGTCACTTCCACCTCTATGATTAACCGTTGGAATCTTGCAATCAAGATTGTAGGCTTCTTTTGGCTTTTGACGTTCTCCAGACGTAAAACCGGCCCGATGTTGGAAATAACGAAAACGCTGACTCGTCGGACCATATGAAGTGTTTCCACTAATCACCCGTCCATGATTTATGCTCCTGACACCATGTTTTACGCTTCAAATGGTTCAAATAGTTCTGAGCACTATAGGACTTAATATCTGAGGTCATGTCCTCTAGAACTCAGAACTACTGCAACCTAACTAACCTAAGGACATCACACACATCCATGCCCATGAAGGATTCGAACATGCGAGCGTAGCGGTCGCGCGGTTCCAGACTGAAGCGCCTAGAACCACTCGGCCACGAAGGCTGGCTTTTACGCTTCTTTGTGACGGTTGTCGTCACTAATGGTTTCGGTATAACAGCTCGTCCATGAATGTTCGCTTCATGGAGTTCTCGGCGGACAGTGTCGACAGATACGGGGTCTCGAAGATGGCTATTGAACTCTGCAGTCACCTTAGCCGCCATAGTTTTCTGTTGTTTTGACAGGATTCGTGTTAGCGTTCGACGATCTCTGTCATTTAATTTTAATTTGCACCCATTATTTCGTTTACAAGATGATGTCTTTCCATGTTTTGTGTAGGCTGTCATGGCTGTTGAAATAGATGCTCTTGAAACATTCATTAAGTTGGCTGTCTTGGTTACTGATATTCCAGCTAATCGAGCCCCCAAAATCTGCGCTCTTTGGCACTCAGGTCTTTCATTTCACGTCAGCCTCGGCCTCTGAACGCAATTACGAGTGTGCACTGCTCATAAACAACTTACACTGATGCCTAGTCGCTACTGAGCACGCACAGTCCAGCGCGACACGTGCCTTACCTGCGTTTTTGAACATCAAACACAACCATCCCATTACTACCACTGTTCACTTTATTTTGCCTATCCCCTATACAAGCTTCACATTTCTTTCATTCAATATTTTTCCGCAATACACTATAGTAAACACAGTCTAAAACAGTTATTAAGTAGCAAACACTTAATGAATGCAGTTTTATCAGTACTTAATATTGTCAACTAATGGGTTAATACGCTTCGTTTTACAGCTTTTTCCGCACGCCCCAAACAGCTAACAACTCTCGTTAAGCCGTTATGTAACGTTTACCTCTCTTTCCCCAACTTAAAATCTATAACTTGCATGGACAGTTCATTTCCGTGGAAAAACAGCACTTAAGGACCTGTGTTCACCGTTCTGAATGAAAATTGTGCAGATTTTACTCTTTCACCGTCGATTGTGGGTCAACTGTATCGCACTGCCGCTTTGCAGTTCTTCCAAATGCGTGAGCGTAAAGAAAGTGAGAATATTGTAATGGGCTGGGGAGGAGGAGGGATTGCTATTTTTCTTTTCATCCAACCTAATATTTTCATTGGCGTCCTTAAGACACTTAAAGTAGGTGTCCGGATGCCTAATTTGCGGATGTTTCAGGTTTATCTACCTGTCATTCTATATTGGGTATTTTATATAGTGTTAGGATCAATATTACCTTGTTTTCTGCCATATTTTTACGTTTCACAGCAATTCTCTTGAATCCTTAATTATAATGTGGTGGATTACTCACAGTGCACAGAGTTATAGAGCAAATTCTACAGCTATTTTGTCCATAAGTGATGTTATGAAATGTTTGCATTCTTCCTTCGTATATTCATCGTAAAGCGCTTTTAGAAGCAGATGGATATGTTTGAATCAGCAAGTCTCATTCGCCTTTCTACGAAAGGTGTTAACGAATGTTTTAAATATGGTATAAGTATTGTTTCGTCGCATCTGTTACATTCATTTACTGTATCATTAACAGGTCTTCTTAGTGAGATTATTTTAGGGCTGTCGTCCTACATACTCATTCTTCCTCATTTTTAACAAACACGTCGACAGAAGGCTAAATATAAAGAAAGACTGGCACCGTTTCTGCAGTCTGTCTCTACATCAAAAGGAGGAACCAGATTGTAACAGTAGATGAATACTAACAGTGTAAACGCATTTGACTATTGACTATGTGTAGTATTTTACTATTAACGGCAGTGTCTCAGCATCGTTTTTATATTATTGGAATCTAGAATTTTAACACTGCTATTTTGTTGTTGCTTTAATGCAAAGAAATTTCTTCTGAAGACATGGTCTCTAATTTTTTTCTTAAATTTCACGATGACGTGTTTCGACACAAGAAGCTTCCTGTCATCTTCTGATGTTCGGAAATTCAGGTGTTGTTGCTGTTCTGGTCTTCAGTCAGAAGACTTGTTTGATGCAGCTCTCCACGCTGCTCTCTGTGACCTAATGCACATAGCTTTGAGACACATCAAGTTAATCTGGTGACTAAAACCGGTTGTAAATAAATACTTATCGGTGGCTTTTGGTCGTTCAAATATAACATTTGTCAAGGGCTTACGAGCTGAAGGACATCATCTGCAAAAAGTAGATTGATAGCTAGTGTGACAATAAATCGTGATTATCTACAGTGGTTGGAAGAAAAGATGAGAACACCAAAAACGCCACACATTGCCGTCCCTAATACAGTGTAGGAAAACTGGCTGACGCTCAGAACAGCATACATTCGCTTCAGAATGGATACATACAGATCCTGTATGGTTTTGAAGGAAATATTATACCATTCTTCCTGCAAAATAATAGCAAGTTCTGGTAACGATGACGGAGGTGGATAGCGATAAGACATCGTTCTCTCCAAAGTACGCCTCAAGGGATTAATAATGCTGAGATCCGGTGACTGAGGTGGCCAAGGGAAATGTGATAATTCGTATTCGTGCTAAAAAAAACCAGAACTGGACATTACGACATGTGTGAAAGAAACCCTGCCATCTTGATACACAGCAGCACCCTTGGGGAACAAATATTGTACCTTCGGATGGACCCGAGCAACCAAAATGGTCACATTATTCTTTGCAGTAATAACACGTTGCAGAGTATGGCTACCCAAATCATCACTGAACTCCCGCCATTGTTTCACTCTTGGGCAGAAGTTTGAAATCATGTGGAACAAGGGTCATCCGACCACAACACAGTCTTCCATTGCTTCGTTGTTCAGGTTTTATGGATTCGTTAGCTCGCTTACGAGCATATCCATTACTAATGTGTAGTTTTGGAATTCCAGCTCACCCTGCAGTTCCCTGCTTATGGAGAAATAAGGCAAGTATTAAACTTATAAACTTACGTATCTGTCTTGAGGTAGCATAACTCTAGGAGCACAACTTACCCAGAGTGTAATCGTCCAGTATTTGAGAATAAGAGTACTTGGATTCTTTCAAAAAACACACAGTTTATAACCTTTACGAAGATTTTTCTCAGTGACATCCCTCAAGAAATAATTAAAGGGAAAAAAATTATCTCTTACTTCATTTTCTCTGCTCTTGCGTAAAACTTCATCAGGCATGACGCTTTATTACTTCTTCATTACTAACTGTATTGGCGATATATTTTTCAGATAGTACACACATATACCATTGCATGTTCCTGCAAAATTATAACATTGTACGACACATAGTTCAGGAAATATGATGTCGACAACGTTGAAAAGCACGAGAAGGACATTTTACAGAGGAGTGTCGATTATTTAAGGGATCGTGGGGTCTACTGGTGATACAATAAGCGGTAACTGAATCAGAGACGTATCTAATACTGTGCAGAGTCCTCTTTCGCTGACTGCAGTGGGGAGCCATCCTAAGCCATCACCGCTCAAGCGCCGACCACAACTCATGTCTACTTAGTGGTGCATTCAATTCGAGAACAACCGCCCCCCCCCCCCCCCCCCCGATGTTGCCTTAAGTAAGCTCGGTATTGTAGGCAAGGTGACCAGAGGGGACAGGACAATAGAAGCCTCATTTATGTGAAGTGTTCTTCGAACCACTCCAACACAATTTCGGAACGATAACATGATGTATCGCCTCCCTGAAGGTGCAGATCACCAGGGAGGTTCTGTAGTAAAACAAATGTTGCGCGTGATCAGACAGTACCGTACTGTGTCGTTTTATGCTAACAGGCGGCAGCTGACATATTCGTCCCACTTTACCTTATGTAAGAATAGCTCCACCTTTTATTCGATCGGAGCTGGTGTGTGCCAACATGAGCAGTGAATTATCCGTTGAAGTGATCTTTCCCAATATTTCGAGCGGTCGTGCCACTTAACATGCAGTGAGCAGACCAAGACGTGTAGGAAAGGATGGTGGATGTTGTATCCCACGGAGCAGAGGTTACATATGGAATGGCTACCAGACAGAATTAAATTGACAACGATTTCCTGTGCTGTGGCCCGGCTATCCACAGCTAAACACCGCAACAGCCGACGGAGACCCTTGTGCCCACAGCAGCTGATTTTGGTGTCTTCGGCGTTACCATAATCTACATACTCGAGGGTATATTTCTGCGATGAAGTGGGCGTTAAGCTAGTTTTGAACGTAATTGTTTCAATTCGCTTTATAGTAAACGTTCTTACCATTTTCTCTAGAATGTTGCTCCCGTGCTACACACGTAAGAATGTCGTTAACAACAATATTTCCATCTAAAATAATGCAGTAATACCATCTACCACCTTCTAAATGTTACATATTTTCTTGTTATAGTAGAATCACTGTATGTACCTTTTCGGAAAAGTACTGAACGAAGAAGAATGAAACTATCGATTTTCTCAGAAAAATACCTAGCGCACAACCCAATGAAACAAAATTGATCTACTTGAACAATTTTTAATTTTAAGGTTATTATAAATAACTTTTTTATTTATAATTTTAAAAATTTAACTTTTGATCTCCTTATTTGTATAAAATGTTACAAAACTGGCTCGTGGGTGGCCAAAATAAGAATCTAATCCCAAAATTCGTGCGACTCTAACGAGCAGATTTGAAGAAAGGTAAGAAGTGCAAAAAAGCATTTTAAAAATTTATGCAAAATTTACATTTCAATTAAATATGTGTAATAAAACATAACATAGCCACAGTTATTCAATGCAGACTCTCTTTCTTGGTCCTCTCTTCTCTTTCTGATTATTCTGTCCTATTAATTTTTGTGGAGTTGGAATGCTTCTACACCCGTTCCCCCCAGGATTCATTTGGACGATAGTTAACCATAATCAAAACCAGAAACTTCATACAACACCCCAATACATATAGAATCCTCACAAAAAAATATTGTTACATGGCATCCTTCCCGCAGAGCTACATTGAACGATTCATTTCTGTTCTGTACCGTATATACAGAAAATATATGGAGGATCAAGGGCATTCAGTGTAGAAACTGAACGTTATTCAAAATCATTTAATCGAGAAAAGAAAAACACTATTGAAATCTGTAGAAGACAAGAGTCAGGATTTTTATTCACTTATATATATATATATATATATATATATATATATATATATATATATATATATATATATATATATTCGATCCTACGCAAGGGAAAACAGTAAATGTTCACAAATTATATTGCCAGCATTGATATTTCGTTCTATCGTTACATACTTTTACAAATTTCACTGTAATTACGTGTTCTTATTCATTTTAACTCCATTCTACAGAAATTATATGTTTTTGTTTTTTAATCTGTTTCATATTTCACCGCATCCTGAGTAGGCCGCACCCTTAGAAGAAAATCGAAATCCAATCTATCACAAAAGTTGCAGACAGGAAGTAAATTGTCTCTATAAATCACTTTCTAGTACAATAATACGTGGCAAACTGCACTTTGAGTTGGATTACGAAGGAGAGATTGTACTTGATTTTCTAAGGTTCCGAATTTCAGTTCTCAAAACCAATTAAGATACAACAGCAATACCATATATAGCACTGTAGTAACCCTTTCTGCTCCGCTCCGATAGCTGAGTAGTCAGCGCGGCGGTATGTCACGCCAAGGGGCCCCAGTTCGATTCCCGGCTGGGTCGGAGATTTTCTCCCCTCAGGGACTGGGTGTTGCGTTGTCCTCATTATCATTTCATCATCATCGGTGGAAGGAAACGGGAAACCACCACTGGAATCACTTCCCTAGACCCTCATGCGGTGGACCTCTCTGACGAGGCTTCCCCCATGACAAGACCTGCCGTAAGGCAGAACATCACGATTTAAAAACCCTTTCTGTGTGTAGTAAGTGGCTCCGTGTGCTGTCGAGAGAAGACTGGCGGGCCGAAGATTTCCTATTAGCATTGACGTCTACCAGTTAAGTACTAGGGAGTACAAGCGCCGAGGAAATCTTGCCAAATAGATCTTCTTAAGGGTTCACGACTGTGTTCGTGATGCCTCCTTTGGGATCAAAATTGTCATCTAAATTAAGATCTTCAATTACAATGGACAACGCCTTGACTACTGATAGATTGTTCTATGCCAAGTGTGAAGCTAGCAGATGGGTTCTCTATATACACGGTAATGGTACAAACTCCAAATTCCTGAATATCGTGCGTTTGTAAACAATTACTGCAGGCAACAAGTTGCTGATAAATCGACGTTAAGGAAAGACTTTTTAGATTTTTGCAATCAGGAGGCTCTGAAAAGTGTGCGGTGCTATATACGTAAATTCCGCACATGGATAGCCGTGGACAAAACAACGGTCTTTTCACTGGCAATTTCATTATTAGCAAACTCAACGGAGAAGAGCTGTTAAAACCATTCTTGATATCCTCTAAAGTGTTGGAACGCACGAATAATTCAACAGCAGCTCGTTTTGTGAATGACGGTCTTAAAGTTACAAGGCGTGAGGAAACTTGTTATGTATTCGGATGCTCCGAAAGACACGCTGAGGGCCCTACGTATATTCTGCCCGCGTGTACATATAATCCACCTTACCTGTCTGGCCATCGGTATAAATAAAATAATTTCACACACCAACGAAGTATTTTTAAGAAACCAGCATCAAATGTCGCTATATACAGAACTGCTGCCGAACCTAACATGTCACTTATGGCTGTTTTAATTATGTGGGGTTCATGGATTGAAGCTGGGTAATTTCCGAGAGAATCATCAGTTACAGTACGGGAGGCGAAGAATTCTTTCACTAAGCCTAAAACCGAAGAGTGTCTGGGGTACATCCATACCAATTAAAGCTTCCTTTCCAGCAGCAGTAAAGAATTAGCATCTATCTAGTTGCCTTGGCAGATATCTCCAGAAATTTTTAACATGTGCAAGCTGACTGGTATTAGAGGTGATTTGGGAAGTCTTATCATGGATACAACGATAGAATCGAGCAAGTAAGAGAATGATGATCAGAATAGTGGAAAAGACATCAAAATGGATAGCAGTCAGTTCACCCGTGGGTTAGTCCGTCTCACTTAATGGACTCTGGGAAGTTTGTATAGAGCCCTGAATCTACGTGCGTTTCCACTGATCTCATGGCAATGTAAACATCATGTCTGAACGGACTACGTGCAGGACCATCTCTCGACGCGATCAGTCATATGAACATGCACCAATAATTCACGTTTTCGCAAATTCATTTTATTGTTCTATTTGAACATAACGCCACTGCATGTGGATTATTATCGACCGCGGAATGTTAAAGGTCTAGAGACACGATACCGTGCTTCTCCTCACTCTACCGGGCGATGTGGTGACCAGGTGAGTGTGACACAGCTGCCGGCTACGTATGACAAGAGTACAAGAACTCATTCTTGATTCGACTTTTTTATGTCCCGAGAAGTGTTACACAACTTTACAATCCGAACAGTTCTAAAAAGTCTGTTAAGTATGGAACTGTAAATGCTGCTTTCGCAACTCCGTCATGTCGCATGGAGGTCACCAAAACAGAGTATACAGTCGCCTGGGGAAACTTTCTGTGCATGTACTTTTTTGCGCGTTGAGTAACTGGCACAGTTCATGGCTTCAGGCTTCACATTCTCAACTTTCTAAGAGTTCTAGTGGTTGCAGCGACCCGTTATACATACTGGTAACGAAGTGTCTTTGCGAATTTCTCATCTCGTTGCATGATATTTGTTTACTTACAACAACTGCGAGCAATTTGGAGTAGCAGTTTGTACATATAGCTTTAATATTGTTGCTCTGTAGATACTCGGCCGCTGGTAATATTGCATTAATGGTTATAAGGTTATGCCTGTGTGCGACTGTATGAATGCAATTTATGTTTTTCCACATGCGTTTTACGTAAATCTCTGTGTATGAAAGGCAATGTCCCGAGTGACTGACTCACTGACTCATCATGATCCAGTCCCAACCACTAGGGACAGAAACCTGAAATTTATTGACGATGTTCATCTTATACAGCAGGCGCCGTTTGAGAAGGGATTTTTCGGAATTCCACCCCTAATGGTGTGAAATAGGAGATGAAAGGATTTTTGAATATACGAGGTGCCACAGTAAAGTAATGAGACTGATGTGAAAAAAATGTTGCTTACCGTTTTAGCCACGTTTAGTGTTCTCTCCTCCAAAGTAGTTCCCTTCTGATTGCACACACTTTTTCCAGCGTTTCTGCCATTGATGGTAACATTTCTGGAACTCATCTTCTGTAATATCCTCCAGGACCCTCGTCACAGCTTTTTGGACATCTTGTGTTGTTTGAAAATGGTGTCCCTTGACGGACGTTTTGACTCTTGGAAATAGAAAAAAGTCACACGGTGCGATATCTGGTGAATAAGGTGGCTGTGGTAGTACTGAAATTTGTTTTGAGGTTAAAAATTGCTGTACTGACAGAGCAGTATGGGATAGCGCATTATCGTGATGCAGAATCTAATTATCAGCAATGTTGGCCTGGACACGAATAACTCTTTTACGAAGTCTTTCTAAAATTTC
Source organism: Schistocerca americana (assembly GCF_021461395.2). Classification (NCBI taxonomy): domain Eukaryota; kingdom Metazoa; phylum Arthropoda; class Insecta; order Orthoptera; family Acrididae; genus Schistocerca; species Schistocerca americana. The sequence goes on from NC_060121.1 coordinate 610,085,157, forward strand.
TTTGTAGTTATATTGGTTAACTGTTTGTCCAGGAGGCACCCACTCTTTATGAACAATTCCCTTGGAATCAAAGAAGTACACAAGCATGCATTTCACTTTTGACTTTGACATGCGAGCTTTTTTTGGTCTGGGTGATCTCTTTGAGCACCATTGCGAACTTTGGCGTTTTTTCTCTGGATCGTACTGAAAAAACCAACTTTCATCATCAGTGATAACACGGCTCAACAATTCTGGATTGATTTCCGATTGCTCTAACAGATCGGATGAAACATTTTTTCATGTTTCTCGCTGTTGTGGTGTAAGATTTTTGGGGACCATTTTTGCACAAATCTTTATCATACCAAGATCTTCAGTTATTATTAGACGAACCGTTTCTCGATTGATGTTCAGATCTTCTTCAATCATTTTCATGAATAATCTTCGATCAGATCGTACGAGTTCATGCACCCTGGCCAAGTTGACATCCATACGTGAGGATGATGGTCGTCCACTGCGGTCTTCATCTTCAACATTCGTTCTGCCTTCCCTAACCATTTTATACCAACGAAAAACTTGAGCTCTAGACATAACCTCCTCTCCAAAAACCTTCTGAAGATTGCCGTAAGTTGTCGTCTTGTTTTCACCCAATTTAACGCAAAAAGAAATGACATACCGTTGCACAATATTATACGGTTCCATTTCCGTGACAAGAGACACAAACACATGTTAACTTATTACAGCACAACTCATGACTGAGCAATTGCATCGATGTGCCGCTCGGACTAGAAGCAGCTTACAGACCAAGGTCAAAGATATTGTGTCTACGCAAGCCTGCAGTGTTGCCACATCTTGCAAAGAATTAAATCAGTCTCAATACTTTATTGTCGCACCTCGTATGTTGTTATGAAAGCAATTTTGAAGCTAGACGGCGAAAATTGATACTTAATTTCTCGGTCAGAAATAAAGAAATACTTGTTCAGAATTTTTTGAAATTTAACCTTATGGAGGTGAAATAGGGCTGAACTCGTTCACTGACTTATCGCCACCCAGCCAAAACCACTAAGGATAGAAAGTTGAAACTTGGAGAGAGTGTCAATCTCGTATTGCAGGTAGGGTTGAAGAAGTGATTTTCGAAGGTCCGCTCCTTATGGGGTGAAATAAAGGATGAAAGACTTTTTGAAAATCTGTTGTTGTTAAGACAATTTTGAAGTTAGACCTACAAAAATTGGTATCTGATTTCTCATCCAGAAACAAAAAAATATGGTTTTCAGTGTTTTTGGAAATTCAGCCACTAAGGGGGAAAGGTAATGAAAATTTTTATTGTTTTCTTTGTTAGAAATAAAAAAAGAGGTGTTTCACTGTTTGTGGAAAGTGGATGAAGTGGGAGATGAACATTTGTAAGAACAGTTTTCGTTGTTTGAAAAAAGTAAGCGAAATGTATGAAATTTGGTATTTCATTTCTCGGTTAGATATAAATAAATATGTGTCAGGAGATGAAAGTTCCTACAGAAATTCACCACAAGGGCTCAAAAGGCATGATTCACAAAACTTTGGTCTCCAGCTACCAAATTCCGCTTTTGGTCAGAAGTACATTCTGGGTAGACCATGCTTCTATGGCCTTTGTTAACTTGAATGTTTAGAAGGTGTTGCAATTAGTGAAAAATGGATAAAGAAAACCCGGAAAATCTGTGCACACCATAGAGTCCACGCTAGCGAAGCAGCGGGCGCTAAGCTAGTTTATTACAAAGTGGCTGCAACGGTGAAGAAACTGCCGAGGGGAAACGCTGTTGACTAAATATAAACGGCTTTTATTTGAGCGCAATCATACGTTCCGTCAAAATGCCTTTATAAAACACGCACAACATTCTGTGGCTATAATCTTCACTAAATTGAAATACGTGGTTTCTTAAAAGAGTGAAAAGAGACCTCATCGCTATAAAGAATTTTGAATAATTCGTTGCGATGGAAACGACGATGAATAGAAGGTATGTCACACGTTTATAACGTTGAACCTGAACCATACAAAGAAAAATTAAACGGAATTTATTAATAACAGTATCTGAAGTGGAACAGTAAAAAAGTTTGTTTGATTGCTGTATGAAATACCAGTAGCTACGGTTATTTTGGGGTGTTTTGTCATTGCTTTACCACGGCACCTTCCTCTGGAAAGCTCTTCTCAGTGATGTGGTACTGAAGATAATTGGTACTGTATAGTATGATGGTGCGAGTAGGAAATTTCAACATTATTCTCCAGTTTTGTGTAATGCACAAAATAAATAATTCCCCACAGTTACTTATCTCAGATTTTCAAATCAAAACTTCTCTTTTCCGTCTGCAAGGTAGACTGTTTTGAAGCTGAACGGAAAATACAGTAATCAGTTTCCTTGACCGTGACTTGATATCCATTCACTACCGTTCTCAAATTAGACTTATGATAATTCGTCTTAGGATGTCTTCGCTTTCAAGTTTTTTTTTTTTTTTTTTTTTTTTCTACCCCTCTCAACTCTATTACACGCAACTCTCCAATTTATTTATGTGAAACGCAGGACGAGTTCGAGATAAGTGAAGTAAAATGTGGGTTACGATTATTACGAAAGCCGGAAGGGCGCCCAGCACGTAGTTCAACGACTGGGCTCGTTGCGTCAGCAGACGGTATTACGTGTCTTCCAAGGCCGCGAGCGCTGGTCCACTACGTGTTAAGAGTCGCGTGTCGGAGACGCCAAACTTGCGGACTCTGTGCCCGTAGGTTACGTTACTCAAAACACGAACACAGATTTCAGAAGGACCCACTCACATGTCCTAATAACCTCTCACCACCTAAACCGGGGCTTAAAAATTGTTTTTTGGTCTTAGTGGAGCGAAGAGCTCTCTCAAAGAAACTTGTAACACTTCACGTTCGGTAGAAAATTGAAGCGTTTTTCACTTATGACGCATAGTTTCTTCTCAAAAATTTCAAAGATATTCAGCATTTTCCAGCATCTATTGCCCTTACTGCACACAACATATCGTTTAAATTTACTGCCGTTCTGTATTACATGAACCGTTTGAAATATTATTGCAATTACTATTCCGCTTACATTCTCCGTAGATGAGTAGCTTTTATAGCTTCTATTTGTTGTTGTCCATTGAACTTATAAAAACTTTCCCAAAGCGCATTTTTCTTGTGTTTATGTTTGTTTACTGTCAGCGGACGACAAGTGGACGACTTACGTCACGCCGGCCACCTGCTCTGCGTGCTCGTATAAGAGGGTGAAAGTCAGTTTTATGACACATATCATATGAATGATACACTTTGATGTGTTTTGAACATGTCTACAGAAGAGGAAACGTATCATCACAGAAAAAATATAAGGTGCTATTTAGAAAAGACCTTCCGCTGTTCGTATCTTGGTGACGAACAAAGTTACAAGAAAAGTAATCATGTTGGTTACTCATTGATGGTTAATGTGTCTGTGTTTATTAAAATGTCAATCAGACACACATGTCTAAGCGAACGAACACTGTTCTGACGGTTTTAGGTGTGGTAAATATTACGAAATGGATTCCGGCACATTTGCTTACGTGTCGTAAACAGCTGATGTCAATACAGATTCGCAAAATGCGAATCAATTTCGTAATATTTACTGCAGTTGTAACAGTGTCAGTGTCTGTTTTAGACATGCATGCGTGTTGAACATACAGACACTGTATGAACACAGACATTGTAACCATCAATTATGTATCCGTGCATTGATGAGCTGAGATAAAGATAACATATTTCTCTCTCCTCTGTGCGGGAGTCACGAAATGTGCGAGTGGGATTTCACGTTGTATGGAAGTTTGGGTCAGTCCTGGAGACGTCTTCGGATAGCTGAAGTTGTAGACAGTTCCGCTTGATGGGCAGAACAGGTCGGACGTGTTTACTCTTCCGCGCCGCCGCAGGGTTTCGAGTCATAGCAGTTCGTTGCTTACGTAGTGTTTTGGGACTTTTCTGGATGTTATTCGTCAGTGAACCGTCTTTTTGTTCATTTAAGAGTACTTTTGATAGCGGTTCGTTGTCAAAATGTCGTCCAAGTTGATCCCACGAAAATGTACGCGTACTCTTAATTTTGCTTTTGGCAAGTCCACAAGTAACGTGCAGCCATGTTACGCTGAAATTCATGATAGGAAGTGGAAACGTTTGCTATTACTTCAGATCAGATTCACACCGCTACTTTTGACACTGAGCTTCATGTCTTATTTGTAAAATTCATGAACGCCTTCCAAGCAGACGGGTTGTCACTTAAACATGGCAGTCAGGTTCCCTTCCGTAACAGAAATGGTTCAATTAGTGCAGTCCTCCTGGCCAAAACTCATGTTGAACGCATCAACGTGCGGGTTCTCAGCTTGCCGCAGGAAGTAGATGATCAATACCTAAAGGATGTATTTTTTTTTAATTTCATGATATTAAGGGCATTCGTCGGGAACACTGGTCGACTCAACACTACCTTCAATGCTACAGTAGTACACACTCTTTCGATATGCACATTAAATAGAGCAACCAGTCACTTCTTCTGATTTGTTGTTTTTGGGTCCATGTTACTTATAGCGGTATGATGGGGACAGGTCTTTTATGTAATGAGAGTGCTCACTAACGTCTCTGTTGTCGGAAACAGGTTCTTGTTCTCACAGATTCTCTTGAACAGCGACATAAATTGATGATAGCAGATCTCTTTCCGTCTGCTGAAAATTCTAGTGGCAAGTCACAGCCCGATTTGAGCTTATCCGTGGGCAATTTTCCCCAACCGAAGACGGATTCTGCGCCGTCTGCTCCCCGTACTGATGTGCAGGTGCTGCAACATGAACGACGTCGTGCCCAGTGTGCAGATGTTTCTGAAGTCGATTCCCCCTGTGTTACCCGTCTCCTGTGCCAGGTGTGTCTCTTGGGGGTACAAATTAGCAGCCTCATATTCTCCTGTGGACTCTGTGGGTGTGACGGATGAGGGCATTCATTTCGGCCTTTGGCGTGGATCTTACGGAGTCGCTTCAGGGATCTGATGCGCCTGATCCGTCCCACTCGCCGCCGGCACCCCCCGCTCCCCTCCGCCGCTCAGCTATCGCAGTCTGACGCACAGTAATGCCTCCTTGCTGTCTACGTGTGGACCGCAATTGACGGTGTTTTCGGAAATCCAACCTTCGGAGATTCTATTGTAGAATCTTGTAAAGCAGGAGTCGCCCCACGTTGTTTCAGCCTTGTCGCCTGCTGATCCTGTAGTTACGTCCCTGTCTATCACCCCAGTTGACCCCTACGGAGCGGGATACTTCTGGTTCACCGCAGGTGGATTCAGATGTGCTCAATCAGCTTAATCTTCCGGCTGCTGAGGCGACTTTGTCTCATGACCGGCGTACGCAGAGTGTTCATCTCGGATCGCGCTGCCTCGCGTAAGGAATCGCGGTGCAATGGTTGTGCAGGGCGTGGAAGTAGTTCCTCCTACTTGGACTCGTCTACGGACTATTGATGGTCGGAATGAGGCCTAGCTGGACCTTATTTTTGTCCCACTTTGGTCAGTGACTCAGGAATACATTCTTGCTACTTTGAATGTCAATCGCATTGATCTGAGCTACATCTCGCTGCTCTCCGTCAGTTTGTTTATGATTTTAGTGCAGTTACTATATTCTTGCGAGAAGTATTGTTTACCACCTCTTCTCTCCCATGTTTTCAGATCTCTTTTAAGGCAGCATCCGAACATTCGAGGGTACTGCTCTGTTTTACCGTGCGGGTATTCCCGTCACTGAAATTGAAATTATTCTGGCCGCAGGATTGGCTGTCGCCTTTTTGACCTTTCCCTGGTTGTGGTTTATGTACAGTCTGACACGGGTCAAACACTCGAAATTTTACAGGCAGGAGCGCCCTTGTCTTTTGGGTAAGAATCCTCGGAACATTCTGCCGGCTGGTGAACTGAACTCAGTGTTACGTCCCGTCGACCAGTCCCCTCTTTTAATTTTAGTCGAGATCTCCATGCATTGGTCATACAATACGTTTGAGATGTGTTTGGGTAGATAAATATCCGACGTTCGCAAATTCAAGTTATTTACTGAGACGTCTAGTGGCAGACTTGACACGTTTTATTTGTCAGTTTTTGTGTCATATTTTTGCATTCGATGTAATTCCAGCGCCTTTCAGTGAACACTGTACTGTTGCAGCGACTACCAATCTCACCTGCAACCCATGAAATACCGTTCTTCTCAATGGATGCTCAACGTCTCATCTTGCTCATGGCACCACTGATGTCGTGATTGGTGCTGAGTGGAAGTTTTGGTTTCGTTCGATAGAGTGTTACCCATTCGTATTTGGATGGTGGTCTGAAGATGCAAAACGCTGATACTATACTGCAAGGCTGAGAGACTTTCGGAACACGTATGTGTTTTATTATAGCGTTCTTCGTGAATTATAAATACGACCTGACTTTCGACAGATCAAGGCAAAGTTGCTATTGATTAAGAAGCAACAGATGGAAGGGTTGAGGGAGAAGTCTAGCCCTGGTTTTCACATTAACAAGGAACTGATATCCTTGTATCACATGCTTCGCATACTCGTCGTCGTCGCTCTCTTATTGCTTCCATCAGCTCACATGACGGCCGTCAGTTCAGTACTCAAGGCAAGCTGCCTCAATTTTTAAATCAACGCTACGCACAGTTGTACGCAGCGGATGACAGCACTTTTGCGACCATCAGTGAGATCATTACGCCTGATTAAAATGTTGAGTTTTTTGGGTATTTTCGGAGGATGAAATGTTTGATTTTATTGCTGATTCCCTTTCCCTTAAATCACCCGGTTTGGGCGGCCTTCTGAAGGAATTTTATTTACATTTTTGGCATGTCTTTGGTTTCACTTTTACCTTTATTTTAAATGAGATTTTGTGGAGGAGAGCCGTTCCTGCGAGCTCCAAGATGGGAAAAATTATTCTTATTCCGAAGCATCGTGGCCGCTTAACAGTGGCTGCTATTCGTCCTCTCACGCTATTCAGTTTTGACTACAAAACTGTTGCACGTGCCTGAAAACAGCAGATTCTCATTTTTTTCTTGGTCGTGTGACCGGTAAGCATCGATGTTGCCTCCCTAGACGTACAATTTTGACTCCGGTTACTGAATGTAAGAATGTGGTTTCAGTGGAGGCCGTTATATCTATTCATTGTGTTTTTGCATCCTTAGATTTTTCTAAGGCGTTTTATCAGGTTTGTGACACGTAACTCGATCGCCTGTTGGATATAGTTGGCTTTACCGTTCCTTAACGGATCGGTATTTCTAACTTGTTGAAGAACACTGCAGCGTCAGTAGTGGTCAGTCGACGGCTTACGCCACCGGTTGTTCTCTGCCGTTAAGTGCCTCAGGGCAGTCAGATCTTTATATCTTTGTTTGTCCTGTCTCTTGAATCGCTGTTGCGGCAATTTGCTGATCGGCAGGGAAATCCTCACTGTTAGGGCATATGTCGATGATGTGGTGGTTTTCTTTCGTCGAAATGAAGTCACCTTCTTAAAATGGAAATTCTTAGCTTTTGTGATATTTCAGGTCCTCGGTCGAATGATGACAAATGCAAATTCCTCAACCTACGCGGCTACGAGGATGCAGTCCTCTCTTGAGCATGTTTTGTCGTTCGACATCGTTGATCATTGCAGACTGAAGACGGTGGGTTTCAATTGGTATCCTGTTACTGATAAATTTCAGTGTGTCGTACTTGAACATGTACGACGCTTGCTTACCGTTTTGCAGGATCTACGAATATTGAGTACCTGTATTTTGTATAAGCTATACCACACAGATATTTCCCCTTCCCAAAGAGGTAGCGAAGAAATTGCGGCAACTGTCTTGTCGATTTTTGTAGGAATGCCGTGTATTTAAACTATATTATGCTATTCTGACGAAGCTGTGCTCGGAAGTACACTTATCGCTCTCAGATATCACACACGTCTGCATTTTATGTCCGACACATGATACTGATTGTTACCCGTGAATTGCATACTATCAGGTAAGGATTCTTCATTCTCGTACTGCCAATGAGTCTTGCTTCTTTTCAAATTGCGTCACGTTCGAGAATTTTATATTGCAGTGAGCTACCTGGGGGACGACATCTTGAGGCGTAAAAAGGTCACGACACAGTTCGACCTTGTGCGCGGAGACAAGGTAGTCTACATCAAACCCATGTAACTGTTATCACCGCATGTTCGTTGGAAGATTTTATGGACCAATATCCGTCTCCTGTTTCACACGCTGGAAGTGGCTGGATACGCACCCGCATAGACTTACCTGCTAGCGGTCACCCGGAGAACTGTCTCTGGTTGTGGAATCATCTTTGTTTTCTTAACAGGACTTTTATCAGTGCTTACACCACCGACATCATCCTGTGGCCGGATTCCTCCTTATTTCCAAATTACTCATTTTGTACATTTTGTTGTTGCTTGTGTGGGGGAGGATAACTTTTTGATATTTCAGCAGTACATGTTTAATGTATATTGAGACGCCTTGTAATTGTCCCCATTTTGCTAACAAGCTGAATCTCACGTTTACCGTACAAGCTGTTGGTTAGGGGGTCAGAGTGTGTGGCCCTTATGTAATGAAGATATCGTGGCTCTCTGTCGAGGTATATGTCCATATTGATTTCTCGTTTTCTGGCAAACTGTTTCGTCGATTGTGTTCTCCTGATATAAATAGGGAGATAAACGAACACCGCCGCAAGCCGGTCACAAGCCCGGGCCCATCTAAAAACAAGAGGATGGGGAAGTGTGGAGGGGGAGGAGTAACAACCTCGTAAAAAAACCAGGGTCCGTCCGGCTCCAGATGGTAGCACCCTGTCATAGGGCCCCTGCCTAGGGTTACTAGGTGAAACCCAGCCAACGGTCTCAATGGCGGAAGAGGAACAATTTCCCAACGGCAGAGAGAGCGGAAGAGCTAACTCCAGGGCTTACTACCTTGGTTTTAATTTCGGATTCGGGGCAACCCGATCCCCCAATTTATTATCCAACAATTACTGCAAAGCATGATGGGAACGTCGTCAAAGATAGACACTACTCCAAGAGGTAGACCGAATGGCAAATCCTCCGTTGTTCGTAGAAACAATGCAAAGGGGTCAAAGGATTTTGGAGGACCCCAACCAACATGTATGCAGCCCTCAACACTGAAATTTAAGAAAGCAACTATGTTTGCAACCCTAAATGTAAACTCTCTAATTAAAGTAGGAAAATTGAAATTATTGATTGAAAAGCTGAACCAGAAAGAAATTTTAATATGTGCATTACAAGAAACAAGGTTTTTAGATGAAACTGCTTTAGATTTTGAAAACAATCGTTTATTTAAAGGAAAACCAGGTAAAATCTTAATGAAACAAATGCCATACCTGGGAACAGCATTTCTGGTACATCACTCAATTTTAGATTCAGTTACTAACTTCTACTCGAGTTCTGAGAGACTATCCATTCTTGAGATTAAATGTAAAAACAAAGGATACTCTATAATCAACTGCCATGCACCCATAAACCAGGACAACAAAAATAACCCGGAGAAAGTTGAAGAATTTTGGGAGATACTTGAAATGGAACTGGATAGATGCTCAAAGAAGAACATAAAAATGTTAGTAGGCGATTTTAACGCACAAATAGGAAGGGAGAAAAAATACCATGGAACAGTAGGCCTCTTCCCAGGTCACAAAAGAACTTCAAAAAATGGAGAAAGGCTTATAGAGGTATGTAGGCATTTCAACTTGAAAATAATGACAACACATTTCAAAAAGCTGAGCCGAAAAACTAAAACATATAGATCACCAAATCCACTTCTCGGAGAATTCCAAATTGACCATGTGGCTATCTCACTTCATTGTCAAGAAGAAATTCAAAACACTAAAGTGCTGAAAAGCCTTGATGTTGATTCAGACCACTATTTGACTACGATTAAATTCAGACCACTCCCATTTCGAAAAGAGAAGAAAACCTTTTACAAAATTCCAAAATATAACACAGAAACGTTAAAAAATGAAGAAATTAAGCAACGGTTTCAAAGAGCATTGCACAAAGATAGCGATGGCATATCCACAATAAATAAGGAAGCGGGATGGGAGGAGATCAAAAACGAAATAGTTGAAATAGCAAAAGAAAATTGTCTCGTGAAAAGAGTAAGAAGACATCCATGGTGGGACAATGAATGTGATGAGAACCTGGAGAAGAGACAGAAATTGTGGCAGAAATGGAACTCCACAAAAGATCCTCAAGATCTTGACAATTTTAAAATCCAGAGAAGAGAAACAGCTAAGCTTTTCCGTAATAAAAAAAGAAGACAATTTCAGGATAACCTAGAACAGATTGAGGAAGACTTTAAAAGAAATAATTCTAGAGATTTCTACAAAACTTTTAGAAAACAGCTAACCAAATACCAATCCCCAAATTTATGTTTTAAAGATGAAGAGAACAAGCTAGGTTTGACAAACAAGACTAATTGTGAAATATTAGCAAAATATTTCGAGAATCTACTAAATTGTGAACCACCCAAAGATAAAATGAGTTTTGAAAACCACCGAAATACTAATACCGAGTCAAAACCTCCAGACGCTGAAGAAATAAAACACATAATACACAGTCTAAAAAACAATAAAGCCCCAGGTGAAGACTCCATAGTACCAGAAATCCTAAAAATAATCGATACCAACCTCCCACAAGTTTTGGAACATATGTTTAAGAAGATCTGGGACGAAGAAAGAATTCCTGAAGACTGGCAGTGTGCCCTGATACACCCACTACACAAAAAGGGGGATAAGATGAATGTTAATAATTATAGAGGGATCTCGCTACTACCAGTAGGATACAAAATTTTGTCAAGGAAATTACTTCAAATCATGGAGCCAGTTCTGGATAAAAAAAATAGGTGAATATCAAGCAGGTTTTAGACAAGGTAGATCCTGTGTTGAACAAATATTTAACCTGAAAACACTAATTCGTTACAGAATCTCAAGAGGCCAGAGATTTGCAATAGTATTTGTAGATTTCAAAAAAGCATACGACTCGGTAGATAGAGAAACATTACTGAAAGTATTGGAAGAATTTGGGGTCGATACGAAAACAATTCAAATTATCAGACAGACGCTAACAAACAGTAAGGCCAAAGTTAAATTTATGGGTGAAATTTCAAGGAAGTTCGAAATTAAAACAGGTGTTATACAAGGTGATGGTTTATCCCCAATCCTCTTCAACTGCGTACTGGAAAAGATATTGAGAATATGGAAAGAAGAACTCAAAGGCACCAAGAATGACATCAGAATTGGAACAAAAAAAGAAAAAATAGAAGTGGACTGTTTAGCTTTTGCAGACGATCTGGCAATAATTACAGAAAACGAAGAAATAGCTCAGAACTACCTGGAGAAACTACAAGAAGTTTCGGCCAGAGCTGGACTGCAGATTTCATTTGAAAAAACCGTGTATATGTCTAATCATAGAAATAACAAGAAAAATCTTATTACTAAATACGGCAATATTAAGAGAGTAGAAAAATTTAAGTATTTAGGTGAAATAATTCAAGTGAATGGTTTAGACAAGAGTGCAAACCAGGCGAGAGCAAGGAAAATGGAATTTGCTTTTCAAAAAACCAAAGACATATATAACAAAAAAAAACATTTCGATTCAAGCTAAATTAAGACATTATAAAACTGTCATTAGACCAGAATGCCTGTATGCATCGGAGTGCCTAACTCTTAACAAAAAGGGGGAAATAGAAAACATGGAAAAGAAAGAAAGGAAAATTTTGAGAAAAATATTAGGACCGAGAAAGATTGGAGAAGAGTACAAGCTAAAGAGTAATAAGGAAATATACAAAACTATTGAGAAAGTGAGTGAGGCAATGCGTAAACGCAGACTAACGTTTTATGGTCACCTGTCGAGGATGGATGGAAACAGACTAACAAGAAAAGTGTTTGAACATAGTAACAGGAACGAAAAAACCAACAATAAATGGATACAGATGGTGAAAAAGGATTCGGCCTATTTTAATGTCATCCGTGAGTCAATCAGGGACAGGGAAAAGTTTAGACAAATAGTGAACGAAATTAAGTGTTTTCCAGAAGAAACGAAACTAAAGAATAATAACAGGAAATGGTCGGAAGAGCGGAGGAGGAACCACTCGAAAATGATGAGGAAATATTGGGAAGAGAGAAAAAAAGATCAAAAAGCCGGGCAAGTGAATTGTTGAACGTGGTCCAAAGATGGCCGAAATCGAAAGAAGAAGAAGGGAGATAAACGTTTGGAGACATGCTTTATCATTTCACTATTTGTTGCTGCAGTTTCAGTTTAACACAAAAAAGTGACCAAGAGTTTGGCTGGGATTGGAAACAAAAGTTCTTAAGCGATTGCTGGCGATAATCGGGAAATCCGAACGCTTGTTGCACATATTTTCACGTGTTGCAAAGAGGTGGCGTCAATCCAGATCCTCAAAATCCGAATCCATTTCTTAATCTGCTGACTACTGTCTCACTGCTACACTGCTAAACAACATTTGCCCGAAACATTTTTTAATTTGCTTCTGGACAAAATGTTATCCGGGGCGGTCAAGGTAAATACCAAATATTATTAATCAGTAAGTATCTAGTATCTGTAGTAGAAAGCTTCTCTTAATCGGAGTAACGAAAGTTATGGTTTACATACTGCTATAAACTATTGTTCGTGCATTTAAACATATAGTGCTAACGTGGTGCTGAGGAGCTGAAGTAAAATACGAGGTCTATACTCGCTTGTAGGCTGTTTTTATTACGCTTAAAAATACACATTGCTAGTTGTCACTGATTTCTTAGTTTTAATTTATCTATTTCTACACGGTCCATTCTCATTTATGTGACCACTAGCTATATTAGACGTCAGCGTACATTACGCACTCGCAGACGACACCTGGCAGCAGCAACAGTGTATGGTATATTAACGGTGGTAGGGTGGGGGACGCGGAAATACAGTGCAGTCGTTATCATAATGCGGAAACGGAGCGATTTATCTGAAGTTCAAAAAGATATGAACTATTGGTCTTCGGGCCATTGCTGAGAGCGTTTCAGAAACTCTTAAGTTTGTTATGTTGGCCTACTGCTGTGGTTAAAGTATAGCGTGCATGGCAAAAAGGCGCTCTCCAAAACCAGCGCTGATGCATCTGTGGTGCACCACGGGCCATAGATGACAGGGGTGAATGACGGCTGCGGAGATGTGTACGGACGAATAGACGTGAATATATTATATCAAACATCTGCGACGAAATTCTATTATCTTGTCAAAAGAAAAATTGCAGAAATGAATGAAAGCAAGAAGAATGAAGTAAAAATGAATGAGAAACTCAGCACCACAGGATTTTCTGTCCCTGTTCTGTTACAATGAAAATCAGCACACTTGAACTTGCTCAGGACTGTTGACCCTACAGTACCTAGTACCACTATTACTCACTTCCTCTCCTGTTACAGTCGCAAATGCCGGTTTGGTGCGACCTGCCATGACTTCCTGTTTTTGTGAGCCTCTTCATTTTAGTAACTCTTACACTCAGCATCCTCAACGATTTGTTGAATAGATTCCAACCTCTATCTCCTTCTACAGTTTTCACAAGCTGCGGCTGCTTCTGGTACTACATAATTTATTCTACGATGTTTTCTAATTAGTGTTCCCAAATATAGCTTTTCTCACCGACTCAACCGAGGACTTTCCCATATATCTTGTCAGTCTACCTAATTATGAGCATCTTCCTGCGATATCACATCTCACTCATTTCAATTTTCGTCTTATACAATTTTCCCACATTCCATTATTCAGAACCACGAAGTTTTGTCCTCTGGGCACTTGTATTAGTTTTCTTCCTATATTCTACGTGGTTCACCGTCATACATAATATTTCTGCGAAATTTCTGAAAACATAGGGCATAAGTAGCAAGAAAGCTGTTATTCAATTTCACGTTGGAATCTATGACACTAGATTTTGAGTGACTGTAGTGTGGTTGAATGAAAGATATAGTGTGCCTGCAGCGACCTTATGGAGGCGAAAACAGTACAGCTGACGAGAATTAACCTTCATAAAGCAGATTCTGAAGGACTTTGTGCCGACGTTGCTGGCTTTGAGAGATCTATACCTCTACATCTTGATTTGGATGAACAGAGAATGTACTAACGTTCAGCAGGACAGTAAGAAAGAATTATAAGATAAAAACTGAACCGGAGACCCAAAGAAGAGTATACAACAGTGCTGGTTGCAACAAATCGTATAGCGTAAAAAAGGTATATAACACTTTATAAGACTGCAATGCTGTGCAAAGCCTGCTGTCTGCGTAGAGGGAAAATATGGTGTCGGAATGACGTGGAAGCTACAGCATGGCACTTTAGTGGTGTGGCCTGGCGTCACGTTGTCACCCACGCCAGAAACTTGTTATTGGCTTAACAAGGCTCCAGTATATATAGTAACACAAAGTTCCCGTGTCTGGAATTTGCTGAAACGAGAGATGCAAAAGCTCCCTGGCGTCTGCAGAAACTCGAGGCTTACGGCTGGTAGTGTCTCTCTGGGAGCGGGGGTCACGGTAGACGGACAGATCGATAGTGACTCTCGTCAGTTGTTGATTATTATTATTAAAATATTTTTTTAGGAACTGTGTAGTAGAGAGGGACACAGAGAACAGTCGTATCGTTGGTGGCTCTTGCTAGTCATGTCAATTACTGTATTATAAATGCAGTCTGGTGGCAGAAGTCATAGTGAACAATCGGATCGGTGGTGGGCACCGTCGATTGTTGAGAAATATCATGATTGCACAGTCACGGGCTGGTCTACGATGCGGTCGGTCGTGTATGTATATTAGAAATAATTAACGTCATCTCCCCACATTTGCAGATTTACTGATACCAAATATCTGCTACTGTAAAGTGTTAAGGGTGCGATGAACCGACGTATGAGAAAAACCATAGGAAACATTAAATGGCAGGACAAGAAGTTACGGTGCTCTTTAGCGCAATCCAGGTAGTTAACGATTTCCCACAAATTTCACGATTACAGCACTACATCAGTGGCTTCTGTACGAGCCAGCGACCGATCATTTCCACGGCAGCGAAGGGATATTTCTGAAGACGGGTTGGAGAGACTCAGCAGAGTATCTGGTTGGCTAGCTTCTACCTGACAACGACGCTAACAGTGACGACGATCATGTAAAAGATCCAAAATGACGTTCATTCCGCTTATCATTATTTGCAACTAGCAGAAATGAAGTTAGTGACAAACTTATCACGAAAATAGGGGGACACAAAGTGAGGGAAGTGAAGGAATTCTGCTACATTAGAAGTAAAACATTATGATGACCAAAGCAAGAAAGACACTCTTGGCCAAAAGAAGTCCACTAGTATCCAACATCGACCTTAATTTGAGGAAAAGTTTCCGAGAAAGTACTTTTGGAACACAGGGTTGAACGTAAGTGAATCATGACAGTGGCAAAAGTGGAAAGAAGAGAATCACAGCACTTGAGATGTGGTGCTACAGAAGAACGTTGAAAATTAGGTGGACTGATAAGGTAAGGAGAAACAAATTTGTGGAAAATACTGACAAGCAGAAGAGGCAGGGTGGTAAGACATGAGTTAAGACGTCAGGGTTCAGATGGCTCTGAGCACTATGGGACTTAACATCTGAGGTCATCTGTCCCCTAGAACTTAGAACTACTTAAACCTAACTAACCCAAGGACATAACACATATCCGTACCTGAGGCAGGTTCCGGACTGAAGCACCTAGAACCGCTCTGCCACTGCGGCCGGCTAAGACGTCAGGGACTAACCTCCGTGGCTCTAGAGGGAGCTGTATGCGGCAGAACCTGTAGAGGAGATTTGAAATATAGTCAGCAAATAATTAAGGCCGTTAGGTATACTTGCTGCTCTGACACGAACCGGCTGACACAGGAGAGGAAGTCCTGGTGGGCCACGTCGGATCAGTCACAAGTCTGACGACCCAAAAATAGTAATATAGCACCAAATACATAGAAAATACAAGGAAAAATTTCGTGGGAGTTATAAATGCGCGAACAGCTATTTTTTGGGCTTCTAGTGGTTTCTGTACATTCTTTCGTGGTTAAATTTCTTTTCAGGACTCTCGAACTCGGATGCTCTAGATTCCAGGGTGTGATAGCCTACGTGCCACATGTAAGCTAGCTAGTTATTGCGAAGGTGCCCTGAGGCCCGGAGCGATGCCCGGGGAAAACCCAGTGTGGCAGTCAGACAGAGACCGGTTGCCGCGCCAACCAGACCGGGGCGGAGTGGGTCGCTCTGACGCGCTCTCGCGCGGATCCGCGAGCGCCTAGCGCGTAGGCAGCGCCGCGATACGGGCTCTTACACAAGACGGGCCGCTCACGGCACCCAGCTTCCGTAAGGTGTCCTACTGGTATGGCTGCGGATTGTGACCACGGTGAGATTGCGATGGAGCAGTCGGCTAACGTTCGCGAAGAGCTTCATAAGGCAGGTGAAGGAGTGGCGCGCGGCTTCCCGTAACGAAAGCACTGCTGAGTTAGCATGCTACTCCTTTCAGTTTGGCATCGAGCGATCACCTTGTGGTGGCTGGCGAGTCGTACCCAGATCTGGAAGTGTTTCGCAGGGAAAGCTGTGTGCGCCTAACGGCCAAACAGCTAACCTTAAACGTTAAACGAATGGATCTGAATCAATGCCCCACGCTGATAAAATTGGAATCGAACGAAATAGCAAGTTTACTGTTACCATTCACTGTTTATTTTTATCCACAATCCGTTCGATGGCTTAAACTTACATCATCAGGTTATTTACCTGTGTTAGCACGACGTGTGTGTGTGTGTGTGTGTGTGTGTGTGTGTGTGTGTGTGTGTGTGTGCTTTGTTACGATTTTGATAGCTTAAATCACTTAAGGCAAGGCCTCTGGTCCAGACTGCATATCAATCAGGTTCCTTTCAGAGTACACAGTAGCTCATACTTGACAATCATGTACAACCGGTTGCTCGTCGAAAGTAGTGTGCCTAAAGACTGGGAAGTTTCACAAGTCACACCAATAAGCAAGAAAGGAAATAGGAGTAATCTTCTGAATAACAGATTCATGTCGCTAACGTTAATATGCAGTAGGATTTTGGAACATAAACTGTGCGCCTGCATTCTTTGTTTCGTCGAAGAAAACTATTTACTGATAAACAGCCAACACGGATTCAGAAAATATCGTTCTTTGTGAAACTCAACTAGCTCTCTACTCTAACAAAGTAATGAGAGCTTTCGACAGGCGATGTCAAATTGATTCAGTATCTTTAGGTTTCCAGGTGGCATTTAACATAGTTTCCCACAGGCGACTTCTAATAAAACTGTATAGAGTACCGTTTCAGTTGTGTGACTGTATTCGTGATTTCCTGCGAGAAAGGTCTCGGTTCATAGTAACTGATGGAAAGTCATCGAGTAAAATAGAAGTAATATCAGGCGTTCCCCGACGAGAAAATCTGAGCAGCCCTCTTAGATTGTTGGCAGGTGATGCTGTCATCCGATAATCAAAATAAATTCCAAAACGATTTAGGCAAGAAATCTGTGTGGTGCTAAAGGTTGCAGTTGACTCTAAGTAATGAAAAGTGTGAAGTCATTCACATGAGTACTAAAAGGAATACGCTAAACTTCTGTTACATGATAAAACGTACAAATCTAAAGGCCGCAAATTGAGCTAAATACCTAGGGATTACAAACACGAATAATTTAAACTGGAGCAATCACAAATAGAGTGTTGTGGGAAAAGCAAACAAAAGACTGCGATTTATTGGCAGAACAGGAAGAAAATGTAATAGGTTTATTAAAGAGACTGCTTACACTACTCTTGTCCATCCTCTCCTGGAGCATTGCTGTGCGATGTGGGATCTGCGTCAGATAGGATTGACGTAGCACATCGAGAAAGTTCAAAGAAGTGCAGCTCGTTTTGTATTATCGCGAAATATCATAGACTGCCACTGATATGATACGCGAATTGGGGTGGCGATAAATAAAGCGACGGCAATTTTCGTTGCGGCAAGATCCCATGAAACTTGAATCATAAACTTTGTCCTCAAAGTGTAAAAATTCTTTGTTGGGGTCCACCTATGTAGGGAGGAATAATCATAAAAATAAAATAAGAGATATCAGAGCTCGCATGGAAAGATTTAAGTGTTCGTTTTGCCTGCGCTCTCTCTAGAGTGGAACGGTAGCGAAATAGCTTGAAGGTGGTTCGGTGAACCCTCTGCTAGACACTAAATTGAGAATGGCAGAATAATGATGTAGATGTACATTTCAGCAACATATTGCCGGCACGCACACGGTGAGAGTTTCTGAAGTTTGTCTTGGTGCTTGCCAAACCCTACCTCGGCCAGCAACGTGGCCAGCAAGGTGGCTGGATCTCTCCCCAATGGAGAATGTTGAGCATTATGGACAGGGCTCTCCAATCAGCTCGGGATTTTGGCGGTAGAACGAACCAACTGGACATAATTTGGCTCGATATCCCTCAGGATGACATCCAGAAACATTATCAATCAATGCCACTCCGAATAACTGCTTGCATAAGGGCCAGAAGTGCAGCAATCTTTATTGACTCGCTCCAGTTGTGAAGCCCTTTCTCTTGAATAGATCATGCAATTTTTCTTAAACTGTAATCATTTATCATTAGTTTTCCTGTAAGAGTACATCATTTTTTTCTCTTAGAGAGTATTTTGCAGACTCTTCCCGGAAATTTTCCTCTCGAAATTTTAATAGTAGACCACTCCGTGATGCACAACGTCTCTATTCTAGCATCTGTCACAGGAATTTGTTGAGTGCCTCCGTAACATAAAACTGTTAAATACTACTAAAGGATCCCGTGGTGAAACTCGCTGCTCATCGTTGGAGCTTGTCATCTCTTCTATCATACCAACTTGGTAAGAGTCCGATATTGTGTTAGGGAAACATTTATTTGTCTGGAGCAGGGTATTACTATCAGTTCTCAATGACTTTCATTTGAGTCCCACTGCGTTATTATATTATGATTCTCTGCATTAATATTAATTAATGAAGAGTTGCAAATTCAGCACATTTTGTGTGCATATATCGGGCAAAGTACATCATAAAAGGGGCGTTGATTCCGTCTGAAACTTCTTTATAAACACTTCTAGAGCGTCTACTTGGTTTCTGAATCCGACGATTCCTTCTTACAAAGACAGTTGTTCAGATGTAAGATAATTTTGCTAGATGGGAACAAACTGCAGCAAACGATCCCAGAGAGGATAAAGAGTTAAAAAGAGATTATATGGACCTAAAGACGAAAACCTATTCTAAGGGAGGTACACCCATTTGAAAGAGAAGATAAAAGATATTTGACAGTGATCCCGGCACCAGAACCAGGGAGGTGGCCTGCCAGCATGGGGTACGCCGGACGACAGTGTGGAACAATCTCCGCAACTGTCGGTATCAGCCTTCAGGCCATTACCTATCGACTTCTTCTGCGGCGAGGTTTTGGTCGCTGGCTCGTCTCACAAGCCACTTCGGTGCTGGGACTTCTGTCACCCATCCCATTCACTTATGATGCCACATTTACAAGGGGTGGTAGCGTTAGCCTTCACAACACCAAAATATGGGCTACGGAGAATCTCTGTAATATCGTGGCAGCAAAACAGCACCAGTTCATCCTCAATGTGTGGGCGGAGATTATTGACGACCGCATCGCGGGATCAGTCATCCTTCTACAAAGCCTCAAAGGCGAGGTATATCTTCACTTACTAAGGGTAACCCTGCCTTCCTAACATAAAGACGTGCCTTTGATGGTACGAAGGGTGGTGTGGCTAGTACATGACGGTGCTCCGGCTCACTGCCCTCATGCGTTTTGTCCTAAAATGCTAGAACATGCAGAACATTTCCATGTGCGTAGTGTTTCTCACGTGTACTTTTAGCCATTGAGACCTACATTACCAAAGATCATTTATCTCAACCTTCAGCTGGTCTACCTCCCTTGGAACAAAGTTCCGGCGATATGTCCATATGACCTTCTTTGCTCATTACTATTTTCTTCTGTGTGTCCCACTGTGGCAAAATCACCTTGATGAATCTCTACACTTCTGTTGATTCAGTTTCTGTGTTCATTATTACCTAGCTGAATGCTGAACGACAGGTTCTCCACCTAAGCGCGCTACGGTCAGCTCGCTTTAAATGCCGATCCATCGAATTGTGCCTTCGGGACCTCAGGTTCCCTTTAAAGGTGTGTCAGAGCACCTCGCGCACTTTTTACGATCTATCCATTCTGGTATATAACTTCAAAAAATTTATTAGCTTTGTGAGTGTTACAAGAAGTACGCCTAAAGCGCTTAACACATACCACACTACAGACAACGAAGATCCGAGCAGAATATCAGATATGTGAGTGCCTCGAGACTTTTTAAATAATAAAAGTCATTGCATTGTCTTTTACGGCGAGTGTTCATTGGAGACACAGCTATAGTCAGGAGTGTCGTAGGGAACAATAATACGACTGCTCATGTTCTTTATATACTTAAACGCTGAGAGGTAGGATGGGTAGCAATCTGCGAATATTTCCTAATAATGCTGTAATGTAAGGAAAAGTATCATCTTCGAGTCGCTGTGGGAAGTGTGCAGGGAGAAAACCAGGAGACACGGGAAGATTTCAGATGGATTATGACATGACCAGCCTGAGATTTAGAAATCAGATAGCAAATTTTAAAGCATACCCAGGAGCAGGTACGAACTCAGATCACAATTTAGTAATGCTGAAGAGTAGACTGAAATCTAAGAGAACCGTCCGCAGGGAACAATGAGCTAAGAAATGTATTAATGAAGTGCTGAGCAGTTCTGTGATTTAATAATTTTTTTCATAATGTGGGGCCACAGTTATAATACATATCTTTAAAGCCAGTACCGCAATTAGACTGTTTTTTGTTTACAGTGTCATATTACTTGAGTATTGCTCATCAGTGTGGGATCCGTACCAGATCGGTCTGACGGAGGAGATAGAGAAGATCCAAAGAAGAGCGGCGCGTTTCGTCACAGGGTTATTTGGTAACCGTGATAGCGTTACGGAGATGTTTAATAAACTCAAGTGGCAGACTCTGCAAGAGAGGCGCTCTGCATCGCGGTGTAGCTTGCTCGCCAGGTTTCGAGAGGGTGCGTTTCTGGATGAGGTATCGAATATATTGCTTCCCCCTACTTATACCTCCCGAGGAGATCACGAATCTAAAATTAGAGAGATTAGAGCGCGCTCGGAGGCTTTCAGACAGTCGTTCTTCCCGCGAACCATACGCGACTGGAACAGGAAAGGGAGGTAATGACAGTGGCACGTAAAGTGCACTCCGCCACACACCGTTGGGTGGCTTGCGGAGTATCAATGTAGATGTAGATGTAGATGTAGATGTATTTACACCATCATGATTTCGGCTTCAAAGTGCCATTATCGTTTTCCGAAAGCATATTAGACAATAACAGTGAAATACATAGCAAATAGAAGAAGAATGGGTAGCTTTGAGGGATGAAGTAGTGAAGGCAGCAGAGGATCAAGTAGGTAAAAAGATGAGGGCCAGTAGAAATCCTTGGGTAACAGAAGAAATATTGAATTTAATTGATGAAAGGAGAAAATATAAAAATACAGCAAATGAAGCAGACAAAAAGGAATACAAACGTCTCAAAAATGAGATCGACAGGAAGTGCAAAATGGCTAAGCAGGGATGGCTAGAGGATAAATGTAAGGATGTAGAGGCTTATCTCACTAGGGGTAAGATAGATACTGCTTACAGGAAAATTAAAGAGACCTTTGGAGAAAAGAGAACCACTTGTATGAATATTAAGAGCTCAGATGGAAACCCAGTTCTAAGCAAAGAAGGGAAAGCAGAAAGGTGGAAGGAGTATATAGAGGGTCTATAAAAGGGCGATGTACTTGAGGACAATATTATGGAAAGGGAAGAGAATGTAGATGAAGATGAAATGGGAGATATGATACTGCGTGAAGAGTTTGACAGAGCACTGAAACACCTAAGTCGAAACAAGGCCCCGGGAGTGGACAACATTCCATTAGAACTACTGACGGCCTTGGGAGAGTCAGTCCTGACAAAACTCTACCATCTGGTGAGCAAGATGTATGAGACAGGCGAAATACCCTCAGACTTCAAGAAGAATGTAATAATTCCAATCCCAAAGAAAGCAAGTGTTGTCCGCAGCTCGTGGTCGAGCGGTAGCGTTCTCGCTTCCCACGCCCGGGTTCCCGGGTTCGATTCCGAGTGAGATCAGGGATTTTCTCTGCCTCGTGATGACTGGGTGTTGTGTGATGTCCCTAGGTTAGTTAGGTTTAAGTGGTTCTAAGTTCTAGGGGACTGATGACCATAGATGTTAAGTCCCACAGTGCTCAGAGACATTTGAGCCAAAGCAGGTGTTGACAGATGTGAAAATTATCGAACTATCAGTTTAATAAGTCACGGCTGCAAAATACTAACGCGAATTCTTTACAGACGAATGGTAAAACTAGTAGAAGCCGACCTAGGGGAAGATCAGTTTGCATTCAGTAGAAATACTGGAACACGTGAGGCAATACTGACCCTACATCTTATCTTACAAGCTAGATTAAGAAAAGGCAAACCTACGTTTCTAGCATTTGTAGACTTAGAGAAAGCTTTTGAAAATGTTGACTGGAATACTCTCTTTCAAATTCTGAAGGTGGCAGGGGTAAAATACAGGGAGCGAAAGGCTATTTACAATTTGTATAGAAACCAAATGGCAATTATAAGAGTTGTGGGGCACGAAAGGGAGGCAGTGGTTGGGAAGGGAGTGAGACAGGGTTGTAGCCTCTCCCCGATGTTATTCAATCTGTATATTGAGCAAGCAATGAAGGAAACAAAAGAAAAATTTGGAGTAGGTATTAAAATCCATGGAGAAGAAATAAAAACTTTGAGGTTCGCCGATGACATTGTAATTCTATCAGAGACAGCAAAGGGCTTGGAAGAGCAGTTGAACGGAATGGACAGTGTCTTGAAAGGAGGATATAAGATGAACATCAACAAAAGCAAAACGAGGATAATGGAATGTATTCGAATTAAGTCGGGTGATGCTGAGGGAGTTAGATTAGGAAATGAGACACTTAAAGTAGTAAAGGAATTTTGCTATTTGGGGAGCAAAATAACTGATGATGGTCGAAGTAGAGAGGATATAAAATGTATACTGGCAATGGCAAGGAAAGCGTTTCTGAAGTAGAGAAATTTGTTAACATCGAGTATAGATTTAAGTGTCAGGAAGTTGTTTCTGAAAGTATTTGTATGGAGTGTAGCCATGTATGGAAGTGAAACATGGACGATAAATAGTTTAGACAGGAAGAGAATTGAAGCTTTCGAAATGTGGTGCTACAAAAGAATGCTGAAGATTAGATGGGTAGATCACATAACTAATGAGGAGGTGTTGAATAGGATTGGGGAGAAGAGAAGTTTGTGGCACAACGTGACTAGAAGAAGGGATCGGTTGGTAGGACATGTTGTGAGGCATCACGGGATCACCAATTTAGTATTGGAGGGCAGCGTAGAGGGTAAAGGTCGTTTTCCAATCCATGTTAATAAGCATACAACAACTACTATAATTCAGAATAAAATCGTAGAGGGAGACCAAGAGATGAATACACCAAGCAGATTCAGAAGGATGTAGGTTGCAGTAGGTACTGGGAGATGAAGAAGCTTGCACAGGATAGAGTAGCATGGAGAGCTGCATCAAACCAGTCTCAGGACTGAAGACCACAACAACAACAACATAACAAGTGGTATAACCACAAGAATCCATGCCTACTTACAAGGGTTATACCATGCCTAAGATGGCATACTGCAGTATTTAAAATACACTAATACACTATGAAACACATTGTCTAAGGGTCAATGTTTCTGGTAAAGCCTACTGCTTTGTTTTATCACCAAGTATACCGTCTTGTCTGAATGACAGTTGGCTAAGTGTCAAATTGTCTTGGTCAAAGAAATTCCTGTTACAAGCAGGTGACTTTCTTTTTATCTTTGGACTCAGTGTCCGGTAGGATAGGAAGGGTTAGGAGCAATTTATTTTCTTTGGTAGTTGTTACATCTTTGCAGTAGCTGTTTATCTTAGTATACAATAAAGTTGTCTGCTCATAAACGTAAACATAACAAACCTCTCGATAATATTCGCTGCATCCATAAATGTAACAGTCCAGCTACTCACTGACGTTGTTTAAAGTAAATTTTAGTAGGTAAATATACAGCTTTGTACGTGAAATTAACACGTGGCCAACTCTAAGTTGTGTAATTTTGCCCCAATTCAGAATTAATATAATACAGTGCAATTACTTATACTACTCACTCATTAATTAACCAGTGAAGTTTTAGGCGATATTTATGATGTACGTATCATCAGGAATGTAAATCCTGTTATACGTGGTTGAACTCTACTTTGGAATAAGTGCAAATAACACAGGTATGTGAACCATGTCTTGTACATAAAAGCATTTAAGCAAATAAAAGAATCAAACTTACTCGGTGATAAAACAAAGCAGTAGGCTTTACCACAAATATTGACCCTTAGACAATGTGTCTAATAGTGTACTTTAACTACGACAGTATGCCTTCTTAGGCACTGTATAACACTGTATAGCACTTGCAAGTAAGCATTATCAATATGGATTCTTATGGTTATATCACTTGTTATGTATTTCACTGTTATTGTCTGCCGGCCGGAGTGGCCTTGCGGTTCTAGGCGCTACAGTCTGGAACTGAGCGACCGCTACGGTCGCAGGTTCGAATCCTGCTTCGGGCATGGATGTGTGTGATGTCCTTAGGTTAGTTAGGTTTAATTAGTTCTAAGTTCTAGCCGACTGATGACCTCAGAAGTTAAGTCGCATAGTGCACAGAGCCATTTCATCCATTTGTTATTGTCTAATATGCTTTCATAAAACACTTGACAATGGCACTTTGAAGCCGAAATCATGATCGTGTAAATGTAACACTGCAAACAAAATACAGTTTAACGGCGGTACTGACTTTAAAGAAAAAAAAGTTGTGATATACGTTCGAAGTTCTCTGTATCTGTACGCACTACAATAACGAATCCCGCAGCAATCAGTTCTGCTGAGAAGTGATGGACGTGTCTAAAAAGGGCCATCATAGAGGTTGGACAAACATCGGCACGAGGAAATGAAAGACAAACAAACCTTGAGCAAGTACAAAAATTTTCAAGGAATTACAGGAATACAGCAATATAAGTCATTTAGGAAAATAGGAAGTGCAGGGAAGCCAATAGGATATGACTGTAGGAAAACTGTGAAGAATTCGAAAAGGAAATGTTTATCGGAAGGACTGAGGCAGCATATAGGACAGTAAAAAACTCCTTCGATGAAAAGCAAAAGGGAAAAAATTAAGAGTGCACGTGGAATTCCACTGTTCAACTCAGAGGAGAGTACGGATAGTGAAAAAGAGTACCCTGAAGGCCTCTACGAAGGGAAGGACTTTTCTGATGACGTGATAGAAGAAGAAGTGGCTGTCAGTACGGAAGACGTAGAGGTCCCGGCATTAGTCAGAGTTAACAGAGCTTTGGGAGAATTGTCGTCAAATAAGACAAAAGGGATAGACAACATTTCTTCGGATGTTCTAAAATCATTGAGGGAAGTTACAACGAAACAATTATTCAAGTTAAATGTAGAATCTATGAGACTGCAGACATACCATCAGACGTTCAGAAAAATATCCTCCACACATTCCGAAGATAGCAAAGTCAGGTAAGTGCTAGAGCTATTCCACAATCAAAGTTTACATCCTGTGCATCAAAGTAATTAACAAGAATAATTTACAGAAGAATGAAAAATGAGATGGAGGGTCTGTTAGAGGTCAGTCAGTTTGGCTTAAGATATCAGAAGAGGCACCTCTGACGTTGCGCTTGATAATAGAAGCAGGACTGAAGAAAAATCAAGACAGCTTCATATGATTTGCCGATCTAGAAAAAACGTTCGGCGATGCAAAATTGTAAAAGATATTCAAAATTCCGAGAAAGATAGTAGTAAACTATAGGGAAGGACAGATAATTTACAATTTATTCAAAAACTAAGGGAGAACATTAAAAACAAAAGACGGAAAACGACGTGCTCAGATTAAAAAGAGTATAAGGTAGCGATGCAGCCTTTCGTCTCTCCTTTTCATTTATACACAGAAACAGCAAAGACAGAACTAGAGCGAAAGTTTAAAAGTGGGATTAAAACTCAGAGTGAAGGGACATCAATGATAAATTTTGCTGATGACGTTGCTACGCTCAAGTGAAAGTGAAGAACAGTTGCAGGATGTGTTGACCGGGATAAACACTCTAAGGAGTATAGAATATAAATTGAAAGAAGAAGGAAAGAAGAAAGTAAATACGAGTTGCAGAAATGCAATTGGCGGTAAATTTAACATTAATGGATTCCTATATTCGTCGTGGCATACTATCCACAAGTTCATCAATGCACTGTTGGTCCAGATTGCCCCACTCCTCAAAGGCGATTCGACGTAGATCTCTCAGTGTGGTTGGTGGGTCATGTCGTCCATTAACAGCCCGGATCAACCTATCCCAGACATGTTCGATAGTGTTTATGACTGGAGAACATGCTGGCCACTTTAGTCGAGCGATGTCGTTATCCTGAAGGAGGTCATTCACAAGATGTACATGATGGGGGCGCGAATTGTCGTACATGAAGACGAATGCCTCGCCATTATGCTGCCGATATGGTTGCACTATTGATCGGAGGATAGCACTCACGTATCGTATAGCCGTTATGGTGCCTTCCATGACCATCAGCGGCGTACGGCGGCCCCACATAATGCCACCCCAAAACAGCAGGGAACCTCCATCTAGTGCAACTGCTGGAACTGAACAGTGTGTCTAAGGGGATCAGGCTGACTGGGTTGCCTCCAAACACGTCTCCGACTATTGTCTGAAGGCATATGCGACACTCATCGGTGAATAGGACGTGATGCCAGTGCTGAGCCGTCCATTCGGGGTGTTGTTGGGCCCACCTGTACCGCGCTGCATGTTGTCGTGGTTGCAAAGATGGATCTCGCCATGGACGTCGGGATTGAAGTTGCGCATCATGCAGCCTATTTCGCCCAGTTTGAGTCATAACACGACGTCCTGCGGCTGCACAAAAAGCATTATTCAACATGGTGGCGTTACTGTCACTGTTCCGCCGAGCCATAACCCGTAGGCTGTGGTCATTCACTGCAGTATTAGCCCTTGGGCGGCCTGAGCGAGGCATGTCATCGACAGTTCCTGTCACTCTGTATCTCCTTCATGTCCGAACAACATCGCTTTGGTTCACTCCGAGACGCTTGGACACTTCCCTTGTTAAGAGCGCTTCCTGGCACAAAGTAACACTGCGGACGCAATCGAAAGACGGTATTGACCGTCTAGGCATGGTTGGACTACATTGGGAGCCGTGTACCTCCTTCCTGGTGGAATGACTGGAATTGATCGGCTGTCGGACCCCTCCGTCTAATAGGCGCTGCTCATGCATGGTTGTTCACATCTTTGACTGTGTCTGTGATACAGTATCCACGTCAACGCCTATCTTTTGGGGTTCTGGGAACCGGGATGATGCAAAACTTGTTTTGATATTGTGATGAATAGTGGCGCTGCTATAAATGAGGGAAAATGAAACTTAATGAAAATAAGTGAGAAAAACTATCTTGTAATGTTCGAATACAGTAAATGTGGTGTGCCGCCTGACTCAGCTACTTCTGTTAGATATCATAGCCAGGCGTAAATTCGCAAAACGATACGAAATATAAAGAGCGCGTAAGGGTGTTGAAGAGAAGTTTAGTGGGAGAATTCTAGAAGAGTGAAGCTTTACTGTAAGCGAAACCACCTGCAGAATACTTTTGCAATCCTTTTGAATACTACTTGGTCGGATTAAACGGACACATCGAAGCAATTCTGCAATTGTTGCTAGATTTGCTACAGGTGGGTACCAAGCAACACGCGAGCGTTACGAATGTGCTCCAAGAACTCAAATGGGAATCCTCGGGGAAAAGAAGACAATCTCATTGAAAAACGCTATGGAGCAATTGAAGTCAAGATTGAAAGTTTAAATAACTATTGAGAAAGTTCAGGGCACCGGAATTTACGATAGACAGCAGACGGACACTGCTACCGCCAACACACAACTCGTGCAATGAACGAGAGGACAGGCTAAGTCACGGCCCATTCTGAAGCATATAGATTGTTGGTTTTTTATCGCTCCATTTACAAGTGGGACTGGAAAATATATGTCTAGCAACGGTAGAAGTTCTCTGTTCCATACAGGGTGTGGTAGCTGACGGGGCGCGCATAGAGAAGCAGATGTTGTGATCTGGTTTCTGGAGTGTTCAGGAAATGGCAAGGCGCATAGAAAATTAGTTGTTTACGAGGAGTGAAACACGGTGGTAGACTGCCGTGGGCCACAGTAAGCTGCAATCTGCTGACACTCGCACTAGCATTACCTGCGGTTCTGGCGCCAGAGTTAGAGGTGGGCCGTATCTGCCGGAGGAGAAACCGCGTGCCGGTGCTTCCGCCTGATACGTTACGCCATCTGCCGGCTGCTGGAACCGGTCAGAGGCCGTCCAAAAAGAAGCTCGGTGTTGCGACGGATGAAAGCTGCAAGAGGGCTTGCGACGGACGAAAGCTGCAAGAGGGCTGCTCCTCTTGTTGTCCGCCGCCCAGCCAAGACGAAGCCGTCCATGTGCGCCATTACACGTCCCTGACCCAGTCCCAGTACCACACGCTATCACATTCCACCTGGTACAAGCCACCTCTCACTCCAGACAAGTAGAATCGCCATGTCACAACTTTGAACAAACAGCAGGGTTAGCTGAATCTTGGATGTGAATGTATGTCTTATCCCACAGTAAGTGTTACATTGTATAAATAATAATTGACATCGGAAACTTGTGTGCGCGATGTATGAGTTATTGGACTCTTTACCGGTTTGATCACCCAGCTGATCTCATACCTTCCATAGCGATGACACATGGCAGGGACGTCAACAGCTAAAAACCTTAAGGGGAGACGGAAGGCACTTTTTATCCCTATTCTGCCAATGCTATTTTACCCTTTGAGTAGGTACACTTTTCAAAAGAACTATTACTCATACAACAATGAAATTTTTACTGCATATATATAACATACATGCCTCAATTTACAAGTAAAATGAACATAATAACTCTTATGGTTTTGAAGAAAAAAATTTATTCTTTCACTAGCAAAATTTAACTTTTTTTGTACATTAATTATTATAAAACAATTTCTGATTGTTTGGTGGTTCTCAGTTTACTTGTAATAACTAATTACCATCATCAGTACAAATTGACCAAATTTAATATTTCTAACCTCATTAGTTTATCAAATAATGGTACATGAAAGTAAAGAAATGTAGTTTTGAGAAAATTTTATTTAAAGTTTAATATTGGAATTCTATAATAGTAATTGATGAGAATTACATACCACTAACATTTTCCTGCACCATACTGAGCATCATCTGCATCATACTGAGCATCTTTTCTTCTCTTGGTCCCTCTTCTTTTCTGTTTGGCTTCTTTTTCGCATTTTAAATTAGCAATATCTCCTTTGCGGATTCTCTGTTGTTGTTGTTGTTTTTGGGGATGGAGACCAGACAGCGAGGTCATCGGTCTCATCGGATTAGGGAAGGACGGGGAAGGAAGTCGGCCGTGCCCTTTCAAAGGAACCATCCCGGCATTTGCCTGGAGCGATTTAGGGAAATCACGGAAAACCTAAATCAGGATGGCCGGACGCGGGATTGAACCATCGTCCTCCCGAATGCGAGTCCAGTGTCTAACCACTGCGTCACCTCGCTCGGTGCGGATTCTCTCTTTATCTATTTGCACCAAGGATTTTGCAGTATTTCCACTAGATTTTATGTCCAATAATTCCAAAACATCCAGTTTTCCAATTACACCATCACTGAAGCATAAAACAGCAGTAAGCTGAACAAATACAGTTTTCGGTAACCGGTTCCAAATGACAGAATTCACACATTCATTTACATTTTGGGTTTTCCCATGTAGACATTTCTTCAACAAGATATCTTTACAAAGGCCTCTAAATATGGGTTTAATTTCATTTATTACTGATGCACGCAAAGAATGTTTGTGGCCATATCTGGCACTTCTCCTGTACTTGCACCAACTGTCAGGATCATTCGGGCAAAGACCGTGCACTGGATTTTCATTTGTGGAAAGCTTATGGAAAAAGATAGCCCATACAGCTTCTTTCACGTTTCTAAATTCCCTACATTTCTTCCTATGACCAAGCCAAAATAATTCTGTAATCTGTCTCTTTCAACATTTGTCAGGCGACCTTTACCACCTATCTTCTTACCATCATCCAATACTATTTTTGACTTTTCTTTCACTAATGTTCTCAACCTGGACCCCATTCCCTTCTGAACATGTCAAATGCACTCTAATTTAGAAATTGAGACATTAGGACCATAGGGTGGTTCTGCACATACCCGATCATAAGCCTTACTGTCACCATCCCCAAATTTCACAGAGCGTCAGGGAAACCATCATATCTCACGAAAAAATTGTCGTATTTATATAAAACAAAAACTTTTTCACTCAGGAAAGACCAGGCATTTCAAATATTATGAAATCTAAAAATCAAATTTTTGAAGTCCACTTGCCTTCCGTCGCAGGAGGAAAAAAAAGTATTTACGTCTTCACATTTTTTTTTTTTTTTTGTTCACTCAACTGGACTGTTTGTTTTTGGAAGTCGACGTACAAGGACTGGGCAAAATTATGGAAACACCAAAACTACTGCAAATTACTATGCCTAGTACTGTGAAGGAAAACCGTTGGCATTCAAAAAGCTTCAGGTTTCCTCGGAATCGATACATGTAGGTGAGCATGGTTTTCAAGAAACTCTTATACCAATCTTTCTGTAAAATAGTGGCACTTTCACTTAACAATGATGTAGGTGGATAGTAATTTCGCACTCTTCTTCTTAAAGTAGGCGACAAAGGCTCTATTAGGAAAGAAACACTATAGCATGCGAAGGAGCTGATCAGCCAAATTGGTCTCATAATCCTTGGCAGTAATGTGATCTCGAAGATTAAACATGAGGTCCTTGGTATACCAGGATATGGTCACCCTCATCGTCACCGACAACCACCATGTTTCATTCTTAGGAAGTATATTCGGCCAGACGTTGAAAATAGAGTGAAACAAGATTCATCCGATCACGTAACATTCTTTCGTTGCAGTTAACAAAATATTCCGGGCTATCAAGCCATGGTCCTGTGGATTTCACGTTAAAACCAAACGTTTCGTCCCAATATGTGAACAAAATGCCGGCCGAGG
The DNA here is from genome assembly GCF_021461395.2 of Schistocerca americana. NCBI lineage: Eukaryota > Metazoa > Arthropoda > Insecta > Orthoptera > Acrididae > Schistocerca > Schistocerca americana. Next base: position 610,116,437 of record NC_060121.1, read on the forward strand.
TGGCCTAGCGGCTCTAGGCGCTACGGTCTGGAACCGCGCGACCGCTAGGGTCGCAGGTTCGAATCCTGCCTCGAGCATGGATGTGTGTTAGGTTAGTTAGGTTTAAATAGTTCTAAGTTCTAGGGGACTGATGACCTCAGAAGTTAAGTCCCATAGTGCTCAGAGCCATTTGAACCATTTTGTGAACGAAATTTTCAAGGTGCATCGCAGCATCTTCACACCCTGGCTCGCGACTGACTGCAGCAAAATTTCATTTACGCGTGCCATCTTGCAGTGACGTGACGTCACATCATTTGAAACATTCGGGCGCCATTGGTCGTTGTCGGTTGCCGTCATCCGCTATTATTATCACTCGACGGTGGAAGACTCGTACTCATCTTCTTCACCACCGGTATTCAGATGTCATTCAATTTCACGTCCTCCTTCCTACTACAATAGTAGTGGGGTGTTTGTCTCCACAACCTCTCTGCATATACTTTTATGGTATCCTCTCGCGATTGCCAGTACTTTAGTCCAATCATGATTAACATGGTGGTCTCCTGGCTGCAAAGCATGTTTCGCAACAGCTGATCTGTCAGTCTCTCCCTTCTACAGTTGCCCTTGTGCTAGTCTAGTCGTTTATTGATCGTCCTTTTTGTAGTTCTCATGTACACCTCTTCAAAACCACGCGGAATCCTACAAATGCCTGTTCTTTCCGACGGTTTTCGAGTATCCTTGGCCAATTTTAGGGGATCCTGTATCTTTCGGGTGGGTTTGTGGTTTACCACGATGCTCCGTTTCGTCCAGTTTCTTTCTATTCTGTCACTAATGTCGTTAATGAAAAGCAGGAAAACTTTTGATTTCACAGATGCTTGTGCATCACTGTGAGTTTAGAGTTTCGCACGTGGGAAGGGGGGGGGGGGGGCTGGGGGTTCTAACGTTCTTCTTACCTCGCGTAAAGTAAAGCAGCTCTGGTTCGCAAATCTTCCAAGGTCTATCCGCCAAAGTTTTTATGATGCCACGCTTTCGCTGTGGACAGTGGTTCGAATCCCATTTGAAATACGTGATCGTGAGGTAATACGGAAATAGTTCTACAATATCGAGAGGAAAAATCAGATTCCACTGTTACAAAACCTCATTGAGCGGAACCATAATAAATATATCAAGAATTCGGCACATTTTATTAGTAAATTAAACGGTATTTTTGTCCAGCCTGAGGATGTATTAGTTATTTTTTATGTGATATCAGTGTTGCATGTTTACGTGAGTTGATCTGAAATCAAAGTACGAAACACCCTCAAAACTTAACAGAACCATATCCTCATTGTTTCATGTTTACATGAGTTGATCTCAAATCAAAGTATAAAACACCCTCAAAACTTAACAGAACCATATCCTCCACATATTGCGGGTTAAAAGCTTCAGTACACCGTCAGTGTACTGAACATCTTGCATAATTTGAAAAATGGTAAAATTCCATTCATCGGACCGCAATACACACCTCCGGTCAGCCACCCTCCAGTTGCTGTGTTCTTTGCATCAATGAAGATGTGCAGTGTTATGTGCCTCTGTCAGCAGCGACGTTTTGCGAGATTTCTATTAAATATTGTTCCCTTCGTGATGTTCGCTCGGAAACTAATTGAGATGGACCTGCATTTATTGATAGCAGTAATTCCTGTCGGTTTTGAAACCGATTGACACTGACAAGACTCGTCACTTGTGGACAGTCCTTGTTAGTTAGGCATAGGCACTTTTTTACGGTCATTATCCTTATGTTTTGTTTCATGGCTGCATGTTGTACACTTTTTCTTGACGATATCTACTGAAACTTCCTGGCAGATTAAAACTTTTTGCCAGATCGAGTTGCGAACTTGGCACCGACTGATCTCTCCAAGTACGACTCAGGAACCGTCCAGACAGCCTTACTTCCACAAGTTCCAGCCTTCCAGGCTACACAGAAGTTCTCCTGCATACTTTGCAGGACTAGAACTTCTGGAAGTAAGTACACTGCCGAGACATGGTTTAGCCGCAGCCTACGGGATTATTTCCAAAATGAAGGTTCACTCCCGAATGCAGTGGGCGCCGATATTAATTTTCCTGGTAGAGTAAAACTGTGCCAGGCCGGGACTCAGCGCTCACACCGCTGCAGAGTGAATGCCCTGAGGGCTTGTCGTGCACCGTACTTAGATAGCTCAGGTAGAGCACTTGTCCGCGAAGAGTAAGGGTCTCAGGTTCGTGTTCCTATCCAGCACATAGCTTTAACTTGCCAGGAATTTTCGAAACAATACTCACTTCGGAGGAGGATGACAATTCACTCTGTAGACGATAGCTAGCTACTTTCTGCCATTGATGCACGTCCCCACTTCGACACATTTTACTCCGCTAATTCCATACAACTCTCGGCTAACACAGCGATGGAGGGTGACATGGCCGCGTTGTACTGTTACTGCATAATCTATAGCTCTTCGATGCCCTCTAGTCTGAAAACAAAACACAGTAAACTAAAATGTGGCGCACCACGATCTGTAAGGACAAGCAGCACACACTGGAGGGTCCCCTCGCTGGAGCAAGAAACCATGCGTCTTAGAACTGCGTCCTATGCAAGGACGAGTCAGAAGAACGTCATCCCGTCTCCATGGTTGGCAGGACATACGCTTTGGCCGAGCTGTTGACTTTGCAAGGTGAATCTTATTATCTGTCAGTTCCAGCCACTCTTTATTTCCATTTACACTTCACTCTATACCTCATCAGTGCGGGAATAGAATGCAGGGAAATGGCTCACTGAACGCTTTCTTAGGTGCTCCATCTGCCATTCCGTTTCCCTTAATACCCATGTTTCTTGGTTTCCACCAGAAAGAACTTGCTTCGGCAGCTTTAGTAGGTGCAGAAGTGTGTCCTGGATATTATGGACTATTTTATCTGCTGCATATAAATGTTAGAGAGAATTAAGGGCAGTTGGGGAATCGGAATAGATGAATTCAGCAGTCATTACATGTGTCATCTGCATCAATGCCCTCACGATCTCTTATAATTCTAAGTAGAACATAATGTATTCTTGAACTAACCGGATTTTCATTACACGATCAGATAAAAGAACACCGTAGCCAACAGACTCCTCATATTTACATCCATATGTGAACGTACTTATGCGGGATGGTCAGAAACAGACTCAAAAGCTTATAAGGGTGTTGGATGGTAGGCTGTGCTGAGAAATAATCGTTAAGAAAAAAACCGATGCGTCCGAGCTAATTAGCATTGAAGTTAGTCAATCAGGCCATTGCGCACCAAATCCAAGTGTCCCGATAGATATAAGTAGTGTCAGTTGTTATCTCAGCGTAGATGATAGCGCACAAGACTAGTGAGACCTTGGCTCCGGTTCGATCCTCACTACTCTCGCATGTCCAATTTTTGTACAGCTCTGTTGTTCGGTTTGAGGAAACGAAACGAAGAACTCGTTTGGCGACACCGTTTCTGATGGGTTGCTTGAATTTGCCCTCGCTACGACCAGATTGGCTAATTTCAGTGCTATGTAACTCAGGAACGGCGTGACGTATCGAATTTTTTGTAACAATTATTTCTCAACACAGCGTCTTGCAAGACCCATACAAGCTTGCCAGACTATTTCTGAGCACCCAGTATAGTTGTAGCGTTCTTTTAAAATGTCGTAAAATATTATATTGAAAACAGATGCAGGAGTGCTGATCCTGCTGTACCTTGGTAAGTCTGCGATTACTTTGGGCCTCTGCATAAACTAGGGTGGTATTTGGTTGCAAGTATTTGGTTCCATCTGGAGATTTGGGTCTGTACTTGCCCCACTGAGTTCAGTTTTATGTAAGATTGGTTGGTTCAAATGGCTCTGAGCACTATGGGACTTAACTTCTGAGGTCATCAGTCCCCTAGAACTTAGAACTTCTTAAACCTAACTAACCTAAGAACATCACACACATCTATGACCGGGGCAGGATTCGAATCTGCGACCGTAGCGGTCGCGCGGTTCAAGACTGAAGCGCCTAGAACCGCTCGGCCACTGCGGCCGGCTTATGTAGGATTGGCTTTTACTTGTTTTATAATTGTTTCTACCAATTTTTATTTCGTTTCTACTAATTTTGTAGTGGCAGCAGTTTGCTCTTTTACTGGCGTGACTAGTATTTCTTCTGTTTAGCTTAATGGCGCGTATGTGCCACTTCCCCACTGCTCTCCACTCTACAGACAGCTCCATCTGATGTATTTTGAGAAAGAACTGCATTATCTGTACACGGTACCGTCTATCATTAACAGCAAGACTACTCTATCCTGATCGCGTAACGTGTCTAATGGCTAATATTCCCCTTTTTGTGTGTCCCGTCACACAAATTTACTACATTGAACTGAAATTATTGCATAATTCGTGTCACGACCGACAGGTAATAGACTGTTCTGAATCGAATGCGACTGGTCACGATAGGTAGGCATATTCAAATGTCGGGGAGGAGTTATGACTCGTACGCCCTTAATGCTACAGCAGTGATACGTCGATGGCGAGGGCGTGGCAGCGATGGAGAAAGCCTAGCAGTCAGAAGATGACTGCAAAAACGGAGAGAGTGGCGGTGAGCGCCTAGCGCCGTGCGTGTGTGGGTGCCCGCCTGCCTCGGTGTGGGTGACCTGCGGCCCGCAGCGAAAGTGGACGCGCGCCGCGCCGCGCCGCTCCACGGCAGGCCGGGGTCGTCACGAGGCGACGCGCCGGTCCCAGGGAACCAGCCACGCCGGCCAACAGTTTATCTCCCGCGTAGATTACTCAGCCGCCTCCTCCACCCTGGACTAACTGCCTGGGTGAGACAACCGGACGCTACTCTTTGCACAAGACGGTGTCTCAGAAAATAACGTTACGTGGCCCGGAAGCTGGCGAAATCCTCAGAGGCGCATTAGCCTTCTGAAAATATTTGGGTGTTGTATAGTTTCGAGAAAAACAACTTGCAGATCATATGCACTTTTGTTCCAACTGCTTTAGTTATACTTCCTTGACTTCCGGAAGGCGTTCGATACAGTTCCTCACTGTCGCCTGATAAAGTAAGAGCCTACGGAATATCAGATCAGCTGTGTGGCTTGATTGAAGAGTTTTTAGCAAACAGAACACAGCATGTTGTTCTCAATGGGGAGACGTCTACAGACGTTAAAGTAACCTCTGGCGTGCCACCGGGGAGTGTTACGGGACCATTGCTTTTCACAATATATATAGACGACCTAGTAGATAGTGTCGGAAGGTCCATGCGGCTTTTCGCGGATGATGCTGTAGTATACAAAGAAGTTACAGCATTAGAAAATTGAAGCGAAATCAAGAACATCTGCAGCGGATAGGCACTTGGTGCAGGGAGTGGCAACTGATCCTTAACATAGACAAATGTAACGTATTGCGATACATAGAAAGAAGGATCCCTTATTGTATAATTATATGATAGCGGAGCAAACACTGGTAGCAGTTACTTCTATAAAATATCTGGGAGTATGCGTACGGAACGATTTGAAGTGGAATGATAAAATTAATTGTTGGTAAGGCGGGTGCCAGGTTGAGATTCATTGGGAGAGTCCTTAGAAAATGTAGTCCACCAACAAAGGAGGTGGCTTACAAAACACTCGTTCGACCTATACTTTAGTATTGCTCATCAGTGTGGGATCCGTACCAGGTCGGGTTGACAGAGGAGATAGAGAAGATCCAAAGAAGAACGGCGCGTTTCGTCACAGGGTTATTTGGTAAGGGTGATAGCGTTACGGAGATGTTTAGCAAACTCAAGTGGCAGACTTTGCAAGAGAGGCGCTCTGCATCGCGGTGTAGCTTGCTGTCCAGGTTTCGAGAGGGTGCGTTTCTGGATGAAGTATCGAATATATTGCTTCCCCCTACTTATACCTCCCGAGGAGGTCAGGAATGTAAAATGAGAGAGATTCGAGCGTGCACGGAGGCTTTCCGGCAGTCGTTCTTCCCGCGAACCATATGCGACTGGAACAGGAAAGGGAGGTAATGACAGTGGCACGTAAAGTACCCTTCGCCACACACCGTTGGGTGGCTTCTGGAGTATGTAGATGTAGATACGACGTGTCTCAACTGTCATGACAAAAAGAAAACTAGAGGTACACTGACCAATCTTGTACTGCGATGAACTTCTACTACGTGGAAGAAATTCAAGCATCGGACGTCTCTAATACATAGTCGTCGTACCCTACCACACAATATCTAGCTATCCAATCATGAGTTGTTAACTCCAAAATTATTATAGAGTAAAATTCCGTACCTGATCCATTAACCTGTAGTACCCCTTTTCTAAAAAAAAGATTGCGACCAAAGAGTTGATGTTTATGTTTGTAGCATCTGTGCAATAAAAGATTGCGCAACCTTCATATTTTTTAAGAGCAGTTAAGGCTGCCACACTTGTAATTACACGGTTGGCAAGCACACTTGCGCAAGTGTGCTTGAGCAAGCATGCACAAATTCCTGGCACCTTCACACGGTTCAAGCATGCTTGTACAAGCTTTAGTTTGTTTATCAGAAAATGTCGAGCTCAGACAACTATGTGCTGGCTTTGACAACGTTTTTGCTTGTGTTACGAAAAAAGAAAAACAAAAGATAAAATGCGATACGTAGAATAAAGAGTGATTAAAGATACGAAAACATTATTCCCATGCTAACTATTGGAATTAGACACGCCATGGAAGTTATTTCACAGTGCTGTTGATTTTCTTCTCTTTTTCTCTATCTAATACTGTGCTCTTTGTCTTGACCTACAGAACAGTGCAACCCTTGTAAAGAATGTAATTTAGAGGAGCTAAATGAAAATTAAATCAAGACAGATGACTCCCAAATGCTTGCACAAGCCTCTCTGTTCTTGGTACACACGCTCAAGCATACACACACTTGATCGCTTGCGCAATCATGCATGATCGAAATTCGATTAAGCATCAAAATGGCTCTGAGCACTATGGGACTTAACATCTATGGTCATCAGTCCCCTAGAACTCATAACTATTTAAACCTAACTAACCTAAGTACATCACACAACACCCAGTCATCACGAGGCAGAGAAAATCCCAGACCCCGCCGGGAATCGAACCTGGGCGCGGGAAGCGAGAACGCTACTGCACGACACGAGCTGCGGACGATTAAGCATCAGGCTGCTTGTACAGCAGCCTGATGCTTGCGCACATTTATCCTACACACTCTCAAGCAAGCTTGGGGAAACACGCTTGAGCAGTTGTGCTTGTCAAACGAGCAGTTTGGGGCCGCCTTTAGGAGGAGCCTGCTGTTCATGCTTGTCTTTCTGCCTTCAGCTGTTGACATGTGAGCATCGTGGGCGGTAGATGTAGTACTTTCACAATACACTACCTTATTTTGAAATTCTTAAGGGCTCTTATTTTGAGTTTCTTAAGTGCTGTTTTATCATCAGTTAACCAGTTCATATGTCTACTGTCATTATTCACTGTATCATGAGTTTTATTTTTCTGCATTTCTAGCAGGGAAGACCCAACACTTCGATGAGGCACCGATTTACCATTGGTGTGATTTTATTAGTAATTTATAATTAATGTCCACTCTTATTCATTATATGTGCGAACCTGCAATCATTCAGAAAAGAAGTTGGAATTTTTCAAAGCAACCATACAACATAGAGCGACCACTAAATCGCGATTTAGAAATTACATCTACTAAAGTTCAAACTGAGGAACTACTTGATTGAGAAGTAGCGGCTCCGGTCTCAGAAACTGACATACGGCCGGGAGAGCGGTGTGCTGACCACATGCCCCTCCGTATTCGCATCCAGTGACGCCTATGAGCTGAGGATGACACGGCGGTCGGTCAGTACCATTGGACCTTCATGGCCCGTTTGGGAGGAGTTTATTTTAGCATCTACTAAAATTCAGTCGGTCCATATCCCCTGTTGCGCCGCTCCCAACACCGATCTGAGACCACAGTCATAATTCTGGTTACGATATCTAAAATATTCCAGCTGGAAGCTCAACTTATAAACTGACAATGAGCACAAAAAACGAGCTATCAGAAATAATGTCACTCAATTTTAAATCATTGCCACAATAACAAAAAACCCTCGTAAATGGAAAAGATTACTCTTAATTACTACTGCATACGTCATGCGCATAAGAAAGGAATCAAAAAATCATCATAATACCATTTCAGTGCAATCTGGCATAAAATGTTCCAAAGTATTATAGTAAATTTGATCGTTCAGGCACCTCTAATAGTTACTCGAAACAGTGATACTTTCAGTTTATGTTACTTCCCAACTGTGGAGCAGATTATTAGAAGGAACTGAAAGAAATAAATCTGTAGACAGCAACATTCAACAACAGTTCTGCACAAAAGGATATTAATATTCGCCAATGGAAGCAAGGCTCACTAAGACGTCAGCGTATTCCAGCATTTTATCACTCTGAATGAGACTGCAGTTACAGTAAAGGTCTTACTATGATCATTTCATAAAACAGATTTTTTTTTCAATAGACATTTCTCATGCAATTTTCCTTCGCTTGAGCCAAGTAGCGTCCTCTATTCACGCAGAACTCCTTCCAAGGAGTCTGTCTTGAGTATACTCACTAATGCTGTCTAACCTTTGGTTCACGTAGCTACTGAGGCCATTTCATATTAATTATCAAATATAACTCAGATCCTCTTGAAAATTACGGATAAATTGCGGTGTCACCGCCAGACACCATACTTGTTGGATGTAGCCTTTAAATCTGCCGCGGTCCGTTAGTATACGTCGGACCCGCGTGTCGCCACTATCAGTGATTGCAGACCGAGCGCCGCCACACGGAAGGTCTAGAGAGACTTCCTAGCACTCGCCCCAATTGTACAGCCGACTTTGCTAGCGATGGTTCACTGACAAAATACGCTCTCATTTGCCGAGACGATAGTTTAAGCACAGCCTTCAGCTACGTCATTTGCTACGACCTAGCAAGGCGCCATTACCAGTTACTATTGATGCTGTAAAACATGTACCATCAAGAGCGATGTTCACCATTTATGGATTAAAGTTAAGTATTCCACATCTACATCCTTTTTTGCGACAGTCTAAATTCCTTATCCAGTTCCAGACCTCACGCCCGCCTGCGTGAGCTAAAACGCGTGCCTTTCGGCTTCCTCTCAAACCCGGGTTGGCTCTCTTGCCAATCCACAACATTTGGCGACGAGGCCACACCGCGTTCGTAACTATACTGCCCTTATTTACTTGTGTAATGGCTTCGCCACTATCTCCAGATGTACTGTCCGAATTTTATCGCTTACAGAATCAGCAGACGCAGGCCTTACTGGATGCCCTTGGACAGCTCGTCCAGGGTCAACGTGCAATGCAAAACGATGCGGCAGCCGCCGCTCCACCGCTAACGCAGCCACAACACGCAGTTGCACCAACTTTTCATTCTTTTGATGCTGCACTGGAAAGCTGGACGGAGTGGTCACGCCAATTTGGATTCCATCTCACCGCCTACAGAATTCAAGGTAATGAGCGGCAGCCTTTCCTCCGTCGACGTACAAACGTACCGTGTAATAGTCAAATTATTTCCCCGATGCGACGTAGCAACTCTATCCTAAGACGAAATTTTGTCTGCACTAGATGCATATTTCAAAGAATCCATCAATGTAGTTGCGAAAAGGTATACCTTCTTTCGTACAGCCGGTCAGACTAATCGGGAGTGGGCTGCAACCTTGCAAGGCCTTACTAGGGATTGTGCTTTTGAGTGTCAATGTGGACTCCCTTATTCAGATACTATGGTACGTGATGCAATTGCACAGAACGTTTCTGATGTTCGTATACAGGAACAGATTTTGAAACTAGTCAATCCCTCCTTTCACCAAGTGATGGACATATTGGATCGGCAGGACACACTTGACTTTGCTCAGGAATCATTTGAAACTTCGCCACCCGTGTGTCAGGTTAACCGGCCCGCCGGGCGAGCTGCACGGAACAGTAAACAGTCCTCGCGCCCAGCCGCACCATAGCTGCCTGGCTCTCAGCCACGTGTACTGCGCCGGCAAGCAAATGCAGTGCTACAATCATGCCCGCAGTGTGCTACTAGACATTCGCTTGAGAATTGCCCGTCACGCCAAGCTATTTGCTTTTACTATAATAAAAAAGGACATGTTCAAAGTGTTTGCCAGAAAAAGCTCAGATCGGAAGCTCAAAACCATTCCAGGCCCTTTGCTTCGCGCCGGAATCGGAATCGAACCAAGAATACTCAGGCTCACGAAACTTCGCCCATGGAAATTCATATAGTTCATGCCACTCCGCCCAGTGCCACTCTCTCTAACAGTGACTGTGTTCGTCCCACACATAGTGTGCATCGACATCGCAGAAACTCCCATCAAGTCACAAGTGATTTTGTTCCAGTGTCAGTTCATGTTGCACGAGACAGTCGCTCTTGTCGTCAGCAGGACGATAAACTTTTTGTGGACTTGGACATTAACGGCAAAGTGATACCGTTCCAGCTCGATACCGGAGCTGCAGTTTCACTGATCAATCAAGACACTTACAAACTGCTGGGCACACCTCCGTTGCGTGCCGCAAATGTTAAGTACCTATTTAGGTCAAGATATCCCTGTGTTAGGACAGTGCAGCCTTCTTGCAACATACAAGGGACAAACAAAACTTGTGTCATTTTACGTCCTTCGTTCTTCTGCTGCAGTGAACTTGTTTGGTTTCGATTTATTTCAGTTGTTTAACTTGTCTATAGTAAATCAGGTCCTATCAGTGAACCAGACTGTGCCTTCAGACAGTGTTTCTCATCTCTGTGAAGATTTTGCAGACATTTTTGCACCGGGCCTCGGTTGCGCTAACAACTATAAAGCACATTTGGAACTGAAAGTGTCCGCAGCTCATGGTCGTGCGGTAGCGTTCTCGCTTCCCGCGCCCGGGTTCCCGGGTTCGATTCCCGGCGGGGCCAGGGATTTTCTCTGCCTCGTGATGACTGGGTGTTGTGTGCTGTCCTTAGGTTAGTTAGTTTTAAGTAGTTCTAAGTTCTAGGGGACTGATGACCATAGATGTTAAGTCCCATAGTGCTCAGAGCCATTTTTATTTTGAACTGAAAGTAAACGTGCAACCGAAATTTTTCAGAGCGCGCCATGTCCCCCACGCATTGCGTGATGAGGTCGCAAAAACATTACACGATTTGGAATCACAAGGTGTCATTGAACGTGTGCAGGCTTCTCTCTGGGCATCGCCCTTAGTAATTTTGCCAAAACTTTCCGGAAAATTAAGACTTTGTGTGGACTTCAAGGCAACAGTGAATCCAGAACTAGTGACTGCATCTTTTCCTTTACCCCGCCTGGAAGATCTTTTTGCCAAACTGTGGCCAGGTAAAAATTTTTCTAAATTGGACCTAGCAGATGCGTACTTGCAAATACCGGTGGACGAAGAATCCCAGCGCGTTTTGGTGGTTAACACGCATCTTGGTTTGTATCGATTCAAACGACTGCCATTCGGGTGTGCATCCGCCCCTGCATTGTTTCAGCAATATCTACAAACTGTTTGTGCGTCGGTCCCTACTGCAGCAAACTATCTGGACGATACTGTGATCTCCGGAAAGACGGAAAAAGAACATTTAGCAAATCTCCGAACATTATTTCAGGTCTTGCGACAAAGTGGTCTTCGCTTGCGGAATGACAAATGTGTGTTTTTTGCTCGTGACTTACCCTATCTGGGACATGTACTCAATGCCAAAGGCATACATCCCAGTCCAGAGCACCTCCGTGCCATACAAGACTTGCCTTCGCCGCAGAATTTGAAGCAGCTACAGAGTGTGCTAGGAAAAATTAATTATTATAACCGTTATATCCCACACGCCTCTTCCATTTCAGCTCCGCTTCATCGCTTACGCTGTAAAGGTGTTCCGTTCGTCTGGACGACGGAATGCGAACGCGCCTTTCGCCAGTTGAAATCGGCGTTGCTTTCCAATACTTGCCTTACGCCATTCGATGCCCGGAAGCCCCTTTTGTTGATGGTGGATGCATCGGATTTCGGGATCGGTGCTGTGCTTGCGCACAAAGATGGTTCGCGCGATCGCCCTATTGCCTTTGCGTCCAAATTGCTCTCGTCTGCGCAACGAAATTATTCACAGATCGAGAAAGAAGCATTGGCTCTCGTATTCGGTGTTACAAAGTTTCATGATTTCTTGTATCACCGACCACAAACCTTTGACGTCGCTTTTTCATCCGAACAAGCCTGTACCTCCACGTACAGCGCAGAAATTCATTCGCTGGTCTATTTTCCTCTCGCAGTACCGCTACGATATCTTGTATCGGTGCACTGCTAAGCACGGAAACGCCGATGCGTCGTCCCGTTTGCCTGTTGCTGAGGACAGAGCATTCGATTCCTTCGAACTTGCTTCCATGTTCATTGATTCGGAAACCGATGACGTGGTCGAATCGTTTCCGATTGATTTTCGTCGTGTAGCTACAGCCACAGCTGCCGACCCTGTCCTTGCTACCGTTCTGCGTTTTGTTGCTACGCAATGGCCCTGGTCAAAGTCACGGATCGGGGATCCGTTGGTTCGCCGATATTTTGCTCACAAGCAGAGACTTTTTGTACGACGTGGTGTTTTGCTGTTGCGTTCTGATAATGATCAGTCCAGGGTCGTGGTCCCACGTTCGTTACAGTCCTCTGTCTTACGGCTTCTCCACCAAGGACATTGGGGTATAGTGAGAACGAAACAACTTGCTCGTCAGCACTGTACTTGGTTCGGAATCGATGCCGCGATTACGAATATGTGCTCTTCTTGCATGGTGTGTGCCCAACAACAATCAGCACCACCGTGGAAATTTTTTGCATGGCCAAAAGCCACTTCCCCTTGGCAACGCTTACACATCGATTTTGCTGGTCCATTCTGGAATGTTCGATGGTTGGTTGTGGTAGATTCATTTAATAATTTTCCTTTTGTTGTCCGATGTCTTCCACGACGTCATCTGCCACCATCAAAGCGTTATCCGCTATCTTTTGCATCGAAGGTCTTCCACAGACTATTGTTTCCGACAATGGCCCACAATTCATGTCCGCAGAATTTCAGTCATTCTGCAAGGCCAATGGTATTCAACATCTGACGTCCACGCCGTTTTCACACAGCCAAACGGTGCCGCTGAACGTTTGGTCAGGACTTTCAAGTCGCAGATGTTGAAGTTGAAAGAGTCGCATTCTTGGGCGGACGCGTTATTGCTCTTTTTGTCCTCGTATCGCTCTCAGCCTCGAGACGGTCGTTCGGCGGCTGCGTTGCTCCACGGTCGCCCTCATCGCACTTTGATGTCTTTGCTACATCCGCCGCATCAGGTTCCTGTGCAGCGGCAGACACCTGCTTTTGCTCCAGGCGACGTTGTCTACTACCGCAACTATCGAGGTTCATGGCGTTGGCTCGAAGGGCGCATTCTTCGCTGCCTCGGCCGCTCTATGTATCTGGTTTTGGGGACCTCTGGTGAGGTGCGTCGGCATCTCAATCAGTTGCACCTCTGTCGTCGCACGGGATCTGCCGCTCCCCGTCTGCTTTCAGCGACGAAGCCGTCCGGTCAGCGCCCTGGGGAACCATCTACTGGCTCGCCTCAGCCCCAGGTGTTACCGACGCTGCCTTCCATTTTGCCCCATGGCGACGCGCCGCCGCCGCCTGTTCTCCCGCCGGCGACGCCCGCAGTGGACGCGTCGCTGCAACCGCCGGGCGCCTCCCTGGGTCACGCGCTGCCGATCGCTTCCCGTGACCAGTTGTCCTCTGCCATGGAACTCTTGCCCGCTCCGGACCATATGTCAGCTTCGCCCATCGGGTGCCCCAGCCCGATGGAGGTCGACCCTTCGGCCCCTCCTGTCTCTCTACGGGCGCATACACCGCATGTTGGCGTGCACCCTGGAGCAGGTTTTCAGGCATTTCCTAGATCCCCTCGGTCCGAATGGCAGGGTGCGGGTGGCACAGCCTCGCCGGTTGTTAGGCTCCCCACCTCGTCGTATACGTCAACAAGGGGTCCTCCCAACGGCGGGCGGAAGCCTTATGGCACAACCGTCCGCCGATTTGCGAGGGAGGAATGTAGTGTCACCGCCAGACAACACACTTGCTAGGTGGTTGCCTTTAAATCGGCCGCGGTCCGTTAGCATATGTCGGACTCGCGTGTCGCCACTATCAATGATTGCAGACCGAGCGCCGCCACACGGAAGGTCTAGAGACACTTCCTAGCACTCGCCCCAGTTGTACAGCCGACTTTGCTAGCGATGGTTCACTGACAAAATACGCTCTCATTTGCGAGACGATAGTTAGCATAGCCTTCAGCTAAGTCATTTGCTACGACCTAGCAAGGCGCCATTACCAGTTACTATTGTTGCTGTAAAACATGTACCGTCAAGAGCGATGTTCACCATTTATGGATTAAAGTTAAGTATTCCACATCTACATCCTTTTTTGCGACAGTCTAATTTCCTTGTCCTGTTCCAGACCTCACGCCAGCCTGCGTGAGCTAAAACGCTTGCCTTTCGGCTTCATCTCAAACCCGAGTTGGCTCTCTTGCCCATCCACAACATTTGGCGACGAGGCCACACCGCGTTCGTAACTATACTGCCCTTATTTACTTGTGTAATGGCTTCGCCACTATCTCCAGATGTACTGTCCGAATTTTATCGCTTACAGAATCAGCAGACGCAGGCCTTACTGGATGCCCTTGGACAGCTCGTCCAGGGTCAACGTGCAATGCAAAACGATGCGGCAGCCGCCGCTCCACCGCTAACGCAGCCACAACACGCAGTTGCACCAACTTTTCATTCTTTTGATGCTGCACTGGAAAGCTGGACGGAGTGGTCACGCCAATTTGGATTCCATCTCACCGCCTACAGAATTCAAGGTAATGAGCGGCAGCCTTTCCTCCGTCGACGTACAAACGTACCGTGTAATAGTCAAATTATTTCCCCGATGCGACGTAGCAACTCTATCCTAAGACGAAATTTTGTCTGCACTAGATGCATATTTCAAAGAATCCATCAATGTAGTTGCGAAAAGGTATACCTTCTTTCGTACAGCCGGTCAGACTAATCGGGAGTGGGCTGCAACCTTGCAAGGCCTTACTAGGGATTGTGCTTTTGAGTGTCAATGTGGACTCCCTTATTCAGATACTATGGTACGTGATGCAATTGCACAGAACGTTTCTGATGTTCGTATACAGGAACAGATTTTGAAACTAGTCAATCCCTCCCTTCACCAAGTGATGGACATATTGGATCGGCAGGACACACTTGACTTTGCTCAGGAATCATTTGAAACTTCGCTACCCGTGTGTCAGGTTAACCGGCCCGCCGGGCGAGCTGCACGGAACAGTAAACAGTCCTCGCGCCCAGCCGCACCAAAGCTGCCTGGCTCTCAGCCACGTGTACTGCGCCGGCAAGCAAATGCAGTGCTACAATCATGCCCGGAGTGTGCTACTAGACATTCGCTTGAGAATTGCCCGTCACGCAAGCTATTTGCTTTTACTGTAATAAAAAAGGACATGTTCAAAGTGTTTGCCAGAAAAAGCTCAGATCGGAAGCTCAAAACCATTCCAGGCCCTTTGCTTCGCGCCGGAATCGGAATCGAACCAAGGATACTCAGGCTCACGAAACTTCGCCCATGGAAATTCATATAGTTCATGCCACTCCGCCATAAATTTTTATTTTACTGTAGAGATCTGCAGAAATGAGGAGCTGTCTGGTTGCAATAGCTGAAGAGATATGAAAGTGATACATGGGGACACAAAAGAAATATAGTACATTAGCCATATTTCTCATCCATTTAGGATGGAAAGCTCGTGCAATACTTCACAAATGGACCCTGGTGAGTTGTTACAAACGGAGTTTCGTAAATTCCTACAAAATTTCCAGTTTTTACTTCTGCAGAAGACAGCGAGTTACTGTACAGCCAACGAGTCCGTAAGCGGACTACTCGTTAATATACAGTATGTATCGGACACACGCTCCCTGTGTGGAGTACAGGTAAGTAGATTGTGTGGAAAAGTGTATGCAGAGACGTCTGAAACAAACATCAAGATAATAAAAAGAACATAACATTTCTGAAAATTTTCTTGTTTGTATTTTTGCTTCATAGGTAAATCTCGTATCTTCTTAAAATACAGTGGTGTGGAGAACTCGAGGACGAGAGTAACTTCCGCATGATGTATCACTGCCAAATAACAGAGCTCGATGAAACTCTAACTATACACTGGTGTCCAAAATTAAAGCAAAAAATGGAAATTTTAACGGTTGCGTTTATTTTGCCACAAAACAGTATGTAGAGGTGATAAAAAATTTGAAACAATGTAATAATACAGAACGTGATCAATTCCAATATGCATAACGGTAGAGAAAAATGTTCTTCATTTCTTTCCAACATAACGGATTTGCGCACACATTCTGACAACTGGTTAATGTGCTCAGTATGGGGTGTGACCACCTTTGGCACGAATACAGGCGTGATAACGACGAGTCATGCTGTGAATGATGTTTCTGTGATGATGTCTCATGTTGAGGCAATAGCGCCCACTGTTCCTGTACAGCTGCTCACAAATCTTGGAGAGTGGTTGATGGATGCTGACGTGATGCAACCCGTCTCTCTAGTGGATCCGAGACATGCTCTATGGGATTCAAATGGGGAGAGTGAGTAGGCCACGGCTAGCGTGCAATATCTTCCGTTTCCAAAAAAAAAAAAAAGAAACATCAACCACCCGTGCTCTATAAGGTCAAGCATCATCGTCCATCAATACGAAGTGTAAGCCCAAAGCACCTCGCAACAAGACCACATGAGATCCCTCACGGTACCTGACTGCAGTTAAATCTTGCTGATTCACCCGCACAATTTCATGAAAAGGTAGTAGGGTGTTCAACATAATCCGTGACCACACCTTTAGAGCCTCGAAATCGTGTTCCACGTGCCCTCCAGATGCGAATCCGCCGAGAATCACTCTCCAGACCAAGTCGGGACTCATCTGCAAAAATGAAATTGGCCCTCCGTTCGACCGTCCAGGTGGAGTGTTGACGGATACATTCTAGATATCCTTTGCGTGAAAACACGCCAGAGGTAAACAGACACCAGGTCTCCAACAATAAAGGCCACTCTGCTAAAGCCTTCTGTACTCCGTTTGCCACGATACAACACGTCCTGGGGATGCTGAGAGGTCAGATACCATGCAAAGCAAGCGCTGGATAGGCCGCAAGGGGCCCAATGACAGGACTTGCTTTGGACGGCCTCCACGTTCACCCGACCTAACGCCTCCATCAAGGATCGCGTGTACGTGCCTCCGCTACCATCAGATCTCCCTGAATTAAGAAACCGGACTGAAGCAGCTGTTGCTACAATCATTGAAGATACACTTATAAACGTTTGGGAAGAAGTCGGCTATAGACTTGATGTGTGCCGTGTGACAAATGGTGCTCACATTGAACATTTATAAGGTTCTGGGTAAAACTGTTTGATTTGCTCTTTCATTTGACGTATCATTTACAACTGTATGTTTAATGTAATAAATATTATAATTGCGTTAAATCCCCGATATTCATTTATAAACACCCAGTACTATTACTCTGTGAGTTGCAACAGTTTTCGATGGAATTGAACGAAGAGTATGGAGACATTATACAAATACATTGCTGCGATGTACGTTTGTTAAGTCAAGAGGCATTTCTGGAACGACTCTAGGAATATTGGAGGTACTAATATCGATATTTCTCTTTTGTGAGTCAGTGCAGCAGTCAAACGTGGGTATAGTACGATCCTCTTGGGTGAGGACGTTTTCAATTGTGTTATTTTAAAGTTCTGTTTTCTGTCCTTATTTTCAACGTCAAATGCCACCTCGATAGATTTAACGCAAGGTTTGAATGCGAACGTTGGCTTTACGTATGAGCAGATCTTCTTACGATTTTCTGATACACATTTCGACAGGATTTGACTGTGAAGGTTATTGCAGACCCATGTTAAAGATGCAAAAGTTACTATTAGTTGCCTGTAAAAGTTTCCCTGAAATTTCTTTTGGGGCGAAAGTGTAGCTGCCTCTGTTTTCGCAACATTCTCCGAATGGTAGCATTAAGCCAAGGTGAGTCTTTGGGGTATTTTCTTATCCAGATCACCGTTTATGACGTATTTTAGCTTTAACCACAATGTTCTGCATTTTCCATTTCTGAATTAACTGTTATCATTTCGTTCTTTAAATGAATTTACGGTGACTGTCGCTTGAACCAAACACAAACATTTTCTTAACATTCTTGGCGACGTTTTTTCCTTTAGTGACCATCTTTTCTGTAATTCCTCAAGGTTACTAATCTCTCTCTCTTCGATAACAGTCTCAAAATGATCGCGTCTGTTGTAACCAGGATACATAAAATACAGGGCTACTATAAATCATTCATTAGTTCTCTCTCTCTCTCTCTCTCTCTCTCTCTCTCTCTCTCTCTGTTTGTGTGTGTGTGCGCGCGCGCGCTGCTGCTGGAGAGGCACTACCGAAAGTTATCTGCGGTCGCCGGTTCAGGCGACAGTAGCAACAATAGCAGCATTGAAATACACTGTACGTAACAAGCATTAGAGCCTATCTCTGGTAAACACAGAAACAAAAATAGAAAAACACACACACCTAAAAGTTCTTGCTGCTTGCTTCCAAATAGAAACATGCAAGAAAAAGTAAACCAAGCGCAATGTACAAATTTGTGTTGTGAGACTCTCTATATCCAGAACTGTTGACACTGCTTCTGGGGCGCTTGT
This sequence comes from Schistocerca americana, assembly GCF_021461395.2. NCBI lineage: Eukaryota > Metazoa > Arthropoda > Insecta > Orthoptera > Acrididae > Schistocerca > Schistocerca americana. The sequence goes on from NC_060121.1 coordinate 610,135,133, forward strand.
ACTCATCACAGTGTATCATTCCCAACGATCTTATAGTTCCGAATTCTGGTCGGACAGTTAATTATTTGTGTATAATTTAAATGCCTTTTCATAAATGTCGTTTGTGAAGTATATGAAAGATGCAGAGTGCCGTGCATCTTAAATGTTTGTCTTAGTTTATGGTCACACAGTGCTGAACAGAGAGATTAGTAGTGTGACAACCAAGTACATACCACATGTCTAGCAAGCCATCGACTTTGTTATATACACAAACAGACTCTCTTAACACTCACTAGGCCTTCATATATTTGTTCCATAAATACAGTTAAATGAGCCCCAATTCTTCAGGTTTGGCAGGACCTTTTAATTGTAAGTAAGTGCAAGAATCCTCCAAATCGGAACTCCCTCTGCCTCCCTATCAGCTACCATGGTTGACGCTAATGAGAGAATTAGAATGTAGGAGCAAACCCCTTCAACATTTTTGCATAGGATTCAAGGTATGTAAGACTTTGTGGTTAAAATGATAGAAAGCCTGGTATGGTATTTCAGTCTCTGCTGTCAAATGTCAACAGCATTTAACGTATACTTCAAGACACAAAGCACCTGATCTTTTTTTTCTGCGGAATGATGTGTACTGCATTCCAGTCACAGGTTTACTGCCGCCTGTCAGTTACGACTGGTTAAGGGCGGATAATTTGACGGTTATTTAAAGTCTGAATGTGTATTTAAAATTTTACATCGAAACGCATTACTTTTTAAATGACACGATTCAGCTTTCTAAAAATTCTCAAACTTCTGTTCACGACTGTTCACCGAGTCACGATTTATTACGTTCTGTAGCTCACCCACTCTTCTGCTGCGGATTATAGTCCGTGAAATGACGGTAACTGAATTGCATCATTAGTCCTTCAAGATCTTCGACAGAAGAACCCAGGAAAGCGCGAAATCTTTTTGATGCGTTTAGCGGTATCAAGGCAGTAGCTTCCGCGAGCGAGAGGTAATTGGATGAACAGTTCTTGATCTGCCTATTCATTACATAATGTAATATTACAGCTGTGATATAGCGTGCAGACATCGTGACACCGTCTTGCACTGGTCCGTTATAACACGATAATGTGTTACGTGGTTGTTCCTGGCGCTCAAGAACACTCGTGGAACGGTACTTTCGTAAACGCTGCTTTCGAATGCTGTAGCTCAAGTATTATCACCTTCATAGAAATATATTTTTTCATTCAAAACTGAACAGGATGCAAAACAATTGTAGTTTCATTCATCCGTGTGTCACAGATGTTGGACATGTCATGGGTAGTTAGTCGACCGCGCCATTACCTTGTAGGCTGCTCCGTATACACTATGGTTTATAATACATCTTCGATCCGAAGAGACATTTAATTTTTGTCAGCATATATATTTTATTATTGATGAACAGGCAACGTACCTAATGCTAGGGGCTGCTAGCTGCGTTTCTCAGGAGCGGTACAAAAGTAGTCCTCTACCCCACACACACACACACACACACACACACACAGACACACACACACACACACACACACACACACACACACCTCTTCCTCAGAACAAGTGATTGCGTTAGTAATGATCACCGATGCACATATAGAGAATCCTAGATATATCTCTTCAACCTGAAAAGAAAATTATGTTATTCATTGCCTTTGACCCTTCACGAGTAAAACATCTAAAAGAAAAAGCGGAAGTAAAAGTCTTACCGATACTTTATTGTGTGATCATTTTTTGTAAACTATGCTTTTTTTAAAAATGGTTTTCATTCTCAGGCTGAAGACGAAAGTAGGCTGTTCGAGACTGGACCCATGGAAGAGCCCAGTTATTATCACATGAGATTGTATCATTTCATGTAATGACACCATGGACTATGCGATTCTTGTTACTCTCGGAACTCGTGTGTGCGATAACCTGTACGTTTCCTTGTTCCGAGTCCTTGCTGTCACTGAGCCTGATTCCCCAGATAAAGATTATTTAGTGTCTGAAAGGCTTAGTGCGGGCAGTGCAGTCAGGAACTTTCTGATTGCCGTGAATTACATCATCCTTCTCCACGAAGTCTCTTGGGAAAGAAAAAGTGAGAGACTGCTTTTGAAAATTACATTCCATGAACTGGCCTGAATCCTTGATCTTTCAGTGACTGAAGTTCAATTTTGGGTGCATTAAGTGAAGACCTTAGCGGAAAATAAATTACAACCTATTCTGAATTGCACCTTCAACACTAGCAGGATTCTATTGGCGGCTTAGCAATCGTCTTCCTTGTCTATCACGGCAGAAATGATAAATCCACACTCCACTGACAAAATTTCGGAGATTGTTTTGGGATGTGTTCAGAGTATTTTTCATGTAAAAGACCCGTGACCTTCTGTGGCTCTTTGGAGAATAACCAGAAACTCGACACCTAATTCTTTAAACAATCGAAGTCACACGTATAAATCGTCATATTATCTCCTGAACTATGTGTCGTACAATCGTATAATTTTGCAGGTAAATGGAGTAGCATATTTGGATATTTGTCTGAAAAATTTGTTGCTAATAGAGTCACTAATAAGGAAGTAATAAATTTTCGTAATTTTATGGGAGGTGCCAGGGAGAAAACATTTGAAAAAGTTTAATCAAGTTTGCCCAAAATCGCTAGATGTTCTGATCCTCAAATAATGGATGAACATAGTCAGGGTCATAGGCGCGCAGATAATTACGCTGCCTCAAAACATATACATAGATATTACCTTTAATTCTTGACTTATTGTATTAAGCCATTAACGAGTATATTTTCGATAGCATTTTAAATGTTTAAATTGCGTCAGTAGTTGTATGAAAAATTGAAAATCAAATCTTTGTTGCTCCTCGAAGCCGTTAATAAGGCAACCATCAATAGGACATTGAACCATTTTAATCGTTTGGAATATAGATTGTAATTCGTTTAATTACTTACCTCCACTTCTCTAAGTATCTCTATTGCACTGAAAGTATTTGCGCTACAGATCATATGTCGATGGCACCCACAGTGAGTCTTGTTTGGATATAAAACTGTTCCAGTCACTCAAGGCATTTGCTGTCGCCGATAGTAACGTCCACTTTGCACTGAATTGACTAACGTCATGGGATAACAATTAATATCGTGTCGGACCTCCTTTTGCCCAGCGCACTGCAGCAACCCAACGCACGTGGACTCAACACGTCGTACGAAGTCCCCTGCAGAAATATTGACCCTTACTGCCTCCTCCCTTCCCCATGAACCATGGACCTCGCCGTTGGTGGGGAGGCTAGCGTGCCTCAGCGATACAGATAGCCGTAACGTAAGTGCAACCACAACGGAGGGATGTCTGTTGAGAGGCCAGACAAACGTGTGGTTCCTGAAGAGGGGCAGCAGCCTTTTCAGTAGTTGCAGGGGCAACAGTCTGGATGATTGACTGATCTGGCCTTGTAACACTAACCAAAACGGCCTTGCTGTGCTGGTACTGCGAAAGGCTGAAAGCAAGGGGAAACTACATCCGTAATTTTTCCCTAGGGCATGCAGATTTACTGCATGGTTAAATGATGATGGCGTCCTCTTGGGTAAAATATTCCGGAGCTAAAATAGTCCCTTATTCGGATCTCCGGGCGGGGACTACTCAGGAGGACCTTGTTATCAGGAGAAAGAAAACTGGCGTTCTACGGATCGGAGCGTGGAATGTCGGATCCCTTAATCGGGCAGGTAGGTTAAGAAAATTTAAAAAGGGAAATGGATAGGTTAAAGTTATATATAGTGAGAATTAATGAAGCTCGGTGCCAGGAGGAACAAGACTTCTGGTCAGGTCAATACAGGGTTATAAATACAAAATCAATTAGGGGTAATGCAGGAGTAGGTTTAATAATGAATAGGAAAATAGGGATGCGGGTAAGCTACTACAAACAGCATAGTGAACGCATTATTGTGGGCCAGACAGATACGAAGCCCATGGCACCACACCAGTACAATTTTTGTAAGCCAACTAGCTTCACAGATGACGAAGAGATTGATGAAATGTATGATGAAATAAAAGAAATTATTCAGATAGTGAAGGGAGACGAAAATTTAATTGTCACGTGTGACTGGAACTCGATAGTAGGAAAAGGAAGAGAAGGAAACGTAGTTGGTGAATACGGAATGGGATTAACGAATAAAGAGGAAGCCGCCAAGTAGAATTTTGCACAGAGCATAACATAATCATAGTAACACTTGGTTCAAGAATCATAAAAGAAGGTTGTATACGAGGAAGAAGCCTGGAGATACTGGAAGGTCTCAGATAGATTATATAATGGTAAGACAGAGATTCAGGAACCAGGTTTTAAAATGTAAGACATTTCCAGGGGCAGATATGGACTATGACCATAATCTGTTTGTTATGAACTGTAGACTAAAACTGAAGAAACTACAAAAAGGTGGGAATTTAAGGAGATGGGACCTGGATAAACTGAAAGAACCAGAGGTTGTAGAGAGCTTCAGGGGGAGCATTAGGGAACGATTGACAAGAATGGGGGAAAGAAATACAGTAGATGAAGAATGGGTAGCTTTGAGAGATGAAATAGTGACTGTTGCGGTGGATCAAGTAGGTAAAAAGGCGAGGGCTACCAGAAATCTTGGGTAAAAGAATAGATATTGAATATAATTGATGAAAGGAGAAAATATAAAAATGCAATAAATGAAGCAGGCAAAAAGGAATACAAACGTCTCAAAAATGAGATTGACAGGAAGTGCAAAATGGCTAAGCAGGGATGGCTAGAGGACAAATGTAAGGATGTAGAGGCGCATATCACTAGGAGTAAGATAGATACTCCCTACAGGAAAATTAAAGAGACCTTAGGAGAAAAGAGAACTACTTGCATGAATATCAAGAGCTCAGATGTAAACCCAGTTCTAAGCAAAGAAGGGAAAGCAGAAAGATGGAAGGAGTATATAGAGGGTCTATACAAGGGCGATGTTCTTGAGGACAATTTTATAGAAATGGAAGAGAATGTAGATGAAGATGAAATAGGAGATATGATACTGCGTGAAGGGTTTCACAGAGCACTGAAAGACCTAAGTCGAAACAAGGCCCCGGGAGTAGACAACATTCCATTAGAACTACTGACAGCCTTGGGAGAGTCAGACCTAACAAAACTCTACCATCTAGTGTGCAAGATGTATGACACAGGCGAAATACCCTCAGACTTCAAGAAGAATATAATAATTCCAATCCCAAATAAAACCAGGTGTTGACAGATGTGAAAATTACCGAACTATCAGTTTAATAAGTCACGGCTGCAAAATACTAACACGAATCCTTTACAGACAAATGGAACAACTGGTAGAAGCCGACCTTGGGGAAGATCAGTTTGGATTCCGTAGAAGTATTGGCACACGTGAGGCAATACTGACTCTATGACTTACCTTAGCAGAAAGATTAAGAAAAGGCAAACCTACGTTTCTAGCATTTGTAGACTTAGAGAAAGCTTTTGACAATGTTGACTAGAATACTCTCTATCAAATTCTGAAGGTGGCAGGGGTAAAAGACATGGAGCGAAAAGCTATTTACTATTAGTACAGAAACCAGATGGCAGTTATAAGAGTCGAGGGACATGAAATGGAAGCAGAGGTTTGGAAGGGAGTGAGACAAGGTTGTAGCCTGTCCCCGATGTTATTCAATCTGTATATTGAGCAAGTAGTAAAGGAAAGAAAAGAAAAACTCGGAATTGGAATTAAAATCAATGGAGAAGAAATACAAACCTTGAGGTTCGCCGATGACGCTGTAATTCTGTCAGAGACAGCAAAGGACCTGGAAGAGCAGTTGAACAGAATGGACAGTGTCTTGAAAGGAAGATACAAGATGAACATCAACAAAAGCAAAACGAGGATAATGGAATGTAGTCTAAATAAGTCGGGCGATACTGAGGGAATTAGATTAGGAAATGAGACGCTTAAAGTAGTAAATGAGTTTTGTTATTTGGGGAGCAAAATAACTGATGATGGTCGAAGTAGAGATGACATAAAATTTAGACTGGCAATGGCAAGGAAAGGTTTTCTGAAAAAGAGAAATTTGTTAACATCGAGTATAGATTTAAGTGTCAGGAAGTCGTTTCTGAAAGTATTTGTATGGAGTGTAGCCATGTATGGAAGTGAAACGTGGACGATAAATAGTTTAGACAAAAGGAGAATTGAAGCTTTCGAAATGTGGTGCTACAGAAGGATGCTGAAGATTAGATGGGTGGATCACATAACTATTGAGGAGGTATTGAATAGAACTGGAGAGAAGAGAAATTTGTGGCACAATTTGACTAGGAGAAGGGATCGGTTGGTGGGGCATATTTTGAGGCATCAAGGGATCACCAATTAAGTATTGAAGGACAGCGTGGAGGGTAAAAATCGTAGAGGGAGACCAAGAGATGAATACACTAAGGAGATTCAGAAGGATGTAGGTTTCAGTAGGTACTGGGGGATGCAGAAGCTTGCACAGGATAGAGTAGCATGGAGAGCTGCATCAAACCAGTCTCAGGACTGAAGACCACAACAACAAAAAATGCCTCTTCAACCGTCCATAACTGCGAAAGTGTTGCCAGTGCATAGTTTATATTACGTTTCATAAATGTGCGAAGGGATTCATTTCGGAGGATGTGGGTGGTTGAATCATTCTCTCTGATTACCCAGAATGTTCTCCAAACCAGTCGCAAACAATTGTGGCCCAGTGACACAGTGCACTGTTATTCATAAAAATTTCATAGGTTTTTGGGAAATTAACGTCCGAATGGCTGCAAATGGCATGAAAGTAGCTAAATATCCAGAGGACTCATTCCATTCCATGTAAATACAGCCCATACCACTATGGAGCCACGACTAGCTTGTACAATGCCTTATCGACAACCTGGGTCCAAGATTTCTTGGGGTCCGTGCCGCACTCGAACCATACAGTCGGCTCTTACAACTAAAATCGGGATTCATCCGACCAGTCCTCGGTTTTCCAGTCGTCTAGGGTCCAACCGACTTGGTTACAAGCTAAGGAGAGGCGCTGCAGGCGACGTCGTGCTGTTAACAAATACACTCGCACCGGTCGTCTACTGCCACAGTTCCATTTACGCCAGATTTCACCGCACTTTCCTAAAGTATACATCCGTCGTGCGTCCAACATTGATTTCAGCGGGTATTTGGCTTACTCAAAATGGCTCTGAGCGCTATGGGACTCAACTGCTGTGGTCATCAGTCCCCTAGAACTTAGAACTACTTAAACCTAACTAACCTAAGGGCATCACACACATCCATGCCCGAGGCAGGATTCGAACCTGCGACCGTAGCGGTCGCGCGGTTCCGGACTGAAGCGCCTAGAACCGCTCGCCCACTGCGGCCGGCTACCCTTTCTTACAGAACTGACTGTATCATCACTTGTCCTTATCATAGTTACGTCTAACCTCCTCACTGTCAGAAGTAGGAAGGCAATATAAGAAAGAAAAATGTAGACACACTTTAATAACCCACACTGCCAGCGCAGACAACATGTCGCGACCCACTAATCGTCTTCGACTACGCGTGAAAGGTGGACAGACGACGGGTGTGTCGCTTGCGGCGACTGACCTTTGACTGACCTGCCAGCGCAGCTAACTGCTGCTGAAAACATAAAGAGCTCAGAGTAGGAAGAACAATGAACATGACTATCCAAAAGAAACTAAACACGACATCTTAAGTGAAACGGTTTAAGAGCGTCTGAATACACGTGGAACAGATTTACTTTGCATGACCTTTGAGAACTGAATGGCTTCTAACAAATGTTAGGTAGTAACGCTCATGAAACTAACGTCTCTTCGTCTCTTCCCAAAAGAAACCCTTATACACTTTTTCAGAAATTGGCGACGTAAATGACGCCCTTAATATGCTTGCAAGTAACCCACGTATACACTGAGGTGACAAAAGTCATGGGATGCCTGTTAATATCTTGTCGGACCTCCTTTGTACACCTTAGAGCAGAAACTCGACTTCCATGGGCTCAATAAGTCGTTGCAACTTAACTGCAGAAATATTCATGTATGGTGCCCCTATAGTCGTACACAATTGCGAAAGTATTGCCGGTGCAGAATTTTGTGGACGATCTGACCACTCTATTATGTTCCATAAATTTTTGGTGTGATTTATGTCAAGTAATATGATTTCATTCGCTCTAACTGTCCACAATGTTCTTCAAAACAGGCGTGAACGACTATGGCTCGGTGACATGGTGCGCTGTCACAATAAGAATTCCATCCAGAATGAGATTTTCACTCGGCAGCGGAGTGTGCGCTGATATGAAACTTCCTGGCAGATTAAAACTGTGTGCCAGGCCGAGACTCGAACTTGGGACCCTTGCCTTTCGCGGGCAAGTGCTCTACCAACTGAGCTACCCAAGCACGAGTCACACCCCGTCCTCACAGCTTTACTTCTGCCAGTACCTCGTCTCCTACCTTCCAAACTTTACAGAAGCTCTCGCGGCACTTGCCCGCGATAGGCAAAGGTCCCGAGTTCGAGTCTCGGCCTGGCACACAGTTTTAATCTGCCAGGAAGTTTCAAGAATTCCATCATTGTTTGGGAACATGACGTCTATGAATGTATGAATGGCTGCAAATGATCTCCAAGTAGCCGAACACAACCATTTCCAGTTAACAATCGGTTCGGTTGAACAAGAGGACCCAGTCCTTTCCATGTGAACACAGCCCACACCATTACGGAACCACCATCAGCTTGCACAGTGCCCTTTAGACGACTTGTGTCCATGGCTTCGGGGGATCTGCGCCACACCCGAACCCCACAATCAGCTCTTACCAACTGAAACAAGGACTCATCTGACCAGACCAGGCTTTTTCAGTCGTCTAGGGTCCAACCACTATGGTCACAAGCTCATGAGAGCCACTGCAGGTGTTGTCGTGCTTTTGGCAGAGGCACTCACGTCAATCGTCTGCTGTATAGCCCATTAACGCCAAATTTTGTCGCATTGTATTATAGGATACGGTGGTCGTACTTCTCAAATAGATTTCTGCGATTATTTCATGCAATGCTGCTTGTCTGTTAGCACGTAAAGGCAGCTGTTTTCGGTCATTAAGTGAAAGCCGTCGACAACAATCCCAACCTCACAGTCCGTAGAATGCCACTAGAAGAGCCGAAAACTGGCGCAGCCCATTTTCAAAGTGAGATGTTTTGTAGGAATTACTTTTCGACAGCAGCAGAAATATTACAGCCGTACTAGGGCAGTGCAGAGACTAAATACGTCAACTAGATCGTCCTGGCACAGCTCAATATTTCCGCTGCTGCGGAAAAAGAGTAGCCACATGATGCACCATATTATCAACGAGTTCTGCCGTTATGTTTTGGTTCCTCTAGAGGCGTCCTATGGTACTGTAGTCACGTACCTGCAAACAAACAGAAAATTACTTAGGTGATTTTCTTCCTTCGAGGTGACAGTCAAAAATTTATCCCTATCCTTCGTAATAACTTTCACTTTCTTGGTAGTAATAAGATGGACACCCCTATGACGCAGTCCATTACATGTTTCGATGTACAAAATTTTGAGGGTACTAATTAAAAAATATATTGCAAATTTTTCGTTCAGACATTGCGAGGTGAAATAGTAAATACATTGACGAAAAAAAAATCACAATACAAAGAAGAAGTTGTGCGACATAAAAGAAAGCCGGTTGCTGTGTTTCTACATCTGAAAGATGATATCAGAATTTCAAGACGGTCACATAATAGAGGCGCTAGAATCGCCACTATGAGGGTGCAAATCAGATTTCCTTTAAACACAAACTTAAACGGTGGTAAGTGTTAGTTACCTTTAAGACTGGATGCGATGAGCTGATGTTATTCAAGAATGCCTTTAAGGCGACAAAGGCGCCATATATCAACACCTCAGTGAGTTTGAATGAGGTCCTGTAATAGGGCTACGAGCAGTTGGATGTTTCTTCTGTGATACTGCAGATAGACTTGGCAGGAATACAGTCACTGTACATGATTTTTGGCATTGGTTATCACGAAAATGTACGGTGGCGAGAAGACCGGGCTCCGGACGGTCACGTGAAACTACCAAGGAGGACGTCCATCGTGTTCGTCATATGTCTGTGGCGTATCCTATTGCATCTGGAGCAGCAATCTGAACAGCAGTTGGCACCACAGCGGCACAACGAACTGTTACAAATCGGTTAGTTCAAGGACATCTCAGAGCCAGAGGCCCCGTAGCGTGTATTCTACTGACTCAAAATAACGTCATTTGCCAAGTCCCCTCATTGGGGGAATGGTGGAGATCTGTTGTGTTTTCTGATGACAGCTGGTTCGGCCTAGGTCTAACGACGGCCCTATGTTGGTTAGAAGGAGGTCAGCTGAGGGTCTGAAACCATCTGTCTGCGTGCTAGACACACTGTATCTACACCTGGAGTTATGGTCCGGGGTGCGACTTCGTACGACAGTTGGTTTTCCCATGTACCCTCACAGCAAATTTCTACGCCGTTCCGGTTATTCGACGTGTTGTGCAGTCATTCATAAACAACATTGTAGTGGCTCTTTTCCAATATGTCCACCTACAGCTTTTTCAACCTAGTATTCTCTACAGCGTATCGTCATACTGCCTTGGCCTGCTCTGTCACCAGATCTGTCTCCGATAGCGGACGGCAGCGTACGGCAACTCCAGCGTTATCCACAACAGTTCCTCTATCGACCGACGAAGTGAAACTGGCGTGAAACTCCAGCCCACAAACTGACATCCACTACCTCTACAACACAATGCACGTACGTTTGCATGCTTGCATTCGACGATCTGGCGGTTACATCGGTAATTAATGTACCAGAATTTCACATTTGCAATCATTTATCTCTCGCTTACATTAGTCTGCAATGTTAATCACTTAAATATGTTACTTAAACAAATATTTTCTAGTAATTTCATTACTCTACATTAATTACCTGTTGCCTTTTTTCTGTCAGTGTACTACGTAATGGTATGAAGTACTATGGGTGTGAAGCTAAAGTGCCTATAAGGAATATTCTTGTAACGTCCCCAGTCCGTGTTGAAGGTTAATTTACGCAGGGTGTTTCAAAGTCTTTGCTTCAAACTTCGATGGGTGACAGATCACGTATTGGGAAACAACTTTTGTTAGAAACAAAATGTTCGCTGACGCTCACAGTGCATCAGCAAGAAAATATGTTTTTGATCCGTATTGATGATGATGTTTGGTTTGTGGGGCACTCAACTGCGCGGTCATCAGCGCCTGTATAAACTACCAATTTCTAAGCAGTCCAAATAAGCCACGATCACGAATGATGATGACGATGAAATGATGAGGACAACACAAACACCCAGTCGCCGGGCAGAGAAAAATCCCCAACCCGGCCGGGAATCGAACCCGGAACCCCGTGATCCAGATGCTGCAATTTATCTGTATTCTCTTGTGCATATTTCAGCTCTACAAGTACTTAACGATGTTCGGCAAGGCACTTACAACATGCAGAAAATGTACAAATCAGCTCACAGAGATTGAATTTCGTGTTTATAACCAAGATTCCACCTACTTTTGATGTCGAGAATGTCACGCTCAACAAATTGTTCAGTGAATTCGAAATCAAAAAAATGTAATTTATTACAAAAAATTCGTCAACACAGGCTTCGCGCTTGAAGCTGGAAAAAACACTTGCGTTCGCGGGCTTTTCTCTTGTGTATCACCACAAAACGTTGTTGCCTTTCGTACTTCAAAAGCAGCACGTTGATCCCTATATTCTCTGTCAAAATACCCCTCACCGAATCATATTATTAACTCACCCATTTATCTTTCCGGGGATTTTTACGGGTATAATGCACTGCTGTGTTCCATCAATACGCCCTCATGGTCCAACTGTTTTGGGTCCTTATAAGACAAAGGTCTTCCGAATTTGGACAGAGCATGCATTGCTGCGACGTCACTTTCCACTATCGATGCTCTGTAGCCCCACATCTGTTCAATAGGAAGTGCACGACCTTGACCATATCAGAATGCACCAACAAGATAGCAGTGCCGAACGTAAGCTGTTCAAGTGAGTGGTCAGCGATATATTCTGGTAGCCGTGCGTCCGGCAGGCTGTGTTTCAGCACGGAGTAAGAACTAGCAAGACGCGCTGGGCTAATCATGCATCCAAACCAAAGTCGTAACGGAAATTTAGAAGGCAACTAGTTCGTTTTTCTACGGACAACATCTGCTCCGCAGTCAGAAACAGGAACGCAGCTCTGTGAAGGTTCAAATAGAGATAACTGATGCCAATATCACAGAACATCAGTTGTCGGATAATTAAAGACAGCGAGAGATCTTAGCAGGAATATATGTACAGGGCAGTTACAATTTAACTTGCACTACTTGAGCCAGCGTAGACATAAAACATTTATCGTACTGGTACCAAACTTCACAGGAATGATGTACAGACTGTGTGGGTCCTCCCGCCGGAGCTTCCTGCCCTCCCACGGGCACGGGTGTGTGCGTTCTTCTTAGCATAAGTTTACACCCATGCTCATAAATTAAGGATAATTCTGGTGAAACAACGCTGTGGTGAGCGATTTGCCGGTTTAAATCGCCTCGGGGTATTACCATGAGGTGCATTTGACCTGCGGTCGTCGCACGGTGACGCTGGCAGCAGTCCACTTACGCAGATGTGTGTGGGTGCATGTCAGAATACGGTGCAGCGAGTAGTGTGCAGATGTTTTCAGACTTGCTAATGGTGACTGTGTGTTGAAAATGGCTCAGAGAACACAAATTGATGTCATTATGAGGGGCAGAATACTAGGGCGACTGGAGGCTGGTCAAACACAGCAGGTCGTAGCACGGGCCCTCCGTGTGCCACAATGTGTGACCTCACGATTATGGCAATGATTCCAGCAGACAAGAAACGTGTCCAGGCGCTACAGTACGGGACGTCCACAGTGTACACCACCACGAAAAGGCCGGCTGGTGTGGCCGAGCGGTTCTAGGCGCTACAGTCTGGAACCGCGCGACTTCTACGGTCGCATGTTCGAATCCTGCCTCGGGCATGGGTGTGTGTGATGTTCTTAGGTTAGTTAGGTTTCAGAAGTTGTAAGTTCTAGGAGAATGATGACCTGAGAAGTTAGGTCCCATAGTGCTCAGAGCCATTTGAACCGTTTGAACCACAAGAAGACCGATATCTTACGATCAGTTGTCGCAGACAGCCACGGAGTACTGCAGGTAGCCTTCTCGGGACCTTGCCGCAGCCACTGGAACAGTTCTCTCCAGACACACGGTCTACAGGTGACTGAACAGACATAGTTTATTCGCCCGGAGACCTGCAAGGTGCATTCCACTAAACCCTGGTTACAGGAGAGCCCGTAAAGCCTGGTGTCAAGAACACAGTACATGGTCATTGGAACAGTGGTCATAAGTTGTGTTCACAGACGAGTGCAGGTACAGTCTGAACAGTGATTCTCGCCGGGTTTTCATCTGGCGTGAACCAGAAACCAGATACCAACCCCTTAATGTCCTCGAAAGGGACCTGTATAGAGGTCGTGATTTGATGGTGTGGGGTGGTTAAAATGGTTCAAATGGCTCTGAGCACTATGGAACTTAACATCGGAGGTCATCAGTCCCCTGGAACTTAGAACTACTTAAACCTAACTAACCTACAGACATCATAGACATCCATGTCCGAGGCATGATTCGAACCTGCGACCGTAGAGGTTGCGCGGTTCAAGACTGAATCGCCTAGAACCGCTCGGCCACTCCGGCCGACGGTGTAGGGTGGGATTACGATTGGTGCACGTAGACCCCTGCATGTCTTTGACAGGGGAACTAAGAAGGTCAGGAGTATCGGGACGTCATTTTGCACCAATGTCCGCCATTTCAGAGGTGCAGTGGGTCCACCTTCCTCCTGATGGATGATAACGTACGGTCCCACTGAGCTGCCATCGTGGAGGAGTGCCTCGAAACAGAAGATATCAGGCGAATGGAGCGGTCTGCCTGTTCTCCAGACCTAAACCCCGTCGAGTACATCTGGGATTCTCTCGGTCGACGTATCGCTGTACGTCTTCAAATCCCTACGACACTTCAGGAGCTCTGAGAGGCACTGGTGCAAGAGTGGGAGGCTATACCCCAGCAGCTGGTCGACCACCTGATCCAGAGTATGCTAACCCGTTGTGCGGCCTGTGTAAGTGAGCATGGTGAACATATCCCATATTGATGACGGGGTACATAAGCAAGAAACAGTGGCGTTTTGTAGCACATGTGTTTCGGGACGGTTTCCTCAACTTATCACCAATACCGTGGACTTACAGATCTGTGTCGTGTGTGTTCCCTATGTGCCTAAGCTATTAGCGCCAGTTTTGTGTAGTGCCACGTTGTGTGGCCCCACATTCTGCAATTATCCTTAATTTATGAGCATGAGTGTAGTTTAAGTTAGATTAAGTAGTGTGTAAGTCTAGGGACCGATGACCTCATCAGTTTGGTCCCTTAGAAATTCACATATATTTGAACATTTGAACAGACTGTTCGCGGCAGGATTTGCGTTGTCAACTGTTGGTGTCATGACTTAAGCTCCGGTACTGGTATGGCGACATAGGGTTGAAACACAGGCATCAGTGTGCATCACAGCTGCAGGCGTTCAACGCGGATGTGAACAAGGTAAGTAGTGCTTTACTCGTAAAGCTGTTTTATCAAAACTGTTGCTCTTCGTAAGTATCGACCCATTAGAGGAATACAGCGAGGTCCTCCTTCCGCAACAGGGTTGAAAAGCGTGATTCGGGAGTTCGAAGTAACTAGCTACTTGCTATTTGCTCCTGGTAGACGCAGATAACCAATTGCGCCACAAATTATTGAGGATACTGTCGTCAGGGCTGAGAACGCTGGACGCATTTTTCAAGCAGTGCACGAACTGTCAGAGCAGCTGAAAATTCCATGGTCCACCGTTCGAAAAGTGCTGCGATCAATTGTAAATGGCATCTCTAGTCAGATTTCACTCCAAAGTAGACGTAGACTGTCGTTACCTTGAGCAACTATTTTAACCTGGAACGTAAACATGGAACGCAGATTACAAATGTTACCCTCTCATGCGGAAATTAATATGTGTTTCTTAGAAAGATTTATTCATTATTTCTCTTTCACATGTCCTTACAAATATTTTCGCAAACTTTCATTGTCCTACGATTACTGGATTTCCATGGGGGCATTCTCAAGAAGTGAAAGTTTAATTATGATTAACTGTACTCCATACGTCAGTCCTCTGAGTCATCGATTGCGTGCAAAGTGATCAGAAAAAATTAAAACAAAGATTAATGTAATAATCTGTAATAAGATATGGGATTCTTGAATACATTGCTCAAAAGGAAAAAGAGACATTTCGTATACCAAATACAACAGTTCCTACCCTGTAGAAACAATCTATTTTAATCCCTCTCCTCAGACCTGAGGAGGACAGCGCATGGCCGAATAAGAATCATAGTGTTATGCTGATCAACAGAACAATAAAGGTCTTCTGATTCATTAACCACTGCATTTTTTGGATCTTAGAACTC
Organism: Schistocerca americana; assembly: GCF_021461395.2. Classification (NCBI taxonomy): domain Eukaryota; kingdom Metazoa; phylum Arthropoda; class Insecta; order Orthoptera; family Acrididae; genus Schistocerca; species Schistocerca americana. Next base: position 610,150,621 of record NC_060121.1, read on the forward strand.
ATATCTTGGCAGGATTTTCTTATATATTCAAATGTATTTCTCTATTGCTGACTGATTCTGTTATAGGTAGCTATAACGTACAAAACTACTTGTTTGCGTAACATCCGCGGACAGCTCTACGTATGGGGCTTAATAAATGTTTTCCAGTTCTTTCTGTTTATTGTCTTACATATGAGACATCAAGACGTTGATCGGTGGTTTTACACAACCCTTCTCCCTACCACTCGTATCGTTTTAGGGGTGTTCTGTTCCACAGTAGCTGTAAACAGTAGAGCATCTTCGTTAAGAATTCCCGTTCAGATCTGTCTTCGTGACTTTCCGGTTACAAGTTATTCTCTCAGTGTCTCAGCAACCATGCGACAGTTGCATCTAACAGTTCAGAGGATGGAAGAGTGGAGTAATATACACTCCTGGAAATGGAAAAAAGAACACATTGACACCGGTGTGTCAGACCCACCATACTTGCTCCGGACACTGCGAGAGGGCTATACAAGCAATGATCACACGCACGGCACAGCGGACACACCAGGAACCGCGGTGTTGGCCGTCGAATGGCGCTAGCTGCGCAGCATTTGTGCACCGCCGCCGTCAGTGTCAGCCAGTTTGCCATGGCATACGGAGCTCCATCGCAGTCTTTAACACTGGTAGCATGCCGCGACAGCGTGGACGTGAACCGTATGTGCAGTTGACGGACTTTGAGCGAGGGCGTATAGTGGGCATGCGGGAGGCCGGGTGGACGTACCACCGAATTGCTCAACACGTGGGGCGTGAGGTCTCCACAGTACATCGATGTTGTCGCCAGTGGTCGGCGGAAGGTGCACGTGCCCGTCGACCTGGGACCGGACCGCAGCGACGCACGGATGCACGCCAAGACCGTAGGATCCTACGCAGTGCCGTAGGGGACCGCACCGCCACTTCCCAGCAAATTAGGGACACTGTTGCTCCTGGGGTATCGGCGAGGACCATTCGCAACCGTCTCCATGAAGCTGGGCTACGGTCCCGCACACCGTTAGGCCGTCTTCCGCTCACGCCCCAACATCGTGCAGCCCGCCTCCAGTGGTGTCGCGACAGGCGTGAATGGAGGGACGAATGGAGACGTGTCGTCTTCAGCGATGAGAGTCGCTTCTGCCTTGGTGCCAATGATGGTCGTATGCGTGTTTGGCGCCGTGCAGGTGAGCGCCACAATCAGGACTGCATACGACCGAGGCACACAGGGCCAACACCCGGCATCATGGTGTGGGGAGCGATCTCCTACACTGGCCGTACACCACTGGTGATAGTCGAGGGGACACTGAATAGTGCACGGTACATCCAAACCGTCATAGAACCCATCGTTCTACCATTCCTAGACCGGCAAGGGAACTTGCTGTTCCAACGGGACATTGCACTTCCACATGTATCCCGTGCCACCCAACGTGCTCTAGAAGGTGTACGTCAACTACCCTGGCCAGCAAGATCTCCGGATCTGTCCCCCATTGAGCATGTTTGGGACTGGATGAAGCGTCGTCTCACGCGGTCTGCACGTCCAGCACGAACGTTGGTCCAACTGAGGCGCCAGGTGGAAATGGCATGGCAAGCCGTTCCACAGGACTACATCCAGCATCTCTACGATCGTCTCCATGGGAGAATAGCAGCCTGCATTGCTGCGAAAGGTGGATATACACTGTACTAGTGCCGACATTGTGCATGCTCTGTTGCCTGTGTCTATGTGCCTGTGGTTCTGTCAGTGTGATCATGTGATGTATCTGACCCCAGGAATGTGTCAATAAAGTTTCCCCTTCCTGGGACAATGAATTCACGGTGTTCTTATTTCAATTTCCAGGAGTGTATTGGTATTAAAGTGTCGACTGTGTGTGTGTGTGTGTGTGTGTGTGTGTGTGTGTGTGTGTGTGTGTGTCTGTGTGTGTGGGTGTGTGAGTGTGTGTGTTTTCTTTACAGTTTCAGGTTAAGGGATACCATTAGGAACTGAGAGATGTTGAGGCTTCTGATCCCACTTTCGAGGGTAAAGATAGCTGATTACCAAGACACGAAACACGGTCCCGTGAAGCTCAACGTACTTTGAGCAGTGTTAGCTACATGATGTGTGTGGTGAGTGCTGCGAGTTTTGAAACGTTATGAATTAGCTATAGTCCAGCGCAAGACGTCAAAGTTAAATTTTGTTGTATTGCAGCCGCGTTCAGTCACGAAGGTTTACCGCCTACAGTACTTTAGTTTTGGTTTTATTAGCCTCAGTCAACTTATTATTGCTTGTACACATTTTTACTGTCACTAATAGTATCACTCAAAACTTGCACCGAAATTTTGCGGAAGTGGAACGTCCTATTGATGTGTGGTTTTCATCGAATGGATTGGCAGTCAGAGGCTCGTATTGTTAGCCAATACACAAATCGTAATAATGCTTAGAATGTGTGTTTTTGTGCAAACACAAACTTTTTAAGTGGAATAATGCCTATAAACATTGTTGTTGTTGTTGTCTTCAGTCCTGAGACTGGTTTGATGCAGCTCTCCATGCTACTCTATCCTGTGCAAGCTTCTTCATCTCCCAATACTTACTGCAACCTACATCCTTCTGAACCTGGTTAGTTTATTCATCTCTTGGTCTCCCTCTACGATTTTTACCCTCCACGCTGCCCTCCAATGCTAAATTGGTGATCCCTTGATGCCTCAGAACATGTCCTACCAACCGGTCCCTTCTTCTTGTCAAGTTATGCCACAAATTCCTCTTCTCCCCAATTCTATTCAATACCTCCCCAATAGTTATGTGATCCACCCATCAAATCTTCAGCATTCTTCTGTAGCACACATTTCGAAAGCTTCTATTCTCTTCTTGTCCAAACTATTTATCGTCGATGTTTCACATCCATACATGGCTACACTCCATACAAATACTTTCAGAAACGACTTCCTGACATTTAAATCTATACTCTATGTTAACAAATTTCTCTTTTTCAGAAAAGTTTTCCTTGCCATTGCCAGTCTACATTTTATGTCCTCTCTACATCAACCATCATCAGTTATTTTGCTCCCCAAATAGCAAAACTCATTTACTACTTTAAGCGCCTCATTTCCTAATCTAATTCCCTCAGCATCACCCGACTTAATTTGACTACATTCCACTATCCTCGTTTTGCTTTTGTTCATGTTCATCTTATATCCTCCTTTCAAGACACTGTCCATTCCATTCAACTACTCTTGCAAGTCCTTTGCTGTCTCTGACAGAATTACAATGTCATCGGCGAACCTCAAAGTGTTTATTTCTTCTCCATGGATTTTAATACCTACTCCGAATTTTTCTATTGTTTCCTTTACTGTTTGCTCAATATACAGATTGAATAACATCAGGGAGAGGCTACAACCCTGTCTCGCTCCCTTCCCAGCCTCTGCTTCCCTTTCATGTCCCTCGGCTCTTATAACTGCCATCTGGTTTCTGTACAAATTGTAAATAGCCTTTCGCTCCCTGTATTTTCACATCTATCAACATCTGCTTTCTTTGGAATTGGAATTATTATATTCTTCTTGAAGTCTGAGGGTATTTAGCCTGTCTCATTCATCTTGCTCACCAGATGGTAGAGGTTTGTCAGGACTGGCTCTCCCAAGGCCGTCAGTAGTTCCAATGGAATGTTGTCTACTCTCGGGGCTTTGTTTCGGCTCAGGTCTTTCATTGCTCTGTCAAACTCTTCACGCAGTATCGTATCTCCCATTTCATCTTCATCTACATCCTTTTCCATTTCCATAATATTGTCCTCAAGTACATCGCCCTTGTATAGACCCTTTATATACTCCTTCCACCTTTCTGCTTTCCCTTCCTTGGTTAGAACTGGGTTTGCATCTGAGCTCTTGATATTCATGAAAGTGGCTCTCTTTTCTTCAAACGTCTCTCTAATTTTCCTGTAGGCAGTATCTATCTTACCCTTAGTGAGATAAGCCTCTACATCCTTACATTTGACTTCTAGCCATCCCTGCTTAGCCATTTTCACTTCCTGTCGATCTCATTTTTGAGACGTTTGTATTCACTTTGGCCTGCTTCATTTACTGCGTTTTTATATTTTCTCCTTTCATCAATTAAATTCAATATTTCTTCTGTTACCCAAGGATTTCTACTAGCCCTCGTCTTTTTGCTTACTTGATCCTCTGCTGCCTTCACTACTTCGTCCCTCAGAGCTACCCAATCTTCTTCTACTGTATTTTTCCCCCATTCCTGTCAATTGTTCCCTTATGCCCTCCTTGAAACTCTGTACAACCTCTGGTTTAGTCAGTTTATCCAGGTCCCATCTCCTTAAATTCCCACCTTTTTGCAGTTTCTTCAGTTTTAATCTACAGTTCATAACCAACAGATTGTGGTCACAGTCCACATCTTACAATTTAAAACCTAGTTCCTAAATCTCTGCCTTACCATTATATAATCTATCTGATACCTTCTAGTATCTCCAGGATTCTTCCATGTATACAACCTTCTTTTATGATTCTTGAACCAAGTGTTAGCTATGATTAAGTTATGCTCTGAACATAATTCTACCAGACGGCTTCCTCTTTCATTTCTCTCCCCCAATCCATAATCACCCACAATGTTTCCTTTTCTCCCTTTTCCTACTCTAGAATTCCAGTCATCCATGACTATCAAATTTTCGTCTCGCTTCACTACCTGAATAATTTCTTTTATCTCATCATACATTTCATCAATTTCTTCATCATCTGCAGAGCTAGGTGGCATATAAACCTGTACTACTGTAGTAGGCATGAGCGTCGTGTCTATCCTGGCCACAATAATGCGTTCACTTTGCTGTTGGTAGTAGCTTACCCGCACTCCTATTTTTTTATTCATTATTAAACCTACTCCTGCATTACCCCTATCTGATTTTGTATTTATAACCCCGTATTCCCCCGACCAGAAGTCTTGCTCCTCCTGGCACCGAGCTTCATTAATTCTCACTATATATAACTTTAACCTATCCATTTCCCTTTTTAAATTTTCTTAACCTACCTGCCCGATTAAGGGGTCCGACATTCCACGCTCCGATCCATAGAAATTCAGTTTTCTTTCTCCTGATAACAAGGTCCTCCTGAGTAGTCCCCGCCCGGAGATCCGAATAAGGGACTATTGTAGCTCCGGAATATTTTACCCAAGAGGACACCATCATCATTTAACCATACAGTAAAGCTGCATGCCCTCGGGAAAAATTACGGCTGTAGTTTCCCCTTGCTTTCAGCCGTTCGCAGTACCAGCACAGCAAGGCCATTTCGGTTAGTGTTGCAGATCAGTCAATCATCCAGACTGTTTTCCCTGCAACTACTGAAAAGGCTGCTGCCCCTCTTCAGGAACCACACGTTTGTCTGGCCTCTCAACAGATATCCCTCCGTTTTGGTTGCACCTACGGTACGGCCATCTGTATCGCTGAGGCACGCAAGCCTCCCTACCAACAGCAAGGTCCATGGATCATGGGGGGGGGGGGGGGGGCTATAAACATTAACAAACTAAAAGTAGGGAAAATCATAATGTCAATGGTATTTGTTTCAGGATTCTAATGCGAATGGTCTGTGAGATACCGTATTATGAAAATTTTGGACGCCGACAATTCTTTGTGTCAACCCGTGGAGCTGCTAGGTACAATGTTGTTATGTTTGCTTACAGTGTGCTTGTGTGTTCTTTGGCTGCACTGTCACTTGCTTGTCGGTTAGTGTGTGACATTCCAAGCAGTAGGTCGTGCGTGGACCATGAGACTTACCAGTGTAGAAGAAGTTGACATGCTCGCGGTGTATCGAGAGTGCAGACAGAATACAATTCGTTCTTGCACAGTGTAAGAGGCAAGGTAACCCAATTGACATCAACCATTTCGTGAATTATTCATTAAGTGAAAGTGGTAGTGTAACACCGAGACAACATAACGGAAGCAAACAAGTGACGATATAAGAGAGGAAACTAGGTCTTCTCGCTGCTGCCGCAGTTGATCCGCAAGTTAGATCCCACGCAATCGCACGAGAAAGTAGTATGGGTCAGGTAAGTGTCCTACACATTCGACATAGGTTCCATACCTATCACATCTCTCTCCATCAAGAGCTGCACTGAAACGGTTATCAGACTCGTGTTAACTTCTCTACATGGGCATTAAGACAGGATAACCCAGATGTATAGCGTATCTTGTTTAGTGATGAAGCCACATATACCAATCATGACCAGGTGAACCGCTGAAATATGCACTATTGGTCTGTTAACAATCCCCGTTGGCTTCGTTAGGTGGAACGTTAGCGTCCATGAATTGTAAACGTGTGGTGTGGTATAGCGAACCATCAGCTCATAGGCCCGTTTTTCCAAACGAAACACTGAACGTGCACAAGTATCGCACCCTCCTAACAGACCATCTTTTACGGATACTATAAGACGTTCTTCTGCACACTAGGAGGAACCGGTGACACCAACGTGATTGCTGTCCTGCCCACCGAGCACCAAGTACTACAGCGTGTCTTCGCGAATCGTTTCCAAATCGTTGGATTGGACGCAGAGGACTTGTATCTCGGCTATCCGCTCCCAGGATTTGATGCCTGTTGACGTTTTGGGAAAAGCTTGTTTTAAAGACGCTGGCTACATGGACATACCAACTACACCCGGCGATATGCAACGACGTATTTCCACAGCCTGCTAGAACATCTCTGGAGCCGTTCCATGCCAGACTAGAAGTGTGTATTGCCACTGCCGGTAGTCATTTTGAACACAACCTGTGATGGTCAGCTGTCTCGTTACCGGTCAGAGTCAACAGATCTAGTGTATGCACTTGTGTTGTTCTACAGTGTATGCTACCCAGGTGCTGTACAGGTGTCGTTGTGGGAACTTTTCAAGCCGCGCGGGATTAGCTGTGCGGTCTAAGGCGCAGCAGTCATGGACTGTACGGCTGATCCCGGCGGAGGTTCGAGTCCTCCCTCGGGCATGGGCGTGTGTGTTTGTCCTTAGGATTATTTAGGTTAAATGGAGTGTAAGCTCAGGTACTGATGACCTTAGCAGTTAAGTCCCATAAGATTTCACACACATTCGAACTTTTCAAAATGCTAAATCTCATAAACGACTCGCAATAGAATCCTGCAACATTACCCCACCTTTTGTTTTTTTATGTCAATAGGCATCATTCCATCTAAAAAAGTGTATGTTATCAAGACAAATAAACTTCCTAAGTATTATTATAGTCTGTTGATTGACTAAAAACACGAACCCCTGACTGCCAACCCATTCTGTGTAAACCGCACATCAATAGCACTTGCCATTTCAGCACTACTTGTGATGCAAGTTTAAGGTGATTCATCCTATATTCACACATCAAAAAAAGTTTTGCATCACCCCGGTTCCCAGAACACCTGAAGACAGACGTTGACTGTGGATATTGTACCATAGAAGCAGTCACATTGACTGTTCAGCTGTCAATAAACCCGCCCATAGATGTAAACAACCATGCATGAGCAGCGCCTGTTAGACGGAGGTAGTACGACAGGCGATCAGTTCCAGTCATTCCACAAGGAAGGAAGTACACGGCTCGTGTTGCCTGTAGTTCAACCATTGGTTTACAGTCAATACCGCGGTTCGATCGCGTCCGAATTGTTACTTTGTGCCAGGAAGGGCTCTCAACAAGGGAAGTGCCCAGACGTCTCGGGGTGAACCAAAGCGATGTTGTTCGGACATGGAGAAGACACAGAGAGGCAGAAATTGTCGATAACATGCCTCGCTAAGGCCGCCCAAGGGCTACTACTGCAGTCGATGACCGCTACCTACGGATTATGGCTCGGAGGAACCCTCAAAGCAATGCCACCATGTTGAATAATGCTTTTCGTGTTATGACAAACTGTGAGCAATAGGCTGCATGATGCACAGCTTCACTACCGACGTCCATGGCGAGCTCCATCTTTGCAAGCACGATGCAGATAAGCCCAACAACATGCCGAATGGACCGCTCAGGGGTAGCATCACGTTCTATTCTCCGATGAGTGTCGCATATGCCCTCAACCAGACACTCGGAGACGTGTTTGGAGGCAATCCGGTCAGGCTGAAGGCCTTAGACACACTGTTCAGCGAGTGCAGCAAGGTGGAAGTTCCCTGCAGTTTTGGGGTGGCATTATGTGAGGCCGTCGTATGCCACTGGTGGTCATGGAAGGCTCCGTAGCTGCTGTACGATACGTGAATGCCATCCTCCGATCCATAGTGCAACCATATCGGCAGCATATTGCGAAGCGTGTCTTCATGGACGACAATTCACGCCCCCGTCGTGTACATCTTGTGAATGGCTTCCTTCAGGATAGCGACATCGCTCGACTAGAGTGGCCAGCATATTCTCCAGTCATGAACCCTATCGAACATGCCTGTGATAGATTGAAAAGGGGCTGTTTATGGACGACGTGACCCACCAACCACTCTGAACTTGTGGATAGTATGCCAGGCCGAATACAGTGCTACTTGGAATTAGAGGAACAGGTGTGTACAGCAATTTGGACCACCATGCCTGAAGGTCTCGCAGTATGGTGGTACAACATGCAATGTGTGGTTTTCATGAGCAATAAAAAGGGCGGAAATGATGTTTATGTTGATCTTTATTCCAATTCTCAATACAGGTACCGGAACTCTCGGAACCGAGGTGATACAAAACTTTTTTGATGTGTGTCTATATGTACACGTGTTGGTGTGTGTGTGTGTGTGTGTGTGTGTGTACTAAATGAAAACTTTTTAAGGTTTTGACCATTGTTTAACAACACTTATAGACGTGTACTTTGATACGAGAGTTAACGAACTTGATGTCGAGCGCCCACTGTCCTCTTAACTACTACCTTCGACAAAGCTTTACTTTGGTAACACAGCGCATTTCAACAGTAACGTACACATGGGTAAAACACAATTAGAAATTACACGTATAGTGGATATCAGCACTACACGTGATATTATGCAAATGCACACAAGATCTCAACACATATTCATTATCAACACGATGTTTGTGACACTTTTTTTCAGTTGTTGTGTCAGACGCACGTGACATAGCGTTTCATTTGGAGCTCTTGTTACACCAACCTTTTCAGTACATGGATTAAGGTGTAGGCCACTTTCTCATATGCAGATGACCTTAAGCAACATAGCACTTAACCACAAGCTAGTACCTCTAGTTTCACAACACACGGTTAATGAGGGACGACTCTGTGTCATCGTGCAACCGTGGATCCCATAACCACCTAATAAGAAAAACAGATCATTAGTCTGCCGAGAGTGTCATAAGAGCCCGCGTGCAGCCGGTGTCGTGAGGTAACCCACTTTCTATCATCTCTTTACAGTTTTCTTTTGCTGGAGTTCTGTTTAGTAGCTCCAAACAAACTTTATTTATTCTACACGCTTAGCGGCTTTCTACGTGAGGCACTGCTCTGATTCTTGTAATGTAGTGACATGACATTAACTCCGCTCCACCTGTGCTGAGACAGGGCGTATCGTCGTGGAATTGATATGTAACGACTAGGGGTATGACTATCTATGTACTTAAAAATAAAAAATGAAAAACTAGGACCATTTAGCCAGTTGATAATACCCCTTTATGGCATCTTCATAGGTTGACAGCATAGACCACAACTGTAGTGAAGGCGGTGAAACTAACGAAAAAGGCAGCCTACTGAGTCTACATCTATACTCCGCAAGCTCCTGTTCGGTGTATGGCGGAGGGTACTTTGTCGACGAGTATCACCGCCTCGTTTTCCTGTTCCACTCTCTTACGTTTCGCGGAAAGAACGATTGCTGTTAAGCCCCCATGTGGGCTCGGATCTCTCTAATTTCCACTTTGCGTCCAACTTGTAAAAATCGGCAGCCTTTTAGGGGCCTTTTCACTAGGGGTGAGGGTAGAAATTAAATTCTGAAACTAGCCCAATATACTTCTGCACTAGCAGTATACTCACACCTGTAATTTTGAGTGCAATGAGGAAGCGTTTTAATGACCACAAAATTAACACATATTTACAAATTCTGTACCATAATCTGGCCAATTCTTGCCTATAACCAAAACTATCATTTGTTGTTGTTGTTGTGGTCTTCAGTCCTGAGACTGGTTTGATGCAGCTCTCCAAGTTACTCTATCTTGTTCAAGCTGCCTCACCTCCCAGTACGTATTACCGCCTACATACTTCTGAATCTGTGTATTCATCTCTTGGTCTCCCTCTACGATTTTTACCCTCCATGCTGCCCTCCAGTACAACATTGGTGATTCCTTGATGCCTCAGAATATGTCCTACCAACCGATCCCTTCTTCTAATCAAGTTGTGCCACAAACTCCTCCCCAATTCTATACAATACCTCCTCATTAATTATGTGATCTACCTATCTAATCTTCAGCATTCTTCTGTAGCTCCACATTTCGAAAGCTTCTATTCTCTTCTTGTCCAAACTATTTTGTTGTCCATGTTCACATGGCTACACTCCATGAAATAATTCCAGAAACGACTTCCTGACACTTAAATCTATACTCGATATTAACAAATTTCTCTTCTTCAGAAATGCTTTCCTTGCCATTGCCAGTCTACATTTTATATCCTCTCTACTTCGACCATCATCAGTTATTTTGCTCCCCAAATAGCAAAACTTCTTTACTACTTTAAGTGTCTCATTTCCTAATCTAATTCCCTCAGCATCACCCGACTTAATTCGACTACATTCCACTATCCTCGTTTTGCATTTGTTGATGTTCATCTTATATCCTCCTTTCAAGACACTGTCCATTCCCTTCAACTGCTCTTCCAAGTCCTTTATTGTCTCTTACGGAATTACAATGTCATCGGCGAACCATAAAGTTTTTATTTCATCTCCATGGATTTTAATACCTACTCCGAATTTTTCTTTTGTTTCCTTTACTGTTTGCTCAATATACAGATTGAATAACATCAGAGATAGGCTACAACCCTGTCTCACTACCTTCCCAACCACTGCTTCCCTCTCATGTCCCTCGACTCTTATAACTGCCATCTGGTTTCTGTAGAAATTGTAAATAGCCTTTCGCTCACTGTATTTTACCCCTGCCATCTTCAGAATTTCAAAGAGAGTATTCCAGTCAAAATTGTCAAAAGCTTTCTCTAAGTCTACAAATGCTTAGAACTGGGTTCCCATCTGAGCTCTTGATATTCATACGAGTGGTTCTCTTTTCTCCAAAGGTCTCTTTAATTTTCCTGTAGGCAGTATCTATCTTACCCCTAGTCAGATAAGCCTCTACATCCTTACATTTGTCCTCTAGCCATGCCTGCTTAGCCATTTTGCACTTCCTGTCGATCTCATTTTTGAGACGTTTGTATTCCTTTTTGCCTGCTTCATTTATTACTTTTTTATATTTTCTTCTTTCATCAATTAAATTCAATATTTCTTCTGTAACCCAAGGATTTCTACTAACCCTCGTCCTTTTACCTACTTGATCCTATGCTGTCTTCACTACTTCATCCCTCAAAGCTACCCATTCTTCTTCTACTGTATTTCTTTCCCCCATTCCTGTCAGTTGTTCCCTTATGCTCTCCCTGAAACTCGGTACAACCTCTAGTTTAGTCTTTTTATTCAGGTCCCATCTCCTTAAATTCCCACCTTTTTTGCAGTTTCTTAATTTTTAATTTACAGTTCATAACCAACAGACTGTGGTCCGACACCACATCTGCCCCTGGAAATGTCTTACAGTTTAAAACCTGGCTCCTAAATCTCTGTCTTACCATTATATAATCTATCTGAAACCTGTCATTATCTCCAGGCTTCTTCCATGTATACAACCTTCTTTTTTGATTCTTGAACCAAGTGTTAGCTATGATTAAGTTATGCTCTGTGCAAAATTCTACCAGGCGGCTTCCTCTTTCATTTCTTACCCCCAATCCATATTCACCTACTGCATTTCCTTCTCTTCCTTTTCCTACTATCGAATTCCAGTCACCCATGATTATTAAACTATCGTCTCCCTTCACTAATAATTTCTTTTATCTCATCAAACATTTCCTCAATTTCTTCATCATCTGCAGAGGTAGTTGGCATATAAACTTGTAGTACCATGATAGGCGTGGACTTCGTGTCTATCTTGGCCACAATAAGGAGTTCACAATGCTGTTTGTAGTAAGTTACACGCACTCCTATTTTTATTCATTATTAAACCTACTCCTGCATTACCCCTCTTTGATTTTGTATTTATAACCTTGTATTCACCTGACGAAAAGTCTTGTTCCTCCTGCCACCGAACTTCACTAATTCCCACTATATCTAACTTTAACCTATCCATTTCCCTTTTTAAATTTTCTAACCTACCTGCCCGATTAAGGCATCTGATATTCCACGCTCCGATCTGTAGAACGCCAGTTTTCTTTCTCCTGATAACTACGTCCTCCTGAGTAGTCCCCACCCGGAGATCCGAATGGGGGACTATTTTACCTTCAGAATATTTTACCCAAGAGGACGCCATCATCATTTAACCATACAGTAAATCTGCATGCCCTCGGGAAAAATTACGGCTGTAGTTTCACCTTGCTTTCAGCCGTTCGCAGTACCAGCACAGCAAGGCCGTTTTGGTTAGTGTTACAAGGCCAGATCAGTCAATCATCCAGACTGTTGCCCCTGCTACTATTGAGAAGGCTGCTGCCCCTCTTCAGGATCCATGCGTTTGTCTGGCCTCTCAACAGATACGTTGTGGTTGCACCTACGGTACGGCTATCTGTATCACTGAGGCACGCAAGCCTCCCCACCAACGGCAAGGTCTATGGTTCATCGGGGGGGAGGGGGGGGGGCAATTATCATTTAAAAACCGCCAAAAGCTTTTTGTATCACAGGAAGGTTAAGAGTTTCCATATGACAAAAGTATGGATTTTGGAATTGGCTTGTGTTCAAGCGTAAAACAGGCGAAGGAATCCTCAAAAAGTCACCCCATGTCGAAGTGGCAGTCAGAAACATCGAAAAACCTTTTGGATTCCATAATCGAGGCAAGTCTGTGAACAACAGATTAATGACAATTTCCATTAAACGTGTTAATAAAAAGTATACAGGGTGTCCCAGCTGTCTTGTCCACCCAAAATACCTCTGGAACAATAACAGCTATTGGACAACGGCTTTCGTCGGTATCAATGTAGGGCTGGGGCCCATGAATGTACATATATGGAAACATTCTAAAACGAACGCATATGTGTTTTTATCACAAACTTATGTTTTTTAAATGGACCTCCTATATTCTTTCTTCAGCAGTCCATAGCATGACAAAGCACATACACAATGGCGTTGATTGCATCGCAATATGCCCATTACATCCCGAGATATTAAAACGCGAAGTTGGCGCTTGAAACACCCGACATGCGCTGCTAGCGCACGTCCTGAGGTTCAGGCGTGAACCCCATGCTGCCCGTAATCGCGATGTGATTGACATGCGTAATCAAACTTCCATACTTATCAAGAGGTCCGAAACGAGTAATACGGTCTGCTGCCATCCTGCATTAACGTCGTACATTCCAGCAGGTATTTATCCCATAGGCTAGGGGTGATGCGGTTCTGTAACATATCTGTGTACCGCAACGTTAGTCACAAAGTTAACTTCGCTTATCGTTAATCCGTTACTAAAAAGGTAATGCCGTTCAACGTTAAAACTTTACTTTACTGTATATCTAGCGCAAGTGACAGTTAATCATTCACTCGTAATAGTAAAATTCATGTTGAGGGTTTTAGTGAAACGAGCAAGTGGACTAAAAGTTTTACCGTTGTTTAGGTAAAAATGTTTTGATTTGGGAAGTTCTGGTAGGACATAGAAGATGAATGTAAACATGTTTGACCAATCAGTTTTATTATCACATAATTATCAATGTTATGTTTATCTAATGCGTTAAATGATAAATTGTTGCAAGCAAATGTTTCTCAACATCACTGGGTAAAATGGCCCTTTGTAGAAACTTCCACTGTGATACCAGCACTACATACTAAACATAGCGTTCACATCTCATGCTCAAAGTGATGCCCATTGGCTTGCATACATAAGGTCACTCTGCGGATGAAGGATGCCCTACTTCGTGCTACTGTTTCCTCTTTGATGGCTGTACAAGCATCAATAATTCGTTGCTTCATGTCCTCTGGTGTTGTTGGTTCATGTTGGTAAACAGCATCCTTCACTGATCCCCAAAGAAAATAATCCAGCGGTGTGCGGTCCGGAGATCGGGCAGGCCACCTAACTGGGACCTCGTCCAATCCACCTACCAGGGAACTTACGACTCAGAAGTCGTCGTGCTCGTAAGGCGTTATGTGCAGGGCATCCGTCATGCTGATACCACATGACCATTCTCCGGTTCAGAGGTACGGTGTCCAAGACAACAGGAAGATTGTGTCGTATAAATCTGGAGTATTGTCTGCCATTTTGGATGCCATTTATAAAGAAAGGTCCGATAATGGTATCTCCAATAATCCCACACCAAACATTAACTTTCCAAGGACGTTGATGCTCTACCTGACGGAGCCATTTTGGATTGTCTGCGGACCAATAATGCATATTCCTTATATTGACAATTCCTTTGTTGGAGAATGATGCCTCGTCGATAAAGAGAACATCTGCAAAAAAATTCGGGTTAGCCAGAAGTTTTTGCTGAGCCCACCGACAAAACGTTACCCTATTGCGAAAGTCATTTCCATGATGATCCTGGTGTAAATGTACGTGGTAAGGATGAAATTTATGACGTTTGAGAATACGGTGTGCACTTGATTTCGACACACCAACTTCACGTTCAATTTGACGTGTGCTGATTTGAGGATTCACAGCTATGGTAGCGAGCACAGCAACTTCAGCACGTTCGTCTGTGCGTGTTCTAGGACGATGTCGAGGTCTTGGATTTAAGCTTCCCGTTTCACGTAGACGAGATGTGAGACGACCAAACATCCGGCGCGAAGGCGATGGCTTGTCAGGGAATCGTCTTCTGTACAGTCGTTCTGCCTGAACAGCATTTCGTCCACCTACAAACAGACATATTAACTTAATAATCATAATGTTCGCTAACAGTACTATCAACAAACGAGCAATCTCATAACGTATTTCCCGTCAACGTACATTCTCCATAGATCAGCAGCATTTCTACCATATCTTCATGTGTGTACATTATACTGTACAGTATAAGTTCCACAACACAACGTTTATTCACAATGTGTGCTACCTCCGTGCCGTCACTAGATTACTCTGATGCACGACTACACTGGTAAGCGGTGTACTGCACGCCAAAGCAACAACAAATGGGATGCTCGGAGGATGGTGGAGTACAGGAGTTTGCATGGGTCGCAAATCATAAACAAGGCGAAGTGGTAACTGTGGCAGTAGTGGGAACTACGTTGGACACTTGACTAGGTAGAGCCAGACCCTGCGTGACAGGCACAGTGGGTCATATAACGCATTAGATAAACCTTATTTTGGGTGTGGAGGATAAATAAGTCACCCTGACGGGTGTACACCTATCGGTTCTGGTTCATATTGTGTTCGTAGATACGTAAAACGTGCAAGAGGGAAACCATTATGTGCTTATAAGGGTTGATGGCAGCAGACCGTATTATTCGTTTCGGACCTCATGATAAGTATGGAGGTGTGATTACACATGTCAATCACATCGCGATTACGGGCAGCATGGGGTTCACGCCTGGGCCTCAGGACGTGCGCTAGCAGCGCATGTCGGGTGTTTCAAGCGTCAACTTCGCGTCTCAATATCTCGGGATGTAATGGGAGTATTGCAATGCAATCAACGCCATTGTGTATGTGCTTTGTCATGCTATGGATTGCTGAAGAAAAAATATAGGAGGTTCACTTAAAAAAACATAAGTTTGTGTTAAAAAACACATATGCTTTCGTTTTAGAATGTTTCCAAATATGTACATTCATGGGCCCCAGCCCTACATTGATACCGGTGAAAGTCGTTCTAGAGATTTTTGTGTGGACAAGATAGCTGGGACACCCTGTATATTAATTAACACTCATAAAACTGATCAATCAAGAAAATAAGAAAATCCAGAAAAAAGCGGATGAGGCATAGGAAGTACTACAAAATATAATCTTCAAATACTGTAAAATCTTGTGAACATTCGGATGGGTGATATTAACATACAATTGAGACAAGAAATAATATTCAGAAACACGCTCGTTAAAAGCTTTATGCACAACTGGACTAATCAAAATGGGAATAAAAATAGAGTCTAAATTATGGCATCTGATTTTAACGAAAAAGTTATAAACTAAAAATATGACAATCACCTAGTCAGAATGTGGACGAATTTCCAAATTTCGTATCTACATTACAAGGAGATGTTAAATTGTCAAATGCAGAAAGGATCAAATCTCAACACAAACCATTACATCCTCCGAGTGAAAGTAGATTTAAAGCATCGAAAATGCCGCAAAAAGGTGTAAATAACCTCTACATCCTACTTTACTAGAATCCATCAGTCATTATTAGTAATCCAATTCGACAAAACACAAGCACAAATTTGGAGACAACACAGTCACAAGATAAAATTCCAAGATAAAATTCCTTTACATAGGTAGAAGAATCATCCTTGGTGGACTTAACATTGCGAACAGGTAGTACAATCCCAATGCTAGGCATTCGAAACATGAAATAGTAACGAATCATAAAAGGAACGGGATACAGTCTTGGAAACTAGAAAAAAGGATAAAAATTAATTAAATAAGCAAAAATGGTGTATCACGGTAGTCATTATCTGGAAATTGAAGTCTTTCAAAATACAACAAGAATTCTAAATATTAACAACGAAGCTGAATGGGTACCATTTCCAGAATCTGTGCTTCAAGAAGAAAACTGAACAGTTTGAACATAAAAACCAAGAAAATTGCAGAGAACTTTCTGAACATTTCAAAGATCTTTTAAGCTGTTCCAAAGAACATTTCTAACAGAAAGGCAATCCAAACTCATAATCACCAAATGAAGAGAAAATTTGACAAATAAAAAGCCTAAAATAACAAAACATCTGGTGAAACTTGGATGCTACAGAACTCCATCTGCCACGTGGACCAAAAACCATGTGAGAAATTACACTGGTTATGCAACACATTTGGTGAAAAGAGAAAATTCCTGATGACGGAAACTGCATTGGTGCACCCACTATATAAGTAGGGAGAGAAAACTGACGTCCGTTATTATGGGGGGGATTACCCTTTCACTTGTCACACGTAAAAATCTATCTCATAGTATCGTGTACCGAACAAAACGCCTTGAATACAAAATAGGATAATATCGAACAAGCTTCATATCTAATCACCTTGACCTCCAAAACAAATTTTAGTTCTGAAATTAATTCTCGTACACCAAAAATTTACAGTAACAATGTAGGTTGTATCATTGCTGATTCTGAAATGCACATGACTCACCTTACAGGTTTTATTTCAAAATGTGAAAGGGCAATATCTACGCCTTGAAGTCACTGTGATTATTTCACAAGCGCCAAATGTCATAAAATGTGAATTAAAAATGTGGAGGGCTGTTTAGAAGCATTCTGAAACTGAAATAGCTCTGGATCTGTTTGATGCACTTTCTCCATTGCTTTCCACTGCTTATTAGGAAAATTAATCCACGAGATGTGAAAGTTAATATCGAAGCTTGTACCTAATCAAGCAGTCAAATTAGAAACCAATAACATTAGAAAATGGGCAACTTAGCTTTGGTAGGCGACCATGAGATTCTGCGTCAGGACATTCAAATAGCACAAAACTAAAATTCATTATTTTAAAAACATCAAAATGACTAGATCTTCAGTTCTCACTTCGAAAAGCATAGTTCAATTCTAGCTATAAACTAGCACCCAAGATGCTGGATGTATGGAAAAATTCAGTATTTTTCAGTTGTATTCAAGTAAAACTATTAAGAGGCCGACATATAAAATACTGTTTATGAAGTTCCTGGTCACGTGATCGAAGCAACGATGACACATACACAAAATATTTACAGTGAAAAATGTACTTCAAAAGTGAGACACTCGTAATGTGAAGCTGAGATATTGCAGCACAGTAACAACTAGAGTGTCTTTATAGTGTGAAACACTAATTTCAAACAGAGAGAGAGAGATTGTATGAATCCGAAAGAGAGAACGAAGAGTAATCAGGAAGCTGTTGTCGGAAATACACTAAAAGAGGAATATACCATCAGGAACAATTAAGGAAAATCAAAAATGTATCAAGGTCAATTCGGCTATAAAATATTGGAATTTAGCAGATAAACCAGACAAGATACAGAATTCTATCCAATAATAAGATGTATCGCAGCAGTAAAGAAAGACCAGAAAGAGGTGGGATAACACAGCATCAAACACAAAATTTTGAGGCAGAAAATTCACGTCTGGACAGTTTTCCAGGGAGAGAATCAAGAATGTCATAATCATTTGGTCCGTGAATAGGTAACGAGCCCATCCTGAAAGGAATGAAAGTAATATGTCACAAACAAAGGCTCAAATAAAATTCTGGAATGCCTTTTGTTGCACATTTTATGCTCTAGCACGTCCCAAACGTGAATAATAGTATTGGTAAACTCACACTGTGATGCACTTACAAAAACTGTGTTCTTGAAAGCAGCATTGCTTCCGTTTATTTAATTTCAAAGAGAGGGAAAGATGAAAAGTAATCATAAATTTAGAAGTAAACCATCTGAAGCACTGGGTACGGAACATTGCTGTAAACTCAGTTCCTTGATTGTTGAAGTACAGTGATTAATTCCTGGCGCAGACTGATGTACTCAGTTGATAACGGTGTTTGCCATGTAGCTCAATGCTGCAAATGTATAAAAATATTTTGTGGAGCGGAAAAAGTTAGAAGAAAGCCATGTACGTAACAACCGACGCGTTACACAATTAACCACACAGTACGGTGTCCGGCGGAGAATGTATGTAAAAACATAATATGTACGTTAATATGTGTCTTCTCTTCCTCCAGGAGAATGATCTGACTCGAACTGTGCATCTCTAGATAAACTCGAAGAGCATAATTTACTAGGTAAATACGTAAAGCACACAATTTTTCTATAAAGTGTTTTAATATATATGTTATGTGGGAAAACGAAAGTTGTTATCCGTTGTTCGTTCATATTTATGCACATGATGGTTCATGTGTTATTCAGACGTACATTATGGATGCTATATTCTCTAAAGTGGAAATTTACGTTATTCAGTTCTTGAATTCATATAGAAAATTATTTTAAACTATCTCCGATCAGAATTCAGCACAAATAGATTGCAAAAAAAGTGGAAATCAATGTTTCATTGCCACCAAACCGAACTGTAATACACTAACGAAGTGTCATTCTATTATCGAAGGGGTAACCGACAATTATCGACCAAACAAAATTTTCAAGTCGTTCACGTAACGCTCCCAACAGCGCCAGATGATCATAACATAATAAAATGCAAAGCCAAACGCTTAACAAAAATGTAGCTATCACGGAAAGCACAATTCTCTCGATGCCGAGATTCGTTGATGACATTGCTATTAACAATCATTCTTTAATCATTACAGAATATGTTGAATGCATGTAACACATTCTACGAGTTCAGAATATGGATTGAGAGGGAAACAAAACAAGATGAAAGTAATGAGAACTAGCAGAAAAGAGCTTAGTGACCAACCTAACATCAAAATTAGGGACCACGAAGTAGGCGAAGTGAAAGAATTCCGCTGTTTTGGAAGCAAAATGACATATGGCACATAAAGCAAAGAGGACATGAGAGGCAGCCTAGCAGAGGCAAATAAGGCCTTCCTCACACAAAAAGTCTACTAGGGTCGAAAATACGTAGACCCTAAATGAGGAGGAAATTTCTGAGAATGTGCTTTTAGAGCACGTCATTCTGAGCAGGTGAATCGTGGATAGTGGGAAAACCAGAAAAGAAGAGACCCATAGCGCTTGAGGTGTGCTATAGAAAAAAAAGTAATTCCATGGTCAGGACCAGAGCACGACACGATGTTACCAGTTGCACTATGCAGCACAATTCACATTACGGATATCTGATAGCTAATTCTAGAAGCAGGGGTATAAGATACATGATGCATGGCATGTTACATGATTTATTGTAGATGTTGAAAAAGTTATTTGTCTGCAGTACTGTGATAGGCAATCACAATACTGTGTGTGAAACTGAAAATTCGGGACCTACCTGAACTGACAGGTTGCTGTCTACACGATATTCTTTAGCAGCAATTCTGTAAAGAAAAATATGGTAGTATAATATAATTTGTCTTTGGCTCTATAAAATACCACAACAAGTAATCAGTTAAACATAAAACAAAATAAAATACTAACAAATTTCTTTGATCAACAGAGTTGGTAGAAATAGGCATTTTGCAGCTGGGCCGTAATTATCATCATCTAGAAACCATGTACACAGCACCGTTAGAGCAAATGTAAGTGGCGGTCAAACGAAAACGACACAGATGGAAAAAGTAAGAAAACTGTTCATTATCTCAAACATAATTACCATGAGTGATAATAAATGTGTCCCACTGTGGGACAAGACTGTGAACGTCGTAATTGAAAAATGATTGCGATTGCCTACAGAACCGGTTTCGCAACTGTTTTTGAACGGTCACATAACCTATGCAAATTCGTGATGAAGGACCCATCTGATCACAATATTTGAGCGGCACTTAGGAATGTGATAAAAGCAATATTAGCCAGTGTCGGTAAGTGACTAATGTAACCTTACTCTTCATTTACTCAGGATTCAGACTTGCATGCCTTGCAGAAGTATGGGAACGCCGAGAGCTTTCTGGACGGTGCAGTGACAGTAAGAGTCAGCCACCACGCTTAGAGCCACTTCACAGCACGCCTCCCGAGGGAGAAGTGAGGGTCAATGAACTCACAGGCAGGCAGTCCTTTGTGACGCCACCCTGGGACGCCTTAAGTGTCGTGGACACACAGATAGGACCTAGTATGCAGGAGACGAGGTACTGGCAGAAGTAAAGCTGTGAGTACCGGGCGTCAGTCGTGCTTGGGTAGCTCAGTTGGTAGAGCACTTGCCCGCGAAAGGCAAAGGTCCCGAGTTCGAGTCTCGGTCGGGCACACAGTTTTAATCTGCCAGGAAGTTTCAGGACCTAGTATGGTTTGACGTCCCACGACCAACATTTTACAAACTGGAAAGAGAGAAACGTTTTAACAGTAGCATTATAGTGCACAAAAGTATAAAGCATTGTTTTCCCTCCAGCCAGCACTGGAAGGGACTGTTGTCCAATAAGCCCATGTTATGACTAGCTACCGGCACACCGATAATATGCAGAATAAACACAGTTCTCAAAGTTAGGTCTCACAAATGGATATGTACATTGGACAGGGAAAATCCAGATATGGGAGAAAGCAAAACTCAGAATAACAAAGAATTTCCTTCTACTTTGGAAGAAAGGGCATTATGGAACAGCTTCAAAAGTTGTTATAAAATAATTCGATTGGTGAAAAGAAGAAACTGTGCTGGCCAATCAGATGTATGGACACAGCAATATTGTACATTGCAGAATTCTGGGGGAGAGATCTCCAGGAGTGTACGAGACTTCAAGAGATGACACGAAACTCTGATTCTTTGCACAAGCTGTGATCTTCAATGGGAGTTATTGATGCTACTGACAGAGATCAACTCCAGCCGGACCTATCACACATAAACCTAGAGTTGCCATCACACAACAACCCAGAAGAACTCCAGACACCTCCCATGCTCAGTGACAGTTGTCCAATATTTTTGGCGGACGGATGATGAGTTGATTATATCACAAACTTCAGCACTCTCATCATAACCTGCTTCCAATGTTTCATGTGTCTTAGAGAATAAGGAACCTAGAAAACAAATGGTCCTTTGAGAGATCGCATTAGTCTAACCGGAATAAGGAAATTGAATATTTGTTACATCACAAGAGTTAAAAGCTAAAGATAAAGGCAGCACAGAGACACTTCTGACATTAAAAAAGCAAGGTTCAAGAAGAATCATCACACATTCGTATCGTCTTTCGACACAGAAAGAGCATTGAAAGTATAAAATGGTGTAATACGTTCCAAATTTTCAGGAAAATAAGAAGGAAAAATGTACAAGAACCAAGAATAAAGCGCTCACATTGGAGAGGACATTAAAAAGTGACGCAGTCCGCCCCCTCACTTCCAATAAATTTACACATCAAAGAAGCAATGACGGAGTTAAAAGAAATGTTCATCAGTAGGAGTATTCAGGGTGAAATGATATAAGTGATAAGATTCCCTGATGAAATTGCTATCCTCACTGAAGGTGATGAAAAATTTCTGTATCTGCTGAACGGAATGAACAGTTAAATGAATACGACACTATGGATTTAGAGAAAAGACGTAACCAACAAACATAAGATCAAAATTGAGGACCACAAAGTAGACCAAGTGAAGAAATTCTGCTATCTTGAAAGTAAAATAACACATAACGGAGGAAGCAAGGAGGACATAATAAACGATCTCAGACATAGTGGACATTACTGCCCAAAAGACATCTACTAGTATTCAAACGTCGTCCTTAATTTCAGGAAG
This sequence comes from Schistocerca americana, assembly GCF_021461395.2. Taxonomy (NCBI): domain Eukaryota; kingdom Metazoa; phylum Arthropoda; class Insecta; order Orthoptera; family Acrididae; genus Schistocerca; species Schistocerca americana. Next base: position 610,173,118 of record NC_060121.1, read on the forward strand.
AAATTTCTGAAAATGTCCGTTTGGGGCACAGCGTAACAGGAAGGTGAATCATGGACTGTCAGAAAACCGTAAAAAAAAGAAAATCTATGGTTTTGACACAAGATGCTGTACTAAAAAGCTTAAAATTTGGTGAAGTGGTAAGAAATGAGATGGACGTCCGCAGAATGGCAAGTAGAGGAACGTGTTGAATTCATTGGCTGAAAGAAGGAACTAGGTGATAGACCGTGATTCAGACATCAAGGAATAACTTCCATTGGATATGGAGCTGTAGAGAGTAAAAACAATAGGGGAAAACAGATTGGAATTTAGCCTCTCCAACAAATAATGGAGGACAGTACGTGCAAGTACTACTCTGAAACGAAGGACTTGGCTCAGGTGAGGAAACCATGGGTGGTGAGGAGACTGATGGCTCAAAAAAATGTTGTTTTGTTCCTGTTGTAGTTATAGGAAGATAAACAAACTGCACAAAAAGTCAATCTATCCCGCCCCAAGAGACATAACGTCAAGTGTGTCACCCAGCCTCTAGCCTCGACAACGTTCGCAATTCGGTGAAAGAGAGAGTACAACTGTGGGAATGTTGACTGCTATGTTTCACTCGCTATTCCACGTGGTGCCAGACATTTTTCATGCAACTAAGATCGAGTGACTTAGGAGATCAGTCCAGATGCGTCTCGATTCCTGAATGTTCTCGAACCAGGAACGTGCATGTGCAACTCTATAAAGAGCAGAGTGTCGACAGCGCACTCATAATTGCGATGCAGAATAAGTGGCAACACTTATAATGATGAAATAAACATACTGGTTCATCTATACGGTAAGCTGAAAGAGTGCGCCGAGTTGATGGAGCGAAAAACACTCCAAAAACATCACAGAAGAAACTCTGTCTGAACTACTCACTCCACATACTGAGGGCTAAACGCACTCGACGTCTTGGAAAGAGACAAAATCACAAGTCTCTAGACTATGCTACACCCCTCCAGTCAGATATTGTTGTGAATAGTACTGCTACCAACTATCTGGCACATAGTTCAAGTTGTCAGCACTAATTGGCACTGCAGTCGCAGCACTACAGTCCTGTGAGAAATACAAAAAAGGAAAGTTGTGAGTTTTGGCAATTTAATAATTGAAGGGAAACATAAAAATTGAAGATGGTGCCAGTGAGAAATAAAAAAATGCAAGATGATGGGAAATTCAAAATAAATTTTTAAAAATGCTAGACGGCCCAGCCAGCCCAATTGTGCTCTCTGTGCTTAGTGCAGCACCCACCTCTCTCCTGCCCTGTAATCACAGCCTAGTAGTCTAGTCCAATTACAATTTATCTACAAATGGACTGAGCACGAATATATCTGAATGACCTCAATACCATATATCACCTGAATCGCGCAAAATGATGAATATGTTGTCAGCTTTCGTTTCATTACCGACTCCAAAAAATTTTTGACGGCCTTGTATGATTCGCTATGGAATTTAGGACGTATGTGTAACATACTTTTCATAAATAGTTAAAAATCAACATTCGCTTATCTGATGTAATTAACGAATTACTCATCCGTAGATAACAAACAGGAGTTATATTTTTAATGTGAGCGGGTGCTGAAAAGTTCCTGGCTTTGCCTAGAAAGTATAAAGCTAGAGTTTTGAAATTACCTATTTATTCAATTTAGTCTCCGATGAGACTGATAAACTTGGTACATCGTTGAAACTTCCTGGCAGATTAAAACTGTGTGCCGGACCGAGACCTTAACTCGGGACCTTTGCCTTTCGCGCGCAAGTGCTCTACCATCTGAGCTACCCAAGCACGACTCACGCCCCGTCCTCACAGCTTTACTTCTGCCAATACCTCGTCTTCTACCTTTCAAACGTCACAGAAGCTCTCCTGCGACCCTTGCAGAACTAGTATCCCTGAAAGAAAGGATATTGCGGAGGCATGGCTTAGCCACAGCCTGGGGGATGTTTCCAGAATGAAGTTATCACTCTGCAGCGGAGTGTGGGCTGATATGAAACTTCCTGGCAGATTAAAACTGTGTGCCGGAGCGAGACTCGAACTCGGGACCTTTGGTACATCGTTGTTATAGCTTTTCTAGTTTGAACGAAGAAAAGTCATGTAGTCAGTTGTGAATCCTTCTCTCCGCAGATTCTTTGGTATCTTCAGTGTCGTAAAAACAGTCATACTTCAGGTGCTGCTTCAAGTTCGGAAACAGGTAATAGTCTCAGTGAGCTAGGTCTGGCGACTAGTGCGGAAGTGTATTGTCATCCAAGGAAAGAATCCATTTGGTCAACTATCTTAGGCATTTTTTTAATTGCTTCCTTCAACTGATCAAGCAGATTAGCTTAATATTGCCCGGTTATAGTACATTTCTGAAGTAAATATTCCACCAACCGAACGCCATCTTTGTCCCACAAAACGGATGACATGACTTTTTTAGCCGATTTTTGGTTGCGGAATTTTTTCGGTCATGCGGTCCCGCTGTGGCGCCGTTTTTGATTGGCCCTTGATTTCAGATGCATAAATATGAAATCATATTTCATCCTCAGATAATAATATCCCCAAAAAGGTCTTGGAGATTCAAAATAACCCAAATGGCTTTCGATGTCCCAATGCGTTACTTCTACAGATCGCAGTTTAAACATTTCTGCACCCATTTCGCTGAAAGCCTGCGAAAGTCTAGGTTTGAGATGATAATGAAATCAACACGCTTCTGGTAGATGTCCACCATCTCGGCCTCTTTTTGGCGGATATTCATCGGTCCTGAAGAATCAGCTCAAATCAAATCTGATGTAGCATTGTCTGTTGGGATTTGAGGCAAACCGCTGCGGGGTTCGTCTTCAAGAGTGAAATGGCCAGTCCTGAAAACTGGTAATTAAGTTTTCACAGTGCTATAAGAAGCACACTTCTTTCACAGTGTTTGCGACATCTCAGTGTGAATGACCTTCGTAGACTTTCCCTGGACAAACAAAAAAACTCATGACGGCCAGTAACTCTGATGACGAGTAACTTGCTTGTGGCTCTGCCATTTCGGCTCTGCAGCATAACATATTGTACGAATAGTGAATACATGATATTTACTTCGTTACATACTAAGATCGCAAACTTTCAAATGAGCCTTCATTTGTGTTTTTATTTCAACTATAAGGCAAAAAACCACGAACATTTCAACATACACTCATGGTATTCTGTAAAGTTAAAAACCACAAAATAAAATCAGCTGCTGCTTTCATGCTTCTATTGCTTGTGTGCACTGGTAAAACGTACAAAGTTTGATAGGTGTACCATAGCGTAAGATACAACACAGACTCAAATCATGTATGTTTCACTTCTCAAGTGTCAGAATGTTCCTTCCAAGTATAAAATGTCTATAAGAAAGGTCAGCCACAAGAAAGTGAATTTTATTTCCCAAAAACTCATCATATCTGTCAAATTGGTACTTAAAACATGATTGTGAACTCAATGTTATTTCTGTGCATAAATAATTACAAATGAATTGAAACAAATTATGACGTCACATGCATACGTTCTCACCACCAGCGCTCAACCAGTGTTACTCTAACGTCTAAAACTCGGCCTTCGTAGGTCGCTGGAGGGAGTTGGCACCACATCTGCACACACAAATCACTTAATTCCCATAAATTACCGGGGGTGGGGGGGGGGGGGGGGGGATGAGGGGTGATCTATTGGAAGAAGTCGCCATTGAGTACCTCGAACCACTCCATCACACTCCTTGGCCGTCGTGGTGCCTTGTGTGAGCTCCACTGGACCCACGGACGCCCACGTGAATGCCTCACAGAGCACAATGGATCAACCGGCAGCTTGTCTCCGGCCCGCAGTACAGATGTCAAGGAGCTGTTCCCCTGGAAGACGAGAGATTCACTCCCTCCCACTGACACGATGAAGAAGATATCGGGTTTCATGAGACCACGCAACGCTCTGCCACTGCACCAGTGTACAGTGCCGATGTGTGGTGTCATTGGAGCATGCATGAGTCATCGGATGCGGAATCCCGTCGTTAGGAGTTTTCGGTGCACTGTGTTCAGACACACTTGTACTCTGCCCGGCATTAAAGTCTGATGCTACTTCTACCAGAGTCCGCCGTCCGTCCTGTTTTATCCAGTCTGCCCAGCGTACGACGTCCGACATCTGTAATGAGGGCTGGCCGCCCAATGCCACTACGTTTGGACGTGATTTTACCTAGGTTTTGTCACGTGTTGAAGTCACTCACCACAGCACTTCTCAAACTCACGGCTTCCCGTGCAGTTTGCAAATAGCTCGTGCCGAGCCTCCGGGCCATCACAGTCTTCTCTCGGTCAAACTCAGATAGACCTCGTGCTTTCCCCATTCTGGGTCATTCAATAATTAGAGAGACAAATTGGTCTGGGGAAAAAACTGTTAGTAGGGCAAGTTTGGTACTTTTACAGCTTTAAGTTGGCATCACTGGGATGAGCCCTGATCAGCTGGTGTATCAACATTATTTTGTTTATAGCCTCGAAAATACATTTCAAGATGGCGAGTCCGCTTGAAACTTCCACATTAGTTGAACAACGTTCTGTTATGTTTTTTACTTGCTAAAGGCGAGAAACCAGTGAATATATACTGTAGAATGTCTAAAGTTTATGGTGAAGGTTGTATGAATCGTGCAAATTTTTATAAGTGGGTAGAGCAGTTCAAAAATGGTCGCGACTCAGTGAGTGACGAACACCGTTCTGGCCGACTAGTTGCAGTTTCAATTCCCTCACTTGAAAGTCGAATTGATGACATTATTCGTGCCGAACACCGTGTGACTGCGGAGAAGATAGTTGATAAGGTTCAAGTTAGTACTGGTGCAGTTCATAATATTATTTGTTACAAGCTGAAGTAACACAAAATATGTGCAAGATGGGTCCCAAAGAAGTTGACGCAGTTACACAAGGAAACAAGGTTGACAGTGTGCACAGAACTAGAGGAACGTAATGAAAGAAAAAGTGAGCACTTCCTTAGCAAAATTCTAACTTGTGATGAAACTTGAGTTCACTATTATGAGCCGGAATCAAAAAGACAAAGCATGAAGTGGAAGCACACCAACTTACCTGTCATAAAAAATTCAAAACCCAAACATCAGCAGGAGAAGTCACGTTGACGCTGTTTCTAGATGCTAAAGGTCCAGTTTTTTGTGATTATCTCGAAGAGCAGCGTACAATGAACAACCAATACTACTCGGATTTGCTTTTAAACAAGCCAGCAATGAGAGGGAGACGTTGTGGATCTCAGAGGAGAGGTGTGATTCTCCAGCAAGACAACGCACGTCCTCATATTGCTCAACTAACCGGCGAAACCATCGACAGAATGGGCTGGGAAGTATTGCCTCATCCCCCTTACAGTCCTGATGTAGCATCTAGTGATTTCCATTTGTTTGGTGTACTGAAGGAGGCATTACGTGGGAAGAGGTTCCAGGACAACGAGAACGTGAAAAAGTTTGTGGGAAATTGATTTAAACATCAAGATAAAGAGTACTTTGCAGCTGGATTAAGAAAGCTTGTAGCCCTTTGGAACAAATGCATAAATGTTCAAGGGGATTATGTTGAAAAGCAGAAAAAGTATTGTTTTGTAAAAATAAACGCTTTTTTCTCCAGACCAATTTGTCTCTTTAATTACTGAATGATCCTCATATATGCACAGAGCGTGTGTCTTGTGTCTGACTAGCAATCATTCCCCGCCAGGTAACTCCCGCTATCGCCTGGACGGGTTTGTATCTGCAGTAAGTCGGTGGTCATAATGTTCTGGCTGATCGGTGTATAAAGATTGTACGGTTATTTCATGTTGAATCAAAAATCTATGGAGAAGCAGAATTAACATCAAGTTGCTAGAAGAGCAAGATAAAATAAGGTGTTTGAGATCATGATATGAACAGAGATGAAGTACAGAGCCAAATAAGTTGAAATTGAAGCTTAAGTAATTAAGCAAAAATTAAGAAAGGAAAGAAGTGTTAGGCAGATTTTTCGCGTATTGCTGTGCGTTAACGAAATAAAGATGGAAATTTAGAAACAGAAATGTATGTGCAATGGCATCTGATGCCTATGCTAAAGTATGCAGAATACGTAGCTCATCTTGCTAAAAGGAAGGAGAATTGGATTCGTGGAATGAAATGAGTGCGTACGTGTAGTAACGTGTAACTCTAGATCAAACTAAGATAACATGAAAAAGAAGAGCGGAAGAAATTCATATTAGGATTTCAAATCGGAAAATACAGAGTAGAGGAAGTTGTAGAATTCTTTCTCTGAATCAGAATAATACAGAATGTCCAAAAACAGGGAAGATATTGACATTGCCGAACAAACCTTCCTTCTAGAATGAGATTTTCACTCTGCAGCGGAGTGTGCGCTGATGTGAAACTTCCTGGCAGATCCTTTCTTCCAGGGTAGCTAGTTTGCAAGGTTCGCAGAAGAGCTTCTGTGAAGTTTGGAAGTTAGGAGACGAGGTACTGCCCAGATCTGAAGCTGTGAACACAGATCGTGAGTCGTGCTTGGGTAGCTCAGTTGTAGAGCACTTGCCCTCGAAAGGCCAAGGTCCCGAGTTCGAGTCTGGATCAAGCTCACAGTTTTAATCTGCCTTGAAGATTCAAGTCGACAATCAAGTAAAAAACTGTGTTTTTTACATATTGCAGTAAAAACAACAGAACAGTGCAGAACTTCACACATTAAAAAACATTACGAAAAAGTGGCATAGTCCAAGAGAAAAACGCACTTGAAAATGGGATAAAATTTCCAAAACGCATCGTGTAAGATATAAATGAAAGAAAATCGTGACTGGTAGCAGAAACGTTATTTATAGACAAACCCATTGTTTTCACAGTTGTAGCCTTTCACAAACCATTTCTGATGGATGAAATCAACATCAGCTTGCTAGAAGCGTAGGATAAAATAAGATGTTTGAAACATCGATGCTAACAGGGATGAACTACAGAAACAAACAATTCAAAAAATGGTTCAAATGGCTCTGAGCACTATGGGACTTAACATCTGAGGTCATCAGTCCCATAGAACTTATAACTACTGAAGCCTAACTAACCTAAGGACATCACACGCATCCATGCCCGAGGCAGGATTCGAACTTGCGACCGTAGCGGTCGCGCGGTTCCAGACTGAAGCGCCTAGAACAGCTCGGCCACCAAACAATTCAAAACTCGAACTTAAGTAATGAAAGTTAAGATTAAGAAAGAAAAAAGGTATTAAGCAGATATTTAGCGTATCGTCACTGTTTTGCGTCAAAGGAGCAATGACGGAAGTGATTGTAAATTTAGAAACCGAAATGTGTATGCAATCGAAATGAGTGCCTAAGAGATGTAGTAGATCAAGATCAAATAAGGTTAAGAGGAAAGCAGAGCGAAAGAACGGAGAATATAGACCTCAAATTAGATTTCGAAGAAGTGGCGGAATTCGTTATTTGAAGCAAAATAATTCTGAGTTGGAGAAAGAGGGAAGAACAAACTTACGTTCATTTTAGAGCTATTGCTGGGACCAAAAATTTTGCATCTGATGCGCAGTATTGTATGGAAGTGAAGGAGTGCAGAAAAATAAAGAAGAAACTCTAGAGTTATGCGTCCTGTCGACGACAAGATCATAAGAAATGGAGCACACACTCGGAGTGATGAAGAATTGCGAAGGAAATTGGCCGAGGCCCATTCAAAAAAGCCAACCCGTCGTTTGCTTTAATCAATTTAGAAAAATAACGGAGATATAAATCTGGATGGCCAAACGATGATATTAGCCCCTATCCCCTCGAATACGAGTCCAAATTTTCTTTTTCCCATAAATTTAATGAAGGAACTGGAAGTGTTTCAAATAATAAAATCGTCCCATATAAAAACGTTAAAATTAATAGAGTAAGTCTGAATGTATATGGATAAGACAACTACAAATTAAGCAACAGTTAATTTCTCTTAGGACTCAGTAGCAAAAGGGGAAAAACTTAAGACAGAAGCAGCTTAGAGTATATAAAACAGCTTATCGAAGTATCGGGGATTTTAAATGTAGTGGGCTTCTAAATATCGAAAGATGAGCGCTAGGAGGCTTTCTGTGGGTAATGGCATTAAACCAGTCCAAGGACGGACTGAAGCAGTAACAGTGTATCTTATCGATTCATCATCAGTCTGTGTTGGTAGTAAAAAAATCCTCAGCCATTTGAGAGTTAAAATTATCCCCTAGAATTAGTATATGATACCAATAGGAAACAAAGAAGCAAAAAACACCATAAAACGGTGGAAAATACAAATTATTCCATATCTTCTTAAAATTTACAGACGAGAAGTGTTAGTGCAGAAAATCATAAACATGAAATATTTCGTTTTGTAACGTTAGCAATCGAACGCTAGTCCTTGTCAACATATTTCACAGTGATGTGTGTCTACTGGGTTCCAGTTAATTTTTTTCCGTACGCATATAAATTTATAGATGATTACTGTTGCTGTTGTGTGTAAACAACTGATCTCTCATAAAAGACCATGATGGGATATGGTGGGAAGTTATTTGCCTGCAGTATTCTCCTGTTCTTTAAACCGGCAGGTAATTTGGACCTACACTTGTCTATCACGTGGATTTCGTTCAGTGATGTATGGATGGAGAATTGTGTTTCATTTGTAAAGTACTCCATTTGAAGACCCTGTACAAAGTTGTAATGTTCTTAACGATTAAGATATTTTTAGAATAACGACAAGTTTTTCAAGCAATCTGTCTGTAAAAAAACCTTGCGCTCACACAAGACATTTTTCTAAAAAAACGCCAGTAGTGAACGGAGAAGAGGAGAAATCTAATGGTTGTGCTTCTAAGTACCACTCTCCGTGCAATAACCTCTAATTTGCAGGTCGGAACGGTGCACACGCAATGGAACCAGTTTTCTTCTGCCCGGTCACTGAGCGAAAAGAACCTGCTTTGCACTGTGCTGCCATCTGCCGTAGAAGCCGGAAACTGACTTTCACCTGTCGCGCGCGCCTCCCATCTACGGCAGCCACATTCGAACGTATTACGAAGAAGAAAGGCGGCAGTGGGAGAGAACAAATACTAGGTAGTACGCTTTCTCAACTCTGATGGATGCATCAAACTGCAATGTTAGAAGTTTTATACAAGAATTCACGTGTTTATTACAATGTTTTCGAAAAATGAACAATTCTCACGTTCCCCATGCGCGATGGATTCATCTCTTTCATAATCCTGTCACTCACTGCATGCTCATGAACGCCACTGAGTGAGATTCGTTTCTCATATACCGATGTCAGGTACGAATACTTCCCCAGGTACGCACCTCTCGTCCATCCTCATCCATACTGAGCACCTACATGTGTCAAATGCATTGCTTAAACGCTACCACACAGTCCATCACCAATGTAGTTACGCGCTCTACAGATCACACCAAAATACTTGAATATGCGCTTATACCAGAAACTGAAATTGAACCGGTATCTAACTCAACCATCACCATTGATTTTCGCCCTGCCCCACATCCGCTTCCCTCCCTGTTTTACATCTCCACATGCTACACATTCAGTATTCTTCTTACCTGCGTAATACCAGTACCTGATCTGTCTCTCCACCCATTTCCCACCTTTCCCACCGTTACACCTATTCAATTTCTCGTGCGAATTCCTGTACAAGGGTATTCTTACAGTGGCATCGCCGGTCTCTACACTGACAACCACGTAATAATCAGACCAGAATAAATAACGAATCAACATCACCACAGCCTTATCCTACGATAAGCTACCCTATAATAAAGTTATTCAATGTTATTCTTTTCTTTGCATGTCTTGTATCAGTTATTAAATCTGTAGGTATCTGCCTGAAGCCTAGCAATTTTGTAACTGCTGATAACCTATTCCACAATGAGGGAACAAATAGTAACGAAGAATATGAAACATGAAAAAATGAAAGTAAGTTTCTGATGGTTATAGTATCACACAAATAATAGGCAAAGAGAAAATCTAAAATGTTCCAAAATTGAAAAACATTTCTTTGTTACATCGCGATCACCCATAGGAAAAATATCTAACAAATTGTAATTGCTTGAAAATGTGTCTGTTACTGTAAATTACTTATAACAGAACTGAAACGTTTAGTTTGTAAATGCGTAGGCAGTTATAGTACATTTTTATGAAACGTCTTTATGGATTACTTCATTTCGTTTGACTAAGTCCTTCGATAAAAGCACTTTGTGCCATTATCCCAGCACGGACTTGATACGTTGTGGCAACTTTGTCTGCATGGTACACCCTTCACCATTCATAGAAGTTTCAGCACTTAACACATACGTGGTAGCACAGTGGTTCAGACACTAGGCTCGCTATCAGCAGAATCTGGTATCAACACACGTTAGGCTATCCGATTTTGGCAAATAGATTACACGAGTGGCATGATAGTCATGAGCCGTTCTTCTTACACAAAATATACTGACTCTTCTGAAGGAGACCAGCTCCTGTCAGAATAATTGGACATTTGTGGTGATATCCTATGGAACCAAACTGCTGAGGTCATCGGTCCCTAAGCTTACACTCTACTTAATGTAACGTAAACTAACTTAAGCTAAGGACAAAACACACACACACACACACACACACACACCCATGCCCAAGGGAGGACTCGAAGCTCCGACGGAGGGAGCAGCACGGACCGTGACAAGCAGCCTTGGACCGTGCGGCTACTCCGCGCGGCCTGTCAGAATAGAGTATGGTGTCAGTAGAGTAGTATCACAGACGTTAGACGAAGAAATAACAGCTTCAGAAATCCAGAGGAAGAAGTATAACGAATCTACGAGGTGTCTCTTGCGCAGTCATAAAACCCAGACGCCTTGTTTCAGATCAAGAAAAACTTTTGTGTAGATGGTGGGGTGTACTCGATGGTATCCTAGGTCCCACCTAACAAAGAATTGAAGCAGTAAAGCAGCACCTGAACGTCAATCCTAGGATGTCAATGAGCTACTTTCTATTGGGTACGGCGTCCCTTACATGAGACTGGAAGCAGTGATGGCAGGTGTGATGCAGTGATGTGAGTGCGTGGAACGGTAAGATGCGTTACATATTAGTCAGCAGAAAGCTGTATCAACTCTGTATAATGAACAACCTTTTCAGAGCTATAGAGAAAGGTATCCCCACAAATAAATTTGGCCAATTTGATCCCTTTCTAATTTGTTAGTATCGTTACTATGTCGTATTTTCTTTGCACTGTTTAAATATATGGACACTTTTGTTGGGGAAGTTGTACTTTCTTCCACAAGTCGTTGCATAATTTTCTAATCTGAAATCCTGGACACAAAAGTAATGGTAAAATAAATCCTATATTTGCAACGTATGTAATGTGAGATAAGTTAGACGTGTCAGATACCTAATTCCTCTGGTGCCTTGGATTATAATAATTCCCTGCAGGACGACTGGTTGGTGGTGTCGTTTGTTGTTGTCCAGAAATCAGAATTTATTAATACAGAGCAAGTCTGTTTTAGTCCATAGCCACTACAAATTGTCTGAATAATATTTAATCACTCTGGTTAGCCCTAGATGAAGTAGAACTTCTATTTATTCGCTACAGTTTTGGATATGAAGTTATTTTCGAATGCACGCCTGGAATACATTTCAGTGTCGACATATTACACTGGTATTTATTTCAGGTTTACTTTTGGAGGTGGGTCGACAACAAACGTTCTACAACAATCGAAACAATATAAAGGGAACTTCAGCCGGTCAAAATCACTGTGGTAAAATGATATCATTCAGATATCTGGACGTTTCTTGCTCCTATTATCATATTTGGTACATAATGGTTTGGTAAACTGGCCTCATCGCTCTCTTGTCTAAACTGGTATTTTATTTTACATCTATGTTCTCCACTAAGCACTTATACAAATTTATGGTGAAATGGGAACAGACTTCCTCTAACTGATCGAATGCTGCGTCACGACCCTTGGGAAGTCCGAAAATGCATCAGCATTTCTATGCCTGCTGCACAAACTGGCGTAATTGTACCTCTGAAACAAAACACCACCCATGCTTAATCAGCAGGAAGCTGTACAATGAACAATTTACTCAACGCTATGAACTATGGACCTTGCCGTTGGTGGGGAGGCTTCTCCCAGCGATACAGATAGCCGTACCGTAGGTGCAACCACAACGGAGGTGTATCTGTTGAGAAGCCAGACAAACGTGTGGTTCCTGAAGAGGGGAAGCAGCCTTTTCAGTAGTTGCAGGGGCAACAGTCTGGATGATTGACTGATCTGGCCCTGTAACACTAACCAAAACGGCCTTGCTGTGCTGGTACTGCGAACGGCTGAAATCAAGGGGAAACTACAGCCGTAATTTTTCCCGAGGGCATGCAGCTTTACTGTATGGTTAAATGATGATGGCGTCCTGTTGGGTAAAATATTCCGGAAGTAAAATAGTCACCCATTGGGATCTCCGGGTGGGGACTACTCAAGAGGACGTCATCATCAGGAGAAAGGAAACTGGCGTTCTACGGAACGGAGCGTAGAATGTCAGATCCCTTAATCGGGCAGGTAGGTTAGAAAATTTAAAAAGGGAAATGGATAGGTTAAAGTTAGATACAGTGGGAAATAGTGAAGTTGGGTGGCAGGAGGAACAAGACTTTTGGTCAGGTGAAGACAGGCTTATAAATACGAAAACAAATAGGAGTAATGCAGGAGTAGGTTTAATAATGAATAAAAAAATAGGAATGCGGGTAAGCTACTACAAACAGCATAGTGAACACATTGTTGTAGCCAAGATAGACACGAAGCCCACGCCTATCACAGTAGTACAAGTTTATATGCCAACTAACTCTGTAGATGACGAAGAAATTGATGAAATGTATGATGAAATAAAAGAAATTATTCAGATAGTGAAGGGAGACGAAAATTTAATAGTCACGGGTGACTGGAATTTAATAGTAGGAAAAGGAAGAGAAGGAGACGTAGTAGGTGAATATGGATTGGGGGTAAGACATGAAAGAGAAAGCGGCCTGGTAGAATTTTGCACAGAGCATAACTTAATCATAGCTAATGCTTGGTTCGAGAATTATAAAAGATAGTTGTATACATGGAAGAAACATGGAGATACTAGAAGGTCTCAGATAGATTATATAATGGTAAGACAGAGATTTGGGAACCAGGTTTTAAATTGTAAGACATTTCCAGGAGCAGATGTGGACTCTGATCACAATTTATCGGTTATGAACTGTAGATTCAAAATGAAGAAACTGCGAAAATGTGGGAATTTAAGGAGATGGGACCTGGATAAATCGACTAAACCAGAGGTTGTACAGAGTTTCAGGGAGAGCATAAGGGAACAATTGACAGGAATGGGGGAAAGAAATACAGTAGAATAAGAATGGGTAGCTTTGAGGGATGAAGTAGTGAAGACAGCAGAGGATCAAGTAGGTAAAAACACGAGGGCTAGTAGAAATCCTTGGGTAACAGAAGAAATATCGAATTTAATTGATGAAAGGAGAAAATATAAAAGCGCAGTAAATGAAGCAGGCAAAAAGGAATACAAACGTCTCAATAATGAGATGGACAGGAAGTGCAAAATGGCTAAGCAGAGATGGCTAGAGGACAAACGTAAGGATGTAGAGGTGTATATCACTAGGTTTAAGATAGGTACTGCCTACATGAAAATCAAAGAGACTTTTGGAGAAAAGAGAACCACTTGTATGAATATCAACAGCTCAGATGGAAACCAAGTTCTAAGCAAAGAAGGGAAAGCAGAAAGGTGGAAGGAGTATATAGAAGGTCTATACAAGGCCGATGTACTTGAGGACAATATTATGGAAATGGAAAAGCATGTAGATGAAGATGAAATGGGAGATATGATACTGCGTGAAGAGTTTGGCAGAGCACTGAAAGCCCTAAGACGAAACAAGGCCCCAGGAGTAGACAACATTCAATTGGAACTACTGACAGCCTTGGGAGAGCCAGTCCTGACAAAACTCTACCATCTGGTGAACAGGATGTATGAGACAGGCGAAATACCCTCAGACTTCAAGAAGAATATAATAATTCCAATCCCAAAGAAAGCAGCTGTTTACAGGTGTGGAGATTACAAAACTATCAGTTTAATAAGTCACAGCAGCAAAATACTAACGCAAATTCTTTGCAGACGAATGGAAAAACTGGTAGAAGCCGACCTCGGGGAAGATCAGTTTGGATTTCGTAGAAATATTGGAACACGTGAGGCAATACTGACCCTACGAAGTATCTTAGAAACAGAATTAAGGAAAGGGAAACCTACATTTCTACCATTTGTAGACTTAGAGAAAGCTTTTGACAATGTTGACTGGAATACTCTCTTTCAAATTCTGAAGATGGTAGGGTTAAAATACAGGGAGCGAAAGGCTATTTACAATTAGTACAGAAACCAGATGGCAGTTATAAGAGCCGAGGGACATGAAAGGGAAGCAGTGGCTGGGAAGGGAGTGAGACAGTGTCGTAGCCTCTCCCTGATGTTATTCAATCTGTATACTGAGCAAGCAGTAAAAGAAACAAAAGAAAAATTCGGAGTAGGTATTAAAATCCATGGAGAAGAAATAAACACTTTGAGGTTCGCCGATGACATTGTAATTCTGTCAGAGACAGCAAAGGACTTGGAAGAGCAGTTGAATGGAATGGACAGTGTCATGAAAGGAGGATATAAGATGCACATCAAAAAAGCAAAACAAGAATAATGGAATGTAGTCGAATTAAGTCGGGTGATACTGAGGGAATTAGATTAGGACTGGCAATGGCAATGAAAGCGTGTCTGAAAAAGAGAAATTTGTTAACATCAAGTATAGATTTAAGTGTCAGGAAGTCGTTTCTGAAAGTATTTGTATGGAGTGTAGCCATGTATGGAAGTGAAACATGGACGATAAATAGTTTGGACAAGAACAGAATAGAAGCTTTCGAAATGTGGTGCTACAGAAGAATGCCGAAGATTACATGGGTAGATCACATAACTAATGAGGAGATATTGAATAGAATTTGGGAGAAGACGAGTTTGTGGCACAACTTGACCTAAAGAAGGGATCCATTTGTGTCATGACTGCAGTGCAACTCGGCAAGCTGAAGATGTTCAACGAACGAGAAAGGCCATAAGATAATATATGTGTAACAATACAGCTGACGTGATTTTCATTAATCATTAATATTTAGAGGATATTGTTAAGTCTTCAGCTACAGACTTTCATGGAAGGTAAAATTCTCCATATGCTTCTTTTGTAAATCAAACTGCCTTTTCCTGCTGCCACGTAATTTATTTATCCCAGACGCGTTTCGCCTTTTTCTTGTTCTAAGGCATCATCAGTGGCATCTATAAGGTTACATTTTTGTTATTTTTAGATTATTTAACAGTTCACGTCGCGATTTTATGTGAAAAAGTAATTACTTACGATTTGCTCATCTGCATTTCCTCTCATCTGGCCTGGAGGTCGCGCTACCACTTTATTACTGACATATATTCACAATATCTAGTTCTGACCTTCTTCACACTGTTCACCATGTTTCTCCTTCCTTTTTGTGATATACTATTGATCTTTTGCCACTCGATATAACTATTTCGTTGGTCACTGTTTTTAACAACGTAAAAATTGCAACTCCATTGGAAATCCCTTGCATGGCGTGAATAACAAGTTTGTTTGTGTGCCCATCCTCCGCAGAAAGCATGTAAATACTTCTTTTGTAAATAAAACCGCCTTTCCCGTGTGGTCTATACCATAAATTCAGAAGGCTTCATCTGAACATTCATAAAACCATACAACACATAAATTTCAACAACATATGCAGATCTTGTGCCTAAACAATCAATTCAAAGATTAAAAACAATTCATCCAACACCCAAAAAGCAATGCATGCTGCTCAGAAAATGTGGTTACAATACGAAATCAAATTCCTATACTCTAAAACACATGAGCAAAATTACGATTTGTATAAGACACATTTACAACTCTCACACACCATTAATAATATGACAGTTTTGTCCCATCTGGTCAACATGGTCGAAAAGCACACAAAACTGCTGTACAAACAATGGAAACAGTTCATAGAAGAAAGATCAACCAATTCAAACAGCTCCAGTCACAACACAATACCTTTACACACAGCCAAGAAAAACACACACAAAAATTCTACCCAAGATTAGTGAGCCTTACTGACACACAGTTAAACAGTAAAGAAAGACAGCTGCTGGAGAAAGATTGAAATACAATGTAAATTCAGGAATAGATGAAGATAACTTAGATAATCTAATTATAGAAGCAGAAGGTGTTTTGACAAGGAAAGATAGGGTGAAAAAAAGCAGTGCCAACAGTGGAATAACTAGAGAACTAGTGAAAACAGAAATCCAGAGTATAATAACTAGTATAAAAACACAACAACACAAAAACAACAAAAACACAGAACGTGCAACACTCAGAAAACTTAGGAGAAAAGTTCAAAATGAAAATGTTATCATTTCAAATGCAGCAATGGGAACACAGTAGTACTGATAGACAAAGAGCAATACGTTGAAAAAACACAAGACTTCATCTCACAAAATACGATTATAAAATTAAAATCAGACCCAACAAACAGATTCCAGACAAAAGTAAAAAACACTCTGAAAAATATTGACATCGTACTGGATGACACAGAGAAAAGCAATTATACACAAAACAATCCCACTGCACCTGTTCTCCAAAGTCAACCAAAAATCCACAAACCGAATCTTCCTATGTGGCCAATACTGGATTCCATAAAACCGCCCACTTACAAGCTTGCTGGATACATGTTAAAATTTCTGTCTGAAAATTTAAATGTACAAGAAAACAGAACCATTAAAAACACTACACAACTAATAAAACATATAAAAATCCCAGAGACAGCAACAATCCCCTCATTTCCTATAGAAAGCACGTGTTCCACCATACCAGTACCATAAACAATAGAAATCATAGATAAGAGCTTCAAAACGTATAGTCAACTGCCTGATGAACAAATTAAGGAAATAGGCACATTAATAAAGCTCAAACAGAGCAAAGTTACTTGCAATTCAATAATGAATTTTAGTTACAAGAAGATGGATTACCAATGGTGTCCACAGTTTCAGGAGCTTTAGCAAGTATTTTTGTAAACCACATTGAACAGATCATTTTCACAAAAAAGTAGCAAAAGAATACAACATATTGTATTGGTTCAGGTATATGGATGACATCCTTTGCTTAATAGATGAGCTGCAAACACAAATTGAAAAACTACATACTGACATCAACAAAATACATAAAAATATAAAATTCACAAGTGAAACAGAACAGAACAACCAAATTAACTTTCTGAATATAATAATCAAAAAACAAAACAATAAGCATATGTTTGAAATTTACTGTAAACCCAAAGCAAAGGACATTATCATTCCCCAATCCTCGAACCACCCACTCTCACAAAAGCAAGCAGCACTTCGACACATGCTCCATAGACTCAACATAGTGCCACTCACCAAAGAAAGCTACCAAAAAGAACTGGACATAATACTGCAGATAGCACAAAATAATGGTTACAATAATAACATAGTCACAAAGCTAAACAACAAAATTAAAAGTACAATAAAAGCAGAAAGCACCAAACCACAGACAACAACAGAACAGAACCAAACACAAACACACAGTCCCATAACAACTACACAGGATAATCAGAAAAATATGAAAGAAAACACTAGATAGTACACAATGACATAAAAACTCACCCATAGAACCACCAATATTTTCAAAAGACATGGAGTAAACATAGCATACACAACAGACAATTATATACAAAAATATACCCCAAAACTGACAAAAAACAGAGATATATACCAGAAACCAGGTATATATCAACTACAGTGTAACACTTGTGAAGGCAAATACATAGGACAAACAGGTAGAACATTTGATGTCAGATACAAAGAACACATGAGAGCCTGGAAATATGGGACAAACCACCCCACATTTGCAGAAGAGAACATGACCACAAATTTATATTAGAATCAACAATAAAAAGCACCTCCTAAACCTGCAAGAAAATACCACATACAGAAAACGAAAGCAGAGACGAAAACCCTGTTGAATGATCAAGTACTCATGCCAAGCAATTCATTATTTACACTAATAGATAAAATAATAGAATAACGCTTCCAAAAAGGATTAATATAATAATATCATCCAATATAATAACAATACTACCCAACATCTTTACACTCACTTATCCATGAACCCCTCCACAGAATATTGAAACGAAAAGTCAAATCAGCTGTCACCAAAGCTTTCAACCACTCGCTAACAGCTAGTACATTCATGTTCAACACCGTACAATTCAAACCACCAACCTCTCGCCTTCCCCTCACCACCCGCCCCCCCCCCCCCCCAAAAAAAAATTGAACTCTTCAGCTCTCTCTCTCTCTGTCTCTCTCCCTCTCTCTCTCTCTCTCTTACACACACCCGGTGTAAACGTCATGAATAGAAGTTAGTCTTGACAATATACCTCGTTAGGTTAGCAACAAATAGGTAAACACGCCAGACAGGAGAAAACACGTAATGGAGTTGCAATATTTACCTTGTTATTAGCAGTGTCCAACGAAATAGTTATATCGAGAGGCAAAAGAACAATAGTACACCACAAAAAGGAAGAAGAAACATGGTGAAGAGTGTGAAGAAGGTCAGAACGAGAAATTGTTATTATATGTCAGCAATAATGTGGTAGTGCGACCTCCAGGCCAGATGAGAGGAAATGCAGATAAGCAACTCGTGAGTAATTACTTTTTTACATAAATATCACGATGTGAGCTGTATAATAATCTAAAAATAACAAAACTGTATCGTTGTAGATTCCACTGAAGATGTCTTAGAACAAGAAAAAGGCGAAACGCGTCTGGGATAAATAAATTAGGTGGCAGCAGGAAAAGGCGGTTTTATTTACAAAACAGGTATTTCTATGCTTGTCGCGGAGGATGGCCACGCAAACAAACTTGTTTAAACTCTGCATATTTTTAAAACTATTTACGTAATATTTGGATGGTTAAGCCATACTTCGTTAGTCGTGTGCGATCTTGTAGCTTGAAACGATTGTCTTTCTAACACGGAATATTTAATATTCACAAATTACCTGAGTTTGTCTAATGACATCATCTCGAAAGTGGAACTCTGTGTTAGTTGCACCAGCTTCTATTTCGAAACGCTTTTAACTTTACTGATTGTTTAGAATACACTCCTGGAAATGGAAAAAAGAACACATTGACACCGGTGTGTCAGACCCACCATACTTGCTCCGGACACTGCGAGAGGGCTGTACAAGCAATGATCACACGCACGGCACAGCGGACACACCAGGAACCGCGGTGTTGGCCGTCGAATGGCGCTAGCTGCGCAGCATTTGTGCACCGCCGCCGTCAGTGTCAGCCAGTTTGCCGTGGCATACGGAGCTCCATCGCAGTCTTTAACACTGGTAGCATGCCGCGACAGCGTGGACGTGAACCGTATGTGCACTTGACGGACTTTGCGCGAGGGCGTATAGTGGGCATGCGGGAGGCCGGGTGGACGTACCGCCGAATTGCTCAACACGTGGGGCGTGAGGTCTCCACAGTACATCGATATTGTCGCCAGTGGTCGGCGGAAGGTGCACGTGCCCGTCGACCTGGGACCGGACCGCAGCGACGCACGGATGCACGCCAAGACCGTAGGATCCTACGCAGTGCCGTAGGGGACCGCACCGCCACTTCCCAGCAAATTAGGGACACTGTTGCTCCTGGGGTATCGGCGAGGACCATTCGCAACCGTCTCCATGAAGCTGGGCTACGGTCCCGCACACCGTTAGGCCGTCTTCCGCTCACGCCCCAACATCGTGCAGCCCGCCTCCAGTGGTGTCGCGACAGGCGTGAATGGAGGGACGAATGGAGACGTGTCGTCTTCAGCGATGAGAGACGCTTCTGCCTTGGTGCCAATGATGGTCGTATGCGTGTTTGGCGCCGTGCAGTTGAGCGCCACAATCAGGACTGCATACGACCGAGGCATCATGGTGTGGGGAGCGATCTCCTACACTGGCCGTACACCACTGGTGATCGTCGAGAGGACACTGAATAGTGCACGGTACATCCAAACCGTCATCGAACCCATCGTTCTACCATTCCTAGACCGGCAAGGGAACTTGCTGTTCCAACAGGACAATGCACGTCCGCATGTATCCCGTGCCACCCAACGTGCTCTAGAAGGTGTAAGTCAACTACCCTGGCCAGCAAGATCTCCGGATCTGTCCCCCATTGAGCATGTTTGGGACTGGATGAAGCGTCGTCTCACGCGGTCTGCACGTCCAGCACGAACGCTGGTCCAACTGAGGCGCCAGGTGGAAATGGCATGGCAAGCCGTTCCACAGGACTACATCCAGCATCTCTACGATCGTCTCCATGGGAGAATAGCAGCCTGCATTGCTGCGAAAGATGGATATACACTGTACTAGTGCCGACATTGTGCATGCTCTGTTGCCTGTGTCTATGTGCCTGTGGTTCTGTCAGTGTGATCATGTGATGTATCTGACCCCAGGAATGTGTCAATAATGTTTCCCCTTCCTGGGACAATGAATTCACGGTGTTCTTATTTCAATTTCCAGGAGTGTATTTATTCTTAATTTGATTTCACTTACTCATTATTTATATGTAGTAGAGTAATAAAGTAACACATATACTATTAAATACAGTAGGGCCTAATGACAAGATTTTTCTCGATTGCAACAAATTTAAATTTGTTTAAATAACTTACGGGAAAGCAGCCGGTGCGTCGACAACCACTGATATTTCGACAGGAGCACACCCTGCAATTTTCAAGGCAAAACTGCTGTGATTAAGCACTGTGCAAGCGGATTTAAAACAATACTGCAACAATTAAGCGTTGTGCAAGCGAATTTAAAATCTAGTTATTCAGAGAAACTCCGTCAAGATAACACATCCACACATTGTAAACACTAGTACCACCACACCAACCAAAGATGACCGATTACAGAAGTTATATTTAGTGAAATAAACAATCTACATCTACATCTACATGGATACTCCGCAAATCACAGTCAGGTGCCTGACAGAGGGTTCATCGAACCACCTTCACAGTTCTCTATTATTCCAATCTCGTATAGAATGAACACCTATATCTTTCCGTACGATCGTGGTTATCGTTCCTCCCTATGTAGGTCGGTGTCAACAAAATATTTTCGCATTCGGAGGAGAAAGGTGGTGATTGGGATTTCGTGAGAAGATTCCGTCGCAATGAAAAACGCCTTTCCTTTAATGATGTCCAGCCCAACTCCTGTATCATGTCTGTGACACTCTCTCCCATATTTCGTGATAGTACGAAACGTCTGCCTCCTTTCAACTTTTCCGATGTACTCCGTCAGTCCTGTCTGGTAAGGATGCCACACCGCGCAGCAGTATTCTAAAACAGGACGGACAAGCGTAGTGTAGGCAGTCTCCTTAGTAGGTCTATTACATTTTTTCTAAGTGTCCTGCCAATAAAACGCACTCTTTGGTTAGCCTTCCCCACAACATTTTCTATGTGTTCCTTCTAATTCAAATTGTTTGTAATTGTAATACCTGGCTATTTAGCTGAATTTACGGCTTTTACATTAGACTGATTTATCGTGTAACCGAAGTTTAACGAGTTCCTTTTAGCACTCGTGTGGATGACCTCACACTTTTCGTTATTTAGGTTCAACTGCCACTTTTCGCACCATTCAGATATCTTTTCTAAATCGCTTTACAATTTGTTTTGACCTTCTGCTGACTTTATTAGTTGATAAACGACAGCGTCATTTGCAAACAACCGAAGACGGCTGCTCAGATTGTCTCCTAAACCGTTTATATCGATAGGGAACAGCAAATGGCCTATAACTCCACCTTGGGGACCGCCAGAAATCACTTCTGTTTTACTTCATGACTTTACGTCAATTACTACGAAATGTGACCTCTCTGACAGGAAATCACAAATCCAGTCTCATAACTGAGACGATATTCCATAAGCACCCTATTTCACTACGAACCGCTTGTGTGGTACGGTGTCAAAAGCCTTTCGGAAATTTAGGAATACGGAATCGATCTGAAATCCCTTGTCAATAGCACTCAACACTTCATGTGGATAAAGAGCTATTTGTGTTTCACAGGAAGGATGTTTTCTAAACCCATGTTGACTGTGTATCAATAGACAGGTTTCTTCGAGGTAATTCGTAATGTTCGAACACAATATATGTTTCAAAATCTTGCTGCATATCGACGTTAACGATATGGGCCTGTAATTTAGTGGATTACTCCTACTACCTTTCTTGAATATTGGTGTGACCTGTGCAACTTTCCAGTCTTTGGGTACGGATATTTCATCGAGCGAACGGTTGTATATGATTGTGAAGTATGGAGCTAATCCATCAGCATACTCCGAAAGGAACCTAATTGGTACACAGTCTGTACCAGACGACTTGCTTTTATTAAGTGATTTAAGTTGCTTCATTACTACAAAGATATTTACTTCTACATTACTCATGTTGGCAGCTGTTCTCGATTCTAATTCGGGAATATTTACTTCGTCTTCTTTTGTGAAAGCATTTCGGAAGGCTGTGTTTAGTAAATCTGCTTTAGCAGCACTGTCTTCGATAGTATCTCCATTGCTATCGCGCAGAGAAGGCATTGACTGTTTCTTGCCGCTAACATACTTCACATACGACCAGAATCCCTTTGGATATTTTTGTAAGATTTCGGGACAAAGCTTCCTTGCGGAAACTGTTATAAGCATCTCGCATTGAAATGTGCGCTAAATTTCGAGCTTCTGTAAAAGATCGCCCATCTTGGGGATTTGGCGTCTGTTTAAATTTGGCATATTTGTTTCGTTGTTTCTGCAACAGTGTTCTAACCCGTTATGTGTACCAAGGAGGACAGCTCCGTCGTTTGTTAATTTATTCGGTACAAATCTCTCAATTGCTACCGATACTATTTCTTTGAATTCAAGACACATCTGGTCTACACTTATATCATTAATTTCGAATGAGTGGAGATTGTCCCTCAGGAAGGTGTGAAGTGAATTTCTATCTGCTTTTTTGAATAGGTATATTTTTCGCCTATTTGTCGAGGGTTTGGGGATTACAATATTCAGTCTCGCTATGACAACCCTGTGTTCACTAATCCCTGCATCGGTTTTGATGATCGTTATTAACTCAGGATTATTTGTTGCTAAGAGGTCAAGTGCGTTTTCACAACCGTTTACTATTCGTATGGGCACATTAACTAACTGCTCGGAATAATTTTCAGAGAACTCGTTCAGCACAATTTTGGATGATATTTTATGCGTACCTCCAGAATTGAACATATATTTTCGCCAAAATATCGAGGGTAAATTAAAGTCACCACCAACTATTATCATGCGAGTCGGGTACGTGTTTGAAATCAAACTCAAGTTTTCTTTGAACTTTTCAGCAACTATATCATCTGAATTGGGAGGTCGGTAATAGGATCCAATTATTATTTTATTCCGGTTGCCAATAATCAACTAGTGAGGCAGTATAAACTCCATCCCTCTGCTCTTCGACAACAGAGAGCAGGATTGCATCTAGAATTTAAATAAATATACCATCTCTATTTATAAAGTGACTTACTAATTTATTTTCGACGGCTTTCTAAGCAACGCTATCCCAACAGCTCGAAGCGTATTCCAGAATCTCCGTGTTGTTATATTCCTTAGGATGACCTGTGCCAGGACAATGTTCAGCAATGGCGGATTTGCTCGGCTATTGTAAGCGTGTGTGCCGCTTACGCTCAGTACAGATACTGATAGTCTGAAGTGTCACAACTCAAAGAAATACGGTAGACACCCGCTTTACGGTGACACTACGGAATGTAACAACACGGAGATTCTGGCATGCATGTCCAGCTCTTTGGGTAGTATTATTAAGAAAGCAGTTGAAATCAAATTAGCAAGCAACCTTATAAACACAGATGGTGATTTTTGTTAAATGTTGCATGGAATCCTACTCTCTCCCTTGTCAGAAAACAGAGGGACAGAGTTTGTTCTGCCTGACCCGTTGCTTATTAATTTCACTGTCGATAACTTGTGACATATCTCCTCTTTAGTTTTGTTGTGTGTGTGTGTGTGTGTGTGTGTGTGTGTGTGTGTGTGTGTGGCGGCAGAGTTCCATACTACTTACATAGTTATTACTTCACAAGCTAGTAGTATGTTGCAAAGGACAGAACATGCAGCTTAGTGCACCGATATCATTACAACACTGTATCCAGACGGAGAGTTCGAAGGCTCGTGTTTCAAGTGTGATAACTCAGCGACGTACGCAACGAAAATTGCGTAACTCGGTGAGTTTAAAATTGCATTCCAGAAACCAGATCGCGTTCCGAGAGTAGGGTGAAAACGGGGAACTCCGGGCACCGACTCGCTGGACCGGATGGACGGGAAGTGGAGCGAAACCCCGGTGGACATTGCGTGCTCTCACTGGCCGCCAATCACTCGCACCGGATGACCAAACCGGCAACCATCGCCTCTCAAAATAAGGAAAAGTTGTGACCAAAACTACCCGACGTAAATCATACCAGCAGCCGCTAACGTTTAATGACCACAGGAGATATTTATCTGCTGTGTCTTGCGCACATGTTATATGTATTCCACGCATAAACAGATCCTCCTCTCTCTTAGCCGGCAAAGGTGGCCGAGCGGCTCTAGGCGCTACAGTCTGGAGCCGCGTGACTGCTACTGTCACAGGTTCGAATCCTGCCTCTGGCATGGATGTGTGTGATGTCCTTAGGTTAGTTAGGTTTAAGTAGTTCTAAGTTCTAGGGGACTGTTAAGTCCCATAGTGCTCAGGACCATTTGAACCATTTTTTTCTCTCTCTTTCTGTACGTTGCTCGTTTGATATTGGCATCATAATTCATTTCTGATTGCAATAAAATACTTTAAGTTTATATCCAAGAGTAGAGAAACCTCAATGACATAATAAACTACTTTTTCTAATCATCAGTCCTTCGGCTGGGCCGGCCGCGGTGGTCTCGCGGTTCTAGGCGCGCAGTCCGGAACCGTGCGACTGCTGCGGTCGCAGGTTCGAATCCTGCCTCGGGCATGGATGTGTGTGCTGTCCTTAGGTTAGTTAGGTTTAAGTAGTTCTAAGTTCTAGGGGACTGATGACCACAGCAGTTGAGTCCCATAGTGCTCAGAGCCATTTTGAACCTTCGGCTGGTTTGATACTGAGCTCCGTCTTTTCTGACCTTGCGCTTTTTTGTTTTCATTTCTACATAACGAGTGCACGCAACATCCTCTACACTGCATGTCCTAGACTTTTCTGCTGCTACTTTTTTCGCTACCTACTGCTCCTTCCAGCATCAAATTAAATGTTAATGGATGCCGTAGCAGATGTCTCACTAATCTGTTCCTTCTTCTGTTAAGCGTATTAGTCACCTACTATTTTAGTACTTCTTCATTTCGTACATTATCTTTCAATGAATTTTTATCACAGTTGTGTTGTAGTTATTACCTTGATTCCTCCTAATTATAAATGAATAAACGAAATTTTCGAGCCATATTTTTTTTATCTCTGCCTGGAGTGGCAAACTTAAGTCGGAATTGTAAGCAGGACGTGACTAGGGTGTGACGCAAGATCTGATGGCTGAGAGAAGATCAGTCTCAAAGTAAGGCGCCAGCGATCAGGAAGATTACTTATCTTTATTCTCCACACTGAAGCAGGCACCGTCTATTGCTCTCATAGCAAGTAGCTACGTAAGTAAGTTCACACTACAATTCACAGATCCACAGGGAAATCCAAATTTTAACTAAGTTCTAAGCCCAAGGTTGTCATATAAGATCTATATAATAATGGCTCTGAGCACTATGGGACTCAACTGCTGTGGTCATAAGTCCCCTAGAACTTAGAACTACTTTAACCTAACTAACCTAAGGACAGCACACAACACCCAGCCATCACGAGGTAGAGAAAATCCCTGACCCCGCCGGGAATCGAACCCAGGAACCCGGGCGTGGGAAGCGAGAACGCTACCGCACGACCATCTATATAATAACATTTCGATATCAACACAGCTAGCGAGCAGGAGCGAGTGGCCGTGGCATCAGGTCTGTGCTCCCGTTATATCTTGTGGCCATAGAGGGAGCTGCAGGCAAGAACTATTGAATGGCGCGACGTCTTCAGCCGGAGATAACGCCATGGCGACCGCGACGTGAAGCTAAGGCCGACCACCGCCCATGTGCGGCCGGGCTGAGAGACGGCAGGGCGCGCGTGATTAGGTTAGGTCCGCGGACATAGCATGTTTCGCCTTCGTTATTATTTGAAAAACGTCTTTAGTGGCCTGAAATACATACCTATCTAGGTTGACACTGTTTTATCTTACAGACTGGACGTTACGCATATAACAGTCCTTGCGCTTTCGATTTTCTATGGCGTTGTAATGGTTTAAATTTTTACTCACATATTCCGTGTATGCTGCTGTACATGTGTTCTTTTTCGGATTTACAGCTGTTTTTCTTCTGCTTATTTGCATTAGGAATTTCATTTGCAGAGCACTAGGAAATGAATATTCATTTACTTGATGTTATATTTCGGATGTTGTTCCCAACCGCTGAATTTTATTGCCAGCTATCGAATGTGTGATTGTGATTTCCATGATCCGTCTCTCTCGTTGCGTGTGTGTGTGTTTTTTGTAATTTTTTTTTTTTTGATAGCAGTAAGTACCAAAAGAACACCTGTAAAAAGAAAACATGTAGAGCAGCATTTTCAAGAATGAATTTAAATCATTATTATGTCGCATATTGCGGAATTAATGCTATAAGAATAATTTTTAGAGTCTGTCTTAATTATTGTCAACAATTTCGTAAACACATGTTTCGAAGGACACTACTGAGAAAGTTTAGAGAACCGGCATTTGAAGCTGCCCGTAGAATAATCGTACTGATGCCAACATGCATTCCGCATAGGAACCACGAAGATAGAATACGAGAAAATAGAGCTCATACAGAAGCATATAGACAATCGTTTTTCTCTCTCTCTATCGGCGAGTGGATCAGCAAAGGAAACGACAAGTTGTGATACAGCGCACCTTCCGCCACGCACAGTGCCGGTGGCTTGCAGAGTATGTACATTTACGTTTCGGCTCACACATTTTAATGTAATCACAAAAACTGTTTTAAGAAAGAATATACATGTTACACAAGCGACACGTACCGGTCCAATTCTCAACGTCTATCCTTTACTGGTCACACCTGCCAGTCTAGAGGCGTACTGGCTGCAATGATGCGCTCTGTTGCGAGACAGATGTATGTGGTGAGTAACTGTGTACATAGTTGCTTTAATTTTGACATGCCGATGCGTTAGTCTTCTAGTCTGCTACGTAACTGTCAATTCATGAGAAAGAGTACTCTTACTGCTATTGTGAGAAATATGCAATAACCTGTATGTCGAGGTACAATAGTGTTTCTGGCTTTTCTTTTATATTGTACCTGATACTGTATATTACAAATGTTTTATATATAGTTACACACGGTATAAATGCTTTCCAGATCTGAAGATGGTAGCATTGATTACTGAAACAGGTTATCGAGAATAATGGTTATTAATAGCTATCTTGGCAAAGAAGTTTATCCTCTAATCTGTTTCCTGTATGTATTCAGATCTCTGTCTTCCTCTACAGGTACAGCTCCCCTATTACCACCGAGGTTACTCCCCAACTCTTAAAATGTCACGACGAGGCCCATACAACGGGCTTAAAGTGAATTTCTACAGTTGGTTTAATAGAAGTGACAAAACCTTATGGTTATGCATCAAGTTTTATGAAGTTGTCTTAGGACATGGCCTGTTTTAGGCAAACATTTAAATAATAACTTATGTTCTGAAGAAGACGTTATTACTAACGTTGAAACCCAGGTAAACGATAAAGTTAACCTGCAACTGTAGGCTGTATAGTCTTATATAAACGATATCAGTTGCTGTCGCTGCATAAAAATGTTAAAAATTATAAAACAAGTTGTTCCTCTTCTTTCCGCACTACCATTCATCATCTCCGTCTCTAAATGTACCGTTCATTTCTTTCAGCAGGTATAAGTCTTCCTTAGATCCGGCCAAACCATTTGTCTCTTCTCCGAACCTTACCATTGTCATTTCTTCGTATTGCTCTTTTATTCCTGTTCCGAACGTTTCTTTCTCCTTCTTCATTTCTTCCCCGACGTACCAGCGAACTTGAAGATATAAGCTACACACTGTTATGCCAGGACGAGCAACTTTTATTAAATAGTGCACTGTAGTTCATAGTTACACTGATATGTGTCAATGTTTTTAAACATAATCACCAAATATCTGTAGGCAATGTTCGGAACGTTCTATCAATCGTTCGATTTATCGGCGGTAGAAATCCGCTCCACGGTCACGCAGCTATTCGATAACCGCTGTGTCAACGTCCTCATGTTGGAGAAACTTGCCGTTGAGATTGAAACGGCAAGATGCAAGATCTGGTCTTCTCTGTCAGCTTCATCCACGTCTGTGAAGCTTTAATGAATTTGTTGGCAATATTTCACTACGATGTACGCGAATTCGCCTTTGGTCCATATACCGCCAGGTTTCCAGGGTGAACTTCTATGCGATTTAGATGTTTTGCCCAAAAGAAAAACTGCCGCACCATTTGAGTTATGCACTCTGCACCTGTTATCTGTACCGCAACAGAACTGTGTCTGCAGGAAATCAGGAACATGTAGTCTCTCGCCACAATATGCCACTCGTGTTGCGCTGTTGTCTTGGCCTGGGACTACATGTGTAACTTATTTTTTGAAGTCCCTACGTGATATACTGCAACTGATGCTTACAAGCACAGCTGAGTAACACAACGAGTCCCCTGTATTACAGTTAACACTGAGCGAGATGACAATACTCCCTTAAATCGATCAGGAATTCGTAAAACACACACCTAGCGCTACGTTTATGTTATGTTTGACTAGTATCATTCTTCCTCAGAGTTATTTGTTTTTAACTGGAACAGACCGTTTTTAAAAAGTTAGCGAATTGGCTGCCTATGTTCGAAACCCGTAACGGCGATGGTTGTGAAATTTATTCTGTTCGGGTAAGATACCCAGGTCTGCCAAAAGGCTGGCGTGAGGAGAGGAAGTGGTACTTATTAATGCGCAAAAATAATGCAAATAACTGACATTAGTATCGAATCTATAATTTTTGAGGACATTATGAAAAAGACAGTAATTTGTTTTTGCAATACAGGTAGATTCGATTGCAACGCCTGTCTAATAGGTAACTTCTACATACAGGGTGGTCCATTGATAGTGACCGGGCCAAATATCTCACGAAATAAGCATCAAACGAAAAAACTACAAAGAACGAAACTCGTCTAGCTAGAATGGGGAAACCAGATGGCGCTATGGTTGGCCCGCTAGATGGCGCTGCTATAGGTCAAACGGATATCAACTGTGTTTTTTTTTTAAATAGAAACCCCTATTTTTATTACATATTCGTGTAGTACGTAAAGGAGTATGAATGTTTTAGTTGGACCACTTTTTTCGCTTTGTGATTGATGGCGCTGTAATACTCACAAACGTATAAGTACGTGGTATCACGTAACATTCCGCTAGTGCGGACGGTATTTGCTTCGTGATAGATTACCCGTGTTAAAATGGACCGTTTACCAATTGCGGAAAAGGTCGACATCGTGTTGATGTATGGCTGTTGTGATCAAAATGCCCGACAGGCTTGTGCTATGTATGGTGCTCGGTATCCTGAACGACATCATCCAAGCGTCCGGACCGTTCGCCGGATAGTTACGTTATTTAAGGAAACAGGAAGCGTTCAGCCACATGTGAAACGTCAACCACGACCTGCAACAAATGATGATGTCCAAGTAGGTGTTTTAGCTGCTGTCGCGGCTAATCCACACATCAGTAGCAGACAAACTGCGCGAGAATCGGGAATCTCAAAAACGTAGGTGTTGAGAATGCTACATCACCATCGATTGCACCCGCACCATATTTCTGTGCACCAGGAATTGCATGGCGACGACTTTGAATGTCGTGTACAGTTCTGCCACTGGGCACAAGAGAAATTACGGTACGATGACAGATGTTTTGCACGCGTTCTATTTAGCGACGAAGCGTCATTCACCAACAGCGGTAACGTAAACTAGCATAATATGCACTATTGGGTAACGGAAAATCCACGATGGCTGCGACAAGTGGAACATCAGCGACCTTGGCGGGTTAATGTATGGTGCGGCATTATGGGAGGAAGGATAATTGGCCCCCATTTTATCGATGGCAATCTATATGGTGCAATGTGTGTTCTACCGATATTACTGCAAGATGTTTCTCTGCATGACAGAATGGCGATGTACTTCCAACATGATGGATGTCCGACACATAGCTCGCGTGCAACTGAAGCGGTATTGAATAGCATGTTTGATGACAGGTGGATTGGTCGTCGAAGCACCATACCATGTCCGGCATTTTCACCGGATCTGACGACCCCGGATTTCTTTCTGTGAGGAAAGTTGAAGCATATTTGCTATTGTGATCCACCGACAACGCCTGACAACATGCGTCAGCGCATTGTCAATGCATGTGCGAACGTTACGGAAGGGGATCTACTCGCTGTTGAGAGGAATGTCGTTGCACGTATTGCCAAATGCATTGAGGTTGACGGACATCATTTTGAGCATTTACTGCATTAATGTGGTATTTACAGGTAATCAGCCCGCATCTCGTGGTCGTGCGGTAGCGTTCTCGCTTCCCACGCTCGGGTTCCCGGGTTCGATTCCCGGCGGGGTCAGGGATTTTCTCTGCCTCGTGATGGCTGGGTGTTGTGTGCTGTCCTTAGGTTAGTTAGGTTTAAGTAGTTCTAAGTTCTAGGGGACTGATGACCATAGCTGTTAAGTCCCATAGTGCTCAGAGCCCTACCTTTACAGGTAATCACGCTGTAACAGCATGCGTTCTCAGAAATGATAAGTTCACAAAGATACATGTATAACATTGGAACAACCGAAATAAAATGTTCAAACGTACCTACGTTCTGTATTTTAATTTAAAAACCAACTGTTCGTCTAAAATTGTGAGCCATATGTTTGTGACTGTTATACCGTCATCTATCACAAAGCAAAAAAAGTGGTCCAACTAAAACGTTCATATTTCTTTACGTACTACACGAATATGTAACA
Organism: Schistocerca americana; assembly: GCF_021461395.2. Lineage (NCBI taxonomy): Eukaryota > Metazoa > Arthropoda > Insecta > Orthoptera > Acrididae > Schistocerca > Schistocerca americana. The sequence continues at coordinate 610,204,276 of NC_060121.1, forward strand.
AATTGAAAAAACGCAGTCGATATCCGTTTGACCTACGGCAGCGCCATCTAGCGGGCCAACCATGGCGTCATCTGGTTTCCCCCTTCAAGCTAGACAAGTTTCGTTCTTTGCAGTTTTTTCGTTTGACGCTTGTTTCGTGAGATATTCGGCCCGGTCACGATCAAGGGAGTGGCTCAAGTGGCTCTGAACACTATGGGACTCAACTTCTTAGGTCATCAGTCCCCTATAACTCAGAACTACCTAAACCTAACTAGCCTAAGGACATCACACACATCCATGCCCGAGGCAGGATTCGAAGCTGCGACCGTAGCGGTCGCGCGTTTCCAGACTGAAGCGCCTAGAACCGCTCGGCCACATCGGCCGGCCGATCGAGGGACCACCCTGTATAACTGGCCGGATGACGTCAGCTGACCTGATAGTTCTTGATAGTAATTTGTTGGGAAACTGAACACTGCTTCGGGTTTGAAGTTATTTCTTCAGTTATTTGCCGGTATTTATCAAAGAGGGGTCTCCCATCCCTGGCGTGGCAGGTACGTGAGGTCCAGTTCTGCTCCCACTTGCCGGCTCAGTGAAAGGAGTCTCGCGGTGGGCAGCCCGGCTTAGCTGAGTCAGCCCGGCTTTTCTCCTCGGCGTGCTGGTCATGCTGCTCAGCAGAAGCCGCTCTCAGCAGCAAAAGCGCTGCAGCAAAAGCACACACAGCCCGCAGCGTTTTTTGATGTACGGCACGTTAGAACAGTCGTTTCATTTAGCACTCTTATTTTTATACTACAAGCACCATATGTCCGTAATGTTTCCCCAGTTCTATACTTTGTTGTCCCTTTCTCTCTCCACTCCAACCTTTTCTCTGTTTTTTAATAACACTCTGTCTGTCTGTCTGTCTCTCTCTCTCTCTCTCTCTCTCTCTCTCTCTCTCTCTGCGTTTTAGCAATGTATTATGCTGGCGCACAAGTTCCTAGCTTTTCTGTTTTGAATGTTGGTTTCCGATTTGTTGTTGTTGTTGTGGTCTTCAGTCCTGAGACTGCTTTGATGCAGCTGTCCATGCTACTCTATCCTGTGCAAGCTTCTTCATCTCCCAGTACCTACTGCAACCTACAACCTTCTGAATCTGTTTAGTGTATTCATCTCTTGGTCTCCCTCTACGACTTTTACCCTCCACGCTGCCCTCCAAAGCTAAATTTGTGATCCCTTGATGCCTCAGAACATGTCCTACCAACCGGTCCCTTCTTCTTGTCAAGTTGTGCCACAAACTCCTCTTCTCACCAATTCTATTCAATACCTCCTCATTAGTTATGTGATCTACCCATCTGATCTTCAGCATTCTTCTGTAGCACCACATTTCGAAAGCTCCTATTCTCTTCTTGTTCAAACTATTTATCGTCCATGTTTCACTTCCATACATGGCTACACTCCATACAAATACTTTCAGAAACGACTTCCTGACACTTAAATCTATACTCGATATTAACAAATTTCTCTTATTCACAAACGCTTTCCTTGCCATTGCCAGTCTACATTTATATCCTCTCTACTTCGACCATCATCAGTTATTTTGCTCCCCAAATAGCAGAACTCCTTTACAACTTGAAGTGTCTCATTTCCTAATCTAATTCCCCCAGCATCACCCGACTTAATTCGCATACAATCCATTATCCTCGTTTTGCTTTTGTTGATGTTCATCTTATATTCCCCTTTCAAGACACTGTCCATTCCGTTCAACTGCTCTTCCAAGTCCTTTGCTGTCTCTGACAGAATTACAATGTCATCGGCTAACCTCAAAGTTTTTATTTCTTCTCCACTGATTTTAATACCTACTCCTAATTTTACTTTTGTTTCCTTTACTGCTTGCTCAATATACAGATTGAATAACTTCGGGGAGAGGCTACAACCCCGTCTCACTCCCTTCCCAACCGCTGCTTCCCTTTCATGCCCCTTATAACTGCCATCTGGTTCCGGTTTATGTCTGTTTATTTATAGATTCTCATTTTTTATTTGTAGTTCATTGTTGCTATTTGAGTGTTACACATTCTCATTTTGTTATTTGGAGATAAGAGTGGGGCTGTGGACGCTAGAAAATTGAGTACCAATTGGGGAAATCGGAACATTTCGGACGTATTCTTCTGGTTGAGTTCCGTTGAGGGGCGACAGTAGCGGAGACAGCCAGAAACATTTGTGCTGTGTAAGGGGGATAATGCTGTTGGGCAAATCAAGGCAAGAAAATGGTTTTCTTGTTTCAAGGAGAATCGTATTGGCATTAGTGACGCTTCACGTTTAGGAACGCTTTTGGGGTTTGATGAAGATCGTTTCAACTCATTAATACACAATGATCCACGTCAGTGTACTAGCAAATGTGATGAACTGTGATCATTCCACCATCGTGCGACATTTGCATCCGACTGAGAAGGTCAAAACGTCAGGCGTGCGGGTTCCACATGCTCTAAGCCAAAATCACAAAAATTAGCAAAAAAATGTGCATCTCCGCTTGCTCGTCAATTCGCTCGTGAACAACACCGACCATTCCCATCCTGCGTCGCTGCTGTGGACGAGAAATGGTGACTTTATGATATCATAAGGAAAGAAAAGCAATGGTTGCGCCCAAACAAAGCGGCAGCTCCCCGTACAATGTCCTGCGTGCATCCACAAAAGATAATTTTAGGTATCCGGTGAAAAAGAGATGGTGCAGTGTACTATACGAATTGCTTCCCCGAAGTGTAACCATCGCTGCTGACATTTGTTGTCAAAAATTGAGTCGTCTTGCAGACACACTCCAAGAAAATGTGTGTGTGAAATCTTATGGGACTTAACTGCCAAGGTCATCAGTCCCTAAGCTTACACACTACTTAACCTAAATTATCCTATGGACAAACATACACACCCATGCCCGAGCGAGGACTCGAACCTCCGCCGGGACCAGCCACACAGTCAACGATTGCAGGGCCTTAGACCGCTCGGCTAATCCCGCGCGGCACACTCCAAGAACTACGAGCTGAAAGACTGCCTGAAGTGATGCTATTCGATGATAACACCCACGCGAAGTATGCTAGATTGACAAGCTATTCCGCACTTACCTTATTCCTGATCGTACGTCTTCAGATTTTCACCTTTTCCGATATTTATCGAAAAACCTTCAAACAACTTCCTTTCCGTTTGAAAATGTGCTCCGAACATGGTTTGACGAGTTCTTCGCCTCAAAACTACGTAATTTCTACAGTCATGGAATCGGAATGTTATCCCAGCGTTGGTACACTGTCTTAAACACTGAAGGAGAACAATGATGATTAAAGTCTCTGTTCTGTGTATCTACTGTGTTTATTAAACTTACGCAAAAACGCTACGATCTGATGCACCAACTTAATATAAAAACTATAGGCTATCGACTGGTGCTTTATGGTTAAATAGCGTATCCCATAACTCCCGCAGCAGACGTACTGCATTCTCTTTTTTTATGTCTCATCCGTCTTCCAACTGATTCGATGTGGCCCACGACAAATTCCTCTCCTGTGTCAACGCCTTCATCTCAGAGACGCAATTCTACCCGGCGTTCTCAATTGTTTGTTGGGAATATTCCAGTCTCTGTCTTACCTTATACTTTTCTTCCCTATATAGCTCTTTCAGGTACCATCGAAGTTATTCCTTAATTTCTTAACAAGTGTCCTATCATCCTGTCTCTTCTGCTTTTAGATGTTTCCCCCACGTTTCCCTCCTCGTCGATCTCTTTAGAACGTCCTCACCTCATGTCCAATAAGCCCACCTAATTTTCAGCACCCTTTTACAGCACAACATTGTAAATGTTTCGGTTGTCTTCTTTTCCGGTTTTCCGAAATTCCATTACTTAGTTCCATACACTGCTGTGCTCCAAAAGTCCATTCTCATAAATATTTCCCTCAAATTAAGGCTAATCTTTGATACTAGTAGAGTTATTGCATTCTTTGCCTGTGCTAGTCTGCTTTGTTATGTCATCCTCTTTTCGCCTGTCGTGAGTTATTTCTTTTCACTTATTGTTAGTTCACATCGTGGTCGCCAGTTTTGATGTCGGTTTTATCACTAATCTCGTTTCTGCTCCATTCATTACTTCCATCTTTCTGCGGCTTACTCTCAGTCCATATTCTGTTCTAATTATTCTGTTCTAATTATACTGTTCATTCAATTCATAAGATCCTTCAATTGTTCCCATTTTTCCTCGAGCACAGTAATGTCATCAAAAGTGGTTCAAATGGCTCTGAGCACTATGGGACTTAACTTCTGAGGTCATCAGTCCCCTAGAACTTAGAACTACTTAAACCTAACTAACCTAAGGACATCACACACATCCATGCCCGAGGCAGGATTCGAACCTGCGACCGTAGCGGTCGCGCGGTTCCAGACTGTAGCGCCTAGAACTTCTCGGCCACCCCGGCCGGCAGTAATGTCATCAGTGAAGTCATTATCATTGATATCCTTCCATCCTCAATCTTAATCCCGTTACTGAATCTGTCTTTTGTTTCTGCCATTGTTTCCTCGATGCGCAGATGGAACAGTAGGGGCGAAAAAAGTGGCGAAAAACTATAACCTAGAAACTTCCTGGCAGATTAAAACTGTGTGCCGGACCGAGACTCGAACTCGGGACCTTTGCCTTTCGCGGGCAAGTGCTCTACCACTGAGCTACCCAAGAACGACTCACGCCCCGTTCTCACAGCTTTAATTGTGCCAGTCCCTCGTCTCCTACCTTCCAAACTTAACAGAAGCTCTTCTGCGAACCTTGCAGAACTAGCACTCCCGAAAGAAAGGATATTACGGAGACATGGCTTAGCCACAGCCCGGGGGATGTTTCCAGAATGAGATTTTCACTCTGCAGCGGAGTGTGCGCTGATATGAAACTTCCTGGCAGATTAAAACTGTGTGCCGGACCGAGAAGGTAGGAGACGAGGGCGCGACTCACGACCCCTCCTCACAGCTCCTGGAAATTGGAATGAAGTTTCCAAAAGTATGAAATTAATTCGATGGAATGGAGGGGGCAGCCCTGTGCTTCAAAGTACGATTGCGTAACGGTTGCCAGTTTCAGTGACACCTTCCGTCACCGTAACTCGCAATAATACGACACCACGATTGAACCACTATTTTGTATAGTGCATCATGCTACATTATGATCCCATATTGCAAACAATATTGTGTAGTCCATCAATAACGCAGTGAAAATTTTATGGTGCAAATGACAGTCATTTACGAATTTTTGTCAAAATCAGTTAACGACCTCGATGTCGAAAGGAGGCTGCATTAGAACAGAAGAAAACTATAGCTGTCGAGAATGTAACGTAACAGGTATCGAAGTCTGTGTCTCTGACGACATAGCTGAAGGGACATTAAACTCTCAAATTCGTTCCTTTGTTTTATTTATCTCTAGGCAGTCACAAGGAAGGCGATAATTATTGTTTTCGTTACACCAATGACGTCTAAATTTGTGTATTGTCTTTTTTATGTATGTCTATCCTTTTGCGCCGTCATGTCCAGGCTCGAGTGGTTGTACTGTTGTTTGATCAGTTTAACGAGAGAGTTTCCTGCCTATCATAGCTACATTAATCCAGCGATATAGTATTCATGAAATGATCCATCTATCTGCGTTTTCGCCTCATAAATAAACAAAAACGAGTGTCTACTGTAATGGACGGTAAGGTATACAAGTACAACACATTAGTCCAACATTAATAAGAAAGAAACCTAGAAATTGCTTCCAAAACAGTCATATGACTGGCTAAATACTGCAATATATTTATTAGTTAATGGAAGTTTTTTCTGATGTTGTAATGTTTCTGTCCACCAAGTCCAGTCTGGGTGGCTGGACGGATACGCCTTTTTAAACTACCGACCACACAGATGTGAGTGCACTGCACCATCGCACTCGTTCCGATGATTTCGACCAGATGTTAAGTTTCAGGAGCGCAGGACATGCACCAAATTAAGTCACGTACGACAACGAAAGGTTTCTCGCATGGGAAACGTATATCAGAAATGAGAAATGATTATTACTATAGTGATTTGAGTTTGAGGTTAACGGCGACTGGATCACTAGTTTACACTTAGTGCGTCAGTATCGCTGGTAAATCATTAATCGACTAGAGGCACCATTAGAAATCAGTAAAATCTCTCTCTTTCTTTCTCTCTCCTTTTCTCCCCCCTCCCCCCCCCCCCTCTCTCTCTCTCTCTCTCTCTCTCTCTCTCACACACACACACACACACACACACACACACAAACGCGCGCGCGAGTGCGCATACACTAAGGAGAAAGGGTATAAATAAATAAAGGTCTAAAATTATCAGTCAGTATGAGCTTGGTTGATCAGGGGCAAATGAAAGGGGGCACAGATTACAAACCACTCTCAGACTATTTCAGTCGATTAATAATTGTTCATACTCCAACAGTTGTCACCTAAAATAGAAACCAGCTCTCTAGCGAGCTGTAAATTGTACTCTTGTTATAAAATTCCCTTGAACTGCGCACTGAGGAACTAACCCTTTAGTAGTATCGAAGAATGATAGGCTATCCTTCCAGAGGAGGTGGCTGAGTCACAGCAATGTGCTATAGTCACTGCTGTCTAAATGAATAGCTGGAGAGAATGAGATTTTCACTCTGCAGCGGAGAGTGCGCTGATATGAAACTTCCTGGCAGATTAAAACTGTGTGCCGGACCGAGACTCGAACTGGCAGAAGTAAAGCTGTGAGGACGGGGCGTGAGTCGTCCTTGGGTAGCTCAGTTGGTAGAACACATGCCCGCGGTAGGCAAAGGCCCCGAGTTCGAGTCTCGGTCCGGCACACAGTTTTAATCTGCCAGGAAGTTTCAGCTGGAGGGAAGTTTGGCGCATAAGAACCACTCGATTAAGTTGCCGTACTTTGCAGCTCTGTCAATTTTCCCGCTAGTAACTACTCAAGACAGACGTAAGAGCAAGCAATAATGAAGAAAAGGTAATTAATGATAATTTTACACCTTAGCAACAGGTGTTAGGCACTGTCCCGTGTTGATAACACGTCTACCTAGAGCAGCATCCATCGCTTGTTGGGCCAGTGGCCGATTTTTCTGCCAAACCCTGGCAAGTGCAGAGGTTGGGTATGTTGGTGGTTGTAAGCTGCAACTTCAGGCGAGTAATGGAGCCCTCGGACTAGTAGCAAGTAAGTAGGGAGAAAAGGTCGCTGTGTACTCAGTATACTTGTAAGCAGAACTCGTCCGAGACGTGGAGGAGACTCCGCAAACAGTAGATCAACGCACTGGATGTAGAGAGCTGCAAATAATGGCATGAACGATATTTATCGTCTGGATTCTGAGACCATCTTCGGTTCCTTTAGACGGCTGGCAAAGACAGGTAGCATCGCAAGCGTAATGCTACGAGGACTCACTATTTGCAGCATCGTTTCCAGAATCAATCTTCTTCATTTGTCTGAAGTCGAGTCGAACATATAAATCAAAGATTATTAGTAAGATGATTCTGCAATTATCCTGGAAACATATTTCTTAGCCTCCGGTATCGGATGAATAAAGGAAGCTGCTAGTCTGGTAACAGAGTACATGTGGCATCAATATGTTTCTTCCCCTACTTTTTGGGTTAAAGGGAGAACTTTCGTCCTTGTAGATCGGAAAAGAAAAATTAATGCGGTATTACTAATACGCAGAAGCATCCATGCTAAGGTCCCAGAATTGCTTATTAAAGGTAATGCTCACATAGTATTACGAACAGAAAATAAGCTGCAGTCGGACGTTAATAGCGGCGATATACTAAATTTAGATTGAATGTACCGGGTGATCAAAAAGTCAGTATAAATTTGAAAACTTAATAAACCATGGAATAATGTAAATAGAGAGGCAAAAATTGACACACATGCTTGGAATGACATGGGGTTTTATTAGAAACACCCCATATTGCTAGACGCGTGAAAGATATCTTGCGCGCGCCGTTTGGTGATAATCGTGTGCTCAGCTACCACTTTCGTCATGCTTGGTCTCCCAGGTCCCCAGACCTCAGTCCGTGCGATTATTGGCTTTGGGGTTACCTGAAGTCGCAAGTGTATCGTGATCGACCGACATCTCTAGGGATGCTGAAAGACAACATCCGACGCCAATGCCTCGCCATAACTCCGGACATGCTTTACAGTGCTGTTCACAACATCATTCCTCGACTACAGCTATTGTTGAGGAATGATGGTGGACACATTGAGCATTTCCCGTAAAGAACATCATCTTTGCTTTGTCTTACTTTGTTATGCTAATTCTTGCTATTCTGATCAGATGAAGCGCCATCTGTAGGACATTTTTTGAACTTTCGAATTTTTTTGGTTCTAATAAACCCCATGTGATTCCAAGCATGTGCGTCAATTTGTACCTCTCTATCTACATGATGCCGTGATTTATTCAGTTTTCAAATTTATACTGACTTTTTGATAACCCTGTATATCGGAAGGATGGACGGATTTATTACCGTAAAGAACTCTGTGTCATTTAGTGACATTTCTACAGATTCCTAATGTAAAACAATTTGCTGATATTATGTTAAGCATCAAAGGTGAGTCAAACGAGGTAATCGGATGCTTTTATAGGCCACCTGCGTTGGAAGTTTTAGTGGCAGAGCATTTGGAGAATATCGGGAATAAGTTTCCTGATTAAGTTTCCTGACAGCGCTGATGTAATAGCTGGAGATTTCAACTTGCCAGCTATAGTATGATGGGCTCATGCCGTTGAAAATGTTGACGAAGACAGGGGTTCTTGAGAGGTTGTCCTGAAATTTCTTCGATTAGACAGAGAAATGATTCGTAAGGACAACATCTTCGACCACCTAGTAACCAACAAACTTGAACTTCTCGACTTAGTTAACATATACAAAGGCATAGATGAACATAAGATTTGACAGTATAAATCACTGCAGGTCTTACAAGATATGTCAAGAAAGGTAGGAGAATAAGTTTTCTTAGAAAGGATGACAGCTCATAAATTTCTGAGTATCTGCGTAATCAATATCATCATTCACATATATTAGCCCGAACCTAGCTAATCCACGTCTGCGCAATATCCTTTCTTTCAGGAGTGCCAGTATCGCAGAAGAACATCTCTGAAGTTTCGAAGGAAGGAGATGAGGTACTGGCGGAAGTGCAGCCGTGAGGCCGGGTCACGAGCTGTGCTTGGATGGTTCTATGGAGAGAGTACTTGTCCACGAAAGATAAAGGTCGCAGGTTCGATTCCTGATGAGGCACATAGTTTCAATGAGCCAGGAAGTGTCAGATACAGGTTTCACTGTAAACAAAAAGACATTAACTAGCAGACCCCAAGAAATTGGTGCCAAGAATCCCGAAAACTACTATAAAAAGTTTCAAGAACCAGCAGTAAGTGAGGAATCTAGGAATACACAACATCGCAAGTAAAGCTCCCGAAAGTCCGCGAAGACAAGGTTAAACCAATTAGAGCGAGCACAGATGCATTTAAGGAATCACGCATACCGCGCTCCAAACGTGAATAGAACGGGAAAAAGCCATAAAAAGTACTACGATAGGACGAGCACACTCTTCCATGCATTACACAGTGTTCAAATAACATACGGGAATGCATCCGGATGACATCGTCGACAACTGCCGATATTTCGAAAGGAGACCACTATGTCATTTTCAAGGGAAAACTGTAGCAGGAAAGCGCTGTGCAAGGAAATCTTAAAGCACGGTATTCAGAACAATTCCGGAAAGATAAAACACACGCACACACCTACGCTGTAAACACTAGCTCTACCACACCAACCAAAGATGACCAACGGCAGGAGATATCGATAGTGAAAGTTACTAATCAACGGGCGAGGTAACATTAACTCTGTCCCTCTGTTTCTTGACAAAGGGAGGGAGTGGGATTCTATGTAGAATTTTAGCAAAAACCGTGAAACCTGCGTGTTTCTTCACAAATGTAGACGATACTTTTGTTAACAGTAATTACCCACTTTGCTGGCTGTTGAGCTCCATGGCTGTGGATGATATTACCTGAATATATACAGCAACCAACGAATTTGTTACCGACTTTTATCTAAGCTAATACGAGTTTCGGGCTTTCAACCAACTTCAGTTAACGAAATACAGATTTGAGTCTTCAATCAGCACACAGCGACAACATCGACAGCAAACTGGATGTTGCAGCTGCCCTCTGCAGTTTTCTTTATCTACAAAACTGGATGCTGCAGCTTCCCGGTTCAAAATAACGATGTTGGTTAGCTAGTAAACAAAATAGTTAATCTTTGCAAGGAATCTGAAGCATCCAGTTTGTGTCGATATTGTAACTATGTATTGACTGAAGACTAATTGCAGATGGGTGAAAGCCCAAAAAGCGTATTACCTTAAATAAAAGTACATAACAGTGTGAATGGTTACTGTATGTGTTAAAATAATGATACTTTTGTTGTTTCGTCTCGTGGCAGTGAAAATTTGAACGACATTTTAGAACACTTGAATTCAATACATCCGAATATTCGTTTCACGATGGAAGTGATAAAGGATGGCTGCCTTCCCTCCCTTGACGTGTTGGTAAGGAGGAAGGCTGATGGTTCGTCGGAACATGCTGTTTACAGGAAACATACCCACACTGACTTCTACCTACAGACTGACAGCGGTCACCATCCCTCTCAGCGTGAAGGGTTATTTCGCACATTGGTTCACGGGGCCACGTCATTTCAGACCCCGTGAGTATTTCAGCTGAATTAACCTATCTTGAGGTCACCTTTTCGTCCGAATGGATATAATGAAAGACGGATCGGACGTGCGTTGCGCTACCGACCAACCGTGTACAGGATGAGTGATGATAATACCGAGTTGGCACCAAGGTCTACTGCCTTTCTGCCTTAACCCAGGAGCATTTTCAATAAGATGGTCGTATTTTGCGGAGATGTGAAATGTGTTTTCTGACCTCCGTCTATGATTAGGGTAGTTTCAGGTTCCGTTAAGAATGATATTGGTTTGTGTAATGTTGGCGTCCACAGTATTCCGTAGAGTTGTGGTATGTGAAATATTTGTCAAACTATTAAGACTGTGAAGGTTCGGTGTACCGTGCATAGCGACGTGTGCTATTGTAGGCAATAGCCGAGCAAATCGGCTATTGCAGAACATTGTCTTGGCACCGATCATCGTATTGAATATAACAACACCGAGGTTCTTGCATGCACGTCCGGCTGTTGAGACAGTGATATTGCGGACTCAGTTGAAATTAAATTAGCAAGTAACCGTGTAAACAGAGATGAAGGTTTTCGCTTAAATCCTGCGCGGAATACTGCTGTCTTGACAGAGTTAATACCAACTCTTCCGTTGTTTAGCAGTTTTCATTATCGTTAACTTCTGATGTCGGTTATCTTTGCATAGTGTGGTGGCGCTAGTGTTTGCAGTGTGTGGTGTGCGTGCCTTGAGTTATTTAAAAATCGTATACGCCGGCATAAATTCAGGTCTCACACTTCACAGTGGTTTGCAGAGTGTGAGTCTACATGAAGATTTAGATACCAGTCGATTCACAGTTTGAAGAGAAACGTGCGACTACTATAAAACAGTGCAACCAGTCTTTTAATAGCACCTTCTTTGAAAGAAAACTGTAGAGAAATTTCTAAGAAAGAAACAGGACGTCCTGTAAGCATGTTTTTACAGCTTATACAATTATATATTAAAATTAAACGACAATATATTCCAGAGTCTGTAAACTCTCAATCTCAACCCGTCTGTGCTTGGAAAGACTTGTTGTCGGGCAATGTTCCGAGAGTAAATGGGGCGTGACGCGTAGCAAGGTCGCAGCGCTGAGCGTCGGATGCTGGGCTGGGCTACGGTGTGGCTCGGCTACCGCTCCGAGGCTCCCCGCGACCTTTCTCCTCCCGCTACTTTCTCCGCCAGCAGAGAAATCAGCCGGCCGTCTCTGTGCAGCACTGACGCCAGCAAACAGACACCTTCCGGTCGGCGCGGCCTTCTGAGCCACGCAGAAACCATTGGAAGTAGGGCGCCTTCCTTCTCTCCTTGTTCTCTGTTAACACCACTATTATAATGACAAATGGAAGGGTTGTGTGCCACCCAAAAGTTGCGCAACAGATTCACCTGCATCTATACCTGCAACCGCTGTCACCCAGTGCTGTAATACACGGCCCGCGACTGGTAGCAATCCAGCCCGCGGAAGGAATTCGTAAGAGGCAGAGTGAGACGCATTTTCGGCTCGCCTTGGGTTTGCAAAATGGTTCAAATGGCTCTGAGCACTATGGGACTCAACTGCTGTGGTCATCAGTCCCCTAGAACTTAGAACTACTTAAACCTAACTAACCTAAGGACATCACACACATCCATGCCCGAGGCAGGATTCGAACCTGCGACCGTAGCAGCAGCGTGGCTCCGGACTGGAGCGCCTAGAACCGCACGACCACCACGGCCGGCCTTGGGTTTGCAGCTCATGACAGAGACCAGCGAAAGTTCGTATTTTTCAAATGTACATTCCGTGTAATACAGCCGACGTGTGCTATGTTTAGACTTTTAAGGTTTTTAAAATTAACAAAGATGGTTTAACTTTTTTAGTGTTGCAGAAACAACGCATTCTACATCTACATCTACGTGAATAACCAGCCAGGTTAGCCGATAGCGCTAACGCGCTGCTTCCTGGACTCGGGTAGGCGCACCGGCCCCGGATCGAATCCGCCCGGCGGATTAACGACGGGGGCCGGTGTGCCGGCCAACCTGGATGTGGTTTATAGGCGGTTTTCCACATCCCTCTAGGTGAATACCGGGCTGGTCCCCACATCCAGCCTCAGTTACACGGCTCGCAGACATCTGAACGCTTTCGCACTATTCCACGGATTACACTGGTCGCAGACAGTTGGGGTACACTAATTCCTTCCCAGGGAATACGGGGTGGCGGCAGGAAGGTCATCTCGCCACGCCTTCAACTAACATTGGCACATCCGATTAACCATGCCGACCCTGCGTATCTGCGGGACAAAGGCACACGCAAAAGAAAGAAAGAAAGAAAGAATCTACATCTACGTGAATACTCTGCTATTCACAATAAAGTGCCTGGCAATGAACCACCTTCATGCCGTCTCTCTACCGTTCCACTCTCAAACGGCACGCGGGAAAAACGATCACTTAAATTTTTCTGCGCGAGCCCTGATTTCTCTTATTTTATCGTGATGATCATTTCTCCCTATGCAGGTGGGTGCCAACAGCATGTTTTCGCGATCGGAGGAGAAAACTGGTGATTCAAATTTCGTGAGAAGATCCCGTCGCAACGAAAATTGCCACTCCAATTCACCTATCATGTCTGTGACACTATCTCCCCTATTTCGCGATAATACAAAACGAGCTGCCCTTCTTTGTACTTTTTCGATGTCATCCGTCAGACCCACCTGATGCGGATCCCACACCGCACAGCAATACTCCAGAATAAGGCGCACAAACGTAGTGTAAGCAGCCTCTTTGGTAGACGTGTTGCACCTTCTAAGTGTTCTGCCAATGAATCGCAGTCTTTGGTTTGCTCTACCCACAATATTATCTATGTCATCGTTCCAATTTAGGTCATTTGTAATTGTAATCCCTAAGTATTTAGTTGAATTTACAGCCTTCAGATTTGTATGACTTATCACGTAATCAAAATTTAGCTGATTTCTTTTATTGCTCATGTGAATAACTTCACGCTTTTCTTTATTCAGGGTCAATTGCCACTTTTCAGCACCATACCGATATCTTATCTAAATCATTTTGCAAGTCGTTTTGATCATCTGATGACTTTACAAGACGGTAAATGACAGCATCATCACTCCTATATGATCAGTCGCCAAAAGTTTTTTATTCAACAAAGATTTAAAAATCACTCGCTTACAGTGTTCGTGAATGGTAATACACTAAATTTCAAACGCTCTAATGACGTGCCTGCGGTCACAAATCGCAGAATTACTTCTAATGGCTTGTCAGCTGAGATTGCCTATCTCATTACTGTATTTTTTTATGTTCTTTCTCGTGATGACACTAGTACATCATTCTTGTCCGTTGTGGGCGTATTAGAACACTGCACCTGTGGAAATTGGAGGTAATTTATGATGAGTAAGCTGCAACCAGTTGCTTCTATAGGCATTTATCTTCCCTAGGCTGTATTTCAAAATGCCTGGCTTCCCATATTCAGATGGCTACATTTACTGTATTTTCCTGTTGCGGTCATTCTTTCTTTACCAACGCCGTTGCAGAACTTAGCAACGGAAATTTTAAGACAGCTATTTTAAAACATCATAAGTAAAGAAACAATGTTCATGAGGCTTAAGCAAATGTAAACATCTGAGTAAGGGCTGAACAAAAAATGAATTTACTCTCAAAACCGCGTTTTTTGAGGCATAATTCGTTGGTATGACGTGTTGTGAAGTGGTGCCACACATATCAATGCGTTACCCCTTAAAAATTAACGTTACGGACGCTACAGCTTTGACTTCACGCACTAGAAGCGCTCCTGACGCGTTTTGCGACCATGCGGCCAGCGGGCTTAAGCAGGTATGCGATCAGGCCCGCGGGACAGCAAAGGTTGCCCATACCTGCCGTAATACACTTACGAGCCAACACATTACAATCACTAGCTCAGTAGCGTGTTGGTCCGCCTTTGAAACGCAATACAGTGACGTTTCTGCGCTGACTGGAGTGGCCGAGCGGTTCTAGGCGCTACAGTCTGGAACCGCGCGACTGCTACGGTCTCAGGTTCAAATCCTGCCTCGGCATGGATGTGTATGATGTCCTTAGGTTAGTTAGGTTTAAGTAGTTCTAAGTTCTAGGGGACTGATGACCTTAGAAGTTAAGTCCCATAGTGCTCAGAGCCATTTGAACCATTTTTTTTTTCTGCGTCGCAAGGATTCGACAAGCCTTTGGTAGGTTTCCGGCGCTAAGCTGCACCAGATGTCTATGCACAGGTCACACAATTCCTGTAAATTACGGGCCAGTGGTTCGTGAGCGCAGAGCTGGCGCACAACTTCGTCCTACATATTCGATCTGAGTCAGACCAGGTGGAATTGGTGATCAAGGCATGAATTTCACTATCATCTTCCTCAAACCATTATAGCACGATTCTAGCCTTATGCCACGAACTCTTGTCATTATGCACGATACCAAGGCCGCAGGGAAAGATAATGAGCATGAAAGGACAGAGGTAGTGCGCAGTCCATAGCTGTCATAGTGCCTTCGATTATTACGGTAACTCCCACAGAAACCCAGGTGAATTTGCCCCTAGCATAACGGGGGTCCAATAGGCCTAGGCACTTTTCAAGTAGCCATTCGCCCGGTTGACGATGTGTCCGGATACTGCCTGCCATAGACCAGGTCTGTCAAGAAACGTGGTTCATCTTACTAGGTGGCACGTTTATGTTGATCCACGGTCCACTCTCGATGTTCCCGTGCCCACTGCAATCATAATTTCGTTCGCTCAGTATGAGTACATGTAAGGGTCGTCTTCTACGGAGCTCCGTGTTCAGTAGTGTGCCCTGACCAGTGTCCTCAAAAATAATCTTCCCTCCTCTAGCACTGTCGTTGATCTAACACATACTGCCGTCTGCACTACTTTATGAAGCATACGAACCTCTGACTTCCACGTTCCGTGATTAGGCGTGGACGCCCAACAGCTTGTTACCTTCCCGTGGTTTTCACCGTTCTTGAACCACTTTACACAGATGCCCAAGGCAGTAGCACGCGAACACGCGACCAGCTTTTCCTTTTTAAAGATACTCGTTCCCAGTCGCTGGTTGGAAACAATGTGCCCTTCGTAAAAGTCGCTTATGTCGGTAGATTTCCCTATTGGCCGACCATATCGTTAGTGGAATGATTCCTCATTTGTGTCTGCTATAGCCGGCCGGTGTGGCCAAGCGGTGTTGGGCGCTTCAGTCTGGAACCGCGCCACCGCTAAGGTCGCAGGTTCGAATCCTGCCTCAGGCATGGATGTGTGTGATGTCCTTAGGTTAGTTAGGTTTAAGTAGTTCTAAGTTCTAGGGGACTGGTGACCTCAGATGTTGAGTCCCATAGTCCTGAAAGCCATTTGAACTATTTTGTCTGCTATACTTATATACTTTCCGTACTGTGTCCTGCCTCTGCAACGCCACCACGTCGCATTTAATTTGTGATGTCAAGTGGTTATAAGGTTTTGGCTATCAGTGTCAAGTATCAGAACTGTGATGTTAAATAAAGAAAGATTACGAGATAATGGCCATTGGAACGTTGGGAAGTTGAAAAAATCAGATGAGGTGTCTCTCAATCGCTAGTTTATGTAACATTGACAATAACAAAAATGGACATGGTGGGAACCGCAATAGTGCGTTGTCAGTAGATGATGAAGTACGCTAACCACAAACTTGGGCCGGCCGCGGTGGTCTAGCGGTTCTAGGCGCTCAGTTCGGAACCGCGCGACTGCTACGGTCGCAGGTTCGAATCCTGCCTCGGGCATGGATGTGTGTGATGTCCTTAGGTTAGTTAGGTTTAAGTAGTTCTAAGTTCTAGGGGACTGATGACCACAGATGTTAAGTCCCATAGTGCTCAGAGCCATATGAACCACAAACTTGTTGAGAGACCTGTGAGCTGAAGACTCAGTCACCTAGTTTTACAAGTATTTTACGTGGAAGGATATAACTGAACTGACTTCTAGATGCTTTTCAATCACATGCAGTTTGTATGCTAGGGTAGGTTATTACACATCAAACATGGCGAGAATTTCAACACGTTTAGGTAATTCGTCACAGAATACTGAAGAGTACTGATCGCAATAGACACAAAGTCACTCGTAACTATGGGCGATAATTGCCATGGTGTAACGTCTCGCCTGAAACAACGATTTGGAGTCGCTGACACAGGGGAATTATACTGTGGTGACATGAATAAATACGTCACACTCAAATTACGAAAAAATGAATTCCCTCTAATTGTAGTACACAATGATTTGAATTCTCTTAACCAGGATCAACTCTGACCAAACATGCCTCGGAAGGCTCAACGGTACCGACGGACCGTCGTGTCATTCACAGCTGACAGGCATCACTGTATATGGAGGGGCTTGTGGTTACCGCACCGCTCTCCCGACTTTTGTCAGTTTTCGTGACCGGAGCCGCTACTTCTTAATCACGTAGCTCCTCAATTGGCCTCACAAGGGCTGAGTGCATCCCGCTTGGCAACAGCGCTAGGCAAACCCAAACGGTCACCCATCCAAGTGTTAACCAAGCTCGACAACACTTAACTTCAGTGATCTGACGGGAACGAGTGTTACCATTGCGGCAAGGGCATTGGATTTAACAGGGATTACATAATTAAAACTGATTAAAGTCGATTCCCAATACAGACCCCATGTGGAGCTAAATGTAAGCCGCGCACTTGTGACTGGCCAAGCGTCAGCTTGTTCCTCTCAGCCCTCTTTTTGAGACGCAGGTTCCGTGAGGTCACATCATCAGACCCGACGAGCACAGCATGTCAATCCAGAATTTGATATTACCAACCTACACTCCAAGGATGCCATGAAATTCGCAAAAATTAGTATGTACGCCAGGATAGTCTAATTCAGCAACGGAGATTGAACCAATGAAGCAGACCAGTGAATAATCGTTTGCTACATAGTAAATTTGATTAATTGTCGCAAACTTTGTGATAATGAAAGGGTGCATAACAAACATTCACGTTTCAGCATCTGCTCTTTGTTATGTATTACCGACGTACATTCTACTTATAAAAAATACAAAATATTTGAAGTAAATATGAGTCATTGACCTGGATGTAATCAGTACGTAATAGTGTGTTCAGTAACGTTGACACTAATCATGCACACTTACTCGTTTCGGACCATTTCGGTAAAATAATCGTTCAAATGATTTATGGAACATGTAACGAACTAACTAAATGTTATTTCATCTGGATCGGTAGCGTCTTGTTACGTTTTTGAAATATATGATATCTAAAAGAGAGTATTCGATAGTACCCAAACTTGATGTGTACCTATAAGAGTTGGAATCTGTGCTCAGTTTCTGGTATATAATCGAGTCATCATCCATATTTTCTCTAGTTCACAACTCCGGTGGTTATACTCATTATAGCTGATGTCGAGCTAATCTTAAAGGTTTGAATAACAAACACCGTCACGTAATTTTTAAAGTACATTGTTGTTGTTGTGGTCTTCAGTCCTGAGACTGGTTTGATGCAGCTCTCCATGCTACTCTATCCTGTGCAAGCTTCTTCATCTCCCAGTACCTACTGCAGCCTACATCCTTCTGAATCTGCTTAGTGTATTCATCTCTTGGTCTCCCTCTACGATTTTTACTCTCCACGCTGCCCTCCAGTACTAAATTTGTGCTCCCTTGATGCCTCAGAACATGTCCTACCAACCGATCCCTTCTTCTAGTCAAGTAGTGCCACAAACTCCTCTTCTCCCCAATTCTATTCAATACCTCCTCATTATTTATGTGATCTAACCATCTAATCTTCGGCAGAAAGTCCAGAAAAAATAAAAACATGTATCTTAAGCTATCGAAAATTGACGTTATCAGCGTCGCTATTGCAGCATTACTCAGAAACAAAAATACAGAGACTTCTGAAGTAATCCACACCGTAGCTCGCACTATTTTGCCAGTAACTGACCATAGCTGACATCTACTTTTGTATGGGTGGCCTGTGACGTAGTTCTTATGGTGTCCGCCAAGCTAGTAACTCAGAATTACAAAATATCTTCCTCAGAATTACACATTATCTTTCAAATCAAATTATCTTATAGATGGTTTTAAATTACGCTAAAGATCGATTTAAAGCAAGTTTCAGTGCATCGAAATAGAATTCAGGGACCGTCACAAAGTTTATGTTCCGCTTGTATGCAAATCATGTTCATTACGTTTTGATTGAAGAAAATCTGAACAAAATGACTTCAACATAATTAACGAATATGATGATCGTATTAATGGTCTGTTTCATTGCTAGCGATGGCACAAGTTCACGTCCGAGGTTCCAAACTAATAGTAGCGAAGAAATTATAGTTTGTAAAGCACCATCCAGCTCTAAAAAGAGTTTTCTAACGTAAACACAACAGATCATGGGAGAATTTCACATGTTTCGATGATACAAGCCGAACCACTGATTCACTCAGGGCCTGGTGTTCACTGACACCTATTTTTGCAGCACCCCCTTAGTTCGGCTGCCAGGTAATCTTATTCGTCAAATTTTTGGTCGACGGCATATTAGTGTAACAGAGAAAATAAGGTAAGTAAAATACCTACTGAGTACCAGAGAAAGCTTGAAAACTTTCTCCCAAATGCTATCAAATGATAAGATGCATGAAGACAAAATTTGTGGCTTTGCGCTCTATGGCCTCCAAGACACTACCATTTATTGGTAACAGCCCTTAACCTACTGCGATATTTATTAATGAGTTGTGCGTTTCATATTGTAAAGCATATGTCTTATTTCTGCCTTCTGTAGCGTTTTGTATGGCATCACGTCTGCTTTGTGGAATCTATTATTTGATTAATTTTGTCGACGCAAATTTCTAAGTATCGTCCAGTCATCTTCAGTCTGTAAAGTCAGAGTGTCTGTTTTGTCTTTGCAGATCTGTATCATAAATGTTGAATATTGCTGTTTACTTGTATATTTGTAAATAAATTCTTTGGGAACAGTACAAACAGTAATGACTTCAAACGTACCAGTAAAATGCTGTAGCTCAAAAGGAATTTAGACTATGTTAGCGATCCTGCTAATAACGCCTTAAGAGTCCATATGCTGCAGCCAGACGGAAACAAGTTTAGGTAACAAATGCGCGTAACATTGTACTGAGAACCGCCTTTTCCTTTTTTCCCAACAATTTTTCTACTTTGATCTGGAGAATTCTTAGATTGCTCCACTTACGTTCGGCAAGAAAATATTATCCCTTCACAAATACTATCCCTTCCCTTTATAATTTTGGTTACGAAACAACATTTTAAAGGCAGTTTTACTCATTTGATTATGCTTCTTGTTGCCACCTGTAATTTCGGTCGTCTTTGGACATTTTATTATTTTTTCTTGCACCGTAAAAGAGGAAGTATACTTTCAACATGGACATTTTAAATTTGGCTTTTCTTTGTCTGTTACTAATATCGAATGAAACAATTATTTTACTGTTATCAATCACTGTTGACTTACATCCACAATGTATTTCGAAGGTCTGAATGTCCGACAAGTGGATTTACGTGAATAAATATGCCATGTACGCATTGTGGAAGTCTTTGCCAAAAGGATGAATGAAAATACAAATGTGAAAGTAAAATAAATAAAATAAAATCTAGCCACTGTCACAGGCTGCTTTCTCTGTCAGGATACATCACACATACCATCGTACTTTGTAAATACTGAGGAAAAAAAAATGGCACCTAGAAACCAATAAGTACAAAGGATATACAGCAAATCAGAATCACTATTTCGGTGTTCAACGCACATATAGAAAAACAAGTAACACAAAATGATCTAAACATTCTACTCAACATTCAAGAAGCAAAAATGCCTCAAGCGCCCTTCCTTAGGTCACAACCAAAAATACACGAAAATGGAATTCCTATCTGCTCAATAATAAACTGTAGGAACATTTCAACATTCAAACACAACTAAAAGCTCTTGAAAATTCTTTAAAAAATATACATGGTCAGCTATAATGGGACACTTAGAAACACAACAGAGTTTACACAACATATAAAAAACATAAAAAGTGTTTATGGAGCCACACTTGCCTCATTTGGAATAAAAAGCCTCTCTTCCAGTGAACAAGTAGAGGTCATGCAACCCCATCCATGAGTAATATTTCACATCAGAATGCCAATGTCTTTAAACACAAAGGCATAAACATAACTTTCAATACAGAAAACAAGATTGGGGAGAAATTACGCCGTAGCAGCAACACAAGAAACCCATTACTTAATATAGTTGTATAAAAACTGGAATGTTTGGACATCAAACCGATCTCCTGGCTGCTGTTAGTTTTCATGAACTGAAATAGCTACTGCTCGGCCAGGTGGCTCCTCGATTTGATTCACTGGGTTGAGTGCACTCCTTTTCAGTATTGTCTTTGTTTTTAACAGCAGTCTAAATCATTAAATTTGAACACACACACACACACACACACACACACACGTAGTAATATAAATATACAAATTCTTGCCATTGTAGGCAACATAATTATTACACTAATGTTTCTAACATCTCAACTTGACTATTTACATGTATAGAAAGTATTAATTTCCGTAAACGTGACACAAAAGAATCTGTAAGTGCTGGATATATTTACACTTACATTTCTGTTCATCTATGCAGCCAAAGATCTCCACAATGCTTTGAGAATTCCCTGAAATACTGCTGTGTTTTTTATATGTTCTTAGTAATCTTAAATAGTTTTTTTTGTTTTGCTATATGTTCTTTGCAGTTATTAGTTTCCAGTAATACATATATTACTTTCACATTTTTGTTTCCGTTCATTCTTTAGTCAAATACCTCCACAAAACAATGAGCCATGCTCTGAAATAGTGTTCTGTTTTATTCTACTAGAGAATACCACAGGCTACTCCAAAGTCGTAACACAATACATAAGTCAATTTGATAATGGAAGTTTAAACCATCGAAATGGGTTGTGGAAATAAATAAACAATGACTTGTGATACTAAACTTGTTACTTCGTTCGAGGAAGCATACGGTTTCTAAAGGTAACTCCTGGAGACCGTCTCCGTTTTATGTATTAAAAATTTAGGAAACACAGGCATAGTAGGAGTTTAACAAGAAAATGGCTGCTCTATGCCCTCAGCTAACAGCACATTTCAACTGATCTCAGGTCTGCAATCATGCTTTACTTTATATCGTGTAATAGTTACACTGAATCGAATATATTTTTAATGTCTGACAAGTAATACCACCTCTAAAGAAAGGATATTCAACAATTTTTTTAATTGTAAGTGAATGAACAGGATTCTAAATCAAATATAAATCGGTTTAATATGTTTTCATTCTCCCAGAATAGACCGCTACCATAGCCGAATAATCAGCACGACAAACCTTCATGCAGGGGAACACGGGTTCGACTCACGGTAATGCCAGGGATTTTTCCATCGTGGAAGGACTGGATCGGGGTGCACTCCGCCTCGAGACACCAGGTGACGAGCTACTTGATTGATAGGTAGCAGTTCCAAGGTGTGAAGTCGACAGTGAACGGGATTGCGGTGTACCCAGCCTCTCCATACGACATCTGACTTTGAACGCCTGAAGATAACACGACAGCCGGTCAACTATCAAGTGATCTTCAATACCTGATAGCGGAGTTTCCATTTTCCTTTTTTTGTTATTCTCTCAGAATATGTACTATTATGGTTCGCTGTTGATGATGATTAAAAGGACATTTCGACTTCTTCCTACGATTTAGCTTCGTTCCATGCTCCGGTAATTATTTATTTAAACATAGCTACATATCTTTAAAATTCTTCTTGGAGAAAAGGCTGCCTCCATTTCGAGCCAGAATATTTTAGATTTCAATAATCTCACTGTTCCCCTGTAGGTTTTAGAAATGACATCAGCTTTTAGTGTTTCATAATGTCGTTCCTAAAGCTTATCAAAGCTGTAGGACGTAACCAACAGAAACTGTTTTGTTTTATGAAGCCTTTCACATCGCTTTGTGTCTCCCAGATTCCATTCAAACACCACTAACTTCCATCTGCTATTCCCCATAGCAACACGACCAGCGTAGCTTGGGAAAAGGGTTCAAATGGTTCAAATGGCTCTAAGCACTATGGGACTTAACATCTGAGGTCATCACTCCCCTAGACTTAGAACTATTTAAACCTAACTAACCTAAAGACATCACACACATCCATGCCCGAGGCAGGATTCGAACTTGCGACCGTAGCACCAGCGCGGTTCCAGACTGAAGCGCCTAGAACAGCTCGGCTGCAACGGCCGTCTTGGGAAAAGGGAAAAAAATATTTATAGGCATTTTCCTGTTGTATGTTTAATCAGTATTGTTTTTATAGCCAAAAATTCTATGCTCTTGAATAATATTCCGCCAATAGGTAGCAGATTAGTAATGAACTCCGTAGCATATGGAGCTCGCATTGTTGCGTTATGCCACTACGTTTCAGGGCACCCGAGGGAGAAAACTTTCTTTTGCGAGTGATTACGCTACGTGACAGATGACTGAGGAGTTTTTGCTCCATTTGGTGTGCGTTGAGCTCGTGCTAATTCTAACTAGTCGTCCCTGTCATACTTGTACGTGGAGCTGTTTCGAAAGAGGGCAAAAACTTCTTGGGCAGACTAGTTTGTCTGCTCGACCATAACAAGCAAGTTTATCCAGCAACATCTGCATCAGTTTTCATGTGAAATAGTATTAGTCTGGATAGTGAAAGCCGTTCATACTCAACGGCCACTACACTACACAGACGAAGATTCATACCAGTGTTAGTGATTTTCTGCCACATTCTACAAGTTTCTCTTAATTTATTCTCTTGATGCCTAGGCGAGCCACGTGATTGTGGCAGCTGACCTGTCGCACGGTTTTTATCGAAAATGGTAATCTTAATTTACCTAAAGCGAGAACAACGTCGCCTTTGTTTCAAAGACTTCCTGTTAAAGGCCCAAAGCACATGTGTTATGTACTCTTATGAGCTATACCGATTATGATCGTAGCAAGCATTTCTGAATTCGTTCGATGTATGCTGTCACGGCTATTTCATGAGGACACCAGAAGCTGGAGAGCTGGTCGAACTAGGGTCTACTCGAACTCCATTACAAAAGAGACACACCCATTCTGCGGAAAGCTTTCTCAAAATGTGTGAATGAGTGGATACAGCAAGGCACCCTATGGCCACTGGGATATCAGACTGCTCCTAGATGCGGAAGAATCAGCAGTGATCAACGGCGTGGGTAGGCAGGAAAGGTATGGAAACCACTAAGCTAAATATATATACATTGTAGTGTCGAAAGTGATGAGACAACTATATGCACATATACAAATGGTGGAAGTATCGCGTATACAAAGTATAAAACGGCAGTGTATTGGCAGGGCTGTCATTGGTACTCAACTGAATCATGTGGAAAGGTTTCCGACGTGACTATGGGCTCACGACGGGAATTAACAGACTTAGAATGCTGTTTGTAGTTGGAGCTAGACGCAAGGAACTTTCCATTTCGGAAATCGTTGATGAATTCAGTAATCTGAGATCCACAATATCAAGAGCGTGCAGCGAATACCACATTACCACTTCACTTAATGACCGAGAGCAGCGGCGTTTGCGTAGAGTTGTCAGTACTAACAGACAAGCAACACTGCGTGAGATAACCGCAGATATCAAAGTAGGGCGCACGATGAACGCATCCCTTAGGACAGTGCGACGAAATCTGGCGTTAACGGGCTATGGCAGCAGACGACCGACGCGAGTGCCTGTGTTAACAGCACGACATCGCCTGTAGCGCCTCGCCTGCGGAATGACCATATCAGTTACACCCTAGACTATAAAACCGTGGCCTGGTCAGATGAGTCCCGACTTCAGTTGGTAAGAGCTGGTGGTAGGGTTCGAGTGTGGCATAGACCCCACGAAGCCATGGACCAAGTTGTCGACAAGCCACTGCGCAAGCTTGTGGTAGCTCCATAATGGTGCGGCCTTCATTTATGTGTAATGAACCGATTAGTGACTGGAAATGGTTATGTTCGGGTACTTGGAGGCCATTTGCAGCCATTCGTGGACTTCATGTTCCGAAACAGCTATGAAATTTTTGTCGGTGATAGTGCGCCTTGTCACTGGGTCACAATTATACGTGACTGGTTTGAAGAATAGTCCGGACAGTTCGAGCGAATGATTAGACCACCCATCGAACATTTATGGAACATAATCGAGAGGTCAGCTCGTGCACAACATCCTGCAATGGTAACACTTCCACGATTACAGCCAGCTAAAGACGCAGCATGGCTCAATATTTCTGCAGGGGATTCCAACGACATATTGTTCAAGCTATGTCGAGTTTCTGCACTAAGCTGGGGAAAAGGTGCTCCCACGACATTTTATCACATAAAATGTGGTCTGTAATTGAAAAAGTTTCATCATGAGAAAAAGTCTGTAAACAACAAAAGAGTACCATTCAACAAGTCTAGAACAGATGACGGTTCTAACGTTGCGCTTATGGTGAAGGAAAGACTAAGGGGAAAATCATGATATATCTTCATAGAAATCGACGACATAGGAAAAAAAGAACGACTGACATGGTAAAATTGTGCTAGATGTTTGAAATTCTCAAGAAACAGACTGAATAGAAGCTGTAGAGGAGTAGGATGGTACACAAAATGTACAAGAACCAAAAGGTATTAATAACAATAGAAGACAAAGAGAGAAGTGCTGGAGTTAATGTAGTTACATAAATTACCTGGGAAACAACAGTGTCGACTGAAAACCTGATGCATGTGCGATGAAGCCTATACCAGTATATACGATCAAAATAACAATTATAATTCTATGATCACCTCCACTAGAAGCCGCGACGCTGAACAAACGTTACTTCACTCCCTGCCTGACTCGTCAGAAAACGGCTTTATTGGGGGACGACATTGGCTGACCTTTCTCCTGACCGTTGAATTGGATTTGTTGCTACTTTTTACTGCCCGGTTTCGGACAGTGTCAACTATCTTCACATGTGTTCAACAATAGAAAAATGCTTTAATATGTGGAGAAAGCTCTCATTAATACTACAGGTGTTTTACACAAGTCTAGTTTCTTTTGAAGGAGTAACGTATAACACCAAACTAAGAGTTTGGCTTTAGTGTCTGATAGTGAAACTGATATTTCCCTTAAGAATGGCTACTCTGCGAGAAATGGTATATTGAGCAACATTTGTATTGCGATTGAACAGAAATGTTTTAGTTCTGTAATATAGCACAGACAGTTCTAGAGCACAACTGTCACTTATTTTCATACTGTGTAACACAGCTGGAGATGAGAGATACTGCCGAAAGCAGTCAGTTTTTAAAAATAAAAAAGGTAAAGGAAACAGCCATCAGCACACGCAAAACGTATAATTTCCACAAATAAGGTTTGTGGATATGTCCAATTTTAACTAGATAGTTTCGTTTAAAATTCTACATCTACATCATACTGTGCAAGCCACCTAGTGGTGTGTGGCGGAGGGTTCTTTTGCTACCACTATCTGATTTATTTCAATATGTTAGAGAGAAATGATGCAATTCTAACAAGTTTGTTTGTGTGGCCAACACAAAGCTGTAATTATATGTTAGTGACAAAAGTGGTAGTGCGACCTCCAGACAAGATGTGAGAAAACGCAGATCAGCAAATCGTAAGTAATTACTATTTTACAAAAAATCGCGAAGTTAACTGTTTGATAATCTATAACTAACAAAACTGTATCGTTATAGAACCCACTGATGATGCCTTAGAACAAGAGAAGGCGAAACGCGTATGGGATACATAAAGTAACTAGTAGCAGGAAAAGGTAGTTTTATTTTCAAAACAAGTATTTGATGCAATTCAGAATGTTGTGTAAAAAAAGGAACTAAGCTATTGTCTGACTGGTATTCCGTTCTTATATTGCTACTGACGCAGCCACAGTGGATCCTCACCCATAAAAATATACACTGAAAAAAATTTTGAAGACATTATTTGGTGACACTATGCACAAAAATATAGCACAAATATTGACCGATCATATGATTTCGGGGACTGACAAATGCTTGAGCTATCGACAAAGCATTGAGTGTACAAGTAATCAGCTCATATAAAAATTTAAAAAATGAAAGCAGAACACTTGTCTTCTAGCTTCCAGCTCTCGGGCAATAAGAGCAAATCACAGATTATATTATTTTAGCGTGTACGCCGTATAATGTTGGACAGAAATTTTAATCACTTCCTATTCAGAAATATATTTATTATGCATAAAACTCTACTCTTTCGATGTTGTGATCTGCGTTCAAAAATACTTTGTGTATGCGTTTGTGTGTGTACTACTAGCGGAATTATGTCTGCACCATCCCCCCAAAAATCAACGTCAGTCAGTTTAAAAATAACTTGAAAAATTACCTTCTTAGCGAACTGAGACAGTTAATCACTACCCTGTATGACTCAGTTATGTGTTTTTTCACAGAAATCATAAACTGAAGAAGGTAAACTCTTTTAAGAATATGATTAAATTTTCAGTGCAGAGTACATCTATTTTTAGAAATGGGGTTGCCGTAGTTTATGAATTGTTCTTTCGTAATTCAAGGAGGGAAGCTGACCATGTTTAGTCTTCAGTCTTATATTTCACTTGATCAGTGAATAAAAACATTATCTCATCGATCAACAGTAAACTTATCAGACAGCACATATGTTGTATTATTTGCTGCAATCTCACTTTTATCTAAAATCTAAACTTTACTCATTGATTTCCCAGATTACTCACAAAATACACACACAACATAAATGAACTATAAAATCATCTTACGGTGTTGAAGATTAAATTAAAATTACCAGTAAATGACTGCCACGGTCGTAGCGAGGATAAGTATCTTATTATTTCCTTAAATTTCCTCTCCCAAGAGCTTGCTGTGTTACATTTATGTTGTACACATAAAATATTTTACGACTGTCACTATCGTTATTGTTATTATTGCCATTATTATTATAATTATCACTATTATCACTGTTATTCACTATTATTACAGTTATCACAATTAGTGACTAGTGACAACAGCTGCAATAGGAAAGGTACTGCCAGTATTACCTTTAATAGTTCATAATCAGTATTAGGGGAAGGCGGGGCAAGCTGGGGAAGCTAACTTTAAACCCTTACAGAAGGACCAAAACTAAACAAATTCAAGTAGGTTTGATTATCATTTGTTTACTTAACCATTGAATTACAATAGCATGCAAAGAAACCTGCAAACTTGTTACATTTAGTTAGAAATATCTCGATCTGAAACATAAACTACCAATTCCCCGTCCTGCCCCATATGTGGGGTAAGATGGGGAACTAGCATGAATTCATCTCTAAAGCTTAAATAAGGACTGGAATAACCAAATCATGCGACGATAAGGTTTCGAAACATGGTTCTGCGAATTGTAGAATCAGGTATTACGTTTTATTTAGGCTTCTTGCTTTCACATAGCACACAAGTGTGGACAGCCTCGTCATCATCACTTTCTATCCCTGCACAAGTGTCGTGGACCCAGCGTCCGCAGCTAATACACCGTATCCAGCCTCCTTCAGAGAAGTCATTCTTCACTCTCTTCCTCGTTGTCATTCGACCTCTGTTTATTATCCCTTGAGCATGAAGGGGTGGTTAAGACGTCAGTAATGTTCGTTTCTTTTTCGTTGTCATTATGTCCTTTTGGTGGATTACCAGGTTTATTAAACGTCTTTGAGAAGAGTTTTCGTTTACATGCAGCACGTTTGGGGACTCCTTTTCGTTTAATTTCTTCAGATAGTTCACTCCTATAAGGAAATTCGGTTAAAACAACGGGTTTTCCACGCCTGTTAGAGGGTTTCCTTTTGGGTTTTTTTATCCACCTTTGGAATAGCTAACAACCATTTCAGGGCTGGTAACCTGAAAGTTAGACGAAACAGAGGCTTGATCGTCAGCTGTTAATTGTTCAGGTGTTTTACGTCTTGACTACATCTCTGGTATTTGGTCTTCCGTTTCTGTAACTTCAGATGTGTGAGCTTGATGAATGTCTGTAGTTGAACAGGGAAGGTAATCACTTTCTTGAAACACATTTCTGTTTACGGACCAAATGCCTGCTTTCCGGAACCCGTTCACTGCTGTGGACATTGTAGCTGAATGAATGAAGGCTTTGCTGAATAAACTTTCGATCTCATGCAGCGTAACAACTTTTTCAGGATGGGTGCGAAGCCACGATCTCACTTCATTTTCGTAAAATTTACTGAGAGATTTCATAAATGCCACGTCCAATGGTTGAAGACGGTGTGAGCACTGTGGTGGCAAACACAGCAATACGACCCCATTTTCACGGGCCACATCTATCAGTTCTAAATTCTTGGTGTGCGTTTTGTGGCCGTCCAATATGAGAAGTATTGGTCTTTCCTTTGACGCTCCAGTAAATGCAATAAACTTCTTAAACCAAGTCAAAACTATTTCTTTCGTCATCCAACCAGTTTCTTGGACTTCTGCTCCGACACCAGGGGGCAGGCCAGTCTCAAACGCTTGTTGCATTCGTTTTCGAGAATAAATTAACATAGGCGGGTACCTAGCACCCCGACGCTGAAACACAGATTTCTGCAGTCACAGTCGGGCCTCCTTCTGCTGAAGTATCTGCTCCCACCTGTCTGCGCCCTTTGAAAGCAACCACCATTGTGTGACCTTTTGGAATGACTGTCTCATCACAATTGAAAATTCTGTCTCCCGTAAACTTGAATGTGTCTAATTGACTTTCTAACAGATCGAAAAACCGATCTACAGCAACTCGATTAAACCCCATTACTCGTGCGATTGATGTGGCCTCTGGTTTTCGTATTGTTAAGGTAGGATATCGTGCAAGAAACCCATTTAACCAATCTCTTCCAGCAGATTTGGCTGCAGTATTAAATGGATGTTTGATGTTGTTTCGTTCAGCTGCTAGCTGAAAAGCAAGTTCACTAAGTTCTTTAAGTGTTAGGCCAAAATACTGTCCTTCCATCTGTGTTAAGTAGTCTTTAAGTTCTGGCTCTTGTTCTGGGGTAAACACACTAGTGATTGGTCCTAACCTTTTCACAACTGTATAGCCACGATTATCACGTTTTTCTTTGCCACATGTCGTTCAGTTGTTGTCTGTGACACGTTGAACTGTCGAGCAACCCTGAAAGAACCCATATGAACTTCTATAACAGCATTTACAACGCCTTCCATTGACTCCAATGACCAATCTTGCCTAGACGTTTGTCACCGATACTTGCGAACCATCTGAAATAAAACACGTGGAACGTACTATTGAGTCACATCATTCCTGGTAATCTATATTACATAGTAAATGCCATATTTCAAGTAGTGAGTCGTTAAAGCATAGCAAGAATACTGACTTTGCACGTTTTGTGTATTTTTATTCACCATATAGCCTAAGGCATACTTTGTAATTAATGAGGAAACGTTGAAATAACGAATACCATTCTATTTACAATTGTATTCAACGTATAATGTACGTGTTCAAAACCCGCAGCGAGGTAAACACATGAGACGATAAGAACGTAATGGTGGGACACATAGTAGGGGCAAGATGGGGACCTTCCCCATCTTGCCCCACCCCGTCTTGCCCCCTTCCACGCTGTCAGGTTATGTTACGCCTACATGAACACTACTTAGTGAACATTGACTACTGACACAGCAGTTTACTGTTAATAAGACGTACTATTCAGTGCTATATATACAGTCTGTACAAATGTTCACGAAACACATGTTTTAGGACCTCGAAAGATGTAAAACATTGCAAATCAGTATAACAACTGTACGCACCTTGCAAAGCTCACAGAAACCCCCGCGAAACTAAGGTTCAGCAATGCCAAGACACTGGGACCTGTGTATTGATGATGTTGACGTAGCTATCCACAGATGGCAGCACTCTAACTGTAGCTTATAGCCCTTTCCCGTTTTACCCCACCTCCCCGTCTTGCCGCGCCTTCCCCTATATACTCACACTGCCATTGCAGACACTAAAATCATTCAATACTGTTTTTCATATTAAATCTGTCATTTCTTTGCTAACTGTGATGTAAGAAAGGTAATATATGTTGAAACCCAACTCCCGTGTAAGAGAGGACCTGATGGTCCTAAGTAGATTAGGTTAAATAAATAAATCAAAACAAACTTTAGTCCTTAGGTTTTTAAAAGGTTGTCATTGTCATTAGCATCTGGCACAACTAATATTCGTAGCTCTACCACATAAATGATTAAGAGATTATTAGTCTAAACTAAATTTTTCTTTTGCTTAATAATTTTTGCATGAAAGTTCTCTACTTCCAAAGTTCTATCATAATTCAAAGTATTCCACCTCTCTAAAAGGCTTGCCCGTCGTTCTCTTAGGGAGTGGTTTGGCGTCAACTGGTTAATGAACTAACCAATTAGAGAAACCGCCACTGACAGAGTCAAACGCTCTCTGGAATCATGAACAGTGTACGTTAGTAATTTGACTTAAATCATGATGGCATGTTAATCAACGTACAGTTCGAAAGTCACCTATCACTGAGTGACATTACATATGTAAGATTTTCCAGCCCAACTGTTTTCTTCTGGATTCAGACGCAGTATCTATAACCAAAGCAAACTAAGCAAAGATTTCTTGGCCAATAGAGACGTAAAGTTTCATTTATAACTAGGAGTAAATATATGTGAAACATCTTATTTTTCGATAATATGACCTTGAAGATTTAAACTTGATATTATATGACGAAAATATTTCTACTGGACTAGGTCTCCTATCCAATAAATATTGCCCCAGTTAACTAACCACAAAAGATGGCTAAGGAGTCATTCGCGACTGTGTCCTAAGAAACTGATACACTACGGAAATTAACCAGTACACCTGGCATCCCTCTGTCAGCTCTCTCAACACAAGCGGGTATTTTGCATGTGTGGCGAATAATAATGTTTTAACTCATTGTAACTTCTTACATAAAAATTCTTCGGAACAGTTTATCGATATGATAATAAAATAACATGTGAATTTAGCAGGATAACCGTATGCCACTCGAAGAAGTAAATCGTCGATCACAGAATTGCCAATT
The DNA here is from genome assembly GCF_021461395.2 of Schistocerca americana. Lineage (NCBI taxonomy): Eukaryota > Metazoa > Arthropoda > Insecta > Orthoptera > Acrididae > Schistocerca > Schistocerca americana. The sequence continues at coordinate 610,235,968 of NC_060121.1, forward strand.
CTGCGAAGCCTCTAAACATGTTGGACTCGTACTGTTATCCAGAGCCTGTGCCAGCTGGTCATCGGTTCCGATGTGTGTCACCTCCTCTATGGCTTTGGAATGTTGCAGAGATGGCCTCTGAAATACTTTGGGAAGCGAGGAGCTATCAGTAATGTGCCAGGACACAAAAATATAACACGTCGCGTCGTCTGGAAAAGACTTTATTTACAGGTTTTATTTTATTTTTCTCTTTCTTTTAAACAGCATTCCAGTTGAATGTAAGTAAACAAACTAACGATTTAATATCTGAAAACTGAGAAACTTTCAGCCGATTCTTGAAAATTTAAGCTTCACATCACAATATGAAATATTAATGTGTTACTAGAACAGACAGAAAAACATTTCAGTTATCTCAATAAAATACAATGTGAAATTCAAGCATTACTAGAACAGAAAAAAAGAAAAATTGAGTTAACTCTTGTTCCAAGGAAGGTATATGTAACCGTAACACCGGCCGTCTTGAACGACAATCAATGCTAACTTTAAGCCTCTGCGAGGAATTTTTGAAAAGTTGGAACTGTGAGATAACCTAATGGAAACAGAACAATCAAACTGGGATTCGTTTCCAAAACACTCCAGCAGAGCATAACCACCAGTAAACAGGTGGGTCAGGAACAGACGTTCTCTCAGTACAAAAGTTGTAACATTACATACTAAGGTCGGTCGCCAGCCTAATTAGGAATTCTTGTGTCAAGCAATATAATAAAGCAGAAGGCAGTGCTAAGGCTAACCTAACCTTCCTTGACACACACACTAAATTCTTTCTTTATACACGTTCACACTACAACACAGCAATCTAACCTTGCAGATAAATCTACATCTACATCTACATTTATACTCCGCAAGCCACCCAACGGTGTGTGGCGGAGGGCACTTTACGTGCCACTGTCATTACCTCCCTTTCCTGTTCCAGTCGCATGTGGTTCGCGGGAAGAACGACTGTCTGAAAGCCTCCGTGCGCGCTCTAATCTCTCTAATTTTACATTCGTCATCTCCTCGGGAGGTATAAGTAGGGGGAAGCAATATATTCGATACCTCATCCAGAAACGCACCCTCTCGAAACCTGGCGAGCAATCTACACCGCGATGCAGAGCGCCTCTCTTGCAGAGTCTGCCACTTGAGTTTATTAAACATCTCCGTAACGCTATCACGGTTACCAAATAACCCTGTGACGAAACGCGCCGCTCTTCTTTGGATCTTCTCTATCTCCTCCGTCAGACCGATCTGGTACGGATCCCACACTGATGAGCAATACTCAAGTATAGGTCGAACGAGTGTTTTGTAAGCCACCTCCTTTGTTGATGGATTACATTTTCTAAGCACTCTCCCAATGAATCTCAACCTGGTACCCGCCTTACCAACAATTAATTTTATATGATCATTCCACTTCAAATCGTTCCGCACGCATACTCCCAGATATTTTACAGAAGTAACTGCTACCAGTGTTTGTTCCGCTATCATATAATCATACAATAAAGGATCCTTCTTTCTATGTATTCGCAATACATTACATTTGTCTATGTTAAGGGTCAGTTGCCACTCCCTGCACCAAGTGTCTATCCGCTGCAGATCTTCCTGCATTTCGCTACAATTTTCTAATGCTGCAACTTCTCTGTATACTACAGCATCATCTGCGAAAAGCCGCATGGAATACTAACTTGAAAAACAAATCGCCAATGAGACAGAAAACAGTAACGTATCCTTCTCAACAACACGTACCTTAAATGAACTAGAAGTAACAGTTTATGGAACCAGTCATCAACACACATGAAACTAGTAGCAATACTGAACAGGGAAGAGCATGAAATCATTCTGATTTAAATCAGGGAGTATGCTAATGATCATATTCTATGACATCATTACTTAGCAGACGATCTCTACGCCTGTGTATAAACCAACTTGCACTAGAATAGCTGACCCAGCAAATGTTTGTTTCTTAAACTCGGTTCGAAGCAATTAAACAGAATGCAAATCTTACTACACTGGCGCTGTGGGAGCCTTGGCTTCGCTTCATTAACTAACTGGCCTAGTACATGAGGCCCTTAAACTTTCATGGTTTGAAGAACCTAGCTCATTAATAAAACTACACCATTACGTATGAAAAAGGGTAAGAATCCTCATTAATAATTATTAATTAAGTAAAGCTCTTTGAATAACATATGTGCGTTGATAAACAATTTTAACATACTCAAATACATTTGGCTCTGCAAATGCCAACACAACATTAAATTTAATTTCAAACATTTTCTCATGAAATGAACAATGATAAACTTTTTGATTCTGACCAAAGTGCATAAATGCAACAATTAATAATCTTTTTCATTACCGATCAACTTTACTAATTCCAGGCAGCTTTTCAAGTGAGTCAACTTATTTAAAGAAATGACTGCAGATTGGTCTAAAAATGCACTGGAAGTGAAGTATTTCTAAAACTACGAAACTGAACTTTAAGCACAATACCTCCACACATTAAAAAGCAGTCATAATTATTTTTTAGCTGCCGAATAAGTCTTTCCAAAATAAACTAGGACACTCGGAATTAAATTCACTAGGCTAGGATTCCTGTCCAAGTTTGTGATTTGGGATAATCACGGATGTAAGTTAAGAGTTTTCAGCAACACCACGATTATTATTAAAATCAACCAAATTTCACAAATACCTGGTCCATTTACAGAGTGCCAAATACAAACAATTTAGTGGAAGGCTGATGGCACTGGTGGTGAAATTTGCAGTGGCTGTTAACCCGGTGGCGATGCAGTCATGGCAGTACTGTTGGCCTCGCCCTATTACTGATCTTTTTGGCGTCGGAATTATATTTTTATAGGGACAGAAAACCATGCTCTGATAATATTATCGCCAGATACAACATTCGAGCAATAAATACTGCTTTTAAGTTTTTCCGGCCTCAAAACTCCAAGAATAGGAGACACAATGACCCGCTACTGCTAGCGAGATGTTGACCACAGCACTGCTCAACCCAGACTCCGTACCCGTCACAAAGGACGAGTTGCCACTTGCACGCCAGCCACTCCTTTTCCACTCCGCCAGGTTACTTCCGTAGCTGCAGAGCTTCCCTACATATTTTACATTCAACCCTACGTTTCCTAACTACGGACCAAGTCGTTTACAGTACATTATACAACAATCATTCCAGTGGTTACTAAAATCTACAAGCATAAACAGAATCGTTCAAAAGTTCACCTAACTGAAATATGTATACATAGTCAAAGAATTTCCGTGTTAGATAAAACATTCTACAAAAGCAACACTACAAACTGACATATAAATATCGATATACATGCAAAATAAGTCGAAGATAGGTGTTACAAATAGACTGAACATTTAGCCAAAACGAAAACTAACACTTGTAAGCCTAGCAATACATAACAACCAATGGACAATTAAAAATAATGTGAAACATCGGCTTTACCTAAATCAGAGAAATATTACTAGAACGCTTTAAGTATAAGGCAGACGAATAAGACTAGCTGTGTAAAAGAACATATAAATAATATTTAAAGAACAAAGGGACAGAAACGGTTACAATGTACATAGCTTAGCGTTAAATGGAGATTACTCAGGCTAGTTCCATAAAAGCATGTATAAACAAAAATTTAATGAGAATGCCTTTTTGGCTTCTTCTAAACCAGAAGATAGTGAAATTACGTTTACGTTCCTGATTACACAATAAATTACAGGACCAACTGAAATAATATTAGTACGTCGCCTCGGAAAGACACAGGGTGCAAGGTATCTAGCATGGCTTAGAAGTTTTGCATTATGTACCAAAAGAAAACTAGATTTACTTGACATTGGAGATATATTCCTGTATGAAGAAAAACTATGATAAAGTTTTAAATGAACAGAAAAAGCCGGCCGCTGTGGCCGAGCGTTTCTAGGCGCTTCAGTCCGAAACCGCGCTGCTGCTACGGTCGCAGGTTCGAATCCTGCATCGGGCATGGGTGTGTGTGACGTCCTTAGGTTAGTTAGGTTTAGGTAATTCTAAGTCTGGGGGACTGATGACCTCAGGTGTTAAGTCCCATAGTGCATAGAGCCATTTGAAACATTTGAATTTTGAACAGAAAAAGGTAAAACAAAATCATTTTTTAAAATTATTTTTGACGATTTGCTATTGAATTCGAGGCTAGTTTATTGATGACAGACCGCAGAATTTCCGGTCCTTGAACTACGCGCCTGTATGTTTATCTGCTAGAGGGATCGCTTCCACGTCGCAAATGTTGGTGCCCCTTCATCATGAGCTGCTTTTTCACCGTGGCTGATAATTTGTTTTTAGAATATTATATATAGACAATGTAATGATTGCAAATATTCTATTAGTACACAAAGAGACATGATGGTGTTTCACTTTCTGTGTGGAATATTTCTTATATCCAATACTGATTCAATAGTAAATTTTTAGCAATGTTATATTTGCTGTCAGGTGAGAAAATTTCCGTACCATGAGCTTAATACGTCATTGTTACAAAATACTAAAAATAATTCTTTACATAAGAATGGGAAAACTGGTAGAAGCCGATCTCGGGGATGATCAGTTTGGATTTCGGAGAAATGTAGGAACATGCGAAGCGATACTGACCCCATGACTTCCTTTGTAGGATAGGGTAGACTTTACAGAAAGCTGTTGACACTGTCGATTGGAATATTCCCCTTAAAATTTTGAAAGTAGCAGGGGTAAAATACAGGGAGCCAAAGGCTATTTACGGTTTGTACAGAAACCAGATGACAGTTGTAACAGTCGAGGGGTATGAAAGGGAAACAGTGGTTTGGAAGGAAATGAGACAGGGTTGTAGCCTATCGCCGATGTTACTCAATCTGTTCAGTCAGCAAGCGGTAAAGGAAACCAAATTTGTGACACATCCTGACTAGAACGGATCGATTGATAGGACACGGTCTGAGACACCAAGGGGCCAAGAATTTTGTACTGCAGGGAAATGTGGGTGGTAAAAATCGTAGAGGGAGGCCAAGAGATGAATACAGTAAGCAGCTACGAAGGATGTAGGTTCCAGTAGTTATTTGGAGACGAAGAGGCTTGCGCAGCATAGAGTAGCATGGAGGACTGTATCAAACCAGTCTTCGGACTAAAAACCACGACAACAACAATTCGAAAAAATTTAACTTGCTTCTACTTTGCCTAATTACGCTCTCTTGAAACATATTTCTATCGATGCTAACATTTATTATTCGTGTGCCTCATTCTATGCAAATGCATGTACTCCCGCGCCACCTACCGTTGCTTTTATTTCTGTCTGAAGTGCGCTAATACATACACAGGTCAATTACCGCTTGACTTCGAATGAGTTAATGAAACCAGCCCGACCAGACGTATGAACAGGTCATTTTGTTACCGACGTATTACGTCATGTGACGATGGCCATTTCATACTTTATGACTGGCGACTATTTTATCAACCACAGCACTTTTTCCACTCAGTTTTATTACTGATTCTCATATTAGGCCTCATTTTTGACTACTTACTACAATTTGGTTCGTTCGTTTCCTACAGTTCTTGAGCTCTTCTCAAGTTTTATGCCGTTGCATAAAACACCTTTTTTGCTGAACTTGAGTTTCATTCAGCTGTAAGTTAATGACAAATGTGATTTTTAACGATACAGCAGGTTTGTTCCACCTGCGTCTCGTAAGACTATGGTAGGTTATATTTTTCGACCGGAGCCTTGTGCTTCATTTATATGGCTTATTTTTTCCACATGTGATACGTTGGCTTTTTACTATGAATGATAGTTTCTCAGTTTTCCAATGTTGCCTGCTTCATTTACTTTAAATATCTTAAGTTTATCTAGTACATCCAAAAAAAAATTTTTGTTGCTAAGATATTTGGTTTTGCGTATTTCTGCAGGTGTGGAGCCTGGTTGAGCCTTGTTGTTGCTGGTACTTCCAGATCACGCTCAGTCCTCAAATATGCATGGGAAGTTATATTAAAAGCCCAAATAATTTTCTTAAAACAACACTGTAAAGTTGACAGCGATACAGGTTCATTTTTACATATGATGGTTTTCTCCTGTAATGTCATTCCATTTTCCAACAGAGAAGTAGGGTATACCTTTATATTTTGTACCTGTTCAGACATTTTATTTTGTATATTTACTTTGTAAAGACGTTTTTCAAAGTCGATTTTCGTTGTTATTTCTGTTTTTGCTTGTTTACATATCTAAAGACGGTTGTTGCTTACAGTCAAAACAAACTGGTCATCTTATTTTGACCGTTATAAATAAATGCTGTCTAGACATTAAAGAATTTTTGTATTTTTTTTTAATTTTAATAAATCAAATAACATTCATAAATTATCAACATGAGTTAATATCGATAGAGACACACACCTGTGATATAACAAATTTCATCAGTGTAAGTTAGTCCAACTGGTAAACTACTTATACGACGTATGACACCAGGATTATCTCAAGTCTAAAGCACACACTATAAAGGACACTATGGCACAGTGGAAAGCTCCAAATAGCAGCTCACACAAGCTTCACATTAAGGTGCTCACCAATCAAGTGCATAAAATGCTCAGCAGTTCCATTTTGCCCGTATAGGCAATGTGTCAATCCCGTTTTCCACCAAATCCGAGCGGCATGCTTCTCGGGCACTACAGTTGATTGAATAGAACACATACTCACACTCAAAATGACATTCAATTTCGACAGTAGCTCTTAGCGTCCATGTCGCATGTTTCAGCTGACACTCGTCCTTGGACGGCCATTCTCCAGTTATCGGAGGTCGACGACTGAGCGCGAACTCATGTACAGCGTTATTAAGTCGGTGCAGCAGAAAGAGCGCCTGCCTCCTGGTGGTACGCGAAAGAGCCGATTGCTTAGCGACGGGCAAAGAGTTGTTACTTTCATCCGATTCCCTATAGAAACAGCGCATCAGTCATTCTTGTTAGTACAATTTGATTTCATTTTGTTGTATGAATTTTTCGTATAAAAATTATGCTTATGTCATAGGAATTGCTGTCACTGATGTCATCTACTAGTGAAATTGTTTACATTGTAAAACTATATTGATTTCAGTAAGTTCCCAGTTTTTTGAGGGGGTTTCAGTGTACTCCTTTCAGTACCTTGTCTTATATTCTACGTTTCATGCCACAGATCTAATGATGCGGTTCTCCCAGAACGTATCAAGAGACCCTAATCAAATTATTTTGGCCGAAAAAACAAGTATTTCACCATTTAGTGGCAATTTGGTCGCAGATCTCTTTGCTGCTTTTTGTCTAAAGAAATAACGTAGCAAGAGAGATCGTGCACATTTCCAGTCTACTGCTGACGTGCAGTGTGAACGTCACACATTTTTCATTTGACAGGGTGACTCCTAGCGAGCTAATTTCATATATGAAAAATTCGTAGAGGGTTACATAACAAACTGTTGATTTCACTGTGGAATGTAAATGTCGATCGTCTTTGAAAGCCATCCATGGTAGGATGAAGCTTTATACATCGATGTAATATAAAAATTTTAGCTCATCCTAAACTTTTGCGCCAGAAATGTAATAATAGAAATACTGGTACACATTGCTATTAACAAGTTAAAGTATTAGTACAATCTAATATTACATGCATGAAATCAGTTTCTTAATATGGTGCTAAGATATGCGACTAATTCGACTAACATATGTGAAAAATAATGCGTTTCTGCTCACCGAGTGCACATTAAATTTTGAACAGTTGACTGTCCATTGAGAATGCTTATTCCCCATTCGATAACGAAATAGATCTTACGTTTCTAACAGACATCTTTTCAGCTTAAATATTCATTCTCTCCTGCATGTGAAGAATGTCCCTATGAACGTTTTTTCGTGTAAATATTTTGGCACATATTCATTAAAACTACAACATTTGTCTTTTAAGATCGCCGAGCAATATTGTTGATATCACTAACGAGTAGTTCCAAATATCTAAGATGTAGACACGAGGAATAAGCCACAGGTATGGGAATCGTCCTTGATAATGAGCAACGTTCTTGTCCACTTTCCACTAAATATTACGAAATATCATTCCTACTACGTTCTTTCTCAGCCATGGCATCCGCTTATTCCTCAGTCATCGGTTAAAGCAAAGATCGTTTGGAGATCATCCCATAGGTAATAGTTGCTATGAAAATTTTTCTTCGAGCATAATTACGTCTACTGTGTCCTGTAATACTTGTAAAACATATAAACTGCGGACAAACAAAGGCAAAGAATTTGAATCTTGTTTTATTTTTCTTTGGTCTCAGAGATAAGAATACAGTGAATACCATCAGTTGATGCTATGAATAGATGTTACTGTGGATCACATTTGCATTAATTCCACATGCCACTGAACAGCGTACTGGAAATCCCAGAGTAGACTGTGTAGCTAAGAATTTGATTCCAGTACTTGACGGCTACCGTACGCCACAAGCATCGCAGACGTGCGAACTTCTTGATCAGCATTCAAAGTACCAACTGTCGGCGTGTTTACCGTGAACCCAAGTTGCGTCAGTGATGCAGCTGACGCATTCGAGTAATACTGAACACCGCTGATCGATTTGCATTCTGTGAGTCCAGCGGCTCTGGAAGCAGTAACCTAGTGGAAGCCACAGCAAGCAACGTGCGGTATGACACGACGCAGGGGCGAACAATAGTACTCAAATCAGAAGCATGTTGTCAGGTAAGGCCTTGCAGAAAAGACATATGAGTACAATTGTTCTTGGATTTAAATTATTGCGATAAATGTGCGTATTTGTTTTAAGATTATTAATGGTACCTTGTGAAGGCATAACATAACGACTCGTAACAAAGAAGAGATAACAACAAATAAATACTGAGAAAGACTGCCTCTATGACTGTGTTGCCTCTTCATTAAATACTGGTCTACACTATACAGCCCGACGACTGCGGCGATGTTTCGTGGCACAGACTCCACGAAAACCCAAAAGCAATGGCAAACCACATTGATCCATTACGACTCAACTATCGCCCACACTTCATGGATTTCTGCAAACTGAATCAAAGGTGTATACTATGCCGCTAGACGGTAGCCAATTACTACCATAGCCGCTAACAGATAATCCGTCTCAGATGTTATATGTGCAACTTTTATCATCTTAGAGTCTCACTAACATCTAACGCCGTCAATTCTTTGGAGTACATATTTTAACCCTTGACTTTCCCTATAGTTTCTAGTCCCTACACATCCCTCTAATACCGTTCAAACTATTCCTTCAGGAGCTACCACATGACTTATCATGTTGTCCTTTCTCCCAGTCAGTGTTTTCAATATATTTCTTTTCTTAACGATTTTGAATGGAACATTCTCATTTCGTATATGATCACTTAATTTTCTGCATCCTTCTCACCTTTCGAAAGCCAGACTGATCCTTTTCTAACAGATACCCATTTTTCTATTACATTCTTCTGTATACTATTCTGGTCAGTCACTTAGAGGCATGAACCGTCAAGCTGACTGTGCAACAGTTGCCGCCGCTATTTGCTATGTTTCTCACATTGTTTTGGAGGTCCAGTGGCACATCTGTAGTCTTATAGATTATTGGCATTGAATAATGATTTGGTTTCCACTTCCCCCTATAATATTAAAAATGGCAATAGCATATTATATATGAGGAAAGTCGTCGTATTTCGATAAGGACATTTCATTTCAAGGAAAACTGCGTCAACACCTTTATCAGGTTAGCCTACCTTTCTGACTCGTTCGATAGCAAGTCTGCTACAAACAGCTTAAATTTGGAACCATCTCATAGAAAGTGTTACGGGGGAAGTGAATGGAAGACTGGGTTTTTATTGGCAGAACACTTAAAAGATGCAACATCTCCATAAAAAAGACTGCTCACATTACGCTTGTTGCTTGTCCGTCCTCTTCTGGACTACTGTTATGCGGTATAGGCTCTTTACCAGGTAGGAATGGAGGAGGACATCGAAAAGGTTCAAAGAAGGATAGCTGGTTTTGTATTATCGCGATGTAGGAAAAGCGAGTCGGGGTAGCAGTCACTCAGACAAAGGCGTTTTTCGTTGCGGCTAGATCTTGTCACGAAATTTCAATGATCTGATTTCTCCTCAGAAAGCCAAAATAATTAATTGACTCTTACCTATATAAGGCGGAAGGCTTTGTCGCAATGGTACCAACGGTTCCCATCAGATCACCGAAATTAAGCGTTGTCGGGCTGGGCTAGCACCGCCGAGCGCTGTTGGCAAGAGGGGTGTACTCAGCCCTTGTGAGGCAAACTGAGGAGCTACTTGATTGAGAAGTAGCGGCTCCGGTCTCGCAAACTGACATTTCCGCTTGGAACACCGTAGCCTTCTTTGCTAGACGGATTAGGCCTTCTAGTCTAGGCTGTACCCCACAAACTCTGCCCCAGCATCTTTGCCTATATTCGACCAGTCAGTAACCCAGACTACGCCTCATAATCGGTATCGCGGCTCATACTTCCACTGCTGCCTACTTTCAGTCCTTGAAATGTTTACTGAAGCAGCTGGAAGGTGTTGTATATCCAGCAGTCATTTCTATGACCACTTCTATGTTCACAGCATTTGTGTTGGATTCTGGATAATCTGAAATTTTTCAGTGTGTATTCAGTTTTTATCATGTATGCTCCCAGGGCTAACGGGGACATGCACAGCACGCTCTCCATCCCAGGGGAGGGTGTGCTGCTAATTCCGCCAACGGTGGCTAGGCACGCCAGTCGCTGCACCTTCCCAACTCCTTACCAGCCGTATTCTGTTCTACTTTATTCCTCCACACTGTGGCCCCCATATATTATCGTAAGTCTGATTTCGAAGGTGCACAGCCAGTACATGCTCCTACAGCTTAGACCCAGTTTTTACCGTAGGCCTGGCCGTGGAATAGTTTAGTGTGAAAGCTATTCTGTGAACCCTCTGCCAAACATTTCAGTGTGAGCTACAGTATTGCCACTCAGAAGCAGATGCACATGTAGGTGGAGAGCTCTATCAAACGTGATCCTGACACTGGATCCCCTTTGTCGAAATGGACCTTCATTTTTTTTTTCATCATACTGGCAGCCGAATTCCTCCCCACTTGGAGTCGAATTCCTTTTGTTATCTTAATGTTAACGCCTTTTCTTTTAAAGCCTCCGACAGTTATCCAGATTTTTGTACGTGCTGAATCTGTCCTTTCGGCGACCATTTCCTTCCCGATTTTTTCGTATGTTTGTTACAGATGTTGCGTTTTATCTTCTTTGCATTTCGTGTTTACTTTCATTCTTAAGGGAGATATATTGCTGTTCATTGACCTATATGTATCTTTTGAATGTCTGTGAATACCCTTTCTATGTAAGACCGTTCCTCTTCAGCTGAATTACATGTCGTAAAATTTCTACATCTACATCCACATAGATACTCTGCAAATCACATTCAAGTGCCTGACAGAGGGTTCATCGAACCACCTTCACAATTCTCTGTTATTCCAATATCGTAGAGCGCGCGGAAAGAACGAACACCTATATCTTTCCGTACTAGCTCTGATTTCCCTTATTTTATCGTGGTGATCGTTTCTCCCTATGTAGGTCGGCGTCAATTTAGTGCTGCAATTGCTGTAGCGCCATTGACCTTTTGAAGTGTGTATCGCTTCTAAGTACGGTACCATAGTATATACTTCTTGATGATCCTCTTAAACTTCACCCTAATCTTTATCAATTCTATATCGTGACCCAAATTTATATTTGCTCCAGGGTAGGCCTTTCAGTCCAGTATCTGATTTCGGAAGCTGCATCCCCTCGTGACCTAATTTAGCTGGTACTTTCCTGGCTTTTCTCCAAATACTTCCCCTCCTCTGGAGTATTTTCAAAAATTGACTTGCTATTACCAGCGGAAAGCTTTATGAACTTTCAGTTCTACCCCTAGACCAGCTCGTGCATCGCCACATAACGTTTATCTGCTGTTTCTTTCTTTCCCTGTCGCTATATACTTGTAGGGTCATTAATTCCAATACATATATGTGAATGTATATCTTTGAGAGTATTTATTATTATTGAAATATAAATTTTAAATCACTTTGTTGCTTATATTTGTGTCGTCCTCCTGGTATGGCATGGCTTTGGAGACGAAGCGTACCTTCTTGCCTACATTTAATAATAACCTTTCTATTGATCCTTACAGGTTGCGACTGAAAAGAATAATAATTCACGTGAAGCATTCAGCTTTAGAAATTCTCTTATCGAGTAGGTACTTTTCAAAATCGATGGAACTGAAAATTAGTATTAAGGTGAGACAGTAACTTCAAGCCGACTTCATAAAAGTTTTGTTCCATCGCTTTTATGAATTTTCAATCTGTTTACGGTGCAATGTTGGGTGCTGTCATTGCTTAGTGGCATATGACAGCGTGAGTTACTTGAATCCTCAATTACTGAACTATTAATTGATATATAATCAGGCTTCGTTTTGAATGAAGGCATGTTCTTTGTGAAATCTCAGAAAACGTTTAACGATAGCGTGCTAGTGGTGCATAATAATTCCAACTAAACAATCTGGTACCAACTTTTTATATGACCATTTACTACAAACATATTGAATTAATATCTTTTTAGCAACAAAGGACATTATTTTGTAAATAATTTTCTTCAGACACACTTTAACCATAATCCTAATTATTATTCGAATGAAGTTGCTTACATGGTTCATACATGTGAAGAGTCGAGCGCTTCAGGGGGAGCGCAGAAGAACAAATATTGATTATGCACTACGTGATTAAAAGTATCCGAACACCCCAAAAACATACGTTTTTCATATTAGGTGCATTGTGCTGCCACCTGCTGCAACGTACTCCATGTCAGCGACCTCAGTAGTCATTAGACATCGTAAGAGAGCAGAATGGGGCGCTCCGCGGAACTCGCTGACTTCGAACGTGCTCAGGTTATTGAGTGTCACTTGTGTCATACGTCTGTATGCGAGATTTCGACACTCCTAAACATCCCTGGGTCCACTGTTTCCGATGGGATGGTGAAATGGAAACGTGAAGGGACACGTACAGCACAAGCCGATCTCGTCTGTTGACTGACAGAGACCGCCGACAGTTGAAGAGGATCGTAATAGGTAAAAGGCAGACATTTATCCGGACTATCACACAGGAACTCTAAACTGCATCAGGATCCACTGCAAGTACTATGAAAGTTAGTCGGGAGGTGAGAAACTTGGTTTCACGGTCTAGCGGCTGCTCATAAGCCACACATCACACCGGTGAATGCCAAACGACGCCTCGCTTGGTGTAAGGAGAGTAAACATTGGACTACCGAACAATGGAAAATCGTTGTGTGAAGTGGTGAGTCACAGTACACAATGTGTCGATCCGATGAGAGGGTGTGGGTATAGCGAATGCCCGGTGAACGTCATCTGCCAGCGTGTGTAGTGTCAAAAGTAACATTCGGAGGCAGTGATGTTATGGTGTGGTCGTGCTTTTCATGGAGGGAGCTTGCACCCCTTGTTGTTTTGTGTGGCATTATCACAGCACGGGTCTACACTGATGTTTTAAGCACCTTCTAGCTTCCCACTGGTGAAGAGCAATTCGGGGATGACGATTGCATCTTTCAACACGATCCAGCATCTGTTCTTAATGCACGGCCTGTGGCGGAGTGGTTACACGACAATAACATTCCTGTAATGGACTGGCCTGCACAGAGTCCTGACCTGAATCCTATAGAATATCTTTGGGATGTTTTGGAAGGCCGACTTCGTGCCAGGCCTCACCGACCGACATCGATACCTATTCTCAGTGCAGCACTCCGTGAAGAATGGGCTGTCTTTTCTTTTTTTTTTTTTTTCTTTTAGTCCGGGGTGAATGTTACAATACAGCATCACCGGTCTATTGCGGTCTAACTGTGTTGGTGAGGCAGTAAATTTCCGCAGGGCAGTGACTGCGTCACTGCAATTCACTTTGGAGGTGTGGCGGTGGGACTTGTAGTCCCGTACCACCCTCTGACGGTGATAGTGTTACATGAGCCAGGCAGAAAAATTTTGCCTAACATGGGCAGGTGAAGGTGTGGCGGTGGGACTTGTAGTCCCGTGGGGGTGTTGTGATGGGCTGTCATTCCCCAAGAGACCTTCCAGCACCTGAGGGAACGTATGCCTGCGAGAATGGAAGCTGTCATCAAGGCTAATGGTGGCCCAACATCATACTGAATTCCAGCATTACCGCTGGAGGGAGCCACGAACTTGTAAGTCATTTACAGCCAGGTGTCCGGATACTTTTAGTCACATAGTGTATGTAAAAGAAAAACAAGCGATGTCCGGTTTGAAGATAAAGTGTTTAATGTTATTATTTGACTGCGACTTTGCAGTATTGAGTCCTTGCCACACAGTGGCTTGTTGTTATCCGGTTTCATCTTCATACACGGTTTTGTACATCGTATTTGTATTTGATGGACATAGAACAAAGGAAAAACGTGTAACGCTACAAGGACTTCGCCCCAGTTTGAGAATTCTTCACAGGTTACCAAGCTATCTAAAGAGGACATCATGAAGTTTATAGTTTGTCGTAATATACTTAGGACAAAACATTACTTCTAATATGTTCCCCATCATTAATATTAGGTCACATACATCGTTCAAGCGTTAAGACGTGTATATTTATATTGTTTATTGTCAAATCACAATTTATGAAAGATGTTTATATTTTATTAATAGGATTTAGTAGGAATAATTAATATTTGTCATGTAGGAAATAATTGTGGTAGCAGGGAACGCCTGCACCATAGTATTGTTGGCAAGAGAGACCGCAAATTGATATAATTTTAAAAAGGGCGGGAGGGACCGCGTACGGTTACATTTTAAGAAAAGAGCGGGAAAGACCGCGCATTGATACATTTTGTAATGGTAGCAGGGATTGTCTGCACCAGAAAGCATTGTTGGCAGGAGAAACGGCACTTTAGCGTTCGTAGGAAGTCAGTAGTAAGCGAGAAGTGAAGCGAGTCGGTAGCAGGTCTGAAGCGAGAGGTTGAGAGGAGCGGTGTGCCTGCCAGCCACCATCAATGATTTATAAGAGATTATAAACGGATGCACAGAGACATCAGCTAACTATTATCGTAAGAGGAACTAATATTATTGAATTAATTTTTTGAGAAACTCAACACTACTGAAGGTATGTTTGCGCATTGCTAGTTGTAAGATTATTGTAAAAAGTAAGTCCCATTTGAACGTTTGTAAAATCATTTCATTCAGAATATAATTAACTATTGCCAGCAATATTGCATTTCTAATTATAATCCATCCCAAAAACCATCAATGTAAAACTTTGCAAAATTTTATTGTTGTCAAGAAAAAGTTTAACTATGAATTACGTAATTTCAGTCAAATTAATTAAAGAATAACGTCAGTTTTGCTATTAAAGAATAACGTCAGCTTTGGTAATAAATACAGCCACTTATTACGAAAGCCCACCACCAGCTAATAGAGTATAGTAAAACAGAGTAAGTATATTCATGTCGCAGTTTGATGTAGCAGTCAGATGGCGATCCAGTAACAGTAAAAAAGGTAAGGAACAGTTTTGGGTTATTGCAGATAACGACTGAGGGCCACGACGACGACACATTCTATGTTTCGTTGAAATAATCAAAAAATCACTTTTAATAAGCAGCAATTAAATTTGTATGCGAAGATTGAGAAAGAGAATAAATTTCAAAGGGAAGATTTCATTTGTTATTATTAAGCAAGAGATAGAAATCCTAAGGAAAGGTTACATAGTTTGTTGTAAAAGGGAAGGTTATCAATAACAAAAGAGATATAGAGGAGACGACGGGAAGGTTTCAAAGCCTTATAAAGACACATATTTATCATGTATAGCATTTGAATAATGGTATCAGAAACACACAACCTAATCATTTCCTACACTAGTACCTGATGAGGTACCTTTTACGTCGTATGATGTGAATTACTTGGATACGTTATCGCGTAAAGTATTCCAGTATTGTTTTGTTGTTAACAATAATTCCGAGATTCAGTTCACTGTGTTTGGCATTGTCGATGGCGTGTATCTGTTAGGATGCATTGTGTCACTGGCTTATCTCCTAAGGGAAAGTGGGGGAGTGACAGCACCGCTGTCTTAAGGAAGCCGGAAGCGGCAATTCGGAGTAAGCAGGGAACACATTTCACCGAATCAGCGACATCCTGGTCGGTACAGGTCCGGCTTTCTACATCTGGCGGATCTGCGCAGGCGCGGAACTCGGCACGCATTATGGGACGGCGACCAGCACGCAGACGCGGCGACTTCCGGCCACTTCCCAGGTTCCCTCGAGCATTGCATCTCATTACGTCACGGATCTCCCAGTCTCTCTTCAGAGATACATGGCGTCCTTTGCTGAAAGCACGTTCGACGTTTCCCATGTGGTCTGGATGAAGGAGTGCTGCCGTTTCTGTTGCACAACAAGCTACCTTCAAAGGTAATGAAACATAAATATCAACACATTGACGAAAAAAGCTACACTTGCCCCGCATTCTGTAAAACAGTAAAGTGGTAATTACAAAGTAATGCATCTCCCAATTCACTGACAACCAAACTTGACAATTTGCTTCAACTACACTCCTGGAAATGGAAAAAAGAACACATTGACACCGGTGTGTCAGACCCACCATACTTGCTCCGGACACTGCGAGAGGGCTGTACAAGCAATGATCACACGCACGGCACAGCGGACACACCAGGAACTGCGGTGTTGGCCGTCGAATGGCGCTAGCTGCGCAGCATTTGTGCACCGCCGCCGTCAGTGTCAGCCAGTTTGCCGTGGCTTACGGAGCTCCATCGCAGTCTTTAACACTGGTAGCATGCCGCGACAGCGTGGACGTGAACCGTATGTGCAGTTGACGGACTTTGAGCGAGGGCGTATAGTGGGCATGCGGGAGGCCGGGTGGACGTACCGCCGAATTGCTCGACACGTGGGGCGTGAGGTCTCCACAGTACATCGATGTTGTCGCCAGTGGTCGGCGGAAGGTGCACGTGCCCGTCGACCTGGGACCGGACCGCAGCGACGCACGGATGCGCGCCAAGACCGTAGGATCCTACGCAGTGCCGTAGGGGACCGCACCGCCACTTCCCAGCAAATTAGGGACACTGTTGCTCCTGGGGTATCGGCGAGGACCATTCGCAACCGTCTCCATGAAGCTGGGCTACGGTCCCGCACACCATTAGGCCGTCTTCCGCTCACGCCCCAACATCGTGCAGCCCGCCTCCAGTGGTGTCGCGACAGGCGTGAATGGAGGGACGAATGGAGACGTGTTCTACCATTCCTAGACCGGCAAGGGAACTTGCTGTTCCAACAGGACAATGCACGACCGCATGTATCCCGTGCCACCCAATGTGCTCTAGAAGGTGTAAGTCAACTACCCTGGCCAGCAAGATCTCCGGATCTGTCCCCCATTGAGCATGTTTGGGACCGGATGAAGCGTCGTCTCACGCGGTCTGCACGTCCAGCACGAACGCTGGTCCAACTGAGGCGCCAGGTGGAAATGGCATGGCAAGCCGTTCCACAGGACTACATCCAGCATCTCTACGATCGTCTCCATGGGAGAATAGCAGCCTGCATTGCTGCGAAAGGTGGATATACACTGTACTAGTGCCGACATTGTGCATGCTCTGTTGCCTGTGTCTATGTGCCTGTGGTTCTGTCAGTGTGATCATGTGATGTATCTGACCCCAGGAATGTGTCAATAAAGTTTCCCCTTCCTGGGACAATGAATTCACGGTGTTCTTATTTCAATTTCCAGGAGTGTATAATGTAGTAGAAGAAAAAATAACTTTTGTTGAGGTAATTACATTGTGTGGAAACCACTTTCAGTACTGTTTAATGCCAGTAAAGCCCCAATGCTTCAAAGAATCAAACACCAATAAAACAGCTGCAAACGTCAGATTAATTTACAAAATGTGTTAAGGTGTTAAATATTTGACGTTAAACATATTACAGAGAAAAAGTTTGGAAAAGACTTTAAATGAGGTTTACAGTTTGTAGTAAGACGCTAAGTGCTCCCATTATGAAACACTAGATGAATATAGTCTGGGTGATCCCGGTTACTTTTTAAGCAAAAGCTAGTTTTCACGCATCTTGATTTTGTTGACGTCATACCTCTTGTACCATGTGTCATATACTGACGTAATTTTGGAGGTAAATTCAGCGGTATGTGAGGATACTGTGAGCAAAGTGTGTTTCGAATACATTCAGTCGTAAAGAAATAATAAACTAAAACGTCGCGCCTGATACTGAAGCGTTCCAGTGCTCTATTATAAGTGAAAGCTAGTTTGTCGCGCTTCTCAATATTTACGCCCTCATATCTCCTGAACTATCTGTCACAGAATGATTTAAGTTGGCAAGTACTTTCAGCGGTACATGTGATTACAGTCTGCAAAATTTGCTGCACTCAGAGTTAGTAGTAAAGAAGAAATCAATTAAAACATCATGCTCGAAGCTGAAGTTATACTCCAAGAAAAAAGATAATGCAGTAATGGATGTAAGTATCCTTTCATTGCTTATTGAGGGTGTGACAGAGTACAAGTTTTATATAGGTTTGAAAATATGTTAAAAGATTGCTAGAAGTCGCTAACGGCTCTCATTCTCAAATACTGGATGAATTTGAGCGTAGTGTTCTATGCTACCTCAAGAGGTATACGTACACAGTTCCTAACTGTAGTACTTAGCTTTAACATAAGATTATACCACCTAATGAGTGCATTACGACAGAATTTTAAATTTTTAAATCTGGGCAATATTTATATGAAATATTATAACTAAATATTTTTTGCCCCTAAAAGTTCTTAGATAGTAACCTGCAACTCAAACTGTGAAGCACGAATTCGTTTAGTAATATAGATGTCTCCTTCATGAACGGAAGTCACAGCCTTATGTAGCATGTAGCCCACGAATTCTTTTAACGACTACTGGTCTAATTTATGCCTCTCCGCAGTGGCTGTCCGTTGTAACTGTAGTAAATTTCGTAGTGAATTTGTGAAGTGCTCGCACAGTGCTTTTGAACAGACCTCAAGCATGTTCCATAGGATTCATGTTGGAGGAACATGCAGGCCAGCCACGGGAAATACCGGCATGACTGATGAAATCGTTGACGATGCTTGGACGGTGGGCTTGGGAGCTGTTATCTATAAACTCGAATTCTTCCCCCAAATGCTGATTAAACGCTTCAACGTTGTAATCGTCCTAGGCGCTTGCAGACCGGCAATCCCTTTGACACACTCCTATTCCACATGGCCTACTACCATGCGCAAGCGCACCTTTGTAGTCTCGAAGGACCAGCAGCGTAGCCTGCCCGCAGGTGCCTGGTACCCTTGTCACGGGCTCTGTCTGTACAGGTGCATTTTTAAAATGCTCAATGAATGGAGTGAGTGGCACCTATTTATTCAAATATGTATCAACGTCACATCCCCCTTGGTCACGCCACAGGAAGACACAAAATTGGAGCACTGAAAAACCATAAGTACCCTTAGCTGCTTCGGCGGCCGTTGTGGCCGAGCAGTTCTAGCCGCTTCAGTCCGGAACCGCGCTGCTGCTACGGTCGTAGGTTGAATCCTGCCTCAGACATGGATGTGTGTGATGTCCTTAGGTTAGGTTTAAGAAGTTCTAAGTCTAGGGGACTTATGACCTCAGATGATAAGTCCTATAGTGCTTAGAGCAATTTGAACCATTTGAACCTTAGCTGCTTCGAAGCACTTTCAAATTTCGTCGAATGATTTTGAGCGATCGTTGGTGGTTCTGATCTGTATGTAAGAAAAAAATTATGGTCGCGCTGCGCTCCAAATGGGTTCGATGAGGGTGCAGCCACACAGTGTCCTTGAGTGGAGTTGAAACTCCCGAGGGTGCCAACAGTGCTAAAGGTTGTGAAGATTGTCTTCCTGCTGCTCCTCGCACTGCGAACTGTCGTTTTCGAAAGCGAAATGTATGGGAATCAACGTCCCAGGGGAAGTGGTAGGCTCACTGACGACCTATTTGCTACTCATTGTGGCCTTTTCGTGCTGATTATGAGCGGCGGTGTGTCTGGAATATTTTTCTCAGTCACTTGTATGAAAACTGCGTGATTTCAACGCTGGGATTCAACGATCTGACCTCCGCCGCAGAGGCGCCAAAAGAAGGGGTAAAATGGAGTTAAGAGGGGCCGTGACGACCTTCCAATAGTGTGACACGGTCATGGTGGTATTGGGCAGAATTCTGATGAAATTTGGTGCCAATGAGACATCATTAACCCACGTTACACATCACACGGACTTATGTGCTCTGGCCTTCTTTTCGCGTGTGTCGACACTTTACTGTTGGAAGTGTCGTCGAGCCCGAGGCTGACGTAGCAGGGCGCCACGCTTTTGCACCCTCACATTGGAAGGTTGTTTGCACCTTTGAGCCAAATTTCATACTTAAGAGTCGCAATAGGTGGGAATTACTGAGTTTTGAAAATGAAATATCTTGTATTTTGCAATCACGACTGATTATTTCATCATGTAGAAGAGTGTTCCATTAGAGGTAGGGAGGCAGAAAAAGAGATGAGCTTCGCTACCTTTTCTGACGGCTCCCTAACCCAAGGTCCTCGGCGGTACTTTTGGGGCAGCCACCACAAATTGTATAAAGCGTGGGTGGTGACCAGGATGTAGCTATGTCTGTTGACCGAAAAATAATTAATGACAAGAATTGCGCCAGCTAGAATGAAGAGATAACTTATCTTTATTTCTGACGAAACGTGCACCAGCAATGTCCTAGCAATATCCAAGAGTAATCCGTGTACTGAGCCTAGTCGAATACAACAGCAAATATCACACTGCAATGGCTCCGCTATAAGCTCCACGAAAGGCTAGCAATAGACAATCGACAATAGACTGTCCGTCTCGGGGCCAGCGCTCCTCCTTATATGCAAAAGGCAGAGGGCGCTGCGGACCCGAGCTCAGCCATGGCGCGACCTCTTCCGTCGGCGGTAACGCCCTGAGACGCCGACGGCCGCGACAGGAACTGTGGCCAGCGATGTCACGGTCAGGGCGCGCGTGCGCGAGTTTATTGGTTGGTTGGGTCCGTGGATACAACACTACCTTGGTTACGTAGTTAAGAGTTATCATTACACCCAGGGAATAGTAAACATTTAACATTACTGTATAGATTCAAATTAGTATCAGTAAATCTACATGGTTTTCCTATTCGTCAGTTAATGTTACAGCCTTCATTGTTGGAAAGTTATCAGTCACAGGTGCTGGGCCAAACTTCCTATTGTGTTGAGGATATTGCTTTCAATATTCGTTGTGTTACACTAGTACGTTCCTTGTTCAGAAAGTTGTATAATTATGTTAGTCCCACAGTACACTGGCTTCAAGATTACATAGCAATCACAATTAGAACCTTCCATTCTACATGTGGAATATTATTCAGAAACAGCATACAGTTAGAAAGCTGCACAAACGTAGAATAAAAACGTTATACAGTAGAAGTTGAGACTGGTAGGTTTCAAGTCGGAATTCTCATCTAGCGTTGCGATGAAACCATATGCCAACTATACCTGAAATTTGGTGATGTGTTGGAATGACTTTAGCTTGGTATCCTTCTGGTGTGGATTCGATTCACATTTCTTGAAATCGTTTTTCACAGGCACTAACAGACTCTTTACGCTTCTGGTAACTCCAGCTGAAGAAGTCGTAGTTGCACCTTCGTTCCAAATCCGCGTTGCATCAAGTCATTTTAAACTGGAGAAAATACTGGTGAAAAATAATTATGATTTTTTACGTCTGTTCAAGTGTTGTCGACAATTATGATAGAACGGTTTCAGACACAGAACTTTTCATCACAACATGTCAGATTCAAAGATGCCATTCCTAGCTAGTGGTGAAAGTATATTTCACTACTGGTGATATAAACCAATATTTAACTGCTATTTGTTGTTAGAAAACAATGGCTAGAGGTGCTGCCTTAGAATATCGGTAAGATATTTTTATCTCGTCATTCCACTTTCCATCATCTCGCTACTGGTAAAAAAAATTAGGTATCTAAGGTTTGATTCTGGATAGGTACCAATCCGGTTAGGTGCTGGGTTTGTATCTCTGTCCAGCATGAACCAAACACCACATCAGCTCAAGCTTAAACATGTGTACACTTAGTTATTTTTAAATAAAACCATATTTGAGATCTTTTGTGGTTACTTAACTGGGGAAATAAGTACCGGAAGGAGTTCCAGGTGTCAGTCCCCACAAATTCTCGCAACGTAATTTCAAGTTGAGACTTGTTTTTTGAAACGTCACTAATTGTAATAAATTTGAGTTATCAAGCGATAAAGTCTGTCTCGTCTCTAATAATGTCTGCAATAATATTAGTAGTATCGTGGTTTTTATTTGCGTCTGGACTGATTCCCACAGAGTAGTGTTCTCCAGTGCTCACTTGCCGTAACCGTTTTGTATAGTCCAACGACTGTATCGAAAGTACAATACCGGCAAGAAAGTAGCTTTATGTGGGCTGCACGCAAATCAGCGAAACGCAATCCAAGTCGTGTGGATAATTTTGAGCATGATAGTCGTTGGCAATCGTCCATCTTCGAAGGATGATGGTGTGGCATACTTTGCTCAGAGTCTAAACATCTTCAGTGGCTGAAAAGTCCGAGAGATGCAGTCCCTACTGCAGTTTTGGCACATGAAACATGAGGGACTTCGAACAGAAGTCGCACTCCCTTTCCTTCTTGTCCTCTTCTTGATTTGTTCTCGTCTGCTTTATTCTCTGCAAGCTTGACCCCGTTTCTCACAGTTTGTCGTCCCTTGACACGGTCATCAGCAGTACTTTCCCAGTGACTTGGATTAATACTGGCCTTGGTCCGGTCTCTCTTGCAGACATTTTTGGAAGGAAGGTGCAGTCTTCCACTGGGCTCACACTTTCCTAAAGTTCCCCGTAAAGCAGTTTTTTCGGTATTCGGTCAGGATCCATGCGCCTGACACGTCCCAGCTACCTTATACCTCGGCGGTTCGGGAGAGCATGAGTGCTGGTTGTGCTTGCGAACTGTATGACTTTGGTGTTGGGTACTCTATCTCTCCAAGAGATATGAAGGATCCCCAAAATATAACAGAGATGAAAACTGTTCAGTCGAGTTTCGTGCTTAGCAAGAGTTGTCCATGACTCACAGCTACAGAAAAGAGCGCTCATAACACAAGCGCTGAACACTTATAACTTAGTTTTTATTGCGAGCAGTCCATTGTTCCACAGTCTGTTTTTTTCAATCTAGACATAATAGATGATGCTTTCACGATTCTATTGGTAATTTCACTGTCAAGTTGCCACATATTTTAGATCCCAAGTAAGTAAAGTCATCAATTACATGGAAAGAACTGCCATCAGTAATGATGGATGCAAGGTTGGCGGTGCCCTGGGCCATGATGTTAGTCTTTTGCAGTCTGACGGTAAAACCAATTTTTTTTCGCATGTGTGTGATAATTTGTTATGCTACAGCTCATCTTCTGTGTTCGCTACCAGAGCTGGACTCAATGGTAGCAGCAAGGAAGCTCTGAAAAAGTATGAAGGACTTTACAATAAGGACCCCTTCTCAGAGGAAACGATCCAGGCAGGTGAGGTACTGATGTCTGGTATCTCTGAAGCGAGAAAGGAAAAGTGGTGCAACAAAAAAAAAATGGTTCAAATGGCTCTGAGCACTATGGGACTTAACATCTGTGGTCATCAGTCCCCCAGACTTAGAACTACCTAAACCTAACTAACCTAAGGACATCACACACATCCATGCCTGAGGCAGGATTCGAACCTGCGACCGTAGCAGCCGCGCGGTTCCGGACTGCGCGCCTAGAACAGCTAGACCACCGCGGCCGGCAGTGGTGCAACCTCCTACAAGAGACGGACATGAAGCACAGCAGTAGGAAGGCATGGAAACTGCTCAAAAGTCTCAACAACGACCCAACAGAACCACAACCAAATTACAGTGAAGTTACACCTGATCAGATAGCTCACCAACTGCTCATGAACGGAAAAACTAAAAGGAAGATCAGAATGTCAAAATCAAACGAAAATTGAACGAGGAGATTAGCTTCCTAGCTCGCCCATTCTTCATTCAGGAGCTACAAGACGCCATCAACGATTTGAAAAACAATAAGGCCGCTGGCCTCGACGATCTGAGATCTGAGTAAATTAAACATTTTGGACCGAGAGTACAAGCATGGATCCTAGAGCTAATGAATAACTGTATTATAACAATGCAAATTCCTAAATTGTGGAGGAAAGCTCGGGTTGTTGTGTTACTAAAACCAGGGAAAGAAAGACCCAGCTGAAGCTAAAAATTTCCGGCCTGTCTCACTGCTTTGTCATCTATTTAAAGTGCTGGACCGAATGATCCTCAGACGCATAGCTGATTATGTGGACAAAGCCCTCATTAACGAACAAGCTGTATTTCGACCAGGAAAATCATGCTGTGGGCAAATCTTTAATCTCACACAGTACATCGAAGACGGCTGTCAGAGAGGAGAAGTAACTGGGGTCGCATTCCTGGATCTCAGTGCCGCATATGACACAGTTAACCATAAGTTGCTTACCCAGAAAGTGTATAATGTCACTAAGGACTACACCCTTTCTATGTTCGTGCAATGCTACAGAACAGACGCTACTATGTATCCTTACAATCTAAAAACAGCCGATGGAGGACACAGAAAAATGGACTTGCACAGGGTGGTGTCTTGGCTGCAATATTATTTAACATCTATACGAATGACCTTCCCATCAGCCACCAGACACAAATGTTCATTTATGCCGATGATGCAGCAGTGGCTACACAGGATAAAACCTTTGAACAAGTGGAGGAGAGTAGCACAGGAGCCTTAACAGAACTTGCTACCTATTACGAAGGCAATAATCTCTAACCAAACCCTAGTAAATCTCAAGTATCCGCCTTCCATCTTAGGAACAAACAAGCCATACGGAAACTCCGAGTCATGTGGCAAGGGGAAGAGCTGAAGCATACAAACAGCCCAAAATACCTGGGAGTAACATTGGACAGAGCTCTTACTTTTAAGCAGCACTGTCACAAGACTAAAAAAAAGTCTGTGCCAGGAACAACATACTGCGGAAGCTAGCAGGTTCATCGTGAGGAGCTCAACCACACGTTTTGCGCACCGCGCGTCTGGCGCTGAGTATCTCAGCAGCGGAATACGCGGCGCCAGTTTGGAGGAACTCCGCTCACACTAAGCAAGTTGACGTCGCCGTAAACGAAACTGTACGTATTGCCTCAGGATGCCTCAAACCAACTCCCAAAGACAAAATTTATCCCATCATAGTGTAACGCCGGAAATGCATATCCTCCTATTTCCATCTATTGTACTGTAAGATTTTTCCTTATTTTGTTACCTGAATATATGACATTTCTGTGCCTTTATATATTGTAATTGTTTTACTATTTGTATATATATATATATATATATATATATATATATATATATATATATATATATATATATATATATATATATGCATTTATGTCGATGTATAATCGATTTGTTGTGTAAAGATTATTTGTATTTATACGCTGGGTCTGGCCTAGGGAAAACTATACTATCGAACGAATACATCGATAGGTCGTGTGAAGAATCAAAGTGTGTAGGATCTTTGGTAGTGTTAACTCTGCCGCGTGGAGCGCGGGCAGAGCATGAGAGGAGTCTGGCGAGAGTAGCGAGTGGAGCAGGTGTGTTGTGTGTAGCTCCCGCGAGTTGCCGCGCTTTCGGGGTTTGGCAGCATGTAATTGCGCTCGACTTGCGATGATAGTTTCTGACATGGTGTCGCGGACGGGAAGCATTAGCTGGCGCACATCAAGAACCCGTTTCGTCTGGTGACCGTGTTGAGAAGAAGGCGCGCCAACATCCAGCTTCTGCAACAGCGACGGCCGACAATGAGTGATTGTCGCCACCTCCTCGATCGACGGCTTCAAACCTTCAATCAACCAACAAGGAAGACTAAAAGCACGTAAAGTTTCAGAACTGTATGGCAGACCTCAGCTTTTCAAATTGTTCCATTTGCCTCGCAAAATTACAGCAACTTAGCATGAACCTTTGTTGCTCATTCTCCCAATTGCATTGCCAAGCAGGGTCCCTTCCTTTTCCGAAATGAACCCGAGTGTCGTTGAAATTCAAACGCCAGCATTAAAATAAAATAATTAGATTTCACTGCTTTAATTTCCAAGTTCAGTTAAAGTATTCATAGCTGGCTACAATATTTAGGTTACACGAGCACAAATTAAGAGTGCGAGTTTTGTTAGCATATTTTAGCTTACCTGTGACTGGAGCTCAGCTTGGTACGTACTAAATTTTACTATTGTTAATAGTTCAGAATCATTTAATTCAAGTTCAAAGTTAAATCTCTTGTTTCTAAATTGCGTAGAGTCAAGTTGCTTTTGAAATGATTGTTGAGGTAGTCCAAGACTAACCGTATTTTACTGGATTTCGATGTGCTTCAGAAAGAAAGCTCACTATTAACTTCAGTCACTAAATTAACTTTCGATTTTCCGGTTTTATTAATTCTTTTGCTAAATTAAGTCAGAGTGCAGCGAAATTTATTGCTTCTGACAAACTTTCAGTTTTCACACTACACGTGTCAACCTTCAGTTGCCACGCTTCTAGTGTTAATTATATGTGTAATAACCTTTCTTTTTCAGTTACTATAGTAATTGTCCTTAGGACTGGCGACCGTGATTTCCCCCAAATCTCAAATATCTAATTACCGCTAGTTAATTGTTAACGTAACGGCCGCACATTTACTTTCTTTATTAACTTTACCCCTTTTCAAAATTAATTTCCACCAGTTTCATTTGCATTTTTCCTTTCATTCAGATGTAACCCTTTCCTCCCTCTTTACCGACAGATTAACTTCGGTGACGATTGCTTTTCCCAAATCTCCATTAGGTACACGCGGTTTAATTTTTCACTGTCATTAAGGTCGATAAGTGAGGGGGAGGTTACAATAGGCATAGCACCACCCACTATCCGCAGACAAGTAGCCGCCGAGATCGAAAGATCAAGACAAAAGAAGGATCCTCGACACCCGATGCATATGCACCGAAAGCAACGTGCCCGGTGAAATCCCGCAGGAGTTTCATTGAAACTACTGAAGAACTCGCCACCAAGCCCGTCGCAAGGCGACTATCTCTTCGGGAAGAAATGGTGCCACACTACACAATGGAACTACTTGAGGAGGGATCTGCAGGATTTCAACTACCTTTTGTGACTTGGAGGTCATTAAACCGGCTGCGCATTGGAGTAACTGGGTGCAAATCAAACCTATTTAAATGGGGCAACAGTGATAGCGATAGGTGTGAATGCGGAGCAATACAGGACTTGGACCACCTATTGATTTGCCCAGATATGTCTATAACATGCACTAAAGACGATATTTTGAAAGTCAATGACAAAGCAACCTACGTTGCTAATTACTGGGAAGGGAAGATATAACTGGTGCATCCGGATACGGAAGAAGAAAATCAGAGCTTCATCGTTTGCGTATAACAACTGTATTTACTTTGGTCTTGGCCTTGAGGCGAGAGATGTTGAGAACATTTCCATCAGACCTATTATGTAACTACACCCCCTCCTGAGAGTCTTCAAGGGCAAATCTCAGTAGAAGAGAGACGAATATCCCAAACATAGTAGGAACTAACATATACCCCTCCTTTATACCACTATTAACAAGGAATGCTTCCATTATTTTGCCATTGAAGCTTGCATTTTCTCTTACAAAGAGACAGTAATTTGTAGAAATTTAGGTGGACGTTCAATTTTCTGCAACAGCTTGAAGAGCCCATTTCTGCTCTCTAAATTAAACGATTTAACAGGGACAATAAAAGCTATACGAAGTGGCCTCTGTTGCTCACGGCACTTCTCAGCTGTCGTAGAGAGAAGTTGATACCCACGGTTGATCGACCACATTGAGAGTGTTAGCTTGGATCCTGGATTTTAGGATTTGTAATCGCGTTATGATGACTGATATATATATATATATATAATCTGAACCCTCGTCCTCCTAAATGCGAGTCCAGTGTGCTAACCCCTGCGTTACTCCACAAAGTAGTCTTTACATTCAACGCCACTAAAATTCTTATCAGCAATGTACGGAGTGACTAAGGTGTTCCTATAGCAGGCTTGCGCAGGGAAGATTAAATCTCATACCGTGGCTCTTGGCTTTGTAAGTTCGAATCCTGATGTGTTATCACTCAATTGTTGGTGGTAAGGAATGGTACTTCCAGTCACAAACAAGGAGATAGGGCAAGCTGAATCTACGCCAAATGTTAAGGGTCCTGAAAACGCATAAAAGTTTTAAATTTAGTGTAACCGTACCAAAGATGCAAGTAAAATTCCTCCCTTTCAAGTCAACAAAAACCGAGAGGAGAAATTACTGTGTCCGACATTAAATGTTTAGATTTAGTATATACTTTTAGGAGAACAGAATGTGTGTTTCTAAAAAAGGTGGCGACATGTAACGACTACCAAAAAGAAGTTCAAAAGTCTTGACTAAAAATGCTCTACTGCCTATCTTTCGCTGTAGACTGTAGCTTGAAGACTACGCAACATTGTTTTTTTACGCCAATCTGATTTTGTTCACAATGTTTCTGTAATGACAGTGTCATCATACTGTATTCAGTATCTGCCTTAATTTTAATGCAGTCGTAATTATGATGTTCCGAATTGATGAGAAACAAGCTTTTAGTTCTCCTTTGTAAAAGTAAAATAACAAACGTAAGGTTCAATCTGTGGTCGTAACACCGCAGCCACTCAGATATAAATGACATTACATCGTTGTCCTCCGTCTTACGTCCCAAGTGTTGCGTATTTGACTCTTCCTCTGTAAGCAGGAAAAAAAAAAAAGACACGGGTCTAAGCGCGCCGTTCAGCAACGTACCTCTTCACCTAATGTGAAACTATCGATTCGTCAGTTTCTGTTTAGTTCACTGTGGTGCTTCCTTGTACAGTTTCAGTGATATCCCTGCAGCTGCCATTAGCAAACCGAAATTACACCTATTAGTAATGACTAGAAGAAATCGCTGGTCTACGCTTTCACAGCCAGCCCGTCCGCTTATTCTATGTCAGTGCATTTAGTGATATTGTTAGTGTAATCAGAAGTCTTTCGCCCTCAGGTACCAACAACATCACTTGTTTTAAACTTGTAACATGCGTCTGCGCACTAGCATGTGTAGACGTGTTTTACTTCCGTCACTTATTTGCACTGACGTTCCAGCCTTGCTTCCTTAATCCATACATTTTCTGCACTATGTTTCTCTTCCTTCCCTTTCACGTACTGAACGAGACAGTGCAGTGATTAGTCCACTGGACTCACATTCTGAAGGACGACTGTTCAAATCCTTTCCCATCTTTGAAACAGTGAGAGTTTGTGCTCCGTCTGTAATAATATCGATGACGACGGGCCATTAAACCCTAAACTTCCTTTCCCTTTCACATGCTCTCTACATACAGGTCAGCCAATCAATTACCTACTTTCCTGCAATCCTGGAAGGACTCCTATACAACCACAATCTAACGCATATCGAAGCGCCCATTAGTCACACACTTACTTACGGTTACTGGAAATGTTCCTGGTATTTGTTGGCATAACATCCAGCTTACCAGTGCATCGAGTTTCCAATCTAGTTTATACTGAAATTGAGAAGAATAGCATTCAACGCTGGTCGTTACGAGTACAGTCTGATGTATGCTTCTTTACAATCAGAAAGGCAGAAGTAGAATGATCAGTTTGATGGCATATTGTACTTTCTGATTTTTACACTGTAGCAAATGGTCATAGAACAAAATACGACGCTGGGGCTATAGCGCTACTTGTCTAGAGATGAACTTGGCTGAAAGTTCTCTCTGCCTTGGAGAAAGTAGACCTGTTGACAAGAATGCTATAGAATTATGCTCGAAGTAGCAGAAGAGATAGAGATACAGAAAAAAAATTGAAACATTTCCACACATTTTCATCATCCAACTACGCACTGATCTCGTCTATACCTTCTCCTTTGATTATTTGTATTGAAATTTAATCAGATTAACACTTTGATTTATGATCAATGTATTTAAATATTCCAAAAATTCTTTTGCGATTAAACTATTTTCATCAGCTTATTTGGTACCAAGTTTGACGCTGTTTTCCCTGAAGCCTAGCTGTTTTGTAATGAAACTCTGTGATATATTCTTAAGTTTTATGATAAATTCTTTGATGTCGTTTGAGTTACTGTTATCTGTCTAAAAATCGAACGTTGTGTAGTGAGCCGTCATCAACTTCATTCCATTTAGTACCGCATTAAACATTTCTGAAGGAACACTCGAATTTTGTGACAAATGGTTGGGGGTCCCGAAGTGTACCTATTGGAACAATTCATTCACTCTCTAGTTGTTCTGAAACGTCCTGAAAGGTTAAAGGTGCGCTCCAGACAGATATTCTAACCAAGGCCATTGTTTTTTGAGGATAATACTCTTCCGGTCTGTCAGGCGCTAATCAGGAACTCTCTCACACCTTCTACCTGCCATTAAATCGTAAATTCTTCCAGACACCGTTTGTGGTTCTCAGTAAGTCGGTAGGATCCTTCCCACGCTATGATTATAATAACTTCATGTGTTTCAAAAGCGTGGTGGAAGTCTTTTAATTGGACCTCACTTCACCGGCTTGCAAATCGTTAATCTGCCAGGGAAAGAGGGGTCTACATTTTGACGCGAAAGCCTAACGAAATATAGTTCATCGTGACTCCTTACATCGTTAAGACGTGCAGGCCGACTGGGTGTCCATGGTCCGACCGGGATTTGATCCCTCTACCACTCGTTTCCCAGCCATACATTTTATCACTATCCGAGCGGACCCGATGCATTCCAAGCTGTGAAATCTGATTTCTGTAGAGTGACGATGTACGCACAATCTAAGTTTGAAACGAACCTTCGAAACAAACTGATAGGCTCAACAACAAACACAACCTGCATTTTCTCCCAGCTGGAACCACAACGTGCTGTAGGGAACTGCATAGAGAATGCAGGCTGATACAGCTCTATTGCGCGAGTGGCTGCACATAGTGACTGAATGTATGCTTAGCACACGATCTGGGTTAGATCCATCCTCAAGAAGAGCTACCATCAGGTATGGAGGGGGAATAGGTAGATTGCACATAGTGATTGGATGTATGCTTAGCAGACGACCTGGGTTGTATCCAGCCTCAAGAGGGGAATAAGTAGGTCAATCAACAGATACAGACCTAGAATGGCGAGAAGCAAATACAACTTAATAAGATGCTATGCCTTCGAAGTAATTCTGGCGACATCAAAACTACAACGCATCTCGCGCAACGTCCCCAATGCTTGACGTGTTCAATCAGTGACCTGACCAGTGAAAACTCGAATCTTTAAAGAATCGAGCACACATTTGTAAAACTGCTTCAAGTGTCTGCTTACTTTACAAATTAAGTAATGAGTTAAATATTTGGCGTTGAGCTTTAAGTGAGAAAGAGTTTAGAAAAGGGTTGAAACTATACTTAAAGTTTGTTGGAGTTCCCTAAGAACGCTCATTATATAATACTATATGTATATAATTTGCCTAATTTAAGATTCATTTTAAGCAAAAGCAAGTATTTTTTCACGTATCTCAATACTTATGACGTCATTTCTTCTGAACTATGTATCGTACAATGACAATTTTGTTGGTACATCCAGTGACACATGTAAAAAAAATGGTTCAAATGGCTCTGAGCACTGTGGGACTTAACATCTGAGGTCATCAGTCCCCTAGAACTTAGAACTACTTAAACCTAACTAACCTAAGGACATCACACACATCCATGCCCGAGGCAGGATCCGAACCTGCGACCGTAGCAGTCGCGCGGTTCGGGGCTGAAGCGCCTAGAACCGCTCGGCCACACCGGGCGGCAGTGATACATGTAGGTACTGTCTGCAAAGTGTTTTGCGAATAGAGTCAGTAGTAAATAAGTAATAAATTAAAACGTAATGCTTAATGTTGAAGTTTTACGGCGCACCGTATTAAGCAAAAGCTAGTTTTTCACGCATCCCAATGTCCATGATGTCATATTTGCTAAACTACTCGGTCCAGTTAAATTAATGTGATCACCGCTTATGTTCGATGCCAACATGTAATAACCACTCAGAACGGCAAGTGGTAGCGCTAGCAGTGGAGGAGAGTTTATAAAGCCTGTCACGATGATGCGGATAACAGTGTAGTCGTTGCAATACGGAAATGGAGAGATATATCTGACGTCCAAAAGGGGACCATACTGGCTTCCAGGCCAAGGGTAGCAACGTTTCTGAAACGGCTAAGTTTGTGAAATTTTCTCGTGCTGCCGTGGTTAAAGTATGCTGTGCATGGTAAAATGGTGCTGTACAGGACAGGCACCGAGGCAACGCTGGTGCACCACTGGCCATAGATGACAGGGGTGGAGGACGGCTGCAGAAAAGTATACAAGCGAACAGAAGTGCAACTGTTAAGCAGCTGACTGGCCAGATGATTGAAGGGGCTATCAACAGTGTGTCCTCAACAACAGTTCAGTGAATGCTGCTGCGTAGTTCGAAAAGCATCAGGATGAGTTTACCGTACTCCCCTGGCCACCAGACTCCCCAGATTTAAAGCCAGTCGTGAATCTGAGTGACTACCTCGATCGCGCTGTTCGACCCATGGACACTCAGCAGAGAAACCTAGCGCAGTTGGCGACGGTAGTGGAGTCAGCCTGGCTCGACACCGCTGTTGGTATCCTCCATAATCTCACTGACTCTCTTCCTACACATTTTGCAGAAGTCCACTCTTCAAAATGTGGTTATTCTGGCTTTTGACTGCCGGTCACATTAATGTGACTGGACAGTGTACGTGTAGTACAATGATATAATGTTGCAGGAATATTCAGTATTATATGTGGGTTCTGTCTGTTAACCATGTTGCGAATAGAGTTGCTAGTAAAGAACTAATAAACTAAAAGGTCATGCCTGATTCTGAAGGTTTACTGCAGAAACTGCGAAACTGCAGTAACCGATAAACTTCGTCTCCTTTCGCCATTTTGGTGAGGGTTAAACCCTTAACCTAAGATTATACCTCTCAATGAGTACATTATAACAGCATTTTAAATTCGCTCAATAATGACGCGGAGAAGTCAAAATTAAACTTTGTTGCGCCCGGTAGTCTTTCTACAGGCTACCTACAATTGGAACCGCGTTAGTCGCTTAGTGACATACGAGGCGTGTTTCTTAAGTAAGAACCGTTTTGAAATTAAAAAAATATGTGCTAAGATATCTCAATAATTTTATTTTTACATGAAATCCTGTACCTTAATCTACTTTTCTACATAATTTCCGTCAATATTGAGGCACTTGTCATAACGTTGTACCAGTTTTTGAATACCCTCCTCATACAAGTCTACGGCCTGACTTGTTAACCACTGCATCGCCACTGTTTTGACCTCGCCATCATCTTGAAGACGCTGACCGCCCAGGTGATTCTTCAAGTGGAGGAACAGATGGTAGTCACTGGGCGCAAGATCGGGGCTGTACGTAGGATGATCTAGAGTTTCCCATAGAAAAGATGTAATGAGATCTTTGGTCTGATTCGCCACATGCGGACGGGCATTGTCTTGCAGCAAAACGATGCCCTTGCTCAACTCCTATGGACTGTTGCTTTGATTCTGGTGCGACGTAGGCCACTCATGTTTCATCGTCCGCAACAATTTGTCTTAAGAAATCATCACCGTCGTTGTGGTACCGCTCATGGAAAGTCAATGCACTGTCTAAACGTTTGGTTTTGTGCACATCCGCCAACATTTTCGGTGCCCAACGTGCGCACAATTTTTGGTAATTCAAATGCTCGGTCACAATGCCATATAAAACACTACGAGAAAAATTAGGAAAGTCATCCCACAAGGAGGAAATCGTAAAGCGTCTGTTTTCTCTCACCTTATTGTCCACTTCCTGCACCAAACTTTCATTAACGACCGAAGGACGGCCACTCCGTTGTTCATCATGTACATTTGTGCTCTCACCGACTTTCTTACCATTCCGTCACTCATAACGTTTTCTCTGTAAACTGCACAGATCTCACGATGAATATAGATCGCTTTTAGGCCTTTAGAACTAAGAAATCTTATAACAGAAATCTTAAACAAGGAAGAATCAGACTGTAATGGCGTCAGTGCGTAGATTAAGGTACAGGCTTTCTTGTAAAAATAAAATTATTTAGATATCTTAGTGCGTCTTTTTTTAAATTTCAAAACGGTACTTACTTAAAAAAAAACGCCTCGTATATGGCCAGAAACTAAAACGCTTGATAGTGGCCGAATGTTGTCTAATTTCGTGTTTAATAAAATTGTTTTAATGTTTTTGTTACTACGATTTATACTGTCCTGTACCTCATAATCTACTGTAGTATACATATTGAATTTTTATTTGTTCTTTACACAAAACGAATCAAGAGATATATAGACAGAACAACTACCGCAAGATGGGCAGTGTAAGCTCTTGCAGTGGTACTCAGTGCCTTCGGAAAGCAATCGTGTACTTGGCAGACAAATCACCCCAACGACTACGGAAAGCTGTCAGCGCACGAGCGCGACACTGAAACCACATGGTGGCAGTGGCTGCAGTCGTGGCTGCCAGCACTGAACTCGAGTGCGAATGCGTGTGGTTAACTAAAAGAACAGCAGGCAGCATTGTAGCACCGGTCTTTTCCAGCCAACTGTCCGGTGCCCATAGGAACTCTCTCCTTTCTCCGCCGTCGCTGTTGTAGCTGAGGCTGTACGCTTATTATAATCGTACACAGACCGGTAATTTTATCTCAGTAGGCAGACACTTGAATTCCATGCATTAACTTCCATTACTTTTTTAAACCTTTTTTCGGCTGTGAAGCCTTTAAATTCGAATTCCTGATTTTTAGCTTTCTTTATTTTATTGGTTTAGGTTTGGGCACTGATCTCCTGTCTTACTACATATCATAGGGTAAATGAAACATATACTCCATAAGGACTTCGTGGATTTCCCTGTCCTACACATACTGTCACATCGAACAAAAATATGTAATTTTCGAAAATATTATTCTGATAATAGCCTAGTACGATAAATAGTAGATGAGTTTCGCTGTTTGGGCAGTAAAATAGATTATGATGGCCGTAACAGATAGGATATAAAATATAAAAAGGCAATGGCAAAAAAATCGTTTCTGAAGAAAGGAAACTACTTTTCAAGAACGAATTAAAAATTTAAGTGGTAGGAACTCTTTTTTGAAGACATTTCTCTGGAATGTAGCCTTTTTCAGCAGCGAAATGTGGACTTGAAGCAGTTCACGCTAGAAGAGAAGAGAAATGTGGCACTGCAGAAGAAATCTGACGATTAGAACAGAAATGGAGAGAAAAGAAATTTGTGGCATTACGTGACTAAATTTAAAAAAAAATGGTTCAAATGGCTCTGAGCACTACGGGACTTACCTTCTGAGGTCACCAGTCCCCTAGAACTTAGAACTACTTAAACCTAACTAATCTAAGGACATCACACACATCCATGCCCGAGGCAGGATTCGAATCTGCGACCGTAGCGGTCCCGCGGTTCCAGACTGAAGCGCCTAGAACCGGTCGGCCACTCCGGCCAACACTAAATAAAAGAATCGGTTGATAGGACACAATTTGATACATCAAGGGATCGTCAATGTAATGTAGTGTGGAAGTGTGGCCAGTAAAAAGTGCTGAGGAAGACCAAGACACTGAGCACAGTCAACACGTTCAGACAGATGTTGCTTACAGTAGTCATTCGCAGGTGAAGAGGCTGGCACAGGATAGACCAGGGTGGAAAGCTGCATCGAACCTGTCTTCCGACTGATGACCACAACAACAATGATAATCGACAAATATCATCGTCAATAATCATTTCGGTAGTTTGAAGGTAATGTCACTTCTAATACTTTGACAACTATTTCCGATGGGAGCAAACACAGCTAATTGCGAAAGTTATCAGCATACTGGAATACCCCAAGAAACCATACTCAACCTTCATGGTATTTACTCGTATTATGGTGCCACCACGAAAAAAGTCTTGCACATGTGTCCATAAATGTACAAACTAAAACTGCCAACATATGATTACAGTTTGTTGCAAAGATTATCTCGTTGTATCTTGTCGTATATTTAAGTAACAGAACTGTTCTTATTGTCGACAGCAAGGTAAATGGGTACGGATCAGCTTATCAATCGACGGTGTCACACACAGCAAATCGAATGGCGCTTATTGGAAGGAGAGATCCTAACAATTGCATAAGCTGATTAAAAAGAAGGAAAGGAAAATCTGGGTTGCTGGACAGGTATTCGAATTACACTTTTCCCGAATACTTTCCTAGTCTTACAATTATGCCATCTAGTTCGGCATCACATTAAATATCCATGCCTCTTTCTGCCAATGAAATGTTGAATTCCGTCGGACTCGCAGTGAATTGAAAATGCAGCCTCACTTTTACTCACTACCGGTCTGGTGCAACAGTATACCAACCGATTTGTAAAATTTCATTATTGTTCGTCCACTCACATGAGTATCTCTTGATGTAAAAAACAATACAGGATACTTCCAGAAGAAAACTTGTTGTATAGTTAGAAACGGGTTGCGAATAAACATGAACGTAAAAATTAGAGAATGGCATATATAGTATGTACCAAGACATTCCTGAAGAGGGGTAGCAGCTTTTTCAGTAGTTGCATGGGCAAGAGTGTGGATGATTGATTGATCTGGCCTTGTAACATTTGCCAACATTGTCTTTCTGGCGAAAAGAAATAAAAAGTACCGATGACATAGTTCAGAGTCGGCGTAGGTCTTGGAACATCATTTGAACGAATGTAGACACACTTCTGACTGGGAGATGTAAAATGATCATCGACAAAACCAAAATCAGGGTAATAAAATTTATTCTAATTAAATCGGGTGATGCTGTGGGAATTAGATCAGAAAATGAAACACTGAAAGCAAGTTTTGCTGTTTGAGGAGCAAAGTAACGGATGATGACAGTACTAAAGAATATACAAAATACAGTCTTCCAATAGCAACGTAAAAAACAAAATAGAAAAAGAGCTATGTTAACATCCAACCAATATACATTATAAAACAATGTGCGCGCCGCTAGTACCCAGAAACGAATCCCGGTACGATCAAGGGTGTTATATGGTGTGGTAGCCCTTTATCCCCTATCCATAAAGAAGGTTCGCGTTTGTACCTGAAGAGTGTGCTTTTGAAAATATAAGGACTTGGAAGTTTCGCTTTCTAGAAATTTCTAAGACATTCCAGAACATTCAAAGTATACTAGAACATCCCAGAACATTCCAGAGTATTTGAGAGCATTCCACAATATTCTAGAATGTTCCGGAATGTTC
Organism: Schistocerca americana; assembly: GCF_021461395.2. NCBI lineage: Eukaryota > Metazoa > Arthropoda > Insecta > Orthoptera > Acrididae > Schistocerca > Schistocerca americana. The sequence goes on from NC_060121.1 coordinate 610,273,331, forward strand.
CACAATGATCCGGGATGTTCTGAAATGTTCGGGAATAGTCTGGAAAATTCGGGTGGCTTCCAGAATGTGCCGGAACATCCCGCAACATCCCAGATCATTGTGGGACTTTCAGAACACGCTTGAATGTGGTGAAATGTTCTGGAACATTGTGGACCATTCGAAGCCTTTTTCGGTATGACTGGAATTCCCAACTGGTGGGGCTACCCATTAATAGAGGTACATAAATCAAGACCCGTCGTGGGTTCGAAGGTCACTTTCTTATCAGTGACGAAGGAAGGAATCGAAAAAGTAGCGCAGTGAGTGAAAGAAAACGAACAGTGGAGTGTGAGTAATCAAAGTGATACAGTAAGCGAATATAAATCGAAAATAAAGTGTGAAAAGTGTGTAAAGTGTATTTAGTGTATTTTTCAATAAAAATTTGACTTGATGTATATTTTAGATAATGCCCAAACGCAAAAGAGGAGGAGATCTTGCCAGTTCGGAAGCAAGGGCGAAAACGAAAAGGACAGCGCAAGAACGAAACAGACGAGTAGGGCGAAGGACGTTTAAGTTCCCAAGGAGCGACAATGAGCACAGTGAGAAGCAGAGAAACCGAAGAACAACGAAATGAACGGATTGAAGAATCAAGAATTGTGGCACAGTCTTATAATAAAAGACTGTGAACTCAAGCCAGCCATGAAAATATCACCCTACGGGAAGCGCGGACGAGGACAGGTAAACAGTACAACCTAACAAATGAAGCATTCCACTATGACGCGGCAAATGAATATAACAAACACAAAGACGTCGTAATCGGAAAAATAGATAACATCTGCCAATTTTGCAACTCAAAAAAATACAGTAGAGAAATGGAAAATTTCGATTACCAACGCTGGAAGCACCTCCGCAGGAATTTTTACACTACATGACCGGGAAACTCCAGAATCAAAACGCTTTCTCCAAATTATAAAAGCGTACAACACCTGCTTTCAGATGTCTTATTTCAGCGTCACTTCGACCAATGAAATTTATTATGTTTTTTCCATCCAAGGACAAATCCATCACAACATGGGATCATTGCTACCACTATCCAGCGAAGACCATAAATTACTGAAGTAATCAAACATGTAAAGAGATTCTTACATAAAATACAAGAAATAATTCACATTTTCAGAACAGCACTAGACCAAATGATTTCTGATGACTATAAAGTTATAATTCGAGCCGATTAACTACACTACTGGAAAACACGAACTACGATTTAATGCATTTCAGGTAGACGAGGTCGCAATTACAATTGTGGACTGTGAAAATTCAAGCTGTGACATAATAATTGTACAACAAAGAAAAGGACTACAACGCACTGCAAAGACACACCGTTCATATGACTTCGTCCAATATCCATCAATATTTCTGCATGGAGAGGACGTATATGATTTTAATATGAAACAAATTCAACCTGAACCAGGCGTAGAAACAAACAAAACGGTAACTTCCAAGGAGTTCCATGCTTACCGCTTCCTAATCAGAGACAATGAAACATACAATCACATTCTCAACACTCGCCGTTTATTCCAACAATTCCTAGTAGATGTGTATGCAAAACTACAAGCGGAACGGATGCTTTTCATAAGACTGAATCAGAAGAAACCACGCACGGTAGAATACATCTACCTTCGAGACGCAATCATAAATGACGGAAACATTGACGACATTGGAACATGGTAACAAGAAAACATAGTTCGGGAGTTACGTCAGCACAAACATTAAGCACGAGGGCAGACGCTGAGCGATACGCGCGTCGAAGCACAGTTGTAAACAAACGCCCTGACAAAACCACGTTTCTCTGCTAGTATAAATTTAAGCATTAGCAAGCCTTTTCTGGAAGTATTTGACTGGAGTGTAGCCTTGTACCGAATTGTAGATAATAAACAGGACAGGCGAGAATAGAAATTTTCGAAATGTGGTGCTACGAATATGGCAAAACGCTGGACTGACAGACCGGATAACTGATTGAGAGATACTATATCGAATGGAGGAGAAAAGGAATTTGTGGCACAACTTGACTAAAAAGAGGTCGGTTGGTAGCATACATCCTGAGACATCGATAAATACACTGAGATGACAAAAGTCATGGGATAGCGATGCGCACATGTACAGATAGCAGTAGTACCACGTACTCAAGTCATAAGAGGGCAATACATTGGGAGAGCGGTCATCTGAAAATGTTTCCGGCGTTATTATGGCCGCACGACAGGAATTAATAGACTCTCGCCGCGGAATGGTAGTTGCAGCTAGACGTATGGAACATTCCATTTCCAACATTCACGTGTCAAAAGTGTGCCGAGAATACCAAGTTTCAGGCATTACCTTTCAACACTTATAGCGCAGTAGCCGGCGGTCTTCTCTTACAGACTGTGAGCAGCGGGGAGTGCGTATAGTTGTCAGTGCTGACAGATAAGCAACACTAGTGAAAAAACAGCAGAAATCAATGTTTGGCGAAATTTGGGTTAGTTCTAAATGGCAACAAACGAGCGATTCAGGTGTCTCTGCTAACAGCACGACACCACCTGCAGCGCCTCTCCTGGGCTCGTGACCACATGGTTGCACTCTAGACGACTGAAAAACCGTGGCCTGGTCAGATGAGGCCCGATTCAGTTGGTAACAGTCGATGGAAGGTTCAAAATGACTCTAAGCACTATGGTACTTAACATCCGAGGTCATCAGTTCCCTAGACTTAGAACTACTTAAACATAACTAACCTAAGGATATCACACACACATCCGTGCCCGAGGCAGGATTCGAACCTGCGACCGTAGCAGGCGCGCGGTTCCGGATTTAAGCTCTTATAACCACTCGGACACAGCGGCTGGCCCCAATGGAAGGGTTCGAGTGTGCCGCAGACTCGTGAAGCCTTTGAGCCAACTTATCAACAATGCATTATGCAAGTCAGTGATGGCTTCATAATAGTGTGGCCTGTGTTTACATGGAATGGACTGGGTCCTTTGGTCCAACTAAACCGATCATTGATTGGAAGTTGTTATCTTCGACTACTTGGAGACCATTTGCAGCCATTCATGGACTTCATGCTCCAAAACAATGATGGAAATTTTATGGATGACAATGCACCCTGTCACCAGGCCACAGCTGCTCTTGAATCTTTTGAAGAACATTCTAGAAAACTCGAGCCAATGAATTTGGCCATTCAGATGACCCGACATGAGTGCCATTCAACATTTATGGGACATGATCGAGAGGTCAGTTCATGCTCAAAATCCTGCACCAGCAACACAACTGTGGAAGGCTACTGAGGCAGCATGTCTCAGTATTTCTACAGGGGACTTTCTACGAATTGTTGAGCCCACGCAACGTCGAGATGCTGCACTTGACCTGGCAAAAGGAGGACATATACGATATTAGGAGGTATCCCATGATTTTGGTCGCATCAGTGTAGTTGACTACTGCAGCTTCATTAGCAAATTGAGACCTAGGTGCTTTATTTACGCAAACAAGTGATCATTATACATATGAATTAGCTATTACTATCTTCCTCTTGCCTCGAGATGACTAGGTGTTGTTCATCATCATCATTCATCCCCATTACAGTCGGCCGGCCGGTGTGGCCGAGCGGTTCTAGGCGCTTCAGTCTGGAACCACGCGACCGTTACGGTCGCAGGTTCGAATCCTACCTCGGGCATGGATGTGTGTGATGTCCTTAGGTTAATTAGGTTTAAGTAGTTCTAAGTTCTAGGGGACTGATGACCTCAGAAGTGCCGGGATGGTTCCTTTGAAAGGGCACGGCCGATTTCCTTCCCAATCCTTCTCTAACCCGAGCTTGCGCTCCGTCTCTAATGACCTCGTTGTCGACGGGACGTTAAACACAAACCACCACCACCACCTCAGAAGTTAAGTCCCATAGATCTCAGAGCCATTTTTTGAACCTATTATAGTTGGAGGAAGGCAATGGCAAACCACGTCCACTAGGACTTTGCCTAGTATGGCGGTGCGGGTCTCCCGCATCGTTCCCCTACGCTGTCACGGAGTATGGGACTTCATCGTCATTCATTCATCTTCCTCTGTAATGGTGTAAAAGCGGTCGCCCTTCCACATCACCCTCAGACTAAACGCCACTTTAAACAGCAAGTTTTCGACAGATGCGAAAAAGAGACCAGAACTCGGGTGTTCATGTGACGTGTAAGGTGAGTTAATGAGGTCACATTGGCACTAAATTTCAGCAAAATTCTATTCAACGTCACCATGCAAGTGTCACTTGATGGCAGATCGTCAACCCCCCCCCCCCCCTTATCCACATCTCACCACTTCTCTTCATTCCCTGACGCAGAACCGCAACGCCCAAGTATTGAAATCACGCGGTTTTTTGTGGGTGGCCGAGGAAAACATTTCAACCACTCCGCCGCTCAAGGTCGACGCACAAAGGTTTCAGGAGGTGGCATAAAGGGCGTCAATGAAACCACCCCTTTCTTTGTGGCGTTATATACAAACATTTCGCATTCGAAAAAGACAGCTTGCAGTGTGATGTGCAACATATCCACGTTGTTGACAACCTTTGACGCTGCTGACAGCAGCTGGAAGGTTCAACCCTTTTCTAAGGACGTCGTAGCATTGCAAACCCATTAAATGTGATCTAATCCAGTTGGGCATATTGGAACAGCAATATTTGCTCTGCTACATAGGTGGAACAGATAGGCCCGTTCAAAACCATTCGATAAAATTTGAATTGATCTGAAGCAGGGAAAGGGTGTTTATGCCTCTTCATCCGTACTCTTTTTCGCCGTCCTGTGGCTTTATCACGGGAGGAATGCATGGTGCATTAATAAAATGAGATAGGATCCCGCTCAGCACCACCCTCGTACCTTTGTCGAGGACTTAAAAATGTAAAAGAAATGTACTATATAGAGACAACCCTTTACAAAGTACTAGGCGACTGTGGGCAGGCAACCCCTTCGACAACCCTCAGATTCCACATGGCTGCAAGCTGACACAAAACCAGCAGCGTAGCTCCACTCAGCTTTTGGGGTGTCGAAGTAGTTGCCTGCCCTCAAGCACTGTCAAGGATTTTCGCTATACATGTATGTTTTTAAAGTGCTCAGCACGGTGTCCAGGTGACATGGAGGGTGTTGTCTTGCCGAACTGGGCGCTCTTTGACATACCCTTTGCTTCTAGAATGAGATTTTCACTCTGCAGCGGAGTGTGCGCTGATATGAAACTTCCTAGCAGATTAAAACTGTGTGCCCGACCGAGACTCGAACTCGGGACCTTTGCCTTTCGCGGGCAAATGCTCTGCCAACTGAGCTACCGAAGCACGACTCACGGCCGGTACTCACAGCTTTACTTCTGGCAGTACCTCGTCTCCTGCCTTCCAAACTTTACAGAAGCTCTCCTGCGAACCTTGCGGATCTAGCACTCCTGAAAGAAAGGTTCGCAGGAGAGCTTCTGCAAAGTTTGGAAGGTAGGAGACGAGGTACTGGCAGAAGTAAAGCTGTGAGTACCAGCCGTGAGTCGTGCTTCGGTAGCTCAGTTGGCAGAGCACTTGCCCGCGAAAGGCAAAGGTCCCGAGTTCCAGTCTCGGTCGGGCACACATTTTTAATCTGCCAGGAAGTTTCATATCAGCGCACACTCCGCTGCAGAGTGAAAATCTCATTCTGGAAACATCCCCCAGGCTGTGGCTAAGCCATGTCTCCGCAATATCCTTTCTTTCAGGAGTGCTAGTTCTGCAAGGTTCGCAGGAGACGAGGTACTGGCAGAAGTAAAGCTGTGAGTACCGGCCGTGAGTCGTGCTTCGGTAGATCAGTTGGTAGACACTTGCCCGCGAAAGACAAAGGTCCCAAGTTCGAGTATCGGTCGGGCACACAGTTTTAATCTGCCAGGATGTTTTATACCCTTTTCTGTTTTATTCCTGCGCATGTTAATGTCACCTACCCCTCCCCCCTCCACCTCCCCCTCTTTTCGTACAGATATGACATAAAAATACAAATTCTAGTTGACAATCGTGTAAAGTAGGGATGATCTTAATGAAGATTGTTGTTTTACTTATATATCAAATAGCAACGAAGAAAGTGAACCACAATTTCAGAACAGAAAAAACTATAAATGGAACAGGTGACAGTACTAAGATATTAACACAATAAGGAAGACGTATAAGAATAGTTTGACAAAACGAACAGGTACATAGCACATATATTGAATCAAGCATCGTGGAAGTAATAATGTATACTACTAGAAACTAAATTGGTGCCAGACCGTGACTCAAACTCGGGTCCTTTGCCTTTCGTAGGCAGGTGCGAAGAACTCAGGAGAGCTTCTGCGATGTTTGGAAGGTAGGAGTCGAGGTACTGGCGGAATTAGAGCTGTGAGGACGGGGCGTGAGTGGTGCTTGGGTAGGGGTAGCTCAGTTGGTAGAGCACTTGTCCGCGAAAGGCAAAGGTCCCGAGTTCGAGTCTCGGTCCGGTACACAGTTTTAATCTGCCAGGAAGTTTCATATCAGCGCACACTCCGCTGGAGAGTGAAAATTTCATTCTGGAAACATCCCCTAGCCATGTCTCCGCAATATCCTTTCTTCCAGGAGTGCTAGTTCTGCAAGGTGTGCAGGAGAACTTCTGCGAAGTTTCGAAGGTAGGAGACGAGATACTGGCGGTATTAGAGCCGTGAGGACGGGGCGTGAGTCGTGCTTGGGTAGCTCAGTTGGTAGAGCACTTGCCTGCCTGAAGTCCGGCACACAGTTTTAATCTGCCAAGAAGTTTCTACATCATCTTGTCTATCTAGCATTCCTCGCGTTGCTATATTGCCCTATACCTCATTCATTGTCATTATCACAATTCTTGACATTTTTCCAGGAGTTTCTTGTTCAAAAAAACACCTTCAATTGCTCTCTGCTTATGTTGTCATATGCTGTCTGTAGTTATTTAGGAGGTCAAGAGTGCCACATCAACTGTCTTTTTCAAAATTAAGCTTCGAGTGAAATCCAAACTGGTGTGAGCCAATCTCTCTCTGAACCATTGGGAGCAGACGGTCCAATAGTGGAGTACATATTAATCCCTCCTCTCAATTTTCTGCTCATCCTCTTTCGAACGATTATCTTAGGAGAATCTGTTCTAACAGATTCCTGTCTGTATTGAACAGTTCGGCTCGTACATCATCTGTTCCTGGTGATGTATCGATCTTCAATTTATTTTAAGCAATTCTCGCGTCTGCCATAATATATGACTGAGGATTTTCGTCAGCGTCATTTACTCCTTGCACATCTACGTGTTCTCTTGGTGTCATTCTGGTGTTGAAGAGTTTACTAAAATGTCTTTAACATCTGTTAAAGATCCTCTTCCCTTCACTTATGATTTTTCCCTGTCTCATCCTTGTATTTCCACTGAAGGTTTTATGAAATTTCCTCGCCCCATAGTGGTTACTCAGAAGCCCCAGTTCACTGATTTTGCTTTCATCCACTCTCTCTGTTTTCGTTGATAAATACCCTGTTCACTACGCCTTTCTTCCTTATAAACTTCTACGATTCCTCTTGCACAATTTAATGCTAACGTTTTTCCGTATGCCTCGATTTTTTGCTCTGTTTTTCCTATCTCAAATTCAGTACAAAACCATGAAGATCTCATGTACCTTCCTTCAGTTCCCAGTTTTTCCCTTTGTTGACATCACCGCTGCATTTTTTATCTCTCATTGATCCTCGATGTTGTTACAGTCCTTATCTCTTTCCGGATCTCTCATATCCTTTCCTCGCATTGTTCCGTATTTTCAGATGACTCTAGAGCTGTTATTTTCAGATGAAGCTGTTGTGTTATACTTACTTTTTTTGATTCGGAGTCATTTGGATGCATAGGATATTCTGGCCCTCATCCGCGCCAGTACCAAAAAGTGTCTGAATCTACATTTACCTGAGGCTCCTCACACCCAAAACGCCTGCGTAATGTCTTGCACCAATCAAAACATTATCAAACATATTAAATTCCATCTTCCGTTGTGTATATCTTTGTGTGGGAATAATGATGAACCGAATACCATGTTTGGGGATTCTGCAAATAAGATGAACCTTGTTCCGTTATCGTTGCCTGTGCTGTTACAGTTAGGTTTTCTTGCAGAGCTAGACACTACTCCAAAGAAGTTCCTTAGTAATTTTTATCAGAGCTGCAGAGTGGCTTGAGGCCTACTACAGAATTTTCTTGCTGCCTAGCTGAATGTCTCGAAAAATCGGGAAATTACTGTCTTTCATGGATAGTAACATTTTGACATTTTTATTTATGAACCCATTTTCAAACAACAAAAGCTCTTCCTTTATCTCCTCACTCGATTATCCACTGTCTGTTTGCTTTTTGAGAACCATATAAACTATGTCTCTCAGCACTTCAGTAAAAAAAGAAAAAGAAAAGGAAAGAAAGAAAAAAACCATAAACCATATATGACAACGACAAAGTTACAGTCTTTTCCATATCATACGTTATCAAAGAGACTGAAGAAAATCACTGTATATGTCCAACTTTTTATTCTCTGCTCAAAAGTGGTTACATTAATAAATGGGATGAACTAATCTCTCTAAATCACTGAGCACACGATCTCTCCTGCCGTTAAAATCTAATCGTCTTAAGTAGTGGATTGACAGGTGAAATTTGCCTAGCCCTTCTCTACGGATAGAATTTCCTCTGCCACTCTGAAACTTTCTCTGGCGCTCTTCAGGAAACATTCATGTTTAATATTCGTTTCACCCAGCCGGGTGACGCAATGCTAAGACTCGCATTCCGGACAGCATTTCAAATCCCCCTCTGGCCATCAATATTCAAGTTTTCCGTGGTTTCTCTAAATTACTTGGTATGAATCTTGCGGATTTGCAGTCATCCTGAGTGATCGCTGTGCGAACAATTAGAATCCTGAAGATCGTTTCAGAGCCTGAGAAACATTTTTGTCTTATGGTTCGCAAATCAGTTTATGCAAATATTTAGGTCGTTTCTCAATATGTAGTACGTAGACCGCCTCCATGGCTGAGTGTTGCCGGCACGGTAGCTCAGCGTGTTCGGTCAGAGGGTTAGCTGCACTCTTTAATTAAAAAAAAACTGAGTGAATGCAATTGATGGGGCACTCGACCGAATAGTAGTGGCTCCAGATCACTAAAACTAACAACGGCAGCGAGAGCGGTGTATTGACTCCACGCTCCTCCATATCGCATCCGCTGTTGACTTTAGCAGAAGATGAGACAGCGGTGAGTCGGTAACGATGGGTCCGCCAGTACCTGTGGACGGGTTAATGTATCTCATAAACGATACCCGAACAGACATTTATAACTGGTTATTATGTTCAAATAAAGCTCTCCGAATGGTGTATCCACAGTCCTGTCACATTAATGTGAGCACCGCATATGTTCGAGGTCAACGCGCTATAACTACTCACATACGGCATGTGGCAGCACTAGCAGTAGAGGGACTCGGAAAAGAGAGCAGTCGTTGTCGCAATGCGCAAACGGAGCGATTTAACTGGCATCCAGAATGACATCATTGCCCTCCAGACCAAGGGCGGAATCATTTCCGAAACAAGTAAGTATGAAAACCGTTCGCACTGAGGTGACAAGAGTCATGGGATAGCGATATGCGTAAACAAGATATGAGAGGACAGTGCATTGGCGGAGCCGACATTTATACTCAGGTGATTCGCGTGAAAAGGTTTTAGACGTGGTTATGGCCGAACAACGGGAATTAACAAACTTTGAACGCGGAATGGTAGTTGCAGCCAGACGCATGGGCCATCCCATTTCGGAAATCGGTAGGGAATTCAACACTCCGTGATCCACACTGTCAAGAGTATGCCGAGAATACCAACTTTCAGGGAATTCAGTACTCCGGGAACCATACTGTCAAGAGGATGCCGAAAATACCAACTTTGAGACATTATCTTTCATCACGGGCAAAACAGCGGCCGCCGCGGACAACGTGTTGGCCGACGGCCTTCGCTTACTACCGAGAGCAGCTCCGTTTGCGTAGAGTTCTCAGTGCTAACAGACAAGAAAAATTGTCTTAAATAACCGCAGAAATCAATGTCGGAGGAACTACGAACGTATCCACTACGACAGTGCAGCGAAATTTGGCGCTCATGGGCTGTTGCAGCAGACGACACGTGAGTGCCTTCGCTGACAGCACGACATCGCCTGCAGCGACCCTATCGGTTACAGTCTAGGCAACTGGAAAACCGTGGCCTGGTCACATGAGTCGAAATTTCAGTTCGTAAGAGCTGACGGTACGGTTTCAGTGTGTTGCAGACTTCACGAATTCATGGACCCAAGTCGTGAACAAGGCATTTTGTAAGCTGGTGGTGCCTCCATAATGGTATGGACTGTGTTTACATGAAATGGACTGGGTCCTCTGGCCCAAATGATCCGATCATTGACCGCAAACGGTTGTGTTCGGTTACTTGAAGACCATTTGCAGCCATCCATGGACTTTAAGTTCCGAAACAACTATGGAATTTTTATGGATGACAATGTGCAATGTTACCGGGCCACAGCAGTTCGCGACTGGTTTAAAGAACATTCTAGACAGTTCAAGCAAATGATTTGATCACCCACATCTCTCGCCACGATTCCCGTCGAACGTTTATGGGACACTGCACAAAATCCTGCACCAGCAACACCTTTCGCAATTATAGATGGCTGTAGAGGCAGTATTGGTCAATATTTCTGCAGGGGACTTCCAGCTATTTGTTGAGCACATGACACATCGAGTTGATGCACTACGAATTGTTCCATGAGTTTTTCCACTTCAGTGTATACCGCCGTGGCAAAATGACGCTATGCAAAACCGGCGTTGAGGCAACTGCGGTGCATCAGGGCATAGATGACAGGTTCGAACGACGGCTGCAGAGATGTGTACGGGCGAATAGACTTGCAACAGTTGAGCAACTGACTGCCCAGATGAACCAAGGGGCTACCAACAGTGTCTCCTCAACCACTGTTCAGTGAATGTTGCCACGTGGTTCGAAGACCAACAGCATGCCATTACGTACTCCCATGACCACCAAACTCCCAGGATTTAAGCCCAACCGAAAATCCGTGGGAACGTTTCGATCGGACTGTTTGTAAAATGGATTCTCATCAGACAAACCTAGCACATCTTCCTACAGCACTGGAGTCGGCATGGCCCCCCAATCTTGTCGATACCTCCCAGAACGTCACTAACTCTCTTCCTGCACGTGACATAGAGGTCCGCTCTGCAAAAGGTCATTATTCAGGCTCTTGACAGTTGGTCACATGAATGTAACTGGACAGTGCAGCAAGATATTTTTAACGTTGTTATTACAACTTTTATTCGTTATACCAAAGTCTCAAGTAGCACTACTTACCTCTGAATCTTTAGCAGTATTGAAAATTCCTATTCCAATCTTCAGAAACGAGAAATTACTTTTATCCGCAAATCCACATAACTAAGAACTTTTCGGCAAATCGAAAACAGACGATAATCTTCTAATCTCCAGAAGACATTAAAATGTTTGCATATGCTCTACGCATATTTTTTAATGCTCCCATAAGATGTGACACATTGGAAAGACAGTGACTTGATGTGAAATGCCAAATGTTCATCTCTTACATTCAACGCTTCAATTTCACATGTAACTAAATATGGGAGATAAGGTCATAGCAAAATGCATCAGTGGAAACATTCTGTAACACCTTAAAATTCCAGAATGAGATTTTGACTCTGCAGCGGAGTGTGCGCAGATATGAAACTTCCAGGCAGATTAAAACTGTGTGCCGGACCGAGTCTCGAACTCGGGAACCTCCTCGCGGGAAAGCATCTGTGAAGTTTGGAAAGTAGGAGACGAGGAACTGGCGGAAGTAAAGCTGTGAGGACGGGGCGTGAGACATGCTTAGGTAGCTCAGATGGTAGAGCACTTGCCCGCAAAAGGCAAAGGTCCCGATTTCGAGTCTCGGTCCGGCACACAGTTTTAATCTGCAAGGAAGTTTCATCTTAAGATTCCATTACTTTCCTGTACCTGGTGTTACTTTCTTCGGCTGACGAGCTTTGCCCTGAGGCGGGAAGGGATTGCCTAACAGGTTATCGACTCGCAAATTAAATTGTTGTGGAGAAGGGCTATACGGAGTGGTCTCAGGAAAGTATCGGTAATAACATCACGTGCTAGGGAAGTGCTGTGTTATTGGAGCACTGCGTAACCTGTTTCAGAAGACCGTTGACATTTTCACTCTCTCCCTGAGGTCACCTCCTCTGTCGAACGCATTTCCCTGCCGTTACATTAACTTTCATTCAACATTCTTACGTTCTACTCATCGTGTCTCGAGATGGTGTGCATGAAATTAGGAAGAGTCTTGGTAACGTTTGCCTATAGGTTTCCCGCATAAAAACTGCTTTGTAGTGCAATACTCTGATGTGACAAACGGCGTTCTACAGCGATATGCACATATAAAGATGGCGTGGTTTCACACACACAAAGTATAAGAGGGCAGCTCATTGGCAGAGTTGTTATTTGTACTCAGGTGAGTCATGCAAAAAGTTTTCCGACGTGGTTATGGCCACACAATGGGAATTAACAGACTTTGAACACGGAATGGTCGTTCGAGCCAGCCGCATGGAACATTCCATTTCGGAAATCGTTAGGAAATTCAGTATTCCGAGCTCTACAATGTCAAGTGTGTGTCGAGAATACCAAATTTTAGGCATTTCTTCTCATCGCGGCCTTCACTTAACGACCGAGAAGAGTTGACAACTCTAGGCACTGCCAGTGCTAACAGACAAGTAACACAGTGAAATAACCGCAGAAATCAATGTGGGACGCTGGACGAACATATCCGTTAGGATAGAGGGGCGAAATCTGGCGTTATTGGGCTATGGCAGCAGGACCATGATATCGGCTGCAGCGCCTCTCCTTGGCTCGCGACCATATCAGTTGGACTCTAGAAGACTGAAAAACCGTGGCCTGTTCAGATAAGTTCCCATTCAGTTGGTAAGACCTGAGGATAGGCTTCGAATGTGGCGCAGACCACACGAAGCTATGGACTCAAGTTGTCAACAAGGCACTGTGCAAGCTGCTGATGGCTTTATAATTATGTGGGCTGTGTTTACGTGCAATGGACTGGATCCTTTGGTCCAACTGAACCGATCATTACCTGGAAATTATTATCTTCGGATACTTGGAGACCATTTATAGCGAGTCATGGATTTCAAGTTCCCAAACAACGATGGAATTTTTGTAGGCCATGTCACCGGGCCACAATTGTTAACGATTGTTTTGAAGAACATTCTGCACAGTTCTGGCAAATGATTTGGCCACCCACAACGCCCGACATGAATCTCAATGAACAATTATGGAACATAATCGAGAGGTCAGTTTTTGGACAAAACCCTGCACTGTTAACACTTTTGCAGTTATAGACGACTATAGATTCTGTGCGGTGCAATATTTCAGGAGGGGACTTCCAACGATTTGTTGATCGAGTTACGTCGAGTTGCTGCACTAGGCCGGGGAAAAGATGGTCCGACACGATATTGCAAGGTATCCCATGACTCTTGTACAACGGCTGATTATGATGGAAGAAAACTTCCTTAAGAGGTGTATATCACATATTTACTGTTCCTTAAAATACCGTACTATGAAACTACAAGGATCACTAAGACAGTATTGATGTCAACGAGTTTTTTGTTTATTCTGTAGGCTCATAGTGCTGAAAGCCGTCTGTTGGAAACATCTTTCATATTATATGAGTGCACTAGTTGCAAGTCATTTGCATGACGCAAAGGATATGGGAGTCTATGCTTTCATATGCTGGAGGAGATATATCTTTGGTTATTCAGTGCGTCTGCAAACAACACTCTGAACTCAGAGCCTTGTTAACCACTCATGGGCTTGGCAGCAGTCTCGAGATGGCAATTCTACAGACTTCCTACAACACTCTGAGCCGGCTAGACTCTGTGTATAACGCGCTGCCATCTGATGTTTTTAAAGATCAGATAAGTTGACTTGTGAACGATCTGAGATGCGCCTTTCTGAACTGCAGCTTCCAAAACCTTTGTCAGAGCGTCACTGCTTACGTTGCGCTGGTGTAATTCCATTTTATATAATTTCTCAGACGCTGTTGTGTAACCAAGTGTCCAAGTTTATGTCTTCTTTGTTCTGATTGCATCTGTGAAGACAGCTTCAGTACTGGTCTTGATATTCACGTCACTTCCCTACTCACTGAATAGAGTTATGGTGATTAGTAAGTGTGTGGAATTAATTTTCTTGTTTGTACATACGTGGTGTTGTAAATCCACGTGGTGCAGTTGAGGACTTTGGTGTCTGCTGCCCATACTGTTTAGTCTACGTTCTAAATAATAACTGACGCTAATTTGAAATCTCCAACCAATTATTTTCCTCCTGAAATCATTTTGAATTTCGTGAATTTTCATCCTCAAGTCCACAGATTCTCAATTTGTTTTTACTTTTCACAGTAATAGCAAGTGCGAGCACAACTTGTTGCAAATTATAAGCCTTCGGCAGAATTCATACCTATACAAACTGCCTTATACGAACCAGTATTTGCTAGTCTTACTTATAATTTCTCCGACGACCAACTGGCGTAATGAGTCGCAAAGAACTTCAAGACATGTGCTGTAGTCATGAATACATAGTCTTCGTATTTCAGTGATTCATTCTTCTCGTTAATAGGTATTAGGCACATAAAGGCCATTACTATCTGCATTCACTTCTCTTTTGTACAAGAAGAGACAAGTACTTACAAGTTGTATCAGACGCTTGAAGTTCTTATTTACAATTTCGTCTTAGTTGAACGCATCATATTTCATTAAATGTCATCAGATCGCATTTTTGTTTATCCGTGAGGCAAACGCCTGATTCATACAGCTATGCACTCTTACGTAAACTGTAAAAAGGTATAGCAGCTTTCAGCGCACATCATCATAAATCGAGTATCAAATTTACCTGAGGAATAGGTTGTTTATATGTCTTCTCAAAGCAGTCGTGTTCTTTTTGTTTCGTACAAATCGTTAAAATGGACGGTTTGTAGTTAATGGAAATTCACTCAAAGCACGTGAATGTGTGCAAGTAATCTGTTCTTTCTTTTCATCGTCTAATACGTGGAAAGAATAACTGAAACGAGGCACGACGTCTCTTCTATACGATCTACACCAAGGACGTTCAAAAGCTGCCACGACAGATGCAAACGTCTAGAGGGTGCATCTAATACGTGGAAAGAATAACTGAAATGTGGCACGACGTATTTTCTATACGATCTACACCAAGGACGTTGTAAAGCTGTCACGACAGATGCAAACGTCTAGAAGGTGCGTCTAATACGAGGAAAGAATAACTGACACGTGGCACGACGTCTTTTCTATACGATCTACACCAAGGACGTTCAAAAGCTGTCACGACAGATGGAAACGTCTGGGAGGTGCGCTGTAACCCACTGTCTGATCTGCGGACAAATGTGTACGATGTGGCTGACGCCAAGGGTGCCGCGTTTGTTGAATGCTCTTCAACAGCAGACTCGAAGACGTAGCAGTCGCCGAGCTTTCGAAAACGTTTAAAAAGGGACCAGCTCATTTTGTGGTGTAATATTTCGATAGTGGTGGGAAAAGGTGGGTGCACCACTTCAGCAGCGAAGCAGTGGTTGGATGGCAGTGGTGCCACACCACAAAAGGTGAATTCCAATTTATCTGATGTAAAAGTTAGCCATCGTTTCTTCGGTTATCCTGGATTACGTAGTAGGGATATGTCATAGATTACCTAGGAAAAGGGTAAAAAGTAACTGGTGAATAATTCCCATGCCTTTTGTACCAACAGAATTTAATAAAGTATGAGAATCCTGGATTTCAAAAGGAAAAAAATACATAATTTATCAGAAAAATGTACCCGTTCACATAGAGATTTTGGTCATAGGGAAACTGTATGGTGTGAAGTGCGTATACATTTCTTATGTTCATCACCTATCCCATATCGATACAAATTTGCGTATGGACCTTATTATGACTACAATGTCGAGTTCATGGGTATATTGCAGAATTACAATTCAGTGTGAAGAACAAGGAAGCAATACGAAGTTTGATTTACTACGGATACTTCGGAGAACGCATGTGGAGGTATACACTTCAAGGAATGTTCGAAGAATAGTGTAAATCTAGTTTTAATACCACATTTATCATTGCTACAATCTGTCTTCTTTTTGTATGTCCACCCTTTTGATTGGAGGTCTGTGGGACCTGGGCCGTTCACTATTGTAAGAAAATGAAACGCCTACAGCCGTCCTTATGATTTTATTTATTTTGTAGCTGCCAGTTTCGGTGCTTCAGTGTGCCATCTTCTGGCCTTGGTTGATGCTGAAGGGATTATCACGATCCATATATACGATGCATCAATGATGGTTGGAGAGACGACATCACACTTACGGATAGTCTGCGTAAACCAGTTATGTTGGCCACTGATGCATCGTATATGTGGATCATGATAACCCCTTCAGCATCAACTAAGGCCTGAATATGGCGCACTGAAGCGCCGAAACTGGTAGCCACACAATAAATAAGATCATAAGGACGGCTATAGGCGTTTCATTTCTTTACAATCAATCTTCTTGTCCCAGCATACTGTACGTCACGTTCCCGATGACATTAGGGATAAACAATGGCTTAGGCAAGAATAGAGAAGGAAATCCATACGCCATTCTCATAGGTATAATCCTGGCACGCAGTTCCGTTGAACCGCATGAAACTGGGGAGAGAGTGTCACACATATGATAAGCGAGTTGGGGTGGGAATCATTAACATACAGGCGTATTCCCTTTTCTGTCAGTAATGATACTCTGTAATGTCTTCATACCTGGACTGTAGTGATTTGGAATGGCTATATATGACAAGATTTAACTGTGCCTTTAACTTCCAAATTGGTCTATTATGATTGATCTCTGTATGGTTGAAAAGTTCATTCGGGGAAAACTACGAAGCATTATGACGTATGATTGGCAACTACAACAGTCTCAGTCCCAGTGCTCATGTACCACCAGGTACGCTTAGAATTGTGAGTGCAACAACCACGTCTTCTACATTAGCTAATCCGAATGGCCTACCCTTCAGTCTGTATTAAGCACCGTGCCATCTCGCTAGGCCAACGCTTATATGAACATGGGTGACCATTATTGCTGTCTAATGGCTCAATCTACGATTTATATACGTATATATATATATATATAATGGCAAACGTTCTGTGCACTGACACATATTGAACTGCGTTGTTTCAATTTCTTCTGGGATCCAGATTGTGTGTAAGCGTCAGTTGCTTCCTGTTGTTGGAATGATTCCCCATTCGTCACTACTTCGCTAATATCCTTTCCCTGCCGCTTCACATACCCAGAACGCATTGCGGTGGTATTCAGTATAAACATCAAAATTATGATATTCCACTTTGAGTAGATATCCTGTTTTATATAGTAATTACTACCTCGTATTGATGATCAGCTACTGCTCCGCCTTTCAGAATCTCTGCTCTTAAGAAAAAACGTGGTATAACTACTCACTGTAACTAGTAATACTACAGTGGAACTATTAGTGATGTACTGTGTCCCAAACTATCATATCCAATCCAACTGAAGTCTTTCAGACAAGAAATTGTTTTCTTCCTCTGTATAAGATGTGACCATCGTGTCATCAAGAAAGTTTTCCTGATGTCATATCTGTGACTTTGCGTGCACCCACACCCGCCGTGTTTTGCTTCCCACGTCCCAGTCATGCTGCTATTCACCACACAATCATTCCTTTAACTGTTTCTTGAGAACAGTGTTCTGACCAGCAATGTACTTTTGGCTAATTACTTCGGCAAGCGCTATACTAAAAGAACCCGCCAGCATGAGCAATATCCCTATCTTTAATGCACCATGTGCTAGTTATTCTACATTTAGCAACAGTTCTTGTGCTTTTGACATCAAGACACTGGCTTTTCACTTAGTCTAAAAAACATACTTTAATACACACAGTTGTATTTCAGGAGCTGGTATGAAAATAATTCAGGATTTAATAAGTATGCAATGCGATCCAGCCCGACGTTTGGTAACAACAGGAATAAACTGATGCTTACATACAATCCGGAGTCCAGAAGAAATTGTATCAACGTAGCTCAATATGTGCCAGTGCAAGGAACGTGTGGCATTCACTGCCAGGGTCTCGTTGCTCACAAACGTCTGATTTCGATTACACAAAGCAGAGTTTCCCAAAAGCGGAGCACCTGTGTTCTGCGGGAAGTGAATAAGTGCTCCGTGAAAGCCTGTTAATGTCTTGAAACTTCCTGGCAGATCAAAACTGGGTGCCGGACCGAGACTCGAACTCAGGACCTTTTCAGATGGTAGAGCACTTTCCCGCGAAAGGCAAAGGTCCCAAGTTCGAGTCGCGGCCCAGCACTCAGTTTTAATCTGCCAGGAAGTCACGTATCAGCGCACGCTACGCCACAGAGTGAAAACCTCGTTCTGTTAATGTCCTTTCGACACTATTTATTATTTTTAAAGATTTTATTAATTTTTTGTGTTCTTGGTTATGATTTAAAATAGAGGTAATCATTGAATAAAAAAATATTTTCTAATTTTTATAATTTTATTAATTTTATTAACCTTAAAAATAAACAAGGTGTTCCATCAAAGTACCAGGGTTCTTTAACTGTTCCGTCAGAGGAAAAGTTTGGGAACCCCTGCACTAGAAGGTCTCACTAGTGCTGAAGAGCGAATCTTGAAAGCTCGCTTACAGACCAATTTGTATGGCCCAGCTGCTTCATTATTTGAGTTTCTCCTCAAGACCATTCTCTGCGGTTGTGATATATTGACATATTTTAGTACGTATTTTTGAACACAGAATTGCCTTGAGGAACAAAGAATGTCAGTATCAGTGTATGTCAGTATCAGTGTTAATCTAAATAGGGTGAAACTAAATATAGCGCAATTGTCACTGCAATAAAAAGAATCTTCGTGCAAATTGATGCTTTTCTTCTTCGTTAGTTACGCGTACCATACATATGGCGTAAATCAGTTTTGCGTTTACTCACAAAGATTTCCACGTTCCAGTTGGTACGAAGCAAATAATGAGTAAAAGTGAGAAGATGACCACGGAAGATCAGGAAAAGATTAAACAGAAGGTGTTTGAAGTTTGGTGTCATGGCAAATTACTAAATTCTAACTGGGCGGGGAGAGTGCAAAATGAAGAAGTAATAGAAAGAAGAGATAAATAAATAAGAGCTGATAACTCTTACTAGAATAACAGCTGAAACATATATTAGGGCATTCTACAGAACTAAATTTTCATTTTCGAAAAGTGACAGAAGGAAGACATTCTAGGGGCAAACTGTGAATGTAATTTGTAAATTAGATCGTCGACGGCGTTAGGTGCGGAACTTTTGAAGTGATGAAACAACTACTATTAAATCAGAAAAGATGGGGAATAGTAGCAAAGCAATAAACCGCTGACGACTATAGAAGAAAACAAGAAAAAAGGAAACTGCTGCGGTGTTCTATTCGAATATTAAGTGTAAACACTCCTATACGACTAGTCCTCAATAATCCGTTAAGAACGCACTTCATGTAGCCACCATCGTCTAGTCGTATTAACCATCGCCTATTAATCGCAGGTGAAATCACGAAGTACATAAATCAGATAAGATAAATTTATCGCGCTAATAAAATACGGCAGTCGCTACAATTATCGTTACTCACGGAGGAAGCCAGTTTACTTTAATTTCTCGGCTCTGAGTTTAACGTTAGTACTGCCTCTCGTCTCGCATTAGCTACGACAAAAAATAAGCGCAGTGTCAAGTGGAGACCTCATTAATATACTGATATAATATTCTTAAGAAACGGAATCCGAATGACTATTTTTATCCATATTTCTAGGTCTTTACAACTATTTTTGCCTCTAAGACTTGAAGAAATGGTGCAGTATGAGCAAGATCAGGCTGAATAAACAGTTTTCTGGGCAAATTTTTAGTGCTCGGCGATCACGTTTGCTGAGGGACTTTAATAAGTTATCCAGCATTGGAAAAAGTTTTGTAAATTTAATAAGACTATAACTAAAGACAAATTGTAAAAAAATGCACAAAATGATGACTTTTAAACTTCTTGACTTATCAAGAAGGTGGGCCAGAATTATAGGAGTGTATTTAGTAAATGGCATGGAATTATTTCGAGTAGATTTTCCGACCATGTTATAATTCTGGCTGGAGATTTTAATTTGCCGGATATAGACTGGGAGACTCAAACGTTTATAACGGGTGGCAAGGACAAAGAATCCAGCGAAATTTTTTTAAGTGCATTATCTGAGAACTACCTTGAGCAATTAAACAGAGAACCGACTCGTGGTGATAACGTATTAGACCTTCTGGTGACAAACAGACCCGAACTATTTGAAACAGTTAACGCAGAACAGGGAATCAGCGTTCATAAAGCGGTTACTGCATCGATGATTTCAGCCGTAAATAGAAATATTAAAAAAGGTAGGAAGATTTTTCTGTTTAGCAAAAGTGACAAAAGCAGATTTCAGAGCACTTGACGGCTCAACACAAAAGTTTTGTCTCAAGTACAGATAGTGTTAAGGATCAGTGGACAAAGTTCAAAACCGTCGTACAATATGCATTAGATGAGTATGTGCCAAGCAAGATCGTAAGAGATGGAAAAGAGCCAACGTGGTACAACAACCGAGTTAGAAAACTGCTGCGGAAGCAAATGGAACTTCGCAGCAGACATAAACATAGCCAAAGCCTTGAGGACAAACAAAAATTACGCGAAGCGAAATGTAGTGTGAAGAGGGCTATCCGAGAGGCGTTCAATGAATTCGAAAGTAAAGTTCTATGTTCTGACTTGGCAGAAAATCCTAAGAAATTTTGGTCTTATGTCAGAGCGGTGGGTGGATCAAAACAAAATGTCCAGACACTATGTGACCAAAATGGTACTGAAACAGAGGAGAGGATGACAGACTAAAGGCCGAAATACTAAATGTCTTTTTCCAAAGCTGTTTCACGGAGGAAGACTGCGCTGTGGGTCCTTCTCTAAATTTCCGCACAGATGACAAAATGGTAGATACCGAAATAGATGACAGAGGGATAGAAAAACATTTAAAATCGCTCAAAAGAGGAAAGGCCACTGGACCTGATGCGATACCACTTCGATTTTACACAAAGCACGCGAAGGAACTTGCCCTCCTCCCCCCCCCCCCTTTCCTGTAGCAGTGTACCGTAGGTCTCTAGAAGAGCGTAGCGTTCCAAAGGTCATCCCCGTTTTCAAGAAGGGGCGTCGAAGGTGTGCAGAACTATAGATCCATATCTCTAACGACTATCAGTTGTAGAATTTTGGGACACGTGTTATGTTCGAGTATAATGACTCTTCTAGAGATTAGAAATCTACTCTGTAAGAATCAGCATGGGTTTCGAAAAAGACGATCGTGTGAAACCCAGCTCGCGCTATTCGTCCACGAGACTCAGAGGGCCATGGACACGGGTTCCCAGGTAGATGCCGTGTTTCTTGTCTTCTTCAAGGCGTTTGATACTGTTCCCCACAGTCGTTTAATGAACAGATAAGAGCGTATGGACTATCAAACCATTTGTGTGATTGGATTGAAGAGTTCCTAGATAACAGAAAGGAGCATGTCATTCTCAATGGAGAGAAGTCTTCAGAAGTAAGAGTGATTTCAGGTGTGCCGCAGGGGAGTGTCGTGGGACCGTTGCTGTTCACAATATACATAAATGACCTTTTGGATAACATCGGAAGTTTATTGAGGCTTTTTGCGGATGATGCTGAAGTATATCGAGAGGTTGTAACAATGGAAAATTGTACTGAAATGCAGGAGGATCTGCAACGAATTGACGCATGGTGCAGGGAATGGCAATTGAATCTCAATGCAGACAAGTGTAATGTGCTGCGAATACATAGAAAGAAAGATCCTTTATTATTTAGCTACAATATAGCAGGCCAGCAACTGGAAGCAGTTAATTCCATAAATTATCTGGGAGTAGGCATTAGAAGTGATTTAAAATTGAGTGACCATATAAAATTAATCGTCGGTAAAGCAGATGCCAAACTGAGATTCATTGGAAGAATCCTAAGAAAATGCAATCCGAAAACAAAAGAAGTAGGTTACAGTGCACTTGTTCGCCCACTGCTTGAATATTGCTCACCAGTGTGGGATCCGTACCAGATAGGGTTGGTAGAAGAGATAGAGAAGATCCAACGGAGAGCAGCGCGCTTCGTTACAGGATCATTTAGAAATCGCGAAAGCGTTACGGAGATGATAGATAAACTCCAGAGGAAGACTCTGCAGGAGAGACGGTCAGTAGCTCGGCACGGGCTTTTGTTGAAGTTTCGAGAACATACCTTCACCGAGGAGTCAAGCAGTATATTGCTCCCTCCTGCGTATATCTCGCGAAGAGACCATGAGGATAAAATCAGAGAGATTACAGCCCACACAGAGGCATACCGCCAATCTTTCTTTCAACGAACGATACGAGACTGTAACAGAAAGGAGAACCGATATACGTACTCAAAATACCCTCTTCAGCCACATTCTCTGCCCCCTACGGTTCCCTCCAACACCACGAAAGTTATTCCCCAACGGTTTATGACCTGAAATACTATTCCTTTTTTCTAATAACTGCCTGATATACGAGTATATTTCCTTCATGGACGATTCTGTGGGGAGACTCTACATTTCGTTTCTTATTGGCCCATTCACTTTTCATCATCCTTCTGTAAAACCACATTCCAAACACTTCGATCCTCTTCAATTCCTATAATATATCTTCCACTCCATTAGTGCGTCTAGTACAGCAACCGTATGTGAAATATTTGAATTGAAAACAGTCTTCGTTACAGTTTATCCTTTTATTAACAACGCATTTTACTTCGTGGGGAATCTACAGGTTATCTGTAGATATAACAAAATAAGGAAAAATTAGGGCATGGTCCTAGCATTCACGATTCCAAATGTAAATAAGAAATTGTTATTAACCTTAAAATTTTCCCTTTGTAACATTTTAAAAACCATGAACCGGCTCTATGGTACATTGAAGCACGCCACAAACCAGATAAACCCGAGAAGGCCTAGTCAAAAAAAATACTTGTTTTTGAGTATAGTCCAGCCGTTTCAGCATTCTGGCCTGATGATATGACTTTTATTAAGGTATGTTTCGTTCAGTTTGATTATTTATTTAACATTCTATCCCACCGTTACACGGTGTTATATGCGTTATATCAGTTGTTTTCGATCAGACCTCTGCAGGTTTATCCGATTTGACTCGTGTATCAAACTAGTACAAATCTGTCTCATAGCTTTTAAAGTGTTATGAAAGGAAAATTTTAAAGTTAACAATTTCTTATTCACATTTAGGATCGTGCTTGCTAGGACCATATCCTAATTTTTCTTATTTTGATATCCCTATAGATAATCTGAAGATTACGCACAAAGGTGAAACAGGTTGTTAATAAAAAGAATTAACTGCAACAAAGACTGTTTTCAATTCAAATAATCTTCTTTTCCATTGTTCCCCACAGACCATAAATCACTGATATGCAATGCTGTTACTCTAGGGAGGAAGAAAGATTAGGTTCTTCGTCCCGTCGAGTACGAGGTGGTTAGCGGCGGAGCATAAGATCGAATTAGGAAAAAATGGGGAATGAAAATCGGACGTGACATTTCAAAAGAATCATCCGGGCGTTAGTCTTAAGCGATTTAGGGTGCTGTCCTCCAGACGTACAATTCCTTACTATTCTTTGTCAAATTAGCGGCTTTGTTTAATGCCAGCATACTTCTTTTGTCAAGGAATGCTCTTTTGTTGGCACTGCTCTGCATCTTACATTCTACTTGCTGCGTGAATAATGCGTTATTTTATTTTCAAAATAGCAAAATTGCTTCGTTCACTTCATTGCTTATTGTTGCCAGTCCTGATGCCGTTTGCCGCCAATCTCATTTCTGCCCCTGCTTAATACTTGAACCTGTGCTGAGTAGATTGTTCATACCACGTCTTGTAATTTGTCCATACTTTCACAACCTGCAAATCTTACCACTGATATTATGAAGCTTAATCACACGCCTGAATCTTTCTTTTATTTCCGTCTTATGTTCTTCGATATACAGGTTGAACAGTAAAGAAGAAAGTTACAACCTGTCTTACGCCCTCTTTAATCTGAGCACTTCTATTTTCTTCTTCCACTTTTTAGTAAAATGTATCGGTTTTTAGCTTACGTGATACAGCCAGCTCACACGTGCATAAAATATATAGATATTGATAGAAATTTAGTGTCTGGTTATATGTGTACACACACACACTGCAGACAAAACATATGATTTACCATATAACTATTGCAAAATCAAATGTTATAGAACACTTTTGTACAGTCCATTGTTAGTGCTATGCTGGTCATAGACGAGGATACCTATGGCAAGAGTGAATCTCTACATCGCGTGGGGAAATCTGTGGCCCTGTGTTGCTAACAGAGCTGTCATGCACGTTGGCAACGGGCAACCTTCTTCCATTTTTATTAGCCCTTCTTGGTTCTTCTTCATACAGTATACGAACCGTCTTTCCATACAGCATACATGTACACTCTTACACGACATTATCTGAATGGGGCAGAAATCGGTAGAGGTGATGTACATGGAAAGATAAACAAATGATTACAGTTTCAGAGAAACTGTATAATTTATTCAAGAGAAAGAACTTCGTAAATCTGAAATCAACGACGAGCTGATTCACCTATGGCCCTTATGCAAGCAGTTATTCGGCTAGGCATTGATGGACAGAGTTTTTGGATGTCCTGGTGAGGATTATAGTGGAAAATTAGGTCCATTTGGCGCCTTTGATCATCAGATTGGAAGGCGTTGCCTATAATGCTCCAGACGTTCGCAACTGGGGAGAGATCGGTGACCTTGCTGAACAAAGTAGAATTTGACAAGCACGAAGACGAATAGTAGAAATGTTGGTTCTTCACTGGTAGCATAGTCTGTCAGAAACCCAGTTATTATTTGATATTTAACTGTCGACTGAGCTAAAGGTGCCTCCTACTCACGAATCCCACAAGACTTGCGACTAAGTCCTCTCTCAAGAAAAAAACTCATTTGCAAATCGATCTGGCTCAGATTATTATGAATACAGTTGTTTGTTCTCCGAGATTAATATGCATCGAAGTAGAATGCCCTGTTACCATCGGGATAACACTGAATAAATATCATCGAAACTGACTGTGTCCTTATTAAGGAAACCATCTCCAAACTTCCTAGCAGGTTACGTAAAACTGTGTGTCCGACCAAGACTCAGACTACGAACCTTTGCCTTTCGCGGGAAGTTTTCTACCGACTGGGCTACCCAAGCACAACTAACGACCCGTCCTCACAGCATTACTTCCACGTGTACCTTATCCTACCTTCCAAACATGGTACTTGCCCGCGGAAGGTAAAGGTCCAGAGTTCGAGTCTTAGTTGGGCTGGTAGTTTTAGTTTGCCAGGAAGTTTCACATCAGCGCACACTCCGCTGCAGTATGAAAATTTCATTCTGAAATCTTCTCGAATTTGACCTAATGTGATTCAGGGTAACCACAAAAACCTTAAGTGGGTGTAGTCGGAAAGGGATTCGAATCCGGTCGGGTCCAGCGTCTTCTTACCTATATGGCACCTTTTTGTGAGGTTTCCAAGAAGTTAAAGAGTCCATTTAAAGATCACGTTTCAACTTGTCAGTTTGGTCTAGTAGGTTCTTTCTCTTCTACTCTTCTCCAAATTTTGCTTCTTGCCTTCCTCTGTCCTTGGTTTTCCACTGGTTTTGTTTAGCTTTCTCCACGAACGTGTGATTTGCAACTAGGATTCCACAGACTTTGCGTTCTTTGATGGTATCTTCTATGGCGTTAATTTCTCGTAAGTCCTGCTTAACTTCTTCTAACAAATTAATTTTCTACCTTCTTCAATTTATTACGTTAAGTATTTTTTTTAAATTCTTGTGTTGTCCATTCTGTAGATCTGACTACAGAACTTCAAGTGTCTTCTCCCTACTGCATCAGTGAACTGTCTAGTGCTGTGAATAGATCCGTAGATTTCTTTTAATCCATATGTCATTAATATAAATGGGACCATAACAACTGTCTTGCAATGGTGAATTTTCGCATTATGCAACATCACTCGTTTGTTGTAATAATTCACTGTTATCTATACTTTTTCTGGTTTTTGATGGATCTTTTCCAATTTGTTCTCTGTTTAGTCCAGTTGGTACTATCATTTCTTCCGATATATTTAAAAGAAGAAGCATGTGCGTAAATTTTGCATCAAATAAGTCTTCTCATATGATATTTGAAGGCCTGTCTGTGATGCCGTCTGGGGTAAATTCTCTATGATGTAATTGGTTTCCTCACTAGTCTTATTGGAGGTGACTAGATCGTCAGCAAAAGCTAGGCACTTCACTTTGATTCTCTGTCCCGAGGTCC
Source organism: Schistocerca americana (assembly GCF_021461395.2). Classification (NCBI taxonomy): domain Eukaryota; kingdom Metazoa; phylum Arthropoda; class Insecta; order Orthoptera; family Acrididae; genus Schistocerca; species Schistocerca americana. The sequence continues at coordinate 610,299,750 of NC_060121.1, forward strand.
AGAAGTCCGGCTACTTATACCCTCGATTTGTTTCCCCCAATCTCTGATGACTTTGTCTAACACAGCGTTAAACAGAAGCGGAGAGAGGCCATCTCCTCGTCGAACTCCTGTATGTACTTCATATGATCGGACATTTCACCCCGAAACTTCACTCGAAATGTTGTGTCTGTGAGAGTCTGGCAGATTAGTTCTCTAGTCTTCCTCTCTACCGTGAGCTCTTTTAAAGTGACCAAAACGGTCTGTCCGTTAACACAGCCATTCTCTTTCTTGAAGTATGAAACCATACTTAATATTGTCTTCAGGTGTCAGATCTGCTCAGCATACTATCTGATCTTCCTAAAGGCTCCTTGATACTCATCAGTCAAATGACCTGTTTGCTGTTCAACTCCATTTAAGAGAGATTTGGATAAAACATTGTATATAACTGGCAGAAGAGCAGGCCTCTGTAATTGTTGAGTGTACTCTACCATCATTTTTTGCAACGGACGTATAACAGCTTTGTTCCAGTGCTTCGGAATCGATTCAGTTGATTTCTGCTAAAAGAGCATGAATTCTTCTTATGAGGTCATCTCCTCCTATTTTTAACATTTCTGCAGTATGCCATCCTTTCCTGGCGTTCTGTTATTTTTGAGTAATTAAATTATCTCTCTTATTTCTTTAATTGGTGAGGGATGAGAGAATGGGTTTGGCACAGCTTTTTTAAAATGAATCTTTCCACTGGAGAAACACAGCGCAGTAAATTTTTAAAACTAAGCAGTATCACACTTCTTCCTTTCTCGTTCGTCTCCAGTTTTCCATTAATTTGAAGTAAACATAATATTGGTGGTTATATCCAGGTAAGTCCTCACGGAATGTCTTTTAGATATTTAGAGTGTTGTTATTGTCGAACTCATGGTCTATTTCTATGAACCTCTTTTAGGCGTAGGTACGTTTCTCTCGGCGAATTGTTTTTGAGGTACTGATTTCTGTATCTTCGAAAAGGGCTCTCATCTTTCAACTGTTTCATATTCATGTTTCCTGAGTGGCTGGCCTAATTTCATGGCTGGTGTTTATAATGTGTTGCGGAGATCTGTTCACTCCTCGGGATCTCGTTCTTATATGTCTCGAGCGAAACCCTCGGCGTTTTTCTGTAGACAGTCTATACCATCTCTCGGAAATCAGTTCCTGTTGGGTCTGGATCTGTTTGGTTCGAACCTAATTTTTATTTGTGTTAAGGAATGATCCGAATCAACAGCTCCCTTCCGTACTCTGACACTCTGAATTTCATATATATTCTTTGTGAAACTGCTTTATGTTCAATCTGGAATTCCCCTAATGATGTGTTAGGTGAGTTTTAGGTTTTCTTTTTGAGCAGACGTCTCATAGCCATTGTATGACATAAGGCGCTGCAAATAACGTGCACAAGCTTATTAAACGTTCTCCAGTCTTATTCTTCCGCCCATGTGCTGGATGAAATCCTACAATTGATCTCTATTTCTTCTCCATGCCAGTTACGACGTGTCTAAGACGTCGCACCTACGTGCTCATCACTTAAAGTTATGTAATATATTTGCATATGTTTATACACCAGTAAAGGTGCATTAACTGTATTTGCAGTACCGAATTGCTTTATCACACCTGCTCCTACTCGCTTCCTTCAATCGGCTCATGTTATAGATAACAGGAGCAGACCCACGCGCCGCACTCCAGGCGGGATACAGAAACAACTGTAGAAATATTGTTCCACACGGAACGGAAAAGGTAAAAATCTAAGGGCACAAGATCAGGCACTGCACTCGATCGACCCAAGGACCAGTCTCAGGTAGCACCTGAAGAAGACAGCGAGGCACGCTGTTGAAATGTCGTGCGAGATCGACGCGAACATCCGGCTGGATTCCCGAATATACAAGATGTCAACATTTATTTTGTTCCGTAATCATTTTCGCTGTCTAGAGTTAGAGCTCCATAGGTTCACAGTTTCAAAATTGCTTGTTTGAGTTCATCTGTTGCGACTGATTAAATGAAAAAACGTGACATACTGCACGTAATGTGCATTTATTGTATTTTTAAACATACATAAACTTCACCAAAGCTCACATCATAATTAATCAAAGCATCTGGAAAAAAAAATTACCAACCTCGAAATACTGAACAGTTTCTTGAACAGATATTGAGAAATCCTACATGTGTTCTCCGTACTATATCTGAAAACGAATGCTTTCTCTATCTGAAATATATGTACTTTCATATAGGACTAGCTACCTTATTAACAGACCATATTATATTATTATTAATATTACTGCTGATTGAAAGCCAGATTTAGACACAAATAATTAAGTGGTGTCTGTCGTAATATGCCGGTTACTTTCTACGAAAACATTATCTATAAAAATCTGATTCATTCGTCCCTTATTAGCGAAAACAATACGGGAGACATTTAAAACTAACAATAATTAAATTTCCACTGCCATTTCAAATTTTTGAAGTACTATATCATTTAATGCAATTAGCTAATACTACGCGTGAGAACATATTTCTGCTATTAGATATCTGCACGAGACAAATATTAATCACCCGCTTAACGGAAGGCATGACACTTTATGGTTCAAATGGATCAAATGGCTCTGAGCACTATGGGACTTGACATCTGAGGTCATCAGTAACCTAGAACGTAGAACTACTTAAACCTAACTAACCTAAGGACATCACACACATCCATGCCTGAGGCAGGATTCGAAGCTGCGACCGTAGCGGTAGCGTGGTTCCAGACTGAAGCGCCTAGAACCGCTCGGCCACAGAGGCCGGCGGCACTCTATGTCCACCTCTTGAAAATACTGGAATCTTAGCAGTTACTTAATACTTTAAAATCCGAAAAAAAGTCTGTTGCTATTAATGACTTCTTCTACCAGATTCCACAAATGTTTTAAATTTTTCAGTTGAACTTAAACCAAAAAACTTAAGTTTAAATGGCAGGTGTCACTTTCCCAAATGAATGTCATATTCAATATTTTCAGTTTTAGTATCTTACTTCTATCTAGAATGCTATTTTCACTCTGCAGCGGAGTGTGCGCTGATATGAAACTTCCTGTCAGATTAAAACTGTGTGCCCGACCGAGACTCGAACTCGGGACCTTTCCCTTTCGCGGGCAAGTGCTCTACCATCTGAGCTACCGAAGCACGACTCACGCTCGGTACTCACAGCTTTACTTCTGCCAGTATCTCGTCTCCTACCTTCCAAACTTTACAGAAGCTCTCCTGTGAACCTTGCAGGACTAGCACTCCTGAAAGAAAGGATATTGCGGAGACATGGCTTAGCCACAGCCTGGGGGAGGTTTCCAGAATTATATTTTCACTCTGCAGCGGAGTGTGCGCTGATATGAAACTTCCTGGCAGATTAAAACTGTGTGCCCGACCGAGACCCGAACTCGGGACCTTTGCCTTTCGCGGCCAAGTGCTCTACCATCTGAGCTACCGAAGCACGACTCACTTCCGGTACTCACAGCTTTACTTCTGCCAGTATCTCGTCTCCTACCCTCCAAACTTTACAGAAGCTCTCCTGCTTCGGTAGCTCAGATGGTAGAGCACTTGCCCGCGAAAGGCAAAGCTCCCGTCTTCGAGTCTCGGTCGGGCACACAGTTTTAATCTGGCAGGAAGTTTTACTTCTATCTGCTTATAAAGTATGTTGTGAATATAGGTGAACAACAATTAACGCATTTTGCATTTATTAACATTTCTAGTGTAGATATAAAGTATTCTTCCCCCTTTCCCCCTTCCCCCGGTGGTGAATGGAAGGTGAAGCTTTGCAATGACAGTCACTCGCGCTCGCGAAACGTCAGTAAAATCATTAGATGAACGTCGGTCGAAGAAACCGAGACAGAAGCCAATAGGCAGTTTGTCAACAAGTGGCCATGAAAGCCTTAACAGTTTTGTAGTAAACGTTACCGAAAGTACGTTGATATTGCTAAGACTGTGCTACAAGATATTTTCTGGTTCTGGACCCTACTTGCATTCCAGTACCTCTTTAAAAAGCATGTAACGATTTTTTGGCATAAAATACTCCACCTTTACTAACGCGTCTTATGGAAAATCCGCTGCTATTTCTACGGTTAAAAGGGTCCCATGGTTACTCTGCAACACTGTAGATGTTCTAGGACAGGTCCTGGCGGTGTCTAGCCCTCCATCGATGACGTAAGCCATGGCGATGAAGTATTGCGTCTATACACGTACCAGTCGGCTGTATGGAATCAGTGTTGTAGACTGAAAGTTAACTGCTGTCCGCTGCATTTAATTAAGTGAACGGGCTCTGTGCTAGGCTGAACAAATTAAGTAGCATAATCGTAAAATCCAGGAAGGATATAATACATGAAAATAGCTCTAGTATAAATAGGTAACTCCTTGTAGAGACAACCCCTGCGAGGCACATGTTGGTGCTATCTGTATCAGGTAAAAATTACGAGTGGCGTTCAGTAACTAATGCAAGACATTTTTTTTTCTAAAATTGCGTTATTTCAGGATTCCAACACACTATATTATTCCCAACTCCTTTGGCTGTAAATATTTGTCAACATAATCGCCGTTCAATGCGACGGCCTTACACCACCTCACTGGTCGATGTCGGAGTCAACGTCTTGCTGCATCAGTAAGCTCCACATCGTCCACATACTGCTTCCCGTGAAGTGCATCTATCATTGGGCCAATCAGATGGAAGCCGAAATGTACGAAATTCTAGCTACAGGGTGGACGAGGAAGAATAGTTCAAAAATGGTTCAATGGCTCTGAGCATTATAAAACTTAACATCTGGGGTCATCAGTCCCCTAGAACTTAGAACTACTTAAACCTAACTATTCTAAGGATATCACATACATCCATGCCCGAGGCAGGATTCGAACCTGAGAGCGTAGCGGTCGCGCGGCTCCAGACTGAAGAGCCTAGAACCGCTTGGCCACACCAGCCGGCAGTAAGAATAGTCTAACGAAGTTTTGTAAGCTCCTCTCGAGTCGGCAGACTTTTGTGAGTCCTTTCGTTGTCATGGAGAAGTTCATATGCATTTTTGTAGCGCTGAACACGTTGTCTGCACTTTCCGCCATTGCAAGAGTCACAGTTGTGTGCGACCGGCTGCCTCGCGAGATGTTGGACAGGTTTGCGCGACCTTGTTGCGATGATGATAGATGCCTTGCCCAACGACTCACCGTGCTTTTTAGCCCGCTCAGCTAGCCGTGCGGTCTAACGCACTGCTTCTTGAACGGATTAGTATCGAGGCCTGATGTGCCAGCCAGCCTAAGGATGGTTTTTAAGGCGGTTTTCCATCCGCCTCGTCGAATGCGGGCTGGTTCCCCTCATTCCGCCTCAGTTACACTATGTCAGCAATTGCTGCATAAACATTGTCTCCACGTAAGAGCACACCGTAATTACTCTACCACGCAAACGTTCGGGTTACACTCGTCTGGAATGAGACGTTCCCAGTGGGGTCCACTGGGGGCCAAACCGCACAATAACCCTGGGTTCGGTGTGGGGCGGCGGTGGAGTGAGTGTACTGCTGTAGCGTGTTTTGGAGTTGTGCATCACTTCAGGCTATGTCCCCATTTCAGTATATACATGCACCGTGCTTTTGGTCACTGCCAGGTCTCCGTAGACATTCTGCAAGCACCTACGAATATTTGTGATGCTCTCGTTTTCCACCAAAAGTCACTCGGTGACAGCTCTCTGCTTGGAACACACTTCCGCTACAAATGCTATTTTCAAGGCTACGGATAGCGCCGCCAGCTATCAGAACTTTATGAAACTACAGGGGCAGAAGCGGGATATTCCACGATGACCCACAACAAATTTCGCATTTTTTAAATCGAAATTGGCCAAGAAAAAAATGTTTTGCATTACTTATTGAAGGCTCTCGTGCATATAGGAATAACTGAAAATATTTGCACGCATCTGACTACGATAGTAACATCCACACTGGTTTGTCTAAAAGCCCAAAACCTTGAAGCATTCATAAATTGCTGGTTGCCTCCACAGTCCACAAATGAATTCCACTTCTGACGCACAAACGAAGGTTTGTACTGTTGGTCCATCTGAAGTTTAAGATGAGATTATCTCGAAAACTATACGTCGGGTAAAAATAGTGGGTAAGGCAAGTTCGTAACCTCAAAAGGGGACATCAATTGATACTACACGTGACACCCCATTGGGTGGGGCGGGGGCAACTTTTAAATCTTAAATGGATACGCCAGTTTTTTATTCCAGTTTCGAATTCTCCATAAAAAAATTAATCAAGTTTTGTCTGAAACATTGTTTAAACGATTGACAGGTGGCGCTGAAATCGGTAAAAAGGAAAATTGGGGAAGAACTCTTATTTAGAATTATCCGAGAAAGACGGATCAAATAGATAAAAAATGTGCACCAGTTCTTTCGTTACGCCAAATTAAGCTATTCTTGTATAAAATGTACTGTATCCTACTTTTAGCGTTACGCAGGAACAAAGACATGGACGTAGTAGAATGATGTTGCCATGGGGTGCTTCATTAGCGTGAGTCCCCTTGCCCCTCACATGTTGGGGTGCTTCATTAGTGTGAGTCTCCTTGCCTCTCGCAATTTGAGGTGCTTAATTAATGAAATTAGCCACGAAGAAATTGTTCAAAATTATCCCCATTTGCTTCAAATGCATAAACTCAATCGTCTGCGAAAGTTGTCCAGTCCTGAGCAGCACGTCCCTTGGTATATCTGCACACGCTCTTCGAATGCATTGCTCCATATCGTTTCGGGTTGTGAGCTGTCTTTCATAAACAATATTTTTTAAATAACCCCATAAGAAGAAATCAGGAGATGTTAGGTCTCATTAACGTGGAGGCCACTGAATTGGTCCGCCGCGTCCTATCCACCGACCAGGGTACCGTAAATTTAAAACGTTCCACGCATTTTTAGCACAATGGGGAGCTGCTCTGTCCTGTTGGAACCACATTCGTTGCCTAGTTTCTAAATCAACATCTTCCATTAGCTCCAACAAATCATCGTGGAGAAGTTGTAAATAAGATTCTCCAGTACCATTTCGGTCAAAAAAAATACGATCCTATCAAGTAACCGTTTAAAATTCCACACCAGACCATTAACGACCATTTGTGTTGATTGTCAAAGGGTCTGTGCCAGTGTGGATCGACAGGGGACCAATAATGACAATCATGACGATTTAATTCGCCATTATTTTTGAATGTGGCTTAATCGGTGAACATAACTTATCTAAAAAATCATTGTCACCTCTTATCATTTCCAAGGCCCATTGGCAGAAATGGAATCGTATTTGCATATCTTTCGGCGTTAATGCTTGTGTCAGTGAGATATGATACGCATGATATTTATGTGCCTTCAAAATCTTCAAAACAGTTGATTTCGGTATTCCAGTTTGTCTCTAAATCGCACGACTACTCATTTTGGGGTCCAGTTGAACACAGGCGAGAACGGTAAGGGTACGAGTTTCATTTTCATTGTATTCGCGATGACGAGGTGGACGATGCATGTATCCATTTCGAGCTCGTTGAGTGCAGTTTCGAATAATGTTTTCGCTTGGATGTCATCTGTTCGGGAAACGATCAGCATACAATTGCGCAGCTGCAGCGTAATTGTTATGGCATTCACCTAAAATTAACATCATATAACAATCTTTGTAGGAAGATAGTGAACCATTTTACGCTTACTTTCGTCTGTTGACGTTTACAGTTCACAATCTGAAAGTGAAGTGACGTCTGATCGCATTGCACCGACCTTTATACTGAGCCATAGTTCGCAGTTTGGCCACAGTAGCGCCACTGTCGGTTGAGTAATGGAATTGTGAAGAGTTCCCCTAGCGAGATTTTAATACCAATCCGCCTCCATTCATCAAAAACTGTGGCGGGTAGGATACATTTTCTAAAAAAAAAAAAAAATAGCTTAATTAGGCGTAATGAAAGAATTGGTACATATTTTGTATCGATTTGATGGATCTTTCTCGGATCGTTCTAAATAAATCGCAGTTCTTCCACAATTTTTAATGTTTCTCGATTTCAGCACTATCTGTAAATAGTTTAAAAAAAATTTTCAGGCAAAACTTGATTACTTTTTATGAAGCATCCAAATCTGCAATAAAAAATGGGGGTTTCCATTTAAGATTTAAAAGTTTTTCCCCGCCCCACCATAGGGCGGGGGCTGGGGGTCACGTGTAGTGAATATCATTTGATGTCCCCCTTTGAGCTTACGAACTTGTCTTACCCACTATTTTTACCCGATGTATACACTCCTGGAAATGGAAAAAAGAACACATTGACACCGGTGTGTCAGACCCACCATACTTGCTCCGGACACTGCAAGAGGGCTGTACAAGCAATGATCACACGCACGGCACAGCGGACACACCAGGAACCGCGGTGTTGGCCGTCGAATGGCGCTAGCTGCGCAGCATTTGTGCACCGCCGCCGTCAGTGTCAGCCAGTTTGCCGTGGCATACGGAGCTCCATCGCAGTCTTTAACACTGGTAGCATGCCGCGACAGCGTGGACGTGAACCGTATGTGCAGTTGACGGACTTTGAGCGAGGGCGTATAGTGGGCATGCGGGAGGCCGGGTGGACGTACCGCCGAATTGCTCAACACGTGGGGCGTGAGGTCTCCACAGTACATCGATGTTGTCGCCAGTGGTCGGCGGAAGGTGCACGTGCCCGTCGACCTGGGACCGGACCGCAGCGACGCACGGATGCACGCCAAGACCGTAGGATCCTACTCAGTGCCGTAGGGGACCGCACCGCCACTTCCCAGCAAATTAGGGACACTGTTGCTCCTGGGGTATCGGCGAGGACCATTCGCAACCGTCTCCATGAAGCTGGGCTACGGTCCCGCACACCGTTAGGCCGTCTTCCGCTCACGCCCCAACATCGTGCAGCCCGCCTCCAGTGGTGTCGCGACAGGCGTGAATGGAGGGACGAATGGAGGCGTGTCGTCTTCAGCGATGAGAGTCGCTTCTGCCTTGGTGCCAATGATGGTCGTTTGCGTGTTTGGCGCCGTGCAGGTGAGCGCCACAATCAGGACTGCATACGACCGAGGCACACAGGGCCAACACCCGCCATCATGGTGTGGGGAGCGATCTCCTACACTGGCCGTACACCACTGGTGATCGTCGAGGGGACACTGAATAGTGCACGGTACATCCAAACCGTCATCGAACCCATCGTTCTACCATTCCTAGACCGGCAAGGGAACTTGCTGTTCCAACAGGACAATGCACGTCCGCATGTATCCCGTGCCACCCAACGTGCTCTAGAAGGTGCAAGTCAACTACCCTGGCCAGCAAGATCTCCGGATCTGTCCCCCATTGAGCATGTTTGGGACTGGATGAAGCGTCGTCTCACGCGGTCTGCACGTCCAGCACGAACGCTGGTCCAACTGAGGCGCCAGGTGGAAATGGCATGGCAAGCCGTTCCACAGGACTACATCCAGCATCTCTACGATCGTCTCCATGGGAGAATAGCAGCCTGCATTGCTGCGAAAGGTGGATATACACTGTACTAGTGCCGACATTGTGCATGCTCTGTTGTCTGTGTCTATGTGCCTGTAGTTCTGTCAGTGTGATCATGTGATGTATCTGACCCCAGGAATGTGTCAATAAAGTTTCCCCTTCCTGGGACAATGAATTCACGGTGTTCTTATTTCAATTTCCAGGAGTGTAGTTTTCGAGATAATCTCATCCGAAACTTCAGATGGACCATCCTGTGTGTGTGTGTGTGTGTGTGTGTGTGTGTGTGTGTAGCTTTATTGCTGTGGAAGGCTGTAGCAGAGAGAGAGGATTGAACAATCAGTTAGCGTTATTAGAATATTCAGGGTCTTGCAAGGGCTTCTGAAAACTTCTGGTATCTCGTGGGAGAGGTTACTATGTTTCCGGGAAAATCAATCGTAAGGCAGAAATTAATTCGCGCACATCAGTATACAGAATGTCTCAAATTGAAACGAGTGACAGTGCGTCCACAGCTGATTGTATTGAGATACAGAAGAAATGGTCGGTAATGCATAATTATTGTGCACGCAGCGTACATCGGACAACAACAGTGTTGCTCACAGTAATTGTTCAAAGTAACGAGCATCGGCCGCAATGTATGTACGTCAACAGTGCCTGAAGTTTTGCCGCACTTTTTGAAAGAACCCTGGGGTTTGTTGTACCAGAAGACAGGTAGCTTGGACTAGGGCTGTTTGTAAATTATCGATATATCAGTGTTGTTATTGTTGTGGTCTTCAGTCCTGAGACTGGTTTGATGCAGCTCTCCATGCTACTCTATCCTGTGGAAGCTTCTTCATCTCCCAATACTTACTGCAACCTACATCCTTCTGAATCTGCTTAATATATTCATCTCTTGGTCTCCCTCTACGACTTTTACCTTCCACGCTGCCCTCCAATGCTAAATTTGTGATCCCTTGATGCCCCAGGACATGTCCTACCAACCGATCCCTTCTTCTAGTCAAGTTGGGCCACAAAATTCTCTTCTCCCCAATCCTATTCAATATCTCCTCATTAGTTACGTGATCTACCCGCCTAACCTTCAACATTCTTCTATAGCACCACATTTCGAAAGCTTCTATTCTCTTCTTGTCCAAACTATTTATTGTCCATGTTTCACTTCCATACATGGCTACATTCCATACAAATACTTTCAGAAACGACTTCCTGACATTTAAATCTATACTCGATGTTAACAAAATTCTCTTCTTCAGAAACGCTTTCCTTGCCATTGCCAGTCTACATTTTATATCTTCTCTACTTCGACCATCATCAGTTAGTTTGCTCCCCAAATAGCAAAACTCCTTTACTACTTTAAGTGTCTCATTTCCTAATCTAATTCCCTCAGCATCACCCGACTTAATTCGACTACATTCCATTATCCTCGTTTTACTTTTGTTGATGTTCATCTTATATCCGCCTTTCAAGACACTGTCCATTCCGTTCAACTGCTCTTCCAAATCCTTTGCCGTCTCTGACAGAATTACAATGTCATCGGCAAACCTCAAAGTTTTCATTTCTTCTCCCTGGATTTTAATACCTACGCCAAATTTTTCTTTTGTTTCCTTAACTGTTTGCTCAATATACAGATTGAATAACATCGGGGCGAGGCTACAACCCTGTCTCACTCCCTTCCCAACCACTGCTTCCCTTTCATGTCCCTCGACTCTTATAACTGCCATCTGCTTTCTGTGCAAATTGTAAATAGCCTTTCGCTCCCTGTATTTTACCCCTGCCACCTTTAGAATTTGAAAGAGAGTATTCCAGTCAACATTGTCAAAAGCTTTCTCTAAGTCTACAAATGCTAGAAACGTAGGTTTGCCTTTCCATAATCTTTCTTCTAAGATAAGTCGTAAGGTCAGTATTGCCTCACTTGTTCCAACATTTCTATGGAATCCAAACTGATCTTCCCCGAGGTCGGCTTCTACCAGTTTTTCCATTCGTCTGTAAATAATTCGCGTTAGTATTTTGCAGCTGTGGCTTATTAAACTGATAGTTCGGTAATTTTCACATCTATCAACACCTGATTTCTTTGGGATTGGGATTATTATATTCTTCTTGAAGTCTGAGGGTATTTCGCCTGTCTCGTACATCTTGCTCACCAGATGGTAGAGTTTTGACAGGACTCGCTCTCCCAAGGCCGTCGGTAGTTCTAATGGAATGTTGTCTACTCCCGGAGCCTTGTTTCGACTCAGGTCTTTCAGTGCTCTGTCAAACTCTTCACGCAGTATCGTATCTCCCATTTCATCTTCATCTACATCCTCTTCCATTTCCATAATATTGTCCTCAAGTACATTGCCCTTGTATAGACCCTCTATATACTCCTTCCACCTTTCTACTTTCCCTTCTTTCCTTAGAACTTGGTTTCCATCTGAGCTCTTGATATTCATACGAGTGGTTCTCTTTTCTCCAAAGGTCTCTTTAATTTTCCTGTAGGCAGTATCTATCTTACCCCTAGTGAGATAAGCCTCTACATCCTTACATTTGTCTTCTAGCCACGCCTGCTTAGCCATTTTCCTCTTCCTGTCGATCTCATTTTTGAGACGTTTGTATTCCTTTTTGCCTGCTTCATTTACTACATTTTTATATTTTCTCCTTTCATCAATTAAATTCAATATTTCTTCTGTTACCCAAGGATTTCTACTAGCCCTCGACTTTTTACCTACTTGATCCTCTGCTGCCTTCACTACTTCATCCCTCAGAGCTACCCATTCGCCTTCTACTGTATTTCTTTCCCCCATTCCTGTCAATTATTCCCTTATGTTGTCCCTGAAACTCTGTACAACCTCTGGTTTGGCCAGTTTATCCAGGTCCCACCTCCTTAAATTCCCACCTTTATGCAATTTCTTCTGTTTTAATCAACAGCTCATAACAAATAGATCGTGGTCAGAGTCCACACCTGCCCCTGGAAATGTCCTACAACTTAAAACCTGGTTCCTGAATCTCTGTCTTACCATTATATATTCTATCTGATACCTTTTAGTGTCTCCAGGATTCTTCCATGTATACAACCTTCTTTTATGATTCTTGAACCAAGTGTTAGGTATGGTTAAGTCATGCTCTGTGCAAAATTCTACCAGACGGCTTCCTCTTTCATTTCTTAGCCCCAATCCATATTCACCTACTATGTTTCCTCCTCTCCCTTTTCCTACTGTCGAATTCCAGTCACCCATGACTATTAAATTTTCGTCTCCCTTCACTACCCGAATATTTTCTTCAATTTCTTCGTCATCTGCAGAGCTAGTTGGCATATAAACTTGTACTACTGTAGTATGCATGGGCTTCGTGTCTATCTTGGCCACTATAACACGTTCACTGTGCTGTTTGTAGTAGCTTACCCGCACTCCTATTTTTTTATTCATTATTAAACCTACTCCTGCATTACCCCTATTTGATTTTGTGTTTATAACCCTGTAGTCACCTGACCAGAAGTCTTGTTCATCCTGGCACCGAGCTTCATTAATTCTCACTATATATAACTTTAACCTATCCATTTCCCTTTTTAAATTTTCTGACCTACCTGCCCGATTAAGGGATCTGACATTCCATGCTCCGATCCATAGATCGCCAGTTTTCTTTCTCTTGATAACAATGTCCTCCTGAGTAGTCCCCGCCCGGAGAACCGAATGGGGGACTATTTTATCTCCTGAATATTTTACCCAAGAAGACGCCACCATCATTTAACCATACAGTAAAGCTTCATGCCCTCGGGAAAACTGACGGCTTTAGTTTCCCCTTGCTTTCAGCCTTTCGCAGTAGCAGCACAGCAAGGCCGTTTTGGTTAGTGTCCAAAGGCCAGATCATCCAATCATCCAGACTGTTGCTCCTGCAACTACTGAAAAAGCTGCTGCCCCTCTTCAGGAACCACACGTTTGTCTGGCCTCTCAACAGATACCCCTCCGTTGTGGTTGCACCTACGGTACGGCTATCTGTATCGTTGAGGCTCGCAAGCCTCCCCACCAACGGCAAGGTCCATGGTTCATGGGGGGAGGATATATCAGTGTATCGATATTATTTATAGTCTGGATACTCATCAGTGGTAACTTTCCCTCATATACATCGATATATCGACTTCAATAACGCAATATCTAGTGCCGATATTTTTATTTCGTATTATATCTTTATCTCAATTTTCGATACATATTTGAAGTTGTTCTTTTCATATTGTAGTAGAGAATAATTTTACTTTCACTGTATGAAAGTCTTACTATTTATTGAGCTTTCCTCACGTCCAGTCTTTCTCTTTGACTGTGTGAAGTAAGTGCAGTTGGCACAAAGAAAAAGTCCTATTGCACTGGGTGGTGGCGGTGTGAATGGAATAAGAAGATATCCGATGTGAATAACTAGCACGCCAGTTGCGTCAAAAAAGAATTTTTAACGCAACTAGTATGCTATTTCTTTACATCACAGTTGCAAAAACTGATGAACAAAAATCTAAGTGACAAGATTTGTTTTTGCGTTGGGCGGAGATAAGCGAGGGAAATGCTGACGTAATCAGCGCTCGGCGCTACCAACAGAATCTGGAACATTTAACTTCACCAAGCAGTTATGACAGTATGAATGCTACTTCGCTGGCGTTCACCGAAATGAAAAAAAAAAAATGAAAAAAAAACAGGGAAGTTGACGTGAAATGTTCTAGACAAATCTGATATGTGGCGAAACCGAACGACGGGCCCATCAGACACCTTTTATTGTGCCACTTACATGAAGTTACCATTGTTATCACCGAGCGAGGTGGCGCAGTGGTTAGCACACTGGACTCGCATTCGGGAGGACGACGGTTCAATCCCGTCTCCGGCCATCCTGATTTAGGTTTTCCGTGATTTCCCTAAATCGTTTCAGGCAAATGCCGGGATGATTCCTTTGAAAGGGCACGGCCGATTTCCTTCCCAATCCTTCCCTAACCCGAGCTTGCGCTCCGTCTCTAATGACCTCGTTGTCGACGGGACGTTAAACACTAACCACCACCACCACCATTGTTATCAACATGGTTACCGCCAAGCATGATTGTGCATAGTTTTCCTTTCAGTTCTTGCTCCAATGAGGATATGCAGGCTACTAGCTTGTCGGTGTGCAGCATACCTGATAAGAAATCAGTACTTAAATATACAGCTCTAAAACTGGTAGTATATTTACAATGTGGAGCCGATATTTTTTTGGCCGCTACGTCGATATTTTTTCCAGTGATATATCGATATACAGATTCTTTCGAGGCATCGAGAGCTTACGACGATGTATCTTTTAGATATCGATACATTGGATTTCCGATATTTATAAAAATAACAACAGCCCTAGCCCAGACCCTGGCAAGCAGTCCTTTTCCAAGCGGGTTTCATACACTAACGTCTTGACGTAACCCAAGGCGAAAAACTCCAGAGGTATGAAAACCGGTGATTGCACTAGTCATGGGGCAGGACCTTCCCTTCTAATCCAACGATGATGGTACGTGTTGTTCACGTGTTCGAGCACATTAACATTGTAGTGGGCTGGTGCACCGTCGTGTTGAAACCAGATCGTCTCGAGGACAACAAGGGGCACAATCTCCAAGAACTGTGGCAGCACATCTCGCAAGAACACCAGTTAACGTGGACTAGTCAAACGTGGAGGTAGCAAATAAGGTTCTATTAGGTGACCTTGGACACTGCTGGACCATACGTTGACAGAGAATCGTTGCTGGTTGCCATCGATGTCGGTAGCGTGGGTATTGTCCCCACTCTAGACATGGCTATTAAAAACACCCATCACAGGTGACTGAGCCACATCCATGAGCAATGCAGACTGCTCATAGGTCTACGCTATTTATCACTCTCTGCCTTTTCAAGTGTACAACAGACATCATGGATCTTTGATAGAGTGCTGCAGATTTGAAAGCGCCGTTGCAATTGATGCATTGAGTTTCGTGGTCATCACTTTGAACAATTACTATGAGCTACGTTGTTGTTAAGTGGTGTGGGCTATGTATGTCCATAACACAACATCCTATCGATCCTCTATCTCAGTATAATCGGTTGTGGACTCCCTATCACCTGTTTCAATTTGACCCAAAATGTTTCAAACTTCCTATGTTTAAAAATGTGGTCATACATGCGTGACATTTGTAAGAACATTTGTTTACTACACATGAGCCCGCTGACCATAATTCAAGAGACAATATAAAAATTCAGTACCCCACAGAGAAATGAGAAGAAGACATTAGGAGAATTACATCATCAATAAGTTTCCTATCATACATATCAAGGACACACGAGCGGTGATGTACAAAGGGAAACAATCTTGCCGTCACATGGTTATCGATCATACCAAACAAGACAGTATCAGAAAACATCCTGGCATATAACCTACAATTGCCGGCCGATGTGGCCGAGTGGTTCTAGGCGCTTCAGTCTGGAACCGCGCGACCGTTACGGTCTCAGGTTCGAATCCTGCCTCGGGCATGGATGTGTGTGATGTCCTTAGGTTAGTTAGGTTTAAGTAGTTCCAAGTTCTAGGGGACTGATGACCTCAGATGTTAAGTGCCATAGTGCTCAGAGCCATTTGAACCATTTTTTTAACCTACAACTTACCCGCAAAAAATTATTTTCCGCAAGCGAGACTTCATACTCATTTCCATTTTAAAGAGGCTATAGTTCAATTCTTTTTATCTTGGCGGATCGCGCATGCCCGACCAGACGCGGGAGATTGCTGCGTTGCCAGTTGCACACGACTTACGCGCCAATAGAAGCAGCGCCATAGTATAGCATAGTTCGCAAGCTTTCGTTTAGGGAGGAACGCGCAGTTCATGAAGTAAAGCCACCATGGCCGCATTAACCCTTTCGCTGCTACAAAGACGTGCTCCCTGCATTCCGCGCTGTGCGCGATTTTGTCACTGCACTGCTCGCCTGTGCAGACACATCGTGTTCCAACTGCTTTGACACTATTATCAATCGATTCCACAAAAACTATTTGGCCCAAAAATTAGATTTTTACACATCTTCTTGACTGATACCTTCCCCCCATAAATGACTTAATTTTGTTTCGACGTTCAACGCAGTTATTATGCAGCATTAAATATAGTAAGCCATTGCACGAAATTTTGAAGAGTTTGCAGAGGTAAAAGTCCATAGAGTATACTTTCCGTATGGTCGATTTCAGTTGCCACAATGTTGAGAATGAAATATGGACAAGATACCTAAATTTCATATATAATTTACTGTATAACAATAGCTCATTTAAGTACCACATAGGTGTCGTATGTAATATTGAGAAATATTCCGTCTTTCGCGACTGTAACAAAAGTTTTATTTACACTGAGCACGTTTGGCTTTATTTTAAAGCACTTAAATCAATCAAATGGAAGTAGACAAAATACATTAAACAAAACGGTGGACTTACAAAAACATTAGGACTTGAATATACCGTCTATCAGAGAAGTGCTCTGAGCTATGTCAAATATAATTTTTTTGCTAAAACACTGATCTGCCAACACAAACGTTGAATATTGTGTTACCGCAGCACAAAACTACGAAAGGTGACTTGGCAATGGAGGAGACAAAATACTGTCCACTGAAGATGCTTCAAAAGAGAGAAACGCGTCTGGTCTAAATAAGCCCCTTATTACAGTTGCAGAAGAGGAATATATTTCAGTACCATTGGTAAAACTGCGCCTGTGGAACAAAAACAAGAAAGAGAACATAAGTACCATTGTGTATGTGCCATACCTTTCCTTGATTGAAGTGCTTTAAAATAAAGCCAAACGCGTCCGGTGTAAATAATACTTTTATTGCAGTCGCGAAAGACGGAATATTTCTCAATATTACATTCGACACCTATGTCGTACTTAAATTAAATGAGATATTGTTATATAGTAAATTTTGTATGAAATTTAGGTATCTTGTCCACATTTCATTCTCAACATTGTGGCAACTGAAATCGACCATACGGAGAGTATACGCTATGGACTTCTACCTCTGCAAACTCTTCAAAATTTCGTGCAATGGTTTACTACATTTAATGCTGCATAATAACTGCGTTGAACATCGAAACAAAATTAAGTCATTTATGGGGGGAAGGTATCAGTCAAGAAGACGTGTAAAAATCAAATTTTTGGGCCAAATAGTTTTTGTGAAATCGAATGATAAGTGTGTCAAAGCAGTGGGAACACCATGTGTCTGCACAGGCGAGCAGTGCAGTGATGACAAAATCGCGCACAGCGCGGAATGCGGCGAGCACGTGTCTGCAGCAGCGAAAGGGTTAATGAAGAGACAAAGCACTAGAAATTTCAAAAAATTGCATTCAAACGAATATAATTCGTGAAGTAAGGCACTTCGATATTGTTTTTAAATAATGAAGATATTGAGCACCAGACAAGGCTCGAACCCATAACCTTTCGCGTAGGAGCCCAAAACCTTGACCGTTACGCTAACGCACCTCCTAAGACTACATTACGCCATGAGGAGTATAACACGTACGCAAAATACTGACAAACACTGTTAGTATGACTATGAATTACTCACGCTTCGTCGAAGTACAATAGGAAATAAACAATTACCGCTGTTCTTTATTGCGAAAAAGCGGTTCGTGAGAGTGATACAAACACCTTTCCTTGCTATCGCCTGAATTAGGAGTCTTATTGTTTGTTTGGTTTAATTAATTAATAGAATATGAAGCAATTGGTATAAAGAATGCTTTTTCCAAACTTTCTATAAAAGAATGTCTGCTATCAAGACATTGCTTTTGTTCTATTACTTTGTTTATGACTGAACGTTTCTAAAACTGAAGACACTCGTCCATGCTCTGCACTGCAGTCGAGATGTGGCAACGCCGTTCTCTGTTCATTGGCTGGCTGTGTTTTGTGATGTCAGATGCGCAGAACGAACCTAAACTCGGCCGCCAACATAAATGACGCGCACTTTAGTAAGGCCTGATATGGGAGCTGATGGCCAAATTGACTAGTGCAATATCGGCACGAATTAACATGTAAACATAAAACTCGCGAGAGAATAAGGGAATAATGGATTACGACGAATCTGAAAGCATTTGTAATAGGGTTTTGTTGGAGAATGTTAAAAAGCACGTGTAAAATACGAAATGAAGAAGTAGGTTATATGAGGAAAGTATTCTATCGAATATATTTACCAGAACAAGAGAAAGGTTACTTAATTTCTGCCACCCCATTTACAAATAGCTAACATAACGCTGGAAACTGCAGTAAATGGGGAAAATAGCACAGGCAAACAAAAACTAGATTATCGAAAACAGATATAACAGATTACAGACGATGTTGACTGTGGTAGTTACGTAGCAAAGAAGAGGATAATACAAAAAAGGAGAAGGTGAAGAACAGCATGAAACCAGTAGGAAGACTGATGAGTTTAAAAAATTTATGAGAGAGGATAAGTAAATAAATGTTCTCCATTCGCAAAAGAAAGAGTCAGCCCGAAGTTGAGTCATCAGGTTATCAATCTTCTAACTGGTTTGAGTGGCCCACCACGAATTCGTCTCCTGCGCGAACTTCTTCATCTTAGAGTAGCGCTTGCTACTTACGCCGGCAATTATTTGTTAGATGTATTCAAATTTTTCTTCCCATGCAGTTTTTGCTCTCTACTGCTCCCTGTAGAAAATGGAGGTTATTCGCTGACGTCGTAACACATGTCCTGTCATCTTGTTCCTTTTTCTTGTCGGTGATTTCCATATTTTCCTTCCGTCACCGGTTCGGCGGAGAACCTCCTTGTTCCTTATCTTATTAGCCCGGCTAATTTTGAAGTTCTTTTGTAGCACCACATCAGAAAAGTTCGATTTTCCTCTATTGCCACAATCCACGATTCACAACCGTATAATGCTGTGGTCCAAACGTCCATTCTCAGAAATTTAAGCCTCAACTTAAGGCCTATGTTTGATACAGTAAACTTCTCATGAACAGGCTTCCCTATCAGGTATTATAATACGTTAAGTGCTCAAACCGAATACCGACGCAGAGTTTTCGCGTCATCCTCAATCTTGGAGAAATTAGTAGAACTGTTTTATACAGAAAGCGATAGTCTGTAACTGCTTCTTGGTAAGTAATCGTTCTCTTCTAACTATAAAAAGAATTAACTTTTGAGTAGATGATGTTCCAAAATAACGGATATTTTATACATACACGAAAAATGATTGCCCCCGTCGGAGGTTCGAGTCCTCCCTCGGGCATGGGTGTGTGTGTTGTCCTTAGCGTAAGTTAGTTTAAGTAGTGTGTAAGCTTTGGGACCAATGACCTCAGCAGTTTGATCCCATAAGATCGTACCACAAATTTCCAATGTTTTCGAAAAATGACTGAGAAAAAGCACAAAAATTATCTCTCTCCTTATATTTTCAATATTATTGCAAATGTCGTTTCATTGTAGCTCATTGTCAAACAGCTTCCTCGTATTTTTCTTGTTAATTGGTGAGTTTAGTCATTTTCTATTACTTTCGTTTCTTCAGAAACAAACGAAGTTTTTCATCGTATTTTTATTTCTCTGAAGATACTAAATTTGGTTTAAGTAATATAATACGTTTCTTCCTGTAACAACCGACTCAGGCCAACACCAGCTCTTCGTAACAAACTTCAATTTGCCACAGATGGCTAAGACTAAAAGATGTTTACATATTTCAAAGATGGATGTTTCGTGTTTTTAAAAATTAATCTTTTTAGATGATTATTTTATAATTTCAAATTTTGTGTGTTAATAATATGTATTCAGTAGTACAAAATTTAATTTTGTAAATATGAAATAAAATTACTGGAAGTTTGCAGTTCTTATAATGAGATAAAAAACACAAAACTTATTATGTAGTTGGTCTGGAGTCCTACAGAAAAGTACACACATGAATTATTTTATGCAAAACAACTGTGATGAAAAGAATCGTGACACTAAGAGACAGATACCCAACAAAACGTAATCTCGTACCTCCAAAAACATTCAATTCTTCATTACACAGCTTAACGTCTAGAAACGTCTCTGAAGGCCTGGCAAGTACATGTGAGAGCACTGGCGTCATGGGCAACGACGCACGGTTGGAAAAGTAGCGCGTACAAGGCCCACGCAAGCGTTCGCACGCAGTGTCTGGCACGTGTTACGCACTGCGGGTAATAAGGGACCTCATTACAGCATAGGTACTGACGCTGACAGATTACAACTACAGATGCGTGTCCCAACATCTTGAGACTGTTGCCGCCAAGAGCGGATTCTGAATTCACTTTGTTTATCCAGCTCTCGGTTTTCTCACTTTGTCAGCTCAGTTCACAATTTCTCCATCTTTAGGCTAATATCTTCACCTCATTACATTTAGAATTTTCACCATTACAACACTCAGAGTTTGTACACAGGTTGTCTACATACTTTGCTATAGAAAATATTCAAAGCCGAACATGAAGAGACGTGAGATCATAATCTTAGTGCTATGCTAGTAAAAATTTGAAAGATTGGAATTAGAACAACTTTAAAACCAGAAAAGTGAACAGCATTACTAGTAAATAGTAAAGGGATTGTAAGTCCGTTATACACGGTCGAGTCACTTTAATGTGACTGTAGAGTGAAATACCGATATCTGGAGAATGTCGACTTTCACCGGTGAATGTCAAAACATTCACATAGTCGCTTACTGTATGTCCGAAATATTTGCTAAATACCCTTATTTCTGACTTACACCGGTAAATGTTGACATTCATCATGCACTAATGGTGAATGTTAAACATGTTGAAGATTTATATTGTCTTCTCCGTAATTCAGTCGCTATAAAACGTCACAAGGGTGACGTAACGTTTTTGCCCTTCTTTCTGAAAGGAATGATCGAGAATTTAAAATACACAGCACATTCTACATGAGAAAAGAAAATAATAGTTATAAAAAAGTTACTTACTTATGTGATTCATATCTTATTTATTGCACCAACTTAAATTGTTATGACACTTAGAATTGCACAAGAGTCCCTTGCTTTTACAACTGCACTTATTTGTGGAACACTTCGTTTTGCAATGACAGCGTGTATAGCCTTGTCCCCTGCTTCTCGAATTTGCTGCAGCTGCTTCTCTCAGCGACATTTCTAAAGAAATCTCATCTATGGAAAGTAACTTTTCTTTACAAATTACGAACTGCTTGAGGGTACCATTTTTATTTGCCAGTTTATAGATGTCGGAGACTTCTATTCCAACAACAACCGCTAACAAATGGTTCAAATGGCTCTGGGCACAATGGGACTTAACTTCTGAGGTCATCAGTCCCCCAGAACTCAGAACTACTTAAACCTAACCAACCTAAGGACATCACACACATCCATTCCCGAGGCAGGATTCGGACCTGCGACCGTAGCGGTCGCGCGGTTCCAGACTGTAGCGCCTAGAACCGCTCAGCCACCACGGCCGGCCAACCGCTAACACATTTCGGCTGTCTGTACAACCACGGTCGACATCAGGGACTTGTATTCGTACATCATCATCAATTTGAGCAGGAGGAAATTGTTTTTGTGGGGTTCGTAACATCTTTGTTGCTTGCAGAAGGAGATTTTCTTTCGCGGCTGCTCTTTTTGTAGAAATCAACTCGTGTTTTTCAGACAGAATTTGACGTGAAGACGTTGTAGGTCCTCTTCAGTATTTTTCTTAGGAATATGGTTTTTGGTATGACCACCGCTCAAATTTGTTTTGTAAGCATTAACAGTTTTTTCCAGCTGTTCTTCGGTTTCAGTATTGGTAATTTCTTCGAGCTGTTCTTCAGTTTCAATACTTGCGATTTGTTCGCCAGACAAAAAAGACGATGCTATGCCTCTTTTTCTTTAACGCCAAACATGGCTTCATAAGGACTTTGGCGTATTCTTTCGTGGTATGTAGTTTTCTTGGCAAATTGAACAAAGGATAAACCATCTGACCATTTGTATAGTTATCGTTCATCCATGCAGTTAGCATATTTTGTATATCCTGGTGGGCCCTTTCAACTGAGCCTTGTGTTTGACTGTGACGAGGCTTTCCATGAACTATTTTAACATCTTTCCACATAGTTCATATTTCTGATATGACTTGATTTCTAAATTCTCTACCATTATCTGATTGCAGTATTGCTGGAGCACCCAATGTTAAAAATATTGAAAGAACGTGAAGCGCTACTTCTTCAGCTCTTTTAGTTTTCAAAGGTCGTAGCTGGACAAACTTAGTTAAATGATCTTGATGCACCATTATGAACTTACATTCGTCATCTCTGTTTGACTGCAGATCTATCAGATCAACTTGACATCTTGAGTTTAATTCAAAACTAACCATTGGCTTCACAACAGTACCTTTCTTAGGTGCACTGTGTTTCATTTGACACTGTTTGCATAAATTTAAATACAACATTACAGCTTCATACGTAATATTTTTGTATTTAACTTGCCACTTTTTAAGCATACGTGTTCTTCCTCCGTAGCCTATTCTGATGTGAGTTTCATATAGTACACAGTATAATTCTTCATTGGTAACATAATAATGTATGTTCCTTTCCCCTGGTTTTAATGGTACAATTAACTTCTCTTCATCATTAATTTTTAAAACATCAAAACGTTTTAATCGTCTGTAATCCAAAAGTGGGTTGCATTTAATTTTAGCAGAAACCACATCAGAAAGTATTTTAGAATACTTTTATTGAGAAAAATAAAAACAATTGTCTTCTCGTTTACCCGCAATTAACGCATTTAACTTTCCATGAAAAAGATCACGATATACTGCAGTATCCATTTAGTATACATTAGGGTATCGGAAAAAATTAAGAAAACGTTACTCGCATTATCAAAGCTTCCATAAGACTGACAAAGCTGATTGACTCCGAGCAAAACAAAGGGTTTGGCGGGAGAGAGCCAGTCGCTTGTTTTACGACTCATCTGTTTTCTGACCTCCACCAGAACATATCTGTGATTGTCGACACACGCCGGAGAGGGTCCGAATGTATAACAATGTAATGAAATATTCGGTCTTTCACCGACGTATTTGGTATCTGTTGACATTCACCGGTGAAAGTGACATTCTCCAATTTTGGTCATTCACGGAAACATGACCACCGACTATGTTCGACGTCAAAGTGCAGTAACCACTCACGGACGACAAGCAGCAGCACTAGCTGTGGAGGTTAAATAAAGCTTATGGGGGGTCACGGAAAACGTTGCGTTCGTTGTCGTAAAGTGGAAACGGAGCGATTTATCAGACGCGCAAAAGAGCATGGTCATTGGCTTTCGGTCCAAGGGTGGAAGCATTTCCGAAACGGCAAAGTTTTTAAATTGTTCGTGTGCCGCCGTGGATAAAGTATACGGTGCTTGTCAAAATGGTGCTATCCTAAAACCGCGCCAAAGCATCTGTGGTGCACCAAGGGCCACAGATAACAGAGGGGAACGACGGCTGTGAAGATGTGTATGGGCAAATAGAAGGGCAACTGTTGATCAACTGACTGCCCAAATAAAACAACAGGCTACCAAATGGTTCAAATGGCTCTGAGCACTATGGGACTTAACTTCTGAGGTCATCAGTCCCCTAGAACTTAGAACTACTTAAACCTAACTAACCTAAGGACACCACACACATCCATGCCCGAGGCAGGATTCGAACCTGCGACCGCAGCGGTCTCGCGGTTCCAGACTGTAGCGCTCAGAACCGCACGGCCACTCCGGACGGCCAACAGGCTACCAACAGTATCTCTTCAGCGATCATTCAGCGAACGTTTCTGCGTATGGTTCTCTGCAGCAGGCGCCTGGTTCAAGCACCCATGCTGACTGCTGTTCATCGGCGACGAAGGTTGGGATTTGCTCGCCAGTGCAGCAATTGGATGTCCACTGAGTGGCAACAGGTGGCCTTTTTCTGATGAATTCAGTTTTATGCTCCATTGGACAGATAGCCGTTGGGTATATGGCGTGAAACGTCAGAAAGCAATCACCGTGCAATAATCGTCGAAAGGGTCCAGGTCGAGGGAGCGAGCGTTATGGTCTGATGGATGTTTCGTTGCATTCCCTAGGTGATGTCGTCATTCTGGCAGCCTCAATGCATAAATACAAGTATTTATCTATCCCAGTGGACTGTGTCCAGCTGCACACGTAGTTCGGCACGATGGCATCCACCAGCAGGACAATGCAACGTGTCACACAGCTCACAGTCTACGTGCGTGGTTCAAAGAACACTAGGATGAGTTTACCGTACTCCTCTGGCTACCAAACTCCCCGGATTTTAACCCCATAAAGAATCTGTGGAATCACCTCGATCGGGCTGTGCTCGCCATGAATCAGCAACCGACAAATTTAGCGCAACTGACCACGGTACAGGAGTCGTCTTGGTTCCACATGCCTTTCGGTACCTTCCAGAACCTCACTGGCTATCTCCCTCCAGCCTCGCAGAGATCTGCGCTTTGAAAGGTGGCTACTCAGGCTTTTGACAGGTAAATGGAAATGCCGTGTGGCTAGGACCTCCCGTCGGGTAGACCGTTCGCCTGGTGCAAGTCTTTCGAGTTGACGCCACTTCAGTGACTTGAGTGTCGATGGGGATGAAATGATGATGATAAGGACAACACAAGACCCAGTCCCTCAGTGGACCCAGCCGGGTTCAAATGGTTCAAATGGCTCTGAGCACTGTGGGACTCAACTGCTGAGGTCATTAGTCCCCTAGAACTTAGAACTAGTTAAACCTAACTAACCTAAGGACAGCACAAACATCCATGCCCGAGGCAGGATTCGAACCTGCGACCGTAGCGGTCTTGCGGTTCCAGACTGCAGCGCCTTTAACCGCACGGCCACTTCGGCCGGACCCAGCCGGGAATCGAACCCGGGCCGTTAGGTATGACATTCCGTCGCGCTGAGGACTCAGCTACCAGGGGCGGACTTTTGACAGGTAATCACATTAGTGTGACTGCACAGTGTAGAAATAAAGTGTTAGAACAGTTTGGTTCATATGGCTCTGAACACTATGGGACTTAACATCTGTGATCCTCAGTCCCCTAGAACTTAGAATTACTTAAACCTAACTAACCTAAGGACATCACACACTTCCATGCCCGAGGCAGGATTCGAACCTGCGACCGTAGCGATCGCGCGGTTCCGGACTGTAGCGCCTAGAACCGATCGGCCACCCGGGCCGGATAGAACAGTTTCTAAACTTAAAACACAGTAAGCAAAAAGCAAAAAAAAGTTCCATAATTCTTGTCACAGTGAGGCCAATCAGCTCCGCCTGATCTATGTGTCATCTGTCAACCAATGGCGCCACACGGATGCGGTATGGAGGGAGGTGCGATCAGCACAGCGCTCTCCCGGATGTTGTCGGGATAGCAGATGTGGAGCCGCTGCCACTCTGTCAAATAGCTCCTCAGCTGGCATCACATGTGTGAGTATACCCCGTTCCAGTCCTCTCACAAAAGAAAGGTCCCTGCCAGCACCGGAAATCGAACCAGTGTCCTCCACATAGTGGCCATATCCACTGACTAATTTTTTTCGTTCTTCCTGTTTCTTCGTCATTTGTCAGACACCATCCATGGAAACTACATTCAGCTTTTTTATTACAGTGATCGCTAGTCTCCTGATCGAACTCACTGAGCTATTGGGTCCTCTCGGCTGCGGAAGAGAAGCAAAACATATTAGTATACACGTAAATATGTGTATATCTAAGGCCAGTGATGATGCCTTTCAGAAGAAGAAAAGGCG
Organism: Schistocerca americana; assembly: GCF_021461395.2. Taxonomy (NCBI): domain Eukaryota; kingdom Metazoa; phylum Arthropoda; class Insecta; order Orthoptera; family Acrididae; genus Schistocerca; species Schistocerca americana. The sequence continues at coordinate 610,325,870 of NC_060121.1, forward strand.
AGACGCTGTTGACATGATAAAATTGGTTTTCTTCATTTGCGCCGGAACTAACGTGAATATTGTCGTCATAATAAACTGACTATCGGTGTAAACAGAGGGGTAAGGTAACCTCTCTGTGCGCAGGAAGATCACAGCGCGGTGCACTGGGAACGGGAAAGTACGATGGTAAGAATACAGTGGACGGGACTCGGCAGCGAAAACACTGTGGCGTCGATAGTTTCGATGCCACAACGTAGGTTCACGCTCTCGTAAGTTGGCACTACGACAGAAGACTAACTACGCCGACCACAGCGCCCCCTGACCGACGCTGTGGAGCTCAGGGAGTGTGCCGTCTTGATTTCGGCCAACAAGAGCAGATGGCCTGGAAATATCGCTCCTACTGCCGAGTGAGCTAGCTTGCTATTGAGACTTCGTATTAGTTACTTTCAGTTAACGTTTGGACAGCAACGAGTACTTGTTAGTTTTGAGATTATACAGATCAGTCATCCTAACTCCACAGGATTAGACACGGACTACGGCTTCACACCTACGTGCTCATCCTAGACAAAGTTATGTATTCATTTGATATTTACTTGTGTTTTTGACTCTATTAAAAGTGTTAAAGTTACATGCTGCTCCTACGCTCTTCCTTCACTCTCGGCATATATTACAGTAGCAGTTCACAGGAGCAGACCCATGCACCGCTTATCAAGGCTGGATACAAAAAAACAATACTTAGAGTACTTTGCAGAAGTGTTTATAACTTTTGGAAATTTATGTATCCACGTCCACGTCCCTACACGTTTACCGGCTTAAGATATTTGCAGCTACGGATAGTGACCAACTTGACGCGAAATGTTAATTGCGCAACCAAAATAAAAAAAACTTGTAATCAATATCTACGTAAAACTTACCACTTCCTCTAGCACTTCGAACGACAATCCGTAGTATGATGTTAAGGCCTACCTGTAAAACGTAGGTCAAGAAATTAGTAATAATTCCGGATTTAGAAGAAAATTAAAAACACATTTTGCTACTTACTCTTCACACGAATTGTCTGATTCGGGGACGGAAATCTCTTAGCAGCATAATAAGTACAAAAAATGTTCAAAATGGTTCAAATGGCTCTGAGCACTATGGGACTCAACATCTTAGGTCAGAAGTCCCCTGGAACTTAGAACTACTTAAACCTAACTAACCTAAGGACATCACACACACCCATGCCCGAGGCAGGATTCGAACCTGCGACCGTAGCAGTCCCGCGGTTCCGGACAGCAGCGCCAGAACCGCTAGACCACCGCGGCCGGCAAAAAAAAAAAAAAAAAAGTTCAAATGTGTGTGAAATCTTAAGGGATTTTTAAGGGATTTAACTACTTACACACTACTTAACCTAAATTATCCTAAGGACAAACACACATACCCATGCTCGATGGAGGACTCGAACCTCCACCGGGACCAGCCGCACACTCCATGACTGCAGCGCCTTAAACCGCTCGGCTAATCCCGCGCGGCATAATAAGTACAATCTCACGCTAAATAAGTTATCCATGTACTCATGCAAGCACTATTAAATATCAATAATACTTATAATACAGGGTGATTATAACTGAAGTTAAATTTTCAAAACGCTGTAGAAATACCGCCACTGATCAGGACATCAAATTGCAATGGATTATTATCGGAGTAGGGGGAAACCGTATGGCAAAAGAAAAAAATAGTGTGAAAACTGATCAATACATGGCACTGTATGTGTCAGAAAACGTAAATTAAAAACACCTGTCATCCGCACGACCCATCGAAGTTGATATAAACACGCAGGGTACACGGCTCTTCCTCCTTTCACGTCTGCGACTTTCGCCATGACTGTCTCAATGCAGGATCGCGCTCTGCTTGTAAAGCTGTATTACAAGAATGATGACTGTGCACACGTCGCCCTGCAGAAGTTCCGGACACTGAAGGGTTTGAAAAAGGGTGTTGAATAGATGACTGCCGTTGGTCTGGAGAAAATGATTCGGAAATTCGAAAAATTCTTTTGGTGTGAAACCGGGTAGAGGGATGAAACGAGCTGATTCGACGTGGAAGAAGTGGCTACAGCAGTGCAGAAGGAGGCGAGTGGTGGTGTGCAAACGAGTAGTGCTGAAGCGCCATTTCGGAAATGCTAGAATTATCAGCCGCCGTATCCCTACAGCCTGGTCGTCCCGATCACCTGATCTTAATCCGTGTGACTTATGGCTGTGGGACTGTCTGAAAGCTGTTGTGTTCAGTCTTCCGTTTGTAAACTTAGCTGCATTGAAGGCAGGAATTGCGCAACGCATTCTGAACGTGACCCCGAAAACACTTCGATCAGTTGTGGAATATGCTGTTCCTTGATTTCAAGAATTCAACTCGTTGCAGGAAACGGGGAACAGCATACTAAACATGTTTTGCGCAAGTCACACGGAAACTAATAATCCGATTTGATTTTGATTGACGCTTTTCATCCGGTTTTTGGCCTCAGGACAATTAAAAACCGATGTGAGTGATGCTTTATATGCGGTTTTTGGCCTCAAGACAATTAAAAACCGATTTTTCTCATCAGCTGTGATATGATTTGGCCGTGGTGGATGGACTTACGTAACTAACAGTATCACACCTGTACACCCATGCATGCTGATTAGTACAGTTTGTTCAACATCAAACGTACACCTAAGGCATTGTTGTATGATTCATTTGTCATCTGTAGTCGACCACCATTAAATTATGGTGCTCACAGCACCATCTATTGCTACATTTTATAACTACTTATTTTTCTTCTGCCATACGTTATCCCCCTTCTCCGATAACATTCCGTTGTAATTTGACGTCATTCTGACCAGTGGTGTTATTTCTACAGCGGTTTGAAAGTTTAACTTTAGTTAAAATCACCCCATACATGGGCAAGCTACTACTGCTTTCCTGCTAGTTTCATTGTGCCTATTTCTATCGTTTCTAAGCACAAAAAGAGGATAGAAGATTGATGAGTAATCGGAGTAATTTCTCACAACAATTGTTTGTTTTCAGAAAAGTATCGATTTGTGCGAAGTACGAATCCCCTCTAATTAGGCAATACCTTCACGTCTCCAAACCGTCAGTAAAATAGGGAGTTGCCATCGTGCAGAAGCTTGACATATCGATACTTCCTTGCGACTTTAATTCATGGATTTACTCTGTCTAGTGCACTTTCGTGCCATTGATAGATAGCTTGACAAATCGATACTTCCTTACACTTTTAATTCATGGATTTACTCTGTCTAGTGCACTTTCATGCCACTGATCATTCGATTTCTGCCCCTTTTAGCCGACATTTTTCGTACCACGAGCAACATATCTCCGTAAACTCTACCAGTGACCTTTTTTCACTGGAAGTCATTGTTGAGCGCTCGATTTGATTTTTATTCTTTGGTCTAACAATTGAAGATACCGAACCCCAGATTTTTTTATATCACCCCTCGCCTGACAAAACAACGATTGTGAAAAAATATAGATTTTAGCTTATATTCATCGAAAAGTTTCATTTTTTGAGTCCTTTGTTATGATAAAACCTCGCATGAGTTACCTTGGTAGTATAGGAGGCATGGCCCATCATCACGAAGGTACGCAATAAGAGTATTTTGTAAAACCACAACAGCGAATGTACCACATCCGTGATTTTGACACTTTGTGAAGAGCCGTCAGTGGATTGTGCTAACATGAATTTATCACAAACATTGATTGGTATTCTTTGCAAATTTTCTTACGTGAGATGACAATCACGTGTTATTTAAGTCACTTCGCGCATAACAGTGTGACAGGTAACATTTAAGATGTCCATTTAATAGCTCAGTTCACAATACAGACTATTACTCCTGGGCAAAGTTGTCAGCAGTGTAGCTGGGGATAAGATGTGCAGAATCTGCGCAAAATTCTGTAATGGTATTATAGAGCAAGACAAACGTAGCAGGCAAAAACCACATAAATTGTCTGTCATGATGGTCGTATAAGGGGCACATCTGGCGTTGTCCTTCCGTCGAGCGGCACTATTGTAGAGAAAAGTCATCGAGCAAGTACCTTGATTCGAGCCTCAGTTGTAAATTAATGTTTTACGACTATAAAGCCAAAAGTGCAGAGAACATCTGCAAGCAAATGATTCCTCCAAAATACCAGCAAATATTTAACGAGTAAAGTTTATGATTCTTTAGACCAATGAATTATCAGTGTTACAAATGTACCTCATGTAATTATCTAACGTAGAACGAAAAGCTATTAAAGCACTACGCTGTACGACGATTTTCTAAATTTTAAAAATGGCCAGAAAGACATTGCCAGAATTCCAATGCACAATGTTTGTCTAATCCATTAGTAAAGAAACGAATTTGTCACAGTGTTTTACAACACAGAATTTGAAGAGGCCCTTGTTGAAGCAACTATCAAAAGCAAGGGACGACCGTCGGCAAATATGACTGTTCCCAAGGAATACACGAAAGAACTTCCGATAGCAGCATCAGAACTTGAGGACCTGCCCATATGCTCGTAATGAAATGCGAGAATATTATGAGTATTACTACAGTTTGTCGAGCGATGAAACTGTCCGTGATGAAGAGCTTCAAACAAATACCAAAGACGACTCTGACGCAAATTACTCCTGTGGATTAGACTGTTCCTTTACAGTTTTATTGCTGATTCGTTCTTTGATCTGTAATTTTTTGCAGTAATAAAATTTAACTTGACACACAATACATCTTACGTACTTATAGTATGTACGAAAAATTCAGTAGACCTTGGTAAGTCCAGAAGATAAAAAATTACCCTTCCTTCCAGGTGGAGGAAGGTATGGTCATGAATTTTATATCCTAACATTTAAATGCGGAAAACGATCTAAGTTTCACATCGTTGAAAAACGCGGTTTCAGTAATCATGTGTTCTCTGTGTCCTGTTGCTGTCCCTATACCTGTTCCAAGTATAAGATCATGGACAAAAATGCTGCAGACTGTCATTATTAGAAGATGCATGCTCTTTGTGCTAAGTAGTGCTTCCCTAAGAATTTCCAAGTGTCATGGATCACTGTATTTGTTCCGCAAATTTACACACTATTCTTGAGTTATCTAAAGCTGTGAAGCCATTCCGTGTAATTCCAATTCATACAACTGACTTCTTTGATTAAAAATGCTGCTGGTACATTGTTGTCAGTGGACGCCTTAAGATCTCCACACGCAATATAATCAAGGTGTTTCATTTATCCCAAACACCTATTAAAAATTCTTCCACTGAAACAGAAGAATGGAAAAATGTCAATGTATTCAAAATGGAAAGGTCCTGGCAGATGAATCCCATGGTGTACCTCATTTGAAAAACCAGCCATGTTTGTCAGCTGAAAAAGGGAGAAACATGGTGACGTGTTGCCAGAAGAAACAGAAGTGAATCCTGAAGATTTCTTTAAAAAAAAAAAAAAAGAATTTAATTTTGTTATCCACTTGTAAAAAAATTGAAAGAAATAATTTTCATTGACCACAATTCTACTATTTAAGATATTACTGCTGTATTTATATACTTGTATTATCACTAATAAACCTTAAAGCCTCTTGGAACAAAATCTTTCGTAATGGCACCCAGAACCAGTCCGTTTTATGGTATGGCGCTTCCTAATAAATTACCTATTTTCTAATTTGTGTCATCACATTTGGTTGACTTTTAAGCCTCTGCGAAATATTAAGTCGACTGTATCTCAATACTAGTACGATACACATTCGTTGTTCCAGCGTTAAGTTATCAATGCTACGCAGCGGACAAAGGTATCACACATACGAACACACACCAAACGTCGAGTTCACTGGTCAGATCGTCTAAACTTGTGAAAGTCTGGAATGTACGCTGCCAATGTGCGGCGCGTATAATTTTAACGAGCACCGCTATCCGGTACGCGCAATTTATGGCTAATGAAGACAATTAAGACTTGATAAAAAGACATGATAATTAAGACTCGCTGCTAACTAAGAAGTGGCACCCCTTGACCGAGAAAATCGCAGTTAGAATTTTAATCTGCTTCTGGGTTACAGAGTACATTTTTGAGTTTTATTGTCGATGGTTATAAATTAACAAAACGTTTCGGATAGTAGCACATATCCAATACCCTGTGATCCTACTCAAGTTACCCTCGAACTAATCTAGTAGTTATCGACAACTATTTGCGTTTCACTGAGCAGTTTTAAAGTCCAAAGAATATGAAAGAACATGTGGTAAAAGGAAAACTTTGTGAGGGCGTATGGTGGAAGCAATATCTGTTTAATATTGACATCGAAACCAGATTACTTGAGGGTTTAATGTTGCTGGAGTTCCACGCAGATCCAACGGAGTACAGATATTTTCATTCCTACAGTATGGATTGCATTCACAATTAGGGTTCAAAGGCACCTTTCTACAATTGGTGTGTTTCCCGGAAACTGTAATGTGTGTACACAAATTGCACGGGTGTGTAGAAGTGACATTCCAGTTTCAATGCGAAGTTAACAAAAGACACTACTCTTTATAGAGGAGCTTAGTGTGTCCTGAGACAATCTCTAAGATCGTTAAGATTCACTTCTTGTGCATGTAGTCTTCCATAGTCAGCAGTACCGTCTTAGAGAAAGGTTTCCTTTGGTCGTTGAAGTGGTCACTTAACCAACGTTTTCAAACGAAAAGAGTTAGCTGCTGTAACACTATTTTGGCTATTCAAATTCCAGCACTAGGAAAATCGCAAATAACATAATATTACTCACACAGTACAGTACGAAGATTACAAGATTAAATGTTTATTGATTTGGAGAGTGGGCGGGTATAACCTGCGACGCTTAGTAGTTGCCACCTCTGGCAACAGCAGTTGATCTAAGCTGGCTGGGTATCACGTAGTCCTGAGATCGGGTGACAGTTACTGGCACGTCAACCCATGCCAGTCATTCTAAGCCAGAGTTTGATCAGTCGTAGAGGTTGGCGAGTGGTGGTGTGTCAACCTCTTCGCAACACGTGATGAGTCATCTTCAATGGGTGAGCGATCTGGAATCCGTGCTGGCCAGACATACAGTTGAAATAAGTAAGAAAAGTGTGGATAATATGCGTTTCTCGTTATTTTTTGGGAAGATATCTTCACGGAGACCTCGAAGGTAGGGCACCCGCCTTAACAGGTCAGAAACATAGCGGCTGCTATCGGAATTACCGACCACGCGTACCAAAACTGGTCGAGTACACAAGGGCAACTTATACCATTATGTTAAGTGCTGGGCCTGTATCACGATGTGTAGCGTAGCGTAGTGTAGTGTAGTGTAGCATGGTAGTATAGTTCGGAATTATAAATTGCAAAACTTGTATTCCAGCAATATAGCATACTGTAGCACACCAGTAGCAAGTCCATCCTGGTTTCCAGCGAACACGTATCTGTGAGGCAGATGACCAAATGGATTATGTAGACTTTTTTCCTTTTTCTTTAAATTTTTTGTGTAGATATTTACACATTTGGAATTATGATAAAATATTATGTACTACGTTCATGCCAATTCAGGTGCACCATTTGGTCTGTTCTCGTATCTAGATAACAGACTAAAAGAAAGCAGCAAATAAATCAATAAAAGGAAAAAACACTCTCTAAGACAAAAAACCGACGCACCGCGGAGGAATTTTTGGAATGCTGTGATGTACATGTACAGGCAAACAAATGGTAACAGTTTCAGAAAAAAATTGATAATTTATTCAAGAGAAAGAGCTTCACAAACTGAGCAAGTCAATAACGTGTTGGCTCACTTCTGGCCCTTATGCAAGCAGTTACTCGACCTGACGTTGATTGACATAGATGCTGAATATCCTCGTGAAGAATGTCGTAAAAAATTCTGTCCAATTGACGCATCATATCATCGAAATTCCTAAATGGTTGGAGATCCCTACCGATAATGCTCCGAACGTGCTCAATTGGGGGGACATTGCTGACAACCACGAGGGCAAGCAGGACAACCTCTTCCGTATGCTGGCGTGGATTATTTTCCTGAAATGTAAGCCCAGGATAGGTTCCAATGGAGGGCAAAAGAACGGGGCATAGAATATCGTCGACGTACTGCTGTGCTGTAAGGATGCCGCGGTCGATAATCAGTGGGGTCCTGCCATGAAATGAAATAACACTCCAGCCCATCACTCCTGGTTGTCGGGCCGTATGCCAGGCGACAGTTAGGTTGATATCCGACCGCTGTCTAAAGCGTCTCCAGATCAGTCTTCGCTGGTTATCGGGACATAGTTTCAAGCTGGACTCATTACTGAAGACTATTTTACTCCATTCAGCAAGATTTCAGACCGAATGTGCCCGGCGCCACAGCAAACGGGCTTTTGGGTGTGAGCCGCCTCTTTATGGTCCTTGTGTACAATGAAGAAGCATCGGTGATAATGATGAATCTGAGGGTCTGACTGCTTCTGTGGCGATTGCTCGGTACTCACGTTCTGTCGTCTCTCTAGGTCGACCACTTCCTTTCTCACAATGTGTTCGGCTGTAGTTCGTCCAGTCCTTTCAACATCGTCGAATGGTGGCATTGCTCCTATTCAGTGTAGGGCGATTCGTCGACTGCTCCACCAGGCTTGTTGAGCCGAACTACACGTTCCCTCTCAGCTGTTGACATCCGCTTATATTGCACACGACCCAGTCTGCGAGGCATGCCTCTCTCTGCTCTCGCATCAAGTTAAGCCGCGACAGTGGTCGCCGATCTGACTGCCCGTAGCGCTCGATGATGATGATGATGATGATGTTTGGATTGTGGGGAGCTCAACAGCGCGATTATCAGCGCCCGTACAAATTCCAACCTTTGCTCAGCCCAATCTCGCCACTTTCATGAATGGTGAAATGATGAGGACAACACACACACCCAGTCGGGAATCGATCCAGGGACCCCGTGCTCGGGAATCGAGAACGCAACCGCAAGACCATGAGCTGCGGACCGTAGTGCTCGAGATTTCAGATGTCGTAGCACTGTCTATGTCGGTACTTACGTTGCTACAGTGAAGTCTGTTTCCTAACTCTAGGTATTTGAATGGCTGTACAGTCCCGCGCTTTCGAGCGATTAATGTGTGAGCCTTGGCGTTGCAGGTGCGCCAGCGTATTTGCAGGTACCTCGCCTTCGCGCTCTTATCTTTGCTTGTGGTGAGTGCTAAATTTTGGCTGCCTTATCCTTGCTGGAGGAGTTATCTGGAGGCTCTCGCCAAGGACGGGAACAGTTGGCGTTCAATGTTACCTGAGGTCGGAGTGCGCTTGTAGTGGAGCGGGAACCGACCACGTGTATGGGGCAGCTTGGTGGAGAGACTTTCCTGTCGCCTGTGGGGAGGCTTGTTGCTGCCTTGAATTGCGTGCTGCTAGTTCCGTACACGGTTGTCTACGATCGTCCGCTGCCTTATTGCCGTCTGCTGTATGCGAGGCAAGCCATATCGCACGTCCAGCGAAAAGTTAAGTGAGATTGTACTTTGGGCATTTGTGTGAGGGTGTTGAGGGCTGCTATCTCACTTCTGGTAATCGTAAGCGAATAGGTGTTACCATGGAAGTAAAGGTATGCCTATGAAGAGTTCATGGTGTTTAAGACAGGTGTTAAATATTAATGTAATGCACGAGCGTGCCTCTTCCATCTCGTGGGAAATTATTGTTTGATGTAATACGTAATCAACTGCAAGGCCGCAATCTGTTTATCAAATATACTGCATTCGAGTGTTTGGTAGCCTTAGCTCAGCGAGCCCCAGTAAAGCAAATATGAAATTTTCAGAATTGTGCCCGTTACGGTTTTCACTAAACAGTGGAGCATAAGAGTTCACGTAATTTAATTGTGACTGAGATTGGAGTGCCCGCTGGCCTTGCTAGTAATTGTAAGTGTTTTTTATATCTTAATAGCATGCAATTCTCCTTAAGGTTATTTATGCAATTTGCGCTGTTAGTTGTATCTTGCCTGTGTAGTTCATTCGTAGTGGGGCAAAGGCATTAAAGGCCTGTTATTTAATATATTTTGGTGGTTGTTTACATTGTCCCTGCGGACTTGTTCTGTGCGCTTGTTAAGTGTTACAGCTGGTTGGCTGGTGTTTTGGAGTAAGCGCTACCTTTCCACCTATGGGTACCGACGCTGTGAAATCCTGGGTAGCGGGAGGTGACTCCGGGTCGAAGCTCGAGAAGTGGGTCTTGTACGAACTGTCACTTTCCACCTTCCGCCTTCGCTTCTCCAAGTTAAGTTTTAGTTCTGCCTTCGAGCGACCTGGCGTCACTCCTCGCTAATTAATCCTGGAGCTTTATATCTTTACTTGAGTATTTATTATATTTATTATTTTTATTAAACCTTGTCTCGAGAGCAACATACGATTGTGAAAGGTTGTTGCTGTGCTACTCTTAGTAAGATTTTGCACTGACTAATTATGTTACTGGGCCTTGAAGCCGAAGTTTGAAACCTTAGTAAGGCTTAGTGATATTCATTGACTCTTGAGTGTGAAACAGGTGCCTTTGTATTAACTTCAGCCTGCTATTTATTGGGTGCATCTCTGGCAGGTTGCTATTTAGGTAAACGTTTTTGAGAACATCAGTTCTCAGTCTCCGAAGACTAGTCAGAAATATTGTGTGTCTTAATTTAAGCTGTCAGGCGCAAAATTGTCAGTGCTTTTAAAATTTTCTTATACAGGGTGAGTCACCTAACGTTACCGCTGGATATATTTCGTAAACCACATCAAATACTGACGAATCTATTCCACAGACCGAACGTGAGGAGAGGGGCTAGTGTAATTGTTTAATACAAACCATACAAAAATGCACGGAAGTATGTTTTTTAACACAAACCTCCGTCTTTTTAAATGGAACCACGTTAGTTTTGTTAGCACATCTGAACACATAAACAAATACGTAATCAGTGCCGTTTGTTGCATTGTAAAATGCATCCGGAAATATTGTAACCTACAGTTGACGCTTGAAACCTCCGACGTTCAGTTACATGTTGTAACAAACACGGGCCACGGTCGGCGAGCAGCATCTGCAGGGACATGTTTACGATGACGACCGTGTTTACGGGTGTGGCTGTAGTGCACTGTTGTGGGTTTGGTCTAGCTGTCGCAGTGTCCGCATGTAGCGCTTGCTGCTATTGTTATTCTGCATTCGTCTCCGCACGCAGACCAACTGTAGTACACCGTGTTACCAGACGTCTGTGATAGTGTAGTGTTGAAGAAACTGTGACCATGGTGTATTCGAACTCTGAAAAGGCGGAGATGATACTCATCTATGGCGAGTGTCGACGAAATGCAGCTGAAGCCTACAGGGTGTATGCAGAACGGTACCCGGACAGAGAGCATCCAACGTGCCGCACATTGCAAAACATCTACCGCCAACTGTATGCAACAGGTATGGTCGTAGCACGCAAACGGGTCCGTAACAGGCCCGTCACAGGAGAAGCGGGTGCAGTTGGTGTGTTAGCTGCTGTTGCCATGAACCCACACATGAGTACACGGGACATTGCGAGAGCCGGTGGACTGAGTCAAAGTAGTGTCATGCGCATACTGCATCGTCACCGCTTTCACCCGTTTCATGTGTCGCTACATCAGCAACTACATGGTGATGACTTTAATCATCGAGTGCAATTCTGTCAATGGGCAATGCGTTGCAGTTCTACCTGTTTACCGATGAAGCTGGTTTCACAAACCACGGGGCAGTGAAACTACGGAACATGCATTACTGGTCCGTGGACAATCCTCGCTGGCTCAGACAGGTAGAGCGACAGCGACCGTGGACTGAAAATGTATGGTGCGGAATCATTGGTGACCACCTCATTGGTCCACACTTCATTGCAGGGGCCCAAACAGCTGCAACATACATCGCGTTTCTACAGAATGATCTGCCAACGTTGCTCGAAAAAGTCCCACTGGAAACGCGTCAACGTATGTGGTATCAGCATGATGGTGCACCTGCACATTCCGCAATTAACACTAGGCTGATCCTTGACAGGATGTTCGACGGGCGTTTCATAGGACGTGGAGGACGCATAAATTGGCCAGCCCGTTCTCCTGATCTTACACCTCTGGACTTCTTTCTGTGGGGTACGTTAAAGGAGAATGTGTACCGTGATGTGCCTACAACCCCAGAGGATATGAAACAACGTATTGTGGCAGCCTGCGGCGACATTACACCAGATGTACTGCGGCGTGTACGACATTCATTACGCCAGAGATTGCAATTGTGTGCAGCAAATGATGGCCATCACATTGAACATCTATTGGTCTGACATGTCGGGACACACTCTATTCCACTCCGTAATTGAAAACGGAAACCATGTGTGTACGTGTACCTCACCCCTCATGGTAATGTACATGTGCGTCAGTGAAAAAGACCAATAAAAAGGTGTTAGCATGTGGACGTAATGTGCTGTTCCAGGCTCTTCTGTACCTAAGGTCCATCATCGTTCCCTTTGGATCCCTACGTAATTCGGTGCTCTCCAATACACACGATCGAACAGCGGAGGAGTGGTACTCAAGCGTCAACTTTAGGTTACAATATCTCCGGATGTAATTAACATTTTACAATGCAACAAACGGCACTGATTACGTATTTGTTTATATGTTCAGATGTGCTAACAAAACTAACGGGGTTCCATTTAAAAAAGCCTAGGTTTGTGTTAAAAAACATACTTCCGTGCATTTTTTTATGGTTTGTATTAACCAATTACACTAGCCCCTCTCCTCACGTTCGGTCTGTGGAATCGATTCGTCAGTATTTGATGTGGTTTACGAAATATATCCAGCGGTAATGTTAGGTGACTCACCCTGTATATGAGATAGACCTTGTTTCATAAAAAGACATTGGTAGTTGATTCACTGAATTCTTGTGACTTACTATTCTTATTACCTAAAGTAATCAGGATTAAGATATTGTTGTTCTAAAGAAATTTGTTGATATGACTATTAAATAAAACGAGTGATAACAAAAGGGGTCCAGTCCTTCCTATTTTTTCCCTATTGCCTAGTAGAAGACCGTTTCAATGTGTTTCTCTTCTTGGCCCCTAATTGCACGGGTCCGTTGAAATATGGCATAACGTCGTCAACCTGAACCCGTCGATTACATATTCGTAAGACAGACGTGGAAGCCTGACCAGCACAAGCAGTAGCATACAACAAAAATGAACCGCAAGTCCTGTCCCTGCTGGATTCCCACGTTTTATTGGTAGGCGTTTCTCCCTTTTACACCAGACATATCACTATGTATTCAGCTACAACATTCAAATGCGGTTTCTCAATGAGGAAACGTCTGCGTAATCTTTCCTTATACACATATTCCTTCATACGTGGGGCAGTTGCAATGAAATGATAGTCATCTGCATATCCAAGCATGTAGTACACTTCACAGCAATATGAACTTTGTGGCATGTCACCTTCATGATGCTGTCATGTTAATAGCTAGCAGTGTATTATCCATAAATAAATCAACAGAAATTCGAAAGGTGACCATCATACTAGACAACTTTCACACGAAAAATGTAGGGTGGTCTGAAAAACAAGTAAGGGTTATGGGCGGGGGGAGATTGTGTTGGGAAATAAGTGTTAAAAAAGAACTTCGATACCTTGCTCCGTTTCCGAGTTACTTAAAATTGAAGTTAGCAAATGGGGTCGTTGCGTGCACAAATTCAAGCAGTTGCATGCACTAAAATGCAGTAATTTACAGACAACAGTGGGTCTGCAAGTTACCACTCGCTGAAATGCTCATTACGAGTTAAAGTGTGCCTTTTTTGGAAGTAATAGATTTAAGCTAAATGAGCAAAAACTATGTTTGTGCAGTTTGAGGAATACAAATGAAAAACACGTTTGGTGGCACTGTCCCTGGCAGGCTGTTTGAATTTGCATGCGGAACGACGTGACTGGCTACCTTCAATGCTAAAAATTCGGAAACGGCGCAATGTGTTGACTTTTTTGTTAAAAATTATTTCTCAACACAATCTCCCCTGCAACACTGTTACAAGTTTTACAAGATGTTTACGACCATCCCATATGTTCTATCTTAAGATGACATGTACATAAAAAGCACGATTAGGGCTTTAATAGGTACTAATTACTATTACTCTGAGAGAATCCAAACGTTGGCGCTCACATTATGAAAGGAGTGCTTGTCGTTACAAAGCCCTTACGGGTCTTTTGACAGCTAGAATGGCCGGCCGCGGTGGTCTAGCGGTTCTAGGCGCGCAGTCCGGAACCGCGCGACTGCTGCGGTCGCAGGTTCGAATCCTGCCTCGGGCATGGATGTGTGTGATGTCCTTAGGTTAGTTAGGTTTAAGTAGTTCTAAGTTCTAGGGGACTAATGACCACAGATGTTAAGTCCCATAGTGCTCAGAGCCATTTCAACCATTTTTTGAACAGCTAGAATGTTTGCGCAGGGGACACTTTGGTGGCAGATGTGGCTGTAGCTGCATGTTTTACGGCACAGGCTGGAGTGGACCTCCGGTATTAATGGTAGTGAGTCCGAATGAAACAACAGTTTTACTGTTACCAGTCTCTGTTTGTTTACAATAAAGAGGCAAAAAAACTGGTATACCTGCCTAATACAGTGTAGGGCCCCCGTGAGCATGCAGAAGTGCTGCAACACGACGTGGCATCGGCACGACTAATGTGTGAAGTAGTGATGCAGGGAATTGACACCATGAATCCTGCAGAGCTTTCCATAAATCCGTAACAGTACGAGAGGGCGGAGGTCTCCTCTTAACACCACTTTGCAAGGCACACCAGATACGCTCAAAAATGTTCATGTGTGGGGAGTTTGGTGGCCAGCGGAAGTGTTTAAACTCAGAAGAGCGTTCCTGGAGCCGCTCTGCAGCAATTCTGCATGTGTAGGGTGTCGAAGTTCGTCGTAATGCACAATGGACGTAAATGGATGTAGGTGATCAGACAGGATGCTTACGTACGTACGTATCTAGACGTATCAGGGGTTCCATACCACTCCAAATGCACACGCCCCACACTGTTACAGAGCCTCCACCAACTTGAGCAATCACCTGCTGACATGCAGGGTCCATGGATTCGTGGGGTTGTCTCCATACTCAAAACGTCCATCCGCTCGATACAGTTTGAAATGAGACTCGTCCGATCAGGCAACATGTTTCCAGGCATCAACAGTCCAATGTCGGTGTTGACGGGCCCAGGCGAGGCGTAAAGCTTTGTGTCGTGCAATCATCAAGGATACACGAGTAGGCCTTCTGCTCCGAAAGCCCATATCGATGATGTTTCATTGAATGGTTCGTACGCTGACTCTTGTTGATGGCCCAGCATTGATATCTGCAGCAATTTTCGAAAGTGTTGCACTCCTGTCACGTTGAACGATTCTCGCCACTAGTCTTTGGTCCCGTTCTTGCAGGATCTTTTTCCGGCCGCTGAGATATCGGAGATTTGATGTTTTACCGGATTCCTGATATTCACGGTACACTCGTGAAATGGTCGTACGGGAAAATCCCCTTTCATCGCTACCTCGGAGACGCTGTGTCCCATCGCTCGTGCGCTGACTATGACACCACGTTCAAACTCACTTAAATCTTGATAGCCTGCCATTGAAGCAGCAGTAACCGATCTAACAACTGCACGAGACACTTGTTGTCTTATTAGGCGTTACCGACTGCAGCGCCGTATTCTGCCTGTTTGCATATGTCTGTATTTGAATACGCATGCCTACACCAGTTTTGTTGACGCTTCAATGTATATCCACAACGCATTTCGAAGGTTTAAACCTCCATCACCAATCGGATTTTCGTGTGTATTACATATGTATGTGTTGTGTTACGATTTTTGGGTAACTTATGGCACTGTCTAGTGAAGAAACAAAAACACTTTTTGAGAACATTGTTCTGAGGAGGCTTTTGACTAAAAACTAACTGTATATCTAAAGATTAAAAGAAACAAGTAAAACAGAAGAGGTCCAGTGGCCACAGTCTCCTTTCTCTATCGTAACACAACACGTGTAAACTGTCATATTTCATAAACAAAGATGGTCTCGGGAAACTACTAGATGCAAAGAACATATAGCATATGACAACATTATCTCGAAGTAAACAGAATATACATCACAACAACATTATTTGGAATAACATTAAGGGTCTGTGGAGTTCTTTCTTTGAGTTGCTCAATATTTCAAGGGATATACAAATCCTTTTCCGTCGTGTTTATACAGTCTGAATGTCATATTCGTTTATACACTCCTGGAAATGGAAAAAAGAACACATTGACACCGGTGTGTCAGACCCACCATACTTGCTCCGGACACTGCGAGAGGGCTGTACAAGCAATGATCACACGCACGGCACAGCGGACACACCAGGAACCGCGGTGTTGGCCGTCGAATGGCGCTAGCTGCGCAGCATTTGTGCACCGCCGCCGTCAGTGTCAGCCAGTTTGCCGTGGAATACGGAGCTCCATCGCAGTCTTTAACACTGGTAGCATGCCGCGACAGCGTGGACGTGAACCGTATGTGCAGCTGACGGACTTTGAGCGAGGGCGTATAGTGGGCATGCGGGAGGCCGGGTGGACGTACCGCCGAATTGCTCAACACGTGGGGCGTGAGGTTTCCACAGTACATCGATGTTGTCGCCAGTGGTCGGCGGAAGGTGCACGTGCCCGTCGACCTGGGACCGGACCGCAGCGACGCACGGATGCACGCCAAGACCGTAGGATCCTACGCAGTGCCGTAGGGGACCGCACCGCCACTTCCCAGCAAATTAGGGACACTGTTGCTCCTGGGGTATCGGCGAGGACCATTCGCAACCGTCTCCATGAAGCTGGGCTACGGTCCCGCACACCGTTAGGCCGTCTTCCGCTCACGCCCCAACATCGTGCAGCCCGCCTCCAGTGGTGTCGCGACAGGCGTGAATGGAGGGACGAATGAAGACGTGTCGTCTTCAGCGATGAGAGTCGCTTCTGCCTTGGTGCCAATGATGGTCGTATGCGTGTTTGGCGCCGTGCAGGTGAGCGCCACAATCAGGACTGCATACGACCGAGGCACACAGGGCCAACACCCGGCATCATGGTGTGGGGAGCGATCTCCTACACTGGCCGTACACCACTGGTGATCGTCGAGGGGACACTGAATAGTGCACGGTACATCCAAACCGTCATCGAACCCATCGTTCTACCATTCCTAGACCGGCAAGGGAACTTGCTGTTCCAACAGGACAATGCACGTCCGCATGTATCCCGTGCCACCCAACGTGCTCTAGAAGGTGTAAGTCAACTACCCTGGCCAGCAAGATCTCCGGATCTGTCCCCCATTGAGCATGTTTGGGACTGGATGAAGCGCCGTCTCACGCGGTCTGCACGTCCAGCACGAACGCTGGTCCAACTGAGGCGCCAGGTGGAAATGGCATGGCAAGCCGTTCCACAGGACTACATCCAGCATCTCTACGATCGTCTCCATGGGAGAATAGCAGCCTGCATTGCTGCGAAAGGTGGATATACACTGTACTAGTGCCGACATTGTGCATGCTCTGTTGCCTGTGTCTATGTGCCTGTGGTTCTGTCAGTGTGATCATGTGATGTATCTGACCCCAGGAATGTGTCAATAAAGTTTCCCCTTCCTGGGACAATGAATTCACGGTGTTCTTATTTCAATTTCCAGGAGTGTATAATCAGGCGACATGTAGCAAACGTTAAGTGCAATATTATGTTGTCAACAGTAGTAAAATTATACGCAGATAAATATTTTGCCTGGGATTTAGGATGGAGGCAGAGAGAAAGAGAGAGAATTCAGATACGGGGTGGAAGTAGTGATTGGAGGAGATGAACTTTTCTGGAGCAATGATGTGACGGCTTACCACTCGATAGTGAGAAAGCAAGACATGCTAAAACACTCAATAGTGGTAAATCACAAAAAATGAAAATAACTTATTCCATACAATCCCCTTTCTACATAATATTTCATATCAGATTGCCAAAGTCTTTAAACGGAAAGACATAAACATATGCCTTACCACTGGCAACAAGATTGGGCAGAGGTTACGCAACAACAGCAACACACGGAACCCACTACATCATATGGGTGCGTACAAAGTTGATAGTTTGGACTGTGTTTGTTTCTACATATGCCAGACAGGTACATCATTTGAGATTAGATTCCAAGAACACATGACAGCATTAAAAAACAAACAATACCAGTCAATAGTCATCCACCTGCATGAAACAAAACACCAAGTCAACAAGACAGATATCACCATCCTACATATCCAACCTAAATTTACAATAGTATAATCTCAATATGTGAGTGCAGTCTTTCTCGGCGGATTTCATATATGAAGTCTTCACGCGTTGTCAGCCGAGTAGCGTCGTCGTCTCGTAGCAACGTTTAAATGGAATGCGTCTCCATTATCTTCAGGCGAAGTCACTTCGCCTGAATATGATGTAGACGCATTCCATCGAAACGTTGCTACGAGACGACAACGCCACTCGGCTGACAACTCGTGAAGACTTCATGTATAGTATAATCTCTGTTTTCAGCAACAGCCAGCATTATCAGCATTATTAAATTTGCAATGCACACACACACACACACACACACACACACACACACACTCTCATCTTCACATTCGCCACAACTAGTTAGTTACCATGATACTCCCAAATTAACAATGGAATGGCCTCATTTACAAATATACAATCACACCAACAACTTGTACCCCCTGTCTGATCCTAACAGCGTAAGTTGTGTATCTATCAGCATATATTAAAGCATTAACCAATGTATAATTCCAGCTCAGTCAGTACATGTAACAGACATATCTTAAGGACCACTGCTCCAGAAAAGTATGGGTTAGGGTAGACAAAGGAGCTTGTGACTACTGGATGTGTTCTACTTTATCTGTTTATTTCCACTTTTCGATATATTTTTAGTTTTTAGTCAAAAATACTCCTCAAAACCGTGTTCTGAAAAAGTATTTTTGTCTCCCCACTAAACAGTGCCACAAGTTACCCCAAAATCGTAACACAACACACACATATGTCATACACATGTAAATCCACCCGATGATGGAGGTTTAAACCTTCGAAATGCGTAACAGTAAACTTGTTGTTTCATTCCATATCAGTAACAGACAGACTAAGCCTAACCTGAAATGTTCGCATTTAAAGGCAATGACTCTCATTGACTGACTTAAGGAAGGAAATTATTAAGTGACCATTGAACACTAGATACATTCCACCACCCCTAACGGTGAGGCGTTCATCATTAAGAAGGTATCGAAATTTTTCCGCATTAGGAGGATTTATCACCTAGCGTAGCGTTCGTCAAAGTTTTCCGTGGACTTGTTCATATCTGATTGGCCTGTTTGGGTTTTTTGGCTTCTAAATCCAATTATTTAACAGTACCTTTCATAGCTGTTACATAATGACCTTTTTTCGTGCTAAAAGACACAAAAGCTCACCAGACAGTTTCTCTCTGAAAAAGTCGCAACGTTGTCGCGACTTAAATTTAGTTTCTCCGGTACCTGGAAACCCTGCGGCCCGTGGACGTGTTGTCTATTGTCTTTGAAAAGCTTTTATTTTTCTGTAAGTGTCGCTTTCGCTGCAGCACAACAAAGCGCACGGGGAACACGTCCAGTCATTCCCTATCTGGACACACAATGTCCGAGGGTTATTCGGAAAGTAAGGTTCGAGTGGCCGTAGCTAATCGAATGTCGCGCGAACAATGAAACGCTGTTCTGTACGTACTCGTGCAAGCTTTGATCGTCAAACGACGTCATTTGAATTGATATGCGGTTTACCGTGGAATTTCAAAATGTTTAAAACAACTGATCAGCCCGCCGACTGTGAAATACAGTCTGTGATTGGGTTTTTGACAGCAAGAAATGTTGCAACAGCGAAAATTCATCGACAGAAAAGTGAGACATATGGTCCCAAAGCGATGAATGACAGCAAAGTGTGTGTGTAGGTCAGAAATTTCAGGCCGGACACCAGTGATGTCAGGAGATTTGGTCATAGCGATGGAAGAATAGGTTCGTGAAGGCAGGCGAGCGATTTCCTCGTATTTCGCTACCTAAGGGAGTTTGTCGTCGGCAAACTCTTCGTAACAGATGACTTGGTGAAAGAAGCAGTTAAAGACTGTTTATCCTCACAGGCGGTAGACGTCTACGTCTTATGGATACAAAAACTTGTAGAACGTTATCACAAGTATTGAAACATCTACATCTACTCTGGAAATCATACTTAAGTGCCTGGCCGAGGATTCGTCGAACCACTTCACGATAATTCTTTATCATTTCACTCTCGAACAGCGCGCGGAAAAAAACGCACACCTATATCTTTCCGTGCGAGCTCTGATTTCCCTTATTTTATTACGATGATCGTTTGTCCCTCTGTAGTCGGCGTCAACAAAATATTTTCGCATTCGGAGGCGGAAGCTGGTGATTGGAATTTCGTGAGAAGATTCCGCCGCAACGAAAAACGCCTTTGCTTTAATGATGTTCACCCCAAATCCTGTATAATGTACGCAGCACTCTTTCCCCTCTATCTCGATAATGCAAAATGTGCTGCCCTTCTTTGAATTTTCTCGATATACTCCGCTAATCCTATCTGCTAAGGATCCCACACCGCACAGTAGTACTTCAAAAGAAGACGGCCAAGCGCAGTGTAGACAGTCTCTTTAGTAAATCTGCTCTATCATCTAAGTGTTCTGCCAATAAAATGCAGTCTCTGGTACGCATTCCCCACATTTTCTATGTGTTCTTTCCAATTTACGTCGTTCGCAATTGTAATTCCTAGGCCTTTAGCAGAATTTACAGTCTTTAGATTTGATTGATTTTTCGTGCAACAGAAATTCAATGGATTCCCCTTTTCACTCGTATGGATGACCTCAAACTTTTCCTTAAGTAGGGTCAACTGCCAATTTATGCTCCATATATATATATATATATATATATATATATATATATATATATATATATATATATCATATTTAAAATCATATATACAAATCGTTTTGCAGTTTGCTATGCCCTTCTGATGATTTTACGAGACGAGAAACGACAGTACCATCAACAGACACCAAAGAAAGTACTCTCGATATACAGAATCAAAATTGAAATCCTTTGTCGACAGCACTCAGCACTTCGTATGAGTAAAGAGCAAGTTGTGTTTCACAGTAACGTTGTTTTTTAACTCCGAGCTGATTATGTGTCAGTAGACTGTTCTCTTCGAGGTAATTCATAATGTTCGAACACAATATATGTTCCAAAATCCTGCTGCATATCGATGTTAATGATATGGGCCTGTAATTTAGTGGATTACTCCTATTGCCCATCTTGAGTATAGGTGTGACCTGTGCAACTTTCCAGTCTTTGGGTGTATATGGAAACTACATAGAAAACCAGAGAAACATAAATTAAATAAAAAAGCTTTTTTTTGCAAAAATCTGTGGTATTTTATGCTCAATAAGAAATCAGACCTTACTTTCCGAATAATCCTTGTAACTTGAATGACTTTCTGTGTACCGGCTTCTCTGTCTGTCGCTTCATCCAAGATGGCTGTTAGCCTCGCTTAGCTGAGACATTATGCAGGATATTTCATAATTAATGGCGAAAACTGTTACATACGATAATTGAAACGAAAATTTTCTCAGTAACATAGTTCTGAAAACGACCCGTTTGGTAGATAGTGCGAAATGTGTGGTTACGAGGCGCTACAGACTTCAGCATGAAGTATTGTCGTAGTCAGTAGAAACGTATGTGAAATGTCAACATTTTGATTAAGTCTCTCATAGTAAATAGTTCGGGAGTTTGGTACATGTATGACGCGGCACCGGCGCATTTTGCTGCTGATGTAACCCGACATGTACCGCGCCGAGATGGATCTGCCGAGCAGCACCAGTACCTTTGCTTCCAATTTTTCTGTTTGGAGTCATCTTAAAAGTGTACAGCATACTAGATGAGAAGGTTGGAGAACTGTAGCAGCGTTGTCAAAATTTACGACATGATCCGAGAGTTTTCGAAATAATTCGTAACTCACTGCAGAGACGAGCGTAGTATTGCAGCCCAGATGCAATGATGATACGGGGTATATTACTCCTTTAGAAAGTGCAAACGAATGGTAAACTGTAACATGTAATGAGCTCAAGCAGTATTCTATTTCTCTTTAAAGTAGCCCGCGGATGAAATTTGGGCATAGGCATTTAATCTAAATGTCTACATGCCGAATACCCGAATACATTAGTACCAATTAAAGCAAACGTCAATACTGTTGTCAGTGGCGATACATACCCCGTCAGCAAAAAGGTTTCAATACTGGATTTAAAAAAATTAAGAAAATATAAGACGGTGGCTGCTCTGATGCAGGTGTCCTAATAGTCTCCCCCTACTTGAACACAACGCGCAGAACCTTCATACAACCAATTGATACTGCCAGAGAAGTGCCTCTTTGGTATGTTCAACTTACGCCTTACATTCGCATCTTCTTCAGTTTTAACAAATCTTCAGAGACTCATTCTGCATTATGTCATATGGGGTATGTTCGTATTGATAACATCAAGTCTCACTACCTGTGATAATTTTTTTCCAGAAAACGGACTCCAGTGAATGCAGCATCATGAAGCGGAAAGAAACACATTGAAATAACAGGAAATCCTTTCCCCTTCCGTCTCTCTCTCTCTCCCCAGCAATTTCATGACCGTTCTCATCGTTGGTGCCCTGTACACTGCAGCGAAACGATCAGTGTGTTTCTCTGTAAATAACAAAAGTTACATAAGAACATTCCGATTTATTAACAGATCATTTTTACAATATAATTTATGTTTATTATTAACAATATACTTCTCAAAGTTATTTTGCATATACATATAGGAATACGTCTTATACATGGAGAGAGATGCTACTGGTAGGTCAGAATCTATGTACTATATTTGCCATTTAATCATTAATTTTTGGTCATTTATGTACGTTTCTATACAACTGAATCTTTTCTATATATATAATTATATATAATCTGCTATTTAACATACAGGCTTTCATTGTTATATATATATATATATATATATATATATATATATATACACTCAAGGAAATGGAAAAAAGAACACATTGACACCGGTGTGTCAGACCCACCATACTTGCTCCGGACACTGCGAGAGGGCTGTACAAGCAATGATCACACGCACGGCACAGCGGACACACCAGGAACCGCGGTGTTGGCCGTCGAATGGCGCTAGCTGCGCAGCATTTGTGCACCGCCGCCGTCAGTGTCAGTCAGTTTGCCGTGGCATACGGAGCTCCATCGCAGTCTTTAACACTGGTAGCATGCCGCGACAGCGTGGACGTGAACCGTATGTGCAGCTGACGGACTTTGAGCGAGGGCGTATAGTGGGCATGCGGGAGGCCAGGTGGACGTACCGCCGAATTGCTCAACACGTGGGGCGTGAGGTCTCCACAGTACATCGATGTTGTCGCCAGTGGTCGGCGGAAGATGCACGTGCCCGTCGACCTGGGACCGGACCGCAGCGACGCACGGATGCACGCCAAGACCGTAGGATCCTACGCAGTGCCGTAGGGGACCGCACCGCCACTTCCCAGCAAATTAGGGACACTGTTGCTCCTGGGGTATCGGCGAGGACCATTCGCAACCGTCTCCATGAAGCTGGGCTACGGTCCCGCACACCGTTAGGCCGTCTTCCGCTCACGCCCCAACATCGTGCAGCCCGCCTCCAGTGGTGTCGCGACAGGCGTGAATGGAGGGACGAATGGAGACGTGTCGTCTTCAGCGATGAGAGTCGCTTCTGCCTTGGTGCCAATGATGGTCGTATGCGTGTTTGGCGCCGTGCAGGTGAGCGCCACAATCAGGACTGCATACGACCGAGGCACACAGGGCCAACACCCGGCATCATGGTGTGGGGAGCGATCTCCTACACTGGCCGTACACCACTGGTGATCGTCGAGGGGACACTGAATAGTGCACGGTACATCCAAACCGTCATCGAACCCATCGTTCTACCATTCCTAGACCGGCAAGGGAACTTGCTGTTCCAACAGGACAATGCACGTCCGCATGTATCCCGTGCCACCCAACGTGCTCTAGAAGGCGTAAGTCAACTACCCTGGCCAGCAAAACCTCCGGATCTGTCCCCCATTGAGCATGTTTGGGACTGGATGAAGCGTCGTCTCACGCGGTCTGCACGTCCAGCACGAACGCTGGTCCAACTGAGGCGCCAGGTGGAAATGGCATGGCAAGCCGTTCCACAGGACTACATCCAGCATCTCTACGATCGTCTCCATGGGAGAATAGCAGCCTGTATTGCTGCGAAAGGTGGATATACACTGTACTAGTGCCGACATTGTGCATGCTCTGTTGCCTGTGTCTATGTGCCTGTGGTTCTGTCAGTGTGATCATGTGATGTATCTGACCCCAGGAATGTGTCAATAAAGTTTCCCCTTCCTGGGACAATGAATTCACGGTGTTCTTATTTCAATTTCCAGGAGTGTATATATATATATATATATATATATATATATATATATATATATATATATATATGGGCACCAATAATGAGGACGGTCATGAAATTGCTGGAGAGAGAAGAGAGAGAGAGAGAGAGTGAGAAGGAGGAAATGATTTCCCGTTAGTTTAATGTGTTTCTTCCTGTTCCATGATGGTGCATTCACTGGAGTCCGTTTCCTGGAAAAAATATATACGATAATTTTTTCCAGGAAATGAACTACAGTGAATGCACCATATATATAGTGGTCCTAAACTATATGTCAAAAATGTAAAAGCAGGTAGAGGAGACCTAAATAAGTAGATTTCGAGGAGGATCGAGTGTGCGGTAATGACACATTACAGCGCAGGCTTGTACAGCAGTATGAATCGCTGGAAACTGAAAAGGCATGTAAAGACAAATGACATCAGAAATTTATTAATAGTTTGCAAGAGATGCTCGAAAGAGCGGTCACCGACAGCGATACGCGATTCACAGAGAAAGCGCATGGATCGGCTTGCATTAGAAAGACGTCAGGCATGTCGATCACCTGTCCAGCTGCAACAGACACGCGGGCCACTAGATCGTCTTCAGATGTGACGGGACCCTCGTACATCACGCTTTTCATTTGACCCCACAAGAAAAAATCCGTGGGTGTTAAATCGACAGAACGCGGTGACCAGGGAACTGCACAGCCCCGTCCTTACCACCGCTGGCCGTACGCAGCGTCCAGGTGATTCCTGACGTTTCACTGAAGTGAGCAGGGGTTCCATCGTGCTGCAACCACATTCGTCTGTGGTCAGCTAGAGGAGGAACATCGTCCAAAAGTTCAGGTAAGACCTCCTGCAGGAAGATGTTGTATGTGTGGCCAACTAAACGACTAGGTAGAATACACAGTCCTACTAAGTTATTGTGAGCATTGCCTGCCCAAACATTAATGGAAAAGCTTTCTTGGTGAGCGTGTGTTATTGTGCCATGTGGGTTACCATGACCCCACAGCTGATAATTATGGATGTTCAACATACTCAACCGCGAAAAGGTAGCCTCATCAGTAAATAAAGCATCTGCAGGGGAGGTTTCATCGGCTGTAGTCTGCTGTAGGTACCAACGAGCAAATCTGAGTCGTGGAAGATAACCGTCAGGGGTCATTCCTTGTACTCTCTTGAAATGATACGGATGCATTCCGTCTTCATGTAAAGTCCACAGAACACTTTGATGGCTCACACCCAATGCACGTCCTGCAGCTCTCGAGCTTACCGAGGGATTATCGTCTACTGTGTTTATTAATCTTTCTTCCACTGCAGGAGTTCTGAAATATATTCCAACACCAGTTCCACGCCTGGGAGCGTAAAACAATCCACTCGTTCGTAACTCCCGATGACACGCTAAAATGTTTGGCGATCCGACTGGTTCCTATCCCGGCATCGCTCTCCGGGTATCCTTTGAGTAGCTAATCCATTTCCTTGTGCAGCCCCATACATGAAATGCATGTCGGCCAGCTCCGCATTGATGAAACGATGCATACCCCTCGAATCCGTGCGGGAAATGATGAATCCAGCTAGCGAAGCGCTTTTAATATGCCGCAGCCATCAGCTCTCTCTACCGGCTTAGTGCGGCATTACTTCACACACACTCGTATACGACATCTGCTTATCTCGGTCCACTCAAACTGCCGTTACATTCTTGACATATAGTTTAGGACCACTCTGTATATATGGGACACAAAGTGTGAAATCAATTACATTAGGCATACAAACACGCATAAGCACACCTGTGACAAACGGCCCATACTTCTGTTCCTCACACAAACCACTATAAATACCAAAGTGAATAGTGTGAGAACGAGAGGGTGCCTATCCCACTCTAACAGGTCAACCACTTGTCGTCATGACGCAATAAGACTAAATTTCAATTGCGATATAGTATGTACCACAAGGTATGGCGATCGAAAAAAACTACTTGGCTCACCAAGTACCAGGGCTGACGTGCGGCATTGGCAACACCATCGCACAAGCACTTCCTATAATCATCGACAGTTAGAGCCACTGAGACCGCATGATGCGCACACCCTCAGCCTGTCTTTGGTTGCCGCCTCTGCCTGTACGGTATGCGAACATTTTTTATTTGAGCCCACAAACTCCACAATAGAGTTTGGAAAGGTCCAGTATACAAACATCGACATAGGAAGGTTTCGTGAACTCTTCTGAAACCTTAGCCATCTCCAGAGTGAATAATCCTCGACTGAAGACAGGGGCAAGCCTAAAATTTGGCCTGAGGATGTAATGTCTTGAGCCATAACCCCTATCCCAATAGCAAATTAAATAATTTGGCGACATTTTCTGATATGTTCCATGGTTTTCCAGAAAACTGAGTAGTTCAATATTTAATATATTCTCGGTGTTAACATCTGTATACTGATTGAAAAAGCAACGCTGCTGACATCTCTATAATCCTTCAACCAGCGTTGCTGCTTGAACGAGATATCGCGGGTGACTAATAAGTTTCATCCTCAAACTGAGGCACTGTTAGAGTTTTCTGCCGTGGATGACGTATCTCTTTTCATGCCCCAGCAGCGTCAACAGCTTCCAGACGGAACTTTTGCGTGGAACTGCTCGTTCCGGACATAGAAGCAAGTCGCCGTGAATGCCATGCAAATTGGTTGGATATAACAGATCTACCTTACAGATCTATCTTCACGATATTTGCCTTATCGAAATCCACATCCTCATCATTGAACATTCCATTCTGGTGATTTCCCTATTGGACAGCCATCAGAACCTTCTGATCGGTAGAGATTGCTTCATGACGTGCCTGTGCAAATTGTCAGTCGCCTTGTGGGTATTGGCCTTGGCTTACCTATGCACATGCTGCCATAGCCCACGTGAATTTCATAATCTAAAAAGAGCAGCATGTCAAAATAAGTCAATAAACGTTGCGTGCCATTAAATTCGTGGTGGTGAGTAATAAAAGGCGGATCCAGAGCGTATGTGTCGATGGATACACTCCGGGAGTTCTCAAAAATATCCCAAAGCGTGCTTTCGTCTCTGTCATGTACATTCGAGCATGTACCCCTTAAATTAGGGATGCCAAACACCTGCGAAACATTCACAGCAGACTGATACTGCGGACTCGTTATGCCAGTGCATATAAGTTTGCTGGTGAATGTTGCCATGCTGGGTAGTGTGTTTTGTTGAGTTTCCCCTTTGCATCCAAGTATTCGTAAGGGAAGACTCCCATCTCCGTTACAAGTTGAAGCTCTGCATCCTCAGGACGTGCAGCTCCAATGATGACGCATTGTCTCAGCAGGTTTCTCAAGAGACGTGTGCATAAAATGTAATGCGTCCAGTGGAGCGTAATGGTTTTGGTGACGCGTTTGGAGAGTGAGATCTATTTTTCGAAATTATCACTAACCTCATTACATCTCAAACCGAAATTACCCAAGTGATCAACATGGAAGTGAGCATACCGACTCAAACTGCGAAAGAAAACGGGTAATTGTCGTGGCAGTTGGTATTTCATATTGCATGCGTTGTGTGCTGTGCCGAAGAAATTTTCTCAGTAGATAACAGTGGCCTCTATGTGGAGTTTCCGTTTTTCTGTCCGACGGCCGTCCAAAAAGACGACAATCGAATGCCTGCTCATATAACTCACAGTTCTTCTGAGATTTGGCTGTTTGAATGACGTTGAAATAACCTCCATCAAGAGGCCATGCAAACTTTTCAGTCTCAAGGAACTACCATCTCGCAAGAGTACCCCTGACATATGATTTGAATTGATTAAGACTCAAGCCATATGAGCATACAATTTGATATGCAATCACATACGGTATGTGTCATTTTGTGAAGGTGCTATGGGAGACAGTGGAGTCGCCTTCACAATGGGCCACAAGTTCTAGGAGGCACTCGAAATCCGTGTATACGACAAAGGGGCAATGCTCCTGTTGGTGGGCATTCTTAATTTTTTAAGAACATGTTTGCCTCGGTAAGCATTTCCAAACATACCAATTCCTGGCTGGGGCAATGAATTAGACAGTTTGCTGAATGTTCTCTGGTAGTAAACGGGTTGAGGTAGCTACAACAAAAATTCTTTGTCTGTCAATGAGAAAAATAGACTTAAAATGCTTTTGATCTGTATGTAATGTTGCGTCTCACCCTCAGAGAACTGCAATAAGAGGGTGGCATATCTACCCTATGCTGGCTCTATTTCTGCCAGAATCAGTAGGATCCTCCGTAAACAATATCAAGTGTGTTTTCTGTTCATCCAACAAGATAGGGGGACTGCTGGGGAGTGTCAAAGACGACCTGGGGTTACGAAAACCAGGGATTTACAATATACCTTGTCAATGTGGCATGTCCTACATTGGCCAGACGACAAGAACTGTGGAGATCAGGTGCAAAGAACATCAGAGACACACTAGATTAAGACAGGTGACTAAGTCAGCCATTGCTGAACACTGTCTAGAACTAGACCATGCCATGAAGTATGAGGATACCAAGATTCTAGCACAAACACCCAGATTTTGGGACAGTGTTATAAGAGAATCGATAGAAATTAAAATGGCTGACGATCTTATGAACCGTGACACAGGGTACCAGCTAAGCAGAGCCTGGGATCCGGCTCTGGAATTGTTAAAGGAGCAATGGGGCCAGCTGCAACACTACACAAACAGAAGAACCAGAGACATGGAGATGGAAAACGAGCCCCTGACGGACGGCCAGGCGCACCAGACCGAAGATGGGACACCCAGAAGTGGGACTGGTGGGCGCGGACCGCAGAGGGAACATCCAGAGCCGCAGCGGACGAAAAACGGAGCGGCAACGCTCCAACAGGCCGTGGTGAGCGGGCGCGGACCGCAGGGGGAACGCTTGGTACCCCAGACCGTATATGAAACCCCCAGGAGCGGGTTTGGTGGGCGCGGACCGCAGAGGAAACACCTGGAACCGCAGCGGACGGAAAACGGAGCAGCAACGCTCCAGCAGGTCGCAGGGAATGGGCGCGGACCACAGAGGAAGCGCCTGCAGCCGTTGGTGGAGGGGGAAGGCCATAGGCATAAATACTGGACCAGGTCCACTCGAGGAGTAGTCTCAGGTCGCACCTGATGAAGGCCACGAGCTACGTGACCGAAATATAGTGCAAGTACGACGCTGATATCCGGCAGAACACCCGACAACCCAAGATGTCAATAAGTCTACATGTTTGGGGCTACTTTTGAAAAGTTGAGGGGTCTTACTTTTTTATGCTTCATGTCTCTCTCATCAGGTCTTAAACATGAACTGAATAATTCGGACACTGCCTCTCAAATTTGGTAGCTCCTGGGGTTTAAAGGGAAATGTGACGCTGTAAGTTATAATACTCAGATACATGAGCTGTTTTGTGTGTACGTGCTTCAGGCAATTTCTATAACAAGCCAGAAGCGACCATGCAAAGCAAACTTCATCATTCACGCGTAGATTCTGGACATTAAGACACGAGTGTTTAGTGGCAATATCTTTTGGGAAAGGGGTAAAGCTATACCTCTACTGGTTCGTAAATATGAGAGTACACATCGAGGTGGAGTACATGGCTGGGTGCGGTTTCCTGCTTTTCAGGAAACTGGTCCCATGTGCCATTCATCGTAAAAGTTCCAAACCAGTCTGTAGTCGAGTCGCCCCACAATATCACACCATTTTTTCCCCCGAATGTAGAGACTAATCTTTTCCATAGCATCTTTACTACCTTATTCTGAGCGTGTGCGAGTTCTCAGCATAGAACTTGCTCAGCCATTAATGGCTGGGTACTGTGGGTCATTGAAAATTCTGAAAATCTCCAGATGGTTAGGCACACATTAAGGAAAGTGACAGGGGCTGCATTAGACTTGACTATGTGATTTTGGGAGATTCAGTCTCCAATAACACCAGAAACCATAGAGTACTTCCGTACAGGTGTATGATTTACCCCGTCCTCTTTAACAGGATGGGCGGAGGACTGCTGCCATATCGAGGCCAATGTCGTGATGGTCCTGGAAGATAGCTAGCATGATGACCAAGGAAGTAGTGATCTTGCCATCTACCATAGCTGCAGAGCTGCAAATGACGGTTTTCTCTAGTGAGAGCTCATGAGGAATGATGCTAGTCGTCTGGGAGCAGATACGTAAGTGATAATTTCTTTAATCAATACTTCATTAAAAAAATGGTTATAATGATTTATGCTTGCAACACTACTTATCAATTTTTTTTATATATCCACTTGATGATGACATTGTGAAGTCTGAATCGATCGATGACACAGGTGCTCACATTAAGGTAGATGTTAATGCCATGTTGGATAAAATATTAGAATCTATTATTCTGAATGATGATGAATGGCTGTAAGCCGTATGTGGCTATACACCATCACTGCTGATTTTCTACTTAAGTACTAGAAATTGTTTATTATTGTTGTCTGCATATTTTCTTGCACACATGACACTTATCAATATCATCTCTTCCTTTGCAGGAGGATTGGAACCATCTAGAGACGGGCTGACGCCAACAAAACTATTATGATCAGACTCATTGATGATGCCTCAGCTTCATATGTCATCCTGGTACAGGCTGTCAGTGCCAGCATGTTGGTCATTGATTGGGCCATCAATTTCAAGATCACCACATGCTGAGTCATCATACCAGCACCAAGGACCACCTCGACATCGGCCTGGATGTAGCAGCAGACCCCTCAGCCATCCTGTCGAGCAGAACCATGTAAATCACTGGACTACTACGTGGCTGCTGGGGTTTTTGGGGATCGGATCTCACAAGATCACCTTAGACAACTCTGATTTGGGCTACCAAAAATATATATCACTTTTCTTAATGTGTTCCTGCCCTCCTCTGATAGGGAACTACCCAGAGTCATCAGCTACAAATGGTATCCCGCCATTGAGTGCAGCACAATTCTTTTTTGCTAACTCGCGCACCCTTCAGAAGGAGGCAGTAGTGGCGCTGTACAAAAGACCATTATCTGTATTTGGGTGGGGGGGGGGGGTGATATCGTGGGGCGACTAAATTTCAGATTGTTCAGAACTTTTCTACCATGAATGTCATACTGAACCATTTTTCCAAAATGCAGAAAGGGGTGTGTCAATAACCTTGTTGGGAGTGGAGAACTGCTGTTAATTGACTGATATTCGGCTTAGCTGATTAAATCTTTGATAGGAAATAAGTCCGCTCTTGCCTTTGAGACGTCATCTCTTTGGAGGCTGTGGCCAGCATTAGCCGCCACTCAGAATGAGTGTGGTTGAAATGCAACCAGGCACGACAAACAGTTTCCTCAGAACAGAGAACAGTATAAATATTATGGACTTTCCTAATTTTCACTTTCATTATGACAGCATTGCAGATTTGGTGGGTGGAAATATCTTTAACGTTCAATGGTACCATCGCAAAGATATGTTCATCTACTCTAACGATTTAGACAATTAATTAAAATTCTTGCAATAGCCTTTAAAATAATTAAATTTCCCTAAAATACCAGAAACAACTGCCTTCAAAAAAAATGTTCAAATGTGTGTGAAATCTTATGGGACTTAACTGCTAGGCAGGATTCGACCTGCGACCGTAGCGGTGGCGCGGTTCCAGACTGTAGCGCCTAGAACCGCTCGGCCACTCCGGCCGGCTCTCGCTTCTGGAGGTCAGAGGTGTTATACGTCTCGACCGCAGGACTTAAAGATAGTCGTTAGTGGGACGCACAAAAGGACCATGATACCTCCGCTGATGAACGCTTTCACATTTCCTACTAGGAACGTTACGTAAACGGCGGAAGAGGTGCCTGCCTGTATCCATAGAACGAGTCCCACCCCATGTTTTCCTCTTGTAACAGCTGCAGGTCTTGTATCTCTTTGTTCCTCTTTTTCTAACTTCGGCTAAACCCATTGGACAAGTGCGACGTACTAGCTTCCTGCACAAAAGAAACCGCGTGTGACGTCGATGGAGCGGGTTCCCAGACCGAACTGAGACGTAGTTTTGGTACCCTTATGTAACACAGGGTGACCTATGGGATAGGGATCTTTTCATGTTGGCTGGTACATCGCTGTCAGTAGTGGCAGGGTGCTTGTCATTTCAGTAGTAATGGATTTGATTTTGTGCGAATAAAAGGTTTTTTGCTTAAATTGCAACAGTATTTTTCGTTTCCTGTAGGTCATCCAGCAGGTTCCAAAGCCAATGTTCTACTAATATGAGCGAGTATTCTTTCCGAGTCCCGTTTTTGGCGTCAGGTGCTCGAGCTGCAAGCCTAATAATCTTGGTTAGATTTTTTCAATGGCTTATTTTTGTGTGCCCTGAGTCGTTCTTGGTTAAGACGTTGTTAATCAAATTATCCTGAACGTTGGTGTGAGGTGGGATAGATAGACTTTGGTGCACTTGGTATCTGCCTGAGCTCTGTATACGAAGCATATACGTGCACTATGTGAGTTGGTTTCCACCTCCGCTCAGTAAATAAATACCGAAACCGTTTAATAATGCGCGATATAATTGTCCCAGATTGGTGCTGGGAGCAGCTCAACTAAATATGTGCACCAATGGAATTTTTTTCCAAGGCGTACAATATCCTATGAAGAAAAGCTAAGACCCGTGGTAACTGCACTCACTTAGGAAGCGCGTTTTAGAAAATCGCAGTATGACAAGAACCTCAGGAACAAGCAAAAGTGGTAAATTAAGTTTTGATAAGGAGTCAGCACAAATCTTCGCAGCATAAACGAAAGAACAGTAACTTTATGAAGGACCATATATCATCACACGCATTCCACTGCAGGTTGCTACTTGCTCACAAATCCTAGAACCAATAAGATTCAAGATTTGTACCCACACAAAGATTTGAAGAAGTTTCAGTCTACACAAGAGCAGTAAATGAATATTACGAAAGTTAAGTTCCAGCTACGAGAATATTCGTCTTACTGAAACGCCGAATGAACTAAGACACACGAATCATCATATATCGTGACTTTGTTTTGGAATCAGCATGGTAACTACAACATCCGCGTATGTCAGTGATATAACATCTCGATTAGCTGAAATTGTATTTATCTGTTTGCATATGTACATATATAGTATATTAGCTTGAAGATGATGTGCGGTAACACCAACTCACTTTTATCTATGGTTTTTCTATATTTATTATAATGCTAAGTAATCCCACCCGTATAGACAAGAGGTTGTTTTCTCTGAGTGCAAAGGTGCATTTCACACTTACACATTGCTGAATACCAGCTATGCTTACCGCATCTGGACATTATAACACTCATTTTTTGAAACAGGGTGAATAGTAGAATGCCAGAGAATGAAGTCATGTCAATAAACGAAAACATTTGTACCAATACACTGCGCTATGTTCTATGTGTCATTTGAACATAATCAGATCGCACGCAAATACGTATTGTACCAGCCTGTTAACAAAGTCAACGTGAGAGTACACTCACACAAAATACTACTGGGCAATATGAATGGTGTATACACTGACGGGAAACTTGGAACTAGAGGTCTTTTGTCTCTACTCCTTCTGAGTGAGCATCTGTTCGTTTATTACTTCAATCGTTTCTAGTAGTAGGTGCTTTCCTATTCTGCACTCATTTACTTTAGGTAGTGATAAGTTGCAGTGACTGTTCTCTGACCCGACTTTCTGTGTATATAAGTAAATGAAATGTTAACTTCTTTTTATTTGAGTACTACACCGAGACGCTAAAACATAGTTTAAAAAACTGATAATCGGCTAAATAAAGTTTATAAAAATATGTGAGTGATTAACCAAAAAAATTTAGTAGCTAAATGTGCTGCACAGAGAATCTGGTAAGTATAAAAACCCACAGTAAATAAGAAACGTTATACGAAAGTACCTAAACTTCCATTGTAGCGAAGCCAAACTAGTGACGTGTACGTGACAAGTCGTGTGTTGCGGCAGAGAATTAGTGCATTGTGCATAATCCCATTTCCTGACGAGGAGTCAAAAGAACGTTAGGACAAATAAGCAGAATTTCTTCCGGGTACAAAGGTGTGTACTTATCAAGTGGAAAACTGAAGCTACTTCCTCTACACAGTCGAAGGGGTGTCGGTGGATTCCACTGCATAGAAATTCAAAACGCGTCTCAAACACCAACCCTTGAGAAAACTTCACAACACATAAGCACGGTGTGCCGCGTCCAATGGTCATGTCTGAGCTAAATGATTGTCGCCGAATCGCTGTGCGATGCACAATACTGAAAATTCAAATGTACACGCTAAAACGCGTATATGAAAACAAACCCGGACACGATATCGTTAGTGTGAATTTATCAACTTTTGACTTTTGTAGATAAGAAGCGGACTGTAACGATGGAAAAGGAAAAGCGAATATTCAATTTCGTCTGAATTTAAGCTGTGCTTTTACCCTGGGCAGTATCCAAGTCCCTCGAGTGAAGTAAAATCAAACGAAAAGGAATAATTTCTACTGTACATAGTATGAACATTCTGAACTCATGTTACTATTTGTCATTACCAAAGAAATCCAGTCTTTTTAGAAGTACTTATCTATGTACTCCTCTGCATGTATTGCTTTAGTGCATCGTTTTTAAGAGACTGATAGTATGGAACAAATGTTTCATGAATCCCAGAGCTTCGGCACTGCCACACGTATGCGAGCGGGCGCTGAGGTAAGAAGCAATAAGACAGCCGCGGGGCATTCTTAGGAAGATCATACCGGTCGCCTGTCACCGTCTGGTGACGGAATGCAACCTGCAACTGACGTCACTCCTCCACTGCAATTACGACCTACATTGTGTCACGTACGCAAAAAACAAATGTCTGAGGTCTATTCTCATCCACAGAACAATAGCATTGGTCACAGGTCACGCTTACGCGTACATATGGACAAACCAGTGCCACGAACTTGATAACTACTAATTCATTCATTTATTGGACTGTTCTCGTCGAACATGTAAGTTAATTTTTTTCTTTTCTGAGTTGAACGACTACTTACGATAAAACAACGAACCGTTTCGTAGTCACTCAGGTGGCATTGTAATAACCCTTTCTAAAATTTGTTTTTGTGTATAAAATTTCGTTTAACGATTCTGGACCGAAGAGTCCATATGTTAACATTTACAGCATCTGTACAAACAAACAAGGGCTCGGCCTTTAGTTTCATTGAGGACAGCTGGGAGATGCCTGATTGTTCGCTTTTGTCTTTGGCCATTCCTGACCTTATTATGCAAGCATCGCTCTCTGTACCTGTGAATAATTTATAATATATGAAGCTAATTCTCAAGTAAAATGTGCTCGAATACTTTACTGCCCTACCAGTCCACATATTTATGCTAACTGCAATTGAGTAACAGTTTAATTTTCAGTCTTTTGTGGGAGAGAGCAACGTTACGACGTGTCACCGGTCATCCATTGGCGTGACTTTGTTACAAATATTCAGTGTCTGTTTTTCGCTTATTGTATAAACTGAACCTGCAGTCATTCGAAGAAGAACTCCGAGAATTTTAGCTACACAACGTAGAGCGATTTGTCTTAGATTGTATATTAGTTAGTGTGGTAGATTCGCTACGTTTAATTCTCTGTGCATCGTAAGGAACAGGCACCATAGCGCAAATCGTTTGTCACTGGAAAACAGCATTAGAACGCTGACCACAGCCTAGCTCTCAATTAAGCTTGTACTTAAAGAATGAATTGACTCAGATATCTGTGTGGGAAAAATGGGCTACTCAGCACTGTTAACGAAGACAAAATTAGCATCGTGCGTAGCACAACCTCCGAATAAATTGGATAGTGTCCCACAGCTTAAGTGAAAATTAGTATTGATTGTCATTGTCGTCTGCTTCGCGATATTTAATAGATAGTTAAGAATCATCTAGTGCACGGTATGGAATATGTACTAGTTGTGTTAAGGCGTAGTGGCTGTGGTGGTGCGGTTATGTAAATGGTAACCTTTAATAACTGGAAATATAGTTATTGTGTATGATCTAAACCAACCTTGTTATTGATACTTTGACCACCAGTCATTTGTGTTCCTCATTCGTTTGTATCGTCTGGTGAGGTGTGTTCGTACATATGATGGTGTGTTGCGACAGAAAAATTTTGAGAGATTGCAAATTCGCTCTTACGACTTTAAGAACGCCATCTATCAGATATTTGAATTATGTTATTGAAGGCAGTTGCCACGCGGGATTAGGCGAGCGGTCTGAGGCGCTGCAGTCATGGACTGTGCGGCTGGTCCCGGCGGAGGTTCGAGTCCTCCCTCGGGCATGAGTGTGTGTGTTTGTCTTTAGGATAATTTAGGTTAAGTAGTGTGTAAGCTTAGGGATTGACCTCCAGAAAATGGTACGAGAGCCGGCCGGAGTAGCCGAGCGGTTCTAGGCGCTACAGTCTGGAACCGCGCGACCACTACGGCCGAAAGTTCGAATTCTGCCTCGGGCATGGATGTATGTGATGTCCTTAGGTTAGTTAGGTTTACGCAGTTCTAAGTTCTAGGGGACTGAAGACCTCAGAAGTTATGTCCCATAGTGCTCAGAGCCAATGGTGCGAGAAAGTCTTTGAAACGGATAATCGCAGTTACATTTCGACTAAGTATTGTAACAGTACTACATAAATATGCACTCTGAACCTCAGTTTTCGCACGTGTTGCTCACGACATCTACTTTTGGGTCTGTGTATCACACTGCCTAGTGGTCTGGTGCGAGTACGAGAGCTTACGATCAAAATTTTTTACTTACAGCAATGCTACCAAGCCCATGTAAAATTGATAGATTCGATTGCTAACACTAATTTCAGAAATGTTTCGCGTCACATCTGACTCACAGCATTTTCAATATGTCGGCAAATTTTACCAAATTGTATCACAGCAGTAGACTGCTTCTGGAATGTAACTGAATGATCTGAGACACGAAAAAGACGTTTTTCAGACGGCTGTAGCGTAGCGCAAACCTGGACAACCATTTGAAAAAATAAAAAGCTAAACCCAAAAAACAAAATCATAGTAAACCGTTTGATAGTAGATTTGGGTCAATTAATGCAAAAAAATCATTTCTCGGAAACAAATACGAGCACTTTCCATTCTGAGACCGTTATGAAAATGTTTAAAAAAAATGCCAATCGGTAGAAAAGCATTACGTTAGAAAACTGTTAGACATGATAAAATAAGTTAGCTAGATGCAGAAAAAACTGATATCAGACAAATTTAATGCAGCATCTTATACCTTTTCGATACTCAAAAATCATTACTAGATAGTATTTAGATTATGTTGCAAGCCAATGAATAAGCTGCAAGCCTCTAATCCTGATATGATTAATAAAGAACTTACTCGAAACCATTGTGCTGAAGATTTTTTAAATAAATTGCACAAAGTGGAGTAAATTTTTAAAAATACAGCTTATTTAAAGTGAAAAATGTGAACGTTTTTAATAACTGTCGGACTGATCAACGTTATCGTCATTATTAAAATCACCAATTTCTTCAGTGTCTTCAGCAATACCTTTTGTGGATGATGATCCTTCATCCAAAATAACGTTGCTCATTTCTGGTGCTTAGTTCCCCGCAGACCGTGAAAAACCATAACGTCCCCAGTCGTCACACCGTCTGAAAAATTTTGGGTTTAGATCAGTTGAATGGTTCGTATGAGCGTTGCTCCGTAATTGCGAAATATATTTTGTTCTCGATAAATGCTATTTGAATTCTGTTTTATACGGTGGTAGACTGCAGGTGTCAAAATTGGATAAGTCCAGATTTAAAGTTGTGGAATGATGTTTACTTTTCATTTTATATCTTCCTGAAAAAGTTTTAATCCTACCGAAGCGACATCGTTAACTTTTTATCGTTGTACAATCTTCTAAGACGTCCAGTACATTCCCAGTATCAGATGTATGTCTAAATCTTGAAAGCCTTTTGGTAGCGTGCAGAATTTTGCAGCATTGTCAACGGCCTGTTCCCCCCTTGCGATAGAATTATTGTTATAATTCCAGATCGCAGTCGGTCATAGCATGAAATGCAGGTAAGAATTATGCTAGAGCAATAGA
This sequence comes from Schistocerca americana, assembly GCF_021461395.2. NCBI lineage: Eukaryota > Metazoa > Arthropoda > Insecta > Orthoptera > Acrididae > Schistocerca > Schistocerca americana. The sequence continues at coordinate 610,364,276 of NC_060121.1, forward strand.
GTTGTTCGATGGCGGCACGAAACATCAATGTAACTGCCGGAATTACCAACGCCAACATCATACAATTCTTTATGTAACGTTTACAAATTCCATGTTGCCAAGTACTATAATTAAAATGTCAGTGTTTAATGTTGAGTAGAACCATGAACTCGTTAAGTAATTTCAGAAACATGGAAAACAGTCTTAGTATCTGCCTCCTCTCTTTTTTGATAAGGTAGATCTCCATTAATTGTTTGAGTAACAGTACCATATTCAAGCCAAAATTCACAGCAGATGTCGTGATTAAAATGGTTGGTATTGTTCTCGACAACATGGGCCATATCCTGTTGTGACCATTTACTAACTAAAAATTCGTTCAGAGATCCTTTAAATTTTATATTTTTCCATTATTTTCCGAAACCTGGTCTAACTAGTCACGTGAATTGAGAAACAAAAGCGTAAAAAGTAAATAGCAGTTCTCAAAATACACTGAAGAGCGAAAGAAACCGGTACACCTACCTAATATCGTGTAGTGCCATCGCGAGCACGCAGAAGTGCCGCAACACGACGTGGCATGGACGTGACTAATGTCTGAAGAAGTGCTGGAGGTAATTGACACCATGAATCTTGTAGGGCTGTCCATAAATCCGTAAGACTACGAGGGGGTGGAGATCTCGTCTGAACAGCATGTTGTAAGGCATCCAAGATATACTCAATAATGTTCATGTCTGGAGACTCTGGTATCCAGCGGAAGTGTTTAAACTCAGAAGAGTGTTCATGCAGCTTCTCTGTAGCAATTCTGAACATGTGGGATGTCGCAATGACCTGCTTGAATTGTCCAATTCCGTCGGAATGTACAATGGACATGTATGGACGCAGGTGATCAGACAGGATACTTACGTACATGTCACCTGTCAGAGTCGTATCTAGACGTATCAGGGGTCGCATATCACCCTAACTGCATACACCCCACACCATTATAGAGCCTCCACCAGCTTGAACAATCCCCTGCTGACATGCAGGGTCCGTAGATTCATGAGATTGTCTCTATACTCATAAACGTCCATCCGTTCGATACAATTTGAAATGAGACTAGTCCGATCAGGCAACATGTTTCAGGCATCAACAGTCCAATGTCGGTATTGTCGGGTCCAGGCGAGGCGTAAAGTTTTGTGTCGTGCTGTCATAAAGGGTACACGAGTGGATCTTCGGCTCCGAAAGTCCATATCGATGAGGTTTCATTGAATGGTTCGCACGCTGGCACTTGTTGATGGCCCCATCCTTGAAATCTGCACCAATTTGCGGAAGGGTTGAACTTCTGTAACGTTGAACGATTCTCTTCAGTCGTCATTGGTCACGTTCTTGTAGAATCTTTTTCCGACCGCTGCGATGTCGGAGATTTGGGCGAATTGGTCGTACAAGAAAATCCACACTTCATCGCTGCCTCGAACATGCTGTGTCCCACCTCTCGTGCGCCGACTATAACACCACGTTCAAATTCACTTAAATCTCGATAACGTACCCTTGTAGCAACAGTAACAGATCTAACAACTGCGCCAGACGTATACAGGCGTTGCCGACCGCAGCGTCATATTCTGCCTGTTTACATATATCTGTATTTGAATACGCGTGCCTATACAAGTTTCTTTGGCGCTTAAGTATATAAGCGTAGCAAACGATAGGGCGTTCTTTTCATTTTTGGAAGTACAAGTGACATACAAAATGCCTAACAACATTATTTTTATAATCCTTCCACACATATAAAATTTTTAAAAATAAATTGAATTGGGATGGTTATGGTATAATTTGACAAAATTTAATGACATTTTCGAAAATGCGGTCAGAGGAAAAGCAGGGCGCAAAATGGCTGAAAACAAATAATTTCTTAATAAAATGACAGAATCTATTATATTTTTAATATCAGACATATTGCGATAATACTATCTGCCTCTCATTTTGACATACCGTGAATGGACCCCCGTGGAGCTGTGACGTTTTTGACCGTTCTCGCCCACCTATCCAAGTGCAATATCATCTAATTTAACCATTTTTTTGGCCGTAAAACGATGAGACATGATTTCGGTTGTGGGCTCTCGTACCATTATGGACGTCATTCCAGCGGCTCGAGTGTGTGACATGTCAGATGTGTACCTATTTCGTGAAACTCACTGTGATGAGCAGATGGATTGTGTAGCGTAGTCTGTGTGTTAAATAAGAAGCGAGAGAAACGGAAATGGTGAAACACAGTTTACGTTGCCTGTTCCCCTCGCATAAAACCAAAATGACCGACGGTCCACCACCACCACCACAGTGCCACACGTTCTCAATTCAAGACACACAACTGCGTGTAAGTCTGAAAATTCATCCACGACATTATCATAAAGTCTGGTGTCCAGGACGTTCATGCTATCACGACTCGCCCACTTACCAGCTAAATGTTGGCTATAAACGTTTCTAGCAGTATCACGATTTTTCAGAGTTCCACCGTACAAGCTTTTGTGTTAAATGACTTTCTCGTCGTAAATGGGCGCTATTTATACAGCGAACGTACATCGCGGGCCATCAAAGCTTCGCATGCAGTACAGCAGGAAGAAAATATGATTACATTTTTAGGTGATTTGAAGATGTACAGGGAGCGATATTTTGAAAAATAGCTCTCATCTCAAACAGACTGAGTATCGAATCGAACTGAGCTTTGATGACACTGGTACTCTATTCCATGCTGCTTCAACTCTTTGTCAGGATTCAGCAATCGTAATGGCAGGCGAGTAGTGGACTGCCAATCCCTCGACAACCTGTGACCAGGGGTTTTCAGTGAAAGCTCTGGAGAAAGTGCTGACCACTGAAACAGTCGATTGCCCTCTGTACCGAGGTAGGTCAAGACAGAACTGGTCACATGTGGTCTTTCGTTACCTTGTTGAAAGATAACGGTAGTGGGAACTTAAAAGCACTACACAGTGAACTGCCCTTAACTCATCAGAATTGTTTCTTTTGCAGCGAATCAGAGGTGATAGCGTTATGTATCCAATGGCATCCCTCCTTGGGATATATGGTGATGAAAGCAACCCATTCTCCTCGAGTATCCGCGTACGTACAAGCCCATTATTACTGTGCTTGCAGAACTGGGACTCGTCTGAACAAATACGATATGGGGTCACACTCTATCCCGTATTGTCGTCTTGTCACTCTCTGCTGCTACGTCAAGGGAAGTCACATCAACGCCCATCGTGCTGACAGTCCCTTGTGCTCTAGACGTCGTCGCAGTGTCCCTGTGGATACTTCTCTTGCTTCAAGCACGCCCGTGTCCTGACGCAAGGTACGTAAAGAGATGTAAGATTCTGCAAGGCCTAGCGAACAATGTGTGTGCCATCTAGGATGCCAGTCCTGCGGAGCCACTGATATTCTGCATGGCGTTGAGTACGCGCCTCCTGAACTCGTCGATTCCATAGTTACGTGATAGTTATTGTATCCTGACAACGAGAGCATTAATATCAGGGAATCACAAACCACTGTCTCCATAGGCCAACATCCTACCACAGTCGAAGTCCGACAAGTGTTGGTAGACGTTTCTCCCTCTTGCACGAGGCATAACACGGCGTTCTCATGAAAAACCGACATTCAAATGAGATTTCTAAATTAGTTACCCGCTGTGTAATCTTCCCTTGTATACTGGAAGTAGGTAGGGTTATTGCTATGTTTCTTGTGGAGTTGCACTGGCATGCTAATCATTAGACATCCTAGCATGTATTCGAACTAGTCACATTAATGTAATCGCCACCTATATTCGAAGTCGGTGTGCAATAACCAATCGTAGACGGCAGGTGACAGTATCAGTGGTGGGGAGTATATAAAGCGTATCGGAGAGACGTGGAATAAAGGAAAGTCGTTAACGTTATGGGGAAACGGAGCGATTTATTTTACGCCCAAAAGGGCATGGTTCTTGGCCTCCGAGCTAAAGGTGGAAGCATTTCCGAAAAGGCAAAGTTCCTAAATAGTTCAGGTGCTGCCGTAGTTAAAGTATACTGTGCATAGAACGAAGAATTCCGGGCCGAGCGGGATGGCCGCGCGGTTTGAGGCGCCATGTCACGGATTGCGGGTCCCCTCCCGCTGGAGGTTCGAGTCCTCCCTCGGGCATGGGTGTGTGTGTTGTTCTTAGCATAAGTTACTTTAAGTTAGTTTAAGTAGTGTGTAAGTCTAGGGATCGATGACCTTAGCAGTTTGGTCCTTAGGAATTCACACACATTTGATCATTTTGAGGAATTCCCGACATGACAAGAAGAAGTGCAACACCACAAAATGATTATACTGTGCATGGTAAAATGGCGCTATTCAAAACCGGGGCCGAGGCAGATGCGGTGCAACACGTGCCATAGATGACAGGAGTGAACGACGGCTGTGGAGGCGTGCACGGGTGAACAGACGTGCAATTGTTGAGCAACTGACCGCCCAGATGAACCAAGGAGCTACTATCCCCTACCTCCTCAAAGACTGTTCAGCAAATGTTGCTCCGCAGCAGGCGCCTGGTTTAAGCGCCCTACTGACTGCTTTTCATCGGTGACGAAGACTGGAACCTGCACGCTTTTACGGCAATTGGACGAACACTTAGTCTTGAAAAGTATTCTTTTTCAGATGAATCACATTTTGGCTCCATTGGACAGATGGCCGTTGGAGTGTACGGCATGAAACGTCTGAATGCAACAAGGAGAGAGCATAATGGTCTGGGGAATCTTTTCGTGGCATTCCCTGGATGATCTCGTCAGCCGTGCGGGATTAGCCGAGCGGTCAGAGGCGCTGCAGTCATGGATTGTGCGGCTGGTCCCGGCGGAGGTTCGAGTCCTCCATCAGGCATGGGTGTATGTGTTTGTCCTTAGGATAATTTAGATTATGTAGTGTGTAAGCTTAGGGACTGATGACCTTAGCAGTTAAGTCCCATCAGATTTCACACACATTTGAACATTTTTTGATCTCGTCATTCTGGAAGGCACAAGACAAGTATGCAGCTATCATCGGGTACCATACCAATCCGTACATGCGGTTTTTACCCCTCCACACGATGGCATCTGCCAGCAGATAATGCTCAGATATTAACATGGCGGAAAAACACAGGCATAAAGATAGCCTGTATTGATGATCCTCGGCACACATGGGTATCCACTACACCTGTTCCGAGCTGTATCATTAAGGTAGTAAAAATACTCCATGGATATGAGTAAGCTTATGGTACATCCTCAGGTAACCTATACTCCTATTGAGGACATCAGAAACTCCATCAAACGACATATGAGCATCAACCTTTTGCCCGGCCCCGATAAACCCACTTACTGTGTGTGTGTGTGTGTGTGTGTGTGTGTGTGTGTGTGTGTGTGTGTGTGTGCACGTGGGTGGGTGAGAAGGTGGGTGGGTGTGGGTGTGCGAGTGCTTGTTCATTTTAAATTTCTTTCCATTTATTCACAGCACAATTAAAATCAATAAGCAACATGTAAACGCGTCTAGAGCGCAAGCTTTCACATATTTCTTTAAAATTTGGTAAGCGAATGGTATACTCACATTGTAAAACACAGTTAAGTGACGTCGTACGATTACAGTAAGGAAGAAAGCAAGTTATGTACTCACCTTCAGTACCAATTACAGAGGACGTAGCAGTGGTAACGAATAAGTTATCTTCGATTTTATTAATTCAGCGGGTGTTCTTGTAGTGAGAAGAGGTACTTGTCCGAATCAAGCGTAATGACTGAACGTGACCTGCTTATGTATGGATGCGTGCTATCTGCGTGATGCAATGCTCCCTCTAATAGGCGCTCGTTGAACCATTTCGCAAACACTGTAACCGCTTATTACTACACAGTTCCACAATAAGAAGGAGTACGAACTGCCTGGTTTGCAAAGTAGAAAGAGAACAGACATCTATTACGACACCGCTTTACTTTCGAGGCTTTTGATTGGCAGATACAGGATCATTACAGGAAACAAGAATAATTATACACGTAACGGATTCGTATAGGAATTTGTAATACTGCACATGTAAAACATTTCAGCTGAAAATTATAAGAAGTAGTTGGTGTTTAGCTTGCTGTGAACGAAGTGGTTAGTACAGCTGGACAACTTACTCGCCCATCAGCGGAAATGTAGGTAATTCCAAGGGCCGCCAAATGCATATTGTTGAAGAAAAAATCTTGTTTTACAAAGCGTCTAGCATCCAGCCCATGTTGGTCTATCGATTTTTCTTATGACATTGAAAAACATCCCAGTTTGTTTTTAAACATTTTTGAACACATCATAAACTGATTTTTGAATGCTTGCACAGTGTACGTGATATCTCTGCCTCCGTCGCACCTACGAGTAAAAAACTCTCCCGCAGGCAGAAAGGGGACGGGGCTATACATGTTGGGCCGAATAAACGCAAACGTGGGAATGGCAGTCGTTGATATGGATTTTTGGTGTGCGAATGGTGGGTGTAATTATAATTATTAATCAAAACCATGTATATAGGCCTTCAGAGTGGCAGTCGTTGATGTGGGTTTTTGGTGTGCGAATGATGGGTGTAATTATAATTATTAACCATATCCATGTATTTAGGCTTTCAGAGTGGAGATAAACGAGTAACAGGAATAATAGGTAACAAAGATTACATATTGTCTTCTCGGTGTATCCAAGAAACTAAAATTTTGATACAAAATTTTTGACACAAGGCTAAACTTCAAACGGCCAGTTATTCTGTCCCCATTTGGCAGCCGCTGAAGCTTCTCTGTATTTACTTCTTTTACAACAGCTGCAGTGCCAGACAAATCATTCGTACTACTTGAACTCGAAGTCGAACCAGCAACATTTTTTGCGAAAAGTTTATCTACTGGCCAAGCGTTTTTACAACATTGGCTTCTAGTCCTCGCCTTTCCTTCGATAATTTCCGAAATGCCGCCCCACTTCAATCTGCACGTTTGCTTTTTTACTGTTATTCATGTTAGGCACTTACAAAATTGTCAACCAACCGTCAAAACAAAAGAAAAAATGTAAAAGGAAAGAAAGAAAGAGTGTATCCAGTTCCAATCGTACTACACCGCACATAAGCACGAAGCTTTTTACTTTAAACACGGCACACGAGCACAAAGATTTTTCCTTTAAACACGGAGTGATGAACTGACCTCCTCGGATTACTCGACGTAACTGTGCTAGGAAAGAACGACAATGCAGAATAATTTAATTTCAAATGGCTCTAAGCACTATGGGACTTAACATCTGAGGTCATCAGTCCCCTATACTTAGAACTACTTAAACCTAACGAACCTAAGGACATCACACACATCCATGCCCGAGGCAGGATTCGAACCTGCGACCGCAGCAGCAACGCGGTTCCAGACTGAAGCGGCTAAAACCGCTCGGTCACAGCGGCCGGCTAATTTAATTTCATTGCCGCCTGTTTCTCTGTTGTCAGTGAACAGTAGAAGCACCCCGCCAGCTGGAATTCGTCTCGTAAAGAATATGGAACAGTCCCTTTTTTGGCTTGTTTCCCGCGTCGCCGTAATTTTAGGTGGGACGCAGATACGTTCTGAACATTCTTGACACTGTCTTTCCAATTTAAAAAGCAAATAATTTTTGCAGTTTCTTGTACTGAGGTGTGCTGAATCGACTCTTATCCCACTTATTCTTATAACATTTTAGCGGTTCCTGTGGGCAGAGAAGACAAAGTTTAAGTAATGTTGTTGACAGTTGATGTGGTGTGTTGTCGTTTGTGTGAAGACTGCTGTTACGTCTACATGCAAATGCAGCTTTTGTTCCAACATCAAATAAAAATAACCTTTCCTCGAAGAAAAAAAGCTTAGTTAAGAAGTTTAATATAAAATTTGCAATGCCGCGCACTATTCGATTGCACAGAGTGGGAACTTTGAGATCATGCAACTGCAGCAGAATAAATGAGACAAACAAAATTTGGTTTCTCCTTCCTTTTTCGCTAAAAACGCAGCTAAGTAAATAAATAAATAAAATTTTTAAACTGTTCTGAAGTGTAATTTCACACATTATTAGATATTCTGCTTTCGTTGTTTTCGTATAAGCATGTTTTTAAAAAATGTAAAATATTCCCAGTATCAACATGTTTTGTGAAAAGAGTGTCATTAATTCAAAGCTCAGATACTGAAGATCACGGAGCTTTCACATTAATTACAGTTATGGAGGGTTGACTTGATAACTCACTGCAATTTCTACAAGAAGTTTAAGTGGAGTCGGGTTTTACATACTGAGACCCACACATATTAACAGTATTTAAGAAACTACTGATTAGGTTATCACAGCTTTTCAGGGGTCCCGGAATTTTCACTGGGAAAATATGGTAGGCTTAAGTAGAAGCCGACAACATTCTCGGAATAATAACGTTTCAAACATTGTATTGTAGATTACCGTCCTGACAGCTTACTTCAAAATATTTTGAACCATCATGAAGATGATACCAGACAGAAACCCCTATGTTAAATTTCCATTCAGTCAGCAAGAAAACTATGTTTATTTCCAAGCTCTTATTGTCGAATTACGTTCTTAACTCTTATATAAACTAACAAGTTGTTTAACAATATTAAAATTTTTTGTAAGCGCAGTTATTTTAAAATGTAAAAGGTTAAAATGAGTACAGAGCAAAAAATTTCGCCCCCCTTAAGGTGTAGCCCCTAGGCCCGTGCCTAGTGGGCCTGTATGTAAATCCGCCACAGTTACTGGCAAAGTTTTGCAATACTACGCAACAATAAGTCGCTAGGTTATTGCTGTGTTCTGAGAATACTTCATACTTGCTTCGTAGCCGCTGTGCCAGGTCTGTGGGCGTAGCCGTCCACAAGCAGGGTTAGCTTGAAGTGCTTGCCAAGGCACCGTGGTCACGAGGTGAATTCGCGCAGTTTTGCAGTAAATACAGCCACAGAGGCAATGAGGAGAGACACTTCGCACCGAGGTATCAAAATGTTCGCGTCAGTCCAACGGCTATGTGCGTTGTGTCTTGGATGACGTCAGATCTGGGCAGACTTCAATGCGTTTTCGATAAAAGTACGAAGTGAACTCGGGAGGACTGTACACCGTCCTGGATCGCTTATGTTTTAGGAAAGTAACTTTGTGCCGCCCGTAATGCTGACAAAATCGCTTGATAAGTGACGAGATTATTTTCCACTACTTCGGCGAACAATTAACTTTTGGTGATTAGAATTCAGGGCGAGAGACCATTTTACTTGGAACTTCCCTTAGCTGTCGCCTCGGAACTGTTAATAGCGTTGTTAATAATGTTGTTTCCAATAGGGACAGTAGTTAGAATATTAGTTATTGTATTTTGTGAGTGTGAACTTTTACAGAATAAATCAATTCGTTAAAACTCAAAACTTTTGTTTACAGTCATAATTACTGATCCATCTGAGTAAATAGCATGTAGGAACAGACTTTAAATGCGAACATTTTTAGGTTAGGCTTTACCGTGACTGTTATTGACATTAAATGAAACAACAAGTTTACTGTTACCAGTCACCGTTTTATTTATTTCCACGACGCGTTTCAAAGGTTTAAACCTCCATCATCGGGTGGATTTACATTAGTTACTATGACATTTGTGTGTGTGTTGTGTTACGATTTTTTGGAGGAACTTGTGGCACTGCCTAGTGGAGAAACAAGACACTATTTCAGAACATGGTTTTGGATTTTTTCTGATAAAAAATTTTAAACTGTTATCTAATGGTAAACATAAAATAAGTAAACTAGAGTACCTCCAGTGGTCACAGGTTCCTTTCGCTGTCGTAACACATCACATGTATACTGTCACATTTGTAAACAAATATGGCGTCTGGAATCTGCTGGGTGCAAGGTTCGTATAGCAGAAGAGAAGACATAATCGCAAAGTGCAAAGAATATACAACATAACAACATTATTACAGAATAATTGTTTAAAGCATTTGGAGGTGTTTGTTTTGAGGTGTCGAATATATGTGTGTGTACTTCATGTGGCATATAAATCCAATTTGACAAGTTAAAACAGCTTAACATTCGTACTCGCTTATCTCGTTGATACAATCAGGTGAAATGTTAAAATGGTTTCAACTTCATACTTTTTAATAACAATCAGGTGAAGTGTTACAGACTTGAATTACAATAATCATATTGGCTACAGCAGTAAAATTAATCACCTCCCTGCACACCTGGATGTCTCTGTTCTCTGTTGGCAGTACCGACGCACTCGTCCACCAGTGTGCTGGCTGGGTTACTCGGTGCCTAACAGAAGACCGTAAACAGCAACGAAGTACCATCTGAGCGGAATTCCTTGCCTTTACGAGGCTGATACTGACAATGTTTTATCGAGAATCGTCACAGACGATAGAAGATGAGTTCATCACTTCGAACTGGAAACAAAACGGCAATCGATGGAGTGGCGCCCCACCATCTCTCCTCTCAAAGCCGAACTCTCAGGCGGTAGAGTCATGGCGACGGTCGTCTGGGACTCTGAAGGGGTTATTCTGTTTGATTTTCTCCCTCATTGTGAAACGACCAACCCTGAAACCTTTTATGCTGATCTCATGAAATTGAAGGAAAAATTCCAGCGTGTTAGTCGCCACAAAAATGCCAACGAACTTCCTCCTTCTCCATGACAACTCCAGGCCTCACTCAAGTCTAAGCACCCGAGAGGAGCTCACAAATCTTCAGTGGATTGTTGTTCCTCATCCACCCCACAGCCTGGATCTCGCGCGTTCCTAGTTCCGTCTTTATGGCCCAATGGCAGACAGCAGTACGTGGACGACGGGGAGATTATGGAAGCAGCAAGACGTTGGCTCCGATGTCGACCAATAGAGTAGTACCATGCGGACATACACGCCCTCCCAGGAAGGTGACGTAAGGCCGTCGCATTGAATGAAGATAATGTTGAGAAATAAGGTTTTGTAGAAAAAACAGAGGTGAATAGCATGGTCTATTGGCAGCCAGAATAAAACCAATCTGCTTTCAGTAAAAAAAAATGTGTTGCATTATTTATTGAACGCCCCTCGTATTCTCTCCTGAGGCAAGCTGGCCCACAACTATCGTAACAGGTCATTGATATTGTGAGTACTGGCTACGGGATGGATTTGACGTCCGAGATGGTCCTACACATGTGCTATCGTGGACAGATCTGGGCATCTTGCTGGCCACAGGGGTATTATGAACAACACGTGAACTGTACATAGAGACAGGTGCCATCTGTAGGGGAACATTGTCCCATTGAAAAGTACCACCACGTATAGTCAAGTGAGATGTAATACATGACGAGACAGGACGTCCGTGACGTACCCCGTTGTGTGGCCGAGCGGTTCTAGGCGCTTCAGTCCAGATCCGCACTGCTGCTACGGTCGCAGGTTCGTGTCCCGCCTCGGGCATGGATGTGTGTGATGTCCTTAGGTTAGTTAAGTTCAAGTAGTTCTAAGTCTAGGGGACTGATGGCTTCAGATGTTAAGTTCCATAGTGCTCAGAGCCATTTGAACCATTTTTTGTACCGCTGTGCCGACAGAGTTCCATCAATCGCTACCAACTGCGTTGTGAAGCCATGTCCGATGTCCACTCAGACCATGACGGCCGTAGAAATACCAGTGTACCTCTCTAAAACATTATAAGAATGAGATCTCTTTCCAAGTAGCCACAGTACTCAAGAGTTATGGTCATCTGCGGTAGTACAGAACCGCGATGCATCGGGGAACACAAGGCGATGCCATTCATCGGCAGTCCAAGCTTGCCGGTCGCGGCATCACTTCCAATGCAGGCGTTTTTGTTTTAGTGTTAACGGCAACCTACGAGTGGGCCGATAACTCCATAGTGCGGCTGCTGCTAGTCTACAGCCAATGGCTCAGGACGACACAGAACACTGCAAGGAGTCCGTTACTTGCTCTCCAATGGCAGGCATATATGTGAGGGGGTTATAATGTGCTTTTGGTGGTCAGACCAAGGATGGGGTCCAGGGTCTCAGGGGAGGGGGGAAGGAGGAAAATCCGTTATGGGAGAAGGAGGGGAGAGGAAAAAGGGAGCCCTGGGGAGGGGGAGAGGGAACAAGGCCAGGTTATAGTTGGAAGGAAGGGTATATGTCACGGCAAAGTTCATTATCTGGGAGGGGGAGGCGCTGGAATTTGCCCTGATGAAGGAGATGGAGGGTGTGGAGGTGGAGAGAGGGAGGGATACAGCGATAGAGGCACGGCAGCAGGCTTGGGGTGGAGAGGAAGGAGGAAACCAGAGGATGAGGGGGGGGGGGGGGGGATCAAGCCTGCGGACAATGCAAAGGATGTGGAGATGTTGGAGGAACAAGAGGAGGTGGGGGAAGGGGATGAGTTCATACAGGAGCCGTGTGGGGAAAGGAAGGCAGATATGGAAGGCAAGGTGGAGCACATGGCATTTGAGGATTTGGAGGGCCTTGTAAAAGCAGGTGGGTGCGGAGATCCAGGCAACGCTGGCATAACAGAGGATAGGACAGATGAGGGATTTGTACATGTGGAGGATGCATTTCCCATGTCTGGCCAGACAGGAGTTTCAGGAGGTGGAGGTGGGAATGGGCTTTCTGCTGGATGGTCTGGAGGTGAGGGGCCCAGGTGAGGTGATGGTCGAGGGTGAGGCCAAGGTATCTCAGGGTGTGGGTGAGCTGGATGGGACGGCCATAAAGGGTGAGGTAGAAATCATGGAGACAAAAGTAGTGGGTGATGCGAGCTATGATGGTTGCCTGGGTTTTGGAGGGGTTGAGATGGAGGAACCACTGGTTACACCAAGTGGTGAACTGGTTAATGTGGGTTCGGAGGGTGCATTAGGACCGTTGAAGGGTAGGATAGAGTGCCAGGAAGGCGATGTCATCACCATACTGGAGAAGGTGGACAGTTGGGGTTGGCTTGGTCATACCAGCAGGAGAGGGGAGAGGACAGAGCCCTGGGGGACGCCAGCAGTGGGCTAAAAGATACATGAGTAGGTGTTCTGGAGGGTGAAATAGAAAGGACGGTGCAAGAGGAAGGAAGTGACCAGATGGACAAAATTGATAGGCAGGGTGTAGGTTTTGAGTTTAAAGAGGAGACCTGGATGCCATACACTATCATAGGCATTTTGGAGGTCAAGGGAGACAAAAATGGCGAAGCAATGGGAGTTGAGCTGGAGGGAGAGAAGGTGAATGAGGTTAATGAGTTAGTCTTCAGCGGAGAAGGAGGGTTGAAAGCCATGCTGGGTAAGGGGGAGGAGGTGGTGTTGATTAAGGTGCTGATGGATACGGCAGGAGAGAATGGATTTGAAGACCTTACCGAAGATGGAGGTGAGGCAGATGGGACGATAGGAGGATGTGGCAGAAGGGGGTTTGTTGGGTTCGAGGAATAAGAGTACGTGGGAAGCCTTCCACAGGTCAGGGTAGAAGCGACCAAGGTATCGGCATGTTCCATGACGATGGGGAAAAGAGAATAATCAAAGTGGGGATCATCTGGGATGGACAAGACCTCGGAAAGGTTGGAAGCGAAGTGGTTGGCCTTACTGAGGTTTGTCAGGACAAGGGCGATCGTTATGGAAAAGGGGGTAGTAAGGAGTGGAATGGGAACCAGTAAGGCGATGGAAGGCGGACCAGTACTTGGAGGAGTTGATAGGGAGGGTGGCATTGAGTCATGTGCAGGTCTGGCGCCAGTCTCAGCGTTTCATTGCTGTAATAAGGTCCCGTATGTGTCGCTGAATTTGCCAACGGCGTTGGAGTGTATCACTGACATGAGTGCACAGGAAGGAGCGATAGAGGCGGTGGGATTCACAGAGGAAGAGGACAGCCCATGGATGGAGAGTGGGATCGTGGAGGTGGATGGTTTTAGCAGGAACATAGGCTTCCACAGCGTCAGTAATTACCTTCTGAAGGAAGGACGAGGCATGGATGATGTCATCAGGATGGCGATAGGTAAGAGGGTGACTTTCGATCTGGGTGGTGATGGATTCACAGTAGGCATCCCATTTGGCACGGTGGTAGTCATGGACGACCTTGAGAGGGGGTGCAGGGTGGGGAGCTGGAGGGGGCAGTGAGCAGGAGGAACGAAGGACGGGGAGGTGACTGCTACCTGTGGGGTCAAGGATGGCGACGGCGATATGCCCAAGGAGGTTGGCAGAGGCAATGACAACATCTGGGGTGTTGTCACTTTTGGGTCGGATGTGCTGGGGAAGGGGAAAAAAGTCACCTTGGATCATGGAGAGGAACTGATGCCACCGCCAAAGGGCGGCAGGAGAGGGGCTATGGAGGTTGAGGTCGGCAGCAATCACATAGGTGGAGAAGGTGCAGTCAATGTGCGACATGAAGTCATAAGGAAGAGGAGCAGTGGAGCAGACATAGATGGTGGCGCAGGTAATGGTGAGGGAGGGGAAGAAGACGCTGGGTCATTGAGGAGAGGTTGTGGCCAGACGGGGATATGCTTAAGGTGGCCAATCACAAGGCACGAGGACCAGGAGCAGTGGAGGATATAGGGAGAGGTGCGGATAGAATGGTGGGGCTGGAGAAAGGTTTCATTCAGGAGGAAGGTATTGACCTGGTGGCGGGAGAGGGTGTGCATGAGTAGGTATTTGTTGGAGCAGAAGGAACAAATGTTCTGGAAGAGGGTGCGATACTCTTGCCACGCCATGGTGGAAAGAGAGGGGGGGGGAAGAGAGGGAAGGGAAGAGGCTTAAACTAGAGTGTCAAGTAGGATGAAGGTGAAGTGGGCTTGGTTGTGGGAGTAAGTGGCAAAGGTGTTCAGGTGGAAACCAGAGCAAGCAGCAAGGGAGATCTGTTGGAAGGTGTGGGGGTGTTGAAAAGAGTGAATGTTTTGGAGTACAATGGTAAGGAACCAGATAATGTCCTCGTCTGTGGGGGGTGGATGGAGGGAATTGTTGGGGTGGACAGGGGGATGATTGGGATGGACAGGGACTGTAAGCGTAGGGGTGGCTGGAGGGCGTTTGGCTTTCACTTGTGGGAGTAGATGGGATAGGGGCCATCACTGGTGTTACAGGAAGGAGGAGCAGTGAGGTTGGGGCAGTTTTTAAGAAGGTGGGAAGCATTGCAATGGGGACAGGTGGGGGGGTTGCAGTTGGGGGTCAGGTGGTCATTGAACATCAAGCATCACTGGCAGGGGTAGGATTGGGGAGGGGATTTGGAGGATTCAACAGGGTGGCGATAGTGGTAAATCAGAGCACGATGGGTGAGGAGATGGTCAGTGGAGGGGGCAGACTCTGAGAAGACCCGCATGAGGTAGGTGGGACCAGAGGCATTGTGGATACGGTGGGCAGAGCGGATTTGCGGGTCTGGGTGGGAATTTAGTTCCGCCAACACCACATCCTCCATGTCACCGGGCTGAGCTCAGTGATCACAGCGGTGTAGGTCGGGGGGGGGGGGGGATGGGGAGGCTGGGACTAACGAAGAGTGGAAGAGGAAATGAAGGGTGTCAGAGATGCATGGGGGCCAAACATAACTTGTGGGAGTTTACGGAGGAGGTCCGTGAGAAAGGAGGGGGACAAGGACTTGATAAGGACTGAGTCCCTGTGGGGAATGAGTTGGGAGATGGGAGCACCAGGTAAATACTTTCGTATCTCCACGGTGAGGGTACGGGCATCGAGGAACTTAGTATTGGGATTTGACAGGACAAAGGTGTGGAAGGTGGAGGCTCAGGTAAGGGTGGCTAGAGGAGGTGTGGTGTCCATGGAGACGACAAGAGGAGGGGGAGATGGTGTTGACTTTTTGTGGGAAGTGGCAGGAGCAGAGTCGGTAATGACGCGCTTTTGTGTTTTTTTGGAGATTGGAGGCTGGGAGGAGGGGAGAGGGACAGGGAGGAGAAGGAAGTGGCGGGTGGCAGATCCCTGCAGTGTAGTGGAGGTGCCGGGAGAAGCAGCCGGTTCAGTGGTGGCGACAGTGACTCGGCATGACGTGATGCATGTAGGGGATGCAGATGACGAAGTGACGGGATGGGTGGGAGAGGGGAAGCCGACCACCTGAGGGGTGACAGCAGAGGCGGCAACAGAGGCGTATTTGAGGGTGGGGGTAGTAGTGGTAGCTGTTGAAGGTGTGGAGGCTGGAGGAAGGTTGTAGAGGTGGGGGTATACAGCAGGGGAGGAGATAGGGGAACGGGTAAGTGGGTGAAGGGGAGGTGAAGTGTAAGGAGGGAGGCCAGGGGCGGCACTTCAGGAAGTGACTGTGGAAGAGGGGGAGGTGTAGATGACAGTGTTGTAGGGGGGCTCATAGTGGACGAACGGCGACGGACGGACAGCAGGCAGCGGCGGCGGCGGTGGACGGCGGGCGGGCAAGCAGGCAGGCAGGCAGATGGCAGCAGGCGACAGGCAGACAGACAGACACCAAGCGTAACAACAACAGCAACTAGCGCTTCGAAGACGTAAAGTACACCCTGAGGGTAGCCCAGGCTCTGGAATCTTGTGGCTTTGAAGGAGGGAATCCAACCCTCTAGATCGGATTACAATGTGTCCGTTCTTTGTTATAAATGTTCCTTTGTACATATTTTGTTTGGTCAGGATAAATCATGGTTAAATAGTGTTGTAACGTAGTCAGATGTTTTTCTATTATTCTTAAATTATTACCGGAAGTTAGACAACAGTACCCAAAAGTGAGCTTAGAATTATACTGAGAGTGACCAGCAGAATGTCGAATAGGGACAGCAATCGCCTCTACGATCTGGTAGTGTCAGACTGCAGAGCCACCTCAGTGGGTTAATTTCCTTAGAGAGAATGGACACAAAACGCATTTAGTTGTTTACTCACCTATGCAGTGGTTCATTTTTGCTGTTTCAATGGAGCTAATAAACGTCACGTGCGAGACGAGATTTTAATGTCTTATTATGTTGGTCGGATTATGGTTAAAAATAAAGTGCATAGCACCCGTTACCGTTTAAATTATTAAATTTTGCCTTTACATAACACGTAGAAGTGAAATGAAGTGTTTAAAACAATGTGAATGAATACAGTTAAACAAGGATCCCACAGTTCGGGGATATTACAGGCCCAGCGCGATCTGAAACGAGCTCTTGGCTTATGAATGTCGAGTTTTTCCAGACAGCACCAACTTCATCCGGTCCTAGTAACTCCTCAGAAGCAAAAAATATCCAGTCCCAGTTCTCCTTGTTGTTAGTGACAGAAATCGGACGCTAGTACTCCGCATAGATAAACAGACCACTCACCTATGAAGGCTACCGCACTGCAGCAGGAGTAGCCACCGAGAAGGAGCAGCAGTTGAGAAAAATTGTTCGGACTGATACAGACAAGTACGTTGTCTAGGATGTTGTGGAAAAGTTCAGCACGGGAGAGAGAGACATTGAAGGTAGCATGAAACATATATCTGACTGTTCTGCATAAATGCACCGCCAAACATAGTACTCAGTACGCTGATCAACAAATTCTGAACTTTATCTCTGTTACAATTTTAAACATCAATATCTTTGAATGATTTCTGGAGTTTTCCTAGTGCGATTGGAAAGAATTGAACGTCCGGCTAAATTACCATTTACACTTCGTTCATACAAGCGGTAACATTATCCCAGCTGGATACTGCCTGATCCACTATACCCCAATTTTTGTGTAGAAGAGGAACTCAAGCACGGTCCAGACAGAGAAAGAACAATACCTTCCAGGCAGGCAAACTTCCCAACTGTTATGGAAGAGGGAGAAACGAGATGGACAGCCAACGAGTGTTTTCCTCCGTAAGTCAGTAAGGTAAAAGTAGGAAGGAGCTGATGATGGGAAAGACAATATTTACTAGTTAGCGGGACGTTAAGTTAGCAATTAAAGGTTACTCGAGATGAAGCTTACAGAAGAGAATATTCTTGGAAATTTTGTATTTATTTTCTCATGGGAAAAGAAAGCGCTATGTAACAGTAACGAAAAACGGTAATAATTCTATTAAGAAGAGCATATTTTGCTGTATTATAGAGGACTTTTACTTAATGCTACACACTTCGCGACTCGGCTTCATGTACGGAATTTCAACAACAGTTCAGCGATTGTGCAATGCTTTGGTTCTAAACACAGTGACTGTCAGAGTCAAAATCCCTTAGACGCCTGATCAGATCCGCCTCGGACCTTATCCAGTGCAAATGGTACAGTCAACGTCTTCTCTCTTCATCCCTCCCTCTCCCTATCTCTCATTCTCTCTCTCTCTCTCTCTCTCTCACACACACACACACACACACACACACACACACACACACACATAACGAAACAGCCATTGCCCTGGTATGTTGGCCATATAGATATGTACAGGTGTCATTGATGCACTAAAGCAACTGACAATGCCTCTAGCAG
Organism: Schistocerca americana; assembly: GCF_021461395.2. Lineage (NCBI taxonomy): Eukaryota > Metazoa > Arthropoda > Insecta > Orthoptera > Acrididae > Schistocerca > Schistocerca americana. The sequence goes on from NC_060121.1 coordinate 610,382,501, forward strand.
GAGTCTCCTTGCCAACATAGTGTTTGTCTCAAGATAACACCTGAAGCTTGGGAAAGCGACCGAGAGATAATTATATTAACAACAGTCAATTTATTGTTTATTATCTTAATATGTGATGGAAATAGGTTCACTTTTTCAGTATAGGTTGAAAGGGTAACTATAATCATGCCAGTAATGGTCCGAAACAGATATATTTTCTCAAAATGGAACCAATTACAGCCATGGACGCTTCAGTCTGGAACCGCGCTGCTGCTACGGTCGCAGGTTCGAATCCTGCCTCGCGCATTGATGTGTGTGATGTCCTTAGGTTTAAGTAGTTCTACGTCTAGGGGACTGATGACCTCAGATGTTAAGTCCCATAGTGCTTAGAGCCATTTGAACCACTTGAACAGTCATGGAATTGGCAATCAGTCCTTTTATTTGATAGTTTTAAACGCGACAGCAACGTGTAATTTTTATAGTGAATATAAAACATTATGAATCCTCCACTATAGTGTTTCTGGAAATGTCTCACTGAATCGTGCAGCCTTCTGGCAAGAGATGTAACAACCTTTCATCACCTATAATAACGCTTCGTTCTGTTATCAGCGGCTCTTCTATACGGAACGAGTGTGTTCGTCGACCGTCTTTATTAAATCTGAGAAATGTACTGTAACTATACTCTAATAATCTGTTTATTGCAGATGTAGTTAGATTTCAACCACTGCGTGGTTATCATCAGTGCTAGAAACATATACGAACACATTTCTGTAAATCACATGCATGAATCAAAAACATATTACAGTTGTATAAACCTTGCGCAAGACTAGATGATAAACTGACATACCGGTAAGATGCAAGTCAAGTCATCACTGTCGATTGCCTACTCAAACAGGTCCTACTAGACTATCCATGTCAGTATTTCAGTTCACACTGAGGCTGCTGTTTACAGTTATTGCACAGATAATCTCGCTGTATGTCATAATGGTGTGCTGCGTCCTCTGTACATATGTAGTTCAGATTACAGAACTTACTGGCCTTGTTCATACATTGTTGACTAATATTTGGAGAACATCAAGCACAGAAGATAAAAACATTGCAAAAATCAGCTAAGATATGTATTGTTCAGAAGGCTGTCGACACTGGTTTGCTGATCGAACTGCGAGGTGGTTTCTGTGCGAACTGGCAGTAGTTTGTATGTAGGCTGTTTCAAAACGAAAATAAATAATAAAAATATACAATTACTCTCGATTACAAGAATAAAACTTTACTAAGGGTATTTATTACAACACAGCTTCCTTTTAAAGCCAGTTCCAATTAAAAATATACAGCAGAAGCTCTGATTATTAGCGTCTGATTGCTGTATATTTCTCAACCTTCGAACTGTTTTTTGGTCTTTCGCTTAATCTTTTCCTTTTGCCTTTGTTTTCATACTGATCTTCGAGTTGATGAGTGATGGATTCCTGACGAATTGTTTCAGAAATGGTTTCTCAACTCCAGGCGACCCATTTTGGCTTGTATAACACCTCATATACACCAACTCTTGTTCTCCTTATAAAAACATTAGTGTCGTCTTGTGTTATATAGTTTCCCAGATACCAGATTTCAGTCCCTTCTTTCACTGAGTCCTCGCCCATTTTTACGTTTGGCTGTCATTCTTTTTTTTTTAACTTTCGTTTATTACTCTTCTCTTTCATTCTTTTATATTCAATAGAAACTCTATGCGTAACATCTCCATGGAATTGTTTAATAAGTTGCTTAGAGGATCTTGCCACGTTAGGTCATCTTTCTCTTATCGGACTGCCGTAATGAATATGGAAGTAATATTTTATAGACGAGAGTGGACTGCCGTAATGAATATGGAAGTAATATTGTATGCATGAGAGTCGGCTGACACTATTTAAGTGGTCGAGTCGTAGACGTCATGATCCTATCCCGACTCTAGGAGGACGTTAATAGGCACAGAATGCCAGGTAGATTTATTGGTCGACATTTCTCACAGTTAACACAGTTTGAGAGGGCCTAATCATCGGCATGAAAGCCGCAGGCTGGTCGACAGGCCGTGTGGCTAATCAGCTCTATCATTCGGAGTGTTCCGTCAGACGATGTGGAAGTAGTGAACGCGAGATGGCACCCACGTGCGACGTACTAACTCTGGAGCGGCCAGGAAGCCGACAGGACTAGCCAATCCAAGGATCGTGCAGCAAAAGATCAGGGATAATACAGTGACACAAGCAGGTGTAGGGTGCCAGTTGTTCCACAAACCATTTCGAGACGCCTTACGGACACGAATTTGCAATCCAGGGGCCCTTACCGTGTACTGCCTTAACACCGACACTTCGGGGACTCCGCCTACAGTGATGCCAAGACAGTACGACATGGATTGCCACAGACTAGCAACACGTGGCGATCAGTGGTGAGTCCTGATTCATTTTGGGGACGGACAATAACCGCATGCTGGTGTGAAAGCAGCCTGGTGAACGACGGAGCTCCATCCACGCTGTTGTGCACCACACCGCCAGCACCGCCACACAACTTCATATGGGACCTCCCCTACAGGATCTACCAGGCGCACTTTTCCAGTAAGATAATGCTCATCCGCATACAGCTCGAGTTGCTCAAGACTTCCTAAGTCATGTTCCAACTCTTCCATGGCCGGCGTGCTCCCAACGCTTGCCTCCTATCCAATATACGTGGGGCAAGTTGAAACGCCAGACGCCGCTGTCTCATTCAGTACGCGATTTGGACGTGGCTGTTCAATATTAGTTAACAAGCTGCCTCAGGACATCAGATATCTGATCAATTCGACGCGGAACCGTGTTGTGGCATGTATTGCAGCAAAAGGTGGTGCAACATGTTATCGATGTAGCATTCTATTCGTTTACTTGGCTTGATTTTAGGATCAAGTGAATCTGTCGTCTGTATCACTGTGCCTAACAATTTTTCTTCGATCGGATGCGCTATTTTCAGGGTTTCTGAGTGTATGGTGCTAAACTTGTTTCCAGATTTTTGCTCGGCAACCGCTGATTCATCCAGCTCTCCATATTCTATGTGCTTTTTACGATCTACACAGATTTTTGACATCATGCGTGTGAACTGACCAATGTAATCGTTGCCACACTGGCAAGGAATGTAAAATATCCTAGGAAACGTGAGACCATTCAGTTACATATATGAACAAGGTGTTCTATTTTCTTCGCTGAAATACCCTTCAGAATAACCATAAAATGAATATAAGCAGTTCTGATTGCTAAACATTACGTAATTTTTTTCGTTCTCTTATTTGCACTGTGACTTCGCACTAAAGTAAAATGAGCATTGTTGCAATACCAGGCTTTTGTTGTCAGTGGTCTCTCGCTTACGGAATCTACCGTGACGCTTTCTGTTCGCAGAATAACTATTTAGCAGGGTTTTACTGCCTTGGACTGGTGTTTGTACCTTTCCCGGTCGTTTAAAGCCAACTTTTTAACGCAGAAGACATGTGGAAAGCTGCAGCCCGTCTGAGCGCCACGACATATGATCTCAGCCTCACTCGTCGATTCGACCAGTGTCCGACAGCCACCTCAGTATCAGTATCTGACTGATTGGAGAGCTAAGTTTTTAAAGGTGTAGTAAGGAGTAAGGAGTTCAGGAAAACTGTAATTGCTTAGGACTCAGGAAATGAAGAAATCCATCGGAAAATACTTTGTAGACGAAATAGAATGCGTACATTACTCGTACTTTGTTGTAGTGAAAATAAGAAGAATGAGACTGCATGTCAGTACATAATACAGAAGCAAGTTGGCAGATGTTTCTGGTAGAGGCGTAACTGAAAGATTAAACAGTAAGATTGGAGAGCGCGTTTCAGATACGTAACTCACTGCGCCGTTATAACATTCAGCAACGACAGTGATGCAGTCACTTCTAACTGGTGTGATATGATGAAAGTATGTACGGAACCACGCAGGGTCCATTTCAGAATTCATAAAGAAAGCAGTGTCGGACAGGCAATGGAACATACCTGACGTTGCAGGAATTCTTTGATTGTAGGTTAGCTGATGTCTGCTTGTTTTCCTTGTAGGATGCAACAAAGTAAACTATCGATCAACATCTATCTCCCAGGTGCACAGTTAAGAAACGCCAGTTTAAACATGACGTTGTGCAGAAAATAGCTTAAACTCTGAAATTTTATGTGTACTGAGAGAACAAATTGTTGATATTGTACGAGGAGCGTGAGAAAAGTAATGAGACTGACAACACTGCGAGCAATCTGGCAATGCTGTGTTGTTCTGCTTGTGTAGACCGGCGTGATCATCCCTTCCAGATGCTCAGTCCAAGATTCAGATCCGTACAGCCACCACATGATTTTTGAGAACGCCATCAGTGAAGTTGTGTTTTTGTTGTGTGTTACGAAAATGGAACAGCAGAATTCAGAGCAACGTTACAGCACCAATTTTTTTGTTAAACTCGGGGAATCTGTAAGTGTGACTTTTGAAAAATTGAAGCAACCCTATGGGGACCATTCCTTATCAATAGCACAAGTTTTTCGTTGGCACAAATCGTTTTTGGAAGGCCGAGAACGTGTTGAACCTCGCTCAGAAAGACTCTCAACTTCAAAAACTGACGAAAACGTCGAACGTGGTCATGCTATTGTGAGATTGTTGCTCCAGGAGACCACATGGATGGTAGGAGATGAGGTGCTGGAAGAAGTAAAATTGTGAGGACGGGGTATGAGTCTTGCTTGGATAGCTCAGTTGGTAGAGCACTTGCCCACGAAAGGCAAAGGTCCCGAGTTCGAGTCTCGGTTCAGCACACAGTTTTAATCCGCCAGGAAGTTTCATATCAACTACATGTTTTACAAATATAGCCTTGAAAGGCTCAGGAAAAGGGTGCATGAAGTGAGACCGAACATTGCAGACTAGTGGATGCTGTATCGAGACATTGACCCATGTCACGCAGTCACTTCCATCGTGGAATTTTTGACTTCAAAAGGCATTCCTGTCGTTCTGTAGCCCACCTGTTCATCAGATCTGAGTCCTTGTGATTCTTTTGTTTTCCTGAAATTAAGAGATGCCATAAAAGGTCATTATTTTGGGATTCTGGAGAGCATTCAAAAGAATGTGACCGATATGTTAAAGGTCCTACCAACTGAAACCTTTCAGCGTTGCTGCCAACATTGGAAACAACGACTCTGCCGGTGTATAGCTGCCGAAGGGAACTACTTTGAAGTGAGCAATATTGTTGTTTGAAAATATAAAAACTTTCACAGATAAAAAAATCAATCTCATTACTTTTCTCACTCACCTCGTATTAGAAAAAACGAGAGGGACTCTTGCGTGTTATGTGTAAGAAATCGTAATGTGTGTAACACCGGGCCACAAAGTCTTTTAGAAACGATTCAAGATGCTAATATTTCGAAATCTCTGTAGAGTTGCCGATCTACGGAACGAGAAGGAAAACAAATTCATTTGAAACCAAAGCATATATGAAATTCATTGTATAAAAATACAAAATGTAATTCAGCTGTCAAGCAGGAAGGTTTACATTACTCTTATCGACTAATTATGCTGTGGTAATGGTCCAGAACAGGGAAAGCCTGACGTTATAAGTGCAGAAAGTTTATTTAATGCTTGCTTATCTCTGGTACATTACCACGACGAATACTCCTGTTTGTGATATCGTGCTTTCGCTAAACTGTAAAGATTCACAAAATTCAATGTCCGCATCATAACATTTACTTTATTTCTTTCTCTCCCTTTTTCCAAGTTGATTTTGTGAAAATTCCAGTTAACAATCTGACACTTGGTTCATTGGTGCCGTAGAGAGCAGATATTTTGCAACATAAGGGAGCAACTGTAGCTGGAAACAGAAACTAATAGACCAAAAACAGTACTTATCATAAGAATGATTGGTGATCCATGATTATGCAATATAGCGCATTAGGAATAAGATTGTAGCCGTAAAATAATTAAAGGCAAAAGGCAATATTTGTTGGAAGAAGATAATGATTATTGGTACAAGTGCTGAGGCATCCATCGTTAGATAATTTAGAGCAGGAGAGAGAAAATTGTTGGTGGAATAAAACTAAGAGCCAACAAGAAAATTATCAGAAGAAGAAAGTGTTTGGCTAAATATGGGCTAATCCATTGAAGATTAATTTGCAGCAGGGAGAAGCTTGTAGTAGCGGTAAAGAAAACCTAATGGACGAAATAAGGATGGACTTACTTAGTGTTACTTATTGTAGTTCAGTACTGCATATATGGAGGTGACGAATCAAAAGCAGTCGGTTACATCCTTTGCGGTGGTAGAAATAATTGTTATCCGTATTTGACTTGTAAGGGCAGAAAAACTCCTCGATCACGAAAATTAACGCCATTCTAATAGATCAAACCACAAACGTCTCTAACTTGGGGTGAAAGAGCACATGATTGTTGACAGCGAAAATATGAGAACCGTTAAATTCTGTGGCTACCTCAGTGCTAGTGCTAGTACCGGGATCCACCGTCTTCCAGCCAAAACCACGTATGACCACACAGACAGAAAGCTGCACTTTGGAGGCATAAATCACGGTGCCAACATAAAGTAAACGCTGCATAGTTCCTAGAAGATCTGTTGTATATTACCAGCGGATCAAGTTGCCCTTGACAAGTTTAACGCGGTGCACCGGGTTCCTGGTTTATACACTGACGGAAAAAGGTCGCAATCCCAAAAATAATTAATGTAGGGTAATGAAATTTCAGGAATACATTTATCTAGGTAATTTAATAAGTGATTAACATTGCAAGATTACAGGTTAACGTATGCGCGAGATAGCCCATTGCAAATACGAAGCACTAGTCTGCCGGCCAGGGTGGCCGAGCGGTTCTAGGCGCTACAGTCTGGAACCGCGCGACCGCTACGGTCGCAGGTAAGAATCCTGCCTCGGGCATGGACGTGTGTAATGTCCTTATGTTAGTTAGGTGTAAGTAGTTCTACGTTCTAGGGGACTGATGACCTCAGATGTTGAGTCCCATAGTGCTCAGAGCCATTTGAACCATTTGAAGCACTAGTCTACATCTACAGCCATACTCTGCGAATCACATTTAAGTGCCTGGCAGAGGTTTCATCGAACCACCTTCACAATTCTACTATTTCAATCTCGTACAGCGCGCGGGAAGAATGAACACCTATATCTTTCCGAACGAGCTCTGATTTCCCTTATTTTATCTTTGGTTTCGATCCTCCCTATGTAATTCGGTGTCAACAAAATATTTTCGCACTCGGAGGAGAAAGTTGGTGATTGGAATTTCGTGAGAAGATTCCGTCGCAAAGAAAAACGCCTTTCTTTTAATGATGTCCATCCCAAATCGTGTAGCATTTCTGTGACACTCTCTCCCATATTTCGCGATAATACAAAACGTGCTGCCTTTCTTTGAACTTTTTCGATGTACTCAGTTAGTCCTATCTGTTAAGGATCCCACCCCGTGCAACAGTATTCTAAAAGAGGACAGACAAGCATTGTGTAGGCAGTCTCCTTAATAGGTCTATTATATTTTCTAAGTGTCCTGCCAATAAAATGCAGTCTTTGGTTAGCCTTCCCCACAACATTTTCTATGTGTTCCTTCTAATTCAAATTGTTCTTAATTGCAATTCCTAGGTATTTAGTTGAATTTACGGCTTTTAGATTAGACTGATTTATCGTGTAGCCGAATTTTAACGCGTTATTTTTAGCACTCATGTGGATGACCTCACAATTTTCGTTATTTAAGGTCAACTGCCACTTTTCGCACTATTTCGATATTTCTTGTAAATCGTTTTCCAGTTTGTTTTGATCTTCTGATGACTTTATTAGTCGATAAACGACAGCGTCATCTGCAAACAATCGAAGACGGCTGCTCAGATTGTCTCCCAAATCGTTTATATAGATAAGAAACAGCAAAGGTCCTATAACACTTCCTTGGGGAACGCCAGAAATCACTTCTATTTTACTCGATGACTTTCCGTCAATTACAACTAACTGTGACCTCTCTGACAGGAAATCACAGATCCAGTCACATAACTGAGACGATATTCCATAAGCACGCAATTTCACTACGAACCGCTTGTGTGGAACAGTTTCAAAAGCCTAGTATATTGATAACCGGTGTGATAGCTAGAATGTTGACTGCAAGCATGCAAACGTGTATGCACTGTGTTGTACAGGTGCTGGATGTCAGTTTGTGGGATGGGGTTTCATGCTTATTGCACTTGTTCAGTCAATACAGGGACGCTCAACGCTGATTGTGGATTTGTCGTCCGATTATTTCCCGTATGTACTCGAATGGAGACAGATCTGGTGATCGAGCTACTAGCACCACTCTTATGCCACTGGAGACATGTAGAAACACATTTAGAAAATGGCTCTGATCACTATGGGACTTAACTGCTGAGGTCATCAGTCCCATAGAACTACTTAAACCTAACTAACCTAAGGACATCACATACATCCATGCCCGAGGCAGGATTCGAACCTGCGACCGTAGCGGTCGCGCGGTTCCAGACTGCAGCGCCTAGAACCGCTAGGCCACTCAGGCCGGCACACTCTCTTTTATGTCGCACTACTCCTTCTTGATGTTGGGATTTTTTTTACATCACTTTAGTAGCTTTTTGTCGAATCTATCAATTTCAATGTCCATGTTAGAAATCCTGCCTCTACCAGGGTATGATGGTCGACCAAGTCTGAAACACGTCCTCCTAGATAAGCAAAAAGAGTTACAGCAAGTTTTCCGAAAATCATATCATGGCAATTGGAGGCAATGCACAAAATGTTTCACTACACTTTTAGGTGTCTGAAACACCATCAAGATACCGGAAGAAGATAGTAACAAATTAGCACCACTAGAAACTTCCCAAAAGAATAGTGCAGAGTGCCCGCATTGTCACCACGCTGAGTATGCAGGGATACAGTCAGCTTCTCATTATGTACGCAGAGCTGGAAGAGTTTGCTCAATTTCTTTTAAGGCCATTAAGGTGCAACATTCGAGGTGCAGAAACGATGTATTGCCCTGTGCGAGTATCTCTTTAGACAGCACTTTATCTTAACTCGTCTTTTCCAGTTAACACTGTTTTCGTGAGGGACAAGTGTTGTGGCTCCAGCTTCTCGCAAGTTACAGACCGCAATGCAGTAACCGGTCAGCTTCGGCAGAGAGAAAGTGCAAAGCAGAGGAGAGTAGAGCATCCATCTGGCCTCGTGTGCCCCTCCACGCCCACACCACCAGCTGCAGCAATGCTTCCGGCCACGGAAAAACCCCAACTCCGGTTTGCCTCTACGAGCCAGATTAGACCACTTCTTCTCTCAGGCTCTATTCCACATACACTGATGTGACTAAAATCACGGGATAGCGATATGCACATATTCAGATGGCCGTAGTATCGCGTACACAAGGTATAAAAAGGCAGTACACTGATGGGGCTATCATATGTACTCAGGTGATTCATCTGAAAAGATTTCCGTCTTCATTATGGCCGCACGACTGAAATTAAGAGACTGAACGTGGTATGGTAGTTGGAGCTAGACGCATGGGACGTTACCTTTCGGAAATCATTAGGGGATTCAATATTCCGAGATCCACAGGGTCAAGAGTGGGCAGAGAATAGCAAATTTCAGGCATTACCTCTCACCACGGACAACCCAGTAGCCGACAGCCTTCACTTAACGACCGAGAGCAGCAGCGTTTGTGTAGCGCTGTCAGTGCTAACAATCCAGCAACACTGCGTGAAATAACCACAGAAATCAATGTGGGAGGTACGAATAATGTATCCGTTAGCACAGTGCATCGATATCTGGAGTTAATGGGCTATGGTAGCAGACTACTGACACGAACGCCTTTGCCAGCGTCACGGCGTCGCCCGTGGCCTCCCTCCTGAGCTCGTGACCGAATCGGCTGAACCCTAGACGACTGATAAACTGTAGAGTGGGCAGATGAGTCCCGATTTGTCTTGGTAAGAGCTGATGGTAGTGTTCGAGTGTGGCTCAGACCCGAAAAAGCCATGCGCCCAACTTGTCAAGAAGGCGCTGTGGTGACCTGATACTGGTGTGGGCAGCTTTTAGACGGTATGGACATGTATCTGGTCCAGCTGAGTTGATCACTGATTAGAAATGTTCGTCTACTTGGAGACCATTTGCAGCCATCCAGGCTCTTCATGTCCCCAAATAATGATGGAATTTTTATCGATGACAAAGCGCCAAGTGACCAGGCCACAATTGTTCACGATTGGTTTGAAGAACATCCTGGATAATTTGAGCGCCCACCATGAATGCCATGGAACATCTACGGGACATAATGGGAAGATATGGATCCTGTGGTCTAGGGGTAGCGTCTTTGATTCATAATCAAAATGTCTTCTGTCCGAAGCACGAAACACACCGCTGCTTAAATTTTGATTAATAATCAGCGTCGGGGGCCGAAGACTTCCGGCATAGGAAGTCACCCTCATTCTGCTAACGGCCTTGTCAAGAGAGTGGAAGAGCGGACAGAGGTTAAGTGCACTCTCTTGCCCTTGAGATGGGAAACTGTCCCTTATGGCGGAAGAATCAGCAGTTGTCAAGGCTATGGAAACTACTGCGTTAAAGACAAATAACGTGTACCCACAGGACATGTGGCCTGTATTTGAAAAAGTGTCATGATGATCTCTCCATTGGCAAAAAGATTCCGGAATAGTCCCCCATTCGGATCTCTGGGAGGGGAGTGACAAGAGGGAGGTGACCACGAGACAAAACGAAATGATAACGTTCGACCAGTCGGAGCGTGGAATGACAGAAGCTTTAATCTGGTAGGGAAGCTAGAAAATTTGAAAAGGGAAAGCAAAGGCTCAATCTAGATACAGTAGGGGTCAGTTAAGTGAAACCGAAAGAAGACAAGGATTTCTTGTCAGATCAGTGTAGAATAACATCAACAGCAGCAGAAACCGGTGTAGGACTCGTTATGAATAGGAAGGTAGGGCAGAGAGTGTGTTACTCTGAACAGTTCAGTGATAGGGTTATGCTTATCAGAATCGACCACACTGACAACGATGATCCAGGTATACACGCCGACGTCGCAAGCTGAATGTGAAGAGATAGAAAAAGCATATTAGGATATAGAAAGGGTAATACAATACGCAAAGGGAGATGAAAATCTAAATGTCATGGCGGACGGCAAAGCAGTTGTAGGGAAGGAGTAGAAGAAAAGGTTTCAGGGTAATATGGGCTTCTGACATGGACTAAGAGAGGAGAAAGACTAATTGAGTTCTGTAATAAATTTCAGCTAGTAATAACGAATATTCTGTTCAAGAATCACAAGAAGAGGAGGTATACTTGGAAAAGGCCGGACCGATACGGGAAGATTTCAGTTAGATTACATCATGGTCAGACAGAGACTCCGATATCAGATACAGGGTTGTAACACGTATCCAGGAGCAGATATAGACTCAGATCACAACGTAGCAGTGATGAAGAGTGGGCTGAAGTTTAAGAGTTTAATCAGGAAATATCAATATGCAAAGAACTAGGATACGGAAGTGCTAAGGAACGATGAGATACATTTGAAGTTCTTTAAGGCTGTAGAAACAGCTATAAAGAATAGTCAAGTAGGCACTGCAGTTGAAGAGGAATGGACATTCCTAAAAAGGGCAGTCACAGAAGCTAGAAAGGAAAACATAGGTACAAAGAAGGTAACTGCAAAGAAACCACCGGTAACAGAAGAAATACTTCAGCTGATCGATGAAAGAAGGAAGTACAATAATGTTCAGGGAAATTCAGGAATACAGAAATACAAGTCGCTGGGGAATGAACTAAGTAGGAAGTGCAGGTAAGCTGAGACGAAACGGGTGCATGAAAAATGTGAAGAAATCGAAAAAGAAATGATAGTCGGAAGGACTAAGCAGCATGTAGGAAAGTCAAATTAGCCATCCGTGTAACTAAAAGCAAGGGTGGTAACATTAAGAGTGCAACCGTGATTCCATTGTTAAATCCAGAGGAAAGAGCGGATGGTGGAGAGACGACATTGAAGGCCTCTATGAGGAGGAAGATTTGTCTGATGTGATGAAAGATGAAACAGGAGTCGATTTAGAAGAGACAGGGGATCCAGTATTAGAATCAGAATTCAAGAGAGCATTGGCGGACTTATAAACAAATAAGGCACGAGGGGTCGATAACATTCCATCAGAATTTCTAAAATCATTAGGGGTAATTGCAACAAAACGACTATTCACGTTGGTGTGTAGAATGTATGAGCCTGCCAATATATACTCCGTTTTTCGGAAAAATATCATTCACACAATTCCGAAGACTGCAAGAGCAGACACATGCGAGAATTATCGCACAATCAGCTTATCAGCTCATGCATCCAAGTCGCTGACAAGAATAATATACAGAAGAATGGAAAAGAAAATTGAGGATGTGTTAGATGACGATCAGTTTGGCTTTAGGAAAGTTAAAGGCATCAGAGAGGCAATACTGACGTTGCGGCTGATAATGGAAGGAAGACTAAAAATATCACGACACGTTCATAGGATTTGTCTATCCAGAAAAAGCATTCCATAATGTAAAATGGTGCAAGATGATCGAAATTCTGAGAAATATAGGGGTAATCCGTAGGGAGAGACGAGTAATGCACAGTATGTACAAGAGCCAAGAGGGAATTGTAAGAGTGGACGACCAAGAACGAAATGTTCGGATAAAAAAGGGTGTAAGACTGGGACGTAGTCTTTCGCCCCTACTGTTCAATCTTTACATCGAAGAAGCAATGATAGAAATAAAAGAAAGGTTCAGCAGTGGGGTTAAAATTCAATGATACGATTCGCTGATGACGTTGCCAGCCTGATTGATAGTGAAGGAATTCTGCTACCTAGGTGGCAACATAACCAATGATGGACGGAGCAAGGAGGACATCAAAAGCAAACTAGCACTGGCAAAAAGGGCATTCCTGGCCAAAATAAGTCTGCTAGTATCAAACATAGGCCTTAATTTGAGGAAGAAATTTCTGAGAATATACGTTTGGAGCACAGCAATGCATGGTAGTGAAACATGGACTAAGGGAAAACCGGAGCAGAAGAAAATCGAAGCATTTGAGATGTGGTACTACAGGCGAATGTTGAAAAGTAGGTAGACAAAGTAAGGAATGAGGAGGTTCTGCGCATAATCGGAGAGGAAAGGAATACGTGGAGAACACTGATAAGGAGAAGGGACAGGATGATAGGGCATCTGTTAAGACATCTGGGACTGACTCCATGATACCAGAGGGAGCTGTAGAGGGCAAAAACTCTAGAGGAAGACAGAGATTGGAATACATGCAGCAGATAATTGAGGACGCAGGTTGCAAGTGCTACCCTGAAATGAAGAGATTGGCACAGAAGAGAAATTCGTGGCGGGCCGCATCAAACCAGTGAGAAGACTGATGACTCGAAAAAAAACAAGTTGAACGGTCAGTTTGTGCACAAAATCCTGCATCGGCAACACTTTCGCAATTATGGACGGCTGTAGAGGCAACACGGTTCAATATTTTTGCAGGGGACTTCCAACGACTTGTTAAGTCCACATCACGTCGAGTTGCTGCATTATGGCAGGCAAATTGAGGTCCCACACGATTTTGGAAGTATTCCATTAATTTTGTTGCCTCAGTTTATGTCGCAGTTCGAGACATGAGAGAGAGACAGAGAGAGAGAAAGAGAGAGAGAGAGAGCAAGGCACTAGGTTCTTGAAAGACTCTTTTTAGGATAAAAATGCAACCATATTTTGTCTTTGTCCTCTTTTTGAGCAATGCACATTACATTATCCACGCTTTTCAAGAAAGTAGACTGTATACTCACACAACTGAAGGAACGCTGTATGTATCCTTATGAAGGGACCTAAGGAAAGCACTTCTGGGTGCCTATTATGCTTATTTTAATGCGCTTGTATAATGTGGTTTCATATTTGGGGGGGGGAGGGGGGGGGGAATTCCCTGGCAGCTGAAGGGACCTTCAGAATCCCAAAGGAAGCCATTAGCAGTTATTACAAGGAGTCGGCCAAGGAAAATATTATTTAATACAGTGGAAGTACCAGCAATACCATCCACATATGTTTCGAATACAGGGTGACGTGCGAAATGTGTCACTACTTTGTTTTCGAATACACGCTTTACTATCAAGACAAACTCAAAGAATCAAACACGATAATTGAAAACACTCTGTGGAGAACTGTTCTAATTCAGCGCATGTTAGATGTGTCCACCACTTTGATTCCTAACTTCCTTCAGACGAACACTGATGTCCGCGATAACCCTACGGCACACGTCTTACGTGATTTCACTGCGAGCTTGAAGAATAAGACGTCTGAGATCCATTAAATTATGTGCACGTTTCGGGAAAATTGTTTCCTTAGCTATCCCCAAAGAAAGAAGTCTAATGGGTTGAGGTCTGGACTGTTGGGAGGCCAAAATTGTCCGTCATTGAAACGACCTGGAAATCTGAATCAAGTAACTCACGTGTAGAAACGCTCGCGTAAGAAATCTTAGTGTTTGCAGTACGTGGCCTTGTTCCATCGCATATGGATCACTGTGACGCTCGCGTAAGAAATCTAACTCAGCGTTTGCAGTACGTGGCCCTTTTCCATCACTCATGAATCATTGTGTTTCAAGGGCAACGCAGTTTTCAAGGGCAACGCAGTAGCAAGAAGCTGTGGAACAAAGTTATTGCGATATACGTTCAAATAATGCGCACTGTTCACAGTTTCTTGGAAGAAAAATTGTCGAATAATTCGCGACTGTAAATCGCGACCCGCACTCTAAATCTTCAGAGCATGTTGTTCATGAAGCACTTGCGGATTTTCAGTATCCCAAAAGCATACATTTTGTTTATTAACCATACCATCCAAATAAAAACGTGCATCGTGCGAAAACCAAACGTTGTTGACAGTTTGTTCCCCATCCTCCGCCCAGCGGGCAAACAGTACTCTCTGCCGCTAGTGTTGTGCACTGAGCTTCTGAGCAGAGGTTGTCTTGTACGGGTACCTTTAAGAATCTATGTAATGAAGCGTCTGGATACCCCCAGTTGCACTGCTGCCTTTCTGCACTATTTGCCGGGGCTTCTCCGTAGAGCAGTTCGTACCGGTTCAATATTCTCCGGCGAACAAACGGGCTTAGGCCGAGGTCGCTTCGGTTCCGATATTGATCCTTCTCGTATCGCCTGAGAATGGTTCTCTTACAACGGGCCCACCGTACATTTTATTGTTGTCGAAACCTCCTCTGCCTCGCAACAGAACTTATCGTTTCGTGAGAAAGTAACACAACTGCTGATCGCTACTGCGTGTATAGTCCTCCATTGTCGACCATGTTGTAGATATTGGTCTCCTAACGACGGTGCCGTGAATATTACGCGTCATTTCGTAAGTCATTTGTTTCTCCAAGCTCTACTGATACTGCTGTTGAGATGCTCAACGGAATATTTACTGTGGCTCATATATTATGTACGAAACAAATGATGACACAGTTCGTGCGCTACCCTACGTATTAGAAATATGTAATTGACGATTATAGTAAAAAAAATTTAAAATAATGAAAAGTTGATTCCGCCCGAACAGACCCAGGAGTCCCAACGGTACCGACCGATCGCCGTGTTCCTCAGCTCACATACGTTATTGGATGCGGACATGCACCGGCATGTGGTCAGCACACCACTCTCATGGCGTACGTCAGCCGCTACATCTCGATCAAGTAGCTCCTCAGATTGCCTCACAAGAGCTGAGTGCACCCCTCTTGCCAACTGCGCTAGGCAAACCGGATGGTCATCCATCCTAGTACTAGCCCAGCCCGACAGTGGGAATTATAGTACTATGAGAAAAATTGTGACATACACAGTCGCAGATCAAGAATAAACGGAAACTTACGAATAAAGCAGTTATACCAAGTTTGTGTCAGAAATATCATACTATGTGCTAATAAAACTATTCTGCAAGTTGACAAATGGTTTAAAATGTTTGTCATACCATTGCTTCTGTTCATTATGCGAGTACATGAATTTCAGCATGTCAGTTGTAATTTCTGTAATATTAACATGTCTTTGTAGAAACTAGATTTATTTCGAGTCCAATATCGTCTGGTGATCGAATGGGTTAAATAAATAAACAAATGAAATAACTCTTCCTAGATTGAACACAGCTAATTCACTCTTTGATTGTAGGGGGTACGGGAGAAGGGGGTAAGACTTAAGAAATCATGTAAATGGTCATCATGCTGAAATATTTGTCGCAGATTAAGGGCCCTATATGTAGTTATAAAACTGACTCCTACCACATCGTAGCGAGAGGTCGGAATTATCACAAACGGAACATGCAAATAAACTTAACTAAGTGCGGTATGTTTTATAGGAAAATGAATACAATATAATAAAAATGACTGCATCGCTCTTCACAACCATGGTTTGAATGTCACTGGACATTGACTTCTATTTATTATTTCGCTGCTTCAAACTAATTTCAATGCTTAATTCTCCAACTGGCGTGAAAAATAAATAACAATATCCTGATGACTGACCACATTTTTACAGACAGCGCTCATGCTGAAGTAATTACTGTGTACCACATTGTTAATGTATTATCTGATCATAATACACAGTTGTTAGAAAGAAACAATGTAGCATCTAACGGCTCTCAGGCTTGTTCATATAAAGCATTGAGGCTTATTGATAAGAACCGGGTACAATTTTTTAAGAATATTTGTAAGTTACAAGAGGTGGTGTGGAATAAGGTACATACAGGATGGTGAGAAACAGTTGCAGAGTACTTTGTGTGTGTGTGTGTGTGTGTGTGTGTGTGTGTGTTGAGAAGGAAATGCGATACGCTGCGCCGTTTCCGAGTTAATTAGCTTTGAAGTTAGCTAGTTAGGCTCGCGCAGATTCAAGCCACCCGCCAGATACAATTACCGTCAGTTGCTCCTATAGCCTAAATGATAGCTGATAGTGCAAGGTATTCGATCCTTATTACCTCCCCATGTCCAGTTCTTGCAACGCCCTCTTGTTCGGTTTTGGGAAACCAAACGAAGAACACATTTGGCGACACGGTCTCCGGTAGGGTGGTTGAATCTGTGCGCCCAGTGGCCTGATTGCCTAACATCAAAGCTACTTAAGTCGGAAACGGCGCAACGTATCGTATTTCTTTCTCAATTTCTTTCTTAACAGTTATTTGTCAGAACAACCTACACTGCAACACCGTTACAAGCATTTCAAACTGCTTCTGGTCGCTCTATACAGAGTTACACAAATAGCCCGTTAACAAAGAAAAAAAGGTATGCAATTAATGTAAGAGGAAAAGGACATTTTTGTATGAAGGCCAGAACAAGTCAGGATCCGATGTTACTTGCATACTACCAATAAAAAGTACGATTTTAAGGAAAGTCAGTAAAATGTCTAGAAATATCCATGTTCTGAGAGAAATTAACAATATACATGATAAAATCAAACCTATTTGGGATATTGTGAAATGGGAGCTGGGATAATCAGTCATTGTACAAGACACCACAACAACTAAACTGAACGACAATTCACAAACAGTGAGTATTTTTAAAATCATCTTCTAAATTTAACAGCAAAAGTCGGATTAAATGGTTCAGTGGAAGAAACAAGAACATATGCTAAAAGTTCTTTTGCGGTTTTTTTTTTTTTATTTCAGCTGTTTTGTTGAGAAAATGGCGTTTTCCAGCGCTGTATGAAAAATCTGTATTGTTTTCTTTATTTTTACTGCAAGATCCTTCTGTTTCACTTTACAAATCAACGATTTTCTAATAACACCTGAATTACACTTTGAAGACTTCAGATTTGCTTAAGTAACAGCCGCGAGGGATTAGCCGAGCGGTCCAATGCGATGCAGTCATGGACTGTGCGGCTGATCCCGGCGGAGATTCGAGTCCTCCCTCGGGCATGGGTCTGTGTGTTTGTCCTTTTTAATTTAGGTTAAGTAGTGTGTAAGCTTAGGGACTGATGACCTTAGCTGTTAAGTTCCATAAGATTTCACACACATTTGAACATTTTTTTCTTAAGTAACAGACTGGAGGATAACTATGTGGAACAAGAATGTTCCGTAGGTTACCTGGCCCTCTATACACCCTCACTCAGATTGCAGGCAGTTTTCAGGGAAATCTCATGAGACACTGATCGCGTTCAGAAAGCGATCGGTATGAGGTAACGCCCAATAGGAAAGGAACACACCCAACGTACAGGTAACGTGGGTTTAGCCTTAACTGACGAGAGCTGTTAGGAAAACTACGGTAGCCTCTGCTTACTTATGATAGTCTATGGTAGGTGACAGTAGTTTTACAACGCCGATCACGGAAGCTCTCCCCCATAAAAACTACAGTGTCACTGCGAGTACCGAGCTCGTGCTAACTTCCAATACATGTTAGTAATGTTGAGGATAGTTTATAAAAGAGAAACCAAATACTAAAATCGGAGTAAAACGCAGGAAAGAGATAAAGTAAATGAAAGTAGAGCGATCGATATGGAAAGCGACGGATATTTTCAAACAATTTGTAATGGAGACTTCGGCTGCAACTATCGGTAAGAAACGAGATTTTGTTTTAAGAAATTGCACAATAACGTTTCAATAAAATCTCATTAAATACAATACTTCAAGTCCATCCGTTTTGGCAGTTTGGATCAGGTAAGTAATTGTTTTCAACTATTTCTTTAATAACGACATATTTTTAAAACCGTGAGTTTTGAACGAACTTCTATTCTTAAAAATACGTTAATCGGTACTTCACATTGTTTACTTGCAAACTGAGTGCACTTAACATGGGTTAGTACTGACTTAACACGGTTTACTTGCTGGCTAGTTTACGAAACAATGCTTTGAAACCTCTCAAAAACACAAATTAAAAGCAATGTGTTTGGGAGATGAAACCTTGTAGGAGGAAAGCGACCACGGTTATGTCATAATCTAGTACTGTACTGGAGATGAACACGTCGCTCCAATAGAAAATTACGTTGTAATATAAACACGCCTGTCTCCTACGAGATTTCACGTCTCAACCATATTGCTTCATGCCTAGCTGTGCTTTTAGGGAGGCTGAGCTTCTGTACATCATTTCGAGGAAAAGTGGTAGCAAGTCAACTCAGAATTGTGTTTAAGAGTAATTGTGTAGTTAATAGCACGGTCCCTAATTATGCCAATCATATGTTTAAATCTTTAGCTTCGAGTGCAAACAGTGTTAAGGTCAAGTGTGAACATTTGTACCAAAAAGTGAGACTCCCTTGGCATATGAATCCAAGCGCTACAGTGCTATATCAAATATCTGATGATGGAAATAAATCCGTAACACAAGTAAGCAGTCTGAGTAATGAAGTCATTTTTCACCTATTGTATGACTTTTTTGAAGCTACCGATTCAGTTCAATTACAGCACTACTCGACAACGCAAAGGTTCAGTCTCTTTTATTTTAAGATTTTATGATTTGCATAACCAAGTTTTGCAACAATAGAGAATAAAAACCCTACAAATTAACCTACGATACAGCACAACATAAAATAAATTTTATTGCCCTCTCAACAGCGCGGAAACAAGGCTGAGGATGGTACGTAACATTTCTGCCATCACACTGTCACGTAAATTCACGTATTCTGTGGCAAAGAACACAGCCAAACATTGTTTACTTGCTTAAATAATAGTTCATGTTTACCTGTTTAGCAACAACGTTTGAAGCACATTTGCTTTCAGGAACACATTCAGGGTCTTTAGCTGTACAAATCGTCCCTGAAAAGCGATTTCCTGGCATTAACGCCACACGTGTTAGTAGTATTGGCTGCCATATTTTTGGCACTTATCACATTTTACATGTATACATCCTGATAGTTGCCATTAGTGGTAAGTTGATAGCAGAGGTAGAGCTACCATTTTTCGATTTATCAAAAACACATCACGTATCATGTTTTACATCTAATAACTTTTTTTTCTCATCGACTCTCCCTTACCGTTGTTTACAATAGAGGTCATGTAGTAGCCGAAAGTGTCTGTTATGTTACATTGGAACCAACGTCCGTTAGACGAAAATTAGGGTTATGATGAACAAATGGTCTTTCTTCTGAAGCAATACACTAAGAATAAATCGAGTTCCCGCAGCCGAACTTTGATTACGAAAAGATTTGACAATTTAATGTAATTACAGTGAGGTGTCAAAATCATGGAATACCTCCTCATATGATGTCGGACCTCCTTTTCGACCGGCATTATGCAGAAACTCGACGTGGCGTGGACTCAACAAGTCGTTGGAAGTCCCCTGCTGATATAATAAGCCACACTGCCTCTACAGCCGTCCATAAGTGCGAAATATTGCCGATGCAGGACTTTTTGCACAAACTGACCTTTCTATTATTTCCCATAAGTGTTCGATGGGATTCTTGTTGGGCGCTCTAATTATCCAGACTGTTCTTCAAGCAAATCGCGAACAATTGTACCCTGGCCACTTACGGCATTGTTATCCACAAAAATTCCATCAATATGTGGGACCATGAAGAATATGAGTGGCTGCAAATGGTCTCCAAGTAGCCTACATTTCCAGAAAATTATCGGTTCAGTTGGACCAGAGTATGTAGTCCATTCCGTCTAAAAGCAGACCATATCATTATGAAGCCACCACCTCATTGCACAGTGCCTTCGTGACAAGCTGGGCCCATTGTAGTCCTACACTCGAAACCTAGCATCAGCTCTTATTAATTGAAATCAGGATTCATCTGATCAGGCCACGGTTTTCCAGTTGTCTGTGGTCCAGCCGACATGGTCACGACCCCAGGAAATGCGCTCCAGGCGACGTAGTGCTTTTAGCAAAGGCGCTCGACTCGGTCGTCTGCTTCCATAGCCCATTAACGCCAAATTTTGCCGCACTTTCCCGACGGATACTCTGGTTGTACGTCCTGTATTGATTTCTGCAGTCATTTCAAGAAGTGTTTGTGCAAACGCCGCTGCTCCCGGTCGTTAGATGAATCCTGTCAGCTACTTGGTTGCCAATGGTGAGAGGAAATACCTGAAAGTTAGTATTCTCTGCCAATCTTGACACTGTGCATCTCGGAATATTTAATTCAACAACGATTTTCGAAATGGAATGCCCCATGCATGTAGCTCCAACTCAAAAATGTTCAAATGTGTGTGAAATCTTATGGGACTTAACTGCTAAGGTCATCAGGCTCTAAGCTTTCACACTACTTAACCTAAATTATCCTAAGGACAAACACTCACATCCACGCCCGAGGGAGGACTCGAACCTCCGCCGGGACCAGCTGCACAGTCCATGACTGCAGCGCCTTAGACCGCTCGGCTTATCCCACGCGGCATAGCTCCACCTACCATTCTGCATTCAGAGTCTGTTAGCTCCTCTCGCACGGCCACAATCACGTCGGAAATTTTATCACTTGAATCACATGAGTTCAAATGACAGCACCCCCAATGCACTGCCCCTTTATACCTTGTGTATGCAATACTTCCGCCATCTGTATATATGCATATCGGTAGCCCATGACTTTTGTCACCTCGGTGCCCATCGCAATACTAACATTTTTTCTTGCCTGTAAACTGATTTTAAAGATCTGTTTGGCAGCCTGAATAATAGGACATAAAGAGCAAGTAGTCTAGGGCTTTCCACTTTTACACTCACACTCTTCATTGTACTAGAGACATTTCAGACCACACGTACTTTATACAATATCCACCAAGGATTTATGCCGTCTCGTTTTAACGATCAAAGAACTCAGTCAGCTTACCAAATAGAACTTCGTACTCGTTTCTATAGCTGAATCACTGAAAAGCCCCACAACAACTACTGCTTTCTGCCGAGTAACGTCTACGTAGCAGTTTCATTACTTTGACCTTCATCTTTGTACTCACAGCTCACAAGAAAATTATACCCGTGGGTATGAATGAGCAAGGCTATCCTTCCCCGCTGCA
This sequence comes from Schistocerca americana, assembly GCF_021461395.2. Taxonomy (NCBI): domain Eukaryota; kingdom Metazoa; phylum Arthropoda; class Insecta; order Orthoptera; family Acrididae; genus Schistocerca; species Schistocerca americana. Next base: position 610,404,363 of record NC_060121.1, read on the forward strand.
TTACGGTTTGCTCACGCCTTCCGCTTTTCTCCCAGTCATAATGTGTCAGCTATACAAACTTTACACGTATTTTATGTTTGTCATTTTTCTGAAAAGAGTTCACGTTTTGTCTGAGACTATTGCGATCCTTTTCTTCCATATTCAGTTAACAGCAATTTTAGGTCTTACAATTCTTTTGCTTTTTATAATAAAGCTGGAAGTTCACTGTAAGAAAATCACGACAGAGGGTGGGCTGACGGCTGTTGTTCCACTTTCTGCGGAATTGTGACGGTTCTCTAGTCATCTAGTCAGTATGTAGGCTGGAAATAAATTACGGAAGTTCTACCTGAGACAAACACAACAGCTTTGTGTTCAAGGCTCAGGAGACTTGTGATTCATAATGTTGCACGGAAGAATAGATATGAGATTTCAGTAAATGGTACACCTTACTTAAAAGCAATAAACTACGTTAGTAATACAACAAGAATGAACACACGTTTCATCATTTAATCATTTCTTTGTACAACTAAACAGCAATAATGTGCAGAACGGTACGAAACAAAGGTCGTCGGAACGATCTGACGAAGCGTTCGCTCAGGAAATCCAGCGTTCAGATACATTGTCACGACGCTCTGGTTTAGGTTTTCCTTTTTTCTTAAACGATTTTGAGAAAATGCTAGTGACGTTACCTTAGCAAAGAGCACGATCATTTCCGCGCAGCCGGTCGGAGTGGCCGAGCGGTTCTAGGCGCTACAGTCTGGAACCGTGCGACCGCTACGGTCGCAGGTTCGAATCCTGCCTCGGGCATGAATGTGTGTGATGTCCTTTGGTTAGTTAGGTTTAAGTAATTCTAAGTTCTAGAGGACTGATGACCTCAGAAGTTAAGTCCCATAGTGCTCAGAGCCATTTGAACCATTTTGAACCATTTCCGCGCGGCGTTTCTGTTCAGTTGAACTGGGCAACGGATTCCAATGAGCCCTACATCAAAAACACGTTGGTAAATGCTCTCATTCCTCCCACTGCGCTGCGTCACCAGTTTTCCTGCAACTGTTAAAAAAATTTGTGGACAGCAACATAGAATACGCTACAAAAATTTTAAAACACTTCTACACTGCTGGCCATTAAAACTGGAACCCCTGGAAGAACACTAACAATCAGAATTTACTTATTGTGCGTGAAAAGTAAAATTAGAACAATACGTCATTAAATTTGTAGTTGATTTCGAGGTACAGATGGTGAGAAATTTGATATACGGAGGTAGACAGAACAATAGCTTCATCCCAGCTGGGCACCAAGTCAAACTGAGTGTGAATGACAGATGTGTGTACGTTTGTCGATGCTGCTTCAACCCTCACAGAGTTAATTGAGGTGGTGCTGTGCCAATCCTGCTTCTACCAATGACGAGATGTTTTCCATTGGAGAGATCTGGAGACAGAGCAACAGTTCAACAACTTCTTTATGGAGATAGATCATAACAGCATATGCAGCGTGCAGTCAAGCGTTGTCTTGCTGAAATATAAAATCATGAGAACCTGTACAGTAAGGCACAGCCACCACCGTTAAAAAATCACAAATATAGCGCTGTCTGTCCAAATCACTGGCTACACGAATCAGAGCTGATCGTTAAATAAAGATACCGGTTTGGCGCCAACCAGTATGGTATGAGATCTGAAGATGATCAGTAACTTACCGAAACAGGTACCACAAAAATAAATACTGTCGAGATTCTTTGTTGTTGTTGTTGTGGTCCTCAGACCAGAGACTGGTTTGATGCTTCTCTCCATGCTACTCTATCCTGTGCAAGCTTCTTCATCTCCCAGTACCTACTGCAACCTACATCCTTCTGAATCTGCTTAATGTATTCATCTCTTGGTCTCCCTCTACGATTTTTACCCTCCACGCTGCCCTCCAACACTAAATTGGTGATACCTTGATGCCTCAGAACATTTCCTACCAACCGATCCTTTCTTCTAGTCAAGTTGTGCCACACATTTCTCTTCTCCCCAATTCTATTCAATACCTCCTCATTAGTTATGTGTTCTACCAATCTAATCTTCAGCATTATTCTGTAGCGCCACATTTCGAAAGCTTCTATTCTCTTCTTGCCCAAACTATTTATCGTCCATGTTTCACTTTCATACATGGCTAACCTCCATAAAGGTTCTTTCAGAAAGGACTTCCTGACAATTAAACCTATACTCTATATTAACAAATTTTTCTTCAGAAACGCTTTCCTTGCCATTGCCAGTCTACATTTTACATACTCTCTACTTCAACCATCTCTTTATATCCATTTTAAAGTACTTAGAAAAACAACTGTTCTCCACGAGAAATGTTTCAAAAATAATATGTGATGGTGATTGTATTGTGTAACCAGCTGTACCGAATACAATCACGTCAGGTGTTGAACCTGTATGATGATGAACGCAGTGTGGTACTGTTCTCCTCGGAACCTCCACATAAGGTTAAGTCCATGGTTATACTGTGTGTAATACCAGGACTCGTTGAGCTGTCCATGAGGACACCTGCCTTACTGCAAACAAGCCTATTTCCTCACTCAGGATACTAGATTCAGATTGCAGAATGGAAGCACTAACTCCGGAACAACGTCTTTTGGCCATAAAGCCATTTAATACAAATTCTGGATGCGCAATTATGGTGAGAAGCGCATTCAACAACACCTTGGCCCAAAGAAAGCGCCACTTGGAATGTGAGAACTTTTAACATTGCAGCGCGTCAGCAATCGTGAATAATATAATGATTATAAAGAATCCGCCTCGATTGAAAATAGAAACCGGATGTTGACCTAGGTTTCGGCGCGGATAACCACTCCCTCTTCGGAACACACTAAAACTACGAACTGCCTAAAGAGGCATGGTCCAACTTGGAATGAGCAGCGCTCGGTGAGATTACTTTACAGAACGGAAGCCAAATCGTACTGCCAGATTTAAGCGTCGTCTCCTACAGATTTTATGTAATGTTTTCCCTGTTTTTAATAAGTTATGAATGTTTTCTATGGACTAGATCCCTACGTGATTTCGGGGAGGTCCAATCAGGATGATCAGCCTCAGCTGAAACTCTGGGGGATGTGGAATGGGTCGGCCGGCGTGGCCGAGCGGTTCTAGGCGCTTCAGTCTGGAACCGCGCGACCGCATCGGTCGCAGGTTCGAATCCTGCCTCGGGCATGGATGTGTGTGATGTCCTTAGGTTAGTTAGGTTTAAGTAGTTCTAAGTTCTAGGGGACTGATGACCACAGATGTTAAGTCCCATAGTGCTCAGAGCCATTTGAACCATTTTGAACAGCAAAGTAGATCGGTGACTTTTTTTGGAAATAAGATGACTGATGTTGTATCACAGATCGATGTCACCCTCACCAGCATCTCAGAGTTGGCAACGGGAATGCACTTTTCCGACAGACGCCGATAGCGGTCTCGCGGGGAACCGGCGGATCCAATGATGCGGGCCTGCTGCGCCATGCTCTGACTAGGAGCGCCCTCTGCCGCCGCTGCTGGCGGCAGCTACACGGCCCAGTCTGAGTCGCAGTCTGCGACAGTCTTCAGCCAGCCTTCGTTCGTTAGGAACGGAAGCCTCACGCTACACAACGCTCTTTAGTTGCTTCCTGTAATAGCTGGACTTTATTGTTGTTGGTTCTTTTGTAAAGTTTCCTCGCAACGCTTGGGGAAAGCTACAAGTCAAGTAAACATTCTGTTTACTGTATTTACGTGTTCGCTAATTATTTCTGCTCTTGTCTACCTTCCCTACGACGACAGCTGCTGCACCACCCTGTAGCCCACTTCTCCTTGTCGTTGTGTATGATGTAGTACACAACAATCACAACAACTGATCCCCTTGGAAATGAAACAGTCGGTTTGGACCCGTTCCTCAGAAAGTCATCATGGAATTCACTTCAAGGCTCTACGCACTCATCGCTTCAGAAGGAAAGCACTATGAAAACCTTCTGTATTAAATTTCAGGTTGTCTGCTACAGTACAAATATGTAACAAGAGCCTATCACACCATATTATGTAGTAATAGACAAAAACTTTCGAAAACGTATTTTGCGCCACCCTGGGTGTTAGTCCCACTTAGCTACTCAGAACCTGCATGGCTTTGATTATGCCCCTCCTGAACCCATCGCTTCCATATTCACATGACAGTCATGTGGGGACCAATGTGAACAGCAGTGCTGGGGAATGATAAAATGCAGTCTCGATAGATCACTTGCTACTTGACATCTTTACCTTCGGCTAAACGATGTATCAGATTCGTTTGTCTTAATTTCTGACATTCTGGATCCTGTGACACAGGGGCCTCCATGACCTGAGCAGTCGCAAAACTGTTACACCTAAGGTAACACTATCAAACTAGTGATATCTAAATTGATTATTAATCATGGGCGCAACAACTGAGCTATGGTGGACAGTAACGCACATAAAACAATATAAGTGATAAAATTGTTATATGAAAAATCTTGACGCAGACAATTGCCTTTATTTATAAAAAGATAAAATATTAGGGTCGCCCCAGTGTCTTAGTACAAGAAAAGATATGAATTTAGTATTCAAATGGAAACAAATATAAACTCACATTGGCTTATAACTAGTGGGCGAACGACCGGGGTTGGATTAAGGAAATAAGCCAGTGCAGTTACCAGTGCAGTTACTTGTCTTATAACACCACGACGCATATTATTGCAAGTTTAATTTAGCAAATCAGGCACCACTTGTCTCTAATCCAGACCCGGGGAAACAGCGCTCAACGGGGGTAAGCGCTCCATCTGCACCTCTGCCTAGCTCTCCGAGTCCACCGGCAGGCGTGGCTGAGGAGCGAGGAGGAACAGGGAACAGAAGGCTGCAGCTGGATGTCGCTGGAGCTGGACAATCATCTTGTCAGAGGCTAACCAATTTGCTGACAATACCAGATTTGTTAAACTATATTTAATTTCTCCATTAAGAGTACTATGGCGTCTGAGCACTTGAGCAAATAAAGTTAAAGTGGTGAAGCCACTCGTTGAATGCCTAATGGGGATTGCCTTACTTTTTGCATCGTTTAAAAGCCAAGCAAAGTGCTTAATGTAACGTCGCACTATTGTGAGCCGGAAGAACATTCATGGGAACGTCGTTACAACACCAGACACAAGGGCGATACGATGCACTTGTTTCCTGATGTACGACAGTGAATGCTCCCCAAATTGAAGGCAGCCATTAGCATATAAAACTGAGTTAAGTATAAGGACGGTGGTGACAAACTCTTTTATTGTTGACATCACAGATTACGAATATTTAAATTCTTTAAATGTCTTAATTCAAGGGAACAACCATTGGGTAATAGCTGTTGCAGACAAGACTAATGTTTTCAAAGAAAAATTAATCATGTGGAAAAATTAGCTTAAAGTTCATGACGCGATACATTTCCCATAACTCAAGGCAGTCATTTGTGGACCAGGCATAGCTGAATACGTTTTGTAATTGAAATATGTCATCATGAGTTCTCAAAGAAACTGCAAGGTATTGCACTACTGAAGACGGATTTCGATTTACTTGTCAGGCCATTTTCGCTTTACGCTGCTAATACTCCTCATTAAATCCGATTTGAGACGATGGATGTACACTGGAGCACACAGCCCAATGACCTGTTTGTTCAATCCAGGAATTTGTTAGACTTTTATAAAATGTTACCCCAAGAGCAATATTCTCAACTGCACAAGCAAACCACTGAAGTTACGAGGGGGGTTTGGAAAGTCCGTGCAAAGTCCGAGAGATGCACCACCTCCGCGTATTGGGGTCATGTTTGGTTAGTAGCACCTTTGGAAAGAACGCACACCAAGTGTCAGCCATATTGGTCTATTTCTTTGTGTTTGGCATTCGTGTGAGTCATGGAAGTAGAGTGGTTGTCAAAAAATGGACGAAAAAGAATTTCGTATGGTGATTAACCATTACATTATGAAAGGCAGAACGTCTCAGGAGACTAAAGAGAAGCTTGATAAACGTTACAGTGACTCTGTACTTTCGATTAGAATAGTTTATAAGAGGTTTCAAAATTTTCGGAGTGGCCATATGGGCACAAGTGCTGCTCAACGTTCTGGATATCCTGTGGATGTTACGACTCCAGAAGTCATTGATAAAATCAATAACATGGTGATGTATGACAGAAGAGTTAAGGTGCGTGAGATTGCTAGTGCTGTGGGCATCTCGAATGAACGAGGAGTACATAATATTTTGCATAAACATTTGACATGAAAAAGCTATCTGCAAGTGGGTTCCGCGATTGCTCAGGCTTGACCAAAAACGGAATCTTGTGAAGTGTTGCAAGGATAGTTTGCAGCTGTTCAGGAAGAATGTGCAGGACTTTAAGCGTCGTTTCGTCACTGTGGATGAATACATTACTATAATCCTGAGAGCCGGCCGGTGTGGCCGCGCGGTTAAAGGCGCTTCAGTCTGGAACCGCGTGACCGCTACGGTCGCAGGTTCGAATCCTGCCTCGGGCATGGATGTGTGTGATGTCCTTAGGTTAGCTAGGTTTAATTAGTTCTAAGTTCTAGGCGACTGATGACCTCAGAAGTTAAGTCGCATAGTGCTCAGAGCCATTTTTTTATAATCCTGAGACCAAACAACAATCTAAACAATTGGTTACCAAGCGAGAATCTGCACCAAAAAAGGCGAAGACCGTTCCTTCAGCCAGAAAGGTTATGGCGACTGTCTTTTGGGATTCGCAAGGGATAATCCTCATGACCATCTGGAAAAGGGTAAAACTATTACAGGTACATATTATTCATCGTTATTGGGCCGATTTAAAACCTAGCTGCAAGAAAAACGTCGGCGATTGAACCTCAAAAAAGTCCTTTTCCATCACGACAATGCACCAGCACACACCTCAGCAGTCTCTCCCCCCCCCCCCCCATTCTCCAGACTTGGCTCCCTCGGACTACTATTTGTTCCCAAATTGGAAGAAATTACTGGAAGGTCAAAGATTTTATTCAAACGAGCAGGTGATTGCAGCAACTAATAGCTATTTTGCAGACTTGGGCAGTTCCTATTATTCGGAATGATGAACAAAGTAGAACAGTGTTGGATGAAGTGTATAAGTCTAAAAGCAGACTATGTCGAAAAATAAAAAAGGTTTACCCCAAACACGTAAGTAGTTTTTATTTTTGCACGGACTTTTCAACCGCCCCTCATATACCAGCATTCGGTTCAACAATGTGTGTCAACTTTTTTTTCTCTCTCATGAAATTAACGAAGCAGCACCAACGTTGAGTTGAACAGCTTAAAATCTGAGTAACTCCATATGTTTGATTGTGTCACGAACTATAATTCCAGAATTACAGGAATTAGATATTCTAAAATCGAAATAAACATAGATTTAAAAATATCACAATATAAAGTTAAATGCCTGTATGTAGTGTTTCAGTAGTTCTGCTCACCGTATTAGCATTGTAGAATGTGTTTATTTAGTCGAGTACTAAAAGCAATTGTTTTGGCAGAAAAATAAAAAGCTGAAAATAGACGCACATTATAGATGCCCGCTTATAAAAGTGTGCTGCAATATTCGTGTCTTAGAAGCAGCTGCACTGTGTTGCAAGAACGACCTCCTAAGTTTCCCGCGTGTGCAGCCTTTGGCATATAGCCGTCTCACTCACACATCTATTCATAATAGCGCATAGGATGGGGAAGCCGGATCGCTCAGCAGACTCGACTGCGCTCTCCGAGTGCGAGAGAGCTCCAGGAGCGCAAATGTTGACCAGGCCTGACCTAATAGAACAATTAAGGCAAGGTAGAAGATTAGCAAGTCTTGCCTCTGCTCTATGCATTATTAATTTACCCCACGTTATATGATTTGAACACCATCTCTCTTCCTGCCAGTATGAACTTATGGCTTCACATTGTGCAGTACTTTTACCATAGCTGACTTGTTCGTTGCGACAGCAGACGGCGCGGTGCGGCTCCAGGTTTCATCTACGCCTCACGTGCCAGTACCAGATACAAATACGAGGGCTGTCCAGAAAGTAAGTTACGATCGGTCGCGAAATGGAAACGACTATGAAAATCCGATAAAGCTTTGCAAAGATGTGTTGGGCAGTGTCTCTAGTATGACTCTAGGTAGAAATACGTCGCTCTTTTCATTCCTGAGCTCTTAGTGAGCGCGTAAAGATGTTATAGAAAATAGTGTCTCCTGCCAAGTACTTAGTCAGAGTCAGAACGGCGACTACGTAGAGAAGTAGCTGAAAGGTGTAGCTAACTGTTACAAATGAAACATTTCCTATTTTCACTGTGATTTTCATTTCGCGATCAATCGTAACTTACTTTCTGGACAGCTCTCGTAAAATGCTACCACGGTCTGCCTGGTGAGAATTTTCCCCTGAAGCTATGCAACCAATATTACATAACTGTCGTGCGGTTTCTTCTTCAAGACAATTCTCAGCCTCATTCTGCAGGGGCAATGAAGATGTTCCTGCATCGTTTCAATTGGAAATGTTTGGTTACCCACAATATAGCCCGTAATTGTCTCCCACTGAGTTTCATCTCTGCTCAAACGAACCGCTGGCTATGAAGACAACATTTTGGCACAGACAAGGACCTTTAGGCCAGCGTAGATAATTGGCGGAAAGCACTGGCGGCTGCCTTCTATGATGAGGGTATTGGAAAGTTGGTACAACGCTACGACGAATGTCTGAGTCAGAACGGCGACTACGTAGAGAAGTAGCTGAAAGGTGTAGCTAACTGTTACAAATGAAACATTTCCTATTTTCACTGTGATTTTCATTTCGCGATCAATCGTAACTTACTTTCTGGACAGCCCTCGTAAAATACTACCACGGTCTGCCTCCGTTCTCTATCAATGTGCAAATGTTTGGCTCTAATCGTGGCAAGCTACAGGTTATCGAGAATTTTATAAGTTCGGCCAACGACCAGTTGCTCTTTAGAAGCCAGTTTACACACCAAGTCTGTCCCCTCCAAAGTCCTCTACCTAGCCTCGGAACAGTGGGCCCTCTACACTTCCATGATCAATCTCTTGGCAGGCATGAGACGCAACTCCCAGTCAGAACAATTTACAATAATGTTTAAGCCCCCACTACCCAACAGTTTGTCTTGCACAGAGAAACCAATCAGACTCGTCTCACCTCAGACAAAAGCACACCCAAAAGCCACCCCTTCATCTCTACATACCAGCACCTTCCTCTCCCAAAAGAATTTAGCCAGATACCAACTCTGATTGCCTATCTAATTATATAAGCCAAGAGAAGATGCTGTCAGGTCTGAAAGCTCTGCCACCAGCTTTCTTCCCGCTTGGGCTTTGCTCACAAACAGCGCTATCCACTACCCACTCATCCAGCCTCCACAACTGAAAGCCCAGTTAAATGGTCTAGCACCGTCTCTCTTCATTACCCATTCACTGTGTCTGAGAAGCAACTCCACCGGAGCGCCCCGGCACAAAACTCAACAACCACAAAACTCAGTCGACCACCCACACTCTTCTGAAGCTGCCTCCTCGGCTCCTAGGTACATTCCTAGTCGATGCCACTCTGCCGGATAACTGCCACAGAGGAACCCGATGATCAAGCCGTCTCACACAATGCAAGCTAGCGAACCGAACTTTGCCCAGAATGTCAGATGCACTACTGTAATCCTAACTGCCGGCCGGAGTGGCCGTGCTATTCTAGGCGCTACAGTCTGGAAACGAGCGACCGCTAAGGTCGCAGGTTCGAATCCTGTCTCGGGCATGGATGTGTGTGATGTCCTTAGGTTAGTTAGGTTTAATTAGTTCTAAGTTCTAGGCGACTGATGACCTCAGAAGTTATGTCGCATATTGCTCAGAGCCATTTGAACCATTTTGTAATCCTAACTGCTACGGAAAACTATGAAATGAAATTGATTGAAGAAGCCATTACACCTGGAACTCGCAATCGCTCATTTGTTGATAGAGCAAAACTTGATATTAGAGAAGTAATGATATCACGTAAATTCAGTTTACTTTACACAAATCTAGAACTAAAATTGGAGGAAGAGGCCAACGTCGAGCTGTCGCCTCACACACTGTCGAATTCTAATACGTCCTGGCAGATGTTTCTATCTCTTACGCGATCCACTCACTAACAGCCATCATTGTTATGCGGTTTCTGAAACCTGCTGCGGTAAAGTTTCGTTCCATACAGAATGCCGTTACTCCTACACGTTTCGTGTGGTTGCGCTGAAATGCTGACCGTTTACATATCCAAGTATGTACTGCTTTCCATGCCATTTTGAAGTCTGTTGCATGCTACTCTCGCAATGTTTCAGCTTCAATAGTCAGCAATGTAGAACCTAACATGCCACACACTGGCATTTGCCCCATAAGAATAACCTTTTCCATCACCCTTGAAGGAAGCGACAGATTATAATTCTTTTAACCGGAGCGCACTTCATCGCTAAGGGTAAAGAGTATCAACAGTGACACGAATGACGTTTTGCTTCTGCAGATGAAATGACCGCATACTTACTCTGTATGACAAGAAGATCCTTCACTAACCCTCACTGTACACAATGATTATCTGTACAAGCACGTCTCTCTCCACTTTCCTATTTTTTCTTTCGATGGTTGATTCTGTCTGGTATATCTCATATTTTTGTGACCATTGAGATGTAATACTTCAGTAAGTAATACTTTAGCATGCAATTACGCTTGGTACGTACATATTATATACATGGAAAGCAATTTCTCTTGCCTTTTTACTTCACTTGATGCACTTTTATGTCGTTTTATCACACAAGTAAAGCTGTATGCCAGTCTGTACTTGTAGCATAGCCTTGCGGAAATATTCTGTTGATACTTCATTTATTTGTCGCGAAGCTCACTTACGTACTCATCCCTAAAATGTACAGCACATTGTGCCAAAGCTTCATATTTTATTTCTGCGTGTATTAATAGTGTTTCGATGTTCCGTGATAACCAGCTTGTGTACGAGGTCAGAAGAAATTGTTCCTCTTTTTTCCTTTCTGGTCAAATGTTTGAGTGGAGTGAAAACAAGAATCTCTAGAAATTACAATAGATTTTTCTTTGAATTTTGATAGTCAAGTGAAGAGAGGAAAATGAACAAATGAGCTATTTAACTGATTACTGTCAGTTCTGGTTTCGCAGAAAAATGTTTAATGCTTCAAAGTAATCTGAGAAGTGAAGAAAGTAATACAACCGTGATATATATTTAAAGTTATTATCTTTCATGCTTTCTGAAAAAAAACATTTTGTAAGAACAGAGAAAAGATTTGTCTAAAAGGAAGATATAAAATAGATTAGAAAAAAATTAGATGCGTTTTTGAATGATATACGCAATCATGTACAGTAAAAATCATCTAGTACTCTTTAAAACTCTGGGATGAAATTTTAATTCTCAATCAGAACGTCTTTTGCAGTATACATTTCCAACATTATTTCTCTAATCTATAGTCTTTCTTGCTTTCAAACACGTCAGTCACAAATTATTTGACAGTTTTTAATCCAAAACTCTTTCTTGTTCTTCATCCTGATTTAATGATACTACGGAAATGGCCTGTGACTATGGCCTCCCGTCGGGTAGAGCGTTCGCCTGGTTCAAGTCTTTCGATTTGACGCCACTTCGGCGACTTGCGTGTCGATGGGGATAAAATGATGATGATAAGGACAACACAACACCCAGTTCCTGGGAGGAGAAAATCTCCGACCCAGTCGGGAATCAAACCCGAGCCGTTAGGTATGACATTCCGTTGCGCTGACCACTCAATAATACTATTAAAAGAAGCGTACTACAGGGAATAATAAATTAATTGTAGGCTGGAAATAGATTATTGAATCCCTTTATCTATCAATAAAACCCGTTCTTTCCCATTAATCATTTCATCTGAGTGTTTGGCGGTGGTATGACTCTTATATGTGCCAGAGTATTCTCCATTTGATACTCATTATACATAATAACAGAGAAGAAAGGAGAAATTGTATTTGCGTGCTAGATATACTACCCATTGCCGAATAAGTTTTGGACTCTTTTCTGCGATAATTCTATCTTTTTATGTATATTGTAATAAACTTTTACATCTAAATACACTCTAACACAGAAAACGACGCATCGCGAAGGAATGACTCGAATGGGACGGAGATCGGTAGATGTTATGTACATACAAACAAATGATTACACTTTCAGAAAAATTGGATGATTTGTTCACGGGAGAGAGCTTCACAAACTGAGCACTCTGTTTCACCTCTGGCCCTTGTGCAAGCACTTGTTCGGCTTGGCACGGATTCATAGAGTTGTTATATGTCCTCGTAATGGATATCGTGCTGGATCCTGTCTAATTGGTGCGATAAATCGTCCAAATTCCCGATTTGGTGCTAGGGCTCCTACCCACAAAGCTCCGAACTTTCCCAACTGGGGGAGGTCCGGCAACCTTTCTTTCCAAGGTAGGTTTTGACAAGCACGAAGACAAGCAGTAAAAACTCTCGCCTTGGGTGAGCAGACATTATCTTGCTGAAATGTAAGCCCAGGATGGCTTGCCAGTAGGACCACAAAACAAGGCGTAGGATAGCTTTACTGTAGAAGTACCGCGGATGACCACTGAAGGGGTCCTGCTATGAAATAAAATGGCATCCCAGACCATCGTCCCTGGCTGTTGGGACGTATGGCGGGGAACAGTAATGTTGGAATCCCACTGCTATCTGGGGTGATTACAGATACGTCTTCGCTGGTCATTGTGGTTCATTTGGAAGCGGAACTCATCACTGAAGGTAATTCTACTTCAGTCAACGAGATTTCTGCCGAAGACGTGTCTAAAGACGCCCCAGACAGCGGTGGGATATCAACCTCAGCGTCACGCAACAGATGGCCCGATAAACAGGAGGTCTAGGGTGCCACTTCTTTTCATAGTCATTCTTTTCGGGGTCATCCGCGGCACTCTTGCAGCACAGCGGTACGTTGACGATATTCTACGCCCCGTTTTGTTATCCTTTATGGGAAGCTCTCCTGTGTTTATATTTCAACAATATAATGCCCTCCCCCCTCCTCCACTTCCCCCCCCCCCTCCACAAAAAATGGTTCAAATGGCTCTGAGCACTATGGGACTTAACATCTGAGGTCATCAGTCCCCTAGAACTTAGAACTACTTAAACCTAACTAACCTAAGGACATCACACACATCCATGCCGGAGGCAGGATTCGAACCTGCGACCGTAGCGGACGCGCGGCTCCAGACTGAAGCGCCTAGAACCGCTCGGCCACACTGTCCGGCCCCCTCCACACATGGCCAGAGTTCGCACTGCTTTTCTTTGTCCTTGCGAACCCTACCTTGGCCAGAAAGGCCATCGGATCCCTCCCTAGCTGAGAACGCTAGGAGCATTACGGGCAGGGCCCCCCAACCAGCTGGGGATTCTGACGATCTAATGCGCCAATTGAACAGAATTTGGCTCGATATCCCTCAGGAGGACACCCAACAATTACATCAATCAATGCCAAACCGAACAGCTGCTCTCATAAGGGCCATACGTAGACCAACGCGTTACTGATTTGCTCAAGTAGTGAAGCTCTTTCTCTTGAAGGAAAATCCAATTTTCTTAAATTGTAATCGTTTTGATCCGGTGCGTTTCTGGCGCCAGTTTCCATCGATCGTCATTTTGATCTTTGAGTCGACTTCGATGCTTATTTGTCTTCTGCTCATCTTTGGCGGCGCGGATTTAACGGCAGCGCGTGCGCTCTGCTGAGGAGGTGTGTCGGGATCGGTGGTGAGCGAGAGTCACGTGGGACTGTGTGCGTAGGCAGGACGGCAAGAGGACGGGTCGGACAACGAAGGAGCGGGGACAGCCGCTACGGCGTGTTGAGTCGTGAGGGCAGATCCACCGCCCATGGTGATTTGGTTTTCCTAGAGGTCGGAAGGACAAGCTCCTTCGAGTCTGTTATAAGCTACGCCCGCCGATGGAATTGGCGTCGCGAGTTGCTTCGGTGGGTTGCGTGCGGCTTAATTGAATATGCCAGTGTACTAAAAATCCTTTGGAATTGATTTAGTTGTTTATCACTTACCTCGGTGTCGTGACGGCAGTTGAGAAAGTGTGGCTACGCCCAACCAACCGACATGAAGCGTGATTAAAGACGTAGCTAGAAGTGCAGCGAGTAGTCCCGCTCTGGCGTTTCAAGACACGCCGAGATACGTCCTCTATTCTAACTTGTAGTTCATTTGGTAGTTTGGCGTGTGAATGCGCGCCGAGATAATTCATATCAGCGTAACTTTGGGGCATAATTTTTAGCGAACTTATTAATCAAAGTTTAAGGGCTGGCACTGGCCAAGTAATTCACGGAGGCTAATTTGTTTCTATTCAGTTATATTGGTCACCTGTTCTCTAGATAAGATTGTGTAGTTTATGTCTCAGAATATTGTCTGCCGTTCATGTGTGTTGTGTAACAGATAACTGGCAGCGGTCGAAGCGAGCATACTGAAAGGAGAGCACCACGGAGGCAGAGAGATATTCAAGGCCCTGTCCTCTCCATCTTGCGTTATGTTGTCACTGTTGCGTGATTCCATCTTTCCGGTGGAGAATTGTGGCATCTGAAGTTCAATTGTAGTGCCAAGTTGGGTACATTTCTATGTCATTTCCTGTCTCGTGGATCTCTCGTATTGATTCGAATCCTTGGTCTGCTCGCGTCTATCGCTATTTCACACGCATTATTGAAGGAACCTCATTTTAATGATATTGTCATATGGTCATGTTCTAATTGTAATCATTCTAAGAATATTGTTGATTAATCAACTGAGTAAGTAAATTTGAAGATTGGTTTGGTTAAAATTAAAGCACCTCCCTAATTGTTTTAGTCATTTGTATATAGTTTTGTTTAGGGAAACTGGCTAGCCAAACTTTAAAAGATTTGTGTGTTTACCCTTAATCTGCTCCTCAGCTGATTGAAAGTAATGAGAGTTCTGATATGAATTGTATGGACATTTGTACTAGTTAAGTTAAGCTTTACCTGAGTATATTCACCTACACACATGCAAATTTCAAGTTTTATTGGTCTTGTTCCGATTAAAGAAATTTATTTGTTATTTTTCAAAGTGATCTGGCCTTGTAAGGCAGTCTCCTGTATTATTGTGATTGTCATTTTATAATGCTTTTGATTGTAATAAAATATGTAGCAACTGCAACGAATTACTATTGTGATTTTGGTGTGTCACTACCATTAAACATTTCACATTCTATACATCATATCAACCGATTCCTGTCTCATCGGATGGTTTCTTCATGGGCCTTTTTTTTTTTTTTTTTTTTTTTGAGCCTTCAGGACTAACGATTTTGGCACCTGATCATCTTCCTACGCCTCTCACTAGCCGAGAAAAGAAAGCTGACCGCTTTTAAGCGGGGTTGTTTATCTTCTGCGGCGGAAAGATACAGGCGGAAGCTGCAAGACAGGCTGGGCTGCTTGGCACTAGCACCGCTTATGCCGTCAGCGCCGTAAGGTGAAAAGCGGCCTGCCACATATCTACTGCTGCGGCTCGGAACTATCCGCCCGTAATGGCAGCAGCGCATGCGCACCTGTTCCCGACTGCCAGGACTACATCGCTGCTCTACCCGTGCACTTCTCTTCCGCTTCCCGAAGGCGTACTCTTGTTTTTGCGCCCCTTAGCAACGACATGTTACGTGACATTAGATTGTAAAAGATGCAAGAAGCACTTTTTTTCGCCTAAACGACTCTGCCGGCTGCTGCTGTTACCTAACGAGAATGCGTCCCCCACCCCCTGTTCCTTGCCTTTTCCTCTACTGACTAAACTGTCGTTAATTTCAGGGTTGGCTGCACTTAGGCCGCACCCACTCTAGACGAAGCTGGGCCGTTATGCGGTTTGTAGTTGACCGGAAGACTGATCGTGTAAGAAATTTCTGTCGCCGTTGTTACCCCGGAAGGTATTATGATCCACGCTCCTCACCTTGCTTCCAGGTGTCTCCAGAGTCCTCACGGAGTGAGGACATTTAGCGCCGTTGTTCGTAATCAATCCATCGGCTGAGGCCCATTATGCGATCCCGTCATGTCTCATCCATACAAAAAATATATTTCAGTAGAAAACTTTTGTTCACATGGTATAAACTGTGCAAAAATCCTAAAGTTAAGCTGATCATGTATTTAAATCGCATAGCAATGTGGAAAACTTATAGTACAAGCTATAAACAAAGTTCCCGACCTCTGTGTAGGACTGACTCGAAAACACCGTTCTACATGTGATTCTCCGCTTTCTGCATTATTCTCTTATGCAGGGTGATATTGTCCCACCGTATAAAAACTCTAGGAACGATGACAGGATAAGAATGAAAGAGGTCTAATGAACCTATGTCCTGGAATGCGTGGCATTTATACTGAGGTCTAATACGCACTGTACCATGCAGCCGCAGTTAAGGTAGACATGGTTTCCCCCTAGAGGGTAGTACTGTTCCTCATACGTCAAGCCCTAGCGTCCTCTCCTGGTAATGTTGTGTCCGATTCTCTTCTGTTGGTGATTCGCCTTGTAGTGGATGTGATACAGCGTTGAAGACAATGGTTCCGTATTCGAATAAATCAGAATCCATCAGAATTTCTAAAATCATTGGGGGAAGTGGCAACAAAACCACTATTCGCGTTGGTGTGTAGAATGTATGAGTCTGGCGACATACCATCTGACTTTCGGAAAAGCATCAATCACACCATTTCGAAGGCGGCAAGAGCTTACAAGTGCGAGAATTATGGCACAACCAACTTAACGGCTCATGCATCCAAGTTGCTTACAAGAATAATACACAGAAGAATAGAAAAGAAAATTGAGGATGTGTTAGATGACGATCAGTTTAGCTTGAGGAAAGGTAAAGGCACCAGAGAGGCAATTCTGACGTTGCAGTTAATAACGGAAACAAGACTAAAGAAAAATTAAGACACGTTCATAGGATTTGTCGACCTGGAAAAAGCGTTCGACAACGTAAAATGGTGCAAGATGTTAGAAATTCTGAAAAAAGTGGGGATAGGCTATAGGGAGAGATGGTTCATATACAATATGTACAACAGCCAAGAGCGAATGATACGAGTGGACGACCAAGAACGAAGTGCTCGTATTAAAAGGGGTCTAAGAAATATTTAGCCTTTCGTCCCTACTGTTCAATCTGTACATCGAGGAAGCAATGATGGAAATAAAAGGAAGGTTCAGGAGTGGAATTAAAGTTCAAGGTGAAAGGGTATCAATGATACAGTTCGCTGATGACATTACTATCCTGATTGAAAGCGAAGGGGAATTACACGATCTGCTGAATGGAATGAACATTCTAATGAGTACAGAGTATGGGTTGAGAGTAAATCGAAGAAAGACGAAGGTAATGAGAATAGTAGAAATGAGAACAGCGAGAAACTTAACATCAGGATTCATGGTCACGAAGTAGGTTAAGGAATTCTGCTGCCTAGGCAGTAAAATAACCAATGACGGACGGAGCAAGGAGGACATCAAAAGCAGACTAGCACTGGCAAAAAGTGCATTCCTGGCGAAGAGAGGTCTACTAATATTAAATATCGGCCTTAATTTGTGGAGGATGTTTCTGAGAATGTACGTTTGGAGTACAGCATTGTATGGTAGTGAAACATGGACTGTGGGAAAACAGGAACAGGAGAGAATCGAAGCATTGGAGATATGGTGCTACAGACGAATGTTGAAAATTAGGTGGACTGATATGGTAAGGAATGAGGAGATTCTGCGCAGAATCGGCGAGGATAGGAATATGTGGAAAACACTAATAAGAAGAAAGGAGATGATGATAGGACATCTGTTAAGACATGTGAGAATGTCTTCCATGGTACTAGAGGGAGCTGTAGAGGGCAAAAACTGTAGAGGAAGACACAGATTGGAATACATCCAGCAAATAATTGAGGACGTAGGTTGCAAGTGCTACTCTGAGACGAAGAAGTTGGCGTAGTAGAGGAATTCGTGGCGGGCCGAATCAAACCAGTCAAAAGACAGGAGGAAGAAAAAAAATCGAATCTAGAGCTTGCCGATATGGTGTTTACTTACGGAAAGGCAAATGGCAACGGTCGGCGGACAGCAAGGTTGTATCAGGAGACATATCCCAACCGACAACAACACAGCATTCAGTGTTCCCAACTGTGTTTTGCCTTTTGCCTGGAACAGGCTCATTTCAGGAAATAGGAAATCATGAAGGACGTACACGTAATGTTCGTATACTAGACTTGGTGGAAAAAGTAATTGATACGGAGGAGGGCGACCGCCGTGTGAGTACCGGGCAGTTGGCCCGCCAGTATAGTGTGGAACATTCTCCATTACATCTGTTATTACCCTTAACAATTCCAGCGTGAGCAGGGGTTACTAGCTACAGACTTTCCACGTATGGAGCAGTTTTGTCATTGGTTTCTTGACCAGGCAACACGATTCCTGGATTTGTGTCATCCATCCTATTCACCGGTGAGGTCATCTTTACGCACATCTTCAGCTTTCATAATAGTCATCTGTGGGATAGTATGTGGAACCCCCATGGTATCAGCCTCGGTGCAGCCGCACTGTGCGGGCCGGGATAACTGGCGACAGTATTTTGGGACCAGTCTGCTTTCCACATCACCTAACAGGCAGGAACTAACGGCGTTTCTTGCGGATGACTTCGCCTCCCCTGCTGGAAGAAGTGCCACTGATAATTCGAAGGATTATGTGGCTGTTACATGATGGTGCTGCAGCCCACTTCGCCGTTAACGTCCGGAAGCATCTCAGTCGTGTCTCCCCTGGAAGATGGATCGGACGAGGGGGTCCCGTTCCATGGCCTGCTCGTTCACCGGATCTCAAACCGTGCGATTTCTGGTTATGAGGCCATCTCAAAAGTGTCGTATATGCAGACACTGGAGCAGCGTATACCTACTGCCTTTGACACTGTTCGGATGCAGCCAGGCCGATGTGAACGTGTGTGACAGAACATGCTACCGAGCGTACATGCATGTGTTGAGGCACATGGAAACCATTGGCAACATATACTGTAACTGTGGCTTCATGGTACAGACCGTATGAGATTGTAGTCTCTATAACATGTATATTTGAATAAATAGCCTCTAGCATGGAAACCATGCATTTCGCGACAGAAGTTCATTAGACATTCTTTGTCCCGTATCCTCTCATCGATCAATGCCTGGAGTTGGTACACGGTGGAAAAAATCATCCTGTATGTTGTCTGCTGGCTGTAGTAATAAAAGCTTATCACACCATCGCTACACACTTGCGTGGAAAGTTTGCCAAGGGTCGAATACAAAAATTAGTGAGTTAGAAATCATTTGCTTAACAGTAGTGTGAACTTTCTTTACGTTCTCTTATGACGCATGGAATCGCAGTCACTTTCTCTGGATATTATGGAATAAGTTTGTGCTCCGTTCTCTGACTTATCCTGTGATCATAGAGACTTAACCAGTTCGCTTTATACTGAAAGGGGCAGTCAAATGAAAAGTAACCATCTGCCACAACCGGAGCAAGGAATGGTTCCATTCAAAATTAATCACTACATCTACATGATTACTCTGCAATTCACATTTAAGTGCTTGGCAGAGGGTTCATCGAACCACAATCATACTATCTCTCTACCATTCCACTCCCGAACACCGCGCGGGAAAAACGAACAACTAAACCTTTCTGCTCAAGCTCTGATTTCTCTTATTTTATTTTGATGATCATTCCTACCTAGGTAGGTTGGGCTCAACAAAATATTTTCGCATTCGGAAGAGAAAGTTGGTGACTGAAATTTCATAAATACATCTCGCCGAGGTGAAAAACGTCTTTGCTTTAATGACTTCCATCCCAACTCGCGTATCATATCTGCCACACTCTTTCCGCTATTACGTGATAATACAAAACGAGCTGCCCTTTTTTTGCACCCTCTCGATGTCCTCTGTCAATCCCATCTGGTAAGGATCCCACACCGTGCAGCAATATCCTAACACAGGACGAACGAGTGTAGTGTAAGCTGTCTCTTTAGTGGACTTGTTGCATCTTCCAAGTGTCCTGCCAATGAAACGCAACCTTTGGCTTGCCTTCCCCACAATATTATCTATGTGGTCTTTCCAACTGAAGTTGTTCGTAATTTTAACACCCAGGTACTTAGTTGAATTGACAGCCTTGAGAACTGTACTATTTATCGAGTAATCGAATTCCAACGGATTTCTTCTGGAACTCATGTGGATCACCTCACACTTTTCGTTATTTAGCGTCAACTGCCACCTGCCACACCATACAGCAATCTTTTCTAAATCGCTAAATCTACATGCGGTAGAACATTTATCTCACTGGGAAACGAAACGATCAATTCCCACTTCGTAGAACGCGGCCGGCCGCTGACGGACCCATAACCGCACCCAGTCTTGCACTCCCTCGTTGGACTGAAACCGACGTAAAGACATGTCCTTTCTTCAAGTCGCCAACCATTGAGAAACTCACACGGAGAACGATCCTGGCTGCAACGAGGATGCTGCAATGTTTCCCAATCAAACCGCTGAAGTGTAGCCTCCGTCCGGTTGGCGGTGTGGGGGCGGGTGTCATCGTACGGCTGGATGATTCCGTCCAACAGTATTCCTGGGCGTTTCGACTTCATGGCGCGCCGCAGTTTCTGCAAAGAGCCATCACAGCGCTGCGCACTGACTGTGATTCCGCGCTCGAGGAACTCGACGAGAGGAGAGCCCCTGCAGTCGAGGTTGCGCGATAACGCCCAACCCCATACTGCCAATCGGACGAAGGCTACACTTCAACAATCTGGTTGCGTAACACTGCAAATCGTCTGTACGCCCCGGATCGTTCACCGTGTTGATTCCACATCGTCGGCCACATGAAGAAAGACGTGCTTGGACGTCGGTTCGGTCGGACGATGAAGTGCAAGAGTGAGCGAGGGAATGGATCCGTCAACGGCTGACCGCATTCTACGAAACTGTAATTGGTTGGGAAACACTGAAATAGCCTCCGTACAGCCCGGATAGTTAGCCGTGTGATTTTCATATCGTTGGTGATCCGGAGAAAGACATGCTTGGAAGAGTAGGTGCTATTATTTTATTTATTTATCTGTTTGTGTATGTATTTACTTATTCATTGACCCTGATGTGACAAGGGCCAACAGGCCCTCTCTTACATCGGACCAGAGTTTCACAAATTCAGTACTTTTTTGCATAACAGTTAACTAAGGAATAGTGGTTTTAATATTTCGAATAGTTTTAAAATCATTTCAGTGTTTGAAGGGACAGTGTGAGTAAATTTTCCTGACTATGAACCGCTAAAGTTAATACGGCTTTATTTGTACAGCTACCACTGCTATCACTAATACTGATAATAACAATGATAACTGTGGATCTTGCACCGGCCAGCAGCGTTCTACAAAACAGGAATTGATCGTCTCGTCTTCTTGCGGGATAAATTTCTTCACGCGTGTTGTGATTGCTTTTGAAAGGAACCATTCCACGGTCACCTTCTGGCTGTTGTACGGTTTTCGTTTGACAGCCTCTCATATGAGATTATAAAAAAGGACATCCACTTGCTCTCATGTCTTTTTATTGTGGATTCCTTACAGTGGTGGGGAAAATGTTTTGTTAACTGTCATAAGTCTGTCACCATTAGCCATTAGCATTCAGTTGGACATGTTAAGGTATAAAACGAGAAAACGAAGCACTTACTAATACCCTACCCATCATTTCGAAACGAACAAGTGCAAGACTAATGTCCCACGCACGACATAATTCTCGAACTCTGAGACCGAAATAGGGTGTTTGCGTGCCGTAGCTTTCGCCGACTAATGTACTACAACATCGATCTGTCTTCATATACACACTGTTTTACTTCTACCGAGAGCTAGTCTATGTCTTAAAGTGTACAAAGGCAAGCTTTGTTGAAGGTGAAACTCACTCCGGAATTCCATTCGTTCACAGACATGACCTCTTAAACCTTGAGCGCACAAGCACCTTGGCACAGTGACAGAAGGAGAAAATAAACAGATACGCATCTCCAGCTAATCCTCATGTTTTTTCTACTCGATGAAACATTTTACGGTCGTACTCGCGGCATGTGATGTAATATCACCTATCTCCAAAACTTTATCTTGCATGAGCTTAAACAAATTTTTAAGTCTTCACTTATTAAGACTGGCTCGATGTCATCCACCCTCATGTTTGCCTCTTCTTCTGATGTTGTCACACACGTACCGTATTGAATTCCGTTGGCAATTTGTATCACTTATTCCATCGTTGATTACCCATGCCGTTTTCCCTCTACTGTTCCTTCTCGTATCTAGTTAACTACTTATGTGAACCTGAACTCTTTAGCCTACAACGTTTGCCTCCTTTTCTGCGACTAGTTCATGTGGATTTATTTCCTTATTAATTCTTCTAATATGGATTCCTTTTGTAATTCTATCAGTCCGCGTGCTTTTAACATCTAGTCGTTGAGCAATGTTTAAAATGCTTCCAGTTTCTTCCTCTCCGGTTCTGCAACATTCCACATTTCATTACCACGTAAAGTTGTATTCCAGACGTGCTACATCATCCATTTCTTACTTAGTTATATAAAAATACTTCTTACCATTACAGTAAATGTATTTATTACCAGTAGTGAGCCGGCTGTTGCGACCGAGCGGTCCTAGGCGCTACAGTCTGGAACCATGCGACCGCTACGGTGGCAGGTTCGAATCCTGCATCGGGCATGGATGTGTGTGATGTCCTTAGGTTACTTAGGTTTTAGTAGTTCTAAGTTCTAGGGGACTGTTGACCTGAGCAGTTAAGTCCCATAGTGCTCAGAGCCATTACCATTAGTGACTACTGATTTCTTCCTCTGTGGCAGAGACGACATGATGACCATCTTGAGTAACCTAGTTTTCAAGGTAGCTGAATCCTACCCGAATTTGATATTCCACAAGCAACTGATCTCATTTTTACGGTCCATCAGCCTTTCGACTGAGTTTTGATTATCCATGGTTCGAATGCTATACTTTATAGCCAGTCCGCAACATTCAACATTATTCTTCAGTGATTACAGAAAGTCATCGCTTTCACCCAATGCCAGCATTGTTATCTGTTACACTTGCACTCCAACTTGTTCCCGACTTTTCTTTTGCTATATTCATGGAGTAAAATTAAACATCATTCCTGATAATCTCCAAATATGCAGCGTCACATACTAAAATTGTAATTAAACAAACAACGCAAATTTGACCACACTTTCCAATGATTTTATACTTTCATCCTTTTCAAAAATGGTTCAAATGGCTCTGAGCACTATGGGACTTAACTGCTGAGGTCATCAGTCTACTAGAACTTAGAACTACTTAAACGTAACTAACCTAAGGACATGACACACATCCATGCCCGATGCAGGATTCGAACCTGCGACCGAAGCGGTCGCGCGGTTCCAGACTGTAGCGCTTAGAACCGCTCGGCCACCCCAGCCGGCCTTATCCTTTTCAAATATGGCTCACATTTACATATGACGACTGTATTTGTTGATACGAGTTTCGGATTGTGATCTACATCATAGCCCAAGCATTTTAAGAGATTGTTTACAAGTTACAGTGCAATAGGGGCAGTAAAGAAAAACCTGAATGGTTCGCTGTGCTTCTGAAACTACCCCTGTCGGCTTGTAGATCACAGAAAATATCGAACAGCCAAGATAGCCACTGTGTTATTCATCCTGTAACAATTGCTTGTTCTCAGAACAGGAAGTATTTTCTTACTGTGTCGATTTTAGACAAGAGTGTCTACCATATTAATACAGTGCAACCCGTATCATGGTTCAATGCAGCATATACATAATACAAAGTAATATCAAGTTATCAAGCACTGGAGGCAACTTCTCAAGACCTATGCCTGCAAAAAATAAATAAACGGTGGAGGAGATGAAATGAAACTTCACTGCGTTCAGAGGGTATGTGACATCATTTCTGTGATTACAAAATCGAATCTAATTGCAAAGAACTTCTCTGTATGAGCGCATTATCAGTATGACGTTGCACACCATTTGACCTGGATGCATGTACTTTTCGATTTCGAAATGTGTAGTAAAGCCGTTCTAACATCTCCTGATGCACACTGACCAACAGCTGCTGCAACGACCCTTAATAAGCTAGACATTTGCCCTGGGACGGAGTAGACGTCCGGGTTGGTCACACACATGTTCTATAGTGGATGATTCCAGGGATCTTACTGGATCAGGGGTACCTCAGAATCAAGCAGGCAGTTCACAGACATACGTGCCATATGTGGACGAGTATTGTCCTGTTGAAAAACGGCAACACGACGCTGTGGCATGTCATGTAACACATGACGACATGGAATGACCGTGAGATACCGTTATGCCGTCAGAGGCCCCCTCAACGCCATGACTCCTGGAGTGACACTGACAAAACATTGTAAGAATGAGACCTCTCACCAGGTCGCAGTCCTGCCAGCCAATGATGGTCATCCAGGGCAGTGTAGAATCACGATTCATCGCTAAACACGATGCGACGCCATTCCTCAGCAGTCCATGTTTCCCGACCACGGCACCTCCCCAAACGCAGCCGTTTGTGTTGCGTTGTGAACGGCAGCAAACGCATGTGACGATAATTCCGTAGTCCGGCTGCTATTTATCTCCGACCAATGATGCGGGTAGTCACAGGATGTTGCAGGGAGACCATTATTTGTTCTCAGATGGCAGTTGCAGATGTGGATGGGCTACGATGCGCTTGGTGCACAATGCGGTGCTCCTCCCTTGTATGCCTGCCCTCACGTTTTCATGCTGTCTAACATCGATCCTTTGTCATCCGAATGCCACAGAAAGGTTGATATTGCACGATTGACCAGCCGGCCATATGGAGTCCCACGCTGAAGCCGCTTTCAAATTCTTTCAGGTGCTGCTAACGCTGTCTAGCACGCGTTCGCGGAATCGCAGTGTCCTTCACAGCAGTCACCCAACATCTGTTCAAGCTCTTTATACACCTAGCAGTCCTAGTAACAACACTAAACGCGATCAAGAAGTCTCCAAAGCGTTCTCATGACGAAGATACTGAAGAAAGAGAAGCACTTGGTTACTGAAAATACTAACTCACCGGTCGTGTTCATTACAACTTGATTGAGCAGGCCCATGCCTTGGTACGAATAAAACACACTAAACATCACACAACCACTTCCACCTTGAACCACACGTCTCATTGGGTCTTTGGTGCACTCGGCACCTTGCATTGTTTAAAAAGCGGAAAAGTCGCAACTTGTCGGATCACTCTATACGCCTCGACTGAGCTATCACCCAAATTGTGTTTCCTTTGCCCCTCTGAAGAGGTGCATCTTCAGATGTCGCTGTAATAGCCTTTTGTGATGTACCCTGATCTGTATGTCCACTGCATGTACTTGCCTTCACTATGGTCGATCAGAAACAGGTTTGAAACCGGCTGATACTGACAAGACGAGACATCTGTCTCCGGTCCCTGCCAGTTGTGATCTTATTACTACTGCGTTCATACGCCATATTACATGGCTGGGAGTGGTACAGCATCGTTTGACATGCTGGTAATTCTGCGCTGATACACCAACAAATCGGGCAACTTCATTTACGGTGGGGCCATGGGCACGTGCAAACATGATGGCTCCTTTTTTCCACATGTCCCAGTCGATCCATCTAACTACACAACCGACTGACACACGCAAACAACTTCTCTGTCATGAATTACATCATCGGTGGAGTATCATCGAACAGACGCACAAAACTACAGGCCTACATCCATGGAGGCAGAATATGGGGAGATGGCGTTACAGACTCACGCTGTATGCTGCTTTAAAGACGGCGCCGCCGTGTTAGAGGCCCCAAAACATTAGCAGGCTGCTGTTTATAAGTGCCTTTTCTTCTCAATTTCTGTCGCGTACACACAGCAGTTCTTTTAAGTAGTAAATGTTACAATGCTTTCGTGAAAAAAAACAGCGTCAAGGAGCCATTTTCAGATCTGATCAGTCCTTTTCTGATCTTAAATGCAAATCCGGTCCAGTACTATGACGCATCTGGCATCGGTAATGTTATTTTCTTTTTATTATACGTTTCGAATAATCAAGAAAAAAAGTATGTGATATTAGAAGGCTGATTTCACAACCCAACATTTTTCTTAATACGAACTGAGGAAACGGGTGTTCGGTCAATCTTCTCTTCCCGAAAATACTGAGAACATATTTTGCCATGTTTGGCCAGTTTCCAACTTTCCTTCACACAGTCTTCAGAAGAGAGATTTCCGAGCTGGACAGACAGGAAATCTAGAGTTAAATGACGTAAATAAAATCACTACAGCAGTTTCCAACTTTCCTTCACACAGTGTTCAGAAGAGAGATTTCCGAGCTGGACAGACAGGAAATCTAGAGTTAATTGACTTAAATAAAATCGCTACAGTAAAAGTAAACACTGCAACCAAAATTCACGTATATAAAAGAAAGTATCGCTTGAACGAGTCCACTTAGTAATGAAATGTGATTCCTTCACACTTCAGCCTCGCGTATTTATGACATTCCCTTAGACCTAAAGTCTCCTCTGTAGGAAGCAGCATGGGTGCCGAAAACAACAATCGTGCGAAAGCCAACTCGCTCTGTTCGTCCGCGAGACCCAGGATGGTACAGGTGCCCAGGTAGACGCCACGTTCCTTGACTTCCGGAAAACATTCAGTACAGTTCCGCACTGCTGCCTAATGAACAAAATACGAACGTACGGGATATCAGCCCAACTTTGTGACTGTATTGAAGAGCTTTTAGCAAAGACAACACATCATTCTGGACAGTAAAAAATCTTCAGATGTCAAAGTAACTTTGGGCGCGCCCCAGTGTAGTGTAATAGGACCATTATTTTTTACAATATGTATTCTAGTACATGATCAGCAAGTTAACGTCGTAAGTTCCATGAAGCTTCTCGCTGATAACGCTGTTGTATACAGAGTAGTTGTGACACTATAAAATTAGAGCGAAATGTATAAAGACATGCAGAGGATAGCCGCTTGGAGAGGGGAATGGCAATTATCCTTCAACATAAATAAATATAACGTGTTACGAATACACAGACACAAATACCCTTTACTGTATAACCACACAATTGCGGTACAATCACTGACATCACCATAAAACATCTTGAAAGGAGTATACTTGTGGAGTGATATGAAGTGGAATGACCAAATCGCAAATACGTTAGATTCCAGACTAGGATGCATAGAAAGAGTCCTTAGATGCCAGACTGAGATTCATTGGAAGAATCTTCAGCAAATCATCAACAGAGGAATCGCGAGGGTCATTCAATAATTATAGACAAATTGGTCTGGACAAAAAATCGTTTATTTTTACGAAACAATACTTTTTCTACATTTCAACATAATCCCCTTGAACACTTATACACTTGTTCCAACGGGCTACAAACTTTTTTGTTGCAGCTGCAAAGAACTCTTTATCTTGTTGTCTGAACCAATTTCCCACAAACTTTTTCATGTTCTCCTTGTCCTGTAACCTCTTCCCACGTAATGCCTCCTTCAGTGCACCAAACAAATGGAAATCACTAGTTGCTAAATCAGGGCCGTAAGGGGGATGAGGCAGTACTTCCCAGCCCATTTTGTCTATGGTTTCACGTATTAGTTGAGCAATACGAGGACGTGCGTTGTCTTGCTGGAGAATCACACCTGTGCTCTGAGAACCACGACATCCCTCTCTCATGGCTGGCTTCACCTTGTTTAAAAGCAAATCCGAGTAGTATTGGCTGTTCATCGTACACTGCTCTTCGAGACAATTACAAAAAAACTGGACCTTCAGCACCCCGAAGCACCGCCAACATGACTTTTCCTGCTGTTGCTTGGGTTTTGAATTTTTTCTTGACAGGTGAATTGGTGTGTTTCCACTCCATGCTTTGTCTTTTTGATTCTGGCTCGTAATAGTGAAGCCAAGTTTCATCACAAGTTAAAATTTTATTGATGAAGTGCACACCTACTATTTCATAACGTCCCTTTAGCTCTGTGCACACTCTCAACCTTGTTTCCTCGTGTAGCCGCGTCAACTCCTTTGGGACCCATCTTGCACATGTTTTGCGGTACTACAGCTTGTTACAGACAATGTTATGAACTGTACCAATACTAACTTGAACCTTAGCAACTATCATTTCCACAGTCACACGGCGGTCGGAATGAATAACCTCATCAATTCGACTTTCAAGTGAGGGAGTTGAAACTGCAACTGGTCTGCCAGAACGGTGTTCGTCAGTCACTGAAAATGTGTGTGAATTCCTAAGGAACCAAACTGTTGAGATCATCGGTCCCTAAACTTACACACTACTTAAACTAACTTACGCTAAGAACAACACACACACTCATGCACGAGGGAGGACTAGAACCTCCGGTGGGAGGGGCCGCGCAATCCGTGGCATAGCGCCTCAAACCGTGTGGCCACAGCATGCGGCGTCAGCCACTGAGTCGCAACCATATTTGAACTGCTCTACCCACTTGTAAAAATTTGCACAATTCATGCAACTTTCAGCATAAACTTTAGACATTCTACGGTATATATTCACTGGTTTCTCGCCTTCAGCAAGTAAAAAACAAATAACAGAACGTTGTTCAAGTAACGTGGACTTTTTAAGCGGACTCACCATCTTGAAATGTGTTTTTGAGGTTATAAAAAAAAATGTTCATACACCAGCTGATCAGGATTCATCCAGTGATGCCAACTTAAAGCCATAAAAATACCAATCTTTCCCTACTAACAGTCTTTTTTCACAGAATAATTTGTCTCTTTAATTATTGAATGATCCCGGTAGCTAACAAAACACTCGTTGGACCAGTACTTAAATACTGCTCGTCAGTATAGGATGCGTTCCACATAGGACTGATAGAAGAAATACAGAACCACCAAAGAAGAGCACAACGTTTCGTTATAGGTTCTTTTAGCAAGCGCGAGAGCGTCACAGAGAAGCTCAGGCAACTCGAGTGACAGAAGAGAGGCGTTCTGCATCACGATATGGTCTACCGTTAAGTATCCGAGAGCATTCGTTCCTAGAAGAGTCCACCAATATATTACTTCGTCTTACGTATATCTCACGAAAAGACCATAAAGATAAAATTAGAGAGATTCAAGCCCACAAGGAGGCTTTCAGCAATCGCTGTTCCCGCGAATCACACGCGACCCGAACAGGAAAAGGTTGAAGTGACACTGGTACGCAAAGCACCCTCCACCATACACCGTAAGGTGGCTTTCAGAGCATACAGGGTGCTCTAAAATTCTCATCAAAAACTTCTAAGAGGTACAGAAGCGACGGAGTTTATAATATTCTGAACTGGAACTCATGTGTCGAAACGTACCGTTTCTGTGATACTACAGCTTGAAAACATGTTGGTAACACGACTACTTTTACCAGTAATTTATTAGGCAAGACCCAGTACATCACTTGTTTTACTGTTCCACTCATTAATAACCAAAGAAACACGCGCAATTGCTAGTGTACTCGTTAGCGGGTTCTCTTCAACATGATGCAGTACGGCCTCTTCTAATTCTGGTGTGTGGCGTCTCCTTGGAGCACCACAGTCACACTTGATGACAGTGAAGGTACCCCTTCCTCGAAACCGTTGCACAATTGTGGCGAAAAGGGTATCAGATGGAGACAGACGTTGTGGAGAACGATCTTGATAAAGACGACTACCACCTCTTCCATTGCCGTCAGCTTCATGTCGGTTTATTCTGCAAACGTGTACTTAGCCAGTTGCTGTAACACTAACAAACGAATGAGGCTCGAACCAGGTCAGAGAGATGGAACAGGCTTCAGGCGACATCAGTCGATCCGACGTAAGCACCCCACACCATGACTACCCTGTTGCATACCTACCTATCAAATACCTTGGAAACGATAAATTTTCGGACATGGGTTCCAATTTAAAATATTGTCCAGTCTCCTATACAAATGCAAGAAGTTTGTTACGGGAATTTTAGAGCTCCTTGTAGATGCAGATAATACCATTCATACATTAGCCTCAGTGCTCCAAAGTGACCAAAGTTTTCTTTTAAGGGGCTGAGTACACGGTTTACTTTTCTCTCTACTTTTTCCGTTAAGAATTAAACAGAGCTGTTAACTAGGAATAATGAAGCAGCCACATCAAACACCATAGCTCCTTTCTGTCATTCTGTCACATTTCCATCTTCCTGTGTCGACTCCCTGTAACCGGTAGATACATGCCAACACACCACATTCACTACTTTGAAATACTTTAGCAGCGGATCGTCACGTAACTACGTCTTACCAGTTCTACATTACCCACAGCGCTCCAAAGCAAAGAGTGTGGTATTTTAAATTAATGGCCAATTTTTGTTCCCTCTCTGCTTTCTTCCCGCTAAATGTAAAGCAGGCCAGTTAACTAAGAATAACGAAGCAGCCAGAAAGATAGAATCCAAGAGGAACTTTTACTGTTGGCTGCCGGTTTTGGTGTCGCCTCGTAAACACGTGCGTGGAAGAGTGACCTGCTTATTCGACGAGGAAGTCAGCGGAGTGTTTATCGACGCGTGACATTCGACTTTCGCGCCTGGAATTGGTCCGTGTTACAGGGACAAGGAGTCCCTAGAGAAGCAGAGGCAGAGCGGCCTGTCCCAGCGCCGTTGTCGCTTGCGGCACGCAATCCCCATTCTCGCGACGACGACGCAGGGAATCCACGCCCTGCGCGTGCCGCATACTCATCGTCCCATTAGCGCTCGCGACCCGCTTGCTAACGGCCTTCGCAGGAAGAGACAGACTTCCAAGTTTCACTGACAATGCCCACTCGCCGCTAGTTTCATTCACTTAAACAACTAGACATCACACAGGTCTACACACATCGACAGAAATTTTGCGTCACTCCTTTACTTCAAAATTCATGGCATAGGAAACAAAAGGTATCTCTGAGGCATGTGTATACATTCATCTGCAATGTGTTCAGATCACCGGAAAATAACATTTATGTAACGACAAAATCGCCTATTTCCCGTCGCTCCTGAAGAACACCGGTACTTGGTGGAACGTCCCTCGTTCGGATGTCGTGCCGCATCGTCGATGACGTCATCAAGTCAGCCCTAGTTCAAATTTCCCAATTTTCTACCATGATTCTGCGTAGGTGTGCAGAGCACGCGCTCGCTGTCGATGTCCAAAACAGCTCGCTTCAGATGGCCCCACACATGTTCGATTTGGTTCTTGTCCGAGAAACAGGCATGTCTTGTAATCCTAGCTCGTTGAAAGAACGTGTTCACGAGAACAATACGATTTGCACGTGATTTATCATCCAGCAAAATAACGCTGTCAACGAAATGTTGGCGATACGGCCTCACTGTTGGTTGTAGAATCTGATCCTTGTACCGTAAAGCAGTAAGATTTCCGTCAACAATCACGAGAGGTATACGGTGGCCCAATGTAATGTCACCTCATAAAACACTCCATCATCATCTTCTTTCAGATTTGGGACGGAGTGTTGATGGTGTTCGACATTACTGCGTTATCTCCAGACACGTTGCCTGCGGTTATTAGGATACAAAAAACTCCGAGTTCTGTCCGTAAACAACATTCGACACCAATCCTGAAGCGTCCACTCTGCGTGACTGCTTACCTGTCTGTCACGAAAGCCATGGTACTGACATGATGCTCGCCATGGCTGTCGACAATGGGGATTCGCATCATTCAGTCGTCTCCCAACAATATGATGCGATGCATGACATCCTACAGAGGCATGACACTCTTCGAACGCCGAGTTCAGTTCTGGAGCACTCAGCCCAAATTACGTTTGGCTCAAAAGTTGTAGATATCGATCATACAGTGCATCTGTCGTACGTGGTCGGCCTTTGCGGTGTTCTCAACACTACCTGCAAAACGGAGTCGATTTCGTGTCTTCACCACGTCACTTTCACCACAGTACACACGTCGAGTAATTTCCCAGCCTGACAAGCTTTCTGCACGTAATGTGATGGTGCAGACCCGATCCCCGAGCGCGACTGTCCGTTGTGGCATCACAAATGTTCACGCTACTCTTCCACAGACGTCTCTAATGTGCCCCTTCAGTTTCAACTGAAATTCTGGAACTCATTCGAATTCGGTGTTCTGCACGTCAATAGTGCTCGTGGGAACTGTGTTACGTTTACAAACAATGTCTGGGATGACCATCCGATCGGTCGGGAACTGTCACAACAGCAACACATCTGAACGTCAAATCAGGGTGATGCAATACTTCGTTTATTTATGTACTTTTGTTACGAGTTCTGTACATTGTTTCTCTAGGCGGAGACCTGGAAAACCGTGCACAAACTATCATGCCTATATAAGCTCTCTTGGAGCAAATCTCGCTTCTTGAAACAAAAAGTCTCCAATATAAATCGTAATAGTTATTAGTGCATCTACGTCAGTCGTAAGGAAACATTCAGAAAGCAAAAAAAAGTACAGCTCCAGAGGATACACAAGCATTACGGAGAAACTAAGGCAGGTCATGATGCCTTTTATGACAGCCGTCACACCTGAAGGACGATGTGTCCAGTAAGGATCGAGTCTCGCATACCTCTCTGGCTCTGTCCAGCTCCGCCATCTTCTCGGTAAGAGGTCAGTCTTTACGTGCGTCTTAGTTTCTGAAGCCTGAACAGATGCTTTAGTGTTCTTCAAATTCACTAAAAGTGCTTGAGTCATCTTTGGTAACTATGTTCGTGAAAGTCTGTAGTTGCAAAAGAAAAACAAAATAATAATTTATGAAGACGGTTTCAGATTCTGCATCTACATAAACACGTCGTATCCAATGTACAGTGCATGGCAGAGCGTATATCGAACTAATTTCGTTGATTTTCTCTCCCATTCCATTCGCATACTGAATAAGGGAAAAATGACTATATTCCTTTGTACGTGTCCTAATCTTATCTCTTTCCCAGGACCCCACGCGACATATACGGTAATGGAGGCATAATATGTGCGCAATCTTCTTCGAATACGCATCATCTGAGAATACACAACAGGCTTTCACGAGAGCTACATCATCTTTTATTTCATGATTCCGATTCTTCGAGAATTTCTGTTCAGTTCTGGTATGACTCAACTGACCAGTTAGACCGTAGCAAAAAATGGTTCAAATGGCTCTAAGCACTATGGGACTTAACATCTGAGGTCATCAGTCCCCTAGACTTAGAAACCTAAGGACATCACATACATCCATGCCCGAGGCAGGATTCGAACTTGCGACCGTAGCAGCAGCGCGGTTCCGGACTGAAGCGCCTAGAACCGATCGGTCACAGCGGCCGGAAGATCGTAGCACCGATCGTTTGTTGTCATGTATAGTTGACAATGACTCAGAAATACACTTGGATTGATCACATTAGAGTCTTGTGTGCGATTTCCTCTACGGATGCACTGAATTTTCTCAGAAACCCTCCAATAATGTGCCTTCCACTGGCTTTCCCTAGCAGTGACATTATGTAATCTTCGCTTTTTATGTCGCATCTTAATATTGGCCCTAAATACTCGCTAAGACAAAAAAAATGACGTACCACAAAGGAATTTTCCGAATGGGACGAAAATCGCCAGGTGTGATGTATAAGTTCAGACAGCCAAATGATTACAATTTAAGAAAAACTAGGTGGTTTATTCAAGAGAAAGAGCTTCAGTAATTTAGCAAGTCAATAACGCGTTGGTCCACTGCTCTCCCTTTTGAAAGCAGTTATTCGGCTTTGTACTGGTTGTTAAAGTTGTTGGATGTTCTCCTGGGGAATACTTTATTAAATTCTGTCCAATTGGTTCTTTAGGTCGTCAAAATACCGATATGACTGAAGGGTCCTACCCATAGCGCTCCAAACGTTCTCAATTAGGGAGCGATCCTGTGACCTTGCTCGCCAAGATAGGGTTTAGCAGGCACGAACACAGGCAGTAGAAACTCTCGACATACACTCCTGGAAATTGAAATAAGAACACCGTGAATTCATTGTCCCAGGAAGGGGAAACTTTATTGACACATTCCTGGGGTCAGATACATCACATGATCACACTGACAGAACCACAGGCA
The DNA here is from genome assembly GCF_021461395.2 of Schistocerca americana. NCBI lineage: Eukaryota > Metazoa > Arthropoda > Insecta > Orthoptera > Acrididae > Schistocerca > Schistocerca americana. The sequence continues at coordinate 610,438,317 of NC_060121.1, forward strand.
CATAGACACAGGCAACAGAGCATGCACAATGTCGGCACTAGTACAGTGTATATCCACCTTTCGCAGCAATGCAGGCTGCTATTCTCCCATGGAGACGATCGTAGAGATGCTGTCCTGTGGAACGGTTTGGCATGCCATTTCCACCTGGCGCCTCAGTTGGACCAGCGTTCGTGCTGGACGTGCAGACCGCGTGAGACGACGCTTCATCCAGTCCCAAACATGCTCAATGGGGGACAGATCCGGAGATCTTGCTGGTCAGGGTAGTTGACTTACACCTTCTAGAGCACGTTGGGTGGCACGGGATACATGCGGACGTGCATTGTCCTGTTGGAACAGCAAATTCCCTTGCCGGTCTAGGAATGGTAGAACGATGGGTTCGATGACGGTTTGGATGTACCGTGCACTATTCAGTGTCCCCTCGACGATCACCAGTGGTGTACGGCCAGTGTAGGAGATCGCTCCCCACACCATGATGCCGAGTGTTGGCCCTGTGTGCCTCGGTCGTATGCAGTTCTGATTATGGCGCTCACCTGCACGGCGCCAAACACGCATACGACCATCATTGGCACCAAGCCAGAAGCGACTCTCATCGCTGAAGACGACACGTCTCCATTCGTCCCTCCATTCACGTCTGTCGCGACACCACTGGAGGCGGGCTGCACGATGTTGGGGCGTGAGCGGAAGACGGCCTAACGGTGTGCGGGACCGTAGCCCAGCTTCATGGAGACGGTTGCGAATGGTCCTCGCCGATACCCCAGGAGCAACAGTGTCCCTAATTTGCTGGGAAGTGGCGGTGCGGTCCCCTACGGCACTGCGTAGGATCCTACGGTCTTGGCGTGCATCCGTGCGTCGCTGCGGTCCGGTCCCAGGTCGACGGACACGTGCACCTTCCGCCGACCACTGGCGACAACATCGATGTACTGTGGAGACCTCACGCCCCACGTGTTGAGCAATTCGGCGGTACGTCCACCCGGCCTCCCGCATGCCCACTATACGCCCTCGCTCAAAGTCCGTCAACTGCACATACGGTTCACGTCCACGCTGTCGCGGCATGCTACCAGTGTTAAAGACTGCGATGGAGCTCCGTATGCCACGGCAAACTGGCTGATACTGACGGCGGCGGTGCACAAATGCTGCGCAGCTAGCGCCATTCGACGGCCAACACCGCGGTTCCTGGTGTGTCCGCTGTGCCGTGCGTGTGATCATTGCTTGTACAGCCCTCTCGCAGTGTCCGGAGCAAGTATGGTGGGTCTGACACACCGGTGTCAATGTGTTCTTTTTTCCATTTCCAGGAGTGTATATGGACGGGCATTATCTTGCTGATATGTAAACCCAAGATGGATTGCCATGAGGGGCAACAAAACGGGGCGTAGAGCATTGTCCTCGTGCCGCTGTGCTGTAAGGGTGCCGCAAATTATAACCAAAGTTATTCTGTTATAAAATGAAATAGCGCAGGTTGTCGTTCCATACGGCGGTCGACAGTCAGGTTGGTATGCCACTGGTGTCGAGGGCATCTCCAGACACGTCTTCGCTGGTCATCGGGCTCATTTCGAAGTGCGACTCATCACTGAAGGCAATTCTACTCCAGTCGTGAATTCCAGGCCAAAGACGTATCTGCAGACGCCCCAGTGGGCGATGGGATTCCAACCTGATTGTCACTAACCTTACGGCTCCACAACCAGGATTGATAGTCTGCGGTGTCATTTCCTTTTACAGCGGGACCCCTTGGTTGTCATCCGAGGAACTCTTACAACACAGCAGTACGTCGACGATATTCTACGCCCCGTTTTGTTGTCCTTCATGGCAAGCTATCCTGGACTTACATTTCAGTAAGATAATGCCCTCATTGTGAGAGTTTCTACTGCTTACCTTCGTGCTTTCTAAACCCTACCTTAGCCATATAGGTCGTCGGATACCTGCCCAGTTAGAGCGAACGTTTGGAGCGTTATGGGAAAAACCCTCCAACCAACTCGGGATTTTGACGATCTGACGCTCCAGATGAACAGAATTTACCACTAAATCGCTTAGGAAGACATCCAACATCTTTATCGATCATTCCAAGCCGAATAATTGCTTTCATAACGTCTAGAGGGTGGTCCAAGGCGTTATTGACTTACTCAATTTCTGAAGCTGTTTCTCCTGAATAAATCATCCAGTTTTTCTGAAATTGTGATGATTTGTTTGCCTGTACACGTACTTCACGTCTAGCGATTTCCGACTCATTCCGATGATTTCTTAGCGTTTTTTTATGTTCTCGATGAGTTCGTCACTAATCTTGTAATTACATGCTACTGGGCTCTCTTTCTTCTTCTCTCACATTTATCTACATTTAATGAGAGTACGTAGAAATCTTCCAAAATCCCACAGAATGTAAAAAAACATGAAACCATCTGCTACTACGTACCCTCCCTGGCAGCAGTATCTCCATCCATCTTCGCCAGTGGACATTCTGAAACAATCTATGGAGATGCAGAAGAAGCTCCATGAATTCAACCGTTTTCTTTAATGCAAAGGTAAGGAGACATAAAATTAAAAGATACATAATATACTTACTACCGCCAGCTAAAATCGCAGAATTACTATAAGCAAGCAACCTCTAGTATTCAAACTAACAATCAAAGAAAACAAATGAAGTTGCAATAAGTGTACCAAAAGCCAACTTCACACTTCTAGCACGCTTGGAACTTTCGTACAGCTCTCTGTAGATAAATTGTTCGAACATTGTACGCTGCATATAACCTACCAAGTTCTAGTCTGACTCCACTAATATTTCGTAAATAACACTTCATCACTCTTTTGGTGATAAATAGCGCAGGATGAATTTTCAACGGGGATCCTCTCGTCCCCTGTTGGTTTCTGCAAGTGTTCTCAACAAGTTAATCTTGTAACTGTGCTTCGTTTTAGGCAGGAAATTCCAGAGAAGTTTTCCATTCTCTCCCTCTCTCTCTCTCTTCTTGTATTGTATGTAAATGAGCCAGAAATCCTCTGGTTACAACATAGGATTTCTTGTTGAGTAGCGGATGTTTTCTTTATTGCTTTTTTAAGTCATCCGTTCTGATCATCTTCCTTTTTTCCTGTCTGTAGGCAACCATTTCACCTCTGCTTACCCGCGGAGTGGCCGTGCGGTTAGAGGCGCCATGTCACAAATAGCGCGGCCCCTCCCACCGGAGGTTAGAGTCCTCCCTCGGGCATGGGTGTGTGTGTTGTCCTTGGCATAAGTTAGTTTAAGTAGTGTGTAAGATTAGGGACCGATGACCTCAGCAGTTTGATCCCATAGTAATTCACACACATTTGAACATTTGAACATCTCTGCTCACCAGTTACACTCAGAAATTTAATAATCTGTATTAGATATTGTAGTGTACTGGTTTTCAACTCAACTTTTTCTTCCAATACTGAGTTAAGTATTCCTGGATACATTCACATATGCCCCACTCAGACGTTGCTCTTCAGGCTAGGAAGCTTGCACAGACTTCTGTCCTCCGACACCCACACCTCCCTCACTCTCATAGCTCGTAACCCTCACCCCCCCCCCCCCCCCCCCGCCCCACCCCGGACAAGCATCTGTTATATCAACTTCCCTTTCCACTTCGTTTTCTTCGTTTTGTGATTCCACATTCTTAATGTGAGGCGCCTAACACTTTTTCTCACCTCGAATCACTTTTTACCCGTTAAAACCAACTCTATCTATTTTCTCATAGACGAACAGTGACTTTAAACTTCAATGTATTCTCGGAATATTTTGAATAACCGAGACAGAAGCATCAAATTTTTTTAAGGAATCGTGCTAATTAATATTCGTTACATTCGCCCATACTAGTTAGACGAATCTTACACATTCTTTCCCCTTGCATATTCAGCTTGTAAGTGAAACAAAACCTGCAGCTCTATGTCACAGTAATCTTAAAAATACAAGCGCATATTTCTTGTGTTTTCCACGAATTATTTTCCACTGGTGGGCCCTTGAGTTCAATTATTTCCCTCTTCGCTACATTTCACTGTTATTTTGAACCAGCCGCAAAGATTTCACTTAGTCATGTGATTATTGCGATGAATAAGTTACATATTAGGTGAATTCACTTAATTTCTTCATAAAACGTCTTTCCATGGCAGTTTTCAGCACAGATATTGTTCATTCCTCCCTACGGCAGTTTACCACTTCAGTGGCGAGAGGTTGATCTGATTTTATGAACATTCTGTACTATTTCGGAGAGAGAATTAACTGATCATCACTGATTATTATTAACAGTCATTCGACATGCACTGATGAAAAAATGTCACAAATTTCTCCATGTATTACGGCGATCAGATGTACATATCCCACGTTGCTCCTCCACGCTTCCATCTTTCATTAGGGTATCCTCTGAGAGTTTCTTATCTTTTGTAGTCCAGCAAATAATTTCCCAAGTCTAAACTTCCCGCCCAACATAATTATGTATTCCGCCCCGCATTTCTCCTTGGCCAGTTTATTTGTTTTTATGTATCTCCAACATAAATCTTCCCTTTTCTCGTTGAGTAACCCTAAGCTTTTTCACGATATTTCGCATTTAAAGAATGCGTCTCACTGCTATAGATCACGTCTACCATAAATACATGCGTATCTTTATCTCTTGTTTTGTCCTTCCAGTTATTGTCTTCAACAACACGAAATAAAAAATATCATCATGTTCTTCTTCTAAGAGACCATTTTTTTCTCGTGAGCTTATTATTTTAGTCTTATTAAAATCGATTTCTTATTCTACTTTCAAATTTGCTCCATTTAATTTTGCCATTAACAATTGAAGTCCATTGCACTAGACGTCGTCAAAAAAAGGAAGATGGTTCAAGTATGACACATCAGCGCTTTTCTTTCTCTAGGGCCGATGAGAATATTGTTGGTGAAAAATGGTCTCCTTGTCTGAATCCTCTTCCAGTTCACATCTCCGGCTGCCATCCGAGAATAAGTAATGATCTCTCTGCAATAACCTGTATCACCCTGCACCATTAGTCAGAGACTAGCAGCAGTCGGACGAAGGGATTGCCGTCCCATGCGCACACCGCTGTTAACAACGCTTCACAAATGGCTCCGTTTGAGTGGCACCGTGACGGGAAGCATGGATTGTTGATGGATAGTGCCGTATTGTTTTCAACCGCCGGGGTAGCCGAGAGCGCTAACGCGCTGGTTCCTGAACTCGGATATGCGCGCCGGCCCCGGATCGAATCCGCCTAGCGGATTAGCGAAGAGGCCCGGTGTGACGGCCATCCTGGATGTGGTTTTTAGGCGGTTTTCCACATCCAGCTAGGTGAATACCGGGCTGGTCCCCACGTTCCGCCTCAGTTACACGAGTTGCAGACATTTGAAACACGTTCGCACTATTCCACGAATTACACTAGATGCTGACACCTGGGGTACACTGATTCCATCCGTGGGGGTACGGGGTGGTGGCAGGAAGGGCATCCGGCCCCCCTAAAACTAACCTTGACAAATCCGTTCTAACCACACCGACCCTGCGATTGTTATGGGACTATGGCGTAAGCAAAAGAAAGAAAGTGTTGCATTGTTTTCAGCCATGAATAGCGGTTCTGCAACACTCCAGATAACCGAAGTCGGCGAGTATGCCGGCGACTTGAGGAGAGGCCTGCTCTTCTAATGTTTTGGAGAGACACAGCGGTGTTACAGCAGTGGTCGTGGCGTGGGGAGCCATCGGGTACAACTTCAGGCCACTGCTGGGACTGATTGAGGGAACTCTCACGGCACAGCCGTACGCCATAGATATCCTCTATCATCATATGTTATCTCTCGTACGACAGCATCGTGGGCCATATTTTAAGAGAGCAATCTTCGGCCACACATGAAATGTGCCTCTCTGAACTCAGTGCGGCTCTCGCAGCCGAGCGAAGCAGACGTGCGGTGTGTGCTCTCCGCTGTCAGAGAGAGCCCGCGCGCCTTGTTTACTTTCTTCGGCCGACACTAACGTGACGCCGTAGCGCTACAAGACCATGGCAAACCAATACAGAAGATTAACCTTGAAATTCACATTTCGGAACGACTTTACCCGACCAAAGGCGCTCGAAGTCGAACGCTTTTTAAAAGAGGAAGCCAAGATCCCGGCTGCCGACATTGTCGGCATTCACTTTTCGATCGTCAGTAGCACGGTCTATGTAAAGCTCATAAACGAAACTACATGCGACAAGGTGCTTCGTGAGATGAAACAAGAACTCCGCTTCTGCCACGCAGATGGCAATGTTGGCAACGGCGAGGTCGGCCATGCCGCAATGGGACTGCGGACTATCCGCATATTCGAACTTCCATTTGAACTCCCGGCGGCAGAAGTTGTAGCGGCGCTCCGCCCCTACGGCACGGTACACGAACACGTGGCTGAAAAATGGACCCAGTTTAAGACGTATCCAGTACTCAATGGAGTACGCCAAGTGCGCATAGATCTCCAACGACACGTGCCATCCTATCTACAGATAGGAGGATGCCGGGCCATAGTTATTTATGAAGGCCAGCCGAAGACGTGTTCCGGATGCGGCAAAGAAGGACACCTTCGTTCCGAGTGCCTCCAGCGTCGGATCACACAACTCCCACCGAAGGACGTTGCGCCACCAGCGGCGAAGACTGTTCTACCCGTGACTTACGCGGCGCCGCTCACGACGTTCTCCACACAACAGACACGGCCGACCGCTTCAGCGGTACAAGAATCACTTTCCACGGACAAAAACCTGGATGATCCGCCGACCTGGCCAGTGGTGGAAAATAGTACTACGACTCTGGAGCTACCGAACGCGACAGACATTGATGCTGGCAAGATGGCAATTGATTCCCTTATTGTACCGACCGAAGCGTTTGTTCCGGCGGAGCGTGAGTCAGTGCCGTCCTCTGACAATGAAGGCCATGTACGGAAACAGCGATCACCGAAACGCCGAAAGCGCCGTCGTCGGACCGTGTCGGAACACAGCGGTTCGCATTCGGCCGGGGAAGAACAACTAACCACTCAAGAAGCCAGCCGCGAAGCTGAGGCTGTTTCCACTGACTCCAACCTTGCAGAACAGACAGAAAAACATGCAGCTTTCGAACACCAGCCCATTGACAGAAACAGTGAGCAACGGGAAGGTACCAGTGCAGGCAGCGAAGTCGCCCGGTCCCTTACTACCAAACATTCCGAGGCTATGGAACATGAACAGACATCCGCGCCCGCTTCGTGGGCCGAGGACGTCGAGACACAAGATCCCGACCCGCGGCCAGCTGAGGCGCCGCCGCATCATGCAACATAAGCAGCACAAGGAGGACCGCGTTTGGCGGGGGGTGATATCAGTTCCGATGTTCGCTTCTCTCCAACTTCAACATGGATAACCTCGCCCAAACAACGCGTTGCCAGGCTTACCGCCTGGCGACAATGAATATCAACATGATCAGTTCTCCCGTCAAGATCCAACTTTTGAAAGAAACCATACAAGCCATGGGAGTTGACTTTGCTTTCCTACAAGAAGTGAAAACGACTGCACTCCCGCACTTTTACGGTTACGCCACACATGTGACGCCCGGAAGCCCTGCAGACACCGGAGTGGCAATATTAGTGCGTGAAGGTATTGAAGTTACCGACGTCACGTTTCTTCCCTCCGCGCGAGGAATAGCATTCACGGCACTCAACACCCGATTCATTAATGTTTACGCGCCGTCGGGCACCACAAGACGTCACGACCGCGCCAGATTCTACTCCACAGATGTCGCTCCCCTTTTCCTTGGACGATACGACCACAGCGTCTTCGCCGGCGATTTTAATTGCGTACTTCACCCCAAGGACCAAATCCCACATTACATGCCTTGTCCGGAACTGGGTGCGATGATCCAAGAACTTCACTTGTGCGACACGTGGGAAAAAGTCCACGGTAACCGCTCTGGCCACACTCATCTTACCAGTCATTCGGCCAGCCGACTTGACCGCATATATGTGTCACAAGATCTCACACACGGTGTGGTGGACGCCGAATTATGGCCTCAAGCCTATTCCGATCACAGTGCCTATATCTGCACTATACACCTACGCCCCCAACAAGTCTGGCGCAGCAATGGCTTTTGGAAGCTCAACATAACTCATCTCCAGGACCTGGATTGCCGTCGGCAAGTTGCAGCAACGTGGACTGACTGAACGCCGCCACCCACGATACACCTCGACCCTGGAGTGGAGGCTCCTCTGTGCCAAACCAGCAATCCGTAGGACACTTATGCGATATGGCAAGGACGTGACTGCGTGGCATCGACAGACCCTCGATTTTTACTACGCGGCACTCAGGGACCTCGACGCCTCACCCCCTTCCCCGGAGAGACAACATGACCAAAGCAGAATCAAGGCTCACATACTATCATTGACGAAGCGTCGACTAGAAGGTGCAGTAGTCCGCTCGCGACGGCACGACCGAACGGTTGCAGAGGAACCCACTATGCACCACATTGTGGCGGATAAGCGCCGACAACGTCAACATTTAATCACACAACTCAGGACACACGACGGTCGCTTATGTACGACCCAAGCAACCATAGTAAAGGCGGTGGAGGATCATTTTCGTCATCTTTACAAGGAAAGAACCGTCATTGACGAGGCCACTACTGAAGTGTTACAGCAGATAACACGTACTATCGACGAGGCTACCGTGAATGCACTAACAGAGGAAATCTCACTCGAAGAAGTGGAAGACGCCGTGGACAAAGGTGCGGCCAATAAATCTCCTGGACCTGATGGATTGCCCATCGAATTCTACCGGACTTTCCGTGACATCATGATGCCTCGCTGGGTTATAATGTTCCGCGAACTTATGTCTCCAGACTGTGTTGTGCCGCCAGCGTTTGTAGAAGGTCTCCTCATACCAGTACACAAGCCAGGTGGAGGGCTATCGATTAACGACTATCGGCCGCTTACAATGTTGAACGCCGATTACAAGATTTTCACCAGGATTATGGCGAGCCGTATTAAGACGACTTTGCCGATGATCCTCGCTCCAGAACAGACGTCGCAGGGGGGAGAAGCCAACATACACATGGCCACCGGTGACTGCAGGGACTTAATAGCGATCGCTTCTGCGTGCCGTCTGAGAGCGGCGATCGTCTCCGTCGATTTCCATCGCGCCTTTGATAGAGTGCACCACAACTTCCTCCTACGAGTGATGGACTGTATGGGATTCCCCCCGGGCCTCATCGACACCCTACGGCGTCTTTGGACCGCAGCCAGCTCACACGTCCAGGTCAATGGAAGGACGGTAGGACCAGTACCCATTAAGAGGTCTCTACGACAGGGTTGTCCCCTTTCTACCTACCTTTATGCAATCGCACTCGAGCCACTCCTTGGGGGCCTTAACCACCGCCTATCTGGTATCACGCTGCGGGACGTCACCTTTCGCTATAGGACATACGCTGACGACCTGCTACTGCTGGTTCGTTCCAATGACGAAGTTCAAAGCGTACTAACCTGGATTGAGCGATACGGACAGGCCGCAGGCAGTCTTCTGAACATCAACAAGTCGGCGGCGTTGGACATTGGGCGTGGTCTCGGACCGGAAGCCCTCGCTCCCCTCCCACCAGTTTCTGATCTGCGATATTTGGGAATCACGTTCAAGAAAGATGTACGTAAAACAGCTGCAGCAAACTACCGACGGTTATTACAGATCATCCGCGCAATGGTGCGACAGAACCTACTCCGGGACTTGAATCAGCTACAACGTGTTGAATACCTGAACCTCTACGTAGCATCCAAACTCAACCACGTGGCACAGGTCCTCCCACTACCGCTGCAGATAGGTCGCCGGCTTCAGGCGGCCTTCAGTTACTACGTTTCCGCAGGTCATATCTTTAAAGTACGATATGACACTCTTACCCTCCCAGTGCACAAAGGAGGGCTGGGATTGGTCAACGTCAGGGCGAGAGCAGCTGCCCTTTACATGAGCAACATGAGGAAACGATGGAAAAGTCAATATACCTCTCTCACGGGTCGTTTACTACAGGTTCTGATGCCAGCCTCTAACGTCCCGCCGGTGTCGGTTGCGCACGTCGCACCACAGCTCTCCCATGTGTCGACCTTCATTCTTGATTACAGCTATGTCACCTTGAACCTCTCCGCCACACGTCCACCAAAGGCGAAAGATTTTTATACCAACCTTCTGCGGGCTGTTCACCATAACGTGGTGGAAAACAAGTACCCTACGGTTCACTGGCCAAGAGTGTGGAAAACGATACACCACCACTTTCTGTCATCCACGGTGCGTTCGAAGTGGTATCAGATCGCCAACAAAAAATATGCCACACGCCAACGACTTCACACTATTGGACTGGCAGACTCCCCTTATTGCCCAGATTGTCACCTTTTGGATACCGATGAACATCGTTTTACTTGCGCATCATCGTCCGGAGTTTGGCGACTAACACAGAAGATATTGGCTTGTTACCTCCGGGTCACACCTGATATGATTGACCCGCAGACCCTACTCTGTCCCGATGAAACTTACTTTCCGGCTGCAAAATATCATGCACTTACATGGTTCAAAGGACTTACCGTCGCCTACATCTTTAGCGACGGAGAGAAAGAGCAGCTTGATTACTGGTGGTTCCTACAAAATGCTCATAACGCCCTCGAACGCACACCGAAATACCGTACGCTCTTCGCAAATTATTTACGCAGCGTTTTCGTTAACCCCCCACTCAGCTGGGGAGTGCAAGGCTGTGGTTAATGTGCTGTGCCGCATCACACTAACGGCTCAACGTTCTGCCTTGTCAGCCATGACCAAAGGAAGAGACAAGCTGCTGCAAGGATACTGTTTTCCTTGAGGCACTAGCGAAGCAGAATGCCTCCGTTGCAGATGCCCTTCAAAGGCGCTATTGGAGATTTCAGATAACGATGGCAAGGCTCCAAGTGGAACCAGTTACATTATTGAAGAACCTTTTAGTTAGAATTACAACAGTGGTTTATATTTTTATTTTTTTGATTACTCTTTTATGCCACCTTTGTTGTTGTAACACTTACTTGTAACACTTAGTTACTAGAATTCTCATTTGTACACGCTCCCTAAATACACTCCTGGAAATTGAAATAAGAACACCGTGAATTCATTGTCCCAGGAAGGGGAAACTTTATTGACACATTCCTGGGGTCAGATACATCACATGATCACACTGACAGAACCACAGGCACATAGACACAGGCAACAGAGCATGCACAATGTCGGCACTAGTACAGTGTATATCCACCTTTCGCAGCAATGCAGGCTGCTATTCTCCCATGGAGACGATCGTAGAGATGCTGGATGTAGTCCTGTGGAACGGCTTGCCATGCCATTTCCACCTGGCGCCTCAGTTGGACCAGCGTTCGTGCTGGACGTGCAGACCGCGTGAGACGACGCTTCATCCAGTCCCAAACATGCTCAATGGGGGACAGATCCGGAGATCTTGCTGGCCAGGGTAGTTGACTTACACCTTCTAGAGCACGTTGGGTGGCACGGGATACATGCGGACGTGCATTGTCCTGTTGGAACAGCAAGTTCTCTTGCCGGTCTAGGAATGGTAGAACGATGGGTTCGATGACGGTTTGGATGTACCGTGCACTTGTCAGTGTCCCCTCGACGATCACCAGTGGTGTACGGCCAGTGTAGGAGATCGCTCCCCACACCATGATGCCGGGTGTTGGCCCTGTGTGCCTCGGTCGTATACAGTCCTGATTGTGGCGCTCACCTGCACGGCGCCAAACACGCATACGACCATCATTGGCACCAAGCCAGAAGCGACTCTCATCGCTGAAGACGACACGTCTCCATTCGTCCCTCCATTCACGCCTGTCGCGACACCACTGGAGGCGGGCTGCACGATGTTGGGGCGTGAGCGGAAGACGGCCTAACGGTGTGCGGGACCGTAGCCCAGCTTCATGGAGACGGTTGCGAATGGTCCTCGCCGATACCCCAGGAGCAACAGTGTCCCTAATTTGCTGGGAAGTGGCGGTGCGGTCCCCTACGGCACTGCGTAGGATCCTACGGTCTTGGCGTGCATCCGTGCGTCGCTGCGGTCCGATCCCAGGTCGACGGACACGTGCACCTTCCGCCGACCACTGGCGACAACATCGATGTACTGTGGAGACCTCACGCCCCACGTGTTGAGCAATTCGGCGGTACGTCCACCCGGCCTCCCGCATGCCCACTATACGCCCTCGCTCAAAGTCCGTCAACTGCACATACGGTTCACGTCCACGCTGTCGCGGCATGCTACCAGTGTTAAAGACTGCGATGGAGCTCCGTATGCCACGGCAAACTGGCTGACACTGACGGCGGCGGTGCACAAATGCTGCGCAGCTAGCGCCGTTCGACGGCCAACACCGCGGTTCCTGGTGTGTCCTGCTGTGCCGCGCGTGTGATCATTGCTTGTACAGCCCTCTCGCAGTCTCCGGAGCAAGTATGGTGGGTCTGACACACCGGTGTCAATGTGTTCTTTTTTCCATTTCCAGGAGTGTATAATCATATAAAAAAAAAGTGGCAACGGATAGCCCTAACCTTGATTCCCATACTTCCCCTGGTCTATAGGCAGCTCTCTGGGGTGGGTTTACGCAGGAGCCAACGCCTGAAGTGGATCAGATTTTTTTTGTTATAGGATGACAAGTGGCGGTGGCACTTAGGTTTTTTAGAAAAAAAAAAAAAAAAAAAAAAAAAAAGAGAGCGCTAACGCGCTGGTTCCTGAACTCGGATATGCGCGCCGGCCCCGGATCGAATCCGCCTGGCGGATTAGCGAAGAGGCCCGGTGTGACGGCCATCCTGGATGTGGTTTTTAGGCGGTTTTCCACATCCAGCTAGGTGAATACCGGGCTGGTCCCCACGTTCCGCCTCAGTTACACGAGTTGCAGACATTTGAAACACGTTCGCACTATTCCACGAATTACACTAGATGCTGACAGCTGGGGTACACTGATTCCATCCGTGGGGGTACGGGGTGGTGGCAGGAAGGGCATCCGGCCCCCCTAAAACTAACCTTGACAAATCCGTTCTAACCACACCGACCCTGCGATTGTTATGGGACTATGGCGTAAGCAAAAGAAAGAAAGTGTTGCATTGTTTTCAGCCATGAATAGCGGTTCTGCAACACTCCAGATAACCGAAGTCGGCGAGTATGCCGGCGACTTGAGGAGAGGCCTGCTCTTCTAATGTTTTGGAGAGACACAGCGGTGTTACAGCAGTGGTCGTGGCGTGGGGAGCCATCGGGTACAACTTCAGGCCACTGCTGGGACTGATTGAGGGAACTCTCACGGCACAGCCGTACGCCATAGATATCCTCTATCATCATATGTTATCTCTCGTACGACAGCATCGTGGGCCATATTTTAAGAGAGCAATCTTCGGCCACACATGAAATGTGCCTCTCTGAACTGTCTGCATGATAGTGAGGCATTCCCATGGCCAGCGAGATCCCCAGGTCTCTTCCCATAGAATAGGCATTGGACCAGCTCGGATGTCAACTGCGTCTCAGTGCGAGTATCCAGCATAGCAAGGAAAAGTTACAAAAGTTGTGTGCCAGATTGTCTCAGGAGAGGATACAACGACTTTATGCCACCATTCCCAAGCGAATCAGCGTATGCATCGAGGCCAGAGGGGGTGCGGCGTCGCGCTGATGAGTGAACGCATACTGCCGTGTTCTTAGTAAATATGACTCGATTTTGTAATCACTGAAGTAATATCACATATCCTCTCAGTCCGTGAAGTTTCATTTCGTTGGTTCCACCTCTTACGGGCGCTTCACTTTTTTGTCAATCAGTGTATTTATAGCAAAATTCTATCATCATTCACGTACAGGATACAATATTATTGAGCCGTGGTGCGATTAAGCTGTGATGAATGAGATATATTTGCTTCTGATCGATAGGTGGGTCTTTTCTGGTGGTCATCAGAAGACAGGCGGAAGATGGGGGACATAGGGGCGCGCAAGCGCGGTTTGGACTTTCTAGCAACAGTACTCTTAGAGTGTTGACAGGTAGCAGCATTTGAACTGCCATCACTGTGAGCGGAGTGTTCTCGGCAAAAGGCTCAGCTGTATTTCCGGGATTGGTTTAGTGCAGGAGGCCTGTACAACGCGGAGTGCAGCTGATAGACAGCACTACGTAACAGGGCTCAGTCCCTCGTGAAGCGCCGAGTTTCCTTGAAAGGGTTCGCCAGCCCGGGTCAGAGCGGCTGCATTTACCTCCAAATGGTGTGCCATTGCGAGTACAGGACACAATTTGGTTAGTATATAGAAAGCTGCACTCCGTCTCGCTACGGTTTCTGTTGTGGCATTTGACGATCTTACGTCGAGTGAATCGCGTCGGTGTCACAGTGGTACCAGCTGCCTTACTACGTTCTTTCAGGAAATTATTCTGTTTGTTCGTGGCAGCATACCGGTCTGTATCTTCATGATTTCCAACCTATCGTACTGCGGTTTATTAAGAAGTCACTGAGAGTGCAGCTGTATTTAGAATATAGAATAGTGTCAAATAATAAGTGTTTTGCGGCGCTGCATGTATGAAAAAGTCGTAATTTATTAAATGTTCCTGTGTAATTCTCACCCGAGTACTGTTGCCATTAAGTTATACTACGACTAACTTGGCGCCCACTGCTTCGCTCGCGTAAACTGTATGACCTGCAGAGAATTTTTGTTTTCATTTAATCGAATTTTTATGTTGTTCACAAACTGCAACACCTTCTAAGCTTTTCACTCTAATTAAGGATACATAAGCATAGCCTTTTCCAAAATTATTTCTGACTGAAAAACGAGTCTGGTAACCGGAGTACAAAATTGTTGTTAATCAAGTCTTTTACGTTCTTGTGGAGATGTTACTATAGCACCTTTCATCTCCTAACAAATATTTTTTATATCTAATTGAGGAGTGAAATAGCAATGTTCATAAATTCAGCTTTAAAACTTTTTTAATGTAAAGAATTATTTTCTTAAACATTTCCACCCCCTGTTGCACTCCCTTATGGGCTGAATTTCCAGAAACACTGAAACACGAATTTTTTTTATTTCTAACCGGGAAGTCAAATACAAGTTGTCAAAACTGTAGCCTTAAAAATCCTCTGGTAGTTCTTTAGTAATTATTTGTTTTCAATAAAACTTTCACCCACTATTTTCCCTCCTTAGCGGTTGAATACTCAAGAATTCCGAAACACGTATTTTTTTATTTTCTAAGTAACAAACCAAATACCAGTTTTATAGTTTTAGCTTCAAAACTCCCTTAATAGCGACGTAATTTCAAAAAGCCTTCCATCCCCTATTTTACCCCCTTACGAGTGTAATTTTGTACAATCCCTTCTTAAACGATGCCTACAGTACATGATACACATCCTCTCCAAACTTCCAGTTTTTATTCTTAACTGTTGGGATCGGGCGATGAAGAGTCAGTGAATCAGTTTGACCCTATTTCGCCCCCTTAGGGGTCGAATTTCCGAAAACAGTGACATGCGTGTGTTTTATTCGTAACACAAAAGTCAACAAATTTTCACAGATTTAGCTTCAAAAATGCGTGCGCAATGGAATATTTACATAAAAAATTTCATCCTCCGTTTCTCAACCATCGGGAATGAATTTACAAAAACACTGAAACACGTATTTTTTTATTTGTAACCGAGAAATCAAAAACCAATGTTCATAGATATAGCTTTAAAAATACACTCCTGGAAATTGAAATAAGAACACCGTGAATTCATTGTCCCAGGAAGGGGAAACTTTATTGACACATTCCTGGGGTCAGATACATCACATGATCACACTGACAGAACCACAGGCACATAGACACAGGCAACAGAGCATGCACAATGTCGGCACTAGTACAGTGTATATCCACCTTTCGCAGCAATGCAGGCTGCTATTCTCCCATGGAGACGATTGTAGAGATGCTGGATGTAGTCCTGTGGAACGGCTTGCCATGCCATTTCCACCTGGCACCTCAGTTGGACCAACGTTCGTGCTGGACGTGCAGACCGCGTGAGACGACGCTTCATCCAGTCCCAAACATGCTCAATGGGGGACAGATCCGGAGATCTTGCTGGCCAGGGTAGTTGACTTACACATTCTAGAGCACATGCGGACGTGCATTGTCCTGTTGGAACAGCAAGTTCCCTTGCCGGTCTAGGAATGGTAGAACGATGGGTTCGATGACGGTTTGGATGTACCGTGCACTATTCAGTGTCCCCTCGACGATCACCAGTTGTGTACGGTCAGTGTAGGAGATCGCTCCCCACACCATGATGCCGGGTGTTGGCCCTGTGTGCCTCGGTCGTATGCAGTCCTGATTGTGGCGCTCACCTGCACGGCGCCAAACACGCATACGACCATCATTGGCACCAAGGCAGAAGCGACTCTCATCGCTGAAGACGACACGTCTCCATTCGTCCCTCCATTCACGCCTGTCGCGACACCACTGGAGGCGGGCTGCACGATGTTGGGGCATGAGCGGAAGACGGCCTAACGGTGTGCGGGACCGTAGCCCAGCTTCATGGAGACGGTTGCGAATGGTCCTCGCCGATACCCCAGGAGCAACAGTGTCCCTAATTTGCTGGGAAGTGGCGGTGCGGTCCCCTACGGCACTGCGTAGGATCCTATGGTCTTGGCGTGCATCCGTGCGTCGCTGCGGTCCGGTCCCAGGTCGACTGGCACGTGCACCTTCCGCCGACCACTGGCGACAACATCGATGTACTGTGGAGACCTCACACCCCACGTGTTGAGCAATTCGGCGGTACGTCCACCCGGCCTCCCGCATGCCCACTATACGCCCTCGCTCAAAGTCCGTCAACTGCACATACGGTTCACGTCCACGCTGTCGCGGCATGCTACCAGTGTTAAAGACTGCGATGGAGCTCCGTATGCCACGGCAAACTGGCTGACACTGACGGCGGCGGTGCACAAATGCTGCGCAGCTAGCGCCATTCGACGGCCAACACCGCGGTTCCTGGTGTGTCCGCTGTGCCGTGCGTGTGATCATTGCTTGTACAGCCCTCTCGCAGTGTCCGGAGCAAGTATGGTGGGTCTGACACACCGGTGTCAATGTGTTCTTTTTTCCATTTCCAGGAGTGTACTTTAGTAGTTCTTTAATAATGATATATTTTCAAAAAATCTTTTCACCACTATTTCACCCCCATAAGGTTACATTTCCAAAAAATGCTAAACATGTATACCTTTATTTCTGATCGGGAAACTAAATGCCAGTTTTAGCAGGGCTAGCCTCAAAATCGTGTTAATAGCAGCATTTTTCAAATAAAACCTTCATCACCTATTTCACGCTCTTTGGGTTAAAATTTCGAAAAATCCCTTCTTAAACGACGCCTACAGTATAAGATCCACACCTTCTCCAATTTTCAAGTTTCTATCCTCGGCGGTCTGGGCTGGGCGATGATGAGTCAGTCAGTCAGTCAGTCAGTCAGCGAGTCAGGACATTCCTTGTTGTATACAGAGATAAATCAGTACTTTCTTGTTTTGAATTGAAAATTTCCTGAGCCGTATTTAGAGCAGAGTACTTTAAAGTTGGTGGCTCATTCACCTATGGCCGTTGTGTAGTAATATAAAAATTTTCACGTTTTAAGTATTGCCGGCTGTTGAAGTTGGGAAGGGTTATTTTATTGTATGTGTGTGTTACCTGTATTTGTGCATACAGGGTGTATCATAATTAATGGCGTAAGCGCATACAGTTGAAAGTACACGACACTAGAAGCAAAAAAAAAAAAAAATCTCAGTAAACATAGGATCGCAAATGCTTACGTTAAGAACCTACGAGCACTTTTTCATCTTCGATAGTGTGAAACATATCTCTTTTACTGCAAGCTCTTTGCTTTTCCAATTGTGGTCCAAAACAAGAAAAGAAAATTCCAGTAAACATGTGCTCTAAAATGCATACGTTAAGAGCTATGAGCACTTTTTCATCTTCACCACTTTGAAACATAACTCTTCTAATGAACAAATGCTCATAACTTTTAAGGTATGCATTTTAGAGGACATGCTTACTGGACATTTTTTTCTAGTTTTGGTCCATACTGCCACTTCCCAAAATAGGGAAAACAAAGCAGAAGAGATTTGTTTCACAGCATCGAAGATGAAAAATTGCTCGTAGCTCTTAAGGTACGCATTTTCGACCCCATGTTTACTGAGACTTTTTTGCTTCTAGTATCGTGTACTTTCACCTGTATGCGTTTACGCCATTAATTATGATACACCCTGTATATGTATTTGGTGTGTTACAGGTACCATATTTAGTGTACTGTGAAAGCCCTGAAAGCGGTTACGTGGAGGGCTCGTGTACGCTGCAGTAAATAGACGTGGTTTGTTGTGATCACATTGCCATTGGGTCTTCTTTAAACATTTGTTTGTTTCCTTACAGTTGATGCACTATCCATAAAGTCGATGCACTATCATTATGTAAATACCTTAAGGTTTTAACTGCAAGCTTAATAACTGCTTCTAGTTGGAGTCGTTTTAATTAAGTCAAATTCGATCAAGACTATTGTTTCATATTGTACTTGGCGGAACGTGTTTTATTACAAAAGAAAAAGTCAAATCTGTTTTCACGCCTGCGTTTCTAAATATTTTAAATAAATTTGTTTGAATTATTATAGTTTTTATTAAAGCCCAGCACCTTATCACTTCAGCACTGAAAAAAAAAATGCTTGAAATGGCTCTGAGCACTATGGGACTTAACATCTGAGGTCATCAGTCCCCTATACTTAGAACTACTTAAACCTAACTAACCTAAGGACATCACACACATCCATGCCCGAGGCAGGATTCGAACCTACGACCGTAGCAGCAGCGCGGTTCCGGACTGAAGCGCCTAGAACCGCTCGGACGCAACGGCCGGCTTCAGCACTCAGCTCGCTACCATTTCAGTTATAAAATCGAATGAATATTTTTAACATGTTGTAGTATAACGTGAAACAAGAGCAGCTGATCGTCTTTTGCAGCATCGACTACATTCGCACAGCTCCCGCACGGTCGTGTGGCCAAATTGGAATCGCGGCGACGGTCGCAGTAGCTTTCCGCGGACAGCGAGCGTCGTGTCACGTCACGGAAGCGGCGCCATCTGAGAAGCCCGGCGCGTGACGTGACATAACGTTAACTACAGTCATCTGGCGGCAATTTGCGACGAAACCGTATCAGGAAAAGCGGCGCTGCGACAGCCGCATCCGCGGTTGCGACAGCCATCCGCTCTCCGGTACCGTCCCGCTCTGCGACAACAGGGGAGGCGAACATACTGACAGGACACAGACCGACTTTCTGTGCCAGTGCTGCACATCAATTTGGGCAACCTATTAATCTAAAATACCACTATGCATGTGCATGTAGATGCTCGTACTGGTAGTATTATAGTTAATTATGGTTATAAGCCTACGTTAGGGTTTGTTAAAATTCCAAAACCATGTATTGTCGATATATTCACTGTTACATCTAATGCTCAGGGTGTACCTCAACGGTACACAATCAATGGTGACAAACAATGTAATCCTTTTATGGCATGTGATAACTTTTCTAAAACGCCTTTAGAACCAGCACAAATTCAAGAACAGTTAGTAGGGGCTATTAACCCAATGACAAATGAAGATTCATCTGGATACAACAACTTAATAGAAAAAGATGATATTACGTCTTCTGGGTACAATATTAGACTTCATGATACTAGTGTTCAGCCAAGTCTTCTTGCAGGGATAAATGCTATGTATACTTTAAGTACTAGTAGCTTAAACAGTGATGTTGCAAAGTATACAGATACACAACTCTTGTTTGAAGTTATTGCTGAATGTTCTGTATATCAAGATGGTTTAGAAACTCATTATCCAAGAGCAAATGTATCAAATGTTCAAATATCTGATATGATATACACCTCTAATGTAACAAGGAATGAGGAATCATCAGTGTATAAGGGACAGTAAGAAATAAAACAAACATAAGACGTTGTATAAATGTATCGTAAAACGATGTATATTATGCAGTGTTTCCTTTTGTACAAATTAGTTTGTAATAAACAATATGTATTACAATGGTATACTCTATTTATTTAATAATCAGTCTTATACATTTGCAATAATGAAAAAACTGCCAATGGATATGGCTTTTTGGCATCAAATTTTTTTCACCAAACAGTTCTTACGCATATATTATTGAAATCTGGATGTGAACATACAGTTGGTTGACAATTCTAAATGAATAATAATGGCGTACTCTGTAATATAGCATCACCTTTATATTTTACTCTGATATTGCACGCAATACCCTCACATACGTTCTTAAAATACTCAATAGCTCCCTCTTCAAGGTAAATTTCATTTCCAATTATTATTTGCCGATTTACGGCATCTTGCAATGCGAACTGATTAGTTTTATTATTGCATCTACCAAACTGACCAACATTTAAGCCAAGTGAAATGAAACAAAGAACAGTTGATGCTAATGTGCCAGTGTTGCCAAACACGTCCCGTGGGGGCATTAGACACAAGAGTTTTTGTAGTCCAAAAACTGGTCAAATGGAGTTCTCCACACTGATCTATCCTGAGCATTCCCCTTCATCTCTTCATAGCTACTGCAACCTACATCCGCATTCGAACTGGTTTTCTGCTCTCGAGTCTTGGTCGCCCTTTACAATTTTATCCCGCGTACCTCCTACCAATATCAAACACGATTCCGTCACGCCTGGGATTGGATTCTATAGTCACAACATTCTTTTCATCCCACTCTACCCACCATTCGAACATTTAAGCAGCGCTCCGGCGCTAATATTTGGAACTGAGACGTTGTCGCCGGATCTAGGTTTTGTAGTCAGGCACCGTGTGTGACGAAGGGTAACACTCCAAGTCAAAACACTTTCTGCAAACATGATGTCATTTTGACGCAACGCACAATATCGACAGCGGCAGGAATTGCTATAGACTTTCTGACAAGGGAAAATATGAATGTTATTGCTCCTCGTTTCACCCGCAGTAATTTAATCTTCCTCTGGGTTCATACCTAAGTACCCACTCTGAAAGAGCTTAATATTTATGTAATCCTTCGTTTTCTAATCAAACTTAAATGTAAATAAGACCCAGCATTGCAGAACAAACTTGTATCACATTCATAAGAAAGTCCGAGAATGTGTCAACAACACTAAGGCGAAAAATAAACAGTCATGGGATAGACTACTGCACACACAGCTAGCGGTACTTTCGCGTACACAATGTATAAAAGGCCAGTGCGTTGGCGACGCTGTGATTTGTGCTCACGTGATTCATATGAAAAGGTTTCCGGTGTTATTATAGCCGCACGATGGAAATTAAAAGATTTCGAACGCTTAATGGTAGTTGGAGCAAGACGCATGAAAAATTCTATTCCGGAAGTCTTTAGGGTTCAAATGGTTCAAATGGCTCTGAGCACTATAGGACTTAACTTCTGAGGTCATCAGTCCCCTAGAACTTAGAACTACTTAAACCTAACCAACCTAAGGACATCACACACATCCATGCCCGAGGCAGGATTCGAACCTGCGACCGTAGCGGTCGCGCGGTTCCAGACTGCAGCGCCTAGAACCGCTCGGCCACCACGGCCGGCAGTCGTTAGGGAAATCAATATTCCGAGGCCCACAGAGAGTGCCGAGAATATCTCATTCCGGGCATTACCTCCGCCACGGACAACGCAGTGGGCGACGGCCTTCGCTTAACGACCGAGAGCAGAGGCGTTTGCCTGTAGTTGTCAGTACTAACAAACAAGCATCCCTGCGTGAAATAACAGCGTAAATCAATGTGGGATGTACAATGAACGTACCCTTTAGGACGCTGCGGCAGAATTTGGTGTTAATGGGTTACGGCAGCGGATGACCGACGCAACTGCCTTTGCTAACACCACGAGATCGCCTGCAGCGCCTCCCCTATCAACTGGCTCCTAGACTACTGGAAAACCGTGCTCTGTCAGATGAGTCCCGATTTCAGTTAGCAAGAGGTGGCGGCAGGGATCGAGTGTGGCGCACACCTCACTCACAAGGGAACCTCCCCATCGCACCCCCCTCAGATTTAGTTATAAGTTGGCACAGTGGATAGGCCTTGAAAAACTGAACACAGATCAATCGAGAAAACAAGAGGAAATCGTTTGGAACTATGAAAAATATAAGAAAAATATACAAACTGTGTAGTCCATGCCATAGGCAACATCAAGGACAGTGGGAGTTAAGGAGCGCCGTGGTCCCGTGGTTAGCGAGAGGATCTACGGAACGAGAGGTCCTGTGATCAAGTCTTCCCTCGAGTGAAAAGTTTAATTTCTTATTTTCAGTTTATGTGACAAACTCTTATGTTTTCATCACTTTCTTGGGAATGATTATCACATCCATAAGAAAACCTAAATCGGGAAAGGTAGAAGAATCTTTTTACCCATTCGCCAAGTGTACAAGTTAGGTGGGTCGACAACATATTCCTGACATGTGACGCACATGCCGTCACCAGTGTCGTATAGAATGTATCAGTGTTTTCCTGTGGCCGACCGGAGTGGCCGAGCGGTTAAAGGCGCTACAGTCTGGAACCGCACGACCGCTACGGTCGCAGGTTCGAATCCTGCCTCGGGCATGGATGTGTGTGATGTCCTTAGGTTAGTTAGGTTTAAGAAGTTCTAAGTTCTAGGGGACTTATGACCACAGCAGTTGAGTCCCATAGTGCTCAGAGCCATTTGAACCATTTTTTTTGTTTTCCTGTGGAGGAATCGGTTGACCTATGATCTTGCGATCAAATGTTTTCGGTTCCGATTGGAGAAGCACGTCCTTTCGTCTACTAATCGCACGGTTTTGCGGTGCGGTCGAAAAACAGACACTCAACTTATTACAGTGAACAGAGACGTCAATGAACGAACGGACAGATCATAACGTTGCGAAAATAAAGAAAGTAAAATTTTCAGTCGAGGAAAGACTTGAACCAAAGACCTCTCCTTGCGCAACTACTCACGCTAACCACAGGACCACGGCGCTCCTGAACTCACATTGTCCTTGTTGTTGCCTATCATAGGCATGGACTACTCAGTTTTTATATTTTGCTTATTTTTTTCATAGTTACACACAACTTCTTCCTGTTTTCTCGATTGATCTGTGTTCAGTTTTTCAAGGCCTATCCACTGTGCCAACTTATAACTAAATCTGATGGGGGTGCGATGGGGAGATTCCCTTGTCAGAACATTACGACCACCTACCTAACTGCCGGTATGCCCACCTTTGTCACAGATAACAGCGGCGACGCGTTGTGACACGGAAGCAATAAGGTCTTGGTAGGTCGCTGGATGGAGTTCGCACCACATCTGCACACGCAAGTCACCTAATTCCCGTATATTCCGGGATGCTGGGCGATGAGCGCTGACGCCACGTTCAGATGTGTTCGATTGGGCCCAGATCTGGCGAGCTGAGGGTCCAGCGCATCAATTAGCACTCGCCACTGTGCTCCTCGAACCACTCCATCACACTCCTGGCCTCGTGGCATGACGCATTATCTTGTTGAGAAATGCCACCGCCGTCGGGAAACACGATCGTCGTGAAGGGGTGCACGTGGTCTGCAGCCAGTGCGTGATACTCCTTGGCGGTCATGGTGTCCGCCACTGTACCCATGGATGCCCACGTGAGCGTTACCAGAATATAACTGAGCTACGGCAGCTTGCCTCCGTCCCGGAGTAGAGGTGTCAAGGAGCTGTTCCCCCGGAAGACAACGGATTCGCGCCCTCCCACCGTGATAAAGAAAGTATCTTGATTCATCACACCATGCAAAGCTCTGCTACTGCACCACCGTCCAGCGAGGATGGTCACGTGCCCATTTCAGTTGTAATCGGCGATTTCGCGGTGTTAACATTGGCATATGCATCGGTCGTAGGTTGCGGAAGCCCATCGTTAAGAGTGTTTGGTGGACTGTACGTTTAGACACACTTTTACTCTGTCCAGTATTAATGACTGATGTTTTTTCCGCCTCAGTTCACGCCTGTCCTGTTTTACCAGTCTGTCCAGCCTAAGACTCTGACATCAGTAATGAGGGCTCGCCGCCCAACGCCACGACGTCTGCATGTGGTTTCACCTTGGTGGCACCACGTGTTGAAGACACTCAGCATGTCACTCCTCGAAAACCCGACAAGTCGTGCAGTTTCCGAAATGCCAGTGCCGAGCCTCCGGGCCATTACAATCTGCTCTCGGTCAAACTCAGAGAGATCGCGCGCTTTCGCCATTCCACACACTGTAACACCTCCGTTTTTTATCCCGACCTGATCTGACCGAATAGCAGCCCAATATTTATTATTAACATGACCGTGAACATAATGGGGCTGGTAATCGGAACTGACTGCCACGGAAGTTGTTACTTTCCAGTTCGTCCTGTTTAATACTATAATACTGAATGCATGGTAATAAGGAACACCAACACAGTTTTACTAATTACAAACTTATATTCTTCTCAAAACACAAAAACACTTCGTCATACATATCTAATTACGGCTAATCTCAGCACAGGCTTTCTTCATTTTCCGTTATCGTCACACGCTAATCCATCACTGCATCCAACTCTGCAATCCAAGGTTAGGCCGGCGCGGTAGACGCGAAACTAAATATCGGCACTAGTAACGTCACTGATCACTTTTACAAAGATACTTCATCACTTTCCCGGTATTCATTTATTATTTAGGGGTCTAACCACGGCGATGGTGACACCCTTCTCGGTTAAAAACCCTGTGTTCCAATAATGGCCTCCACACACACACCATTCCCGCAACCACTCTGACGCATCTCGACACTCGCTCTCGCAACACGTCACAATCGATTGTTCGCCCTATCGACTTGTGCCAAGTGCAATGTTATAGTAAGGGCCTACGGACCCCCTACAATACGGACTGCGCGTTCACTGGCACTGCATACACCGTGCGTGTGTCTGAGTTGCAGTCATTCCTCGTCAGCTGTCGCTGCTATCAGCTGGACAGGTTTATATCGATAGTAGGTTTATGGTCATAATGTTCTGGCTGACCAGTAGAAGTGAAAAGAGTTGTGCCTACAGTGTTAATGTACATGCGATCACGAACTATAATGCAGATATTTGTGACTGTACCGCTGAGAAACGTCAACAACTGTGACGTTCTGAACACCCGCAGAATGGCTCTGTCTTCTTGCTGTGCTTGCGCCGCCGGAGAAACACGAGTACCGCCGCAGTACCGCCGCAGCGGCGGGGGGCGCTGCCGGCCTGGCTTCGGCGGCGCGCTGCTGCGGCTTTCGTCCTGTCGAGCTATCGACGAGGAGACGCGATCTGCCGGCAAAAGGCGTCACAACGGTTTAGTTTGCCACCCCGTGCCTCGACCTGGCGAGAAGCTGAAAAAGAGTTATTAGTTTAGAAGCATTTAAAGTATTCATAGTTATCTATCTGAGGACGCAGTGGACTCAGACACTCCACTTTGCGTCTACACCACAGTTCTTTCACCACTTTTTCTCTTTGTGTATTGTGCTTTCTGCTTTGCAGTTAAAAAGTGAAGGATCTCTGATTTATGCTTCAGTCCGTAATGGCGTCCTGCCTGCATGTAAAAAAGAGAACACAAATGAATCTGATGCCTTCTTCTTGACGTAAAAGCACTACTTCGTTTCTTTTTGATGCCTTCGTCGGCTTTGAAGTCATGTGCCACGTGAAAAATTATTTCCATGTTGGTCTTGGTCTTGTTTGACCGACAGTAGAAGAATACACTACTGGCCATTAAAATTGCTACACCAAGAAGAAACGCATATGATAAACGGGTATTCATTGGACAAATATATTATACTAGAACTGACATGTGTTTACATTTTCACGCAATTTGGGTGCATAGACCCTGAGAAATCAGTACCCAGAACAACCACCTCTCGCCGTAATAACGGCCTTGATACGCCTGGGGGCTGTGTCAAACAGAGCTTGGATGGCGTGTACAGGTACAGCTGCCCATGCAGATTCAACACGATACCACAGTTCATCAAGAGTAGTGACTGGCGTACTGTGACGACCCAGTTGCTCGGCCACCATTGACCAGACACTTCCAGTTGATGAGAGATGTGGAGAATGTGCTAGCCAGGGCAGCAGTCGAACATTTTCTGTATCGAGAAAGGCCCGTACAGGACCTGCAACATGCGGTCGTGCATTATCCTGCTGAAATGTGGGGTTTCCCAGGGATCGTATGAAGGGTAGAACCACGGGTCATAACACATCTGAAATGTAACGTCCATTGTTCAAAGTGCCGTCAACAAGAGGTGACCGAGTCGTGTAACCAATGGCACCCCATACCATCACGCCAGGTGAAACGCCAGTATGGCGATGACGAATAAACGCTTCCAGTGTGCCTTCACCGCGATGTGGCCAAACACGGATGCAACCATCATGATGCTGTAAACAGAACCTGGATTCATCCGAAAAAATGACGTTTTGCCATTCGTGCACCCAGGTTCGTTGCTGAGTACACCATCGCAGGCGCTCCTGTCTGTGATGCAGCGTCAAGGGTAACCGCAGCCATGGTCTCCGAGCTGATAGTCCATGCTGCTGCAAACGTCGTCGAACTGTTCGTGCAGATGGTTGTTGTTTTGCAAACTTCCCCATCTGTTGACTCAGGGATCGAGACGTCGCTGCACGATCCGTTACAGCCATGAGGATAAGATTCCTGTCATCTCGACTGCTAGTGATAAGAGGCCGTTGGGATCCAGCACGGCGTTCCGTATTACCCTCCTGAACACTCCGATTCCTTATTCTACTACCAGTCATTGGATCTCGACCAACGCGAGCAGCAATGTCGCGATACGATAAACCGCAACCGACCTTTATCAAAGTCGGAAACGTGATGGTACGCATTTCTCCTCCTTAGACGAGACATCGCAAGAACGTTTCACCAGGCAACGCCGGTCCACTGCTGTTTGTGTATGAAAAATCGGTTGGAAACTTTCCTCATGTCAGCATGTTGTAGGTGTCGCCACCGGCTCCAACCTCTGCTCTGAAAAGCTAATCATTTGCATATCACAGCATCTTCTTCCTGTCGGTTAAATTTCGCGTCTGTAGCACGTCACCTTCGTGATGTAGCAATTTTAATGGCCAGTAGTGCAATTTAAAATCCTTAGTCGAGTGAATTGTTGAAACAAGTGAAATAGAGTGGCTTTAAAAAAAAGTCTTAGCATTGTTACACATACATTTGTGATTTAGTTACAATATACCGTATTTTTACAAAAGATTAAAATAAAACAAATCTGCTTTTGAAACTTCCTGGCAGATTAAAACTGTGTGCCCGACCGAGACTCGAACTCGGGACCTTTGCCTTTCGCGGGCAAGTGCTCTACCATCTGAGTTACCGAAGCACGATTCACGCCTGGTCTCACAGCTTTACTTCTGCCAGTATCTCGTCTCCTACCTTCCAAACTTTACAGAAGCTCTCCTGCGAACCTTGCAGAACTAGCACTCCTGAAAGAAAGGATATTGCGGAGACATGGCTTAGCCACAGCCTGGGCGATGTGTTTTAATCTGCCAGGAAGTTTCATATCAGCGCACACTCCGCTGCAGAGTGAAATCTCATTCTGGAAACATCCCCCAGGCTGTGGCTAGCCATGTCTCCGCAATATCCTTTCTTTCAGGAGTGCTAGTTCTGTAAGGTTCTCAGGAGAGCTTCTGTAAAGTTTGGAAGGTAGGAGACGAGATTCTGGCAGAAGTAAAGCTGTGAGACCGGGCGAGAGTCGTGCTTCGGTAGCTCAGATGGTAGAGCACTTGCCCGCGAAAGGCAGAGGTCCCGAGTTCGAGTCTCGGTCGGGCACACAGTTTTAATCTGCCAGGAAGTTTCATATCAGCGCACACTCCGCTGCAGAGTGAAATCTCATTCTGGAAATCTGCTTTTGTTTGTACTGACGCAAATGTTCCGGAAAAGTAATCTAAGGGAAAACAAAATAGTCATTTCTCTTAAACAAAGCATTCTTTCTAGGAACACAATGGATTCAATACCGTGTCCAGTTTTCATCTTTCTTTACAACAGCATTTAGCCTCCGGTGAACAGATGCGACAAGTTACCGCATGAATACGTCATTCTGCGACATATCTTCCCATGCATTATGAACTGACTTGGACAGGAGTTCTACACCATCTATACCCATACGTGTTGTATAAGATTGGGTACAAAACGTTTCAGAGACCAGTCGCATAGATCAACGTCTCTGTTCATTCGAAATCAGTGTTTTACAAAATTCGTTGTGTGGACTGGAAGATTATTCTGCCGCCCGAAAATCTGTGACGAACAAAAGGAAGTATTAAGTCTTCCATTATTTTGCAGTAGTAACCGCTAGAAAGCGGACAATAGCGTTCCCACAAGACGCTGCAACCATGTGCTGATACCTATCCGCAAATTGTGACAAAAGTCCGGCCACACGAGTTTCTCTGCTGCACATATTTTCTGTCGAATCTCTCTGCACTTGGGCCATATCTATGGACCGAAACACTTGGTGTAGTAGAAAACACCTTCTTGCCTGTAAATATAGCTTGGTCCCAGTATGAAAGGGTTTCCTTCAGTACTACATTGCGAAGCTTAATTGGGCAGCCTTATGTTGCTCTTTCTACGTTTGCTAAACTGTTGATTTTCGCCCATATCTTTCTTTTGAGATGAAAACATATAGTAGGCCTCTTCGCGCTTGGTTGAAGGACATTCCTAATTTCTTGTGCTGGTCATGAAAGGGTCTCGTCCCCAGAGAGGAGTACATTAACGTGTTGATCCTCAGCGATAGTCTGTGGAGTCCAGAGCGAGGTCGAGGTTTGACGTGGTCGTCATCCGCCATCCTCTTCACCCAGAGATAAATAGTAAATTTCTGTATCGTAGGGCATGGAAAATAGCGCTGATACAGTATCCACCTTCATAAAGTGCAACAGTGTGATCTTTAACTGTGAAATATCACCTCGACGTAAGTAAGAACCTTCTTGCAAAAGAAGAAAGAAGGAAGTGCCATACAAGGTGGACAGCACTTCCTTGCCAAAGAAGTCAAATTCATTGCTGACTACAAGCTTTGAAAGAGATTTCGTCGTACTATACCGTATGTCGTGACAGTCTATTTTGTCTCTAAACATCATACCTAGTAATAAAGACAGCACTTTCAGGGATTAAAAGTAAAATTTAGTGATTCAAGTCGTGTTGCTACGGCTATCGTATGTTTTTAGTCAAGTGTGCTACCCCACGTATCACTCAATACAAGTCGGTAACAGCATCGCGCGCAAGTGGAAGGATGGCGTAGTGGTCTAAGCTATAAGCTTGTAATATATAACTGTCGAGTTTGAATCCAGTCGCTTTTATAAATATTGATTCGTTGTAAACGTAAAATTATTGGTTTTGGATGAGAACGTAGTTGTAGTGTTCAAAGTATCCACAGCGTTGTTTACGTTTGAATAGACGACTTCCAATGCACGCAGGAGGAAGGCAAATAGTTTCCACTATATTCAACATTACCTCAGTTTCAGGATGAACTCAGCCTTCGGCTGATAATCGTATTCTGATTTTAGCGGTGCCGCACCCATAGGTGTTAAACACAGTTTCGACTAATGATTTCCACAGCCCAGCTGTACCTGCTTTGTTTTTAAGCTTCTCGCTACCTGTACAATGAGCTTTTCTTATATCAGAAATTGGTGAACGTTCTTACCTAACACCATTTTAGAGGAAACTAAATTCGCTCGCCTTTGACGAACGTTAAAAGAAATTTTCTTGATGGTACTAAACAGCGGTTTGTGAATCGACTACTGAACGCATTTTGTCGCATTTCGCTGATTGCAATGGAAAAGCTGACTGCCAGAAGGAAAGAAGGAACAAAAATAAAGATCGCGTGTTGGGAGGCTATGTGAATTTATTTCGGCGATAATAACATCAAGTGAAATGAACAATGAAGCTGGCAGTACGAGCACATTGCTGGTGTCAGTAAGATGTTGCGCTACCTAGGGCCTGAACTGTTGCGGGGCTAGTTTAGGTCAGGCATATACAAAGTTGGAAGCCATGGCACGATAAAATTTCGCGGTCCTTATGCATTGCTTGTGTACGACATTACTGACAGTGTGCAGTTAGGGATCCAAATAAGCCAGTAGGGTATACATCGGTAAAAAAGAGCACCGGCAAGCAATCAGCGCTACATCATATCACTGAAACTGGTGTTTCACAGAATTATAGTTTCTGGTTGGCTACTAAATGTAAGGGCAGACATGATGTTAACTGTGCAGTACTTTCCTACATTGTCGTCGTGGATACTATATTTGAAGTAATCCGCGAAAATTGTGAGCTTGAACTACGTATAATAATAAAATTTGATTCGATTGCAACAAAAACAGTTGAAGTTCTGCAATATTTCATTGCTTGTACTACTTGAAACAGATGACGTCAACGAAGTCATATGGAAAGAATGACAGTGAGAACTAACGGAAGACATTAACATCCTGTAGCTTTTTAAATACCATTTACCGGCAGTTTTAGCGGTTTACAAGTGTCGTCGCTAAATGGAAGTAAATGAAGTAATGCAATACGATTAATATTAACAGTTAAGGTCCTCACAAATTAATTTAGTTTTAATGTAATCAACGAATAACACATTGGAGATGTGATTCGATTGCAACAAAAACAGTTGAAATTCTGCAATATTTTATTCCTTATACTACTTGAAATAGATGACGACAACCAAGTCATATGGAAAGAATGCATGTGACAATTAACAGAAGACATTAACATCCTGTAGCTTTTTAAACACCATTTACCGGCAGTTTTAGCGGTTTACAAGTGTCGTCGCTAAGTGCAAGGAAATGAAGTAATACAAAACGATTTCTGTTAACAATTAAGGTCACCCACAAATTAATTTAGTTTTAATGTAATTGGAGATGATTAATGTTAGCTGAAAAACATTCCCTAATTATGGAGAGAGCTAAATAATTTAACTGTTTTTGTGGCACTGCTTCCAAACATGACCAAAAAGCAATAAATGCTTGCTTCAAGCACACCTGTGGAAGCAGCTGAATGAAGAAAATAATAGCAGTCATGACATTAATAATCGAAGTATCTGGTAACTTCATGATTAGAGCTTGAATTTTATGTAATTACGTGTTCTGTTTCTTTATCTGTAGTTAGAAGAAAAACTAAAATGTCGACGGATTACACTGAAAAGGTCCTTTACTTCAAAGTTTTAAATTACAAATTTTTAAATATTTTGAGGTGCAATACGCAGTTCACCCTATACCACACTGTTTTACATATCTCAATATTATTTCGGAATTATTACACATTTTCGTAAGTTGCATTCATGTTTCGTCAAATTAATGAAAGGAAAAAAATAAGTTTTATTATTACGTTTCCAATACAGTCGTCAGTCCCGTTACACTCAAAGTTAAATGGCACAGGTTCGATGCAGACAAGAACGACTCCTTTCAAACGCTTTCTTTTCTTGTTCTCAAACGTTTTGTAACAGTTAGTTGCACCGGTTGCGTCTTTCACTATCATCAAAGCTGAAAACACGGATTTCTATTGACAGTGCTTTAACCAGTGATGGTAAAATAGTTCCCTGCCAAACTTGTGATAAACGTATAGAATGTACGACGAATTCTCAAACTGAACAACATTTACGAAGTGTTCTACATATTAGGAATAAACAACGGATTTCTTCAAAGTAATAGTTGTATTTATACTGTCACAGGAACAGTCTACATAATCTAAAAGCGATTTTTACAAAGAACTGTGTTTTGCACTGGCTACGGAGAACACCCTGGAACAAACTTCAGGCACCTGAATTTAAACATTTGTTACGGGAATACTGCAACCGCAACATTCGCGACGAGTCCACTCTCAAGAAGAATTACCCTGATTCTTACTAAGTTGACATATTATAAAAAGTCATGATTGACATTGACAGCCGGCCGCGGTGGTCTTGCGGTTCTAGGCGCTGCAGTCCGGAACGGCGGGACTGCTACGGTCGCAGGTTCGAATCCTGCCTCGGGCATGGATGTGTGTGATGTCTTTAGGTTAGTTAGGTTTAAGTAGTTCTAAGTTCTAGGGGACTGATGACCTAAGATGTTAAGTCCCATAGTGCTCAGAGCCATTCGACATTGACAAATCACCTTCATGGATTTCTTTGGCCTCTGAGACTGCATCTAAACCTTATCAATTCAATGTAATCTTGCTTAGCTTGTCTCGTTTATTTAATGGTGAAATTGTCGAACCCTCTGAGAATACTATTCCTAGCACAGTCCCTCTGTATAAGTACACACCGCTGTCTTCTTGCAAACTTGCGCGCTCTTTCTCTATTTACAAAAATCAAATCGCCAGACGGAAGACTGTGCATGGTAACAGAACATTTGGAAAAGCATACTGTAATGAACTGTGAATCCCGTTCCAGTGTGACTTAAATACTTGAGTAGGAGACACTTGGACTTCAGTACTTTGTATCAGAAGTGAACTGATTAGGAATTAACCTTGATATTTGACTAGTCTACCTGAGAACTTATATTTCCTACCAAAATATAAAATTTTTGATTTCACATATTATTGTTTCATTACATATTTATTTACATATTTCACCAATGTTAGTTACATATTTATGCACAAATTTTTCAATTTGATATTACATAAAATCCAAGCTCTATTCATAATCAACAGCGCTATTTCCCGAACAATGAAATTTGCCGAAATTGTGAAAATTTCCAAGCGCTTCGACTCGCGGCACTAGGGGTAAGAAGCGTCTTCAGATTCCACTGATATGAGACTAGCGTGATTTCCGTGTCAGAAGCTTTCTGATAAATAGTCAGTTAACATAGAGCCCGTTTTGTGGCGGTATTGAGTACATCGAAAGTACGCATTGAGCGACTAACGAATGTGGCGAATGTCGATGCAGTGAAACAAAATTACAAACAAGGCCAGGAAATGAATGTATTAAACAGGTCGGAATACGTTTCCAGAGTGCAAGGGGTCAGACCTCTCATACCGTATCGCACTCCTCCCGTTAGAACATAATACTGCATCTGGAAAACGTTGGGTACAGTGGTCTGCTGGACTGATCCTAGTTTGATATGTGTATGGTATTGGTTTGATTCCCAATTTCAGTGTCCTTTTTTAAGAGGCACGAACATATCTCCTTCATCTCTGATAACGCCACGTGATTACCGTCAGGTTTCAGCGTAATCAGTATCCGCATGAAACATAATACCCCTTCATTACCAACTGAAGCAGAAGCCGATTTGGGTGGGCCATGACAGAGGCGGTAATTGCTGCAAACAGAAACTCTGTCAGCAGCAAGCTCATTACACTAGAAATTTTGTTTTATTTAATGAACCAGGGCTCTTATTTTATTTTAGCTCGAGACGCTGAAAATTTTGGTTCTGGACTGGGATTCGGATTCTGGTGTTATTTTTCGTGGTAACTGATCCTCTCAGAACGATATAGTTTGTTCACTCGGTTTTTTTCCCCTAATTGCAAACTCCTGTAGGTCTTCACTAAAGGCAAGTATCTGGGTTTTAATCACGGTCCAGCACAAAAATATTCAAAGATTCATTTCAAGCCCTAGCACATGCACACTGAACTGTAAGTGCATAATAATTTTAATTTTTAATTTCTCTTCGTGTGCTTCAAGTTAAACATGTGCACATTTCACTACTGGTGAACAGGCAGTTGATATTTAAAGTCTATTCGTGGAGAGAAATCAACGGAGTTAGGTGCTGGGGATGAATCTGGGACAGGCAAAAATACTGAATCGTCATTTCTGATTCAAACATCTCGCTACTGGTGAAAAAATTAGATAGTTAACAACTGAATTTACTCAGTTAACAATCCGATTACCTCCTAGGTTCAAATCCCCGCCCAAAAACTTACATCATGGCATTTCAATTTTAAATACATGCACACTTTGTGACTTGTGAATGTAACCATACCAAACGTCTTTCGTAGTTAGTTAAAAGGGAAACGAGAGTCTTGGTAGGATTTATTATGATGACGACGAAGGAGTCGTCGCCAGTGGTGACTGGTGGCCAACGCTATACAGAAACATATAAGTCACACCAGGTTTGTCAGTAACGTCGATAAGGTGCTGGCTGCATGGTCCGGATCTGCAACGACTAAAATAATTAGAAGTCGTTGGTAAAAAATAATATATATTGTACTTAACTGGTTGTACATGATTCTTCTTGGCTGCATACATATAATTATAAACAGATAGCTACCGACGCCTCACTTAGGCCATACGTTAGTAAGCGCCTTGTTAGAGGTTGCCTCCTATCAGCTGAAGGCTATGATACTTTACTACTTGACGTCCCGAGCAAGAGTGGACGAGAGCTCGCTAGAAACTTGTTACAAGCCGTGGAGCGACGCTGGTCGCGACTCGCTGGTTCAACGATACTAATACGGACAGCGGTCAATAGCTGCAACCCCTAACAAGTGTGGTACCGTACGTTGATAACACAGGATTCGTAGTTCATTACAAAAATTTTCGTCATTTATTTTCGCGTTCACATTTCCTAATTGATACCGGTGAAAACTTCGATATTTCACGTCTCTTTATGCCTAATCAGCAATAATGACCACTGCCGTGATTTAATCTCGGTCAGGCAAGAGAGATTTGCTTAGTCAGAAATGGCTATTGATGTTGAATTTGATCCAAGTCCAGATCTTTTTTCTTTTCTCTCTCTCCCTTTTTCTTAGTTAATTCAATAACCAGTTTATCCAAAAGGACTCGCCACAGGAACGACGTTTAGCATGTGTAAGAAAAGCTGTTAGAGAACAAAAATACTTCTAATTGTTATAGGACATTAGGAGTCCAGATGAAGATAACGATGATGTTGATGTCGTCTTCAGTCCGAAGACTAGTTTGAGGCACTTCTCCATGCTACTCTATCCTGTGCAAGCCACTTCATCTCTGAATAACTACTACAGCCTACATCCTTCTGGATCTGCTTGCTGCATTCATCTCTCCCACACTTTCCTGCAGTACTATACTGGTGATCCTTTGATGTCTCAGAATGTGTTCTATCAACCGATACTTTCTTCTAGTCAGGTTGCGCCACAAATTTCTCTTCTCCCCAATATTCAGTACCTCCTCATTATTCACATGGTCGCATGATCTGCCCATCTCACAACCTTCAGCATTCTTCTGTAGCACCCCATTTCAAATGCTATCCTCTTCTTGTCTACACTGTTTATGATATATATTTCACTTCCAAATATGGTACACTACATACAAATACGTTCAGGAAAGACTTCCTTGCAGTTAAATCTATATTCCATGTTAACAAATTGCCCTTTATCAGAACCACTTTTCTTGTCATTGACAGATGTATGTCAAAATCTTTTGTTTATAAATATACTTAATTCTGCCTAAGGATTACTGAATGATTTCTGTCGGAGTTGGTTGTCTCAGAATCTAATGAGTGTGCTAACGCCTTTGAAATGTCACGTATTGCAATAAACTTGAGTTTACAATCGTTAGGTGCTCTGTCATCTCTTATAACGTGTTTCCTAGTATTTTCAATTTCGTAATGTTAATTTACATCTGGATTGATTGCCATACAGGAACGTGTTCTTTACAAGTCTTTTGTGATATCCATTTTACATACTCAGACGACTGTATTGCAAAGAAATTAGAGGACCTGCGAGACAGCTTCGTTAAATGGGTTGCGCGCAAGTTAGGCGGAACGCAGTTCAGCACGTTCGCATACTTTTGAACGTGACAGTACATTTCGCTCGCGAAGCCAAGATAAGACGGGCTTCATAAGGGGGCATACAAACAGTTCTTTTCCCCTCGCAAAGGGAGCGAGAGGAAAAGAAAAGGGTGTGGCTAGGAGTGGTAGACGAAAGATACCATTTCCGACACGCCATACGGTGACATGTGGAGTAAGTATGTAGATGTAGATATGCAAACAAGATATTTCCTCCACGCTGCAACAGTTTGTTCTTCCCAATTTAGGTGGACATCCAAAGTTATGCCAAGGTTTTTACTGTTTTTTTGAACGGGATTTGCCTTCTCTAAACGGAAGAAAGCACGTGAAATCTGATTTAGTGTGGCGATACTCGACAGAGAACTCTGCTCCGCCGCAGTGAGAGTCCAGTTAGGAATAATACGAAGGTAGACCTTAAATTTGGCTAATTAAGATTAATTCCGTTCAATAGAAGAGGTCTTATCGATCTGACTCACTTACATTCAGTGAAGCTAGTCTAGTCTGAACAGTGCAGATTCCTCTAGTGTTATTAGAAATTATGTATAACGTAACATAAAAGCTGTAGTTAACTGAGTAATCGATAACATCAGCACTGGTTTTTCAGAGAACAGATCAGTGCTTAAGTGCAATACCACTTAATACCTTCAGTGACTAACACAGAACTCTTGTAAAAGCTAAATTTTATTGTTACGACGGTGTGAATCAGTGAAGTCGACCGTTTTAAATTCTTAGGATTGAGAGATGATGAAAAGCTTTGTTGGAAGTATCACGTTCAAGATTTTGCACAGAAACTGAATACTGCTTTTTTCAGTAAAGGAACAATCTTCACCGTCTCTCACATTGAAAGGAACAGGCTTGTTTACTTCGCTTACTTTCATTCTATTAACTCCTATTTTGGGGCAACTCTGTGGTGCAGTCACACAGAATATTCTTAGCTCAGAAAAGGGCGATCAGACAGATATGTGGTATAAGCTAGCGAATGTCCTGCAGGCGGTTGTTCAGGTGTCTCGTAATTATCACTGTGCAATTCCTGTACATATACTCGATCATGGTCTATGTCGTTGACAGCATTCACTTATTCCGAACCAACTGTACCATTCTTTCAGTGAAAACTAGAGGATAATAACATTTACATTTCTTAGGCAGTGGACAAAAAGGTGTGCACTATTCGACAGTTTCCATTGTCAATAGGTTTACAGAGGAACTGAACTAATTGAGTGATAAATAGTAAGTCTTCTAGTACAAGTTAAAATAGTTTCCTTGTAACACACTCTTTTTATTCTATACTTAATTTCCTCACAGCAGTCAAAACTTTTCTCTGTAACCTGTTATATATACGTATAACCTCACATATGCTCTGGGACGCATTTACTTCATTTCTATTAGTCTATCTCTGTGTCCTTCTCCTCCGTGCCCTTCTCTCTCCATCTCTTTCTCCCCCTTCTCTCTATCTCCTACTGCACCCCTCCTCCCTGTCCACCTCCTCCTGCGTCTCTCTCTCTCTATCTGCCACTCCCTTTGTCTCTGCCCATATCCTCCTCCCCCTCTCTCTGTGGAACTTCTTCTCTTTCCTTTTTATATCATTTCCTCTTCCAGCCGTCCCCCTGTCCATCTCCTTCTCTTCTCTTTCCGTCTCCTCCTTCCCCTGGATAGATCCATTTACTCCTTCCCCCATATCTCCTGAACTACGTGCTGTAAAGTGATATAGTTTTGTAGGTACATTCAGCAGCATATATGGATACTGTCTGCTGTGTTGCGAATAGAATTTGTAGCAAATAAGCAATAAATGTAAATGTTATGACGTCATGTCTGATGCGACAGTCTTACCGACGAACAGCGAAGATGTAGTAAGTGATAAACTTTTTTCCTTTCATCATTTTGTGGGCGTTGTCAGCGAGTAAAAGTTTCGTAAGGGTTTGAACTTATGTGTAAAGTTTGTTGCAAGTCACTAATTGCTGTCTTTTCACATACTGAATCAATAAAATCTGGGTATTCGCTCGTCGTGGCCTAGTCCTCTTTTTCACCCCCCCCCCGCTTTTGATAGGTAGTTACGTCTTACACCCACAGCGACTCTTTCTAGGCAGTAGGAATATGTGCACCAAGTTTGGCTGAAATTGGTCGAGTGGTTTCGGAGGAGATGTAGAACATAGATTTACACATACATACACACATTTTCATAATACGTGCGAATATTTGTTGTTTCTTTTTTTTTCGTGAACCGATTTTGATTAAATATAGTGCATATGGTGCCCCTCACTACGCTGAAGTTACCAATGAAAAGCCCATAAAATGCAGGCAGTAGTTCTGGAAATCAGCGCGTTCGAAGACAAACAGACAGACACGAGGGTTGCACAGATTTATTATTAGTACAGATACAGACTAGCTTAGCGCCCGCTGCTTAACTTGCGCAGACTGTATGGCCTCCAGAGATCTGCAACGCCTTCTAAGCTTTTCTCGTTAATTAAGGCCATATAAGCATGGTCTTTTCCAAATCTACTTACGACCAAAAAGTGATTCTGGTACCAGGAGTCGAAAGTTTTTGTTAATTATGAATTTTGCATTCTTGTAGAGATATTTCCATAGCAACTTTCATCTCCTAACAAATATTTCTTTATATATGAACGAGAAGTTAAAAGCCAATTTTCATAAATTTAGCTTTAAAATTTTTTTAAGTAACGAAATATTTTATTAAAAATTTTCGTCCCCTATTTCACCCCATTAGAGGTTGACTTTCCAAGAACAGTGACATGCGTATGTTTTATTTCTAACAGAAAAGGCAAATACAAATTTTCATAGATTTATCTTCAAAAATGTTTGCACAATGGAATATTTTCATTAAAAATTTCATCCGCCGTTTCTTCACCACAGGGGTTGAATTTGCGAAAACACTGAAAACGTATTTTTTTTATTTCTAACTCAGAAGCCAAAGTTAAATTTTCATAGATTTAGCTTTAAAAGTGCTTTCATAATAAAATATTTTCATTAAAAAAATTCACCCACTATTTCTACCTCTTACGGAGTGAGTCTCTAAAAACACTGAAACAGATGTTTTTTATTTGCAATGGAGAAATAAAAATACCAATGTTCACAGATATAGCTTTAAAAATACTTTAGTAGTTCTTTAATAATGATATATTTTCAAAAAATCTTTACACCACTATTTCACATTTCCAAAAAATGCTAATCATGTATTCCTTTATTTCTGATCGGGAAACTAAACGCCAGTTTTAGTAGGGCTAGCCTCAAAATCGTCTTAATAGCAATGTTTTTCAAAAATCCCCTTCATCCCCTATTTCACCCTCTTTGGGCTGAAAATTTCGAAAAATCCCTTCTTAAACGACGTCTACAGTATAAGATCCACACCTTCTCCAAATTTCAAGTTTCTATCCTTAGCGGTTTGAGCCGGGCGATGATGAGTCAGCCAGTCAGTCAGTCAGCAAGCCAGGACACTGCCTGTTTATACAGAGATTGATCGGTACTTCCTTGTTTTGGATTGTAAATTTCCTGAGCCGTATTTAGAGCAAAGTACTTTAGAGTTCGTGGATCATTCAGCTGTGGACGTTGTGTAAAAAATTTTCATGTTTTAAGTACTGTCGGCTGTTGAAGTTGGGAACGGTTACTATATGGTATTTGTGTGTTAGCTGTAGCTGTGCTTATATATATTTGGTGTGTTACAGGTACCTTACAATTTGTGCTATGAAAGCCTTGAAAGCGATTACGTGAACGGCTGATTGGTGTACAGTGGTGGTGGTGGTGGTAAGTTCCTATGGGACCAAACTGCTGAGGTCATCGGTCCCTAGGCTTACACTCTACTTAATCTAACTCAAATTAAATTACGCAAAGGGCAACACACACAACACACACCCCTGCCCGAGGGAGGACTCGAGCATCCGATGGGGGCAGCCGTTAGTTGATTAGTTTCCTTTGTTTACATATTTTCTAATCAGCATTCTAAACAGCAACCACTGACTCTTTAAATGGACAAATAGCTTTAGCTTACATGGTCCCAAGTTACCTGAAAAGTAAGTAACGAAAATGATAAAGTAAATCACCGTTGAGGTTCACCGCTTCCGTGGCGTAGTGTTTAATGTTGGTATTCAGTGATTCGGGGAGCCAGGTTAGATTTCCGATTACTCTTTTATGAACGGAAACATGTAGAAAGGAGTCCACTCATATTAGTGATGCCAAATGAATAACTTACTGATGACTATCAAGCATTCGAGTCATCGGTGTGCCGTCAAATGGAAAGGCTGTAACAAATTGGCAGCAACGTTATGTGACCCAGTATTAAAAGTGCCAACACCACATCGTCCGTCCGTGTTGAAGTATTAAACAAAACACAGCAACACCAGACCATCCCTTCTGTTATAACAAAGCAAGGGCTACGACCTCGTACAGCATTTCTAACTGGAATGGGAACGGATGCACGCACGCTGACTTCCTAGACATCATCCACAATGGATCTCTCTATAAACAGGATAGGCTTGCACAAACACAGCTGGTTTTGTTGCAAGTACAAGGAAGTCCTTCGTGCGGAGAGATGCCTTTCCACTAGCAAGGACCCGGGATGTCCGCCATTCGGGAGAGTGGCACAATGTAAGCCGCCGCGCTAGCGTGAGCGCAGAAACGAAACTAGTCCGTGCTCAGTGGAAACAGCTGTCACGTCCATGACAGCCGCGGTATTTCGTAATAATTTTCACGGCTAAATAACCGCTCGATGGCAACACAACTACTTTCATACACCGTCTAATTAAAGCTGCCCGTTTGTTGACACTTCACGCGTTGGAACTGGTTTTCTTCAATCAGAGCGCTCGACGTCACGCACAAACTGTTCACTGTCGCCAAAATGCAGTAAACAATGGTCAGTTCACTTCCATTGTTTGGCTATTGCTGTGTATTTCGTTACTATCGATTTGTTTTTTGTTTTTGTTTTTTTTTTTTTTGTGGCGTTCTCACGTCTAATGAAAACCGAAATAAAAGGGGAAGGTCCACAATACGGGTTCCAAATATATCAAGTAACAAATAGAACTGTGACAATACTTCCAGAGGGAGGAGGAAAATGAGGGACCTCTCTCAGCGCTAACGAAAGCAGTCGAGCGAAGCGCAGCAGCGCTTAATGTTAACGAAACGGCCGTATTTCGTTTTGCTACGTATTGACTTGCCGTGGTGGGGTAGGCTTGCGTGCCTCAGCGATAGAGGTAGCCGTACCGTAGTTGCAACCACTATGGAGGGGTACCCGTTGAGAGGCCAGACAGACGTGTGGTTCCTGAAGAGGGGCAGCAGAATTTTCAGTAGTCAAAGGGGCAACAGTCTGAATGATTGACTGATTTGGCCTTGTAACATCAGCCAACAAGGCCTTGTTGTGCTAGTACTGCGAACGGCTGGAAGTAAGCAGACCCTACAGCCATCATTAGATATAGTGTCAGTTAGTGGCGTTCGGTGGCAGGATGGACAGGACTTTTGGTCAGGTGAGTACAGGGCTATAAATAAAAGATTCAAATAGAGGTAGATCTAATAATGAATAAGAAAATATGAATGCGGGTAAGCTACTAAGAACAGCATAGTGAACACATCATCGTAGCCAAGATAGACACGAAGCGAACAACCTCCACTGCAGTACAAGTTTATATGCCAACTAACTCCGCAGATGATGAAGAGATTGAGAAAATGTTTAATGATATAAAAAATATTATTCTGGTAGTTAAGGGAGAGTAAAATGTAATTGTGGTGAATGAGATAAAAAATATTATTCAGGTAGTTAAGGGAGAGTAAAATATAATTGTGGTGGGAGACTGGAATTCAATAGTAGGAAGAGGAAAAGAAGAAAAAAATGGTGTAGATGGACTGGAGGGACGAAGGCACGAAAGAATAAGCCGTTTACTACAATTTTGTATAGAGGATGATTTGATTATTGGTAACATTTGGTTCAAGAATCATGAAGCAGGTTGTATACATGGAAGAGACTTGGACAACACCGGAAGGGTTCAGACTAATTATATAATGGTAAGACAGAGTTTTCGGAACCAGACTTTAAACTGTAAGATATTCCAGTGGTAGACGTAGCCTCTGATCACTGCTTATTGGTTATAAACTGTAGATAATAAACTGAACAAA
Source organism: Schistocerca americana (assembly GCF_021461395.2). NCBI lineage: Eukaryota > Metazoa > Arthropoda > Insecta > Orthoptera > Acrididae > Schistocerca > Schistocerca americana. The sequence goes on from NC_060121.1 coordinate 610,480,065, forward strand.
TTGCGAAAGGCAGCAAAATAAGGCGACGGGATGCAGATAAGTTTAAAAAAAAAGGAAAACAAGGGTTGCTGAGAGCTTCAGATGGAGCATTAGACAATGATTGAGTGAAACAGGGGCCAAGAATACAGCAGAAGACGAACTGCTGACTTTGAGAGATTAAATAGTGAAGGCAGCAGAGGATCAAAGAGGTAAAAAGATAAGGCCTAGTAGAAATCCCGATTATCACAGGAGACACTGGATTTAAGTAATGATGAAAATATAGAAACGCATAAAATGAAGCAGGCCAAAGGGAATACACACTCCTAAAAATTTTTATTGCTAGGAAGTGCAAAATGACTAAGCAGGAATGGCTGGAGGGTAAATGAAGGATATAGAAGGCTATATAACTAAAGGAAAGATAAATACTGTCATTAGAAAAATTAAGGAGACGTTTTGAGAAAGTAAAAGCAGCTGTATGAGTATCAAGAGCTCAGACGGAAAACCAGTACTAAGTGAACGAGGGGAAACTGAAAGGTGGAAGGAGTATATGGGAAATGTAGCTGAAGGAAATATTATAGAAAGAGAAGGGAATGTTGAATCCTTTCTTACAAAAAGGCGTTTTACTCATTATCTTTTTACGAAGAAACTTTCAATTTGTAAAAACCCTTGTATCATGAGTAACATATACAATGTCACTGACTGACTAACAAATATTAAGGAAAATTCAAAGTATGTATGCATGAAAAGTAAAAACGACACCTGTGTAAGAAAACCTACGTTCACTTTTCTAAAGAAGCAAATGATTTTGGAAGGAAGTGGAGACTTCCTCTTCTTATGATTCACTTCTGTTTTAATATTCGATGTACCAAGGGGTTTGTTGTCGAAATCCCTGCGATATAGAATTTTTAACGAATAATAATATTTTCATTCATCAATATCGCTGCCTGTAGTTATTGTAGTCGACCTGTTAATACCACCATATTAAATTTATGTAATGTTTTATATTTTCAGGCAAATGTATCAGGAAACGTGCTCACATTGTTTTAAGGCAAAGCGAACGATTGGTTATCCCGTAATGTCATTTAAATATTTAAATATTCTATCCACCACAAGCCGAACCCGCAGATCTGTCTTTATGAAGTGGATCGAATATTCTTCATCACTTTCTACGTGGAAATCACAAGAGGATTTAGCGTACAACGAGTCTACAGACGGAGCAGATGCTGAATAACCACCAGGATCTGATACATTGAAAGAATGTAACAGCGATGGCCTAAAGATTTACAAGTAATAATGGTTCAATATTTTGAAGGGTTAATGGTATATGAAAGTGTGTAAAATTACTAACAGCGTCGTACCACCGCGTTTGTAATATGTCTTCCCCGAGGCAAACTTACTCAAGCACAGTATATTTTTTATTAACTTAAATAATTCTCTCTCTTTTGTCTACCGTAAAGAAAGATACGTAACAACATAGATGAAGATGAGATAGGAAATATGATAGTGCGAGAAGAATTTGACAGAGCACTGGAAGACCTAAGTCGAAACTAGGCCCCTGGAGAAATGGAGTTTCCTCAGAACTACCGACAACCTTGGAAGAGCCAGCCATGACAAAAGTATTCCACTTGGTATGCAAGATGTATAAGACAGGCGAAATACTCTCGGACTTCAAGAAGAATGTAATAATTCCAATTCCAAAGAAAGCAGGTGCAGACATATATGAACACTAACTATCAGTTTAATTAGTAAATAATTCCAAAATACTAACACGAATTCCTTATGGAAGAACGGAAAAAGGTGGCAAAAGCTGGTCTCGGGGAATGTCAGTTTGGATTCTGGAGAAATTTAGGAGCAGGCATAGCAATACTGACTCCACGACTTATCTTAGTAAATATGTTAAGGAAATGCAAAACTTACTTTTACAGCTTTTGTAGGTTTTTGGGGAAGCTTTTGACGATACTGACTGGAACACACCGTTTGAAATTCTTAAGGTAGCAGATGTAAAACACAGGGCGCGGAATTTTATTTATATCTTGTACAGAAACCAGGTAGCAGTTATAAGAGTCGAGGGGCAGGAAAGGGAAGCAACGGTTGCGAGAGGGCGAGACACGTTCGTAGCCTATCCGTGATGTCGTTCAGTTTATGCACTGAGCAAACAGTTGATGAAACCAAAGGAAAAGCTGGAGAGGGAGTTAAAGTCCAGGGAGAAGAAATCAAAATTTTTAAGTTTCCCGATGACACCGTAAATCTGTCAGAGACAGCAAAGGGCTTGGTTCAAATGGCTCTGAGCACTATGCGACTTAACTTCTGAGGTCATCAGTCGCCTAGAACTTAGAACTAATTAAACCTAACTAACCTAAGGACATCACACACATCCATGCCCGAGGCAGGATTCGAACCTGCGACCGTAGCGGTCACGCGGTTCCAGACTGAAGCGCCTTTAACCGCACGGCCACACCGGCCGGCACAAAGGGCTTGGAACAGCAGTTTAACAGAATGGTAAGTGTCTTGAAAGGAGGACATAAGAAAAACAACAACAAAAGCAAAACAAGGGTAACGGAATGTAGTCGAATTAAATCAGGTGATGCTGAGGAATCACATTAGGAAACGAGACACTGACAGCAGTAGATAAGTTTTGCTATTTGAGAAATAAAATGACTGATGATGGCCGAAGCAGAGAGGGTATAAAATGTAGACAGGAAATCGCAAGAAGAGCGTTTCTGGAAAAAGAGAATTTTTTAGTATCGAATACATATTTAACAGTTAGGAAATATTTTCTGAAGGTATTTGCCTGGAATGTAGCCTTGTATGGAAGTGAGACATGGACCATAAATAGTTCAGACGAGAAGACAATAAAATCTTTTAAAATGTAATACTACAGAAGAATGCTTTAAATAAGGCGAGTGAATCATCTAACCAACAAGAAGGTACTAAATGTAACTGGGGTGAAAAGACTTGGCCAAAAGAAGAGATCGGTTGATAGTCCTATTCTGAAACATAAAGGGATCAACAGTTTAGTGTTGAAGGGAAGCGCGGGAGCGGAAGGGGAGGGGGGAGTAGTAGAGGGAGGCAAAGAGAGGAATACAGTAAGCAGGTTCAAAATGATGTAGGCTGCAGGAGTTATTCTGAGATGAAGACGCTTTCACAGGAAAGAACAGCATGGAGAGCTGCATAAAACCAGTCTTCGGACTGAAGATCGCAACAACAACAAGGAAAAATACGAGAAGGAAGGGAGTCAAGCAGGACCCTCTTGTCTTCATACATCGGGCAAGAAGAGAAGTACGCGTAACAGATCTTGGCCGTTTCCCACAAGTGCTATTCGTCGTCACAGATCTATTATTATCCTCGCTGAGACCGGTCTACGTTAAATAAGCTTCGTACGTTAGATAAGCTTCTAACTCAGTGAAGCCAGTAAACCATGTTTGTAGCAGGTTCTGCCGAGTTTCCGTTTTAAATACAAAGTATTTCAGGCGGTGAAATATTGATGGAACGAGAAGACATTGCCACATGGCGTTGCAAACTTTTGCTTGAAGTAAAAGATAATTTCGAGGACATTGTTTTGTTTGACGAAACACGGGTGAATGATAAACATACAGTTACGAAAGCCTCGACTTACGACAAGAGAGTAGTTATGACACTCCCCACTGGCAATGCTGGTGGAATCACTCTGTTGTGTGCTGCCACCTACCATGGATTTATTCCCGTCTGTGAACTGCTTTCCGAATCGAAGGAAACATCAAAGTACCATGAAGAAATGAATCATTAAATTTTTTCATTTTGTTCGAAAATACTTTGATGGCAAGTTAAGAAACTTCATCAGTAATTATTCTCGACAATCCTCCATAAGGCAACGGATTAACCTTCAGCCCTGACCTATCGAAAGGAAGATGTTATTCGCTGGTTATGACGACACGAGGTTACTGTAGATGATATACTGAAAAACGCAGAATTATTAGAACTGGTGTCGCTTCGTAAGCCACAATTCCCGACGTACGTTACCGGCGACATAGAGTATAATTACGGACATATTCGTGAGAGTACCACTATCTTACTAGCACATTAACGCAAATGAACATATTTGGACGCAAGTGAAAGGACACATTGCTCGCGAAAGTAAAACGTTTATGTGAATGTAGATGGGAAACTAACTATTAAGGGCCTGGAAAATCTCAACGAAATGGACTGGAGGGCTGCTGTCATGTATTCGAAACGAGTAATGACGAAGCGTGGGGTAATGAAGGTCTTCTCGAGCATAGTGTGACGGAATTTATTATTGCTTCCAGCTGACCATTCACTTCGGAAAGTTCCAACGACTCTGAAATAAGTGATATGTGTAAGGAAGCTGCCTGCCGTTAGCAATCGGTGAAGAAACGTAAATAAAAAAATGTTTCCTTACTTTTAAACAGTATGTTTTATTTCTACGTGCCGTGCCTGTGTCACCTGCAACCTACAACGGAGTGCCAAACAGTATTGGTCATCGGCTGATAACACGTCAGCTCGTGTAGTCAGTGTGAGGATAGTTTCAGGTAACCAATGAGAGTGAGACATTACAATTTGCTTTTAGCGGGAAACTGAAATTTTTCTGTCTTGAGCTTACTCGTAGAGATTAGCTTTAATTGCAACGAACAAAGAGAGCGTCATTAATAGTTCTGTCGTTTTTCGGATACATTGCAAATCACGAGGCTGTGATCAAGTTAGGTCTTGGTTTTAAATTCAGGGCTACAAAATGCATCGTCTGTCGCAGTTCGGTCATTGGTCGCTTAACATCAGCTACCAACGGAGCATCTCACGTTCGCATCATACCTCACGGCATCCGCTGCCAACATTGCTCCACGTTAAATGTGAAGCCGTCGGCACATGGATCGTACATTCAAGCACTGAACGCCGAGCGCACCGAGTTTCCGACGCCATTGCATAGAAGAAGCACGTTAGGGCCTCTCTCCGAACGTGCAGAGCAATATCTACGAGCAGTATGACAGATATTCCGAACGTGCGTTTGAACGTAGACCATTGGGACGGAAGAGCATGATGCCTTCTCTCTTCAGTTCAGTGCCGAGAGACAACATATTGGCTTTCTGTAGAAGCCCATATGTATACATGCCGTTTCTAGGCTCCAACAATTTGAGGATCTCTCGAAAACCCGTCGTTAATTATACCATTTGTTGTAATAAAATGACGGGAAACGTCATATTGGTGTTAAATAATTATTGTAACTTGATAATTGTGGTAGTATGCCGTTTCAAGGCAACGGCACATTGAGGATACACCCAAAACGCAATGTTTCCTATAATTGAATGTCAGTTAGTAACATATCTACGACTAAAGCTTTCTAAAGAAGGTAAGCGGCAAAGAATGGTAGTAACTCATTTATTGTAATTATAGCGCAATGAGTATAGCTGCAGAATTTTAAGCTAACGGATGCCGTGTTGTGGGTTATCAAAGTCATCAGTGTTGGATCCAAATATTTTTTAATAACCTTCGCGTTTTTCAATAGCATCTAATACTTTCTTATTAGTTTAATAAAAGTATGTTCTACAGTATTCGATTTATGTAGATATAACTGCACTACTTCTGAAGAGTGAATTTGTTCGATTGGCTTTATCTACAAGACAGCTTGCACTAATTGCAAGTAAGTTATTTTGCCTTTCTTGTTTCAAGTGTTGTATTTCACATGTTATAAAGATTCTGTTACCTGAATAGGAACGGTGTTCCTGCCTTAGGATTTTACTAAAAAGTGAGAGTACTGAAATAATTCTTATCTTCCGTGGAAAACATCGTCAATTTGTATCGCACAATCTATAATGGAATTTTTTTAAGCCGGTATTCTTATTGACTGGATATGATACATTTCTTTTTACCTTATAACATGTTCATGGACATGTTCATGGAAGTTTTTATTTAGACTAGCATATGGACACGCGATGAACCGTGCGTTTTAAAAGAGCTAACGTAGGAATTTTGCGCCCGTACATTTTGTAAACAGTGTAATTTGTGGATATATAGCCAACAACTGCCGCGCAAGCGCGTTGCGATCGAGTGTACCACGTTGAGGCACACGTATCGTATGCACAAGTCGCGTAGTTTTTGAGCGTACACGAGTACGTTGAACTCGACAGGCTCAACGTTGACGTTCGAAAGAGAGGTCCGTGCACTGACGACTTTTCAGCAGCAGCACTTGTGAATGACTCGCCGCGTTTGTTTGTCGCCTGTAACCGAGCGACAGCCAACAGTCTATGTAGCACAGACGTCAACTAGCAAGTAATTTTAATCAGACTATAGTTTACATTCGTACTGTAAACTGAGTGAGCATAGGTCATCTAAAGGGGCTGAAGGTGAGGCCACTGCCGCCGGAGGTTCCAGTCCTCCCTCGGGCATGGGTGTGTGTGTTGTCTTTAGCGTAAGTTAGTTTAAGCAGTAAGTCTAGGGACCGATGACCTCAGCAGTTTGGTCCCATAGGACTTCCGACACATTTGAACATTTTTGACTGAAGGTGAGGCGTGTATGATGTCCGAATGTCAGTATAGAGCAGTGGTGCGTATGTAGAAAGGAGCAGGGTGAAACGGACCATGTCGTGAGTTAACAGATTTTGAACGTGGGTTGATAATTGTAATTATAAACGATACAAGACGCCTAGGTTGTAGAACATCGAGAGACACAAGAAATCTGATTACCAAGGTCATCAGGGTCTAGGGTGGATCTTAGCTCTTGATACGCGTAAACCACCGCAGAAGATGGCCACAAGAGTTTGACAAGCGGATGTCATGACGCCTCCACAGAGCCCTTCAAGGCGATCGACAGTATACTGTGTCAGATAGAACTCGATTTGAACGTGGGGCGTCAGGAACTCATTTCATCAAGAATGCACTGCGTATACTTCAGCAGCGCACTACTGCCTTGTGTCCCTAAGCTGACATCTCGACCACAGCTCGACGACTGGCACGGACCCCTGACTATCGCTACTGGGCCATGGACGGTGACGGCGTGTAAAATGATGAGTCATATCCAACCGATGGGCGCGTGAGAGCTTTCCATATATCCCACGAAACTGTGTCTCAACGAGTTTGTGTCCAGCTACGAGATGGGCAGTTATGTCCTGGACTGTGCTCACATGATAGCTATTAGAACTCATTGTCCAGCCGTGGAGACCGTTGACAGGTGCACGATACATGGGACACTTTTGCAGTCCACCCGTATTCCTTTCTGGAATTAGAGTACCCAGATGGAGAAGCTATATTGCAGTAGGACAAGATGACACATCACCTCCCTTTGGCTGGACGCAGGTGACATGATGAACAGTGAATTCAGGAACAAGGATTGGCCTTACACATCACCCGATCATAATCCAATCGAGATGTCGGTACTCAAATGGTTCAAATGGCTCTGAGCACTATGGGACTCAACTGCTGAGGTCATTAGTCCCCTAGAACTTAGAACTAGTTAAACCTAACTAACCTAAGGACGTCACAAACATCCATGCCCGAGGCAGGATTCGAACCTGCGACCGTAGCGGTCTTGCGGTTGTCGGTACTCGCGCACGCTCGATGAACCCTGAACCAACTACATAAGAAACAGTTGCGGATAGGACTGCTAAATGCGTGGATCTGCAGAATGATGTTAATATCTTGCAGTCTATGCCTCGACGTGTTGCTGCTGTTTCGACAGATGCGAATGACAAGCTGTTAACATCATCTGACTTTTGGCTATTAAGTATAATTCTTTCAAAGCCCATAAAAATGAATTATCATAGAGCAACCCAGTTTGCATCGAGAACTGATATGGAGCATTAAAGGTAACGATAGAAAGCGCGATACTGTGGTCAAAGTAGGAGCCACACACTGAGCACTACAGCATTGAGCCCACGACAACTTGTTTTGACTTCAAATGGGACCTGCTGTTTCGAGATCGTTCTGAGTTAGCAACACTGTAGGCATATCTCTATAGAAGCGATGAACTTAACTGTGCAAGAAAATTATTTCCAGTGAGACTGTTTTGTGCTCCAACAAGAGCATGTATGGCCCTTCCGAAGAACTGCCTATCACTTTCAATGTGAAGGGTCAGGAACGTATCAACATTGATACCGGTGGTCTGTGCTGGTGTACATGCATGTCAGCCTGACTGCCTGGATTACTTGACTTCACCTGGCCAGAGGGTTACCAAATATTAAATAAACTATGTTTATTGTTGTTTTTACTAAGGGGACCTACTCGTCAATAGGAACATTTTCATCCCATGCTTCCAGACTGCGTTACTCTTCAACTATAAGATTGACGACATTGGTGTTTTATGGTTCAAAATGGCTCTGAGCACTATGGGCGCGGTTACGGACTGAAGCGCCTAGAACTGCTCGGTCACTGCGGCCAGCATTGGTGTTTTATGCCAACACTGAATTACATTAGTTTAAGTATTAGTACAAACTGCATTTACTTATCTGTAATAGTTTAATTAATGCAACAATTTGTTTGCGCTATGAATTTTCATCACACATTTAGTTTTCAGTGTCATTATATGAGACATCATCCATTTAATATCATTTAAACTTAGTCCTCTCTAAACATTCAGATAATTATTTTATACGTAATGTAAGGCGATACGGGTTTGAGTGACATTAGGCGAATAATGTTCTAGATAATGGTAGCAAAAATTCATCAGAATGTCTTCAGAATTCATCGCGTTAACAAATTGTTTCAGAAATTAAACTTTATAGATAATCAGCCTAATTCCATTCAGTGTTGGCATAAAACCGCAACATCCCAAGTGTTGCACACTAAGGTGACAAAAGTCACGGGATAGTGATATGCACATATTCAGATGGCGATAGTATCGCACACACAATGTGTAAAAGGACAGGGGCGTTGGCGGAGCAGACATTTCTGCTCAGGTATTTCATGTGAAAATGTTTCCGACGTGATTATGGCCTCACGATGGAAATTAACAGGTTTGAACGCGGAATGGTAGTTGTACCCAGACACATGGGGCATTCTGTTTCGGAAATAGTTAGGAAATTCAATATTCCCAGATCCACAGTGTCAACAGCGTGCCGAGCATTGCACATTTCAGGCATTACCTCTCACCAGGGACAACGCAGTGGCTTACACTTAACGACCAAGTGTAGCGATATTTGCGTAGAGTTGTCAGTGCAACATACAAGCAGCATTGCGTGAAATAACCGCAGAAATCAATGTGGGACTTTCGACGAACGTATCCTTTAGGACAGTGCGGCGAAATTTGGCGTCAATGGGCTATGGTAGCAGACGACCGACGTGAGTGCGTTCGCTAATAGCACATCATCACATGCAGCGCCTCTACTGGTCTCGAGACCACATTGGTTGGACCCTAGACGACCGGTAATTCATGGCTTGGTCAGGAGAGTATCGATTTCAGTTGATAACAGCTGACGGTAGGGCTTGAGTGTAGCGCAGATCGCTAGAAGCCATGTATCCACGTTATCAACAAAGCACTGTGCAAGCTGGTTGTGGCTTCATAAAGCTGAGGGCTTCTTTACGTGGAATGGACTGGGTCCGGTGGTCCAATTGAGCCGATCATAGACTGGAACTTGTTACGTTCGGCTACTTGGAGACCATTTGCGACCATTCATTGACGACATGTTCCGAAAAGCGATGGAATTTTTCTGGATGACAATGCGCCATGTCACCAGGTCACATTGCGATTGGTTTGAACAACATTCTGGACAGTTTCAGCCTATGATTTGGCCACCCAGATCGCCCTACATGAATCCCATCTAACTTTGTGGGACGTAATCGAGAAGCCAGTTCTTGCACAGTATCCTGCACCGGCAACTCTTTCGTAATTCTGGACGGCTATAGAGGCAGCATGGCTCAGTATTCCTGCAGACGAGTTCCAGTGACTTGTTGATTCCATACTACATCAAGCTGCTGCAATACCCCGAGCAAAGGGAAAAATGGCTCTGAGCACTATGGGACTCAACTGCTGAGGTCATTAGTCCCCTAGAACTTAGAACTAGTTAAACCTAGCTAACCTAAGGACATCACAAACATCCATGCCCGAGGCAGGATTCGAACCTGCGACCGTAGCGGTCTTGCGGTTCCAGACTGCAGCGCCTTTAACCGCACGGCCACTTCGGCCGGCGAGCAAAGGGAGATCCGACATGACGTTAGGACGTACCCATGACTTTTGTCACCATAGATCAAGAGTAATGCTCTCTGAAAGTATGATGTTAAAATGCTACCGGCTCACGAGTAGGTCGCCATTTTTTACTTTAGTACAATCCCTTTTTTTACTTTTTCGTTATATCACTTGCTTATAGGCAATACTCGTACCATTGTTGTTCAGACGACGACAGAAATAAATTTCAGGTATTTCGGCCTGTAACATCCTGCATGTGAGATGCACGATTCCTTCAAGTTGACACCAAAATATCGGAACGCTTGTTAATATACTTTACATCAACTTAACTGGGAATTGGCATCATTTCAAAATATAAAAAAAAGAGGAACTTTTAGACGATTGTCAGTTTGGAGTTAAGAAAGGTAACAAAAGCAGGTTTGACGCTGCGATGAATAATGAAAGCGAGACTTATGAAAGTTCAGCATTTGTCGACCTAGGAAACGCATTGGACGCCGTAAAATTATGCAAGATATTCGAAATTGTCATAAAAATAGGAGTAAGTTATAGAAAAGGACGGGTAATATACAAAATGTACAAGAAACAACAGGGAATAATAAGAAGGGAAATGCAAAAATGAAGTACTCCGATTAAGAAGACGGGGATCCATCCTTTCGCCCCTGCAGGAAATGAAGGAAAGGCTCAATAGCGCGGTTAAAATTCACGGTGAAAGTATATCAAAGACAAGAACCGCTGATGAGCTTATTGTCCTCAGTGGAAGTGAATTACAGGGCCAGTTGAATGGAATGAACAGGCTAACGAGTAAACTGAAAGAAAAACGAAATTACTGAGTATTAATAGAAATGAGATTAATGATAGACATAGCATCAAAATTGGCGACCACAAAGCAGACGAAGTAAAAGACTTCTGCAACCTTTAAAGTTAATCAATCCATGGCGGGCGAACCATGGAGGGCATAAAAAGGAGACTAGCACAGGAAAAGAGACTTCTCCTGTCCAGGAGAAGTCTACTAGTATCAAATATAGGCCGTACCTTTGCAACCTTTAAAGTTAATCAATCCATGGCGGACGAACCATGGAGGGCATAAAAAGCAGACTAGCACAGGAAAAGAGACTTCTCCTGTCCAGGAGAAGTCTACTAGTATCAAATATAGACTGTACTTTCTGAGAATGTACGATTGTAGCGCAGCATTGTATGGTAGTGAGTTATGGACAACGACAAAGCCATAACAAAAAAGAATCGAAGCATTTGAGATGTGGTGAAAATTAGGTGGACTGATGAGGTAAGGAACGAGATTATTCTCCGCAGAATCGGCGAGGGAACGAATATAAGGGAAACACTGACAAGAAGAAGGGACAGGATGATAGGAGACATCAGGGCGTGACTTCCATGGCACTAGAAAGAGCCGTAGAGAGTAAGAACTGTAGGGGAAGACAGAAATTGGAACACATCCAACAAATAATCTAGGATGTGAGGTACAAGTGCTACTCAGAGATGAAGAGTTTGGCACAGAGCAGGAATTTTTGGTGGGCTGCATCAAACCAGTCAAAAGACTGTTTGTTCAGCAACAAAAATAAGAAAAAAGGTAAAATGGAAATTTACGTCCAGTTGAAAAATGCATGAAAAAGACGCTCAACGAGCAATGTACAGTCTTAGACATAAGAACTGGCCGCCGGCCGGCCGCCACAGAGACTAAGTCCGAGTCGTTCACTTAAGGTGGCCAATAAAACTGACCGCCCCTGACAACTCTAAGTCCGGCCATCTGCACAATCTGGCAACACTGAAAGATGGGGAAGCATCAGGAGGAAGTGTTAACTACTTCTGCGATGCTATCGTGCTGTGTGACCCCGTGGTCTAGTGGTAGCCGGCACGGTAGCTCAGCGTGTTCGGTCGGAGGATTAGCAGCCCTCTGTAATAAAAAAAACTGAGCTAATCGATCAACAACGAACTTAAACGGATGTCTTACGACGTTCGCCCCGAGCAGATACAACGAAAAAATGTGAACAAAATGAGAGTAAAAAAAAATGTGGTAGCGCCTTGCATTCTAAATGTATAGTTGCGGGTTTGCGTCCGACTGAATTTTTTTTTACCACATTTCGGCTCTCGTCTAAAGTTACGAGCCCAAATGAACATCTGACATAATTCACTTCACATTCTACCCACCAGTAATAACAAATACTTCCAGAAACATTCCGCAGGACAGCTGGTGGCTGCGGCGCGATCAGAACAACTTACGCTCGGCGTTTCCTCGCGATGCAGCGGCTACCGGCCACCGGCCAGACGCCACCCGCCGCCTGAAATCGGGCGCCGCCCAGGTGAACGCTGCGTGACGCTGTCAGTGTGTATATCAACTGTCATTTTCGAATTTGAAGTTCTAATTATCATCTTGCAGTTAAGCATTGTAAAATCATGAACTACGGTTAAGCGTTGTAAAATTGGGTGTTAAGTGAAGAAGGGTGTAACATCGGCAACACAATACTTACTTTTGGTATAACAGAGGGGTAAATGCAGAGGAGGCAGCTCGAAAGATTTGAACTATGTGTAGCGCGAGTACTTTTGGGAAAAATACGCCAAGAAAAGATATTCTTGTTTTAACAAAGGTCGTTCTGGCATGAATGATTTTCCGCATTAAGGAAGTCTCGACTACTGGTAGAAGTGATGGATTACCATTTAACCATGATGCGACATTTGCATTAAACATGCAAGGTTCAGAAGTCTGGTGTAGGAGTACTGCATGCTCTAATTCTAAACAACAAAAATCAACAGAGTGACTATAGTTGCAATTTGCTTGAATGTCATCAGGTCGCTGGTTGAGCATTCTATGCAATACTGTTGCTGGTGACGAGCTATGACACCTTTACCGTTAATTTCCTAAGAAGAAATGAAAGACTGAGTCCTACCAAAAGACCTAAACTCGAGCACAGAATAGTGTGGACATAATATTTTCCATTTGATAGATCCAAAAGTGTGTTTTGTACTACAATTTCTTCCCCAATTCTGCGTCCATCGCAGTTGCAATTCGTTGCCAACAATTGAGACATCTTTCGGTCGCAGCGTAGGAAAATCGACCGACAAAACTACATCATGTGTGGTACTGAATGATAACGCACTCTGTTAATTTGAGAAATAAAACTATCCAGGAGATTGATAGGGAAGTCATCTCTCAGGCATTTGTTCCTCGGATCGCATACTCGTAAAATTTTACCTTTCCCGCTTCTGATAGATCAACCACCATGGCAACTCATTTCTAGACGAAAATGCTCTTGAAACTACACTGCTTTAATGACGTCGTTAGAACCAGTAGGTTTCTACAGGTGTAGAATTTGTAAACTACTTTAGCATTGTCAGATTGTTTTAGATATTGTGGAAGAATATACTGTTGCTGGTTTATTTCTTTCTGATGTTTACTATTGTATTCAATAAACTAATGGAAAATGCAATTAAAATATTCACTGTACTAATACAAAGTAAATTCAACTTACTATAGAAACATTGCGACGACAGTCTATCTTAATAAAGCATGAAGTGTCTGTAAGACGATTGTGCCTATTTTAACACAAATTAGTTGGATATTACCGACTTCTGACTTCGAGAAGGTCTGTATTTACGTCATTTCCTGTATCATACTCAAGTATTATGAAAGTGTGGCAGTTCATAGATAAAATTATGTATTCACAACAACGAAAAATATCTCGGCAGAAAACAAAAGTGGCATTATGAATTTTGCAGTACCATAAGGTTTTCGCTCTGACACTATATGGTACTGAAAGTAGTAAGACGAATTTTGCTCGAGCGTTGTCCTACGATCCCTTTTTGAGTTTCTATCAGCCTGCTTGTACTTCTGCCACAAGAAAATTAAAAACCTGGCTTTCAGCAGGCCTGGAAAGTAGAACGAAAGCAGCATGCAGCCGGTAGGCTGGCACATTACCTCAGAGCTAACGACGAGGTACAGAACCTGTCGGCTTACTTATTGGCCAAATAGACGCTACGTCAGATTAAACCGCAACATAAGAGACGAGATAAGTTATATATCCCCTGTGGAACGACTTTCGTGGACTCAAAAGCATTAACTGATATCCTTATATCACATCTCAAGAGAAAATCCTCACATTGTTCAATTGAAATGACACGATAATATCTAGTGAGTTTAGCAGAATAGTTCTGTGCCATCAAGGAAGTAACTCGTCGGTCACACAGTGACAAACATATTCTGCGTTGTTGCCGAGTTTCCGTTATACTACCAGGAAGGATACCAGCTGATGTGTTCTTTGAGCGACAGTGACCTCAGAAGTGGTTATAGCTTCGTCTCAAAGGTGTGCCTGCCAAGGGCCGGAATATCCTCATTATATGTCAGTGAGTCTTATTTGGCTTTCTGTGACTAGTTTTAGAGGCTACAGTGTAATTACTTGTAATACATCGATGCACTGAGTGCAAGCGAAAGGTCATTAATTAATAACTGCCACAATTAGTCGTGTTTCACTATCTTAACCGGACCGAAACCTTGAAAGTGTATTCACCAGACGCTATTCACATTTTTGGAGCTTCTCCAGTCTCTGATTCGGCAACGTATCTTTGCTATACGATATTGTCATTGAGATCACCGTCATTGGCACACCCGCAAGAAGACAGGCATCACCTGGCTTCTTGTTGTCAGCTTCTTTGACGGATATTCTGCCGTTGCTCGAAACGTGAAGACTTAAAGCGAATTCGAATATTCCACATGGCGAAAATCTGATGTTTCTATTGTTCCAGCTCTAACATTCAAACAACAGTTACAACAAGCGGCAGAAAAGCGCCTGTGAACAAACAGTTAATAATGCAGTCATAAATAGTGGAATCTCACAAACTCCCTCTGTCCTATGATAATTGTGGAAAACTACTTTTTTCATCTGCATTGTACCTCAGTATGAACTCAAAGGTTTCGTAGCATTCATATACTTAGTTTCGTTGTGATCGTATTCAATGACAGTAGACGAGGAGCAAAATCATCTGACTTGAAATATACTTTTCCAGAGGGATTCGAATCTTTGGCTACAGTTGCAATAGCACATCCAGTGAGGTATTAAGAATGCGAGCATCCACTCATTGCTGTAGTATAGGCTGGAGCAGAAACAAGTAGGTTCCCCACAAAGTAAACTATGAGAGACACTGTCATCAACGCATGAAGTAACCATCTCTCAAAGGTAAATTTTACAAATCGCTCTCATTTATGAAACATGATTTGTTCAGAAAATTACAACTGTATCTAGTGACATGAGTAGGTTAATGCAGCTCTAGTCCATCACTATCACCGAGTTGCCAAACATTTTCCGAATAGCAATTAAGATAGAAATGTGTGTGTGTGTGTGTGTGTGTGTGTGTGTGTGTGTGTGTGTGGGTGGGTGGGTGGGTGGGTGGGTGGTCTGTTCTTTCGGACATGTCAGATGAAAATTTGTGCCTGATAGGGTTCGAACCCGAATTCGTGGTGTCTTTCCTTTCAGACATGTCCGAAAGAACACATATATGCATATACAGGCTGTGTCAGGAGGAATAGCAGGTATTTTAGCAGGTGGTACTATAGACGAATTGCGTAAGCAATGCCATATAAATGTGTTCACATTTTATTGAGTACAGAGGTACAGCTGTTAGTTCGTAACCCCAACAAATTCAAAGCAAAGGTCAATGAAGACGTTCAAAGTTTTTTTTCAAAAATTCCCCCACCAACTTCAATGCACTTTTGACTTCTCTTCATAACACCACTTGTAGCTCTTCTGAGGTCGTCTTTGCGTTCTTTTATGAAGGTTGCGCTATTCACAACCCGAACGAACAAATCGGCTCTTGGATTTACTTTTTCTTCGTAGACTTCGCCTTTTAACCATTCCCACAGCCGAAAATCCAAAGGGATTAGGTTTGGGAACCTTTGGGCCAAGGAAAGTGCCGGCCGGTGTGGCCGAGCGGTTCTAGGCGCTACAGTCTGGAACCGCGCGACCGCTACGGTCGTAGGTTCGAATCCTGCCTCGGGCATGGATGTATGTGATGCCCTTAGGTTAGTTAGGTTTAAGTAGTTCTAAGTTCTAGGGGACTGATGACCTCAGAAGTTAAGTCCCATTGCGCTCAGGAGGAACATACGCTTTCTTGGAGCCAAAGGAACCTTATCCGATAATGCTGGAAGCTCATTTTCAAGAAAGTGTAGAAAATGGGATCCTGTAAGGACCTACAAATGAAACGAAAATGCATTGAACCCAGCTGTATGTACTCAATAAAAATTGGACACAAGTAATATGGCACTTTTTCTGCAGTTTGTCTATACTACCACCTCCTACAACACTCAGTATTCCTCCTGAAACATCCTGCGTATTTATTCAGGTCTCGACGGATCATCGAAACTTTTCAGTGCTAGACGCACGTCATCGTCCGAACACTCGCGGGAATACAGTGTCGCTGAGAGCGATTGGAATAACGGACGGAAGAGTACAGCGTATGTGGTATGCGGCAAACATGGAAATTTGAGTCTGACGAGGAGCGTGTGTAGATAGGTCCTGCAGGCAAGTTGGCCGTTGTGTCCTGCTAGTCCAATAGTCAGCGCGTCTGCCTCGTAAGCAGGAGGTCCTGGTTCAAACTCTGGTGGGGCACAAATTCACAATCCGCTGTTAGCAGAGGTGTGGCAAGTTCGTCGTGACTGTGTCCCGCCTGTTTGCGTACTGCGCGCGAGAGTGTTTACTGTTTACCTTCCGCAGCGGCGAGTGTCACGCGTCCGTGTCTCGGTAGTGCCATGGCGCACTCGTACCGCAAGTCTACAATTAAGATTACATTTCAAGCGGACTACGCAAGACCTCGAGCACTTGACATTGAACGTTTCATCCGGGAAAAACTTCATGTTGCACCTCAAGACATCATTGGGATCCACTTTTCTATAACACAAATTGTCGTATACATAAAACTGTTCAATGAAGAGGCGTGCACTGATGCGTGCCGACACACTCATGGACTTAAATTTAAGCATCCTGATGGCCACATGGGAACTGTAACGATCGAGCACACTGGATTAGGCCTTCGCACTCTGGGGGTCTTCGAGCTGCCATTCGAAGTCCCGCCAGAATTTGTGATGACAGCTTTCAAACCGTACGGCAACGTGCTAAGCCACCTGGCTGAAAGATGGCAAACGTTTGAGACATACCCCGTCTTAAACGGAGTGCGACAAATTAAGATTGCACTGACGAAGCATGTGCCATCCTATTTAGTAATTGGTGGCTGCAGAGCCATTGTCATGTCCGACGGACAACCGCGTACTTGAGCCGGCTGCTGCCAGGAAGGACATGTCCGATCGGCCTGTATTCAATGCCGATTGAAAAATGGTTCAAATGGCTCTGAGCACTATGGGACTCAACTGCTGTGGTCATAAGTCCCCTAGAACTTAGAACTACTTAAACCTAACTAACCTAAGGACAGCACACAACACCCAGCCATCACGAGGCAGAGAAAATCCCTGACCCCGCCGGGAATCGAACACGGGAACCCGGGCGTGGGAAGCGAGAACGCTACCGCACGACCACGAGATGCGGGCAATGCCGATTGACTCAGACACCGGTTGATGAAGTTCCATCCCCGGCGACACCTACTTCACTCCCCATCACGTATGCAACGGCTGCAACCGCAACAGCTGTTCCTGCCCAGGATCGAAACACCATACTGCAGTCAGTGGTCGATGACATTGTGGCGGACAGCATATCCCCCTCCACGACGTCATCGGCAGAACTACGTCAAGACGGTGATCAATTGTGCCACCGAGACGAGCCTCAAGAGAAGATGGAAGTAGAAACGTAAATTGTCCCGACTTCTGCCTTCCTACCAATGGAGACCGCATCAGACGATTGCCGCCCGCACTCTGACACAGAACATGTCCGAAAACAACGGTCCCCTCGAAAACGCAAGAAACGGCGCCATACGCCATCCGATGATTGCCTGCTTCGGATGTGTGACCCGGACGAACATCAGGCGTCGGACGACACTCAGGACTCAACCACCACAACTCACCCTTCCCGTCACGATGCTACATTTTCCGAGCCTCGGACTGACAACACCACTTCTGCTTCTGAACATGCGCGCGAGCGCTCTACTGACAGCACTTATCAACAGTAGCCAATTGCTGCATCTGATTCTTGGGCGGATGATGTCGAGGATGAGTTACAGCGCCCAGAGAATGCTGAGGGCAGAGATGCTCTCTCGGCTGTATCCAGCACCGACCAACCACAGTGACTACGGCTGTATCGTCAGCCTCCGCGGGGCAGCCCCTGCCGTCCACACCTGTCATCCTAAACAACCCAGTTGCCGATCTGGCTGATCAAACATACCGTCTAGCAACGATTAAGATCAACAACATACGTGCGCGAAATAACCTAGCGATGCTACAGGATCTGCTCAATGCAGCAGACATCGATATTGCGTTCCTTCAAGAGGTGTATGTCGCAGACTTCAAGGAACCCTATGGCTACAAGACTTGGGTCTCACATGCGTCAGCCAATGGCAGTGGTGTGGTGATCCTCTTCCGCGAAGGTATACCCGCAGAAGACATCGAGTATCTCCATGAAGCCAGAGGCATGGCTCTTACTATCCAAGGAGTCAAACTTATTATCTATGCGACATCAGGATCTGGTCGGCGTCGCGAACGATCCACCTTTTTCGCTCATACAATCACGCCCCTCTTTATGGGCCGTCAGGACGCCTTGATATTCGTAGGGGATTTCAACTGTAGCCAAGCACCTAAGGATCAGTTACTACATCATTCTCCCTGCACAGAACTTGCGACAGTTATAAATAATCTTCAATTGGTGAACTCGTTGGAACATGTTTGTGGCGATCGGCCCAGATATACGCACTACACCAGCCATTCCTCCAGTCGCATCGACAGGATTTATACCTCGCGCTCCATAGCTGTGGGGACGAGAGCTGCCGAAGTTTGGCCCACAGCGTTTTCTGACCACGAGGCCTACATTTGTGCCATCACCCTCGGCCGCCAGAAGGTATAGCGCAGTCGTGGTCCTTGGAAGTTGAATGTCTCCCACCTAGCCTCTCAGGAATGTCTACGCCTTACACAGAACACGTGGGATTCCTGTAGCCGCCGACGTGGCACCTACCGGTCTACACTGTTGTAGTGGTTACTCTGTTCCAAAACAGCCCTCCGAATGACCTTGACAGGTTACGGACGAGATGTAGCAGCATGGAAGAGACATGCCATGACTTTTACTACAGCATCTTATGGGAGTGTACAACATTGCCGTACTCACCTGCAAGGCAGGTGACGGTGAACCGTGCCAAGGCACAGATCATCAGATTAACACGTTGCCAACTTGAGGGTGCGATCGTCAGAGTGCGCGCTCAAGACAGAGTGGCCCAGGAGGAACCGTCGATTTACCACGTCACTGCAAAACGACGGCGCCGACGCAGGACACTGATCCAAGCTATCACGACGTAAGCCGAACGACGCCTTGATACCCAGCGTGATATAGGAAACGCCCTTCATGCGCACTGCACTAGGCTGTACTCGGAACACCGACATCCCCCAGAGGTGATCGCCGAAGTCTCTCAACTCACTTATGGCACGATCTCTCCGACAGCGGCAGCGGATTTGACTGCAGATGTAACGGAAGAGGAAATCATTGAAGCAATACAGGCGGGGGCTACTCATAAGTCCCCGAGACCAGATGGCCTTGCTCTGGAATTTTATCGGACATATCAACAATTGCTGGCACCAGCATGGACTGACATTTGCCGCAATCTTATGTCTCCCACGACGCAGATCCCTGAGGCGTTCCTAGAAGGACTGATTGTGCCCATACACAAACCACGAGGCGAATCCAGGATCAGTGATTATCGCCCCTTGACTTACTCAACAGTGACATGAAGATTTTCACCCGGCTTCTGGTGGCACGCCTACAGCGATCAGTACAATGTGTTGTGTCGCAGGACCAGGTAGTTAGGAGGTGACCATAATATTCCCACTGCACTGTGCCGATACCGAGATATGATCGCGCTAGCCAAAGCTCGCCAACTGCCAGGAGTTTTGGCCTCACTCGACTTTAGCCAGGCCTTTGACAGAGTCGATAACACATTTTTGATGGAGGTACTGCGACACATGGGGTATCCGGACATCATAGTTCAGGTACCGATGCGTCTCCAACGCGGCGCGACGTCCAAGGTGTTATATAACGGCCCTCTCACGCCGCCGATACAGATCCAGCGATCGATGCGATAAGGCTCCCCTCATTCGGCGATATTGTACGCCCTCGTCCTGGAACCACTCCTCTGCGGCCTCCGACAACGCCAGACTGGCATGTCTCTTGGTGGACACACTTTTTGGACAGCAATAAGTGAGCACCTAGACATCTAGACCTCCTGCAACGGACGCGATATGCTAACGTCTATTTGGCGTCCCGTATCCCCCATTTTGCACAGATACTCCCGATACCAACTACTCTAGCTCACCGCATGTTGGCGGTTTTGGGATCCATTGTTAATGCGAGCGTGTTATTTAAGATTCGTTACGAGTCCCTAACCCTCCCGAGAAGCAGAGGCGGTGTAGGCCTTTGCCATGTTCAGAACATAGCGAAGGCCCTGTTCGTCAGCTGACACCTGCAATTGTGGCGACGAAGCCCGACGTGCCTCACAAGTCTGTCACTGGAGGCCTTACGACCAACCTCACTCGCACCCCCTGTGATGATTCGGACATCCCAGCATATTTCTTCTACATTAGCCAACTCTTCCTTGAATTAAGCTACATCCATAACGCACTACTACCCACACACTTGACGATGACGAGGGCGATATATGCTGCCATGCAACTGAACAGGACGCCGAATGTGATTGAAAGCAAACACCCCACTACAAAGTGGCATGCTGTGTGGCAGGCAGTGAATGCCACCACCCTTGATACTGACGTGTAATCTGCATGGTACGTAACTGTTAATGGGAAACAGTTGTGCCAGTCCCGCCTACAGCACATCCACCTCGCCGACTCACCCTTGTGTGCCACATGCCAAGTGATTGACACGGATGAACATCGTTCCGAATGAGGGTCGGCAAAGGAAGTTTGGTATTTGGTGCGTCAGATACTGGCTTTTCTCACACGTAAGACTCCCGACAGGATAACTACCCGATCACTTCTTTTCCTCGATGAGATACATCTCCCAAGAGCAAAAACGAACTCTGTGACATGGATTAGTGGTCTCGCTGTTCACTACCTATTCGGTAATGGCAAAAAAACAGTACCTGATTTTTGGTATTACCTCAACGAACGACATTGCGCGATCGTCAAAAACCCTAAATACAGGCAATTTTTTCTAATTTTCTATGGAGCGCATTCCATAAGCCACATCGCAGCTGGATTGTCGATGACATGAGAAGATAACCATTCGCACCTCTTTTCAGTTTCTTTTTTATGAGATTGAACAAACAACAGAAACAACACAGCAACGAGACGACAGTCATCGAAAAATTATGTCGTAACGGGACGACTTTCTACTATCCTGATTAAGTACCCGAAGAGGAATGGCTTTCCCTTATCCATTTGTGTAAAATAAACAAATAAATAAAAAAGAACAAAAAACCTTCCAAAATCATTTTTCCTTTTTTCGTTTTTGTTTTCTAGATGTCAAAAAAGAAAAGTAGTCAGCGCGTCTGCCTCGTAAGTAGAAGGTCCAGGTTCGCACCCTGGTGGGGCACAAATTTTAATCTGGTGCCGCTGCTGTGTTTCAACACCCTGTCCGTCGATATTTAAGATGCAATTGTTTTAAGAGGAAATACAGATGATTTGCGAAAATTTGTCTTGCCATCAATGTAACGGGACAACACCATCCGTTCCTTAGTCATTGCTTTGTGATGGCACTAACCTATGTCATATGCAAACGAATCAGATTGTAGAGCATATTTAGTCAAATAACGGATGGTCAGTATACAAGTATTTACGAACAGCAGAAGCAGAATTGCAGCGAACTGATCACTTAACCAAGTGCAACGTAGAGTACCTGTGTAGTGCGTCATTTCAGCTGCATAGCGGACGGTAATATTTGTCAAGCAATTCACAGCTGAATTAATGTAATACCCGCACGATGATCTCTTTAGTCATACTGTATCATTAGCAGCTCGTGAATGGATTACTATTTTAGTTAAATCAGGTTACTGAAGCTGATGCCAAATAAAGAGAAGCGACGACTCCACCACGCTATCTTTACTTAGGCAGTCAGCGCTAGATTATGTGCCCCACCATTAACATTACTGTAAGCAGTCTGACAGAATAACACCACCACATCCACCGACAACCTGTACTATTATCATCACACAGTTGTTACTCGCAGTGATTACAAGTTGGTGATGTTTGTTAATAATAGCGGGAAGTGCCTGATGAATGTGGCAGACAGAGAGAATCCTAAATAACAGTAAGAGGTTACCCTGCGGAGGAATGAGCCCACGTATTGTGTCGAGTTTTGGCAAATTGATATTAATGTAGTTCCCGATGGTTTCTCACTAACGTGTTCTTTTGGCTATCCGAATACTCATATGGGAATTATCGAAGTGCATTTGCTAGAACACTCAACTACCTCAATAACACCTCATTTTGGATTGAATATGACTCGGAAAGCGACGTTAATTTGACGTTTCCGTCCATCTCCGGACGACTTACTGAATGAACTCTGGAGTGCACTCACAATTGTGTTGCCTGCCACACGAACTCTGTAAAGTGATGTGGCAGCTGGCAGTCATTGCTGAATACAGGCACGTGCAAATACTGTATTTTCATTGCTCTATGGGAACTCGTCTTTGTTGCATTTTTTCCGTACCGTAATTAGCACGACAACATAACACTCATTCTGCTGAAGAACTTGATTTCTACAAGTCCTTAATTAGGAATCTGCGAGCGGTAGTAATGCATGCAAGGAAACAGACTGTTGGACAAAAGAATAGACAGCGCCCTGCCTTTTTACATTTCCGATAGGGCCTACGATAAGAATCTGGTGTCATATCATGCTTCAGAACCCTAAAATGTTTATTCTTTCACTTTATACTAAAACAAAAGCTATGATAGGAGAAGAGGAAATGATTTATATGCTTCTCAGAAATTTCAATCTTTTGTCTTTATTATCTCACTTCATACTAAAACAAGGGCGATGATATGAGGGGAGGAAATGGTGTATACGCTTTCAAGACGTAATATTTCCTTGTGTGCTACTACTGCGTACATGAAAACTATGCAGTTAATTTTTGCATCTTAGATAAATTTTGGTATCATCTCATATTATTCGTGAGAAAGTTCCTATTTTTTTGGGATTCAAACAGAGTGGACGTTTCGTTACTGGTAAATATTCTGATGACTAATGACATGATATCCGTTGCAATTGCTCCATGGCACCTGTGAGTAGAGCCTCACGTTGGTTACTATAAGAACACGCAGGCAGTGATGTCCGCTCACTGCAGTCAGCGCTAAGGTGATTTCTTTCTGTTTATGGCGAAGCGTCTGCTGCAGTGTCCACGCTCAGCCAACATAAACAAGTCGCGGCGGCATTGGGCAGTGCTAATCGCTGCACTTGGAGCGAGCTTCGACAACAAGAGCACACTGTCTCCACTAACGATGTTATGGAGTTAATACATCTTACTAACTTAACGTAACATGCAGGACATGGGTTGGGTAAAAATTCAGTTTGTAACTTTCCATCACATTAAAATACTTCACGGTGTTTGTTAACCGATTTGTAGTACTTCACTAGTTTTACATATTAACATTATTTATCTATCCAGTAGTGTAACTAGTTTTGTTTTCCATCTTATTAGGTGGTAAAACTTTGATTTTTTATTTTGTACATTAGTATTCGTCATTGTAACAATAAATTGTCTTCAGTTTTATTGAGGGCGCTGATAACGTCACCTATGAGCGCCTCTAATCCCGCCCCCCCCCCCTCCCCTCTTCCAACATACATACATACACATGGTATATAAATTGTTCTTTACATCACAAAAGCGCCAGTCGTAACGCATGCTAAGTGGAGTCAAGAGAGAAGAGTTCGTGTTATCGCCCTGATCGAGGACGGTAATTACTGCCCTTCTGATGCCGGTGAGAGGTGCGGAGTACCGAAGAGGACGGCTAGGCGTTGGTGGAAAAACTATATCGAAACAGGTTGTGTTGAGCGGAAAAGTGGGAGTGGGCGACCCCGTGTGTCCAGTGAGGGGGACGCCCGGCGTCTGTTTGACAATATACACACCAATCCATTCCTCAGTTGCCGTCAACTGGGAGAGGTTTCTCAGTTTCCTGGTAGTGCAAGAACTGTGAGAAGGAGACAGAAAGATCATGGACTTTTATGCCGAAGAGCTGCTATAAAGCAACGCTTGACGGATTACCAGAAGGTCGCGATTTCGACTGGAGCAGAGTCATATTTTCTGACGAGAAAATATTTTCTTCCATTATCAATGCTCCGGTTCAGGTGAGATATCAGTATACTTATTGTATATAGTATCGTAAAGGAAATTGTTTTCGATAGAAGTGACTTTACGATATTGTAATGCTGAATAGTAGTTGTAAAATAATGTTCTTGTTTTGTTGTTAAATTTGCTTGGTATCGCCTTTATTACATACGTAGTTGTGTTGAATTCGTCAGCGTTTTTATTAACAGATAAACGCTTTTGATGTCGTAGGTGTACCGGCCACGGGGAGAGCGTTTCAGTCCGAAGTATCTCGTGGAAAGAGAGAGAAGTGGACGCTTTTCTGTTGGCGTTTGGGGCTACATCTCAGACCGGGAGGCAGGGCTCCTATGGCATATTGAGGGTAACCTCAACGGAGAGGCGTATGTTAACATTTTAGAACATATAATGAAGCCAAGCGCTGAGCTGCTGTATCCTCAAGGAGACGTCTATTTCCTGCAGGTATGAACAACGTTAGCATGAAAGCTGTTTCATAGTTCGCAAATACTGTTCTACTCATTCCCTATGGCCTACAATTCATGAAGAAACCATCATATTCAGTCGTTTGGTAGTCTCTTGTTGTTCCCAATATTGTTGTTGCATTTTGTTCTGCTCATGATGTCCTAAAAGTAGAGATTCATCTTTGCCGTCGTAGCCCCTAGCATCACACGTTGCCCGTAAATACATTGATGAGAATGAAGATGTATATAAAGATGTATCAAATAACTTGCATCTTCGTTCTGTTTATTTCCTCATTTGCCTTTCTTTGCATCTCGTATTACTTTCAGATTTTTCATTGTTTCCATCTACATTGTCGTAGTCGCTGCCGGCCTAGGTGACCGAGCGGTTCTAGGCGCTACAGTCTGGAACCGCGCGACCGCTACGGTCGCAGGTTCGAATCCTGCCTCGGGCATGGATGTGTGTGATGTCCTTAGGTTGGTTAGGTTTAAGTAGTTCTATGTTCTAGGGGACTGATGACCTCAGATGTTAAGTCCCATACTGTTCAGAGCCATTTGAACCATTTTTGTTACCTCTTTGATGAGTTTAATTTTTGAAATCTCTTGACTATAATTGCTTGCTTTGTTATTACAGTTCTTCTATTCCCTTGTACTAATCATCTGTTATCGTTAACTAAAGACCACATTCGACGTAGTTGAAGAGCTCGACGTGATTAACTTTTAGTACCCAATGCTTTTCAGTCTGCGTTGATCTCATTAGTATTTTTCCTCATTGCCGTCCATTCTGTGGTCTGCTTAATTAGATGTTACTTTGAATCTTCTCTTTCATAATGCGTTGGATGGCACCTGCATGGTCATTTGTATTTTCTGAATTTTCTACTGCTTGTAGCGTTGCTCTTGGGGGACAAAAAATAAAAAGAATTGTTACTTTTTTTTTTTTGTCGAAAAAGTGAATATTTTGGTGGGCCACTTGGCAACAGAATCAGGGATTTATTACACTATTATAATAACATACGTTGACCATTAAATACCTGAATAAGGGCAGCATATTGATATATATATATGTGAGATCGCTCGGAAGAAACATTATCATTTCTGTGCATTTTTATAGTCGCGATGTAGTCATACCCGGATCAACACTAAGGGACCAGAAGATTTATAGACTTTAAAAGAAATGCAACACTACACAATTAAAAAGAGTTGGTTCAGAAATAATAGGAAAACGATAATGTTCCTTCTGCCTCATGCTGCGTTCGGCCCATCAGCGTGATCGTAATTTCTGATGATGAAGTAACACAAAATAATTAACAGTTAAGTAAATAAGGAGATGGACTCATCAAGGTTAATTTACGAAAATAAGCACACTTATCTTTAACACACGTTTTTTTTTAATGCTACGTACCTTTTCATATTAAATTACAATAGATGACCATTGTGGTTAAATACTTTATACATAACAGTCAAAATGTCCTCTTGACGCTGTCTGTTCGATATCAGTTACAAGAAACTACATCTTTTGTGATTGAAAAAAAAATAACAATTAGCATATTCACTCAATATTTTCACATCAAATATAAAATACAGTTGTGGAACGCAGCAAGTCCGCGTCCGCCTCTCATGGAATACAAACAGTAAAAGGTGAGGCGCCAAAAGCCTCACTTGTCTTGAAACAACAGAATTCTTTTTTACACCATTAATCGATACATGTACATAGAGATTTACTGGCACCGCGCAAGAACGGTAAAGATAAAGAATAATAGTTTCTGTCGATGCTATGCGATGGTTCATTTCTTTTACTTTACAATTGTTCGATAACTTTAGGCCATCAGGCGTTTACTATTGAGCGTATATTAATGTTTGTGAGGCGAAAATTACTAATATTACACTGCCTCCCATGAGGAGGGAAGGAATACCGAAGGTATTACTTTCATCCTCATGCCCATTGGAATATTTGTAATTTTCGAGTGTAACATACAGGTTATTAAAAGTTTCATTTTATATTCATTCCATAATAAAAGAATTAACGTTTCAATTTGTAATTACTGACGGTGGATCATTGTGAATTTGTTCTGTTTTCTATCAGTGTTTGCATGGATTCAGTCTTTCCTGGTGATTCTTAAAATTAAGGCTATAAGTACACATATTTACAAAATTTATAAGGAAATAGAGTCACACTTCATTTTTCATCGTTGCAAAAGTAATTTGACTATCACAACTGGTACACAACTTTCTGTTTTGACAGTATTCATTACATTGTCATCGTCTTGTCGATTGATTGCCTTGTCCGTCGTCGCACTTAATTATACATTTATTTTCGTCGCACATACACTATTTATGATAGACTTTGATTGTAGAGCGGCCACTGGTGATGGCTTCGACAAGGAAGTCCATATCTTTCACTTTCAGGGCTCGAGTGTGGCTCTCCGAATTATTTCCCATATGAAACAGATAAAATGTCTTATATTAGAATAGCTTACAAAACTAATTTTATATACAATTGGGATGGGATATAGGAAGGATCGGATCCTTTGACGTATTTTCGTGTGCTTATTTTCATTCGTATCGTGACCTTTCGTTAAAGTTTACATTTCAACAGTGTTCAGAGGTGACCTTGTGACTTGTCTCTGTGTACAATCAGTCATTATAATAATTACGTTAACTTCTCTATTTTAGAGTCTCTCGGAAGGTTTATGATACATACAAAATGTTTCAGTACTGGGTGTGAATGTTTTTGCTACAGAATGTAGCGCACAGCAACTGTGTTGTCGGTTGAACGTTTACATTATTTCGTCACGTGGTGGCTGTCCGCCCCCACTGTTGCGAGCAATCTTGAAATTCATTCTGTGCGCGCGCACGTGACCGGAGCTTTCTTGCAGAGCGTTGATTTCGCACTTGAGGTGCCGTGCGTCGCTTTTGTTCGGCGGATCGTGGCTTTGTGCTTTTTTAGATTGCTGGAGGGAGCTTCTGCCACCGAAACTGCCTCACATCACTTCCTGTCCACTATCCAGTTACGGATTCACAGGTAAGTGGTAGCTACCGCTGCAACTGCATGTGTGGAATGACACTGATTATTACACACTGCACACATCAACGAAATTGTTCACACATATGGTGCAGTAGAATACTGCCACTGAAAATCGTCGAACTTTAAAACTTCACTTGCACTGTGGTGAGCGTCTGCGTGAACGGTGTATTAACAGAAATTCTCGCGTCATAACATCACACGGTGTTTACAAGTTGATTTACATACTAATATTTACAAGAGTTCATTTAAATCGATAAATAATCTAATTGACTACTTTGAATCAAAACAATTGTTTCTTAATTAGTCTTTTTTTTTTATTTAAGCCTACGGTCACAGGTAGGCTATTATGAGTTCTTTTTCTTTGACCGAATCCATTCCAATCTCCTTTACAAATTAATTTCATTCATAGTAATCTTTATCACGCTTGCTTATTCATTTTGTAGGACCAATACTTTTTTTTTTTTTTTTTTAGTGCTCGTCTTATTTAGTGTCAAAAGTTTTTCTCGTATGTGCTTGTCTTTAAAGAAAGTTCGAGGACAGATTTGAAAATAGCAATTCCGCCTCTGAGTTTCGTGTAGAAATACAAACAGTCGAAAAAAGA
Organism: Schistocerca americana; assembly: GCF_021461395.2. Lineage (NCBI taxonomy): Eukaryota > Metazoa > Arthropoda > Insecta > Orthoptera > Acrididae > Schistocerca > Schistocerca americana. The sequence continues at coordinate 610,508,656 of NC_060121.1, forward strand.
AAGGTGGGAAAAGCGGGTCTACTCGCTGATCGTCGACAGAATTTAAATTACTCCTCAACCAGGTCGAAAATTTAATTTACCTTGCGCATTACAAAAGCAATATGCGCGTCGCGAACCTACTCATTTTTATAAGTAGTGCCTCACTTCCTAAGCACACGTGCATCTTTACAAGTTGGTGTGGATAGGATCAAGGATCTTAAAGGATTTGCACTTAGGAAAGGGATTCAATAATCACATAATCACAGAGAAAACAATAAATATTGCAGTGCACACTTAAAATAAAATCTATCACTTCAAGCATGTATATCTAATATGTATCTTGCTGCAGCTTGCTTACTACTCTTTGCTCATTTCTTAGACTAAGTCAAGTTTATGCATTACGCATTTGGGTATTAATTATCATTTGTATATATAAGCCTCTCACTAGAGTGTTGTTTTTTTTTGCTGCTGTCGCTACCTGTGAAGCTTGGGCGAGATCCTTATTATATGTGCTGCTAGCTTGTGAATTTGCAGTATCGCTAATGCTCAATAGTACCGTGAAGTTGGCATAATAAACCATGTTACTCATATGTTCTTTGACTCAGCTTGTTTATAGTCTGGACTCATCTTACTTTGCGTTATATAATAAACTTCCTTTTTATTCCATCACGCTTTTACTTAAGGTTAACGTCAGGCCTTTTTTAGAACAATTGCACTGCGTCATCAATCTGTTCATGCTTAATCCTAGGTATCTGTTCACTTCAAAGAGATGTTATTTTATCGCTGGCACAGCACTGTGCTGGAATTTACAAGTTAAATCTACCGACTGTTTTACGCTAACAGGTGGTGCCTTATTTACGTCACCTTTGAAAATAGGGAATAACCTCATGGAATCGAATCTTTTCTTACAACTTTCCTATTTTGTCTGGACGTTTAAGTATTTCCTTTTAAAACAGGTCATTAATTTGTCCTCGATTAAATTTCACTTACTAATACTAAGCACATATAATCATCATTTTCATATTACTATTTAGTGAGAGAAGTGCATTATTCGCTCCTTCCTGCTCATTCTCAAATTACTATTTAGCGAGAGAAGTGCATTATTCGCTCCTTCCTCTTTCCTCATTTTAGTACCTCGGGGCTAATTAATACCTCTCGAGTACATCATTTTCCTTACATACTAACTTATAACTAAAATTGAAAATCGCCTCTAGGACATGTCCTCCTGTTTACATAAAGATTATTCATGTAAATACTTGTCTGCAACTTATTCTGTATTTTATTTTCCAGACGCGTTGTTTTAATACACAAGGTTTCCTTTCAGCACCGGTTAACGTCCGTAGTCAGTTCAGTTCCGTTCTTGTTACTCATTGGTTAATCCTGATCTCCAATACCTTAGAATTTTCTTACAGCTTAAATTAACTTAATTCCTGGCGTTATAAAATTTTCTTAAATCTTGATGGTGGAACAATCCTTTGATTTTATTCGTGGCAGGGTCAGATAACAAATAGCTACCAATGTGTGGTTTCCTCATTATCACAAAGGGACCTTCATAAATGTGTTGCCACTTACGATTCTTCTTTAACAACAGGGATGGTTTAAAGTGAGTCCTGACTAATACCTTTTCTCCTTCTTTGAAATCTATAACTCTGTTTACCTTCTTATCAAATGCCTTTTTTCGGAGGTTAGCATACGTTGTCAATGACATGAGAGCTTGCCTGATTTTTGCGTCTAGGTCCAATTCGTTGTCTTGTAACTTTGGAAGGGGGTCTATCCATTCATTCCTCTCTTTTGATCTTGACATTAACTCATGTGGCGTGAATCCGGTCGACAGATGAGGAAGGTGGTTTACAATCTGTTCGAATGGTGTTACGAAGTCTACCCACTTAGATTGCTTATTCGGAATGTACGTCCTTATAAATCTGTTAAATTCTTTGAAGATTCTTTCTGTCGGATTCGATTGCGGTCGAAACAGGGATATCAAAATTTGTTTGATTCTATGGCGAGCAAGAAATGCACGCCACGGGCGTGATGTGAAATTTGAAGCATTATCAGACAAAATTGATTCTGGAACCCCGAATCGTGGGAAATAATCATTTTCAATGCGACGAATTATTGGATTTGCACAAGAAGATTTTACTGCGTACAGTCTTATGTGCTTAGAAAAATTGTCCAGGATTGCTACTAAGTATTTAGCGCCTCCCCTACCGGTGGGTAGTGGACCTGCTAAATCAATACTAAGAAGCTGGTTTGGCCTTTCAGCAACTATTGGATTTAGTGGAATTGAAGTGGAAATGTTTAAGGATTTTGCCTTTTGACAGATGACACAGTTTCTCAATAATTTATGAATTCTCTGGTGTAGATTCGGAACATAACAGTAAGTCGAGATTTTCTTTTTACATTTTTCTGGTCCGTAGTGACCCCATGAAATGTGAGTGTACCACAGAAGATGTTCAATGAAATTTCGAGGGATGCAAACACACCACCTCTCAGATGACTCAGACGTCTTATGAAATAGCACTTGGTTATGAACTTTATAAAACTCGGACAACTTGTGGGCTGGATTTTCGTGAAGAATTTGTATAACCTTTTTCCATTTTGGATCTGTATTTTGAAGAATCTGAATCTGCCTACATAACTGAAGAAAATACTTTCTGTGAATTGGATCTTTCATTAACAAGACTTTATAATTAGACATTTGTTCCACCAGTTCGCTGGTTTCTAGTAAGCCCTCAGGTGAGCGAGAAAGTGCGTCTGCTATAACATTATCTTTACCTTTTATGTATACAATGTCAAAGTCATATTCCTGCAGGAATAAGCACCATCGAGTAAGACGAGGGTGTTGCAACTTGCATGTAAGGAGGAATGATAAGGCTTGATGGTCTGAATAGACTTTAATTTTTCTTCCATAGATATAATAGTTAAATCGCCTAAAAGCCCATATTACGGCAAGTGCCTCCAACTCCGTAACCGAATAAGACTTCTCACACTCTGATAACACTCGACTCGCAAAGCTAATCACTTGGATTTGCTCGTGTCCATTTACTAATTGAATCTGGAAAAGACAAGCGCCGATACCCACAAAGGAAGCGTCTGCAGTAATACAAAATTCCTTATCCATCTGAGGATGATGGAGAATGTTACTGTTAACCAGACTGTCCTTAATTTTCTTAAATCCGTCTTGGCATTCCGGAGTCCAATTCCAATGTGAATTCTTTTTTAAAAGGTTGTGAAGAGCGGGATTGTTCAATACCTGATTGGGAACAAAACGTCTGAAAAATGACGTAAGACCGATAAATCCTCTCAGTTGCCTTTTTGTAACAGGGGTTGGAAAGTTTTTTATAGCAAATAATTTTTCCGGGTCGGGTTTAATTCCTTCAGGGGTGATGATGTGCCCTAAAAATTTAATTTCACTTTTTCCAAACTTGGATTTCTTAAGATTTGCTGTAACACCATACTCTCTGAATCGTTGAAATATCTTTTGCAGAAGGGCCACATGATCTTCCCAATTTTTCGATGCTACAAGAACGTCATCCACATAGACTGTTACCTCATCTAAAAGTTCAGGACCTAGTACATAGTCAAGGGCAGAAATAAAAATTCCGGAACTCACATTTAGTCCAAACGGTACAACTTTGAAATGGTAAGATCTACCTGCAAATATAAACGCAGTGTACTTCCTAGACTCCTGCGCAAGTTTTACTTGCCAGTAACTGCTTTTCAAATCAAGGGTACTCAAATACTTAACTCCATGAAACTTCTGCAGATGCTCTTCAAGAGCCTCTGGTCTCGTTCTTATGGGTACTATAATTTTATTGATTAATCTTGCATCTAGGACTAGCCTTACGCTACCATCTGATTTTAGCACAGACAATAAAGGACTCGAATAAGGTGAATGAGATACTTCTATCACATTCCAGCGTAACATTTTCTTGATCTCGCACTTGACAGCTTCGCGTCTCGCATATGGAATGGAATAGCTTGTTCTACAGTAGGTTGAATGGGGCAGGACATCCATTCGATATTCAAAGCCTTTTATTAGTCCAGGTTTCTTAGAAAATACTTGAACGTAATCTGTTAACAAATTGTAAAGCTCATTCTTCTGTTGTTTGGATAATTCAATGGACTCACTAGCTTTACCGTATAATTCATTCTGACCGGGAATTAGGTCTTTATACTCATCGTCATTAACACTTTCAAGATCTGTCATGTCTTCTGTCTGACTGTACTGTTGTCTTTTAGTCCATGGCCGTACTGCTGTTTGAAGCACCCCAAAGTTTGTCTTCACCTTACTTCTTAACAAATTTACAGTTACTTGTTGCTGGCTCGCTACTAGAGTACAGATTCCACACTCGATGTCAATTTTAGCTTTCGTCTGCCTCAAGAATTCCATACTCAGGATACATGGCACTGATAGGTTTTTAACAATAAGAAAAATGCACGTTACTGAAATAGACTCTATCTGGATTTGATGCTGAGTCTGAAGATTTACACGTTGTGTTAGTGGACCAATTGCTCCCGATATGGTGCAACCTTGAATTGGAAGTGATAAAACTTTGCATACAGAGGATATTTGCTTAAATAAACATAAAGATAAGACATTTATATTAGCTCCTGTATCTACAATAGCTGTTACTGGTATGTTGGCAATTGATACCCTTATGGAAGCTTGAACTTGTTCGTCCCATACGTCATCATTGTCTTTCGTCTCAGTGTCTGCTACTAGATCATCCCGTAAGTTTGTCTCTTTGTCATACCTAATTGCTTTAATTTCGTGTGGACTAAGGGACAGGGTGCCCCCATTCAAACCTGCAGCATCCTCTAGGAGGCTCAAAGGTGCTGCTTTTAATTTTCCGCTCGACGCTTACTTTCCTGCTGATTTATATTTCTTAATGTTTCTTCCGTCTGGAACTGGTGTTGGTTTTGTGGTACGAAGTCGGTTGGAAACGGATCTTGTTGTCCTGGCGTATTCGCTTGCGCATAATAAATTTGCGTATTATGCGGGCGTTTAGGCTTCAGAGTTCCCGAAGGTCCGTTCGCTTGTTGCGTGAAGTGTATATTTTGTGGCTGAAAGGTATTTTGCTGTGGCTTGTGTTGATTGTAACCGTTACTGAAAGGTGTACATTGGTCTCCACCTTGATTATGCCATTTATTTCTTTTCCACTGACGATTTGAATCGTAAGACTGATCGTTTTGATAATTACCGTTGATCGGTTGCGTGTTTCCGTATTGCTGGGGCTGTGTGCTATAATGTGTATTTTCGTACTGAGGTGGTGACGAATTATATATTGGATTGTATCTCTGGCCGTTATTGTACTTATTTTTGTATTTGCTGTTGGAGTACGTAGTGTGTTTATTTTTGAAACCGTTGTGGGGTTGGTACTGGCTGTCGCTGTGACGCGCTTTCGCTCGGCCACCATTGTTGCCTGCGTATTCTGTATTGTGCTGGCCGCCTGCACTGAAGTGGGCGTTGCCAACATCAACTCTAGCGTCCTCGTAAATCAGATCTAACGAGTCTAACACAGATAGGAAAGTGTCCGTATCGTCCTCAGACACGTTTACTAACTTTTCTCTGATCGCAATCGGTAGCTTAGTTTTTAGAATCATAATAACGTCTTTGGCGGTGATCGGCGAATCCCAGAACTTGATTTTCGCTAAATACTTTTCAAAATATCTTCTCAAACTACCGCGCTTACTGTTAAACACTTCGGCGTTGTAAACCTCTTTTCTCAGGCGCTGCTGCACACCAGAACTCCAGAATTTAGCTAAAAACATCTGTTCAAACTCTTTGTAACTTTTACAAGAGTCGACCATTTCGGTTCCCCATAAGGCAGCATCGCCTACGATAAATCCACTAACAAATTGAATTCGCTGGCGGTCACTCCAGCTACTCGGGAAAATTCCTGAAAAATTTCGGAGGAACACTATAGGATGAATTTCTCTTTTCTGTGGGTGAAAGGTCGGAAAAATACGATGTTTGATTACGCTTTCCTCGTGCATCAAACTGACAAAAGTGGATGGGCTGGTAGTCTGGTTAACTTGTGCTTCTATAGAACTATGAGTTTGAGCGTTATCAAATGGTGAACGGTAATGTACCTGCTGTTGTTCATTACTTCGTGGTGAATTATTCCAGTCTCCTGACACGGGTGGCAGGGAATTTTCAACTTGACATTTTAGTGTACGAACTTCATCAACTATCTGTTGACGCCATTCAGGTAAATCTTGAGCTAACGTTCGTCTTATCTGGCCTAATTCTGACATCACCGTGTCTCCTGTTTTTCCAGGGGCTGCCAATATTTCAAAGGTCACGTTTTTGACAGTTTCCCTGAGTTCGTTCTTGACCTTGTCTTCTATGAATCCGTCTTTGTTTCTAATCCACTGTTGGTAGTGGTCGGACAATGCTTCAGCATGTGCCTTAACAGTATTCTTTATTTGGTCCTCTACATTAAGAGTCTCAATCTGTTTCGAAAGATCATCAACAACATTCTCGATCGTGTCTACTGCGGTTTTAACTCCTTTGACCTCATCAGAGATTGCAGTATAATCTTCTTTTAAGGTCGCAGCTTGTTTTTGATATTCTATCACTTTTGAATTTATCTCCCCCTTGGCTGCTTCGATTTTTTCATCTAACCGTTTTGAAATATCCTCTATTTTTGACTCTACTTGTGTGTCAATTTCTAGCCTCATGATCGTGATCTGACTGCTGATTTGGCTTTGGACATTACCCAACAGGGTATTTAAATCAGCTGTTATGTCTGCCTTTAGTTCGGCCTTTACCGAATTTAACCGTGTATTTAGGTCATTTATCTCCGTTTGCAGATCTGTTTTTACTGAATTTATGTCTGTTTTTACCGAATTTATTTCTGTTTTTACTGAATTTATGTCTTCTTTTACTGAGTTGCACAGATTTGTAAGGACCTGATTTTTATTATGCCGTCTTTCGGCCTTCTCTTTTTCTTCGCGGGCCTTTTCATCTAATTTTTCCTGCTTTTCACGTTCCTGTCTTTGCGCCTCTCTCTGTCTTTGACTTTCGAACTTGCGTTCCATTATTGCTTCGATCATTGCAGCCAAGTCATTTTTTTCAAAAGCGGGAATAGTTTGCACACTAGGACCAGCTTCTAAAACTTCGGTCGAGGCTGCTTCTGCCTCCGCTCGTGTACCTATCGCGCGTGATCGTAATGGATAGTGCGGTCCATTCGCATCACCGCTGTCGTCTGGTTTTGTTTGTGTCCGCTGTTTACCGTCAGCCATGTTCATGAATTATTTGTCAAACGTCAAAATGCTACAGATATTGTTTGTCACTGCCGTCAGTCGTTTGTCTGTGACGTAGTGCTATGGCTTACTGGGACCTAAGATAAAATTTCAACTCTGGGTAACAACTGACGTTCATTTACGCCAAGAAGACAAGATGGTTCCTACTAATTACAAACAAATGAAATATCACACGTTTTACCAGTTTTGAGCGTAGTTATCCGCCATATCGTAATTTTTTTTTATGCACTGACAACAATGGTACACTTTCACTGAATTTAACTACATAAGAATGGACTATGGACAAATTGAAATAAAGCTGTTTCAAGGCAAGGAAAGACAGGTTTACGTTCTGATCAACTCGAAAGATGCTACGTCACTACGAAAGCTTGGCTACTGCGTATAAAAATTTGACTTACTATGACTGTCTTGATAATGATACAGCTGGATACTCGCGTTTTTTGGTAATTTCATCAATCGTTCTTCTGAATTAATTAAAAGGTTTTCCCACTTCTCTTTCTCGGTTGAATTGCATCCACATGAAAAAATGAAACAGTTATTAGAACAAGCAAAGAAAATTTTTTAAACACATACATGAAATGATTTTTTGATCAAGTCCCTGTTCGGGCGCCAAGTGTAGCGTTGCTCTTGGGGGACAAAAAATAAAAAGAATTGTTACTTTTTTTTTTGTCGAAAAAGTGAATATTTTGGTGGGCCACTTGGCAACAGAATCAGGGATTTATTACACTATTATAATAACATACGTTGACCATTAAATACCTGAATAAGGGCAGCATATTGATATATATATATGTGAGATCGCTCGGAAGAAACATTATCATTTCTGTGCATTTTTATAGTCGCGATGTAGTCATACCCGGATCAACACTAAGGGACCAGAAGATTTATAGACTTTAAAAGAAATGCAACACTACACAATTAAAAAGAGTTGGTTCAGAAATAATAGGAAAACGATAATGTTCCTTCTGCCTCATGCTGCGTTCGGCCCATCAGCGTGATCGTAATTTCTGATGATGAAGTAACACAAAATAATTAACAGTTAAGTAAATAAGGAGATGGACTCATCAAGGTTAATTTACGAAAATAAGCACACTTATCTTTAACACACGTTTTTTTTTTAATGCTACGTACCTTTTCATATTAAATTACAATAGATGACCATTGTGGTTAAATACTTTATACATAACAGTCAAAATGTCCTCTTGACGCTGTCTGTTCGATATCAGTTACAAGAAACTACATCTTTTGTGATTGAAAAAAAAATAACAATTAGCATATTCACTCAATATTTTCACATCAAATATAAAATACAGTTGTGGAACGCAGCAAGTCCGCGTCCGCCTCTCATGGAATACAAACAGTAAAAGGTGAGGCGCCAAAAGCCTCACTTGTCTTGAAACAACAGAATTCTTTTTTACACCATTAATCGATACATGTACATAGAGATTTACTGGCACCGCGCAAGAACGGTAAAGATAAAGAATAATAGTTTCTGTCGATGCTATGCGATGGTTCATTTCTTTTACTTTACAATTGTTCGATAACTTTAGGCCATCAGGCGTTTACTATTGAGCGTATATTAATGTTTGTGAGGCGAAAATTACTAATATTACATGCTGCTACTACTACTACTACTACTACTACGGCTATTATTATTATTATTATTTACATTGTTTAGACCCAGAGGTTATTAAATAAAGCAAATTATGTTCTGCTGCTGTTATTTTTTGGCTGCTGTTACTTTTCTTGTTCTCCCAGAATTCTTTCATCATCACGCTGTGTTTAGCGTGACGTTCTTATCTCCATTCTCTCCTAGATATGTTGCGTTTATCTTCTGTTACAGTTTCCCAGCGGTGGATTTTATGTCTGAACACTTTTCGATCTTCGATATATGTGGGTATGATGTTGGCATTTTTGAGATCAATCTGGACTTGCCTGATCCAGATTTGTAGTTTTTAGTTTCTGTAGACACATCAACATTTTCTTTCTTAGTAGGCTGTCATGTAGTCTTGTGTGTGACCGTAGAGTTTCAGTCGTCGTTTACGGAAATCGGTTTCGATGATGGAGCATTTTTCTATTACTGTATGTGATTATAGACGATATCCTTCATCTGTGAGTTTTGACCCAAGGATTTTTAGGATGATTTTTCTTTTAGCTTTCTTGATATTCTCGAAGTCTCCTTTGTAAATGAGGTTTAAGGTTTCACTGACGTGGAGTGTTTCAGGTTTGATAACAGTCGTGTAGTGTCGAATTTTGGTTTTGATGTTCATGCATTTCTTGTTGTAGATGCCCGCGATTTTTCCATGTGCTTTCCGCTTCATGAATTCGCGTGTTTTTTGTGCTAATCTTTCTATACCAGTGGGTTCAATGATTTCACATAAGCATTTATAAAGTAGTTGACCTTGTTTATTGTGCCGTATTTCGTGATCAAATTTTGTGTTTTGTTGTGTTTTATAGCCATGAATTCGGTTTTTGAGAAATAAATTTGTAGTCCAACTTTCTTGGCACATTCTTTAAGGATTTCATCTCCGGAAAGGATCGCAAGATCGTCAGCAAAGGCTAGGCATGTGACGTGGGTATTATGCTGTTGTCTTCTTAGACTACTGGGTCTCCAGACGTTTCTGTTCCTCATTTCTTTTTGTCATTCTTTGATGACTTTATGTAGGACGATGTTGAAGAGTAACAGGTAGAGGCCATCGCCCTGCCGCACGCCAGTCTTGATGAAGAAGGGTTGTGAGATGTCTTCGTTGAATTAGACTTCGGAAGTTGTGTCTGTTAGGGTTTTCTGGATGCGTCGTCGTGTTTTAGGATCGAGATTGCTTTCTTCGAGTATATTAGAAAGGAAATGGATATGCCGTGTGACTAGGGCCTCCCGTCGGGTAGACCGTTCGTTCGCCTGATGCAAGTCTTTCGAGTTGACGCCACTTCGGCGACTTGCGTGTCGATGGGGACGAAATGAAGATGATAAGGACAACACAAGACCCAGTCCCTGAGCGAAGAAAATCACCGACCCAGCCGGGAAATCAACCTGGGCCGGTAGGTACGACATTCCGTAGCGCTGACCACTCAGCTATCAGGGTCGGGCTGCAGAAGTCAGTCCGGTTGTTCGTCGGTTCTTTTTCCCATTCTTCTGTGATATTGGTTCCTTGAATTTTGGATGTGTCGAATTTTTGAATGAGAGGTTTTTGAGGTGAACTCTCTTCGGAGAGAATGTGACATTAACTGGTGTGAGGTAGTGGTGTGAGTCAATGTTCACGCCTTGTCGGACATGAGTATCTAGGATGATTCTGTTGTGGGCGCAGGAGATAGCAACGTGGTCGATCTGGTATTCACCAAGATGCTGGATCGGGGATCGTAATATTTCCTGTTTTACTGGGTTTTTTTTTCATTTTGAGGTTGAATTGTTGGCAAATGTCTATCATAATATGCCGTTGGTGTTAGTGTTTTAGTGTGCTGAATTTTTACCGATTTTTCCCAAGTGGTTTTTTCTATCCCAAATTTAGCGTTGAAGTCTCCCATTAGGATTTTCACGTCATCTTGGTGAATTTTGTTCATGGTTTTTTTACTTTATTCCTGAATTTTTCGATATTTTCGGGGTTCTTCTTATTTTCGGTGTTGGTTGTGGCATGTGGATTGATGAGTGTATATTTTTTATTGGCGCTCTGAATCGAGTCGATTGTTGATGGGTGTCATTTCTTTGACAGAGTTGATGATTGTTCTGTGTACGAGAAATGCCATGCCGAGTATTGGTGCGCCTTTCGCTACCTTTTCTTGTGCATTGCCCCTGAAGATGCGATGGTTTCCGTAATGCAAGGTTTCATTGTCAGTTAGTCACGTTTCTTTTAAGACCAAGGATGAGCATTCCTTGTCGGTCGATTTCTTATGCGACATTATGTAGTTTTCTGTTTGGATCACTGTATTGATATTTAGTGTTACAGTGCATGTTTCTGCTTGTAGTGAAGTTTACCAGAGGTCTCCTATATCCTCTGCTGTGCTAGCCTGGACTCCCCAGAATCCGAAAGTCCAGCCGAGCTCATTGAGCTGACAGACGCTGACCAGGATACCGGTGATTTCCACGCAGACGTGTCTGGGTTTTGGGTTCAACGGGTTGAACAGCCGTTGAGGATTGTGTTAGTATTTGGTCCACCCCACGCATTTGATTTCCTCGGTACCAGCCATATCTGGGAGTCTTTCCCCTATACGCCACCAGGGGAGACGCCATGTAGAGGATCTAACATCTAACAACCTCACATGGGGTTATTACTATTATTATTATTATCGTTATGTTGTCAGCAGCAAATCCGATATGGTGTATCTACCCATCACTGAAACAGATGTGTTTTGTTCGATTCAATATTTGCGTCACATAAATATAAGTTATAATTAGGTTACATTGCTGCTAGTAGACACATTCCTCACTTTTCTTAGACAGTTGCTACCTGCAAAGGAATTTATGTGTGCAGCATTGTTGGAATACAGACGTTCAAATTATCGGATTTCTATTATTACAGTTCGATGCCAGGTCGTTCTAATCGGATTGAGCCAGTCAGTCTTAACGTGGATTTCCGAATCTGTAAACCACATTCCTAATCCGACTGTTGAATCTAGATCACGAATCTATGACAGGGACTTAATTCCTAAACACCATGGAAAATACTAATACAATGTGCTTATTAAAAATACGTTATTTAAATACAAATATATGAAGTAACGAGATAATAATTTATTTACAGGACCACAGCCCCATCCATTAGAGCAGAGCAGTGCAAGATTGGTTTCAGGAGCAAGACAGGATAAAGCTGTTGCCGTTTGTTCCACGATCATCGGACCTCAACCCGATAGAGAATATGTGGGCAGAGCTAACGAGGTCATTGCCATGTGGACATGCAAATGCAAGCGACCTTTGGACGAATATAGAGAACGTGTGGTGGGAAGTAAACCATCACGCTACACTAACGAGGACCTTAGTAGAATCAATGCCTCGACGCCTTCGATAAATCTTAAATAATGATGGTGGGTGGGTTGGTTACACAAAACCCATGTGGAAAAATCATCTGATAATCAGTCAAGCTTTGCTTTGTCGCAGCACTGTAGTATACAAGTCCATTTACTTTCTGTCTAATCCTCATAACTCTTGCAGCGCAAAGTCATTCACTCCACGCCAACTGAGGAACTGATTGGCGCATATGTTGTTCACCAGACAGCAGTCGTCACACTCACTGCATTCAATGACTGGACTGTGTGTGTATGTATGTGTGTGTGTGTGTGTGTGTGTGTGTGTGTGTGTGTGTGTGTGTGTGTGTATGTGTTTGTGTGTCTCTGTGTTTTCGTGTTCATGCACAATATGAAGCAATACCATTAACATTAAAGAGACAAGCAACAGTAAATATTCCAAAAATATACCTGTATTTTAATGCAATAGCTAGTTACTACAAACTGAATTTTTTACCCAACCCATGTCCTGCATGTTACGTTAAGTTAGTAAGATGTATTAACTCCATAACATCGTTAGTGGAGACAGTGCGATCTTGCTGTCGAAGCTCGTTCCAAGTGCAGCGATTAGCACTGCCCAATGCCGCCGCGACTTGTGTATGTTGGCTGAGCGTGGACACTGCAGCAGACGCTTCGCCATAAACAGAAAGAAGTCACCTTAGCGCTGACTGCAGTGAGCGGACATCACTGCCTGCGTGTTCTTATAGTAACCAACGTGAGGCTCTACTCACAGGTGCCATGGAGCAGTTGCAACGGATATCATGTCATTAGTCATCAGAATATTTACCAGTGACGAAACGTCCACTCTATTTGAATCCCAAAAAAAATAGGAACTTTCTCACAAATAATATGAGATGATACCAAAATTTATCTAAGACGCAAAAATTAACTGCAGAGTTTTCATGTACGCAGTAGTAGCACACAAGGAAATATTATGTCTTGAAAGCGTATACACCATTTCCTCCCCTCATATCAACGCCCTTGTTTTAGTATGAAGTGAGATAATAAACACAAAAGATTGAAATTTCTGAGAAGCATATAAGTCATTTCCTCTTCTCCTATCATAGCTTTTGTTTTAGTATAAAGTGAAAGAATAAACATTTTAGGGTTCTGAAGCATAGTATGACACCAGATTCTTATCGTAGGCCCTATCGGAAATGTAAAAAGGCAGGGCGCTGTCTATTCTTTTGTCCAACAGCCTGTTTCCTTGCATGCATTACTACCGCTCGCAGATTCCTAATTAAGGACTTGTAGAAATCAAGTCCTTCAGCAGAATGAGCGTTATGTTGTCGTGCTAATTACGGTACGGAAAAAATGCAACAAAGACGAGTTCCCATAGAGCAGTGAAAATACAGTATTTGCACGTGTCTGTATTCAGCAATGACTGCCAGCTGCCACATCACTTTACAGAGTTCGTGCGGCAGGCAACACAATTGTGAGTGCACTCTAGAGTTCATTCAGTAAGTCGTCCGGAGATGGACGGAAACGTCAAATTAACGTCGCTTTCCGAGTCATATTCAATCCAAAATGAGGTGTTATTAAGGTAGTTAAGTGTTCTAGCAAATGCACTTCGATAATTCCCATATGAGTATTCGGATAGCCAAAAGAACACGTTAGTGAGAAACCATCGGGAACTACATTAATATCAATTTGCCAGAACTCGACACAATACGTGGGCTCTTTCCTCCGCAGGGTAACCTCTTACTGTTATTTAGGATTCTCTCTGTCTGCCACATTCATCAGGCACTTCCCGCTATTATTAACAAACATCACCAACTTGTAATCACTGCGAGTAACAACTGTGTGATGATAATAGTGCAGGTTGTCGGTGGATGTGGTGGTGTTATTCTGTCAGACTGTTTACAGTAATGTTAATGGTGGGGCACATAATCTAGCGCTGACTGCCTAAGTAAAGATAGCGTGGTGGAGTCGTCGCTTCTCTTTATTTGGCATCAGCTTCAGTAACCTGATTTAACTAAAATAGTACTCCATTCACGAGCTGCTAATGATACAGTATGACTACAGAGATCATAGTGCGGGTATTACATTAATTCAGCTGTGAATTGCTTGACAAATATTACCGTCCGCTATGCAGCTGAAATGACGCACAGGTACTCTACGTTGCACTTGGTTAAGTGATCAGCTCGCTGCAATTCTGCTTCTGCTGTTCGTAAATACTTGTATACTGACCATCCGTTATTTGACTAAATATGCTCTACAATCTGATTCGTTTGCATATGACATAGGTTAGTGCCATCACAAAGCGATGACTAAGGAACGGATGGTGTTGAAGTCCCGTTACATTGATGGCAAGACAAATTTTCGCAAATCATCTGTATTTCCTCTTAAAACAATTGCATCTTAAGTATCGAGGGATAGACGTCCACATTCTCGTAGGGTGTTGAAACACAGCAACGGCAGCAGATTAAAATTTGTGCCCCACCGGGGTTCGAACCTCGATCTCCTGCTTACGAGGCAGACGAGCTGACTATTTCTTTTTTTTTCTTTTTTTTTTGCATTTTGTTTGTTATGGTTCGTTGTATTTCGTCGTAGCGGACGTCACGTGACATAAGTCGAAGTTCGTTGTTCTTTTCATTCAGTTTCTTTATTGAGAAGCCAGCCAGCTCTCTGACCGAACACGCTGAGCTACCATGCCTGCAAAATATTCATATCTGTGTGAATTCCTAAAGTACCAAACACACATACATGCCCGAGGGAGGACTCGAACTTCCTGTGGGAGGGGCCGCGCAGTCCATTACATGACGCCTCAAATCGCACGGCCACTCGGCGCGGCAGATGGTAGACGAAAGAAATGAAAACGATCGTATGGCGTTGTTGGACGGTAGGCCCCATACGGCCGAGTTTGGCCGCCGTATTGCAAGTCCTTTTTATGTGGCGCCACATCGGCGACAGCGAGTCAATGATGATGAGAATGATGATGAAGGATACACAACACCCAGTCCCCTGCCGGGAATCGAACCCGGGCCCCCTTCGTTGAAGGCGGTAACGCTACCGCTACGCTACGGAGGCGGACAACTAACAACTGTACCTCTGTACTCAATAAAATATGAACACATTTATATGGCATTATTATTCAATTCGTCTATACTACCACCTGCTAAAATATCTACTATTCCTGCTGAAACACCCTGTATATGCATATATGTGTGGTGTTTGTTCTTTCAGACATGTCCGAAAGGAAAGTCACCACGAATTCGGGTTCGAACCTGATCAGGAACTAATTTTCATCTGGCGCAGTAGCTGTATTTTAACGCCCCGTGACAGCCAGGACATCCATCCTTTGATATTTAATTGATTAGCAAGGCTGTTTGTTTCGAATCGTAGTGTCTGTTCTATCTGACATGTCCGAAAGAACCATCCACTCACACACAAACACACACACACACACATTTCTATCTTAATTGCTATTCGGAAAATGTTTGGCAAATCGGTGATAGTGATGGACTGGAGCTGCATTAACGTACTCATTTCACTAGATACAGTTGTAATTTTCTGAACAAATCATGTTTAATAAGTGAGAGCGATTTGTAAAATTTACTTTTGAGAGATGGTTACTTCATGCGTTGATTACAGTGTCTCTCATAGTTTACGTTGTGGGGAACCTGCTTCTTTCTGCTCCAGCCTATACTACAGCAAAGAGTGAATGCTCGCATTCTTAATACCTCACTGGATGTGCTACTGCAACTGTAGCCAAAGATTCGAATCCCTCTGGAAAAGTATATTTCAAGTCAGATGATTTTGCTCCTCCTCTACTGTCATTGAATGCGATCACAACAAAATCAAGTATATTAATGCTACGAAACCTTTGAGTTCATACTGCGGTGCTATGCAGATGAAAAATGTAGTTTTCACTATTATCATATGACAGAGGGAGTTTGTGAGATTCCACTATTTATGAGTGCATTATTAACTTGGTTCAAATGGCTCTGAGCACTATGGGACTTAACATCTGAGGTCATCAGTCCCCTAGAACTTAGAACTACTTAAACCTAACTAACCTAAGGACATCACAAACATCCATGCCCGAGGCAGGATTCGAACCTGCGACCGTAGCGGTCGCGCGGTTCCAGACTAAAGCGCCTAGAACCGCTCGGCCACCATCGTCCGGCCATTATTAACTGTTGGTTCACAGGCGCTTTTCTGCCGCTTGTTGTAACTGTTTTTAGATTTTTAGAGCTGGAACAATAGAAACATCAGATTTTCGCCATGTGGAATATTCGAATTCGCTTTAAGTCTTCACGTTTCGAGCAACGGCAGAATATCTGTCAAAGAAGCTGACAACAAGAAGCCAGGTCATGCCTGTCTTCTTGCGGGTGTGGCAATGACAGTGATCTCAATAACAATATCGTATAGCAAAGATACGTTGCTAACTCAACTACTAGAGAAGTTCCAGAATCGCGTCTGGTGAATACGCTTTCCAGGTTCCGGTCGGATGAAGACAGTGAAACACAAATAACTCTCGCAGATATTAATTTATGACGTTTCGTTTCCACTCAGTGCTTCGATGTATTACAAGTAATTACACTCTAGCCCCAAATCCTACTTACAGAAACCCAAATAACGCTGCCGGCCGAAGTGGCCGTGCTGTTAAAGGCGCTGCAGTCTGGAACCGCAAGACCGCTACGGTCGCAGGTTCGAATCCTGCCTCGGGCATGGATGTTTGTGATGTCCTTAGGTTAGTTAGGTTTAACTAGTTCTAAGTTCTAGGGGACTAATGACCTCAGCAGTTGAGCCCCATAGTGCTCAGAGCCATTTGAACCATTTTTGAACCAAATAACACTCATTTTCATGTAATGAGGATATTCTGGCCCTTGCCACCCACAACTTTGAGACGAAGCAGTAGTCACTTCCGAGGTCACTCACAGAAGACATCAGCTGGTATCCTTCCTTGTAGTTTAACTGAAACTTGGCATCAACGCAGAATATGTTTGTCACTGGTTGACCGACGAGTTACTTCCTTGATAGCACAGAACAATTCTGCTAAATTCACTTGATATTATCGTGTCATTTCAGTAGGATAATATGAGTGATTTCCTCTTGAGATGTGATATATGATATCAGTTAATGCTTTTGAGTCAACGAAAGTCATTTCAAACGGGAAATGCAACTACCCTCGTCTCTTATGTTGCGACTTACTTGTCATAGCTGCTACTGGGCAAATAAGTAAGACACATCGCCCGCATCCCTTCGCTAGCTCCGAGGTAACGTGCTTCTTTACCCGCCACAAGCTGCTTTCGTCCGCCTTTCGAAACTAGCTGAAACCTAGATTTTTAATTCTCTTGTGGCAGAACTATAAGCAGCCTGATAGAAACTCAATAAGAGAATCATAATACAACGCTCGAGCAAAATTCGTCCTGCTGCTTTCAGTACACCTTAGTGTCAGAGCGGAAACCTTATGGTACTGCAAAATTTATAATGTCACTTTTGTTTTCTGCCGACATATTTTTCGTTGTTGTGAATACATAATTTTATCTACGAACTGCCATATTTTCCTAATACTTGAGTATGATACGGGGTATGAAGTAAATACAGACCTTTTCGAAGTAAAAAGTCCGTAATATCCTACTAATTCATATTAAAACAGGCACAATCGTCTTGCAGACAATCGTCTTTATTAAGATAGACTGTCATCGTAATGTTTCTGTAATAAGTTGAATTTAACTTGTATTAGTGCCGTGAATATTTTAATTTTGTTTTCCATTAATTAATTGCACACAGCTGTAATCATCAAAGAGAAATTTTTCAGCAACAGTATATTCTCTCACAATATCTAAAAAATTGGTTCAAATAGCTCTACTATGGGACTTAACTTCTGAGATCATCAGTCCCCTAGAACTTAGAACTACTTAAATCTAACTAGCCTAAGGACATCACACACATCCATGCCAGAGGCAGGATTCGAACCTGCAACCGTAGCGGTCATGTAGTTCCAGTCTGAAGCGCCTAGAAACGCACGGCCAAACCAGCCAGCAAACAATATGACAGTGCTAAAGCGGTTTACAAATTCTACGCCTGTAGAAACCTACTGGTTCTAACGTGTAGTTTCAAGAGCTTTTTCGTCTAGAAATGAATTGCCTTGACGATCGATCAAGAACAGGAGAAGTAAAATTTTTCGACCATACGATCAGAGGGACAAGTGCCTGAGAGATGACTTCCCTGTCAATACAAGTGCTGAGGGATGACTTCCCTGTCAATCAGGATAATTTTGTTTCTAAGATCAACAGAGTGCGTTATCATGCAGTAGCACACGTGATGTAGTTTTGTCGTTCGATTTTCTTACACTGAGACCAAAAGGTTTCTCAGTTGTTGGCAACAAATTCCAGCTGTGATGGACACACCCTTGGGGAAGAATTCGTAGAGCAAAACACATTTTTGGATCTATCAAATGGAAAATATTATGTCCACACTATTCTGTGCTCGAGTTTAGGTCTTTTGGTAGGACTCAGTCTTTCATTTCTTCTTAAGAAATTAACGGTAAAGTTGTCATAACTCGTCACCAGCAACAGTATTGCATAGAATGCTCAACCAGCGACCTGATGACATTCAAGCAAACTGCAACTATAGTCACTCTGTTGATTTTTGTTGTTTAGAATTAGAGCATGCAGTACTCCTACACCAGACTTCTGAACCTTGCATGTTTAATGCAAATGTCGCATCATGGTTAAATGGTAATCCATCACTTCTACCAGTAGTCGAGACTTCCTTAATGCGGAAAATCATTCATGCCAGAACGACCTCTGTTAAAACAAGAATATCTTTTCTTGGCGTATTTTTCCCAAAAGTACTCGCGCTACACATAGTTCAAATCTTTCGAGCTGCCTCCTCTGTATTTACCCCTCTGTTATACCAAAAGTAAGTATTGTGTTGCCGATGTTACACCCTTCTTCACTTAACACCCAACTTTACAACGCTTAACCGTAGTTCATGATTTTACAATGCTTAACTGCAAGATGATAACTAGAACTTCAAATTCGAAAATGACAGTTGATATACACACTGACAGCGTCACGCCGCGTTCACCTGGGCGGCGCCCGATTTCAGGCGGCGGGTGGCGTCTGGCCGGTGGCCGGTAGCCGCTGCTGCGCGAGGAAACGCCGAGCGTAAGTTGTTCTGATCGCGCCGCAGCCACCAGCTGTCCTGCGGAATGTTTCTGGAAGTATTTGTTATTACTGGTGTGTAGAATGTGAAGTGAATTATGTCAGATGATCATTCGGATTCGTAACTTTAGACGAGAGCCGAAATGTCTTAAAAAAAAAAAAAAAAAAAAAAAAAAAAAAAAAAAAAAAAAAAAAAAAAAAAAAAGGTGCAGTCGGCCGCGAGCCCGCAACTATACATTTAGAATGCAAGGCGACTACCACTTTTTTTTACGCTCATTTTGTTCGCGTGCCGGCCGCGGTGGTCTCGCGGTTCTAGGCGCGCAGTCCGGAACCGCGCGACTGCTGCGGTCGCAGGTTCGAATCCTGCCTCGGGCATGGATGTGTGTGATGTCCTTAGGTTAGTTAGGTTTAATTAGTTCTATGTTCTAGGGGACTGATGACCACAGCTGTTAAGTCCCATAGTGCTCAGAGCCATTTGAACCATTTTTTTGTTCGCATTTTTTCGTTGTACCTGCTCGGGGCGGGCGTCATAAGACATCCGTTTAAGTTCGTTGTTGATCGATTAGCTCAGTTTTTTTTTTATTACAGAGGGCTGCTAATCCTCTGACCGTACACGCTGAGCTACCGTGCCGGCTACCACTAGACCACGGGCTCACACAGCACGATAGCATCGCAGAAGTAGTTAACACTTCCTCATGACGCTTCCCCATCTTACAGTGTTGCCAGATTGTGCAGATGACCGGACTTAGAGTTGTCAGGGGCGGTCAGTTTTATTGGCCACCTAAGTAAACGACTTAGTCTCTGTGGTGGCAGGCCGGCGGTCAGTGTTTATGTCTAAGACTGTACACTATGGATCACCAGTTTTCTGAGCATCTACCGCCCTCCTATTGACAACTTCCTTTAAAGTTGCTCCGCAAGTTCGTGGCTGTACCTAGATGTTTCATTTGCACCCTAGAAGTGGTAAGTATACTCTCAACTTCGACTCCCTGTAACTATATTACAGTTTTATTAAATCTAAAAATTACCTTTAGGCTTTTATTGGCAAACCATGAAAACTGATATTTTGAACACATAATAATGTAGCTCCCCTTAAAGCAAAACATCCCAATACTTTTCATGTAACGAAATGTACAATTTTTCCAATCTTGACACCCACTTTTCTCACAATGGCATTGGTCGCACAACTTTTTAAAACCACCTGACTTTCACTTTTTCCATTTTTCATTGCTCCCCTACAGCACAATGTAAGTATTATATTCTTTCTATACTTACACTGTACATATCTAAGTTTTCTTTTTCATTTCCAATTATGTAAAATATTTATATATCCATCGCATTATGCATTCGCAATGTCAGTTTCAGATCCACTTGAAAATGGCTTGATGTAAACGCCGAAGCCGGTAGTGGAGTTTACGAAGTTCTTATCAGTTAGCGGGTTGGCTTTTCATTAGCTGAATATGCTATTGGTGTGGAATTCCGCTTTATGCAAGACATCGTTATGTAATTTTGTTTTCAAGCAGACGTGTTTGTGCCATCTTTAGCGTGTTTATTTGTCTATTTTCTTCCTGCAAAATTGTTGCTAAATGTTAATCTCCTGTATGGTTTATATGAACCTCGGCGCAAGATACTTAATTTGTAAAAAGAGCGATTATTGTCAAATATATTGCATTAGTTTGCTTACAGTAAGAATTCAGACATATATCACTGTGCTGGGTCATTCTACCTTGTACATTTAGGATATACCTAAAGGCTTCAGTTTTATAGCAAATTTGGAAATAAAGTGGATGTATACGTTTGTTTTCATACTTCACGTGAAGCTACTGGGTTGTTTATGCTGGTTGCATTAAATCTATTACACAGTCTACGGTTTGTCATCAGAAAACAACATTTTTTTTCTGTTTATTGATCATTTCCGATTGATATCGCTGTATATAGGGACATATAGCATCTTATTTACACTTTTCGATGTTGTGTACTCACCCCAATATATTTGCTTCTGTATGAAATGTAGCCTTATGAAATTCTACATATTACCAAAACTATGTATTCACAAACTGTTATCCAATTACAGTCATATGCTAACCTTTGACAAAACAGAACCGAATTTGAACCGAACTATAACTGATCTGAATATAACTCGCCTTTATATCAAATGCACAACGCGAATAAAAGAATTATCTCGCCTTAATAAAAATTTCCACTTACCTTGCGTCTTGACAACATTGTTGCAAATTTCTCTAAAACACAACGACAAACAGCAGGCAAGCAGCGGCTAAGCTAGATTTCTATTTCTAAGTAAAATTTTCAAACTGTATTCAACTGTTGTCTACCGCATAGTGCAGTGTGGTAATGTGTAATAATAAACTGTGGAATGAGGAGAGTGAGTATTCCTGTGAAACGGTATTCCAAAACAACGATTATAGAATGCATTATGTATTCAAAAAGAGAGTAAAAACGTAACGTGTTTTACACATAACACTGGTTTGAACAATACCATACTTAACAAAGTGAACATCGTTTTGAAAAGGGTACAGTGTTAATGGAGAATTCTATAAAAACCAAACAGCTTAATCAGTTAATATGTTAATGCATGACTCAGGAAAGCAGTGTGATCTTTCTCTCAACTCTGAGAAAGTAAACGAAATTAACTAGCTGTCAATAATCATTTTTAAAAATTAGGTGCGCAGTGCTCCAGTCTTACCTCATACTTCTTCTCTTCAAAAAATGATAATATTATTCAAAATTTATATTCTCTTCACCTTCCCGTATATACATCTTATGCATCCTTGCTGTCCTATACAGTAAATCCTCCATCGTCTAACAGATACAATCATATTCCAATACAGCACTACTAAATACATCCATCCCTTATCAAACTTCGAGGAAGAATGTATCAGACTGCGCAGAGCCAAAGACTGTGCCACAACAAGACCAAAAATTGTGTAACAGTAACTTAACTTTCCCTCTCTCTCTCTCTCTCTCTCTCTCTCTCTCTCTCTCTCTGTCTCTCTCTCTCTCTCTTACATGCATGTCGACAACATAGAAAAATCAAAACGACATGTCCACCTTACAGTTTCTGTGCTCTTTCCCTTTTTTGTGTCGGTGTAACACTTGTATTTCTTACACTTTTTTCGTTATACGTGCTTTTTGTGAGGCGGTATACCTCTCCAATTTTTCTTACAATTGACAAGCATGGAAATAAGAAGAACTGTAACATTCACAAGATGAGAAAGCAATTGCCGAATCAGCGCCCTCCAAACACGGAGGAACTAATAACACTGCAGTGTGTTTTGGCCTTTCTCGGGATCAGGACAGGGCGACAACAGGCACGAGGCCGGCAGGCGAGGCCGGCTGCTCCTCCACTAATTATCGCTTTCCCTCGTTGCCACCACAGCTCGAGGCGGGCGCAACGGTGTAAATTCGGAGTCGCCGATGGAAAAGCGTCTTAATTAGCTGTGTCCTGTACATCTACTAAGGCCACAAATCACATACGAACGACAGACCAGACATGCGACGTAATGGCTGTGACACACTTTCCAAACAGCTAGGGAGCGTTGTCGTTATGCGCCCTTGACAAACTAACGTTCTCTTACTGTAACGTCTTAGACAGACCTCCTAGCCTCAACTAGACCGACACATTACATGGATAGTAGTATATCATAAAAATATTTCTGATCCAACAAGACTTTCCATAATAACTGGACACATATTACAGCATTCTCCGGAAGTTTTTGTTAAATATTTTCTGAGGATCTCCACTGATCACTCAGGCCAATTAACGTCTCGAAAATGGTTCAGATGGCTCTGAGCACTATGCGACTTAACTTCTAAGGCCACCAGTCGCCTAGAACTTAGAACTACTTAAGCCTAACTAACCTAAGGACATCACACACATCCATGCCAGAGGCAGGATTCGAAGCTGCGACCGTAGCGTTCGCTCGGTTCCAGACTGTAGCGCCTAGAACCACCCGGCCACTCCGGTCGGCTAATTAACGTCTCGTTACAGGAAAATTCGATTACGTAGTTCCATAAACGCAGTTCAATAGCACATCAAATGAATAAATAAGAAAATAATTCAGAAATTCGCCAAAAAATCTCGAAAACACTGTAGTATTTCCACCGAGGTTTTGCTGTAACGGGAATTATCAAATATGTAAGACGAGCAAAATCCACGCACTCGGACGCCACAGCATGCGGCGCGGGGTAGTCGCGCGATCTGAGGCGCCTTGCCACGGTTGAAGCGGCGCTCCCCGTCGGAGATTCGAGTCCTCCCTCAGGCATGACTTTGTGTGTGTTGTCCTTAGCGTAAGTTAGTTTAAGCTAGATTAAGTATTGTGTAAGCATACGGACCGATGACCTCAGCAGTGGGCCCCATAGGAACTTACCACAAATTTCCAATTTCCAAAATTTGCCATAGCGTGATTCCCTGCATATTGACAGTGCCAAAATGTCTGTAGCAGAATTTCGTTCCGTTCATCTTTTTGTTAGAAACTGGACGTGAAAGGAAGGCAGTTCGGCTACACCAATCACAACTAAGACAATTACCTTGCTTCAGTATTGTGTAACTGTGCTGCCCTGTTAGAGCATTGAATAGAGTTTTGCGTTAGAATGCTTGAGTTCCAGAGTTCATTTCTTAGTCTAGGCTTATTTTTTTACGGTCTTATATTAGGTTGTATGATACTGTATGCTATCTAGCTTCTTAATCGTTATGTAGCAATTACAGTAGGTCTTACAGAAAACATATGCATTTGTTTAATACCAACACAGAAATGAAAGTACATTCGTCTTAATATTCCACTATTAAATATGTATTTTGGCTTTAAACGTTTATTTCGTTTTCTTCCATGCACCACACCACTCTATTAACAACAACAACATTATTACCTTTTTCTTCCACCGAAGAAGACAAAAAACACCACTACCCGTCACCTGGTTGATGTATTCCCGCTTCTTTTATCCTAGCTAGTTCAGGAAACTACACAAATATATATGGTGGTAATGCAGCTCGTTGTAATTAAATCACAATGAAGTGAATACCCTTAGCTGCATACAGGCGTTGAAATAAGTCAACGGGGACAGTTGGAAATGTGTGCCCCGACCGGGACTCGAACCCAGGACTCCTATTTGCATGGCAGACGCTCTGTCCATCTGAGCCACCTAAGACACAGAAAAGTGCGACTGCAGGAATTTATCTCTGGCACGCCTCTTACGTGAACCTCATTCCCAACTTATTGTCCCGCACTATATTCATAATGCCCCTGCCCATTATACCCATTACTCGCGGCGTCTTGCCGATTCCCGTAAGAGTTGGGGTATTGTTTGTGCATCAGCACAGAAGATGGTCAAATGGCCGGTGAGCCTTAACTATATACACTCCTGGAAATTGAAATAAGAACACCGTGAATTCATTGTCCCAGGAAGGGGAAACTTTATTGACACATTCCTGGGGTCAGATACATCACATGATCACACTGACAGAACCACAGGCACATAGACACAGGCAACAGAGCATGCACAATGTCGGCACTAGTACAGTGTATATCCACCTTTCGCAGCAATGCAGGCTGCTATTCTCCCATGGAGACGATCGTAGAGATGATGGATGTAGTCCTGTGGAACGGCTTGCCATGCCATTTCCACCTGGCGCCTCAGTTGGACCAGCGTTCGTGCTGGACGTGCAGACCGCGTGAGACGACGCTTCATCCAGTCCCAAACATGCTCAATGGGGGACGGATCCGGAGATCTTGCTGGCCAGGGTAGTTGACTTACACCTTCTAGAGCACGTTGGGTGGCACGGGATACATGCGGACGTGCATTGTCCTGTTGGAACAGCAAGTTCCCTTGCCGGTCTAGGAATGGTAGAACGATGGGTTCGATGGCGGTTTGGATGTACCGTGCACTATTCAGTGTCCCCTCGACGATCACCAGTGGTGTACGGCCAGTGTAGGAGATCGCTCCCCACACCATGATGCCGGGTGTTGGCCCTGTGTGCCTCGGTCGTATGCAGTCCTGATTGTGGCGCTCACCTGCACGGCGCCAAACACGCATACGACCATCATTGGCACCAAGGCAGAAGCGACTCTTATCGCTGAAGACGACACGTCTCCATTCGTCCCTCCATTCACGCCTGTCGCGACACCACTGGAGGCGGGCTGCACGATGTTGGGGCGTGAGCGGAAGACGGCCTAACGGTGTGCGGGACCGTAGCCCAGCTTCATGGAGACGGTTGCGAATGGTCCTCGCCGATACCCCAGGAGCAACAGTGTCCCTAATTTGCTGGGAAGTGGCGGTGCGGTCCTCTACGGCACTGCGTAGGATCCTACGGTCTTGGCGTGCATCCGTGCATCGCTGCGGTCCGGTCCCAGGTCGACGGGCACGTGCACCTTCCGCCGACCACTGGCGACAACATCGATGTACTGTGGAGACCTCACGCCCCACGTGTTGAGCAATTCGGCGGTACGTCCACCCGGCCTCCCGCATGCCCACTATACGCCCTCGCTCAAAGTCCGTCAACTGCACATACGGTTCACGTCCACGCTGTCGCGGCATGCTACCAGTGTTGAAGACTGCGATGGAGCTCCGTATGCCACGGCAAACTGGCTGACACTGACGGCGGCGGTGCACAAATGCTGCGCAGCTAGCGGCATTCGATGGCCAACACCGCGGTTCCTGGTGTGTCCGCTGTGCCGTGCGTGTGATCATTGCTTGTACAGCCCTCTCGCAGTGTCCGGAGCAAGTATGGTGGGTCAATGTGTTCCTTTTTCCATTTCCAGGAGTATATATATATATATATATATATATATATATATATATATATATATACCCTGTTGCCAGCAAGATCTCCGGATCCGTCCCCCATTGAGCATGTTTGGGACTGGATGAAGCGTCGTCTCACGCGGTCTGCACGTCCAGCACGAACGCTGGTCCAACTGAGGCGCCAGGTGGAAATGGCATGGCAAGCCGTTCCACAGGACTACATCCAGCATCTCTACGATCGTCTCCATGGGAGAATAGCAGCCTGCATTGCTGCGAAAGGTGGATATACACTGTACTAGTGCCGACATTGTGCATGCTCTGTTGCCTGTGTATATATATATATATATATATATATATATATATATATATATATATATATATATAAAGGTGGTATCTGTTCTTTCACACATGTCCGAAAGAACAGCTCGTTCGAATTAAATTACAATGAAATGAATACCCTGTTGCATACAGGCGTACGGTGATAAGTCTCTGCAGTCGCGATATACTCTGTGGCATCGGTGGCTGAGATGGCTAGAGCGTCTGCCATGTAAGCAGAAGATCCTCGGGTTCGAGTCCTGGTCGGGGTACACATTATCAACTTGCCCGTTGACTTACATCAACAACTGTATGCAGCTAAGGGTATTCATTTCGTTGTAACTACACAAATCACATACACACATAGTCAAAAATTATTGTGTCGCTTCACTTCATAAACTATTTCCGAACCCAGTATCCAGTACCTCCTCCTGCCACATTGCCCGCATCTCGTGGTCGTGCGGTAGCGTTCTCGCTTCCCACGCCCGGGTTCCCGGGTTCGATTCCCGGCGGGGTCAGGGATTTTCTCTGCCTCGTGATGGCTGGGTGTTGTGTGATGTCCTTAGGTTAGTTAGGTTTAAGTAGTTCTAAGTTCTAGGGGACTGATGACCATAGATGTTAAGTCCCATAGTGCTCAGAGCCATTTTGAGCCTCCTGCCACTGTCTCTGTCGATTGGTGTCAGTTATCACCATTGTCATGTCCATCTTATTTCTTTAGGACGTTACGTCACCAATAGGGGTTGAATACCCGTTCCACAGGTAATTACGAAACTCTGTTACGTTTATTCTACTTAGCGGATGAACGTACAAGAAATGGCAGCGCGATTTGGTGCTCCTCTTGTAACGGTGGACGCCACCTCCCCTACGAAGAGTTCAGTCAAGCATGATCGAGAGAATCGTGATACGTTTGGATATGGAATGAGATCTATTTGAACATTCGCTCTGAAGATTATGTATGTTTTGTAGAAGACATACCATCATTGATAACGTATTTACAAGATTACGACTGTTCGCCCTCATTGATTATACACTCACAGAAAAAAATCGCACCACCAAAAAAATAGTTAATTTACAGTAATGAAATTTCGGGAATACAATTTTCTGGGTAAAGTATGTAAGTGATTAACATTGCAAGATCACAAATTAATGTAAGCGCGAGATAAGTCATTGCAAATATGAAATGCTGGTACATTAACAATCAGTGTTACCGCCAGAATGCTGAATGCAAGCGTGTAAATGTGCATAGATTGTGTCGTACAACTGCCAGATGTCTGTTTGTGGGATAGAGTTCCACGCCCGTTGCACTTGGCCGGTCAATACAGAGACGGTTAATGCTGTTTGTGGATGACGCTGGACTTGTCTACCGATGATGATCCATAGAGACAGCTCTGGTGATCGAGCAAGGCAAGACAACATGTCGACACTCTTTACAAAATGTTGAGTTACAACAGCGATATGTAGGCGAACGTTATCCTTCTGGAAAAGACGCCTTGGAATTCTGTTCATGGCTGGCAGCGTAACAGGTCGAATCACCAGACTGACGTACAGATTTGCAGTAAAGGTGCCTGTGATAACCACCAGAGTGCTCCTGCTGCCATACGAAACCGCATCCCAGACTATAACTCCAGGTGCGGGTCGAGTGTGGCTAGCACGCAGACATATTAGTTGCAGGCCCCCAACTTGACTCCTTCTAACCAACACACGGCCATCACTGGTACGAGGAAGAACCAGCTTTCATCAAAAAATACAGCAGACCTCCAACCTACCCTCCAGTAAGCTCTCGCTTGACATCACTGAAGTCGCAAATGGCGGTGGTTTGGAGTGATTGGAATGTACGTTACAGGGCGTCTATCTCTGAGCTGTCCTTGAAGTAACCGATTTGTAATAGTTCATTGTGTCACTGTGGTGGCAATTGCTGCTTACATTGCTCCTGCAGATGCAGTACATGCGACTTAGCCTTACGCCGAACACGATGGTCTTTCCCTCTCGGTAATGCAAATTGACCGTCCGGAACCCGGTCTTCTGGCGACGGTATATTCTCGTGACCACCGTTGCCAGCAATCATGTATAGTGGGTATGTTCCTGACAAGTCTTTCTCCAATATCGCAGAAGGAACATCCAGCTTCTCGTTGACCTATTACACGACCTCGTTCAAACGCAGTGAGGTGCTGATAATGGCGTCTTTGTCGCCCTAAAGGCATTCTTGACTAACAGGAACTCACTACGTCCACTCACAACGGTAAGTACCGCTCACGACCGTTACAGCACGTATTTAAAGCAAACTTGATTTGCATCCTCATATTGCGCTGCTAGTGCCACTCTTACGCGAATGGAATGAAATGTGAATAAATATCATCTTTCAAATGTAGAAACAACCATAACTTTCGTTTATGTCGTTCAACTCCTTCTTGGTGTTCTGGATTTTCCTTTTTTTTTTTATTTTCCGTCACTGTGATTAGGAAACTCTGTTACGTTTATCTGCTCCACGAATGAATGTGGAAAAACTGGTAGTGCGCTTTGGTGCGCTCTTCAATTGTGGATGCAGCTCTTCTGAGAAGTGTTCAGAGAAGCATGATCTAGCGAGTTGTTAAGTGTTCGGATGAGCACGGAGGTCTGTTTGAGCATTTACTCTGTAGAATAAGAATATGTACGTTTTATGGAAAACTTGCTGTCACTGATGGTGTATTTAAAATATTACAACTGTGTGTTTAACATCTCCACATTAATAAAATTTATAGTTACGTTTGTCATATAACTCGTAATTTATTTTTAACTGATTTTTGCTCTACATGAATATCTCCGGCGTAACTAGCAAATAACTATTACGTTCAATGTTAAAAAGCTGTAGTTGTAAGAAATGGATTGTTTAAGTAACAGTATATGCTACATATTATTGGGCAGATCAAATTATAAAAAATTTAAGAAATTGCACCTAGAACCCGGAATCTAATTCCCAAGAGCAAAACTCTACTCACTGCACTAACTTTTGTTTCTTTAATTATGAATCTTTAACATTGCATCTTACATAGTGTCACTGGATGAATTTGTCCAGTACCAAAGCAAGTTTCTCATTTCTTCGCGATTGTTTGCAACAAGCCACAACACCACTTTCAAGCTCACAATATCCATGAAAGATACCATAGGTGTATAATTCGCATCTAATAATACAATGCTTAGGCTTTTTATCTTTTCGTCCAACTTTATCCACCCAGCATATACGTGAATACTTGAGTACTTTTGCTGCATGTAGTCGGTACTATTCTACAAACTGTGGAGGATTTTTGCAGTGAACATCAGTCCTACACGGTCGCAGTGTTGGATTTATCTTACAGAGAGCTGACAGGTAGCTGAGTTGCTTTTACAGATGCCCACTTAACTGGGATTCACAGTTACACAACTACTAAAGCAAGATACTTCTACATGTAGTTACAATATTGCCAAATTGCCTTCCTTTCCCTCCGAAACATTTTAATACGCAAGGATTCGCGCTATGGTGTCGCAATGTGTGAGTCTTGGTTAAGCCTGTACATATCAAGTCATCGTTACCAACTATTTGTATCTGCAAGACGACTAGGCTCGCCCGTCTCGATATAGCGTTGCTGGCTCGTCAAACGGCTGCCACGGCTAGGTATCGTGGCCGTTTATGACTAATGTAGTTAATGAATTAAACATAAATTGGCTGCGCGCATGCGCGCTCGTCTGTGTGTGTGCGCGCGCGCGCGTGTGTGTGTGTGTGTGTGTGTGTGTGTGTGTGTGTGTGTGTATGTGCGAGCGCGCTCGCGTACTTGTGTGCTCTGCGATGCTGCCCTCGATGCCCTACATCTCTTTCTATTTTGTACTAATCGTTTCTTCAGTACGCAGTTACTAAGCCCTACATCACTTACTATCACGTCGACTATAATTTGTTTTCAATATTCTGGCCTTTGTCTACCCCTAGAATTTGTCCCACTTTCTTGAAACTTCCAGAGACGATTTAACTCGTTCTAAGCCGTTCTTTCTTCTAGTAAGTATTTTCCACAAATTGCTCTCACTTTTTTTAGCTCTTCATCATTTGGTATCTTACCTGTCCATTAAAATTGTAACGTGTTTCGACAGCACATAAAAACCGAATGCATCCAGTTTCGTCTGTTTCGAATCTTCCACGGTCTACGTTTCACTACCACTACTACGCAACGGACAGTCACTTTAAATAACTTCTCCCATTTCCATATTTTATGTCTGTAGGCCTCTCATACTGGATAAAGGTTTCTTTTTCTTTGGCGATCTACTTCATATCTTCCTTTATCTGGCTATCTGTGCAATTTTACTTCCTCAGAAGGAGAAATCTTACGCTTTTTCCTCTGCCTCATCTTTCCCAATATCGAAGTTACATAAGTAATAGTTTATTTTTCTACAAGTCAACATGGCCATAGTCTTAGCCTGGGTACCGTTAACCAATATTCTCCGCCAAATTTAATGAAAACACTATGATGACCTTCTTAATAGTAGTGTGTGCCGTTATTCAGCTAGAAGACATCAAGCGTGAAAGGATCCAGGTGGGTAGCAACAATGTTCGCCGAATTCGTAGCCACCATGAAGCTTAGATTACTACCACAGGTCTCATTGAAGCCCAAGTGAATATTCCTCATAACATACTGCCTCCACGGGCCTGCACCCGTGGCGCTGTGCATGTTTCGAATAGCAGTTCGCCTGGGCGACGGTGTATCCTGACACACCCATCGACCTAGTGCAACGTGGATGTGATACATCCGACCAGGCAACACGTTTACGTCGATGCACGGTCCAGCCTCTTTAATCTAGTCTCTAATGCAGTCGGAGCTGACGACTCTATTGGGTCAACTCGGAAACTTGGCGAGATCGTCTGCTGCAGAACAGCACGTGCAACAGTGTGCACTAAACAGTGTGCTCCGAAACTGGCCTACTTTGTCCGCTTCGATAGGTGTGCAGTCAGGGTGATGGATTGCTGACTGAAGGGGCCCGGGTTTGCTTCCTAGCCGGATCAGAGATTTTTCTCCACTCGGGGACTGGGCGTTGTGCTGTTCTTAACTGCTTATAACTGACATTTCACTATTGACATGACTGCATGGGCATGTCCCGAAAGCTTGTCTGCACCAGTACTGTACTCGCTCGTCAGATCTGCCACAGATCTCCGCATGTACTGTTTTAAAGGATTGATAAGCTCCCGACCTCCACGTTCTGTGATTCGTCGACGTCGAAAACCATTTCGCCTAATCATCACTTCACCGTCCTTCACCCACTTTCCACAAATGTTTACGATAGTAACGTCAAGTTGTTTTTTTTTTTTTCAGGTCCCAGGCCATAACAACATGTTCTTTGCCAAAGTCGTTTGTGTCAGTGGACTTATCAATTTTCGATCATAATCTTCGCTAGAATGATTCATCATTTCTCTCTGCTCTACTTATATACTTTCCTTAACATGTCACGAAGTCGAAAAGTCACTGGCGGCATTCAGTGTCACGGGTGGGTAGTCGTAATGTTTAGGTCATCTGTGTTTACCAATATTTCACTTAAGAGGACATATATTCTCTCATGCCTTCAGCCAAAAGGGCCCACGCTAACGCGGGATATAAGTAATATAAATTAGCTGTACCTTGCGACACTTACGTATGATATCGAATGTATTTGCTTTTGTGACTTCTATATTCTCCTACATATAATGTAATACCTGTGTTACTATGTTCTATGCTCCAACACAAATGGAAATAATTGTTTTTCTTTGTGTAAAATTGTTTAATGAGTATTAATTTGTGAAGCCATAAAAAGCTTAACAACCAATGAAATTCAGCTTAAGAGAAGCCTAAAGGATTTATTGGTGGCCAACTCCTACTCCATTGATGAATTTCTCAGTAAAACCAGCTGATATATATATATATATATATATATATATATATATATATATATATATATATATACAATCTAACTTCTGCACCATATCAGTGCAGTAATGTGTTCATTGTAAATAAGTATTATAGTAGTTGTATTACATGTTTATTACCTTATAAATAAATAAATAAAACTTTTTAATTTTAAATTCAGTGCATTAGTATTCGTAAAATGAGTTTCATATAGTGTTCATTAAAAAATGTCGATCATTACACTTGGGACCTGTGGAATGGTACATTAGCTTATTTGTTTTAGTTGTAAATATTTTTCATGTATTGTTGTTTTTTTGACATGTTCCACAACCTGGAGGACCTCCTCACTACGGATCAATTGGAATGAAAGTAAATCTAATCTAATCTAATAGTAAGATAGTTAGCTTCACGTTCCATGGGTCATTTTGCAGCATAAATCGTAATGATGTAGACCGAGTCATTTTACATTCACATCGCAAATTAATTTGTACGTTGGTTACATGCTAAAAATTTCCACGTTCACTCTTTCCACATTACAATGATAGAAATTCTTTTACAGAACAAAAGGAGTTGCCAAGGAGAAACTTTCTCAGTTTGTTTTCAGGTTTTGCTTAGCTGTCTGTCAGACATTTTATATCACTGGGTACATGATTAAAAAATTTTGTTGGCATTATGAACACAGTTCTGTGATAAAGACAACCTTAATGTGAAGTAATGAATGTCATTTTTCCTTCTTGCTTTGTAATTATGTACATCATTGTTTCTTTTGAACTGTAGTGGATATTTACTGCAGGCCTCATAAGCGAATAAATACAATGTGACGCAGTAGTCAGACTGCCCAACTTCTTAGACAGGTGTCTACAAGATGATCACTGCTGAGCACCACATATTTTTCTTACAGCACATTTTTGAGCAACAAAGACTTTCTTTCTTAAAGGTGATTTATCCCAGAACGTTATTGAATGAAAACATGCAGTAAACGTCAGCTTACTGATTTGCCTCTCCCCAAGATCTATAATGATTCTAAGTGCAAATGTGGCTGAACTGTTTTAGAAGTTCCAAAATATGCTTTTTCCAGCTCTAATTCTCATCAATACTGACACTTAATAATTTGGAAGTTTCCGCCCCTTTTATTATTTCCTCACCATGTGTTACACTTAGCATTGGTGTCGTACCCCTACATGTGCAGAACTGAATATGTTGTGTCTTTTTAAAACTGAGGATGAGACCATTCACAGAAAACCGGTCAATGTTAAGAATATTGCTTCCATTTCTTTTGTTTCTGTGTGTATGCATGGATCGATTTCAATATTAGAGTCATGCATAAAATGAACTAATTCTGCTTGTTGTGTATTAGGCGGAAGATCTTTTATATATATGAGGAACAACAGTGGACCTAAGACTGAGTCTTGGGGAACCCCAAACGTGATTTCTTACCAGTCACAGTTACGTGCCCAAAGTATATTTGTTGATTTACTAAATATAACTTTTTACATTCTTTTGGTTAGATATGAAGTTATCCATTTGCTCGCTATGCCATGAATCCCATAAAATTTCATTTCCCTAGGAGAACACTGTGATTCACACAAATGCCTTAGATCGGTCGCAGGAAACGCCAACCGGCGCTATTTTACTATGTAATGTTTTATTTCTGGTGAGTGGTAGTGGTATTCTCAATAGAGGGACTCTTCTGAACTGCAAACTGTGATTTGCTGAAGATATTATTGTTGCTAAGGTGAGATACTATTCTAGAATACATAATTTCAAAATTTTGGATAATAAAGTTAGCAGTTATAATGCAAACACAGTAAGTATTTTGTACAAAACTGGTTCATGCATAACTTACGTAGGTTTACGCAGATATAAAACCTGGAGGGAAGTCCCTGTGCATTGAAAAACTGTAGGCGGGAATGTAAAAGGTGGTTTGGCGCGAAGTACCACAAGAAGTTTTGTAACACAGATAGTCAGAGGTCAGCATCCAAACAGTTAACATCAGCAAGATTGGATCAATTATATCTTGGAGGCGGATATATATTGGCTGTTAGATTATGGAATTTATTTGTTTGCCCTGAATCAAGAAATTTCGGGGCCAAGAAGACAATTTAGGGAGCAATTTTACATCAAGAGCCATGATCATGCGTGACGACTTCATATTTGTACCATAGAAGACCGCCACAGCCACCACCTTAAATACAAGCAATCTATAATATTGTATTTGTTTGAATGGACCAGTAAGTTGCTTAATATGCGAATAATAAGTTATCTAATTTCCTCAGTCATTTACCTGCATAGGTTTCCTTTCCTAGTGATGCAATAACCCCGAGTGTCCTAATTCTAATGAATCATTACTGCTTTAAAAGTATTTATTAACTTTTGCAGAGTAATAATTTTCTCAAGTGTTTAATTAGTCTTTCGTATGAAATGTTCCATGCGATTGGCAGAAGTGAATAGTCAAAGTATTTCAAAAGCATTACTGTAAAGAAAAATATTTAATTACAATATACAGTTTTCTCCCATTGTAAAATCTTTGCTCAATACTAAAAGTAGCAGAATAGAATTGTGATTATAAGAAACATTTGCAGGTTATTAAAATTAAAAGGCCAACACAATTATTCTTTATTTTGGTCTGTGACAGTGCTTTTATTCTTATATTTCCATTTGTGTAAGTATCTTCATTCTGTCCAGTCAGAAGTGTTTGTAGTAAACAGGCAGTAGACGTTCCCTCTACCAAATGCTAAGCCAGTAATTCAATAATCCTTACAGTGAAATTATTTATGAATTGTAGTATTCATTCTAGAGACATTCGCGTTCTTGTTAATACTACTGGCAAGAAATTGTTAAGACCATAACAGATACAAGGTCCCCATGTTTCGCTTGTGTTCTGTATAATGCTAAGCGTGTATGTTCCATTTGAAAACAAAAAGTAATCACTTTGGTGAGCATAACAGTTTGTTAATACTAGTGTCTTTCAGTTGTAAAGTGTTGTAGCTACCTCATGTCCAGTTTCGCTGTGCTCCTCTCTCATTAAGTGGTACAGTGTAGCGAACATAATATTTCTTGCTTTAAAACAGACAGTGTACTTTACTGAGGGATAATTGTTGTCCAGACCTATTAATCTTTTATCTGCGCTGCTCATGGTTAACTTCACCACCAATACTTGCTATATATACGAAGACAGTAACTTGTTCTCGAATGAACAGTTACTGCTGATGACCGTGCAGCTTTTCCCTGGAAAAAATGGTGACTAACTGAAAACCTCAGCTGCCGACAGGTGTTGTTGATATACCTCGATGTGGACAGCTGAAAATGTGTGCCCCGACCGGGACTCGAACCCGGGATCTCTTTCGAGAACAAGTTACTCTCTTCGTATATATAGTTAAAGGCTACCCTGCCATTGACCTTCGTCTGTGCGAATGCGCACAGGTTGCCCAAACTCTTACGGGAATCGCCAAAGCGTGCGCGAGTAATGAGTGGGTGAGCAAATGTCTATAAGGTACAATACATACGTAGAATTGTGGACAGTTGGGAATGTGAGTCTCACGGCAAGCGTGCAAGGCATAAGTCCCTGCAGTCACGCTATTCATCTGTGTCCTCGGTGGCTCAGATGGATAGAGTGTCTGCCATGTAAGCAGGAGATCCCGGGTTCGAGTCCCGGTCGGGGCACACATTTTCAGCTGTCCTCATCGAGGTATATCAACAACACCTGTCGGCAGCTGAGGTTTTCAGTTAATCATAATTTATTCCAGGGAAAAGCTGCACGGTCATCAACAGTAACTGTTCTTTCGAGAACAAGTTACTGTCTCCGTATATATAGTTAAAGGCTACCCAGCCATTGACCTTCGTCTGTGCGAATGCACAGAGGTTGCCCAAACTCTAACGGGAATCGCCAAAGCGTGCGCGAGTAACCAGTGGGTGGGCAAATGTCTTTAAGGTACAATACATATGTAGAATTGTGGACAGTTGGGAATGTGAGTCTCACGGGAAGCGTGCAAGGGATAAGTCCCTGTAGTCGCGCTATTCGTCTGCCATGTAAGCAGGAAATCCCGGGTGCGAGTCCCGGTCGGAGCACACATTTTCAGCTGCCCACATCAAGGTATATCAACAACAGCTGTCGGCAGCTGAGGTTTTCAGTTAGCCATCATTTAATACTTGCTATGTTATGCTATTGTTTCGCGTCCAGATCGCAAAACAGTTTTCAGTCCTAAGTATAGTCATATACAGCAGTTAGTTTTCTTCGTTAGCAGTATATTTACTTGGAATCACTTTGAGTAATTAGGCTAGCGACAGTTTCTTATTTATGTAACTGCAGTTTCAGTTTACAACCACAATTACATTTGTTCGATTCCCGTTGAAATGACTGCTGCTCCCTGTCAATAAGTAATATTTCTGGTGACGAAATTTTGTTCGATAAATTGATATTAGCATACGATCATGGTCAAACTTTAAATTCCTTTCGCAGGAGAGGCATTACAGGGAATTTACTCACCCAGTGATAACCGGTAGTGTTATAGCCTTTATAACTAAGGAGTTGACTGCATGGACTGAAAGGTAACCAGAGAAACAAAAACAAAGAGAACCGGTCTGCCGATACTCATCTTAAGTCCAGTTGGCTTTGTTTCACACAAGTTCTAAGTTTGGGATCTGATACATTAAACGGTCTAAGCGGTATTATTCACAAAAGATTCAAATGAACCATACCATCACCAGATGGTAATCAGCGGTTTTGTCACATTTGTATACACAGAATACTGCATATTTACGACTATAACGAGTCTCATTTTGGTCATTATATTGTTTGTTGTCTTTCTTCGTTCTGTTAGAATACCTGTGTCATTTATATACGAGAGCTATTCGGAAAGTAAGGAACGATAGGTCGCGAAATGGAAACCACAGTGAAAATCAAAAGTGTTTTATTTGCAACAGTTAGCTACAACTTCCAGCTACTTATCTCCATAGTCGCCGATCCGACTTAGACGTTTGTCGTCGCGTTGTACCAAATTTCCAATACCCTCGTTATAGAAGGCGGCCGCCAGTGCTTTCCGCCAATTCGACAGTTCGTTGTCTGTACCAAACAAAATGTTGTCTTCATAGCCAGAGGTTCATGTGAGCAGAGATGAAACTCAGAGGGAGACAATTACGGGCTGTATTGTGGGTAATCAAACATTTCCAACTGAAAACGATGCAGGAGCATCTTAATTCCACCTGCAGAATGCCGCTGAAATTTGTGTTGAAGAGGAAACCGCACGACAGCTATGTAATGTATAGCTGCATAGCTTCAGGCGAAATTTCTCACCAGGCCCTCGTACTTGGTGGGAGACACTATCGTTCTACTTATCTTTATGTGCTCCCTGTGTGCTCAGAACTAAAAAGAACGATATAACGTGATCGACGAGCATACTAGAGACACTGCCCAACACACCTGTGCAAACCGCTGATTTGACTGTGATTTCCATTTCGCGACCGATCGTTCCTTACTTTATGAATAACCCTAGTACAAAATTCATCAAATATTTGCTACTTAACTCGTATATAAGTCTCATTTTTACGAAAAATTATCTCGTGTTTCTGAAAGCCAAGAAATTCCACAAGTGGTCTGGCTGCTGTGACTTCTGGGTCTAGGTTTGCGTCTCGAAGTGATTGTTCTTTAGAACCACTCATGGGACACCTGGA
This sequence comes from Schistocerca americana, assembly GCF_021461395.2. Taxonomy (NCBI): domain Eukaryota; kingdom Metazoa; phylum Arthropoda; class Insecta; order Orthoptera; family Acrididae; genus Schistocerca; species Schistocerca americana. The sequence continues at coordinate 610,546,634 of NC_060121.1, forward strand.
GCATAAGAAATGCTACAGACGAGAGCAATCGTTGTCCGCCCAGGTCAACACAGGCACCAATATCTTGCATAAATTGTGTGGCAGCAGGTGGGAGCATACGTTTCCACACTGAAAGGTTCTGCCTAGTACTAGCATATACTGTCGCGGAATACTGCTACACTGTGTGGTCGAAAAGCAGCCATGTAAGGAAACTAGATGTCAAACTACACAAGACGATGCGTATCATCAGTAGATGCAACAAGAGTACACCGCGGTAGTGGTTACTCGTGCTGAGCCGCATTGCCCCACCTATGCTAGTCACGAAGGGCTTTTTGGTCCGTTAATTGAAAAGGACTCAAAGTGACAAAGAGCTGCCAGTGCATCCCTCATATACCACCTAGAAGGATGAGGGACAGAAAAGCCCCATTAGTCTTAGCGGATCAAGTACTAGACACAGACTTTAACATCATTCCGCCCTGCCGAACGCACTGGAACGCCGACAACGTGACGATTCACTGGCCCACTTCCGACCCCATTCAAAGACTTACTGGATTCAAACTTCCCCACCGACAGTGGAAAGCTCCTAACAGGATTCGAAGATCACATGGAGTCTGCCACGACCTTCTGTACAAATGGAGCAAATCCTGAAGCCGTCAATGTGACTGTAATGCTCTGAGTCAGACAGTTGACCATACTGTGAGTGACTGCAAAGTTAGAGCATACCCAGTCCCAAATCAGATCTATATCAATTGAATGATGCTGCAATTTCTTGGATGGATAGCTTGGTCAATAATATATAAGGTTTATGTTTGCTGTCCATGTCTCTTAATCCAGTCAACCGTATTAGTGTTAATTTATTGTTCATTTCATTTTTCTTTTCATTACTTATCTTACTGTTCATTTTGATGTTCTTTTTATTGCTGACTTTAAACACCATTCATTTGGTCATATGAAAGTGCAATTTATTGGTTCTTGGCTCTTTTGTATCTATTTTATAACTAATGTATTTAAACTTGATGTGCTTGTTTTCTTAACTCCTCATCTGCAAGAATTTAAATGTCCGCTGTACCATATATGTCCAAGCGCTTATGCCTAACGATACATAAATAAATTATGAAAAATGTACGTCTTCTTATTTCTGATTACAAATCACACACAAGACTCCAGTTTTCCTTACAAATATAAATTTTTACTTACTGATCTTTTGTAAAAGATTGTTAATAACGATTGTTTACATTAAGAAAATTACAAATTATATTTTCATCCTTACGTACAGGGTGGTTGTAATTAAACTTTCGCTAGTTGAATCAGTGCAGACGGAAAGCTATTTACCGTATGGGTACCCAACTTCATAGGAAGGATGTTCAGATTTGCGTTGTTAGTAGTGTTAGCGTCTCGACTTTTTGTTAGGTGCCGGTACTGGCACGGCGATGCAGGGCTGAAACACAAATGAGTGTGCATGACAGTTGTGGACATTCAGCACTGGTTTGCACAAGCTGAGCAGGGCTTTATTCGTGAAGCTGTTTTATCACAACAGCAATAGTTCTGCTGCTCTCTGTAAGTATCGACGCTTTAAAGAAACAATGGAGAGGTCCTCTTTCCGCGCCGCGGTTGAAGAACGTGGCAATTTGGAAATTTCTCTTGGGAGAGGCCGACGGAAAATTGTGCAGTAAATTGTTGATGAAGTTACTGTTGCCTGGCTGAGAATTCTGGTTGCAGAGGGCGATCTTCAAGCAGTGCACGCATTGCGTCACGACCGCTGAGCATTCCATGGTCCACCATTCGAAAAGAGCTGCGAACAACCTCTAGTGCGGTTCCAGACTGTCGTGGATGCAGATAGTCGTCACACTGAGCGACGTTTGTAACCTGGAACGTAAACATAGCAGGCAATTAACATGTGGAGATTAAAATGTGTTTATTACTACAGTTTATTTGTTATTTCTCTTCAACACGTCCTTCCAATCGTTTCCACTAAGTATGATTGTCCTGCGATTACTCGGTTTTCCTGGAGGCCCTCCCAAGTAGCGAAAGTTTAATTATAACCACCCTGTATATTACGCTTCATGGAAATGCTAATGGATCATGCACTTTTGTTTAAAATTTTACCATAGCCGGAATCGAACCAATGAGCCCTACAAGGCAGAAAAACTATAGCACAAAGCCACATTGTCTGTCGATAAAAAAAAGAACCCATTTTTAGGATTTAAGGACGGTCGTAAAACTCAACGTCGATTTTCTCGAGATATTTTCTGAGTTACATCGAAAAGCTTAGAAAGTTTGATGTGTGAGTTATGAGCTTCACCGACCTATCTTAAACACAAAAAAATGTAACTGCCTTGTGGTCTCTTTGTTAGATTTGTTAGATTGGATTATAAGCTACGAATAGATCTGATCCTCTCACTTTACTGTTCAATAGATATATTTTATTACATAAGCAGTAAGAACCTTAAAGGTCATTAATACACTACTGGCCATTAAAATTTCTACACCAAGAGGAAATTCAGATGGTAAACGGGTACTCATTTCACAAACATATTATACTAGAACTGCTATGTGATTACATTTTCACGCAATTTGGGTGCATAGATCCTGAGAAATCAGTACCCAGAAAAACCACCTCTGGCCGTAATAACGGCCTTGACACGATTGGGCATTGAGTCAAACAGAGCTTGGATGGCGTGCACAGGTACAGCTGCCCATGCAGCTTCAACACGATACCACAATTCATCAAAAGTAGTGACTGGCGTATTGTGACGAGCCGGTTGCTCGGCAACCATTGACCAAACGTTTTCAGTTGGAGAGAGATCTGGAGAATATGCTGGCCAGGGCAGCAATCGAACATTTTCTGTATCCAGAAAGGCCCGTACAGGACCTGCAACATGCGGTCGTGCATTATCCTGCTGAAATGTAGGGTTTAGCAGGGATAGAATGAAGGGTAGAGCCACAGGTCGTAACACATATGAAATGTAATGTCCACTGTTCAAAGTTCCGTCAATGCGAACAAGAGGTGACCGAGACGTGTAACCAATGGCACCCCATACCATCACGCCGGGTGATACGCCAGTAAGGCGATGACGAATACACGCTTCCAATGTGCGTTCACCGCGATGTCGCCAATCACGGATGCGACCATCGTGATGCTGTAAACAGAACCTGGATTCATCCGAAAACATGACGTTTTGTCATTCGTGCACTCAGGTTCGTCATTGAGTACACCATCGTAGGCGCTCCTGTCTGTGATGCAGCGTCAAGGGTAACCGCAGCCATGGTCTCCGAGATGATCATGCTGCTGCAAACGTCGTCGAACTGTTCGTGCAGATGGTTGTTGTCTTGCAAACGTCCCCATCTGTTGACTCAGGGATCGAGACGTGGCTGCACGATCCGTTACAGCCATGCGGATAAGATGCCTGTCATCTCGACTGCTAGTGATACGAGGCCGTTGGGATCCAGCATGGCGTTCTGTATTACCCTCCTGAACCCACCGATTCCATATTCTGCTAACAGTCATTGGATCTCGACCAACGCGAGCAGCAATGTCGCGATACGATAAACCGCAATCGCGACAGGCTACAATCCGACCTTTATCAAAGTCGGAAACGTGATGGTACTCATTTCTTATCCCTACATGAGGGATCACAAGAACGTTTCACCAGGCAAAGCCGGTCAACTGCTGTTTGCGTATGAGAAATCGGTTCGAAACTTTCCTCATGTCAGCACGTTGTAGATGTCGCCACCGGTGCCAACCTTATGTGAATGCTCTGAAAAGCTAATCATTTGCATATCACAGAATCTTCTTCCTGTCCGTTAAATTTCGCGTCTGTAGCACGTCTTCTTCGTGGTGTAGCAATTTTAATGACCAGTAGTGTATAATATTTGTAGCTACTGAGGATTGACAGAGAACAACATCAGAGCTATCAGTAAAGTATATGTAAGATGGTTGCTGGAAGTTTGCTGCTGGTCGCAGCCATTGTGCCTAGGTACTGCCGTGCTGAGAACAGCTTCGCATGATTAACGGCAGTCACTTTCTCTGGCGCTCACAGAAACTGTCATTAACAACGTCATACAAAACGCTACTTGATACGTTCTGGTACTGGGAGTCATCGCGAATTGACACATCCAGTTTCTGCATTTCAGTCGTTCTGTACTCGAACTAATCTTCGTGTACGTTCTTAATGCTCGTATTCTACACTTAGGTAATGTCCCACCACATAGGACACATAATGAACCTTTCGTTTCGTGATGCTTCCTTGATACACGGAGACGAGCAAACCTGTCACAAATGCGTACCTTTTTAGATGTTAATTTCACTACCCCTGGTCCATTTTACATTTTTTTCTCCGATCTGAGAATAAGATCTCCCACCCAGGAACGTGAGCTACAGAGAACTGTGAAAACTGAGGTCTAGTGAAACTCACACAATTTGTCGCCAGAGGCTACGTGACAAAAATTGATATGTGTTTTTTTGAGAACGTTCATGCTCTAGGGTTATGTAACAAATTTTATTCTCCGTCTAAATTGCATATATACTTTAACAAACAGAATCGGTTCCATCAAACTATCTGCAGATCAGACCACGTTGGCTACAACAGGAACCCGTCAAAACAGCTTGTGTAATTAATTAGATAAGCACTTTAAAACTGGCGATGGATATCTAAAAGGAAGACAAAAATAGTAAGCCGTACCCTTCGTAGATTTCAAACAAGAACTATCATTGTGTCCACAGTTCTTCAGTGTTGGACATATTAAGGAATTTAGAGCTTCTGCGAAATTAATAAAAGTGATAAAATTAACCCTCAAAAACAGCACATCCAAATTAAAATTCAGAGGAATTCTATCTAAGCTGTTTACGATTAAAACAGAAGTAAGACAGGGTAATGGTCTACTGTCATTACTCTTCAACTGTGTTCTGGGATAATTCATGGGACAACGCTACAAGAAAAATCCTAAGGAAATACGACTTAGAACCAAGAAAGATCGAATAAGCTTAAACTGCTTAAGTTTCGCAGATGACTCAGCATTACTAGCTAATAACATAGAAGAAGCCAGAAATCAAACAATAAGCCTGCAAAATATGGTTCAAAAAATAGGACTCCATATATCATTCCAAAAGACGGAGATGATGGTAACAAACTCACATAAACTACATAACAGAAAACAACAGAAAAACAAAAATACTGGAACAGTTTAAATATCTAGGACAAATTGGAACATGCAACTAGAAAGAAAAACCAGCTTGGCAAGAAAGAACTAAAAAAGCTATAAGGACTCTAAAACTAACATGGTCTACATATAATAAAATGTTTACTCTACAAGACAGTAATTCAGCCAGGGGTAACACAAACAAGTGAAACACTTTTTAAAGTTATTCAGAGAAACAGAAAAGACAGAATCCTAAAAGAAGAGAGAAGAATAGCTAGAATAAGTTAAATAAAGACCAAAAAGAAAGACATAATAGGCAGTGTCAAATGAAGTGGTGTATAGGGAACTGGAGCCTATTGTAGATATGCTATACATAAAAACACGATTTCTTTCCTTGGCCACAGAATCTAGATTAACAAGAAGAATTGTGGATACATTCTGTAATCTGAAACATCAAGTAGGGTGGATCAACGAAATTACTAAGGAAATGAAAGAACTAGAAATAAGTCTGGAGGATCTGCAAAACAAAATATAAAATCTCAAGGAACTGAAAAACAAGCAAATAAGATTTAAACCAAAAACGGACAAATGACACACAATGAAAAGCGTGCAGCTGAGGAAAGCCGGAATAGATCAGAACGAATAAAAAGGTACTGGGCAGTATTGTAGGGCCCAAACACGTATGCACTTGCCGAAGAAGATGACCAGCAAATGGTTGACTGAAGTGGTCTAGTGAGGCCACAAAAATATATAACGATAATATTAATAATGAAACAATTTTGTTCTATAACTTAGCATGCAAATTTGCTTACGAGTATGTAATCTGATGGGTTACTCTGGTAGCCAACCTACCTCAGCCCTACAGATGATTCGACTGAACCGAAACCAGTGATAATTGAAGAAATTTGGGTGGTGAACGATCAGTAAAATTAGAGGCTACGTTGGTGGTAATGATAAGCGTCAAAATGTTCCTGCAAAGAACCAGGGATTGATACGCAAACTTTGTGGTAGCTAAGACGACATTTATTCACCTGAGCTAACTTACCACAAATTAAGAATTAAAGCCTTATAGTAAAGAACAACCACGATAGTTCTGAATTTTGAGTCTATCAGCAGATGCGGGAAGGAGTACTGAGCTGAACAGTTATCATAGCAACTGCGATCAGTACCGTAAAAGCAGCAATTTCGGTAGGAATAGAAGTAGTACTTGGCCTTTAAGAATAGCTGCTTCTGTCTCGGCATAACTATCTACATGTTGTAAATAGCTTTACCGATACGTGAAGCTGTTTCACCAATGTTAATGTTCGAAAGTTGAAAGTCCAACAGCACAAACATTAATCCGGTCGACTAAATCTGTTCTCAGAAACTAGGAAGAACATAACCGTCAGAAATGCCAAACAGGCGAATGGGGAACCGCTGACTCAAACGTTTTAACAATAGTCAGGAGAGTTTCCCCGATCAACGGCTGACAATGAGCGGAAACCGACCGCAACCGAACTCCCTGCTGCACAATTGGCATTGTACCTGACACGACTCTCACTCGGAAATTTTGATGCATCGCTTGCTGACAATGACACTAGTGATATAAATTTTTACGTAGTACTTCACCGGAATTTTCCGTCAGTCCTGCGTACATCGAAGTGCCAGCCGGGAATTTTTGCGGCACTATTCATTTGATCGTGGATTCTGACGTCAACGCATGTGTAGGAAAACCAATGAGTTCTGACAACGCCGACTGGTAATAGGAAAGCTTCCTTATTGGCAACGCCCGTATTGTCCGTAGTGAATCGTCATTCCGTATCGTGCGGCGGGTGAAGATAACTCTACTAACCTCTAAGGGTTGTTGGGAGACGTTGATTAGATGTTGCAGTGGAAGAAGCGCAAGATCACATGTACCTCACGACAGCAATCACTACAGCAATATAAACTGACATGGTTGCGTCTGACAGCTTATAGTGTAAATCTAGTCAAGTTTCATTCAAAACTTATATAAAACTTATCTTGTATGTTTTTTGATACCTCAGACATTGAGGATAAAAGTTACTGAATAAGCGGGAGTCAAACGAAAACGAGACAGAATGAGATTTTCACTCTGCAGCGGAGTGTGCGCTGATACGAAACTTCCTGGCAGATTAAAACTGTGTGCCCGACCGAGACTCGAACTCGGGACCTTTGTCTTTCGCCTCTCGAAAGGCAAAGGTCCCGAGATCGAGTCTCGGTCGGGAACACAGTTTTAATCTGCCAGGAAGTTTCAAAAACGAGACAGATGGAAAAAAGTTAATAAACTATATACGGCGATCAAATAGTTTCGGTCTGAAGGCGCTGCTGCAGCATATATACAACGTAGCTGCGACTGCGATGCGGCTATATAAAAGCACCGACACGTAGACAGGGGATTAGTGCGGTGTTCGTATCTTTCCGACTTGCTTGAAGCAAATGCGGAGACGTGAATTACCAAATGCGTCTAAACAGGACAAACGTGCTGTTATTCTTTAATTGGCTGCCGAAGGACAAACGCCGGTAAGCATCCTTCGGAGAATGAAGAATGTCTACGGGGCTGCATGTCTGTGGGAACCCAACGTTGCCGGCCGTGGTGGCCGAGCGGTTCTAGGCGCTTCAGTCTGGAACCGCGCGACCGCTACGGTTGCAGGTTCGAATCCTGCCTCGGTCATGGATGTGTGTGATGTCCTTAGGTTGGTTAGGTTTAAGTAGTTCTAAGTTCTAGGGCACTGATGACCTCAGTAAAGTCCCATAGTGCTCGGAGCCATTTGAACCATTTTTTAAACCAACGTTGTGCAATGGTGCGCCAAGTTCCGTGCTGGTGGCTATTCAACGCAAGACGCCCCTATATCGCAAATGTCGTAAAGCAGAAGTTATACCAGATCACGTGAGAGACACTCGAGCATCTACCCTAAATCCTGATCGCTCCCCACCTTACTACCACGCCTTCGGTTCCTTATAAAAGATCTTGAACGGCCGACGATTCCTGTCGGCCGATGATGTGCAGCAGGCAGAGACTTTTTCACGTGAGAGGTTACCGTGCTCTATCAAACAGTATCTTCAACCTGGTGCCCCGAAGGGATTATTGCCTCAATGCACACGGCCGTTTTTCCTGTTTGTTATGTTGATTCTGGACTGTACGGCCTTCGAACGGAAACGTTTTGATCGCTCCTTATATTATTTCAAAAGTAATCGCCGTAAATGTTAGTACATTTATCCCATTGTGAGACAGTTCAGTCAATGCCATCATGGAAAAATGTTTGCGGCTTTCTACGGAAACATGGTTGTACACAGGAGTGCACCTCTTTGTCCAAAGCAAATCGAAAAGTTGGCAAAATGTGGGCGGGACTCTAAGTAGCCATCGGAACATTTCCAGCCAGCCAGTGAAAAATTTCTGTGTGGGATCATAATCGTCGAAAACGTTGCAGGCAGGTCGGGGTTTTGCAGGGTTGTAGATAATGTGGCTGTCTATACGAAGAAAGTAAATTGCTGGGGGCGGATGACTATTACAGGGATCTAGACGCAGCTAAATGTGACGTGTTGCAGGCAGACAGGAGAAAAGCCTTGTTACTATTCTATTACACCAACGGTTATAAATCGCTGGTGGCTGTAACAAGTCTATCTAGGATTAACCGTCCGTGCTGACCTACAGAGTAATGGCTGCGAAAGACAAATAGTGGGTGCTAGGCTGATGGGAATGTTATCTACGATAGCAGGAGGGCACAAAACACCTATTCGTCCGTTCTTTTAGATATTGATCGTCTTCCTGGGACCTTTATCAGGCTGGATTTATAAAAGAGCAAACAAGGTCCAACAATGAGTGGCATGCGTCGTTGTGTGATCGTTATGGAGATGCTAAAGATCCGCAACCGGTATTCGCTGCAAGAGAAACGTATCTGACGGAAAGGTTTACTATTGCACAAATCGAAGGGGTATGTTGCGGGCAATATATTACCTACTCCCACAATGAGGAATTAGAACTAATGCTGGTTTTTTTTTACCGACAGCATTCTTTCCATGTGAATGGAGCTTGGGAGCAGGTACCCCTCACCTCACACCGTAAGGTAACGTGCGAGTGTTGTTTTCGATACAAACGCAGCATCATCTGCGAATTGCGCGAAGAAGAACTGCACAGGATCAACAACTGGTGAAGGAAGTGGCTGTAAATAAATGTACGACTAGGATATTGTTCTGTATAGAGGTGAAGAGATCTATTATTGTTCGATTAGACTATTGGTAGGAAGCCATTGGAAACAGTAACAAGGGTATGATATCTGGGAGTAACCGTCTGGACCGAGTTAAAGTAGAATTATTAGGAGAATCAGGTACCCTGTTGAGATATGTTGGAAAAATGTTAAGAAATTTGATTCATTATCCATGAAAAGAGCGGCTTAAAAAACATCTTGACTGACTACAGAATCCCATACACGTCTGGTGGAATGGCCACAACAAGGTATTAGAGTTACTATGGAGGTTACCGACAAGCATTCTTCAGGTTCAGACTAGGGATCCGAAGTATTGTATACATGTGGTTTACGAATGCAGTAATCTCATTGTTCTGTGCAATATTTGGGCTGGCCATTGTTGTGCATTTTTTTATTGTACGGGTCTTAAGAAAAAGAAGCACCTTAAATTGGAACGGTTCCCACAAAAACTATTACTCTGCAGGGCTTAACTTGTGTGGGGGAGGAGACCGGACAGTGAGGTCATCGGCTCACCGGATTAGGAAAGGACGGGGAAGGAAGTCGGCCGTGCCCTTTCAAAGGAACCATCCCGGCATTTGCCTGGAGCGATTTAGAGAAATCACGGAAAACCTAAATCAGGAAGGTCGGACGCGGGATTGAACCCTCGTCCTCCCGAATGTGAGTCCGGTGTGCTAGCTCCTGCGCCACCTCTCTCGATGAAGGGCTTAAGAAAGTGATGCAATGTTTTGGATAGACTAAGATGTGTTCATAGTAAAGAAATTACTTCAAGGCTCCAGTAACAGATACTTCTCATCATGTAATGCATATACAGTGTAGATCTGACTGCATTAGAGGCAGCTAAAAGTGAGGCGACTTTGCTGCTGTTGGAATATTGATTATTCTTCTTCCTGTATTGATGCCCCTGTTAATATATACAGGTTTAACGAATATCGAATTAGAAAAATTTGGGACTGCTTTAGTGAATGAGCAAGTAAAATTTCGCTCTAAAAATATTTTGTTTGTTTCAGGAAACAAACCGACGCTTACCGTCGAATTAAAGATGCGATGACCAAATATTTGTTGGTGTCGACTGCAGCTACAAATAGCAAATATCACCCGGAAAACCTAAGGAAATGGACTTGACATCTATTACGAAATATAAACTGTCATTTTTTATCCTTGCAATTTTTTAAAATGATAAAAATTATTTAATATCATGCTAACACAACTCTTTGCGAAGAAAATAAGCCTAAAACCGTTACTGCAGGTCCATCCGCTGAGAAGATCTAGCCAATTGTTTAGAGCGCCTTTTTTTCCTTCAGAAACTCGATATGTCTCCAGAAATATTTAAGGCTTTTTTTTAATTTTTCAAACAAATGCTTTGTTTGACTTACCGCGCACAATACTTACAATAAATAGTAAATATGGGAACGTGAATGTCAACGAGTTATAGTGAACCCCAATTTTTAACGGTTTTTTCGAATTGTAGGAAAGCAATCGATACTTATCGAAAGGCAATCGATAGATCTCATTAACCCCTACAACTTCCTCATTTAACATTTTTCGATAGGCGCTATACTTTATTTACTTATTTAAGAAAAATCGTTACTGCAACTCTAAAGATCTCCTTACACAGAAAACATCCACCGTAAGAAATGGCCAGCACTGTCTCAGGATTGAATCTTACCAAGGAGGCTTACGGGTCTTCGTACAGTTCTTCACCATTACTTGATGAATACCGATTGATCTTGATTCTGTCAGACATTTGTCGCAGCTGGAGATAGTCGTGTACCATGTTACATGCCTCCTAGTTGAAGAAATTTTCTGTTTGTGTTAGACTTTTACGATATAGAGTGTTCTCCGTTTCAAAAATTTCTAATTCCTCGCTTTTAGACAGCGCAGTGTACTAAATAAAATTAAGCTTTACAAAATTCTGCTATTTGAATTTGCGATCTCTGAGCACATAATTGGCATCAGATGGGCGCGACTTCTTACAGAGTCGCAATCAGACGATATTTGAATTCGCTACCTACACTGACGGAAAAAAATCCCGACACCAGAAAAAATTAATGTAGAGTAATGGAATTCCAAGAAAACTTTTCTCTAGGTAATCTTTAAGTGACTAACGTTGCAAGGCCACAGGTTAATTTAAGCGTGAGAAAAGCCATTGCTAATGGGAAATCCTGCTATATTAACAACCGCTGCAACCGCTAGAATGCAAACGTGCATGCGTTGTGTCGTACAGATGCCATACTTTCGTTTATCTCGCACAACTTCTTCTTGGCATTGTTTTTTTTTCCATCAGTGTAGTAACTCACCAAATAACACTAGACCAGGCAGAAGAGGCGCCCACGCTGTTCCTGGGAAACGTGCTCAAGTATCTTCTTATGATGAAAACCTGTTAAGTCGATACTGGTCATTGGATCAGCTGTGAGATCCGTAACTGAACCATCAAACAAAACATATTTACAAGACTGTCACAGCATTCCCTTTAGGTGGTATGACTCCATTTTATTTGCCATCATCCTCCTGATGATTTGATACTGCCCCCCAAGAGCTACTTCTCCTGAGCTAACCTCTTCACCCCAGAGTAGCACTTACACCAACGTCTTCGATAATTTGTTGGATATATTCCAGTCTCTGTCTCCCTCTACAGTTTTTCCTCTAGTACCGTGGAAGTCATTCCCTGTGTGTCCTACCATCCTGTACCTTCTTCTAGTTAGTGATTTGCACATAATCCTTTCCTTGCCGATTCTCTTGAGAATCTCGTCATTTCTTACCTATCAGTTACCTAATTTTCAGCATCCTGCCGTAACACCACATTTAAGGCGCTTGGATTCTCTTCTTTCCCTAATTCTGTATATGTAAATTAAACTTTATCTTTTTCTGTAGTTCTTCTGTAGCTCTTACTTCTTAATTGCGCTTGACGTTTGGACACCAATGTAGAGACTCAAACAGAATTGTCGCTAGGAGACAAAAACGGTTTGAATAAACATAGCAATAAAATTTGTTATTTGTTTTTCTCTTTCTGATCAGAGAAACATGATCCAGCATGTAGTTGCACTCCAAAGCTTTAAGTACGTTGGATGCAAGCTAGAAAGTGGCTGGAGTTGTGGCACAGATATGAAAAACAGGTTACTGGACATAATAAAACGAAAGAAAAGAAATGAGTAGGACATTTTTAAACAAAAAAAGCAGCCCTTATAAACACAGCCTGACAGTGATATGTGGAAGGGAAGAGAAGGCGAAACACGAATGGTTTCCAGATCCTCGATGATAAACATCTGTAATCTACGTCTATGTCTGTACTCTCTCTTTCTTTTTCCTGCCGCGAATGGTCCACGAAAAGAACGGTTGTTGGTAAGCCGCTGCGTGGGCCCAAATTTCTCTAATCGTGTCTTCATGATGTTTTTGCAGAATTTTTTATTTTATCATGCTGTTCTCAGTATATAACAGCATCTTCCTTGAAAACCCCCTAATGATGCTCCCGTTGTTATGCACTGGCTCATTTATACACACATCAAAAGAATTTTTGCATCACCCTCAGTTCCCAGAACTCCTGATGACAGATGTTGACTGTGGATATTGTATAACAGACACAGTCCCTTTGACTGTTCAGAGAGCCGGCCGGGGTGGCCTAGCGGTTCTAGGCGCTACAGTCTGGAACCGCGCGACCGTTACGGTCGCAGGTTCTAATCCTACCTCGGGCATGGATGTGTGTAATGTCCTTAGGTTAGTTAGGATTAAGTAGTTCTAAGTTCTATGGGACTGATGACCTCAGAAGTTAAGTCCCGTAGTGCTCAGAGCCATTTCAACTGTTCAGAGATGTCACTAAACCCGCCATAGATGTAAACAACCATGCATGAGCAGCGGCTATTAGACGGAGGGGATCCGACAGCCGATCAGTTCCAGTCATTCCACCAGGAAGGAGGTACACGGCTCGTGTTGTCTATAGTTCAACCATGCCTCGATGGTCAATACTGCCGCTCGATCGGGTCCGCATTGTTACTTTCTGCCAGGAAGGGCTCTCAACAAAGGACGTATCCAGGCGTCTCGGAGTGAAACAAAGCGATGTTGTTCGGACGTGGAGGAGATACAGAGGGACAGGAACTGGCGATGACATGCCTCGCTCAGGCCGCCTAGGGGCTACTACTGCAATGTATGACTGCTACCTACGGATTATGGCTCGGAGGAAACTGTCAGCAACGCCACCATGTTTAATAATGCTTTTCGTGCAGCCACAGGACGTCGTGTGCGCAGTAGGCTGCATGATGCGGAACTTCACTCCCGGCGTCCGTGGCGAAGTCCATCTTTGCAACCACGACACCATGCAGCGCTGTACAGATGGGCTCAACAACATGCCGAATGGACCGCTCAGGATTGGCATCACGTTCTCTTCACGGACGAGTGTGGCATATGCCTTCATCCAGACAATCGTCGGAGACGTGATCGGAGGCTACCGAGTCAGGCTGAACGCCTTAGACACTCTGTTTAGCGAGTGCAGCAAGGTGGAGGTTCCCTGATGTTTTGGGGTGGCATTATGTGGGGCCGATTCCATGTTGACTCCTGCAGAGGAGCTTTTCTGTCTCCAAAAATATCACAATACACTGGCATAAAACGCGTTCCAGCATTCTGCAACAAACCGACGTCAGTGATAAAGGTGTATAGTTTTGTGCGTCAGTTCGACGATACTTCTCGAAAACAGGAATGCCATGCGCTTTCTTCCAACCATTAGGAACGCTTCACTCTTTCAGTGACCTACAAACACTGCTGCTAGAAGAGGAGAAAATTCTTTTGCATAGTCTATGCTCAGCAATCAGATAGGTATTCCATTCGGTACAATCACCTTTCCTCTGTTGGTCAATTTCAGTTGATTTTCTGTCATTTTGACCTTCTTGTGACGATTTAAAAGAGAAACAACAGTACCATCTTCCTTGGTGGAACAATTTTGGAGAAAGGAATTTTGAATTCGACCTTCTTCCGTTTCGATTCCATTATAATCACGGAGTGTCCGGACGGAAAGATGGCTTTGATCCGTTTGCTTGTTGAAAATAAGACGGAAATATAAAAACGTAGGCTTCCATGTCCGGTGTCAGTATAACTTAAATCCTACTTGGTGCACTACTGCGTCGTCTTAGAATTTTAAATACTTCGTAAATGACGCAGCAGTAAACCCAGAAGGATTTTAATGAGACAAGAACTAAAAGTCTTAAGACAATCTGTCACCTGTGCTGGGCATTACTGCGTACTGTGGCATTAAGAGGAAAGCTATGACCCGCTAGAAATGGAAACTCAAAGGCCTGGCCAACGTAGTAGAAAACTTGTGACGATGGATTGTACTCATTTTTAATAGCGAGTGAACAGGGTGGACTGAATTTAAAGAGTGCTGCGGCGGGTGCCGGGGTGAAATCGCTGCACGGGGAGCTGCCGTTTCGAATCACGACAGGGACGGACGCGCAAAACCTGTGCTGGAGTGCAGTGGCGTCGCCAGGCACCGCCCGTCTCCGGAAAAAAAACTCTGGGGAAGGCCCAAGCACACAGTCACTGGAGCTGGACAGCTTTTTGGACTTTTGTCTCCGCTTAACGACGGAATTCTGTAGTCGCTGCACTAATCTCGGCTGGCTGAAGTACTGCCTATTAAAACTGTAACACCGTGAAGCCAGCATGCACCAAAAATCAAACTGGCATAGTGAGTTCCACATGCTTGGATATATAAATGATTAGAATTTCGGTGGAACCTGGGACTCATTAACAATCTGATGAAACGTACCCTAGCCCAGAAGCAGCCCATGATACACCTTTATAAGAGCTTAGCACGACCTACGCTGTGCTTTGATAGTGAAACCCGCACAATAAAGTTAAATCTGCGAATGAAATTATGGAGGTGAACTGCTGGTTACACCAAAAGAATGAAGATGTGTTGAAGGAACTCAGAATGGAAAGCATCATATTATACTCAGACCTAACATAACAATGCAACGAATGAACTCAAAGAGGATCCCAAAGTCCATGCTACACTACCATCCCAACGGCATAAGATCGCTAGGACGACCAATGAAAACATGACAGGAGAGCTTCTCGGCGAGATTGTAACAGATCAAGAGGCCTAATACTCAGAAGGAATTCGTCGTGAGCAGTACCAAACCAGTCAGAAGACTGATGACTCAAAAAAGAGCAAAGACGACACGGCTTGTTGCACATTAATAAATCACATTTGAATATTGGTTCTTTGTCAGATTACAGTGTTTTGCTCCGGGTAGGGAGGAGAAAAATCTACCAACACGTGTCGGAATTCGAAAGCAACAGGATCGTGACCTACGATGAGTTCCGGTTCTGCGTGCAGTATCATGACGGACGTATCCGTGTCTGGAGATGGACGTTGCCAGACTGCATTCGTCATCTTCATACATCATACCTGGCGCAATGCTATGGGGGACTATTGGGTAGACAACACAATCACCACTGGTTCGCAGAGCCGGTGAACTGGACAGCGGGCGTTACATTTCTGACGTGTTAAGACCGGCTGCAGTGACCTATTACAACAAAGAACAAGAGACACATGTTTGCGTTCCAGTTCTGGCCCACCTCGATAAGATGGTTTTTGACCGTGGCCCTAGCCAGTACATTTTTCAGATCTCTCACCCGCGAGAGAGTAACATGCCATCACTCGCCAGTCTCCGACTCATTAATTGTGAAAGCGTAGAATGACGTACTAATATCTGTCATCGAAGATCATTGGAGTCATTGTTGCACCAGAGATTGCAGCTCCACGCTCTCTTCATAGATCAACGTCGTTAACATCGGTTTGCTTCATAATCCTGGAACATATTCTGAGTTCGAATGCAGCAAATTTCCTAGAGACCGAAAAGCTTATGTCCACGAATCAGCACGGTTTTGGAAAGCATGCGGAACTCAGCTTGCCCTCTTCTCTCATGATATACTGTGAACTTTGACGAATGCAACAGGAAGATTCCATATTTCTAGATTTCCGAAAAGCATTTGACACGCTGCCTCGCTGCACACTGTTAACGGAGGTACGAGCATATGGAACAGAACCCCAGATGCATAGGTGGCTCGAAGACTTATTACATAATAGAATCCAATATGTTGTCCTGGACGGCGAGTGTGTATCAGAGATAGGGGTAGCGACGGGAGTATTCCAGAGCAGTGTGATAGGATCGCTATTATTTCCTATGTACATAAATGATCTGGCGGACAGCATGGGCAGCAATATGCGGCTATACGTTGATGATGCTGTGGTGTACGGGAAGATGTCGAAGTGGAGTGACTGTTGTAAGATACAAGAAGACCTAGACAAAATTTCTAGTTGGTGCGATGAATGGCAGCTAGCTCTAAATGTTGACAGTTGTAAGTTAATGGGGATGAGTGTGGAAAACAAATCCGTCAAGTTCGGATACAGCATTAGCTGTGTCCTGCTTGACACAGTCACGTCCTTCAAATATCTGCAAAGCGATATGAAACGGAATGAGCGTGTGAGGATTGTGGTAGGGAAGGTGAATAGTGGGCTTCGTTTTATTGGAAGAATTTTAGGAAAGAGTTGTGCATCTGTACAAGAGTCCAACTGAAGGACGCTGGTGCGACCCATTCTTGAACATTGCTCAAGTGTTTGGGATCCGTACCAAGTCGGGTTGAAAGAACACATCGACGCAATTCAGAGGCGGACTGCTAGATTTGCCTTTTTTTCTATGTTGCTCATGAATTGCCGTGAGTTTAGCACATAATACTTTAACATAACAGCAAACGTGATTGTCATAACTAATCACTACGCTGTTTCAGAGGGGGAATGGCACATAGAATTCCTACATAGAAACCCAATAATAATAATAACTAAAAATGGGAATCCCTGGAGCGAAGGCGATCTAAGAAAATTTAAAGAATCGGCGTTTGAAATTGACTGCAGAACGTTTCTACTGCCGCCAAAATACATTTCGCTTAAGGACCACGGAAATAAGAAACGATACATCAGGTCTCACACAGATTTATATAGATAGTCTTCTTTTTCCCTCGCTGTCTTTGCAAGTGAAATGGGAAAGAAAATGACAACTAGTGATACAGAGTACGGTCTACCACACACCGCTGTCTCTTGCGGAGTATCTACGTAGGCTTAGATGTACATCACCAATCCGCAGTAAATTTAATCACGTATTCGTTCCAAATATGGTAAACAGACAAGAAGTTATCCGCCATCATTGCCGTTTTAATGGCCAGTAGCGTCGTTTCCACAAGTGGTCCATCTCTGGACACGGGCGCTACCGTTCATATCCACCGTGATGTAAAGGCAAAGTAAATGGCATCTATGTAAAGTGACAATGGAATCCCGAAACACGACAATTTTCATAAAAGCTGGTACATCCAATCAAATCTGCCTCCGGAACATCCACGGCATTTTCTTTTCATTGTTTATTTTCCGCCGCATTGGAAAGGCTGGTACCAGTTACATTGCTGATGTTCAGCTTAATGATATCAAAAAGTCATATAGGTTTTTCCGACTAAAATGAAGAAAATAATAGGATTAAAATACACAGAAAGGTGTTTCCTTTTGATAACACTAATGTAAAAGCACAAGTGTTGACGTTTTGACTGGAGTTATGATGTAGATGAAGGTGCTGTTTGAGGAAGTTCTACGGAGATCATATCCTAGTAAGTTCCTAGAGTGTTAGTAACATGGATGGTGTAGTTATGGATGATAAGATGTACGTAGGAACATCAGACAGTGAGTTACATATGTCGTCCTACGCTAAGACCATTGCGCAACAAGGGTGGCGCATTGTCAGAAGAGAGTGCATGTTCCGGGTTCCCTAGAGTCACAGTTCTGCTGTGGTGCGTATAACAGGTGCAGCATAGCGTGCGACTGAAATCGCACAACTGGGAACGTACTCCAAAGCTGAAGTATGCAGCATAGTACAATTCTTGCGAACATGACGTCTAAATCGCACACAGATTCACAGTGAAATCCTGGGTATATTTGGAGCAAACGTAACGTCGCGTCTCGCCGTAGTGAAATGGCTCAAATGGCTCTGAGCACTATGGGACTCAACTGCTGTGGTCATAAGTCCCCTAGAACTTAGAACTACTTAAACCTAAGGACATCACACACATCCATGCCCGAGGCAGGATTCGAACCTGCGACCGTAGCGGTCGTGCGGTTCCAGACTGTAGCGCCTTTAACCGCTCGGCCACTCCGGCCGGCGTAGTGAAATGGTTCCGACAATTTGACCAAGACCGCAACATGACATTTCTATCTTTCAGGCAAGCTGAATGAACATCCGGGTGGGAATTTTCAATTCGCTGCTTACTGGGCTTAGCATGTGGGTAGACAAGCTGTACAGCACTCTGGACAATGTATCAAGTGGTGTTCACCTTAGGAACCCTTCGCCACATATTCTGCATGCTTACTTCTTAGGATGATTACCCATTTTCTTACTTTTTTATGTTTTCTTCTCTTCCACTCGCTATAGACAGCCACATGGTGTGCCAAAAATAGTTTGACTGATATGAAGCACTTTTCACACCAAAAGAAGGAAATTATCTTTTGATACACAAATGTCTAGACATGTCCTATTTTTTAGTTATTATTAAAAGAATGTTTATAATTGTGCTTTATCCGTTTTCCAATGTAAGATCATAGATTTTTTTCACTTCTTTTAAGTCACAGGAGATGTTCAAATCGTCCTCCGTCGTCTAAAATATTTCGCTGCTGGATTAATAAAGAATAGAGAGAAGTTAAGATGGCAGTTTTTATGTTTCAGATCTTCTATAAGGTCTCCCCCCCCCCCCCCCCCCCCACTTGAGTACAACGCACAGATAAGTTCTTCTTTGGCGTGTTGTTCAACGTCCGTATCACACTGGCTCGAAAGTCAATTATCTCGTCAAAAAGTTGACGCTTCTGGTGAATCTCCGCGTTGTCATTTTGTAGTAGGATCGCCATTGATAACACAAAGTCTCGTCACCCGTGATGAATTTTTCCAGAAAAGAACTGTCCGCATTTTGCATTTTACTCTAGTCGCGGCAGGTGTCAGCGTGTCATTGTTTTAGTTCGGGATTCGGGATGTGTGGGACAAACTATGCACACACTTTTTTCTTCTTCAAAACGTTCTGAAGAAATTCTCGAACACTTTATTTAGAGACGTTGCTCCATTGAGATTTGTGACACTACAACGTTGACACACTACGGTCGTATTTCCACAGCTTAACACTGCCTGCTCACAACCGACTGGTCCAATTCACATCTGTTGTTTACAGTTGTTAGTTCGACCTGCGTCTGTCATTACTGCACTGACGAAGCTTATACTCCAGAAATAAAATCAGCCTTGGGACATTGTGGACGGACGGTCGTCCAAGTACTTATGGTATACCGGTTTTTTAGTTAATAACTTTTGACTCTGACTTTCCAGGCCGGATATCTATATCATTCTACTACTCTTCTACTTCTTCCGTCCATCCCCTAAGCTTTGTCTCATCATCAAACTTATCTTGTCTCACAAATGGCACACACCGAGCGAGGTGGCGCAGTGGTTAGACACTGGACTTGCATTCGGAAGGACGACGGTTCAATCCCGCGTCCGGCCATCCTGATTTAGGTTTTCCGTGATTTCCCTAAATCACTCCAGGCAAATGCCGGGATGGTTCCTCTGAAAGGGCACGGCCGCCTTCCTTCCCCATCCTTCCCTATTCCGATGAGACCGATGACCACGCTGTCTGGTCTCCTTCCCCAAACCAACCAACCAACAAATGGCACAACATTTTCAAGCAACTATTTATGACATTATCAACTTTTCTTTATTACAACAATTTTATTTCATGAACTAAATTCCAGAAAGCACATTACAATCAAATTCATTCTGTATGCCTATAAAAATAACCTTATCCATGTGAATAAAACCACACAGTGAAGCCTGCAGATCAACGACTGAGACAACTTTCTGTGGTTAGAAAATAAAGCTTTCGGCAAAATTTCCATAACTCAAGACACATTTCGACATCATGTACTACCATGGTATTTTTATAAATGCCCCACTTGCTCAACAAATGAGAATTGGCCGTGAAACATTTTTGCTAAAAAATTAAACCAAATGAAATTACGACAAAAAGAAATTGTTTTCTCCGTTTGCATTAACGAAATGAGGGACGTGTTTCATTGCTAAAAGGCTAGCTAGTGTAACAGCGCAGCAGTTCAGTTCTAATTGTAATGAATATTAGCATAAAACTGATCTTGAAATCAGGAAGTTAATTTAGGATCACATGAAAAGTATGAATGTCAAGTATCATCATTTTCACCACAACAAGCGAATAAGAGCAGTATAGCTACAAAACGCACACTTTTGGTTGGTGCTACGGCCATGTCACGTCTAGTAATATTTGATAAGACTGGCAGATATCGGAGCCAGTACTGAAAAAAGATATAACTGGGGTTTCCATATGCTGTAGATTCTATTCACGAAACAAAGTTTAATGGAAGCTCATGAAGCGTTTGTCATAACGAAAAACTGCTTACCGCAATTACACTCAAAATGTTTTTGTGTAATTAATTGCTGCGTTTTGTAGGATACCTCACTTCAGTAATGTAAAAATTTACAGCGAAACACGATTTCTCAGCTTTCCAAGGGTATGCAGTGTTTTCAGATTTATCTATCTCATCATCATCATCATTCACTGAACATAAATACCAAAACGTATTCTTTTCTGTAGCAATACGGTCACCATAGATGATCTTTAGGATTTGGGTGACATAAAAGGGACTCGCACACCATCTTGTATTATAACAGATCTCAACATTCAGACCGAGTGATTTATTTGAAGCGGGTAATATCTAAATCAGAAGTTCGAAAGTGTAAGTTGAAGTCAGTTCCTTCGAGTCAAGTATTTTGCGTGATAACAGATTCAATTAGAAAACTGCTGACGAAAAATTTATTGAAAAAGATTTTTGTGAATTATGTTAGTCTGCTTAAAGAGAGGTATCAATGGCGTACATTCGCTCGTCTTGCAGCTTGGTTCACTGTGACAGCATGACTTGATGAAAGCTGTTCTAGGTCGCACGATAGCTGGCGAGATCTGTCACAACTTCGGCATCTGTCGATGAAAATTATATGGGACAGCGGAGGCATTACTCTAACAGCTTCATATTTCGACCTGCAAGGGGGAAATTCAAGTTTCAAAGAATTTTTCCTGCAGCTTCTACCCACTGACAGCTAGCTGCTCAGTAACTGACATTCACTCTTTCACTAACCTGAGGTAGCATTAAGAGTAACGCTTCGTCAACATCGCGATCACTGCAAGTAATAAGACTGAGGATGATTCCGCTCAGATAACTGCCCGAACATCAGGATAAGTTGGTTTACGGACCGCGACTGCTACGGTCGCAGGTTCGAATCCTGCCTCGGGCATGGATGTGTGTGATGTCCTTAGGTTGGTTAGGTTTGAGTAGTTCTAAGTTCTAGGGGACTGATGACCACAGATGTTAAGTCCCATAGCGCTCAGAGCCATTTGGTTTACGGAAAGAACGGAGAAACTAATCGGAATGGGCGGACAGTAAACTGAACTTCCGAATGTGGTCTAACTCACACTTCAATCCAAACTTGTCCTTGAGTTTTCACTTTTATTACTGCAACTTGCCGAAGCAGGTTACTCACTTGTCTTGTGCTATTTTTCTTTTCTTCTCCTTTTCTTCTAAGTATTTATAAAATCTCGCATGATTTAACTCCACCCAGAGAGACATTTGAGGTATCAATAACAACAACGCCAAAAACAATAACAACAAAAGTGAAAGTAAGTATGTTCTTCCAGAGAATGATGAAATATATAAACAGCAGTAGTGGAGACCGGAAGATCCTGAGGAATATCCCTGCAGAGGGGTCAAAACGTCGATTATTTTAGAGGAAATATGATGCGGCCTAATAACCCAAAAGATTTTAACGTCAGTGCCAACGGCCACGAAAACTTGTAGACTTACATAACATATAAACTTCCTCATATCAAATCTGAAACAGCACCTTGACTAATATTGGATCTGGCGGATCAGCGACATAAGGGATCTGTGGAACATTCTAATTAGTTGGTATTGAAATTCTATAAAGAATCTGAGACACTGCGTTTTTCGTTAAGCTAGTTTTGCTGTTAAGTATTTGAAACTGCCCCTTATTTTCCTATTACTTAATAATGTGTTTACATACATCTTTCGTTCTTTGTGTCTAATTTGAAAAATTCTTACATCATGCTTCAATCTTTTCTAATACAGCACTCTTTTCTTGCAATAACATATCTGGTTTACAGATGAAGTGATTTTGGTTCTCATATCAGCAATAAGTCTTGTACTGCTGAAATTCCATTTTTCACTGGACCACTTCTTTCAGTCTGAATATCTTCTTATAATCTATAAAGTGTATATTATGTGTCCCTCAAATGGTGAAGAAAAGGCTGTTAGATGTTAAACATACTTCGAAAAGTCGTTCCACGGCATCACAGAGGATGGCTGATGTGTAAGAAATGCTATCCAGTTACGCTGCCAGAGATTACAAATCACTGAGGGATTTGACTTCACGTGAGTCAACAAGAGCCGAAATGATGAAATACTACAAAAGTTAGTGCAGGAGTTATATTATTTTACATGCTGCATAAAATCTGTGGAATAGGAGATGTGCAACACACTTCCATCACAGAGGACACAAATTAATTTTAGGAATATTGGAAATCAGCCTGATAGCTCATTCTTGTAGATACTGCATTATGTAAGAACATAGCAAAAAAGAAACAACTGAAATGAAAAAGGGAAGCTGGGCCATCAAAAAGTTGAAGGCGTCTCAGAAAAAATTCTAACTTTGTAAATAATTGTGGAAGTAAGAATACACCAAAATTTCAAAAAACATGTAATCAGAGAAAGGCTTTGACAACATTGGAAGAGTCAAGAGTTCTGAAATATTCAGAAAAATAGGAAAATATTAAAAGAAATATGTGTACTCTACTTCGGCAAGTGGCAATAATGAAAGTGAAAAATCAAGGACAAGTATGTAGTAAAATAGGTTTAACGTATTGCAGCGTGTCATCAAAATCTTTTAAGTTGCATGAAGTATTTGCTGGCGTAAGCTGTCGCCAATACATCGGTCAGCAAAGAAGTAGCAAGAGGATCGATAATAGGAGCTGAATCAAGCACGCCTACCAGGAGCGAGGCCAAAGAGAGACTCGCAAGCAACTCGCCGACAACGCCCTCTCGACCGCCAATATTTAGATAGCCACCGCTGACCGAAGGGCCCAGTCAGCAGTCAGTCACAAGACAGTCAGCTCAGTAGCAGACAGGATCAGTTGCAGATGCCAGTTGCCAGCTCATTCACTATTCTAGTTGGCGTCTGTCAGTTCATGTCACTGGCTACAAGAGTGTAGTGTTCATAATGGGACTTGTACTTCACCAGCAGTGAGGCTAACGTGGACTATTACGGAAGAGCTTGTACCACAACAACTTGCTTAAAGATAATTAGCTTCTTGTTCTTATGAATAAAGAACCGTGTTAGTACATCTGTGCAGTTGTGTTGTAGAAAGACGATACCTGCCACCAGACAACATCCTATCCTTGATTCTGATGGTACAAGGCTCTACAGTAGCTATGACGACACAAAAAAGTACATAGATACAAAGAGAAACTTAAGAATTTTATTCAGGAAAACAATTTGACTGTAAGGGAAAGAGTCATCACAGCTGTGTCTTCCTCTGCGAAATTTTCGTCAGTAGCTAATTTTCATCCTAGTCCCCGCCCTCTCCCCAGGTCACTGGTAGAACTGGTTGTTATGGTATCAAATAAGTCCACTTCCTACATTGTAACTGTGTTTTAACAAAAATGGGCCCGCATCTCGTGGTCGTGCGGTAGCGTTCTCGCTTCCCACGCCCGGGTTCCCGGGTTCGATTCCCGGCGGGGTCAGGGATTTTCTCTGCCTCGTGATGGCTGGGTGTTGCGTGCTGTCCTTAGGTTAGTTAGGTTTAAGTAGTTCTAAGTTCTAGGGGACTTATGACCACAGCAGTTGAGTCCCATAGTGCTCAGAGCCATTTGAACCATTTTTTTTGAACAAAAATGGCTCAAATAGCTCTGAGCACTATGGGACTTAACAGCTGAGGTCATCAGTCCCATAGAACTACTTAAACCTAACTAACCTAAGGACATCACACACATCCATGCCCGAGGCAGGATTAGAACCTGCGATCGTAGCGGTCGCGCGGTTCCAGACTGAAGCGCCTAGAACCGCTCGGCCACTCCGACCGGCTCTGTGTTTTCATCTGCGGTAATTGTTGCTGATCTTTAAAAAGTTACGTTTTCAAATAAATATTTTCGAGAAAGAAATGTTTTGCAAACACTATTTGCCCTCATCTGTCCATTCATTCTGCCATAAAAAAATCTAATTCAGGCGTTTTAATAGTTTTTCCTTGATTCTTTCGCTTCTGATTTTTAGTTTTCGTATAGCAAATGAAATTCTACTACAGTGAGTTTCACCTAATTTTTGACCTCAGTATGTCTCTCCAATATGCTCCTTCTTCGATTGTGTAATTCAGTTACACAACATTCAAATGATTTTCGCCACCTGATATTCTCAAACGGCAAAACCGAAACATTAAATTCGCAAACGTTAACAGCAGCTGACAAAAATGGTTTAATAAGTAATGCAGTATATCGCTCAAAGGACACCATTCACCGTGTTGAACAAACAAGAGTTCTGAGTCACATTTCAAGGTTAGGATCAGGTCCCTTCTACTGTGCTTGACAAAAAAAAGGTGAAGGCACCCAGAAGACGTGCTTGTATGTCAACGTAACTTCGTACACGTCCATATCCTCCCTCAGCGGATATGTAAATGATTAGAGTTGCAGTCCTCGCCGCGCGACGAGACCGCGCGGTTTAGGGCGCCATGTTACGGATTGCACGGCCGCTCCCGCCCGATGTTCGAGTCCTCCCTCGGACATGGTTGTGTGTGTGTGTGTGTGTGTGTGTGTGTGTGTGTGTGTGTGTGTGTGTGTGTGTGTGTGTGTGTGTTTTGTTCTTAGCAAAAGTTAGTTTAAGTAGTGTGTAAGTCTAGGGACCGATGACCTCAGCAGTTTGGTCCCTTACGAATTCACACACACATTTTTTGCAGTTCTCTGTGACATGTAGAATGCTCATCAGGGTGCATTGGTGTTGTTCATGTCTAGTGTTGTTGTTGAGCCACTTAGGATTCATAATGGGTGTGAACAGCGTCAGATGTTGAATGATCGTGTGAAGGACACGGAATTGCCTCTTAATCACGTGAGAGAGCGTTATCTGCACCTGACAATGTTTGACAGGGACGTGATTGTATGTCTCCATTTGGCCTGCTGCTCGGATGGCGCAGTATCTATCTTTAAGAGACGCTCGAATGTGACAGTGCCTCGATGTTGGACTGCACCATGACTGTACCAAGTACACCGTAACTGCTTCACATCTGGGCGTGTCATCGGAACCCAAGTAATACACTGCCTGTAACCTTCTGTGTTTTCCCACACCATCGGTTGGAGACCATCTGTAGTCAGGCAAGGAATTAGCATCCCACAACAGAAACAGCTTCGTCTGGAGTGGTGCTGCGACCATTAAGCATGAACTGCTGATGAATAGCGTCGCAGTGTGTTCAGCGATGAATCGCGGTTCTGCTGCACCCCAGATAATTATAGTAGGCGAGTTTGCTGGCTACCTTGACTCACTTTTGTAATCAATGAAGTAGCATTACATACCCTTCCCATTTAGTCTTGGTTTCCTCCTCTCCTTCTGGGTGTTTCATGTTTTTTTGGTAATTACTGCATTTAGTTCAACTGACGATACTGCACAGTCCTATCGCTTACTCTTTACTTAAGTAACTCATTTCACGGTTCTGAGGCCCTTCAGACCGAGCCATGATCTCCACAATACCCTTCTCGTCTTTTCATTGCGTCTCTGTGTCCCTCCCTCACTTCTAATGTTTGCTAATGCTTGGGTTGAGACTTTCTGGTGGATTAAAACTGTGTGCCGGAGACTTTCTGGTGGATTAAAACTGTGTGCCCGATCGAGAATCCAACTCGGGACCTTTGCCTTTGGCAAACAAGTGCTCTACCAACTGAGCTACCCAAGCACGACTCACGACCCATCCTCACAGCTTCTTTACTTCCGCAATACCTCGTTTCCTACCTTCCAAACCTCCCTTCAAACTTAATTTCCAAACTTCATTTCTTTCTGGAACGATTGGGTTATTCAAACTGCGACCCTATGACGTGACAAGTGTTAGGTGCCTTAAAAAAACGCCGTTTTATTCAGATCATTACAATTTTTCATATATCGGGATTCATTTTGTTTACAGTATTCAGCCAAAATAAAAAGTTATTGATGATATAAATCTGCATTCTACATAGTCATGCGGCACTGCCTCTTCCTGCTAAGCTGGGGGTCGAAAACGCCCATAAAAAATGTTCTCCGCCCCTGTCAATAGGTCAGGCTGCTACCATCTTTACCTTCGCTCCCCACAGCCCTCATTCTCTTTCCTACTCATCGCCATAGAGGATGAAACTAACTTGTCACAAAGCAAAACGTGTTGGCACAACTCCACATTAACCTGAACTCTGAACACAAAACTTTGGTCAACAACGCTGAAAGGTGACTCTCAACTTCACGGAAGAAGCTGAGCGCAACATATACATGGATAATATGAAAAATAAAAGTTTCTTACTAATTTTACTACTGACTTATTAAAAAAAATGCTAATTAAATATCTTCATTCCAGCAACAAGTTTCAACACTGATTCAGTTAATTATGTAAAAGCTAATTGAGGCAGATATAATCATTGTTTCAAATTATGCTAATCACAGTTCTATGTTTGTCGGAAATTTCTCTTACTTGCAATGTCTTCGTGGTACTGAGTTTAGGGAGACGATGCCATATGGCTCCCTACATGCACTGATGTTGTTCCCTGCTAAATTTTCTGGAAGAAAGTTTGTAATGGGGGCAGGGTCTGCAATTTACAATTACTTAGGGAGATAATAAATCCCACATTAAAACATCTTACATTAATGACTTATTCTCATAAAGTATGGTAGCTTATGTTAATGAAATTCTGAACCATCGCTGTACTTAATAAAACGTTCTTCGAACATGTCTTTGACGTGTTGCGCCTCATCTTACTTAAATGGCATGGCTGAGTTAACGAAAAGATGTCAACATGGATTGATGCAAGCAGCGTCAGGCAAACAGGACAGATGGAGCCTGGCTAGGTGTTTTTGCATAAGAAATTACATGGGGACTATTCTGACATTGCAGGGATTAACGCCCGTGCCTTGTGGTAGCAGACGTTGCCACACCTTCAGGCCTAAAGTGCCAGCCAGAGCTGTAATACCGCTGACACAACAGAAAGACGGAGAGCCATTGTGGCGATGTTGACCTGACTGCCACATGACCAAGCCTCGTGCTGCTGTTCTGTTGTGGCGTACACGCTGGAAAATGATGCCTGTTCGAAAGAGTTGCCCATTTAAGTGCTGCACATTTTAGCAAGTCTGTATTAGCTACTGCCTGCAGTCAGCACCAAAGGTATTCCAAGTCTCTCATCGCCCTAAGATGGATCAACTAAATGCCGCTGCTGGACGCTGTCCTCACTAAGCTCACTAAGCTCTGGGGCCGCCTGCTGTGCTAAAATACAGACGGCGCTGGGAGCCGAACTGCTGCCTTATAGCCGGATGGCCACCTGTCGACTGGCTTCCATAGCTTGCATGTCACAAACTGAAGGACGCTAGTTCAAGCCTGAGTTACTCGTTTGTCTAGTGAGGTCATAGTCTAACACTGCCCATTTGGCTAGTGCAGGCCTACTCTTTTGCTGCTGCCACTGCCATCTACACTGAGGTCCAAGGATGAACTCCACATGGCCCGGAGCTTTGTTCACTGAGCTGCGCATAGGTGCCTCCTCCTGAGATAGTCACAGCTGCATGTTGCTCTGGCTGGAGCTCTAACTCTGCAGTTTTTCGTCGCCTTAATGTTGACGACGGGAAGGTGTCCAGGCCGCTTACACCTTGATCTGGCCATGCCGGCGAGGACTGCATGTTGATTTCAGTATCTTCTACGCACTCCAGGGCCGATGGGAATAATTGTCTGACCAATGACCAACTCTCTTGACTTATCTGCGGCCTTCCATTTGGTTCCTACCCGTCGCCCAACTATGACTGACGACAGGGTTGAGAATTGAGTTCCATCCTGAGAATTAGAAGGAAGGCCCTTCCACAAGCCGTAGAGGCCAAAAAACCGCACATTTCTTCATACTGCTGCATGGGGTGTTCTGACAATTGGCGACAGAAAATGGCCAAATAGATTGTGGACGATATCAATAGCCGCAACGTACATCGTCATCACCACAGCGGGGTGAATGTAGCGACTCCTTTTTCATTCTCTCCTTTTCGTGTTGTATTCGCAAGTGTGATGGACGTAGGCCTCGAAGATCCTAGGAATTTCAGTGTTAGGTTTGTTAAGCCAGACAAAGACTTAGATCTTCCCAGTTTCGGGGGAATACTAGGGAGGACTACGCAGGTATGCGTCCAGTGCGGTGCATGCAGTGTAACTTATTGTGCCACAGTGCACCTTGTGGAGAATCAACAGCAGTTATCTCTTTTATTCGCTATAGGTATGGCCGTTACACTAGACTGTGTGATGAGTCAAGATGACTGAAGATGGACAGAATTAAAAGTAATATTTTATTGTTACGATTGGCTATATTGCTGTTATTTCCGTTTTGTTTTCCTGTTGTATTTGTGTGTACTGGATAGAGCATTCTCAATTTTGTAGTCAAATTACCGGAGGTTACCACGCAAGAGGCAGTGGAACCCTTGTTGGATAGGTAGCTCAATTACAAACAGATAGAAACGGAAATGCATAGCTGGTTGAAAGCTACAATGGGAGATACGGTCTCGTCCAGTTTGACTGCTCCAGCTCCCGCTGGCCTAGTTAATCCTATTTCCGGCGAGGCGGGAGAGGACGTGCTGTTGTTTGTCGACTGCTGAGACTGGAAAGCTAGTTTTCTGGAGAGATGAGCAGCTGCTACACACGGCAAAGTTACATTTGATGTGGGAAGCAAAAAACATATGTTCCGTACCATGAGGATTTGAGGCATGCACTTTCATTCGAGGAACTTAGAAACGGTATAGTACAACCTTGAAGAATTCCTCCAGACTCCTTCGGAAACAGTTAAACGGAGTGTAAAAAATGCAGAACGAGTCCGCTGAGAATTTCGTGGTTAGAATGTAGAGTGATGGAGCGAATAGAATCGTCCTGCAGGAGCTAGAACATTAAGTGTCAGATTCGTTTCTGATTGGGGGTGGAGGGGGGGGGGGGGCCGCCTGATATGTCAAGAAGGGTGCTTGTAGAATTTCTGAAGGTCCTGGTTGGTGCCACCAGTGACCACGTCTCTTGACGAAAGACATAGTAACGATGTTGCATAGAAGGAAAATCTTCTCTCTTGACATGAAGTGTTATCAGTGTGCACGTTCGGGATGCATTCCAGGGGGCTGTCGCTAACCACAGTGCGAAAATATAGGGGAGTGAGGCACCAAGAGCAAGACGGCAGAGGTAAGGGATGTAACGGAAAATGGCGGAGTGCGAATAATCGATCGTTAAGCACAACTCCAAGTCTACCGAATGTCGGTTTGATGCTACAAAAACGGTTGTTGTTCGGCATGGTAGGCGGTAGGAAACTAGGTTGCTATTAGACACAGGGACACATGCGTCTGTAGCGATAGTGGACCTTTTGGGGAAGAATCAGTTAAACCCTCTATAGTTAAGCCCGCTACAATATAATTGGCGTGAGGTATTGGATAATGATGTACAGTCGCTAGGTTCAGCGACGTTAGGTTTTCAGATGGAAGTTAAACAGTTTCACGAGAGTACAGAAAGTTTTGGTCCTTGTATGACGGATAATGTGCAATGCTGGAGGTAGATTCCCTGTATAAACATCATTCACTTCGAAAACACATTGTAGAACTCAGAGAAACATTGTTCCAACTGAGGGAAACTGTTGCCAGTTATTCTCTGTCAAAAGGTCGTCAGTCATGAAAGACAAACAAATTAAACTGTGTACAAGGTTATTAAGACTCAATTCTTGTGATCAAGTACAACAAGGTGCAGAGAAACTGCTTTGGGTGAACATAGGAATGGGCCGGCAGGTGTGGCTGTGGGGTTCTAGGCGCTTCAGTCTGGAACCGCGTGACCGCTACGGTCGCAGGTTCGAATCCTGCCTCGGGTATGGATGTGTGTAATTTCCTTAGGTTAGTTAGGTTTAAATAGTTCTAAGTTCTAGGGGACTGATGCTCCCATAGTGCTCAGAGCCATTTTTGAACATAGGAATGGGACTGCCTGTGCATGTATTGTGTGTGGTGGAATAACTGGAAGAGGGCTATTATCTGGCTAAAAGGCGATGTTTTGTACACAGCAATATTGTACACATCTGAGGGATGGAGGGGGAACACGTAGTACCCGTCAGTGTGGATAATCCCATCATCTAGGGAATAAGTTGTCAAAAGAATTATTAGTTGCCAATTTAGACGTTCTAGACGAGGATGATGTAGACAGGTCAAGTTACTATCCTAGCCATAACAAAACCGCTTGTATAATTGCATTACATGCAGAAGAGGAACATTTGGAAGGTGTGGAGAGTATAGCAATGGAAAAAACTATTTCTGGCATTCGAAGACTTGTGTAGCTGTTGCGGTCTTCAGTCAGAAGACAGGTTTGATGCAGCTCTCCATGCTACTCTATTCTGTGAGAGCCTCTTCATCTCTGTATAACTACTGCAACTTACATCCGTCTCAGTCTGCTTACTGTATTCAACTCTTGGCCTCTAAGATTTTTCGACTTTTACCCCCCCCCCCCCCCCCCCAACACTTCCCTCCAATAATACAATAATAATCTGTCAATTCCTTGATGTTTCAGAATGTGTCCTATCAACGGATCCCTTGATTTGGTCAAGCTGGACCACAAATTTCTTTTCTCCCCAATTCCATTCAGTACCTCCTCATTACTTACGAGATCGATACGCTTAATCTTCAACATTCTTGTGTACCACCACCTTTCAGAAGCTGTCTAAACTGTTTCTCGTCCATTGTTCACTTCCGTACATGGCTACACTCGGGACAAATTTCTTCAGAAAAGCCTTCCTAACTCTTAAATCTATATTCGATGTTAACAAATCTCTCTTCTACAGGAATTCTTTTCTTGCCATTGCCAGTCTACATTTTATATCCTCTCTACTTTGACCATCATCACTTATTTTGTTGAACAAGTAACGAAATTTATCTACTACTTTAAGTGAATCGTTTCCTGATCCAATTTCCTTAGAATCACCTAATTTAATTCGACTATACTCCATTATACTTGTTCTGCATCTTCCTTTCAAAACACTGTCCATTCCGTTCAACTGCTCTTCCAAGTCATTTGCTGTCTCTGACATAATTACAATGTCATTGACAAACCTCAAAGTTTTTGTTTCTTCTCCCTGAACTTTAATTCCTACTCCAAATTTTTCTTTGGTTTCGTTTACTGCTTGTTCAGTGTACAGATTGAGTAACATAGGGGATAGACTACAACCCTGTCTCACGCCCTCCTCAACTACAGCTTATCCTTCGTGCCCATCGACTCTTATTACAGCCGCCTGCTTAGTTGTAAACAGACTTCCGCTCCCTGTGTGTTCAAAAATGGCTCTGAGCACTACGGGACTGAACTTCTAAGGTCATCAGTCCCCTAGAACTTAGAACTACTTAAACCTAACTAACCTAAGGACATCACACACATCTATGCCCGAGGCAGGATTCGAACCTGCGACTGTAGCGGTCTCGCGGTTCCAGACTGTAGCGCCTAGAACCGCTCGGCCACTCCAGCCGGCTCCCCTGTGTGTTACACCTGCTACCTTCAGAATTTCAAATAGAACATTCCAGTCAACATTGTCAAAAGCTTTCGCTAAGTCTACAAGTGTTGTAAACGTAGGTTTCTTTCCTTAACCTACCTTCTACGATAAGTCGTAAGAGCGTATTGTCTCTCCAGTTCCCACACTTCTCCAGAATCCAAACTGATCTTCCCCAAGGTCGGCTTCTCCCGGTTTTTCTGTTCTTCTGCAAATAATTCGCATTATATTTTGCAACCATGACTTACTAAACTAATAGTTAGGTAATTTTCACACCTGTCAGCGTCTGCTTTCTTTGGAATTGAATTACTTCATTCTTCTTGAAGTCTGAGGCGCCGCCTATCTCTTACATCTTGCACTCCAGATGGAAGAGTTCTGTCATGGCTGGCTCTCCCAAGGCTATCAGTAGTTCTGATGGAACATCGTCTATCTCGGGGCGTTGTTTAGACTTAGATCCTTTAGAACTCTGTCAAATTATTCTCGCTGTATCATACCTCCCAACTCACCATGACCTACGTCCACTTCTCTTTCTGTAATACTGCTTTCAAGTTCACCTCCCTTGTATAGAGCCTCTACATACTACTTCCCCATTTCAATTTTCCCTTCTTTGCTTGGGACTGGTTTTCCATCTGAGCTCTTGATACACATACAGCTGCTTCTCTTTTCCCCAAAGGCCTCTTTAATTTTCTTGTAGGCAGCGCCTATCTTTACCTAGTAAAATAAGCTTGTAAATCCTTACATTTGTCCTGTATCCATTCCTGCTTAGCCATTTTGCACTTCCTGTCAGCCTCATGTTTAAACAGTTGTACTCTCTTTCACCTGCTTCATTTGCTGCATTTTTTTAAATTTTCTCCTTTCATCAATTACATTCAGTACCTCTTGTGCTATCCAGGGATTTCTACTAAGCCTTGTCTGTTTATCTATTTGATCCTCTACTGCCTTCACTATTTCGTCTCTTAAAGCCATCCATTCGTGTTCTACAGTATTCCTTTCCCATGTTCTAGTCATTTGTTGCCTAATCCTCCCTCTGAAATTCTCAACAACCTCTGGTTCTTTCAACTTACCCAGGTCCCATCTCCTTAATTTACTACCTTTTTGCAATTTCTTTAGTTTTAATCTACAGTTCATAACCAATAAATTTTGGTCAGAGTCCACATCTGCCCCTGGAAATATTTTATAATTTAAAATCTGGTTCCTAAATCTCTGCCTAACCATTCTGAAACCTTCCAGTGCCACATATACAACCTTCTTTTATGATTATTAAACCCTGTGTTAGCGATGATTAAATTATGCTCTGCGCAAAATTCTATCAAGCTTCTTCTTCTTTCACTCCTTTCCCCAAGTCTTCAAACTCTTCATCATCTGCAGAGCTAGTTGGCATATAAACCTATACTATTGTAGTAGGCATGGGCCTCATGTCACTTGACAGTTTGGATATGACAATGCATTCACTATGTTGTTCATAATAGCTTATCTGCATACCAGTTTTCTTATTCATTATTAAACCCACTCCTGTATGACCCCTATTTCAATTTGTATTTATAACCCTGTATTCACCTGACCAGAACTCCTGTTCCTCCTGTCACCAAACTTCACTAATTCCCTCTATACCTCGTTTCGACCTATCCATTTCCCTTTTCAAATTTCCTAACCTACCTGCCCAACTAAGGTATCTTCCCCTCCCCCCCTCTCCCAGAGGTCAGAATGGGGGACTAGTTTACAACCAGAATATTTTACCCAAGAGGGCGCCATTTTCGTTTGACCATACAGCAGAGATGCACACCATTGGGGGAAATTATGTCTGTAGTTTCCCCTTGCTTGCATCCATTTGAAATACCAGAACAGCAAGGCCATTTTGGTTCATATTACAGGGCCAAATCAGTCAATTATCCAGACCGTTGCCCCTCTTCAGGAAACACACATTTGCCTGCCCTCTCAACAGATACCCTGACATTAGTTTGCATCTACGATAAAGCTGTTTGTATTGATGAGGCACACAAGCCAACCCATTGATAGTAAGGTCCATGGTTCATGAGGGGCAACCCCAGTGATTCCAACTGGAGATCAGTCACCAGATACCGTAAGTCATGTATGGTGCCCTGTTGCTTACAATGGATAGTGGAGAAATTCATTACCAAACAACTCAGTGATTTCATTATTAAGGAAACTAATAGCCAGTGTGATGCACATAGTGCCAAAAATGTCTTCAGGTGATTCAAAAAATATAGATTCTTCTTTATCAGTAGGATAATTACAGATGCGTTTCAAATATTGAACATCATGGAAACTGTGGGTAATGGGACATTGCATATACTTTTGCATGATAGATCTGAAAAATGGATATCCTTGGGGTCATTACAAGTATCAGTGAATCCTGTTTGGTTTGAAATATGCACTAGCTAAGTTTCAGCGATGGTTGGATGGAATTTTAAGACCACTGATGAGTAAGGAATTGCAACCGTTTTTAGGAAAGGTTAATTACTATAGTCAGTTCATAATGGGATCTATAGGTATATAAGTGGCATCACAACTCATACATTTATTAAACAGATGCACAAAGTTTTAGTGGATACCAGAGTGTTATGCAACATTTGAAAATGTAAGAGAGTTATTAACAATTAGTCTTGTTTTGATCGTTCCAAATTATCAAAAGAAATTTATTTTGTCGTGTGATGCTTCCTATCATGCATTATGCCAATTGAACGAGGTTGAATAATTTACCCTACAACCATGAGAGAAATGTTAAGCTTCATATATGGGGTGAAATACTTCCATTGTTATTTGTATTGGAAGAAATTTAAGGTGTTGACAGGTCACACAGCACTGAGGTGGTTGTCAGGTTTGTATGATCCATTGAGTGGACTTACAAAGTACACATCAAAACTGAGTATGGTTTATAAGTGGTTCACAAACCTGGTAAGGAACGTGATAATACAGATGGGCTTAGTAATAAAGCTGGAACAGCGCCAACAGTATGTTATAGCCTTGCAGAATAGCAGAGACCAGAAGCTACTTGATGCAGACTGCCAACTTTTAGCAACACAACCACAGTTTGCATTTCCCAACAAGGTGTTGTGTGAGTCAGTCAAGTCATAGGCCAGACATAGTGGTCCCCTTTGCAATATGGGAAGACAATCACAGGTGTCTTAGAATCACAGACTGAACGGTAACTCAGTGCTATTGGTCGAGAACACAGAAACTGGTTCTGGATCAACATGTAAAAAATAATTTGCAGCGCTATGTCATAAACATGTGCCACTACAGAGGTTGACAGAGGCAACTAAGTCTTTCAAAATGATTGGATTTGATATTTTATGACCTTTTACCCAGATAGCAGAGTGTAACTGCTACCTTCTGACTATGGTACATTATTTCTCACACTATGTGTCAATGTTTGCTATTCCAAACCAAAAGGGAGACACAGCAGTACATGTGATGGTAAACAATCGACTTTTTTATGCTCCTGAGACAATAATCATGGACCAGGGCAACAACTTTATATGATGTTATGTCATTTGGTAAGCGTTAATAAGTTGAGTACTAGCCAACTATATCCACAGGCCAATGGACAGAAAGAATGCTTACATCAGATGATCAATAAGATGCTGAACTATAATGACATAATGACTGGGAGCGTTTCTTACCATATGTGATTTCAGTCTATATGAGTCATTCGAAAACACATGATAGCATGGGCCTAACACTATATTAAATATTGTATAGCAGGAAAATACCTTCACCACTTGAAGTGGTCAAAACGAAGGTGGGGAAGATTGGGGACCTATCCAGACTTTTTTCAGGATGTTAAAGAAGGGGAGCAGGGTCCTTGAGTGATAAGAAAGGACGGGGCAATGGAATGTTAAATAACCAGAATATTGTGTAGATCAGTAGTAAAGTAATAAGCCCATGTACTCCGAAGAGTAAAACAAATAAATTCATAATCTGGCACCAGGGTCTGTATCAGGTTATAGAAATGATGTCACCAGTAAATGTCAGACAACAGTTGCCTAAGCATATAAATATTGCGCTTCATCTTTTAAAGCCCCACTGTATTAATTCCAGTCGTTATGACAGAATACCACAAAAATGCAAAAGAAGTAAGAAGAAGAGCAAGAAACTAGATGCAGTTATGTAACCCTCATGTACAGTATCCCAGATACAATAAGGTTATGGAAATAGGAACAACATACTGAGATATTATATTTTCACCTTTATTTCTGGTATTACAGTAACAAATAGCATCAGATAACATAACTACAGTTTTGTGTATGTTAGAGAGTATAGTTATAGTTATTTGTAATAGAACTGAGGAGGAGAGAAGAAAGATTAGAAACATTATTTGGAAAGGGTTTCATCTACTTAGATTTATATTCTCGTGTGCTGGAATTATGGTTCAGATATTAATTTAGGGTGTTCATTTTTTTATGGCTATGTGTCTAGGAGAGGGATAAATTACACCATACTTGGGAATGGCTGAATCTAGTTTTTTGTAATTTTTTTGCTTGTGTTGCGTCACATAAAGATATTATTGGCTAATGTAAAATTTTAGAAGTATCTCCCTCACGAGCACTGAGCCAAGCCAAGGCAAGCTTGTGTACTGCATTTGCTTTGGAATGTCAAGCAGGCACAAGAGCAAATATAGTAAACAGCGTGACACACAACCAAGGACGCTGCTATACTTCAGTCAAGTGCGGTGTCTGAATCGCTATTTCATCGCTATGACCTCACTGTAAAGGCAGTGTAACCTCATTCTGCCAACCATGCACAGTGGAGTAACAACACGTAAGTCATATGCAAAAACTTTCAGCACCACAGGACGCTGAATAGCCTCTCACCACTGTACTCCATACTGCATCAGCATACATCTGTAATGTGCATGTCCTACCATACCACCATCCCTGGTATCAAAATTGGCTGTCATCTCAAGATTTCGCTGACGATGGAACCACACCTGTAGCATCAGCCATTGCTGCCTTTCTGGACTTGCAGTCAAACACAATGCAGTACATTACGTGAACATTTGCTGGCGTTCTTTTTGTTTTCGTATGGTTATTGACATGTCAATTCACAGGGACATTCACAGCACTTTGAAAGTGTAGTTCGCTAATCCACAGGAGCCTGCAGACTTGTCACAGTTTAAAGGAAATTGCAGGAAAATATATTTAACGCCGTTAGGGTATAAATTCTGTAATTTGTGAGGGCTCGAGTTGCCATGCACTAAGGCGGTGGTCATTTGGCACATGACTGTTATGAGCCCCGTTATGCCATTATACAGTGTAAAAACTAGTTTAGTTTATTTTTTGTGCTTATTGTAGGTGCAGTTTTCTCAATTTTTTCTTTTATTGTAACTTCTGTTGTAGAATACACAACACACTGGACACACGTGCAGTTACTAGGGGTTAGGCCATTGTCGCTTTATTGGTATAGGTAATCAGCTTATTGGTAGTTAGAAGTACAATCAGAAATTACATAGACAAATTGGAAAGGCATTGAATAGCAGATACAATCGGGATCATAGGAAGCAAAATCAGTGCTCAGTTTTCCCCCTCCTTCTGTGGACCCATTAGCAGAGCACTGGTATTGCCTTTCCCTGGGAAAACAATGGCGGATGTAACTGTGTTTATTAACGATGTTGTAGCAACCGCCAAACTGAGTAATTAGTCTGACAAAATATGCCTACTTATAGCTAATTTACAATTAGTGGGTGATGTTAAGACGTACGTTTGGCATCATGAAACACTTAGTATCACACAGACGTTCGAGCAGTTATTTGTTGGCCTGCAAACAGAATAATATGAGATTTGTCAGGGAAAAACTTCGTAGTTTGGCATAGAAACACAATATACACTCCTGGAAATGGAAAAAAAGAACACATTGACACCGGTGTGTCAGACCCACCATACTTGCTCCGGACACTGCGAGAGGGCTGTACAAGCAATGATCACACGCACGGCACAGCGGACACACCAGGAACCGCGGTGTTGGCCGTCGAATGGCGCTAGCTGCGCAGCATTTGTGCACCGCCGCTGTCAGTGTCAGCCAGTTTGCCGTGGCATACGGAGCTCCATCGCAGTCTTTAACACTGCTAGCATGCCGCGACAGCGTGGACGTGAACCGTATGTGCAGTTGACGGACTTTGAGCGAGGGCGTATAGTGGGCATGCGGGAGGCCGGGTGGACGTACCGCCGAATTGCTCAACACGTGGGGCGTGAGGTCTCCACAGTACATCGATGTTGTCGCCAGTGGTCGGCGGAAGGTGCACGTGCCCGTCGACCTGGGACCGGACCGCAGCGACGCACGGATGCACGCCAAGACCGTAGGATCCTACGCAGTGCCGTAGGGGACCGCACCGCCACTTCCCAGCAAATTAGGGACACTGTTGCTCCTGGGGTATCGACGAGGACCATTCGCAACCGTCTCCATGAAGCTGGGCTACGGTCCCGCACACCGTTAGGCCGTCTTCCGCTCACGCCCCAACATCGTGCAGCCCGCCTCCAGTGGTGTCGCGACAGGCGTGAATGGAGGGACGAATGGAGACGTGTCGTCTTCAGCGATGAGAGTCGCTTCTGCCTTGGTGCCAATGATGGTCGTATGCGTGTTTGGCGCCGTGCAGGTGAGCGCCACAATCAGGACTGCATACGACCGAGGCATACAGGGCCAACACCCGGCATCATGGTGTGGGGAGCGATCTCCTACACTGGCCGTACACCACTGGTGATCGTCGAGGGGACACTGAATAGTGCACGGTACATCCAAACCGTCATCGAACCCATCGTTCTACCATTCCTAGACCGGCAAGGGAACTTGCTGTTCCAACAGGACAATGCACGTCCGCATGTATCCCGTGCCACCAAACGTGCTCTAGAAGGTGTAAGTCAACTACCCTGGCCAGCAAGAT
The DNA here is from genome assembly GCF_021461395.2 of Schistocerca americana. Taxonomy (NCBI): domain Eukaryota; kingdom Metazoa; phylum Arthropoda; class Insecta; order Orthoptera; family Acrididae; genus Schistocerca; species Schistocerca americana. Next base: position 610,585,740 of record NC_060121.1, read on the forward strand.
CTCCGGATCTGTCCCCCATGGAGCATGTTTGGGACTGGATGAAGCGTCGTCTCACGCGGTCTGCACGTCCAGCACGAACGCTTGTCCAACTGAGGCGCCAGGTGGAAATGGCATGGCAAGCCGTTCCACAGGACTACATCCAGCATCTCTACGATCGTCTCCATGGGAGAATAGCAGCCTGCATTGCTGCGAAAGGTGGATATACACTGTACTAGTGCCGACATTGTGCATGCTCTGTTGCCTCTGTCTATGTGCCTGTGGTTCTGTCAGTGTGATCATGTGATGTATCTGACCCCAGGAATGTGTCAATAAAGTTTCCCCTTCCTGGGACAATGAATTCACGGTGTTCTTATTTCAATTTCCAGGAGTGTATGTGGCATCCTTCTCTGGTAGAATCCGAAAGATGGATGCACCAACGTGTGAGCTGTCGAGGAGTGCAGAGGCTAACAGAGTCATCCTGTGTAAAGCTGAAAATAGGGCTCTCGATATCTTTTTATGGTGTATCCTCACTAACATGTCATGCAGAATCAGAATGGAAAATCCGTCTGATCCATCCGCGGCTATTAGGATCGCCACACAATTAGAGGGAATCCATATTGCTTCAAAAGGACTTAGTGACTGTCGGGTGTTTGCCTCTGAAACAAATGTTACAGATGTGGACGTAGGGGCCATACGAGTATGGCCAAGTCACGCACAAGGCATGAGAGTATAGAAATAAGAAGCAGAAAAACAGCATCTGCTGAAGCGTCCCCGGACATCTGCAAAGATGGGACGCTGCATCTTAGGCTTAGCACAGGGCGAGGAACGTAAGTATTTAGTAAACATAAGTTATGGAATCAGGTTCCCAGGTTACAGGAGGTATTCCTGGGATTATGCAAGGATATACAGAAGGAGAAAGTTCTAGCGGAAATACGAGATGACTACCAATAATTGAGGCTCTCGTACATCGGATGCAAATAACAAACAATAGTACCACAATGTTACTTAAAATCCGTCTTGATTGCAAATTTTTTTTTTATTTATTATTCATATGACCGGTTTCGGTTCATTCAGAACCATCTTCAGATCTGATATTTAAGTTACAGGAGTAACCCGTCCAATTCAGCAACTTTCACATGCTACGTGACGTAGCATGTGAAAGTTGCTGAATTGGACGGGTTACTCCTGTAACTTAAATATCAGATCTGAAGATGGTTCTGAATGAACCGAAACCGGTCATATGAATAATAATAAAAATTTGCAATCAAGACGGATTTTAAGTAACATTATAAAATCACTGATTGCGGTTGTCCCATAAGACATTATGTCTGTTTTTGCAATAGTACCACAGTCACAAGCGCGGAGGTACAGAGTATGTTTAGACACAGGAGGAAAGTTACTTAAAACAGTGTTTGGTACAGCAGATAGCGAATACATAAAAGCTTGAATAACACAGTGGGACAAATACTGACGATACGAGACACCACTAAAACCACATTGGAACGGCAAACGATGCAGCTGTCAAACTTGGAACAGACTGTGTTAAATAATGGCAAAACAGTTTGGGACGTAAATACAGAATTAGTGCAGTACACGAGAAACACTACGTGGGCAATGAACCACAGTCTAGAGAGACAACACAATCGACTAAACTCACTACACGGAAGAATGACTGTGGCTAGACCATTTCAACCATTGGCGGATAGCCTCAACGACGCAAGAATGGAACTAGCAACGTTGAAAGAAGCGTTTTAACTTGACTTACAAGGGCAACTGAGTTCTGTACTGTACATTCAGCAGCAATTCTTAGCAGGATTACGCCATACATAAAAAGAATTTCCAGCATAACTACATTATTTAGTGGAATTAACTGGGAAGAACTTGGCGCTATTCTATCATATAGCTGTCGATGTTAGTACAGATAGAGCAAAATTATATGTATCAGTCTGATTTCCGATAGTATACTTGGACGCACAATATGAGTGTTTCACCTTTTCATCCACAGCCAATAAAGTGGGAAACTGTAGGCAAGTGGATACGTGTACAAGCTCAGGGAGTGTTGATAATCTTGGAGCAGAAGGAAGCTTACACTCTTATGATAATGACTTGTGAGAATGAGAGAAAGCATTACAAATTGTCCAGCCAGAGTTGCAAGGACTAACGCACGGGTATGTGAAATACAGTTGTTCTTAGGGAAAACGGAAGTTGCAGAGTGCCAAAGATAAGTACTGACTCCATGGTCACATTTCCAGAGAATAGGAGTGCACTGAGTTTACTCACTTTTGTCACTGTAAATCGTAATCATGAACTGTAATGAGGACGAAAAATCCGAAGGTACGACGAAATGAGAATTACAGACCAGTGGTATACTGATAAATGGTATAACTTGAGACATAGGAGGAGTGTATTTTCACCTCTACCTACCATCGCAGACATGACTGCAATCAAGTTATCACACTCCGCATTGTGTTGGCTGGAAAAACCGTTGGAAGTGTTATCAGCGCAAACCCTGACTTTCCTAACCAACACCTTGAACCTCGATCTACGACACTCATGGGAAGAACTTATAACATAGGAGAGAGGACGAATTTCTGCGTAACAAATTTTCCAGCTTATCCTGTAATACCGAGATAAACAATGTTACAACGTCATGACTGTAATTATTAAATCCACGAGTGTGGTCATGATTCTACCAGCAACTTATATACTCTATGCTTTAAACGTAAAACTGTCCATACTCCCGAGTTAGCAGGGCGTCAGATACCTGTAGAGCGGCTCACTAATACAAATAAGGAAAAGAAAGCGTAACGCAATGAAACGATGAATTTGTGTTAGTATATAATGAATAAAAAGAATCATTGTCGAATTAATCATTCGACTGCAGACTCCTTGAATACAAGCATGCCTACGAACACAAGTTTCTTAAAAATGGTTGAGAGTTGCATCTTCCTGTTCGCGAATGTGGAATCTTAGTCATGCACTACACACTCTGTCAGTATAAATCAAATCGGTGAGGGGACATTCGTATGGTCCCCTTGCGGACTATGCTGATTATACAGGAGTCGCCGTTGAGGTCTTGTACCAGAAAAAGTTGCTTGCTGCACCTTCAAGTTGTGATGGCGCAGTCAGATCTGTAATACTGTTGAGAGAGCAGGAAGGTGGAAGCCACTGCCGTGGTGGCGACTGACCGCGCCTTAAATTGCAGCTCTGTTGTGGCTTGTTTGATGGGAAACGATGCCCATTAAAGAGAGTGATGTGCTAAGCCCTAATAAATACTGCCTGTTTCAGCCAGCCGGTGTCAGTTGCTGCCTGTAGCCAGCTACCAAAGCTACTCATGCAGCTCAGCATCCTGAGATGGGTCAACTAGGTGCCGCTTTCATCACTAAGTTGTGGGACTGCCTGCTGCGCCTAAATCCTGATTCCACTGGGAGGCGGACTGGTGCCTTCCGTATGGAAGTCCGCCTGCTGGCTGAATTCAAATGTTCAAATGTGTGTGAACTACTAAGGGACCAAACTGCTGAGGTCAACGGTCCCTAGATTTACATTCTTAAACTAACTTATCCTATGGACAACATACACACCCACGCCCGAGGGAGAACTCGACCCTCCAGCGGGAGTGGCCGCACATGGCTGAATGCCATCGACTGCAGGTCTCCTGTTGGGGGTCTTGGTTCACAGCTGAGCAAGCTCTTTGCCCAGTATGGGCATATTCTACCAGTGTCAATTTACCTTGTGTGGCCATACTCTTCTGCTGCCGGTTCGTCCTGTGCGGGGACACACTAACGTTACCGGCCACTGCTGCTGCCATCTTTGCTGAGGACCACAGTTCTACTCGGCACCTGCATTGGGACAGGCACCAGTGCCAGCCAGCAGCGGTGCATCCTCCTGAAGTCATCCCAGCTGCATATTGTCCTGGTTGGAGCTCTAACTGCATTTCTATGCCACCGTAATGCTGACGATGGGATGTTTCCCAGCTACAGCCTGCTTAAAGCGTGAGCTGGCCATGCTGAGTTCAATGCCCCCTCTGTACTCCTGAGCCAACATCTGATCCTGGTCGCCATATGGGGTAACACAGCCGTTGTATTTGATGCTTTAACTCTCTTGATTTGTCAGTCGCCTTTCGTTTGGTTCCTACCTGTCGCTCACCTGTAACCAAAGACAAGGTGGAGAGCTGAACGCTGTTCTGACAGTGAGATGAACGGCTCTTCTAACAACGCTAGAGGTCAAAACATCCCTCACCTTGCATACTGCTGCCTGGATAGTTCTAACATCTAAGTTGCAGGAATCGTTTTAGAAAATGGTGGCAGTCCCTTCATACACGGCACAAGAAACAATAGCCATCTTCAATTCACTAACACCCTAGAAGTTACCAAATGAATTAGCCCACGAATATGAGTAAAGTCCCCAAATCGGCAGTAGATGTATCATCTGCAATGGCAGCATGAAGAAGAACTGGGTACTGCATCCCTTCGTCACATACTGCAGTATTACACATTGCTGGCTGACTCTTTTTGTCACTAAGGACCCACTCCCACGCATCTTCCACCACTTGCTCCCCTCGCCACTAAACGTTCTCTTTGGTTGTACCTCAACCTGCTTTGGTACATTAACATTTTAAATTCTCATGTGGTTCAGAATAGTATTTATTCTCTTGTTCTAAAATAAAACATTAAAATCTTAATTGGTAATAGGTCTCTAAATGTAGCTCTCGGTGTTTCCAATAATGACAGGCTTCTTTGCTGATCTTAGTGACAGTCGTCACACTATTTCTTTGAGTGGTGTGTAAAAGAATTTATACCCTTCAATAGTATTGCGCATTATCTGTTAATTGTTAAAAAATATTATGCCAAAATATTGTAGTACCGTTACTTACTTTTAAAATATACACTCTGAGTTAGGGACCTACCCAGTTCCACGTGGCGACCCTTTTCATACTGACGACGGCGGTGACACTTCCTTCATGAAATCCACGAGATACAGAAAGCACCAGGGAGCAACTCGCCATGCGAAACTCACTAACAGTGGTCGCAGATGATTTGAATAGATAAAAGATCAGCTGACCCCAGCCACCATCATATTCGTGGAACGCTCACGCACCTGTCCAGACAGTAGTTCCTGGGCAGTTCGCCGGTGAGAGAAGATGGTACACACCGCAGGGGTCTCATTTAGCCGCACGCAGTAACAGATTAATCTGTCTGAAATGTGAGTTGTTGGCAAGCTAGGTGCACCGCTTCCTGAGATTTTCAACGAACTCACGTCATGCCAGCAACGAGTACCAGTAAGTAGCGAAACGCCTGTCACGTAACATTTGACGCGTTTCAAAAGTCCACTGCCGTTTCCCAGCTCGTACACTGATCTCCTTGCCCGGTGAGTTCAGTAAGCAGTGGTACTCTGAAAGGAAGGGAAGGGGCAAGGGGAATCTCGTGGCTTCCGTAGGCCCTAGCGAGAAAGTAGTTACAAATACTTTCTACATCTACATCTACATCCATACTCCGCAAGCCACCTGACGATGTGTGGTGGAGGGTACCTTGAGTACCTCTATCGGTTCTCCCTTCTATTCCAGTCTCGTATTGTTCGTGGAAAGAAGGATTGTCGGCATCCCTCTGTGTGTGCTCTAATCTCTCTGATTTTATCCTCATGGTCTCTTCGCGAGATATACGTAGGAGGGAGCAATATACTGCTTGACTTCTCGGTGAAGGTATGTTCTCGAAACTTCAACAAAAGCCCGTACCGAGCTGCTGAGCGTCTCTCCTGCAGAGTCTTCCACTGGAGTTTATCTATCATCTCCGTAACGCTTTCGCGATTACTAAATGATCCTGTAACGAAGCGCGCTGCTCTCCGTTGGATCTTCTCTATCTCTTCTATCAACCCTATCTGGTACGGATCCCGCACTGCTGAGCAGTATTCAAGCAGTGGGCGAACAAGCATACTGTAACCTACCTCCTATGTTTTCGGATTGCATTTCCTTAGGATTCTTTCAATGAATCTCAGTCTGGCATCTGCTTTACCGACGATCAACTTTATATGATCATTCCTTTTTAAATCACTCCTAATGCGTACTCCCAGATAATTTATGGAATTAACTGCTTCCAGTTGCTGACCTGCTATATTGTAGCTAAATGATAAGGGATCTTTCTTTCTATGTATTCGCAGCACATTACACTTGTCTACATTGAGATTCAATTGCCATTCCCTGCACCATGCGTCAATTCGTTGCAGATCCTCCTGCATTTCAGTAAAATTTTCCATTGTTACAACCTCTCGATATACCACAGCATCATCCGCAAAAAGCCTCAGTGAACCTCCGATGTCATCCACAAGGTCATTTAAGTATATTGTGAATAGCAACGGTCCTACGACACTCCCCTGCGGCACATCTGAAATCACTCTTACTTCGGAAGACTTCTTTCTATTGAGAATGACATGCTGCGCTCTGTTATCTAGGAACTCTTCAATCCAATCACACAATTGGTCTGATAGTCCATATGCTCTTAATTTGTTCATTAAACGACTGTGGGGAACTATATCGAACGCCTTGCGGAAGTCAAGAAACACGGCATCTACTTGGGAACCCGTGTCTATGGCCCTCTGAGTCTCGTGGACGACTAGCGCGAGCTGGGTTTCACACGATCGTCTTTTTCTACACCCATGCTGATTCATACAGAGTACACTTCTACTCTCCAGAAAAGTCATTATACTCGAACATAATACGTGTTCCAAAATTCTACAACTGATCGACGTTAGAGATATAGGCCTATAGTTGTGCACATCTGTTCGACGTCCCTTCTTGAAAACAGGGATGACCTGTGTCCTTTCCCAATCCTTTGGAACGCTACGCTCTTCTAGAGACCTACGGTACACCGCTGCAAGATGGGGGGCAAGTTCCTTCGCGTACTCTGTGTAAAATCGAACTGGTATCCCATCAGGTCCAGCGGCCTTTCCTCTTTTGAGCGATTTTAATTGTTTCTCTATCCCTCTGTCGTCTATTTTGATATCTACCATTTTGTCATCTGTGCGACAATCTAGAGAAGGAACTACAGTGCAGTCTTCCTCTGTGAAACAGCTTTGGAAAAAGACATTTAGTATTTCGGCCTTTAGTCTGTCATCCTCTGTTTCAGTACCATTGTGGACACAGAGTGTCTGGACATTTTGTTTTGATTCACCTACCGCTTTGACACAAGACCAAAATTTCTTACGATTTTCAGCCAAGTCAGTACATAGAACTTTACTTTCGAAACCATTGAACGCCTCTCGCATAACCCTCCTCATACTACATTTCGCTTCGCGTAATTTTTGTTTGTCTGCAAGGCTTTGGTTATGTTTATGTTTGCTGCGAAGTTCCCTTTGCTTCTGCAGCAGTTTTCTAACTCGGTTGTTGTACCACGGTGGCTCTTTTCCATCTCTTACGATCTTGCTTGGCACATACTCATCTAACGCTTATTGTACTATGGCTTTGAACTTTGTCCACTGATCCTCAAACCTATCTGTACTTGAGACAAAACTTTTGTGTTGAGCCGTCAGGTACTCTGAAATCTGCTTTTTGTCACTTTTGCTAAACAGAAAAATCTTCCTACCTTTTTTAATATTCATATTTACGGCTGAAATCATCGATGCAGTAACCGCTTCATGATCGCTGATTCCCTGTTCTGCATTAACTGTTTCAAATAGTTAGGGTCTGTTTGTCACCAGAAGGTCTAATATGTTATCGCCACGAGTCGGTTCTCTGTTTAACTGCTTAAGGTAGTTTTCAGATAAAGCACTTCAAAAAATTTCACTGGATTCTTTGCCCCTGTCACCCGTTATGAACGTTTGAGTCTCCCAGTCTATATCCGGCAAATTAAAATCTCCACCCAGAACTATAACATGGTGGGGAAATCTACTCGAAATATTTTCCAAATTATCCTTCAGGTGCTCAGCCACAACAGCTGCTGAGCCAGGGGGCCTATAGAGACATACTATGTCTGAGCCTGCTTAAACCGTGACCTACACCCAAATTATTTCACATTTCGGATCTCCGTCAATTTCCTTCGATACTATTGCACTTCTTATTGCTATAAACACGCCTCCCCCTTTACTGTCCAGCCTGTCTCTGCGGAATACATTCCAATCTGAGTTTAGGACTTCATTACTGTTTACGTCTGGTTTCAGCCAACTTTCTGTCCCTAGTACCATATGGGCATTGTGACCGTTTATTAATGAGAGAAGTTCTGGGGCCTTTCTATAGACGCTCCTGCAGTTTACTATTAGCACATTAATATTGTTATTCCCTGTTGCATTTTGCCCACTCCTACCTTGCCGCGTCTCAGGAGGCGTCTTGTCGGGCCTAGGGAGGGAATTCTCTAACCTAAAAATCCAACATGTGCACTGCACACGTACTCCGCTACCCTTGTAGCAGCTTCCGGCGTGTAGTGCACACCTGACCTATTCAAGGGGACCCTACATTTCTCCACCCGATAGCGGAGGTCGAGAAATTTGCACCCCAGATCTCCGCAGAATCGTCTGAGCCTCTGGTTTAAGCCTTCCACTCGGCTCCAAACCAGAGGATCGCGATCGATTCTGGGAACGATACTACAAATAGTTAGCTCAGATTCCACCCCACGAGCGAGGCTTTCCGCCTTCACCAACTCCGCCACCCACCTGTATGAACTGAGGATGACCTCTAAACCCAGACGGCAGGAGCCATTGGTGCCGACAAGAGCAACAGTTTGCAGTCGGGTGCACCCAGTGCTCTCTACCGCCGCCGGCAGGGCCTCCTCCACATCTCGGATGAGACCCCCCGGTAAGCAGACAGAGTGAACGCTGGCCTTCTTCCCCGACCTTTCTGCTATTTCCCTAAGGAGCTCCATCACCCGACTAACGTTGGAGCTCCCACTAACTAATAAACCCCTCCCCCCGTGTGCCTGCTCGGACCTTGCTGAAGGAGCGGCCACATGTCCACTCAAAGGCAGAGGGTGCGATGCCACACGGGCAGCCTTCACATTGACCCTCCGCCTCGTGCGCCACTTCCCTTGGGGAGAGGGTGGCCCAGCCGCGCCCGGTACCCGTGAAGATGTCTCGACAGCAGGGGCAGTGGGTGAAGCATGTAAATCCCGGGGTGTACCATGCGACGCACCAGACTCCCCACTGCCGCTACACTCCGAGGCAGCAGCCTGAAGACGGCTGACCGCGGCCATCAACACGTTCAGGTGTTCGCGAACAGTGGCCAGCTCCTCCTGCACAGCAGTCACACATCCTATCCATCCTAAGAAATCAATTTACTGTAGAGAGTTAATCAACTTTTAACTAGACTGCTAATTCACTAAAAGCGGCCAACAGTTGACTAAACTATGGTTACTAGACACTTCTTGAAGAAAACAATGAAAATAGTACTACCTGTCTCTGGACTGAATTCAAAACAAACACTAGCACTACCGGCACTATGGCTGACTAAAGGGACTCTCTCTGACTGTATTCAAAACAAACACGAAATCTATGGAACACTATTACTAGCACTCGACAATTAAAGCTTCCTAAAAGCAAAAACACACGAAAGAAGAAGTGACAAGTAAGAAAATTCAGTTAATACTTAAATTAACGTAGCCCGCTGCACAGCAGACGTGACGCAGACGGCAGTTACGACGACACTTTGTCACCAGCGATAGTGGACCATGACGACAGCAGCTCTCCTTGAATCGAAATGCTCACGCTTAAACCTCGACACGGTGGCCCATGAAACGCCCAGTTCGTCTACGAGATCGGAATGGAATGACCCGCCTGACGCATAACCAAGATGTGACCGTGATTAATCGTGTGTCTTGCCTATCCTGCACTTGACTCTCCCGTCTATCTTCTTTTCTTCTTTTTGTTGGTCTTTGCTTGGCATATTTACGAGATCGGTAGGTTAATTATTGGATTTGGCAATGACAGAGATAGAGTATGACCAGAAGTCCTTCTTCCTATCGCCTCCCCTCCCCCTCACCCCCTCTAACAGGACGGAATTTGTGCGCCGCAACTGTACGCGTCTAGTGTTGTCCTATGTGTGAATTTGCAAAGGGTTCAAAAATGGTTCAAATGGCTCTGAGCACTATGGGACTCAACTGTTGTAGGGGTCATCAGTCCCCTAGAACTTAGAACTAATTAAACCTAACTAACCTAAGGACATCACACACATCCATGCCCGAGACAGGATTCGAACCTGCGACCGTAGCAGCAGCGCGGCTCCGGACTGGAGTGCCTAGAACCGCACGACCACCGCGGCCGGCGAATTTGCAAAGGGTTTCTAATTGTTTGCGAATTGTGAAGCTGGGGCGGAATGGGGTTACCAACCGGTATTCACCTAGTCCGAAGTGGGAAACTGTCCAAAAAGAATTAAAAAATAAAAAAAACCGCTGGCCGGTAAAATGGGACCAGTGCGCCTCCCCTAATCACGGAATCCGCGTGCTAAAGCGCGGCTGTCCGGGCGGGTCAACGTCAATGATTAGTGGAAAGTCTGAAAACATTTCAGTAACCAGACACGCTGAACTATTCCACTCACAGGGGTAATAGGTGCTCTGTTATCCAACTCAGCGGCTATCGCCAATCCGATTATTCATGAGCATATACAGGGCTATTACAAATGATTGAAGCGATTTCATAAATTCACTGTAGCTCCATTCATTGACATATGGTCACGATACACTACAGATACGTAGAAAAACTCATAAAGTTTTGTTCGGCTGAAGCCGCACTTTAGGTTTCTGCCGCCAGAGCGCTCGAGAGTGCAGTGAGACAAAATGGCGACAGGAGCCGAGAAAGCGTATGTCGTGCTTGAAATGCACTAACATCAGTCAGTCATAACAGTGCAACGACACTTCAGGACGAAGTTCAACAAAGATCCACCAACTGCTAACTCCATTCGGCGATGGTATGCGCAGTTTAAAGCTTCTGGATGCCTCTGTAAGGGGAAATCAACGGGTCGGCCTGCAGTGAGCGAAGAAACGGTTGAACGCGTGCGGGCAAGTTTCACGCGTAGCCCGCGGAAGTCGACGAATAAAGCAAGCAGGGAGCTAAACGTACCACAGCCGACGGTTTGGAAAATCTTACGGAAAAGGCTAAAGCAGAAGCCTTACCGTTTACAATTGCTACAAGCCCTGACACCCGATGACAAAGTCAAACGCTTTGAATTTTCGGCGCGGTTGCAACAGCTCATGGAAGAGGATGCGTTCAGTGCGAAACGTTTTCAGTGATGAAGCAACATTTTTTCTTAATGGTGAAGTGAACAGACACAATGTGCGAATCTGGGCGGTGGAGAATCCTCACGCATTCGTGCAGCAAATTCGCAATTCACCAAAAGTTAACGTGTTTTGTGCAATCTCACGGTTTAAAGTTTACGGCCCCTTTTTCTTCTGCGAAAAAAACGTTACAGGACACGTGTATCTGGACATGCTGGAAAATTGGCTCATGCCACAACTGGAGACCGACAGCGCCGACTTCATCTTTCAACAGGATGGTGCTGCACCGCACTTCCATCATGATGTTCGGCATTTCTTAAACAGGAGATTGGAAAACCGATGGATCGGTCGTGGTGGAGATCATGATCAGCAATTCATGTCATGGCCTCCACGCTCTCCCGACTTAACCCTATGCGATTTCTTTCTGTAGGGTTATGTGAAAGATTCAGTGTTTAAACCTCCTCTACCAAGAAACGTGGCAGAACTGCGAGCTCGCATCAACGATGCTTTCGATCTTATTGATGGGGACATGCTGCGCCGAGTGTGGGAGGAACTTGATTATCGGCTTGATGTCTGCCGAATCACTGAAGGGGCACATATCGAACATTTGTGAATGCCTAAAAAAACTTCTTGAGTTTTTGTATGTGTGTGAAAAGCATTGCGAAAATATCTCAAATAATAAAGTTATTGTAGAGCTGTGAAATCGCTTCAATCATTTGTAATAACCCTGTGTTTTAGGTACAGTGTCAGAATAATAGTTGTAATTGCCAGATGCTTATAGCACAATGCACATAATTGTAAAATAGCTAGCCATCTTCACCATGAATCTGACAAGTAACAAACCGTAGGTCAGACGTGAAGTGTAACAACATGCTTGGATGTGCAAATGATTACCACTTCAGTCCAAGCGCAAAAACTAGGAAGGAGAAAAGCCATCTACATACAGTATATAAGGAAAGACTAGACAGCGAGTTATAGAAACCCGTTGTGGAATGAAGGTAGCCTATGAGAAGACCGTGATATGTCTCGTGTAAGTAGGAGACACGTCTACCAGCACATTCCTGAAATCGACGACGACAGGCCGTGGCCTTAGGAGACTGCAGTTTATCGATAACGGATATTGTTGCCGGCGTTGGTCGAGATCCCACGACTGTCGTGCGAACACGGAGTCGTGCTCAGTAGACCACTCTCGATACTATGTAGGGCGCCCGAGACATATTGTTCGTTCCTCATCTCGCTTACCTTGACTCAGAAAACGGGTTTCTTTGCAGTAAGGCACGGACTGTGTCTATATCTACAACTACGGATATACTCTGCAAACCACGGTAGAGTGCATGGCAGAGAGTCCGTCCCACAGTACCAGTTAACAACTTCTCTTCCCGTTCCATTTACGTATGAAGCGCGGGAAGAATAATTGTTTAGATATCTCTGTGCACACTGTAATTTATCTAATCCTCTCCACAAGATCCCTATGTGAGCGATGTTTAGTGGTTTGTAGTATATTCCTAGAGTCATCGTTTAAAGCCAGGCTTTCTCGTCATAGTCTAAGTCTACATTCAACAGTCTGCCAGGACTATTAATGTTGTCTGCAAGGTTCCAACATACAATTACCAATACACAACATAAACACAAAGACCTCCCAACACACATCCCTGGGGCACATCCGAAGTTACCTCTACATCTGACAAAGACTCTCCATCCAACGTGCGTCCTCCCTACCAAAAAGTCCTCAATGCAGTCCAGCCTTCGTTTGGCACACCATATGATGGTACTTTTGACAATAAGCGTAGATGTGGTACTGAGTCAAATTCTTTTCGGAAATCAAGAAATATTGCATTTACTTGACTGCAGTGTTCCAAAGATGTATGTCATGTGAGTAAAGTGTGAGTTGTATTTTACATGACGGATGTTTTCGAAATCCATGCTGAACGGCTTCTGTTCCAGATACCTCATGACGCTTGAACAAAGAATATGTTATAAGATTATGTAACAAATCGATGATAAGGATACTGGGTGGTAGTTTCGTAGGTAAACGGGTGCGACCCGTGCTTTCTTCCGATCACTGCGCACGATTCTTTGTTTGAGAGATCTACAATAGATTATAGTTAGAAGAGGGGCTAACTCGTCCGCAAATTAAGTATAGAATCTGATAGGGATTCCGTCGGGCCCTGGAGCTTTGTTCAGTTTTGATTGTTTCAGTCGTTTCTCAACACCACTAACGCTAATACTTATTTAATTCATCTTTTCAATGGTACGAGGATTAAATTTGGGCAATTCACCTGGGTTTTCCTTTGTAAAGGAACATTTGAAAACGCAGTTTAGCATTTCAACTTTTGCTTTGCTACCCTCAATTTCAAGTCCTCTATCATTTGTTAGGGACTGGACACTCTCTATTGAGTCACTAACAGCCTTTACATACTACTAGAATATCTTTGGGTTTTGTGAAAGGTCATTCGACAACATTCTGCTATGGTACTTAATGAAGGCTTCATGCATTGCTCTCTTGACAGCCAAATGCGATTCATTCAGCATCTCTTTATCTACAGCCTTACACTTTGCCTTTACACCTCTTATGCAGTAGTCTCTGTTTCTTTAGAAGTTTCCTTACAGTGGCTGTGTGACTGTGTGACGACGTCTGGACCATGTACTATTAGAGCGGCAACCATTGTTACTGATTCCCTCGACTTGACGGCAGGGGCGGACGCGTCGGCAGTGGTGAACCCAACGACCACACTGGACACTGGAGTGGCAGCACATCGTCTTTTCAAACGATCAGGGTTCTGCATGCAGGATTACGATTGATGTAACTGTGTATGGAGCGTCCAAGGAATACGAATGGTGCCAGATCGCATCGTCAGCGTCAAACGGGGAGATGTGTGGTACCATTTTGTACGGAACACGATCGCCCCTGGCTCGCACAACGGATAATTTACACAGCAGCTGCTACATTTCTCACGTTTTTAAGGCCTTTGGCTGTGCCCTATGCGCTACTCCGACCTGGTGCTGATGGTAATTACAAGCTACACTATGTGATCAAAAGTATCCGGACACCCACAAAAACATACGTTTTTCATATAAGGGGCATTGTGCTGCCACCTACTGCCTGGTACTCCATATCAGCGACCTTAGTAGTCATTAGATATCGTGAGAGAGCATAATGTGGCGCTCCGCCGAACTCACAGACTTCTGACGTGGTCAGGCGGTTGGGTGTCACTTGTGTCATATATCACTACGCGATATTTCCACACTCCTAAACATTCCTAGGTCCACTGTTTCGGATGTGATAGTGAAGTGGAAACATGAAGGGACATGTACAGCACAAAAAAAGTACAGGCCAACCTCGTCTGTTGACTACAGAGACCACCGACAGTTGAAGAGGGTCGTGATGTGTAATAGGCAAACGTCTATCCATACCATCACACAGGAATTCCAAACTGCATCAGGATCCACTGCAAGCACTATAACAGTTAGGCAGGAGGTGAGAAAACTTGGATTTCATGGTCGAGCTGCTGCTCATAAGCCACACATCACGCCAGTAAATGCCAAACGACGCCTCGTTTGGCGCAAGTAGCATTAACATTGGAAGATTGAACCGTGGTGTGGAGTTACGAATCACGATACACAATGTGTCGATCCGACGGCAGGATGTGGGAATGGCGAATGCCCGGTGAACGTCATCTGTCAGCGTGTGTAGTGTCAAAATAAAATTCGGAGGCGGTGGTCGTGTTTCTCATGGAGGGGGCTTGTACCCCTTGTTGTTTTGCGTGGCACTATCACAGTACAGGCCTACATTGATGTTTTAATCACCTTATTACTTCCCACTGCTGAAGAGCAATTCGAGGATGGCGATTGCATCTTTCAACACTATCGAGCACCTGTTCATAATGCACCGCCTGTTGTGGAGTGGTTACACGACAGTAACATCCCTGCCATTCCCCAAGAAACCTTCCAGCACCAGATTGAATGTATTTCTCTGAGAGTGGAAGCTGTCATCAAGGCCAAGGGTGGCCCAACACCATATTGAATTCCAGCATTACTGATTGAGGGCGCCACGAACTTGTAAGTCATTTTCAGCCAGGTGTCCGGATGCTTTTGACCACATAGTGTAACTACGACGAAATCTTTAATCGATAAGCATTTTTATTTCTTATATACTTGATGTAACCGTGTGTTGCCATGCTGCAGGTGCACGATTGTAGTCTGACCAAGAACAAAATGAACCCGCATTAAATCTTCATGCAATCAGTTTTGCTTCTGATAAGTCCAAGTAATCAATAGCAGGTCATTTTCGCTAACAAAAAGTAAAACCAGAAATATTCTGGACGTATAATGCTGAATTCTGTTCCTAGGTAGAAAGTTTGCAATTTTTTGCAATAGCGGTATCAGATAATTCCTTCTGATCTGGAGCCTGGTGGTCTAGCGATAGCCGGCACGGTAGCTCAGCGTCTTCGGTCAGAAGGTCAGTTGCCCTCTGTAACGAAAAAAAAAAACGATGAACTTGAACGGATGTCATGGGACGTCCGCCCCGAACATATACAAAGAACAATAAAGAATAAAATGTGATAAAAAAGGAGGTAAAGCGCTTGACAGGAATCCACGAGGTCGCGGCATTGAATCCCTGTGGGACCTTGGATATGTCAGTCTGCGTTTTATCCTAGCCTTAATTCTCAAAGACGTGAGGAGTCGCCAGAAACGACCCTTTCCCCAGTTAGATATCTGGGGTCAGTTAGGGACTCGCAAAGAGCCAAACCTGCGTCCAATTGAAAGACTTGCACCAGGCCAGTGAGCCACGGGAAATCTTTCTTCCGGTAAGTCTTTCCAGAGTGTACAAGCGTTTAAATAACTGCCTCCATTTGAGATTACGCTCAAAACTACGTTAATATAGGTTAAACATCGATGTTCGAACCAGATATGAAGCACTGTCATGGATAACATGCCCAACAAGAATAGTGATAATGCATACTAAAATATCACTCCGCTGTTCTTTATAGATGACTTAAGAGACTGCAACAGATCTATAACATTCACAATTCATTCATATAAGTTTCTTTACTGTCGGACCTGCAGCATATATTATTTGACAGTCGGACATTATTCTGATAACTAGTAAGCAGTATGCTGCCTGATATTTTACTTGTGTATACGAGGTGCACTCAAGTTCTAAGGCCTCCGATTTTTTTTCTCCAGACTGGAAAGAGATAGAAACATGCGCATTGTTTTAAAACGAGGCCGCGTTCATTGTCAATATGTCCCAGAGATGGCAGCACCGTACAGCAGATGGAATTTTACCGCCAGCGGCGAGAATGAGAACTGTTTTAAATACTTAAAATGGCGACGTTTTCCTTACTTGAACAGCGTGCAATCATTCGTTTTCTGAATTTGCCTGGTGTGAAACCAACTGAAATTCATCGACAGTTGAAGGAGACATTTGGTGATGGAGTTATGGATGTGTCCAAAGTGCGTTCGTGGGTGCGACAGTTTAATGAAGGCAGAACATAGTGTGACAACAAACCGAAACAACCTCGGGCTCACACAAGCCAGTCTGACAACATGATCGAGAAAGTGGAGAGAATTGTTTTGGGGGATCGCCGAATGACTGTTGAACAGATCGCCTCCAGAGTCGGCATTTCTGTGGGTTATGTGCACACAATCCTGCATGACGACCTGAAAATGCGAAAAGTGTCATCCAGGTGGGTGCCACGAATGCTGACGGACGACCACATGGCTGCCCGTGTGGCATCAACGACAGCATGAATGGGACTTTCTTTTCGTTGGTTGTGACAATGGATGAAACGTGGATGCCATTTTTCAATCCAGAAACAAAGCGCCAGTCAGCGCAATGGAAGCACACAGATTCACCGCCACCAAAAAAATTTCGGGTAACCGCCAGTGCTGAAAAAATGATGGTGTCCATGTTCTGGGACAGCGAGGGCGTAATCCTTACCCATTGCGTTCCAAAGGGCACTACGGTAACAGGTGCATCCTACGAAAATCTTTTGAAGAACAAATTCCTTCCTGCACTGCAACAAAAACGTCCAGGAAGGGCTGCGCGTGTGCTGTTTCACCAAGACAACGCACCCGCACATCGAGCTAACGTTACGCAACAGTTTCTTCGTGATAACAACTTTGACGTGATTCCTCAAGCTCCCTACTCACCTGACCTGGCTCCCAGTGACTTTTGGATTTTTCCAACAATGAAAGACACTCTCCGTGGCCGCACATTCACCAGCCGTGTTGCTATTGCCTCAGCGATATTTCAGCGGTCAAAACAGACTCCTAAAGAAGCCTTCGCCGCTGCCATGGAATCATGGCGTCAGCGTTGTGAAAAATGTGTAAGTCTGCAGGGCGATTACGTCGAGAAGTAACGCCAGTTTCATCGATTTCGGGTGAGTACTTAATTAGAAAAAAAATCGGAGGGGTTAGAACTTGAATGCACCTCGTATAAGGTTGTTTCGGCTTTATTGCCTGCATCAGTACATCTGCAGACAATCGCATTTATTTATATTTTACATGGAATATAACTTGTAAAGGCTTTTTACATTGGGTGTTGTACTCACGTCGACTCCTACTGCTGCAGTCCGTAGTTGCTCAATGTAATATTTTTTCAGTAACGTTGTAAAGTTGTCTGAAGATTTTATGTTGCATCCATGTTATAACACTTTTTTTGCAGACAGTCGTAGAAATTCAAGTTGTTGAGCCAAAGATGTCGTTGCAGGTTTGTTGGTTAGTTGATTTGGGGAAGGGCACCAAACAGCGAGGTCATCGGTCCCGTTGTTGCAGGTCGTGTATCATCGAACTGTCATTGATGTCTTTGTAATCTATGGTGTTTTGGCTATCCGTTATCCCTATATGAAATTTCAATGAAATTTTCAAGCAGACAGAGTTTTTAAATTTTTTTATTTTATATAAGTATAACGGATAACCAAAACAACAGTGATTACAAACACATCAACAACAGTTCCATAGATACATGTCCCACAACAACATTTTTGTGAATGCTGATAGTGGAAACCTTGCAAAAGTTGATGCATTTATACTCCTCCCATTTAGCGCGACGATATGTAAAACGATGAACATTCTTTTCCCCACTCCCTTCAACATCATTAAACTCGCTCAAAACTAAGGAATTGTGTAACTTTTGCAAATGGGTCCGTATATTGTTACTAGATTGTCGATTGTCAGTCATTAACTATGACCCAAGCATAATAAAATTATTCTTTGCAAATCTTAGTGCTGATTTCCTCTCTAGAAGACACACAACAGGCGCTCCGTGGCGCACCGGATAGTGCTACCAATTGCGAATCAAGAGATCATATGTTCGAATCCTGGAAGGATTACATATTTTTAAAAGTTTTACACGAAACGCGAAAATGACGTTAGCAAGAATTGATTGTGGCAGTTGTTTCCATTGTGAGATGTATTATATATAGCTTCACATTAATCTTAGTTTGGGAAATGGACAACAGAGGATAAATGCACTTACTTTGCGAACAAACAATTCACTTTTTTGGAAAGCATTGCCAATAGCGAAGGTATCACCATATGCCCACAACACAACGACGAGTAGGACGATGGGATATTCTATAAGGAGAGAATGTACAACTTGCAGGTAACACAAACTTAAGGGCTGTGATGTTTGTGGGCGCAAACTAACGTCAGTGTCTGAAGCAGGCTTACTTCACCTTTACGTAAGATGAAGAAACTTCAAAAGTCTAAACAACAAGGATCCTAGCTCAACAGTACGAATGTAAAAAAAAAAAGAAAACATTATTTCTAATCAAGTAGAAAGTATGTGGTCACAGTAACTAGAAGATATCGTTTTGAACGTGACATGTATCATCGTTGATAAAGAACGTCCGTCCTCAGAGACCAAAAACAGGAAAAGTTAACGTAATATTGGTAAACTGCAGGAGTATCCAGGGCAAGGTTCCTGAATTAGTATCTCTTATTGAAGGAAATAGTGCGCATATAGAATTAGGAACGGAAAGTTGGTTAAAACCGGAAGTGAACAGTAACGAAATCCTAGACACAGAATGGAATATATACCGCAAGGATAGGATAAACGCCAATGGTGGAGGAGTATTTATAGCAGTAAAGAATTCAATAATATCCAGTGAAGTTATTAGCGAATGCGAATGTGAAATAATCTGGGTTAAGTTAAGTATCAAAGGTGGGTCAGATATGATAGTCGGATGCTTCTATAGACCACCTGCATCAGCAACCGTAGTAGTTGAGCGCCTCAGAGAGAACCTGCAGAACGTCGTGAAGAAGTTTCGTGATCATACTATTGTAATAGGGGGAGACTTCAATCTACCAGGTATAGAATGGGATAGTCACACAATCAGAACTGGAGCCAGGGACAGAGACTCTTGTGACATTATCCTAACTGCCTTGTCCGAGAATTACTTCGAGCAGATAGTTAGAGAACCAACTCGTGAAGCTAACGTTTTAGACCTCATAGCAACAAATAGACCGGAACTTTTCGACTCCGTGAATGTAGAAGAGGGTATCAGTGATCATAAGTCAGTGGTTGCATCAATGACTACAAGTGTAATAAGAAATGCCAAGAAAGGAAGGAAAATATATTTGCTTAACAAGAGTGATAGGGCACAAATCGCAGAATATCTGAGTGACCACCATCAAACGTTCATTTCTGAGGAAGAGGATGTGGAACAAAAATGGAAAAAATTCAGAAACATCGTCCAGTACGCCTTAGATAAGTTCGTACCAACTAAGGTCCAAAGCGAGGGGAAAGATCCACCGTGGTATAACAATCATGTACGAAAGGTACTACGGAAACAAAGAAAGCTTCATCATAGGTTTAAGAGTAGTCGAATCATAGCTGATAAGGAAAAGCTGAACGAAGCGAAAAAGAGCGTAAAGAGAGCAATGAGAGAAGCATTCAACGAATTCGAACATAAAACATTGGCAAACAATCTAAACAAGAACCCTAAAAAGTTTTGGTCATATGTAAAATCGGTAAGCGGATCTAAATCCCCTATTCAGTCACTCGTTGAGCACGATGGCACCGAAACAGAGGACGACCGAAGAAAGGCAGAAATACTGAATTCAGTGTTCCGAAACTGTTTCACTGCGGAAAATCGTAACACGGTCCCTGACTTCAGCCGTCGCACGGACGCCAAAATGGAAAATATTGAAATAAACGATATCGGAATTGAAAAACAACTGCTATCACTTAGTAGCGGAAAAGCATCCGGACCAGACGAGATACCCTTAAGATTCTACAGTGATTATGCTAAAGAACTTGCCCCCTTTCTATCAGCAATTTATCGTAGATCGCTGGAAGAACGTAAAGTACCTAGCGACTGGAAGAAAGCGCAGGTCGTTCCCATTTTCAAGAAGGGTCATAAATCAGATGCGAGTAATTATAGGCCTATTTCGCTTACGTCAATCTGTTGTAGAATAATGGAACATGTTTTGTGTTCTCGTATTATGACGTTCTTAGATAATACAAATTTCCTTCATCATAACCAACATGGATTCCGCAAACAGAGATCATGTGAAACTCAGCTCGCCCTATTTGCCCAAGAAATTCACAGTGCCGTAGACACTGGCGAGCAGATTGATGCCGTATTCCTGGACTTCAGGAAGGCATTTGATACGGTTCCGCACTTACGTTTAGTGAAAAAAATATGAGCTTACGGAATATCGGACCAGGTTTGTGATTGGATTCAGGATTTCCTAGAAGAAAGAACACAACATGTCATTCTTAACGGTTCAAAATCTGCAGATGTAGAGGTAATTTCGGGAGTACCGCAGGGAAGCGTGATAGGACCTTTATTGTTTACAATATACATAAATGACTTAGTTGACAACATCGGTAGCTCCGTGAGGCTATTTGCAGATGACACGGTTGTCTACAAGAAAGTAGCAACATCAGAAGACTCGTACGTACTCCAGGAGGACCTGCAGAGGATTAATGCATAGTGCGACAGCTGGCAGCTTTCCCTAAACGTAGATAAATGTAATATAATGCGCATACATAGGGGCAGAAATCCATTCCAGTACGACTATGCCATAGGTGGTAAATCATTGGAAGCGGTAACGACCGTAAAATACTTAGGAGTTACTATCCGGAGCGATCTGAAGTGGAATGATCACATAAAACAAATAGTGGGAAAAGCAGGCGCCAGGTTGAGATTCATAGGAAGAATTCTAAGAAAATGTGACTCATCGACGAAAGAAGTAGCTTACAAAACGCTTGTTCGTCCGATTCTTGAGTATTGCTCATCAGTATGGGACCCTTACCAGGTTGGATTAATAGAAGAGATAGACATGATCCAGCGAAAAGCAGCGCGATTCGTCATGGGGACATTTAGTCAGCGCGAGAGCGTTACGGAGATGCTGAACAAGCTCCAGTGGCGGACACTTCAAGAAAGGCGTTACGCAATACGGAGAGGTTTATTATCGAAATTACGAGAGAGCACATTCCGGGAAGAGATGGGCAACATATTACTACCGCCCACATATATCTCGCGTAATGATCACAACGAAAAGATCCGAGAAATTAGAGCAAATACGGAGACTTACAAGCAGTCGTTCTTCCCACGCACAATTCGTGAATGGAACAGGGAAGGGGGGATCAGATAGTGGTACAATAAGTACCCTCCGCCACACACCGTAAGGTGGCTCGCGGAGTATAGATGTAGATGTAGATGTAGATGTATGAATAGCGACTGCAAGTGTAAGCGCGTGTAAACGGCAAGGAAAACACATCACTCTGTTTCTGATCGGTTAGATGAAGTTTTGTAATTGTGATTTGGTTTTTATATGAGTGGAGTGTTGAGTCGTTTTACAAATAAGTTAAATACTCTTTCAGGCCTTCTTCTAGCAACTACGCAGCTGAAGAGTGAATTTGTGTCGAGGAGTGTACGACGGTTGGAACTTAAGTAGTGGCAACTATTTATTCACAACCGATGCAAAAGAGTTACATGTTTGCACCTGTTACTGTCCTTCAAAGTAGTTACCAGTGTTATGTGGAACCGATTGCCAGCGATGTGGAAGGCGTAGTATAGCGTTAACAGAATCTGTTCTGTTGATGGTGCGAATGGAGCGGTCTACTGCCTGTCGAATCTCTAGCACAGTTCTGAAGCGAATACCACGAAGCCAAAAGTGAAACGCCAATCCAACGAATGGCATCATTATGGGTCGCCGCGAAAGTCGAAAGTGCGTCAGAGCCCCAGTATAGTGAAAGTTATGGTGTTTCTCGTGTACGACTATGATGGTGTTATCCTAATGCATTACGTTCCTCCACGGCAGACCGTCAATGCACAGTATTACTGTTAGTTTTTGGAGTATCACCTGCCACCAGCTTTGCGCGAAAGAAGCGGGGACACTTTCTGCGCAACCCATGCATCATTTTGCACGACAAAGCGCGGCCGCATACAGCGCAAACTGTGGCTGCTGTGTTCGGTCGGTGGGACTGGGAAGTACTGAACCATCCACCATACTCCGCGGACTTAAGTTCTTGTGACTTTGATTTGATTCCGAAGAAGAAGGAACCACTTCGTCGCATTCGTTTCAGAAGTGTTCCAGAGATTCGACAGGCAGTAGGCCGCTCCATTCGCACCATCAACAGAACAGATTCTGTTAACGCTATACTACGCCTTCCACATCGCTGGCAATCGGTTCCACATAACACTGGTAACTACTTTGAAGGACAGTAACAGGTGCAAACATGTAACTCTTTTGTATCGGTTGTGAATAAATAGTTGCCACTACTTAAGTTCCAACCCTCGTGTATAATATTGGATATCAGGACAATTTTCACAGGGGGTTTAATTTCGTTGAATGACGTTACCCATCCCTGTAACAGTAGGAAAGAATATCTCGAAGGAAAACTAATGTTAACTTCAGAGGGCAAAACATTTTTATTGCGTTAGGGAACTTGTGTGCCGACATGGTCGTAATTTTGCGGAACAGCGCAACCACATTTTACGCATCTTCCCATTCTCTAGAACACTCAAAAACAAGAATTACACTCAAAAACAACTTTTCAAGAGTTTTTATAGACGTACTTGTACACTATAGTATTACACACTATTTGTAACCCATTTTCCGAAAAGAAAATTCCGAAACAAGACGTCATTGTGTATTAACATTATGACAGTAGTAGCAACGAGCTAGCCACTGAGGTCACAGGTATCACATGACTCGAAAGGAGCGTCTTAGCGGGCTTTCAAATTATTTGAATTTCATTTCCATCTTTATAAAAGTATACTGAAATTCAAGATGAAAACAAGCGTGTTAGGCAAAAATAACATATCAAGCAGCATACGGTTTACTAATTATCAATCATGTCAGTCCTTCACCAGTTTATAATTGCCATTAACAAGTCAGTTCAGAAAATTCGGCCTAAATTCACACGAAGTGAATTCACAAACTTTCGTAATGTTATTCTTTGGTTCCCTTTGATTAGCTAATCACTATTAATGACGGCCGAACGAGCTTCAATAGTTCATAAAGCTTAATTTAAAGTTCAGTGCGTGATTGAACACTGACGTACGAGCTAATCGTTCAAGTCCTTCCACTACTAACAGTCAGGGATATTATTATCACTCCCGATCACACACGATGCGTAACAGTATTCATTGTCATTAGTCTTTAATGGAAATTTCCGCTGACTCCATCTGCGCTCTAACAAATTTTCTTGAGGTTGCTTAACAAATCTTTCTTTGAATAGAGCCCTCAAAATTATATATTTTAGTATTATATATTTATCTCAACTGAGCTATTTCAGTACTACTTTAGAAGAATTCTTGCTCATTAAGAATCATCATTAGACACATATATGATAAAACACAGTTCGACTTCAGATGCGACAGTGAGTACAAATTCAGCATTCCCTTTTATTAGCAAGCCATTTTAATAATCAAAAATATGTCTCGACAGTGTCTTCCAGGTCGGTTGCCGCCCGCTGGCCGCCGGTTGCTCTCCAATAGGGAACGGTATACCCGGTGGCGCATTGACTGCACAGCATTGGAACACCTTGTCAGGACTCGATCGTAGTACAGGAGACAAAAACAAGCACAACATTTTAATACAACAACTTATTTAAAATTATACTTCAAAACTACTACCCATAACTTAATTTCATTTATCACATTAGATGATTGAGGAAAGCCTGCAACTGTGTGATTCATGATTTAAATCAGGGGCGTGTGCGGTGCACTTACACGTGCGCGGTTAACATGTGTTCTGCGTGCACACAGGGGCGAGCTGGTCACCCGCTTCTCTCCCCTTCCCACCATACCGTCTCTCCGCTCCTTCCTCTGTGATGCGTTTTGTTTCCTAGCTCGCTTGCTTTATTGAATGAAGGAATAAGGTTAGTAGGAGCGCATGAAAGAAATCATGGTTTGAAAGAGTGCCTATCACCTACGATACGTTTTATTTGTCACAGGTGGCGATGACAATACGTTTAATGTCTGGAACAAAATTTCTACATACAGACAAATGCAAACAATTACGTAAATTTTCATCACTGATGTTTGTTCTTAACCGAGACCTATTAATTTTCATAACAGAAAAAAACCTCTCACAAACGTATGTCGAGCCAAAAATTGACATTATCTTCGCGGCCTCACGATGGAGTCGAGGAAACTCTTGCTGTGGAAAGTCGTGATAAAAGTCTATTACACGTCTTGCCAAAAGAAACTTGTCTCTCAGACGAGAATTACACTGTAGATTCATTAATTCCATTTGTAAACTGGGATAAATATCATCTACAGAAACAGAAAATGGTCTCGAGAAACATTCAAAAGCTTGGGATAAATGTGATATATCCCCAAACCGCTTGAGAAATTCCTCTTTTATTGCACTAAGTACGGAAATATATTCTTTGCAATTCTGCTGTCGCACAGTAGACAGAGTAGGGAAATGCACTGCGTTCCCTGGCGAGAGCTGTCGTTCCCACAGCTCAAGCTTGCTAGTGAAAGCTTGCACCTTTAGAGCCATTTCACAAATTTGCTGATTTTCTCCTTGCAAACTTGTGTTCAGTGCGTTTATGTGTCCGGTAATGGCCACTAAAAATGCAAGGTCGGCAACCCACTCCTGGTCTTCTAACTTGGGGTCGTACCTTCCTTTGTCCTTTAAAAACTGATTTATTTGTATTCTCAGTTAAAAAAATGTTTTAAGTACATTACCACGGCTAAGCCAGCGCACATCGCTATGGTATTGTTTGTCACCGTACTCTTCCCAGTTTCAGCTAAATACATGTGAAACTGTCTCTGTGTAAGCCCGTGGGATCTCAAATAATTAACTGGCCGAATAATCACTTGCATGACGTCCGCCAGTGTTGCTGCTATTGGACAGAGTACTTCTTGGTGCAAAATGCAATGGATCCTGTACAATGATTCTTCTGTACGCTGTAGCTTTTTTCTTCGTAAACCAACAAATGCCATTTGTTCCCCTTTCATTGCAGGTACTCACTCTGCTCTCACTGACACCAAACTTTACCAGTTTAGGCCAGCTGAATCGACAGCTTCTTCAACGGCTTTTAGGATGTCCGCGCCGGTGGTCGTGCTTTTTAAAGATATCATATCTAAAAAAAATACTCTGTTATGTGCAGAGCAGTGTCTACGCCGCGGACATAAATCACTAATTGAGCGGTGTCTGAAATACCTGTGGACTCATCAAATGCGATGGAAAATTCGATAAACTCCTGCACTGCACTCCGTAGTTGACTGTAAACGTCACCTGCCATGGCACGTATTAAGTGCAATCTTATAACTTGCACCTACCGCTGCGGTATCATTTTTGTCGTCCTGAAAAATTGGAAACAGTGCTCCATAAAATGTTAAATCAGTAGATGAGAGACATTGTGGTGTCACCGCCAGACACCACACTTGCTAGGTGGTAGCTTTAAATCGGCCGCGGTCCATTAGTACATGTCGAACCCGCGTGTCGCCACTGTCAGTGATCGCAGACCGAGCGCCACCACAAGGCAGGTCTCGAGATACGGACTAGCACTCGCCCCAGTTGTACGGACGACTTAGCTAGCGACTACACTGACGAAGCCTTTCTCTGATTTGCCGAGAGATAGTTAGAATAGCCTTCAGCTAAGTCCATGGCTACGACCTAGCAAGGCGCCATTAGCATTATATTGCATTTATCTAGAGAGAGTCTCACTTGTATCATCAAGAACGCTGTATACAAATGATGGATTAAATCTAAGTATTCCAGCAGCTACGTACTTTTATTTATAGCATTCATTACGTATCCTGTTTCAGACCTAACGCCTGCCTGCGTGAGTTAGCGCGTGCATCTTGGCCGCCTCTTTCAATTAGTGTGCGTAGTGTTGGCAAGTCTGCCGACACTACAGACATGACGAAAGAAAGTCGCAGATCTCTCGTGACAACAGTAACTTTCGTCAAATTCATCTAGTATCGTCAGGTCGCTCTTCTTAAGCTCAGTCAATTTCCCCATCCGCTCAGAATCCGACAGTAAATTGCACTCATCCTTGTGAAATTTATTATAATTCTAAACTTCCGCTGACCAAGCGAGAATACGGCCACATATTAAACATTTAGAATTTTCACATTGTTTCACAAAGAAAAAATGATTCTCCCATTCCTTTTTAAAAGATAGCAGATCTCCACTTCTCCGTTTCCTTGATTCACTCTGCATTTTCCGGTTCTTGAAATACAACGTTCACTACGTAGCGGTCGCTTCGCATCAACGTCCGCAGCTTAGCCTGGTACTACACTTCCGCAACCTGCCGGCTGTCGCCACTGCCCCGGTCGACGATTGCTCGCGAACAGCACACGTGCAGGGCTGTGCTCTCATGAGCCGCGTGCAACAATTGCCCGCCCCTGATTTAAATAATGAGAACTTCACCAGTCACTCATTCTTCGACGCTTAGCACAACGCATTGCGAGAATTCATTCTCATTTTCAAATAAATTTGTGCACGTGTCTAAATGAATGAGTTTGTTGCTTGCTTATGTGGTTTTCTGCCTTTCTTGCGTCTTAACACTGTAACAAGTCTGTGTACAAACTCTTTGTGAAGCCATAGTGTCATAATATCTTCGTAGCATGTTTTGTAAACAAACAGTCGTGGTGATGATTTGCGTGTGTGTGATATTCTGTATAATGGAGAAGGCTCAATACCTATAAGTAGTCTTTCAAAAGTACCATTTCGAACACCAGCGTTTTAAAATATTCAAAGATTCATTTGTTCGATTTTCCAATTACTCTCTAACTTAAAAAAGACCATTAGTGGTGCAGGAAATCACATAAGCAAACATCAACAAACATACCCATGTAAACAAACGCACAAATACACTTGAAAATGAGAATAAATTCTCGGAACGCATTGTGCTAAGCACCAAAAAATAAGTAACTAGTGCAGTTTTCATTATTTACGAGTAAATCACTATTTCGCATGTTTGTATTTGCCTGGTGTCGCTCTGCGGTACATAGCAAATTTTACCATCTTAATCGTCAGCACTAAACATATCTTGATGTTATTTTGTAATAACATGATGCAAGCTGGCATGTTGCCCGTGCTGTCCTGACGTACCTCGAGAGAAAGGGGGGTGTTCGACTGTTTCCGCCGCAATCACGTTCTTCAGGTCTCTCTCTCACTGAAAACAACTGGTCATACGTTCCGAGAGCCTGACACGCCATCACACGCTATCCTATGGGACTGATGAACTGTGGCACAGGACTGAAGCAGCATGGCACGGCTTACCAGTATCTGCCATCCAAACTCAGTTCGGTTCGATACCCTTCCGGTTTAGAGCGAATCTTTCTGCCATAGGCATTAGTTAGACCTGTGAACTAAATT
The DNA here is from genome assembly GCF_021461395.2 of Schistocerca americana. NCBI lineage: Eukaryota > Metazoa > Arthropoda > Insecta > Orthoptera > Acrididae > Schistocerca > Schistocerca americana. Next base: position 610,613,714 of record NC_060121.1, read on the forward strand.
TCGCAACCTGTATACTCCAAAATGTTCTACAGATTTAATCATGTCGCCCTATATAGTCAATAACAAATTTCGTTGTTTGCTACCCTTCCTGCTGAAATTTTAGTGGCCAGCAATGTACATTTCCACATTGTTTTGAGAACAGCATTGCTTTTGTAAAATACCATCAGCGGTAGTCTATACTGAAAGTTACAAGAGTGAGTGTACGGCTCCCGCGGGTGTTCTTCCTCAGGACCACCTGAATAAAACTTGGTTGTGTTGCAACAGTAACTAGCATTCGGATGGCGCACACCAAAAGAACGATTAAGACAATGGATGCGTTTTAGAGATCAGCGCTGCTGATCTTAATTTAGGTTGTTAGTGGATTTTCTAAATTACGGTCGATGCCAGAATAATTTCCTTATTAAGGAGACTACCTTTCACTTCCCCCATCCTTGTCCAGCCCTAGCTACTGCACCATCTCAGGTAACCTCGATCCCAACAGCACGTTCCTTTCTTCCTTCCTAAACAGATGGCTGACATGGAAGAGTGCTGCATTCCGAGGACCAAGCTCCACTCCTGTGCAGAACAGTTAAAGAGCCATGTCTCCCTTACGTAAAGGAATACGCCGACGCCAACACACGGCATTGTTCGCGTGCAAATACCGTGACAGTGTATACGTCGAGCAAGTGGGTTCATGCTCACGAAGTAGGGTTATTTCATGGTTCGTATGTTCTTGCTTAAACCGACATCCTACGCGAGTGCGTCAATGGCTGAGTACTAGTTCCATTTGTTCGTGTGGTGTGTGTGTGTGTGTGTGTGTGTGTGTGTGTGTGTGTGTGTGAGAGAGAGAGAGAGAGAGAGAGAGAGAGAGAGAGAGAGAGAGAGAGAGTAGGGCAGAGAAAGATCTCCATTAAGAAAAAAGTAATCGCAGCCCTATTCTGCTGTTAAAGAGTTGTTATATAATAACAAAAAATGACCATATCCAATTAATACATGTAATTTAACAGTTCTGGTGCGTCAGGCAACAATTTCTCACTATGTGTTCCACGTGAAAATTATTGCTTTCATCTCTTCCACACCTAAATGTCTCCCACAGCCTAAAAGTGATACAATGTCATTTAAACCGAAAAAGGTACTCCATAAATGTGACACTGCACCATCGGAGTGCTATTATCAGAACTTATCACAACTTAATATTGTAATTCAGTTTTATTTAACCATGATCGAATAGTACAACAAACGAGTAATCGGAAAGTGAGTTTCGTTGACAAAGGCTGTCCCGCTTCAGGTTGGGAATACGCATTTGTATTGAAAAGGTGTTACATGTTCTAGTGGTGGCACACACTAGTAAAGTTGTACAGAAACGACGCTACTGAATTTTTGAAATGTAATATACAAAATTCGACACAACTTCATATTCGGCGTCAAATCTATACGGTTAGAAGGATCTAGTCAGTGAATGATTCAATCATTCTAAGAAGATGTGTGTGACCTGTAGAGGATGAGAGAGTACACTCAGTTAAAAGCTAAAAACGAGATAAAAACCTGACGGAATGGTTCATGTGTGTGTTACAAAGAATAGATATTTGACACTCATGGCACTTAATATGAGGTTTATGCATCTTTATCATTACAGCCGGCCGGGGTGGCCGAGCGGTTCTAGGCGCTCCAGTCTGGAACCGCGCGAGCGCTATCGCAGGTTCGAATCCTGCCTCGGGCATGGATGTGTGTGATGTCCTTAGGTTAGTTAGGTTTAAGTAGTTCTAAGTTCTAGGGGACTGATGACCTCAGCAGTTAAGTCCCATAGTGCTCAGAGCCATTTCAACCACTTTATCATTACACGTGCTGACCTTTCTACGTTGAAAAAGTTCAAAAATGCTTGGTTCCAGCACAAAAGCTTATTCAACAATTACGAAAATTGTGTAGGAAAGTCATCTAATAAGAACTGAAATATCAAAATATCCCCTGATTGAGGAGCAGCATTAACTATAAGTTTCACATCTGGTGCTAATACACGTTCTCCGTGAATCATATAATACAAATGTGCAGGGTATACAGCTTTGAGGCACATATATTGGGAGTCACATAACAGAGTTCATGAACGACTCCTTGAGAAAGAAGCAATAAATCAAGGAATTGCAAAGGGATGTCGATTGTCCTCTGTATTATTTTTCTAAACTTACATTTTCGATTATCCTCGAAGACCAAACAAACAACATTTTGAAAATGTCGACCGTTGTAGAATTTACTTCTATATCCGTATCTAAATCTACATGGTTGCCCTGAATTCACACTTAAGTGCCTGATAGAGGGACCATCGAACCACTTTAGATCTATTTCTCTGCCCTTCCACTCTCGAACGGCGCGAGGGAAAAACAAACGCTTAAGAAAAATCGCTGCGATTATCTTGTTTGTACAAGCACTAAGATAATTAGTAACTGTTAAGTCAGTCTCATACAGGGTGAGATTGGTTTAGAAATCTGATGGCAAAGTCTTAAAAAGGACAGGCACTTATTGTCTCGACACAGTTTACTGGAAATGATGTTCGACTTACGGAGTTCCTGTCGCCAAAACGTTCAGGAATAGTGGTTTCGTCGTAAAATGGTACATTATCATGACAGACAGATGCGCAGAACCTGTGACAACAGAAAAATTTCGTCGAAATACGTACTACGTTCAAGAAGAAACAAGCTGCAGGAAATTTTCTCGTAGACAGTGTGTAAATAAGTGGTGGTATGCATAAAAAGGTTTTTACTTTAAATATTTTTGTTTAATAAACAACATTAAGGCTGCCGTATCCTCCCTGAAAATGTCATGCTTCACTAGTGTACATAATCGCTTAGGTAATCAACATATTTTCTTTTCTTATTACTTTTCAGTTTGCTACATCTATTCTCCTTCTGATGCTTCTCGCTGTTCGAAGTATAGTACTCGTAACCATAAACGTGAATAAATTATGCTCTCATATTATGAATATACGTCACAAACCCTTGAAGAGTTAATTTACACATGCAAACGCACATGTTCCAGTAATATGGGTGATTTAATCAAGCGTTAATTCATTCCAAAAGTAATTTCATTTATCTTCGAATGTTTTTAAGTGTACTCGTAAATGTTGTATATATTTGTAGATCTGCTGGCCGTGATAAGGATTTAAACATTAATTAGCCGCCGCTCCAAATAAATATAACCAATGTGACAATAAATGATAGTACTGATAATCGTGCGTTTCCACCCCTTGCACATGGCGTAACCAAAGACATTTTCGTTGTTAGTTGCATTTGGTGCGACCAATGGCGTATTTAGAAAAAATTCTAATTATAAATAGGGTTGAACGACAGTGTTAGATAGTACGCTCCATACATTTTAGTCACCAAAGTTGTCCTTATTATCTTGAGAGTTGCGGATTTACAAGATTTTCACATCTGGAGTGTTCAACCATTTCTATTCAACTACTGAAACGCCCCGGCCCCTTTGTAACCAAGCATAGTGAGCTGAACGATGGGTTCGGAGAAGAACTTGGGCATCACTTGTTGCATTTTAAGTGCTCTGTCCAGTTAACCTGGCTTTAATAAAAATTACCAAAAGTTTCGTCAGAAGCATGCTATGATTTTACATCCACTTCGCCGTTCATTTGCGGCTATTCTGAAAAAAACTCATCAACGCAAAGTCACATGAGATGAACTTGTATGATTATGTTAAATGCATACTACTATAATATTAATCCAACAGAGCCACATTTTTATGCTTTAGTTACTGCAACCGGTTTCGAGCAATGGCAAGCGGTAGCTAGATAAGATCAAGTTATTGTAAGTACATATATATAAATTTATAATTTTTGATTGTGTTGTAATCTTTTACTTACATTACAGATGATAAATGTTATTTTTCAAATATAATCTATTTTTGTTTTGTCATATTTGTATATGGTTATCATGTTACCGATGTATGTGTCACAGATATCGATCGCTATTAAATTTACATCTTTCATGAAAATCTATTTACATCATACGTTAAATTTAGGATTGTCTTTGTGGTATAACTCCAGTTATGTGTCCACCTGTTCTGCTTCTATATCACAACAAATCTCTGGACTGCGCGAACAGTCAGCCCCTCACAACATAGTCACACATGAATTCAACTCTAGGGGACAGCGATGGAATAAGAAACCTACCGAGTCCTTCTCCTTGAAAGAATATTGATTATTGCATTGCATTGCATCACACTTGCGAACAACGGCGAGCGACATTTAGAACCTACCTGACGAAGAAATTACAAGACACTGTTATGTGCACTAAACTTCGTGAGGTCAACTGAGAAGCTACTTCATTGAGAAGCAGCGTTTTCAAGATCAAGAGAGAAGACAGCTACCAGAAGATCGGTGTATTGACCCATGTCCCTCCATACTGCTCCGAATGACGCCATTAGTAGAGGATGACACAGCTGTCGGCCGCTCCCAACTGGCCCTTCTGGGCCAGAAAACGCTTCACTATGCCTCTGCCTTTTAGTGTCTGCAAGTACTGTACAATATTCCTGTCTCTGTTTGTGGCTCGTGTGTTTCATCGTTACTGCACAGTCACGCATTGTAAACGACGGGTAGACAGCGGGAATGACCATCCTGCCTCTATCCGTTATGTAATATCTATCTCTTAGTTCTTTAAAACATTGCTCACTCGGCTTAAATGCAATGGCACGAGCGCATAATATTTCACAGGTCTTTAAACGGTCTGTTTTAGAACGACTCGAGCACATCTTGTTCTCTAGGATAAAATAAATAGCTCTCGGCAGCAGATAATTTGCAACTAGCTATTGGACCGTCGTTACTTGCTATAGCTGTTTAATTCTTTTAAATTTTTTGCTATAGATTCTCTTTTATACTGTCTATGTTTAACTCACGTCCACGCATACAAAATAGAGTAATACACATATTAGAAAACATTTCATGTTATGTTTGTAAGATTTGTTTGAAATCAGCACTAAAATGGAACGTTCGTACATCGACAAAATAAAAATACATCACATGGATACGATTTTTCAAAAGACCTACCGATATGTTACTGATACATGAAACGAGTCTGTGTAGGCTGTACACAACGCCAGCTAGGCGAACGATGGGCTTCATTTTCCATATCTATCTCTGAAACCAATCACAAAAGCATTTAAAACACGAAAACGCAGAGAAGATATTGCTCTTTTCACAGACCGTCGCGTTTACGACATTTCACCTTTAGATTTAAGCGAAGTTGTAGCAAGAAAGGGTTTTAATCCACAGAAACAAATGTCATGAGAAAACATTTACATCTCTTAAATTTTGCACTACGTTCACGAGTGTCCAAAAATTACAATGGATTTGACATAAAATATGCATTAAACATAATTCTGTGTCGTAATGCGACACGAAAAGTGAAATATCCGGATTAAAACAGTTGTAAGGTGTAAGATGTAACAATTGTAAGATTTACTGTAAAATTTTTAAGCACTTCATGTTCAAAGCAGTGTGGAAAAAACAAGTGCAGTGACTCCTTTCTTCTTAACTTTAATGTGAACAATTGTTTAAATATAACACCATTGTATACATTCTACATTTTGTGTCTACGCACGTCAGCCAGTAATATTACACTTTTCCTTACATGTACTTATGTATTTCCCAAAGCCTTACGTGTGTTTCTTTCTTTTTATCGGAACTGATTTGGTAGTTGTGTAATTCACTGACAGTGAAAAGTGTTTTGTGCGCATAGAAATACACCGTGAACAGTTCAAAACGTGGATGTAAGAACCGTCCAGACACATTTTGTGGCATATGTGATGAATACACGACAAGGAGACAGAGACGACCAGTTTCTAACCTACTCAGGACGTCATATAGTTTATACATCAAATACCAACTGGGAGATCAAGATAAAGTTACGGAATTTCACATAACGAGCACTATGTTCTAAACTAACTCTACAACTGAAAGGCAAAAAAGCACTTACTATTTGGCATACCAATTATCTGACGACTTCTTCAGTACCCTTTCGATGACTGCTACATCTGTTTGACCAATTTAACCAGCTTTTCGTCAGACAATAAATGTAAAATACCTTTACCAATCCCCGGCTATGAGACCTGTTCCCGTTGGTGAAGACCTATCAGTGCCAGCTCCTACATCCGCCTGCGATGAAGTTCTTAATTTTCACCATGAAATACAAATCAGAGGAAGCACAATGTTAATCAAGTGAAAAGGAGCACTTTCCAGAAAAAAACACATATAGTAACACAAGTAGACGTGAATGATCAAGATCGTGCTTAATATTTATTCAAGAAGCTTACAGAAATGTTATTTTCAAATCTTGAGGAATGGAACCTACTTTCTGAAAAATAAAGATTGCTCACTTCAGATAACGGAAGAAAGATCTGAAGCTGTACTATCGTACAGTGTGCAATGTTTGTGCTAGCAGTGATTTTAGTATATTTAATGAAACGATTAAACACACTGTATCATGCTGAAGAGTGACACTTGTTTATAGATGTTTCCAACAGAAGTCTGAAGGTTGAACTGTTTCATATTTCGATACTTTTCCATCTGTACCTGTATGATATCCGTAACAAAAAAAGAGAATTACATATATTTATCAGAAATGCTGGAAACTATTAATGATAAAGAAGACAACTGGAAATTACGTGGTGATCTTAAGGTAACTGGTTTATTAGCTGGTGTAAGTGTGTTTTGACGAAGTTTTAGAGTTTCCTTTGTGTTTGGAACAGCATTGCAACAGACAAATATTGTACAGTTAAACAGTGGCCATGGGAGCATTTGGCTCCAAGGAAAAGAAAATGTGAAATATATATACCTTTGATGGATTCACAAAGGTATCTGTGTGAAGTGTTTCCTAAATTAAGCAATGCAAAATTGGAAGAATGGAATTTTATGGACCAGAGATTAGGAGGTTAATGTAGGATAAGAACTCCGAAGAAGCTCGCAGCTGGTGATCTTTCAAGGATATTGTTGACTGTTCGCTAGGGAACACAAGAGAAAAAATGTTCAAATGTGTGTGAATTTCTAAGAGACCAGACTGCTGAGGTTATCGGTCCATAGACTTACACACTACTTAAACTAAATTAAACTAACTTATGCTGAGAACAACGCACACACCCATGGCCGAGGGAGGACTCGAACCTCCGACGGGAGGGGCCGCGCGGCCACAAGAGAAAATACAGTTACTAAATAATGGGAAATATTATAGAGAACTATAAAAACCTTGGCTGCAGAATGTATCTAAAATGCACGTTTTTCTTCGCATTTAGATTTATTCCTTGCCAGTATGGGAGCGGTTAGTGATGAACATGGACAAAGCTTCCATCACGACATACTGAAGTTGGAAAGCCGCTATAAAGGTAGATGGGACCCTTCAGTTTTAAGTGACCACGGCTGGCTTTTGAAGGGTGAAGGATCTACATTCCGAAGAAAACTTTGTCGTGAAAAGGACTCAAGCATCCACTAACATCATCATCCAGCAAAGGGATTTTGGATGTCTGATGGTAAAAATCTGTATTAGGCCTAGAATACAATAGTAACTTAGCTTTATGACAATAAGTACGTTATTATTTGCTTAGAATGAGCCTTCCTGTTTTATTCCTGAATATTGACCATTCCTCCTAGGACACCCTTCCCCTTTTTTAAAAATGTCTATAGGCTACAAATTTGAGGGTGATGGCGCAAAACTAAACTGCGTGTTCAGGATTAGCAGGTCCAAATTAGTTAGGTCCCTCATTGAAGTTGGAAAGCCGCTATAAAGGTAGACGGGACTCTTCAGTTTTAAGCGACCACCTGATTTTTTTAATTAATTTTTTTTAATCAGTGTTATTATTAGAAAGAAGAAGTGTCTGTGTCCCATAAATCCGTAGACTAACTGTTGGACTAAAATATACAAAAAGTATATATACTTCTTTTCATATACTTCTTTTAATAATCATTCTGTTATCAACCAAGTTTGAATCCGTCACACTGCAGGCAGTCTTTCAAAACCCGAGGCTGCAGGCCCACGCAATCACACTACGCCGAGTGCAGTTCCTCACAGTGAACGGATAAGATTAACATCATCACTTGTGCCTGCCACAGCATATGTTATGTCAACGGAACGAGATTTCTCGTAAAACACCCAGTCTTCCGCAAAATATCTCGCAGTTGGGTGGCCGTGACAGGACAGGATTAGAGAGGAGAGCAGTCTGCCGATGTCTGCGCAGCAGCCGACAATTAGAAAGCTAGAAGTCTGAGGATTCCACTGTTGGCTTCTGCAGTTGTCGAACAGGAACAGGTGTGGCACATGAGTAAGACGGAGATTCCCCTGAGCCCGCAGCTCGTTATAATGGGGGATACGCCAGCCCGCTCTTCCTGGAATACGGGAAAGGAACCGCCGAGAGCCGGTGACGCCGCATTCCGCGAAATATGCGACTAGTTGAAATGCTGAAAGCATTGGTTCCTCTTCCTTACTTAACTGAACAGCTGTTTCTGCCTAGGGCTACTATGGAAATGCTCTTCGTAATACACAGCACAACAGTTCTGAATATGAGACCCACATATTATATTTCGCATGTGATTGTCTTTCTTCTTCTTAACTGTCGCCTTTGCCTGGGAGACTATATGCGTTGTCTATATTCCTCTATCAGTAATTTCCCTTCCCGGCTTTCATAGTCTATTCTCTTTCTCTCAGGTCCATCGCCTCCGTATCCCAGTTGATATCATCCTTCCATCTTGAAAGTGGCCTCCCTCTTCTCCCTCTGCCTTCCACAGCTATTTCCACTTCTATCCTCATTAGCTGTCCAGTCAGTATAAATATTCTTTTCTTCATCCTTCGGACAATATCAGCTTGTGAGTACAAGTCTATCAGTTCCTGGTTTTTTAATATCCTCCATTCCTGTGACTGGGTGTCATTCTTGGAACCAAATGTTTTCCTTAATATCCTTCTCTCAACGACTAGCTCTTCTTGTTAATCTGTTTTCCTTAATGTAAATGTGTCAGAGCCACACAGAACTGCCGAGAGAATTACACTCTCGTATAGTCTGATTTTAAAACTTCTTTAAACTCTTCAACTGCACAGAATGTCCCATAAGCCAAAATACGATGTACAGTATTTCCTGCTGTGATCCTTGCCTTAATATCAGTATCCATTCTGTTCCGCTAGGTAAAAAAGGTTCCCAAATATTTAAATACATCCACTCTTTTAAAAGTGAATTCATCACCTATCAATGTGTATTGATCATTGAGTGTCTTCTCTTTGTTAATTTGTAACCTTGATTTTCCTGCAACATTTCTGTAAAAACTTGTCATGAGCTGAAATTTCTCTCTGCTACCACTTACTCGTATTAGAACAATATCATCCGCATATACAAGCCTATTTATTGTGATATAACCCAGATTTATTCCAAATTAGGTTAATGTGACTGTCAGTGAAAAATAGTTTGTAATGCATCCACAGCGAAACTAATGAAGCTATGATGTAAAGCAAAGACAGTCAACATTGACAAAAGGCAGAATTGTAATCAAACCGGTGATAAAAGATGTGTTGATAACGATGTACACCACAATTTCAGAAGGTGACAAAATTCAGTGTCTTGTTCCTTTAATCTCTATATTTCCACGAGCATAAGTAATTTGGAATAAATGAAGAGGCCATGAAATATCTCTAAGGGGCAATAACGGACTTTAGATCATAGCCTTACTTGCTACAGAGATCTGCATCTTATCAGTAACAATTTCAGATTCTCCGGTTTAGCAGTAAATATACTGTCCTATATTTCTCGAATTTTGTTTAGATGTTGTTGTTGTTGTTGTTGTTGTGGTCTTCAGTCCAGAGACTGGTTTGATGCAGCTCTCCATGCTACTCTACCCTATGCAAGCTTCTTCATCTCCCAGTACCGACTGCAACCTACATCCTTCTGAATCTGCTTAGTGTATTCATCTCTTGGACTCCCTCTACGATTTTTACCCTCCACGCTGCCCTCCAATACTAAATTGGTGATCCCTTGATGCCTCAGAACATGTCCTACCAACCGATCCCTTCTTCTAGTCAAGTTGTGCCACAAACTTCTCTTTTCCCCAATCCTATTCAATACTTCCTCATTAGTTATGTGATCTACCCATCTAATCTTCAGCATTCTTCTGTAGCACCACATTTCGAAAGCTTCTATTCTCTTCTTGTCCAAACTATTTATCGTCCATGTTTCACTTCCATACAAATACTTTCAGAAATGACTTCCTGACACTTAAATCTATACTCGATGTTAACAAATTTCTCTTCTTCAGAAACGCTTTCCTTGCCATTGCCAGTCTACATTTTATATCCTCTCTACTTCGACCATCATAAGTTATTTTGCTCCCCAAATAGCGAATCTCCTTTACTACTTTAAGTGTCTCATTTCCTAATCTAATTCCCTCAGCATCACCCGATTTAATTCGACTACATTCCATTAACCTCATTTTGCTTTTGTTGATGTTCATCTTATATCCTCCTTTCAAGACGCTATCCATTCCGTTCAACTGCTCTTCCAAGTCCTTCGCTGTCTCTGACAGAATTACAATTTCAACGGCGAACCTCAAAGTTTTTATTTCTTCTCCATGGATTTTAATACCTACTCCGAATTTTTCTTTTGTTTCCTTTAGTGCTTGCTCAATATACAGATTGAATAACATCGGGGAGAGACTACAACCCTGTCTCACTCCCTTCCCAACCACTGTCTCCCTTTCGTGTCCCTCGACTCTTATAACTGCCATCTGGTTTTTGTACAAATTGTAAATAGCCTTTCGCTCACTGTATTTTACCCCTGCCACCTTCATAATTTGAAAGAGAGTATTCCATTCAACATTGTCAAAAGCTTTCTCTAAGTCTACAAATGCTAGAAACGTAGGTTTGCCCTTCCTTAATCTAGCTTCTAAGATAAGTCGTAGGGTCAGCATTGCCTCACGGGTTCCAACATTTCTACGGAATCCAAACTGATCATCCCAGAGGTCGGCTTCTACCAGTTTTTCCATTCGTCTGTAAGGAATTCGTGTTAGTATTTTGCAGCTGTGACCTATTAAACTGATAGTTCGGTAATTTTCACGTCTGTCAACACCTGCTTTCTTTGGGATTGGAATTATTATATTCTTCTTGAAGTCTGAGGGTATTTCGCCTGTTTCATACATCTTGCTCACCAGATGGTAGAGTTTTGTCTGGACTGGCTCTCCCAAGGCCGTCAGTAGTTCCAATGGAATGTTGTCTACTCCGGGGGCCTTGTTTCGACTCAGGTCTTTCAGTGCTCTGTCAAACTCTTCACGCAGTATCATATCTCCCATTTCATCTTCATCTACATCCTCTTCCATTTCCATAATATTGTCCTCAAGTACATCGCTCTTGTATAGACCCTCTATATACTCCTTCCACCTTTCTGCTTTCCCTTCTTTGCTTAGAACTGGGCTTCCATCTGAGCTCTTGATGTTCATGCAAGTGGTTCTCTTATCTCCAAAGGTCTCTTTAATTTTCCTGTAGGCAGTATCTATCTTACCCCTAGTGAGATAAGCCTCTACATCCTTACATTTGGCCTCTAGCCATCCCTGCTTAGCCATTTTGCACTTCCTGTCGATCTCATTTTGTGTAGATAATCATCGTATAACAGGACTTAAATAAGCAAAGTTTCATTCAATTCGAAACCGACGTCCATCGTCAGCGACAGAAAAAAGTGTTCAAATGTGTGTGAATTCCTAAGGGACCAAACTGCTGAGGTCATCGGTCCCTAGACTTACACACTACTTAAAATTAACTAAGGGAGGACTCGAACCTCAGGCGGGAGGGGCCGCGCAATCCGCGACATGGCACCTCAAACAGCGCGGCCACTGCGCATGGCAGCAACAGAACAAACTAACTTCTCCCTTTTAGCAAATTTACTAGGGCGTACTAAAATGGACCAGGACAAGCAATTATCTATACCCTATTGCTACCAACACTTGGCTCCTACCGAAAACATGACTACATGGAGCGACCTTCACGAAAACGCATAAACTCATGCAAGCGTTATGACATTTAAGCAAACAGACTCCGAATGTCATCACGAGGAACTTCCTTCTATGCCTAAAAGAACATGCTAGTTGTTGCGTTTCCGTGTAGTCGTGTTGTTAGTAGGGGCCAAGTGTTGGTAGCAGTAGAGTATAGAAAACTAGGTGAGTCAGTAGCTTGCCCTGATCTATTTTAGTGCTCCCTAGTAAATTTACTAACGGGGAGGACTTAGTTTGTTCTTTTGTTTGGTGCCCACTTGTAAAGTTAATCGTGGTCAGAAACAAGTCGTCATTTGATTTTAGAGCATCCTTGTATAGTTGTTCTGGGCCGAAGGAAGATTATTTTATTCATGTAATCTATGGATATATTTTTGCGTAAGTTCTGATGTATATTATTGTTGCTCGATGCCTGAAATTATTGTTCTTGAAACTGAAACAGAGCGCAAAGGCTTAATATTCGTACGTTCGGGGATGTAATACATTATATAATAAAGGAGCTATTAATTTATGTCCACTCATGCACATTCTTCAGGCAAACTTACCACCACCCAGATCCTCTGTTATAGAACAATAAGAGTGTTCCTGTACACCAACTATCTTCCTACAGCCACCTCCACCTCTGACGGATTCCTCGAGTAGTCTTTGAACTCACAATGTCTAGTTGGAAGAGCTGAACGCCATTCTGACAAACCAGAAAAACAATTCCTCTACCATCCAATGCAGAGGTCACAATGTTCCAGGTGTCTGCAAATCCTTAATAACCATTACCCGTTTCCACGTCTATATCAACACATCCCAAATTTTTTCACCTCAAAATGCTCCACGTCATTCGCAGTGCAGTTTGAACCTACTTCTCTAATAACATGAAATAACTCCTAAGATCTACCCATTGTATCAACCATAATGTATTGACCCATTTGGTGCCAAATGAAGTCTCCAACCTACTGTGCCATGAATTAACAATTCACGACACAGCTCAAGTCCTGGACCACCTGGTACTTGGAACAGCACTGGTGTTGCATTTCCACCACGGCAGAGTACTCCTGCAACTGCAAAATTACCACACTCAGCGCCACGCCGAAGTTAGGAACGACGTGGAATGATAGCAGAGAGTAAGTCAGTGGAAGAACTGGGAAGTGGCATAACTTAGAGCCAGTGCAGCGACTGTAGGCGGAAGTGGAACGAACCGTCACATAAGGCCTTGGGCCGTGGTTGGTGTGCTGTCCAGTCTTGGTTATATCCCAACATGGCTGGCTCATGGAGTTGCCCGGCGAGTGGCGGTGCTTGGGAGGATAGTTGGCACTTGGATGCTGGTTGCTGGTTATAGCAACGCTATGTGTGTGGAGGATAGGGCAGCTACTCTCCTCATAAGTACTGTGAGGTTCAAATGGTTCAAATGGCTCTGAGCACTATGGGACTTAACATCTGAGGTCATCAGTCCCCTAGAACTTAGAACTACTTAAACCTAACTAAACTAAGGACATCACACACATCCATTCCCGAGGCAGGATTCGAACCTGCGACCGTAGCGGTAGCGAGGTTCCAGACTGTAGCGCCTAGAACCGCACGGCCACCCCGGCCGGCGTACTGTGAGGAACCTCAGCGGAGACGTGCAGTACGAAGACATCCAACGAAAAGGTACTACAAGAATCAAGCATCAAGAGGTCGTCAGCTGGACGAGGCAGAGAAGCAAATTCACGCAGCAAAGCAGTGGAGGCAGCTTCGTATAGTCTGAGGTCTGAATTTGCTGCGTGGTGTCAACATGAGGCATTGGTTTCTCCTGGCTGAACGGTCGGTGCTTGGCTCTTCAGTCCTGCGTGGTGACAAAATACAAGCCGTTATCACCTGTGATGTGTGTTCGTTCACGATGGTGTTAAAGAGGTCTTGCCGTTTGTGTTCGGTGCAGAATTTCGATGGTGCAAATGGCTGCGCCTGGCCTCGTTTTAGTTTAAGTTCTGCAAGTTACTATATTGCCATAATGACGAGGCCGCTTCTGAGCCCAGTGTGTTAATTGCTAAAGAACTTGTATTTTATTGTTAACTGTGTTCATCAATTTTTCTGTTCTGTGTTTTCCTGCTAGCGTTTCTTGAATTATTGCCCGCATTTATTGTGACTTGTGGGCAGTAATCAGTAGCCTGGGCCAGTGTGTTTTTATCATTTATTTATTTACTATTCCTCTTGTTAAGTGATTGTATTAGTATTAGTTTGGAATTTTGGAGAGTCGACTTTTCCTTTGGTATTTTTGGATGTTGTATCATTATGTACTATTTGATTATTTTATTTTTTTCTTATCATTCGTTTACAGCTTGCATAGTTATTTATGGTATGTCGTCATATTGTTTTATGCCCTCGTTAATATTGAAAAACTAAAGGTAGTCCGAGAGATAGAGGAGTTTACTGTTCTTTGTGTTGACATAGGTATTAAGTTACGTATACTTTTGATTCGAGAGTGGGCTAATTTACTTGTATTTGAACTTCTCGTACGCTCTGATTTGTTAAATTTTATTGTTAATAAATGTATTTAAAACTTGTTACGGAATTTTCACACACACAACACCTAGCCACTTTTCACTCCGATCGTTCCGTGTGCCACACTGCTCTCTTCTTGCCTAATTGAAGCCCTATTCATTCAACTCCTACAAGTCGTCTATCAGCGTTTCATCAAGATGTGATGCACCTTGCATTACTTTTCAAATAACACCCTCTACACTACTTTCCCGATTAAAACTTCCCTATCCATAGTCACCAGGAGGCCCAACTTTCACCATCCCCGTTTTACGGACGAACTCATGTCGTTATCATCATATCATAAAGTCATCACTATTGTACTTACTTGCCCGCATCTCGTGGTCGTGCGGTAGCGTTCTCGCTTCCCACGCCCGGGTTCCCGGGTTCGATTCCCGGCGGGGTCAGGGATTTTCTCTGCCTCGTGATGGCTGGGTGTTGTGTGATGTCCTTAGGTTAGTTAGGTTTAAGTAGTTCTAAGTTCTAGGGGACTGATGACCGTAGATGTTAAGTCCCATAGTACTCAGAGCCATTTGAACTATTTGTACTTACTCATAATTTGAAAAAGGAAGACATGGCCTACAAAAACTACAGTACTACTTTACTTTATTCAAAGGCTAGTTTGAATAACGTTATCATTATACGGTCAGCGTAAGTGAGTTATATTGTTTAACAATTATCGTCATGAGCAATTAAATGCACATAGGCGGCAATTGGGCAACGTCTGAATCCTTCAATGACTAAATTACCACTACCTTAACGTAAAATTCTTCAAAAAACCTAAAGAAATTCTGGTCATGTATTAGAGCTGTCAGTGACAACGAAGGTAGTACCCGGACATGGGTAATACCCGTGGATGCAACAGGATGGTTATAGAAAGTACGAAGACAAAAGCTAAACCTCGTTTTCAAATGTTCCAAGTTTAATTCTTGCACTACTGTAAAAATGAACAATACAGGTATTAGTGTCAGTGGAATCGAGCAAAAAGCTGGAATCGATAAAACTCAAGAATTCCCCAGGGCCCGATAAGAACCCCGACAGGTCAACATAAAATTTGCACTCAACCATAGTATACAGCAGTTACCTTGAACAACAACCTTTGTCTCGTGACTAGACGAAACCACAAGTCACACCACGACACAAGGAGAGTAGCAGAAGTAACCCACAGAACTACTGTCCAACTTCATTGGAAACCATCTGTTGCACAAACGTATATTCTGAGGACAAACAAAATGTATCTCGAAAGGGATGACACGCTCCATGCCGGTCAGAATGGATTCCGACATCACCAGTGACGCGGAACCTAACTCATTTCTCACACGACTTCGTAAAATGCACGGATCAAGGTGAACAGATGGAGGAAGTATTTTTGGGCTCTCGGAAAGCTTCTCACTCAGTATCAAATCAACGCTTATTATCGAAAGTGCTGTCGTATGAGGTATAATGCGAAATTTATGAGTGGACTGAAGACATTTTGGCAGGGAGTTGACAACATATTATCTTGGATGCAGAATAATAAATAGATGCAGAAGTAAACTCAGCAGCGTCACAGAGAAGTATGTTGGAATCCTCGCTGTTACTGATTTGAGCTATGAACTGGGAGACAATATTAATACCAATTTTTTTTGCGAGTATCTACCAAAATTGCACAAATATCCACACAGATCTTTACAAGATATCAAAGTGGCACAAAGAATGGCAAGTTAATGATACGCTTCTAGGCATGTGAGTGGCTCGAAGACTTATTAAGTAATAGAACCTAGTACGTCGTCCTCGACGGCGAGTTTTCATCAGAAACAACGGTATCAACAGGGGTGAACGAGGGAAGTGTGGCTGAATATATAAATGATTCGGCGGACAGGGTGGGCAGCAATCTGCGGTCGTTTGCTGATGATGCTGTGTTATACGGTAAGATGAGTAGGAGGATACAAGATGACTTAGTTAAAATTTCTAGTTGGCGTGAGGAACAGCAGCTAGCTCTAAACGTACAAAAATATAAATGAATGCTGACAAGTAGGAGAAACAAACCCATGAGTTAAGAAAACAGAGTTAGCAGTGTGCTGCTTGGCAGAGTCACTTTGTTTAAATATCTGTGAGTATCGCTGCAAAGTGATATTCAATGGAACGAGCATGTAAGGATTGTAGTAGGGAAGGCGAATGGTAGACTTCATTTGTTGGGAGAATGTGATGCATCTGTAAAGGAAACCGCATACACGACACTAGTGCTACATTTTCTTGAATGCTGCTCGAGTGTTTAGGATCCGCACCAAATCGGATTAAAGAAAGATACCGAAGTAACTCAGAGGCGGGCTGGTGGATTCGTTACCGGTTGGTTCGAGTAACACGCAAGTATTACGGTGATGCTACGGGAACTCAAATTGGAACCCCTAGAGGGAAGAAGACTTTCTTTTCGAGGAACACTACTGAGAAAATTTAGAGAACGGCATTTGAAGCTGACTGGAGAACGATTCTATTGCCGCCAACGTACATTTCACGTAAGGACCACGAAGATAAGATACGAGAAATTAGGGGTCATACGGAGGCATATAGTGACTTGAGGAGTATTCCGAGTGTCTCACCTAAGAGTTGTTTGGCGCATTTCCTCTGACCTTCGGGCAGATATTTGCAGTTTCGTTTTTGCAGAGTGCAGCTGGTGTCAGCGCAGACAATTACTGCTCGTACGTCTTTCACACCTTGCCGTGTCAACAGAAAGCGTCGGTTTGCTTCCCCGTACAAAGAACATTATTTTAAAATCTGATGGGACAGATCGCTCCCACATTAGTCTAGTCAGATATTTGTTTTATCGTTATACATTAAGAGGGGCAGTGAAACGTAAAGAATAAACAGAAATCCAGCAGCGACTCAGTTACGCTGCATGCTTGGCCGTAGCAGTCAGCACGGGCCAGAGCAGTGCAGTCCTTGCTGGAGTAGTGGTTATTCTTAGAGTTTTACAGTCTCTATTAATACGTATCGGCAAAACAAATATCACACTAGACTAATCTGGGAGCTCTCTATCGAATAGACGATAGACTCATTATGTCAACATGGGTCCTGAAAAACAAAACAGCATCAAAAGGTGTAATGGGCGGTAGGAGTCGAACTCAGCAATAATTAGCGGCCCGTGACTGACAATACCTAAAATTCGCTTTAAAAATCATTTTGTCTATAATGGGAAACAAGCCGACGCTTTCCGTCGACACTGGACCACATGTTAAGACGTGATGAGATTAGTTTGGACTGACACCAGCTAAACAATGCAAAAACGAAATTACTCAATATTTCTAAGACCAATCGAAACGTTTTCTTCAAGTGCAGCGATCTCTGCTTTAATATGTTCTTGCTGCCTTAACTCCAACCAGACTGTAAACTATTGTCAGTCACGGGCCGCTAATTATTGCTGAGTTCGACTCCCGCCGCCCATTACACCCTTTGATGCTGTTTTGTTTTTCAGGACCCATGTTGACATAATGAGTCTATCGTCGGAATACTGTGCATAAAATGGAAACAACAACTGGTCTGTATAGCCGAAAGCACATCATTAATTAACGGTCTCGAGAAAATCACATTGGCTGCTTGCTCTAAATGCACAGAAATGTGAAATTGTGCAACATTCTTCAAGCAGATGACTTTTTCTTATTATTACGATGAATTCCCAGGATGTGGTAACTTTTATCACACTTTCTCAAAATTAAATGAGGTTCATGTGTTCAGGAATACCACAGCACAACTATTGTTCAGACAATACACACAATGGAGGTCGACGGTGGGTAGATAGGTTGTCGATTAGGATCTGAGGCATCCTAAGGCAGTACGTTGACAGCGGACATCGGCCTTCAACATACGAGATTCACAACTTCTGGGGCTGTCTGATGGAACTCTCACGTGACATTTCGTGCAGACCTGGAGCAGCGAGCCGTCAAGGCGATAGCTGCAGCAGCTAGGACCCGCTTTCTCGCTGTCGCTGAGCCGGTGAAAGGCCACGACACCCGAAAAACAAGGATTCTTCTGGGCACCTCCAGGCCGCGGGTCTATTTGCTCGGGTTTAGCGATTTGCTGAATCACACTGCACTTCGCTATACTCTATTTGTGACCACCCGGGGAGGTCCGTCACGGAAAGGAGGCAGCAATCGAGACACCCTCATGCAAGGTGCATTGTTTCATTATCTTCCTGTTTCTTACAACAGCCACAGTAAAAGTCTTGCAGAAATCTAGTGCGAAGAAACTACCAGGAGACATAAGGGTCAGTTCGGGATTCTGGGAAGTGAGTACCGATGTTTTAGATTGGAGCCAAATGGACGACCAAATAAGTCAGCAGTTAATTTTTTAATAGATATTCAGTATAAATCGGCATCACAATCCCATTTCAAAAATCGGAACACTGAAATTCTGCCTGCTGTTTGCCAAATGCTAAAGACTACTTACATAGTTTAACCAAGGAAGCTGCCTACTTAAAAAACATCATGCAAATTAGCTGAGCTGATTATAATCGTTTAATTTCTCGATTTTCGATGACCAGTGGGAGTTTCAAATCTTTTTGCTACTCCCTGGTAGTAGTAATTACTAGATCAAGCCATCACCCTATGTTATAAGATTTTGTAATGTATATTTGTCTTTATACACCTGAATCCCGAGAGACATTAATGGAGCGTTTTCTTCTACCAACGCACAGATTTAAAGCTAATTCTAGCTGTGTTGAAAATTGTCGCTAGGTTAAAATTAATACAAAGGTAACATCACAAAACGATCATAATTCGTCTGCGACTGAAGGTGACAAAAGTCTCGCCCAATTTTTTTTTAAGAGTTGAGTGGAATAGTACCGATCAGCTGCCTTTGATGGGTACCAAACAGGACTAACTAAAGAGATAGCAAAGATATGATAGTCAAATGCATGATTCGGCGTGATGATCTGATCAAAATTATCCGGACACTTATTTGAGAACGTCAATATCGGGTGTGTCCACCCTTCACCTTTATACCGGCTAGAATATCGTTGCGGGCACTTTCAGTGAGGTGTCTGAATATGTGTGGAGTATTGGCAACCCATTCTTCCTCAAGCGCCGTGACCATAGAAGGCAGTGATGTTTAGGCGCTGGAGTTGGAGCGAAGTCAACGTTCTAATTCATCCCAATAATTTTCCATTGGGTTCGGTTCGGGACTGTGGTCAGGCCACTCCACTTGTCCACAAAACCATTGTCTGACAGATGCTGCTTTATCAAAGGGTGCGTTGTCATGTTGATACACTCTTCGTCTGCGAAGTGTTCCTCTGCTGTAAGCAGTATACAGTGCTGTTCCTGTTTCTCCGTACACTATACTTCATGTCTTCTGGAATACTGGCGGGTCCACCTGTCGTACATGTAGCGGTCAATTCCGTATTATATAGGGTGTCTGGATATTTTGCATCAGACACCGTAATATAAGCGACATTGTCACCGATGTTCTCAATAAACTCTAATGGAGGACGCTAAAACAAGGACTAGGCTTAAAGTCTTAAGAACACACTTTCCTCACACACATACAGATTGCGATAATGGGCTTATCCAGTGGCGCGTAGGGTACTGGCAGTCCCCTTCTCCACTCACCAGGAGAACAGCAGAGGGAGAAACGCACCCTCAGCCACTTACAGTCCATTGGCCTGCGGAGCACAAATAAAAGTGCAGGTGTAACTCTCATCCGTTAAAACATTTCGTAACTTATGACATTAAACGAATTTCATTACATCCGAAGAATCTTAGCGAGATGAATGGAAAGTATTTAAGGTCGACAAGTTAAAAGGATTTCCCAGCAGTCTCTCATTCAAAGTCTCTCACTCAAAGGTGCAACACCTAGCTAGATGGGACGGCTACATGAGTCGTGCGAACAATCTATGACTGCAACGCCAGTTCTGGCGTCCTTTCACCATAGCTCTATTGTGCACTCCGTAGGTCACTCCGGTAAAGATGCCGCACAAAGACAACAGCATTCTCAATATTGACTATTGAAGACATATCGCTTTACAGCCATAAGATTTTGTCTGCTCTGTGGAATCTGTGAGAATCCTTTGACTTTTAATGGTTTCATTTAGAAAGGTTACTGTGTAAGAGGTAGCTGCAAGTAAGCAATAGACTTCTGGAGGAAAGGAAAGTTACTCTCTCTTCTTCCGAAATGTGTTCCGTATTTCACGTATATCCTAAGTTCATATAAAACGTTAATATTTTGTTACTGAAACTATTAAAAACTATGTCAGTCTCATAGTCATTTCGATAAGATTTTTCTCAATAAATTCAGGTATTTCTTAGGTAGTTAGCCTGCAAACGATATGCGACCGATACTTGTAGCCCATTTCTCTCTGAAATAAAATAGAATATTGACACTGTAAACGAAAATGTGTTATAATATTCCACTCTTTCTCTTCAGTATGTTTGGCTATAAAGAGATAATTACTAGACTTAGGAGAGCTAGTCTCTCCATTGCAATCTTTTACCCTAATTCTTACAAGAATTCTCAGTTCTTACACATGTAATAAATATAAAGCTACCTTGATAACGTCAGGCGTAGCTTCCATTCGGCAAACGTTTAGTACATACTTCAAAAATATGGGACTATGGTTATGAAACGATGCGCTAAATTCGACTGAAAACAAATATTAATCAATTCGCTACAAATCTTCCTAGGTCATTTTATATAAAGAAAAGTGAGAATTTTGTACCAGTGCCATGTTGATGATTGAGTACTATTCTGAGGGAGAGAGAGAGAGAGGGAGAGAGAGAGAGAGAGAGAGAACTCGTACTCGGGAAGGATGGGGAAGGAAATCAGCCATACAAAAGAAAGTGAGAAGAAACAACACAATACCAACCGATAGATTATTGATATTAAACAGCACCAAGGCAGACACCGTGTTTAATTACCCCATTATATCAACGGAACACGATAAACAGTCACTTGCTCTCAGTCCATTAAACACTGCAGGCAAGTTTGACACTTGGTACTTGATACAGGTAAAAAGCTTCGTTTCAGGAAGCCCACATACTGTTCGTAGTAATTTGTTATACATTACCAGGGTTCGCATCGGTTGCCTATAAGTCAACAGTTATCGCATCAGGATGTGTCAGAGACCTTGGTTACTAAACCGTGTCGAAGGAGGGCTATGCTGTGGCCATAAACTTCGTAGATCTAACCACTGATATCAGGACACTAACACATTGTTTCATTATTTACAGAAAACTAGAACTACAGTCATACTAATATCTTCTTGCTCACAACACCCAGCAGCACACGAAAATGCGTCTGTTCGATGCATGGTAAAGATTGCAGAGCAGAGTTATAACAGATAAAATATTTTATCTCAACCAATGGCTATAACCCTGTCCTGATTGACCACACCTTGTAGATGAAACAAAAATGGAGAATTATATCCTTCCTTTATGTTCCCTCTGCTGTGCACTACAATGGTGGCATGGAGAACTGTACTATTCCGTACAGGTATCACAGAGTGTAGCCAAATCACTCAAGGCTTGCTACTGTAAGAATTACCACCAAATGAGGAACAGCACAGCCCAGTGCACCTTTCATATTAAAGATAAGCAACAATTACTAGCCAAAATCGAGGTATACAAAATTACTTGTCCTCATTGTAACTAGTTATATATTGGTCAACTAGCCAGAGACAATGTTGGCTGAACATGAAAACATTTGGAAGTTGCAAAATTGTGACTCCACATAGACTGAGCGTGTCCTGAGTGAGAGCCACAGCTTTCAACCACAGTCCCATATCTGCCACTTAGATAACAAAGGCCAAAAACATAATTTAATGGAAGCCCTGGAGAACAAAAAAAATGTTCAAATGTGTGTGAAATTTTATGGGACTTAACTGCTAAGGTCATCAGTCCCTAAGCTTACACGCTTCTTAACCTAAGCCGGCCGGGGTGGCCGAGCGGTTCTAGGTGCTACAGTCTGGAACCGCGCGACCGCTACGGTCGCAGGTTCGAATCCTGCCTCGGGTATGGATGTGTGTGATGTCCTTAGGTTAGTTAGGTTTAAGTAGTTCTAACTTCTAGGGGACTGATGACCTCAGATGTTAAGTCACATAGTGCTCAGAGCCATTTGAGCCATTACGCAAGCAGTAATGCGTGTTGACATTGATTGACAGGGTTGTCGGTGTCCTGCTAATGGATATCTACCAAATTCTGTCCAACCGGCGCTTTAGATCGTCAAACTCCCGAGCTGGATGGATGGCCCTGCCCATAACGCTAGAAAGAGATTGCGACCTTGTTGGTAAGCACGAAGACAAGCAGCAGAAACTGTCACCGCGGGCGTAGAACATTGTCGAATTACCGCTATGCTGCAAGGGCGCCGCGGATGTCAATAAAAAGGGTTGTGCTATGAAAATAAATAACATACCGGACCGGCACTGCTCTCTGTCAGGCATAGGCGGCCGACAGTGATGCTGGTATTCCACCGCTGCCCGTAGCGTCTCCGGACACATCTTCGCTGTTCATTGGAGCTCACTTCGCAGCGGGACTCATCTCTGAAGACACTTCTACACCAGTCAATGATATTCCAGGCGAAGAAGTGTTTGGAGACACCACGGACAACGGTGGGATTCCAGACTGACTGTAGCTCGCCATACGGCCCGACAACCAGCAGTGATACTCTACTATGCCATTTCTTGTCAGGGCAGGACCCCTTTGGTAGTCATCCGCGGCACACTTACAGCACAGCAGAACGCCGACAATATTCAACCCCCCGTTTTGTTGCCCTTCATGGAAAGCCACTATGCTCCTACATTTCAGCAAGATAATGCCCGCCCGCACTCAGATTTTAGTAAAACCTACCTTGGCCAGCGGAGCCTCCGGATCTCTCCTCAGCTGAGAACGTCTGGAGCATTATGGGCATGGCCATCCGACCAGCTCAGGATTTTGGGGATCAAATGCACCAAATGGACAGAATTAGGCGCGATATCCCTAAGTAGAGCATCCAACAACTATCAGTCGATGCCAAGTCGAATAACTGCTCCCATAAAAGCGACAGGTTGACAAACGCGTTGTTCACTTGCTCATTTTTTGTGGTTCTTTCTCTTGAATAAATCATTCATTTTTTTCTGACACTAATCATTTGCTTGTCTGTGCATGTACATCGCATTTGTGATTTCCCTCCCATCCCGATAATTCCTTCGTGGGGTGTCGTTCTTTTTTTTTCTAAGTAAGTACACAAGCATACATTTTTCTTACAGTAACAGAATTTTTTTATAACTGTCACTTCTGTCTTTTACCCTCTATCTGTATAATCTTCCTTTTTAATACCTCTTCAAGCGATTCTTAGTATTCGTGTCTTGTGTTTATTTTATTTTACTGTGACTGTTAATTTAATTTAAATTGTTATATAGTCACCGTTTTTCCATATTTAGTGTTAACGTTTTTTCTCATTTGTATCCTTCACATTTAATTAGTATTTTACTTTAACATTCCTTTAAATTATGTTACCACTGCACTGCCGAAGATGACATTTACTCTGTTCGTATGTCACTCTTAATATATAACATCTTTTTCAATGTTGTTTACGAATATTGTACCCTCTTTGACGACAATAGTCATAGTCTGATGATGACCTTGTAAGCCGAAATCCGGTCAACGAAATAAATTAATTCTGTAAGACATACAAAATAACGTGCTTTTCATTTAAGGAGGTAAAGTAAATACTTTTCTGTCTTTTGTGCTATAGTTAAATACAGCAAAGCAACTAAGACAAACAACGTGATATTCCATGTTAAAATAAGAGATTACATACGATGACGCACTTACTTTTTCCTCTAAGTGGCTCGCACGAAAATAAAAAACAAAACGTCGTTAATCACAGACTGTAAAGTTTCCTCTTTCCTCCCTGTGCAGATTTTTTGCTATGCGGCTTCGGGCGTTATATATGTCCTTTTTAATTACTTTTCATAATTTTTAAGGTATATAGACTTTTACTTTACCACAGGGTATGCAAATAGAAAATGGCTCAGACCACTATGCGACTTAACTTCTGAGGTCATCAGTCGCCTAGAACTTACAACTAATTAAACCTAACTAACCTAAGGACATCACACACATCCATGCCCGAGGCAGGATTCGAACCTGCGTCCGTAGCGGTCGTTCCGTTCCAGACTGTAGCGCCTAGAACCGCACGGCCACCCCGGCCGGCTATGCAAATACAAGTTTGTTGCTTTAACTACTGGTTTTTTCAACACAGGAAGTTAACTAATAAGTGGGAAAACTCGAGGGAATGACCTGGGCACTTAAAAAAGAAGCAAAAAACTTCCCTTATAGATATGGTCAATTTTTTTTCATTCTTTCTTGTTGTTACATGTTTGCTTGGTTTCTGACTTTCTGTTTTCAAATTTCCACCTTGGTTCTAAAGGTATTTTTTTCTTTTCAAATACTAGGTGTTTTGAGACATGTTAAGTTAAAACCTTCTTAAGTTTTTTCTAAGTTACCATGGTGCCAGCAAATAAACACATCCTTCTATCACTGACAGCACAATGAGTAGTGGAGGCTTACTCCAGCTGGACAGAGACGTAACGTGCTTATTTCCATTCACGGCGTGGCGCCTGATCAGACGAGGTGTTGTTCGACCAGCGAGATCTGTACGTTTCTCCGTAAAATGTATTGTAATCAGCTCATGGCGGACGTTCACCAGATTTATAGGCTTCAGAATTGCAATGCGTCTGAAGCCAGACGTTTGCACCTGTATTTTTCCCTAAGATTTCCTAACAGGCATTTACCGAAGAATAACACCTTTCAAGGAATATACACTCCTGGAAATGGAAAAAAGAACACATTGACACCGGTGTGTCAGACCCACCATACTTGCTCCGGACACTGCGAGAGGGCTGTACAAGCAATGATCAAACGCACGGCACAGCGGACACACCAGGAACCGCGGTGTTGGCCGTCGAATGGCGCTAGCTGCGCAGCATTTGTGCACCGCCGCCGTCAGTGTCAGCCAGTTTGCCGTGGCATACGGAGCTCCATCGCAGTCTTTAACACTGGTAGCATGCCGCGACAGCGTGGACGTGAACCGTATGTGCAGTTGACGGACTTTGAGCGAGGGCGTATAGTGGGCATGCGGGAGGCCGGGTGGACGTACCGCCGAATTGCTCAACACGTGGGGCGTGAGGTCTCCACAGTACATCGATGTTGTCGCCAGTGGTCGGCGGAAGGTGCACGTGCCCGTCGACCTGGGACCGGACCGCAGCGACGCACGGATGCACGCCAAGACCGTAGGATCCTACGCAGTGCCGTAGGGGACCGCACCGCCACTTCCCAGCAAATGAGGGACACTGTTGCTCCTGGGGTATCGGCGAGGACCATTCGCAACCGTCTCCATGAAGCTGGGCTACGGTCCCGCACACCGTTAGGCCGTCTTCCGCTCGCGCCCCAACATCGTGCAGCCCGCCTCCAGTGGTGTCGCGACAGGCGTGAATGGAGGGACGAATGGAGACGTGTCGTCTTCAGCGACGAGAGTCGCTTCTGCCTTGGTGCCAATGATGGTCGTATGCGTGTTTGGCGCCGTGCAGGTGAGCGCCACAATCAGGACTGCATACGACCGAGGCACACAGGGCCAACACCCGGCATCATGGTGTGGGGAGCGATCTCCTACACTGGCCGTACACCACTGGTGACCGTCGAGGGGACACTGAATAGTGCACGGTACATCCAAACCGTCATCTAACCCATCGTTCTACCATTCCTAGACCGGCACGGGAACTTGCTGTTCCAACAGGACAATGCACGTCCGCATGTATCCCGTGCCACCCAACATGCTCTAGAAGGTGTAAGTCAACTACCCTGGCCAGCAAGATCTCCGGATCTGTCCCCCATTGAGCATGTTTGGGACTGGATGAAGCGTCGTCTCACGCGGTCTGCACGTCCAGCACGAACGCTGGTCCAACTGAGGCGCCAGGTGGAAATGGCATGGCAAGCCGTTCCACAGGACTACATCCAGCATCTCTACGATCGTCTCCATGGGAGAATAGCAGCCTGCATTGCTGCGAAAGGTGGATATACACTGTACTAGTGCCGACATTGTGCATGCTCTGTT
This sequence comes from Schistocerca americana, assembly GCF_021461395.2. NCBI lineage: Eukaryota > Metazoa > Arthropoda > Insecta > Orthoptera > Acrididae > Schistocerca > Schistocerca americana. The sequence continues at coordinate 610,640,265 of NC_060121.1, forward strand.
GCCTGTGTCTATGTGCCTGTGGTTCTGTCAATGTGATCATGTGATGTATCTGACCCCAGGAATGTGTCAATAAAGTTTCCCCTTCCTGGGACAATGAATTCACGGTGTTCTTATTTCAATTTCCAGGAGTGTACAAACGTGTTACGGAGACAGGCTCTTTTGAGGAAAGGTCATTTCATCGTGGTAGACAGTGTTAGAACACCTGATTTAGAAGATACAGTACTTCAGCACATTGAGAACAGTAATGGTAAAAGAACCAGAAAAATAGCAGAAACGAAGAATGTGAGTCATTTCACAGTCTGGAAAGTGTTACGAGAGCAACTCTTTTATGCATATGCAAGGTCTTACTGAAACAGATTTTCCGCCTGGAAAGGTTTTTGTACTGGGTTATTAGGGATATCTGCTCAGGGCGAACACTTTTTGTGTACAGTTCTATTCACTGATGAAGAAAAGTTTACCAGGAATAGAATGCTGAATTTTCACAACACTGTTGTATGGGCGAATGAAAATCTTTTAGCAGTTTTGGAACAGAATATCAGCAATAGTCTAGCATTGCTGTATAGTCTGGTACAATTGGTGACATTAACTGCATCTTTCATTTTCCACAGAACACTGACTGGATCATCATACAGTGAATTTTCAACACGGCATTTAAATGTTTTGCCGGCCGGAGTGGCCATGCGGCTCTAGGCGCTGCAGTCTGGAACCGAGCGACCGCTACGGTCGCAGGTTCGAATCCTGCCTTGGGCATGGATGTGTGTAATCTCCTTCGGTTAGTTAGGTTTAATTAGTTCTAAGTTCTAGGCGACTGATGACCTCAGAAAAGTCGCATAGTGCTCAGAGCCATTTAAATGTTTTGCTGCAAGGCATTCTCCTACACTTAAGTCAGAACATGTGACTCATGTACGAAGGGGCACCACCTCGGTTTGCTCTGCAAGAAAGAACAATTTTAAATCAGCGTTTCCCGACTAAATGATTAAGTCGTGGGGCAGCAACATCCTGGCCTGATCGATGTTTTGACCTCACTCCACTGCACTTTTTTTGGGCGGAGGGGATATTCAAAGAACAAATGTATTCAGGACCTATTGTGAATAATGAACTTCTTCGCCTGCGTTTTCAAGAAGGAGTTTAGCAGACACATGGAATATGGGAGCGAGTAAGACACTCAATCATGTGGCGTTCAGAAGCTTGTGTTAGTTCCAGTGATAGATATTTTGAACATTTCATTTACCCATCAGAAGACAATATTTGAAAACAAAAATACCTGTAGAATCAAACCGGAAATTTGGAAATAAAAAGACAGACTCGAAGCAAACATGTAACAACAAAAATGTGTCTGAAACTAAGAAAATAAAAAACGACATATGTATACTGGTGTCCAAAATTAAAGCAACAAACCGCTATTTTCGCGTTCTGTACTTAATTTATTTATTTACACGTCAAGTTCCGTAGGACCAAATTGAGGAGCAAATCTCCAAGGTCATTCACGTTATAATCATGCAAACTGTCAACAGATGTCCGTATGATTGTCATCTGCACGGAAGATGGCATTCCGGTCAACGGACAACCACACCAACGACGGCGACAGGGCACCTCTGAAACGGGGTAGTGTTTGCCGGGTAGCCCTAAATCCACAATAGCCATGTACACAGTCACAAATGATGCAGTATGTCGCAAATGAAATGCCGTGTGGCTAGGGGCTCCCGTCGGGTAGACCGTTCGCCTGGTGAAGTCTTTCGAGTTGACGCCACTTCGGCGACTTGCGTGTCGATGGGGATGAAATGAAGATTATAAGGACAACACAACACCCAGTCCCTGAGAGGAGAAAATCTCCGACCCTACCGGGAATCGAACCCGGGCCGTTGAGTATGACATTCCGTCGCACTGACCACTCAGCTACCAGGGGCGGATAGTATGTCACAGAGAAGATGCCTGCCAGATATTTTGTGGTGGAGGGCCACAGGAAGAGAACCAGGACAGTCGCAAACTGATGTGACCCAATGGCTTCTCGGACTTGGCGACAGTTTACAGAGACCGAAACTGTATCACAAGGACCAGGACAGGGCCGTCCACGCGTGACATCAGAGAGAGAGAGAGGATCAGTATTTGGCTGTAAGGACACCACGTTAACGCCTTAGTATTGCACGGCAACTGGCATCTGACTTTGCAGCATCCACTGGACGCGTTGTAGACAAACGATGTACAGAAGGCTTCGGAAGACTGGCCTTTATTGTCGAAAACCTGCTGCATGTGCTGACGCGCCTTCATAGAAGAGAATATCGAGAGTGGAGTCGTCAACATGCCACTTGGACGGTCGAACAGTGGCCAATGTTCATTTCGCAGGTGGGAACCGACTTGATCTGGAGAGTGATTCGCGACAAACTCGCATCTGGGGTGAACGTGGAACTCGATTTCAGGATCCAAACATTGTGGTAACAGACCGATATCGAGGAGGATCCATAATGGTGTGGGCAGGGTCTATGTTGGCCAGTGGAACACCTCTCCATGAAATTGTATGGGTGAATCAGCAAGGCTTAACTGCTGTCGGGTATCGTGACGAGATCTTGGGACCTTATGTGCGGTTGTTGTGAGGAGCTGTGGGCCCAGACTTCGTACTGATGGACAATAATGCTCGACATCATAGAGCACAGGTGGTTGATGATTCCTTGGAAACAGAAGATATTGCACGCACAGCAGGGCCTTGGTGGCCTCATGGTGGCTATTCTGTACGCCTGCATCGGCAGTACGTTTCCGTGAGAGCTCATACAGGGAAGAACGAATGCAGTAGGGTCTTAAGCAGTGTCCATCTCCTGATCATGCCCTGTTAATTTGGGAGCCCGAGCGGTCTGTAGCATTTCTTCGTCTTTTGGAGGTTCAAAAACAACGTCGTCCGCCCACGAAACGGGGCAGTCAGGTCCGGGTCAGCGCCGATGCTCCTTGGCATCAGGGTGTCAGTGCTGGCAGCGTGGCGAACGTCGCCGTTGGGGTCTTTAGGGCGTTGCTGTGTTCCGGTGTCACTCAGTAAAATGTCCTGCCCATGATGGGGATGGACACCGGCACCTGCACATGTGACCGCCTCCTAGGAATCATTTGGTGGGCTTGTGACTTCAGTTTGGACGCATGACTCCGATTCTGCCGTCGATGTCATCTTCCTCTTCTTGAGTCGTTTTGGTGACCTTTGGTTCTGAGTTGAACGACGGGATGGAATCTCAACGCTTAGAAACGTAGGCGGCACCATATCACCTACACGTCTGTCAAGATTTTCATCCAGCATCGGTATCTCCGTTGGAGGAGCCGCTGGTTGCTGTAGACTGTTGGCCTCGACTCGTTCGATCTCTGATGGCTGTGAAGGATCGTGTGGAAGTTGCTCTACAGGCGTCTGAAGTGCATCGGGTCTCAGAGCCGCCGCATAGGTGTGTGGAAGGGACGTCATAGTCGGAAGGGGCGAAGCTACCTCGGTCCACAGCTGCGTAATTCTGCGTTGGAGGCATTCATTAAACACATGTCCTTCTTTACCACATGCAGAACAGGTCTTTCGCTACCCACCCTGTATTACTATGGCCCGGCAACTGCCAATGAGCAAGTGACTTTCAAGTAAAATTTCTCATCTTTACGGGAATATACATAATGTATGTAAGAGTGCAGGCTGTAGACGCACACTTGATGATATGTGGAAGTTTGGGTGTGGCCGTAGGTCGTGCACGGGTAGCCAAATGGTGGCCGGCACGGTAGTTCTATGTGTTCGGTCAGAGGGTGGTTGCCCTCTGCAATAAAAAAAACTGAGTCAAGAGGAATCAATGATCAACTTGAAAGGATGTCATGTGACTTCCGCCCAGACCAAACGCTGTGCGTCTGGTCCTGGCGGAGGTTCGAGTCCTCCCTCGGGCATGGGTGTGTGTGTTTGTCCTTGGTATAATTTAGATTAAGTAGTGTGTAAGCTTAAGGACTGATGACCTTAGCAGTTAAGTCCCATAAGATTTCACACACATTTAAACATTTTTTTGAACCAAACGCAACGAAAAATATCGAACAAAATGGGAATAAAATGGTGAAGCGACCGCTCGCAATAAGCGGGAAATCCAGATACGTGTTCCGGTGCAGAACATATTTTCACTGTCGTCATTACAATCTGCAGCTGATGGTTGTCCATATTCGCAATTGCGAATACATTTAATGTATTTCAAAACGGCTGTAGTCGTCGCAGAGCATCTTATTATCGACATGCATCCATGTCCAAAGGAACTCCACATCGTTAATTCAGAATAACACGGGCACTGCAAAATTGTATTTAGATTTTAGTTGAATGATAAAACTGATCATTTTCTTTTCAAATTCAATTTTCTCTCATCGACAAGAAGCCGTGTTTCTTCTCCAGGTCATTGTAGTTGACATACCTCATACACAACTTAGATAAGGAAAATTGTATTTTATTTCCTTCGGAGTGTAGACAACCGTGATTTTCTCAAAATGTTGAAAATGGAGACACGCTGATACCTCTGACACCATATAACATATTTGATCCAGTTCACTTGAGTGAAGTATATGATCTCAATTTCCAACTTTTCGCTATGAGGAAATAACATTAATGACCTCTACCTCGGGATAAATGCGACCAACAACGTGGTGCCATCGTAGACACCTATTACAAGATTTAGCGAAACAAGATTTTCGGCTTGGTATGTAGTAGCAGTGAGATATGCAGAAAAGTTTGAAAAGGACAAAGAAATGTAGCCTTGTAATCCTCCTAGAACTAGAAATCTTCTGAGGTAGATTTGGCGGCGAAGAACCACATAATGGCGTCATAAACAGGTTACTCATGTATCGATCACCCAAATCATTCAGTGAAGATCTGTTGACGAGACCTTAAATCTTAGCTTTCCACTCTAATTCCAAGAACTTTTCCATCTGGGCTGTTCGATGGGTCGCGCATCGTCATCCATAAAAATTAAGTCAGCTCCGAATTCACCCCTGGAAAGACGATCATGAGGAATGAGTACAACTTACAATAACGTTGACCACGGAATCTATCATATTCAAAGATTTGGAAGCCACTATGGCCATGCAACATCATATCACCCCACACTAAAACATCTTGTGCACCAAAACGATCATATTATGTTCCTGGGTGGATTAAGTCTTCCCACTGCTCGCCGTACGAGGGTATGTCCAGAATCACTACTCAGACTGAACCTGCACTCACCCAAGATGAGCTCGAGACCACCAGCCTCGTTGGGTCCTTTCTTATGCTCTTGGGACCATCGTAAACGGTGGCGTCGATGAGCGGGTGTCAACGGAACACAGAGTATTGGTTGTTGGGCAAAGAGACCATCCATGCACTCGCCGTGCCACTGTGGAGTGTGAGTTTGCGTGCCTTGCAGTCTTATTAAATGTGTTTGCAATGGCATCCGCTGATTCAGGGGGGTCCCTTCTTGCCTATTGCACAATGTAGCAGTCATATGCGCTGTAGTTGAGTGTATTCGACCACCTCTTTTGGGCAGCACTGCCTGTGGTTCGTAACGGTCCCCATTGCTGTGAGCAATACCAAACTCCTGGGCTACGTCCGTCACCCTTTGTCGTTCTTCCAGTTTCCCGACGCATCTTCCCCGTCTGAATTCGTACAAATATCTTCGGGCCATGCTGTAGTGAAGACAACCACCCCAGTGCAACGTAACTGCTCGCTGGTTGATACACACACACACACACACACACACACACACACACACACACACTGTGTCTTTTCCCGTTCGTTCAACTGCCTTGTGTTGCGGAGCGAGCCTTATTTGTCGCTATAGTCACACTGACCTCATGCTAAGTTGACATCCAGCATTCTGTGCACGACTCAGAGACCTCGGTAAACATGCTCCCATCTTTCATTCATTTTCAGCCAGTAGTTAACACGCTTGTTACCTGATCCAGCTCATCCTTAAATTCTGCAGAGAAGTACATTATCATCACATTGCCATAGAAGCACGTGCGAATAAACGTGAAACTTATCGAACAATTTGTATAACAAGTCGCCTGTAAATTGCTAGCCACGATAATATGTAGAAAAATAGAAATAAAAATAAAGAATGAATTAAGTGCTTATTATAAAACAAACTTCGGTACTGCAGTTTCTGCATCACTGATGACTCAATGGACTGGCACATCTCCACATTTATCAGGGACACAGCGATCCCTGTGCTTAGTCGAAACTTCACCAAAGCGCCGTTCATCGAAACTGTGAACGTGAACTTGAAAAGCATTCCACCTGTTGTTACGGCCACTTGCTTGATGGCGTGGCGACTTGTGGTGTTGTTGGACTCCGGTGGAGAAAAACATTTGATAGGTCGCATGGCTTGTTACAGACAAAACAAGAGACTGTTACGGCACTCTGGACTTGGTTTTACTTGGAATCATTTTATATTTTTGTTTATTTTTATGGATGAAGTCTTATAGGCAACGCTATGGGTGAGTGAATTATACAACCTCTTTTTCGCTTTGTGTGGTATGAACAGCAGATTACAAGCTGCATAATTTGCGATGTTAAGTTTGAATCTTTAATTACTGAATTACCTGCTTTACCACGAGTCGTAAGATTACTCTGTGACCATGAGCTCACTGAATTAACGATGATGGCGACTGCATTTATCAATTGACCGATATGAAGAATGATGACGACCAGAAACTTCTACTACACAGTTTCCGTCTTTGAATGTAGCTTGTTCAACCGTTATCGTCTAATGAACTATAGTACTTTTTAAGGGTTTGATGATCGACGGGTGAGATGATCGAAATGCTTTGTTCCTGACCTTTTCATTCGGAGTAAGTCTAATGATGACGTCATAGATTAAAGAATTATATAGAATGTGCCACATCGTCTACAAAGGAACGCACACTGACATCTAGAACTTGCTGCATGCAGCATATGTCTGCTTGCATTCCTTAACAATGTAAACGAACTTACGCCTCGCTGCAACTATTACGTGAGTTTCGAGTTGTAGTAATTGCCAACAAAGCAATAATATCTATAAAACTCAAACTACTCGAATCAGAGAGTGGCCACAATTTCTGAACCACTTCATTCAGCTCGCTGCTTGAAGACAAAGGAAGAACACTTCGAGAAACAGGAACAGAAATTCGTTTGTCTTAGTGTGACGAGTAAATCGATGAAAACTTCCGAGCGATCTGTTACGACAGCGGTCACACGGAGTAAACTATGAGCGGTAAACAAACACCTGCACTCAGCGAATGCCGGCGACAAGCGAGATCTTTTCTTCATAAGCGTAATAAAAAACAGTCTAAAACGCACTAACTCCCAAAATGCATGGTCAATACGGAGATGACGCTCAGTTTCATAAGACACGATGGCATGAGAGGCTTCCCTGGTGCAACATAATATCAAGCGATTCCTCTCACTGAGAATAAGCCAGTAAGCATTCTTGTAATGACTAGTGATGTTACTACGCGTTTACGGATGATTTCCTGGATTACTAAGTGACGTGCTCCACTCATACTGGCTTACTTATGGGGTTAATTTATACGCCAGCGGACACGCTCATGTAATATGGAATTACCGCTCCTTGTTGTTCCGAGAACGAGTGTCTCCGATTCAGGTCTACAACGATACTTGAGCCAGATGTGGTTGTACACCACGTATACATGCTGGATACGCTTACAAAATTATGACTTCGGGACAAACTGTTTATTAGCAGGCAGACCTCCAATCGGGCACATTAGTCCATATTATTACCAAGTGGTGTTTGACGTGCTGGAGGACTTAGCCATCGAATAGCTTTCACACTACATGCGAAAGAAGGTAGCAGCCGGCCGAAGTGGCCGTGCGCTTAAAGGCGCTGCAGTCTGGAACCGCAAGACCGCTACGATCGCAGGTTCGAATCCTGCCTCGGGCATGGATGTTTGTGATGTCCTTAGGTTAGTTAGGTTTAACTAGTTCTAAGTTCTAGGGGACTAATGACCTCAGCAGTTGAGTCCCATAGTGCTCAGAGCCATTTGAACCATTTTTTTTTTGAAGGTAGCACCTGAGGGTAGTGGCATATTTGTGACTGCTACTGAACGGTATTGGTACAGATGACTGTTAGCAATAACCTTAGCGGTAGCGTACTACCTCTAAGTTATAATTCTGGAACGTCGTTGTTACGGTAAAGAAAGAAAAGTTGGAATGACAGCTATTAAAATTGCAACGCCATGAAGGCAGTATGCAGAAATCTAAAACGAGCATGAAGTGTTCTACATATTTGAATATTCAAAATATTAGCATTTACGCATAACTGTACAAAACAGGTATGACTAATATCATCTACGTCCTGTATATAAGAAAGGTTACGCAGCGGGTATCGCCGTCATGAAACGATTGTGAATCATGGTTGTTAATGAGAAGATTGTGTCAAGTCTCGAGTAGAAAGGAGGAAGGTTTACGAGCATGTGACAGGATTTGACAAAGGCACGATCATGTCCTACCAAGACTGCAGCTTGTGTTTCATCGACATTGCTGCTTGCCTGGGTCCGGCTCATATGACTGTCATACGCATATGGAATCAGTGGGTTCAGAGAGTCATGATGTCATGCAGGATTTCAACGGCCCATGAAACTAGCACCCGAGAGAACATACTATTTGCTCGCTCGACGGTGTAGGGTCGTACAGTCAAGAGTCCCAATTCTGCTTACAGTACCACGAGGGGCGTATCCAGAGGTTGAGGTTCGAGGAAAACGAACGTCGCCAGATTGCATTTCTCATCGTCTTTCGGTCCCGGCACCTGCATAGCAGTATGGGTTGCCATAGAGTACCACGGGTGGGCAATCGCTGGCCCTATCAGCTTCTATCCGGTCCGCGGAAGGAATTCCGGGTGAACATAAAATGAGGGTACTCTCAAAAACGCATGTTTTGAGACACAGTTTGTCTGCGTGGTGTATCGCTCCAAGGGTGCCACTCGTATGGATGCTTTACTCCATAAACATTAACGTGACGGACACTATAGTTTTGACTTGATGCGTCACACGACGAGCCGCCCATGAGCTTAAGTATGTGAACAAGGCCCCCGAATTACCAAAAGTTGCCTTGCCTAGAGAACGCAATACGATGGACAGCAAGCGTTACATTTCTGCTTTGTTAAGGCTGATGGCTATGTCCCATCTTTGAGATGTCCGTGACGTCATGTTTCAACAAGATAATTTAAAACCTCATGTTTGATGTAGTGTCCTGACCTACCTCGATAAATAGAATATTCGAATGCTGCACTAGCCAGCACATTCTCCCGATTTCTCTCCCACTGAAAACATCTGGTCAGAGGTTGTCGAAAGCGTGACATGCGGCAACTCACCAACCACTACAGCTGATGAACTCTTGGCACACACCTGAAGCAGAAACGAATAATGAATCTACATCTGTCATCCTAGCTCATTTCGGCTCGATGTTGCTGAAACAGGTGGCAGTTCTTCATGCTAAATTTCGCATCTTGTATACCCATAAGTTTATACGTGTATTCTTCCTACTGTGCTGTATACGCACTATACGTGAAACTTCGTTAATTGCTTCCCTAATTATCAGTAGGGTATATTTCAGCGGTCGACAGCAGCGCATTTTGAGGTGAGAGGCCTCATGTGTGTTAACTAAGGAAGAATGTAAGCAGCATTAGTAGCGTCAAATTCTCAATTCCGAAATACGCCTTTGTTGCGCTGGGATTTCATCGACTTCAGAGTATTAATTGAAAGGAGACAATACATTCAAAAACATGTACTGTTTCCAAATACTATGTATTATCGTTGATTAGTTTACACTTGAGCCGGCCGTGGTGGCCGAGCGGTTCTAGGCGCCTCAGTCTGGAACCGCGCGACCTCTACGGTCGCAGGTTCGAATGCTGCCTCGGGCATGGATGTGTGTGACGTCCTTAGGTTAGTTAGGTTTACTTAGTTGTAAGTTCTAGGGGACTGATGACCTCAGCTGTTGGGTCCCATAGTGCTCAGAGCCATTTGAACCATTTAGCCAGTTTACACTTGAGAAATAAAATGCAGACTTATTAGCGCTTACACAACTGCCGCATTCGAATAGCAAATTTTGTCCTATGTATGTAAGACTATGAACAACGGAGTTCTGTCGATCCACGCTTTTCCTCGGTGTTAAGGTGATGTTCAGCACTTAATATGAGCAATTAAATATACGAATAAACAAATTGGTTCTAGAGGAAATGTTACTATAACAGTGCTGTCTTGTACTGAAGCATTAAGTCCTTTTGGCTGTCCGTGCAAGGTAGAAATTAGGACATGATAGCGCTTTTTCATTGTAATGAAAGTTTGTCATTGTATTAAGTGACTCCCAAAAAATGTAGAATCGTTTTACACAGCCTAGTACCTAAACTCGTGGATGACTCGCTCCAAAGAACAGATTCGCCCATTTCGTAGAGAGGTAATAACTTATTATTTAGTACGTACAAACGCAGCGTAGTTTACTTGAAATTTTTGTAATTAGTATCTACGGAAAAAAACTTCGACCATTCATACTAACTAATTCTCCACTCTGGTGTTATTTCGGGAGCTAAAGATGTGTATGTGCTTTTAATTTTTGTATATTGAGATTTAAAGTATATTTATGTTCTTATAAAAATTACTGTATGTACGTATGTATGTGTGTATGTCTCTCATCTCCTGTTAAATCACTGGATCTATTTCAACAAAACATCGTGCACCAATCATTACCAGTCTCTGGAAAGAAGCACTTGGGGTTAAAACTACATATTTACCATAGTATTGAGAGGGGAAGGTACAAAAAAGGGGGTCAAACTGAAGCATAACTCGTGAATATCTGCAGAAACTTCAACTAAATTTTGTACATGCATGACTCATTATTTGTATTACTTATATAGAAGTTTGTGGGAGTAATATACGCCTACCACCCCTAGGAGTGGGGTAGGATGCCATGACATTTACAAGTATTTAATAACGACCGATATTACTATCGAATTCATGGTTTTCGGAGCCATTATCCTCACTGCTTTCATTCCAGATGACGCTTGACCCCTAGAGATGGGGATGTGGTTGTATAGGGGGAGTAGGGAAGAGGGTGTGTAGCCAGTGATATAAAAATATTGATGGAATAGGATTGCCTTACTGCCGCTAGTTTGTGTGCGTGTGGGGGGGAGGGGGGGGTGGACACGAAAAAGAATGAAATGTGACAATGTTTGAAAACCATCTGTCGCTAAAAGCATGAAGCACAATCTATCTTGTTTTGTTGTTCATTGGGTCAACCAGGTCTAAGAATGTACACTGCCAACGAGCACTGTGTTTGGAGGTCAAAGATTTTTGCCACGCGGCTGAATACCACTGATACACTTACTGTCTTTTCTTACGTTTCTAGGATTACCTCTGAATATAAACATTTTCTCAAGAATACAAGGCGTTATAATTCACGCTTTCAAATGACATCATCTAAAGCATCATTTGTACCAACGATGGAGGTTCAGAGTCAAATATACCAGTGGGCTCTCTTCTCCCTCCCCCTACCCCCTACCAAATTAAACTGCCAACGTTTTAAAGGCGTACTTCACGTGAGATGAAGAACTGGAAGCAGAACAAAGCTGTGGTTCTGTCGTTGAAGTAAGCCATGACGTAATACTGAAGATTCAAAGAATGTTTCAGAAACACAACGAGCTGAACATGGCCTTGTAACCCGGAAACCGGTTAACACAATAAAAGTAATATTGCAGAAAAAAAGCAAACTGGTGCTTTTCATGTATTATAATTTTAATCTACAAAGAACCGACGGAAGATTCTGTTAACACAACGAGCTCATTTTATAAGCTGTGTTCCAGATCTCATTTGTTATAATAAACACACAAAACATCACCTGGTTCACATTTTCTTTAATTACAGACTACCCGTTTCTATGTGTCCTGCAGATCATATTCAGATGTGGTGTTGCAAGGTGAAGTCTGTCAACAGCGATTCTGTTGGCAGTTTACAAATTGCACCTTGCGGCCCCACAAATAAAGATGAATTGCAGAACAATCAAGAACGCTAGTAGCTAATAAAACAAATTGTGATTCAGATAGTGTTTTGCGTGTTGATGTTTTTGGAGTTTTGTTTGTAAGTTGAAATAAATGTTACTCCCCAAACCTCGACTCTCCCTCTACACCGGGACTCTTACGATAAACAAAATTTAAAAAGAAAAGGAAGGAATGCGAGTGAATGTGAACGAGTCAGATGAAATACTTACACTATCACAAATGTAGAAAGTTTTTATTCCGTTTTCATACCTATAAAGTTGAACCATTGTTCTCGACCTTATGCATACTTCCTACCCTGCAGGAGTAAAGATTTCTTCAGGACGAAATTCACTGCAGGTACGGATGAAATATATATACAAACAAAAATGTAATCTTTTAAATATATGTAAAAATGTATATGTGTGAAACATATGTGATATATGCGTCGCGAGCAAAACCAATGACAAAAAGTTAGTCTAGTTTAAAATAACAAACGTATCTAATACTTATTCTGCTATTCATGCGTCCCACATCTCTCGTACCTTTCGACTACTTTTCTAACCAGGGTATATCATTCGATATTAACAGTCTTGTAGTTGAAAACAGTAATCATTTAAAGAAGTATTTTTCCATTCTAGTGTACCACCGAATCAGTAGCCGTTGACAGCCGATACTATTGTGCTGTAAGTTCAACAGGTTCAAATGGCTCTAAGTACTATGGGACTTAACATCTGAGGTCATCAGTCCCCCAAACTTAGAACTACTTTAACCTAATTAACCTAAGGACATCACACACATCCATGCCCGAGGCAGGATTCGAACCTGCGACAGTAGCAGCAGCGTGGTTCCGAACTGAAGCACCTAGAACCGCTCGGCCACCGCGGCCGGCATGTGCTGTAAGTGAAATAATCGCCCTTACTTCCTTATCCATCCCTTTACTTGATTCGTTTGTGGTGTATAACTACGAAAAAACTATTATTTTGTTTTATTAGTGATAAGTGACAATTCAGGAATGAATCCTCCCCCTTCACATTCCGACATTTCTCTGAGTGGTCTAAGTAAGCCGTGTAAAACATTCGTTTCGCCTTCTGCAGTAGTAATGAAGTCTGCCGTGCCTCGTGCACAAACATAGCATGACAAAACGTATGTTCCAGAGGACCTTCGGCGCTTAACCGGATGCAAGACCTTCAGAAAATTCTCGACTAGTTTCCAAGGTCTATCATAAACGGCCAAATTTTCAAGTAGCGTTTTCTTTAAAAAGCATTTTGTGGTTTTTCGAAATGGAGAGCCACACACTTGTGAATTATGCAAACAGCTGATTGAAACAACAGCGTCACGTTATAACATGTCATCCCTGAGGATGCTGATCCTTCAGAACAGACTGTCGAATATCATTGGCAAAGAAGTAGTACCGGATTTAACAGTACACACATAGTTTATTTCGTGGTTATCGGTCCCCACGTTTCGAAACATTTACACTAGGCGAGATGATGGTATCTCGCTCATACTGTTTAACACAGACTTCAACAAAATCATCCGAAAAACGATATCAATGAGAAATATGCCAATTTTTATGGAAGAACACAATTTTTAGTATATGGTGATGACACTTGAGTCCTAACAGACTGGGAAGTCGAGATGGTGACGACAGTGAGAGATCTAGCCCAGAATGATAGGAGAGTTGGCCTGAAAATCGACGCCTAATTGATAGAAGTGGTGCTGCTATCCAGAGGAGGAGGAGGGGCGGAAGCCAAGACCCCACTGCAAGCCATAGACCTGAGTCTATGAGAGAACACAAAAGGCAAAAAACAATGATAGCTGAAGAACAGATTATTGGACGAAGACAGTTCAAAGTAGAATAAAGCAGAAACGGATTAAAGATTAATACAACACTATGTAATAAAGCAAATAATACAAGTACTCGTAATAATAAGGACGATGACTGTAAAAAGATGAAGAAGAAAGACAAGAAATCATCAGAGGCACTAATGTGCTAGCATCATCTGCTAACAAAAGCCTTCTTTACTATTATGCTACTAAATTACTGTATACTAAATACTATTAAATTAAAATTCAAAAATTGACATGTATTTTTTGCTGAAAATACGCAATCACTGGTTGTGGAACTTTTTTCTTCTGGATTGCATATATTAGTACAATTGTGACCGGTTTCAGATTCATCAAACGGTCTTCAGATCTGAGTGTATCGGGTACTAGAGTAACTCTCACAGAAACAACTCAAATGTAAAAATAATTTGATGAAACAGAAAACCATCACAGTATTACTAATATGTGCAGCCTAGATGAACAAAAACAATGCTGATAAAACGAGATACAGTGAACAGGGTAAACTAAGGGTGACCTAAAAGTATCGAAAATGCCTTGGAATTGAAGGAAGTTTGTGGCGGATTGTCTCGTTTGGTGGATCGAAACGTTTGTCTTGATTCTCGCTGTTTCACGTGTTCGGCGACTTCTGAGACAGGAAATCGACAGAATGGCGTGCCAACATCAAATTCTGTAAACCGATTTGTTCCTCAACATTTCGTTTAATATCGTTCAGGTGATCAACGGAACACGTAACTAACTAACTGAGTAATCAACTAGCCTGTCAGAAAACGCTGAAAACATCAGGAAAGAGACCATACTGAGCGAATGAAACCAATATATATATATATATATATATATATATATATATATATATATATATATATCTGTGTGTGTGTGTGTGTGTGTGTGTGTGTGTGTGTGTGTGTGTGTGTGTGTGTGCCACATCTCCTCCTAAATCACTGCATCTGTTTCAATCAAACTTGGTGCAAATAACAGACAACAATCGCTGTGGAGTTAAGAACCACCTACCTATCATAGTTCAGGAGATATGACGTCATGAATACTGAGATTCCTTAAAAGCTGCCGCATTGTGCATGACATTTAAATTTATTACTTCTTTGTTACTAACTCTATTCGCAACACATTTTGCGACAGTATGCACATATGCCGCTAAATGTACCTAAGCAAATATGTCATTGTACGACACCTAGTACAAGAGACATGACGTCTTAAACACTGAGATGCATGAAAAAATGCCGGCCGGCCGCGGTGGTCTAGCGGTTCTGGCGCTGCAGTCCGGAACCGCGGGACTCCTACGGTCGCAGGTTCGAATCGTGCCTCGGGCATGGGTGTGTGTGATGTCCTTAGGTTAGTTAGGTTTACGTAGTTCTAAGTTCTAGGGGACTTATGACCTAAGATGTTGAGTCCCATAGTGCTCAGAGCCATTTGAACCATTTTTTTGAAAAAATGCCGCATCATGCATGAAGGTTCAATACATCTATTCTTTACTACTAAGACACTGCTATAGGCGAGCCAGCTTAAGGAAATCCCTGCACCTGGCAGAGCTTTTGGCAGCTTTTAATCGCTAGCGCAAACGGCTGTAGGTGAAAACAATCGTCATCTATAGAGTTATGAAGATGCGTTGCCATAGAGACATTTACAAAATCGCGTAGCAGACACGCGAAGTAGCGGCGCCCAGCGTAACAGGAACTGTGCAGGATAATACACCACAAACACAGTTTGTTTTTGTTTTCGTTTCTAAAAGAAAATTAGCAAAATGAGTACCTGGATAATGCCGGGTTTTTCAACTAGTATGAGAATAAACGAAAGCTATCAAAACTCTGAAATTGCCCCTTTGATGTACATCGCGTGGCCGAATCGCGGATAGTAATAAAAGGTTTATTTGATGGAAAAAAGCCTTACGTAAGAAAATTCCTTCAGTGTGTTTGTAGAGTCTGTGGTCCCAAGCATAACAAAAATAATTCCACTAGCTGATTTGCCATTTCGTGTACTATAGGACAAATGTTCTTGTGGCTCTGGGATTGCCCAGAGCGCAGGTCGTGTCCCGGCGGGTGCAGGTCGGAACGAAAGAAACAAAAACAGGCAGAAAAGCGCGAAGCGCCGACTCACGAAGGCTGGCCCGCAAGAAGGGCAGCGACGGTGGTGCATGTGGGACCCCGCGGGCCGCAGCCGCAGCCGCAGCTCGCGTCTGGGCGCACAGTCCGCCCCCCCCCCCCCCCCCATCCCGACGCGACTGCTTTCGCGGCCCCCTCCGCCGCGGCCGAGCCGCCATGTTAAAAGCCTTGTAGGGCGGTGGCGCGCACTTCACTTGTTTCACACGATCCTCAGTGCTCGGCACACGGGCACCACTCGCTCTGCTCACCGCCTCAGCGCTCCGCTCCTCGCACGACCACAAGTAAGTGCCGCTGAGCCGTGCTGCCCTTCCGGTGCCGCTAAACAGGTGACTGCCGCCTGCACTCACGGACCGCCGTCTTCGTGTGTCGGACTCGAGCGAGCGTGTGGAAAATTGCATCGAGGATTGACGTTTCGTATTGGACTTCCCTGCGAGTACGGTGGTGTTCAGTGGAAACCGAAGAAAGGTTAAGGCGTAAAGTCCCCATTGACATGCGATTCATTAGAGAACTATGCTCTTGGCCACTTCTAAGGGTGTCGTACCGGTATTTTCCGCAAGTGATATGTGGAGAACCAACGTAAAATCTAAATTATATCAGTTGTAATCAGCCACATTTATTCTACTTTCCACGAAACTTTTCGAAGTTATACTCTCGTCATCCCCCTCTGAAAATGCAAGTGATGTTCATACGACAGGAAAAGCAGCCTGTGCCCACTGAACGGCAGAGTCACAGGTTATGCAAACGTCTTACATACAAGACATCCATACCTTATTTACCCTTTAACTGACAATGTTGCCCTCAAGCAATAGTGATTTACAATAGACACTGTACGAGCGCTAAAAGCACTAACGTGTGGCAGTATTGCCCTCAGTCATCCACTGGCTATACGCATTTATTAAAGCACACCTCTGTGGTGTTTTGTCACCAGATGGCAGATATAAAGCGGAAAACACGATAACTGTTTCCTGCCGGAAATCACGTGTTTTCTTTTTTTCTTTTTTATTGATTTGTTTGATCGCGAATGAGAGGAGACTTCTATGCAGGCTTCGCCCGTTCACTTTTACAATATACAGAAACGTTTAAATTCATTTACATAAAAATGGAGTACTGTAAGGACTTAACAGCATACGAGTAACACCAGTATGCATTGAAATATGTACGAACGCATTTGTAAAAATAGTTTATTACATATGATAGAACCTCGATTTTTCTGAAATAAACTTTTTTCCAAACTTTTAAAGCTGTCCCAAATCAAGGATTAATTGACATGCATCGAGTTGATGACGGAGCAATAATTTCTTCGAAATGCGTCGTGGAAAACAGTACAAATGAGGATGGGTACAGTTATTTCCTTGTCCCAGTCGATATTCATAACATTTGTTTTTGCAAAAGAAGTGCGCCAGGTACACATTTTTATTTATTTATATTTCATCATTTGGGGCAAGATTCGGGGTCGCAGTGCCATTCTAAAGCGCTGTCATATAAACTGTGACCCCAAAACAAACCGCGAAATAATGAAATGTAAACGAGTAAAATTAAAAGAAAGCGTAGCTGCGGAGCTTCTGTTTCCAAAAAAGAAAAAAGAACTTTATCAATTACGGATATGCAAATGGAATTCTCCTTCGAAAATAATGGAGAATATCCTGAAATATTCATAAGTCACGGTCAAGCCTAACTTAAAATGTTTGCATTTAAAATAAAAATCAATCAGTATGACAGGGCGCGGATTATGAACGCCGAACCGCTTCGTCTTAGGCCCTGCGTTCCCATGCTCTAGTCAGGGATGCCATCGCGCTACAGAATTCACATTGCATACATAACTCGCTCGTTATTGGACTCTGTCAGGTATCTTGTTCCTCTGCATTGAGGATCTTCTGTGAATACAATGCTTTTCGCAATGAGTGAAACCGATGGACCGAGCAACTGATTCCGCAACGGTGTTGCGATGAGGTACGCTAGGACGCCCCAATTCTTCTTTTCTTGTCAACGTCTCACGTCTCGTCGTAAGAGGTGAGCGTTACCTTAATAGGTCAAGGATGGGCAAAGGGATCTGGTATGACGTTAATGAAGGGACCATAATCGCATTCACCTGATTTAGGTAAGATCTACAAAGCCTGTAGTCACGAATACTGCACAGCGATTCGGATATATCTGTTTGTGGATGTGGGTGCCGAGACCATTTGATTTGGCACGTTGATTTACAGAATATGTTTTTCTGATGTTACTTCTGCAGTAAATTTTACTAGTGTTCGTACTAAAAACGAACAGCCCAATTCTTGGGAGTCAGCAGGTATTCCTTTTAAAAAAATATATGCGAGGTCCTAAACTAACCTCTTAAGCATTCTAGCGTACTTCTTTATACGTTTTACTGCTGTACCAAAGAAAACGAAGAGTCTGGTTGCTAACTCCTTGTTAAAAAGAGTCAAGACCATTCTCTCACAACTTTTCTTCCATGGGCAGTGTTTACTGTTTCCATTTATTTACTACGGATTTCGAAGCAATGATGGCTTCATCTCCTGGCACTGTGATCTGTGAGATATAGATCCTGTAAATGTACCCCAGCATCCTCCACTGTGGCAATTATAAGATTGCCCAAGTGTATGCGAAACGTAGGACATAAAAATTAATGTCTGATAATGAAGTTTATTGGCCAAAACTGATAAAATTAAACAACATATTCAAAAACCCTGATTACTACAGTCTGCTGAAAAGAATCTTTTATTTAGGCATGGGTGTATGAAGGAAACACTAACACACTGTGATTTTATTGCACATTTATTCATGGGTTCCTTTACAGTTACAATATGGAATCGTTATTATGACTTTATTATACTGTATTTGAACCCATTACGAGCCTTTTTTTTATACGATGACATTTTTCTTCTGCCACTCTAGATTTTCCTTTATTTCTCTTCTGAAGGACGCATTTCGAAAAACAGCTGCAATTATCAAGTGTGTACTTTTTTGTGAAGTATGACAGTTTCAAGCGTCAAGTCATAGCAAGCGAAAAAAAACCTGATAATCGTAATAATCTGCCAAAACGCGCCGTGCAGAAAATAAAGAAAACTCGTGAGTTGTAACAGCAACAGCTATTGTATAACAAAGAAAACCATTATTATGATTATAGATTTGTAGAATTTTCAAAATGGTTCAAATGGATCTGAGCACTATGGGACTTAACTTCTGTGGTCATCAGTCCCCTAGAACTTAGAACTACTTAACTAACCTAAGGACATCGCACACATCCATGCCCAAGGCAGGATTCGAACCTGCGACCGTAGAAGTTGCGTGGCTCAAGACTGTAGCGCCTAGAACCGCTCGGCCACTCCGGTCGGCTGTAGAATTTTCTTTGACAGGAAGTTATATAGTAGTTTTACAGTATCAACTGGATTATGATCTTGCAGTAGCAGCTGGATTATAATCTTGAGGGAATGTAGGGTTCAGCATAAGAGCAGAGAGGTCAGCTGATCGCATTATTCATGTATGCGCTTCTCCGGCGGCCTCAGACGGACACCAATCGTCCGGCGCAGCGCGGGTCAGCTGTCAGCACACCTGAGCAGCATTTCTGAGACTAGCCCTCTATACTTTGCGTAACACGCCGATATTGGGCAAGCGTTTTGGGCGAACACCAAGGCTGCGTGCTGCGCGGCGTGACACAGATTCTGCGCCTGCGCAGAGCCGAGTTGGCCGGCTCCAGCTTTCCGGTGATTCGCCCCTCCCCTCCCCCATAACCCCCTCCCTACACGGCGGCTTCCACCGCGGCCAGTCACCCGCCGTGGCGCGCTTTCCTGCTGTTTGCTTTTTATTTACCTTTCACTTTCTCCTCCCGCTGCCGCTCCCCGCTTCTTGCTGCTCCTCTCCCTACTACTGGCCCATTTCTGGCGCGAGGGAAAACAGCCTAACCAGCAAGCTGGACTGCTAGCGAAATGCCGTTAATTACCGCCCTCTGCCGGCATGTAGCACCTCCGCGCCGGATGCGCACCGCCAATTTACGGGAAATGTCTACTTGCGTGCCTCAGGCGCCAAGTTTAATCGCAGCAAGTTTAATCTCAGCCATCTCGAGTTATTAAGACGAGGCGGAAAAATAAAAAGGCATTAAATTTCAGTTGTCCTTGCCCAGTGGCTGTCCTCGACTTCAAGGATGGCTAAGTAGGCCTAATTTTGGGCTGTTCTTCTCCATACTCTACTCCGCCCAAGGGTACGTACTCTTGTTCAGTCAATCTTCATTTACAACCGTCCGTATAAGCACGATCATGGTGTACGCTCACGTTGTTGTGGTGGTCTTCAGTCCGAAGACTGACTCGCCGCAGCTCTCCATGCTACTCTATCCTGTTCAAGCCTCTCCATCTCTTTATGACTATTACAACCTATATCCACGTTAATTTGCTTACTACTGTCGAACCTTTACCTCTCTCTGCAGCTTTTACTCCCCCACTCTAACCACCATGAATAAACTCACGATTCGTTTATACCGCACGATGTGTCCTTATCTATCCCCTCTTTTAATCACGTTATGCCACGCATTTCTGTTCACCCCGACTCCATTCAGCACTTCGTCATTAGTTACCTCACTACCCATCTAATCTTCTCTTGTAGCATCACATTCGAAAACCTGCTCTCTTCTTGCCCAAACTATTTACCGTCCATGTTTCATTTCTGTACAAGGCTACACTTCAGACAAAGGGCTTCAGAAAAGACATCCTAATGCTTAAACTTATATTTGATGTACGAAAGTTTCCCACTTTCAGCAATGCTTTTCTCGCTATTGCCAGTTTTCATTTGCTATCCTCTCCATTCTCCTCTCTACTTCAGGCATCGTCCGTAATTTTGCTGCCCAAATTGTAAAACTCATTTATAACTTTTAGGGTCTACTTTCCTGATCTAATTCCTCTGGCAACACCTGATTTAATTTGCTCCCGTGTATTTTTAAATTCCACTTCTATTTGGATGCTTGTGTTTCGAACGCTTCGCATCCCATAAATGAGATTATTTTCCGCTAAGTGTACCGTTAAATTTTTCTCTTTTCTGTTGCAATACTCTGGATTTGTTTTCCTTTCTGCTTTTTTCTTCTTCAATTCTCTCGTCGTAACCTGCTGTTAACCTTCCTTCAGCAACACAATTCTACGGTTATGAAACTGAACAACATGAAATTAACTCGTATTACTTCCACGTATTATTTTTCAAACACCCAACATGCTGCCCCTAGCTCCTACCCATGGGTTTTATGCAACACACAACGCCTTCAAATAGCCGCGTGGTCTGGGGCGTCTTGTCACGGTTCGCGCGGCTCCCCCCGTCCTCTCTCAGGCATGGGTGTGTGTGTGTGTTGTCCTTAGTGTAAGTTAGTTTAAGTTAGTTTAAGTAGTGCATAAGCCTAGGGACCGATGACCTCAGCAGTTTGGTCCCATAGTCCTTACCATAAATTTCCAAATTTTGCCTTCAAACATCAAGTGCAAGATTTTTCATACTGTCTCGTTCGCTATGAGCAAACTATTACTCCTACAGAAAAAATGAACAAGACCTTTTTTGTAGGAAATTTAACGAATTTAAATTTTGTACTGGGATATGTTTTCAATAGAGGACTTAGTTCTCGAATATTCAAGAAAAACATACAAAGGTGACCTTCAAAACGCGTTTTTCTTGAATAACTGGAAAGCTGCGGCCTCCAGCGACATTTGAAGGTCGTTGCATAAAACCTACAGTTAGCGAGAGCTGAATCATCCCGTATAGTGGTTCGTATTGTATTTCCACACAGACTACAACTGTGTACCGAATGTGAATCGAACACGTGATGAAAATTTTGGTTCCAGAATTACACAGTCAGGAATATTCATATTAGTAGACACTTCAATGTCAAACAAAGATATTTTCTCAGAATTATTTAACTTATGATGCAGGCATCACTAAGTTCGTATGAGACTGAGAAACAATGACCCAAATATTTCGACCCTGCTCTTAAGCCGATCGATTCCACATTTGCATTATCGGATGTTTATACGTATCGGCGAAGGTGGGGCAAGTGCGTAAACACTGGAGTCGTGTTTGGGTTGAAATCCCGTGTTTCTAACTAACCCGTGGCCATTCTATCTATCATACCAGAGTGACTCGGTATATGTCCTCATTGTCAGGACAAAGACCGCAGTGGGGCGGCAGATGTATGTTATTAATGGAGAACAATCACTTATCACTTCTTTCTCCTTTGCCAATATTTGATTATTGAGAAAAATACCAAGTTGTGCAGGAGTCTGCAGACCTCATTCAAGTGTTGGGGCCCATGTACTTAATGGACAAGGAAATGATGGTAAATGCATGCCACCATAAGGGCAGTGTATTCCAACGAAACTTCGAGTGAGTACACTTGTTCTATCCCGGGTAAGTTCAACAGATACAAGCCAAAGAAGTTATTCACAGAAAAACACACACACACATTCACCTTGCGTTTGTGGGAACCCGACGGGTGATCCGTGAGGGTGAAGGCAGTATTCACTGAAACTTAAATTCTCCACGGCAGATACAAATGCCGTGCTCGCTGGCGGCCACTGGAGCCTTTGCCTTTCACTCGACAGCCTGGCCGGCAATTTTATAGCAGCCGCTCATCTGCCACGCTTTCCTCCGGCAGGGCGGTCTGCGCCAAACCGTCATTTTGAATTACACGCGACTGGAAGCCGGGTGTGCAGCACGGACACATCAGTTACCGAAAATGTCCCGTTATTTTCGCATTTGGACATTTAATGGGGCACTCATCGCTTGCACTTCGTTAACCCCACACACCGCAGCTGCGTAATGAAATTTAAGTTCTACATCTACAAACAGAGTGTTTAAAAAAGTATCACATTTCTACAAGGGGTAGTACAGATGAAAACTTAAAAAAAAGTTCCTGTAATGATACGTCTAGAAACCAACATCTACATTTTATTTACAGATGAGGCAAGATTCACAAAGTATGGTATAGTAGACTACTACAATACGCACTTGTGAGCATACGCAAATCCTCGAGCAGTCAAGGAGCTTCAGTATCAATGTTTGATCAGGAACTGTCGGTGATAGATTGACGGGGGTCGTATACTTTGACAAACAGATGAACAGGTGCTTTGTATCACCCATTTCTGCGATGAATTACCAAAGCTATTGGAGAACGTTACCCCTGTAGGGAGACAATGACTGTGGTTTACACGCGACAGTACACCACACATTTTCTTACAGATCGTGCGACAGTACCTCACCGTAATGTTTAATGGGCAGCACATTGGCCAGTCAATGCCAGCAACGTGCTCTATAATAGGGCACCCCGCGTAACTGGGCGTTTTTCATTGGCCGGAAGACGTCAGTGGCGCATCGCCTCCAATAGGTGCGTGAAAGTCAGTTTCTGGTCCCTTACTGTGGTGGTTTCCCCCACACATTTTTAACTCGCACACCCTCGTGAAAGCCACCTGCAGTTGTGATTGAAACATTGGTTCATCAGTTTCCAGCATGACGCGATGTATAACACAAAAGAATGTTGTGGAAACTGACTCTGAACACGAAAACCTAGTAAAGTATACGCACCTACTAGTACGCGCAGTGTTTCCGTGAGAGATTTTTTTGCAAATACTTCTTTGCGCCGGAGGCGGTGCCGGCATCACCACCTGAAATTAGTGAGTCATTAACTAACCGTACATTCCGTCCCTAGGAGTGATGGCGATACTTAAAAATGTTCTCATAACAACATTACAATCAAGATTATCCAGTAGTTTCTCTTAGTAAAAAAAAACAATTACAACTGTAAATATTTTGGCACATTGTTCCCGTTAAATATACTTTACACATATATAACATTTCAATTTTTTGTTTCCAAACGATGGAATACGTCCCAGAAATAAATTAATATTGTTCCAATCTCTTGGTTCTGATCAAGGTTTTCGGAAGGTTTTCCTTAGTTGTAAGGCGAAGTCCAGAACTGGTAATCCCCTCCCTTTTATTTCCAATCGGGATCCCCCAACTGCGCCACTACCAGCTTGTCTGATAACTCACTGAATATGACCGCGACTCCTGGGCCGGGTGTCGCACATCCCGCTCCAATCCTTGGAGTTGAGAATGAATGGAGTTTTTAAAAAGTCGCATTAGAGTGCCACTTTCTCTTTTTTAGAAGCTAGTTAACCAACACCGCTACGTGGCCAATTCAAGTGTCGACTGGAGTATGTCAATAAAGTGCCAATTATGCTTAGGACACCTGCTAACAGAAGCTGAGATAACTAAGTGAACTTTCACAAAACTTTGCAGTTGATCACGACCGGATCCCACCAGGTGACGTAAAAACTACACGCCAACGAACAACACAAGGTTTCAACTTCACACTGCTGTATCGGGAGAGTTGTTTTCTTCCTTGCGTGCCACAAACATGTTGCCCATGATTCACATTAATGATGGCAGTGATGAACTGCAATATTTCTTTAGATTTCTGGGACAACACGGCTAGGTGACATGAGACATTCAGGGAATAGATTAACGCTTAACTGCAACAAAACGCCATGCACACATTTCACGACATGAAACTCTTGTAATAACGATGTTTCATTATCACAAGTTGATCAAACGACTGAAGTAGGTGATAAGCGCTTTTCGTAATGTCAGGTTCAAGATCTTGTGAAGAAATGAATGCTGCTTTACTACAGGAATAATTTCCACTGTCTGACACTGAAATACGAAAGCATGTTTACATCGATTACTTTCACTCTATTAGCCCCTATGGTATCGTATTTTGGGGCAACTCTTCACATTCATGGACAACATTGTTATTCCAGAAAAGGGCCGTCAGGCGGATCTGCGGTGTCTTCGTGAACTTTGTGTAGGCCGTTGTGCACGTGTCGCGGAATTCTTTGTCATCCTTATGCATACACTCCATGATGGAGTTTGTAGTTGTCAATATTGACTCACTCAGACGAAACTGGAGCATTCCGTGAATACTAAACTGTAAAACAATACAACACTACCTAAAGCACTCTACGGAAAGGTTTGCGCTATTCAGCGGGTTTTACAGGCATCCAGCAGGACTAAAAAATGTGTAAAAAATTCCAAGGCTTCAAATCAAAGTTGGAAAGTTTCAGTGTAACACACTCCCCGTATTTTGTACTGAAGTTCCTCGTAGTAGGTGAGAATTTTTCTCTCCAATGTGTTATTGATTCCTATACTTTCTCATTCTTTTTGTTTATAAATTTTCCAATCAGCATTCCATGCACTCCACACTGACTCCTTCCATAATCAGTAAACTCTGGGTCGAATGGTTCCACGGAATCTGGTAAATATATTAACAAAACAGAACAATTACAAGTGCATCTCTCAACGTAAGTCACAAGGACACTAAGACCTCCTCAAGTAGAATCTAATGTCTTCAGACAGAAAGTACTTCTTTTTTTTAGGAGAATAAAAACGACTGTGAGATGGTTTAATACAAACTGGACCTTCGAATCGATCGTATTTTGGAATCTCAATGGTCACGTTAAGAAACGAAGAGAAAATACTCGTCTCTCACGTTTGCGACGACGTGTAGGGATGTCTGCGCAGCACGTGGCACTGCTTCTGTTAGTCAGAGCAGCGTTCTTGCGGCTACCTAAGAAGCAAATGATGCAATAGGTATCCGTTGTATAACCGGCCACGAAAAACCGGTTGCCGACGAAAGAAAATGTTGCGAGAGCTGCTCCACCAGAATATCTTACGGGCTGTTATCCCCTATTTCAAGTTCTACATCTCTCCAACAGAGGCAGATTTTCACCGTCAGTTTTCTTTAATTCATTTTCGCCGATTTCTATAACGTGGCACTATTTTACAGTTTTTTATTGCAGCTCGAAAGAATCTTCAAATCTGTTGTTTCCATAAGTACCTCTTTCCTGACGCTCTGCTACAATCTTTCGATAGTAAACTGCCGATATTACAGTCTAGCTCAAATTTTCATTTATTATAACAGATATCCGGTTTCGGTTTTATAGTCGTCATCATTTCCTATGGAAAATAGAAACAAAGCTATTTTAGAATATGTGAAACATTAGTATGCACACCGAACAGAAGTAAGCTACCTTAAAAACGTAGAGGCGTTGAGGATGCGTAGTTGTAAAATGAACTAATTCACAAGAGGTCTGATACTCAAGTAATGGGAAAAAATTTCAAAGCTTTGAGCTGGTGGCGCTGCTTTCCTTTTCTGTTATTTCTAGTACTATGACATTTACGCACCTGGCAAAGAAATGGGTTGTGGCCTCAACATTTTGCTTTGATTGTAGGCCCATCTTGAGTCTCACACACGTTTGTTCATGTGTATTCTCTCTGCATTCTGCAGCAGATTTTGAATTACATGGCGCACTCGACGTATAACAAATTATAATTACGCTGTAATCGGGGAATTCGACATCAGACTGCCTTTTCACTGTGGCTCCCTTGTGCAAAAGTGTATGCTTACAGCAAAGAAAAAACTCAAAGATTAACGTATACTGCTCAAAATAAAAGCTGAAATCCTTATCGATGGAAACCATCCCTCCGACGTTAGTAATGTCTCACCAAAACATACGAAGTCTTTTTAAGAATTCAAAGACATTGCTGATGTACGTGTTAATGAGAACAACTTGGCACGAAGATATAATACTTTCGAAAAATTTCTCACCATTAATCTTGATAACATTTCCAGCCAAAATCACAAATTATTTGAAATGTTACGCTCATAACATGCGATCTTCATGCAATATGACACATTAACTGCGATATAGGATACGCTTCCCTAAATACTGTCTGTGCGTACAGGAGTGCAAGGCCTTGGAATCCATTACCCGTTAAGTGAAAACGGCAGGTCGAAAAAGACTTGCTAAACAGGTCAAAACCGCATACCATCGAACATTAAACGAATTTGTTCCAATTTAGACAATTCCGGTTTTTCTATCATAGATATACTTCAGCTGTTTAAACTAGGTGACTAACAGCCATTAACTGTGCTGATTATTTTTCTGAAACCTGGTAGAAAAGCAGACATACAAATATAACTAATAAAAATGCTACTCATGTAAGAGGGAAAAAACATCGCCTTGACCAGGTTATGATTTATTGATCACAATCTAAAGAAACATTCATTTTAAAAAGATGTAAATTGTTAATGTTATGAAATTATCACTAAAGTAAACGTATAACAAATATGAGACTTCTTGGAAAATTAATATATCTTCAGCATTAGATACTCAGAAACATCAACCGAGAGACAGAAATGTTCCATGCCCAGCAGATCTGGCAGTGGTCGAAAGGAAACCCTGCTTACGTGTTGTATCGTCCAGGAAATTGATTCTCAATGCAAGATGCTGACAGTTTTATAACAAAAAAATTAGTTACTTCGTGATAAATTTTTACTGAAGACCAATATCCCATTAGCTCTGTCAACGACCGAATGTTCTTAGTGCGTCTAGTGAAAGAGCACATCGGACATTTGCAAGAGGTACATAAAAACTGACAAGAATTGTATACAGAAGAATGGAAAAGGAAACTGAGGTTCTGTCACATGGTGATTAGTTTGGCTTTAGGAAAAGTAACGCTTAGTAATGGAAGCAAGAGTTAAGAAAATCGTGAGCCGTTCATAGGATTTCTCTTCGTAGAAAAAGCATTCGACAACGAAAAATGGTTCATGATGCTCAAAGTTCTCAGAAAAATAAGTACGCTATAGGGAAAGACCGGTTATATACAATATGTACAAGAACTAAGAAGAAACAAGAAGATTGGAAGATCAAAAACGAAGTACTCGGCTAAAATGAGATGTAAGACGGGAACGCAGAGCGTCACTCCCATTTTTGAACCTATACATCGAAGCAGCAAAGATGGAAATAAAAGAAAGGTATTAAAATTCAGAGTGAAAGGATGTCTTGGTACGATTCGCTGCTAATATTACTATCCTCAGTGAAAGTGAAAAAAAATTACAGAAACTGTTGAAAGGAATGAACAGCCTAATAAGTACAAAATCTGGATTGGAGAAAAACGGGAAAAGACATAAGTAGTGAGAAATAGCAAAAATCATAAACGTAACATAAAATTGGTGACCACAAATTAGATGAAGTTAATGAATTCTGCTGCCTTGGAAGCAAAGTAACACATGACAGACGAAACAGGGGGAACATAAAAAGCAGAATAAGGCAAAGAGAGCATTCCTCGCGAAAAGAAGTCTATTATTTTTAAATACCGGCCTTTATTTGAGGGAAAAACTCCGAGAATGTACGTTTGGAGAACGGCATTGTATTGTAGTGCATCATGGACTGTGGGTAAACCGGAATAGAAGAGACTCCAAGCGTTTGAGATGTGGTGCTAAAAAACGATGTTAAACATTAGCTGGACTCATCAGAAATGCGCTCGCTCTCAGCTGTAACAGCGAGGAAAGAAACTTATGGAAAGCACTGGAAAGAAGAAGGGACAGGATGATAGGACACATATTACGACCTCAGGGAATGGACCCGTGATACTTGGGGGAGATGTAAAGGATAAAAACTGTAGATGAAGACAGAGATTGGAATATATGCGTCAAATATTTGAAGACGTTGGGTTCAAGTGTTACTCTGACATGTATAGATTGTCACAGCAGAGAAAATCGCACATTTCGCATCAAACCAGTCAGAAAACTGACGAAAAGTTCGATCCTAATCGTACCACAAGTTTGAATGCACGTTTACGTAAAAGAGACACTCTCATTATTCCGGATCTTTCTATTGAAAATAAAAACTTTTTAGTCAGACGCTTAAGTTTCTGTCCCCATTCATTTAGAAGACACATTCATTTGAAATCAAATAGACGTTTTTGAAATAGTCTATATTCAGATGTGCTTCATCGAGTTCATTTAGCCTTCACACAAAAAACGACGTCTTCTCAAACTTCGGACCGCGAGGCGACCATGGGCGACCTTGCGACGGCCACCAGTGGCGCCACGATGTGGCGGCGCGCCGAATCACTGTCGGTGTCGGCACACGGTCATTGGGTCAGCGGGGGATTTCACTTTCTACCTTTCGCCAGCAGTTAGCGCCTGCGTGTCTGGCGGCACGCTACCCGCGGCACACATTGGTCCATACAGCTGAGACCGTTACATTTAACTTTCCAAATGAGGATACGCGCTAAACAATCTGCTGATAAAAGAACTAAAATTGAACTTTTTGTCCTCATTCCTTATCATATTTGAGGTTGCTTCTATGCACACAGAAGTTAATTTGTACAATTGTAGTGACGGTATCAATTTTCATCGTCTATGTTAGGTCTATACAAGGGCGTTGTACTTGAGGACAATATTATGGAAATGGAAGAGGATGTAGATGAAGACGAAATGGGAGATATGATACTGCGTGAAAAGTTCGATAGAGCACTGGAAGACCTGAGTCGAAACAAGGCCCCGGGAATAGACAACAATCCATTAGAACTACTGACGGCCTTGGGAGAGCCAGTCCTGACAAAACTCTTCCATCAGGTGAGCAAGATGTACGAGACAGGCGAAATACCCTCAGACTTCAAGAAGAATATAATAATTCCAATCCTAAAGAAAGCAGGTGTTGACAGATGTGAAAATTACCGAACTATCAGTTTAATAAGTCACAGCTGCAAAATACTAACACGAGTTCTTTACAGACGAATGAAAAAACTGGTAGAAGCCGACCTCGGGGAAGACCAGTTTGGATTCCGTAGAAATGTTGGAACACGTGAGGCAATACTGACCTTACGACTTATCTTAGACGAAAGACTAAGGAAAGGCAAACCTACGTTTCTAGCATTTGTAGACTTAGAGAAATCTTTTGACAATGTTGACTGGAATACTCTCTTTCAAATTCTAAAGGTGGCAGGGGTAAAATACAGGGAGCGAAAGGCTATTTATAATTTGTACAGAAACCAGATGGCAGTTATAAGAGTCGAGAGGCATGAAAGGGAAGCAGTGGTTGGGAAGGGAGTGAGAGAGGGTTGTAGCCTCTCCCCGATGTTATTCAATCTGTATATTGAGCAAGCAGTAAAGAAAACAAAGAAAAATTCGGAGTAGGTATTAAAATCCTTGGAGAAGAAATAAAAACTTTGAGCTTCGCCGATGACATTGTAATTCTGTCAGAGACAGCAAAGGACTTGGAAGAGCAGTTGAACGGAATTGACAGTGTCTTGAAAGGAGGATATAAGATGAACATCAACAAAAGCAAAACGAGGATAATGGAATGTAGTCGAATTAAGTCGGGTGATGCTGAGGGAGTTCGATTGGGAAATGAGACACTTAAAGTAGTAAAGAAGTTTTGCTATTTGGGGAGCAAAATAACTGGTGATGGTCGAAGTAGAGAGGATATAAAATGTAGACTGGTAATGGCAAGGAAAGCGTTTCTGAAGAAGAGAAATTTGTTAACATCGAGTATAGATTTGAGTGTCAGGAAGTCGTTTCTGAAAGTATTTGTATGGAGTGTAGCCATGTATGGAAGTGAAACATGGACGATAAATAGTTTGGACAAGAAGAGAATAGAAGCTTTGGAAATGTGGTGCTACAGAAGAATGTTGAAGATTAGGTGGGTAGATCACGCAACTAATGAGGAGGTATTGAATAGAATTGGGGAGAAGAGAAGTTTGTGGCACAACTTGACTAGAAGAAGGGATCGGTTGGTACGACATGTTCTGAGGCATCAAGGGATCACAAATTTAGCATTGGAGGGCAGCGTGGAGGGTAAAAATCGTAGAGGGAGACCAAGAGATGAATACACTAAGCAGATTCAGAAGGATGTAGGTTGCAGTAGGTACTGGGAGATGAAGGAGCTTGCACAGGATAGAGTGGCATGGAGAGCTGCATCAAACCAGTCTCAGGACTGAAGACCACAACATGTTCAATTGTTAACACTGTGTCCGAGATTATATTAGCTAAATTTCGTATTTGTAATAATTCATTAGCACCTTGTTGGAAGACTCAATGTGGATAGTAATATTATAAGCTTTTTTTTTACTTTAATTTCGGCCCTCTTACATTAGATACCATTACATCTCATAGCACTAAATTACGACAAGCCTATCGTTTTCTTGTATTCCACGCGTCTTCAAGATTCGCGATACTTACTTATTTTGAAAGACTCAGATACTTGTTTCCTTCAGATTCGTTGCACTATTTTCTGGTTCTTCTTTTCTGTACTTTTTTGTTTTATGTTCGGTTATTATAACCGCAGTTTACCTCATTGGTGATTCTAAAATATATTCTATATTAGGTGTATTTTGATTCGAGAAAAGAAAATGTTGGTAAAACTATGAGTAAATTTCCTAATGAGTGATCAATACTAATGTCGCACGTATGTATTTTGACTACCGGCGTTGGTAGTATGTCTTCAAATGGCATTGCAAAGGAATCATGGCGTGAAATCTAACTAATGTACTTAGTATCTGAAAGAGCAGTTATTAACATATCTCGAGCGGCTATACTCAAAATATCAGATGAATTACAAGTTTTGAGAATCAGAGAGACATTTTACTAACGACATTTATGGTTACAGTGTGATATTTATAGAGAGTGTTGTCGATGATCATAGCTATGTAGTCACCCATGCGCGTAATAAAGGTGTAACTGCCCTCACTGACACGGTACATACAGAATTGCCGTCTGCTGGAACACACTAAAACCGCGACAGTAGTACATGACTCGGAAAAAAATCTTCCTTTTGGGCTTAGCACTTCAAAACTTTGAGTACATCCTGATTTCACTTACTTGTCCTTAACTGTGGTGAAAGTCCATGCATACATGCGTGAAGGAAACTAACGGATCGCTGGTAATGTTGATGGGCGAAACGAAGAAACTAGCTGGGTTTTTCCCCATTTAGGGGCGGGGGGGGGGGGGGGGGGGGAGTCGGTTGGAAGTTGCTAATTAAACTTGTTCGCCGGGATAGCCACGGAGAACATAACATTACGGTGGGAAACTACCAAGCTGGAAAGGTACGATTTCGCAATTGGAATGAAAAACAGCGACCTAAATGGATGTTCTTCACTCACAGACCAACTGCTATGTTGGCATTTCCCGGTAGCCTTCATTGTTCCAGCGGCGCTTGTGCTGGCTTTTTTCAAATCTCAGAACTTGTAAATAACTTACGTGCAGTACAGTGTCCAACGAAGAACTACGGCTCAATTTTTTTCCGTTGCGCTAGTGAAATCATGAAACAAACTCTCAGAAAACGCCAGACGTTAATCAACTAGCAATTTCAGTTAGTTTATTTTTTCGTTTTTTCGGTTCTTACTGAGTTAACTGACTTGGGAGTTTCGTAAGAGGGAAGACCCAATTCCAGTATGACTCACTCACGTTCGCCGACGTCACTGTTAACCTATGATTAGTGCTAAAAACATCTACCCACATTGTACTCTAAATGCTCAAATCACCGTTGAGTATATTAGCCGACAGAACGTTAAATGCCAACTCTACTGCACAGCCAACGAACTTCTCAGGTTGGCATGTACTACCCCAGACGAGTCTCTTCGTCAGTTGCCTATCAGTCTTTGGCTACTTTCAGTGATTTTACAGACTTAACAGACAATATACAGCTTCTAACATGAATACAATAAACCGTGAATAAGACAAACTAAGAAACAAGTGACAGGAAATATTTACTAACAACGTTCCAGACTCGCTCTCATTTTCTATCTTTTGAAATGAAGTCCTTTTATTATGTTGAGAAAGCAATGATTTACAACTCTTAAATACTTTTCAAAAATGCAGAGTTGTTCATATGTACCACTGATGTTTCGGAAGACGAATGTACGAAACCACAACACCGACAGAAAATAAGCACATGTCAGTGGATATAGCACCAGATCATGTTGTTTTTTACGTGTTCGGGGCTACAGCTCCTCTCCAAGTCTCGATTCGTAATACGCACCGTGGTGTAGTTGCAGAGGACACGTCAAAGGGGTAGACGCGTCGGAACATGGTGTGTAAGGGAGGTATACGTGCTTTTCGAGTCCTTGAATTCGCTAAATGTGAGTCTATTGTGACAGTTCACCGACAATTTCGTACCAAATATTAGGTATAAACTCCAACAGACAAAACAATCCGTTGGTCATACAACACTGCTGCATATGTGATGCGAAGAAAACAGACCGACCGGGACTGTCACATGTGAAAAAATGTCTGCAGGAATCGCCCTTCAGGAGTCCGACTAAATCGAAGACACGTGCGAGCAGAGAACTCCAGATGCCGCCGTCAACTGTCTGGCGAACTCCACACAAGCATCTGCGTGTAAAGCCACACCAGTAGCACTGGAAGTCACTGCGCGGCAAAAGTCAGAACGAAGCTCATTGTCCCGAGTAGTCAGCGTAGGTAACTAGCGGCTACTGGAGGAAGACAGCTTTCCGCAGAAGTTGGTTTTTACTAACGACTTGTACGTTTTGTACTATCGCGAAATAGGGGAGATAGTGTCACAGACATGATACGTGAACTGGAGTGGCAATCATTAAGACAAAGGCGTTTTCCGTTGCGACGGGATCTTCTCATGAAATTTCGATCACCAGTTTTCTCCTCCAATTGCGAAAACATTCTGTTGGCACCCATCTGCATAGGGAGAAATGATCATCACGACAAAGTAAGAGAAATCAGGGCTCTCACAGAAAAACTTAAGTGCTCGTTTTTCCCGCGTGCCGTTCGAGAGTGGAACGGTGGAGAGACAGCATGAAGGTGGTTCATTGAACCCTTTGCCAGGTACTTTATTGTGAATAGCAGAGTAATCACGTAAATGTAGCTGTAGAAGCCATATTTCGTGTGAGTGGAAAGGTGATTCGTCATAACCCGCGTGTCTGGCACACAGATCAAGAACACGAGATTGTGGAACACATTGGTGATTCATCTAAAATTAACGTGTTTTATGCCATGTCCTCTTCAAAAGATTATGGATAATTTTTATTTTTCGAGAAAACTGTGACCGGTTGTGTGTCTGGACGTTCTGCACCTATGGCGTATGCCACAATTACGCAAGACATCGGACACTTCACACTGCAACAAGACGGTGCTCCACCACACTTTCTTTCAGACGTTTCTGATTATCTCAATGCCAAATTGCCTCAGCGTTGGCTGGACCCGCTTTTCATCATAACTTTCTCTTATTCAGGACCGCCACAGTCACCTGTCTTTACTCCATGTGATTGCTTATCACGGGCTTATGTCAAAGATCGTGTGTTCCTCCTTCTACTGCCACTTGCCATTTGGAAGTTGCAAGGAAGTGTAATTAACGCAGTCGCTGATGTCGTCTATGACATTCTAAGACTTGTGTCCTGTGAATTTATTCTGTCATATTGACGGTCGCAGCATCGCATATGGTGGCCAAATTAAGTACATGTACCTGTAATGCGAGATAAAAACTTGGAGAGATGATCTGTCCACTGATACGTGTCCATTTTCTGTAGTTCTCGTAATTTTCACGCAGTCGTTCACTGAAATCTCAGAGATACTTATGAATAATCTGGGATTTTACTTCCAATGGGTTCCACAGCTAGAACAAAAATTTTTGAATTAGAATTGCCTTATCTGCCAATGTGGCACATCGTCGGTTTTCAAAAATCATAATTTCTCATTTCTTTATAGAAACACTAACAATTTTTGTCAAACAACTGACCATCCTCAGGCATCTTCCTCAGGTATCACCCCCAAGAAATTCTAAATAGACGGAGCGATTTGAAATATAAGCATTGCATATAAAATTTTATCGGAATTATCCTTCCAAACAAGAGAAGAGTAGAGAAACAAAATTTACAAACACATCAGACATCATGTTACCACGAAATTAAAAATAACCACAGGAAAGCAAGCATTTGTGTAAACAGCATTGGGAAATCGTTACAAGCCTCGCACACCACAATACTATATGACATAAACAATTCCACAAAAAACGATAGCATTAAATTACATATAATCGTAGAACCAAATAAACACGAATCATGCAAGCAATATAGTGTGGCTGATAAGAACAAAGATATGACCTAGAGAACACCAAAGAAGCAAACTGCTTGTAATCATAAAATCACTGACTCAACTGTCAATATTGCTGTCATGAACACCATCATGAAATAAACTTTCATAATTCAACAATTCCATAAATAGCTATTCTAACAAAAATTTAACATCTACTGTGGCTCCCTAAGCATCAAATAATCCAGTTTATGAAATAGTGTGACAGCAAATAAGATATCGATGTCACATGGATATCAAGACCACATGATGTAAGTAGCAACCCATAATTCTGTAACAGGTTAAATTATCTACTTAAATTTTTGAAATATTGTACCAAATTAAAAACAGTATAATCTAACACAGCAGCGTCTTTTGTCTCACGACATAATACAATGTCCTTATATAACATATATGACGCATCGGGGCAAAATAAGTACAAATAAAAATAGCTATCGACAGACGGAAAATAAGCCTGTTTATTTTTGTTTATATAAGGATAGCGGACGATGACAAATATGTCCACTTCTGATAAACCTTCGAATTAATGACAGCATAACCTTCTTAACTACACCCAAATCAGACTTTTGCTACGCGTAAAATTGATCGACGTGGGACTGTAAGCTGCCTTATATAGCGATGAATAATCGTTGATAGAACCAGAATGACATTTTCGCTATGCAACGAAATGTGCGTGCTGATATGAAACATCCTGGCAGAGTAGAACTGTGTGCGGGACTGAGACTCGAAATCGGGATATTGCTTTTCGTGGACAAGTGCTCTACCAACTGAGCTTCCCAAGCATGGCTCACGACCCGTCCTCACCAGTACGTCTTTTCCTATCTTCCAAATTTCAAGGAAGATCTCGTGCGAAACGTGCGGGAATAGCCCCCTGGAAGAAGGGATATCGTGGAGACATGGCTTAGCCACAGCCTGGAGCATGTTTCCAGAATGAGATTTTCGCTCTAAACCGGAGTACGCGCTGAAACGAAACTTCCTGGCAGTTTAAAACTGCGTGCCGAACGGCGACTCGAACTCGGGATCTTTGACTTTCTCACGCAAGTGCCCATTGATAGTTTGTTGGCTGCACTGGAGAGACAATTCCGAATCCTGAAGAAACTCGTATCGCGAAGCACTCTCGCTCCTCGCCGCGTGAATCCTGTACGCAGCGTAGCTGCCGAACGCCGTGGTGACGTTGTCAGAGGAAAGCCGCGCCGTCGGCAGTCGCGTCACGCAGCCCACTAAGCGACGCGCCGCTTGGGTAAGCCTCAGTCGCCGCCACCGCTCCCTCGCCGCCTCGTGGGCCCTGCTGCATCCCGACAGGTGACAGAGGACGCGAGGCTCCGTCACACGCACACACAGGTAGGCCGCGCTACCCGTACAACATGTGCCAGGTGGCCGTACTTGGACCACGGCTATTCTCATTTTGTAATCGACGCTACTGTCCAGTTTAGTCTGTCTAGCCATTTTTAAGTGATCGCACTGGATGAACATCTACATCTACATCTTTCGTCGCAAGCTGTGGCTACTTGTAGTAGCTGTAACTGACCCCCCCCCCTCCCTCCTTTCTCTGTTCCATTCGCGAATGGCGCATGGGAAGGATGATTGTCGACAAGGATCTGCATTAGCTCTAATTTCTCGAATTTTCTCGTCGTGATCACTTCACGAGATGTATGTGAGAGGTAATATGTTGTCCGGCTCTTCCCGGAAAGGGTTCTCTCAAAATTTCAATAGTAAACCGCTCCGTGCTGCGCAACGCCTTTCTTGTAACGTCTGCCACTAGAGTTTGTTGAGCATCTCTGAACGATACCGTGAAGAAACGCGCCGCTCTTCGTTGGATCTTCTCTATCTCTTCTACCAGTCCTGCCTGGTAAGGATACCACGTTGAACAACACTCAAGAATCGGTTCAAAAATGTTCAAATGTGTGTGAAATCTTATGGGACTTAACTGCTAAGGTCATCAGTCCCTAAGTTTACACACTACTTAATCAGAATTATCCCAAGGACAAACACACACACACACACACCTATGCCCGAGGGAGGACTCGAACCTCCGCCGGGACCAGCCGCACAGTCCATTACTAAGAATCGGTTAAACAAGTGCCTTTAAACCATTTCGTTCGTGGATTACATTTTCTTAAGATTCTTCCTATGAATCTCAGCCATTCGTTTTTCCTACCACTTGTTTCATGTGGTCATCACATGTAAGGTTGCTCCGGATAATTACTCCTAGATAATTTACGTTAGATACTGTTTCCAGCAGTTTCGCATAACTGCGTAGCTGTACAGTCGTGGATTGTTGTCGTTGTGTTGTCCTAATGACCATCATTTCATCCCCATCAACGCGCAAATCGCCGAAGTGGCGCCAAGCACCCGGCGAACGGTCTACCCGACGGGAGGCCCTAGTCACACGACATTTATTTAGTAAATTTTATTACTCGAACACTGTAGCTCCTTGGAAGCAAACCATTTAGAACTGAGGATATGTAAATACATGTTCGTTTACAGGAAATTATTCTGCTTTAAAATGTACATTTCCATAATTTGAAAGCCTGAAAGTTACTACTGTAGTTTCGAAAATATTCAAACAGTATGATGTGGTCTGTTTAAGCAGTTCGGCTGAGCACGTTTACGCACTATTATATATTGCAATCTTCACTGATAGCCCAGCCAAGGAAACTTTAAAGATGAAGACAGGAGAGTAAAAGATAGAAACTGCTAAGAAAAAGCTGTTTGAATGTAATGAATCTCAAACAGAAAGAATTACTTCTATGATAGCAAGGACTGATAAGAGCAAGAAACATCTAAAACCAAGAATAAGACAAAATGTGGATAAGCCTACATCTGATATCATTAGTGTTCTGCCCAAAGGCAGGTTTTCACAGGGTAACTCTCCATGATCTTCTGTCTTTTGCCCACCTCTCATGTCAGTCTAATCTCTGCTTTCCCTTATGTAGTCTCTCAGCTTGTACCTCCTTCCCCCTACTCCTCTCACAGATAAGTCTTTCCAAAGAGTCTGTTGGCGTGCACTCCTGGGGCCAACGAATGTCCCATCCAGGCGTTTTTTGTTACTCGTATAACCTGCACCAGTCTGATGAAGAGCATGAACCATATTGTCTTTGTATTTACTGCTTGGAACGATAAAACCTATCAAAAATAAATCAGGATTGAATGCAGTGCCTTAGATGTAATATGTGGGCTCACTACGGGAAACACATTGTTTTATGTGTGCATAAATACCAACTCAGACAGTGATGATTAACATTTCAATTAGTAGCAAAAAACAGTATTTTGGAAAGTTTAGTTGTGTGTTTTATTTACTCATTCATGAGTTCTGGCCCCATAGGAGCATAAACCAGTTCCATACTCAGGGCTGACTTGAGTCCGTATAAAATTTATTTTGGATCTCTAAATGTAATGCTGCGTTCGAAGTATATGTACCAAATTATGCTTTAATAGCTATGTTGTAAGACTAAACACTTTTACGCACGACATATCAAACCACAAAAAATTAAAAACCACGAAATGAAATCCGCGTTAAATGTGCCCCGTCTCCGCCCCACCCCCTTCCCCATAGATAGGAAAGTACGGTGAAGTAGTTGGCACTGTTGCGGGAACAGTTCAGCATGGCGTCGCTATGCCGCTCTTTCACTGCATTCAGTACATCGGGCGGCTCTTCAGCAGTGAATTTTATTCCTCAGAAATTCGGATTTTACAAAGGGCTTATCGATTAAATAATTCGGAAGCAAATGGTTTTTCCGGTGGTCCTCACATGATAAAAAATACATTTTCAAATAAGAAAGTACTCTTTGCTTGTTGTCATTAACGGTAAAATGTCTCCACGTTTCGATCCGTCTCCAGGAATTTTCTTCACAATTCTTCTGGTGTTCCCAGGTGCTGAACAAAAACGCGACTCGGCGCAACGACTCATATGATTTTATCATCAAATAAAAAGTTGATTACAGAAATAAAACCAATTAAAAATGAAAAATTGACGATTCTTTTGCAGAACGCAAGCTACTTAAGATGCGAACCCAAAGCACACGACAGAAATGTGTCCGGCTTACTGCGTCAGTGTCGTAAAGCAAATGGCGCATGTCGGGGTGGAGCATATGGGATGAGTGCTATGTTCTGCGCGCAGGTATAATTGGATGCCATCCAGAGACGAACTCAGCGGCTGGTTACAGTGAGAAGCATCTCAGATGTGATTATGTGCTGGCGAAGGCCGCGGGTCGCACGGGTCCGGTCTGCGCCTCACCTTGCCGGTGGCTGCAGCTGTCGCGCTCATCTCTGTGAGAACCTGTGCTCCGCCCGCCGCAGCGCTTTCTGACGCAGACTTCACGCTCTCCTTTCCAGTTGGCCCCATCTCAGCCTTTGTTTACGCCAGTTCCCTGTACAGCTGCACCGTTAAATTGCCAGTCAGCAAGGAAAATTGTGGTTTCCACTACAGGGACACGTCTACCCGTTGGCACCGAGCGAGGTGGCGCAGTGGTTAGCACACTGGACTCGCATTCGGGAGGACGACGGTTCAATCCCGTCTCCGGCCATCCTGATTTAGGTTTTCCGTGATTTCCCTAAAATCGCTTCAGGCAAATGCCGGGATGGTTCCTTTGAAAGGGCACGGCCGATTTCCTTCCCCATCCTTCCCTCACCCGAGCTTGCGCTCCGTCTCTAATGACCTCGTTGTCGACAGCACGCTAAACACTAATATCCTCCTCCTCCTCCCCCCGTTGGCGTGCAACTGTGGCTTGCTGTGGCGGTCGCAGGCTCTACCTAGAATGATCCAAAACGCGGTGCATAAAAACGAAATTTTTCCGTGGCTCGCACTTCGGGTTCTCTTGATGACATAAAGGTAGTGTCAAGGGTTTTGGACAGCCTTGGGCTAGGAACCATTTCTGTACCCAGCAGAAGGATCGTCTTACTGTAACTATCCTATAGCACAGGATCAAAGTTTGAATATCACACATTTCCTCCAGCTTAGAGAAATGGAACAAATCGGGTGGTTCTTTTTGCATTATATGTGGTCTATGGTGCGACTTCACAACATTTAGTTCATGAGCAGTTCCTGGGAAACTCGAAAAACAATTTTTGGGACCAAAGCCGAGCCGCGGATTCCAAGACAACTATGCATAGCA
Source organism: Schistocerca americana (assembly GCF_021461395.2). NCBI lineage: Eukaryota > Metazoa > Arthropoda > Insecta > Orthoptera > Acrididae > Schistocerca > Schistocerca americana. Next base: position 610,680,247 of record NC_060121.1, read on the forward strand.
AATGGCTTAAACTTTTACGATCTATTCCTAAGCTCTCGATGTCGATAGTCTTGAAAATGTTCTTGATATCTTTATCCGTTTCCGAGATATAGAGGTTTAAAATTATCCACTTGTACACGTAAGATACAGTGTGAAGCGAAAACGTAATTTATAATGTGACGTAGCAAGGGTAAATACACTGTGAAGTGTCGTAGTTATCATCAGGACCGTTCTGGCAATCCCATGTCGTAGTACTGAGAAACATGCAAAATTTTTGTGCACGTAAAATCAGGTCTGAGGAGTAAAATTAGTTTTGCGTTCCTTGAATTTCACATAAGTAAAACTCCTCTCTCTCCGTTCGAATAGGTCTCGGAAGCCCAACGGTACCGACCGACCGCCGCGTCATCCTAAGACGATAGGCGTGACTGGATGCAGATATGGAGGGCCGTTGTCAGTTTTCGTGACCGGAGTCTCAGTCAAGTAGCTCCTCAATTGGCCTCACAAGGGCTGAGTGGACCCCAGATTGCAACAGCGCTCGGCAGACGTGCACGGTCACTCATGCAAGTGGTAGCCAAGCCCGACAGCGCTTAACTTCGGTGATCTGACAGGAACCGGTGTTACCACTGCGGCAATGCTGTTGACAATTTTACATAAGTAAACTATAAAAATTTTACCGACCCATAAAATTCTTTTCATATGGTGACATGCCCTCAATGGCAGGGAAAAGAAGGAAACCGGTCGAAAACGCTCCTATCGCAACACAAAGGCTCCTGTTTATTAAAAGACTCTGACTGGAAGTACCAGTTGCCTCATTCTACCTTCCTCAGCACCTTCAAAAATTTTACCAAAAATTTTGGCATAGGGACATAATGGTAATTTTTAATGCTGAGAGAGAGAAAACACTTTTCAGAGTCTTTTAAAACAGGAGCATATTAGCCTTTTTGTGTTCCGATAGGAGCATTTTTCCGCTGGTACGGGTTTTATTAAGTCTCTTCGGTTGCGATATAAGACTACCATCAGAGATGGGTATGCTGACGCATACTACATGCATTTCATGTTGCTCAGGAATCTTGTTACGCCAATTCGACTGTACACTCATCTAATGGTGCAATTCGTCGTAGTCCACAAGCTTGCAAACAATCTTAGTTTTCGCTTTCGTAAGCAGTACATCTTGATAAAGAGTCACGAGTCATTTAATGCGCATGACATTAATAGACAGAATTATTCGCTTAGTCGATATCTGACGAACAACGGTACTCCTAAAAGAGAGTGTCGGAAACGGGATTTTGAATTTATATGGAATAACAAGTTTATAGTAATTATTCCACAATGTTTAAGAGTACAAAAACTAAACATGATGAGGCACTCTGTCTGCCAATGGATTTCCTTTCTTTCTTTGCTGTAATTTAATTACAACATATACAGTGTGATAAAAAAGTCAGTATAAATTTGAAAACTGAATAAATCACGGAATAACGTAGATAGAGAGGTATAAATTGACACTCGTGCTTCGAATGACTTGAGTTTTATTAGAACCAAAAAAATACAAACGTTCAAAAAATGTCCGACAGATGGCGCTTCATCTGATCAAAATAGCAATAATTAGCATTACAAAGTAAGACAAAGCAAAGATGATGTTATTTACAGGAAATGCTCAATATGTCCACCATCATTCCTCAACAATTGCTGTAGTCGAGGAATAATGTTGTGAACAGCACTGTAAAGCATGTCCGGAGTTATGGTGAGGCATTTCATCGGATGTTGTCTTTCAGCATCCCTAGAGATGTCGCTCGATCACGATACACTTGCGACTTCAGGTAACCCCAAAGCCAATACTCGCACGGACAGAGGTCTTGGGGCCTGGGAGGCCAAGCATGACGAAAGTGGCGGCTGAGCACACGATCATCACCAAACGACGCGCGCAAGAGTTCTTTCACGCGTCTAGCAATATGCAGTGTTTTTTTTTTTTTTTTTTTTTTTGTTCTAATGAAACCCCATGTCATTCCAAGCATGTGTGTCAATTTTTACCTCTCTACCTACATTATTCCGTGGTTTATTAAGTTTTCAAATTTATACCGACTTTTTGATCACCCGGTATATTAAGCCTACCACTCAGGACTTGTAGGACACATCCTAAAACACAACATCATTGGAACAATAGCAGAAGGAGCTATTGAGGGAAGGAATCGGTGGGGGCGACCAAGGATATCATACATGCGACAGATCATGAATGGTGTTGGATGTAACACGTACGTGGAAGTGAAGAGGAAGGCAGACAGAAGAGAGGAATGGCGCTCTGCTGCAAACCAACCTCAGGATTGAACACTACAAGAAGAAAGAAGAAGACCACTCAGGGATAAAAGCCCACAGTTTAACACCTGCAGAAAACACAAGATAATGCAGCTCACGAACACCTTCATTTTTCATTAATCAGCACCTATCTTCTTTCCTGGACACCCAATTATTTCAAGAAGGCTTATCGCAACTCAGTATAGCCGCTTTATCGTTAGGACGACATTTTACGTACCAATTAAAATTTCGGCTTTTTGTTGAGAAAAGAAGATTTTAATTTTAATTTCTAGAGTTTCTGCTTTTGGTTCGAGGTTCCAGGGAAGAACATTAACGGCACTGAAGCCAGCCGGAGAAGGCATAATGTTGACGAAAAACGAAAGAGTGGTCAGCGTGACCGGCTCCCATGAGGAGGACCCGGATTCAAAATGGTTCAAATGGCTCTGAGCACTATGGGACTTAACATCTATGGTCATCAGTCCCCTAGAACTTAGAACTACTTAAACCTAACTAACCTAAGGACATCACACAACACCCAGTCATCACGAGGCAGTTCTCAGAACTGGGACGGGGTCCACTCAACGTCGTGAGGCCAACTGAGGAGCTACTTCAATCAGAAGTAGCAGCTCTAACGTTTGAAAAACTGAAACGGCCGGGAGGTCGGTGTGCTGGCCCCATGCCCCTCCATACAGCTTCGGCATGAGGTCATGTATGGCAGAGGATGACCCTGCGGCAGGTCGACATCGCGCAGTCATTGGGCTAACTTTGATGAATTGAGTACCAGATCCCAAGCCGTACTAAACTGAAACCAACCTACCTTCTTCGATATTTCCAACGTTTTTACTTCGACGGATTCGTTGATTACTCTGTCCCAGAAACTTGGTGTTTGCACCTTACACTAGTCTCGTAGTGATTCATTTCATGATTATACTCGAGGCAGTGCTCTGCAGTGAAGCTGATTTGCTCGGTTGTTTTAGTCGGGTGTTCTTCGAACCTCTCCTCGTCCAGAAAAATGGAGTCCGTATATCGACTACAGACGACAACACACAATACATTGTTTCTGACTGAATGCGCAAGTTGAATAAAGTAGAGTAACTTGTGGTTTCCCCCAAAACGACGCACGCTTAATAAGAAAGTGAGTCAAGGACAAACCATTTCTCTTTACTGTTCGCAATGTTAAACACAACAAAACAGCGAGCAATAGTTAACAAAAGACATAACTGCTAGCGCGGATAGTATGAGGAGGACAAAGGGAAAGAACACAACAATAACATGTAGACCAAGGTCGATACCAGTGCGTTGGGACAGATACACTGTAGGGAGAAGCTCTTGCGACGACTTGCGGCAAAGGGGCTACGGAGTATTTTCTGGCAAGCCGTTGCGTTGAAAGCGGGGTTGAGTCAGACACGGACGACTGGGCCCTCCTGGCGCAACGCAGCTCGCACTACGCATGGCTAAGTACCGTGTGTGCTGTGCCTTGCGATTTCGGTGCGTAATGTCTTCTTCAGGACAGCGCCGTAGCGCTACACTTGACGCAGGAACGGCGTTCCTCGCTAGTAACTATTGATGACTTTCGGAAAACCGTCCTTCTGATCTAAGGTGCACACTACAGTTGTCCAATAAGGTAAGCATTGTTTGGATTCTGTCGTTACTTAATGGCGAAAAACAGTACAGGTGCTAGAGGGTAATATTTTACCGAAGATAACACTTCAGTTGATAACGAAAGCAAGACTTAAATCAAGACATGTCGACTTAAAAACGCTTTCGAATATGTAAGACGTACGAAATTCAGTTAAAATAGGTGTAAGCTATAAGTAAAGGCGGTAAAGCATGATATGTGTAAGATACAATACGGTATAAAATCAGGAAGGAACAGTAAGAATGTAGGACCAAGAATGAAGTGCTCGTATTCAAACAGATGTGAGACAGAGATGCACTGCTTCTATCCTACTGTTCAGTCCCCACATCGAACAGGGGTTCGGGTGTGGAATAAAAATTCAAAGTGAAAACATAACAGTGATGACATTACTATCCTCAGTGAATGTGAGGGAGAATTACAAAAACTGTTGAATGGAATGGCCTAAGGAGCACGGAAAATGAATTGATAGTAAATTTGTGAAAGAGGAAAGCAATGAGCAACAACAGAAAGGTGACGAGCGATAAACTCTACGTAAAAATTTGGAATCACGGAGAAGACACAATGAAGGAATTCTGCTACCTTGGAAGTAAAATAACATTTGGCGGGCGACGTAAAGATGACGTAATAAGCAGACTAGTACAGGCAATAGTTGTCAAACATGGGTATTAATGCGAGGAGAAAATATCTGAGAATATGCGTTTTGAGAAGAGTATTATCTGGAAGAGAACCATTGACTGCGGAAAAACTAAAAAAAGAATAGAAACGTTTGAATGCGGTGCTGTAGAAGGATACCGAAAATCACATGGACTTAAGAAACTTGGAAGTTCTCCGCAGAATAGGATAGGAAAGCAGTATGTGGAAAACACTGACGGCTGGTCCCGGCGGAGGTTCGAGTCCTCCCTCGAGCATGGGTGTGTGTGTTTGTCCTCAGGATAAGTAGTGTGTAAGCTTAGGGACTGATGACATTAGCAATTAAGTCCCATAAGATTTCACACACATTTTAACATTTTTGATTTTGAGATGGACCTACATTCACTGACAGAATAAATTTTAAGGAATGACATTCATCTCCGGTCCCTGGTGCACGATTCCTTGCAGACAGATTGGAAGCCCATGCCTAAAAAACAACAAATCGGGCATCCTCTTTCACAGTGTGGTCATGGACACGTCGGAACACGAAATGTCCTTTCGGTCATTCTGTAACGTATCCACGTCGACCTATCATATTGCGCTGATTCCATACGACTTCACGCTATTTCAGCTCCATGACCTACTTCAATAGTAGTGGGTCACTAGACTGCCTGGTACCAGTTCTAGACCATTCATGGTGCTCCAAAACGACCAATTGAAATTTCGCCCGGTGAGATTTTTTTACACAAGTCCAAAAGCAGATTAAACGATATATAAAGATATCTTATGGTTCAAATGGCTCTAAGCACTATTGGACTTAACATCTGAGGTCATCAGTCCCCTAGACTTAGAACTACTTAAACCTAACTAACCTAAGGACATCACACACATCCATGCCCGAGGCAGGATTCGAACCTGCGACCGTAGCAGCAGCCCGGTTTCGGACTGAAGCGCCTAGAGCCGCTCGGCCACTCCGGCCGGCGATATCTTATGTACTTTAATTCCTTTCATATGAGCTCGCAAATGGACTTATGCGACTTTTCATCTGCACTGAGTGAATATGTTTTGCAGCAATGCCTATAGGAGTAAGAAAATATATCGCTAATTACTTTGTTCTCACAACTATCGTTTCCCTATGCCGGCAGGAAAGCGGTCGCAATGATTAACGCACTGGACCTGTCCACATGAGGATTCAAATCCGCTGCCTGCCACACAATTTAAGGGTTTGTGTGGTTTTACTAAGTAACTTGCGGTGAGTGGAGTTTATTCTTGTGTAAGGGTCACGGCCCATTTCCTTCACCAACCGAGCTTATTCCGCTAATGATCGCTTTGTCGACAGGAAGTTTAAGCCTGATAACCCTCTACCATTTTCGTAAGCTGTACATGTCAGAACCGCATCGCACTGCTGCCGCCCTTTACGCTGCAAGAAGCAATAGAATACTTCAAAACATCCTAACCCGAAGTACCCCTGATTGTTAATACTTGCTGTCTTTTTAATTTACTTTCGTTAAACAGATAAAGTTTTTTGTCTCTCAGTATTTTCAGAACTAGCCACTATGAGGGGACACCGAATATTTCTCAAATGAAATTAGCTTTCAAACAAAGTAGAAAATATTTACTTACAGCTTTCTTCGCGAATCAATGACTGTGTCGATATTGCATAAATGTATTCTCTGAGGACGTTAATTCTGATATGATTAAATAAAATACTGGACTTCGTTACTCACCGATTACACGAACAACATTACCAAGAGAAGCAGGCCCGACACATTTAGTGATAGAGCTGGAATAATGCTCAATACAACGCACTGCAATTCTTAAAAGAGCCTCGCGTAAGATAGCTGAAGAACAGAAACGCTTCATCTATAATGGAATTGATTATCAAATGGTTCAAATGGCTCTGAACACTATGGGACTTAACATCTGAGGTCATCAGTCCCCCCCTAGAATTGGTTATCTGTATGAAATAATAACAGTTATATTATCAGTTAAATGACTCGTTGTCAGTGTAGCGGATTTGCTAAAAAAATTACAAATGGCGCTTGTCTTAGCGGAAAGGACATACATGAGTGTCTTTCCGTAAGAAAGGACTAAATTAGTGGGGAGAATGCAGCGCTTATATAATAAATATCATATACTCACAAAACATGTATATAAGAAATACATGCGATATGATAAATTTCTTGTACAAAAATCGTCTTGATCTGCATTTTTTTCTTATATTCTATTACAACTCGCCTTGTCAAACTAAACATAGTTATCCCTTTGGCTCCACGATCATTCTCAAATCACATTTTATGACGCTGAACCTACCTGCTGTTGCTGTCTCCATAACAAGCGATGTCCTGAGGCAGTCTGACTGTGTACTAAATACAAGGTAGACTTTCTTTGAACATCAATTAAATAAGCCTACTGAAAGAAAGTGAAGTGTTACCTGTCAGAGCCGATTATAAAGTTATGGAACGAAGACTGTCGAGACAGAAACTAATTAAAGGCGTAATGAGTCACAATTATTGGAAATGTTACCTACTTGAATGGTTTACCATGTGCTTAAGACCCTCACAGTCTCCCGTCACGAACACTATTTTAGAATATGCAACTTTTTTTTCTACAGAGAGGAACATGACCCGCTGCTCAGTATTCGGCCAAGCAAGGAAGCAGTTAATGCGTTGTCCCCTAATTAAAGTAAGATAAAATACAAATTATTTTTTTCTACTTGTCTGATTATCTCGCTAGGAGATGCACTCTGAAATAGTCACTACAAAAGGTGCAATGTGCCGGTCTGAACTCAGGCTAATGTAAGAAGCCAGATGTCTCGCCTGTCCCTGGGTTCAGCTGAAGCAGTTCAGGGTATCCGTAAAAGCGTAAAAGCTGAAATGATAATTCCTTGTACAAGTTTCAAATCGTTGTAACCCTGTCTAAATGACCAGCAGCTTTTTACTATTCCATGTCCCACGGCATCACTACTTCTGAGATCTACCCAGTTTTCTTCTTAGAAGTAGAAATGAAGTCTCTTTTGGAAACTTATATTTTGATATACAGCCAACACGTAGGACACCGACACGTCTTCCAGAGCACATACCGTCATTAAGAATACAAGCTGGAGTGCTCGGCAGTGCACATGTCGTGTGAGACCTCAAGACAAAGACAAAGCGAACATGCATATTTAAAAAATGACAGAGGCAGGCTACGAGGTCGGTGCCCCGTAATTTACCACCGTGACGTTCCCGCCAGTATTACCGTCTTATGTAAACACAGCTGTAGAAGATAGTTCATAGATCTATCGCATAATTGTTTAAACATGTTCTGCTACATATATTGCTCTTTCCATGTCTTGTTCGCCTCGTTCTGTAGTTTGTAATGGGGCTCCCTTCTTTTCTCTGTACGTTCATCATTACGCAAGAAAAATTTGGATCCGATTGAACAAAGCAGTCTCTGGACTTCTTATACGGTACTCTTTCCTCTACTTTAGCCCAAAATTCTCGAAATCCCTTCGTCTTAGAACTGTCTGTAAGACTGTTTCATACGGACTGCATGGAATGTGCTTTAGAACTATAGTTTTCTTTTTGGAATGGAAACATACTCTAGTCATCGATTTTTCTTTATTATAGAACGGCAATCTTTTTATAGAAGGTGATCTTTCTTTTATACGGTCGACGTTTCAACCCCTGTTCTGGGAATTTTGTGATGTCGACGGTTAGCTGAACAATTCAGAAGACTCAGAATATTTTAACTTTTAACGGCAACGGCAACGGCCACGAAAGCCTACAGACTTACGTAATCTGTTTATAGTTGCTCCAACAGTTTCCGAGACCACGTATCTTATTCTTGATAATGCTTAACGGTGATCTGACAGAGTCTTTCATTTACGTTTCTTTCTTTTTCCTAGTTATCCATAGTAACTCAAACGTAATACTACATGTGACAAGTACACACCTCGTTAATCAGCATAATTCACAGATTTATGTTTTAAATTGGACTCATTCATGTATGTTATGCGGTTTCCTGAAGAAACTTCCAACATCTTAGCAATACAGATTCCCTGACGTCATATTTTCGAATAAGTTCTTTGAATGTAACGACTTACCACAAAGGTGTTGCCATATCTTAGAAATTAACTACCTTAGCTTACACTTACAGAACTGAGGACAGTGAATTACTCTGTTACATTCCCGAAGTCTGTTGTGACATGATAATCTGGGACAGAGGGCAGCAGAAGCAGCTAGGAAAGTTGATCTGAATATGTGTGCATTCTTTCTTATTTAAATTATACCTAAAAATTCTTCTTCAGAAACCACCCTTTCCAGTACTGAACGGACTGAAAAGCTTATCTAGATCTTCATTCATACTGCGTAAGCCACCACATGGTACAATTGTGTAAGGCGGTGGGTACCAGTCATTCTATTCCAGTGCGACTTGCAAATGAAACGAGGGAAATCGATTGGCAATATGCCTCCATAGGAGTCTTAATTTCTTTTACTTTGTCTTCATGGTCCTTTAGCGAAATTCACGAAAATGTCGATTCTCTACATTTTCTCAGTAGCGTTACGCAAACTTGCTTTACTTTTCGATATTTCGAAAAATTTCTTTTCTCAGTTTTTCAGCACAATATCGGGCCAAGTCCAGTACTGCTTTCTTGTCAACCCATAAGTCGTCTACAGTACATCGTGTGAGCCAGTTGGGACATTGTAGAAGATGTTCCATGTCCTGAATTGCACCACTGTGTCCTTTGTCGTCTGCTTCGTGTCTGAGGCCCCATTTAATTATATTTATTTTGAGTGACACTACACCTGTTCTGTTGCGATTCAGTGTCCCCTAAATCTTCGAACTCAGTGTATTGCCGCTACGCATCGCTTATGAGGTAGGGTAGTATAGGGGCTCATCTAGCTTAGTACTAAGGAATCTGTTGCGAGGTTTAAGTCTGCCAGATCCGCGTGAAGCACAGTGCAGGACGTGGCGCTCATGGACAGTCCGTTTTAAATTTTCTGTGTGCTCTTGTGCAGTTCTTCGGGATTCAGGATCTGAGAATCCAGCCGTTTTATTTAGCTTCGCAAGTGGTGTGGGTTTCATACATACTGTTCTTAGTCTTGCTTGTGTCATTTAGGCTTGTGCAGATCTGGACCATGCAGGGTATGCATATTCCACCGTGGAAAAGAAAAGTGCTTGGGCGTTCTTCTTATACAATTGGTCTGGCTCCCCATTTACTATTCACTAGTTTTCTCAAGATGTTTTTCCTGGCGGCAACATTTTGACGGGTCTTCTTCTGTGATATTTGTATGTCATTGATTTGCCCAACACGACACCGAGGTCTGGTGGTCTGTCTGTATGTTCAAGACTGCTGCGATTCCAGGTGGCGTTTCCTACTCCTCTGCATTAACTTACAATTTTCTACAATAACTACCATGATATCAAGTATGTACATAATATGGGACAGATTTTGGTTTCTCACGTTGCCTGTTACGTTTGTGCCCATCTCAAACGCTTCAGCTGCATTGCTCAATGTTACGCTCGCACCTTAAAGCCGCTTACCTCGCCGACTACTACGTAACCATCAAAGAAGAGCGTAGCGTATCCTGTGAACTCGATTTCCCTTCCCAGACTGGTGTAGCAAGGGCTTCGAGGACAGGATCGGCTCACCTTGTCCTTTTCCTCGCGGTCTCCAGGGACTCTGGAGCCGCAAAAGTCAAGATTCCCCATGGAGTGTAAGGATGTACTCTCATTCTGGAATGATTTAATCCACCTCGCTCTCTCACTTACTAAGCGTTTCGGCGTTCTCAAAATATTTCGTATTTCAGCATCATCTGTCACAAGTTTCTATCCAGAATGCCAAATATATTATTTTACTTTTCGTTATCTAACAATGTCTGTGGCGACAAACCTCATCTACGAGGGTTGCCCAAAAAGTAATGCATCGCATTTTTTTCTCAGCCGAAAACATTGCTACAGATTCTATACGTTACGTATGTATTATTTGAAAAGCGCACCAAGTTTCCGTCACTTCCGAACGATAGTGTAGCTGCAGGACAGTTTCAAATTGGCGTCTGTAGGTGATGTACGTCACAAACAACGTGCCGTCATTGAATTTCTCACCGCAGAGAAAGAAGAAATGGGGAAGAATCACAAACGCTTGTGCAAAGTCTATGGAGTATCTGCTGTCGGCACAGAGGGTGAAGTCATCAGAAGGCGGTTCGGCCGAGCTCCACGATTTGCTTCGGTAGGGGGGATCATCCACGGCTGTCACACCTAACATGTTGCAGCGCGCTGATTTCATTCGCGAGAACAGACGCATTACGACTCGGCAGCTGGGGCTGCATCTATCAATCAGCAAAGGATGTGTGGGTGTAATTAGCCGCACTCTTGGATATTCAGAAGTGTGTGCCAGAGGGGTCTCGCGGTGTCTAACGGTGGATAACAAATCGCACAGAAAAAAAACATTTATCTTGATTTGTTGCAACGTTCTGAAGTTGAGGGAGAGGCCTTCTTGTCCCTGGTTGTGACAGATGATGAAACCTGGATTCACCATTTTGAGCCCGAAACAAAACGACAGTAGACGCAATGGCACCATTCCACCTCCCCACAGAAGAAACAATTCAAAGCAACTGCTTTCGCCAGTAAGGTCATGATCAATGTGTTCTGGGACTGTGAAGGTGTGAATCTCATTGATGTGATGCCAAGAGGCGGTACCATTAATTCAGAAGCATACGTCACCACATTAACAAAACTCAAGGCGCGCTTCCTGCGACTTCGGCGCCACAGCAACCCAGGAGATGTTTTGCTGCAATACGATAACGCTCAGCCGCACACAAGTCTGAGGACAGCTGAACACATAGCAAAACAGGGTTGGACAGTGTTACCCCATCCACCCTACAGCCCTAGCCTAGTCCCCTCGGACTTGCACTTGTTTACGCCATTAAAGGATGCCATTCGTGGAAGACATTCTGAGAACGATCAGGAGGTGATTCACACAGTGAAGCACTGACTCCGCCACCAGGACAAGGACTGTTACCGACAGGGCACACGCGCCCTTGTTCCGCGCTGGAGGAAGGCCATAAAACGGGATGGAGATTACATGAAAAAATAGGGTGTGTATATAAAACACCATTCTTTCGTGTGTGTGATTCTCATTATGTTCAATAACGAATTGTTGAAGAAAAATGCGGTGATTTACTTTCTGGGCAATTCTCGTACGTTTCCCGCTTTGCTTTTTGAGGTACCAGCCATCGGATCTGGGTTGCTTCTGGGGTACCTTCAATATTTGTGAAGTCGACGACCTCATCGGCGACCAGTTTTCCCTCGAGTTTTTTACTTGTTCACATGACATGAAATTCAGGGAGGGTCTCGCAATGTGAACCTGTTTCAATACAGTTCTTTACACTATATGAACAGCTCGTGATGTAAATCAAACAAATTTTTGATATAGGCTGCATGTAACAGTAGCAGAAAACTTAATTTTGTTCACAACATGGGGCTGTCTTATATGCTGAAGATTTTTATTAAAATCACAATAGGTCTTACGTTTATATGTTTATTTTTGCTTCAGTAATGTGATCGAACTAATAGCATGAACATTTTATAATGCACGTCTTGATTCACAGGCTACGGAAACTGTTATAATATAAAAGTATTCTTCTCACATACAGTTCTAAGGTTTTTCATCTAAACTTACTGTCCCTTTTTTAAATAAACTTTCAGTTCCCTTTCAGAGGACTCCGCCTTATAGGCTCTTCTATTTCTTTCACATCAATCTACTCTCTCATAATTCAATACAATTATTGTACGGCGTATGACATTTCTCAACTTTTTATTTCTTTTATCCTCTGTGCTAAACGATTGTTTCTCCGTCTGCGAATGAATTGTTAACACCACAACCTTTTCATTTCAGAATTAGGACGTAATTGTCATATTCGCAGTATAATATAGCCATTCTTTTCTCAATTTAAGGTTTTTATGTAACCTTTCCTCTTCACATGATGATTTTCCTCGTTGTATTTGTCCTTATCTTGTGATCCCTTCTTTCTTCCATAAGTTCCAATATTTCTTCATCTTTCCATCACTTTTATAGCCTCTTATACCTGTAATAGCTTATTCTGCGCTTAGCATTTTCCATTAATTCATCGCTGAACTACCCTCTATCGGATTGCTGATCTGAAGAGTCATTGCCTTTGAGACTTTCTAGATCGTATCATCTCTTATTTGCTAGTTTCTGAATGGTGTGCGTATCCACGCCTGTGTATGTATTACTCTTCAGAATATTGTCGTTGAGCTTTCCTGTAACCGTAATGTACGTCACCTGATGTCGTTGTGTCTTTTCAGCTTTTCCAAACAGCCGTCTTTGTTTGTGAACTTAGAAAAATATGATTACTATATACAAGGACATCATTTCGCTGTCATTCTTTTCCTTATTCCTTTGTACTGAAGTACATACACATAACACTCCAATTTTGTGGTAGGTATACATCAATACATCATTCATTTCAGCATGAACTTTACGCCCTACGGTACACGTTAATTCCTCATCGGTGTCTCATCGAATCTTGTTAGGTGTTAAAATTTCGAAAAACATCCGTTTACAGTTTTATACACTGTGCAAATATATGGGAATGGTGTGTGTATCAGATTTCGGATACTTTTGTAACGCACTCCTCCTCTGAAATTTTCATGAACATGCTGTGAGTAGACGCGGTCATTTGGATGCACTTTTAATAACTTTTACTTATGTCTTGATCACACTTTTATTTTTCATCAACCTTACACATTTCTACTTTCGTTATTTTCAAAGGCATCGCTATGTCATTCATATAAAAACATTAGATACATAGTACCACGTCAACATTATCGAGCACGAGACAAGTATCAATAGTGATACAATGTATCTAATGTTTTTATATGACTGACATAGCGTTGCCTTTGAAAAGGACGAAAAGTCGAAACTCGTAAGGTTGATGAAAAAATAAAAGTGTGGTCAAGGCATAAGGTAAATGTTGTTAAAAGTGCCCTCCTCCCCACCACCTTTCGCGCTCTGTTCCAGTCCCCTCCTGCACAGACTTGTAGAGGGACTATTTCGGGCAATAACTTGCCCGCGACATGACGCAAGAGCTGAGACACGCTCCGCCAAACTATAGTGGCGTCACAGCCGCGCAGGAGAAAGTCGCGCCGGCGGCCGGTGGCCGCGCCGCCCACGTGTCGCTGCGCTGTCGCCCCCCCGCCGCCCATCTGTCGCATCCGCAGCGACCAGGCCACGACGCTTAGCAATTTCAGTTGGTTTCGCCGTCACAGATTCTACAACAGCCGGATTTCAGATTCAGAGTTATAAGCAGCTAACGTCGAATACGAAACCGCATTTCCATTTAAGGCAATTGTTGTATGTAACAGGTCTATGATGAAACACTGGATCATGGCATGTCAATAACTGTCCTTGGATCACAGGTGATTCTATATTGAGGAACTTTAAATGCGAATATTTTAGATTAGGCTTGATGTCAGTTAAAAATACAAATCCCTGTAACAGACACATTTGTTATATTATTCCTTCCTCTGCTAGATTCTGAGGATTGTACCTAGATTATCGGGTGTATTTGTGGAAACGTCATCTTTGCTTAGTTCAGAGTACAGCATATGACCACATCGCCTTGTGCTTATTATCACTGGATGTAAAGGCACAAGTGAACGAAATCTGTGCATTCAAAAGCTTCAAAGGCGTCGTTCGTCTTTAGCAAAACGCCACCGTATTTATACAAATCTTTCTCCTGTTAGTATGATACAATAATAGTTCTCATATGTTCCGATTGTTCTGGTTGGTGCGGTAGGGCTCTCGCTTCCCACGCCCGGGTTCCCGGGTTCGATTCCCGGCGGGGTCAGGGATTTTCTCTGCCTCGTGATGACTGGGTGTTGTGTGCTGTCCTTAGGTTAGTTAGGTTTAAGTAGTTCTAAGTTCTAGGGGACTGATGACCATAGATGTTAAGTCCCATAGTGCTCAGAGCCATTTGAACCATTTGCTCTGGTTAACGGCAAATGCACAAACTACCAGGACAGTTTACCAAAGCAACGACTTTGCGATTATTTTCTGTGATTTTCTTCATTCCCTGTGCCATGTATATTACATTTCTTTCTGGGTCTGCACAGAGGTAACTTAGCTGATTAATAACGTCAAATCAAAACTATATAGACGAGTCTCTGTTCCAATCACATATTGTCACTGCACGTAGTTATCCGATCATCGAAGCCACGTTCCTGGTCGGCCGGTGTGGCCGAGCGGTTCTAGGCGCTTCAGTCCGGAACCGCGCGACCGCTACAGTCGCAGGTTCGAATCCTGCCTCGGGCATGGATGTGTGTGTTGTCCGTAGGTTAGTTAGATTTAAGTAGTTCTCCGTTCTAGGGGCTTATGGCCTCAGATGATAAGTCCCATAGTGCTCAGAGACATTTGAACCATTTTTGAGCCACGTTCCCATCTTCTCTAGAGAATCCATTTCTATAATAACTAACCGCAACAGCTGCCTTGAGTAGATTTTTTCACCTCCTATTGGGTCACAACTAGTTTCATCAGTATAATGTCACGTCCCCAGGTGCCAAAAAATTCACCTAAATAAGACGCAAAACCCTTTTTTAACCTAAACCACTTGACAAAATTTTAATTACATTGTAAATAAGAAAGGAAGACAATGGACCTCTGTAGATATGGAAGCCGTCCCTCAATGAAACATATAGTCCCCTATCCTCATGTTGATAATAGAGTAAAAAAGCAACCGCCTCGAACTTGAGAGTGGACTACTTGCTACAAGTAACCTAGAACAATTGGGGACACTAAAAACGCAATCAAATTATAAATAATCCCGGGAATAAATAATGATTACGAAAGGGCTGTTGACAATACATTAACAAAACAAGAGTAATAAATAGTGCTTACACAAGCAGCGGTGAGAGGAAGTGCGCGGGGCTCTGCCGGTAACGTAGTACAGGGTGTTTATCAACGAATATCGGAGTTTTAACGCTTTATAATATTTATTACATTAAACTTACAGTTATAAATGATATGTCAAATGAAAGACCACCTCAAACACTTTTGTGTGGCACCACCTCACTGGCATAGCGATGTACGCGATTGGTTCAACTTCATTCTATCCAAGCGCTGGATAGGCCACAAGGGACCCAATGACAGGGCTTGCTTTGCATGGCCTCCACGTTCACCCGACCTAACGCCTTGCGATTTTTTCCTTTGGGCCTTCATCAAGGATCGTGTGTACGTGCCTCCGCTACCAGCAGACGTCCCTGAATTAAGAAACCGGGTTGAAGCAGCTGTTGCTACAATCACTGAAGACACACTTATCAACGTTTGGGAAGAACTCGGCTATAGACTTGTGGGCCGTGTGACAAATGGTGCTCACATTGAACATTTATAAGGTTCTTGGAAAAACTGTTTGAGTTGCTCTTTCATTTGACGTATCACTTATAACTGTAAGTTTAATATAATAAATATTATAAAGCGTTAAAACCCCGATACTCATTTATAAACACCCCGTATATACAATCAGCTCGGGAGTAATACATGGAAATACCGCCCAGTCACGCATGCGCGGGATGGTGCTCCCAGCTCACTAAATCGTAGCCACGATAATGACAAGACACGCTGGAGTGGCAGTTTAATCTAAATTAAAATTAGAAGTAGCCGCCAGCAGGGAACGTAGGAGAACATCTGTCCAACGACACACTGATACAGAAAACTTGCTGATTAAAATCATGTAAATTCCCCTTATACTAACTGTGTGGACAAACTGATACTTACAATTATGTGCCTCCTGCATCCTTAGTATCCCTGCTTGTTCTTGGTTGCATCTCGCATGTAGTTCATCGTCCAGTTTTTGACCGTTGCGTTTTTGAGTTACAATCAGCATGAGGATATGGGACATCTATGTTTCTTTAAGGGATGACTTTCACGTCCAAACAAGTTGTTATTTTCATGCTTATGACATAATTAAAACTTCGTCTCATAGTTTTGCCTATGAAGGTGTACAAAAGATTTATTTGTGTGTACTTTAGGTCAGTTGTTTAGCACCTGAGGACGTGACTTTACAGTCACGAAACTACAGTAGTTGTGAATCAGTAGGAGATTAATAAATTTTCCCACGGCAGTTCTTGCGGATATTTCTTCATCTGCGGTTGCTCCACTCACCAAGTGACCTGATCCAGAGAAATTGTAGCTAACCTATATTATGATTATTGAATGAAATCAGTCCGCATATGGTTGAAAAAATTGCAATTTCGAAATTTTTTCGCTACAGAGCGTTGTGGGATGTTGACGCCCACTCCACAACGTTACTTTCTGACGTACTTTTACATAGTTCCGAGCAGTCTGAAACCAAATATGTGTGGCAGTATTAGTGTACCCGCTGGTTGTGGTTTAACGTCTTATGTGTTTTATAGCTATTATTGCTAAAATTCTCTATACCTGTGGCATGTTAAACGTGGTGGATTACGGCGAACTATATTTGAGGGGACGGGCGAGGGGGGACAATGGAGAAACAGTTATCCTCTGCTCCTACACTGAACCCTGGATCCGTGCCTGCTACAAAATTTACGCCGAAATGCCTTATGAAGCCATCCACCAGACAGGGATGTTAAGTGTGGTGGCCGTTTGTCCTTTTCTGCTGTGCTGCAATGTTTCCCTCATCCTGCAGTAGTCATCAGCAACATAAGCATGATACTAAGCATTCACTCCACAATGTTAATCTCGGTTATCTGGTCTGAGCGCTTCCCATAACAACAAATAAGTTGCCAGTCACTCATTAAAGTGTGCATTTAAGTCAGTCCTAGAGTTGATCTCTACCAAAACTATGGTTCGGAAGTTTTGGTGCGGTACATAAATGACGTAGTAAATGGTAGGATTACCAGTAGTATTGGTAGGGAAAGAAACATAAATGAATGTGTGGAGAAACTGGGAGCTGACAAACTCTCTTTGTTTTTTGCTTGGTTGTTTGTTAGTTTTGCACATAATAGCAGCCACATATCGTTTAGTGTTAGTCAACTGAGTAGTTTATATCCTTAAAAAAATATAAGCTGCATTTTGTAGGTGATAAAAATTAGTTGATCGCGTAACTTCTGCATTTTTATGAAACCAAAGCAATTACTTTTGATGCAACTATAGTTTCATGCACAAACGTAAAAGAATATACATAATTATTGTTGTTATTTTGTACTCATTTCTTTATTTTTAATACACTGTCCCTTTGTTCCACATCACAGATCAATTTTCGAATACAAGCAGAATTAAACAGTGACAGTGTCAACTTTGTTACAAATACCGCTTATTTTTAAGTAAGAGACAGGAGGATAACTATGTAGAACAAAAATGTTCCGTAAGTTATACATACGCAAACAAGGCAATCGAAATAAGGTAACGCCCGATAGGTATGCAACACACCTAACGCACAGGTAATGCGGTACGATCCTAACTGACGAAAAGTGCCATAGCCTACAGTAGTTTTACAACTCTAGTCGATACACATTGCCATTAGCAGCTTCATTCTGCTAAATGCAGGACAAACCCTCGGCGCATTAAAATGGGGCTAACACACGAGTATGGGCGGAAAAGCGTGAAACGGGTCGCTTTAATTATGAGAAAGTTCAGCAAGGCACTCGCCTCGTTTCAGCAAGGACGACAGGTAACAGCTGGCCTGAGCGTGCCGAGTGTCGCTCACGTTAACATACGATCTGCGGGTTTCTCAAGAGTGTCTGCACTTGCTGCGTGAGCGAAATAGGTTTCCAGATTCTCCCCCCATTGCCTGGAATTGTGAAATGTGTCACCATTTATGAGTTAAAATTAATACCGTAGGAGATCAGGAAAAATTGTACTACCCTTAGCTCACGGTGCTTCAAACCATCTGAGAGAATCCTGTGATTATTTCCAAGTTCAACGAACCTCTCTTATGCGTTCGCTGTGAAGATCAATGCTCAGGGATGGAAAGACTTTGCAATATGGATTCATATCACACTGTATCAAATTACGTAGCACACGATGGTTAATACATAATTTCTATCTCGAATTATGCGCCATTGTTCCCATTGCGTCTCACTCTTTTTCTGATACGTATGTACCTATTTACCTTTTGCTAAATACGTATTTCCTCAATGAAAGACTCTGCAGTTGTTTCCCTCTACCGTCTCACCTGGTAACCTCTAATTCATGAAGTATTTTCGGATTGGTGGTAAAACTGTGAGTAAACTATTTAGAAAGTATCAGATACAGGTATTTCCAATGTATTAACAAATCGCATCACGCCGGCCGAAGTGGCCGTGCGGTTAAAGGCGCTGCAGTCTGGAACCGCAAGACCGCTACGGTCGCAGGTTCGAATCCTGCCTCGGGCATGGATGTTTGTGATGTCCTTAGGTTAGTTAGGTTTAACTAGTTCTAAGTTCTAGGGGACTAATGACCTCAGCAGTTGAGTCCCATAGTGCTCAGAGCCATTTTTTTGAAATCGCATCACCGGTGTCACGTCAGTTCAGTGAGAGCTAAGCGTGAGAGCTGTACAAAACATGCAGAAGAACAGTTAAAAATGTCATGGTTCAGAATATAATGCTATGACAAATGATTCTATGAGTTAAGAGACGATAAATAAAGTATAATAGTCGTGGAGTCTGTACTGTGAGTCAGGATGGAGCGTTAAGCGATATCTCAGTACCATACGCGCAATGTAAGTAGCTGAATCGATGGAAAACGAATGTGGTCGACCGGGACTGATTTCATCTCGGTCGCTACCAGTTATAACTAGCAGGCAACACTGAGTACAGATATCTCGTATGGTCATCAGTACATAATTTAATTGTGATGGTGGTTTGTCATTTTCATTTCCGTAGCACACGTTAGCAGTTGCAACATTAAAAGCCAAAAAAATCGCTTGAAATGATTTTCTGATGAGAAAACCAACTTTTGCCGATGAAAAGAAAGTTATGTGTGAAATATGTCACTTGTGTTGCTTTGTTTGGCTAGTGGATTACAAATACTAAATACCCGTGCTTGGAAACGATAACCGTCCAAATTGCAAACGCAACTAATAAATATACTGGTAGCCGTACACGGCATTTGCCATGTTCAAGCTGTGGACCCTTACTTCATCAAACTATAGGCAACTCTGTTTGACGTCGTCTATGTCAATAACTATGCTTATACTCAGTTCTACATAATATTTTAGTGATCGTGAACTCGACGAGTCGCTCGTTCTTTCATTGACGTAGTACTTGCTTGCTAAAGTTCGCAGCTGACAGAAATCAACGCCAGTTGATGTCATTCGATACTCCTGCCAACCACCTCACAGAAAATCTTCGTAGAGTGTGTGTAGTAACAACAGGCCATACAGTAGCCACTTTTCTGTGTTCTGAAGCTTCTAGCCCACATCACAAAATTCTGTATAAGCAGTCCTGACAATGGACTGGTAATAGCCAAATGTGGGTGTCGATACGGCAATCTGTATCAGTTTACTTCAACATTAGTTAGCCGCGCGGAGTGGACGCGCGGTTTGAGTCACGGATTGCGCAACCACCCCCGCCGGAGGTTCTAGTCCTCCCTCGGGCATGGGTGTTCAGTTTCAGTAGTGTGTAAGTCTATGGACCGATGACCTCAGCAGTTGGTCTCGTGGGAATTCATACACATTTGAACAACATTAGTTTCTTGACCACAGTAGTTAGTGGCTAAGTTTGTCAATAAAGCTACATAGGGTGAAACTGCGTCTTCCATTAATACAAACATGATTTTTGTATCTATATTCTGGCAACTCGTCAGCAAGAGGCGTTCTAGTTGCTTCCCAGGCTACTTAACACTGAATGTACTGTCAGTTCTTACTGACTGCGACAGAAAATCCCTCACAGATAGCCCAGTGACTTTTTCCTGCTTGTCAGTTGTCTGTCGATGTCGTGGAAGGACCATTACCTACAGTACCACGAAGAAAGCTTTAACGATTGCATGAAATGTGGTCAGAAGTTATATTGCACAAAGTTTAGTCTTCAGAAAGGTGTGGCGTCAGTCTCTACAAGTGCCTGAGGTACTGGCAGCTTGTAACGAAAGATGCCGCATGTGGCCCCAAGTCATTCCTCCTGAAGCTGTAAAACGCCCGATGAAACGAACTCGTGGCAAGACTTATTGCTGTCAAAAAGGGGCATAAGTTGTCATCCATCTCATGCTTCTTTTTGTGAATTAAACGGAAAGAAACCTTAACACGCTGAAACTCTAAAAACATGGTGATTAAAAGTACCCCATAACGTGCTTTACATGTTGCTGTGATTTTCAGAGTATCAGTAACATGTAACTGTACGTATATATGCAGAATCCAAGATCGCAGAAAACTAGTAGTGCTGACTTGCTAAGACTAAAAAAATTAGATTTAGAGAAGCGAGCAGCAGTAAGTGATACGCTGCCTGAGAGCGTGGCATTGTTCACGAAGACGTCGTGGTGGAGCGCCGACTTCCCAGAAAGCGTGCCGCATGACAGCCGCTCATACGGCAGTTTCATCCTTTCAGTGTCTCGCAAGGACACAACACCGCTTGGCTTTGTCACTAGTGCCTGTCCACACTACATCATGCCTAAGTCACATACTCCAGCCAAAATAACAAGTTAACTATACAGGCTGAATACAAACACTACTGACGACATTTTAAGGTCGTTCACACCTATTTTATGAGTATTTCGGTGTACAGGACACGTGGTGTCCCGCGGCTGGTTTCAGGGGAGTTAAATTTCTTTTTTTTTTTTTCTTTGCCCCATTTGTCTTTGTGTATTTATTGCACTGAAAATCTCTGGAGATGTCAATGTCCTGCGCCGTGCCCCTTATATGGAAACAAACTTGTTTCATTCACTAACGATACTAGCTGTAGACCACAGTAACACCCACTTCTCTCGAGGACCTCAAGTTCTCTCTCGGGTTTGTTTTCCCGGCAGCGCTAGTAGCGACAGACAGCAGCATGAAATGGTTTACCAACAAGGAGGTGGCGATTTCGCACCTCGGGTATTTCTTCAATGAATGCAATACAAGAGAGGCACATTGGCGGTATACTGAGCTACTCCCACACCTACGGCAACCACATCACAGTACTTTTTAATCTTTTAATCTTTCTGAGGGTTGTTTCATTATTCTGTCTCTTATTATAATTTTGCTCCTGTGTTGCCACAGCCCCTAGAAACTTTGTGAAGAAAAAATGGTCAGTGGCAGGCTGTATTATTACTTATTCATTGTAATATGGGCCGATTTAGATACTTACGTCAAGCACCTAAAACAGGGCATACCAACGTGAAACACACTGAAACATCAGTACTACGTAAAAACCTACAAAAAATAATAACAATCTTGTTATAGAAATGACACAAGCATTTACCTCTACTTGCACGTGAATGCACATCACATGATGTATCACATTAGACGCCACATTTTTACAAAGTCCATATCTACCACCATATGTGAAGTAAACCATGTCATTACATTTACATGTCTACATGACGATACATGTAAGCTATAGCCACTCGCCTAGTGAACTGGCAGTTACGATCACCTGTTACTCAATGTTGTCACAGACATACTTCACACATGACATCGCTGACTCTCGTCTACGACATGTCAAAGTGCATAAATATCTGCTTTCACGCGCCAGAAAAGGTCAACATATCTTACAGTCCAAAACAGGAAAACAAATGAGTCAGTTAAGAGAAACAAACGTCTGCAACCAGATACATGAAGTTCAAAATGCTGTACATAGCACACAGAAAAACTAAAATTTCATTGTATTCAAGCAAAACATTGTCAGTTTTACATCCAAAACAGAATAGCGTTACTATCATAATATCCAAATTACGCTGATCTAAATTATAATGACATTAAATTGAATGTTTACAACATAAAGACATATCTCTGCATACCTATTGCTAAATAAATCCACTTTTGAGCACTCGTAAAATAGTTACCGGTATGATTATGCATTTATGTATACATTGTACATCATGTATGCAGACGAGGATGGCTATAAGCTTTACATAAGCGGCACATGTCCCTAGAACTCTACTACATATTTCTAGCAATACATAGTCGGTGATTTACGTGAAGTATTACTCTCAACACAGATATAAAACAGCTATTCATAAAAGGAGCATTAAAAAAAGATACTTAAAACGTAAAATCACATAGCGACATGAATTAAATCCTGCATTTTCCTAAAAGTAGGTTTTCTAAAATCCATATCTGATAGTAAATTAAGAGCAGAGTGTCAATATAAAGGAAATTAATCTATACAAGCATAACAGGGAAAGGGAGGACTCCATGTTTTTGTTGTTTACGTATACATTACCTGAAATTTGTCATATCTATGTAGATTCTTATTCTTTGCCTCCAAAGCCGGCCGCGGTGGCCAAGCGGTTCTAGGTGCTTCAGTCCGGAACCGCGCGACTGCTACGTCGCAGGTTCGAATTCTGCCTCGGGCATGGATGTGTGTAATGTCCTTAGGTTCGTTAGGTTTAAGCAGTTCTAAGTTCTAGGGGACTGATGTCCTCAGATGTTTAGTCCCATAGTGCTCAGAGCCATTTGAACCAATCTTTCCCTCCAACCTCCCCCCTCCCCCAATCTTCCCTTAGAATATTTAATACTTATATACACATAACTATTTTACTGGTGTTCAAACGGGGATTTATTTAGCAACAGGTATACAGTGATATGACTTTCTATTGTAAATATTTTAACGTATTTTTATTGTAATTTAGATCAGCGCAACTTAAACATTTTGATAGTAAAGCTATCAGTCTTGGATGTAAAGCTGACAGAATTTTTTAGCCTGAATATGACAGAATTTCCGTTTTTCCGTGTTCTATGTACGGCATATTGCACTACGTGTATCTGGTTACAAACGTTAGTGTATCTCAATCGAATCATCTGTTTCCTTGTTTTGGAACGTACTATATGTTGCGCCATCGAAGACATTTAAGCCCTCTGACATGCCGTAGTCGAGAGTCGAGGATGTTATGTGTGAAGTAGGTCTCTGACAACATAGACCAGAGTAACAGATGATTGTGACTGTCAGTTTACATAACGAGTGCATAGTGGCTACAGCTTAAATGTATTGTCTTGTGGTCATTTAAATGTCATTACATGGTTTCATTCGCAACTAATGATAGGAATGGATAATGTAAAATGTGGTCCCAAGTGCGGAACAGAAACTTTAATTATGTGCCACGTCTAATGTAATACATGACGTGATACGCAGGAACAGGTAAGCAGAAGTAAAGACTATGTCATGTTTATAATAACATTGTTATTACGCCTTGTAAGTTTTTACAAAGTATGTACTGATATTACAATGTGTCCCACGATGATAATGACATAAATGTCGAAATAGGCCGATGGCACAATTAATAAGTAATGACACAGCCTACTACGAACCGTGTTTTCCTTCTTTTTTTGTTTTGTACCTTACAGACATTTTCTTTACTGTGAAATTGTGTTCACAGAAACAAAGATAATTGTAGTAACAAACTGAATGAATCATAATTACATTATTACTCCCTAACGAGCCACTGGAGACAGAGTCCCTTACACCATAGTGATCACGAAAAGCAAATCTGACCACCAGGATCGTGACAGCAGCTTCTGCACCAGTAGAGGATGGGACTCCTCCTGTGCGTTGCAGAGCTTCCTAATAACTAGAATACCCTGGACATCCACGACAGGCTGTATTCCCAGTTTCCTGTTGAACTGAGTCATCCATAACACTTCATGTGTAGTTTTCTGTAACTTTTGCGCAAGGAAAGACACATGGACTGGTGGATGAGTTGAGTTGTAGAGCTCGCCTTTGTTGTTTCGCCACCTCAAAAATTTCCAGAGTGCCTCTTATGTATTTGGTGATCGTCAACGTTACGTTGACAATATAAATCAGCAACGAGCAGTTTCAGAAATATCAGTTTTGAGATGTGCGCACTGTTGAAGGCACTAGCCTGGAGTAGCGTTCAAACCACTAGTCCGATTTACGTTTCCCATTACCTCTGTGAATACCGAGACTGTTTTCGCAACGACTATTGCTGACGCCCTATTCCATTCTAGTTCAGTTTACCTAATAATCCGTCAGTAATAAGCACTTCATTTCTTCAGATATTTAAAAGTGTCACACTATCCGAAGCACAAAGAGTTCTTCTCGACAGTTAAAGGAATCTTAATTAGCGACTCCGGGTTCTCCAACAACGTCAGGAGCCGGATGTAGAAGGCTGATGTCTCCAAAGGAACTGGCTCCCTTACATAACGAAGCAGCTTTCACTTGTATAGGTTTCGCTTCGAATTAAGAGTTTCGTAGCTCAGACAAAACGCAATTCACCTCTCTCTTCGCTGATGGATAGGGAACAACTTTTTCATTTCCTAAATTAAAGCGTTTCGGTGACAATTGGCAGATAGAGCAACCGTGACAGCGTGCACTGTGTAAACTTAGTACTCTCTCTGATCCAAGGCACACTTTGCTCAGCCAAGTCCACCGCACCCGTTGTTTCATTGAAACAAATGGTTTATTTCCGAATTTTCGAGGAATTTTCAAGCTTTTGCAAGTTCACAGCCTTGCATCTCTTCTGAGAGTATGAGACATACACATGGAACTCACAATGAGTTTTAACATACATACCTCTCTTCAAAACAACCCTTGGTTCACTCTTATTGGATAATGTCTCTTATATACTACCCTATTTGGGAACACGGGGTACTCCGTAAAGCCGAAAATCGCGGGTTTGCTTTGTTTGTGCAAATTTCGCGACATACGGCCGCCATGAATGTCGTGACAGCACTACTATAAACTTACTTCATTTTTAATACGAGTACAAAATGATAGTGTTATGTCTTTTTTTTAGCAGAGTTATATGCGATATTTCCCAACTCCATCGCTCGGTGACCTCCGCGCATGACTGCTGTGCGAAGGACGCAGGTACAATACCCGGTATTACCAAGGATTTTTTATTGGAGGGAGGACAGGACCGGAGTAAACTCAGCCTCGCGAGGCCAATTGAGTAGCTACTTCAAAGAGAAGCAGAGGTCCAAGGTCATGAAAGCCGGAGGAGCTGTGTGCTGCTCCATACAACAGATGACGACACGGCGGTCGGTCGGTGCCGATGGGTTCATCAGCGAGCTTGTTTCTATATGTAAGATTAAACCTTAACTTTCTTAGTAGTTCAGAAGAAACCTGCCACTGGAACCGTGCATACCACTCAAATAAAAAGTACGTAAAAGTGTCAAAGAGAGCTCCTTGTTAAAGTGAAAAAACACCCACAAGACAGAATGACATATCTGCCGAAACTATATGTGTGGAAGTCAACGCGCACATTCACTTATGGTTATCAGAACCTAACACAAAACATCATTTCAAGCCTCTGGCGACAGTTCAGTGTCACAGGAAATACACTAGGTGGTCAAAAATCATGGGAAGGGCATTACACCTTGAGTCGGTCGTCGGCTGCTGAAATCACTGCAATGCATTTACCTCCGTAGACGTAGCTCTCCCATGCGTATAGGTGGCGACCTGACTCATTGTAGAGCTTGACGTTTGGCTAAATGCAACTCAGTTTTATTGCTTGCTGCTCCTTAGCCAATATAAATGTTCTGAAAGATTTTATGGGTCCTTTTATTGTCACTGAAGGTTTAAACCGCTAAACCAATATCAAACGAACTCTGAGGAAGCAAGTCCCACTATGGCAAAATTTTTGTATATTTTTCACAAATATGCCATCTGACACAAAAGTGAAGTACCCAGAAGAGCTGGAAGAAAAGTAACTTTACGGGATGAGAGTGTATGTGAGGTTATATCAGTAATTAGAAAAACGAGTCGAACTCATAAAGAACTTGACAGTATTGAGAATTTTTATCAATATAAAGTTGCACGCCCTCTCACCTGAATGCACGCACTGAGTCGGTCGGTTGTCTGGAGTGCCAAAGCTACGGTCCTCGATATCCTTAATACTTGAGCTGGGATGGAGTTGATGCCTGAGCTGGTCTCGCACACGTTCTGTGAGGGATGGATCTAGGGATCTTGCTGGCCATCTCAGTATCACGTAGGCAGCTCACGGAAGCAAGTGCAAGGACCCATAAAATCTTTCAGAACATTTATATTGGCTAAGGAGCAGCAACCAATAAAACTGAGTGGATGAGCATTGTCATGTTGATTTCCGTGTCGTACCGTTGTAATGTCAGTGTTCCCTCAATCACTACCACCCGCGAACCGAGGTCATACCCGATAGCTCGCCACACTATCACGTCGGGAGTACCTCCCCTGTGCCTCTCCATAATTCTAGAAGAATGAGTCAGACCTCTCCCCAGATCGCCATCGTACTCGACGACGAGGTTCGCCCGGGGTTTTTCAGAACCGCGATTCATCGCTGAACACAGTGCGACTCGATTCATCAACAGTCCGTGCTTCCTGGTCACGCCAGCACTCCAAACGCAGCCTTTTGTGTTTTGACGTTAACGGCAGTCTACAACTGTGACGATAAATCTATAGCCCGACTGCTCCATTCTCCGACCAGCGGTGCTAGATGACATAGAATGCTGCAGGGAGTCCATGACTTGTTTTCCTGCGGCGGGTGCAGACAAGAATGAGTTATGTTATGTTTGGTGCACAACACGACGGCCGGCCGGTGTGGCCTAGCGGTTCTAGGCGCTTCTGTCTGGAATCGCGCGACCACCACGGTCGCAGGTTCGAATCCTGCCTCGGGCAAGGTTCAAAAATGGTTCAAATGGCTCTGAGCACTATGGGACTTAACATCTGAGGTCATCAGTCCCCTAGAACTTAGAACTACTTAAACCTAACTAACCTAAGGACATCACACACATCCATGCCCGAGGCAGGATTCGAACCTGCGACCGTAGCGGTCGCGCGGTTCCAGACTGAAGCGCCTAGAACCGCTCGGCCACACGGGCCGGCGCCTCGGGCATGGATGAGTATGATGTACTTAGGTTAGTTATGTTTAAGTAGTTCTAAGTTCTAGGGGACGGATGACCTCAGATGTTAAGTCCCATAATGCTCAGAGCCATTTGAACCTTTTGAACAACATGACGGTTATCAATATGCGATTATGAGACGAGTATGCCTGCCCTCGCGTTCCCATGCAATCCAGCACTGGGCCACTGTCACACCTGAATGCCCCACAAATATGCATGTTATACCATTCGGTAGGGTGGCTAAATGGAGACTCACAATTAGATCCCTTCCAAATTCTCTCAAGTGCTGATAATGCTGTATCGTACGAGTACGCAGGATCTCCGCATCCTTCAGTCAATATTGGATGCTGACCACTCCCCTTGTATATACTACCAAGCCTGGTAATAGTGCTCATCATGAACAACATAAATGCCCTCTGATGATTGCTCTACGTGGCATAGAGTATTCCGACTTTAACCATTTACATACCTGTCAGTGTTCTTTACGTATATAAAGCTGTACTGACATCTTCTGGGTGCTTCACTTTTTTTTGTCAGGGAGTGTATTTGTCATAAGGTAACTTGCTTACACACAGTTCATGTGTTTGATAATTGCCTGACGGCCGAAATCGTCAGTAAAACAAATAAAAGGACTTAAAGAAGAGGTAGCTGAGGAACAATTTTATCTTTCAGTCAATGCGTCTCGTCACACCTCTGCGACACACTGTCTGACAGTTTCTCAGGAGTAAGATCCACTGGCTATTGAAAACATGGATCACCACAAAGAGAAAATGTTAGACCACCGTCGACAATCCGAAACAGCTCAGGGTAGCGACATCCTCCATTAACCGTTTTTGTGTTGTCGGCGATATTTTTTACTTATGCGTATCTTCAGTACCAGAATTTGTTTAATTACACGTTTTGTACACTGTCGTATGCCAATTTCTCCTGCAAAACTTGCCTGTATCATGTTCAAGAAATTTTCTTTCATTTCTTGTGCCCAACTTTCCGTACACATTATGTACTTGTATTTGCTAATGACCTATTAACAGTGTTCTACGACAAAACTGAAAGACTCCGATTACGTTACTGCTAACATTATACAGAAGCTTGGCGCGCAAAATTTGTATGTAATGAGCAGCATGTTCCTGCAGTGGTTTCCCCCCAGCTGTCGAGTTTGCGGATAACACCTTGGCTGGCCTCTGCCGTCGCACAGACGTGTGTCGGTTACGCAAGAATCCGCAGAAGAGCCTTGCCTTGCTGGCGGCACCGTTGGTGTGTAGGCCAAGGGCGTTCCGAGGCACCAGCCGGCCACCGGGCGGCTCATTGCTTCGTCTCGCGGCTGCCAGCCAGTCCGTTTCCCTTTTCCTGGCTGACCGCGAAGCGCCGTTTTCGCCGCCTGTTGGCAGCAAGGTCGATGTCGTCGAGCGCGACCTCACGACACAGCCGCGGAGGATCAGCGACTTCCTGTACACCGCGCACGCAACTCTCTCTGCGTGTGAAAGGAAGTGTTCGCGCGAACGAGGATGCGATGAGGCCCGGCAAGGGCTTCCGGCCACCCTCTCCCGCTAACACTGTCACAGCCAGAATAACATGCCGACCCCCGTGCAGATGTTGGATAAGGCCAGGGACAAGAAGAAACGATGTAAATTTTTTAGGACATCCGACTTTTCACGTACAGTTCAGGTTCCAATTTTTTTTCTATTTTCTGAAGCACTATATCAGCATGTCAATATTATGAATCGGACTGGAATTTACTTAACAAAAAGAATTACGTCGTAGTTAAGGTTGTACGCTCGGAGAACTTTGTGGTTCTGAGAAAGAAGTTCTGCAATTCAAGCACAGTACTTGCAGTACCGTAATCGTTTAGTCCCGACCACGTACAAACCAATATGAAACGTTCCGTCATCTATACAAGTTCCGTCAGATGACAGTTGAAATATCGTGACATGAAGGTTTTCACGCTTTTTTCTGGTTAACATTCTTCACAAGTTAGTTACTGAGTAGAAATGGACAGTTGATTTTCTCATTCTGTTCTTATATACTTGGAGTGTTCAAAATTAATGAACACTACAATTTTTCCGTGTTCACAGAAACCATTTACTGAAAAAACGGATACAGATTATAAAACAGGCATTCCCCGCCAATGTCTGTGCATTTTTGCCTTCATTCTGACGGCATCTGTATTTGTGTAAAACACCATTCTTTGCGGGTATTCCGGCGCCAGTGGTGGACAACTGCATGAAGTTCTTCGTTGGAGGTGAACTACTTATCCCGCAAGACGTCTTTCACTGCATCGAGTTGCGCATAGTCACTACGGAACAGAGTCGATTAATGTGGAGGATCCAGCAGCACAACAAATCCTAGTTCGTTGGCGGCGGCAATGTCCTGGCGAGTGGCATGTGGTCGCCCACTATCGTGTTGGAGCAGAACGCCACGGCCCGTTTCCCGTGACGGCGTTGTTGAATCCGACGGCGGAGTTGCCGCAGTGAACTACAATAAACGATCGCTGTTGAGGATCGTCTCGGGATGAAGCCAATCAACCAGCACTATCCCTTTGTGATCCTACAACACAGTCGATATATGTTTCTGCACTAGTAATTCCGGCTGTGACTTCTTAGGAAAGTCTTCCAGTACGTTTTTTCTTTTTTTTCTTTTTTTTCGGCACAGTCCACGCCACCCAGAACTATAATACTCCACGAAACACGGGTCTGCAGCTTGGTGCTGTTTCCCCAAATAGCCGGCCGATGTGACCGAGCGGTTCTAGGCGCCTCAGTCTAGAACTGCGCGACCGCTGCGGTCGCAGGTTCGAATCCTGCCTCGGACAAGGATGTGTGTGATGTCCTTAGGTTAGTTAAGTTTAAGTAGTTCTAAGTTCTAGGGAACTGATGACTTCAGATGTTAGGTTCCATAGTGCTCAGAGCCATTTGAACCATTTTTTCCCCAAATATGGCTCTTAATCTCATGTGAATTTCTAAAGCAGTCACTTCGTCCCTCCAACGCTGCCCATACTTGTCTGCTTCCATGCTGCCTTATCGATGTCCACCAACGTACTCGCAAGCCGGAATAAGTGCTGCTGCAATCGACTTACATTTCAAATTGCTACTCTGCAGGAGTGCCAACGAATATTGTACGATCTAAATAAATTGATGTACAGTACTTTCATTCATCACATTTGATCCGTACATAGTTTAAATTTAACGAAGAATATAAACAAATTTTAAATTTTGTGTCACCAAAATCTTATTGCGTAATGGTTTTCATATATGGCGAGATTTTCAATTGCAATGCTTATTTTCAACAGCCACTGTAGGCGAATGAGAAGCTTTGTGGTTTTCTCACTGTCGATGCTGTACGCATAGTGAGGCAGTGTGAGTTACTGTTCCCTTCCCGTCGCTACGCCCATACAACAAGAAAACGGTGTACAAGGTACAAGCCAAAGTATCCCGTAGATACACGATAATTAACTGAAAACAACTGCCACCTGATATTACAATGTCCACAGTTGCAATGTACGATTCTTGTGTTGCGCTAAAACTGGTGTTGTTGTGTTTCAGCATGAGCCGGCTGCCCCTCCTCGTTTGCCTCGCGGGCTGCGTCGTCTCGCTGGTATCGTCGCTGCCCCTGGCGCCGGAACAGCAGGAAGTGGTGCAGCTGCCGCTGGATATACAGGTCAGTCTGCTAACTCTTTTACCAGACAGCAGTGTTCAGCAATCTGCAACTCCACGCCCAGTGTGCAGTACACATTTGGTACCGTCTTGCTCACGTATCTCTATTGTTTTTAAGTTTATTTCATTTCGTGAATACTACCATTTGGCTGGAGTGTTAACAAGTTTCAACATGAAAGAGGGAAATAAAATACCCTGACTTTGCTGGAAACACCTCCCAGTATAACAGTGTGCTTCCGATATTTCGCCCAAGTCGTCGTTTTCCCATTTTATGTACAACCAGTAATCCCTTCGACGATTCTTTAAACAGTCGAATTCCCATGCATAAAACAGCTCCTTTTTAAGAAAAGTCCGTTTGTCGTGCACCTCAGCGTTTATGGCATATCTCCTGAGCTATGTGTCGTACAATGATAAAATTTTTCAGATGTCGATACGGCTGCAAAATATGTTGCGAATAGAGTTAGTAATAAAGACATAATAAAATAAAAAAATAACCCCTATGCTGATTTTTATTGCATTAATATGTACAAGGATTAACTAAGGTGTCACACAACATGTCCCTCCGTCTAAATCATTTAAGATCATTTCTCAATGTGCTTCATGCGGTATCTACAACAGTCTTGACACAAATTCTCACATTATGACAATAAAGAAATGTGTGTGTTTAACGATTATAATTCAAACCTATGTACATTAAAATTTAATATCACAATACACAGAAGGAATGGTAATGAAATATACACATTCATATTTTCTTCCCTCATGCAACTAGCTATACGTTTCCTTATGAGGCTTACTGAAAAGAACAAATAAACTATATAAAAAATTAGCTGGTAATTGGTCCTAACTTCCCTCAAAAATTGGATAGAAACACCTTGTCACTTTCAACACACCACGCGTTAATGACGCAGTTACTGGCACACGAAATAGGCGCAGATGACGCGGTTCAGTTTGTGGGCCGACTGTCGTTGTCATCTGCTGCTGGCTGTTTCCGCCACAGCTGGTGACTGCTGTCGTCAAGGCAGGTGTCATTCAGGGAACACCTGTCCAAAGTGACACGTCGCTGCATTTTCATTACGTGATGGGACGGCTGAGGCAAGTTAGTGGACTTCCTCGACCAACGTTCTTTTATTACTCAGAATCTGGCAGTTTCTCAAGCAGGCGAAAAAAGATGATTGTTGGGCATTTAACTCAGAGGAATAACTTTTCTTCTGCTGAAAAACATTTATTTACTTCTGAGGGAATTTCCGCTATGTCTTCTTTTTCGTCACCAATGAATTCGTGAAATAATGACTTTGACATCCAAAGATTATTGAAAAACTTAGTTTGTTCCAAAGCAGTATCATCAAATAGTGTGTAACTTCTAGTCAGTCAAATAACATAAGTAGTATATCCTTCTGTTCTTGTTTTCTGAAAACAGTGCAGAGAGAAAAAGTAATTCGTTGGATGCTGTTTACTCTATCGATTACTCCCCGATGAAAGGTACGCAATTATTCACAAGTTGCGTCATCAATGGACCAACTCGTGAACGCTCTTGTAACGAGAAAAATCACAGTTGAAATCACACATGGCGTCACCGGTTGTTTTCCACTAATACCGGCTAGAGTTTTCACATGAAAAGCATAGAGTTCAGTGATTTTTAACGAAATTCTCTTCCAATCTTTATCCGCCTTTATATTACGCCATCGTTGCCATTTGCGCTTCGTTGCGCTGGTAACAGTGTCTTTTCTGAGTGACAGTGAAAGTTGTACTGGTAATCGCCACTAAAGCCCCGTCACAGTTTCAAAACACGGAAGATGTTCCTTTTAATGAACTAAATTATCACATTCCAACTATAACTTCGTTGCTGTCACGGCAATAACAAAAATAATAGGAGATTCGAGACGGGATGGCGTATTCACTAATGGCAGCACAACTGTTTAATCAGGGTAAGAGGCGAAAGGAAAACTTCAGCGCTAGATTTACCAGTAAGTAAGCCAACACTTAAATCCAAAGGAGAAAGTCAGTGGGTGAAGAACTCTCCTTGCCTGTCAACAGCCGACTGGCATGAGTAGGTCTTACGCCACAATCGTGTCGAAACGGTGCAATCACTCTGTAACGGTGACTTGTCTTCCTGTGTGACGCTTCACAGTAACTTGTCGCAACGATTTGTCGACTGTTACGATGTCTGTCTTCTCTGTGCTGTCACCACAGTCATCACACATGATTTCTGAATGATTCAGCATTTCAGCCCCACTCATGTGACTGTCGTTTTACGGAAAAGTTAACAAAAAAAAGTCTGATCAGTGTTATTTGTCACCAGAGATGTCATCTTTCATCTCCCTACTTCTCAGATTTAGGAAAACATTGTCTTTTTTTAGGTATGTGATATTCCAAACCGTCTGCCTCACTGTTGCTTTAACATCTATGATAAATCCTGATTTTTTTTCACTGGTTCACTAGTTCTATGGCTGTAAAAGTGACACCTAATTGCAACTGATTTGTATCACTAATTTCATTTCGCTCACGTGCGTAACTAATTTAACAGCTATGTAGATTCATAAGTCACATTTAGATGAACGCAGTAACAGAATTTTCTAAACTGCGACGAAAATAAATAATGTCGCAAACTCGAGCAAAAATTTGGCACTAAACATCACAAAAAACTGAGGAGACTATCAGTCTCTCCATCAGTCTGATAGACTTTCAAATGTTATTCCATATGTGCATCATTTTGTCTTTAGGTGTCATTTTATCTTGGCGCTGTCAGTGACATCTATTTACTACTGTACTTTTTAAACGTAAGTTTAAGTACTACAGTACAACTAGTTTAATGTTTAAAGCTGTCAGCCAATTCTGAACGCAATTTTCAGTGCTGTCAGCCAGCTTTAAACTGTATATTCTGATGATGCTCTCGTTCATTTGAAGAGCGATACCGGTAAATAAAAAATGCCAACTGCGACTTGTAGCTGTTTGCAAAAACTTAAAAAATATTTAGACCAATATTTGCACATAAATACAGCGCACAAAAGGTTAGTCACCTCCAGGAGATATGCTAATACCGTGTAACGCCGCCTCTAATGCTGATAGCAGGCCGGTGTGGCCGTGCGGTTCTAGGCACTTCAGTCTGGAACCGCGTGACCGCTACGGTCGCAGGTTCGAATCCTGCCTCGGGCATGGATGTGTGTGATGTCCTTAGGTTAGTAAGGTTTAAGTAGTTCTAAGTTCTAGGGGACTGATGACCACAGATGTTAAGTCCCATAGTGCTCAGAGCCATTTGACCCATTCTAATGCTGATAGCGGCCTCTAATGCTGATAACGGCCTCAGTCCAGCCAGTAAGAAAATCCACAAGTTTCCGCAGGTATACCATTACAGCTGAAGACACTCTGTGATGATTAGATCCTACAGGCACAACAGACTGCGGGGCTGTTGATTCCTATGCTTTATGCGCTATTCCAGACACTCCCAGACAGTTTCTATTGGATTGAAATCGAGTAATTTAGCGACTCAGTCGAGGTCCCTGAGCGGTCGTTGGACTAGAATCGTATTATTGCAGCCCTGTAAATAACTGTGTTATCATTTTGTAAGACGGGGTTGTCCACAGTACACTAACCGTGAAGGTGTAGAAGAAAGGGCGATACTTAGTCTTCGAGAATGTTGAAATAAACATCCCGGTTTATGTTCACAAACAAAAACACCGTCCGGACGAGCCTTGAAGTCCCAACGGTAGCTACCGGCTGCCGTGTCACCCTCAGCGCTTACGCGTCACCGGATGCGGATACGGAGGGGCATGTGGTCAGCACACCGCTCTCCCGGCCGTTGTCAGTTTTCGTGACCGGTGGTTTCTGTTCACGGTTATCCGAATAAGCGGTCCCATGGTACGTAAACCATCCCTATGCCCTCACAGAATCATCTCCAGGCTAAACTACACCGTGAGATAAGCTCCTTGTTACCAAT
Source organism: Schistocerca americana (assembly GCF_021461395.2). Lineage (NCBI taxonomy): Eukaryota > Metazoa > Arthropoda > Insecta > Orthoptera > Acrididae > Schistocerca > Schistocerca americana. The sequence continues at coordinate 610,715,296 of NC_060121.1, forward strand.
AAGGAGCTTATCTCACGGTGTAGTTTAGCCGTCAGTGCACTCGACGCGTCATTAGAAGTCAGTCAAACTCTTTAATCGTAGGACCACACCACCTCCAGTCAGCTACTGTCAGCTTTCCGTGTTGTGAGAAATAGCCTTTCGCAAGGTACTCGAGTCCAAACATCCAAAGCATACATTTCCCTTCACAGTGTTAACTCGCAAGTTGGTTGAGATGGAGCTGCATCGATTGACATCAGCAATGCCCGTTGGCGTGACATTCGTCTCTAGACCGTGTCGGTTAGATATTTTTACGACCACTGTTCCTGTGTTACATGGCCACTGAACGCTCCGTCTTGATACGCCAGCGTATTGGGCAACTTCATTCACGGTGTGGTTCTGGGTAAGAACAACACGTTTTCTCCTTTCTGCCATTCTTTCACGTCTCCACGTCGGCCCATCTTATTGCGCTGGTTCCATACAACCGACTGACACATCGACAAAACTCCATTTCCATGACTTGCGTTAGAGGTCGAGTGTCACATAACCACCTGATACTGGATCTACACTATCCGATGCGCTCCAACGTGAGCAACGACCTCTTCTAAGGGGTGTGACTAATCTTTTGTCCAGTGAGTGTACATAATAGAGAGAAATTCCTTTGAAGTCGTGTGTAGCCTGACGCAGGCGGCCGATTGAGAACGAAGATATGAAATTTCGGTAATTAACGTATTCTGGGTGCTTACACTAACTGCTACTGAAAGCACCTCAGAAAGGGCTACTGAGTCGGTGCAGTATGGAGGCTGACCGTCCGCTCACCCTGGCGGACCGGTCCGGTCCGGAGCACCGCGTTTCGCCATTCCAGAACTCGTTATTCTCGCTCCGGTCAAGGAAAATTGAAAGGGCGACTCCGTCTGCTCTCAGCATCCACTTTCGCCGCTCGCATGCTCGGTGGCGCTACTTCGACTCCAGTGAAAGGATAACTTTTCTCTATCCCCCGTTGGAGGGCATCTTCTTTGAATCCAGCAGTGAAGGGAGAAATCCGGTCGTAATTTCTCTGCTAACTACCGTCACGTACCTTACGAAATAATTTCTCCGTAAAAAAGAGCTTTCACAGGAAATGATAGAGAGGAAATGTCTTTCAGTGTATAACAAAATTTCCTTACAGTTGTGTTCATTATTGTTCTGTTCTCTTCATAGCACTATAAATTTCAGTGTTGTATATTCCATCCACGCACCTGCTGGAGTTTCATGGTAAAATCAGCTTCCCAAAACAAATTTACTCGTGGAAATTGATTGTACCATCATCTCCATAAAATATTTGAATATGAACTCATACTACCCCGAAATCGATAGCACTAGGAAATGAGCAGAACAAAAATGCATACAGCTGTAAAAAAATTACTTACACAATGAAATATCCACCAGTTGACAACCTCAAATTGTATACCTCTTCTATAATGGAGAAATGTAAGGAATGGTAGCTTTCTCAAGGCTTTAAAAGAAAAGCAGAAAATTGTACAGAATGGTGTCAGAGAAGAACACGAAACTGCCACTGATGGTTGGACAAATTATTAATTTGCAATTGTTGTCCTCAGAGATATGTGTTCTTTGTCCCTGTAACACTCAACTACTCTAGGACTATTCCCCCACTGATCTTCAGTACATGCATTACAGGTCTCGCGAAACTTCGATGAATGCACTCTCTGCGACTTCTGGCTATGTATCCGATTCGTAAGAGTTGTTACCAAGTGTAGAGAACGTAAACTTGCTTTTGACGTGAAAATGTCTTCGAAATCGATGTCGAAGGTGGGTAGGAAATGGTGTTCAAATTAATGACTTTTCTGTCGACGTAATTTCAAAATTCAGTACCTCAACCAAAAGTAAACACATTATTACTATCGTGCCTCGTCCTAAAGAAGAAAATTTGTTATATATACTACTGCGGCGCTCACAGATCCCGCACATCGCGAATTGTACACGCCCCAATTGAACCCACAAAGACTGTGACCTGTGGTCTTAAGTTAGCATACTGATAAGAAATGAGGAGATTCTTCTCAGAATCAGCGAGAAAAAGAATATTTGGAAGACACTGACTACAAATAGAAACAGGATGTTAAGACTCGTGTCAAGAGGTCAGGTAGCAGAGGGAGTCGTAAAGAGCAACAACTTCTGGGGAAGATAGAAATTTGAATATATTCAACAATAATTGGTTATCGGTGCTACTCTGACACGAAAAGTTTGGCAAGGTACAGCTAATCTTCACAGATCGCATCAAACCAGTCAGAAGCCTGATGACCCAAAAAAAGACATGTCATTAGTTATTGTGAATTTTAACTGTTGGTGTCAAAAAACAAAAGAGGGATGTGGGAAATGAATCTGAAACGTTCGAAAATTACTCGAACTTCTCGAATTGTCGCGATAAATGAATGTAAAGCACAATTAGAATTACAAAACACGCGCGCAAATGCATCAAGCATAGAATTCTAAAGAGGTGATACCGTAAACGTCGGGGCCAGACTGAATACCAACTTGCAGTGCAGTTACGAATATAAGTATTTTAAGTAGTCTCGCAGAGAGGCATCGAGTGAGCCTAGGTCGTGCGTAGATATGGATTTCGATTCTGACTGCTATTGGGACTGTGGCTGTCTTCAACAATCCTACGAGGGCGTGCTGAAAAGTAATGCCTCCGAATGTTTTATCCCGATCTGAATATGAGTTGAAGTATCTCGTGTCGTGCATACTACTCGGTCGATTTTCCCGCTTCCCTCATGCAAGGTACAACCTTCTGCCGCTAGAGGGCTCCGAAGAGTAGCGTTAACGTGACGGCGTGTAATGTAACAATGTCGGTGCTTGAGAGACTCTCAGGAAACTGTAAACACGTATTCGAAGAATTCGTCCACACATGGAGCACCTTCTTCTTCAGCGCAACGATGCCAGACCACACATAACATCTGTAACAATCCGACGCCTTACGTTCAATGTCATGGTTCATCCTCCATAGAATTCCGACTTGGCTCCATCTGATTTTCATCTCTTTCCATACCTTAGACAACACCTTCGAAGACTTCACTTTGGTACTGACGAAGTGATGCCAGCAGAGGTGAGGCTGCGGCTCCGACAACAAAAGTCAACCATTCTACAGTGATGTTATCAATAAAATGGTCTAAAGACAAAGTTATAAACATGTAGACTTGAAGAGTAAAGATATAGAATGTTAATGAAGTTTTTTTATTTAAAAATTTGAAGAGTTTTCACATAAAAAATTCGGAGGCACTACTTTTCAGTGCACCCTCGCACTTCTCTTTACCAGCCTCAAAGACCTTTCCTTTCCTCAAGATATTCTTTCTTCGAAGAAATTACTTGATTAGGTATTTGGTTTGTTGTGGAGAAGCTACGATGGATTGTTTCCTTACTTGTGTCAGAATAAAGTGACTAAAAGAATTTAATGAAATCGTGTGGGACATGACAACTGTAGCCTGTAAACTCGGACATTCACCAGAGAGATTTCACAGGAGGCGCATGTGCCTGGTGCCATTGACAGTAATATTACTGTAGAGCGCTAGACGACAGAGATGGGCGTCAGCACAAAGGCCATCGTCGCTCTGCTAGGTCCACAAAATTGACTGTAGGATGTCGCTGCATTTTACAGAGTGTTATAGCAATCAACCGTTAGATACAAAATTATTATTGGCATCGGATGTCACCTAGATCCAGCCCGTTTACATTAATCGTAATTCCTTTTCGATAATAACGGCGCTATTAAAGTCGGCAAGGAACAATTCAGTTTTAGCAGGTCTCACAATAGAATCAAGCCGATTAGCATAACCTATGAGGATAAGATTTGTTTCCTATTATGTCGCAGACACACGAGCTGAAAAGGCTAAGACCGATGCAGTGCAAAAGTTTATCGAAGCGGGTATGATTGGAGCACAGGCCCATATTTATGGTCCGGAAGTTCCTTAAACGACGGCAGAAGTGAAACCAGAGAAGCACTGGAAGCGAGGGGTATATTCTGGCGTAAATTCCTCCCCTGCGTTGGGTGGACTCATGCTATTATATCTACCCTAGCTGAAGCTCCTGTGAATCCGCAATGACAAATTTCTCCATTTTGAGTGACATCCTTAGACAAAACAGTTATCAAATCGTTCTTAATCCCTAATATGCATTTACACAACAAACTCACCTCGCAGTGGCGGCTGCGGAATAATTTTAGCAGATATTGTAAGTCGTACGCAAAGGGGTGGTTGCTTCTTACGCTGCATAAACGGTAAAGAAGAATAAACGCTGAAGTGAGATATAGAATTTGAGTATATGTTGATCGGTTCTTTCGCTTGGTATGGATGTCGGAGACACTGTATGACGTATGCTGATTGCCAGCTCTGCTGTTGGGATAGTGGTATTCGGTGTCGCATAAATTCGTTTATTCCTGGACACTGGGTCTCAGTAAGCACCCCCACATTCCTCTTCCCTTACATCAGTGTAGAGAGTGTACCTAAGTATTAGAGCGGAAATTATGCAAATGGTGTGGGATACTAAATTGAAAGCTTTCAGATAAGGATCTAATGGTCGGAAATGAACAGGTTTTTTATATAAACAACTTACATCTTATAAAAACATTTTAAGCTTATAACGGTTGTTCAACGTGATGACTACCAGTCTCAGTGCACGTATTACGAAACTGAAGTCGAGGCTGAAAGTCATTTGGCGCCCCTGCTGGCACGCTTTGCTTATGATAGGGGTGTAATTGCCGCTCTAGCATTACTCTCCACACTGCAACTGTTTGAAGTGTACATTTCGCGGACAAGTTGACGGGGAGTTATTGGTTAATTCTCTCCCTCATGATTCAACACCTTCTTCTGATATTCTATGGTGTGAATAAATCTTTCTCAGAATCTTGATCATCATTCCCTGATTTGAACGAGTCAGCTTCCTGTAAGTGGTAAAATGACGCTTATTATGAAAAGTTTCTCCGTACATTCGTTTAGTTTTCCAGTCATTACATGTTGCTACACCATCCATTAAATGCATGTCTGCAAGTTATTGTAAAAAATAACTTTCCATCTTCCTCTGCCGATTACGAACTGTAAACTGTGGTTAATTCCAGTGTGGACATGTCACAGATATTGTTTATTGTTTTCTGAGGTAGCGCCATCAACATCGATGAAACACAAGCAGTTTACAAATACGCGTGTCATATTCACTGCTCATTTGAGACCTTGTACCGCCTGTAATATTCGTTTCCCGTGATTGGTTCCGTCTTTCAAAATAATCACTTTAGTATGATCTACCGTCTGAGTAATTATGACCCAAAAGCTTAGGGATATCCTGCATATGAACCTGACACTTGTATGGAGAGATATTACGAGAGTATCCGTCCGTAAAAATGAGGTCTAACTTCTTGTTAAGTTACGCCATCGTCAGATACACTGATAAATATATTTTTAAGGGATCAAAGATTTCAGACTAAGTGCATCTACAGAGTATATAACATGGTTTTCAAAGATAACAATTTTTGTTTGATTTAGGACTAAAATGAGTGGAATCTAAGCTGAACAGTTTTACAACGTATTTTACTGAAGTAATACCTCTACTTTTATTCTTAAGTCAGACATGAACAGTTGTCGCCTCTGAAAATCAACTGAGGTACTGTGTATATGCACCTAGTTTAAAATTTACGATCGCACAAAAAATTGACAGTCACACATATTTATCTTCGTACTAAACGATGGCGTAACAGCCGAAATGCGGTTTGCAAAATATTAAATATTGTAGAATATTATCCCACTGTCGTGTATTTTTTTCATTCATAATACACTGAAGCGCCAATGAAACTAGTATAGGCATGCGTATTCAAATACAGAGATATGTAAACAGGCAGAATACGGTGCTGCGGTCGGCAACGCCCGTAGAGGACAAGTGTCGCGCAGTTGTTAGATCGGTTACTGCTGCTACAATGCCAGGTTATCAAGAAGTGAGTTTGAACGTGGTGCTACAGTCGGCGAACGAGCGATGGGATCTCCGAGGTAGCGATGAAGTGGGGATTTTCCCGTACGACCATTTCACGAGTGTACCGTGAACATCAGGAATCCGGTAAAACATCAAATTTCGACATAGCAGCGGCGGAAAAATATCCTGCAAGAATGGGAATAACGAAAACCGAAGAGAATCGTTCAACGTGCAGAAGTGCAACATTTCCGCAAATTGCTACAGTTTTCACTTCTGGGCCATCAACAAGTGTCAGCGTGCGAACCATTCACAGGAACATCATCGATATGGGCTTTCGGAGCAGAAGGCCCACTCATGTACCCTCGATGACAGCACGACACAAAGCTTTACGCCTCACCTGGGCCCGTCAACACCGATATTGGACGGTTGATGACTGCAAACTTGATGGCTGGTCGGACGTGTCTCGCTTCAAATTGTATCGATTTGATTGTCTATAGAAAGGTGACGGGAGTCTGGTTTCATTGGCTTGTCTTCTGGAGGTGCCAGAGGCCAGAATAACGAGCGTACAGTGCCGCTATGGTGAAGCGAGTGTCGCCTGGGTGTGTGCGAAGCGGACTTCTCTCACTGTCGCGACTGTGAAGTTAGGTAAGAATGGTGTGATGGCCGTGAGACGTCTTCCCTGATTTTGTCTCGGATCGTTTGTTTTGGTCCGTGGCAAACAGAGTGGAAGTGTTCATCGAAAAATTTTTGACAAAACCTGCTTCCTACACTGTGGAAACAGCTTGGAATCCGGATCCTTTCTGTATCAGCCTGACAAAATTTCTGACCGTGAAACGGGGACTATTGCATTTCGTCATCCTACACGCTGTTGACTGCATGGCTGCCCTCTTTGATACAAACATATATGAGTGTCCAGAACTGATAAATAATAACAGCGGAGTGGAATAGTCTAAACATATTACTAAGTACATTTGAATGCCCAAGAAGTCCATCTGAAAAGATGAACAGCAAAAACAGTAACTTCGGGTATTTTCTTCCATTTCCCCAAGAAGACGTCCAACAGAACTTCATTTTCTTGTGGCCTTCGTCTTAAGAGAGGTTGTTTCTTCTTGTTTCTACAGAGAAAGGAAAATTCATTCTTCTCCTGTGGCCTGATCTACTACCTTCCGGCGGGCTCGATATGCTGGATTCGATGAAACCGAAACCTTTAAAAGCAGTTGTACCCTGCAACTCCACTCCATGAAATTTTACTGTGACAACGATGCACTCTGGTTCGAGGCGCTAATCTGGCTATCGTCAACACTGTACACATCGACAGAACAGCTATAGTGTATGGCGTAATTCGTCAATCTTTGCTGTACTCTTCCATTGTTCTCTGAAACCACTGAGACCAAAGAGTGGCATTCAATGTCGTGATAGTTGACTTTACTCCAGCTCGCCCGTGGAAAGCACAAGCTAACACATTTCGTCGAATGGGTGTTGTTATGTAACTTATAGATGACACTCTAACGTTTATGCTCACTCTTCGTAACTCTGCCGACAGTACTCCACCATACTCAAAGAACAGATAACCTCTATTTGTCGCTGTCTTTGTCTCCCAATAATCTGCTCAAGGCTGTCTTTGTGTAATGCCTCGGTGATCCTACAAGGGAGATGGAGCATTGGGTTAAGACACTTGGCTCCTATTTGGGAAGTATAAATTCCCACATCGTCATCTGGTTTAGGTTTTCAACGCTGGTATGCTCCTTTGAGGTAGATATGGCATATTTTGTTTTCTGACCTTGTCCAACTGGGCTATAATCACTTCGATGTCGACTGTTCCACTCGCAACTGAAAGCGCTGTCTGAAATTACCCCGAAATCTCAACTTCGAATCAGTCTGTACTGATAATTAGCCTACTGACAATGATGCCTCTTTCAGTCGAGACGACGACTCTTCCTACAATAGTTCTACCAGTGCAGAAGGAAAAACTTTCCAGCCAGCACGGACGGCCTTATACTGGCTTGGAACAAGCATGTGTGACGTACAGATCGGTCAACTTTCCTTGCAGGGAGCTGTCCGGTCACTAAGGGCCAGCTCGCGTATATAGCGTTTCAAAGAATAAAAGAATAGCACGAACCTCTGGAATTCAGCATCTAATTCACTTTTAAATTAGGCTGCCCCGTGCATCAAGCACATCGAGATGTCTGGACACCTGTAGAAGACATCCATCACAAAGTCGCATTGTTAGCCTCTTTGAGATTGGTATCTTTCTAATTTTCGGAAATATCCGAATAAATATAGCAAAGAATATAATCAATAGATCTGTCTCCGTAGCAAAATTACCAGATGATGGCTTTGCGTTCATGTTAGAGCCGCGAATATCCCCAATCCAAATGGTGCAACGAATTACACCCCAATATTTTCCCTCCAAGGAGTGGAAAGATGGTCACATAAAGTTTCTGGTCATCAAAGTAATGTTAGTGTTCCGGATGAAATTCCAACTCCGTACGCAGTCTCTCACTGAGCACAGTCGGTGGTAAAGATTCCATCGGAAGATATGTGAAACTTGTCCCATTAATGTTAGTCGTGTTTGTACCCGATCCATCCCTTTCATTCCACAGTTTTCAACAATAGCACAAAAACAACGCTGCAACACATAAGCATTCACCACATAATCCACATGGTATGTCTGAAACTTCATAACAGGTCAGACAAATAACCACGAAATAACGCAGCGTCTCATTGAGCTCAGCCTTAGTGTACTGTCGACAGTACACATTTCATCGGAAGATATGCGAAACTTGCCCCGTTGCTGCTACTCGTGTTTGCCTGCACTGGACTTCGTCTGTCCATCCCTTTCATTCCACACTCCTCCGCAACAACACAAAAACAACACTGCTATAAGTAAAGACTCATCACGTCATCTACAGGCACATCTGAAACTTCCTAACAGGTCAGACAAATACACATGAATATGAGTACTAACTAATGACTGAACAAGTTCATTTCCTTAGCTGAACATGGATCCGTCTCTTACACAGAGCAAAGAAGTGGAAAGGGTTCAGAGATCTTCAGTATGAAAAAATTGGAAATAAAATAACTCTCAACCTAAATGGAAAGCGTTGCGGAAATACTTTGAATTTTTCATGACAGCAGTGGAGTGTTAGGCACAAGGCATATTAAGGATAGCAGAAAAATGAGAAAAGTCATATCTAACCTACATCATTATTTTAATGAAGTATCGAATGAAGACCTGTACAAAATTATCCTGTATGAAAGGAAGAGTCGAAGGGTTGAGGTAGGAAGCTATTTAAAGTTGAGCCACCACATTCAGTATAACACTTCTGGGAGTTTCATATGCTGGGAAATCCTACAGATACAGTTGTAGTTAGTCTTCCTGATGAAACCTGCCTACAATACTACCCGCAAGCTCACATTTCTTTCTAGTCGTACAAGCATGTCACGATCATATACCTAGAATAACTTCTGTATCTGACTCCACTTGCACATTCAAGCATCACGTTCTCTGTATACCGTTCCATGATAACACTCATTCACAATGACCTCGAAATCAACATTTCAAATGTCACCACAGTCCTTCGTTCCCCATCTCTAACGACCTCGATGCCACCGGTTCTACGAGTATAACGTCCAACCCTCCTTCCTTCCTCTGTTCCCAAGCTATCTTCTACCCTCGGTTTTCTGCTCGTGATAAATAACACTTAATTCCTCTTCTCTAGAAGAAACACGATCCATCTGTCAACAGCCGATCTAATCTTTCGTGCCAGCACAGCATATGCAGCGTACCAACCTTTTAGCCAGTATTGTTCATCTTACGAAGGCCGCTCTCGGCTTGGAAAAAACACACGTGTCTCCTGGGTGAACGAGTTCGACGTACCCTGGCGCATGGTCGTACTCACGTAATAGTTTCGTGTGTGAGCACACACATTCACGCACACACACACACACACACACACACACACACACACACACACACACACACACAGTCTGCAGAGTGGTTACAGCATTTACGTAAGCGGCAATATAGTCCTCTCCGAGCCGGTCCACTCTCGAGATAATCGTCTTCCGCCTTCCGTACCAGCTTTCGCCGACAGCTGAAATTGCCGGATGTGGCATCAGCGGCGCCCATCACGACCCCCGACGTCAGCCTCCGCACATCCAGAGGCATCCAACGTTCACCTCGTACATAACTTTTCCCCAGTGGAGGGGCGAGTGCAGAATCTCCATTAAGTACGTACATCGAGAGGTCAGCTGATGCTAGGTCGCACGTGTCAGTTACTGCTTTCGCTAAGGAAGAACCAGTTTTCGCCGCCGCCTTCCGGAATCGTTTGTACTTTCGCTGCCTGCAGCGTTCTTACGCACTAGAGGTAGCACCTGATATTTTGTGAAATAATTCGAGACACTGGATTGCGTTTCTTTTGTGGATAAACTACGGCACGAGGCAATTTCATAGGTGCAATTAAGCAAAACTGTACGGCAATGCTCGAGCATCGATCGAGGTCGTATAGACGTGCAAAAGATACTCGAGCATTCTATTTCATTCTCCTAGTGACTGTTTCCAGCACCCTCTATGAGCGTTTCAGTTACATCTTTTCTCTCCTTGTAACATAGCGAGAAAACATCAGTTGATAGAGAATAAAATCATCACCGATACACTTACTACTTTTACATGCACCAACCCTTCCGAAAGACAAAAATCGAATGTCCGAAACCGATTTTTGCAGACGAGTTTATATGTTAAGACCTTAACTGATTTTTCTGGTCCGATCTAATGTTATTTTTCGATCGTCAGTTGTTTCACAAGAACGACCTCTGGGAATCAGCTTTCTAGTTCCCGATTTTGTCACTCGACGTCTGCTTTTCTTCACTCGCTTATAGATAGTAGACAATTTCTTGCTCAGGCCGATATTCCTCCTTCTTCTTCTTCTTCTTCGCACTACCAAAGGTCAATCCGTCCAAATTAGCTGACATTTTTGTAAATAAGCACGAACCTGACAGCACAGCCAAGTTTAAAGAAACGATGTAGCGTTTAAGCGTGTGCGAGTATCTATAGTGAAAGAGGAAATCCGGTAGCTGTAGCTGTTATCCCAACATTGATATTGAAGTGTTCACATGGCCAACCAGAGGCGGTATTGGGAAATGGTTTACGGAAACTAGAATCGGGAACACCTCGTAAATGTGGTGACTGAGTCTTACTTTCTGAACAGGAGATAACAATCACACATCTTGTGTACAGCCTAGAGGATACCATAAAGATGTATTTATTGGCAAACTGCCAACACGGATTCAGAAAATATCGTTCTTGTGAAACATGACTAGCTCTTGATTTTCACTAAGTAATGGGTACTACCGACGGGTGATGTCAAATTGATTCCATATTCTTATATTTCCCGAAGCTTTCTGACACCGTTCCTCACAAACGACTTCTAATGAAATTGCCTTCCTACTGAGTATCGTGTCAGTGTGCGACTGGATTCGCAATTTCCTGTGAGAAAGGTTACTGTTTTTAAGTAACTGATGGAAAGTAATCGAGTAAAACAGAAGTAATATCTGGCGTTCCCCACGGAAGCCCTCTACTGTTCCTGGTCCACATAAACGATTTAGGAAACAATCTGATTAGCCCTCATAGATTTTTTGCGGATGATGCTGTCAGAGACCGTCTTGTAAAGCCATCAGGGATCAAAACCAATTGCAAAATGATTTAGAGAAGATATCTGTATGATGTGAAACGTGGCAATTAATACTAAATAACAAAAAGTGTGAAATCATCCATACGAGTACTAAAAGGAATCCACTAAATTTTGGTTACACGATAAAGACTGAAAATTAAACTAAATATTTAGGGATTACAGTTACGAACAACTTAAATTGGAACGATTACTCAGATAATGCTGTGGGAAAATGCGATTAATTGGCAGATCCCTTAGAAAATGCAACATGTCTACTAAGCAAACTGCCTAGGCTACGCTTGTCCGTCCCCTCCTGGAGTACTGCTGCGCGGTATGCGATTCGCATCAGATCGGACTGACGGATGACTTAGAAAAAGTTCGAAAAAGGGCAAGTCGTTCTGTATTGTTGCAAAATAGGGAAGAGAATGCCACGGATATGATACGCGAATTGGGGAGGCAATCACTAAAAAAAGTTATTTTTCGTTGTGGCAGGATCTTCAAATGGTTCAAATGGCTCTGAGCACTATGGGACTTAACATCTTAGGTCAATAGTCCCCTAGAACTTAGAACTATTTAAACCTAACTAACCTAAGGACATCACACACATCCATGCCCGAGGCAGGATTCCAACCTGCGACCGTAGCAGTCCCGCGGTTCCGGACTGAGCGCCTAGAACCGCACGGCCACCGCGGCCGGCGCAGGATCTTCTCAGGGAATTTCAATCACGAGATTTCTCATTATAGTACGAATATATTTTGTTGGCGTCCACCTACACAGGGAGAAACGATCATCATGATAAAATAAAAGAAATCGGAGCTCGCACGGAAAGATTTAAGTGTTCGCTTTTCCCGCGCGCTGTTCGAGAATGGAAGGTGGTTCGATGAACCCTCTGCCAGGGACTTAATTGTGAATTGCAGAGTAATCGTGTGGATGTAGATATAGAAAACAAAAATCCGCCATATTCAGGAAAACACGTCTCGAAGAGCAAATGGCTCTGAGCACCATAGGACTCAACTTTTTTTTAAGGTCATCAGTCCCCTAGAACTTAGAACTACTTAAACCTAACTAACCTAAGGACATCACACACATCCATGCCCGAGGCAGGATTCGAACCTGCGACCGTAGCGGTCTCGTGGTTCCAGACTGTAGCGCCTAGAACCGCCAGGTCACACCGGCCGGCCTTGAAGAACAAAAGAGTGTTGAAACTAGAAGTATCAAGTGGCATCAGATGCAAGTCAAAATATCATTTAAGTGTCTCCAGATGTATGTCAAAAGAGCAGTTAAGTTCTGGGATCAATATTGTAATGAATACAGTAGGAGAATTTACACTTTCAAAACTATTTGTCTTTGTTAAATGTACTTCAGACTACATAACTGAGAAATGATGCGAATGTCTGTACTGTTCAAGTAGTAGATTTCACTTATCAGAAATTAAGAAAGGTGGACGGAAGATGAGCGTTTAGCTTCTGGCGACGACGAGGTCATTAGAGACGGAGAAGGATGGAGACTGTGATCTTTCCAAAGGAACCATCCCAACATTGGCTTTAATTGATTACAAAAATCACAGGGAAACTAAATCTGGTTGGCTGGGCATGGATTTTGCCGAATGCGAATCCAGTACCTCGATGGGAGGGAAGAACGAAATAGGATTATACGACAGTGCTGTCTAGCTTCAAGTGGTGAATTCTGCGAAAAATGTTATTTCAGCAAGCCTAGGAAGCAAGGCCTCGAGTTGCTTGAAGTTATCTAAGGACAATTTTCCTTCGGCCTTTGAACAACATGAGAGTCTAAAGTTATAAATTACCACAACATGACATCACAACGAAAGAAAGTGTTAATGCTGTCTAGAATGTAATTGAAGTACCGTTAAATACTATAGGAGAATTATGACACATCATATTATTTGGAACTTCTGAGAATATGACGTCTTGGACAAACATATTTCTCTGAATTAACAGTCGACGTAGGTTGTGGCTGGAACAAAATAACCCCCTAATGCCTCTTGTCCACAAAAACGCAAGCATGTATTCTTAGCAGCGTTACTGACGTCTGCCGTGAAATGCAAATAAAATTTCCTGTGTCTCTGAAGGATCTTAATCTTTTGTGGTCCGTCACTGTATTTGAAGACCGAGCGGGGCGCGTTTGAAAGACATTCATTTTAAATTTAACGCTGCAGTCCTATGTGCATTACCTCAAGGACATCGAAAGTGAGAGTGGCATTGTCGTCTGAGAATATTGCCTCTTAAGGCGACTCACCTTTCAGAGGCACAGGGCTGACGCTCCAATAGATCTCCAGGCTGAATAAGTAAGATAGGAAAATATAACGCACTAGACTGGCATTTTCTAAACTACCTGTAGTAGATTCTTCATTGACGTTACTGTGAGGTAATGTATAAATAGAATGTTATTGACAGTCTTCCACTGCTGAATCCCAGCTGATAGGTATGAGGCTAATGCGTTTTTGATGCAACAACCTTTAATAATATTCTGTCTGTGATTAATCCACTGTGTTCGTACATAATAAGTCTCTTTAACCGTAGAATACCAAAGATGAAGTAAGACAGTTGCTGAGAGAATATTAGTCAGAATAGAAATAATAATAATAGAAACAACAGTCTTCAGTTAGCATATCAAAACTGGGTACAAAATACTTAAATGTGTACCATGATTTAAAAATAGACTGCAGAACGATTTCGATAAGAGATAAAGACGGAGGAGAATGCTATGAGCCGGATGGTTCACTGTGATGCCGGACTGATGTCATGAAAAGAAATAGAATACATTCATAAACTATATCGATTGTGAAAATGGACATAATCTGAGCTTACAAGAATTTATAATGATAAAATACAGTAACCGTAAAGAAGATGGTATCTGGAAATCTCGAGCAATTTAAGGAAATATTTGGTGCCGGAAGAATACAGAACTTGCATATAGAACAGAAAGAGGCAAGAGGACCGTTAACAACAGCACATTTTCATTTTGGAATCGTGCAATATACTTAGAACCAGCACGAGTCCGTATATCGTGAGCTATAAATTAGAGTATCAGTCATTTACGTCGTAGAATTTTCTGTTATGTGCATCCAGTGTGCAACTCTTGCTCACCAACGACCTCTCCGCACAAAATAATCTTTATCAAACGCGCCCAGTTGGAACAAATGAAGAGGATAATGCTCTACCAAATAAATTTCACAAGCAGACAAGATTATTACTATAAGCAGTAACAACTGGTAAGTCCCAAAACGAAATCCCCATGCCATCATGTTTCCATCTAAACTGTAAGGTTTTAAGTGAGTGTTGAAATGGATTTAGCACCCTTAGAATCTCTGTTACTGGAGTACATGGCCAATGATGAGTAGACCGCAGCACAGTTTCTACTTTTCTTCCAATTTTCGTAGATGCTCTACGCACATCTTGTGACGCTACATACACGAGGCTGCAGAGTGTAAAATGTAAGAGCTGTGCTAGCTGTAAAACGGTGGAAGGATCTGATGCCCGAAGAAAGAAGATCCATTTGTGTAGACCAGAAAGAAGTAATTTGAGTGTTCAAGTACTTATAACACCTACTCACACAAGATATGACAAACGTCTTTTCTCCAAAACCATAAAGATTTCTTTGAAATAGAGGAACATGTTTGACAGCGTCTTCATCTTCATTCGTTGACTTACACTTTATTTCGACTCTTCAGACATATGAAGGGACCCCGTTTCAGTTTGTCTTCTTGTGTCCTGCAATGTCGAATTCTTAATAGACTGAAATCCTCCTGGTTGTGGCCAAAGGTAATCTGCAGACGACAGAAAAAGGTGTATATCGGGCGAGGTGGCGAAATGGTTTAGACGTTGGACCCATATTTGGAAGGAGCAGGACTCGAATGTCCGTCCAGTTACCCAGGCTTTGGTATTCACTAGTTCACACTGAAAAGGCCACAGTCGATTTTCCGCCCCATAATCGTCGAATTCGAGCGAATAACACAGTCATCCAAGGGGATTTAAATCTCAGCCATCCTTCCTTTCTGTAAAAATAAGCTCTTCATATTGCAGAAACAAATGTTATTAGACAATTACAAAAGCTTCCTATTGTAAGTTCATCTCACCTGCTATCAAAAGCGATGAAACCAGCAACGAACTATTGAGCAGAGTTACAGTCTCTGTGAAAAGATCAGCATGTTCAGTGTAACGATGATTACAAAGAGAACAAACCGTCTCGTAGCCCTATTACAAGGATACAAATAGAGATAGACAAGAAAGATAGAAGAATTGTAAAATTCTCCATTCTCAAACAATTTTCTGGGAGCCTTGATATTATTATTATTCTCGTGTCAGAAACATATACATTTACTCAGTTAACAAACAGTATATTATATAGAAATCGGCCAAAACTTGACCGCTTCTAGTGCATTCTCCGAGGCCTGAGGCAAGTCAACATTGTCTTCTTTGTCGTAACATCATCTTACCACATTAACCAAGGATCTGCCCAACTCTGATCAAGGGTTTCCATGTCAGTCATCGCTTGGTATCCTTGTCATAAAAAAGTGGTATAATTTCAGATACTATTTTGCAACCACTGGGAAGAGGGTCCTAAGCTTTCCACAGTCGCAACCTATATATTGCATCTGTTGCTGTAGGTACGTCTAATGTTCTGAGAAAACTGTTCCTGGATTTCAGTCTTTGCATGTGCATTTCATGTCCGCGTAATGGATGAGTTATCGCCACCTCTATTTTGTTCCTTTTGTTCGCAGCTATTTCTCTTTGAACGTAAGATAGAGCTACTTCTCCCTGTTGCTGCACAAAAACCAACACCTGTCCTGATGAGGACACGAACCGACGATTTAGTTCCACGTAGACCTATACGAGTGACCTCCTTCTCAGCGAGAGAGAGGGAGCTGACATTTACACATGGCTTTAGCAATTGTGTTGAGATATTTATTCCGACAGGCAATGTGTGAGAGCACACGTGATTACGTACGCTCTCACAAAACCGCTTTTAGCAACGTGTTTGGCTTTCGTAGTGCACATCCAACCTTCACACGGGTCATTCGACTCACTGTTGAAGGAAGCAGTCAAAAAATTAGCAGAGAGGATTTAGCACACTCCATGTGATGTATGCGAGAGTGATTCAGAGATTAATGCAAAAAGCTCTGAGAGATATTATTTATGCCATTGTTAACTATGCTGATATACTCTAGCACTGCGCTGTCCCTCGTTCGTTTTGAACACTCACTTGGACCCAGTGTTTGTCCCCTCGTACAGCAACATGTCGATGGCCGCGTAGAAGAAACCTACGACAAACACTTGAAACCACGACACCAAATGTCCGCATTGATCTTGACTCACCTACAACAAAAGTGCTCCTCCAACGAGAAAAGGAAGAAACGCTGTTATGAAAACTGGACGCCAAGATCATTCCACACAGAACACTAGCTGTGTTTGGACAAAGATATTCAAGAATCTTCTCGGTATTTACCTCGACTTATTTTAGAGACACAAAGGAAAAATTAAATCCTGATGGCCGGAAAGAGTCTGAAACCCACCCCTTAACCGCTGATCCATTTCACTCGGTCTGTATCTTCAATGCTCCGAACAGATGAAAACGTCTAAATATTGGGGCGATGCCGAAGAACAGCGTTTCCGAAAACTGGTAGCTACCAATGGTATACGATAGTATGTAAGAATAGTTACCTATGTACTGAAGTTTGATCATGAAAGTTCGTATTAAATTTTAGGAATTGTGTCAGTGTAGCTGCTATTCCAGTGAAGTTTTGTTTGGAAAACAAGAACAGACATGAGAGAAATCGGGCTATGACAAGCAATACAGAACTGGGACATGATCTACATAAGCAGTCAGCTTACACACAGTTGTACCATTTTACCTGTAAGTGATATCTTTCACAATTGTAATTTTTTTCGCTTTGTAAATTGGCACGTGAATGCTACCAGGGTATTATTTTTAAACAATCGTCTTCTTATATTGTCCTAACGTGCTAACTTATTTTCTGGCATCTACCACCGATTAAACGAAATTTTTATGGTTGTAAACATGCGTTATTGTGGTGACAGAATTGCTGAAAACTCCAGGACTGCAATCAAACAGAGAGGCTGATAGTAAAAAAGCGCACAGATTACATTGGCTATCGAGGCTGGAGTCAGTTTCAAACAACCACACAGAATGCTTAAGCAATCACTTTACAACTTTAAAAGCATCTAGGAGGACGTGCTGAAAAGTAATGTCTCCGAGTTTTTCATTCTGTTTTCAATATCGATTGAGGTATTACATGTCATGCACATGACTCTGTCGAATTTCCCGCTTCGCTGAGGCAAGTTGCAACACTCTGCAGCTAGACGGCTTCGAACTGTACCATGTGACACGGCGGTGTGTAAAGTAACTATGCCGGTGAACGAGAAAACTGACAGCACAAATTGAAAAACTTCGTCGACACTTGGAGCATTCTCTCATTCTGCACAATTACAGACCACATAGGAGTGAGTTCACTGTCATCGGTCATATTCCATACAATCCCGACTTGGGCCTATCCGATTTTCATCTGTTTCGAAACTTAATGAACACCTTCGTCAACATCTTTTTGATTGTGATGAAGCCTTGCAACCAGAATAGAAGTTGTGGCTCCGTCAGGGAAGTCAAACATTCTACAGTGACGGTATAAACAAACTGGTCTCTCGTTGGGAAAAATGTGTTCGTCGCCAGTGTGACTATGTTGAGAAATAAATTCGTAGACAGGAAGAATAAAGATTTAGAATATTAATAACATTGCTTTTATTTAAAAAGCTTTAAAAATTTTACATAAAAAAATGCGGAAGCATTACTTAAAACACACCCTCGTAGAAATTTACGCATATACCTCAGTAGAAGTCTCCTTAAAGTGCAAGCGTATAAAGTCCTCAGAAGACAATTATGAACCATGAGACTAAAGTGTTGTCTGATCTCAGGTCATTTTCTCGTGAAATACTAGAAATACTATGCATCTGTATTATTCATCAAAGAGTTCGGCGTGACTGTTAGTTAAAGTTGCAACATAATTTCTACCTTTGTCACAGTGTTATCCGTAACTGCTGCTAAATATTTCTAAAACATGAGCAGTTCTTTTCATTCAATAAAAATATTCTCAAAACAAGGAACATAAACGTTCAAACGAACATAGATGAGCAACAGTTACATAACACTGAAACGTGTGCAGCCACATCGGGGTGATATGTAGCGCTGCAAATGAAAACAAACTGGAGGTTCAATGTCAAAGACAGAAATATCTGAAAATGTGAACGGAAACACATTCTCACCTAATGAAGAAACAGGCAATGATACACGGCAATGCGTAAAACGCTTTCATCACTTCAATAAACATTGTTCGCTCTCCAGTAAAACAAAATTGTAATAAATTCGTAATACTCAGGCTACTGATGATGCTTTAACTGAATATAACAAAATACCAACGCTAAAGGCGGAAACCCATCATAGGTAGTTACATACGCAGTACCTTATTAAGACAGTGGTGGAATATAAACATGAAGCCGCGTAAGCAAAGAAGGAACTCTAACAAATCTGGGTAACATTTTGACTATAATTTGCTCCCTTATGGTAAGAAATGCACTTATGTGGCCCGCCACTTTGGCACATCATACACGTTACTAACGTAGACACTAAATAACAGATCTGCTTTGGATTTAATAAGACGCCAAATTAATGTTTGTCGTTTCCATTTAAATGTTTCTGATGGAACACTCAGCTCTGAATATCACTTGTCCCCAGAAATACAAATTTGAGCGATAACCGAAGCATAGGATTGTAGCAGTTAGTGAGACAAATTTAGACAAACTGAAGATTTCTGGGCTAGGGTTACTGGTACTTTCACCACTCAGTACCAAGCAGGTGTCTTCAGTTAATAACCGAGTTTTGTGAGTGTTTTATGCGCCAACGTGAGATGTTCAGGGAAGAGTTTTATGTCTCACAATGCATGTTGCTGCTGGCTGTCAGTACGTGAAGTAATGCTATGTAATGACTTGAGTTTCTTTGTTTTATAGAACTTGATCATGGGATAACGTAGTCCCCAAACACGTTATGGTAAATAAATCACACATTTCCAACAATTGTTGGGTAGCATTCTCAGTACTGTTTCGTTGTGAGTACTTTCACACCTGTGGTGATCAATATCGAACTCTCTTTATTGTCGCTTCCTTAGGCCATAAAGCTATCTCCAATGTCACTCTGTGCATGTCCCAGAGCTACTGAAGACTGGAAGATGCCTCTAACATTATCGTTGAAAAACTGTCCAATTGTTGAGATGATAAAATAAGCACATGACAAGATGATAGTTTTCAGCGGAATGTCTGTTTCTTGCACATACAAATCCTACTTTCAGAATAACGATCCAATTGAACGGTGAATGTGACCTTTCAAATAACTGTGCCAGCAAAAATGCTGGAATCAGCTCCTCAAGTAAACTGTCTAAAGGCAATATACAGTAACTTGCGCACTCTTCGCTGATTCGTTGTCTCCTCACGTTCTCTCTCTCTCTCTCTCTTTTCATCGTACCACATAATAACCTTTGATAAATCTGCACTTCCATTCTGTACTTATCACTCAGTTACTGATTATACCATTTCAATAAAGGTGAAGATCCTTTGACAAACTTGGGATTTTATTAATTTTACATTGTGGCTGTCTATTCATGTGGTTCACATGAAGATATGCCAACGCAATCAACGGTTAGTTGGCTAAGTGGCAAATATTTGTTGGAGACCACATAAATACACAATAAAATATATTTGCACCGAGTCCTCAATATAGGGCGGCCTTGCGAAGGACAGAAACAAGCAGCTCCGTAAGGATCTGTTGGAGTTTAGTTGTGACGTGTCTGTTGCGTTCAAAAAGGGAAATTCCTAGTCTTTCTCCGTCCCCCTGTAAAACCCACACTGTGATGGAGCGAATATTGATGTTACAACAGTAGTCCCAACGTCATCGCGCTGTATGATGTCACACCACGAAGGTATCATCTGAGCATCATCAAAAACAACTGGACTTCAGGACCTCCGGTCGATTTATTTACGCATCAAAATATTCCATTAACTCAGCCTAAGTTATCGTGAGGCTGAGCAAGTAAGAACGAATCTAATTTTTATCCATCATTCTGTCTACGCAAAATATCGCAAGAAAGAAGAATGCATCTCAGTATTTCGACGTTAACCTCCTTGGCTTGTCACATGGGTTTTAGTGTAAGACATTTCCATAAATACTAACGCATAAAACTAAGAACCATAATCTTACGTTCCGACTAATTTGTCTACAATAGGGTTATCCGAATGCTAGCTGAACACTTCTGAATATAAATGGAGGGTTGTAAATCATCTGGCACAGAGACTCTATTTGTCACCGTGAGACTTCAATCTTCTTAGACCACTTAAGAAAGAGGTTGACATCACACCTTGCACAGAACGTATGATTCGTGATGGTAGCGATTGCGTAAGCACCAACCGACATATTCTTTTATTTGTTTATTCGAATTCGGGAGGACAGTGGTTCAAATCCCTGTCCGGCCACCTGGATTTCGGCTTTCCGTGCGTTGTTCTCCTAACTTGCTTAAGGCAATTGCTGGAATGATCCTTTGGAAAGGACATTGCCGATTTCCTTCCCCCAGTCGCAGTTTGTGATTCGCTTCCGATGACCACATCATTGACGGGATGTTAAATCCTAATCTCTCATCTCTTTCCTTCATTATCTAAACGAGAGATGCCTCCCCCAACGCCATGAGTAACAGCTTTTAAAAACACTGTAAGCCATAAGCTGGAATAAATACTGCTCGGTACATCTTTTTGTGGATCGCTTTAAATGCCTAGTTTCTTAAATTACTAAAATTCTCAAACAGGTCTCATTATTGAAATTATTGGTCGGGAAACCCCTGCAGGGGCAGCTCGGCCGCCTAGTGCCCATCTTTCTATTTGACGCAGCTTCCGCATCTTGCGCGTCGGTGTTGATGAATTCCCCTAGCGGACAAAATCTCAAATCCAGTAGGGAGTCGAACCCAGGACGGCAAGGTCTTGAAGTGGCAAAGCTAATAACTCTTTCTTATTTTTATTTTTTTAACATTTCTGTTTCCAGGCACATGTTGTACAGCATTTTCCCCCAACATCGGCATTGTGACTAAACCTCTATACGACTTTCTTATGTTTACGGTGTTTTATTTTTATGAAACAGAAAATGATTGTACCAGCAGGAAATAACAGACACTGCTTCAGACTACATGGATACAAGGTGGACAGGGGTCAAATTCTGACGCCTGCCCCCCGCCTGTCACTGTACTGGTCTCTCACATAGTTCTGGCTTTATTTTTATTCATTTATTTTCAAACCTAGCACCTCGCTACTTAAAAAAGAATAAAACAAAATCGGATTAAATACTATATGGTACAGCCACTTTTACACTTAAGAGAAAAAATCTTTTTTTTCCCAGTCGTTACTTGTAACAATCTGTGGAAATTTTTTATTAATTAAAAAAGACAAACAGTGCCACAAAAATAAAATAAAATGTGTAACGATACGTCTGAAAAGGGGCCATGACGAGAATACTACAAGGACCGGTTAACTCAATCGATACCTTGCGACGAAATACGGGGTTCAACATATTGGCGAATAAATCGCGATATCATGGCAGGTCCAGACACTTCCAATATGCAGAGGCCATATAAAGGTGAAAGGCGAATGGGTCCCCATCATCATCTCCACCAACAATGTAGTGAACATAGTGGCCGAAAAACCATGCGACTGTATTTGACTTTGCCCTCGAAAAGTAGGAGGAGTCTGGACGCAGCAGGATATCAGCTGAAATGGCAGTCTCCACGGATCGAGTTAGAAACGCTAAATGTTTTTTCAAGCCACTGCCAGTTCCCTTCGTGACCAAGACAGGTAAATCTATATTGTAGTGTGTCTATGGCGAGACAGCGACTACACTGATCCGTGACATTAAGTCACATACGAATTAGTCCGAAACTCGGATTCTAGTGGCTAGCGTTGCTGCCTCTGGATCACTGGGTCCCGGATTCGATTCCCGGCCAGGTTGGGGATTTTCTCTGCCCATAAACTGGGTGTTTGTGTTGTCCACATCATTTCATCATCATCCGTGACAGTGGATAGATTGGACTGTGTAAAAATTGGGACTTTTTACGGGCGCTGATGCCGCGCACTTGAGCGCCCCACAAACCAAACATCATCATCACATACGAAATAGGCGCTCTCTGGTGAGTAACAGGTTGTGTACACTTGATACCACGAGGACGTCAACGTCATTGATAGAACAGGAAGGCTAAGATGAAACTACACCGTCTTCCAAGAAGTTTGCGGCGATGCCCGTTCAACTGCCGCCGTACGGTCAATCCCTCTCCTGCGCATAAAAAAAAAAATATGGTAGTGAGATCCTGCCATTGTCAATTATCAGCCCCCAAATAACTGACAGAATATAAAATTCACGGACATGTTTTAACTGGAAATTCACTTGACCAACATCGACAGGCGGATGAAGATTGCTCGACCGCAGGCAGTGAAATAACCGAGACGTGACTGTGTGGATTGCTTGAGAGATAGTCAATATGGTGCGTCGAATAAATAACACAAACGCTTTCTTTGAATATCGAAAAGGCCCAATCACCCGAGAAAACGCGCACCCGCCGTTACCTCGTATCGTAATCTAAAAATATGATGCTCCCATAAAAATCAACAACACAGCTCTTTCAGTTTCCTAGCTATCATCGCGGGAAGGGGAAAGATCTGAGCGACGTAATATGTCTTGCATATGACGTAGTTATTCAGGATCCGAACTTTCTGACCGCTGGTCCCGGCGGAGGTTCGAGTCCTCCCTCGGGCATGTGTGTTGTGTGTTTGTCCATAGGATAATTTAGGTTTAAGTAGTGTGTAAGCTTAGGGACTGATGACCTTAGCAGTTAAGTCCCACAAGATTTCACAAAAAAAAAAATTTCTGAATCAGATTAAGGGACCGCCATTCGGCGTCGAATCTGATGTCGAATCAGATGAAATAAAGAAGTCACTTCATCCTCTACTTCATTAGACCATGAACTGCGTACACCCCTGATATAAACATACACCTTATGAGACATCAAATGTGACGAAATGCCGTTTTCATAATAAAGTGACGTCTTCCGTCGAACATTACTTTTTTCTGTGTCCCCACAACCTGAGATAAGCTCGACATTCACTAATAAGAGATAATTGCGTTGCCCAAGACTTGCACCGTATCAAGTTTCAGCGCAGCCTGTTTTTTTGCGAAAACAGTGGCGACAACTCAGGTTCGCCTACGGCGGTGAAAGCTGCAAATCACACGAACGAACGCGGTAGCAAAAACGAGGGCATGATTCTGTAATACTTTAGCAACAACTTCTTTATACGCTCCTCCTTGCTCTGCTGCTCACGTTGCTGAAAAAGGCTACGGACAAAGAATGAAACCGGCCTCTCTCCTTCTCTCGGTGTATCGAATTGCAATCGATAATCGTGCACCAGGTGAAACTGAAGGCTTCGACTTTGATCTTGCTTTTTCCCCGTCTACAAAATCTTTCGATGAATTAAAATAAGAGACTGCTTTCCGCTCTAAACCTTCCGTGCAGATTAAGATCTTTTTTAACAGCTTACTAAATAAAGTATCAAAAAAGTTCACGTGTCAGTGTTAATGACGTAGGGTGGTATCAAATAGATCTACATCTACATCTACATCTATACTCCGCGAGCCACCTTACGGTGTGTGGCGGAGGGTACTTATTGTACCACTATCTGATCCCCCCTTCCCTGTTCCATTCACGAATTGTGCGTGGGAAGAACGACTGCTTGTAAGTCTCCGTATTTGCTCTAATTTCTCGGATCTTTTCGTTGTGATCATTACGCGAGGTATATGTGGGCGGTAGTAATATGTTGCCCATCTCTTCCCGGAATGTGCTCTCTCGTGATTAATACTGCTTCACAAACTCCTGTAAAATTAACGACTATATTGTTCGAAAAATTTACGTTGAATGCCAAAATAATCGAACTGAGAAAAAGATATGTACGTGTAACACATCATCTAGCTCAGCACTGGTAAAGAATATAAATATCCTCTTCCACAACATAATCTAACAGTTTCCACAACTAATTAATGTATTCCGGAGAATTAGGAAAAAGGTACTAGTGAAAATGTATTTTTTTTTCAGTAAATTATCCATCTAGAATCTGTATGTATAACACAAGGCAGAGATAAAACAGTGAGTTCTATACCAGTAGTAACATGCAAATGTCTGAAATGCGCCCAAAGTGGATGACAAATGTTAAACATGCGACGTCACGAAATGACGTACCTCACAGCAATTGCAGCGGTTTGGCTTGTGGTCCTGCCCTCGCCGTTACGGACAGTATTACACAAAGCTCCGCTAGGCTACCCTGTTTTCGTTCTTTCATTACCCGGTGTGATACGGTAGTTCTCGCAGTAGTGGTAATACAAGACTATCGGTTTACATTTACGAAAACAGATTAGTCTAGTGGAGCGAAGTGTAGCACTGCCCCCTACTAGTGATAGTAGGGTCGACAAGCCCACCCACAGCTCGTGCACAGAGGGACGTCATCTGGTGACGTCACATGATCAACAACTGTCATCCAGCATTGGGATATTTCTCGACATTTGCGACCCCATGTGTCTTGTATTAAATTAATTGTTGGTTACGGGTTTTTTGACTTTAATAAGAATCACCCTCTATATAAAGAAGGAGAGAGAGAGACAATTATATGCTTATTTCAGAAGAACTGCTTTATTATAATTGCAGAATAATCAAAACTTTCTGGTTACAACCTTTATCAGCCTGAAAATATTAGGGACACAAAACGCAATAGCTCTCTATTCAAAAAAATCTTACGGAAAACACACGAGGAAGAAAGAGTGTGTGATATTTGCAGTAAATACTGACGAACGATTTTGTAAGTCTATTTCTTTTCGTATTTTCTTTCATTGTGTCTTCTGTGTCGTAAATATGTGTACAACATTCTTCACTAACAAGAAAATGTTTCTCGTAACCTTTGCATGTGCATTCTCCAGTTGTCTGGAAGGTGACGAAACAAGGTCAGTTTTATCACTTCAACTTATTGGCAACGACGCCTGAGGCTGGCAAAACATTACACGAAAGTATGCGCAGTGTGTGCAAGAGGATTACGCATAACTGGCCTCCAGCCACTTACGTCCTCGTGGCACAGACTTGACTTCATGTTTCGTAAAACCATCCCAAAGAAATCTTGCGTAGAATTGTGACCTCACCTTTAGTGTTCTTTTGGCACCAAGTTTAAAACCCCACGGAAAAATTTATTCATATGAAAGAGAGGAAGGAGAATTAGGGTTTAATAGCTAGTTGAAACCGATGTCATTAGGGGCGATTTGGGATAGATGGAGAACCATACCGAGATTTGCCATAAGCGATTTAAGGTAATCACAGAAAAGTTATAGGGGTCTCTCTGGATGAACGGACGGGGATATGAACCGTTGTCCTCCCGAATGCGAGTCCATTGTCTTACCGCTGCTTCCACCTCGCACGGCATGGAAAGATTTAGTGCCGCTATCAGATATTGATAACAAAGATTTCACTTTTTCTATTCGGGCTTCATTGAGTCAAGGCAAAATGGATTCATGAATAAGTCGTAAAAAATGAAAACCTTATTTCTGCAACAAAAAGCACATCAATAAATGAAAACCGCTCCAGTTGCTTAATTAGAACTTTAGTCCACACGACTGGTTTCAGTCTTGATATTACACTATTATCCTATTATTCCTATTATAAAAATACCTATATACCCTCCATACCATATACTAACATTTGGCAGTTTCAAATGTGTTTGACCGGACGAGCTGGGTAGCTGTGCAACATAGGAAATTCCGACGATCCAAATCTCGTCGGCGAACAAGAGATACTTTCGTTATCAACTGACACCAAAAATTTAAAAATGTCAGCAGTATTCCTTCTGGTTCTATGCTACCACACATTTCTTCCTACCCTGTGTTAATTTTGTCCTCTCGATGGCTGCAGAACCCAACACTCATACTAACTGGATTGAGATATTCCAATAATTCCAGAACGAATTTTCACTATGCAGCGGAGTGTGCGCTGGTATGAAACTTCATGGCAGATTAAAACCGTGTGCCGGAACGGGACTCGGAACTGAGGTATTTGCTTTATGTGAGCAAGTGCAGTTTCTAATCTTCCA
Organism: Schistocerca americana; assembly: GCF_021461395.2. Taxonomy (NCBI): domain Eukaryota; kingdom Metazoa; phylum Arthropoda; class Insecta; order Orthoptera; family Acrididae; genus Schistocerca; species Schistocerca americana. The sequence continues at coordinate 610,742,123 of NC_060121.1, forward strand.
GGAAGTTTCACTTCAGCGTACACTCCGTTGCAGAGCGAAAATTCATTCTGGGAACATCCCGCAAGTTGTGGCCAGGTCATCTCTCTGCACTATCCTATCTTACAGGAGTGCTGGTCCCGAAAAGTATGCAGGTGAATTTCTAATACGTTTAGAACGTAGGAGATGAGATACCGCCGGAAGTAAAGCTGTGAGGGCTGTCTGTTCGTCTTGCTTCGAAAGTCTGTTGGTATAGCACTTATCCGCGAAAGTCGAAGATCGTAGGTTCCAATCACAATCTGGCACACATATTTAGTATTCCAATTAGTGTCTCTCCCCATTAATGCAACATCCGGAGCCAAAGTAAATGTTCCTCGACGCAGTGGCAGATGCCCCAGTAACTAGGTTCAAATAGCTCTGAGCACTATGGGACTTAACTGCTGTGGTCATCAGCCCCCTAGAACTTAGAACTACTTAAATCTTACTAACCTAATGACATCACACACATCCATACCCGAGGCAGGATTCGAACCTGCGACCATAGTGGTCACGCGGTTCCAGACTGTAGCGCCTAGAACCGCACGGCCACTCCGGCCGGCCCAATAACTAGGCCTACTTCATTTTTCTGCTAAAGACTTTCCACAGACATCTTCCCTCACCATTTCTTGTACTCCTTCTTTTCGTATTTAATCTGTCCGTTTTATTCGTAACGTCTTGATATAGCTCTGCAATTGAAATGTTCTCTATCTTCCTCTTCTCTAATTCCCCCATGACTCACCCGTTATTTTGTGTGTTAAACTTTTTTCTAATATCCACTTTAATGAACTTTTTCAGTTGCATGTCAAAAATTGATTTTAAAACATGCACTTTTTTTTAATTCCTAGATAGTAAGAATTTTGAGTCCTTGTTCTACTCTGTCTTCGCTAACTATGACGTACAAAAGCCGCTATTCCCGCTTCTACATCACATCACTTCCGTCTTAGCGCACTGTTTCGTTAATCCATGATTTGTGTCGACTGGCCGTATCCTCAACGCGAAGAGGAGAATTTATATTCACGAAGTAGTGGAACGTTCGGATGAACCGCGATCGACTAGGCACAAAGGAAAAACACATAAAAAGACGTACAGGAGGCGGACAAGAATATGGATACATCAGAAACACAGAACATTACCATGCCTAACACGGTGTAGAAAAACCGTTAGCCTTCAAATGGTTCATATGGCTCTGAACACTATGGGACTTAACATCTGAGGTCATCAGTCCCCTAGAACTTAGAACTACTTAAACCTAACTAACCTAAGGACATCACACACACCCATGCCCGAGGCAGGATTCGAACATGCGACCGTAGCGATCGCGCGGTTCCAGACTGAAGCGCCTAGAACCGCTCGGCCACAGCGGCCCACCGTTGTCGTTCAAAACACCTTCCAGTCATCTTCTACGGTTTTAAAGGCAGTGTCATACCGTTCTTCCTGCAAAATAGTGGCACTTCAGGGTAACGGAGGTGAATAGCGATCACGTGCCATTCTCTCCAAATCAGACCACAAAGAACCAGTAACGCTGAGATCTGGTGACTACGGTAGTCTGTGGAGATACGACAATTAATCCTCGTTCTCACAAAACCATTCCTGGACGATGCGAGCCGTGGGAGTCTTGGAACATGGCATCACCATTGGGGAACAATAATTGTTGCATGCGGTGGACCTCATCAGACAAAATGCTCACTTAACCCTTGGCAGTAATGCGAACTCGTACAGTAACCGTGAAACCAATAGAATACCAGATTATTTCTGCCCAAATTATCACCGAACACCCGCCACGTTTCACTCAGGGGAAGAAAGATCGACAGAAGTTGGAAACAGTGTGAAACAAGACTCATTCGACCAAAGGACTTCCTTACATTGCTCCACAGTCCGTGTCTTATGGCTCGGCAACATTTTTTTTTTCTGTTACGGACCGTTGCATCACTTATGAGTGGTTTGATAATTCCAAAAACAAAATGTTCAAATGTGTGTGAAATCTGATGGGACTTAACTGCTAAGGTCATCAGTCCCTAAGCTTACACACTACTTAACCTAAATTATCCTAAGGACAAACACACACACCCATGCCCGAGGGAGGACTCGAACCTCTGCCAAAATCAGCCGCACTGTCCATGACTGCAGCACCTTAGACCGCACGGCTAATCCCGCGCGGCTGATAATTCCATCTCGCCATGCAATTCCAAGCTTATGGCGCTTCCTTCTTGTTGCTTCGGTGCAGACGGTTCGCGACTACCCTTTCAGTAGAACTTCTCCAATGACCGTCTGCTAAGACCACTCAACACACACTTTCGTCCGCGTTGTGACTTAGCGGAAGATGTTTTTCCGCTTTCCCTTGTGCGATGTTAGCCTTGGATACGCTGCCTTTTGAAACACCAAACATATCGGCTACCTTGGTTACGGAAGCATCCACTACACGCTCACCAACAATTTTCCCACGTTAAAATTCACTTAGCTCAGACACTCAATGCACTCACAGCTATCCATATCACTGTTCTGACCACGACCGTCGCGTACAGCGTATTGAGGACATTGAACAGGTGGCCATCGTGGACAAATGCAACAGCGCAACCTGCAAACTTGGCTAGCATCCGCATTTATGTTCGAGTTTGCATTTCTAGCGGAATTTCCATATTTTCATCCAACCTCTAAAAGCCGTAAATTGGAAGCTCTCTGTTCTGCAGCATGAGTAATCAGCATCTCGGTACTGTACTCCTTTCTGCTGGACCGAAAGTAATACGATAGATACATGAAATGACAGTGGCGACCTTGTGGTAGCTGGCGGCACGTGTCTCCCACGTGGAGGTCTCTGGCCGACCCAGACGTCCTTGCCTCGTTCCCTGGATAGGCCCTCTCACCTGTCACAGCCGCCGTGTCCGCCGTTTCCTTATGGCGCGAACCTGTCCCACTTATCTTGGGAACAAGCATTATGTCTGAGACTACATTCCCGCTAAGTGATAACTGCTGTGTTTAGACGATGACAGCAGTCTATTCCCACGTCCTCGACCCGAGGTCATCTGCCGCGCTCCACTGTTCTTTCCACAGTTGTTACCCTTGACGCACACTCTGCGCCCTCTCTTCCCGAACATGCACGCAATCAAAAACAATGAAAGCGCGTCGATGCTAACTGGTCTTGCGTTGTATCTCCATTATTTTTCTGACGGGACCGTTGGTTTGCTTCTTTTTGGGAACATGTCACATCTCTGTTAATTAACAGAAGAGAAATGGTCAATATTTTTAGATTCAGTTCCCGCCAAAGGAGGTAGAGCAATAAAGTTTGATTCTCTTCCGTAGCGACTGATTCGTTTCATGTTTCCATATACCTCTTCCACTGCAAATGAAATATATATCCATTGTAAATGTTTACTGTACTTATTTTTCTTCTGTATTATTTGTCTATTTGTTTGGTCGTCTTTCATAGCCGATGAGCGAGCGTGGTGGCCCAGTGGTTAGCACACTGGACTCGCATTCGGGAGGACGACGGTTCAATAGCGCGTCCGGCCAACCTGATTTAGGTTTTCCGTGATTTCCCTAAATCGCTCCAGGCAAATGCCAGGATGGTTCCTTTTAAAGGGCACGGCCGGCTTCCTTCCCCGTCCTTCCCTAATCCGATGAGACCGATGACCTCGCAGTTTGGTCTCTTCCCCCAAATAACCCAACCCAACGTATAGCCGACGGATATCGGAACGTATTGTACTAAGACACTAAGACAAAGCCCGTTTTGATCCCACAAATGCTGTTTCTACGACTACATTTCTGTCATAGGTTTGGATCATTTTCAACACAATCATCTTCGAAACCTTTTGCAGTTTCACATTCAGCTGCAATACTGAGCGTAGGTGTAACTTCAAATTGACTAGAGAATCCGTACTAGTCTGCAAACGACACTATCAACAGACGACCGTCGTGTGTCAAGTAGGAAGTTAAATTACGGAGAGAAATGATAATCATGTTAAAAACACAGCATTTTCACTACTGCAAATTTCAGTGGCACACTGAAAATAAAAAACTGGCGGCCTAGACCCTATGTGGCGCACGCTTTGAATGATCCACCCACGCCACAGACATTTCCTAATATTTCAGCACATTTATCTATCAAGCGCATTATGAGCAATTTTTACCTATACCAGCAGCACGTGAGATAAAAGAACGGCATCATAAAGCCACCAGAGACTGCTGTTACGCTTTTTTGTTTGCGACAACCACTTTCGATCTTCAAAGGTTATGGACACTTTTACATGATGATAAAGGAGACTTGTAATGGTCTCTGGAACCATACATTTTCTCCATTACATGAGGTCAAAGGAAGGTTCCTTGGAGTCAAGTCCATAACTATTATTAGCTGCAGTATCTGTCACTTGTGCGTGTATCCATTTGTGCTATGCTTTTGGTGAAATAGGATGCTGAAGGGATCAGTGGTGCACTTGGTGACGAACAGAAAAATTTAGAAGATATTGGATGTATGTGTGACAGATGCTGCAACTAATAATTAAGTACTTATTAACAAGGAGCCTATCTATTTCCATTCTAAACTCCTCAAATATTGTGTAGTTTGACTTGTATTTTTAATTGTAACGACTATGTCTGAGCACTGTGGCATGATATTATTGTCAGGTTAAACATCACTTAGATGGACTTTTTCACTTTAATTTACCTATTACTTCTTCTTCGCTTACGTTTATGCTCTGAAACATTACAAAGAGGCTGAAAATATTGCTTGACATATGGTTAGATGGCGCTTCTCGATTAGTCTCAAGCCATATTATAATCAAAGGAGTACGTACAGGAAATCGATATACCAGACTTGGTAAGACGAAAAATCAATTCCATAAAGGAAGTGCACGAGTTGGTAGGCTGTGGTTTAAGATGCACTGTAGTTGCCATCCTTCCATTTGAATCAGCGTGGGACATCTACGTGGCGTTCCCTAGTGGAGATGAGTACCCGCAGGTGTTGTCATCGGAAAGCTTGATAAAAAGACAACGAGAATTAGGACGGAAGGCCAGGAGATCTGTGAAGACTGTACTGCAGACTATGACAATGAAAACGATTACACGGGACATACAACTCTCCATTTGAAAGACAATGACACGTTTATATGGATATAAACACACTGTAATAAATCAGAATCGATCAATAATCATGCAACTGTATGGAAAATAGAAATGTTTTTGAAATGGGTTGCCTTATTTTCAAATTTCGTGCCTATTTGTATATAAATTGAAGGTGAACAGGGGAAGAATAGAAAGGAAAGGGACTAACAGTGTCAGCTGTATCGGGCCTTTATGCAGAATCAGCGGTGACGAGTGAAAATTTGTGGAGACTGGGATTTCAATACGGGATCTCCTGCTTACTAGGCAGTTGGGTTAATCATCGCGCCACGCAGACAGTGTTTATCGCAAATGAATGGACTGTGTCAGCACGCCTCCCTGTCGGCCCACACTTCCAGCGAGCGCCACCCATCCGCAGTCCCTGTCCATGGCCTCCGTGCTCGCTACTCAGAGATTCCCGCAGGAGGTCGAGCGTGTTATGCATCCGTACTGAGTAAGGCGGATTCGTTGCCCATCGAGGCGAATCAGTTATATGGATGGGTGGCGTCTGTTCTTAATAATGTGAAGGTCGATGGCAGCATGTCACAGGATGCTTTCCGATCGGTACCCCTGGTGTTTGCAGTGGGATAATAGAGGCTAGCATGAGTGGGGTGGTCGTAGGGATCTGGAGTATTCTATAATAATTAGTCCTGGAATACTTTAGTAAATAACGAACCTAACGAGCTGAAGGCTATTCTAATCTGACTTCGCTCACGACCTGTCGCTGACTCTATACCTATACGGATATGGTGTCTGTTCTTTCGGACGAGTAATGAGTGTTTTGTGGTGGGGCACTACGAATGTAGTGTGTGGAGATACAAGGTGAGAATGTGGGTCTCGCGGGAGGCGTGCGCGAGATAGTCCCTGCAGTCGCACTGTCCTCTGTGCCTTCGGTGGCTCAGATGGATAGAATGTCTGCCATGTAAGCAGGAGATCCCGGGCTCGAGTCCCGGTCGGGGCACACATTTTCACCTATCCCCGTTGATACATATCAACATCCGTAAGCAGCTGAACGTATTGATATATAATTCTAATGTCGCTGGCTCGGCCGGTGCGATCTCCAAGTCTCTGTCCGTGCCATACGGCGGCTCTGCAAGCGTCAGCGGGTCCAAATAGTTTGCAAGTGCTGGACCGCTATCGATTATCGCAACCTCTAGCGTGGTGTCTAACGTTGACTGTTTGTAATTTGAGTTTAAATAATACTCATGTTATTCAAGTGCTGTGGTGCTCATAACTGTAAAAAAACTGTAAGGGACTAACAAAAAGTTTCCGTTCGATGGTCATACAGTCCAGAATCGGTATGCTAGTCTGGCAAAATCGCGCTGAGCGTTGAGGCAATCATGACAACGACGCACTAGGTTGAAGATACCGTTTTAATAGAACACCGTGTCCTGCTGCGTGAAGTAGTCCTTAACTGCCTGCTGCGCATCCTCGTCCGACGGCAATTGTACAACCTTCAAGGCCTTTTTTAAGGGACTGAAGGCGTGACAGTAGCTCGGGGAGAGATAGGACTACAGAGTGGGTGCTCGAGTGTCTCCCACTTGAGTTGGCGTAACTCCTACGTTGCGACATTTGCAATACGGGAACGTGCGTTATCATGCAGCATCCCCTGGGGCACCATTCCACAACGGTGGTTTTGGACAGACACACGTTCTTCATTCTCCGATGGATGTCTGTCGCTGTTTCTCTTCAGCAGCCAAGAAAAGAATAACAGCACGTTGGTCCTGTTTGGACGTATTACGTGATAACGTTGCAGCAGTTCACGTTTCCGCATTTACCGCATGCACGTCAAAAAGACACGTATTCCACAATAATCCTTTGCCTACATGTCGGTGCTTCTATACCTGCATCTGAGTCACGCTACGGTGCATACATGCTGCAGCAACTCCTTCAAAAGGAAACTTTTTGAGCACCCCTTACATTACGGATACTGTATATACACACTGTTTTCATGATAAAGATAAAACTTACAGCAGAGATGGAGGAGAACTAATGTATCAGTATGAGATACAGTACACTGGTTCGGAAACGTCTAGGTCGAAAGTTACAAAAGAAAATAAGATGATTCCAATTTACCGTTAGTCTGCTGACAACCACAAAAACTATGTATACATATTTGCAAAATATTAATTATGGAAGTAACACGAACTAGGAACTACACACATCAAAAAAAAGTTTTGCATCACCCTGGTTCCCAGAACTCCTGAAGATAGACGTTGACTGTGGATATTGTATTACAGACACACTGACTTTTGACTGTTCAGAAATGTCACTAAACCCGCCCAAAGATGTAAACAACCACGCATGAGCAGCACCTATTAGACAGAGGGCGTCCGACAGCTGATCAGTTCCAGTCATTCCACCAGGAAGGAGGTACACGGCTCGTTTTGTCTGTAGTTCAACCATGCCTAGACGGTCAATACCGACGTTCGTTGGCGTCCGCATTGTTACTTCATGACAGGAAGGGCTCTCAACAAGAGAAGTGTCCAGGCGTCTCGGAGTGAACCAAAGCGATGTTGTTCGGACATGGAGGAGATTCAGAGAGACAGGAACTGTCGATGACACGTCTCGCTCAGGCCGCCCGAGGGCTACTACTGCAGTGGATGACCGCTACCTACGTATTATGGCTCGGAGGAACCCTGACAGCAACGCCACCATGTTGAATAATGCTTTTCGTGCAGCCACAGGACGTCGTGTCACGACTCAAACTGTGCTCAATAGGCTGTATGATGCGCAACTTCACTCCCGACGTCCATGGCGAGGTCCATCTTTGCAACCACGACACCATACAGCGCAGTACAGATGGGCCCAACAACATGCCGAATGAACCGCTCAGGATCGGTATCACGTTCTCTTCACCGATGAGTGTCGCATGTGCCTTCAACCAGACAACCGTCGGAGGCGTGTCTGGAGGCAACCCGGTCACACTGAACGCTTTAGACACACTGTTCAGCGAGTGCAGCAAGGTGGAAGTTCCCTGCTGTTTTGGGGTGGCACCATCTGGGGCCGACATACGCCGCTGGTGGTCATGGAAGGCGCCATGACGGCTGTACGATAGGCCTACGTGAATACCATCCTCGGACCGCTAGTGCAACCATATCGCCAGCATATTGGCGAGGCATTTGTCTTCATGGACGACATCTTGTGAATGACTTCCTTCAAGATAACGACATCGCTCTACTAGAGTGGCCAGCATGTTGTCCAGAGATGAGCCCTATCGAACATGCCCGGGATAGACTGAAAAGGGCTGTTTATTGATGACGTGACCCACCATTCACTCTGAGGGATCTATGCCCAATGGCCGTTGAGGAGTGGGACAATCTGGACTAACAGTGCCTTGACGAACTCGTGGATAGTATGCCACGAGAAATACAGGCATGCATCAATGCAGGAGGACGTGCTACGAGGTGTTAGAGGTACCGGTGAGTACAGCAGTCTGGACCACCACCTCTGAAGGTCTCGCTGTATGGTGGTACAACATTCAATGTGTGGTTTTCATTAGCAATAAAAAGGGTGAAAATTATGTTTATGTTGATCGCTATTTCAATTTTTTGTACAGGTTCCGGAACTCTCGGAACCGAGGTGATGCAAAACTTTTTTTGATGCGTGTATATTCAGACAACTGTTCAGAGTGGCGTACCATAGCTTTCATGCAGGCATAACACGATCGCTCCAACGCTCCAAGTTCTGTCGCACTCGACGGAACAACCCCGGTGTTCTCAAAGACTATCACAAGCAGCAAAAATTCTTGCCAGTCTCTACAGATTGCTTGTAACCAAACCGTTTCATATCACCGCAAAAGAAGAAGCCAAAAGGGATCAGTTCATATGAACGAGCTGTCCATGAAACAGAACTCCTCATGAATGTATGATTACATGTTACTCGGGTTTGTGTCGCCTGCGGTATTAGGAAATAAAGCACAAAATAAATCAGTTCATTAGAATGTTGCAAAAAATGATTATTACGTTCTTGTATTCCACTGGATGAGTTACGTCACGACACATCTGGCTTTCGCCATTTTCAACTTAGTCCTTAAACTGATACATTCGTCCTTATCCAACATCCTTGTTCGTTTGTACCACCATCACGGAAACTCACTGTTTTATTTATTCATGAAGGCTGTGTATGCGTAGTGTATAGGATACGCATGGAGTGTGGTGAGGATGAGGCAGTGCTGTCTACTATCCGATGCAACCTGTCGATTCAGTTCCCCTGGAAAGAAGCCGTTAGTTGTACGCTGCCCTCATGCCCAAGGTCGCCACCAGGGAAATGACAGCGCCCATTGTGCAGTATCCCAAGCAGAGCACAGGAGCGTGAGCGCGTGTCAGGGGAAAGTGGTGCAGCGTGGCCTGGAGAAAGTACCTCCAGCTAATGGTCGCGCCGCGCAAGGACGACTCGCAGCCAGCGTCTGGATCAGCAGCTCCCGTGCAAGGCCGTGCCGCGAGCTACTTCTGCGTCCCTTAGATCCACATGGTAACTACCCACAGCGGGTGACGGACGGTAAACCGTATTCCACTATGATTCTCCTTACCGCATCCATTTCAATTCGAAAATCGTGCGCGAGTTAACGATTGTTCATTCGCCTCCAACTTAAACCATATTCCTCTCATTTCGCAGATTTGGACGTATTTTTGAGGATGGAATTCGTCTCTTGTCTACTCCCAAACGAGTGCCCTTAGAAGTGCAACATTTTGTTTTCCATGTCTTACAGAAAACAATTTTCAGAAACGTGGCTGCAACAGAGTTAGAGGATTGTAACATGACTAGAAGAACAAGCAGTAAGTATGGTACAAAATGCTTACTTACATTTAACCATCACCGGTTTCTAACATTTAAAAATCCACTGGTGTGCAACACTTAAGGACGAAAGTAGCTTTCGCATGATGTGTCACTGCCAATTAACATAGCTCGATAAAACTTGGACCACGCAAAGTGTACTAGAAAAGATTTGCAATACGACGCAACAGTAAGTCTCAGGAGGCTGATTGTTGCTTTGTTCTGAGAATACTTATTACTAGCCAAGTCTGTGGGTGCAGTAGTTCAATAGCAGATTTAGTCTGAAGTGCTTGGATTGGCATCGTGATTACGAAGCGAAATTCGGGCAGTTTTGCGGTACAACTTCGCGTATGGTTTAAACGTAGACCAGTGCTTTGAATAAATGACTCTTGCACTCGGTGATCTATGTCCACATCGTAAAACTATATTCAGGTGGTACAGAGAATTGCAAAAACGAAATTTTGCTCTGGAAGACGCTGAGAGGACCGTAAGGCCACGATCATCAGTTACGGAGGAAAAGGTTGATGCAGTGAGGAAAATGCTAGATGTAGACAGGCGAGTGACCTCTAAGTAGACAGAAGATACCTTAGGGCTAAATTTATCAACAATTCGTTCGATTCTGCATAATAATTTTCAAGTAAAGAAACTTTGTTGTCTCTCGGTGCCGCATAGACTGAAGGAAGAGCAGGTGACGCGAGGTGTGACTTGGTGCCAGGAGATGGTAAAGAAGTTTTCTAAGGGACAATCTCAGTATGTGAATCACATCGTGACAGGTGATGAAATTTTGCTGTACTACTATGATGTGCCGACTAAGACTCAAAACAAAGTTTGGGTCTTTGAAGATGATGACACACTCGTAGCTGGCAGAAAATCCCGATCAGTAAAGAAGAAAACGATAACTATTTTGCTTTTAAAATCGAATGGAACTGTGGAACGTGTTGATTTTTACACATAGATGACAGTCACAGCTAAGTAGTACACTGAGCTCTGCTTGCCCAAAGTCGTCCAATCTTTGAAGAACCTGTGACCGAAGTCAAGAATAGAAAATTGGTTCCTGCTTCAGGACAGCACTCCAGCTCACCGCGCCAAAGCATGCACCAAATATTTGCGGGGTATAGGACTGAAACTTCTTGAGCACTCTCCTTACAGTCCAGACCTTGCTCCCTGTGACTCTGCACTGTTCTCGCATGTGAAAATGAAGCTGAACGAAGTACAGCTTTCAAGTGATGAGGACCTCCTGAGGGCTCGGGACAACGACTGTGCCTGACTCCCTACAGAAACTTGGGAGAACTGGTGTAGTGGTAGAAGTATTCAATGTGGCGGAAATTACTTCGAAAAAATCAAATAAATAAAGCTGTATTGCGAAACTTTCGTAATACTCTTTGTACATTGAAAGAACTACTACAATGTAGTACAGAAGATAACTGGAAGAAATTCACAATGAGACGAACAGAAATGACTTATTCAAAGACAATAATTAAACTAAAGTTTATGATGGTCCCATGGATACTAAAAAAGGGAGGACAAGGTTCTTAATACGGTGTCTAATAGCCAAAGCATGTTCTGAAACGTGCTTCTATGCTACCCACAAGGTCGGTAAGGAGTTCTTGTGGCAGTGCGTTCATTTCCTCCACCATTGCGGTTGACAACTGTTGGACTGTTCGATAGGAAATATGGACCTTCTGCAATACGTCTCCCCAACGCATCCCACAAGTGCTCGATGAGATTTAAGTCTGCCGAACGGTCGGTCAGTCCTCTCGCCGAATATCCTCTCGTACCACATGCATATTTCGATGCGTTCGCGCATTGTCATCCATAAAAATGAAATCAGGGCCGATTTCACCCCTGAAATGACGCACATTGAAAAGGAGTACAGTGCGTGTACTGTGTTTAAAGATTTGGAAGCCCAACATTGCGTCTCCTCACACTATAGAACCTGGATCACCAAAACGATCATATTCGACAATGTTCCTGGGTCTATTACGTGTTGCCACTCTCGTCATATGAGGATACTTAATGCACCCAGGAACATTGTGATACGTGATTCTTTTGGTGGTCCATTTGTTAGCCTGTGGGAAGGTATATTGTCGCATGGGCGCACTGAGCTCCAAAGTTTTGAACACGGTACAGTCACCAGTCAAAGTTATTGACATTGCACTTCTTCCCCATGATCGTCTTTTCAAGGTTTCATTCGACCCTGAATTCATTTTTATGGATGACAATGTGCGACCGCACCGAACAGTGCAGGTGGGAAAGCTGTTGAATGTCAGAATATTCGGCGAAATGGACTGGTCTGTCAATTCCCCCGACGTAAAACCTTCTAATACGTGTAGTATGCGTTGGGGAGTCATATTGCAGCGAGTCCACATGCACCACAGACCGTCCAGCAGTTGGCAACCACGATGTTGGAAGAATGGAGCCCACTTCCACAAGAACTCCTTACCGGTCTTGTGCACAGCATGGAAGCACGTCGAAGAGCATGCATTGCCGGCTGTGGTGATCACGCGTCCTATTAAGGGGACCATCACAAACCGTGGTGACTTCGGTATAATTATTGCCTTTGAATAAAAGTCTCATTCTGTTCGTCTCATTACATTTTTTTTAATTACCATCTGTATGTATGGTCCAAGTTTCATAGAGCTATGTCACTTAGCAGTAATATAAAATTCGAAAATTACTTTCGTCCATAAGTTTTGCATGATAGTGTACTTTGTCATATTGCCCTTACAAACTTTCATGCTTAGAAATCGCTTTGCGGTCATTAATTGTTTGGTGCTGTGGTGTAGGTTCCTGAGCGACGCATTCGTCGAATATTTCTATCGCATCTTTGTAAATTTCGTTGTCTTGCGCGTTCATTACGTTCTTATTGAACAAATCACTAATCACTGGTTTAACAAACATCATTCTAAGTTGTACGGCACCAAACACCGTGATCAGTATTCAGAACGTGGTCCAGCTGCACAGGTTAACGAATACAAATATAAAGTGAAATTTAGATATTACATTAAATATCTAAAATAATTAGTCATTAAGACAGGAGATACTGAATTTAATTGACGAAGAGGTAAAATATAAAAATGCAGAAAAGGGAGTAGGGGAAAGGAAAAACAGACGTCTAAAAATGAGACTGACAGGAAGTGCAAAAATGGCCAAGCGAGAATGGCTAGAGGGCAAGTGGAAGGCTGTAGAACCATGCCTAACTAGAAGAAAAATAGGTGCTACCTGTAGGTAATTTGAAGAGACTTTTGGAGAAATGAGAAGCAACTTTATGAATACCAGTGGCTTAGATACCAACCCGATACTAAGCAAAGAAGGGAAATGTGAGAGGTGAAAGGAGTAAATAAGGAGGGTGTATATAAGAGGAACAGACCTGAGGACAGTATTACAGAAAGAGAAGAGGAAGTAGGTGACGATGAGATACGATTCTGTGGGATGAATTTAAAAGAGCACTGGAAGACTTAAATGGACACAAGGCACCTAAAGCAGACGACATTCCCTCAGAGTTACTGAGAAAGTTGGGAGAGTAAACCAAAGTAAAATTATTCCACCTGGTATACAAGATATATGAGACAGTCTCCATACCATCAAACTTCTAGAAGATCATAATAACTCTAATACCATAGAAGGCGGGTTCTGACAGCTGTTAACAATATCAAACCATCACTCACTGTTGCAAAATATTGACACGAGCTATTTACAGAAGAATGGAAACACTGGCAGAAGCCGACCTCGGCGAACACCAGTTTGGCTTATGGAGAAGTGTAAGAACACACCCTACGACTTACCGTAGAAGACAAGTTAAAGGAAGACGAACCTACATTTTCCAGTTATGAGAATCGAATATGAAAGTGAAGCAGTGGTTGAGAAGGGAGTCAGACAGCATTGTAGCCCATCCCCCTATGTTATTTAATCTGTGCATTGAGCAAGCAGTAAAGTAAACCAAAGAATTTGGAAGGAAATAAAGTTCAGGAAGAATAAACAAAAACTTTAAGGCTTGGCGATGACATTGTAACTCTGTCGGAGGTGGCTAAGGCTTTCGAAGAGCAGTTGAACGGAATGTGTAGTGTCTTGAAAAGAGGTATCAAGATGGACACCAACATATGTAAAATAAGGGAAATGGAATGTAATCGAATTAAATCAGGCGATGCTGAGGGTATAAGATTAAGAAATGAGACAGGAAAAGTAGTGATGAATTTTGCTATTTGGGCAGCAAAACTACTGACGATGGCCGATGTGGAGACGATATAAAATGTTGAGTGGCAACAGCAAGAATATCATTTCTGAAAAAGAGAAATTTGATTATATCCAATATAAATGTAACTGTAATGAAGTATTTTCTGAAGGTATTTGTCCGATCTGTACCCTAGTACGGAAGTGAAACATAGTAGATAAGGAGTTGAGGAAGATGAGTAGACAAGCTTTTGAAATGTGGTGCTACAGGAGAATGCTAAATATTAGATGAGTAGATCGTAGTGACGAGGTACTGATTCAAATTGCAGAGAAAACAACTAAAAGAAGGGATCGGCGGTAGAACACATTTTGAAGCATCAGTCAACCGTCAATTTGGTTCAAAAATGGTTCAAATGGCTCTGAGCACTATGGGACTTAACAGCTGTGGTCATCAGTCCCCTAGAACTTAGAACTACTTAAACCTAACTAACCTAAGGACATCACACTCATCCATGCCCGAGGCAGGATTCGAACCTGCGACCGTAGCAGTCGCACGGTTCCGGACTGCGCGGTCAATTTGGTAATGGAGAGGAGTGTGGAGGGAAAAAATTGTTGACGGAGACCTAAGCATGGATACATGGATACAGCAAGCAGATTCAGATCGGTGTAGCTTATAGAAGTTATACAGAGAGGAAGAGGACTGCGCAGGACAGATCTGCTGCATCAAACCAGTCTTCGGACTGAAGATGACAATAACAACAAGATGCCAACGCAAGCGTTTCTGCTTTGCTGCAGTGACATATACGTGCTTCATTAGCTTAATTTCACGACTTTGCATTCTTTCTCTCTTTTAAAAGTAAATATTCTGTGAAATGTCAGTCGACAGCCAACCGGTGAATGAGGAAAGCCTGAAAAGTTTTTTAATGACATAAAATGCCGTAGAAAATTTTCAATCCTGCAATTAATTTGTGAATACGCTGTTGTTCTCCCAATAGTTAACAGTCGCAGAAGTCGCACCAACGAAATTAAAGGAAATTTTTTCTTGTTTACTACTGCGAAGCGTAGCGATTAATGAAATTTAGATATTCAGTAAGAAACGGTAGTACAGTAGTCAGTGGAATCTGAGGACACTATGTGAATGCTGTAATCCATTAGTGTCTAAAGAATGGCGGTGCTGATTAACGCTATGTGTGAGTGACAGAAATGCGTGTCAACGCAGTACTGAGACCAGGAAAGTAAAAACTGATGTATTTTAAAGTAAAGTAATTACCAAACCGACAGCTGGTCTGAAAAAAGAGTATGCATAACCACAGAGAGGTGGTTTGCCGTTAACTACCTTCGTCAAGTAAATCGACTCGCCCAGACAGTTATGAAGGAATTATCCGTAGCGTGGAGTTCGACAAAAACACTACTTTGCTTTGTTCGACATGTCGAGAAAGCACTTTCTAAAACGCTCCAAGGAAGTCGCCGAGCACAACGCTCCCAGCTGCCAGAGGAATAATCATCAGCAATGTTTTATGCCATAGAACGTCATATGATGTAAAAATAACAATCCTGACATCAAGAACCCTACATCGCACCGTTCCGTTTTCAGCGGATAAAAATTCCGTCTGTCACATTATTCTAAACCATTGCCACTAGCCGCCATTACAGTAGGTTGGATTATCATCCATATGCTAACAAAACAAACTATTTTAGTTATTAAACGGCGACTTGTCCGATTTCAACATAAAGAAATACTTAGATAAAATTAAACTTCAGAAAACGAATTTTAAAATTACGGGTGTATTGGTAATAAAATTAAAAGACAACAACTGTCTCGTGTAGAGGGTTCCTTAGTAAGATAGTTTGCTAAAAATTCTATAAACAAATCACATTAAAATGAGTTTATCTCAAAATTAAATATCTTTCTTTTTGCCAAACATTGTGCCGTTTTGTTCCACTTAGTCCGCAACGGGAGCAATTTGGGAAGGATGTGAACAGACTGTTCTCCCTATAGAATACCGAGAACATTTCGGAAATGATGCACGGTCGAAGTTGTGTTTCAGGATTCAGCCAGAACCACTGTCAGTCAAAAGAATGGAACTCTCGCTACGTCAGCAAAAGAAATCGCAAGGGAAATTTCCCAGAAAGAAAGTGCCGCTCATTCGCAGTAGGACTGCAAGGAAAGCTACGCTCCTGTAATAGCTTTTCAAAAAAAATTGTGCAAGCAACAGAGTTAATTAGAACAATTTTCTAGAGGTATGTACTTATTGTATCGTCCACTTATTTGTGAACGATGGTTGAATGCTGCTCGAGACTGAAGTAATACATGGGGATCACGCGAGTGAAAACGATCTTTGCCGCCTAGATCACAAACAGCTCGTGCAACTTCAAACAATTAACTGAATACATATCAAGCCGTCCACACGTTACCGTGACATATTCTTTCATGATAAACAGCTCGTGCAACTTCAGACGATTCACTGATTAACTGCATAGCAAACCGTCCACACTTTACCGTGGCGATGAGGTTTTGTCTCTTTTGTTTCTAGTAAAATAGAAAAAAAACTCACTGCAATGCAAAATACAAAATACAATTAATGCGCTTCGACGTGTACAATATGATGTCGGCATATGGTGGAAGTAGCAAGAAAACGTTCTGCTACTAAAATTCGAGTTTGTATTTCTCGGCCCGAAGTTCCAGCTGTATCTTCGTCTATTTTATTCTAACGGCTATTCTGATTTAATATTTGGAATATCTGAGAAGTTATTGCAGACAAAATGAAAAAAGATTTTTTTTCGCTCTTCTCAAAATGGCTCTGAGCACTATCGGACTTAATTTCTGAGGTCACCAGTCCCCTAGAACTTAGAACTACTTAAACCTAACTAACCTAAGGACATCACACACATCCATGCCCGAGGCAAGATTCGAACCTGTGACCGTAGCGGTCGCACGGTTCCAGATTAGCGCCTAGAACCGCTCGGCCACCCCGGCCGGCTCGCTCTTCTCCCGCCACAACTCTTGCGTTAAATTTAAGAAAAACAAAGTAAACAAGTGCTTGCAAAAATAAACTAGTACAGTCAAGGAGCACAATGGACTCCAACATCCCTTTTCCAACAACGTACGAAGAGTGGATGACAGTAAAAAGACCTCACCCATTGCTCTTTCTTCAGTAATTGAAAGTACAAATAGAACGGGGCAAAGTGTGGAACTGCGACGTTTGAAGTAAATGTTTAGAAAAAAAAGTTAAAAATAGAGTGACGTGTGCTACGTCTGTTGCACTTTTCTATCCACTCATTCATGTGTCTTGTTTTCTACCTAAGTTTCCATTCTCGCTGAATCTGAGATTTCGAAAATATTTCACGTTTCAGACAATCTTACGTGTTCCGGATCGGATCTTTGCAAATTACAGCTTCCTTTGGCGCCTCTTCCAATAAGTGCTCATATGAACTCTTATTATAAAATTTACCCGCTTAAGAACGTTGAGTTGAAGACAGGTAACTATTATAGAAATGCGCGTTATGGAACGACTTTCGTTATGCATAGTGACAGTTGGTGATGAACCTCTATTCGTAATCGTAGCAACTACTTTTGGTTAGAGTTTAGCTACAGGAGAGTTTGATATTACCGGATATGTGATTTTTCCAAACGGCTGCGACATTCAGTTCACGGCCCATCGTTGTTTATATATTTTTATTATTGTTGACGTTTGTTATTCACACCATACATACAGCATACTGTATGACGATAAAAATGTGTAATGATATGCAGAGCACAGCATAGCTGATAACCGATCATATTAGCATATCAAGGTAATTGGCATCAAATAAAATTCTTTCAGCGTTCTGAAGTGAAAATTTTGCATTATCTTTGGTCGTACGAAGGCGTCCATAAGATATAAAGTTTAACAATATGTAGTTATAGCTGGATTACTTGTTACACTGCCCTCGTGACAGTTCAGAATTGTTCTTTGGAAGTTAACAAATCATTTTAGATCAACTTGACAGACTCTAATACATAAGTCATAAATTACGTTATTTTGTCTACAGTAAAAAAAGTTTATAATGTGTCACTCGTTCTTCTCTATAGAGAGAAAGTTGTTTTCAAAACTTTTTTGAGTAAGTTCTTTTGTGCAAGCATGTACAAATCCCCTTCGTCTCCACACAGACATGCTTGTGTAACTACCAAGTTTTCTCTGTTTCAATATATGTCTAGTTTATACGACGACGATGACTATCTGAGAAAAGAAAAGGCAGAGCACTAAAGAGTGTTTAACGAAAAACTTACTGATACATTTACACGGTAAGGTGAAGTAGTTATATCCACCAGATCAGCATAATTATCTCAAGGTGAACGAAAAAATAAAATTTAAACATACATTCACTTGTAAATCCTCCGATTAATCACGAGAAATACCGTTATAGTACTAGAAGAAAGAATAACTGCAAAATTGTGATTTACAGAGTTATGAAGACCATAGACACTCATGTTTACGAACCTGTAATAGCACAGTTTGTTGATTCGTTTATATCTTTTGTAAAATCCCGGGAGTTATAACTGTTTTCTTTTTTCATTTTTTTTTTTTTTTCTCCTGTAATCCGACCACAGGGAATCTGTCATCCGCTGCACTAATGTAAGGTCTGCTATCATTATCTGATGTTACAACACCCATCGTGCAAACGTGACTGTGTGAGTATTTAGACGTGTCACAGTTACAACTCCTGTCGTTCCCGTGTTAAAGCTACATTCACCACCTATTGTGTATAGTATACTATACTCTTGAAAACCAATTCAGATGTGGTTTTGGATATTTTTCGCTGCGATTAACATTTGTCCATCTCCATGCAACCCTTCAACATACATAATTCGAGGCGTACATTTTACTATGTATCTTAAACTAGTTCAGATGGGAATGGATTAGGAAGGAATTCGACCGCTAGAACCAGACCAGAATTCACCTAGTAAAGTTTAGGAGAAAGCACAAAAACTCAAAGTCTGAATAATGACTCGAACCCCGCTCCTTCCGAGCCAGTCCTGTTCTTTAACCACTGCGCCACCATGTTAGATGGACACTATTATACGGTACTGTTGTGTTCTAGCGACTTCTATGTTTAATGATAACTACGCCTCCATACGCCTTCCAATGTGTGGAGGTCTAATTTGGTCAATAGCAAAACAACCTCTCGACTCTTCAGGCTCCTAGAGTAAACACAGCAGACAAACGGCTTACTGGTCCCGTACTTTTTATCTGCGATGTTCTCTCGGCGAGTATTTCGTCGTTTAAGATGACTTAGCATCCGTGGAACATTTGGTCTAATTTTTGATTAATGGAAAATGTCGGAATCCTTTGAGTGGCCAGGTTTCAGAATGAGCATGTGATCAAAACCAGTAAATACATTTAAAAAATCTCTCTTTGTTAACTTTGAAAGTTTATTCTCTCGATTGTTCATTTTCATTAACATATGAATTTAGAACCTCGCAAAACTGTGGTTGTTTAACTCTCATTTCTCTCACTCTTTTGTATCCTTTAGGATTGAAAATTGACAATATTTTGTGACCAGTAGTTTTCATTTTAACAAAACACTCGAAGAGTTTTTTATATTCTAACCAGCCTCCGCATGAAACTTTAGTTCTATATCTTTCTTTAACTTAAAAGTTATGACATTCCAGAACATAATCGTAGGCTGATTAGACGTGAGGGCAATGAGATTCTAAGCCAACTGATACCGAACTCGTTGTAGTTTTTATTCAACTAGTAGATGCTCTAATGAACTTTCTCGTGACTTCCCTAAATATTTCTTCTCCAATCCTTCTACATGCCGAGCTCCTGCTTCCTCTCTAACGACCTCCATGTCGAAGAGACGTAAAACTTGAAGTTTTCTTAAGCCGTAGTATAATGGTAAATATTTCTTCATTTAAAAAATATAGTTTTTTTACCTAGTTAATATTTCATAAACAGATCAATATAAGAAAACAAGATTTTCGTAAAGCGCTATGCAGAATCAGCCGCCATTTTTCATTGTTGTTAACACATACCAGAATATTGAGGAAACTATGAATTTTTTATGTCCAGAAATTATTTTAATGGACTTCGGGACCTTTTAAGGCAAAGAGTGTGGCGATATGACGTTAAAGTTTGAAGTGAAGTTTCCGATAAAATGTTTCTCAGTTTATGATAGCATCATCTTGTAAACATACCCCAAATTTTCTCAAAAATATCAGCGAAATATGCTGAAAAGACGGCCGGAATCCGTTGTTGTGTCAAATCTTTTGACTATTTATTTGTTTCCGTAAATACTATTAATTTAGGTATGTACACACATTTGAATTAGTTTTCCTAAGGCGCTTCTGATACGCCAGAAGTTAAA
Organism: Schistocerca americana; assembly: GCF_021461395.2. Taxonomy (NCBI): domain Eukaryota; kingdom Metazoa; phylum Arthropoda; class Insecta; order Orthoptera; family Acrididae; genus Schistocerca; species Schistocerca americana. The sequence continues at coordinate 610,762,526 of NC_060121.1, forward strand.
CAGTCTTAGCCGATTCTGTATCTATGTCGTATAGAGTAGCGTCAAGAGGAAATACGGTTTATCTCAGTAGTGCAACAACTGATTCATGTTACATATAACGACGGAGTCTGGCATGAGAGCCTCAGTTGGCAAAGTTTACACTGCAAACGATTCCGGTTGCCTTGCCTTTCAACTGTAACACATTTTCAGATACTTTTGCGAAACTTTTCAGCTCCAACATTAACCAACATTTTATCATCGTATTCGACTTTTCAGAACCTTTGGAATACCGTTAAAAAAGGTAAATCGTTCAATTGAAATAAAACTTTCTTACTGCAATACCTAGGTTGATACGACAAATTACGAGCCCGTCTGCCTACTGTCATTTGCGGAAAATCTTGTTTCGATATCTCGAACTCTTCACAAAATAAAAGGGGTGTATGTTTTACTATAATATGAAATAACTGAAATGTCACGTAATATCTAACTTCTGTTAGTTGTTGCAGATTGATTTATTGTTTAGTGCTGCGTGGCAAACATTGCCTAAAAATGTCATATGAACCTAAGTGTACTATAAATTTGCATTATTTCTGACAAGTTTGCTGTCGCCTCTTCGATGAAAAGTTGTTAAAATCTTTTGGATTTATTCCAAGCCCATGAGAACCATTTAACTGAGCATGTGGGGAAGCAACATCAGTATTTCCTCACTACGGATCTACGGAGCAAGAAGTTTATCTGTTGTTGCGGTCTTCGTTCACGGACTGGTTTGATGAAGCTCTCCACGTTTGTCTATCCTGTGCAAGCGTTCTGATTTCCACGTAACTGCTGCAACCTATATCCATTTGAACCTACATACTGTATTCGAGCCTTGGTCTACGTCTACATTTCTAACTTCTATATTACCTCCAGTACCAAACTGACAATTCCTTGATGTCTCAGCATATGTCGCATCAATAAATCCCTTCTCTTGGTCCGTTTGTGTCATAAACTTCTTTTCTCCCCAGTTAGGTTCATTGATTTTCATTATTTACTTTCAGCTTCCCTTAAGCACCATATTTCAAAAGTTTCACCGAGCGAGGTGGCGCAGTGGTTAGACACTGGACTCGCATTCGGGAGGACGACGGTTCAATCCCGCGTCTGGCCATCCTGATTTAGGTTTTCCGTGATTTCCCTAAATCGCTCCTGGCAAATGCCGGGATGGTTCCTTTCAAAGGGCACGGCCGACTTCCTTCCCCGTCATCCCTAATCTGATGAGACCGATGACCTCGCTGTCTGGTCTCCTTCCCCAAACCAACCAACCAACCATCAAAAGTTTCCATTTTCTTTTTGTCCACGTTTCGCTTCCGTATAAGACTGCACTCCTGGTAATATCCCATTTTTTCTTTCAGCAAAGCTATTGCCACTCTGCATGTTATATCCTTCCTATTTCGGCCATCATCACTTATTTTGCTATTCAAATAACAAAACGCAACTTCTACTCCTGAGGAATATTATGGAAGTAATCATCGAAAGCTCCATGTTTTACCCTGAAATGTCGCGGAAAGCAGTCCGAAAATGTTTTTTACGACAGTGCTGTGACGAAAAACTTCCTTCTCATACTGCTTTTACCGTCTAATTTCCTAATTTAATTCTCTCAGCATCACCTTATTCACTTTGGCTACATTCCATTACCCATATTTTACTTTTGTTGATGTTCATTTTTTAACTCATTTTCAAGACATTATCCTTTCCGATTAACTGCTGCTCTAATTTCTTTACTGTCTCTGACAGATTTACAACGTCGTCGGCAAACCTCAATATTTTAAATACTTGTCCGGTATGTTAATTCCTTTCCAAATTTCTCCTTTTTTTCGTCATAGCTTGTTCAGTGTATAGAGTCAGTAATATCGGGGATAGGCTACAACCATGTCTCCTTCCCTTCATTTACTCATTTAACTTCATCTCTTACATCGGACCAGGGTTTCACATATACAGTACCTTTGTTAAATCATAGTTACCTAAGAAGTAACAATTTTAATATGACAAATAATATTAAAATGATATGAGTGTCTATCGAGGCAATGTGAGTAAATAATGCTGACTATAATCTACTAAAGTTAAGATTGGCAGTATTTATACTACTGTTTCTGCTGCCACTGATATTGATGTTAGTAATAATGATAAGACAATAATAACAATAATGATAATGGAAGATACAAAAAGAATTTATAGGTGTGCAAATTAGATGTATTCTGATATAGTGAGTTCTGGGAAAGGGAAATCTGAAGAGACTGCACTAGCATAAGGTACTGAGAAATGAGGGATGATCTGATTGGAAAGAAGTACGTACAGGGGTAAGGAGTGCGTGCGTACAGGGACAATGGTAGTCATTGTTGTTGCTTCAGTAAATATGTCATTCCAGAGTCGGGCTCATTCTGCTGAGAAGGAGATGAAAACGTGGCTGAACGATGGAGCGGAATAGAAAGTATTTTTCTCTGATGGAAACGGGTGTTTCTGCCATGTTCTTTAGACATGACCATTAACATCGAGGAGAGATATGTGGGACAGTGTACGTTAATAAGACAGTACAGAAGATAAAGTGTATGGAAATCTCTGCGCTTGTCTGCACGCAGCCAGAATAGATGTGTATTGATGGTGAAATATGATCAAAGAGTCGACCATCACAGATACGTCTAGCACAGGCATTCGCCAACAGTTTCAGGCCCCATGAGATTTCCTGAGCAGGACCTTGCACGATAATATCGCTGTAATCAATAACTGGAAATTACAGACTCCCTTTCATGTCTTTCGACTCTTATAATCGCAGACTGGATTTTTTATAAGTCTTAGATAATCACTCGCTTCCTGCATTTTATCCCTGCTACCTTCAGAATTTTGAAGAGTGTATGCTAATAAACATTGTCAAACGCTTTCCCTAAATCAACAAGCGCTATAAAAGTAGGTTTACCTTTCTTCGGCCTATATTCTAAGGGAAGTGTTGCCTTGTGCGTTCCTACATTTCTCCGGAACATAAACTGGACTTCGCCGACGTCGATTTATGCTGTTCGTTCCATTCGACTGTTGGTATTTTGCAACCATGACTTTTGGCTCTGCAAAATTCACACCTGCGTCCTCTGAAATCTTAAAGTACACCTAGTGTAATTTAATCTAACGGCCAGCGTTTGCTATCCCGCAGGAGGCGTTGGCCAAGCTGCAGCTGGCGGAGCAGTCGTACGAGGAAGAGACGCCGCGGGACAAGAGGACCATCGGCGTGCTGCGCCAGCTCTTCCCCGGGCTGTCCCAGGTCAGTACCCAAATCGCTGGTCAGCTGCGCGCTTCACCGCAACAACTCCAGTCTTCACCGCGTTTGGTTCACTCCTTCGGACTGACGTTAAATGTCTTACTCCGATACATATTTTACTACTGCCGGGTGGTTAGAATTAAAGTGAAGCTACTCCCGGAGGTCCAGTGCGCTCTGTAATTATCGTATGGCACCGAAACTTGTAGATACACTAATGTGTTAATGCGGTACCGATTTACACTGAAAACATTAGTTCCAGTTTTTGCCACAAGGTGCAAATTTTGTGCTGTGCACTGTTTGTATGACGGTATGACAGACACTCTGTCATTCGACAAGCCATACAGTGAGTGAATAGTACGGTTATCGAGAAGAGAGGCGGTGCGCTGTTAGTGAGACTGTTTCATGTGGATAGCAGTAGAAAATCGCCGACTGAAAGGTCTGAGGAGAGGCCAGATGTCATTAAATGGCTACAGAAGATGATAATGAAATTCTAAAACACAGGTGAGCTTGGTGTGGGGCCTGAATGTGGAAGGCGTCCTACCCCGATGGAAATTACTGACGAGGTTGCTAATGTCGTAACTGACCATTCAGTACGTGCCCCTGGTATTGCTAGTTCTCGTGCAGTGTCACAAGAATTGTCCATCCCATGGCCAACAGCACGGAAAGTTTTGCGTTCTGTATTACATCGGTGTCCGTTCAAGATCCAGGCGGTGCAGCAACTGAAAACCCATGATCCGCAGCAGAGTTCTGAGTTTGCCCTTCGGTTTCTGGCACGCATCTAAGATGATGGCTAGGCAATATTCTATGGAGTGATGAGTCATATTTTATACTACAGAATGCTGTTAATACACAGAATGCCGATTTTGATGTGCTGTTTAACCGTGTGTCGTTCAAGAAGAGCCATCGCACTCACCTTACGTGACTGTGTGCCGCAGAATCACAAGCATCTTTATTTTCGTTCTGTTCTCTTTTTTTGTGTGTAGACAATGCACCTAGAGAGCCTGTCAGGTGTACCGTGACGTCTGCACATTATCGAGACCTCCTTGCACAGCATGTGATTGCTGCTTTGGAAGAGCGCAACTGTGTGGAAACCATTGTTTTCGTGCAAGATTGGGCAACACGTCATGTCGCTCGCTTAGTGATAGATCTACTTAATGCAACATTCAGGAACGTGTTATCGCCAAAGGTTTTCCAGAGGCATGGCCTTCAAGAACACCTGATCTAAATCCAGGTGATATTTGACTCCGTCGATATCAAAAAGAATGTATTTACCAGCAACACGTTCGGTGCCTACCTGATCTGAAGGACAGTATTACAAGAACACGTTGTCAGATTCCACCGGAACCACTGCGAGCGACTGTTGAATATATCGTTTTACGGATGCAACATCTCATTGACGTCTCCGGTGCCCACATGGAACAGATTGTGTAAGCGGTGGTTAATAAGAAAATCTTCATTATCCTTTTCTCACTTGTTTGGCCTTTTCTGCCCACACCTCATACCTAATCCAATACATATGGAAAATATTTACATACGTCTTTGTTACAGCGCCAGATTTGCACCTGGTGGCCAAAATTGTAATTAATTTTTTTCAACGTAAATCGATTCCGCATTAAGTCATCAGAATATCTACCAACTTTCGCTGCCATACGATAATTACAGCCCTGGATCTCTGTGATTAGCTGCACTCTAATTATAACCACCCAGTATTTCTTCTACTTCCGATTTGCACTACACAACTCGCGGTCTATTTCTTTGTCTAAACAAGTACCTTCCCGTTTGCCCATATCCCTTCCAGCGAAAATCACAAAGATTCTGTATTACGTAGGGCACGCTATCGAAAGGACTCGAGACACCTCCATTCGCAACAGAGCTTGATTCTGTATCGAGCGCTGCTCGAACAACCGCTTGTCGTAATGACACTCGCGACAATAGTGGAAGCGATACGCGAGGAACCACAAGAAGCTAAAGCTCTGCTTAAAATCTGACAATTTTGTAAAACAATCCTACACATGTACAAATGCATATTGTATATGACCAAATTTGCAACAACAGTTCTCGTCCGCACGGTATATAAACACTTACAATGATTCTTATATAAAGGCAGCAATCAACGATAAAAAAAGATACCCTTAAAAAAATATTACTTGACTCTGAATTCAATAGAATATTATATTTGTTTATTAGAGAATATAATGATTTACGAAATTGGTTGCAAATGACCATTTTTATCGCTATTGGCGAATCAGAATAAAGATTTAATAAGATACCATTTCGAGAACAAGATGGTAACATTCAAATGAAACACGGAAGAACATTAATTAGGAATTCAGTGTTTAATAAATGAAATAAATCGTATTAAACTGACTGTAATTGGGATCATGAGAATAAAAAACTGCAGCAAGACTCGTCGTGGGTATAGTACCAATAAACATCGCTAGAACGTCGTATAGGCAAAAGTTCGAGACTCGTTGAATCATGATTGCGATCTTTGCTATGTGTATATTAGTTGCTATTTTTATATATGACCTGCACGCTAGAAGTGTTTCACAGATATTTTATTTATTAATTTCCGTAATACATTAATAGCGCTAAGACATGCCGTGGAGATGATACCAATATTAGTCGCTAGTTCACTAGACGATCGAAAGCTAGAGTCCGTGACTTGACAAGCTGTGACGTAAACGTAAACTGCTCAAGACGTTCGGGTCGTGTTCAAGCACTGCACTACTTTTAACTTCTCGTTTATAAAGGTTTTATTAGGGGCGGGCAAACGATACTTGCGTCCCAACGAGTTCGAGAATTCTCGATACGCCGCAGAGCTCGATATAATATCGAGTCTGCTAGAACAATCGCGTGACCATTAACTCACCTGCAGCGAGTACAAGCGATATGGGAGAAAAATCGAGCTAACCACAACAAGATGTTTCAGCTGTGCTTAGTAAAGATGGCACAGGTGTACTTTTAAAGATATTGCGTGACTCTGAACCTAGCACAAGATTTTATTCGGTTATTATAGACTATAGTGATTCACCCTAGTGGCTTGCAAATCACCATTTCAGATCCTGTTCACATATAAAAACAGTAGGTAAATAGTTACCGGCTTTTATTCAGCTTGAAAAGAGATTCTAACAGTCAGATGAAACAAGGAAGAAAATTAACAATTAATTGCCTATTACACGAAATAAATGAAAAAACTGACTGTAACTGTGACAGAGAGAATAAGCCACAGCGGCCTGACCCTTCGTACAAACAGCACCAACCGATGTTATTTTTATTATTAATGCCCATAACATATGAAAAACACTAAGCCACGTCATAGAAATAATACCAACGGAAGTCGCTGGGTCGTGGGATGAAGAAACCTCGAGCAGAACCCGAGTTTTCTCGAGCTGTGAAGTAAGCTGCTCGAGTAGTTCGTTTTCAAGCACAGCAGTAGATATTATATTACGAAGGACAAATGTTGCACTAAATTATTATTTCCGTACAGCATCTATTTTAGGTTATTAGCATACTTTCTATTATACATCGCAACCACTCTTGGTGTCTACACAAGCAATCGGGGCAGATATTGAACATGAACATCTATATTACATCACTGATATTGTAGTAGTAAAAGAAAAACATTGCTAACACATTATCAAAATTAACGGTAATTCTGGAGTAGAATGTTGAAATGTTTTATCATTGCTATATATAAACTTGGTTCCAGGAGAAGTCTTTTAGTGATCTCAGTCACAAGAATTCGTAATCTGTTGGTTTCTTTTTCTCTCAGCGACAAATTTTCTGTCTCCGTGAAGTACCTTCGTTCGCCTTCTAGACAATGTGATATAAAAATAGAATCAGTCAAACCTAAATACGTCATAAAGATATAAATAGTTTAAAAGTTACTGCTATCAGTGTTTCCTGTGCTGTTACGATGTTAATGAGTAAAACATAGATACTAATGTTTAATATCTTCATTTAGTTTGAGACGCTTTGGTTTTATACACGGTAGAGTGCTGCAGTAATTTTAAAATCCTCAAACTGTACCTTTGACACAGATGAAACTGATAACATTTGACACCAGCATCAATGGACTTTCCAGATGCGCGTAGAACGTCAGTAACTGCTCATTCGATCAGGTATCTCCAGTTACGACAAAATTATTCACATCGTGCACATTTATCTTCTGCGCTCTGTGTGACTAAAAACCACAAACAGCATTTAAGTAGTAAGTTGTAATAAATTGTGTTTTTACATTGCGTACGCCAAATTAGAATAGCTGGAATAGAAACTGGCTTTTATCAACAAACGAATGGCTGCCTTTCTTGTTACTGTCATTAGTATTCCGTAACAGCAGCTACACGTGGAAAAATATTCGCTATCTATACGGCTCCATATCGAAAGGCCACAGGAACAGGCGCTATTGTGGAAAGTTGTTCATATCTCTATCCCCAAAATTATCTACATCTGTAAAACAGTTCTCTTGCGCTGAAACCATCAACCCCCTGCCGATACAACTGCTTCGACTTACTTGCAATCCAGAACTTATTTTTCACTGCCATACTACATAAGTGTGGTGTCACCGCCAGACACCACACTTGCTAGGTGTTAGCCTTTAAATCGGCCGCGGTCCGTTAGTATACGTCGGATCCACGTGTCGCCACTATCAGTGATTGCAGACCGAGCTCCGCCACACGGCAGGTCTAGACTAGACTCTCTAGCACTCGCCCCAGTTGTACAGCCGACTTTGCTAGTGATGGTTCACTGATTACATAAGCTCTCATTTGCAGAGACGACAGTTTAGCATAGCCTTCAGCTACGTAATTTGCTACGACCTAGCAAGGCGCCATATTCAGTTACTCTGTCTTCTCAACAGATAATATTGTGACTCATGTACCATCTACGTTCATCATTAATGGATTAAAGTTAAGTATTAAACTAATTACGTCCGCTTTCTGAATTCTAATTCCTTGTCATGTTCCAGACCCCCACGTCAGTATAGTCCTTCCCTCCTCACGCCAGCCTGCGTGAGCTAAAACGCGTGCATTTCGGCCTCCTCTCGTAACACGGTGTTGGCTCTTCTGCCAACACAACAATAAGTGCAGGGAAACTACGTTCTAGCAGAAAGTAATAGTATATGTTAGCGGTTTAAAGGAGCTCAAATTGAGATTAGCGGCGCTGAAGCGTAATATACACTGTTGCGCAAAACTTAAGAACGGGAGTAACTTCCGCGTAATGTGTCCGCAGGCGTCAGTCAACTCATGCCAGCTAGTAGGCAAATGATTTTCCTGACCCAACAATTACATACACTGCTAATGGCAAATTTTCAATTAGAACTATTACACCATTTTAAAAGAAGCTTGTTTCTGGATTGCCCTAAACGAAAAAGTATATAGCTCGAACTTATACATAAATAAAAGAATAAACGATACGGAGGATATTTTCTTCAGTGAAAAGGGTAAGTGAACCAAATGCATGAAGACTGGACAGCTTAAATAATATGAATCGTATAAGTATCCATGTGAATAAAAAATATTTCTTTATTATCAGTCATTATAATATTCAATGATTTGTTTCTAATCGATAAATGCTTTTGTCAATTTATATTAGAAAACTCACATTTTTTATTGTCTTTATAGATGTGACGCTTCAGGAGGGCTGTTGTTACAATGTTGCTGTTGTTTGTCTACCTGTATATTTATGTCTTCAAGCCGTGATGGCTTCTCACGTTTCCTCAAACGCCTCCGCGCGTATGGAGTCTTGAACATCGGGAGTCAGTTCTTCGCCTCTCTGACCAACAAGAATTTGTTTTGCAGCTACTTTTCAATTCATTTCTTTTCACAGATTTCAGAGTAAGAGTGCTGCTTACAATATTTTGTGACATTCTAGATATATTTGTTACCGTGAGATACAAAACTGTGGAAGGAAATGGAGTTCTATGATAAATTTCCCTCAAATTAACCGAAGTATTTCCCTGGACGTTTCGGTGACGAATCCTGTACCCTAAGACATTTTCCGCTGCACCTGATAACTGGTATGTATCTCATTCCTACAGTTTAAAGTTCAATTGAACGAAGGTGGCATTTTGTGGACGTAGGAACTGCGAAGACAGCTTAACCACACTCCACAAACACAAAGTTCCCTCTTACTTTCTAGCACTTCGCCCTTATACGAGCTACAATTGGAGAAAAACGCTTCCTGCCTCTACCGCAGCTGTACTACATAGCTTTACATTGCCAACTGAAATGTCAAATGCCGAATTTCTGGGGATCCGCTTTAGCTTTTTGAATCCCCTGAGGAGAAAAAAAGCTACATTTTATTAACATTAAAAGGCAGAAAAATCATACATCAGTGACATTATTGCAAAACCAGATAATGACATTAGATTTCGTCTATACTTGGGGTATTCGCAAAAGGTATATTGGTGTTTCTTTTAGGTGTCATGGCAGCCGATCTCATAGATTTTAAGAATACAACATTACTTAAATCGCTCCACATGTGAATTTTATGAGCTACGGAAATAGACAAAACTCTTATGCGGTCAGATTTTAAAATAAATTTGGAGAAGGCACTGCTTTCGTTGTTATGCAGGGACGTAATGTCGTTTGTTCGCTTCCGTATTCGGTATTGAAAAGGTTAAGGCGAAATGTGGAATTCCATTATCGTCTCCGAGGCGAAATAAAGAGCAATATTAAGCAGTATTTCTCATCCCCAGGAAATAAAATGTTCAAGTTGTGATGATGAAAATGGTTCCTGAAAGGAAGTCACATAGCTACAGACAGCAAAAGTAATGAGCGGAAGCAGGAGAAATATACTGGTATTCTCATGCTGATTTAGAACCTGCTATAAACAATCAGGTTCATCTGCAGGGTACCTCTTTTAACCTTAATGCTAGATATCACATACAAGTCTGAATTATTTGCTTACTTTAAGGTATCGGTAGGCATTAAAAGTATGTTATAAATTCTTACAGCAATAATTTGTAAACGTTAGACATTAACAACATGTCACTCAGAATACCACTTAATTATTTTCCAGACAATCAACACCGGTAATATCTATAGTTATAGTTAAATACTTCAGAAATACTGAAACTTTAAACTTAGTAAAATGCGCTTTTTTCCTTGGATCAACCACAAAACAAATTCATTTTGCCAAGGAAGGAAGTGTGTTTATGAAATATATAAAATTTTATGTGAAATAATCATACTGCCGTATGACAATGACGTAGACATGCCCTTGCTGTTCCCCACAGCATTTTATTATTTAATACTTTAGCTTTCAGACCCCTCAGGAAAGCCAGTCAGGTAAGCGTATCGCAAATACGCAGCAAACAATTCCTCCTCCCACACAAAAAGAATAAAAAAACTAAAATCGTCGCACAGACTTATTTTGAGAAGACTCGCACATTCCTTCCAACGACTAGTACTGACGTGCCATCATTATAAGACAAAACATAATGAAAGCTTTCCCGACGACTAATGTTTTTTGTATTCTCTGTGCTTGAATTCTTTGCCACAGCAGCCTTGGCTCTTCGAATAAAAGGTGGTCCAATACGATTGTCTCATTGTATTTCTGGTCCCTTAACCATTTTCTCCGTCGTGTGACGCAGTGGTTGAACACTGTTGTTCTCTCTTAGAGAATATCGGTAGTCATTTGTTGTGACTTCTCGTACTCCCTGAAAGCTACTATACGTTAATGCCACGATGATTCGTCCAATAAGGTAATGATTCAGTTTTATCTTCCCCGCCCACACTTTTTTTCAAGTAAGTTAAAGATCTGCTGTTAATGACATTCCAGTCAATGAGATGTGAGATATTTATGAAAGTCTGTTGAAAATAGTGTACTTCCTCCTACCTTCTACCGATCCGTGAACAGGTTCACTCAGCCAATTACAGGTGGACCCATGGTTTACAGTAAAATCCCAATTACTGTACAGTTTCACGACTGCAGCAGCTACACAGCATTTGCAAATGTGAAGGTCATTCTGAACTCGGATAACGTACGGGACACCAAGCGGAACACGACAATGCAGCTAGTGAATGTATGACCAGTCGTCGTTTCGTGTTTTCGCAGCCTTTAAAAAAATAGACGAGCAACCATGCTTTTCGTGCACGTGTTTGACTATTCTGAGAGCCATCAGATCTTTATTTCCCCTCACATCTGAACTATGGACAAGAATAGCACAGACGGTATTAGTCATTACTTTCCACACAGCGCTTTCCCGACGTCATCAGTCATCTTGCGAGAATGTATCCTTAGCGTGCTTCTGACAATATTTTTGCTGGTGGTTTGTCCTTCTCCTACTACTCACAATAACTTCCGCAGTGTCTAATGTCAAACATGGCACTCTGAAGTAGCGTACGCGGAACAGATATCGTAGCCTTTATATTTCCCACAGCAACTACTAGCCGCTGAATACTGTAATACACACACTGCAGTGGGATGAAACAAAAAGATTATGTACTTTAATGCAGTGGATATCGAACAGAATAGGACTTCAGAATGTCAGCGAACCTTGTTTATAAGCGAAATTTCGAACATACATAAATTAACTGTTATACAGATAGGAAAAAGCATGAACGAAAGGATTATTATGATATTGTTTTTAAATCTGAATATCGAGGAGCAGAAACTGTAATAGGTTCAACCTATGAGCTTTCTGCCACTGTCCCTCGGCCGATTTCCTCACAGACACAGCAGCTAGTCTCTTTTCTCGCTTGTAACCCCAAAACCCAAGGTGTTTTGATGAAGTTCATTTACATAAATCTGATTTTTCCGGGCGTAAAAAAATTTTGAGATTCTACTGCCTTTACGGAATTATTCAGTCACGCTATAACGGCCTCTTAAGCTCCTCATAACAAGTTTAGCAGAGCCACCAAGGTAAAGAGCTACTTTTCTAGCGCCGTACGATAATGTAAAACATATTAATATTATGGTTTACAAACAGGGAAAGTCTGAAGTAAGTACTTTCCCCGCAAGACATTACATTCACAGAAAAACACTGAGGCACCAGAAAGTGTTAAATTAGTTAGGTGAATACTGATAACATAATTTCTGAGGTAATTTGAAAGCATTATAGACTGCGGGAGAAGAAGTTATGACACAGACAACATGATACCCAGGATGAAATAATAAAAAGCAAAGTTGAACAGTATAAAATATAATACTGATGTAGCGCTAGAGGTACGGTAAGACCTGCGTGAGAAATTAATTCCTTTTAAGATTTCAGATTTTTTTGTCTCTGAGTGCACCAGAAACATAATCTTTCCATTGAAAAGTTCACACAGAATGTTAAGTGTTGATAGTAAAAAATATCGGGTATAACGGGACGCACAAAAGAAACCCAGAAACAGCTAGTGGGAGGAGCATCCTCCTCCAGACAACCAGTACGAGAGCAGGCAAGCCCTAATATTTAGGGCCGCATAACGGAGGATCGGCCAGCAACTAAGTATAATGCTTAAACATTTACCCTCCAGGACACTTAGCTACCCTATCGTGCGTTTCCCTAATTTAATTGAAAAAGCATTTTGGCTATAAACAGCACTTCAGCCCAGATTTTTGCCTCTTCATTCCAAAACACAGGAAATCAAATGATTGTTGAAGCTGAAGTGGAAGTGTTAGCCCCCAAATCTCTAGATTTTTGGTTCGATCCGCTTCCGTCATTAACAGTTTATTGCAGCAGTTGAACTAATCATTCCTGCTAATTCTGCTTGAATCCGATAAATACGAAACTGCTCTGTCATTCGGATTTTAGTTTACATTACAGGTCGGTCGGCAATTGTCTATAAGTAGAAGGAACTATGCCATTTACAAAAGATGTTGTGTAAAATAATTTTATGCATATTCCGCATTGCGCTGCCACAGCTTTTAATGCTATACGTTACATGTAAAACGTCACTTCAATTGCAGCTGAGATCGTGTTTTACTTATACCTCATCGTTTCATAAATATCTGATATCTTATCGACTGGACTCTACCTGATAACAGATCATTGAAAATAAACTGTAGTAGGAAGGAGGAAGACATGGAGACTGAACCGTGACGTAACTAGGAGAATCATTGTGGCGTACATGTGAAGTTAGAGGAGCCGTAGCAAGACTCAACAAATGATAATCAAAGTTCAACAAGAGAAGACAGCAGTTCGCAACTATTGTTTGGTGACTAACATTCAAAGTCAAAGGTCAGTCCCATTCTGAGATTACGAGCCTTGAGGACCATGACAGACCACATTGTTGTACAAGGCATAGCCGTAGTGGTGTTGCCTACCTTCGAACTTTCATAAGGAAGAAAAAAAATAAATAAAAGACAGGTGATAGAAAGGAGAAGCCCGTCCCCACACATAGCCAAATTCTTTCGAACAGCGCAGGGCCCCTCTCGATTAACGTCGCCATCTGACAGATTGATAAGCCGACAACGTGTCAAACGGCCTCACTTCATGAGGCACTGTGGAGAGGCTTGACAGGTATCCTAGCGATTTCCGTCGGGTTTGTGTGACAGAGACCTTCTGTCACTATCTCTTCTCCTCTTGCCGACTACATACTGGTGATAAAAATTTCTTCGACCATCAGGATTCGATCCGATTACCTTCACGTCGAGAGTCACCACATTTAAACAACCTTTGTCGCGGATATGACTGATTCTAAAATGGTTATTTTTTCTAAGGTTTTCAAAGACTACAATTTTTTTTATCTGGGCACGTATGATGACATTTGCTTCCTGCAGTGCTTTGTGTATGTGAAACAGTCCTTGATTTTGATTCCACGTTAAACTTTGAGCCTCTGTAACTGGCACACTTAGTGCATGAAGTCAGAGGAAGGCACACCAGCTACAAGAGGAGCACGGCTAGATTGGAGCGTCACGAACATAGGCGGATGCGTGACACGTCTGCACGAAAAGACATATATGGCCAGTTCTTTCTCTGTTTCTGCCGCAAAACCCAATCTTCTGGCAATTGACGACGCCGTGTCCTGTTCCACGTAAGTACATAAACAAGTGGAATGCGGCTTTTCGCATAAAATTCAAGTGATACATTCCCTTGTTATGCATATCTCTGACCTCTCCCCCAGCCGTCTTCAAAGTCGCATGCCCACCTCCAGGTTGATGAGAATCTTGGTCAGGCGTGGCTCGTAATAAAAGGCGCTGCGGCGGGGCCGCCCCAAAATAAAACATGCATTAAAATAAATTTCTCAGTAACAAAGCACAGAATTTAAATTATCAGATCGCATTTAACGTATTTCCCACAAAGATTTGAATAAAGCCGGTGAACGTTTTTGGAACTGTTTGACTGTGGTATTTATTATTGGTCACAGATTAACCACTTGAAAATGACTTAAAAGTCGGCACTGCAATTGTGGAGATTAGAATCATTAGTGCAGCCCTTGACGAACATCTTGTCATTTACAAAATTCTGCGAGACTGCGAACCAAGAAAAATATGGTTGTGTTGATTGCTTTTGCATTACAATGAGGTGACAAGAGTCATGCGATACTTCATAAAGACGTGTCGGACCTCCTTTTTTTCTGAGGCAACTCGACGTGGAATGGATTCAACAAGTCGTAGGGAGTCTTCTGCAGAAACACTAATTCATGCTGCCTCTACAGTCGTCCATAATTGCGAAAGTGTTGCCGACGCAAGGTTTTGTGCACGAACTGACCTCTCGTTTATGTACCATAAATGTTCGATGGGATTCATGTCGGGCGATCCGTGTGGCCAGATCATTCGCTCGAATTATCCAGAATGTTCCTCGAACCAATCGCAAACAACTGTGGCTCAGTGACATTACATCGTTGTTTGGGAACATAAAGTCCATGAATGACTGCAAATGGTCTCCATGCAGCCGAACATAACCATTTCGAGTCAATGATCGGCTCAATTGGACAAGAGGACCCAGTCCATTCTGCTGTGCCGTTCGAACAAGACACAGTCAAGGCAAAAGCACCACAGGCGCAAAGTTGCGAGCTGTTGCCAGTGCCATTGAGACTCAGCACTTGCGCGAGTTCCACCAGCGTGACGGGTGGCGCTGAGGATGAAGATATCGACTTGACGTCGGCCACTTGCCGACCGAGTGCAATTCACCAATGCCCGCACTACAGCGGGCAGAAGCCTACTCGGAAAATAGAAGAACGGCTCTCGGCCACTTGGTTACAGATCATCGTCCAGGGCTCACTTAGACAGGGAACGTCATATAGTGAACTCTTAGAAGTGCATTTGCTATGTATTGTGAAGTCTATCGACGATTATTGCACTTAGCCATTGAGGACCTTTTTTGTGTCATATTACATGAAGTGTTGCAGACTTAATCAATCAACAAGTCACAAAGATAAGTAAACCTTTTAATTCCTTTGTGTCACTTTGTTACTAATTTGTGGGTGTGTTGTAGAACCTTCGTTCTCCTATCATGTTACCCGGTTCTGGGACAGAGCTGTGTAATAGTGGCAGGGAGAAATTGTCTTAGTGGTGTACTGCACCAGAAGCCGTTTCACGAACCCACAAACTCGGCCCTCCACAGCAGTAGCGACGAGGCCTTGACGAAACTGGCGACGAGGGTTTACAACACATTCTATGTAAACACAGCCCACACCAATATGGAGCCGCCACAAGCCTGCACAGACCTTGTTGAATAATAGAGTCCATGACTTCGTAGGGTCTGAGCCACACTCGAACCCCACCATCAGCTCTTACCAACTGAAATCGCGACTCATCTGACCTGGTCACGTTTTTCCATTCTTGTAGGTTCCAACCGGTATGGTCACGATCCCAGCAGAGTAGCTCAGGCCGCTGTGCTGCTACCAAAGGCACTCGCGCCCGTCAACTGCTGCCATAGGCCATTAGCGCCAAATTTCGCTGCACTGTCCTAACAGATACGTTCGTCGAACGTCCAACATTGATTTCTGTAGTTATTTCATGCAGTGATGCTTGTATATTAGCACTGACAGCTCTGCAAACGCCGCTGCTCTCGGTCGTTAAATGAAGGCCGTCGGCTACTGCGACGTCCGTGGTGGAAGATAATGCCTGAAATTTGGTGTTCTCAGCACACTCTTGATACTGTAGATCACGGGATATTGAATTCCCTAACGATTTCTGAAATGGAACGTCGCATGTGCCTAGCTGCAACTACCATTCCGCTTTCAAAACCTATTGATTCCCGTCGTGTGGCCACATACAGTCGGAAACTTTGTCAGATGAATCACTGGAGTATACAGGGTGAAAAGTATTTAAACCGACAATCTCTGGGAGGTTGTAGGGGACATCAAAACAAATATTTTTCCCTAATGTCATTTTATGTCATGAGGATTATTTAAACCGGTGGAGGCCGTATTACGCTCTTCAGTTGTTAGAGACCGTATTACGATCTTCAGTTGTTAGAGGGCGTATTAAGCTCTTCAGTTGTAGGCAACTGCTGTCCACCAGTGTAGTAGTGCGTCGTCTCTGTTTACTAATGGAGCGATACACCTGGAGTGAGTACACTGATATGGTTGGTGCGTACTACGTAGCTCACCACAACGGACGAGCTGCACAGCACGTTTATCAACAACAATATCCTAATCGCCGTATCCCGCATCATACGACCTTTGCTGCTGTGTACGACTGTCTGCATGAGACCGGGTCATTTAGCAGATTACCTGGACAGGGACGCCGTCGCTCGGTAAGAGCGCTGCATTTGAGGATGCTGCCTTGCAGCATGTGGAGCGGGATCCTTCAATCAGGACTCGTGCAATTGCACGTAACATGGGAACGAATCAGACGAATGTAAGAACAGTCCTTCGAGAGCAATTGTTACGTCCATTTCACTTACAGCGTGTCCACAACCAGGGACCAATTGATTATCCACCCAGAGCACAGTTTTCGCAGTGGTACCTGGAACAGTGTGAAATGCATCCTACATTTCCATCCTCTGTGTTGTTTACCGATGAAGCAACGTTCGGGCGTGATGGAGTATTCAACATGCACAGTTCTCATGTTTGCAGTGAGGATAACCCACATGCCACAGTTACTAGCGCTCATCAAGTGAGGTTCTTCCTTAAAGTGTGGGTCGGTGTTGTTGGGTACTGTTGAATTGGGTCGTATCTGCTACCTAGGCCATTAAATGGCAGGCACTATTACAATTTTCTCGCCAGAGCATTGCCAAAATTGCTGGAAGATGTCCCGCTCCCTACAAGACAACGCATGTGGTTCCAAAATGACGGGACGCCGGCACATTTCAGTCGTCGTGTGCGTCGGTTCCTGGACCGACGGTTCCCAGAAACGTGGATTGGCAGAGGTGGTCTTGTACCATGGCCTGCTCGATCCCCAGACATCTCCCCTCTGGACTTTTTTGTGTGGGGAGAAATGCGCAGCCTTGTTTACGCAACCCCTGTTGCATCAGAAGAGGATCTGGTTGCCCGGATAGTAGCAGCAGCAGGAACAATTCAAGATACTCCTGGGGTTTTAGCCCGTGTCAGACAGAACATGATCTGATGGTGTAACCTTTGTTTACGTGTCAATGGAGGCATTTTTAAAAATCTACTGTAATTAAAATTGGGTTATGTTAATGTGGTGTGCGTACTGTAAGACCTTCAGTACACACACCATCAGATTATTTGACTTGTCGCTCTAACGAAGTAGGCGAGTGTCAGCAATATGTCCCGTGGTGTTATTGTGGCGTGTTTATCTTCTGCCGTTAGGTCAGACGATAGAAATGCCACTTGTACGCTTAGAGTAGCAGATTGACGGTGACCAACTTTAAACAGAAATTGATTAGTTTTCAGACACATTTATTAAAATAATAACAAGCATAAAAATTACTTAACTTGGTTCTGGATGCTATTTACAATTGACAATCTGAAGTTCCTTTGGTATTGGCACGTTAATCTTATCCTCACATATATCTCTGATACTTGACAAAAGTGTCAATACATTATGTACATGAATATGGTAATCTTATTAGGCGCAGACTGAAACTTGACTATAGACTGGTACAGACTAATGCAGACTGGTACAAACTGGTGCAGACAAATGCAGACTGACTAATCGGAGGTCTGTACACTCGTTATAATACCTCGCGCTTTCATGTATCACTGCGCGAGTGTGATCCGCGAGGAGAAAAGGTTCTACGTTAGCAGCAATCTCATTGGCTGCGTTACATATTAATACGCGGATCGGCGGAAGCAGAATTTGTCCGTCTCTATGGCAGCGCCATGTCGTAGTGCGGAGACGGATCGAGCGCTGCCCCTGCTGTTGTGCTCAGCGGGGCGCGCTCTAGTGGAAAAGTTGTGTACGCGCTGACTACGCGGAACTATGTACACAACAGTTAAAGTGTTGTCTCTTGGTCATTGAAAAAATGGAAAAGTGTTTGTTGGTTTAATTAATTTGCCGCCAGAGAAATCTTCCTCTACCGGTTTAAATATTCCTCACAGGAAAAAATGACATTAGGGAAAAATATTTGTTTTGATGACCCCTACAACCTCCCACAGTTTGTCGGTTTAAATACTTTTCGCCCTGTATAAATGACAGCTCTGCCAATGCACTCTCCTTCTGTGTCACGATACTGCCGCGATCTGTATATGTGCATTTCGCTATTCCGTGCCTTTTATCGCCCCGGTGTGTTTAAGGACTGTCCCACACATACGTGGCAGCAGTGAGTGGCGTCAGTTTCTGAGCTGCAGGAGGGAGAAGGAGACAGCGGTTGTGGGCGCGGTTTGGAAAGCGGGCGGCGAGCAGTGGTGTGGCCAGCGGCCTGCCAGGCAGGCGGCCAGCGCGGGAAAGCCGCGGAGAGCAGCAGAGCAGGCCGCTCGTATTTCAGGCAGCCGCGCGCTCTAGAAAGCGAGGTAACGCACACTGCGCGGACACATCGCACGGCGCAGCTGCCGCGACAGTGCGCTCAACGGTTGGCCAGTCCCACTGCAACTGTTGTATTAAACGTGCTTAGAGTACAGATACTAAACGCAACGGACTAAAACTGCTCACCCACTGCAGGCATCACTTCTCGTAACACCACGTCTACTTCTGAGATAATGACCTCATTTTGGCGAAGAACAGAATCCACATACAGCCGAAGCCACCCACTGAAGATTTCATGCTGTAGAGCTAAGAAATTGAGGGGAAGTTGCTCGCTAAGTTTTACCCTGTTCCAGATAGTCCCATATATTTGTTACGGGATTGAGATCGGACGATTTAGCGGGGTTGATGGAATGCTTGAACCAGGAAAGTATACCTGCAGTCCTGTGAACGCTGCTATTATCACAGCACTCTCCACAGCATATTTATTGTTGTGTTGGCTGAAGAGCCAACACCGTGTTACTAGAAGAGTCCGAAATGCACGCCGGCCGAAGTGGCCGTGCGGTTAGAGGCGCTGCAGTCTGGAACCGCAAGACCGCTACGGTCGCAGGTTCGAATCCTGCCTCGGGCATGGATGTTTGTGATGTCCTTAGGTTAATTAGGTTTAACTAGTTCTAAGTTCTAGGGGACTAATGACCTCAGCAGTTGAGTCCCATAGTGCTCAGAACCATTTAAACCATTTGAACCGAAATGCACGCG
The DNA here is from genome assembly GCF_021461395.2 of Schistocerca americana. Taxonomy (NCBI): domain Eukaryota; kingdom Metazoa; phylum Arthropoda; class Insecta; order Orthoptera; family Acrididae; genus Schistocerca; species Schistocerca americana. Next base: position 610,782,288 of record NC_060121.1, read on the forward strand.
TTTTAGCTCACGCAGGCTGGCGTGAGGAGGGAAGAACTATACTGACGTGAGGTCTGGAACATGATAAGGAATTAGAATTCAGAAAGCGGACGGAATTAGTTTCATACTTAACTTTAAACCATTAATGATGAACGTCGCTCTTGACGGTACATGATTCACAATATCATCTGTTCAGAATAGTAACTGAATATGGCGCCTTGCTAGGTCGTAGCAAATGACGTAGCTGAAGGCTATACTAAACTATCGTCTCTGCAAATGTAGTCAGTGACCCGTCGCTAGCAAAGTCGGCTGTACAACTGGGGCGAGTGCTAGGGAGTCTCTCTAGACTAGACCTGCCGTGTGGCGGCGCTCGGTCTGCAATCACTGATAGTGGCGACACGCGGGTCCGACGTATACTAACGGACCGCGGCCGATTTAAAGGCTACCACCTAGCAAGTGTGGTGTCTGGCGGTGACACCACATTTGTCATCAAGACTTATAAGAAAGGGTGGCATCTGAACACGAGAATGTTGAAATAAACATACACTGTCCAGTCACATAGACATGACCACCTGTCAAAAGCCTTAATAGCCACCATTTCCAGTACGGACCACTGCAAGACGTGCAGTGCCTCTCCAGAAGTACTAAGCAATGTTTCTTCGGATATGCATGCATCTCTGAAGGAACAGGTACTGAGGCGACTACAACCATAATGAAACACATGAAATGCGTTCGTAATTCCGAATATGGGCAACCATCAGCTGTATAATGGAACGATAACAGTGAAAGTTTGTGTCGGACCGAATCACAAACCCGCATTTCCCAGTTATCAGCGGTCGCCTTACCATTAGACTATCCGAGCACGACTTACGGCCAGAACCAAACTTCCGTATGTCGTCAACCATGTGTCTACAACCTGCACTCGTACATTCATTACCTATATTCCTGTACAGGAGAACATTTTAATTGAAAACTGCCTGTCCAGTGTTGGCGGATGATTCCGATATTGCAATGCCTGTGTTATTCAGAAGTACGTCGCAGTGTTCCTTCGGTCACGCATGCACGGGTCTTGTTCTCCAACCACCTGGTAAATTTTGAACATAGAAAAGATTCAACATACATTCTATTAATTAATGTTAGTACTCATGACAGAACAGTCAATCAGACAAAAAGTCGTCCACAAGAATGGAAATAGATCCAAACGGGAGATACATTCGTACTTCCAGCTTCCATCGAAGTCAGCCTCTTTAGCTTACACGTTAAACCGCAAACAGTTTCGTTTGTAAAGAGTGCAAAACCAACGGTTTAGTAGCTGAGTAGACATTTTATAACAAATTTATTTAAACATATTAATAGTGTACCTCAGTCACTGATTCCCCACCTTCTTATTCACCACCAATAGTTCCCCTTACGGCACAGTATTTTGTTTATTAGATACACATTAATCTCATGAGCTAACCAGATGCTGACTCAGTTTCCCAATATTTATTTCTTGCATCGACAACTTAACCATTATTAGCATAGATTGCCACAATAAAAACCCGAACTCCATTTCTTTCCTAGCTGTAACTGAAATGTATTAACTTCTGTTTTGGTCTCCTGGTTGTGGAAACTGTCCACTCCGCTACTTACAACTTTAGATACAAACATGTTTCCATTTCACGTAGGCAGTACTCTTTGTAATTCTTATCTCTGTCTCAGACGATTAACAGCAGTAGGAAGCTATGATTGGTTCTTGTCAATTTTTTCTTGAAAACCTGTCTGACCTTCGTTGAAGCTCTGCTGCAAACGGCAAGCCTTGTCTAGAAATACTTGGTCTGTCCCTGTCTCTCGTTGGTCCATGCTGTCTGTGGATGTCTAGCGTCAAATGCTATATCGTTCACCTTCAACACTAGCTGCAGCGTTATATAGGCAGAAATGTACCGTAGGTCCTTTATGAAAGTTTACAACAAACCTCCATGAAAACACCACTCAGCGAGGTTGAACAATGGATAAGACATTGAACACACATTCGGCATGGTGACTCTTCAAATCCCCCTCCAGTCATCCTGGTTTATGTTTTCCTTGATTTCCCTAAACATCTTAAGGCAAATGCAAGGAAATAACATAGTTTGTGATCCGTGTCTAATAACCCCGTCGTCGACCAGACGTTTAATGCCAACCTTCCTGCATTCATAGTAGAAGTGCCAGAGAAACTGAGGTGCAGGTCTAATGCCGATGAGTCGCCCCCTGAACCACATAATTCATAAATGAAGCATAAAGAGATCTCCATAAACGTTGCACGCGAAACAGTGGTAAACTCCGCCTTCACATCGGAAAGTATTGTGACTACCTCTTTGTACGAGGGCTATTCTTTTTTCAAGATTTGATCGGTCGCAAAATTAAAGCCAAAGTGAAATGTATTGCGTGGAGTCTCTGGTATGCCCGTCGATCGCATCACGTCGCATTTTTCAGTTCTGAGCACACAGTGAGCATGTAAAGATGCCTAAGACAACAGAACCTCCCGATCACTTACCATAAAGCCCGGACTTGGATCTCTCTGGTTTTCATCTCTTTTCAGACATGAAACGTTGGCTATTAGAACGGCATTTTGGCACAGACAACGAGATGCAAACCAGCGTAGGGAATTGGCGAAAAGCACGGGCATCTGCCTTCTATGACGAGGGTGTGGGAATGTTGGTACAGTGCTAAGACAAATGTCTGACGGAGCGATGACTGTATAGAGAACTAGCTGGAAGGTGTAGCTAAATGTTGCAAATAAAACTTTTTGATTTTTCACTGCGGTTACCATTTCGCGACCGGTCAGACCTTACAAATACAAAAAAGAGCCCCTTCTAAAATTCGCATAATGTTCATGAATACATTAGAGGGTTGTGCCACCGTATGGTATGGTTAAGGTAGGGCAGGGGGGGGGGGGGGAGAGGGGGGGGGGGAGGCAGACAACCTACGGCAGAACATCCTACAGCAAGATGGTGCCTATGGACGAATAACTGAAGTACCGACTCTGGCAGTTGCGACAACGTATCCATATATTCGCGAGATTTTATCTACATAAAAGTTCTTTTCTTCACTTGAACTCGCCAGAAATTTAAGTCTTCAGGCTAATATTTCCCATTCTACATTGTTCAACACAGATGTTCACAGATCCAAGAGGTGTGTATACTTTATTGGCGCGTAGTCACAGACGTTCCACGTCCGTATGATATAGGATTACAGTGTAAACCGTAAGCATAACTGACCAAAAACTTAGCATTGAATTGTCATGTGCTAGTTTGCAGTACCGCAGATTTCAGTGAGGTGCAAACGATGAAAAGTTGGTCAGCATACGAAGTGTTTGAGAAAAGTGATGAGACTGACTACACTGCGAGCGATCTGGAAATGCTGTGTTGTTATACTAGTGTAGACTGGTAGTTCGTACCATCCAGATGCTCTGCCCGAGTTTCAGGTTCGTACAGCCATCACGTGATTTTTTAGAGCGCCACTAATGAAATTGTGTTTTCGTTGTGTGTTCCGAAAATGGAACATCGGAGTTTAGTGCAAAGTTATCCCATCAAGTTTTGAGTGAAACTCTGGGAATCCGCGACTGTGACCCTTGAAAAGTTGAAACAGGTCTATGGGGAACATTTCTTGGGTTGGGTAGGGCTGGGTTGGGTTGTTTCGAGGAGGAGACCAGAGAGCGAGGTCATCAGTCTCATTGGATTAGGGAAGAACGGGGGAGGAAGTCGGCCGTGCCCTTTCAAAGGAACCATGCCGGCATTTGCCTGGAGGGATTTAGGGAAATCACGGAAAACCTACGTCAGGATGGCCGGATGCGGGATTGAACCGTCGTCCTCCCGAATGCAAGGCCAGTGTGCTAGCCACTGTGGCAGCTCACTCGGTGAACATTTCTTATTAAGGGCATAAGGTTTTCGCTTGCACAAATCATTTATGCAAGACAGAAAACACGTTGAAGATGAACCTCGCTCAGGCTGACATTTAAGTTCAAGAACGGACGAGAGCGGTGAACGTGTGCCATCTCGTCGACCGAAAAAAAAGAAAAAAAACGAATGAGCAAATCAAAGATCAAAACAATACTGCTTCGTTTTTTTGACAGTAGGAGTATCACGCATAAGGAACTTGTTCCTACAGAACAAACTGTCAGTGAAATGTTTTACAAAGATGTCCTTGAAAGACTCAGGAGAAGGGTGAATCGAGTGAGACCAGACATTGCAGACAAGTATATGCTGCATCATGACAACGCCCCATGTCACACGGCTGTCACGGAATTTTTAACCTGAAAAGGCCTTCCTGTTGTTCCACTGAACTGCGGAACACGAGGCATTTTGTAGCCCTGAATTTAAACTCACGTCCTAACCTTACCACAACCTCGTGATGTACAATGTATCGGAGAAAACGGCGGTCAGTAATCAGCGGCATACCTATTAAACCACGACCGTTTTCTTCAGGGGGATTAAAGCTAACCTCTACGAGCAAACTCAAGACAAAAATTTCAGTTTAAACGATGAAAAACAAACTGCATTTCTCGCTATCATTCGTTGGTTACCTGAAGTTACCCTCACACTGGCTACACGGACAGCCGCTTTACCAACCAATGAGCAGTCCTGATTGGTACTTAGCTGTAGATTATAAACGATACTGGCAGATTCCAAATGAAAGAAAAAGAATTTAGGGAAAAAAAAAGGCAAATAAAAAAAATCAGTACGATAATGAAAATGACATGGCAAAGTTTTAAAAATTTAAAAAATGTATTTAAGTCGATTAACTGAACAAAAATAACAATGAAAGTCCTTTTATTAGACTTACAAATGAAAAGTATTCAAATATTCACTGTGATATACGAGTTTCGAACTACGAATTTTTACAAAATAGGCCAATGCGCTAACCACTACACTACGATGCCTTAACTTGTTTAATTTATGATTCTGATAGTCCAGTATCAACGATTAATTGCAGCCTTTAAAACCTTCGGCTTCGCATAATGTCATGCGAAACTTTTCTAATGTAAACCGACTCCGTGGGTACATGACGCTGAATCGCGTGTATTGTGCAACGCTCTAGTAGCGTTTGGTTAGTGTCGCGCGCGCGCGGGTGCGTGTGTGTGTGTGTGTGTGTGTGTGTGTGTGTGTGTGTGTGTGTGTGGTTATCATGTTTGATGAAATGCGAAATTAATGGGCCAGATCTAGAATTCGGAATCCAAACACAACGAGAAAGAAAGCCTGACAAGATGAACTGACCGATCGTTCTGGCAGTTTGGCAACGGCGAAGGGTTCGGGCGTGATGTTGAACGCTCCAATTGGAGGAAACCAGCTCGAGCCCGTGAAGTGTCAACTATCTAGTAATTTTAATCGGACTGTAGGCATCGAAATGTCGATATCATCTCTGCTGAAAAATACGGGAACATTTTTTTCCGAGTAATTTGGTGGTCTTTGCTCTTCTCCTACCCGTCTATTTAATTAATGAGACATAATTACCACCGTGGGCTGAGGCTTCCCATCCTACTCTTGAGAAGCTAAAGTCAGTGGGTTGGACCAGACTGGACAAGACACCAAACAAAGACACTTCTCTGATTCTAGACAATCGATAATCAGATCCCACCGGTCACTCAGGCCGTTTTCCGCGCGTTGAGCCAGAGGATTCTGGACAGCGGCCGCAGCGGCGGGCAGCCGGCGCCAGAAGCGACCTCGGCTGCTGAGCAGGAAGACGTCACGAGCTACTTTGATGCAGCCAACGATCCCGCGCTGTCGCTATATGCTGAGTGAAGAGGGGGCGGCCGACTCTTCGCCGCAGCAATGCGAACGAAGGCGTAACGGTTTTTAATGACAGCGGTTCCCAAACTGCTTCCCACAAAACCTCAACCTTTTAAAGCACCTTTGGTCAATCATGGAAAAAATTGCGTGTCAATTATATAAACAAATAAAGCAAAAATCGATTTATACGATGCTGGAAAGTCACTATTCCATGTTTCTATGTGCAATTCAAAATAAGCAAGAATCAATCAAGGGGCTGGCTCTGAAAATTGATGAAGTGCAGCATAAGTTCTGGATTCAGTAAAGCCGTGGATGTCATTTTTGAGGTTCTGTGATCAAAGAAGTTTGGGAATCGCTGATTTATGGCATAGATTGTCAAGCTGTGCACAATGTGAAGGACAGAGGAACGATCTGACGATATTTCTAGTCCCACGTCGTGGCATTTTTATTTTCCAGGCCATTCAAATTGCAGTTGCATTGCAGTTAAAAGTGGTGCTGTGCATCTGGGGCAATATTTCGGGGACGTATATCTGGAGATTTACAAGATGCAGAAACAGAGCACTTGCAGTTGCTGAGCACGATATGCCTCTAGATCACAATAAACTGTCTTCACCCTATCTCCTTCCATTTCCTAGAATAATAGACATATCTGCGTTTCACTTTCAATACGTTGCCAATGAGAAAGAAAAATGCAAGCGATAAACCTATTTAGTGGAAATACTTCCTTGCAGTACATATGTTTTATTCTGCCATGCGTTCTCAGCAGCTTAGAGAATAAGGCAATGGCATGTACATACACATGTAGCAAGATTAATCTCTTATAAATCATTTTTTCTCAACAGCAACATCCTACATCTGTTATGATTCGACCCATTAGTGAATAATTTTTGATTAAACTATCCTACAGTTTCAAACAAAATAAAAAGTTTCACAGCAAATGATCTATCAGACGCCGTTGCCCAACCAATCACATCAGTTGTACCGCAAAAATTTTCAGATTTTTAAAATGTTTCTGAAATATCTTCTATTAGACTGAAATGAGCCAGCCATTCTGTATTGACACAACTTCAAACTGAAATTATTTGGACGAGAATGAGTGAACGTAGGGTAGCTTCCTTGCATCTCTACAGGACTGCTCTAGTGATCATAAAAAGTTGCATCAGTTTTTCCCTTAGGCTAGAACCCCATCCCACTTTTTCTTTTAGCAGAACTATGAGGTAGGATTTAAATCTCTGCAAAATGATTTATATTCGCTGTCATTTGATATGAGAAATTATGCTGATATCCAGCTGCCCCATATGACCACCTTTTTTGTGAGACATTCCATCCTGTGTTATAGGGCAGTAGGGCCATCAGTTTTGACTGATATTACAGACAGTAGTAAAGAGAAACTGTCTGCTAGACATCCACAACCAGGTCCTCAGCAAAGGACACTGGACAGCGAGGGACAAGGGAATATCGGAACATGTGCAATTGATGAATAGAATACCAATAGCTCGTCTTTGCTTCTAGATAATCGATAGGAAAATCCAAATGATCACTCAGTACTTATTCCGAGTAATCGGTCGGCTGGTGCTGAGAGGTGGTCTGCTGGGAGGCGGCAACCGCAGTGGCGGAGGCTCCTCAGGCGATGGGGGCGGCAGGCGCATCAGCATTACATTGCCAACATACCCGCCCTTCGAGGAGGAAGAGGGCGAGGACACTGAACAACCAGGCACCGAGTCATCTGACGTCGAAGAGCTCACCTCCCCCCCGGCATAGACTACCAGTGTATACATACAGCCAGCAAAAAAGATACACACCACCGACAAACAAATAAAGATTTTCATAATTTGACTACACACAAACACAAATACACACACACACACACACACACACACACACACACACACACACACACACACACACCTCTTTCCTAACAAGGGTCTTATAGGACACAGCTGTTACAGGAGAGCACAGAATTGACCAGATTTGTTGACAGTGGCACATTTATTGAAGTAATTTATTACTTTCCTTAAAATTTCTCCAAAGGCAAAAAAAAAAAGAAATTGGAATTTGCTGAAAACTTCATTCAGTATCTGAGAAGCTGCTGCAGAACATACAGATGACCACAAAACAACCATACGTTGTGTCAATGTATTATAGGGAAAGTGCTCATTTATCAGAAATATGGTAAGATTATTTTTTAAATCACTTGTGGTACTCCCAAAGCGAATACAGTCATCAGTCATAAATAAAAGGTCTGTAATATGCTTATAAAGTACCATATAAGCATAAAGATATTCAAACAACCTGCTGGACAAAAAATCAGTTGTTTTAATGTGTACAACATAATTTGAGCAAAGATACACTGAGTGCTACTCCCAAAGTGTACATATTGTTGCAAATTGCAGATTGAGTCTAGATACAATACAGTTTTTTGATCATATCTACTACTGATCTACATCAAAGGAGTACACACTTGTATATTTGTCTACTTTCTTGACACTAATGTGTTTGTTACACATTTTTCCTTAGTTGCACCAACTTAACAATCACTTAGAAGCACACAAGTGTGTGTTGACTTGTCTGGCAGTAAGTTTATTTTGATCCTGATGAAAAAAGTATTTTGCTGACTGCTTGAACAATACGCACAAATTTGCAAGCAATTTTTTCACAATTAAAAGGGCCATATCTGTGGAGTATCTGGTCAGTCTCCTCTCTCCTGCACAGTTGTTAGCAGCGTATGTTCACGTAGATATTGAATTTAATTTACTGAAGCTATATTATGTCTCTTTCTACTGTGTACATTCCCATAGACTTTGAAAGAACAGTGGCAGATTCACTTGTAATCGAACTTTGTATCTACGTCAACATACATTTTTTTGTAAACTCTCAAATAATACTGTTCATACCTCACTTACATGCATGCCCTGGCACACTAGTAACTTTCAGTTTAGTACTGGGATGGATGATGTGAGGGCAAAACATCTGCAAAGAAGTAAAATATGTATAATATCATTGCTTATTATAAGAACAATGTTGAGAAAATGCCTGTCATCCTCCCAGTGCTAAACTTTCTGAGTACTTCATACACTATATTCATTGATTATAGTCCCAAATATATCTTAACAGACTAACAAAATTTTTGTATGGTACTAATTTATTTATATGAGAAATGTAAATGACAGCAGTGGATGTACATAGCAGTTGTATTTGGGTGTTATTCCTTTATGCATACATATGGCCTTTGTTTATAGAAATACAAACCTCATTAAGATTATAAGTTTCAAATAAACTCAAATACTTAGGAGAATGTATTGTAAATTATTTGAAATATGTACAAATTGTTCGAATACAGGCTTATGGCTATTGTTCTGTGACATCCTGGTGTTGGTCTGTTCTCACAATCTGAATGCATCCTTACAATTTTTAACATTTTGAAAATTGCTTTCTTGCTCGTTTTTAATGGCTAACAACTGTTGAAGCTCTGCACCATTTTTAAACTCATGGTGTTGGTGTGGACTGTCTGAGTACAATACTTTGAACGTATTATGTGCAAAACTTGAAAACATTTGTGTTATTCTTTAGATCTCCAGAAATAACCTCCTTTATTTTGTGAAATTGTCAGTGGTGTACTGTAGCAATGGACTAACTTTTCAGTATTTAACTCACTGATTTCTTCTATCTTTTGTTACACAGCTCTAAACATATACTGTAATAATAACAAAAGTAAAATAACCTCCATTTTATGTATTGTAATGTTGACTTGCAAGATTAAACATATAAGTAATAATCATTCTCTCAACAGAAATAAATTAAGGAAATGGTTTATCATGTATTACGTATACTAATGCACACTGCAGTTACACCAACTTCACTTCAAACAAAAACCATACAACACACAAAACTGAAATGAGAGCTCTGTTATTTGTTTGCTTCCTTTCGGCAGTGAACATATTTCTCCTCATATGACTGACAGATTCAATACCTGAATTCATCTAACAGGCATCTAATGATGGCAGTAACAGCTTGTATGTTTCCTCCCATATGATTGACAGATATGGGATTGTGTGTCTTCTAACTGCTTGCTTGATGTTGACAAGGTTTGTATGTCATCAGTCACTTTATTAACAGTTGTCTCTGGCTGCTTTGTTTTGCTTGATAAGACATCTCATTGAAAGAACTGCAGAACATTTCATGACATGTTTGGGAAACTTATCATCATATTACTGGACTAACTGTCATCTTGATTGTTTGTGCTGGTTCAGCTGATGTCACAGACAAAGCTAGAAAACAAGCCATTCAATAAACACCACATTTATTCAGCAGTTGTCAAGAGAAAGTCATCTATAAATCCTATAATGTGTGATATTGTATAAAATGTGTCAGATATTTTATTTTATTATGGTTTGTTACTCTGTTTTAGAATGTTTGTATTTGATGACATATTATTGTGAAATAAATTTTTGATTTTTAGTATAGTTTTGAATTTTGCTAGTTTTTTATGTACCTTTTCAGTTACTGAATGTGAGTTAGAAACAGTTGATGACAAATATGCCTGCAGCATCAGAAATTTGTTACTTATTATATAAATTTAGTTTCTTTTTGTGAAACATGATTTTTAGTCAACTTAAATGCTTCATTACAAAGTTTCATGTGAGAATGACAGACAGGACATCTAACCTGTCCTCCTCCTCCTTGTCCTCAAATTACCTGGGAGGAATAAACTGACAGAGTACGTCTTACCACATATAATGACTTTTAAATGCGTTTTTCTCAAGTACACAAATTATTATTTCAAACAGTCCAACATTTCACTTCATGTATAAAATGTCTATAAAATCATCCTAATCCTAGTGATATATCTGCAAATGATTCTTACTCTCTTCAGTACACATGCAAACCGAACACAATTTTATACAGACAGAATGGAATTTTTGCACACAAACAAGAAAAGTTTAGAATGCAACATTAGTCGGGAGCAATGCACAGCTTGTCATTCCACACACTCTTCTCTAGATATATACAACAGTCTTATGCTTTTGTAGTCATTTACTGTGTAGTACACACAGCTAGATGAAACAGGCATCTGTGCTATGTGCTGCGTCATATACAGGGTGTTTCAAAAATGACCGGTATATTTGAAACGGCAATAAAAACTAAACGAGCAGCGATAGAAATACACCGTTTGTTGCAATACGCTTGGGACAACAGTACATTTTCAGGCGGACGAACTTTCGAAATTACAGTAGTTACAATTTTCAACAACAGATGGCGCTGCAAGTGATGTGAAAGATATAGAAGACAACGCAGTCTGTGGGTGCGCCATTCTGTACGTCGTCTTTCTGCTGTAAGCGTGTGCTGTTCACAACGTGCAAGTGTGCTGTAGACAACATGGTTTATTCCTTAGAACAGAGGATTTTTCTGGTGTTGGAATTCCACCGCCTAGAACACAGTGTTGTTGCAACAAGACGAAGTTTTCAACGGAGGTTTAATGTAACCAAAGGACCGAAAAGCGATACAATAAAGGATCTGTTTGAAAAATTTCAACGGACTGGGAACGTGACAGATGAACGTGCTGGAAAGGTAGGGCGACCGCGTACGGCAACCACAGAGGGCAACGCGCAGCTAGTGCAGCAGGTGATCCAACAGCAGCCTTGGGTTTCCGTTCGCCGTGTTGCAGCTACGGTCCAAATGACGCCAACGTCCACGTATCGTCTCATGCGCCAGAGTTTATACCTCTATCCATACAAAATTCAAATGCGGCAACCCCTCAGCACCGCTACCATTGCGGCACGAGAGACATTCGCTAACGATATAGTGCACAGGATTGATGACGGCGATATGCATGTGGGCAGCATTTGGTTTACTGACGAAGCTTATTTTTACCTGGACGGGTTCGTCAATAATCAGAACTGGCGCATATGGGGAACCGAAAAGCCCCACGTTGCAGTCCCATCGTCCCTGCATCCTCAAAAAGTACTGGTCTGGGCCGCCATTTCTTCCAAAGGAATCATTGGCCCATTTTTCAGATCCGAAACGATTACTGCATCACGCTATCTGGACATTCTTCGTGAATTTGTGGCGGTACAAACTGCCTAAGACGACACTGCGGACACCTCGTGGTTTATGCAAGATGGTGCCCGGCCACATCGCGCGGTCGACGTCTTTAATTTCCTGAATGAATATTTCGATGATCGTGTGATTGCTTTGGGCTATCCGAAACATACAGGAGGCGGCGTGGATTGGCCTCCCTATTCGCCAGACATGAACCCCTGTGACTTCTTTCTGTGGGGACACTTGAAAGACCAGGTGTACCGCCAGAATCCAGAAAAAAATTGAACAGCTGAAGCAGTACATCTCATCTGCATGTGAAGCCATTCCGCCAGACACGTTGTCAAAGGTTTCGGGTAATTTCATTCAGAGACTACGCCATATTATTGCTACGCATGGTGGATATGTGGAAAATATCGTACTATAGAGTTTCCCAGACCACAGCACCATCTGTTGTTGAAAATTGTAACTACTGTAATTTCGAAAGTTTGTCTGCCTGAAAATGTACTGTTGTCCCAAACATATTGCAACAAACGGTGTATTTCTATCGCTGCTCGTTTAGTTTTTATTGCCGTTTCAAATATACCGGTCATTTTTGAAACACCCTGTATCATAACTGAATCAAATATACAATAGGCACTTAGTGTCTGTGTACCTGGTGCCTCTACAGACGGAATTAAATCCTGAAGAGAATCAGCTGTCTGGGGCAGAATCCCAGCAGAGTGAAGTTCGTGTCCAGTATGGTGAGGACCAAGAACTGGCAGCAAGTGGAGGCAACAGTGCACCCAGTGACAATGCTGCACCTGCACCTGCAGCCGATGCAGATTCTGAGGAGGCTGACCGCAACAAACGGTTGATCAACTTTGGGTTTGGAGCTTCTGCTGGCACTGGAGGCTCAGGTGGCGGATCTGGAAACTTCCTCTTTGATATCATTCGGGTAAGTCTCAGTCTTGGTACTAATTGAGGTGAGTGTCTGTGAGACATTTTTGGCATCTTTCAAAAAATCTGACCTGGCAAAGCTACTTAGCAACAACCTTCCACCATCATTCTAACTCCTGCAAACAGAAATACTGTAAATGACCATTTTGTTATATGGTTAATCCCCTCTCCCTCTCTCCCACTCTCCCTCCCTCCAGCTCTTTCCCTCACTCACTCTCTCTCTCTCTCTCTCTCTCTCTCACTCACTCACTCACTCACTCACACACACACACACACACACACACACACACACACACACACACACACACACACACCATTGTTACATATACCTTGCTATGTTTGAAATAATGCAGTGATTTCTGTCTGAATACACAAATTACAGATTAGTCACTCAGCCTCTGGTAGCAGGGTTAACACATGATGATTACTGTTGGAGCTACAAAGCTGGCCAAAAGACCTGAAAAGCTGGAGAATATATGAAGGCTGAAGTATTTTACAGTATACCCAGTGGAAGTTAAATGATACATTAAAATCAGTTATAGAATCAAAAATTTATGTTCAGCTATTAATGAAATAAATACACTCTAAGGTTTATTAAGACATTTAGAGTAATCCACTAACCAATTAAAAGAGCCATTATAAAAATGTATTCTTGATGGATATTAGTATCATTGTCTTCAAAAATATTTGTTGTTTATACTGACTCTAAACATGAGATATGTATGGATTAAAAGAGCTAGGAAGGTCAGTGAATGATGCATCACGGAGATATTGTACAGCTAGTCTTGGAGCAGTGTGAAATGTAATTGTAAATAGATGAAGATAATATAAAACAGACCAGTCACAGGGATTTTACAGGGCTGCATTACTGCAGAGCTAAGCAAACCAGAACATAGGAAAAGCATACAGGCTGTGAACAGAATTCGGGTGACAGGCATTTGCCCCTGTATCAAATATCTGATTATTATCACCATGAATGAGTGTTGTATTCAGTCTTCCACTTAACATCAAATAGCATGATTTCATAACAATGTCTGACAGAAGGATTCACTGACCCTCACAAAACATTATCAGCTGAGTTACCAAACAGGAGGAATATAGCCTTTCTATCTTCAATATTTGTAGCTTTTTCAACAGCAGAAATTGACAGTAAATATATAAAGAGAAGGAAAAAGAAAATTGTGATCTTTGGTTTGCAAGGTAAAAAGAACCACTTGAATGCACTTTGGAAAAAAAGTTAGAAGTCAACAGTGTCAAAAAATATGTGTGTGTATGTGTGTGTTTTGGAGATGGGGGGTGGGGGGGATAACCCAACTGAGGGAAAAAGAAATTAAATCACTGCTGTAGTGGTGTGCACATAAGAAAGTGAGTGGAGCAGGTTAGGGGAGGGGGAATTCCCAGTGGCAAGAAGTAGTGTACATGAAGCTCCAGCCAATGTCATCATTCAGTTGCCAAAGTCGGTAGCGTGTGCTTTGGGGTGCATGTAGTTCGTATTTGTGTTAGTTTAGGGATGGTGAGAGTAATTAGCTTAATTAGTATCATGGGTGGCATAGACCAAACATGGCAAATATTATCTTAATAAGTGACAATGTGTGTTTTCTGAGCATATAATAATTTTATGGAGAGTAAGAAGCAGAACAGGTGGACTGGCGTGTCACCCACTTGAGCATTGCCAGTTACCAGGGTAGGGAACAGCTGGGGCATGTGACATGGAATGGAGACAGAGATCACGCTGGTGATGCCACAAAGTATTTTCTATCCCTTTTGTGCAGAATGCATCACTTAGCTCCCTTTATATGTTCACACCATTGTAATGCATTGCAGAGTAGAAACAGATAGTGGCATATGAAGGAATGATATGAGACAGAGAAATGAAGAAGCAGTAAATTGACAACACTACTAAAAGGAAAAGGAAAATGATATTTTTTTTATTTTCATGAACAATATAAGTCAAAAATCAAAAGAACTTCACAGTCAGAGAAATTAAGTTTGTAAATAAAATGAGAGATGGGAATAAAGCCACATTTTATGCAGATCTCTTGAGGATGTTTTTGCAATCTGGACTTGGAATAAAATAGTATTTTCCTCTTCTAACAGCTTAATTTATTTCTTACTTTTTATTAGATTAGAAAATTTAATTGAAGTTCAACTTCACACTTAAAAGGCTTCTGTCGAAACTTTAAAAGAATTTTAACATGTGCAGTTGTATGCCAGGTCATCAATTTTTTTGTGTTATGCAGATGAAGAATGTACAGGTTTTTAAACAGATGCATGCAGCTACACAAATGACAGTCTCCACTACTAGAGACTGAACATAGATAGGGTGATAAAATGATTAAATTAAGAACTTTAGGAATAAGATTTATGTGTTATAAACCTACTTTGACGATTACAATGTGACACTGCACTATATATTTGTCAAATAAGAGGTGAATGAAAAATATAATTAATAAACTGGATTGGAATATGTAAGTTGAAAACATATAACAAATTTATCTCTTCACATGATATTATAATTTTGGGTAATTTACATTTAATTTATTTCACATTCTCAGCTAGCTGGAAAACATGAAAGAGAAATATCCTTAAAAAAATTAGAAGTTGCTTAACAATTACTAAGACATAGGAAAATATTAAGTATAAATTAGTTACACAGAGAGAAAGACCAGAAACTTAAGCAGTTGCAAGAAAAATCAATAAACAGACAACTGATAGAGATCAGAAAATTCACTGTTTTTATACATATTATATCTCTGTTTGATGAGGCTCACCAGACTGTGTTGCTAACTGATGTAGAGGACCGCCGACCGTGCAGCGCGTGCAGCAGGCACGGTATACCGTGTTGTGGCTGGTACTGAAAGCCTAGGGCTGGGTGTTGCTACTGGGACGAAAACCACCACCAGCTCCCGCACCAATCAGACGACTGTCACTAGCCTCACCACCAACAATGCTACTCCCCGTGCGGTAATGACCAAACCACAACCATGATTGACACCATAGTGGCATACATTCAAGGAGTGGGGCTCTGTACATGTGCTTTAGTTGACAGGCAATATGCAGCTTTTAATACTACCACACAACTGGTTTATATTGGTGTCATCAGACCACAATATCTACCAGTGGTTAGGTTTTATTATGACACTAGAATTTTTGTGAACAAATTTAATCCCAATAAATAACTTAAAGTGGAACAATAACATTCACTATTTTCTGGAATTTTCTCCGACTTACACAACTTTTAGTTTTCTCTTCTCAAATCCGACTGTAGTTTTTATAATTTGAAGGGCTCAATAAAGCTATCTCAAAAGTTACTCAATTTTGGTGCAGTCTTTTCCTGACTGTTATCTTTGAGTAACTTAATCTATTACAGTCTATTAACTACGCTGTTTGCTCTGCTCTTTCCTAGTATTTGATATTGTTTTTCACACTATTTATAATTTTCACATACAATTTATTATGTTTATTTGATAACAGTAGCTTTGTAACAGAGTTCCACTACTTTGTAAGTCACATGGAGTTGTAGAACTTGATGCTGCTTCTTATAAAGCCATACCTTTCCCATTAGTCTGTCCTGATCCAATTCTGTATTATTTTCTTGCACTGGCACTATTCCATTTCCATTTACCAATGTTCTGTACTGGCCAATTTTAGATTCTGTAACTATGACTGGATCACACTGCAAAATCCACATGTTAAGTTGATTTATTAACAACACCAGGAGTTCAGTAAATAGAATGATGTTCCACATTTCCCATAAGGAAATTACTATTTATACACTTACACTCATGAATCCAAAATATGTTGAAAGATGTGACTGACAACTATAATAACATATGATTTAAAACATTTTGGAGATTTCTGTTCTGTGATTTATAATTTGATCTCAGATCTTACATCAGTGGGTGATTTATGGCACAAGACCATAAACATTTAGTGTCAGTGTAAGATTACAACTTATTCTCCTGTATCAGCTGCCTGCTTAATGTGCACAGTATCTAGTATTCTTGCACATTAGCTACTCTGATTTTCACAAACTTGCATGACCTTCACAAAAAGTATGCACTCACTAACAACATAGTTCATCAAGAGGCATGAAAATTAAAAAGAAATTGAAAAGTTATGGCTGCAGACTACATTACAGACAGATTAAAAGTTGTCATGATCAAATGCAGAGATTTTAATGAAGCTGAGATTAAAAATTATAAAAGCAACTATCATACTACAAGACCTGAAAGTTTAACTGTTTGAAATGTGGGAGGGAGACATAAGTGGCAAATAAATGAAGTAATCATAATTTCAGTTTCTAAAAGACATCCATAAGTAAATGTTTCTTTTTACTGCTTCCACCCTTTTCTCGAAAATTAATATCTGTGATTCTGTCATGTATTATTTGCTTCTCTTATACCATACTTTACTAACTTCTCTGCTAGCATCAAACTCTCTTCAAAGGCATGCAGTTACATTTGTGACCAATCACTGACCGACAGACATGAAAACTTTTATCAGACAAAGGAATACAAGATTTTTTAAAACTATTTCTCTGTCCGCATCCACGCATTTATTGGTCTGCTACCATCTGATAAGTAGAAGTTTGTATACCTTCTTTTGGCACACTTTCAAGATAGACTCAGATGATTTTTCTAATTTTAAAATATTTTAGGCAAGAGATAAGAGAGATCAAAGATATGCAGCCAGTATCCCCATACTCCATTTCTCAATGAAACATGGAACAGTAATCATAAATATAGTACCATGTATGAACCCCATTTCAACAAGCAATGAACACCAGCTTGCAAAGTATGACTGTAGGTATGAATTGTAAACAACTCCACTTCACAGTACCCATTTATTTTCTGAATTCATTTTCTTGTGGTTCTTTTGAACCAGAATTCTGTGCAGTTTGTTCTCTGTTTTGTAACAACCAGCAGTTTTGTATGACTTAATTTATATACTTGTTAGCTTTTCATATAAGGAACTGATACATAAAACAGCTCAACGATCATGAACATCATTTTAGAGCTACTACTGTTGGCTTGTTTATGATACCTGCATTTGACAGGCACTGTCATTTTATATGTATGTAATGTAGTTTGTAGTTAATAAGAAGACAGAGAGCTCAAACCACCTTCTAGCTAAATATTTTTATTGTCATATGGGTATTTTTAGTAGAAATTTTACAGAAATCCTATATACTGTTATTTATCTATTTCTTATTAAATTATTTTTCAAACTGTGCTAGCAAACTCACAACTTGTCATTTTAGAAATACGCTCAACATTTTACTGTAATTGATAATAACAGATTGAAATTATGTGCCAGAAGTGTTGTGTGTTATATACCTGTTGAATACTATTATCAAGAATTAAAACATTTTTACAAAACCCAGGAAGTTTCCTACATTCAGCTTGCAGATTTACTTACCACCAGTTGTGGAAATTTTCATAAGAAGTTCACAAACATAACTTGCCTATTATACTGAAATTTCCAGGAATAAATTCATTTCTAAAGTACAATTAATTAAATTGTTCTTTTTTCCATATTGTGTTCACAATAAGACAAAAACTTATATTTTACAAAATAAAAGAAAATAACATTTTTTATATTTGCCATTTTCACAGTACTCAATTAATTACAACACTTGTGTCACATATTCTTAAAATGGCAGAAAATTAAACATTTTATTAACAATTAAGTTTCAGAATATTTTCAGTATTAAAAGAATATTTCTTCTTTGCATGTGACTTCATTTTATATTTTTTAAGCATGATATTTTCTGTTTTCTATGGTCATCCTTCATACTAATGTTTCTTTCTGGCAATGGTTACACTGTGGGTTAAACAGAAACTCATTTCAGAATAATGTCTTCGATTCTGCTTATGACCGCAAAGTTAACTCTCTTAATTGCTAAACTCTAGTCATGACATTCTTGCCTGCACCCATGAGTGACCATATAGGCAGCAGCATGCCTTAACAACATACAAGAACTTGACCATGGAACTACTGACAAAACTAATGCCTCACCTGATGACTCCCTTCCACAATGGACTAAAAGATGTTCAATTATAAGGTATTAATGTTGATTCTTCTCATAAAAATAGCTTGTGCCACAGATGATGATGATGTTGTTGTGTGTCTACAGAGGAGACCTCTGCCTTGTCCAAGTACAGGTAGTTGTTGAAAATGAGGTAAGAACTTGTTCAGGTTTTTATGTAATGGTTACCAATTCTGTACAACAACCAGATTGTGATGAATGAGGTAAGAACTTGTTCAGGTTTTTATGTAACGGTTACCAATTCTGTATAACAACCAGCTTGTGATGAATGATTCTTTTACTGTTCCATATAAAGTTCTATATCACCATCATAGAACAACAAATGGGGGTCATATAGGCCAAATCAGCTCAGTAAACAGAAAGTGAAATTGAATTAAAGGGACCCAGGAAAGAAGAACAAAGGATTAAGAGTACAAGAATTAATTGGTAGGCCCAATAAAAATGCAGGATTAATACTAGAGTGTACAGGTGTGACAGAATAATGGATAAATAAGTAACATGAGTAATACTAGCAGAGAGAACAGACTAAATAAGATCAAGTTATGAAGTGTCACTAAAACATCTGAACCATTCTGAAGGAAACTTTGCTTCTCATAATGCAGTCATGTCCTACTACACGGTGTAGAGAAGTTCAGACAAGCCTTTTGCCCTGTCACTCAATAATTTTTCACATAGCTTCTACAAGATTTAACTACCAAGGTGAGAGATCTAACACATATTTCTCTCTTTCATAAAATATGTAAAAGCAGACAGCTAAGAAGCATACATAGTACTGAAGCTCATTGCAAATTTCAAGACTCAGAATTTACTTGATGTTCATACATTACAATTTGATAACAGACTCTTAACTACATTGATAATTAAGACATGGACACTAAAGAATGTTGCTTTCAGGCACACATTAAATTCCCATCATCGTTCTGTTACATGTTTATTCCTTTTCACTCTTTACTCATCATCATTTAGCTCTGTTCTTTCCCTCAACGCATCTTTATTGTTGTGTGAAACAATCTTCTGCCAAAACATATACTTTCATGTTCATTCACAATGTTTCTACTGTACATTTCTTTGTACATTCATGTCCTTGTGTCTTTTTCCCCTTCCCCTTCTTTTGCAAGTCCTTTAAAAAATAATAAAAAATCTAGTCACCCTTTTCAATGTTTCTGATAGTCTGAAAGTAACTGGTGGGTGTATTTATTTACAATGCAGAAACCATTTAACATCCTCATTTATTACAATGTTTGCAGTGAAATTAGTGTCCAGACATACACAAAAAATTATTTTTCCTGCGTAAATATCCATGTTCATTAAACACAAGGTTAACTAGAAAATCACACATTCCTTGAAAGCAAGAACATAATGCTATGGTCAGATATTTAGAGCTGTTTAATTTGTAAACACAGAAAACGTAGTAAACTATAATTGTATTGCATAGTCAAAATTACCATTATCATTGCCAGTAAATGGTTAATATATCATACAGAAGCAGTTTGTATTAGTTGTTTTACTCCATTAACACACTATTTGATAGACCAAATATCTGATGCTGTAGTGAAACTTGACAATGTTGTTAACTACACATAAAGTACACTCTTGCAAATGAAGAAGTGGTCATAAACATATCACAACTAAAACCATAAACTCCGTCACAAAGACTATTTGCAGCAGCAACAGGTTAAGATTGAACAACTATTTTTCCTACTGGTAGCGGAAACTTTTGGGTTGTAATAGTGCAGCTATTACGATATATTCAAACAAATTCAAATTTTTCACAAAGTTCTATCTCCCTCTAAAATGAAAATCATTAGTAGTTTAAAAGAGTGTAGTTCGGCCATTTCATTATTAGTTTTTTGAACTGATGGAACTTTCTAGAAAGAAAAAAAGGGTCAAAAATGGATAAAAGAGAATACTTTTATTAAATAAGATATCAACAAGTCATAGGTTCTGTGATATGCCTATGTCAGAGCATACTTGTTATTTTCAGAATACAAAAGCCTATAGATTACTGAAGTATACAAAATATGAAACAGACATGCAGTTCACATAGCTGCAAAAGTCATCATGACACTAATGAACTTCAAATGGGAATTCAAGGAATCATGACCAGAAACTGATAATGTCATCCATTTAGTACACTGGCTGACTAAAAAGTGAAGCATGCAGGAGGGAGAAGGAAATGAAATGAATCTACACAGGTTGAAGGGGTATGTGATGTTATTTCACTGATTACAATACTGAATCAGATTTACAAAGACCTTGGCAGTATGAAGCCACTTGTCAATATGACACTGCAACCTCTTTGCCTGAATGCATGCATTGATTCAATTGGGATGAAAGTCATGAGACCATTGAATCTTCTCCTGAGGCAAGTTGTTCTAGGTACACCATATGTTGACCAGCACTGTCCTGTTGAAAAATAGCATCATGATACCATTGCATGAGAGGTAACACATAAGGATGCCTGTTACATACCATTGTGCCCTCAGAGTTCCCTCAATCACACTACCAAACCACGACCTGAAGCCATACCCAATGGTTCCCTACAACATGATGCAAGTAGTTGCATTGCTGTGCCTCTCCAAAACATTGGAAGAATGGGACCTCTCTGCAGGTCACTGCAGTAGTCACCAAAGATTGTCATTTGGGGTAGTGCAGAACTATGATTCACTGCTGAACACAACACAATTTCATTCATCAGCAGTCCGTGCTTCCTGGTCACAGCTCCACTCCAAGTTTAGCCATTTGTGTTATGGTGTTAACAGCAGCCTACACATGGGACAGTAATTCCCTAGTCTGGCTGCTATTAGTCTCTGACCACTGCTGAAAGGTGACACAGAATATTGCAGGGAGTCCATTATTTGTTCTCAAATGGAAGGCACAGACATGAAGGGAGTTATGACATGCTTGGTGCACAATATGTTGATCTTCCCTTCAAGTGGTCAGAGGCGGTCAACCAGAAACTTGAGAATGAGTATGCCTGCCTTCACATTTCCATGCAATCCAACATCGAGCCACTGTCACATCCGAGTGCATAACAAATCTGGATATTACACAGTTCAACCAGTCGAGCAAATAGAGAACAACACTCTTTGTCCTTTACACTGATCATTCAATATATGA
The DNA here is from genome assembly GCF_021461395.2 of Schistocerca americana. Classification (NCBI taxonomy): domain Eukaryota; kingdom Metazoa; phylum Arthropoda; class Insecta; order Orthoptera; family Acrididae; genus Schistocerca; species Schistocerca americana. The sequence continues at coordinate 610,804,161 of NC_060121.1, forward strand.
TATTGTTTTCACTCTTATATACCCGACAAAGCCTGGTAACAATACTAAACACAAACAACACTAATGCATTTCTGGTGGCCATTCTACCTGTCGTGGAGTATTACAACTCTAATCATTTACACACCTGATGACATTGTGTAAGTATATAAAGTTACAATTACTATTGACCATTTCTTCTGAGTGCTTCACTTTTTTTGCCAGGCAGTGAATATTTTGGTAATTAATATCCAGGAAGATAGTAACACATTAAACCACTCTCTTTATCTCCTTACTTATTTTTGAATAGTGTCTTTTCTTATCTATAAAAGGAACTGGAAGCAACAAAATGTTGCCTAAAAAAAGAAAAGAAAAAGAAAAAGAAAGAATAAGATATACTGACCCAACCAGGAAATAAGTAATTTTCCAATAGATCGAATTAATGAAAATTTTTAGTTATCCATTCCTCTAGAGTAATCAAATGAACTTCCTGAAACTGTGTATCTTTAATTTTGCCTTCTTTTAACAGTGTACGTAACTCTTTATATAACAAAAAAGAAACAACTGTATAAGCATCAAAAAATTATTTAAATTTTGTGTTGTCCAAAGAATCACAAACATTGATAGATTATAAGGAAAATATGATATTCTGGAACTAATGACAGATGAGATGTGCAAATCCTCTGAAGAAACAAACAAAGTAAAGATGTCTGGAAAGGGTAGTGTTTTGGCACAAATGATTAAAGATGGAAGAAAACTAATGCAAGAAGAACTAGCAACATTATTTACAGGCTGTACTTGGAGGAAGTTCCCAAAACCAGAAAGAAGGCAGAGAATATGTAAGAAACTGTAGACCAATCTTAGACACTTCTGCAGTTATAAGATAACCACCAAAACTATTAAACACTGCAGAGGAAAATACAGGATTTAAATCATAGAAAAGAACAAGCAGGCTTTAGAGCCTAATGAGGCACAATGCATCATTTTCAAGTAATGACAAAATTATGGCATGAAACAATGAGTAAAAATTACTAATTTGCCTTGGCTTCTTAGATTTTTAGGAAACCTTTGTAGCTATTTTCAACAAAGTCTGTAATAATAACACTTAAAAAATAAGGTACTAATTCAACCTATGTTAGTGTACTGAAAAAAACATGTATCATTGGACAGCTTCCATTAGACTTAATCAAGATAGTGGGAAATTTAGAAATGACTGATGCTTGGTGATTTCATTTTACTAAAAATATCCTCAGAACATTAAAGGAAATTACAGCTCTCAAAAAGGATAATGAAAGATAAATAAGTGTTAATGGAAGATATCTGAACCATTTTAGTTCTGATGATGACGTTGCACTAACACAGATAAATTTCAACAGCTAATGCATGAAGTTAAAGGAGAATATCTGAAAGCAACCGAATTGTACAAACTAGCAACAAAGCCATACAGCCAGTTGAAAAGTTTTTGTTACTACTGGATGGACAGAAGAATAAATAAACAAAAGAGTAAAAATATCCTGTAGTGATTTTGGTTAGCTAAATAGTTTTGAAAATAAAGCCTCCAGTCTATCTGAAATGGAAAATTACAGTCAGTGTGTATCATAAGTGTTGTGACTCGCCAATCATTCAAAGCGCCGCCACGCAATTACGCGCGTCCTCTACATGCGGCGCTGTCTGCCAGCCATGCAGCAGCTGCGCCACCTAAGTGGCCAGCCGAGCAGTGGCCGCTAGACTGGGACTCAGTGCTCATTCGAATGCTAACGTGTACACATGTCTTGCTTGTCAACTTACTCTGTGACTTATATTTGTTGTGTCTTTCTGAAATATATGTGTTAAACTTGACGTTATAACAATAAGTTTTGATTAATGGCAGTGAGGCACAGAATATTAATGCAAAAAGCATTCAAAAACAGAGGGGCCACCCGGTTGTTAATGGTGAACTGCATGCTGAAATGGAATGTGGACAAGAGAATAGATGGTAGATAGACCAAGGAAGTTTTCTCCTGGTTTCTTAGAGATAAGAAAAGGCCAAGTAGATATTTTAATGGAAGGTGAGAAGATGATACTAGAAAACATGCAGGAGCAACATGGCTGTGTACTGCTGAAGATCATAATGGATGGAGAAGTCTAGATAAGGCCTTTACTCATCTGTGGATGTTGAATGGCTGCTGAAGATCTTGATCATGATGATACGTAATTCTGTGTTCTTAACAGCAACAGCTAACATTCTTTATCTACCAATCTTTCAAAAATTTCTCTTATATTACTCTACATTTTTTGCTAAACTAATTTTTACTGCAACTATGTGCACATCTTATATCTTTCTTTTGACATCAGTTTTCAGATTGGTTTAATACAGCCAACAATGGCTCCCTCCCCTGTCCCAACCTCTTCATATCAGAGTAACACTTGCACCAGTCATCCTCAATCACATGTTGGATATATTCCAAGCTCTATCTTACCATACAATTTTTGCCCTCCATGACTCCCTCTATTGCCATGTAAGTTATGCCCTGATGTCTTAACACATTATCTTCTCATCCTGTTCCTGCTTCTAGCTCATACTCACAAATTTAAACGAAGCAGTTAGCAAAGAAAAAGACATGCAAAGTGTGTTACAACATTTAAGTATGAGTAAGAAGCAAAAGCAAGATAATACTAAACAAGCCTTAATTGATAATGACTGTATATGAGAATTACTTTCCACCATGACATTCAGAAATATAAATATATAAAAGAGACTGAGAATTTTTAACACAAGGACATGCTTTATTTTCACACTGACAAATATTTAAAATAAGTTGATGTGCATCATTTGCAGCAGGATGCACTCTGTTACTGGTTGCATAAACAATGACATTCTTTGAAGCATGCGGATTTAATTGGAGACTTTGTGACATGTTTGTATGGGGTGTCTACATGATTGTGCACTTTGATGAGAATGTACTTAATTTGGAAAAGGAGTGGTAGGTTAAAAGCAAGTGATGTGTCCACGCTGTTACTTGTGTTCATGTGCCAAATATCGATCAGCCACAGGTAAAATACATACCTCTTCTACTACTTCATGCAAGCAAATTTCTTTTGTGTAGTTGGCTACTGTGTAAGTGTTATAGCCTGACTTTGTGGGTGTATTGATGAGAGGTGGAGCTACTCGTGGACTCAAACATGATGAAAAAGATATATTCTGTACAACCTTTTACAGTTCACAGCATTCTCTTCTGTAGAGAAAGAATTCTAATGTGCAATAAACAAAGGTGTTCTAGGTTCCTCAAATAGTTTCCAAATCCACCACAGTCCTACTAGGCACACACTTCATATGTTTGGGCTCAAAACAGATATTATATTATCACAAATCAAAACAAGTTGCATTATTTACCAACACCCAAAGTGTAGTTGTTATGGAGAGACAATAGGAAAACAGAATAGTTGAGGGAAAGATGTGAGCTTACAAAACTCTCAATGTGTCAACACCAGTAGTATTACATTTTAGTTTATTGTGACAAAAAAGCTGTTGACTTGCAAAGTACATGGCAGGAGTTGAATGCTTTGTGATCATTTTTTGTCATTTCTTCCTTTTACTTTATAGCTTTGAGAGTTTATTAAAATACTAAATATGCAGCAACAGATATAGTCAAAACAAAAGACTGTTGATTGCTGTTTATTTTGGTAGCCCTTCAAGCACGTTTTCTGTCTTTCCATAATTTATGATAATAGTGAAACTAATTCTCTTTTATGGAATTTTTTTCTGTTAGTTTGATGTTACATATGTCGTCATCCATCAATATACTTAACTACCACAAGAGGAGGAATATGTTTAATTACTTTAAGTAAAATGGTCACTGTTTTGAAGGTACTTTTAACTTTCAATACAGCATGTTCTAAGAAAACTCTATAGGATAAAAATTCTGCAAGACCTGACAAAAAAGTCTAATTCCGTTATATAAATTTCAGCTGGTCGCTGGCAGTGGCAACACGGAGCCAAGTGGAGAATCTGCAAGTGCCAGTGCAGGAGCTTCAGCAGATGCCGGTGTTGTAAGAGATGATGGATACCAAGCAGGTGTCCCTGGACCAATCACACGGTTGTTTATCATTGCCAACCGTGGCATTGCCAATCTCATGCAGGACCTGATCTTGGTAAGGGAATTTCAGGACTACAATCAATAATGCGCTATAACAAAATATTTTTGAACCATCCACTTTCATGATTTATTCAATAAATTTGTCATTCTTTCATGTAATGTTCAAGTAAATGTTTGCAGTTTTCCATTAAATAAAATAGTTTTTATATCAGAAACATCAGACAGTTATACTATAGAATGTATCATCTATCAAAATCAGATGGTGTGGAAGTTTGTGTTTATTAGACATAAAAGGAGCAAACTGAAGAAGTCATAGTCCACAAACCTTCATTTTTTGTGACAGTGCTATGTCCAATTACTATAAATTACAAATTTCACTATATCCTGTTAAGACTCATTACATTTGGGAAGGATTATTTTGACACTTTAATATGTAGTGTGTGAATTTCTTTAATGTTGCCTCTAGACAAAGACATCACTTTCATAGTGCTTCTGAAAATATGTCAATATGCTTTTTATGTTGACACTGTCATAAACTCCTTAGGAAAGTAAAGAAAAGTGAAACATGCCAACAGGTCAAAGAGACTGCACATCCCCATTCAGGGTATACAACAAATACCTTGTTGCATGGCACCAGGAAGATCTCTAAGATTAGCTAACCAAACAGAACATCACATGAAATGATTTTCCTAAACACCTTCATAACAATTTTTGATTTCTTCATTGCTCTTCACTATTATTAAGTGATGCCAACCTTCATTCTAAGAGTAGTTCAAATCAAGCTACTTATATACCTGCAAACTGATAAGCTTCCTACAGCTTAACAACAGCAATACCAGTATTCATTTCATTTCAATATTGTCTATCAAATCTGATCTTAACATAACGCCTCATTTCATGCTGCTTCATCAGCATTAACATGATACTTCTTGCTTCAGTCTCATCATATCACTCATAATAGAATTTTTTTAAACTGCCCTCATCCTGGCATCACCAACAGCAGATTTCAAATTTAGTAACTGTTCTAATGTTTGCTTTTCAACAGTGTACAATTCATGCCCAAAGTTGGCTTTAAATAAAGTTTTGTTTTTATTTGCCGGCTCTTCATTTATCTGTTGATGTTTCTACCCTTATAGATATTTTCAAGATTATAAGAACATTTCTTCCAAATGCAGACCATCAATAGATTTGACCAGTAGAGTCTCTTTTGGAGTCAGTTTTTGTCTTTAAGTTACCATGATATTTATCTTCTTGAAGACTTCTCACTTTTGCTACTTAATTTCATGGTAAATAATTAAGGATCTTCTTTTATTTCTTATAAACAATTTTGTTTCATCAGCATTTCTAGGTTGTCGGCATTTTTAACATTAATTTAGCAACAGTGTGAGATACCAGAAACCCAGATTTTCCCACAATTACTGCACTATATAAATAAAAAAAGCAATAGCTGTGAAATACACATTGGTTTGTTATATTATTGGATATTGACCCACTCTGTATCCCAGTATGGAGTTTCAATACTTGCTACTTTATCTAAAAAATGATACGATTAGCTTAACAAGAACTCATCTCCTTACAGATTTCTCTTAACCTGGGTTCTGAACTACCTGCCTCTCCCCCTTTTCACGTGTGTGTGTGTGTGTGTGTGTGTGTGTGTGTGTGTGTGTGTGTGTGTGTGTTTGTTTGTTTTAGTTCATAGGTGAGCTATATGACGATTTTTCCAGTTTTAATGGAAGTGAACAGATGTGTTACAATAACGAGGAATATGTGCAGTGAGGATCTTGTGAAGAATGTAAGTTCTGTTTCCATAAATTTTATTTCATGTTTTAATTACATTTTCTTTTTTGACAGCGCCTGGCTCAAACAAGTGAGAGGATAGTGAACTTCAAGGCCCGCCTGATCACCTCCATTATTTAAAGAGAAACTGTTCGTTCCTGGTACAAGGATCATACCTTTATGACTCTATCCTCATGAAAAGTGTTATAATTAAAGCACAGGCATCTTGTAGATGGATTCTGCAGCAAACTGGACACATGTTCTTCTTCCTTTGACAACGTGGACATCATAATTTCATGATACAGAGAACAGAGCATATGTTTAGGTCAGCTGATCATGGGTTCAGATCTGTTGCATTATTGTCACACAGTACGTGTTGTGTGAGAGACTGAATGGCCACTGGCCTGCTACCATTCCTTTAAATACTGATGTGACTAACAGAAGCATATAGAGGTATATTCAACTAGTCAGTGGCACTTTCTTCTACATGTTTGCTTGTGCTTTAATTTGATCTACAGTCTATGTAAACTATCAACCATTTCAATAGTTACCATTGAAATACTCGAGTGAATTACTGTATATAACAGTGGAGAAATTGAAAGTTACTGACAATGGCAGTATTGCTACATTATTTAAACAGTGACAATTGTATTAGATTTGTTTTGTATAGTATCTGTGTAATCGTATGAACTGAAATTTATTATATTTTATGTGAAAATGCATTCAATGAGTATTTTATAATTGGTTTAGATTGAATGTTTTATTGATGAGGCATCACATACACAGCAATCTGTAAAAATCTTAATATTTGAAACTGTAATATTTTTATATAACATTTGTGTTACATTGTACGAATATTTTTGTTATAAAAAGAATTATACAACACTTGTCTTGTTAAGTCTGTTCTTAAAATCTCTATCCCAAGTCAAGAAAATCTATTTCCATTTCATTCTTGGATACATTAAATATGTGCTGTGGAAGTGACAAGAGATTCCAAGCTTAGCAAAATGAGACCAGATTGTTTTGGGAAATATATTGATTTGCTGTTTGAGGCTTTCCCGGCGCTGCATCTGCTTGATAGGTTCCCGGGACTTATGCCGGATAATACTGTAGAAACCGAACAATATTTCAGTGAGACAACTGCCCGCCATCTTCAGGTGCTACTGTCGCGTCGCTGAGAAACGTGCCAATTTATATGCTGGCTTTCTAGAACAGCGCAGGCACCAGCGGGGCATAACGTCATCAAAGACCAATCGTAGACAGCGTCGAATACCAGAGTCCTCTGCTGGAGAAACAGGTCGCGGTCTGCGGAAGAGCGCCGCGGCGCGGGAAAATGCGGCCGGGAGCGACGGACCCCGTTCGCGCACGCGAGGTGTTGGCGCGCGATTTAAGCATCTACGCTAAGGCTTCCCATCTGCGTTGACTCGGTGCGGTTGCTAATCTGTGGCTGACGATTCCTTAGTGCCGCCAAGGCTGGTTCCCAGGCTTTGCTCAGGTGAAACCCCGTGTCTCTGTTTATTAGGTCACTGCTTATACGTATTTCGACCGCCTCTTTGATGATGGAGTCCCAGTATGTGGAAGCATGCAAGAGGATCTTGGTTTCTTCACAATTCATGCCGTGTCCCATGTCAAGGCAATGTTCAGCAACCACAGATTTCTCTGGCTGACCCAACCTCGTGTGACGTTTATGTTCGTCGCATCTGTCTCTGACCGTACGACACGTCTGGCCAATATAAGATTTCCCACACTGGCACGGGATTTTGTATATTCCTGGTCTCCTCAGGCCGATGTTGTCTTTAACAGAGCCCAGCATCGATTTCACTTTTGCTGGAGGCCGGAAAACACATTTAATCCGGTGTTTCTTGAAAATTCTGCCCACCTTAAAAGACACGCCACCGACATACGGTAGAAAAACCAACCCCGTGGTGTTATCTGCTTCTTCAGGTTGTTCTTGAGGTTTGGAGCATGCTGGTCGAAATGCGTTCCAGATCTGCTTCTCGGAGTACCTGTTCTGGGCAAATACAGAGCGGAGATGGTTGAGCTCTGCCGATAAGCTGTCCTGATCTGAGATGGCTCTAGCCCTATGCACTAGCGTCCGTAATACACCGCTGCGCTGTGAGGGATGATGACAGCTTGTAGCTTGTAAATACACTCCTGGAAATGGAAAAAAGAACACATTGACACCGGTGTGTCAGACCCACCATACTTGCTCCGGACACTGCGAGAGGGCTGTACAAGCAATGATCACACGCACGGCACAGCGGACACACCAGGAACCGCGGTGTTGACCGTCGAATGGCGCTAGCTGCGCAGCATTTGTGCACCGCCGCCGTCAGTGTCAGCCAGTTTGCCGTGGCATACGGAGCTCCATCGCAGTCTTTAACACTGGTAGCATGCCGCGACAGCGTGGACGTGAACCGTATGTGCAGTTGACGGACTTTGAGCGAGGGCGTATAGTGGGCATGCGGGAGGCCGGGTGGACGTACCGCCGAATTGCTCAACACGTGGGGCGTGAGGTCTCCACAGTACATCGATGTTGTCGCCAGTGGTCGGCGGAAGGTGCACGTGCCCGTCGACCTGGCACCGGACCGCAGCGACGCACGGATGCACGCCAAGACCGTAGGATCCTACGCAGTGCCGTAGGGGACCGCACCGCCACTTCCCAGCAAATTAGGGACACTGTTGCTCCTGGGGTATCAGCGAGGACCATTCGCAACCGTCTCCATGAAGCTGGGCTACGGTCCCGCACACCGTTAGGCCGTCTTCCGCTCACGCCCCAACATCGTGCAGCCCGCCTCCAGTGGTGTCGCGACAGGCGTGAATGGAGGGACGAATGGAGACGTGTCGTCTTCAGCGATGAGAGTCGCTTCTGCCTTGGTGCCAATGATGGTCGTATGCGTGTTTGGCGCCGTGCAGGTGAGCGCCACAATCAGGACTGCATACGACCGAGGCACACAGGCCCAACACCCGGCATCATGGTGTGGGGAGCGATCTCCTACACTGGCCGTACACCACTGGTGATCGTCGAGGGGACACTGAATAGTGCACGGTACATCCAAACCGTCATCGAACCCATCGTTCTACCATTCCTAGACCGGCAAGGGAACTTGCTGTTCCAACAGGACAATGCACGTCCGCATGTATCCCGTGCCACCCAACGTGCTCTAGAAGGTGTAAGTCAACTACCCTGGCCAGCAAGATCTCCGGATCTGTCCCCCATTGAGCATGTTTGGGACTGGATGAAGCGTCGTCTCACGGGGTCTGCACGTCCAGCACGAACGCTGGTCCAACTGAGGCGCCAGGTGGAAATGGAATGGCAAGCCGTTCCACAGGACTACATCCAGCATCTCTACGATCGTCTCCATGGGAGAATAGCAGCCTGCATTGCTGCGAAAGGTGGATATACACTGTACTAGTGCCGACATTGTGCATGCTCTGTTGCCTGTGTCTATGTGCCTGTGGTTCTGTCAGTGTGATCATGTGATGTATCTGACCCCAGGAATGTGTCAATAAAGTTTCCCCTTCCTGGGACAATGAATTCACGGTGTTCTTATTTCAATTTCCAGGAGTGTACATGTCTGTGTGCGTAGGCTTCCGGAACGCACTGTGACCCAAGGAGCTGTCTCCTTTTCTACGCACCAAAACATCTAGAAACGGGAGCTCACCATCTTTTTCTACCTCCATGGTAAAACAGATACTTGGATGGATGGAGTTCAAATGTTCCAGGAAAGAAGGAAGCATTGCTGTCCCATGCGGCCATACCACAAACGTATCATCTACATATCTCCAAAAACATTTGGGTTTCAGAACCGCCATCTGAAGTGCTAAGTCCTCGAAATCTTCCATAAAAAGATTTGCTACTATGGGAGACAAAGGGCTACCCATAGCAACACCGTCAGTCTGCTCGAAATACTGGTTGTTAAATAAAAAGTAAGTCGAGGTAAGCACATGTTTGAAAAGGTGTAAGATGTCCCCTTCCAGCTTGGCTCCTATAAGTTGTAATGAGTCCATCAGAGACACCCGTGTGAACAAGGAAACCACATCGAAACTCACTAGTAAGTCTGTAGATTCAAGACGCAGGTTCTTCATTCGCCGTATAAAATCTTCTGAGTTTCGAATATGGTGTTCACATTTCCCCACCATGGGACTCAGAAGAGAAGCCAGATGTTTAGCTAGATGGTATGTTGGGGCACCTATATTACTAACGATAGGGCGAAGCGGAACATTCTCCTTATGTATCTTAGGCAGGCCATAAAGTCGTGGCGGAACTGGTGCTCGTTCTCTTAAACTCTTCTTCAGATGGTCAGGAAGTTGGCTGGATTTGAGGAGAGCGGATGTCCTCCGTTGTACGGCATCCGTCGGATCTTTCTGGAGTCGATGATATGCTGTATCCTGTAGTAGGTCCATCATCTTGCCAAAATAAGATGTAGCAGGCATAAGAACAGTGGTGTTACCCTTGTCAGCTGGTAAAATTACTATATCATTGTCTTCTTTTAAAGAACGGAGCGCTCTTCTTTCTTCATTGGTGACGTTCTGCTTGGGTGCAGGCATCCTGGTTATTGATCTACAAGCCTCTCGCCTTATTTCTTCAGCAGCATCATTCGGAAGTTTTAAAACACCTTGTTCAACGGCACTGATGAACTCCTTGATGGGCAAGGTCTTGGGAGTAGGCGCAAAATTAAGTCCCTTTTCTAACACTGACATTGCAGCGTCACTCAGTGGTTTATCTGTGAGATTAAACACAGTCTGTCTGCTAAATTTCTCTTCTTGCAATGACCGGTATGTAAGGCGTTGGAACTTAGAAGTTTGACGCGCTGTGATTTGCTGCTGCACCCAGTCTGAAAACGCCCAAGTAGAGCTGTCCACCCACTCCCAGGAATCCGCTGACAGACCCGACGAGATCTTCAGGTGAAGTGAGAGCAGGCTTCTGGAGACTTGGTCTAATACTCGTCTAGTATAACGGATTCTTTCTCTCACCAGTGCCCTGCTTGCTCGTTGTTTAATTCTCCTGGCCTCCACAGAGTCCACATAATGGGTAAACTTGGCGAAAGTTGGTGTAGTTTGCTGGTCCCGACATCTCAGTAAGAACGCGAGAGAGCACAACAGTCTCTCCCTTTTGTTGCGGAGTTTATCGAGCTCACATACTGCGTTAACCATCTCCTCCCCGTAGAGGTACCAGATGTGCTGTTTGAGGCTTTCCCGGCGCTGCATCTGCTTGATAGGTTCCCGGGACTTGGTCTTCGATGACGTTATGCCCCACTGGCGCCTGCGCTGTTCTAGAAAGCCAGCATATAAATTGGCGCGTTTCTCACTCACTCACGTACTGCGTTAACCATCTCCTCCCCGTAGAGGTACCAGATGTGCTGTTTGAGGCTTTCCCGGCGCTGCATCTGCTTGATAGGTTCCCGGGACTTGGTCTTCGATGACGTTATGCCCCACTGGCGCCTGCGCTGTTCTAGAAAGCCAGCATATAAATTGGCGCATTTCTCAGCGACGCGACAGTAGCACCTGAAGATGGCAGGCAGTTGTCTCGCTGAAATATTGTGCGGTTTCTACAATATTATCCGGCGTAAGTCCCGGGAACCTATCAAGCAAATATATTGATTCACTAACATTCTTAGTTCCATAGATTTGGACAACTAGTGAATAATACATACAGGATTCCAATACTGAGAAGTCCATTCCAAAACATGTGCATAAGAGCATGAGTGCAGCACAGTTTAATGTAATTTCTGTTTCTTGACAATACCACCACTCATTACTGTATCCTGCAAATAACTACTTTGCAGATTGCCCAGAGGGTAACTGATTCAGTTATATAGCACCACACAGATTCTCATCAGGTAGGAAAGAATGTATGCAATTTGAAGCTCCAGGTGTATAAAACAGAATTCATGGAGGAACAGAACTGCAAATTGCTTGAGCTATAGGTGTAAATTTCTGAAACAAAGGTGATAAATTTTCTAAATCTCTTATCAGTATATTTTGACTCATCCACCTTATGACTGAACAAACTGCCTTTACTTTTCTGACCCGTCACCACTGAGGCAGATTGAAAATCCAATGCGCTTTGTACTGGCATTATCATAACCGAATGGTGAGAAGATGCTACTGTTTACCTGCATCAAACAGTCCAGGATTTCTTATCTGGATGCCTTTAGTTGCAATTATGTTTTGTAAGCAAGGCATCTATCAAGTTTGTCTCTGGCATCTCAGTAATCTTCCTAGAATACCTGTTGTACTCTTGGATTTCTGTAGATTTGTGCAGTAAGCTGGCAGGTAAAGAAGATAAATGAAATTATAAATTGACTTGTTACATCCTTTTGATATGGAATGTACTCCTGCACTCCAGATAACTATCTTTGTGGCTCTGGTTATCATTCAAAAACTTTTTTAATTCCTCATAATTCACTAAGCATATTTGGAAGATTATTTAGATATCAGTGTAGTATCATCAAAGACTCTGAAAACAAAAAAAGCTCATCATAATCTGTCTGACAGTGCTGGACATCAAGAACCACTTTCCTTCAGACTGTGACACATCCATATTTGAATGATGGTGGAGAGGAGGTGGCGCAGCACTTGCCAACGTTAAACATACGTCAGTCAAAACGAATGACACATACTGTAAATTTCCAATTCAAGCATACAGAGAGCTTAGTTTTGAAAACCTATTGAGTTTACTGAAAGCACTCCAGGACATTTAAGTCTTCTGTTTCTTTTCTTGCCCCTCTACAATAATGTAGCAACTTTATATTTTCAAATTTGCCATTTGGTTTGGGAAATGAATAGCTGATTAAAGTTCAGTATAGCACAACCTAAACAGACTAGTTTCCTTACTGCAGTTCTACTAACTGCTCAATCTCCACTACCTAAGTTTAAGAGTCAGGTTTATTATCCACCTACACAACAAGGGCCTGCATATCATTTGAATAATAACTGTACAAAGAGTCAAAAATCATTACTTGTAATCATCAGCTCACTTGCTGACACCTCAGTTCTGTTTGCTGGAAAACACTGCCTGCATGCAGTAATCCATAGAACAGTAAGCTTTTCGAGGAATACGGTAAAGCCTGAACTGATAAAATTAACTACAATAAATCTTTTTACATTCACACTCTAAGCAATACAAACAGCAACAAGTGGCACATTTATGATTGGAAAATATGAGACTTTTACAATTTTTGATTCTATTAATTGAAATTATTGTTGGCTGGTTAGCCCAAAAGTAAATCTGCTCATCCTAAAAGAGGAAAGTTCTACAGGATTGCTGCAAGTTTCCCTGATTTCCACACAAGTTTTAACATTTTTCCTTGGCATGTTTTGAGATCTCAAGGGTAAGTCAGGAAATAAGTTGACAATCTGTCTTTGCAGCTATGATACGAGAAGCAATAGTGCAAATAAGGAGATATCTGAAAAAAAACTTGCAAGCAGATGGTGTTTCACTATGTCAGCAAAAATCTTAAGTACTAACGTCAACATCTTTTGTAATGAACTGTTTTTAGATGGAGAAAGCAAGTCAAATGATATATTTGTTTCATTAAGACCATGGATGCTATTTTATTTCAGTAAAACAAAACACATTTGGAGTTGCAAGACGGATTTAAAATACCTTCACTGATTTCAGAAAAAACCTCAGAAAAAAGTAGGCCTCTTGAAAGAAGTGTATAAGGTGATGAAGAATTGTGTAAACCAACACTGTAGGTGACCTCCAATAAAATTTTGGTTCTGCTATATCCATTATTGTAAGTTATATCTATTATTTTACAGGTATTGTGAGATTTTTCTTTCAAGGAATATATGAGTACATGGCATAAAACCTGTCAGCGACTGACAATATTCTTCTTCTTATCGTCCATACTTTCTAACACATAAACTACTTTTGAAGTACCAAAATGTACTAGAACAAATAAAATGTCCACACTGTACAACATACCTGTGGTGAGACAGTCACAGTTCCTGAAATCCTTCACCCATGGTATCTGGCTTGCAGAGGAGCACCATAGTCCTGGGTCCACAGATAATCCATGAAAATCCACTGCATTATGCCATACACAAACAGACCCAGCCTGCAGGCAGATCAGTGAGACTAGATCCAATAGGCAGGGCCTGCACATTAGTGGGAACCATATGGCTTCGTATCAGCAGGCCTGATCCGTTACAGGTACCCACAGAAACGGCCTCCGGTTTTGGCCCATCGTGGAAATACACTCATGTGGCCAGCTATTCACAAGCCACAGACAGCATGTTGATGAAATGAGACAACGGTGATCAATCCATGCAACAGACAGGCATGTAGAAAAGACAATCACACTCTCACAACTAAATTTTCAGCCATAGCCTTTGTCAGAAAACAAGAGCGCACACACTCACACAATCACTCAGACACAACTCATGCACATGTGACCACCGTCACCGGCCGCTGTGTCTACAGTCTATGAGTATCATATCCAAACAAATCACTCCTCATGCCTCCCTGCCTCTTGTCGGCAGCTGCTAGGCTAGAAGCAAGAAGTGGTGGCAGCACTGATTGCAAGCTGAGGGGAGTGGTAGAAAAGGGAGCAGCTGTAGGAATGAGGGAGTAGGGAGGTGGTGCACTTACTCAGCTGCACCCAACCAGCAACGATGCATAATATCGCAGCAAACAAAACATCTCATCTACTGAGACAAATTTCCCTGATATTTCCCTGACATGTTTGAAATTCCCTGACATTCCTTGATTTCCAGAACTTGTGGCAACCTTGTTCTAATACTCCACTTGCCATGAAGTTTCTCATACAGGCAGTGCACAAAAACTTCAAAAACTTTAAAGAAATCTGAGCTACATAAATCTGCAAGTCACTTCTTCTAGTTATAAAAACACCACTTGAAATAATCAATTTCACATAGTCCCTTCCACAATATGACATTTACCAAAGAACAGTCATTCAAGGCATGAATTTGAAAGTTCTGTAATAACAACTTTGTGCACACTAGCATGGATGGATTTCAGGTGTCTGGCATAGTTCGGCCAACTGCTTCAGAATGATTTCAGTGTTGCCCATGGGTGCAGACATGGGACAGAACACTCAATTTTCTTAAAGTAAGCTCTCTACTAGAGGCTAAGAAAGACACTTGCATCATACAAAAATCTAAGTAGATCTCCCAGTTGCAAATATAAGTTCATGCCAAATTTTTTCAGTCGTGTGAGGTTTTCTTGATACCATGAAGGTTTTTATTAGCCTTTATTCCTATAATCTTGGAAGTTAAACTTCTCAATGGAACTGTTGCATTCTTTTACTTCCAAAAGAGCCATTTCAAAAGTCTCACACTATGAAGTTGTGCTGAAAAGTAACGTCCTGAAATTTTTAATGTGAAAACTCTTAAAGCTTTTTAAATAAAACAAATGCTATTAGTGTTTCACAGCTTTAGTCTTCATGTCTTTGTATTCATTTTTCAACAACATTATGAAAAGGATAGAGTGATACTCACCATAAAGATGACACGTTGAGTTGCCACTCGGCATGTCATCTTTACGATGAAGAGCAGTCTATCCTTTTCATAATTTTGTTGATATTCGGAACTGGACTTAAATTGTTTTATTTGTTTCTCAATATAGTCACCCTGGCAATAAAGCATTTTCCCAATGAGAGACCAGTTTGTTGATACCCTCACCATAGAATGTTTGACTTTGTTGACAGAACCACATCACTTCTGCTTGCACCATTCATCAACATCAAACTGAAGTCCTCGAAGGTGTTCTTTAAGTTGGAAACTGATGAAAATCAGATGGGGCCAAGTCAGAACTTATGGAAGATGACTGTTGACAGTGAACCCACGGCATCAAATTGCTGCAAATGTCGCAGCACTCATGTGTGGTCTGGCATTGTCATGCTGAAGGAGTGGGTGCTCCATGTGTGGACAAACTCTTTAAATTCAAAACTCGATTACAGCATGCTGTTTCTCATACCCCAACATAACTATGTTACACACCGCCCTGTTATACGCTACAGTTTGGAACTCTCTAGTGGCAGAGGGTTGCAAATATGTCAACATGAAGAATAAAGATGTAGAATGAAAGTAACATTTGGTTCAATTAAAAAGCTTTAAGAGTTTTTACATAAAAAATTCACAGGAATCACATCACATTTTATAATTATGATTATGAAAATTAGTAAAGATTTCTTGTATTACATAATAACAATAGTACTGAAATTTCTAATCTATACGGTGAGCCAAAATGGCTCATAATCTGTAACCTGCTTTTCCAATTTTCATATTGCACATAGATATTTTACTACAGTAACTTGGAAAATACTAACTGAAAATAATTAATTTTGGTTTCAAAGCTGGTGTTTCCTTGCCAAAAAACACTTTCCATTAAGATTTTCTGTTTGCAGCATCTGTATATTGTCAAAATTTAAAATTATGAAACAAATATTTTTTCTTAAATCATTAGTTATTGTTCTAGCTTCAAACTCGGAATATTTTACATTTGTACACACCTGAACATATTACATTGCATTTTTATATATGTTAATCAACTATAATATGAAGGATGTGGTATTGTGGAATAATTAAATGCCAAACCTGAGCAACATTCATATGGAGATTCCAGCAAATTGGAGGGGAAGGCAGAACCCCACTCTGTCAGCAATAAGGTGAATCATCATACTGACGATGCACTTAAGCACACTTGCTTCCCTACAAACTCCTCTTAAATTCTTCACTTAGTTCTATAACTTCATTGTTAATTCATTCAGTTTAATTAATGTTAAGGCCTAGTTTAAAACTTGCTCTGTTAAGTTTTTCTATTACTCGTTGAAGTATATCTGTATTATAGGAACAAAGTAACTTAGAAGTAGTTATCCATGGTGTAGTGAAGCAGTTTAAAACTTTGATAAAGACAAGTCTTCCGGTCCAGATAGCATACCAATTAGGTTCCTTTTGGAGTATGCTGATGCAATAGCCCCAAGCTTAGCAATCATGGACAACCCGCCACTCTACGAAAGATCCACATCAAAAGTCTGGAAAGTGGCACTGATCACACCAATAAGCAAAAAATGAAATAGGAGTAATCTGCTGAATTACAGATCCATATCATTGACACTGATTTGCAGTAGGATTTTGGAACATATCTTGTGTTCGAACATTATGAATTACCTTACAGGTAATGGTCTATAATTCTTGTGAAACACAACTAGCTCTTTATTCTCATGAAATAATGAATTCCATCAACAGGGGATCTTAAACTGATTCCATACTTCTAGATTCCCAGAAGGCTTTTGACACTGTTTCTCACAAGAGACTTCTAATCAAATTGCATGCTGACGGAGTATCGCTTCAGTTGTGCAATTGGATTCATAAGAGTAATTTCCCGTTGGAAATGTCATATTACATAGTGATAGATGCAAAATCATCACATAAAAGAGAAACAACATCCAGAATTCTCCCAGGGGTTGTGTTATAGGCCCTCTGCTGCTCTAATCTATACTTTTCTAAGCACCACTGTTTAGGATAGGGAAAATTAGCTTTGTGCAATATTCTGAGCACAAGGTGCAGCCAGGTGTGGACCAGATTGCAGTGAGTTACGCATACCAACAGTTGTGAAGTAGAATAGAGGCCATAGGTCAAATTGCTCAAAGAGTATACGTAGCAGTTTTGCACGTCACAAATCACAGGCAGAAGGGGCCCACTGACCTACCTAGTGTGTTATGAGTACATGAAGTGAAGCAGCGCCTATGGCAAAAGACAGGTGCACAGCCACATATAAATAGGTGTGGGTTTCTAATGAGATTCATTCAAGTGTGGCAGTTCTCCTGGACAGTGGGGGGGGTGTCATACCACCAGCCACATGCAGCAGCAGATGGGGCACCAGTGTTCCAGTCCACAGCGGGTCACTGGTCCGACCCTCTGAGGCTGACGAGGGGTTCGTAGCCAGTCAGCGGCGGGCCACTCCACAGCTCACTACTGCGGGCAGTCGTCCTGGCTTCCAACACACACCGGAGGCATCCCAAGGCAAGGGCCACAGATTTGGACACTGGTTGTTGGCGCTTGTTGTCCCCACTATCTCAGCCACGCCGGTGAGAAGGACGCAGCTGGCTACCTGTGGCTCACACCGAGCGACTCTGAGTAGGCAGGGATGCTGAACTCAGAGTCGACTGCCAGCATCCTGATGACGAAGCAACTCCACTGGCATACAAGGCCAACACACAGGGTGTGCACGGGTCGCTGAGACAGCCATTCCACGACAAGCTGTTTTCAAGACAGCGAAGTGGTGCCCTCAGCATTGCGGGATCCGGTGATGCAAACCAAGGGCAACATGGCACTGTAGTTGGAAACAATAAATCACTTGGAAAACTCAGACGAGTCTTAGTACGGTGCCTTCTACCTCTTCCCACTATATTTGGTGTTGCTGTTACATTCGGTGGCAGAAGATGCCACTACAATACTAACGCTTTTAAAGACAATCCGAGCAGCTCTCTCAGATTGCTTGCAGATGATGCTGTCACCTAACATCTAGTAAAGTCATCCGACAACCAAAACCAATTGCAAAATGTCTTTAAAACAATGCCTCTATGGAGCAAAAAAACGACAGTTTTCTCTGAATAAGGGAAAGTGTGAGGTTATCTACATGAGTAAAAAAGAAACATTAAATTTCAGATAGACGATAACACACTCAATCTTAAAGGCTGTCAATTCAACTGAATACCTAGGCTCTACTATTCAAACAACTTAAATTGGAATGATCACACAGACAATGTTGTGGGGAAGGCAAACCAAAGACTGTGTTTTATTGGCAGAACACACAGTGGAAAGTCAAAGTTGGAACATCGACAGTTATGGAAAGGATAGATTCTTACTCACCATGAAGATGACACATTGAGTTGCTGACAGGCACAATAAAAATACTGTTACACATTAAGCTTTTGACCAAAGCCTTCATCACAAAAGAAACACACACACGCACTCACGCAAGCAAGCACATCTCTCACACAACTGTGTGAATGCGTATGTTTTTCTTTTCTGATGATGGCTTTGATCAAAAGCTTAATGTGAAACAGTCTTCTTGTTGTGACTGTCTGCAGCTCAATGTGTCATCTTCACTGTGAGTAGCAATATATCCTTTAAATAATTATTGGCAGAACATTCAGAAGATGCAACAAGCCTACTAAAGCGACTGCGTACACTATGCCTGTTTGTCCTCAACTAGAATGTTGCTGTGGGGTATTGTATTCTTCCCAGATAGGATTAATGGAGGGCATCAAAAAATCCCAAAGAAGGGCAGCTCATTTTGTATTATCATGAAACAAGGGAGATAGTGTCACAGATATAATAAACAAGTTGGGGTGGCAATAATTAAAACAAAGACATTTTTGTTGCAGTGAGATCTTTTTATGAAAAATCAATCACCAACTTTCAAATCTGAATGTGAAAAAGCAGCAAACGGAAATTTTGCAAGGCTGTGTTTATTTAGCTACAAAACAGTACAAACAGATGATAGTAAAGTAGAAACAATGTAATGAATAAAGAACATAAACAACTGCAACATGCATAATGGTAGACAAAATTGTGCTTTGTTTTTTCCAACTTAACAGGCAATAACACACTTTCTTCCTGGAAAGCTGCTCGCGGTTTTGGAGAGTGGTTGGTGGAGGCCGACGTTATGCAAGCTGTTTCCCTAGTGCATCCTAGACATGCTCAATGGGTTTCAAATCAGGAGAGTGAGCAGGCCGCGCCATGCATGCAATAGCTTCCATTCCCAGAAAAACATCAGATACCTGTGCTCTATGACGTTGAGATGTATTGTCTATCAATACAAAGTCTGGGCCCACAGCACCTCACAACACCTGCAAATGAGGTCCCAAGATCTCATCACGATACCTTACAACAGTTAACATTTGCCAAACCACCCATACAATTTCTTGAAGAGCAGTTTGAGTGGTAAACATAATCTCTGCCCACATCATTCGGGATCCTCCTCGATATTGGTCTCTTTCCACAATGTCTGGGTCCCAAAATCAAGTTCCACATTCCCCCCAGATGCAAATCCATTAAGAATCACTCTCCAGACTAAACTGGGACTCATCTGTGAAAAAAACATTGGCCCACTCTTTGACCGTCCATATGGCATATTAATGAACCCACTCTTGATGTTCCCTTCTGTGAAAGCACATCAGAAGTAGACATAGAGCAGTCTCTGACTATAGAGGCCACTCTGCCAAAGCCTTCTGATCACCGTTTGCTTCAATACGACATGTCAAGTGGATGCTGCAAAGTCACATGCCAGTTGCCTAGCAGCACTAAGGTGGTACTGTCATGCCCTTACAGCCTAATAATGGTTCTTTTTTCTGAAGTCACACGTGGTTGGCCCTACCCTGGTCTTCGGGATACATTTCAGTTTCTATACACTGTCACCACATCCGAGAATAGACAGAATGATTCACACTAAACCATCAGGCCACGTCAGTTCATGACTGTCCTGCTTTCTTTCTTTCTTTCTTTCTTTTCTGGCCCTCCATCTCAGAGTCTGGTAGGCATCTTCTCTGTGTCATACTGCACTGTCTGTGATTGTGTGCACTGCAATTGTGGATTTGGGGCTACCCGGCAAACACTATCTTGTCTCTTAGGTGCCCTGATGTCATCGGTGGCATGGTTGTCTGTTGACCGGAATGCCATCTTCCATGCAGAAAATGACCGTATGGACATCTGGTTGACAGTCTGTATGATTACATCATGAATTAGACACAAGATGGGGAAACAGTGGTTTTTTGCTTAAATTTTGGACACCAGTGTATTTTACAGTTTCCAATGTACATAGGGAGAAATGATCACCATAATAAAATAAGAGAAATCAGAGCTCATTCAGAAAGATTTAAGCAATAATTTTTCCCACATACTGTTAGAGAATGGAATTGTAGAGAAATGGTCCCAAAGTGGTTTGAAGAACCCTCTGCCAGGCACTTAAGAGTGAACTGCAGAGTACTGATGTAGATTGAGATGCAATTCTGTCCATAAAATCTAGCCTACTTAGGTAGTTCGTGTCAGTGGCTTGTTTCTTGATTGGTGCTGCTACAGATTTTGTTGAAACTGACTCAAAGGTTTTCTCAAAATCCAAGAACCACATACAAATGGCAGTTAATATTTATTCCTCCAATCCATAATTTCTGTAAAATGGTCCATTATGCTACACTCTGCCTTGTCCTTTCAAAGGAACATCTCAGATAACCTGAACCTGGTTACCCAGACATAGTTCTGAACCACTGTTCTCCTGAATACAAGTCCATTGTCTTAATCACTGTACCATCGTAACATTCTCTTGAGATGTAGAACAGTTACATCACACAGTCTTTCAGTTATTTTTAAGGGACAGTTTACTTTCATAAACATTAGGTTAAGTTTTGCAAGCCCCTTGTGTACTGTTTATCATTTGGATTTAATCATTTCTAATGACTCTCTTCCTTTTTTCACACTTGAAATGGTGTTATACACCTCATCTGGCATTATTTTATGAATGTCAATGTTTTCATTTTTAATTACGTGTGTTCTTGTTCATCTCCTGAAAGAAACTCATATTTAAAGACTTAGCTGAATGCTTGTGTCATTTGTTCATTGTTTTTAGTTACTGTAGCCTGTATCATCTTAAATCATGAAATGTGATTTCTACCCAATATAATTTTTTGTTTTGTTTTCTTCATGATTCAGCCGTTTTCTATCATTCCCCTAATAAAATTTTCAAAATGTTTAAATAGTAAGTTGTGGATCAACACAATGATTGTTAGTATTATAAACCATACAAGCACTGGTACAAGTAATAAATGAACTAAATGATAGCTCTAGAACATATTTTTGTGATACAAGAATAATAAGAAGCCTCAAGGAGCCATTTTGGGCCTCTTCTTTTTCTTCTGTATACAAACAACCTAGATCTAAACTCTGAATCACAAATAAATACCTTGTTTGCAGATGACATTAGCATCCTTCTTATACAGAAAACCCGAAGACAACTATAAGCAAACATAAATAAAGCGGCAGTTCAGCTAATGACTGGTTTGAAGCTAGGCTTCAAAATGATTTTAAATGACACACACACACACACACACAAACACACACACACACACACACACACACACACACACACACACGACACTGAAGAAAGTATGCTACAACCTACATTTACTCACGCTTCCACACTGAACTGCATACTTTGTCGTTCTGCAGTATGGGATTATAATCTGCAGTAGCACAACTGCTAGCTTCGTCATCATCTTGACCCAAAAAAGAGCTATAAGAGCAATGCACCACGCATGACAAGTGAATTCCTGCAGACCCCACTTTTACAAGTTTTCTATTCTCCCATTCTGCTGCATTTTTAGACTAGAAATAGATAAATACATGGAAAGTCCCCCATTCGGATCTCCGGGCGGGGACTACTCAGGAGGACGTCGTTATCAGGAGAAAGAAAATTGGTGTTCTACGGATCGGAGCGTGGAATATCAGATCCCTTAATCGGGCAGGTAGGTTAGAAAATTTAAAAAGAGAAATGGATAGGTTAAAGTTAGATATAGTGGGAATTAGTGAAGTTCGGTGGCAGGAGGAGCAACACTTTTGGTCAGGTGAATACAAGATTATAAATACAAAATCAAATAGGGGTAATGCAGGTGTAGGTTTAATAATGAATAAAAAAATAGGAGTTCAGGTAAGATACTACAAACAGCATAGGGAACTAATTATTGTGGCCAAGATAGACACAAAGCCCACGCCTACTACAGTAGTACCAGTTTGTATGCCAACTAGCTCTGCAGAAGATGAATAAATTGATGTAATGTATGATAAGATGAAAGAAATTATTCAGGTAGTGAAGGGAGACGAAAATTTAATAGTCATGGGTGACTGGAATTCGAGAGTAGGAAAAGGGAGAGAAGGAAACATAGTAGGTGAATATGGATTGGGGGTAAGAAATGAAAGAGGAAGCCGTCTGGTAGAATTTTGCACAAAGCATAAATTAATCATAGCTAACACTTGGCTCAAGGATCATGAAAGAAGGTTGTATGCATGGAAGAACCCTGGAGATACTAATAGGTATCAGATAGATTATAAAATGGTAAGACAGAGATTTAGGAACCAGGTTTTAAATTGTAAGACGTTTCCAGGGGCAGATGTGGACTCTGACCACAATCTATTGGTTATGAACCGTAGATTAAAACTGAAGAAACTGCAAAAAGGTGGGAATTTAAGGAGATGGGACCTTGATAAACTGATTAAACCAGAGGTTGTAGAGAGTTTGAGGGAGAGCATAAGGAAACAATTGACAGGAATGGGGGAAAGAAATACAGTAGAAGAAGAATGGGTAGCTCTGAGGGATGAAGTAGTGAAGGTAGCAGACGATCAAGTAAGTAAAAAGACAAGGGCTGGTAGAATTCCTTGGGTAACAGAAGAAATATTGAATTTAATTGATGAAAGGAGAAAATATAAAAATGCAGTAAATGAAGCAGGCAAAAATGAGATCGACAGGAAGTGCAAAACTGCTAAGCAGGGGTGGCTAGAGGACAAATGTAAGGATGTAGAGGCTTATCTCACTAGGGGTAAGATACATACTGCCTACAGGAAAATTAAAGAGACCTTTGGAGAAAAGAGAACCACTTCTATGAATATCAAGAGCTCAGATGGAAACCCAGTTCTAAGCAAAGTGGGGAAAGCAGAAAGGTGAAAGGAGTATATAGAGGGTCTATACAAGGGCGATGTACTTAAGGACAATATTATGGAAATGGAAGAGGATGTAGATGAAGATGAAATGGGAGATACGATACTGCATGAAGAGTTTGACAGAGTGCTGAAAGACCTGAGTCAAAACAAGGCCCCGGGAGTAGACAACATTCCATTAGAACTACTGACGGCCTTGGGAGAGCCAGTCCTGACAAAACTCTACCATCTGGTGAGCAAGATGTATGAGACAGGCGAAATATCCTCAGACTTCAAGAAGAATATAATAATTCCAATCCCAAAGAAAGCAGGTGTTGACAGATGTGAAAATTACCAAACTATCAGTTTAATAAGTCACAGCTGCAAAACACTAACGCGAATTCTTTATAGATGAATGGAAAAACTGGTAGAAGTCGACCTCGGGGAAGATCAGTTTGGTTTCTGTAGAAATGTTGGAACACGTGAGGCAATACTGACCTTATGCCTTATCTTAGAAGAAAGAGTAAGGAAAGGCAAACCTACGTTTCTAATATTTGTCGACATAGAAAAAGCTTTTGACAATGTTGGCTGGAATACTCTCTTTCAAATTGTTAAGGTGGCAGAGGTAAAATACAGGGTGCAAAAGGCTATTTACAATTTGTACAGAAACCAGATGGCAGTTATAAGAGTCAAGGGGCATGAAAGGGAAGCAGAGGTTGGGAAGGGAGTGAGACAGGGTTGTAGCCTCTCCCCAATGTTATTCAATCTGTATATTGAGCAAGCAGTAAAGGAAACAAAAGAAAAATTTGGAGTAGGTATTAAAACCCATGGAGAAGAAATAAAAACTTTGAGGTTCGCCGATGACATTGTAATTCTGTCAGAGACAGCAAAGGACTTGGAAGAGCAGTTGAACGGAATGGACAGTGTCTTGAAAGGAGGATATAAGATGAACATCAACAAAAGCAAAACGAGGATCATGGAATGTAGTCAAATTAAGTTGGGTGATGCTGAAGGAATTAAATTAGGGAATGAGACGCTTAAAGTAGTAAATGAGTTTTGCTATTTGGGGAGCAAAATAACTGATGATGGTCAAAGTTGAGAGGATATAAAATGTAGACTGGCAATGGCAAGGAAAGCGTTTCTGAAGAAGAGGAATTTGTTAACATCGAGTACAGATTTAAGTGTCAGGAAGTCTTTTCTGAAAGTATTTGTATGGAGTGTAGCCATGTATGGAAGTGAAACGGACAATAAATAGTTTGGACGGGAAGAGAACAGAAGCTTTCAAAATGTGGAGCTACAGGAGAATGCTGAAGATTAGATGGGTAGATCACGTAACAAATGAGGAGGTATTGAATAGAATAGGGGAGAAGAGTAGTTTGTGGCACAACTTGATAAGAAGAAGGGACTGGTTGGTAGGGCATGTTCTGAGGCGTCAAGGGATCACAAATTTAGCATTGGAGGGCAGCGTGGAGGATAAAAATCGTATAGGGAGACCAAGAGATGAATACATTAAGCAGATTCAGAAGGATGTAGGTTGCAGTAAATACTGGGAGATGAAGAAGCTTGCACAGGATAGAGTAGCATGGAGAGCTGCATCAAACCAGTCTCAGGACTGAAGACCACAACAACAACAACATGGAAAGAATTTAAGAGAGATAAATAAAAACTTTAATATACATAAAGATTATACCAGACAAAAAGAAACAATCCATGACTAGCCAATAAAGATATCAGCCTTTAAAACCTCCACTACAAATATTGCTATACAAAGGTACAATGGTCTGCCACATAAAATAATAGTTATTTCTTGTTTCACTGTTTTATAATTCCTT
Source organism: Schistocerca americana (assembly GCF_021461395.2). Classification (NCBI taxonomy): domain Eukaryota; kingdom Metazoa; phylum Arthropoda; class Insecta; order Orthoptera; family Acrididae; genus Schistocerca; species Schistocerca americana. The sequence goes on from NC_060121.1 coordinate 610,829,482, forward strand.
AAGGGCATTTGTTTTAGATCATTGCTTCTATTCAACGGCAGAAACTTTAGACCATGTGAACCATAGCAGACTTAGAGCAAGAATATGCAAGAACTGCTACTGTTCCTAAAGCACCATTTAATAGAATTAATTTATTGCATTATTACAATAAATTTTGATTTTAATTATAAAATTTGTGTGCAAAGGTGGAGAGAGGGATGTGTGTGGGAAGGAGGGGGATGGCCTTCTTCTGGATATAAAGTGTGGATGCGTAGTATTGGTTTTATTGGCTTTTTCCATGAACTTTAAACACCCACAAAGAATAAAAACAAATTATGGAGATGACAAGAGATGACATAGGACAAAAAAAGACACAGACAGAGACCAGCACAAACGTCTGCCTGAGCGGAGTTAGAAGCAGGCAGTCCAACAAGATGTGGACCACCGTCAAAGCTGACCCGCAACAACATAAAGGAGGGTCCTCACGGCACAATAAATAACTGTGCGTCATCCAGGTGTGGCCAATGCGCAGCTGGCAGAGGACAACAGAGTCCTTGCAGGAGGCTCACAAGGAGGAGCGCCACACACCAGTAGCCTTCTTGATGGCCCGAAGTTTGTTGGGTGAAGGCAGGGTGCGCCATTCTTCACCCCAGGTGCCAAGTACCTTCTGCCACAAAACTGACCTGAGGTCACTCTCCAAAAGGCCAATCTCCAAGGCTGGTGCACCAATAGCCTGTTTGGCCAGCGTGTCAACACGTTCATTTCCTGGGATGCCGACATGACCCGGGGTCCACACAAAGACCACGGAGCGGCCACAACGGGCAAGAGTATGGAGGGAGTCCTGGATAGCCATCACCAGATGAGAGCAAGGAAAACATTGGTCAATAGCTCATAAACTGCTCAGGGAGTCATTACAGATAATGAAGGACTCACCTGAGCAGGAGCATATATGCTCTAGAGCACGAGAGATGGCGACCAGCTCAGCAGTGAAAACACTGCAGCCAGCCAGCAACAAGCATTGTTCATAATGATCTCCCAGAGTAAGAGCATAACCGATGCAATGAACAACCATTGAAACATTGGTATAGTCCACGTCACATCCTCAAAACGCGGCAAGTATTGAAAGAAAGTGGTGGCAGGGGGCCTCAGGAGGGACTGACTCCTTCGGGTCCTGTGCCAGTTCGAGCCAAAGGCATGGGCGGGGCACACACCACAGGGGTAGATGTAGAGGGGCCTGGAAAAGAGGTGGAAGAGGGAAAACCTTAAGCTCAGAGAGAAGAGCACTGACACGAACCGTGATTGTACACCTCGACCGGGGCCGCTGTTCCGGAAGAAGGACGATCGAGGTGGGGAACAGCAGACGGTAATTGGGATGCCCGGGCGAGCTACACACGTGGGCAGTGGAAGTGGCGAGTAATCGTTGGCGCCGGATCTGCAATGGAGGGGCATCAGCCTCCATGAGCATGCTGTTGATAGGGTTTGTCTGGAAAGCTCCAGTGGCGAGTCAAATTCTGCTGTGAAGGATGGGTCAAGCAACCACTATGCAGAAGGTGATGCCGAACCGTAAGCCTGGCTCCCATAATCTAGGTGGGACTGAATTAACGCCTGATAAAGACGTGGAAGGGTAGACCGATCGGCACCCCAGCTGGCATGACTCAAGCAACAAAGAGCGTTAAGATGCCACCAGCACATATATTTAATGATGCGTCTCCACCATAGCAAGGGGTTCACTGTCAAGATAACAGGTGAACTGCATGATGCTGGCAGAAATGCATAACGCAGGTCTTGGCAGTCGAAAACTGGAAGCCATGCACTACAGCCCAAGACTGCGACTTGCAGATGGCACCCTGCAGCTGCTGTTCAGCAGCTGCAATGCCAGTGGAGCTATAGTATAGGCAGAAGTCGTCAGCATACAAGGAAGCTGAGACAGACGTTCCCACTACTGCCGCGAGCCCATTAGTGGCAGTTAAAGAAAGACACTTAGGACAGATCCTTGTGGTATCCAATTCTCCTGAACTCAGGAGGAACTAAGGGAGGCCGCAGCTTGCATGCAGAAGGAACGAAGCAACAGAAAATTGTGTATGAGAATCGGGAGCAGACCCCGAAGACCACAACCATGAAGCGTAGAGAGGATGTGATGTCGCCATGTCATATCGTACGCCTTCCACATGTCAAAAAAGACGGCGACCACATGTTGACGGCAGGCAAAGGCCGTATGGATGGCAGACTCCAGGTACACCAGATTATCGGCGGCAGAGCGCCCCTTATGGAACCCACTCTGAGATGGAGCCAGAAGGCTGTGAGACTCAAGTAGCCAGCTCAACCTCTAGCTCACGATGCGTTCGAGCAACTTGCAAAGAACGTTGGTGAGGCTAATAGGGTGGTAGCTGTCCACCTCCAGTGGGTTCTTGCCAGGTTTCAACACAGGGATTATGATGCTTTCCCGCCATTGCAACAGGAACTCATCCTCAACCCAGATATGGTTGAAAAGGTCTAGGAGTTGTTGCTGGCAGTCCACAGAGAGGTGTTTGAGCATCTAACAGTGGGTGTGATCTGGCCCGGGAGCCGTATCAGGGCAAACAGCTAGGGCACTTTGGAATTCCCACTCACTGAACAGAGCATTGTACGATTCAGGGTGGCGCATGTGAAATGAAAGGCTTCAACGTTCCAACTGCTCTTTCAGGGAGCAGAAGGCCAGCGGGTAATTCGCAGAAGTGGAACTCTGAGCAAAATGCTCCGATAAGTGGTTCGCAATTGTGTCGGAGTCAGTACAGACCACTCCATTCGGCGAAAGTGCAGGTGCGCTGATGGGGGTCTGATAGCCATAGAGTCGCCTAATCTTGCCCCAAATCTGCTATGGAGAGGTACGGAGACCAATGGTAGAGACATACCTTTCCCAGCACTCCTGCTTGTGTCGACGAATGAGGCAGTGGACTTGAGCACAGAGCCATTTAAAGGCAATGAGGTGTTCCAATGAGGGATGCCGCTTGTGACACTGGAGAGCCTGCCTGTGATCTTTAATCACCTTTGACCTTAGCGATCACGGGCGACCACCAAGGCACAGTCCGCCGCTGAGGGGACCCAGAAGAACAGGGAATGTCAGATTCTGTGTCAGTAACCATGCCAGTGGTGACTGAGTGAACCACTGCATCAGTGGCGTCATTGGAAAGAGACTCAATAGTGGCAATGGAGGTGAACAAGTCCCAGTCAGCCTTATTCATTGCCCATCTACAGGGGCGCCCAGAAGAGTGATGCTGTGGCAGTGACAGAAAGATTGGAAAGTGGTCACTACCGCACAAGTCATCAGGCACACTCCATTGGACAGATGGTAATAGGCTAGGGCTGCAGATCAAAAGGTTGATAGCTGAGTACATGTTATGCGCCACATTGAAATGTGTGCAGGCACCATTATTTCAAAGAGAAAGGTCCAGCTCTGCCAACACTTGCTAAATGACGCTGCCTCGACCTGTTGCCACTGATCCACCCCAAAGAGGGTTATGGGCATTGAAGTCGCCCAGTAACAGAAAAGGTGTCGGCAACTTGGCTATCAGCGCAGCCAGGACATGCTGCGGGACACCACCATCTAGCGGAAGATATAGACTGCACACAGTAACAGCCTGAGGCATCCACACCCAAACAGCGACAGTCTCTAAAGGTGTTTGTAGAGGGACACACTCGCTGTAAAGAGAGTGAAGGACATAGATGCAGACACCACCAGATACCCCCTCATAAACTGCCCAGTTCTTATAATAACTCCGGTAGCCACGGAGGGTGGGGGTTCGCATAGCCAGAAACAAAGTTTCCTGAAGAGCAATGCAGATGAAAGGGTGAAGGCTGAGAAGTTGGCGGAGCTCAGCAAGATGGTGGAAAAACCGCTGCAGTTCCACAGGAGGATGACATTGTCCATGGCCGAGGAAGGCGTGAAGGGACCGAGGAGCAGATTACACCGCTGGGTCACCTGCTGCCACCGATTGAGGGTCTGAGGGACTAGCTAGATCTAGGTACTCAGCAGATGCCAGAATCTCCACCCCATCCTCAGACGCAGAGCTTGTAGGTAGCAGTGGGGTGGATGCCGCCACAATTTCCTTGTTCTTAGGGATCTTTGACTGCAATTTCTCGTGTCGTTCCTTTGGTTGCCCTAGCTGGGAGGGCTTTTTTGATTCAATCTCCGAGACCGAAGAGGGCTGTGCAGCCCTGTGACCAGCAACCTGTGGCTTCTTCTGCCACTGGTGGGTGTCTGTCACACTGTCACATGTGAAGGGAGTGACCCAAGGAATCCCTTCCTAGTGAGAGAAGCTGAAGAAGACTTACGCTTCTCTGGCTTAGAAGTGGGGACTGGTGTCCCCGATAGTGGTGGTGGTGGTGTTGTGTGTGTGTGTGTGTGTGTGTGTGTGTGTGTGGTGGGGGGAGGGGAGCTGCTCCCCCCCACCCCCACCCCCCACGATCAAGGGGGCAGGTGTAGATTTCCAGTTCTGAGAGGTGATTGTTGGAGGTGGAGCTGATGGAGCTAGAACAGTGGTAGCAGCGGCATAAGTGATAGTCATGCGAACAGGATGGAGGCGTTCAAATTTCTGCTTAGCCTCAGTGTAGGTAAGTCGGTCCAGGGTCTTATATTCCGTGATTTTCCACTCTTTCTGGAGGATCCTGCAGTCTGGCGAGCAAGGTGAATGATGCTCTCCGCAGTAGACACAGATAGGAGGCGGGGCACATGAAGTATTGGGATGTGATGGGCGTCGGCAATCTCTACATATGAGGCTGGAAGTACAGCGGGAAGACATATGGCCGAACTTCCAACACTTAAAGCTCCGCGTCAGGGGAGGGATATAGGGCTTGACGTCACATCAGCAGACCATCACCTTGACCTTCTCAGGTAATTTATCACCCTCAAAGGCCGAGATGAAGGCATCAGTGGTAACCTGATTATCCCGTGGATCCCAATGAACATTCTAGACGAAATGTACGCCTCGCTGCTCTAAATTGGTACGCAGCTCATCATCAGATTGCAAAAGAAGGTCCCTGTCCAGTGTATACTGGACCATATTTAAACTCTTATGGGGCATGATGGTAACTGAAACATCCCCCAACTTATCACATTCGAGTAACCTTCGTGACTGGGCAGAGGAAGCTGTTTTTATCAGAACTGAACCAGAGCGCGTTTTGGACAAGCTCTCCACCTCCCCAAACTTGTCCTCTAAATGCTCTACAAAGAATTGAGGCTTCATGGAAGCAAAGGATTCCTCATCAGCTCTCATACATACTAGATAGTGGGGCGAATAAGCTACACTGTCATCCTTAGACTTGCGCTCCTCCCATGGTAAGGCCAGGGAGGGAAACGATTTGAGGTCATACATGTTCGCATTAAAGTGAGCCCTGGAACGCTTAGAGACTGCTGGCGGCTGGCCACCAGCAGGAGATGATGTACCACACTTCATTGCGTGTCAACCTAATGCCACCCACTCCAACCAAGGGCCCTCCCCACGGATGCTACCTAGCCACAGCAAGGGCCACCTGGCAGGATGGCCATTGCCGGACGTCCCGATGCCCCAGGAAGGTAGGCATCTACTCCTTAACATACATGGGGAGTTAAGAGCGCAGGCATCAGTAGAGCGATCCCCGTGTTGTCAAGGAGCTACAACCAACAGGGTACATGGTGGCCCCACCACAACAGACTGGCTACCGTGCTTGATATTAAGTGCAACAAAGTCCATGGTCGTCGTCTCTGCAGAAAGCAACACTGCACAGTGGATGGTGGAAATCGCACCCAGGAATGTTTCCTCGCCCAAGAGATGGAGAACGAGCGGGACTGCAATGCGATGATGAGAAAGCAGGCTAAAGGTCTCAATGCACTATGGACACAATGCACCATTTAAGGCGCACTTCCCCAATTGGCTTGCTCTTCAGAAGAATTTGGAAATATGGAGGTCAAACTCGAGAGGGGTCCATCACATATAGGCCGAAATGTTTGAGACACCTTTTAGTCATCTCTTACGACAGGCCTATTTTAATCCCTGAACCCACAGGGGGGGGGGGGGGGCTATTGGCATGTCAACTTGTTGATTCTTGGCTAAAAGGAACATGTTCCACTATACATCCAGGCTCTTTGTGCTAGTCATGCACAAAATGGTAATGCAGATCACTCTTCAACTTTCTCCAGGAAAAAAAAAATCTTAGGCTTTTCATAATTTTCAGTGTTTAGGTTGCCAATACTCAACATTGTATTAACCTTACTGGATAAAACCAGATCATCTCATTTTTCTTTTGGTTGTAAGCCACATTATTAATACCTCCAGATTCAATGCAGGAATGTCTTTCCTATCACCAGTACTGTTGGGATGTGGTATGAAAATACAGACACAAAACGTAATCACAAACAACTTTATTCACAACTCACTCTACAGAGAATCACACAGAACTCAGAATCACAGAACAACATATTTGAAAACGTGCATAGTGACATCAATAGACACCAAAGAAATTATGTAATGGTAAAATTTGAATCACAGCACACCCCTTCAGTTTTTACAGACAGGTATAAATTAATAATTGAGTCATAAGTTCACGGCTCTAGGACTGAAGGCCAAATCACATTTCTCATTCTTCAGGGCAGGAAGAGCCTTCATCAGTACATCTGCTATCATATATTCAGTTGGCCGATATACCAGTTTGAGTGAATGCTCTTGTGAAGTTTCATGTATGAAGTGGCATTTTATATGAACGTGCTTTGTGTCTGAGTGAAAAACTAGGCTGTGTGCTAACTACCGAGCTGACTGGTTGTCACTGAACAAGGTTATGTTTGAAAGTTTCCCTAAATCCAGCTCCTTCATGAATATTGACAGGTGAAATGCTTCCTCTGTTGCTTCAATGAGGCTCATGTATTTAGCTTCAATCAATGAAAGAGCAGCATTTCTGTGCTTGCATGAACACCATGAGATTGCTGTTATACATAATGTGAAGTTATATTGTGTATACGACTTCCTATCAGTATCAGAACTCTCCCAATCAGTATCTGTGAAACCGAAGATTCCTCCATTATCCTTGAAGTAGATCAGTTTCTTGTCTATGGTTCCTTTGTGGTACCTAAGGATTTGCTTAGCCACTTGCCAATGAACAAAATTATGGCTGTTTTTGTACTGGTTTAGCTTACTGACTGCATAGCATATATTGGGTAGAGTACCACTGACAATATACATCAGTCCTCCAACCAGTTCTCTGAATGGATAATGAATGCCATCTTTTGCATTCATAGTTGTGCATCCAGTTTGCTCCCAGTTGCCACGGAAGTGCTTAACTTCTTCCAGTCATCCCTACTGAATTGGTGTAAAACTTATGACATAGCCATTTTCACATAATGCAGTCTTGTCAACAGAGTTATTTAGTTCAATATCCATATAGCATCTTGCAGTATTCTTGACAGCAAATATGGCAGACAACTCCTCCTTTATTTGTTTTGTCCTGCTGAAATGATTATAATGTCATCTACATAAATGAGTACAAAGACTAGTCATTTTCCTAAACTGTCTACAAATAAACCGGATCTGCATTTGTGGGTTGCAATCCAATTCACGTTAGCTTTACATTCAACTTGGCATGCAGTGTCAACCAACTTGGCATAGCTCCTAAATGGCTTTTCAAAGTGTATGCACTTTATCATGGATTTCAATGTTAAGAGCATATCACTTGCCTTCTTGCCTACATGATTATCTTTCTCCATATCTTTCATATCTATTCTTGTTAGCCAGTCGACAGTGTCCAAGGTATCATTTTTCACAAGTAACCTGATTTCATCACGTATTGCCTCGAACCACTTTCTATGAACTCAGCCACGTAATGCATACTGACATTGATCTCCACTGCATTTACAATGAAGTTTGTATCATAAATTTAAACATATGATGATTCTACATTCAACACAAGCTGTTGAGCAGGTGGGTGAATGTTTCAAGAATTATTTTGTCTTCATCACATGGTAAGTTATCACACGGAATGAATTATAGGCCTTTAGTGGTTCGAAGCCCATGTTCTTCAAAGCTGCATGAAATTATTCATCACCTGACGATGGCTCTGATTCAGTGTCTGTATCACCACTGAAATCTCCTTCCACAGAATTTTTGTTGGTGCGTCCACTTTGGTGATCATTTGGTTCATCTTCAAAGAAGCCTGCATAACTTTGTTTGGGCCCAAAACTGTTGTGGTCATGGAACCTCACTTCTCTTAAAATGTACTGCCTGTGATTTCTTGGTACCCACACATAATAGAGTTCCAAACAGGGACTAGTCTCCAAAATCCCTTCTTTATCTTGTGGATTGAACTTCCCTTTGACCGTTTACCCAGTACAAGAACCTTTTCGTCAAATACACGATGATTGTTACAGGTCAGGTTCTCTCTTCAGCCACTTCTCATATTGAATTCTATCAGATTGTCCTCTAGTTAACCATAAATTTCAGATCTAGTTAGCTGTGTTGATGACTTCAATCCAAAATGACTGTGGTATTCTGACCCTAGCAGCATGCAATAAGCCACTTCGATGGATGGCTGATTCTTTCATTTGGCAACACCTTTCTGCTGCAGTGCATATGCAACTGTTAGACGCTACTGTATTCTTGTCTGTCTGAGGACGGACCCCATTCTTTCATTGTAATACTCCTTACCACTGCAACAAAGAATTTAATGTTTAATGAGCAGTCTGATTTTAACTAGGTTTTTAAATGCAACAAATTTGTCGACAACTTTTCTTTTATGTTGAATAAAACACACTTGACACCATCTGATGTGGTCATCTACAACATTGCAAAACAAATCTTGCATTACTTTGCAAGCAGGTCCTTTAGATGAATAAATTTGTTCTAGTTTAAATTGTTTCTGATGTGATGTAAAGCTATCTTTTACTTACTTCAGGTCAGTGGGATCTTTTGATAAAAACAAGTCTTTTGCTTTTCTGCCTGTTTCTAGCTGTGCTTTGCACGCAGCTTCTGCAACAGCTAGCACTACACCTTCACTAGTCACTGAACATTGAATTAGGTCTCCAGATATGTGTACCCAAGTGTTTTTCCATGGCAAGTTGCAACTCATGCCCCATTTTGAGAGGGACCTCAACTACCCAGTGGGATCCGAAAGACCTGCTACTTTGTCTCCCTGTGATCATTTATTTGCTCATCTAGAAATTGCGAATGAGGTGCAAGATCTTCAGTAGCAGCAATACGCCACATAATGTATTTAAATTTTTCTTGAAATAACTTTTGCAAGTATTTTGCAGAAATGGCTTATTGATGCGATGGTTTAGTAATATTCACCTCATCAGCACATGCTTTCTTTGAAATTAGGATTATTTCATTCTTCTTGAACCAAAAGAGTATTTCACTTGTCCCAAACTGGAAGGGTTCTGTCATGATTGGTTTTTCAAAGATCTTACTTTTGAGGGCTTGTTGTCTACCTTACATGTCTTCTTGTGAGCTAGGTCTTTCAGTACTCAACTTCTCCTCACAGTATATCACCAACACAACTTCAATTACTTCATGTTCCCTCTCCACAATATCTGTTTCCTTTGTATAGCTCTTTTATGCTGAAGAGCCACGGAAATTGATACACCTGCCTAATATTGTGTAGGGCCCCCATAAGCATGTAGAACTGCCACAACACGATGTGGTATAGACTCAACTAATGTCTCAAGTATGAAATTACAATGAAATCCAGACCATTAACTGCTTAGAGGCATTGATAAATATCGATGAGAGCTGTTGAAAATTTGTGCCCCAACGAGAACTCGAACTCGAGATCATCTGCTTACAAGGCAGATGCTCTATCTGACTGAGCCATTGAGGACACAGAGGATAGTGCGACTGCAGGGACTTATATCTGGCAAGCTCCCCATGAGACCCACATTACAAATGTAGTGTGTGGACAGTAAGTCTGAAGTGCCCCTGCCCACTTTACTCATAACTCATAGCAGTCAATCTACTGATTCCCATAAGAGCTTGAGCAATGTGAATGCATCCGCACTGAAGAAGATCATTGGCTGGTATGCCTTATCTATATGAAGATGATAACTGTTCTTTTGGACATGTCCAAAAGAACAGATACCATCTTCATATAATGTCTGAAGTAGTGCTGGAGGGAATTCACACCATGAATGCCGCAGGGCTGTCCACAAATCTGTAGGAGTACGATTAGGTGGAGATCTCTTCTGAATGGCACACTGCAAGGCATCCCAGATATGCTCAATAATGTTCATGTCTGGGGAGTTCGATGGCCAGCGGAAGTGTTTAAACTCAGAAGTGAGTTCCTGGAGCCAGTCTGTAGCAATTCAGGATGTGTGGTGTGTCACATTGTCCTGCTGGAATTGCCAAGTCCATTGTAATGCACAATGGACATGAATTGACGCAGGTGATCTGACAGGATGCTTCCATATGTGTCACCTGTCAGAGTCTTATCTAAACTTATCAAGGGCCCCATATCACTCCAACTGTGCACGCCCCACACCATTACAGAGCCTGCACCAGCTTGAACAGGCCCCTGTCGACATGCAGGGTCTATTGATTCATCATTTTGTCTCCATACCCGTACACATCCATCCACTTGATACAATTTGAAACGAGACTCATCCGAGCAAGCAAAATGTTTCCAGTCATCAACAGTGTCGGTATTGACCGGCCCAGGCAAGGCGTAAAGCTTTGTGTTGTGCCATCATCAAGGGTACATGAGTGGGCCTTCGGCTCCAAAAGCCCATATCGATGATGTCTCTTTGAATGGTTCCCATGCTGACACTTGTTGATGGCCCAGAATTGAAATATGCAGCAATTTGTAGAGGTTTGAACTTCTGTCATGTTGAATGATTCTCTCGAGTAATCTGCGGTCTCATTCTTACAAGATTTTTTTCCAGCCGCGGCGATGGCTGCGATTGGACGTTTTACCGGATTTCTGATATTCACACGACACTTGTGAAATAGCCGTGCAGGAAAATCCCCACTTCACTGCTACCTCAGAGAAACTGTGTCCCATCACTCATACACTCCTGGAAATGGAAAAAAGAACACATTGACACCGGTGTGTCAGACCCACCATACTTGCTCCGGACACTGCGAGAGGGCTGTACAAGCAATGATCACACGCACGGCACAGCGGACACACCAGGAACCGCGGTGTTGGCCGTCGAATGGCGCTAGCTGCGCAGCATTTGTGCACCGCCGCCGTCAGTGTCAGCCAGTTTGCCGTGGCATACGGAGCTCCATCGCAGTCTTTAACACTGGTAGCATGCCGCGACAGCGTGGACGTGAACCGTATGTGCAGTTGACGGACTTTGAGCGAGGGCGTATAGTGGGCATGCGGGAGGCCGGGTGGACGTACCGCCGAATTGCTCAACACGTGGGGCGTGAGGTCTCCACAGTACATCGATGTTGTCGCCAGTGGTCGGCAGAAGGTGCACGTGCCCGTCGACCTGGGATCGGACCGAGGGGACGCACGGATGCACGCCAAGACCGTAGGATCCTACGCAGTGCCGTAGGGGACCGCACCGCCACTTCCCAGCAAATTAGGGACACTGTTGCTCCTGGGGTATCGGCGAGGACCATTCGCAACCGTCTCCATGAAGCTGGGCTACGGTCCCGCACACCGTTAGGCCGTCTTCCGCTCACGCCCCAACATCGTGCAGCCCGCCTCCAGTTGCGTCGCGACAGGCGTGAATGGAGGGACGAATGGAGACGTGTCGTCTTCAGCAATGAGAGTCGCTTCTGCCTTGGTGCCAATGATGGTCGTATGCGTGTTTGGCGCCGTGCAGGTGAGCGCCACAATCAGGACTGCATACGACCGAGGCACACAGGGCCAACACCCGGCATCGTGGTGTGGGGAGCGATCTCCTACACTGGCCGTACACCACTGGTGATCGTCGAGGGGACACTGAATAGTGCACGGTACATCCAAACCGTCATCGAACCCATCGTTCTACCATTCCTAGACCGGCAAGGGAACTTGCTGTTCCAACAGGACAATGCACGTCCGCATGTATCCCGTGCCACCCAACGTGCTCTAGAAGGTGTAAGTCAACTACCCTGGCCAGCAAGATCTCCGGATCTGTCCCCCATTGAGCATGTTTGGGACTGGATGAAGCGTCGTCTCACGCGGTCTGCAGGTCCAGCACGAACGCTGGTCCAACTGAGGCGCCAGGTGGAAATGGCATGGCAAGCCGTTCCACAGGACTACATCCAGCATCTCTACGATCGTCTCCATGGGAGAATAGCAGCCTGCATTGCTGCGAAAGGTGGATATTCACTGCACTAGTGCCGACATTGTGCATGGTCTGTTGCCTGTGTCTATGTGCCTGTGGTTCTGTCAGTGTGATCATGTGATGTATCTGACCCCAGGAATGTGTCAATAAAGTTTCCCCTTCCTGGGACAATGAATTCACGGTGTTCTTATTTCAATTTCCAGGAGTGTATGTCAACTGTAACACCATGTTCAAATTCCCTTAAATCTTGATAGCCTGCCATTTTAGCAGCAGTAACCGAACTAACTACTGCGCCAGACACTTGTTTTCCTATATAGGCATTGTCAACCGCAGCGCCATATTCTGCCTGTTTACATATCTCTGTATTTGAATACACATGCCTATACCAATTTCTTTGGCACTTCGTTGTACATATTAATTCCACCTTCCAGCCTCTCCTTTTTTACTCAGCAATGGCTTTTCAACGAAACTCTTAATATTCATACAACTGCTTCTCTTTTCTTTAAAAGGTTTCTGTAATTTTCCTGTAAGCGGCATCTGTCTTTCCCCTTGGCAGGAATGCTTTTACAGCTTCCATTGGTTGTTCTTACTTAACGATTTTGCACTTTCGGTCTATCTCATTTTTTAGACATGTGTATTCCATTCACTTGCCTCATCCTTGTACCAATTAAATTCAATATCCCTTGAATTATCCAAGAATTTGTACTGGTCCTTGTCATTTTACCTGTCTGGTCCTCTGGTACCCGCACTATTTCATCTGTCAAATTGATCTATTTGTCTTCTCTTGTATTCCTTTCCCATGTTTCAGTCAACTGTTGCCTCTGAAACTGCCAACTGCTGATTCTTTAGATCTATTCAGGTCCCCTACCTCCTTAATTCCATTTCTTTCTACAGTTATTTTGCAGTTGATAACCAATCAATTACTGACTGATTCCACATCTGCTACTGGAAATGCTTAGCATTTTATAATCTAATTTCCAAATTTGTCTTACCATTACACAGAGCTGGCAAAAAAAAAGTAGCGCAGAAAATATTTATACAACTTGGCATTGACCCTTGTTAATTAACAGGGGAACTGTCCATAACAGAAAATGCTAGACATCATGATTTCAATGCGCTAATTGGTTACTGCCAAGACTGCAAATGCACATGTCTCACATGATTTGTCTCAAAGTGCTTCACTGTGCCATTAAAATTTAAGTGAGAGAGAAAAGCAAATTGTCAGAGATCAGTTGACTGCAACACAATATGGTACTCAAGAATTTGTGTGTTCATTGTCAAGCGTTATGCAAAGCACCATTCATGGTAAATGTGTGGAGAACTTTTTGTGCAAGAGTTTGAGACTGAAAGTGCTTTGCCACAACCTCCACGAAAGTCTGCAATGCGTAACTTAGTGGCAAAATGGTGTGAAATAGGCTCTGTAGCTTAACTATCTGTAAAAAGAGGTCAAACATCAAGAAACATCGGTCAAATGAAGGACAGCCTATAACAAAGTCTGAGATCTCTCCACTATATCTGAGTAAGTGAGAATTAAGAGGTCATCATGTCTAAACATTATCAAAAAGGAATCACATTCATATCTTTACAAATTTATTATTGTGCATGAGGAAAACATCCAGACACACTTTTGCATGACAAGTTGAACTGGTGGTGTCCATGTGAAGTGGAATCAGGACCTTGTTTTCATTAAGAGAGAGACCTCATTAAGCCTGTCAGGGTACAAATGGTTCAAATGGCTCTGAGCACTATGGGACTCAACTGCTGAGGTCATTAGTCCCCTAGAACTTAGAACTAGTTAAACCTAACTAACCTAAGGACATCACAAACATCCATGCCCGAGGCAGGATTCGAACCTGCGACCATAGCGGTCTTGCGGTTCCAGACTGCAGCGCCTTTAACCACACGGCCACTTCGGCCGGCGTCAGGGTACATGAAATAGCATAACATGCACCATTATTCATCAGAAAATAAAACTTTTAATGGTAACTGATATGTCCAGAAACTGCTTGTTCGTATATTGAATAACTGACATAAGGTAAATGACTGTATGGATATTTTAAGCAAGATGAAACAACATCTAAGACTACCTTGACAACCTTGTCAGCAGTGCACACGGTTTTCAGTGAGGAGAGGACAACTGGTGGAGGCAGTGAAGTCTCCCTGTGGGGTGAACTAAAGTATCAAGTGTACTCATATACTCCCCCACATTGGAAGAGCTACAGCAGAACACTGAAAACACTATTGCTGCTAAATGTGTGTCACAGATAAATTGAGCACAGCACCGCATCAACATCAATGGTGGCCATTTCCTGAATCTCCTGTGATTGACAAGGGTCAATCCTTTATCAGCCTTACCGTAAATATTTTCTGGCCATTTTTATTCTCAGCCCTATACACTCTACCTGATTTCCGGTACCTCTATCTGCCAATATTTTTATGAAATTTCAAATGATAATTGTAACCATATGGCAATATGGTCATAACAATACATTTAGTCTTCAAGTAGCTCTTTTCTTCTAGTCTGCCAAGCTCTTTTGACAATATTCTTCATCACCATTTCAGAACTAGAAACAGACATTATCAATCTCCTTCAATAGGTTTTCAGTGAAGCAACCTGCATCATATCTTAGTCGCATAAGAACCCGATTATTCCAGTGCATCACTGAACATTAAGGCATTTGGTTATGGCATGAATGCTAATAGAATCTTCTTTTCACATTTCCCGCAACTTTCATTTCTCAGTATAAAAGGTACATTATTTAGTGAACCTTTGCAGATAGAAAGGTGAAATTTGCTACAGACAGTACATATTGTAAAATATTAACCAAGGGAACAAAATTTTTCAAAGAGCATTACTGCCAAATTTATTTAAATTTTTGTGAAGTAAAAATTCCTATGTATCCTACACACAAATTTAAAAAAGCATTTTGAGAATTGTAAGACTGATAATAAGAAACTGGTACACAGATTTATTTATCTAATTACTAAAAATAACCTATCATGCAGGGAAAGTGATAAAGTATCATTTGAGAAAATGTTACTCATGTGTGTGACTCTAAATGCATTCAGCAATGTCCTTAAAAACCACATTATAGCCAACAACCTAATGAAAACCTGAGCAGATGCTTCTCTGATGGCAGGAAGTAACACAACATTGTAAACAAGAACCAAGCTGTACAGGAAAGAGGGTTTGGCGCTACTACTTGTTATTATAGAGACAGACTTTATGTCATTTGTAGCATGAGTTGTTGTTCTTATTCCTCTTCCTCCTCCTCCCTGTGCCTTTGTCCAGCATCCGCATATGGATAGCAGGGATATTAACAGATTTGGCATGGTTAGTTTAAGGTTTGGCAGGATACCCTTCTTGTCCTATCCCTGGGACAGAATGCATTCCCCAATGTCTCCATGTAGTGTCACTCATGTGGAAGCTAGTGAAAGTTTCCCAAACGTATGTGAATAGTGGAACAGAGACAGGACTTTGGTACCGGCCTGTTACTCACCTAGTGGGTTGTAGGAAACTGCCTAAAAGTTACATTCAGATTGGCCAGCATGCCAACCCCCATTCCAACATCCTTTATCAATTCTACTTACACCCACCCTCAACAACATATTGGCAAAAAGGGGATCATATAAAATGAGACATGACTGTCAGGAGTTTATGGTAGCAGTTTGTGTATTGCCACAGTATTGGGTTCACGTCCTCACCTCTGTGTTTTCTGAAAAATTCCAGGACTTTCTAACTAATTTAATAGAAGTATGTTCTGTGATAATATGTGTTATGTATGTGTAAGAGCTCTCTTGAGAAAGAGTGAGTTTGTTCCATTGTGTAAAAATGCTAGAGAACATAGGCCATATCGCTGATTCGAATGCATTTCAGTACTTACTTATTCATCTAAAAATCACAATCACAGCAAAAGATCCTTGACACCATGGAAACATCACAGCAACAGCATACAAATGCAAATACTGTGCACTGAATACACAAAATTTAAATGTTTACAAAAATTTAGAATTGGAAACATGAAAAACATTAAGCATGCAGCGAAGCTTACACGCAGCATTAAAACTCTCTCTGAAATGCATTTTAGGACAATTTCTAGTCATAAATTGTCCAAAATATGCTAACTATAGATTTCTTTTTCTAGTTAGCTGTTGATGTTATTTTGTAGACTATGAAACAGAAAGAAGATACAATATGTAAACTTTTGGCTAAGTGATACATGGCACTGGAATGAAAGTCACCATTAACTTTCTACTTCACATAATCTGCAAGGATTGGAAAGCAGAATGAGATGCCTACAGCTGATGATGACCCAGTAGCCATGCTAAAATGCATGCGACTGCCAGCCAACTAAGCCACTGTGATGTTAGCAATGCTCCTAGCAACTCAATCCCCTAAGTAGGAAAAGCACCCCCAAATCAGGCAGTTATATTAAGAGATGTATGAGAGCCTAGCTTATAGGGGAACCTCTTCAACCTTGACATAATCCTTCAAATTATCTGTAACATCAGAATATGGCAGAGCAATTTGGATGGTGTCCTAGTTCTTGTGAACTGCCACTCCTCAAAAAGGGGACGGAGAAGAGAATTTATAAAGGAATTTCCTTCTTCAGTTGTTGCATCTCATGACGCTAATCAGTCAATAGATTGTCATGAGCCACTCTAGTTTATAATCCACAGAACATTGTAAACGAGTAAAAAAAGATGTACAGAAATAAGTTATGATTAGTACATTTAGGTACTTCACTGTAAAACTACTCTAGTAGTATTCCCTCTGTTAGTGCATGCTGCTACTTTTCACACATGGGTTGACAGTATTCAACAAACTGATTAGCTGTTTAAGTTTTATATGAGGATTCTGGTATTCTTTCCAGCAAGTGTGAACAATTTGTTTACAATCTAATGATAAACATAACAGCTGTAAACAAGTAAACAACTACATGAAAATTTGATAGTGCAAGCACATAACTGGATATAACTCTGAGATAATTTCTGTTTGGTTCTTTAAGAATGTGTGTATCCTTACTGTTATGACTCGCCGATCATTCAAAGCGCCGCCGCGCAATTACGCGCGTCCTCTACGTGCGGCGCTGTCTTCCAGCCATGCAGCAGCTGCGCCATCTAAGCGGCCAGCCGAGCAGCGGCCGCTAGACTGGAACTCAGTGCTCATTCGAATGTGTACACATGTCTTGCTTGTCAACTTACTCTGTGACTTATATGTGTTGTGTCGTTCTGAAATATATGGGTTAAACTTGACGTTGTAACAATTGGCGACGAGGATGGGATTTTTCCTTTTCACCGTTGACCCACAGGGTTCCATGGCTACTGTCGAGCAACTATTGCAAAATCTCCTTGAAGAGCAAGCGCTTCTAATAGCGGCGATTCGCGATTTCATCGCGGTGTCAAATGCGGGGTGTTTCTCGTCATTGGCTATACCTCCGTTTCCTCCTTACGACGAGATGGCGGAAGACTGGTCTGATTATGAAAACCGTCTTCGACAGCACTTCTTGGCATTTCATGTCACGGCCGAACAACCACGTAAGTCTCTGTTCCTTTCCTGGATTTCATCTCAAATGTATCGGTTGTTGTCACAATTGGCTCCTTTGAAGGATCCTGCGTCTTTGTCCTTTGCTGAAATGTGCTCACTTCTGTCTGTCTATTTTCAAAAGCAAATACATGTGGTAGCCTCTCGTGTTGCCTTTTATCATTGTCAAAAACAGCCACATCAATCCTATCGCGCTTGGGCTGCTGAATTTCACGGCCTCAGTCGAAAGTGTCAATTTGTTACTGACGTTCACAAAGAATCCTATGCCGACTCCATGGTATGCGATGCTATTATCCGGTCGGCGCCCGACAAAGAAGTTCGGCAACGTGCCCTTCAGTTGGTGAATCCGACTCTAGATGAAGTTCTCTCCATTGCACAGCCTTTCGAAATTTCTCGCGCCGCTGGGGCGCAAATAGAGGCGTGGGGTGATGTCGGGGAAATACAACCTTTGTGCGCTGTTGATGACGCGTGTAGCACGTCCCCGCCGGCCGATGTGGCCGCAATGCGCTCCCACGCGCAGCCTCGGCCTAGCTGTAAACAACCCGCTAAGAAACTGCAGCAAAATCCCCAGCAACTTCCTTCATGTCCGCAGTGTTTTACGAAACATTCACGCAAGGTTTGTCCCCAACGTTGGGCTGAGTGTCACAATTGCAAAAAGAAAGGTCATGTGTCTTCCGTTTGCTAATCCGACCGCATACATGATGTTCATGAACATGACGCTGATTCTGATTCTGTGTTGTCTGTCAATTGCACTTCTTCCCTTTCAGAGAAGTTATTCCTCACTGTCCAAATCCTTGGTCGAGATGTTCGCATGCAAGTGGATACCGGTTCTTATGCCACTATAATTAATTCTCAGATGTATCTTCAGTTGGGTTCTCCACTACTGTCACCTGTCACTCAGCAATTACGGACGTACAACAAACAGAAGATTTCTCTCTTGGGACAGTTTAATGCCGAGGTATCTTACAAATCTGTCGTTCCCACTGTACCCATATTTGTGGTCGACCAGAGCAACGCAGAAAATCTTTTTGGTTTCGATGCCTTTCGCGTTTTTCGGTTCTCCATAGATGACTCTGTCATTATTGTCTCTGATGCTATTCCTTATGCTCAACTGGATTCCTTGTCGACGACATTTTCGTCCCTTTTTTCTCCTGGGTTAGGCCGTGCAAATGACTTTGAAGCTCATATCACGCTCAAACCCACTGCTCGGCCTAAGCTTTTTCGGGCTTGGCCCATTCCTGTGGCCCTTGCGCCTCCTTCACCAAGGGCACTGGGGTGTGTCTCGCACAAAATCTCTGGGGTGCCGTCATGTGTACTTGCCTGGCATCGACTCTGAAATAGCACACATGGTCGCTGCCTGCGGCCCTTGTGTGTCACAGGCCGCTCCTCTGAAGTCATCTTTGTCACCGTGGCCTTCGCCTAAGAAGCCCTGGGAGCACATTCATGCTGACTTTGCGGGACCCTTTTTAGGTACTTATTGGCTCCTCGTAATTGATGCCTACTCTAACTTTCCTTTCATTGTCCGTTGCACGTCGCCTACCACTGCGGCAACCACCAGTGGTCTCGCCCGCATTTTTTCTTTGGAAGGCCTCCCCTCTACTCTTGTTACTGATAATGGTCTGCAATTTGTCTCTTCCGAATTTGCGGATTTTTGTGCTTGTCATGGCGTTATGCATGTCACGGCCCCGCCGTTCCAACCACAATCCAGCGGTAAGGCTAAACGACTGGTCCGCACATTTAAGGCTCAGATGCGGAAACTTCTGACTTCTTCTGCTGCTGATGATGCGCTTCTCCAGTTTCTGGCGTCTTACCGTTTCGCCCCCATGGGCGGCCACAGCCCGGCTGAGCTCTTACATGGCCAACAGCCCCGTACGTTACTTCATCTTCTGCGGCCTTCCACCTCACGGCCGCGGGTGCCTTCACTTGGCCGGTTCACCACCGACGACTTCATCTGGGTACGGGGATATGGCAGGCGGCCAAAATGGAGCCCGGGCCGCATCTTAAGACACCCTGGCAGACGCCTGTATGAAATCCAGACAGGTACGGATGTTGCAGTGTGTCATTCGGACCAGCTTCGGCCTCGTGTGCCAGCAACGCCTGTTCCGAATGCCGCTACACCACCTTTGGCTCTACCTGACGGTCGGGATCTTGGCATCTCTCAATACTCACAACGCAGCCCTCTCACCATCATCATCGCGATGCCAGCACAAGAACGGACGCCACCAGGAGACGTGCCCATGCAGGAACCGGATGACCATCCTTTGTCAGAGCAAATCTACTCCCCTCCTCCTCCAACGGACGCCGACACATCGCCCATGTCTCCTGTCATATCAACTGGACTTGCCACAACGGGCAGATTGGTGCATGGGGCCCCAGCAGATTTGACCCCTACGTCTCCTGTCATCTCGACCCGTTATCATCGGGGACACTTCCGTCTGTACGGGAAGCCTCCTCCTCGAGACTTTACGGCAAGTCAAACAACGCCTATGGATGTTACCCATCTTCAGGACACCTCCATCAAGACCAGTGCAACAATTTCAAACAGGGGAAAAGTGTTGTGACTCGCCGATCATTCAAAGTGCCGCTGAGCAATTATGCGCGTCCTCTACATGCGGCGCTGTCTGCCAGCCATGCAGCAGCTGCGCCACCTAAGCAGCCAGCCGAGCAGCGGCTGCTAGACTGGGACTCAGAGCTCATTCGAATGCTAACGTGTACACGTGTCTTGCTTGTCAACTTAGTCTGTGACTTATATGTGTTGTATCATTCTGAAATATATGTGTTAAACTTGACGTTATAACACTTATAGGCCTCAGTTTAAGCATGTGAGGAAAAGACCTTACCAGTAATCTTTTACAGCCTAAGATGAAATGGTCATGGGAAAGGAAATTCATGAGAATATGTAAGTGACATTTCTATTTTCAACAGAATTTTTTCTTCCCAGAGTGGCACTTTCACCTTTCTTGAGTACTGTTGCAAAACATTTTGGGGACAGTACAAACTTATTTCATACTGACTGTATGGACTGACAAAATATACACAGACAATTTTCTTGGTTATACCTACATTTCCAACTTACCACACGAAATTCTCAATTCTCCTTTGCCACAAAGCAAACATACAAATGAAGGTTGTACTTGAATTTCAAGTGCACGTCTAAGCCACTTTCCATAAATCCTAAATGGAACTCCACTTTATATCTACCTAAAAATGAAGTTATTTATTAAAAAAAAAAAAAAAAAAAAAAAAACGAACTATCTCCCTCTGCAGCAGAGTTTACACAGTTACTACAAAGATTCCTAATGAATTAAAATTTAATGCTTCATTGGAACACAAACTGAGATCCGAATCTTTGAGGGCCATGCTCTTACCAAGCTACCCAAATACACTTTACATTGTTGACTTAACACTGTTTCTCAGAGTTTTTTAACTCCGTTTTAACTCCGCTGAGGTTTTGGAGTGAAATCTTGAGCTGTGTTTTGAAAGCCATCAGCAAAAGCATTATCTGCAAAACACTAAGGTTTGGGTTTGAGTCCCAGACCAGTACATAGCTTTTATCTTACATGAAGTGCCACAATGAAGTTTGGAAATTGCTTTGGATCAGAATGATACGCTTTGCACACTGGATACCTTTGCATAAAGGAATACAAAGTTTGATCAGATGTAGTCATTAATGTTACTGCTGCTGATGTTACAGATTTATACTTCAAGGATATGTTGCATACAGTTTCTAATATATACATCTAACAATGACTGTGAGAGCTATGCCTGTTCGCTAATAATGCTGATCATAATGCTTTACATGTCTTTGTCTGGAGAAATTCTAAATAATTAAGCTGTGATAATATAACACCAAAAACAATCAATTATTGAGAAAATTATTTAATTGGACAGATAAAAACATCTACTCACCAAGTGGCAGCAGAACATACACACAAAAAGACTGCTGTGATTGGCAAGCTTTCAGAGTCAAGTGGTTCCTCCTTCAGGCAGAAGGGTTGAAGGGAAAAGAAGAAGGGTGAAGGAAAGGACTGGAGAGGTCAAGGGAAAGGGATAGATTTTGGGAAAGTCACCCAAAACTGCAGGAAATGCTTTCCTTCTCATCCCATATGGTAAGTCTCTCTTGACCCATGGTTCTGGGTGACTTTCCCAAAGTTTATCCCTTTTCCTAGACCTCTCCAGTCCATTTCCTTGACCCTTCTTCCTTCCCCTTCAACCCTTCTGCCTGAAGGAGGATCCACTGGTTCTGAAAGCTTGCCAATCACAACAGTCTTCTATGTGTGTGTTCTGCCACTGCTTGGTGAGTAGATTTTTTTTATCTATCCAATTAAATAATTAAGTTATGAGTTATTTAAAAACAATATGGCATATCACTCATGAGGACAAGTAATTACAAAATAAAATGAGAAAATATTATCTTAGCTTTTCTGCTAGAGGAGTTGATACTTGTCATGGTTTCTTGCTGTGGTATCCCCTTGTGTACGAAGTAAGCATTGATAATACTGCTTCGAAAGAAGGATAAATATATGGATTTCCCAAGCCCTCCCACCTACCTGTTAGTTGTTTTGTCACTTTGCCCCTGTGTACTTAAAGTGTTAGCTTTAACAATCTCTGGATTTTGATGAGGTACCTGAACAATTCCTCCAAAATATTCATTACTACATGACCCAAAGACCAGTCACGAGATCACTGTATCTAAAACAACATGGTCTAAAAGCATTTATAAAGTCACTAGAAAATAACTCTTGTGTAAATGGTAGGACAGCATCAAAGATGGAAACCTGGAAGTAACTACTGTAATTGAAATAAAGCCAAAACATTGTTGCTGAGGGTGTCACATGAGACTTAAATCCTATTCAATATTCAGACCTTAGAACAGGACAGGAAACTGAAAATTTGTGGCATTATGTACCATTGTGCTGACAAACAAGTGGGCAAAATGTATAATACTCTTGTGAAACTTACCACTCTATGTACTAAGCAAGAAAAAGTATATACAGAACAGCACAGAATAGATATACAGCACTAATTACACAGATGAAGTATGAATGAAAAAAATATGATACATTTCCTAATCAATCAGATTATATTAATGCAAACATGTGTAATATTTGCTACTATCAAGTTTTACATGCATGATACAATCTTCTGTACTTTTGCAGATGAATAGTGTGACCTAGAAGATGTATTTCCTAAATTTGTCCTTCAAATTCATAAAAAAATATTAACTGAGAGATGGTGAGGAAGCTGAACTAGATTCTAATACAAGTTTACTTATTAAATGTTATTTGTATACAGGGTGAGTCACCTAACATTACCGCTGGATATATTTCGTAAGCCACATCAAATACTGATGAATTGATTCCACAGACTGAACGCGAGGAGAGGGGCTAGTGTAATTGGTTAATACAAACCATAAAAAAATCCACAGAAGTATGTTTTTTAACACAAACCTACATTTTTTTAAAAATGGAACCCCGTTAGTTTTGTTAGCACATCTGAACATATAAACAAATACATAATCAGTGCCGTTTGTTGCATTGTAAAATGTTAATTACATCCGGAGATATTGTAACCTAAAGTTGATGCTTGAGTACCACTCCTCCGCTGTTCGATCGTGTGTATCGGAGAGCACCGAATTACGTAGGGATCCAAAGAGAAAGGTGATGGACCTTAGGTACAGAAGAAACTGGAACAGCACATTACGTCCACATGCTAACACCTTTTTATTGGTCTTTTTTACTGACGCACATGTACATTACCATGAGGGGTGAGGTACACGTACACACGTGGTTTCCGTTTTCAATTACGGAGTGGAATAGAGTGTGTCCCGACATGTCAGGCTAATAGATGTTCAATGTGGTGGCCATCATTTGCTGCACACAATTGCAATCTCTGGCATGATGAATGTCGTACACGCCGCAGTACATCTGGTGTAATGTCGCCGCAGGCTGCCGCAATATGTTGTTTCATATCCTCTGGGGTTGTAGGCACATCACGGTACACATTCTCCTTTAACGTACCCCACAGAAAGAAGTCCAGAGGTGGAAGATCAGGAGAACGGGCTGGCCAATTGCGGAATGTGCAGGTGCACCATTATGCTGATACCACATACGTCGACGCGTTTCTAGTGGGACATTTTCGAGCAACGTTGCAGATCATTCTGTAGAAACGCAATGTATGTTGCAGCTGTTTGGGCCCCTGCAATGAAGTGAGGACCAATGAGGTGGTCACCAATGATTCCGCACCATACATTTACAGTCCACGGTCGCTGTCGCTCTACCTGTCTGAGCCAGCGAGGATTGTCCACGGACCAGTAATGCATGTTCCGTAGATTCACTGCCCCGTGGTTTGTGAAACCCGCTTCATCGGTAAACAGGTAGAACTGCAACGCATTCTCTGTTAATGCCCATTGACAGAATTGCACTCGATGATTAAAGTCATCACCATGTAATTGCTGATGTAGCGACACATGAAATGGGTGAAAGCGGTGGTGATGCAGTATGCGCATGACATTACTTTGACTCAGTCCACCGGCTCTCGCAATGTCCCGTGTACTCATGTGTGGGTTCATGGCAACAGCAGCTAACACACCAACTGCACCCACTTCTCCTGTGACGGGCCTGTTATGGATCCGTTTGCGCGCTACGACCATACCTGTTGCATACAGTTGGCGGTAGATGTTTTCCAATGTGCGGCACGTTGGATGCTCTCTGTCTGGGTACCGTTCTGCATACACCCTGCAGGCTTCAGCTGCATTTCGTCGGCACTCGCCATAGATGAGTATCATCTCCGCCTTTTCAGAGTTCGAATACACCATGGTCACAGTTCCTACAACACTACACTATCAGAGGCGTCTGGTAACACAGTGTGCTACACTTGGTCTGCGTGCGGAGATGAATGCAGAATAACAATAGCTGCAAGCGCTACATGCGGACACTGCGACAGCTAGACCAAACCACAACAGTGCACTACAGCCACACTCATAAACACGGTCTTCATCGTAAACATGTCCCTGCAGATGATGCTTGCCGACCGTGGCCCATGTTTGTTACAACACGCAACTGAACGTCGGAGGTTTCAAGCGTCAACTTTAGGTTACAATATCTCCGGATGTAATTAACATTTTACAATGAAACAAACGGCACTGATTATGTATTTGTTTAAATGTTCAGACGTGCTAACAAAACTAACGTGGTTCCATTTAAAAAAAAACGTAGGTTTTTGTTAAAAAACATACTTCCGTGCATTTTTGTATGGTTTGTATTACACAATTACACTAGCCCCTCTCCTCACGTTCGGTCTGTGGAATCGGTTCGTCAGTATTTGATGTGGTTTACGAAATATATCCAACGGTAACATTAGGTGACTCACCCTGTATAAATAAATGTAAATTAACATTTTCACTACCATTTCAAATTGTTTTGAGTATATTTCGTCCATTGTTTGTCCCAAACATTATTTATTTAGTCGGCACACTTCTCTTGGCCCACCACTAAAACACTATGTATAATAAATACACTAAAACAAAAAAAAACAAAAAAAGTTAGAATCGTGTATCTTTTTAAGGAACATTGTGATCACCCCTATCAATAGATAGTAGGGAGGGGAAGTTACTGTATGCTTTCAATCACTTGCACATTCAATCTTAGACCGTAAACTAAAGCCCAGATCAATCTAAATTGTTGCATTTCTATCATATAATAATAATAAAATGTTTTTTAGTAACTGCTAACATTTACAGGGTGAAGTGAAATTCGCGCACTCGAGTTTCACAGCATGACTCCTTACATGCCAGCGATAAAAATGCCTCACTCAAAATTTCGTCTGATGCCTACATCTGGAATGAAAAGGACGTTAAAGACTGGCAATCTGGCAACACTGTAACCACATGTATGGTAACTATCTGTCAACATGTATTAGTCATGCTCTACAGTTGGTCCAGAGGATATAGTTTTGGGTTAGCATGCAAGAGGTTGATGGTTCGATCCTGGGTTGAGGCATATGTTTTTTATTTGGTAAATGTAGTCCAGGTGGTACAGTATCTGGCATCCTAATCATCAACAGCGATTGCAGCGAGTCCTCTAGAAAACATTTGCACTTACATACAACAATCATAGAAACGGAAGATTCGTCAGCTTTGACAGAAGCCCTTTCCCCGTCATGAATGTAAATTTATTTGGACCACTTCATCTATGAGATGCAAAACCTGTTTTCTTTGTACCCTCCTTCAACGGTCCCAAAGATTAGTACAAACTATTATTCTTGCCTCATTCAGGTCCATCACATTTCATTGGTGCCTTACATAACCACTGGGACTTGCAATGTGCTTTGCAAATAATGTCCAAACTTGGTTACTATTTGTATGTGTTATCACCATGGTCCCACTAGTTATCCCTTTCAACACTAAGTCTGGTAACTGCATACTATTTAGTACAGGGCGTTTCAAAAAGAAAGAGCAGATTTCAAACATTTATTTCTCAAAAACTACAAATGATAGAAACACAATTCCAACGGTCCTTCACTCAATATGAGTACCAAATGTTACACAACAAATATCAAAACTGTACCTCAATATGAGCACCATTTGTTACACGACAAATATCAAACCGGTATCTCATTTCTTGCCACACACGACGCAACTGGTCTTTAGTTACCGAATTCACGGCCGCAACAATTCGATGTCGTACCTCTTGAAGAGTAGCGGGCATAGGTGGGACATAAACACAGTCCTTTATGTACCCCCACAAATAAAAATCGCAGGGAGTAAGGTCTGGTGACCTGGGAGGCCACAGACGATGACATTGATCTTGTGCTCCTGCTCTTCCAATCCACCGTCCTGGAATGGTGTTATTTAGGTACCGTCGTACAGGTTCAGAGAAGTGTGGTGGGGCGCCATCTTGCATGAAGATGAAGTGATTTGAATCTTCCTGAAGTTGAGGAAATAGCCAGTTTTCTAACATGTCCAGGTAAATGGTTCCTGTGATAGTTTTCTCCATGAAAAAGAAAGGTCCATAAACTTTGTTTACCGAAATTGCACAAAAGACGTTAACCTTTGGTGAGTCTCTTTCATGTTGAATAACGTCCCTCGGAGTTTCACTCGCCCAAATTCGTACGTTATGCCGATTAACTTTACCAGAAATGTGAAACGTTGATTCATCTGAAAAAATTAATCGTTCGGCAAAATTGTCCTCTTCCATGTCCTGTAGAATTGCAGTTGAAAATTCGAACCTTTTGTTGTGGTCGTCAGGACGCAATGCTTGCAATAACTGCAGTTTGTACGGCTTCATGTGCAGACGGTTACTCAGAACGCGCCATACCGTTGTTTTAGACATGTTTAGTTCGTGACTTGCCCGTGCCGTGGATTTTCTAGGGCTCCTTTCGTAAGCTGCACGGACACGCTCGACATTTTCATCCGATGTGCGTGGACGACCCGTGCTTTTTCGCTTGCAGATGCAACCATCTTCTACGAATCTGTGATGCCACTCATAAATTTGCTTATGACGAGGCGGCTGTTTGTTGAATTGACGGCGGAATGCACGTTGCACACCAACAATGGACTCTAACTTTGCAAATTGCAGCACACAAAATGATCGTTCCTGTGGTGTCGTCGCCATTTTCCTACAAACAAACGCCAGCGCCACTGCGGATTTGCATGGAACTTCTGCGCGGACCATTGAAAAACTTTGAACCTTTCTCTGACAAGAAACGTTTGAATTGTGTTTCTATCATTTGTAGTTTTTGAGAAATAAATGTTTGAAATCTGCTCTTTCTTTTTGAAACGCCCTGTATGTAATCTCAATGTTCAATGCATCATCATCATCATCATCATCATTATTATTATGTCTTTCCTTTCTCAGACGTTATGTCTGGTTATAAATGGAAAGTGACGCAGCTGTTGATGAAGCGTGACTTCCTTTTAACTGTACGGTATATGTTACAATGCATTTAGGAACTTTCCGGTAATTGAACATGTATCAATAATTACGGATTTCTGTAGTTGTATGTATAAGTTTGGATGTAGCTGTATTGCATTGATGTACTGGTGGATATTGTGTGGTATGACTCCTGTAGTTGATAGTATAATCGGTATAATGTCAACTTTATCCTGATGCCACATGTCCTTGACTTCCTCAGCCAGTTGGATGTATTTTTCAATATTTTCTCCTGTTTTCTTCTGTATATTTGTTGTATTGGGTATGGATACTTCGATTAGTTGTGTTAATTTCTTCTTTTTATTGGTGAGTATGATGTCAGGTTTGTTATGTGGTGGTGTTTTATCTGTTATAATGGTTCTGTTCCAGTATAATTTGTATTCATCATTCTCCAGTACATTTTGTGGTGCATACTTGTATGTGGGAACGAGTTGTTTTATTAGTTTATGTTGTATGGCAAGTTGTTGATGTATTATTTTTGCTACATTGTCATGACCTCTGGTGTATTCTGTATTTGCTAGTATTGTACATGCGGTTGTGATGTGATCTACTGTTTCTATTTGTTGTTTGCAAAGTCTGCATTTATCTGTTGTGGTACTGGGATCTTTAATAATATGCTTGCTGTAATACCTGGTGTTTATTGTTTGATCCCGTATTGCAATCATGAATCCTTCCGTCTCACTGTATATATTGCCTTTTCTTAGCCATGTGTTGGATGCGTCTTGATCGATGTGTGGCTGTGTTAGATGATATGGGTGCTTGCCATGTAGTGTTTTCTTTTTCCAATTTAATTTCTTCGTATCTGTTGATGTTATGTGATCTAAAGGGTTGTAGAAGTGGTTATGAAATTGCAGTGGTGTAGCCGATGTAGTTATATGAGTGATTGCTTTGTGTATTTTGCTAGTTTCTGCGCGTTCTAGAAAGAATTTTCTTAAATTGTCTACCTGTCCATAATGTAGGTTTTTTTATGTCGATAAATCCCCTTCCTCCTTCCTTTCTGCTTAATGTGAATCTTTCAGTTGCTGAATGTATGTGATGTATTCTATATTTGTGGCACTGTGATCGTGTAAGTGTATTGAGTGCTTCTAGGTCTGTGTTACTCCATTCCACTACTCCAAATGAGTAGGTCAATATTGGTATAGCATAAGTATTTATAGCTTTTGTCTTGTTTCTTGCTGTCAATTCTGTTTTCAGTATTTTTGTTAGTCTTTGTCTATATTTTTCTTTTAGTTCTTCTTTAATATTTGTATTATCTATTCCTATTTTTTGTCTGTATCCTAGATATTTATAGGCATCTGTTTTTTCCATTGCTTCTATGCAGTCGCTGTGGTTATCCATTATGTAATCTTCCTGTTTAGTGTTTTTTCCCTTGACTACGCTACTTTTCTTACATTTGTCTGTTCCAAAAGCCATATTTATATCATTGCTGAATACTTCTGTTATCTTTAGTAATTGGTTGAGTTGTTGATTTGTTGCTGCCAGTAGTTTTAGATCATCCATGTATAGCAAATGTGTGATTTTGTGTTGATATGTTCCAGTAATATTGTATCCATAATTTGTATTATTTAGCATGTTGGATAGTGGGTTCAGAGCAAGACAGAACCAGAAAGGACTTAATGAGTCTCCTTGGTATATTACACGCTTAATCTCTATTGGCTGTGATGTGATATTATTTGAATTTGTTTGGATATTAAGTGTGGTTTTCCAATTTTTCATTACTATGTCTAGGAACTTAATCAATTTACGATCTACTTTGTATATTTCCTATATTTGTAGTAACCATGAGTGGGGTACACTATCAAAAGCTTTTTGGTAATCAACGTATGTGTAGTGTAGCGACCTTGGTTAGTTCTAGCTTGATATGTCACCTTTGCATCTATTATCAGTTACTCTTTACATCCTCATGCTCCTTTGCAGCAGCCTTTTTTGTTCTTCATTTATAATTTTGTTCTGTGTTGTATGTGTCATTAATTTCTGTGTAATGACTGAAGTTAAAATTTTGTATATTGCTGGTAGGTATGTTATGGGGCGATATTTTGCTGGGTTTGCTGTGTCTGCTTGATCTTTAGGTTTCAGATAAGTTATTCCACGTGTAAGTGTATCAGGGAATGTGTGGGTCTGCAATGTAACTGTTAAATAATTTAGTTAGATGTGAATGTGTTGAGGTGAACTTCTTTAGCCAGAAATTTGCTATTTTATCTTTTCCAGGGGCTTTCCAATTGTGAGTACAATTAATTGCTTGGGGGACTTCATGTTGCAAAATTATCACTTCAGGCATTTGTGGAATCATCTTGTATGCGTCTGTTGCTGCTTGTATCCACCGTGCATGCCTGTTATGGTGTATCATCATCATCATCATCATTATTGTTATTATTATTATTCTATTGATGGGGCCATGGAAACATCACGTCTATTACCATTGGGAAAACTGTGTAATTTGAAATGCAACACTTCACAATTAGCGGTGTCAGGATCAATCATGCAGAACAATATCTGTCGGAGGATTAATATGCCTTAGGTGGAACAGCACGTAGGACTGCGTATACTGCATGCGAAGTCCACCAGACGGACTAGTTGCAAGTGGAGTAACACAACTACTACGGACTCCAATGCACATGTGTACACACACAAAATGTACTCACTGTACACCTCTAAACCAGTGTGGCACACACATGGCATACACTAACAATGAATATGTGGATATGTTTCTGGTCCTTGGTGTGTCTGACAACCGGGCTGATGTTGCCGCTCATGAATATGCTGCTAGACATCTTTGTCAAAGTCATGCAGATAAAAATGTGTTTCGTCATCTAGAGCCACGCCTTCAGGCTCAGGTTCTCTTCTTCCACCATCGCATGACAGAAGTCATCCAAGGATTCGTCGTACTCCAGCTACAGAGGAAGCTATTCTGGAGGTCATACACCAAGAACCTCAGCGAAGTACGCAGTGTAGCAAGGCAGCTGTGTGTCTCGCAATGCACAGTCATTAACATGCTGCACGAGCATGGGGTGCACCACTATCATTATGCTTTCACGCAACACCTGCATCCTGCAGATTGCCATCAGGGGATGCAATTCTGTGAATGCTGTGAATGGTTACAACAACAACAACAGGAAGTCAACGATGACTTCATGATCACTGTATTATGGTCGGATGAAGCAGCATTCACTTGTAAGGGTGTCTTCAATATGCACAATGCCGACCATTGGTGTGAAATTAACCTGAACATCACCCGCAACCATGGATATCAAGTTTGCTTTGGTATCAACGCCTGGGCCGGAATATTGGGTGACAGATGTTTGGGCACCTAATTGTTGCCGGACTGCATGAAGGTACCATGCATTCCTCCATAACTATCTGCCTGATGCACTGGAAGATGTTCCACTACATGTTCAGCAGAGGATATGGTTCCAACATGACAGTGCACCTCCACACTCTGGAATTAATGTGCGACAGTATTTGGACAGAAAATTTCCAGACAAATGGCTCAGACATGGAGGTCCAGTTGTATGGCCATTGCATTCATTCGCCTGACCTAAATCCCCTATATTTCTTCCTGTGGGGATACCTAAAGGAGCACATGTACTCTACTCCGCTGACGAATGTGGAAGAATTTGTAGCGCATGTTCATGCTGCTCTTGTTACGTTGGACGCAGCTTTGCTGCGAAGGGTTCAGAGCTGTATGATCTGGCGGGTTGTGCAATGTTTGGACATGCAGGGAGATTGCTTTGAGCATCTGTTATTCTGATGGCAACATATACTGTTGTGAATGTCATGTGATCATTAATATGGACATTATTATTGTCGTCACTGGTTGCTAATGTGTGGCATCCGAGCACTTGTATTACATTTAGTATAAATGACAAGTAGTGTTGTGTTATTGTACTGTGCTATAATCTTTACTATCTCAAAATTGATATTGTTTTTGTAGTCATTCTGTCCTATGACAGGTCATTTGTTTGAAATGTCTTTCATATTCGTCTGACCATGTATTTGTTATGTTCAGCATTACAAAATGTTGTAAAGTTAGAAAACATGTGATGTAAGAAACTGTGTATATCACAGTATGAAATGTCAGAATGAAATTGGGGAAAAAAAAAAAAAGCACCCAAATCCAGGATCTAACCCTCGACCCTCTGCATGCCAACCAAAACTATCTACTGCACCAACTTTACAGCACAACTAACACGAGCTGACAGAGGTAGTTACCATACGTGGTTACAGTAGGTTCATATGAGGAGTTGCCAGCGGGCTCAGGCGCATGCGCAGAGCTGATTTCGCGTATGAGCAGTGCCTCCCGCTTCTGGCTACTTGGAGCGTGGCTGTTTGGTGTATGAGCAGTAGCAGCAACTAGCCAGAAGCTACCCGGAAAAATTTTCCTGGCGCACCCAAGCTGCCAGATTCGCGCATGCGCAGAGCAAGCTGAGTTATAGTGGGGGGGGGGGGGGGGGGGGTCGTTCCCCACGTGACCCATGGCCGTGTATGTGTATGTGTTTCGTGTCTTTGTTTACAGCTCCCATGTCAAATGAAAACAAAACAGATTTCTGCGGCCGGGAGCCATCAAGTGAATTAATATACATTCTCATAACCATGAAAGACCAAAATAAGTTAGTAGTTTCAATTTTCTGATTTTATATTATTTCCACGTTATTAGCAATCAACCATTAATATCTTAATAAAGCTATTTCTGTCTGTTTTATAGAGAAATTTGCTTCAGTTAATTCTTTTTTTCCGCTGAGGCAGTTAGTTTATTTGAAACGAAGTGTTTCATTCCGTGCTATTGCCTACTTTCAACCTCGTTCAATTTAAAGTGCAAATTTTCACTTTCTGGGACGAATGACGTTATACCATAATAAAGAACCAAACATGAGAATACAGTACTGGACCTCCAAGAAAATTGGTATCATGAGAACCACATGAAAAGCTGAATATCATGTACTTCAGAGTCCATCTGGACATAGAAATGAGCAATTAGAGCTGAATGAAGCATTTTAGTATGGTTTATGAAATTCCGATGCTGCTGAAGTAGTCTCTGATTTCGTGTTCCTTTTATGACACTGAAAGCTCTCTTAATGCTATATACGTACGAACATACGTAAACATTGACTTGAAACTACGTAGGCAAATTTTGTCAGTAGTCTTGAACTAAATATTTTGTTTCAAATATAATGACAGCTGTAGCAGAATTTTATAGATCCGCCTTCTGTGAAAGTGTTTTTCGATCACAAGGCACTTGTCTTGTACTTCCTCTGCACCTGAAGGTATTTCTTAATTTGTGTTTACATCTTAAATTTATAGAATGCCATTCTATGCTAAATTTTAGACTGGCAGCATACCATGTTTTATTGTTTTAACTCCCCACTTGGCCTCATATTTATTCCTAGAGTAGAATATAAACTGAATAGAATATAAATGTACAGTTTCTTTGCCTCACAGACAACCATGATAATTTTTTCACATTTTGAAATAGTAATGAAATTTATTGTCCTTTATTCCGGTGTAAGCTACACAAGAAACTGTCTTTTTTTGTTGCAAGTAATTTGTATTCCATCCTAGTAGCTTTTTGCAGTGCCGTGTAGATGTAAACCTGTTGGAAATGTTACATAGCAATAATGCAGAATGCGAATTAAAAAAAAAAAATCTGTCAATTTTATGGTACTTCAAGCTGTGGAGTCTAATTTTGAAATGATATTTTGCCAAGAACTGCATCCTTTATCTGTTTGGGATATGATAAAACAATTGCTGTAAGTACAACTCAGTATGTCCTATCAACAACATGCCGCACGGCTACACATGGTCACGTGATGCCTCACCAGAAATACGACGAAAAGCGTATGAGCAGAGCAAGCACCAAGCACGGGCTGCCTACGTCATCGTAGCTGCGCATGCACACTACAGCCTGTTGTCTGGCGCTTTCTGGTAACTGCTCAAACGAACCTAGTGGTGCCAGACTGCCACTTTTTCCTTTTTCTGCCAGATTTACTCGCCAGTCGAAATTTTGTGACTTTTTTTTTTTATCGCTGGCGTGTGGGGAGTCACACTGTGAAGCCCGAGTGCACAAATTTCACTTCACCCTGTAGATCGCATCAATCAAAGTGTTCTATACACATTAGCCATTAATAGAAGATTTTGATTGATGTGGTCCAAATGTACAACAATTATCTGCTTATACTACAGGAAGCAGTAAACGCTTCTGTTCTCGATTTTTATTTGTCCAGTGAAAAACACTTAAGCCACATACTACAAATAATGTAATAGCAAGCAGACCTCTCACTTGGTTATGAAGTGCTCAGATGTGACAGACTGGAGACTCACAAACCCCATTCACTGTCTGTGATGTACTCCTGAAGAATAAGAAAACGAAGAAGAAGAAGAAGAAGAAGAAGAAGAAGAAGAAGAAGAAGCATTTATCAGAAGGTTAGTGTTTTGCTAAAAAAAACAGCAGTAGTTTTAACGAAGTACATTTATATTCACATTAAATAAGATTAAACCACATCTTTCAAATAAGCAATAAGCTAAATGGAATGCAAGTGTACTTGTGAGAGTTACGCCTGAGAATTATGGAATATCCTCATCTTTCGTCTTTGACGTCTGCTGCAGAATATGCAAAATATAATTACATTTACAACTTTTATGTATCTTACACGTGAAGGGGAAAAGCTAGAAAAAGGTTTTTTAGTAGCATATTTTATAGAACCTTCTCTTACTGATGTTCAGCTATTGCAGGCATATTATAAATATTAAATTAATCACTTCCAATAATAAACAGAACACATTTATTCAAATGGAGAATAGTTAGCTATGTAATGAACAACATCTTTGATAGACCAGCTGGTAGATGTCAATGTCTTAAAAACAAAATACTGAATTTAGTTTGATACTGGAATAAACAAAATTATAAACACCGAGTCTTCCCACAGAGTCCTCATCCAAAGATGCAATAATAAGACTAATTGGGAAAGATTGTGTGTGTGTGAGCTCTTAAGCATGACTTGTCCGAAAGGTTAGCAGTGTCCAATTTGTTTGTGAGCTTGTCCAACAGTTCAGTGCCTCAACTTCACTCACCTAAGTGGTTATCTTGAATATTTCCATTATTTTCCATTGGCTCTAGTGATAAATGGGAGTACTCAAGTAAGTGTGGTTACAGAACACATTGCTGTGGCAATTCCACCTTTTATAAACTGCTGTCATATAAATCTAGTGAAATGATGTAATTCTTTTGCAGCCTCTGACATACTGCTACAATTAAAATGAAATGTGTTGCGAACAGCAGCATTCGTACAGACATTATGTCCCTTCTTCTTTTTCCTTCTTTATTGAAAGCCAAGAAACATTAGCACACATTATGAGAATGGACTGTTATCACAAACCAAATGACCATCACTGTAATGTGACTTAACAAAGGTTTGATTCTCACTCCCAGACCACACACAGAAACAAGATATATCAAATAAAAAATACAAAGACTCAAAAAATTGTATACACTGATGTCACAGCCAATACAGCTGTGCATTCAACAAATTTATTACAATATAAAAATAAAAACTTATCACACTATGCTGGAACTTTTTCTTTGAAAGGGCAGCCTCCAGTAAATGTTACATTTGAACGTCCATGATCACTTAAATGTACAACTATCAATACATACAAATTTACTAAAAACCAACATTGTAGGTTTGTCTGATGCTAAAATCTTAACGCCCATTTACAAGCTTCAAATGACAGCATCAATCTCAGTAAAAATATGTGCCACTATGATTTGGTAAAGACAGCACAATGCAGTCAAGTATTTACACAGAATTCTTACACACTAATTTGGCATATAACAAAACCAGTTGTTACACTGGAATGTAAGGTAAATGACAGAGTAAATTTATGGAAGCAAGTTGTCAGTCTTTTTTCCTTTAAACAAACAAACAAACAAACAAACAAACACACACACACACACACACACACACACACACACACACACACAGTCAGATAATTCTAATATTAAAATTACACCACACTTTAAATATTTTGCAATTGGTGAATTGTGGTAGTTACTCCATTTTTTTATTTTTTTATTGAGTATTTGTTTTCTTCAAAGCAAATTATTCTATTGCTAAGCCAGGACACCTCACTTCTTTTGAAGAATTGAGTCATAAATTTTTGGCAACCAGAGATGTTACAAGAACTGTCACCTGAAAAGTACAAAGACAGCCAATTGCTGAATGAAATCGCTAACGTCTGCCTTCTTTTACAAAAACAAAATCATCCATTAAATTAAATGAAATTTTTAGCACTAAGCCACCACAATTCAACCTCAGCAACTGAATAAAAATTAAAATAAATAACATTTGCGGGCAAAAAAATTTACACATCAAGTGCATGATACAAAATTGATAAGCTCAGATTACTTTTAGGCATTATTTCCTCTGTCTACGAATGCTTTCGGTGTAGACGTTGCAACAGGTGACATGTTTGATGAACCATTTTCTTTACTTCTTACAAAGTTAGTATGAATGGGGCTGTTCTCTTTTCCCACAGGTACATGCCGTGCAGGACTTACATCACCACCATCTTTTCCCTTTGGAGGTTTCTTCCCGGGACTGTTATCCCTATTCTTAAGAATTTGCCTGGCTGCAGTAGTAGTACCCACTTTTTTACGGGCTGAGGCTGTCAATTCAGACTTCAATTTGTCCACTGTAGCCTTCTGAGCACGAGCCTGTGATCTCAGTTTCTCCACTTCCTGTAATTAAAATGATTTGCATATGATACAGTACACAAAAGGAAATGATCTGCTTATGACACTGTTGTATACCTTGAGACAATAAAATATAGCTTAAGCAGCAAGTGAACTTATCTATCTGCACACACCTTCACATTTTCATTGACCTAAATTTGTCGACGCCATTCACTGGAATTTATCACACACTGTGAGCCTGATATTCAGAGCTTCCTTATTCTTTAATTCCCCC
Organism: Schistocerca americana; assembly: GCF_021461395.2. NCBI lineage: Eukaryota > Metazoa > Arthropoda > Insecta > Orthoptera > Acrididae > Schistocerca > Schistocerca americana. The sequence goes on from NC_060121.1 coordinate 610,866,115, forward strand.
ATTGTTGGAACTTGCATTCCTCTCTCAACTCCATCTCACATGCATCCTCTCATCAGTCCTATTACACACTACGTACCACTTATTCCCTTTATCTTTAAGTGTTTCAAATTACAGACCAAAAGTTCATAATACAGAGGTTTCATTTTCTGACATTGTCGGATTTCTAATTTTATCTGGTGATGCTGTAGATTGCTGATTATATCCTTCAATGTTTCTACGTGTGTATCTCTACTTACTTAATATAGCTTTGGGATACAACTTCATCTACTAAATTACAGAGAAGTCCTCACAAGAACAGCCACAACTTGCAAAGACATATCAAGTGGCATGTGTTTGCTGTAGACAGAGTCCAGAATGTATGTTCAAACACTGCCCAACAGATTCATAGTCAGTGTGATTCTTAAAAGAGCTCAACAGCAATGAAGGGTAGGGGTCTGCATTGCTGGGAACCTAGTTTCCTGAAGGATCATACAAAAAGTGTGGAAAAAACTGCTACATTTCCACTGGAGGATCACGCTATCAGTATACAGTGAGGGCATGGAGGGACCAAGAAGGCAGGTCATGCCTCAGGGCCACCTGCTGCCACCACCTACAAGGATACAGTGTCAATGCACATTGGTTCTAAACCAAGGCTGTGTGTGTGTGTGTGTGTGTGTGTGTGTGTGTGTGTGTGTGTGTGTGTGTGTGGGGAGGGGGGGGGGACAGGCACCAGTAATGCCATCGCTGGGATGGCGGCAGAACAGGTGGCATAGAGGCCACCGGGACCACCTCTTTCTTTGAGGACTACTACTTGTCCTTCTCATTAGACGATTTCGCTGTTTGCGAGAGCTTGTCTGCCACAGAGGAGGAACATGAAGTTCTATGACCTCCAAACTGTGGCTCCTCCTGCCACTGGCTGGCATGCTGTTGCAGATCAGTAGATTACTGGGAAGGGGGCATCCTGAGGGATCCCTTCCTCATAAGAGATGTTGGAGGAGCCTGTTGCTTCTCTGGCTGGGGTTGGGAATGACATTCCCAGCAGGTGGGGAGTCAACATCGCATCATTCTTATCAAGAAACAAGTCATCTTCAAAGGCGAAGAAAGCTCCAGTATGAACTATTGTCCATTGGCCCCCACTGCACACAATGGACAAAATCCATGCATTACCACTTCAAACTGCCATGTAACTCATCATTGGTCTGTAAAAGGAGATCATGGTTGAAGGTGATAACCTGTATCATACTGGGAATCTTATGGGGAGTTATAGTTACAGGAATGGCAACCAGCTTGTCACAGGCAAGCAGCACCATTCACTCAGCACTCAGCAAGGGAGACTGTTTTAATCAGAATGGAGCCACTTCTCATTTTTGAAATTGCTGCTATGTCCCCAAACCTGTCCGCAAGGCGTTTCTTGAAGAAAAGTGGCTCTGTAGTCAAAAAGGAATCCCTGTCGGTCCTAGAACAAACTAAATATTGGGGACAGTTCCTCAGCCATACGTTCCTTCCATGGAGTAGTCAGAGAAGGAAACATTTTGGGGTCATATACTCCGTGCTACAGTAAGTCTCACCTTCAGAAGAGACTGCTGGTGCCGTGTGGCCACCAAAAAGGAAAGAAGGTTTTATTTGGTTCATGTAAGAGTCTTCCTCTATGGTGACACCCATTCCAAATGAGGGCTCTCCCCACAGGCGCCACCCAGCTACAGCAACAATTACATTGCCCAGGTTCCCCGCACCCCACACACAATGGGCACATACTCCTTGGCATGTGTGGAAAGTTTCCACCTCCGACACCAAAAGGGAGCGGGCACCAGACCTGTATGGTCAGAGGGCTACCACCATGCAGGTACTTGATCACAGCCCCAAACCCCCTTCCCACAATGGAATGGCTACCATGCTGGACACAGTATCTTAACAAGAAAGAAAGGGTGCGAAGAGAGAACAGAACTGAAGGTGAATGAGCTCCTCTGTTAAATATATCTAGTTTAGATCCCTCAAACAAAAAAAATTGTGCCTATTAGTTAGAAGAAAGCACACAACATAACATCTACAAAAAGGGTAGCAGAAGCGATCCACAAAATTACAATCCAATATCACTGGCATCCATGTGCTGTAGAGCCTAAGAATATATTATGAGCTCAAACACAGTGAGGTCTCTCTATGAGTGATTGCTTTGTGTATTTTGCTAGTTTCTGCGCATTCTAGAAAGAATTTTCTTAAATTGTCTACCTGTCCATAATGTAGGTTTTTTATGTCGATAAATCCCCTTCCTCCTTCCTTTCTGCTTAATGTGAATCTTTCAGTTGCTGAATGTATGTGATGTATTCTATATTTGTGGCACTGTGATCGTGTAAGTGTATTGAGTGCTTCTAGGTCTGTGTTACTCCATTCCACTACTCCAAATGAGTAGGTCAATATTGGTATAGCATAAGTATTTATAGCTTTTGTCTTGTTTCTTGCTGTCAATTCTGTTTTCAGTATTTTTGTTAGTCTTTGTCTATATTTTTCTTTTAGTTCTTCTTTAATATTTGTATTATCTATTCCTATTTTTTGTCTGTATCCTAGATATTTAAAGGCATCTGTTTTTTCCATTGCTTCTATGCAGTCGCTGTGGTTATCCATTATGTAATCTTCCTGTTTAGTGTGTTTTCCCTTGACTACGCTACTTTTCTTACATTTGTCTGTTCCAAAAGCCATATTTATATCATTGCTGAATACTTCTGTTATCTTTAGTAATTGGTTGAGTTGTTGATTTGTTGCTGCCAGTAGTTTTAGATCATCCATGTATAGCAAATGTGTGATTTTGTGTGGGTATGTTCCAGTAATATTGTATCCATAATTTGTATTATTTAGCATGTTGGATAGTGGGTTCAGAGCAAGGCAGAACCAGAAAGGACTTAATGAGTCTCCTTGGTATATTCCACGCTTAATCTCTATTGGCTGTGATGTGATATTATTTGAATTTGTTTGGATATTAAGTGTGGTTTTCCAATTTTTCATTACTATGTTTAGGAACTGTATCAATTTAGGATCTACTTTGTACATTTCCAATATTTGTAGTAACCATGAGTGGGGTACACTATCAAAAGCTTTTTTATTATTATTATTATTATTATTATTATTATTATTAATATTATTCTGTTATTCACTATGAGACTTTCCTTTAAGCTGCTGCGGGCACTCTGCAGTACATTCTTTTACACAGTCATTTGGACATAATCTACTGATTATTCTTTCCTTTAAATCTTTCAGTGTAATAGACAGTAACTGATGTTGTCTACATATTTGTATCTTTGTATTCCATATAATCCAGAATTGAAAGCAAAAAGAAATATTTTGCTAGCTACACATTTGCTTAAATGTATCTGCATACACTAGTATGGAGCTTTTATGGATGGTCATTCATTTGTTAAAATAATTGTATTTGAGATTACTATGAATCTTACTTCCTTTTTATTATGGGCACCAGATAAAGAGGGAGGAAACATTAGCCCTTCTCATTCAAGCATTCGAACAATCAGAATGAACGATTTCTTTTTCTCTTCCCTGCACTTGTCCCAGAAGGAATGGTCAACATTCAGATATGTATGGAATGATTAGTCACAGGAAACATGTGTAGTAAATGGACTCAAATGCATACCTTAAAAGAGCTACGAGCACTTGTTGAACAGAAAAGATGCGTTTCACAGCAGCAACAACGAACGAGTGCTCACAGCCCTTGAACGAGTGCTCACAGCCCTTGAACGAGTGCTCACAGCCCTTGAACGAGTGCTCACAGCCCTTGAACGAGTGCTCACAGCCCTTGAACGAGTGCTCACAGCCCTTGAACGAGTGCTCACAGCCCTTGAACGAGTGCTCACAGCCCTTGAACGAGTGCTCACAGCCCTTGAACGAGTGCTCACAGCCCTTGAACGAGTGCTCACAGCCCTTGAACGAGTGCTCACAGCTCTTGACATATGCATTGCAGAGCGCATGTTTACGCCACTTTTTTGCTTTGAATGACACAGCCCTGAAAGCTGATCATTCTTGTTGGGACGCTTTGTGTATTAAGAAGCTGTATATTCATGGATATTTAATATTGAACATTAAAATATACAGTAACATGATGTAGCAACTTTATGAACTCAAGATTAATGATCATCTTACCTCACGAAGTTCCATATTCTTCTCTTGTAACTGAACAACATATTTTACTTTCTGTTTGTGATTCTGATGACCAAGTAGATGAGCGTATTTCAGAGCTAGATTTCGCAGTTCATCCTCTGTTTCATCTTTTCCTCGTAGAATTTCCCCTCGTTCTGCCAGAAAACTCTCCAACTGCTTTCTGAATGGTCCCACTAGAGCTTCTAGCTGACAACACTGTCTCTCTGCACGTAGAGCTCTTTCTTCATATTCTTGCAACTGCCTGAAAAGTTAACACTTATTTTTGAAAAGGAATGAAAACATACAACCAAGAATTTACAATTCTCTGTTGGGAAGTGCATTATTTACAAATATTCTCATTATTCATGGTGACAATATGATACTGGAAAGTCTTGAATAGAATACAAATAATGCAATGAGTAAAGCTATACGCTTTCGAAAACTTTGAGGAACTGAGCAAATAGCCACGGATGTATACAAAATGGAAAACATTGCAGATCCTCAAGACAAAGTGACCCTTCAAAATTAACTGATGCAACAAAGGCATGCAAACATACACATGCTCACGGTATGTTTTCCTGCTGACCTGTTTTTTCAACAGTTAGCTCAGGAGGAAGATATCGAAGCTCAGCAATAATTTTCGGCCTTGCTTGTGCACCGTCAACTGCTCAAAGACTCAATAGTATGGTGACTGGGTATCTTTAATACTTGCATTATCTACGAATAGCACACATAGGTATCATAAAAAAAATCATACGAACATCGAGTCTTTAATTGTAAGTGTCCAAAGCAAACAAAAAAGCATGAAAGTGTCAAAACAAACTTGTTCATCTGACATTTCAAAATTCTAATTAATTTATAATTACACAGAATAAAGTTCAGATACAGGTATGTTGAGTAACACTGATACATTATTGTGCAGTTGTTTGTTTATATCCTCGCTGACTCCCTTTCAGGTTTCTTCAGGGAGCAATTGCATCACCAACGTTACAAGAAAACGTCAAATATTTCAACACAAAAAGAGCATGAGAAACCTTTGAAGACAACATAAAGAGTGAGAGAGAGAGAGAGAGAGAGAGAGAGAGAGAGAGAAATTTTTAGAATGAGCTCCAGGCAATCTACAGGGCAGCATATAGCTAACTCATAATTTAAAGAAGAGAAAAGGAATATCTAGAAAAAGGTAACAATTAGGAGGCAATAGACAGGGAAACAAGTATCAAATGCATGGAAAAGGTGGAAGTAAGATGTAATACAGCTGAAACATGAACATTTAATTTCAAGAAGTTGGCTAAAGTGACATTAATTGCTGTGTGTCCATAACAAAAGTGTATTTCATTTTATCTTTCTCGCTGTTTTAACACAATGACCACCTTCTTGATGTGCCACATATATTACAGAGGGCAACATGACCTAACAATCTTGCCCACCCTCATGTGTAAATCCTGATGTGGAAGCTGCAAAAAGCATATGTAACTGACAAGTTACTCTGGCACTAAAATAGGTATTATACCCACTTTTATATTTATCACAGGTGTTTTCGGATTAGTTACGTAAAATTTAACTAAGCATGTCTTATTTATTTTGACAGAGAGGAAGGCATTTGCAATTTGAATGAAACCACGATGAAGTTTTCTCAGGTTATCAGCAGAGTCAAGGCATCACCCTGCAGCAATTTTTCAACAAGTTTCCTACTCGTCACCTTCAGGGCTGAAGCTGACAAGTAGCAAACTTGTCGAAATGTTTCATCAGAATGATGCCTTGACTTTGCTGATAACCCAAAAAAAATCTCAGATTCGTTGAGAAAGCCTGCATTCTCATTGAATGAAACCAGTAACCACCACACAGACAAATACAACAATAGACCACAATAAAGAACATTAAAATAAAGGTTTACTGCAAAATTTTAGTAGGGGTACCTGGAAGAATGACTCTGTACAGGGAAAAAATCTAAGTTACTGTTACGTACCAAGAATCCCAAACTGATATTCCTGTTTACAACAGGTTTCATGTTTTTATGCTACTGCCTATGATTTGCAGTGACACACACTATCTTTCTTTACGAGCACCAGATATCCAGTTTTGCTTCTGTTTTTCTTGTTTGCTATTGATGATGCATCTGACTGGTTGCCTACAATCCCTTACTTCTGCTGACACTCAAAGCATTCCATGTATTTTAATCATTGAAAATTAAATGGTTTCTTAAAATGAGAGTTTTTTTCCATTTTTATAATCAGAATGGATCTCCTTTTACCAAAACAAGTGCAACAAAGAAATACAACGAACAATCCAACTTGGTCGAACCCCAATGTTTAAACTCACTAAGACCTGGCAGAACCAGGTAATATCCAAAACAATGAAGCTGCACCTGCTGGAATCGGTGTTTCCTGTGTTCTTGTATAGTTGCAGGACTTGGATCATGAAAGCTAGTGACAAGCCAAAATGACCATTAGCAAAGAAGAACAACAGGAGTAAAAATGGAAATGTGGCGCTCATAAAGAAAGGTGGGGAGTGCCTGTGAGAGTAATAGGCAGTACCATAAAAACATGAAAGGTATTGTTAATATTAATATAGGTTTGTGTTGGCAGAAAATTTTACACGTATCACGGACAGAAAGAACCAATGCTTCCACTACAGCAGAACTTAGCATCACAAGAAGTTTATATTTCTGTATCACACTGCCAGTTCCTGTGGCACATTTTGAGAAGACATGGGAATAATTCAGAAGAAACTACCTTGCAACACAAACTCAAAGGCAGAAGACCACAGTGAAGAATGGTATGTAGATGGTTGGATAAAGTGAAGAAGATTACCAGGCTATTACTTCACATCACATTAAAGAGCTGCAGATCACTGGATGGAGATGTCTAGTTGAAAATTCACTTACTTAAGAAATGATTACAGAAATGAGATCACGACACTCAGAAATGAGTTAACCTACAAATGATGAAGATGACGACGATGACTAAAACATTCGACACAAGTAGATGAGTTTTAGCATTAAAAATACTTCGTAAAAAAAAAAGCTCACTCACTGAAGAAACAGATCACAAATCCTGGAAGGGAATACACACATCTGATATCCCAAATAAATACACTGATTATGATGACAGAAAAACTAAGACAAAAACAAGGATCCACCACAAGGGAATTATCCAAATGGGATGGAATTCAATAGATGTGATGTAGATGTGCAGGCAAACAAATGATTATAATTTCAGAAAAAATGGATGGATATTCAGGAGCAAGAACTTCACAAATTGAGCAAGTCAGTAAAGCACTGGTCCCCCTCTGGCCCTTATCCAAGCAATTACCCGACTTGGCATTGATTGATAAAGAGTTGTTGGATGTCCTACTGAGGGATATTGCACCAAATTATGTCCAACTGGCATGTTAGATCATCAAATTCCTGTGTTGGTTGCAGGGCTCTGCCCATAATACTCCAAATGTTCATAATTGGGGAGAGGACTGGCATATTTGATGGCCAAGATACTGTTTGGCAGGCACAAAGACAAGCAGTAGAAACTCTTGCCCTGTGTGAGAGCATTACCTTCCTGAAATGTAAGCCCAGGATGGCTTGCCACGAATGGCCACAAAATGAGGCATTGAATATTGTCAACATACCACTGTGCTATAAGGGTGCTACATACGACAATCAAAGGGTTCTGCCATAAAAAGAAATGGCATCCCAGACCATCACTTCTGATTTTTGGTCCATAGGGCAGACGACAGTCAGATTGGCATCCCACCACTATGCAGAGCGTCTCCAGAAACGCTTTGACCTGGAATCTCTGACTGGAGTAGAACTGTCTTTAGTGATGAGTCCCACTTCGAACTGAGCCACAGTGACCACCAAAGACGTGTGTGGAGAAGTCCCAGACAGTGGTTGGATACCAATATGACTGTTGCTAGCCATACAGCCCAACAATCTGGAGGGGTGGCCAGGGATGCCATTTCTTTTAACAGCAGGACCCTTTGGTAGTCATCCGCAGCACCCTAACAATACTGCGGTATGTCAACAATATTCTACACCCCGTTTTGTTGCCCTCCATGGCAGTCCAAGCACGGCTGACATTTCAGCATGATAAAGCCCAAAACGAAATACACACACACACACACACACACACACACACACACACACACACACAAAGTGAGAGTTTCTGCTGCTTGTATTCATGACTTCATAATTTACAAACCTTACCTTGGCCAGCAAGGTTGCTGGATATCCCCCCCTCCAAATGAGAGCATTTGGTGCATTATGGGAAGGGCCCTCCAACCATCTCGTGATTCTGATGCTCTAATGCGTCAAATTGGACAGAATTTTGCACAGTATCCCTTGGGAGGACATCCAACAACTGTCAGTCAATGGCCAGGCCAGTAAGTGTTTGGATAAGGGCCAGAGGTGAACCAGTGCATTATTGACTTGATCAATCTGTAAAGTTCTTTCTCTTGAATAATCATCCAATTTTTCTAAAATTGAAATCATTTATTTTCTGTACATGCACATCACATTCACTGATTTCCAAAGCATTTGGATAATTCTTTCTCGGTCAGTCTTTTCTTCACTTTTTTTCTTTTTCTTCTCTCTAACAGTGTACTCTAACATTAAATATCAGAGTATACAGTAAACTTCAGTTTCATAGCAGAAATAAGTTCAAAACAAAAATACTTGTGCAGATCACAACTGAGGTTAACCAGTACAATTTTATTTTGATAAAATATTTAAAATACTGTTCCTGCACCAAGTCCAATTCAACAACTTATAAATAAAACTTTGTCAAATCAGTTTTCTCTTATTTTTTATGGTGGTTGGCATTCTCATTTTGTTACCCATTTTTTTCCTGGGAAATCACTTCTGTTTCAATTGTTTCTGAATGCAGGATAGAATATCATTGTCCTACGAAGTTCTATCTGAACCTCACAGAGAGACTTCTTCACCTTCAGCTCACCACTTGCCACATAATCAGTGCGAACAATGAAACAGAAACTCTAACACAAGAAAGTGCCTATTGTTGCATGAATGTTCATAAGGACAAACTCCAACTAGAACTAGGTTTACGTGCCATTAAATTCCTGCTCAAAGAGATTACACAGGGACGTAAAATTGATTGTAAGATACAACACAAAAGTGGTAGGACCTGCAAGTGACATTTTGTGTGTGTGCGGCTTCACAGTTCATGCGTGACATTTGTGCTTGATTTGGCCACTAGAGCCCCCCTGGCCTGCTAGTAGACAGCAGTTATGTGCACAGTTTGTCAGCTGTGCCCCCTGTTGCAACTAGTTACTATATAGGTTGGACTGCAAGGTTCTGCTGGCCACTTTTGTGTTGTCTGTTGTATATACTTTGTCTCTCACGTGTTTTATGATTTTTCGTGTAATAAAGTTAGTGTTATTGGGTTAGGACACTTTGGCGATGGGGACAGGATTCAATTCTGCATGTTCCACTTCCACCATTGGTCCTTTGCATTTAATTTGGAGGCAGTACTTAAATCTCTTCTTGAGAAACAGCAAGCACTGACAGTTGCTATTTCCAGTTTAACAACTACACCAGTACAACATGTAGTGCCACTAACAACATACCTGTCACCATTCCCTGCATATGACTACCATAATAAAACTGACGATGAGCTAAATGTACTTACCGATACCATATTGAAGACAGAAAAACCAAAAAACCACTACTATATAGCTATGTGAAAATGTTGAAATGTCAACTTTTATATACATTTAATGTAATTACAATGATGATTATGGACTTTTAAAAAAAGATAAACAATTTTTCAGTATTTTGTGTATGAAACTTATGTTCGAAAGATCATTTTGCAAAAATAGATCAATATATGATGATAATTTCTTTGCTACTTGTTGTTAGAGGTAAATCTTTGTTTTTTAATTCAGTTGGTTATATAAGTTTGAAGTGCGAGGGTGGAGTACAGGTTGTGCTTGTTTTGCTGATTCGTATTGTGAAGTGAAATGCCTGAAAATATGTGTAATCCTCCAGAAAGTCCACCAGTGTACACACAACTTTCATAAAAGCAACCCAATCATCCTTTTTAAAAAAGAAAAAAAAAGCTAAACCAAAGAAAGGAAATAGATATCGAGCCATCACTCCACAACAAAGAAGAGCAACAAAAAAGATGAGTATTATTAATAAAACCGTCACTATCTCTCACTGCAGTGTCTCACTGTGGCAGTTGCTATGAAAATGAGACCAGCTGCCCAAATTACTAACTTAATTCAAAAATTAATAAATCCATTTTGGGTAACAAGAGGATGGTGATGATCAGACCATGCAGCAGAAGACTGGGATGCTTATGAACAGTGCACGTGACAATGTTTCCAGACATTTAAGGTAACAAATGTAAACTTGTGCAAGGCTGTTTTTTGTCACGCATCTCACCTCGTGTGTATCAGTTGTTGTGTCAGCTCACCCCCTTATAAGAACCTTCAAGTCTCTCTTGATCAGATGTGCAAGTTACCTTCTATCTATCACAAAGTACTCATGTTACTGATGGTCGTGTGGGGTTTTACCATTGCCAAAACAGTCATGCAGGGCACAGGCAGTAGAACTACATGGACTTAGTCATCAACAACATAATCGTAATTTTGTGACAAATGTTCGTAAGGAATCCTACAGAGATCAAATGATTCGAGATGCAATCTTACATCTTTCTCTTGACAGGGAGGTTCTAGAACAACCTCTCGTGTGAAAATCCTATGCTCACGGAGTAGTAAATACAGCTCAGTCATGTGAAGTTTCACGCACTGCAGGTAGTCAGACAGGAGCCTGGTCCACAGTTTCAGAAAACAGTTCATCTGTCCCCTTCCAGCAATGAGTCGGTTCACAAAGGAACAGAGACACCATTGCAGCAGTCCCCGAGACATCTCAGCATCATACAGGTAATCGTCGTCCGCAACAACAACAGTCCGCATCATAACAGCCACAGCCTCGTGCTCCGCTGCCTTCGTACCCATACAGTTTCATTCAACACGAATAGACCACATGAACCAAGCACCAGGGAACTTATAATAGGTGCCATAAAAAAGGGACACATTGCTTCTGTGTGTAACTCTTCCAAACCTGAGTGAGGATGAAACGAACATGGGTGTGAACTGCATGTCAGCAGTGATTGTGTCTCCAAGCAAGTGCAAACTGAAGGGTGTGTGTTTAACAAACCACTAAGAATGCAGGTGGACATTGGTGCGGTAGTAATTTTCATGAATTCTCAAACTTATCTGGTTTCTCCCCCTCTGGCTCCAGTGTCACAGGGCTGGTGAGTTATAACGAACAATAGATTCCCATTCTTGGACAGTTTTCTGCACCTGTGACTTACAAGACTGCAATTCGTTTATTAACATTCCTAGTTGTGGACTATGCTTACACTGAATATCTATTTGGTTTGGACACATTTAAACTTTTTGGGTTCTCCATCAATGACGAAGTGCATCTGGTTTCTGATCAAGTTTTATATTGACATTTAGATGCTCTCTGTGCAGAATCTCCCTCCCTATTTTCTCTAGCACTGGGTTGTGCAACAGAATTTCAGGCTCGTATTACAATTAAATAGTTTGTCCGCCTCACTTTTTTCAGGCATGCCCAATACTAGTAGCTTTATAGGATCAAGTAAAAGCAGAATTAGATCATCAATCCCTTGATGATGATGATGTCCCATACTCTGAGGAGCGTAGGGGACGATGTAGTAGACCCGCAACACTGTACTAGGCAAGGTCCTAGTGGAGGTGGTTTGCCATTGCCTTCCTCCAACCGTAATAGGGATGAATGATGATGATGATTAAGACGACACAACAACACCCAGTCATAACGAGATAGGAAAAAAATCGCTGACCACACTGGGAATCCAACCCGGGACCTCGTGCACGGGAAGCGAGAACGCTACCGCAAGACTACGTCTTTCAAATCCCATTGATGTTATTAGACCCATTTCTTCCAGTGGATGGTACAAAAACCTACGGGTAAATTACACCTCTGTGGAGATTTTTAAAAATCAATTAATGCACAGTCAATCATTGATACATATCCTTTACAGCGCCCTGACAAGCTGCTAGCAATATTATCGGGGTCATTATTTTTCAAAGATTGACTTGGCAGTTGTATATTTACAGCTGCTGCCAGATGAGCAATCTAAACGCCTTCTACTTATCAATACATCATCTGGGCTTTATCAATACTAGCGTTTAACTTTTGGCGTGGCAAGCACACCAGCTTATTGCTTCCATTCCTGGCTGTGTCAACTATTTAGATAACATTGTAGTGTCTGGTGCCCCTACAGCAGAACATTTGCAGCATCTTGTGTTAGCCAGGCATATCTCAGTTCAGTCTTGGCGCCATCCTTGCTAATAAGTATGTGGAATGATCAGAACGCCCTACTGGATACACCTCCAAACCTTAAATTCAATGCAACAAGATAGATAAAGAAGCTTTAGCAATCTAAAAGAATTTCATGTTTGCTATTCGGGTTGAACTTTCACCTGATCACAAGCCACAAACCACTGGTGTCTCTTTTTAACCCTTCTACATCCTTGACAGACAAAGCTGCACATAACCTACAGTGATGGTCTCTCTTATTGTCAGGATACAATATGATGTACATTTTCAACCTATGGTGCAACATGCAAATGATGATGCTTTGTCACATTTGCCAATTGGTCAGGATCGAGAATTTGATAAAGAGGAACTGGGAAGCTCAAAAATGATGGTGAAGGTTTTCCTTTTACTTGCACTAGAATTGTAGCCGTGGATCCAGTTTTAAATGAACTTGTTTCCTTTGTGCAACATGGATGGCTGGTCAAACCTCCAGCAATTGCTTTTGATCTTTTACGAAATGATTTTGTATTACAATATCGTTTTTCTGTTTGGGACGTAGTTCTGCTGCCACCTACAGTGGACACTACTCTCTGGGTTGTATTCCTGTCCGCCCTTTGGCATGAGGTCGTGTGTTTATTACTTTTGGACCTCTGGGGTCACACAGGCATGTTTTTTGGCCAGGAATTAATGATGAAATTGCATGGGATGTTACAGCCTGCCCACAGTGTACCATACGTCAGGTGGCCCCCATGCATCTTTGTCACCATGACCAGCTCCACAGCAGCTTTGGATGCAAATTTATGCAGATTTTATGGATCTTTTTGGAATTTCTGCTAGCTTGTTATAACTGAAGCATATTCTAAATTTATGTATGTGGTGCATTGTCTGTCTATTTCTGCAGCAACAACAATTTCAGCTCTGTTGAAAAATTTTTGCAATGGAATGTCTTCTGTATACATACGTTACAGACAACGACTCCCATTTCGTATCTCAGGAATTTCAAAATTCATGCAAAGAGAGAGAGAGAGAGAGAGAGAGAGAGAGAGAGAGAGAGAGTGTTCATCTTGTCATGGCTCTTGCTTTCCATCATGAATCAAAGAGAGAATCACAACAACTAGTACACACATTTAAGACTCAGATGAAGAAATACATTTTGAATGTGTCACCAGAAGTGGCTCTTTACCACTTCCTCCGTTCTTATAGGTTTACTGCTGCTTGAAATAAAGAGTCCAGCAGAGGTTTGCACAGCTGTCAGCACCGAACTCTGCTACATCTGCTTAACAGGACACAGGGACATCTACCAACATCAGAGCCACAATGCTTTTGGCCTGGCATAACCATTTGGTTCGCAGTTTTGGCTACCAACGGGACCGGGTACTGGCGATGATCAAGAGTCACTGTAGCCTAGAGCCCTGCATCATCCACACAGCTGAGGAGAGGGCATTGTGAAACTTCAACCAGCTATGACCTGGGCAGCTGCATGCCAGGAGCACCCTGCCACCCTCACATCCTCCATCTGCCTGGCCGTCTCCTACATCGTGATTTGGTGCCTTCGCCTTCTCTGCTGCAGGTGCCTTTGCACCTCTCTCCTCTGCCATGGGTGCTCCCTTCAGCTGTTGGGGGCCAAGGTAGGATCCAGCTCCTGTTCCGTCGCAGTGGATGCCTCTTCCACTGCCACCTCCATTGCAGCCTTCTTTGACAGAGTTGGACTAGGACTTGGAAATGGAAGCCGCAACATTATTACCTGTCCTACCATATGGTCTCTCACAGTGGAGCATGTGCCGCACCTGTCCACGCTCATGTCATTTCCAGTCCTACGTATCGATGGCAGCACGTTAGAGAACTCAACAACCAACTTCGACGACAGAAGAATGGCCATGAGCACAGTGCACATTTCTTCACAAAAGAAGAGGACTGCTGTAACTACTAAATTTGGGAGTGTGCCACTTCACAGTTTGTGCGTGAAGGTTGTGCTCAATGCAGCCACTAGACCCCCCCAGCATGCTAGTAGCACAGCAGCTGTCTGCACAGCCTGCCAGCTGCACTCCTTGTTAGAGCTAATGACCACATTTGCTGCAGCAAAGCAAGTCTCTGCTGGACACTTGTGTGTTGCTGTCATATGTACTTTGTTTCTCATGTGTTTTCTGCCGTTTCATGTTATAAAGTTAATGTTCCTGGGTTAGAACAACAAGGTCATGTAACTTTCAGAATCTCACTTACAAAGTGTTTCTTCTGACACATATTCATAGCAACCTATTCTTCCCATTATAAATTTGTGTCATATTTTTCCATTTTCCATCAATCAGTAAAGGATATAGTAATCATTAACAACAGATTGCTGTACCCTTTACTACTTGAAATAAATACATTCCCTGGGCACAACTGTTTCATTATGGAATCAAACCTAATGTTTTTCTATTTCTCCCAAGTTTCCAACTTCAGAAAAAAAGGGTTTTAAAAAAAGAAGGGGGAGGGGGGAGGTGGTCTGGAAGTTCAGGATTAACATGAGGTTGCTGCCAGCCTCGTATTAAATATCTTTTATAAACCCATGTTTTGTGGCCCTTGTTTGGCATTTTGCATTTTGGTAATTTGTATGTGTTAATCTACCAACTCACATGAACATAGTATCTGACATTACTGTTTCAAACTGCAAAGTTGCTTCCCACAAGCTATGCTCTTACTGACTGAGCTGTCGAGAGCTGACTTATTTGCCTCTAACTCGCATAAAATCTCTCTCCTACATTACAAATTTTACAGATTTCTCCTGCAGATCTAAGCCCAGGCTGTGTCTCCTCAAACAAGATTTTGTATTCACTCACAATGTTGATTTCACTAACACTGATTTATATGGATTTTTGTATTTTGTGAGTTGTGTGTTGCTAACATCTGAATAGACTGTTCCCACATAAATGCTATCACATTCACAAACAACAAATAAAAATAAAAAAAATTTAAAAAAAACAGTCAGCAGCTGTGACTGTCCTCATACACAACTATCTCATCTGCTTAGGAAGCAAAGATGTATAAACGTATAACAGACAATGTAGCAGCTGCATGGGACTTTTTACTTTAACTGCATCATTGTTCTGCTAGTGGATCATCAAATACAGAAATCTAAATAATGCAGCAGTGGTCAAACATAGCATCGTATGTAAGTACAAGATCTCATTTGGAGAGACATGTTACATCCAACACTTCAAATTACAGGTACAAGGTGTCATCAAAAGAGGCCATGAAAATTAGATCCAGCCACTGCAACTAACAGATGTGGGGCTACAGAGACAGCAGCACATGGAGGCAGGCGCTTGATACTGGGAGGTTCAAATGGCTCTGAGCACTATGGGACTTAGCCACGCGGGATTAGCTGAGTGGTCTAAGGCGCTGCGCGCGCGCTTGTCCTTAGGATAATTTAGGTTAAGCAGTGTGTAAGCTTAGGGACTGATGACCTTGGCAGTTAAGTCCCATAAGATTTCACACACAGTTGAGCAAACAACACTATGGGACTTAACATCTGAGGTCATCAGTCCACTAGAACTTAGAACTACTTAAACCTAACTGACCTAAGGACATCACACACATCCATGCCCGAGGCAGGATTCGAATCTGTGACCGTAGCAGTCGCGCAGTTCCAGACTGAAGTGTCTAGAACCGCTCGGCCACTCTGGCCAGTGATACTGAGAGGCTACACAGGAGTATATACTTTATTTTATACTTTGATGAGAGCAATGACACTGTTGACAATGTATCATGATTGGTTTGACATCACGAGCAGGTCAGTCTGGGGCCATATTCAGCTGTCTGATCATATGCACTACCCTCTTGGAAATATTATGGAGAAACAGACGAATACTTCCACATTTCCTTTTCAGGTTCCTCACAACAGCAAAATCTTATGCAAACAATATCAAACACTTCTTGCAGCTGTAGCTACTGATTCACCGCGCACAAATCATGCGTGTTCCAACTAAGACAGTACTTCCAGTTGGTCTGAAAGACTTAGCAGGAGTCACACATTTACAGTACAAAGCTGAAATGGTGAAACTCAGTAGCTTTCATCCGTGTGAGCTGCTTGCTATCTGCAACTAAAACATCACTGATTCTTCGCTGCTAAAAAAGCAGTCCTTATAAACAAACAATGGAAAATACACGAAGGAATGTAACAATATTATGAAAAGTATAGTTGCTACTCACCATATAGCGTAGATGCTGGGTTGCAGATAGACACAACAAAAAGACTGTCACAACATAAGGTCATAGTCAACAAGGCCTTTGTCAAAAAAAGACAAAGGTGCACGCAAGGGGGGGGAGGGGGGGGGGGCATCACACACCACACGCGGGGGGGGGGGGGGGGGGGGGGGGGGGGGCACGGCACGTTGGCACAGAGTACTGTCCACAAAAATTTAAGTCTCACAAGTGATGTGCCCACTGTGCCAAATTCACTGACAGAGTAGCAGATGATCAAGTGATTGGACAAGTGGTAAAGACAGCTAGAAAAATTCAGTAAAGTGCACAAAGAGCCCGCACAACAACAGTTTTTGGCAATGAGACAAGGTCATACACTATGAACCTAAAACAACATAAGAATACGTTGTCACACTTTCCTAAGAAAGGCCTGCCCACCAATATTAAACATAATTGCAGCTGTGGGTTCAAAATGGTAAACATCTACTTCCAGAAAACTAGCGACATCTGACCATCATTCCTGAATGAAATTCTGCAAGAAGCTAGGACTGACTGATTCCAAGAGCGATTCCAAAGAATGGAAAAGAGCCTCAGTGTTCTTGGAAATCCTTTTCTCAAGACAGTGTCCAATTTATTTTAACTGGTTCACAAAACAAGCTCCTGTCATGGCCTTCATATCACACCACATACTGCAAGAACACATGGAACAAATGAAATGACTTAAGAAAACATGAATAAACCATTTTCTTAGAAAAACAGTCAAATGTCAGAAGTACCATTCTGTTCATCTTTACATGAAAGAGCAAATGTCACATAGAGAATGCAAAATGCAGTCACAGAGACCTGTTGCTTCACCTCTGTTAAAGTGTAATCTTGCAGCTATTAAGTTTCTAGTTTTGTTGCACTTTAAATTGATTTTTCTTGCTAGTGTTCAGCATGTCATATTGCCTGAAGATATGTTTCGGACCATCCACCATGAGCAATGGAGGATAATTCTTTCGTACTTTGAAATTTCACCCAGTGTCTGGTATTCTCAATCTAAAAGCCAACAGTCTAAGGACACTAAACTAACATCAGCAGTACATCAAGAACTGGCTGTGAAAGTCTCAGTCATTACATAACTTTCAGCTTGAGTCAACTATCGATAATTTGAAGTGTATAAGGACTTTAGAGTAAGTTCAGAAGAGACTGAGAGCTTGATTTAATGAAAGTTTAACTGATCAAGAAGGAATCGTGAGGAATTAATAATATTACTGTAGTTTCAACAACATTCATCCTACTTCACTAAAAAACAAGTAAAATGCACAAGGAAGTTTATTTTTGTGTGTTTTATTCAGTTTTATTTATTTTAACCTTTCAAACGACAGGCATGTACAAATGTCAAAATATATTAAAAAAAACTTCAATTACATTTTGCACAGAATGCTGATCTTTTCCTGCCTTAGTGACTTCCAGTATATTTTGTCAAGCACATTTTCAGTTGCTACCAAATCCAGAAGGCTGCAGACTCGCACATGATTGTCAAAATATATTAAATCATCATGTCACGTTTTCTCCTGAGTCAGGAAGAAGGTCTCAGGTATTGAAACTAGTCCATTTCTCCACCCTCCTTTTCTTGCAGTTGATTGAATGGCTCCATGATGAAGCCGCATTTCGTGAAACAGTTTGAAATCGTCATCTGAGTAACATTCTTACTTGCTTTATCAGGCATGGATATGCACTGCTGAAACTGTTCTGTTAGGCCTCTTAAATGCTATCTATCACGATCACCACAATTTCTTGGCAGTACAAAGTTTTTAAAATTCTATATTACCTCTTG
Organism: Schistocerca americana; assembly: GCF_021461395.2. Lineage (NCBI taxonomy): Eukaryota > Metazoa > Arthropoda > Insecta > Orthoptera > Acrididae > Schistocerca > Schistocerca americana. The sequence continues at coordinate 610,884,558 of NC_060121.1, forward strand.
GTCAAGCAGTTATAATTTTGAAGTGATGTTCCCCAGGGTAAAAAAAAAAAAAATATTTTATAAGATTCCACATAAACCAAGCAGTGGGGTATAGCGAATATATTACTGTCCGGAAAAAGTACCCTCTTTACTTTGTTTTTCATGTCTTTTTACAAGTTCAACAGACAGATATGAAACAGTTCTGTTGCCAAACACTTTTTAGTTGCATCATTAAGACCCAGAGGTTGATATACAATCAGGAAGTCACTTGAAAACAGTTCCATTTCTTCAATATTTAAATCATTGTGTGTATTGTAATTTGCCAGCAGGCTTCCTAGTTTCCAAGCCGGATAACTTGGGTCAGCAATGCTCTCACTTTCTCCACAAATATTCTTAAAAAGTAAGTTATGTCTTTCTTTTTTTAAAAAAAAAAAAGAAGAAGAAGAAGAAGAAGAAAGAGAGAGAGAGAGAGAGAGAGAGAGAGAGAGAGAGAGAGAGAATAAGTGTTAATGGCAACAAGTCCATTAACTGAAGAGTCTGTCGCAGGGGAGCCAAAGGAGGACAGCTCACCGAGATACGTGTACAGTGGGGGGCCTGATACTGAATGAATTTAATAGTATAAAATTTGATTTTTATTTTTCGCTTGATGCCTATCAGTGCCTTCTGCCTGGTGGCCAGTTGCCGCAGATCAGTCATGTTCCAAAACTGGACAGAACCACTTTGAAGCTGTGTGTTGAACCATCAGCAGCTAAACTCACGTGTTGCTGATGAGGTAATGCTACCGAACGCGCACCTACAATTTGGCCGACCAATAGGGAGGTTTGGAGGTGGTCGCATGGGGGTGGAATCACGACCAGCCACCGGGAGCGGACACACTGTCTGCTCTCTTCTGCTGGCAGTTTCTGACCCGACCAGATGCTCTCCTCTTCTGCCCTCTTGTGCAGCAGCCCACTCAGTTTCAGCCCCTTCTCTAGGCCTGACTTTCCTTTTTACAGAATTAAACATCCATGCATTTAAAATATGTTTGATTTTTCACCTCAAAGGGTGCCCACTGCTTTCCCTTCCTCGCCAATCCTGACACGTTAACACCTGGTGTCAGGGAGGGAAACAGCTCACCGTTAGGCCCGTCTAACTGCCATACCCAATGGAGCTGCCAGTAGTGCTTCATGCTTGATGCGACAGATGCAATGTGCAATAAGACACGCATACGTGTTTGCCACGCAGTCTTTAGCCGTCTCGGCGTTCTTTCCAAACAGCTGCCGCAGCAAACCTCAGGTCGCTTGCGTGGCCAAGCACTTCGCTGCACCACACAGCCAGCGGGCAGTCGGCGTCCGAGCCGCTCAGATGTAGCGTGGGGGCATGTTCTGGCCACGTGCCACCATTCAGGAAACTTGCATGTTCCGGCTGACTACCTGAGGCACATTACACAGCTGTCGACACTGCCAACATCACCTTCACCGCTGTTTCCTGCCACTGTCATCCAACGATGTGCAACCATAGATGACCTACCACTGCCGCAACTATGGCTCCTGTAAGTTCGTCACTCAGTTTTTCTTCGGCGCTGCCTCCTTGCTGTCGAGTATAGGCCCTTTTTTTTGTGCTCTCATTGTAAAGTATTTGGCGAGCACCACATGTCCTAAAATTGTAACCATGCCTCAAACCCATAGTACCGCCACTAGCAGAGGGAACTCCCCACCTACAGAAAAACCAGACACAGTAGCTACCCTCCAAGCAGAAACAGAGAGATTAATGTTAAGGAAGATAGAATCAACAGAAGAATTTCAAAATTTGGCTCAAACCAAGTTTGCCAATATAAGTCAGAAACACACCCTGCTGCGCCACAAATGATGGCTACAAGCACCTCCAGTAGCATAGTACCCCAGGCATACATTACAACTTTGGCTAACAGTTTCCCTGCAGTCAACTTTATCCCGACGTTTTCCGAGAAACCCAATGAACAAATAAATTCCTTTCTATAAACTGTCCGAGATGGTGGGTGCGCTTGCGCTTGGCTAAACGATTTCCTATTAACTGTACTCCGCCTTAAATTGTCAGGTGACAACCGTACCTATATCGAATCAGTTCACACCCTTAGGGACACCACCTCTTGTCACGTTAGAAGCTGGGTTGAAAGAGAGATATTTGGACAGACGTGACACCCGCTATTACAGGGACAAGTTGTTCATCCTCTGCCAGAAACAAGGGGAGGATGTAGAGGCATTTGCTGACCAAATCCACACTGTGGCTTGCCGCACTTACACTCTGGATTCAGATCCCGTCCATAATGAGGTGTTAATTGAGCAGGCGGAAGCCCACTTGATTGACTTATTTATACATGGAATCGACCCATATGTTGGAGGAGAGGTAAAGATACCATCACCTGCCTCGTTGCATGATGCCACACAACTCGCGAAGTTGCAAGAGGAGGTGGTGCATTTTATTACCAGTTCGGTGCATCCAAACGAACAAACGCATCCAATTTTTTAATATGAGCAGGCATGCCAAGTTGAAAATCGGCCCCTTTTGACATGAATGTAATTCGAAAACAAAGGCGAGATTTTGACGTCATCCTGGGGAGTGATTTCTTCCACCACTATCAGAGTGTAGTAGATTACAGAATGCAAACTATCCGTCTCGATGAGGAAACCCACCATTATCAGGGTGTATACGTGGACAAGGAAAAAAAATTCCCGGATTTCCCGGTTAAAAACACACTTTCTCCCGGGTGAAAATACACTTTTTTCCGTGTTAAGTGACAGTATACTCTTCCCGGAAGGTTTACCAGAAGATAGAATCCTATGAATGTTTATGGTTTTATATACCGACGTAGAATTTCTCGGCACTTTAGAAAACGAAACTCAGGGCGAAAAACACGTTTATACCTTTGATGTGCAGCAACATGTACCCTGCATATTTTCGTATTACAATGGTATAAATTTGAATTCCAACAAACAACGCATGTCACTTTCCGAAGCATTGAAATCGAGACTGCGATGCGCTTTAATAAGCGTCATAGCTCATTTACGTGATCTCACCAGCTGATGACAGCAATAGACACATGATGTAGTCAGCCAATAGCAAGATCACTCTTAAGTAGCGGGAATACACAAATAACTTAATGGCTTAAATTAATATACATAGCATTCACATATAATATTGATCTCAAAGATTAATAAGTTGGAAGAGAAGCTAAGCTTCCACATATAATGTTGATCTTTTTTGCGCATGTTACACTTTAAGATACATCACACAAATGTGCCAGTAAAATTTTTAATAACGACGCAAATGTCTCATCTTCTGGGCTATAAATTCTTCTAAATGGTCGTCCTCAAATAGTTGACTTTTAAATTAGAGTCAAGCACTTTGTGATTTAAGAAATTCATCGTACATTCTCGCACATAGTTCATCTTGCGTAAAAGAAATCTGCATTTAATGCAATGCTTTTCAAACCACCATTCGCAATATCTTCCCACGACCTGTTAGAAATAGGTTCATTTCAGCAGTTGCAAGAAAGCGCCAGATAACTGGCATCACCACGCTTGCGCAGCTACAATGACGCAGGAAGCCCATATGTTCTTATGTGCAGAACATTAGAAGATCTTACATTATGTCATAAAAGAAACAAGACATCAAAGGATACTTCAAGAGCGTCGGGATTTCGCAAACCATACTAAAATGCATAATTTGGCTTAAAATGCACACCCGTATGTAAATTTTCTTGGAGTACCAGTACTCACGTTTGGTTCTTTATTATAGCATAATGCCATACGTGCACTTGAAATGCAGGGAACAGTTGAAACTAGCCAATAGTGTGAAATTAAACACTTCGTTTCAAATAAATTGACTGCCTCAGTAGAAAGGATTAATAAAAGCCAAATCTCTTTAGCAAATAACTTCATTGTTCTGTAAGGCGATTAATGCCTGACTGTCAAAGGTGGAAATAAAATCTGAAACTATTAACAATTTTAGCCTGCCATAATTATATGAATGTATTTTAATTCATTTGATAGCTCCCAGCCACAAAAATCCGTTTTGTTATAATTTAACGTGAGAGCAATAAACGAAAAGGAAACAACAAAATCACTCAACATAAATACAGGTCATGTCGAGACGACCCACCTCCCCACCACAACTCTGACTGTTCTGCGCATTAGCCCCGGATCTACGATATTTCCGAACAGAGGCAATATTAAGAAGCGGCGCCCAGCCACACTATCGCAACCAGAAGCGGGAGAAGGTACTACTCATACGCGACTCAACTGCGCATGTGCAAGAGCCCGCCCGCATCTGCTCAAATGAATCTAATTTAAACAGTTGTCACGTCACGCTCATCGAAGGCAATTTGTTCTTATAAAGCATTGCATAGTGTTCCTAAAGCCTTTCACACATTATACTGTTGGCAGATGATTGTATGAGCACTGTGTTGTATATGGCGCATTTCCATTGGAACTTAAATTTTATTTTCGTTGCCCTCCCCCCCTCCCGTTCATGTTTTGTTGTTGCAGTATTTTTCTGCAGTTGCGGGATACAATAATATCCTCTGTAAGCATACTGGTTCTTACCATTCAAAATCACAAAAATTTAACTGAAAACTAAAACAGTGAAAAATTCCCGGAATTCTAAACAATTCCCGGATTTTTCCCAGTTTTCTCGCGGATGAGAAAATTCCCGGGTTTTTCCTGTATCTCCCGGGTCGTATACATCATGCATTATTGACAGAGAGGAAACACCAATTGGTTACGCATCCTGTCAGCTGAACCAGGCAGAAATAATTACAGTTCTGCGGAGAAAGAATTGCTGTTTGGAGTCAACTATTTTAGATGCTATCTTTATGGGAGAAAGTTTACAATAGTAACAGATCATGCAGCACTTCAGTGGCTATTAAGTTTAAAAGATCCTAGCAGCCCTCTCACCCGCTGGGCTCTGAAACTGAGGGAGTATGATTACCAAGTGCTACACAAAGCTGGAAGATTGCACCAGAATACTGACACCCTTAGTACGAAAGTGAGAGTAGCTCAAACAGGTGATGTGTTAATTGACGAATTAAAAGACTCACTGGAGAATGGCTCAAAATATCACCAGTATCACTCCCACTTGTATTTTGTTACATAGGATGAAATTCTATACTGCAAGACACCCCAAGGGTAAACGTATATTAATACCTAAAGACTTACAATCCAGAATTATTGCCCAATGCCGTAACAGCATCCAAGCTTGCCCTAGTGGACAAAGAGCTACAAACATCCGCATTGCCACAAAGTATTGGTGGGATGGCGATATGTTGCCAAGTATATAAAAAAATTGCCTACCATGCGTCCCGAGAGCACCACCCCCACGAATCAAAATTCCCTTACAATCTCTTCCTGAGGCATCAAAACCCTTTCAGTTTGTAGCTTTGGACATAGTCAGGCCACTTCCCGTAAGTACACAAGGAAGTAAATATATCCTATCCATTATTGATCACTTTTCCCGATACCTTATTTTGGTACCCATCGCTGACATTTCTGCTGAAACAGTAGCACGAGCTTTTGTAGATCATCTTGTCCTTCTTGGAAGCCCTGAAGCCATCATAACCAATCAAGGAACCAATTTTATGTCTGCCTTATTTGTCCAAGTCTGCAAATTGCTGAGAACTAAAAAATGAAGAATCACCCCTTTTCACCCATTGCAATGTGAAACAAAATGGTTTCCTATTACATCAACTCAGTCCAAAGTGACTAGCAAAGATACATTAGGTATGTGGCAAGTGCGTACAACAGCCGTTTCCTTTAAGCCACTGAATGTACCCCTTATGAAATTGTTGAGGCATTCGTGGCCACTTGTTGACAAACTGCCTGTTGGCTTCTGTCTCGGGTTCTTCGGCCGACGTTCATCTAATGATTTTTCTGACGTTTCGCCAGCACGAGTGGCTGGCATTGTCAAAGCTTCACCCTCCATTGCCGGTGGTGAACTGGAGCCGAGCTCGCGGGCGTAGACTATATGTACCTGGCGCGCCAACGTCTGAGGGCTTCTCCACAGTCATTTCCGGTGCGGTTCTCCTCTTGCTACCTGCGACGGTCGTTCGCTGCAGTACGGGCAGCCAGGATCCGTTTACCTTAAGGCTTTCCTCTTTCTTGTTGAAACTGTTCGCGTGTTTTTGGATTTCTACAGCCTCTCTGAACAAGCGCGTGTGATAGTGCTTCTCTACAGCCAGAACTTCCGTGTCGGCGAATTTTATTACGTGGTCGGTCTCACTCAGTGCGTGCTCTGCCACAGCCGATTTCTCCACCTGCCCCAACCTGCAATGTCGCTTATGCTCTTTGATCCTGGTGTTAATTGATCGTCCAGTCATTCCGACAAACTTATCCGCATGTGCATGGTATACGGTATATTCCCGACATTGCAAGTGGGTCTCTTTTCTCCTTCGCCGATCTAAGACACTCTTTGATCTTCCTTGTCGGTTTGAAAATCATCTTTACGCCGTGTTTGCGCAACATACGGCCGATTCTGCCCGTCACTCTGGGAATGTATGGCAGAAAGGCCGTACCCGACATTTCTTTTTCTGGTTCCTTACTTCGCCGATTGTTTGGCTCTGTTACACTTCTAATGTAATTTGTGGAGTACCCATTGCTCCACAGAACAGTTTCCAGGTGTTGCATTTCTCGTTTGAGATGTTGAGGCTCACATATTCGTCCTGCTCTCATTACGAGCGTACTAATCATGCCTCTTTTCTGGCTCGGGTGGTGGTTTGACAGATTGTGCAGGTATCGGTCCGTGTGTGTGTGTCGGTTTCCGATACACGCTGTGTCCCAGGTTTTCGCCGTCCCTTGTGACTAGCACATCTAGAAATGGCAGTTTCTTGTCCTTTTCTACTTCCATGGTAAATGTTATGTTGGCATGGAAGCTGTTCAAATGTCTCAGGAATTCACCGAGCTGTTCTTCACCACGGCTCCACACCACGAAAGTATCATTGATGTACCTGTATCACACCTTAGGTTTGCAAGTCGCCGAGTCCAGTGCCTGTGCTTCGAATTGTTCCATGAAAAAGTTGGCCACCACTGGACTGAGAGGGCTACCCATGGCGACACCTTCCAGCTGTTTGTAGAAATCGCCATTCCACGTGAAATAGCTCGTGGTGAGACATGCATGGAAGAGCTTTTTGATGTCTTGCGGGAACATGGAACCGATGTGCTCCAGAGCGCCACTGAGTGGCACTTTCGTAAATAACGAAACAACATCAAAGCTGACCAGGATGTCGTTTGGTGCAAGTTTCAGTTTCTTCAGCTTCTCAGTGAAATGTCCTGAGTCCTTAATGTATGTGTCGGTCTTCCCCACGTGCGGCTGGAGCAGAGAGGTAATATATAGCAATATTTTTCAAAGTTTACAGAAAAATTCAATAAATTAGCTACATTTTATATGCAGCAACATATGACTTAACACGCACCAAACGCAAATTCATAGCAACCTCTATTTTTCACTGCAAACTTTCCGAACTTCTTGCAGTATTTTACTTAATCCTAAAATATCACAATAAATATGCCCACTAACAAAAATGACAGACAGTTCATCATGAAGCAATGATATGTGGATGAATCAAATTTTTTACCACAGTTTTTTTATTTTTTATTTTTTACAGTAGTTTGAGAAAGACTGCGGTTTGGCCAGATTGGCACCTTACCATTCATGGAGTCACACCAACCAGCAAGCTTCTGCCCCATATCATACACCATGATAGAGATTCAGCATGTGTGAGAGGGTCTTAACTCACCCTCCTACAGATTCATAGCTCATGGTGTTACCTATACCTGGCAATGCTGAAGGAATACTTTTGAACAGATGGACTCACACTCCAGTAAGGCAAGAATAGCAACAGCCAGCCCCAGCCCACCAAACATCGCACAGACTATTATTATTATTATTATTATTATTATTATTATTATTATTATTATTAATATTATTCTTTCTTTTCTCAGGCGTTATGTCTGGTCAAAAATGAAAAGTGACGCGGACCTTGATCAAGCGTGACTTCCTTTTAACTGTACGGTATATGTTATATTGCATTTAGGAACTTTCGGGTAATTGAACATGTATCAATAATTACGGATTTCTGTAGTTGTATGTATAAGTTTGGATGTAGCTGTATTGCATTGATGTACTGGTGGATATTGTGTGGTATGACTCCTGTAGTTAATAGAATAATTGGTATAATGTCAACTTATTATTATTATTATTATTATTGTTATTTACACCAATAAATGCAAGGAACCTTCACTTGCGACCATACACAAAGGGAGGTGAGCGCACTTCAAACAGTTCTGTGATGCTCAATGAAATATGACACACAGGATTGGCAGACTGTCCCTACCACATGTGAAGCTGAAGAGATTCCTTGCCTATAAAACCCTACATTTTTTGAACGGAGTGTAGACTCAGGCAAGTCATGCGAATGTCAAACCAGTGACTATCTCCAATGCAGAACTTTGGATTTCTGCAGCTTTCCTCCCTGCAATTAGGCCTGGTAGCACTACGCCTCTCATAGGACTTTAATCTTTTTGTGGAGTCCCTCTGCACCACCTATACTCTCTTAACAGTTGCTGCACATCTACTTAACTTCAGTGTTTGTTCCTTGGTATTTCCTTTCTCTGAAGGTTCCTTTGATAGCGTAGTTCAACATGTGTCCCCCCACCATAGAACACTTGGCCATCTCAGTTTTCAGCACTAACTTCACAGTAGTTAATAGGTGATTACCACTTGCACTACCTAAAGGTGACATGCAAACTGATTGGTTACAACAGACTGCATCTATTACAACTTCAATGTTAGCAACTGGCCTTCCACATCCATACAAAAATTTCCTTCTAAACAAGCAACAAAACTGAAATACTGTGAAATTTACAGAACATGTCAGCAATAACTCAAAATAAAGTCAGTGCCGAATGGCAGAGAACACTGTCTCATGCTAAAAACATAGCTCTTCTGTCTATTTTCCTGAAACTACTGAAGCCACGAGAAACAAATTTGTTAGACAAACATTTACTGTTATTTTGTGGTAATTTATTTTGTTCCAAGACAACTCTGGCTATTTTGCATGCCATAGTTGCTTATTAGTATAACTGGTGAAAAATAAAATTCATAACCCCTAAAACAATGTTTGTACATATGGTTTGAAATTCCAACTTACCAGTATTATTTGAGAAACAAGAAGTTTCCACATTCTCTCCTTTCAAAATATGTAAACAGGTTCACAAACAGAAATACAATCTTACAAGACACTCAAAGAAGATTTTAACCTAATTAAAATTAAGTGTAAACAATGACATGACAAACTTGTTTGCCCTTTTTGTGAACTACATTGGAGTGTTGCAAAATGCTCCAAACCCAAATCACTGTCAATTGTCTAACGAGTGACGATTTAACTAACGAGATCAGGAACCAGAAGCCAACTTCCACTAGTAAGGTAAGTGGTTAACTTGTTTCAATCATAACTGTGATGAAAACTAGGCATAACTCATCAATAGCTACATTGTCTTTCAGAGACAATGTGAGTATATGAATTAAGCTGTCAGTTGAGACAGTGTCCAGTTTGCTTTCCAAGTAATTCAATCACTGACATATCTTCAAGTTCAATATATTAACTGTGCCCATATCTTAAAACAACAGTAAAAGCTTTAAATCCATGTTCTTTGAACATTTTGTCCTGGGCACTTGCATTAGTCATTAGTAACATTTATATTTTCTGCGATGTATTTGGGTTGTGTTGTGTTGTGTTGGTCCGACATTCTCTGCAATGTCGGTTCACTTTTCGGTGTTGGTCGAAATTCAAGTACAAATACTCTGTGATGGGCACTTCACTCTAGAGGCAAGGCAACTGTGTGAGAAGCTATATGCCTATTGTTACTGGACTTAAGCAAACACTAAATTTAGCTGTTATGAACATAGCAAATACTTCGTAATCTGTTTAGAGGAGAAAAGAAGGGGGAAAAAGGTGTATTTTGCATCCTTGTCAGTGGCTAGTCAAGTGGTCTTGAGAACAAGGGCTCCCCAGGAAGCAGTCAGAGCTGTGCACAAAACAGGTAAGCAAGTGGTTTGTTACTCTAATAAAAGAAAGAATGTACCATTTGGCTTTTACTGAATGACAACTGCTCAATTTCTGCTTGTACTGGATGGTTACAATTAAAATGTAGCAACTCACAGAGGCCCAGTGTGGGCTGTAATTATTGTATGGCAGCAAAACTTGGTATATATGCTAAAGCATTAATGTGCAACTGATTTATGCTGGGAAAAAAGTTAGTCCCAATTTTGGTCACCAGGTGCAAGTCTGGCACTGTACACAGTTTGTATGACAGTACGAAGTCCATGCCGTCATTTTACACACCATAAATGAGTGAACAATATAGCTACTGAGAAGAGAGACTGTGCACTGTTAGTGATACTGTTAAGTGAATGGCAGCAATTACAGTAATGCACTGTTAGAGTATTGCCGACTAATGTTAATAAATAGTTTAAACAAACAATTCTGTTGGAAGAACATACGCAACTGAGCATTATATCAGAGGTTGAAAATACTGCTTCAGTTGTAAATTTCTTTTATAAAAGAAATTTATAACAGAAATTTACAGCTGAAGCAGTATTTTCAACTTCTGAAATAGTTTAAAGAACATGGCAATGAAATTTGAATACCCAGGTGAGCTTCATGAGGCACCTAGAAGAGGAAGGCACCCTATCCTGGTGGAAGTTATTGACGAGGTTGTGTTTCTGTAACTGACTGAAGCATGTGACCTGAGGAGTAATAGTGATTGCACTGTGTCACTAGAATTGTCCATCCCATGGTCAATAGTACAGACAGGTTTATGAGCTATCTTACACTGGTACCTGTACAAAATCCAGACAGTGCAGCAACTGAAATCCCATGAGCTGCAGCAACATTCTGAACTTCCTGTTTGCTTTCTGGTACAGGCTGACGTTAATTACATGCGGCCAAGCAACATTTTATGGACTGACGAAGCACATTTTACGCAACAGGCTGCAATAAGTACACAGAAGTGCCAAATTTGTGGTACTGTTAAAGTGCTTGTTGTGCACAAAGAGCCACTGCACTTGCAGTATGTGACTGTGGTGTGGATTCATAAGCACCTTTATTCTTGGTCCATTCTTCCTTGAGATAATACACCCAGAGCACCTGTCAGGTGTACTGTGACATCTGCACATTATCAAGACCTTACTGTACAGCATATGATTACTGCTTTGGGAAAGTGCAACTGTGTGGAAGCCACCATTTTCATGAGAGATAGGGCAACAGCTCTTGTCAATTGAACAGTGAAAGATCTGCTTAATATAACCTTCCACAAATGTGAGGTTATCCGGTTGCATGGTTGCAAGGTCACCTGATCTGCATTTTCGTGACCTTTCACTCCAGGTAAGTAACAAAGAATGCATTTACCAGGGAACATTCAATCTCTACCTGATCTGAAGGAAAGTATACAGGAACACATTGCTCAGATTCTACCAGAACTGTTGCGAGCAACTGTTGATTACAAACAATGGAAACTCCATGTAGGAATATTAACAATGCAGGAAATGACAGATTGCTACTTACTGCAAAGAAGACATGTTAAGTTGCAGACAGACACAATTAAAAGTAACTTATACAAAACTTCCAGCCACAGCCTTCATCAGCAAAAGAGAAACACACACCATGCATTCTGGCCCGACATGCTGGAGTTGGCAGTTGTGGCATGAGACGTGCTTGCTTATATGTATGAATGGTGTGTGTTTCTCTTTTGCTGATGAAGGCTGTGGCCAAAATTTTTATGTAATTGTCTTAATTGTGACTGTCTGCAACTTAAAAAGTCTTCTGTACAGTAAGTAGCGATCTGTCTTTTGCTACATCGTTGGACCGTTGATTATGTTGTTTTAAGAATAGAGCATCTCATTGACCTCTCTGGTGATCATACTGAACAAACTGGGTAAGTGGCAGTTAATAATAATAAAAAAAAAAAATCAACATTATGCCTTTGTCATTTGTTTGACCTATCCTGCCCACATCCTGTTCCTAATCCATTACATATGGAAACATTGCCATACATCTTTCTTGCATTAACACCACCAGATTTGCACCTGGTGGATAAAATTGGAGCCAATTTTTTTCCAGCCTAAATCAGTTCAGCATTAACACATTAGAATATCTACCATGTTCCACTGGCATATAATAATTACAGCCCTTAATGGAGCTATGTGGATAGCTGCACTTTAATTATAACCACCCATTAGCTGGCAACACGGCTGAGATAGAGTTGCATTGGTAATGAGGGCACATGGGAAGAATCAACGATGAAGGGTGTGACTGTTAGTGCAACACTGTCAGTAATTGCAACCAAATATGAACAAAACCACAAAGTGTTGCTGGCTTTTTTAAAAACATAACAGTAAACCTAAAATGTAAAAATTTTGACTGTCTAACATAGCAACAGTAACCCTACATTAGTGCAGTAAAAAAAAGCCAGTCAAGTGTCGAAATATGTACACAGCTGTGCCTGCATGGAGTAGAAATGAAATTTCCGTATCTCAAAGGAGGCTTTGAACACAACAGTGCTTTACTAGGCCTGGTTCTATGGGAGACTATACCTCACCCTGTCCCCCTGAAAGAGAAATGACTGGCCAAGTGAGTTGTAGGAGTAGGTGTCGATGGGGAGGCAACAGGTCTGTTTAATGCGGTATCGATTTTCATGGTGCATGGTTTTGCCATTGCATTTTGCTATAAGTGAAATCATAACTGCCACAAATATATGTAATCAAACACTTCCTTAAGTAGCAGTCGAGACTCCTTATCTGAAATGATTTATACTGCAAAAATAACTGCCAACCTAGATCCTGTCAGCAACCTTATTTGGCAAGAGTACCAAATTTTGCTTACATACTCCCCTTTCTTTCCTCTGCAATTCAGTAGTCCACGTATGAGTAGTAAGAATTTTTTTGCACAGAGAACAACAACTTTAATGTCTGCAGTGAAGGAAAAACAAGAACAAGTCTCAAAAATACCTGTTAAATTGGTCCTCTGCAGTCGTCAACTTCAATCTCAATTCCACCACAGTGTTTTCAAGCTCAGCAAGTTTACATTTATCAATATTATTTTTTGTTTCTGCTTCAAGTTTCTTAACTGACAATTTCAGAAACTTTATTTCTTGTTCTGCTTTTGCCAACTCTTTGTCAGCCAAAATCTTACACTGCTGGAGGTCATTCTTCTCTTGGCTAAGGCAATCAATTTCATGCTGCTTGTCATTCAAAATATTTTGCATATCTTGAATTGTCAGTTGCAGTTTCTCAAGCTCTTGAGATTTTTCTTCGAGTAGTAACTTGTTTGTTGAAAGCTCTGACAGTGAACCTGAAATTTCATCTTTAAGCTGCTGAATTTGAGACATCAGCTGTGACTTAGTATTTTCTGCTTCAAGAAACTTTTTTTCTGCAGCTTCAAACTTTTCTGGACTGTATCTTTCTTTAAATTCATCCAACTCTGATTTCAGCTCTCTAATTGCCTCATCTTTTGAAGCAACTTCACACTGAAGTCTGACTATATTACTCTCAGCTGCTTCTATTTCCTTTTCTTTGATAATCTTTATATTTTCAAGATTAGATATTTGCTTCAAATGTTCTTCACTGCATTTTTTCAGTGTTGACAAATTTACTGTGATTTCGTCTCTCTCCAGTTTTAATTTATTAAGTTCAGTCTCACACTGGCTTTGTTTTAGTAAGGCACAGTTCAATTGAAGAGTTATGTCCATTATTTCATTACCACTAACTTCCACATTTCTTTTAAGATCCATGTTTTGCACTGACAAATTATCTACACAAGCTTGAATATCTGCATTTAATGCTGTTAAATCAACTATATGCTGTGCTGATTTCTGAGAAAAGTCTCTGTTTTCTTCAAGTTCCTGCATAAGCTGACCAATCTGTTTCTGAGCACATTCTTTGTGGTGGTCCAATTTTTCAGCAATAACATCAATCTCTGCTTCTGACCGCTTCAGTGCATCCTCTAGCTCAGATATGCGTTCTTCGTAGGACTTTGCCTGCAGCTCCAAAGAACTTTGGGTTTGTAAGAGTGCTTTTTCACTTGCCTGCAATCGCATCTGGAGTTCTTGAATGTTTGCATCTTGCTCTTGTGATGCAGTTTCTAATTGTACAACATATTCATTTACTTGATGCAATTTTTCTGTAAACATAGAAAGTTGACCAGCAAATGAATCTACGTCATGTCTCATACTCTGCATATTCTGAGTTTTCAGTACTGATTTACATTTTAAAGTATCTATTTTCTCAAGCAGCTCATTTCGGATTTGTTCTATCTGCCTCAGATTTTCTTTTTCAATCTTTTGTAATTCTTCCTCTTGCGTGATCAGTTTCTCCTTGTAGCCTGCCACTTCTGCAATTAATTCTTCTTTTTCTGCTTCAAGCTGGTCCCTTGTCGCAGTCAGTTGCTCCACATCTTTCTCACTTTCTAAAAGACGAACACCTAGAGCCTGCAAGCTGTCTCTAAGATTTCTATTGCCAACTTCAAATTTACGATTCTGATCCTCGGATGCTTCTAAGGAGCATTTCAGAGTTGCCATCGATTCTTTACACAGGTTGTGCTCCACACTTACAGAATCCAATTTGTCTTTCAGTTCTGCTATTGTTACCTGCTGCTCAACATTTGAAACTCGAAGTTCATCTCGTGTGGCTGTAATCTGACCTATTTCATCCTGTAACACAGCTAAAGCAGCAGATATTCTATGGAGTTCTTCAGTTTTCAAGGCTAACTTGTCCTCAGTATCGACTTTTTCTTTCTTTAACAGCAAAACTGATTCCTCTAAATCAGAAATTGTTTTTTCTGAGTCTCTCTTCATACCTTCTATCTTCAAGTCCATATAATTCTCCAGCTCCTTGACTTTATTCCTATGCAGTTGCAAAATGTGCTTTATCAATGTTTCATACTTTAAACTTATTTCTTTTAGTTTCAGCGCACATTCCTCAGAAAATCTATTTATATACGAAAATGTATCGTTTAAGTTCTGAAACTGCTCTAATAAGATCTTAAAATCTTTATCATGTTTCAGTTTCATGTCGGCATACTCTGCTTTCTGGATTTCACACTCTGCAATCAACTCTGAGACCTCCATTTCCTTGGCACTCAGCACAGCTTCCAAACTAGTTTTTGCCATCTTATATTCTGTGCAATCTGTCTCCAAGTTTCTAAGCTGTTCCTCAAGAGCAAGCTTTTCTACAGAATGCCTGCTTTCTATCTGTTCTATCTGTTTTTCAAGCTTTTCAATATTTTTGCTATATTCACACAGCAATGCAGCCTTTTCTATGTTATGCTCACTGACCATTTTATCACGTTCTGCTTTGCAGTCCTCAAACTCAACTTCCAATGATGAAAGTTCACCCTGTAACATAAGTATCATCTGCTGTTTTTGTGCAACCTTTGATGATAAGTCAGAATTTATAGCTTTCTCTTCCAACACTTGAGATTCCCAGTCACGTTGCAATTTTTCTGAACCCTGTTTAAGATCATTGAAAGTTTCATTAAGTCTCCTGTGGGATTCTTCCAGCATCCTGTACTCTTCATCATGTGAATTCTTGAGTTCCTGATATTTTATCTTTTCGGCTTGCAATGTTTCTTTCATCAGTTCGAGCTCATTATTCAAAACACAACATTTATCTTGACTTATCTGTAGGGACAATTTATTTTTGGATAACTCTTCAGTCATTTCATTTTGAATACTGCTTAAATTCTTTTTGTCAATTTCCAATTGAGAAATTGCAACCTCTAATGACAGACACCTACTTCTACATTCTTTCAATTCTCTTGACAATTCCTCAATTTTTTCACTGGTAAATGATCTGTCCATGCTATCAAATCGCAATCTCCTTTTGCCATCACAGTTGAAGCAGCCATCATCTGACTGTGTGTCAATGTCTTCTGTATCTGTCGCACTGTCCTTTTTACCAGCATGCTGCAATCCAGTGGTTTGGGACCTGGATCTCTGGGAATTCTCTCTTAGTTTCCTTGGTGGTTGTGGCTGAAAATAAAGAATTCAGTTTAGAATAAATGCCTGCACTAAAATACCAGCTGTGATTTATTTCATGTCCAAACACAAATCTTTCAATATTGGTCTGAACAATATGAATAAAATATAGTAACAGTGAAAGCTTGAAGCAGAAATAATAATATGTGATATGTACATAGATGATCAGCTGAGTCTGTCTATAGAGTCTTAATGTATTAGTATTGTATGGTGTGATCCAAGTGAGTCAGATGATTTCCATCATATTTCTCACTATAATATTTCTGACATTGTCTTGTTGATAAATTACAAACAATATTCCCACAAGATGTTAATAAACTGTACCATCAGTAATTCTACTCACAGACCATTGCTTTAAATTGACTGCATTGCAAAGGTTGGGTGTTGAAATATGTGACACTTCTTGCATCATGGATGACTTCAAATTTGGAAGATTAGGCAAGAATTCTGTGAACAGACATATTTCTTAATGTTTGGTGAAGCGAACCCTCATCAAGGCATTACGATACTCTGAGTGCCCCATTGCTTCTTGGGGAAGAGAGAAAACAGACAGTAGCTCAAACTTATAGCAGGGAACACTATTGTTTCTTCTGACGTGCAATCCGAAATCTGCTCAATGAATAAAATCCATTCTTATAAAGTATATTTCAGAGTATGAAGATATTGGCAAAAAATGAAGAAAGAAAAAGCATCCAACCCAGACATTGGCAAAAAATGAAGAAGAAAAAGCATCCAATCACAGTACTGATGCAGACCAGAGGAACATATATTACTCTGGAGCATGAATCTCCAGCACTAAAAAGTTTAAGGATTTACTGACCTAACCAAACATAAATGATGATGATGTTGTTGTTGTTGTTGTTGTTGTTGTTGTTGTTGTCGTCGTCTTCAGTCCTGAGACTGGTTTGATGCAGCTCTCCATGCTACTCTATCCTGTGCAAGCTTTTTCATCTCCCAGTACCTACTGCAACCTACATCCTTCTGAATCTGCTTAGTGTATTCATCTCTTGGTCTCCCTCTACGATTTTTACCCTCCACGCTGCCCTCCAATACTAAATTGGTGATCCCTTGATGCCTCAGAACATGTCCTACCAAGCGATCCCTTCTTCTGGTCAAGTTGTGCCACAAACTTCTCTTCTCCCCAATCCTATTCAATACTTCTTCATTAATCATACAGTAAAGCTGCATGCCCTCGGGAAAAATTACGGCTGTAGTTTCCCCTTGCTTTCAGCCGTTCGCAGTACCAGCACAGCAAGGCCGTTTTGGTTATTGTTACAAGGCCAGATCAGTCAATCATCCAGACTGTTGCCCTTGCAACTACTGAAAAGGCTGCTGCCCCTCTTCAGGAACCACACGTTTGTCTGGCCTCTCAACAGATACCCCTCCGTTGTGGTTGCACCTACGGTACGGCTATCTGTATCGCTGAGGCACGCAAGCCTCCCCACCAACGGCAAGGTCCATGGTTCATGGGGGGGGGGGGGGGGGGGGGGGGGGGGGGACATAAATGATAAATTTATTAAAACTCTCTATTTAAAACTCTTGTTTCGTGTACAAATGCAAGGCTCCATGAAATCCTATAATGCTCAAATCATCCACAAATTAAGTAGCAAGCACAAAGACTGAAATAGTCAACAGAAACTACATAGTTCAACAGGAGGGGTAGTTCCATGAACACAAGGTAAAAAAAAATACTATTTTTCAATTAATAATTATGTTATAAATTGTATTACATTGTTTGTTTTGTATGCGACAACAAACCAAAGTCTGTACAAAAATTTGAGTTCACTGAGAGAAGCTGTTGAGAAAATATCTTAACTGAGACAAGTGTCCATTTTGATTAATAAGGTAGGTGTAATTTCGAAATCTTTAAAATTTCCCGATTGGTTGTGCAATTAGCTGATGTTATTTATAAAGAAACTAGTCTCTAGAATCACCACAAGACCAGCACAGCCAAGATGTTTTAAAATGTCATTGAGATTATCTAAATGATAACGCTTCCATCATATAAAGGAAATAAAATTCAAATGGTGAAAGCATTATCATTTAGATTCCATTTTACTGTGACTCCATATAATATGAAAATCCTCTTCATGGATTTGCCACTGGATCACATTGTGCAAATACCACAATATTTCCTTGGAGCAACTCCCCAACATCTTCAGGTGGTTCAAGCTTGCTGGTGGCTAGGTACGACTGATGGTATTTGCACGTTGATGCCTCGTTTCTAGAACATGCGCACGAAGAATTCACAGGTGCAGAAATCGTGCATGTGCAATGATTTGCAAATAGATGGTGCCATACTTAAATGCCCTCTGCCGAAAATCGCAAAGCGGCTCTCATATACGTGCACTGTACGCTGGGGTTACTAACAGTGTGGCCAGACATTACTAGTCTTGATTTAATAGCAGCCATTGCAGGGTTCCAGGCTGTGATCAGTTGAGATCCTGCATCCCTGTTGACCAGATTATCGGCTGTATGCATATGTATTGCTTCCTTAATAATGCAATCCCAGAAAGCTGATGCCGGGGATAAAACTTCTGCTTTTTCATAAATCATGTGATGTCCTGTACTCAGACGGTGTTCTGAAATTGTTGACTTTCCCAGTTGACAAAGGCGTGTATGACGCTGATGTCATTGCTGTGTTCTTTTACTGTGCGACATGTCTGGCCTATATATGCTGCCCCGCACTGACAAGGAATCTTGTACACACCTCATTTCCTCATGCCAAGATCATCCTTGACCAAACCCAACAGGTTTCTCAGTTTCGCAGATGGTCGAAAAATCCACTTAATGCCATATCTTCCGAGGACTCTTCCGGTTCTTGATGACATGGCACCAAAATATGGCAAAAAGACCAATGTGGTGGGTACAAGATTCCTTGTCAATGTGGGGAAGCATATACAGGCCAGACATTCTGCACAGTACAAGAACACTGCAATGACATCAGCCTGGAACCCTGCATTGGCTGCTATTAAATCACGACGTGAAAAATCAAGATTTTTCAATGAAGACCCATCATTGGTCTAGTACGATTTCTTACTGAGAAACGTCTGGCTGCACTGTCAATATACACAGTGTCAAGTGCACGCACAGGAGAGACGAGAGACGCTCTGCGATTTTCGGCAGAGGGCATTTGAGTACGGCACCATCTATCTGCAAATCATTGCACACGCGTGATTTTTGCACCTGTGCATTCTTCACACACGTGTTCTAGGAACAGGGCATCAACGTGCAGATACCGTCATTCATACCTAGCCACCAGCAAGGTTGAACCACCTGAAGATGTCTGACAGTTTCAGGAAATATTTGCACAAAGTGATCCGGCAGCAAACCCGAGAAGACTATTTACAACATATCCGCCGGGAAAGCTTGAAAAGCCACAATATGAAAATTGTTGAGATTAGTTTTCAATTCGATTTAAACCAGATTGTGAAACATTTTGTCAATTATTTTGGGTGGTTTGACACCTCCAGGAAAGGGCTAAAATATAAGAAACACTTGTTTCAGATTGCTTCTCACTAACAACTGAAGCTCACCTGCAATTTTTGACCTAATTGTTACCAATATGTTAGTGCTGGTAGTACACTGGTGTTTTGATCCTGGCCAATGTTTTAATAACCAACTGTTTGCTTTGAATTTCCTTTCATCAGAGCAAGTAACATAAAAGTGTGAAACTAGAGATTCAGCTGTTTCTATATTTGTAGACTTGCTCACCCTGCTACAATGGTTCTTGTGTCCATCTTGTTTACCTTTGCTTAACGTGGTAAAAGATAGCTAACAGGATGAAAGATTAGAGTTATCATCTCATCGACAATTTTATCATTAGGGAAGTAGCAAAACCACATACTGAAAAATGACGTGAGAAGGAAATTGGTTGTGTCCTTTTCAAAGTAACCATTTAAAGATTCTGAAGTAATTTCAGGAAACCATATAAATAAGGTGCTGAAATTTCTTGACATTATTTCATTTATAGTGACTTAAAACATTGAGAGATGAGAGTTTTGCAAAAGTAATATGTCACAAAAATGCAGTGTGTAGTTACAGAAAGAAATAAACTTTTTATATTTCGATACAATTTAACAACACAGTATAAGAAATTTATTAACAAATGATTCAGAGTCAATAACCAATGCAAGATTGTTCAATATTTTAAGTCAAATACCTTTCAACAAACAGTTACACACAGTTGAAGTATGAAGTTTTAGTGAACGAGAATATAACATTTGTTTTCAAAGCATTATACATTGTAGCATGTTCTACTACTCTCAGAACACACTGAAAATCTGCAGATTCATAATGAGGATAAGTAGAGGACAACTATTTAGGAAATTATTACTCCATCTTTCTCAACATTAAAAACCTGTATCTAAACAATAAATAATCCAAATAAAAATAAAAATTTGTCACAGAATTGTTATAAAATTCAAATTGTGTGTGGTTACAGCTGTATTTTATTAACATTCTATGTCACATAACAGCCTCCGTTTTCCTTGAGTATCATTATTTGACGAAGTAGCAAAGAGTGGAATATTCCACTCTGTAACTGCCTTTAAGTTTCATTTGATCACCAGTGAAGCAGATTCCACCAATTACATCATACTGCTCACAGGCACCAAATCTTCACCATGTCAATTTTTATGACAGTTTACTGCTGTTCTTCTGCAATATAAAACTGCTGCAATAACTATTAACAGCACTCTAGAAGGGCACCAAATTTCCTATCCTCACAGGGCATACTAACCTCTACAATTTCCCAGACTTCCATATACTACTACAATACATATGCCACTTCTGTCTCCTGCAATATCGTCACATACACTCCTGGAAATTGAAATAAGAACACCGTGAATTCATTGTCCCAGGAAGGGGAAACTTTATTGACACATTCCTGGGGTCAGATACATCACATGATCACACTGACAGAACCACAGGCACATAGACACAGGCAACAGAGCATGCACAATGTCGGCACTAGTACAGTGTATATCCACCTTTCGCAGCAATGCAGGCTGCTATTCTCCCATGGAGACGATCGTAGAGATGCTGGATGTAGTCCTGTGGAACGGCTTGCCATGCCATTTCCACCTGGCGCCTCAGTTGGACCAGCGTTCGTGCTGGACGTGCAGACCGCGTGAGACGACGCTTCATCCAGTCCCAAACATGCTCAATGGGGGACAGACCCGGAGATCTTGCTGGCCAGGGTAGTTGACTTACACCTTCTAGAGCACGTTGGGTGGCACGGGATACATGCGGACGTGCATTGTCCTGTTGGAACAGCAAGTTCCCTTGCCGGTCTAGGAATGGTAGAACGATGGGTTCGATGACGGTTTGGATGTACCGTGCACTATTCAGTGTCCCCTCGACGATCACCAGTGGTGTACGGCCAGTGTAGGAGATCGCTCCCCACACCATGATGCCGGGTGTTGGCCCTGTGTGCCTCGGTCGTATGCAGTCCTGATTGTGGCGCTCACCTGCACGGCGCCAAACACGCATACGACCATCATTGGCACCAAGGCAGAAGCGACTCTCATCGCTGAAGACGACACGTCTCCATTCGTCCCTCCATTCACGCCTGTCGCGACACCACTGGAGGCGGGCTGCACGATGTTGGGGCGTGAGCGGAAGACGGCCTAACGGTGTGCGGGACCGTAGCCCAGCTTCATGAAGACGGTTGCTAATGGTCCTCGCCGATACCCCACGAGCAACAGTGTCCCTAATTTGCTGGGAAGTGGCGGTGCGGTCCCCTACGGCACTGCGTGGGATCCTACGGTCTTGGCGTGCATCCGTGCGTCGCTGCGGTCCGGTCCCAGGTCGACGGGCACGTGCACCTTCCGCCGACCACTGGCGACAACATCGATGTACTGTGGAGACCTCACGCCCCACGTGTTGAGCAATTCGGCGGTACGTCCACCCGGCCTCCCGCATGCCCACTATACGCCCTCGCTCAAAGTCCGTCAACTGCACATACGGTTCACGTCCACGCTGTCGCGGCATGCTACCAGTGTCAAAGACTGCGATGGAGCTCCGTATGCCACGGGAAACTGGCTGACACTGACGGCGGCGGTGCACAAATGCTGCGCAGCTAGCGCCATTCGACGGCCAACACCGCGGTTCCTGGTGTGTCCGCTGTGCCGTGCGTGTGATCATTGGTTGTACAGCCCTCTCGCAGTGTCCGGAGCAAGTATGGTGGGTCTGACACACCGGTGTCAATGTGTTCTTTTTTCCATTTCCAGGAGTGTATATTGGCCCTGCCCTCACAACTGTCGCAATATTTACTGAACATCTAAAATATGTGTAGTCCTAGGTCGCAACACTGTGTGTACGCAACCATTCACAAAAGAAAACCCAAGACAAAAAAATCCTGACTTTTCATATCTGTGTACAAGAAATCCATGCAAGACAAAATTCTATTCCGCAAGCAATGGTGAAAGAAAAATTCAAAAAAATGGTTCAAATGGCTCTGAGCACTATGGGATTTAACATCTGAGGTCATCAGTCCCCTAGAACTTAGAACTACTCAAATCTAACCAACCTAAGGACATCACACACATACATGCCCGAGGCAGGATTCGAACCTGCGACAGCAGCAGTCACGCAGGTCCAGACTGTAGTGCTTAGA
This sequence comes from Schistocerca americana, assembly GCF_021461395.2. Lineage (NCBI taxonomy): Eukaryota > Metazoa > Arthropoda > Insecta > Orthoptera > Acrididae > Schistocerca > Schistocerca americana. The sequence goes on from NC_060121.1 coordinate 610,907,199, forward strand.
ACTGCTCGGCCACTCCGGCCACCAAGCAAAATTCCTTTGGGCTTTTGGGTGCCAGGGCAACTCAACATTTCTAGGGCAACTCAACATTTCTAAGTCTTCACATCAATTGCATCCATAGGGTGCGGCCTCATGCCATTACTATCTATCTCTCACAGATACACTGATGAGCCAAAACATGATTACTGCCCACAATGAGACTGAATGCTGCCTGATGACACTGCAGGTACATGGCATGGTAAGGAAAGCATGTAAGAGGAGAACATACAGAGAATCATTCTAGTAGTGACATGGTCTGCAAAGAGGGAAATCCACTGGCATACGCAATTCACATATGGCAAAATCAAAAATCATAAAGTCTAGGATGGAAGGACAACAATATTGCGAAATGATAATAAATAAGAATTTTTGCAGCCAAAATTGCATGTCAAAATTTTATTTCCTCAATGACCACTTCTGACAGAGCCTAGCCAATATCTTCAGATCATCTGGAAATAATATTACTGTTGTTTCCAGAAGATCTGAACATGACAAACTGTATTTGACAGTCATTGAGGAAGCAAAGATGTTTCAACATGCAATTCTGGCTTCAAAAATGATATGACTTATTTCCAGAAGACCCAAAGATGACAGCTAGACTGTCAAAACCAGTCATTGAGGAAACAAATATTTTAACATGTGATCCTTACTGCAAAAATTCTTATTTATCATCAAATATCACATTGCACCCAACAACATTTGCAACTTATTACGAAAAGGATATATTGCTAAAACAGGCACAACAGAAAGACTGCTATACATTTAAATTTAAACTTTTGGCCAAAAGAACTTGTTCCAAAGTAGAAACAAACACACACTCACACACACACACACACACACACACACACACACACACACACAACCACTGTTCAAAGTGGCTGGACTACCAGCCCACACGCACACGCGCACAAAAGCACTGTCTCTGGCTGGACTGGAAGTCTGGCCACTTATGTGAATGTGTGTGTTTTCCACTTTGAAATAAGGCCTTTTGGTTGAGAGCTTAAATGTTTACCAATCTTTCCGTTGTGCCTGTCTGCAACCCAACATCTCTTCTGTGAGGTGAGTAGCAATCTGTCCTTTCCATAATATTGTTATTTCAGAGGCCAGACTGTTATGGCCTGACTTCTGGGAACAAGCTTCTCTGAAAATGCAAAGATCATCAGCTGTTCATGGTTCAAATGGCTCTGAGCACTATGGGACTCAACTGCTGAGGTCATTAGTCCCCTAGAACTCAGAACTAGTTAAACCTAACTAACCTAAGGACATCACAAACATCCATGCCCGAGGCAGGATTCGAGCCTGCGACCGTAGCGGTCTTGCGGTTCCAGACTGCAGCGCCTTTAACCGCACGGCCACCTCGGCCGGCAGCTGTTCATGTCCTACTGTCTTGAGCATCTGTGGAAGGTGGTTTAAGAACAGTGAATTTGTGGTAGATGACAAGGTGTTGGATTTCCGCATTTCACCACACAATATGTGCAGTTGGAGGCTTGTCAGCTCTGTAAAGCAAGCCAAGCAGCAAACTGTGGTAGATCTGGTGACAGAACTTGTGCAGACACACGCATTTGGAGTTCACATTGATCAGAACACATTGTTGAACATGAGGCTCCACAGCCTCTACTTGTTCCCTTGTCAATTCAACAACATCTTCAATTATGACTGCAGTGCACTTGGGATCATCAAGGTTGGATGTTAGATCAATGGCAGCATGTCCCCTAGTCAGATAAATCACATTTCTTATTACATTAGATCAATGGTATTGTCCAGATATTCAGTCATCCAACACAACGGCTGCTCAAAACATGCACTGTACTATGGCTGTAGGCCAGTGGAGGAAGTATTACAGTGTGATCAGCATGATATGAAGGACATTTGTCTGACTGTCGGGAGCTGTAGCAGAAATCTAAGGCAACCCAACGGCGGTTAACTATGTGAACATTACTATAGACCATCTGCATCCCTTCATGCTTTATGTCTTTCTCAGTGGTGATGGCACCTTCCAGCAATAGAACTGTCCAGAAATTCTTGTGTACCTGATAGCTGTTTAGCTTTCCTTACAGCTGATGAGTCATGTGACAAAACATCTATTAATCTCCACAGAATCCGAAAATAACAAACAAACATTGCGACTTTCAACCAAGTACCCCATCTAGTAATGGTGGGGTAGGTGGGGAAAAAAATTCTGAAATCTGAATGTACTTTTGTATACTGACAGTAATTTTCATAATTTTCTAAATGGAAGATACAAATTTCTTCACATAGGAATATTTCTCTTTTAATGTTTCAAAATTATGAGTAGGGTGCAAATTGCACATCATGAAATTTCAGTTACAGAACATGCACTTTAAATTGGAAAAAAAACAAGAAACATGCAAGAAGCTGGATCTATATGCTCTGGCTGAACCGATCATATTTTACTCCATCAGGTCACATAGCAAAACATGCACAACCTAAACGTGGGCCCATTGCATGTTTTCAGAAGAAAGTAAGTTAGCAAGTCCATAAAAATGAGTTTTTCTCCATTCAGAGGTCTCACTAAAATATTCAGTAGATACCTGTTCTACCCGTCAGTGCTTTCTTCCAGAGGAAAATACTCTAGGTCATCAGCTACTATTCATCTGATGCAGCACGTTTTCTTTCCACAGTGGCTGAAGTTAGTAAGTTTCTCCAAGTATCCTCACTGCGAACATACTTCTGAGTATATTTCTCAAGATACTATTTCCCAATGGGATTGCTGCATTTGGAAACAGGAATACCAACTGTTTGAAATACCATCACAGTGTCAAAAATTTCATTTCCCCCTTTTTAACAAAAACTCCAGAGCTGCACCAATAAACTGCTGTCTCACTTACAATTGCAAGCTGCCTGTGAGATGGACATCATCTACACCTACATCTACATCTTGCAAACCACTGAGAAGTGCCTGTCAGAGTGTACATCACATCGTACCGGTTATTAGGATTTCATTCACTGATATAATACAGGAAGAATGATTGATTGAATGCCTGTGTGTGTGTGTGTGTGTGTGTGTGTGTGTGTGTGTGTGTGTGTGTGTGTGTATACAGTACTTATTCTAATATTATCCTCACGCTCATTATATGAGCGATACCCAGGAGATTATGTATATTCATAGAGCCATAATTTAATGTCGGTTCTTGAAACTTTGTTAAGAGACTTCCCCACGATAGTTTACGTCTATCTTCGAGAATCTGCCAGTTCAGTTCCTTCAGTATCTCAGAGACTTTCCCACCAATCAAACAAACCAGTGAAAATTCATGCTGCTCTTCTCTGTATACATTCAATATTCCCTGTTAGTCCTATCTCGTATGGCCCCCAGACACTTCAGCAATATTCTAGAACTGGTCGCATGAGTGGTTTGTAAGCAATCTCCTTTGAAGACTATCACCTGCTTTACCCATTACTGAGCCTATTTGATTATTCCATTTCATATCCCTACAAAGTGTTAACCCAGATATTTGCATGAGCTGGTCGATTTCTACAGTGACTCATTGATATTATAGGAGACTGTGCATTTTTTCCTTTTGTGAAGTGCTCAATTTTACATCTCTGAACTTTTAAAGCAAGTTGGCAATCTTTGCACCACTTTGAAATCTTATCAAGAACTTACTAAATATTTATGCAGCTTCTTTCAGTCAGCATTTCATTATAGATAACTGCATCACCTGTAAAACCCTGAAGTGGCTATTATTATTGGCTGCAAGGTCATTAATAAAAATTTACTGGCAGATTAAAATTGTGTGCTGGACTGAGACTCTAAGTCTAGAACTTTGCCTTTTGTGGGCAAGTGCTCTACCATATAAACAAGGTCTGCAGAACAACTTCTGTGAAGTTTGGAATGTAGGAGATGAGGTACTGGCAGAAGTAAAGCTGTGAGGACAGGTCGTGAGTCGTGCTTGTGTAGCTCAGGTGGTAGAACACTTGCCTGCAAGAGCCAAAGGTCCTGAGTTCAAGTCTTTGTCCGGCACACAGTTTTAATCTTCCAGGAAGTTTCATATCAGCGCACACACTGTTGTACAGTGAAAGTTTCATTTGGGTCATTAATATACAGCATGAACAGCAAGTGTACCAACACATTTCCCTGGGACACAACTGAAGTTACTTCTACATCTGACGATGACTCTGCATGCAAGATAATATGCTGTGTCCTTCTTACCAAAAAGTTCTCAGTCCAGTCACAAATTACACTCGATACATCATCTGATCGTACTTTCGACAATAAGCATAGGTGTGGTACTGAGTCAAATGCTTTTCAGAAACCAAGAAGTGGTACATCTACCTGACTGCCTTGATCCAATCAAAACTTTCAGAATGTCACAAGAGAAAAATGCAAGTTGAGTTTCACATGATCAACATTTTCTGAATCAATGCTGGTTGGTACGGAAGAAGTCATTCTGTTTAAGATACCTCATTATGTTTGAACAGACAGTATGTTCTAAGTTCTACAACAAATCAATGTCAAAGATACTGGATCCTAGTTCTGAGGACCACTTCTATCACCCATCTTGTAGATGCGTGTTACCAAGCTTTTTTCCAATTACTGGGCATGGTTTTTTGTTCAAGAGACCTGCAATGGAATATACAGGGCTATTACAAATGATTGAAGCGATTTCATAAATTCACTGTAGCTTCAATCATTGACATATGGTCACGACACACTACAGATACGTAGAAAAACTCAAAGTTTTGTTCGGCTGAAGCCGCACTTCAGGTTTCTGCCGCCAGAGCGCTCGAGAGCGCAGTGAGACAAAATGGCGACAGGAGACGAGAAAGCGTATGTCGTGCTTGAAATGCACTCACGTCAGTCAGTCATAACAATGCAACGACACTTCAGGACGAAGTTCAACAAAGATCCACCAACTGCTAACTCCATTTGGCGATGGTATGTGCAGTTTAAAGCTTCTGGATGCCTCTGGAAGGGGAAATCAACGGGTCGGCCTGCAGTGAGCGAAGAAACGGTTGAACGCGTGCGGGCAAGTTTCACGCATAGCCAGCGGAAGTCGACGAATAAAGCAAGCAGGGAGCTAAACGTACCACAGCCGATGGTTTGGAAAATCTTACGGAAAAGGCTAAAGCAGAAGCGTTACCGTTTACAATTGCTACAAGCCCTGACACCCGATGACAAAGTCAAATGCTTTGAATTTTCGGCGCGGTTGCAACAGCTCATGGAAGAGAATGTGTTCAGTGCGAAACTTGTTTTCAGTGATGAAGCAACATTTTTTCTTAATGGTGAAGTGAACAGACACAATGTGCGAATCTGGGCGGTAGAGAATCCTCACGCATTCGTGCAGCAAATTCGCAATTCACCAAAAGTTAACGTGTTTTGTGCAATCTCACGGTTTAAAGTTTATGCCCCTTTTTCTTCTGCGAAAAAAACGTTACAGGACACGTGTATCTGGACATGCTGGAAAATTGGCTCATGCCACAACTGGAGACCAACAGCGCCGACTTCATCTTTCAACAGGATGGTGCTCCACCGCACTTCCATCATGATGTTCGGCATTTCTTAAACAGGAGATCGGAAAACCGATGGATCGGTCGTGGTGGAGATCATGATCAGCAATTCATGTCATGGCCTCCACGCTCTCCCGACTTAACCCCATGCGATTTCTTTCTGTGGGGTTATGTGAAAGATTCTGTGTTTAAACCTCCTCTACCAAGAAACATGCCAGAACTGTGAGCTCGCATCAACGATGCTTTCGAACTCATTGATGGGGACATGCTGCACCGAGTGTGGGAGGAACTTGATTACCGGCTTGATGTCTGCCAAATCACTAAAGGGGCACATATCGAACATTTGTTAATGCCTAAAAAAAACTTTTTGAGTTTTTGTATGTCTGTGCAAAGCATTGTGAAAATATCTCAAATAATAAAGTAGTTGTAGAGCTGTGAAATCGCTTCAATCATTTGTAATAACCCTGTAGTTACAAGAGGAGCTAACTCAGCCACAAATTCTATACAGAATTTGAGAGGAATTCCACGGGCCCTGGAGCTTTATTCAGTTTTAATGATCCAGCTGTTTCTCAACACTACTGGCACTAATATATATTTCATTCACCATTTCAGTGGTACAAGGTCTAAATTGGGACAATTCTCCTGTGTCGTCCTTTTTATAAGAACATTTGAATGGAGTTAAGCATTTCAGATTTAGCTTTTCTACTCGCAATTTCAGTTCCCATTTCATTAGCTAGGGACCGGACACTAACTTTAGTGCCACTAACAACCTTTACGTACAACCACAATTACTTTGGTTTTTGCGAAAGATCATATGACAACATTCTGCAACAGTAGTTATTGAAGGCATCAGGCATTACTATCTTGATAGCCAAACAAGTTTCATCCAGCATTCCTATCTATAGCACTACACTTTGTTTTATGGCTGTTATTTGGTAGTTTCTGCTTCTTTAGTATTTTTTTATAGTGTGAAAAAAAAACTAAGGTTATATGAGCCCATGTCAGAACTGCAAAACACGAAAACGAAAAAGGTGTTACAGCAACTACACATGAAGCCCAATTGACGGAAGGAAAGACAGCTAAAACCAGGGGCTTTCTCTTGGAAAAACGTCCATAAAATAAGCTGCAGAAAAAACAAAAGTCTGAACTAAAGATTAAATGTCCTTCGCCATATGGCTATGATGGATAAAAAGTAAAATGTGGTCGACAGCCCAAGTGTTGTTCGCTAAAATGGCTCATAACTCAGACAGCAAACATAAGTGGTTAGAAAAATTGCATTCTGTTACGAAATGGTGAACCATCAATGGTTGATGACAATGATCACAAGTAGTGGGGGATCAGCACTTAACAAATTGTGATGGCTACAAAGACAGCACCCAATATGCAATCTAGCTAAAATGACCTCCCATGAAGGGAAGACCAGTGGTGATGCCACGGTGACATCTCCTGACAGACATCAACATAGATAATATCGGAGGGAATGGAAGAAGTAGCAGGCTGAGGTACTAGGACTGCAGCAGCATCAGCAGCCTCGTTTCCAGTCAGACCACTGTGACCAGGGACCCACACTAACATCATAGTTGCTCCATCAAGAGTGAGCAAGTGAAAGCATTCCTGGACCCATTGCACTAAGGGATGGCTGGTGTACATCTCACAGAGGCTGTAAAGGGCATTGAAAGGGTGGGATGACGATGACAATTGAAAAGCCTGTGTTGCCGGATGTTCTGCATGGCCTGATACAGGACAAAGAGAGGTGCTGTAAATACTGAGCAGTGTTCTGGAGGCCGATACCAAAAATTGTTGGTGCCAATGGTGAAGGCACACCCAACAACAGTCAGTCCGAGAGACATCAGTTTACACAAAGGTACTATCGTGAAGTTCTGAGAAGCTTAGGGCGATACGGTGAGTCTGGAGTAGTGTCCTTAGGAAGCAAATGAAGTTCAAGGTGAACAAGGGCCGCCGCACAAAGAGAATGTGGTCAAGGGTTCACGCCCATTGGGAAAGGGGCACATAGTGTACAGTTCTGCTGCCAAAATCAATAGCCAAAAGCAAATTCCAGGAGGTAACAGAGAAGAGGGGCACGCCCCCTCCTGGGAGTTAAAGGACTCACAGGATGGGTGGCCAGGCATGGCAGACAAATGGCATGCGTAATTGCTGACGAGAAAGTCAAGTCAGTATGACAGTGGTATTTGACAGCTTCTGCATACAGACTCAACTGTATTAGTGTACAAGGCGCCAGTGGCCAAGCGGATGCCACAATGGTGGATTGTATTTAGATTGTGTAAGATGGAGAGACGTGCAGATGCACAAACAAAACACCCATAGACTTGTAAGGTAAAGGTGAAGGTGAAGTGTGAGGAACGGAACTTTCTATGATGCTATGGGACCTAGATCATGCTCTCGCTTCCTCATGATCTTCAGCCACAGGGACAAACAATGTTCATATTCAGATTTTATAGAACCTTTCTCTTGTGGGCAAGCATTTTCTCCTTCATACCAGTAAAAAATGGAGCACGGTGGTCCAAACCACTCCCCAGGAAGTACTGCTCAGGATACACAGGACATTGACGGACCATGTACAGAGGACCAAGAAAGTTTCCTATCAAGCATGGGCATAGAAACAGTTTTGTCAGTGGAAAAGAGAAAGCCACTGTTGATTCTCCACAAATAAAGACTATCGAGACATTGCTGAAGATGCCACTCAAGCAGACAAGTGAGTGGAAAACTGCAATAAATCACAAAATTGTGAACAAAAAGGGAACCGGATGCGGGTGACAGGTCTTGATAGGGTTAATGGCGATAGCAAAGTGGATGATGCTCATGACGGAAACCTGAGGCACAACATTTTCCTGGATAAAGGTGTGCGACGAGGAGAACCTACATGTACCTTAAACTCTCTTAAAAATCCCTGAAGAAAATGGGGCAGGCCGCCTCTGAAGCCCTGTGTGTAGAGTGTACAGAGGATACCAGTCCTCCAGCAGTTGTCACAGGCTTTCTGTAAATCAAAAAGCATGGCCACAGTATGGTATTTCTACAGGAAACCATTCGTGACATGGATTGAGAAAGTTATGAAAAGCTCAACTGCAGAACAGTACACTCTGAATCCATGTTGGGCAGTGGTTAGTAGATCATGTGACTCGAGCCACAACACCAGCTGGGTGTATTATGTTCCATCGCCTTGCAAACACAGCTGGTGAGAGAAATGGGGCAGTAGCTAGAAGGAAGGTGTTTGTCCTCACCAGGCTTAGGTATGGGTATGACAGTGGCTTCACACCAGGAGAAAGTGCTTGCCCACAAGAGAAAGATTCTACAACATCTGAATGTGAACGTTGTGGCACTCTCTATTCTGACAAGAAGGGGTATTGCCCGAGCCTCCTATATTCATTTCCAAAGGAGGAAACCAGGGTGATAGTTTGTGGAGCTCGAAATCTCTGCATAACAGCAACCCAAGGTGTTGGACATAGCAATAGGGCCCACTATGACAACATCTGCTATGGTCAGGCCAGAAATTGGGGAACAGACCTTGGTCACAGAGAGCTGTCCGAGGTTTGCCCATACAATGGGAGACAGATTGGAAGTATTAAAAGAACTAATAAATGAAATCCTATTAGCTTTTTTTGCTATCCTAAAGAATGCAACAACACTGCACAGACAACTGTTTATGACGAATGCAGCTCACAATTGTAGGATGACTGATAAAAGCATGGAGAGCACTTCTCCGCACACGAACTGCTTTGCAGTATGCCTCAGTCCACTAAGGCACCAGAACAAGGCACAATAGAGATGAAGTACAAGGAAGGGAATACTCTGCAGCAGTAACCATAACATTGGTAAGGTATTCTACTTGGTCTTCAAAACTGGGGAAAAGCTGTTCCCTGAATGTCGCCCGCGAGGAGTAAAGCCTCCAGTCACCCTTAGAAAGCTGCCATTTGGGTTTGCACGTAGGTGGGGTAGGAGTCAGCAAACTGATAGCACAAGGGAAATGGTCACTCAAGTACATGTCAGGGAGAATAGATCACTAGAGAGAATGGGCAAGCTGGACAGTGCAGAAAAAAAAGAGGTCCAAATGGGACTAGGTGTGTTTGTGGAGTCAGATAAGAATGTGGGTGTTCCAGTGTTAAGGCAGATGAGGTTGAACTGACTGAGGTCAGCCAAGAGGGCATCTGCCCGACAGGTTCTCTGAGAACCCCAAAGGGGATGTTGTGCATTAAAGTCACCAAGCACCAAAAATGGGTGTGGGAGTTGCCCAATAAGCTGGAGAAAGCCTGCCCTGGTGACAACGAATGACAGAGTGATGTAGATGGTACAAAGGGAAAAGGTGAAGTGAGGAAAAGAAATACGGACTGCAACAGCTTGCAGCCGGATGTTCAGCAAGATGGTATGACTATGAACGTCATCCCAGATGAGCAGCATGACTTCCCCAGGACAGGGAATGCCGTCCTCGGGAGGGAAGGTCAAAATGGACCAAAGAGAAATGCAAAAAGTCAAAGTGGTAGTGAGGATGCAATTCTGTTTCCTGGATGCAGAGAACAAATGGATACTGCGATTCCAAGACCAGCTGTAATTCCTCCTGGTTGGATGTAAGGGCACGCATATACCATGGGAGGAGAGCCATGATGAGGAAAGAGGAGAAGGGAAAAAACGAAGGGGGTCACCTCGGTGGCTGCTGAGTGCCGGCCTTCAAAAACACTCTGCTGCAGGGTGCACAGGCCAGAGGATCCTGCTCCACGAGACCTACAGAGGGACCAGCTTTCTTCCTTGGTCAGTCTGCGGATTCCAGGTCGGAAAAACGATTGGCGGTGCACACCGTCGACAAGGATGTTGGCCAGGTGAGGCTATAATGCAGCGACACCGTTTAATAGGATCTCCAAATCAGCAAAATAGACGACCATTTGGCTGTGTTTGATTTCTTGGAGCCTTTGCGGATGGCAGATGAAGAATCTGATATTTGTTGGCTGGAGGTACGTAAAAAGTGTTCGCGGAAGTATTCCCCTCCCCCTCCCCCTTTTTCTTTCCCTTTTCCTTTTCCTTTTCCTTTCCTTTCCAGCCTGCTGGTTGTGTAGTAGGGGATTTTGCTGTCTGTGGCAAAAATTTAGTGGCACGTTGCGCAGCTGGAGGAGGAGAAGCAGGCCGAAATGCTACTGTGACACTGGGAGATTTTACAACCGTGTTGCTGAATTTGAAGTCGCATGTCGGCATGGCCATGTCCTTCATGGAATGAGATGTAGGAAGAACAGTACTGTGTCAAATGGTAAAATGCAGTGTTTCCAACTAGCCAAAAATTTGTGAGCCACTGGGTAAGGCATTTTTTTTTCATCCAGATCTCCTGGATGGCGCACTCATTGAGATACGAGAGACAATCTCGGGAGGAAGTTGTATGGTTGCCATTGCAATTAATGCAGCAGGGAGAAGGACGTCTACAATCACCCTTGTGACCATCCCTACCACAAGTTACATATTTGGCCGAGTGTCAGCATGACATTCGAGTGTGGTTGTAACAATGACACTGGTAGCAGCGCATCAGGTTTGGAATGTATAGTCAGACCATGATAACTTCATAGCCTGCTTTTGTCTTTGATGGAAGCACTACTATATCAAATGTGAGGAAAAGAGTATGTGTGAGCACTAAGGATGCATCTACCTTTTTCATCACCCGATAGACGGCAGCAATGCCATGATCTGAGTAGTAAGTTTGGATTTCTGCCTTGGTCAGACCATCAAGCACCTAAGTGTAAATAACACCACTCAAAGAATTCACTGTTCAATGGACCTTGACACGAACAGGATAGCTGTGGTGGAGTGAAGCTGCCAGCAGTTGTGCTCGAGAATCACAAGTAGTCTCCAAAAGCAAACTGAACTTGCATAAAAGAGAGCAGGATTTTGCAGGGTCTGCAAATGCGTCAACACCTTTCTGAATAATAAACAGACAAACCGTAGCAAAAGACTGACCTCCTTCAATACGTGAAACCACAAGGAACCAAGGTGCAGCTGGGAGATTCTTGGAATCTTTAGCCTCATTCCATTTACATTTAGTAGATGTAGAGTGAGATTGTGATTCATTGTGAGAAAATCCCACATGATTGACAGCATCTCCAGTGGCATGCCCCTTCCAACTGGGGGCTCCCCTCAGAGAGGGGAGCATTTGCCTTAGATGATTGTTCACACATCAAGTCACACCTCCCGAATACCTGAAAGCATGACCAATTGGCAATTTGGGAACGTAAGAGCTCAGGCAATCATCCCTTCCTGGGCCAGGCCTATACTGGGGGTTATGTGCGAACCCTACCTGTCAACCCGAGGCTGGGAATTACAAGTTATACAGTCACATGTTACACGGCAGATGCGTGGGGTGACCTTCAAGAGCGCAGAGAGAGAATGAAGAAAAATACGTACCTCAAATGCCGGTGCGGAGGAAGGATAGAAGAAGGGCAAGAAGAAAGAATAAAGAACAAAAAACAGTGGAGTGACTTTCTAATGTCATGATAGTGTAAATGCAAAAACACATTCCCAGAAACATCCCAGTCATTTTCCCCAAGGGTGGGGAAAAAGAATGGCAAGAGGGGAGACATGCAGCATGGAAAGGAAAAGATGCTGCAAAGGCTGTGGTCCCATGGTAGCCAAGCACAAACTCGCCGAAGAGTGGTGAGCATCTGGTGAGAGGGCGGGGTCCTTTATGGTGCTGTATACCACAGAGGTGCTCTCCCATTATGAATTGTTCTACTGGATCCATCTATCCAGTCCACTGTCAACTATTCTTTTAAATTTGAGCCATAGTTCCACCGACATGTTCCTGCCCTGTGCTGAGATATTTTTTTTATCTCTCTTACTGAACATATTTATCTTTTAGCTGGTTGTAGTTGTCCTTTGTGCTCATTATTGCCATAACTGTGTAATGATCACTGATACCAGTTTCGGAGGCCCTAGCCACACGACATTTCATTTCATTTCATTTCATTTCAATGTCGATCCTCAAAGACATGTTTGAGGGATAGACTAATGTTATTTTGATTCAATGTATACGGAGAGTCAAAAAGCACTTTAGAATGATATAGAAATTTATTGGGGTAATTTACAGAATCGTTGGAGGTGTCCTTTTGTAGCAAAGAACCTTACGTTGCACATAAGTGTCTATGTCAGTTTTGTTCGATGTGAACACCATTTGTGGCATGGCAAACATCCCACTGGTAATCAATTTCTTCCCATAATCGTTGCACCAATTTGGAATAAGACAACAGTCTTAAATGAAACCCCGGAGAAGGAAATCCAGTGTAGTTAAGTCTTTGAAGCAAGGCGGCCATGCGACTGGTCCTTCATGGCCTATCCACTGACCTGGGAAGCGATTATCAAGGTAACCTGGAACTTCCATGAGGAAATGAGCTGGTGCACCATCAATTTCTACCACCTTCATCAATCTGTGGAAATAAAAAGTTTTTGAGCATATCCAGATAGAAAATACAAAATACCAATGCCAGTTTTCTCATGAAGAAGAAAGGGCCATACACACTTTCAATTTACGAAGGATAGAAAACACACTAACTTTGGGGCTCTCACGAACGTTTTCCAGGGTTGCATGTGGATTTTCGCTGCACCAAATTCTGCAGTTGTGGGTGTTCACCATGCCACTGATTTTTGTGGACTGCAGGCAAAGCTCTCCTTAACCTGTCTCAACAAAGTGCTTGTCAGTGCCAATAGTAAATTGTAAAACTACTTTCTTCAAGTTCTTTAGCAAATTCGGTGCAAAATTTACTCCAAACAGTTGTTGCAGAATTAATTACATGAAACAAAAACACATTACCAGCACACTCCGCACCGGTGAAAGTAGCCATTTTAACAATACACTACACTGGCGCTCCTGGTGGAGAAATGGGGTACTGATATACTACATGACTCGAACTTTAGGTTGTCTGTTACAAAATGATGCATCTATCGATTCTGTAAGTTATCTCAATAAATTTCAGTATGATTCAAAATTTGTGAAGTCCTTCCTGACTCAACCTATATACTGTGAGTAGTTATTTTGAAAAGTTTGTTAAAATGTGCAAATTCAATACAAAAATATTTGCAGCATTTTATTCATAGTAATACGTATAACCAAACATGACACTGGATTTTTTCCTTAAAGCAGGAAATGTGCCACAAGATATGCTGTGCCAACGAGAAACATTGACATATCCACAAAGAAGAAGAAGAAGAAGAAGAAGAAGAAAAGCTACGTAGAAAAGAACTATTACAAGTGTTGAGTGTTTTTACCAAGAAACATCTAATTTATCCGCTTTTGTGTTCTCAAAACACTGATGATTTCTTTAGTGAAGCACACATTGTTCCATTGAGGTTTGTGAATCATCACTGTTACCATCAAATTTTACTAGTTTTATGCTAATACAGAAGAGAACATTACAACCTCTAACTGCCCTGGTTATGAAGTGATCACGAAACAGGCACCCTACAAATAGTCAGCATGGCAACCATTGTTAGAAATAACATACTTTAGTAGTATGCCTTACCAGGTTTTTAGTAATTTTCAAACTTTATTCAAGTAGATAGTATGTGTGGGCATATTGTGCTGTTCCATTTGGTTTTATTGTGATTGATTTACTTACAATTTTATTGGTGTTCCATTAATTTTCTCTTGCCCATTCTATTTCAGTTTTTATTCACAGTAATGTGACAATACTATCTTACATTTCCAAATTAGATTTGTTTCTACATTATGCATCAAGTGTCACAACATTTCTGCTTGGAAGCTTAAGGTTTATTTTCTGCTCCTGCTGGATCAATAGCTGAAGTGTACACAATAGGTTTTTCAGTGGAAGTAAATCACTAGAAAGATAAGAATATCCTTAATATCTCTCCTCTTTTTCTGGGAATGAAATGACTTAACAAGAGGGCGATGAAGAGACAGCAAGTGAGTTTTTACGCTTTGGAGTGACGAACAGCGAGCCCAATGAGGCTGAAAATCCTCAGCGGAGATGTACAGACATTTCAAATGAAGAATTTCAAAAGCAAGGATAAAGAGTTAGTCAAAGTGCCTCGAGATATGGTGTCACTTTGAGAATATAATCAAAAAAGAATGTGCTTAACCGCTTAACAAAAAATCCTGAGTATACTCTTTTTTTTTTTTTTTTTTAATTCTGACGAAATAATAAAACACCGAGTATACTCAGGCTTATCATTTCCGACTGGCACAAGTTTTAAAAGGCCGAATTTACTCATTCCATCTCGTGTTTTGGCAGTTCCTTGATATTTTCGGTAGATGTCACTGTGGTGTGTTACTCTGAAGTGTATATTTCTGGCAAGAGATGTCTCTGAATCAGGCAGTTGTACTAGCGGTCACTTTACAATCTGTTCTTGCAGTTTGCCTGTTATTTCCTCACGTTTTATGAAAATGGAGAGTGAAGATGAGTTTCATATTGAATTTAGTGGGTCTGAGAGTTCTGAAGATAGCTATGAAGAGAGTTCGGAAGAAGGAAGTGATGAGTCAGTTTCTTCTGAGTGTGGTACGAGATAGATCCATCTAAGCCACTGCCACCTGCTCCACCACGTTTTCCTTTTACAGGTAAACCTCATATTAATTGTGAACCCTGTATTGAAGATGTCTTGCATTATTTTAGACAGTTCATTGATGATGGATACATGCAAATTTTGGTTACTGAGACCAACGAATATGCAACACAAAAAAACATGCCGGCATGGAAGCCAACAACAATTGATGAGCTGTACATATTTGTTGCTGTAATATTGTTACAAAGCATTGTGAAAAAACCCACATATCAGATGTACTGGACAAAAAGAGCTACATTAGCCACACCAATTTTTAGAGAGGTTCTACCATTCAAGAGGTTTGTCAATTTGAAGAAGAATTTGCATTTTTCAGACACTGCAACCTATAATGCAAAAAGCCATCCACAACCCAAACTGAATGAAGTATGGCCTATTGTGAGCTACCTGTCGGCTAAATTTAGAAACAGCTGTGTTCCAGAAAGAGATGGCACGTAGATGAAAGGCTGTTATATAAAGGGCGACTGGGATGGATCCAATATTTGCCGCTCAAGAGAGCTAGGTTTGGCATAAAAACATTAGTGTTGTGTGAGTCACAGACTGGATATGTTTTGTCCCTAATTATTTACATTGGCAAGGGCACTACATTTGAAGAAGAATACAAGGATCTGCCAATGTCGTCACAAATTGTAACGACACTAATGCAACCCTTGCTAAATATGGGATACTGCTTGACTCTAGATAATTATTACAGTTCTCCCCAGCTTGCTGACCTCCTACTAACAAAAAGAAGAGATATGTATGGCACTGTGCTTCCTACAAGAAAAGAAATACCACCTTCTTTCCGGACCAAGAAACTGAAGAAAGGGGAGGTTGCAGCATTCCAGCGAGGTAAACTGACTGCACTGAAATGGAAAGATAAGAGAGTATTTTTGCATTGTGGATAGTGGACAGCATGCAGACGTCTAACACAGAAAGTAAGAAACAAATATATTGCCAAACCAGTGGCTGTATTTGCTTATAATGACACAGTGGGGGGTGTGGCTTCAGATGGAATACGAGCACCACAGATGCAATAGGGCTCCTATGAATCTTGGGAGAAAGGTTTATTGAAAAAGGAAGAGGCCTACATACGTGCTTCATCGACCTAGAAAAGGCATTTGAAAATGTGGTTTGGGACAAGCTGGCAATTGTAATGAGGGAAAAAGAGAGTGGACTGGAAAACCAAAAGACTTGTAAACTCATTTTATCTTAATCAACAAGCCTCAGTTAAAGTGAGAGGAGAAAGTACAAAATAGATCGGACTAGGAAAAGGAGTAAGACAAGGATGCTGTCTATCACCTACTCTTTCCAACCTCTACTTGGAAAATATGACTGACCAATGCTCATTAGATGACAAAGGAGTAAAAATTGGTGGAGGAAGGAGAGTAGGGTGTTTGAGGTTTGCTGATGACATGGTCCTTCTAGCAACAAGGGAAAAAGAATTACTTGTTTTGGTGGACACCATTTTTTTTTTTATTTTTTTTTTTTTTTTTTGTGGTTTTAGGGCGCACAACTTCAATGGTCATTAGCGCCCTGACTACTCTAAGAATGCACCGCGAGGCACAAGTTGACCACAACAACTAAAAGGGAAAACACGATAAAAGACAGACTGACAGGCATAGGATTAAAAAACAGCATCATCAAATGTCCTTAGCGAGGTGTGTCAAATTGATAAAACGAAGAACACGAGCAGCTGCTCGTGGGTCATCCGCTAAAATGGCATCGAAAGTATTTGGCAGGTTAAGATCGAGGCGCAGTGTGTTAAGATCTGGACAGGACATTAAAATGTGTCTAACCGTCAGCAAGTGCCCACATGGGCAGAACGGCGCCGGCGCAGCCGTCAGCAGATGGCGATGGCTGAACCGGCAGTGTCCAATTCTTAACCGGGCTAAAACGACCTCCTCCCGCCGAGAAGGGCGTGAGGAGGACGTCCAAGCCACGGGAAGAGGTTTTAAGGCCCGAAGCTTGTTGTCGGTAAGTGCAGCCCAATCGGCATGCCACAGAGATAAGATGCGCCGACAAATCACCCTGCTAAAATCGGACGAAGGGACGCAACAAGAAGCTGTTCGAGGCTGGAGGACCGCAGCCTTGGCCGCGGCATCTGCAGCTTCGTTCCCAGGGATACCGACATGGCCCGGAACCCACATAAAGCTAACTGGAGAACCGACGTCCACCAGCTGCTGAAGAGAGCGTTGGATCCGGTGTACGAAAGGGTGAACCGGGTACGGATCACTGAGGCTCTGGATGGCGCTCAGGGAATCTGAGCAGATGACATAAGCAGAATGTCGGTGGCGGCAGATGTAAAGAACAGCCTGGTAGAGGGCAAAGAGCTCAGCTGTGAAGACCGAACAATGGCCATGGAGCCGGTATTTGAAACTTTGTGCCTCGACAATAAAGGAACACCCGACCCCGTCATTGGTCTTAGAGCCATCTGTATAAATGAAAGCCATGTCGATGAACTTCGAACGAAGTTCCAAAAAACGGGAGTGGTAGACCGAACCGGGGGGGGACCTCTTTTGGGAGCGAGCTGAGGTCAAGGTGAACGCGGACCTGAGCCTGGAGCCAAGGTGGCGTGCGGCTCTCGCCCACTCGAAAGGTTGCAGGGAGGGAAAAAGTAAGGTGTTGAAGGAGGCGACGAAAGCGAACGCCAGGGGGTAGCAGGGCAGAGACATACAACCCGTATTGACGGTCAAGAGAGTCGTCAAAAAAGGAACGATAAGACGGATGGTCGGGCATTGACAGTAGCCGACAGGCATACCGACAAAGCAGTATATCGCGCCGGTAGGTGAGTGGCAATTCGCCAGCGTCAGCATGAAGACTCTCTACGGGACTGGCATAAAATGCTCCGATCGCAAGTCGTAAACCCCGATGTTGTATGGAGTTGAGGCGGCGTAAGATGGATGGCCGTGCAGAGGAGTATACGAAGCTCCCATAATCCAGCTTGGAGCGGACGATCGACCGATATAGACGAAGTAGGACGGTTCGATCGGCTCCCCACGACAGACCACTGAGAACACGGAGGACATTTAAAGAACGGGTACAACGGGCGGCCAAATATGACACATGTGGAGACCAGCTAAGTTTCCTGTCAAATGTAAGACCTAAAAATTTTGTCGTCTCCACGAATGGGAGAGCAACGGGACCGAGTCGTAAGGACGGTGGGAGAAACTCTTTGTAGCGCCAGAAGTTAATACAGACCGTCTTCTCGGCAGAAAAACGGAAGCCATTGGCGACACTCCAGGAGTAAAGACGGTCAAGAGAACGCTGAAGACAGCGCTCCAGGACACGTGTACACTGCGCGCTGCAATAGATGGTAAAATCGTCCACGAAAAGGGAGCCTGATACATCAGCTGGGAGGCAATCCATTATTGGATTGATCGCGATGGCGAAGAGAGCGACGCTCAAAACTGAGCCCTGTGGCACCCCATTCTCCTGGCGAAAGGTGTCGGACAGGACAGAACCCACACGTACCCTGAACTGTCGATCCATTAAAAAGGAACGAATAAAAAGAGGGAGGCGACCGTGAAGGCCCCATGTATGCATGGTGCGGAGGATGCCCGCCTTCCAACAGGTGTCGTAAGCCTTCTCCAAATCAAAGAACACAGCCGCGGTCGGGCGCTTCCGCAAGAAGTTATTCATAATGAAGGTCGACAAGGTAACCAGATGGTCAACAGCAGAGCGGCGCCTACGAAATCCACATTGTACATTGGTAAGTAGGCGTCGAGACTCGAGCAGCCAAACCAATCGAGAGTTAACCATTCGCTCCATCACTTTACAGACACAGCTGGTAAGCGAGATAGGTCGATAACTGGAAGGCAAGTGCTTGTCCTTCCCCGGCTTAGGAATCGGGACAACAATAGACTCGCGCCAGCATGCGGGAACATGTCCCTCAATCCAGATGCGATTGTATGTACGAAGAAGAAAACCTTTACCCGCAGGAGAAAGGTTCTTCAGCATCTGAATATGAATAGAATCTGGCCCTGGAGCAGAGGACCGTGATCGGCCAAGTGCGTTTTCGAGTTCCCGCATGGTGAATGGGGCATTATAACTTTCACAATTCGAGGAGCGGAAGTTAGGTGGCCTAGCCTCCTCTGCCTGTTTGCGGGGGAGGAAGGCAGGGTGGTAATGAGCGGAGCTCGAAACCTCTGCGAAAAAGCGGCCGAAGGCATTGGAGACAGCCTCAGGGGCCACAAGGACGTCATTCGCGACCTTCAAGCCAGAAACTGGTGAGTGGACCTTAGTGCCAGATAGCCGGCGCAGGCTACCCCAGACAACAGAAGAAGGAGTAAAACTGTTGAAGGTGCTTGTGAAAGCAGCCCAGCTGGCTTTCTTGCTTTCTTTGATAATACGACGACACTGAGCACGTAATCGTTTATAATTGATACAATTCGCCACTGTAGGGTGGCGTTTAAAAGTGCGTAAAGCACGTCGACGAGCACGTAAAGCGTCTCTACATGCTGCGGTCCACCAGGGGACCGGTACGCGACGTGGAGAAGAAGGAGGGTGAGGGATGGAATATTCAGCAGCAGCGAGAATGACTTCCGTGAGGTGTGCGACCTGACGATCGCAGCTTGTAAAGGTTTGATCCTGGAAGGTCGCCCTGGAAGAGAAGAGCCCCCAGTCTGCCTTGGAGATGGTCCAATTAGAGAAGCACGGAGAGGGGGTATGCTGCAGGAGATGGATAACACACGGGAAGTGGTCGCTCGAATATGTATCAGAAAGTGCATACCACTCAAACCGGCGTGCAAGTTGGGGAGTACATATAGAGAGGTCTAAATGGGAATAGGTGTGAGATGTGTCCGAAAGAAAAGTAGGGTCGCCAGTATTGAGGCAGACAAGATCGAGCTGGTTGTAAAGGTCTGCTAACAAGGAGCCCCTCGGGCAGGATGCTGGAGAGCCCCAAAGGGGATGGTGGGCATTGAAGTCTCCAGTTAACAAAAATGGTGCAGGTAGCTGAGCAATAAGTTGCATCACGTCTGCCCTGGTAACGGCAGATGACGATGGAATGTAAACGGTACAAAAGGAAAACGTAAAAGTGGGGAGAGTAATGCGGATGGCAACTGCCTGCAGGCCGGTGTGCAACGTGATGGGATCGTAGTAAATATCATCCCGGACCAGCAACATAACCCCTCCATGAGCTGGGATACCTACCACAGGGGGTAGGTCAAAACGCACAGAGGTGTAGTGTGCCAAGGCAATTTGATCGCATGGGCGTAGCTTCGTTTCCTGGAGGGCTACGACAAGCGGACGGTGCAAGCGGAGCAGCAACTTCAAGTCCTCTCGGTTGGAGCGAATGCTGCGAATATTCCAGTGAATAAGTGCCATCGTAAGAAAGGAAAGATGAGAGAAGTGGTCACCTCGAAGGCCGCTTAGGGCCTGGCTTCGAGCGAGCACTGCCGCCGCTATCAGTAGGCGGACAGTCATGGTCCATTGGGTCTATAGGGTCATCGGCCATCTCGGGAGGATGGCCGGGAGGGGGAGCTTCCTCCGCCAGTGAACGGCCAGATGTACGGCGACCAGCAGTGCGGCCAGGCGAAACGGATGACGGCCTGGGGCGGCAGCCGCTGGGTGGCGCAAGAGAAGAAATGCGCCGTGGCGGGGAAGGAGAACTGTGCTTCCTATGCGCCTTTTTGGAAGGACGTGTAGTGGAAGTACCGGCCGAAGGCTGGGAGGTCGAGGTACGGAGGAAGTCTGCACGGGATGGTTCCTTCTTGAAGGCCCGTGCATCTGACTTCGGTGTCTTCGTCTTAGCAGAAGCTGAGGAAGGTGCTCGTGTCTGTGGGGTGATGGGACGAAGAGGAGACGTCGACCGCGCGATCTTAGCACTGGCCGAACGGACGACCGTGGTGCTGAAGGTCAGATCGCATGTCTGGGTTGCTACCTCCCGGGTAGTCCGAGGAGAGGCGAGGACAGTACTGTATTTCCCCGCTGGGAGCAGCGTGGGCTTCCTACTAGCCAATAGCTTGCGAGCAGCCGAGGTGGACACTTTCTCTTTGACCCGAATTTCCTGGATACAGCGTTCTTCCTTATAGACAGGACAGTCGCGGGAGGATGCGGCATGGTCACCCTGACAGTTCACACAACGAGGAGACGGAGGTGGACAGTCGCCCTCATGGGCATCCCTGCCACAGGTGACACATTTAGCCGCATTGGAACAAGACTGTCGAGTGTGATTGAAATGCTGACACTGGTAGCAGCGCGTAGGTGTCGGGATATAGGGGCGAACAGAAATAACCTCGTAGCCCGCCTTGATGCGCGATGGCAGCTTAACACTATCGAAGGTCAAGAAAAGTGTCCGGGTCGGTACAAGGTCATTGTTGACCTTTTTCATGACCCTATGGACAGCCGTCACGCCCTGCTCAGCGAGGAATGATTGAAGCTCCTCGTCAGTCAATCCGTCGAGGGAGCCAGTATAGACCACACCACGAGACGAATTCAAAGTTCGGTGTGCCTCCACCCGGACAGGGAACGTGTACAGGAGGGTGGCCCGAAGCAGTTTTTGTGCCTGAAAGGCATTCTCAGTTTCTAGTAATAAGGTGCCGTTACGCAACCTGGTACAGGATTTGACAGATCCGGCTATGGCATCTACGCCCTTCTGAATAACGAAAGGGTTGACAGAGGAAAAATCCTTTCCGTCCTCAGTTCGAGAAACTACGAGGAACTGTGGGGCAGGCGGTAGTACTTTTGTCACTGTTGGCTGGTCACGTTTCCGTTTTTGGGTCGAAGTCGAAAGAGATGGAGTAGAATCCATTGCGGAGGAATCCCCCATGATTGCCAGCGTCTCCGATGGCGCGCTCCTTCCTTGTGGGGACCCTCTCAGAGGGCACTCCCGCCTTAGGTGAATGTTTACACCTCAGGTCACACCTCCCGAGAAACAGACGGAGGGACCAATCGGCATGGTCAGAAGGTATCAGCTCAGGCAATCACCCCTCCCCGGGCCTGGCCTTTACCAGGGGGTACGCGCGTGCCTTACATGTCTACCCAGGGCGGGGACGTACGCGTTACCCCGTCACCGGCTACGCGTGCGAACGCGTGGGTCGGCCTTCAGGCACGCACAGGGAGGAAGGAAGAAGAGGAAAAAGAAGAGAGAGAGGGAGAAAGAGGACAGACTGTCTCAAACGCCGAGGCGGAGACCAGAGAAGGCAAGGAGAGGAAGGCAATGAGAAAGCAAGGGGAAGAAGGCAATGAGAAGGCAAGGAGAAGAAGGCAATGAGAAGGCAAGGAGAAAAAGGCAATGAGAAGGCAAGGAGAAAAAGGCAATGAGAAGGCAAGGAGAAAAAGGCAATGAGAAGGCAAGGAGAAAAAGGCAAGGAGAAGGCAAGGAGAAAAAGGCAAGGAGAAGGCAAGGGAAAGAGTAAGGAAGACAGTGAGGTGGAGAAGAGCAAAGAAAGGAACCAACAAAAGGAAGGAAGAAACGAGAAGTGAAAAAACCAAAAGGACCACGATGATAGGTCGTGGAACCGTCCGTCTCCGGACGCAGGCGCGAACTACCCCCGTGAGGGGGATGGACTCCTTTTAGTCGCCTCTTACGACAGGCAGGAATACCGCGGGCCTATTCTAATCCCCGGACCCGCAGGGGGGGTGGACACCATTGAAGCTAATGGAAAAATTATGGAATGAAAATTAACACAAAGAAAACAAAAGTATTGGCACTAGGAGGAAATAAAGAAATAAAAATTATGCTGAATGGAGAAATACTAGAACAAGTGCAAAATTTTAAATATCTTGGAAGCAGGACAGACACCGACTTGTAGTGCACCACAGAAATTAAAACAAGGATAGCAATGGCAAAAGAGGCGTTTTATATGAAAAGGAGAATTTTCTGCAGCAGTCTGGACAGAGAACTCAAGAAGAGACTCATAAAACATCTTGCACAGAGTGTTCTTCTATATGGTGCTGAAACATAGACTTTGAGGAAGAAAGACAGAGAAAGGCTGGAGGCTTTGGAGATGTGGACATGGCGGAGGGTGGAAAGAATATGTTGGATGGACAGTGTAAAAAATGAAGAGGTATTGAGCAGAGTGGGAGAGAAAAGACAGGTACTAGATGCAATAAAAAGAAAAAAAAGAAATTGGATTGGGCATATATTAAGAAAGAATGACGGACTGATAAAAAAAGTTTTAGAAGGTTATTTAGAAGGGAAAAGGAAGCAAGGCAGGAAGAGATTCCAGATACTGGATGACATGATGGACGTTACAACATACAGCAACCTTAAGAAGGAAGCAATGGATCACAGAAAATGGAGAGGCAAAGGACCTGCTATTATAGCAGATAACTGATGATGATGAGGTACGTAGATCACACACTGCAGCTAATAGGGGTTAACGATGATGTCATCAACAGTACAGTAGCC
The DNA here is from genome assembly GCF_021461395.2 of Schistocerca americana. Classification (NCBI taxonomy): domain Eukaryota; kingdom Metazoa; phylum Arthropoda; class Insecta; order Orthoptera; family Acrididae; genus Schistocerca; species Schistocerca americana. The sequence goes on from NC_060121.1 coordinate 610,930,597, forward strand.
AAACTTAATAACTTGCATCAAACGACTAAATTTTCATGTGAGACTGAAACAAATAAATCTATCACTTTTCTAGAGCTATCAATTCAGAATGAAAATGGCAGGCACACATTTGATATCTTTCACAAAAAGACTTGCACTGATGGCATTGTGGATTTCACTTCAAACCATCTGGTTATGCTGGCCAAACAGGAAGGAGGCTGGAAATTAGGTTTGGGGAACACATCGCGTTGGGCAGAAAAGATACCACGGAGAAATAGAGTATGGCTGCTCATTTACTTACAATGAAACATAATGTGCCGACTTTGACATCTAATGTGAGGTTGCTGCATAAATGTGAGAAGAGCAGGTTCCTCGACCTCCTAGAAGAGCTGGAGATCTTCTGCCATCACAAGATTGCTGACAATAAGCTGATTAATGATCAGGTTGTTATGAAAAAGGCACTGTTCTGGGAACTGTTTGAAAACTTGTTGCTAGGAAACAGCATAAGGTTTGACCCAGGGGGAACGAAGTAGCTCCTGCCATCATGCCAATAAGTAGCAGCCATTAGCATAAGACTGTACGAGTATGATGGTTATAACACTGAAACTACAGAACTTACTCCATGGTATGTTATGCATGTACATCTTTAATAACAACAATTCAGTATATTGGTTTTATTGTACTTGAGTATTGCTCATCAGTGTGGGATCCGCACCGGGTCGGGTTGACGGAGTAGATAGAGAAGATCCAAGGAAGAGCGGCACGTTTTGTAACAGGGTTATTTGGTAAGCATAGCGTTACAAAGATGTTTAGCAAACTCAAGTGACAAACTCTGCAAGAGAGGCACTCTGCATCGCGGTGTAGCTTGCTGTCCAGGTTTCCAGAGGGTGCATTTCTGGATGAGGTATTGAATATATTGCTTCCCCCTACTTATACCTCCCGAGGAGATCACGAATGTAAAATTAGAGAGATTCGAGCGCGCACGGAGGCTTTCCGGCAGTCGTTCTACCCGCGAACCATATGCGACCGGAACAGGAAAGGGAGGTACTGACAGTGGCACGTAAAGTGCCCTCCGCCACCACCGTTGGGTGGCTTGCGGAGTATAGATGTAGATGTAGAAAAGCATCCACAGTGTTTTGGGCTTTGACATCTAAATGGAAACAACAGTTTCTCTTGACCAAATGCTAGATCAGGGCCTATCAGCAATTGAGGAAGAGCAGCTGTATCAGCTTCTAGTGCTGTGGGTCGGAAATGAATCCAACAGTTATAGCGTGACAAAAACAGAATCCAGTATTGCACGTGATGGGCTGCTTTGTCCAGTAAAGATGCTGAAGGATTGGAAAGAGCAACCAGAGGTTTATGATCAGTAATCACATGGAACTTAGAACCATATAGGGAAAAGTGAAATTTTTTGAGCGCGCACACACACAACAGCAAGGGCTTCTTTTTCTATCTGCAAGTAGCGATGTTATGCCTGATTCAGAGTTTTGGAAGCAAGCGCAATAAGGTGTTCGGAACTGTCCGCATATTTGTGTGCAAGAATGGCCTCAAGGCCATACTGGGAGAAGTGTGAGGCGAAATGAAGATGTTGGCCTGGTTGGAAGATAATCAAGCAAAGTGACTAGTGTAATTTTCATCTTGATGATGTTTGGTTTGTGGGGCACTCAACTGCACGGTTATCAGCACCTGTGATCTTAATAGGGCAAGGGTACACTCACAGGTGGGCTACTAGTGAAAAGAAACATCTTTATGTAAGAGAGCATTAAGTGGGTAGGCCAATGAGGATATACCAGGAGGAAATTTATGGTAGTATGCAATCTTTCCAAGAAAGGCTTGCAATTCTTGACACTGGTAGGACATGACAAAGCCTCAACATGCTGGCTTAAACGCTTGATGTCAACATATGAGACTCCAAAACCAAGCTACACAGACAGCTAAAAAAAATAAAAATGTGATTTGTCCAAGTTACATTTCAAACCAGCAGCCTACAGCACCATGAACAAGGCACTACAGTTCTACAAATGTTCATCTACTGAGGAACCTGAGATCACAGTATCCACCCAGGTAGTTAATGCATTCCCACACATGTGAGTTGCTCCAAAAGTTGCTTAATACATTGCATAGGTGCTAACCACACTAAAAAGCAGGTGCTGTTATTAATATAACCCAATGGGAGTGCTCATTATGAGGTCACATTTGGAATTATCACCCAAACACAGTCTTAAGCAGACTTCTGACAAGTTATTTTGGAAAAATGTTGACCCCCAGAAAGCCATGCTAAGAGTTCATCTGGACGGGGTAAGAGATATCGACAACAGACTGTGAATTTACAAGCACTTTAAAATCACCAAAGAGCCGAAGGTTGCCGTCAGATTTTTTGACAACTATCAGTGGAGTAGAACATTCACTCAACAGGACAGGCATGATAGGACCCTAAGACGCAAGTCGATCTAGTTCCAACATGACTTACTCCCATAAAGCCACTGGGCCTGGGCAAGCATGAAAAAAATGGGGCTGTGCCGTCGGTTGCATGGTGATGTGAGCCTCGAAATCAGTAGCACCCCCAAAAGCTTCCAAAATTAGGGAGGAATATTCTGAGCTGACCATGTCCAGTTGTTGGTATAAAATTAAGCAAATACCAGATGCATTTTGTCATTAGTAGAGAAACCAAAAATTATGAAGGTTAGGCACCTTCATAATTTTTGTTCTCAAATAAATTTTCAGTGTTGGAATCATGCACTGCGAGAAAGGTCAAAAGTTGAACCACTGTTTTGTACATTATGGAAGTATGAAACTGTCACAATATTAGTATTTAATGTCTGTTGTAACTCATCAACTAATGAGCAACAGGTACAAAACCAGTAAGCCCAGATTCACATAGGTTTGAGACTTTAACAAAGTAACAGCTGCCCTCTTGTCCACTAGCAATTTTGACATCTTGTCCATAACATGTACTTCAATGTAGGGTTAGTTTGGGGTTACCATCACTTGGGAAACATTGATCACATCCACGTTCACGTCTGGTGAAGGATGACCGAGCTTTGCACACAGTCGCAGCATTGTCCCTTTTTTTTAAAAAAATAATGGTTATTCACTGCCCAACACTTTGGGCATGCGGTCCACTCATATTGAACAAAACAAAAGGCCGCATTAACATAGCCGCAACATCGTGTTACCCACCATGAGCTTACTGATAATGGTCAAAGAGGAGGAGAAGCAACAGTGGCTACTTTACACCACACTTCTACTTGATTTCCTGTTGTCCTAGATACTTCAAAATGCTTATCAATGTTCAGAACATCTGTCAGAGAGGGATTTTCACATTGTGAATGGTGGGCTCCATGTGGTTCCCAAGTCGTGCAGCGACCATAAACCATAAAATTACCAAATATGCAGCAACCAGTCACAAAATCATGTTTTATTTATTCACTTTTGCAAATCGATTTCAACTGATTAACAGTCATCATTGGTGCTTTCAACCAATATGTGCCCTGATTTGCAAAAATGAATAAATAAAACATGATTTTGCGACTGGTTGCTGAATATTTGGTGATTTTCATATTGAAAAGCATGTTCACAAATTTCCCTATCTGGGGCTAGGTGTACTATATCATCATGAACCCTAGAATCAGCATGTGTCCCAGTGGGTCTCATAACAAACTAGGAACAACAGCTAAGTTCATGAAGTTTCGCTGCCAAAGCTCTGTACGACTGTTGCAGCCATTTTTAACAACGGTACAACTCACCACAAGCAGCAATTACTTTTGTACATTTGCAATGAAAATTGGAGAACAACCGACACATTTCATCAAAAGAGAGACTGGCAGGTTCCTGAAGAGGAGCTAGCTGACACAGAAGATGATAAACACAAGGAGAAACCCTTGACAAAAATAAAAATCTTACCCAAGTTGGTGTCAGTGATCGAAAAAGCTTGAAAATGTTGCCAATGGTGTTCTTCATATGAATCCCAACCTCCCGCAGAATAATCATATAGAGGAAATGGTGGGGGTTGTGTCAATGATGGTGGAACCTGGAACATTGATGAGGCTGACAAAGTGTATAGTGCCATAGAAACAGCTTACTGCTGGTCGGAGAGAGCTCATTGTTGTTAAACAAGAGATTGAAGAATTTTTTCCACTGACTTGCTGACTGTATATTGAACCAAGAAATGAAACATGAGGAGAATAACACACTTGTCACCAAGTATTTTGTATCATTTTACAGATACAATATCAGAAGTACACATACAAGTTTTATTCTGCTTCCACATGAAGAGATTCACAATAACGCTGAACGAAGTGTGAAACAGTACAAAGTCTCAAATTTAGAACACGTCAATATACAGTCTTGTAGGTGAACATACGATAAGTAAGTAAACGTAACACCAGGCTCATACTGGGCTTTTGTGCACACGACACATCACTTATTATGCCGTCTGTCCAGGTTGTAAGGAAATGTCTCTAGGCCAGCCATTGAGGCACATTTATCACCTTTGATTAAGTGTACTCACACTATAGGGTTAGAACAATTTACCTGTGAAATTGTCATTTATGCCTGTCATTGAATACAGGCCAAACATGCTGGTGAATATTATAACCACCTGAGGTTTTAAAAATACTATGGAAAGGAAAGTTGCTATTCACCATACAGCAGAGATGCTGAGTCGCAGATAGGCACAACAAAAAGACACACACAATTGTGATAGTCTTTTTGTTGTGCCTATCTGCATCTCAGCATCTCCACTATATGGCGAGTAATGACTGTCCTTTTCATAATATTGTTACATTCCATTCTGGATTTTCCATTGTTTGAGCTTTTAAAAAGTAATAGGTACACACAACACTTTTGCAAATCATCTCATAAAAAATCACCATACAAATATTAAGACTTATTGAAGATCCTCAGAGAACAATAGTTCTCATCAAAATCTCACAACAGAACAGAACTTCCACTTTACAAAAGGAGTGATAACAAAAAATGTAGGATGACTAAACAAAAGTGTGTAACCAAACATTACTTGTCACACTTTATAAATAATAGACATCTGCAATTCAAATTATCTTCAACATTCTTCACTCTTTTGCCCTCTCCCTCTGCTTATTAGTTCATTTCATGTTATGTGGCTTATTTGCATGATTAATCATAATGATGTGGAATGAGACAATTTACATTCACGTTACACATTCATTTGTAAATATAGGCACATGGTTACCACTGAAATTATTTCCCTCCCTCTTTAACAGAACAAAGACATATTAAAAATGACTTAGTATGTCAGATCAAATGTTGTCAAACTGACTATGTAGTCCAATTAAGAGTGGGCCAATGTAAATGTTGAATATATCACATTCATGAACAGTTTTCTTACCTGACACCACTGTAGAACCTTATGTACCGAATCGCAACCTATTTATTTCTGAAATACATGAACTAGACATTAGTGCCTGTAGACATTTTAACTTCTAGCTCACAGAATGTCAAAAACATTATGAGAGAGAGTTGTTATTCTTAAGAAGTACATATGATGTACTTATTCCATCACCTCCACACTATGATAAGGAAATCGATTTTTGCTTTAAATGAGTATTATGGTATGAGCAACAATAATGTCAAAAAATTCTGCACACAAAAAGCTCTTAACCAGTATTCTCACTTCCATGACATTACTTACAGTACGAAACACAGGCAGTGAGGATGAACTGCAGTTTTTTATTGAAGTGTTGGGATTTTCAGCTCCTGCAACTTGTGGTTTGAGATCAGTAAATCTTTCACTTTTCTCTATGACCAACCCCTTGACTTTAGAATCAAATTTTGGATCATAACTTCCTGGTGGTGGTGCACAACCTGCAAATATATTACAAAGTTATACATAATTCTCCCATAGCTATGCTAATGTGATAATAAATAAGCATTTAAGGAAAAACAAAACCACTCAGAAATAAGACATTAAACAAAATAAAATTAATGGAAGTGAAAAAAAAACCTGTCAGGAGATCTTTATGGAGATAAAGCAATACAACACATGACAAATAGAAAAATAGCAGGAAATGCCAGATAATAGATACAGTTAAAAAGAAAAAGATCTAGTGAACATGAAATAAACAATTATTCACATAACATCTATTAAAGCAAGTAATGCTCAACATTTAGAGCAATATAATTGTTTTAATTCACAAGAATTGGTAAGGTGTAAAGAAGCAATAAAATCAATATCTCACATGAGTAGTCTTCAATAGTTTTCACAAGCTGGCCAATTGAAAAGAGAATAAGAAAAATGCACAAAGCATTAATTTCAACAACAAAAATTAAGTTGGTTTAAAAAGTTAGGTATAATAAGAGAGTATCTAGTTTGTACTAACCGAAGAGGACTAAGAGCAGCAGCAAGTGAGTAGTCTACCAAACAATCCCTTATTACAGGTTTTGTTTTGTTTTGTTTTAGGGGGGCAAAAACAATTAAGCTCATACGTGCCCCTGTCAGAAACTTGGAACCAAAGATGAAAAAGGAGCTAAAAACAACTACATGTAATCCCAATCAACGGGAGGAAAGACAGCTAAAACCAGGGGCATTCTCTCGGAAAAAGTCCATAAAATACGCTGCAGAAAAAACAAAAGTCCTGAACTAAAGATTAAATGTTCTTCGCCATATTGCTACGATGGATAAAAAGTAAAATGTGGTCAACAGCCCACGTGTTGTTCGCTAAAATGGCTCGTAACTCAGACAGCAAAAATAAATTAGAACATAAGTGGTCGGAAAAATTGCATTCTGTTACGAAATGGCGAACCATCAATGGTTGATGACAATGATCACAAAGTGGTGGGGGATCACCACTTAACAAATGGCGACGACTACGAAGACAGCACCCAATATGCAATCTAACTAAAATGACCTCCTCATGGTGAATGGCCCAAGATGAAGTCAGCCAAGCTACTGAGAGAGGTTTAATTCCTTGGATGGTTGTTCCCATGAAGGGAAGACCAGTGGTGATGCCACGGTGACATCTGCTGACAGACAGCAACATAGAGAATATCGGAGGGAATGGAAGAAGTAGCAGGCCGAGGTACTAGGACTGCAGCAGCATCAGCAGCCTCGTTTCCAGTCAGATCACTGTGACCAGGGACCCACACTAATATCACAGTCGCTCCATCAAGAGTGAGCAAGTGAAAGCTTTCCTGGACCCGTTGCACTAAGGGATGGCTGGTGTACAGCTCACAGAGGCTACAAAGGGCAGTGAGAGAGTCAGATGACAATGACAGAATTGAAAAGCCTGACATCAGTGTACACAAAGGTACTATCGTGAAGTTCTGAGAAAGTTATGGGGATACAGTGAGTCTGGAGTGGTGTCCTTAGGAAGCAAATGAAGTTCAGTGTGAACAAGGGCCGTCGCACAAAGAGAATTTGGGCAAGGGTTCACACCCATTGGGAAAGTGGTACATAGCGTACAGTTCTGCTGCCAAAATCAATAGCCAAAAGCAAATTCCAGGAGGTAACAGAGAAGAGGGGCACGCCCCCTCCTGGGAGTTAAAGGACTCATAGGATGGGTGGCCAGGCATGGCAGACAAATGGCATGCGTAATTGCTGACGAGAAAGTCAAGTCAGTATGACAGTGGAATTTGACAGCTTCTGTATACAGACTCTCAACTGTACTAGTGTACAAGGCGCCAGTGGCCAAACGGATGCCACAATGGTGGATTGTATTTAGATTGTGTAAGATGGAGAGATGTGCAGATGCACAAACAAAACACCCATAGTCTTTTAAGGTAAAGGTGAAGTGCAAGGAATGGAACTTTCTATGGTGCTATGGGACCTAGATCATGCTCTCGCTTCCCCATGATCTTCATCCACAGGGGCAAACGATGTTCATATTCAGATTTTATAGAACCTTTCTCTTGTGGGCAAGCACTTTCTCCTTCATACCAGTAAAAAATGGAGCACGGTGGTCCAATTCACTCCCCAGGAAGTACTGCTGGATACATAGGACATTGACGGACCATGTATAGAGGACCAAGAAAGTTTCCTATCAAGCATTATCATAGAAACAGTTTTGTTAGTGGAAAAAGGGAAAGGCACTGTTGATGCTCCACGAATAAAGACGATCGAGACATTGTTGAAGATGCCACTCAAGGAGACAAGTCAGCAAGAACTGCAATATATCGAAAAATCGTGAATGAAAAGGGAGCTGGAGGCGGGTGACAGGTCGTAATAGGGTCCATGGGGATAGCAAAGTGGACGACGCTCAGGACGGAAACCTGAGGCACATCATTTTCTTGCACAAAGGTGTGTGACGTTGAGAACCCACAAGTACCTTGAAAACTGTCTTAAAAATTCCTGAAGGAAATAGGCCAGGCAGCCTCGGGAGACCTGTGTGTAGAGAGTATGGAGGATACCAGTCCTCCAGCAGGTTTTCTTGGCCTTCTACAAATCAAAATACATGGCCAGTCTGGTATTTCCTCAGAAAACCATTCATGACACTGGTTGAGGAAGTGATGAGATGGTCTGCTGCAGAATGGTGCACTCTAAATCCACATTATGCAGTGGTTAGTAGATCGCGCGACTCAAGCCACCACGCAAGCCGGGCAAACACAGCTGGTAAGACAAATGGGCAAGTAGCTAGAAGGAAGGTGTTTGTTCTTACCGGGCTTAGGAATGGGTACGACAGTGGCTCCACACCACCGCCAGGGAAATGAGCCATCTGCCCAGATGTGATTGTACATATGGAGGAGGAAGTGCTTGTGCACAAGAGAAAGATTCTACAACATCTGAATATGAACATCATTCGTCCCTGTGGCTGAAGATCGTGAGTAAGTGAGAGCTGCTCTAGCTCCTGCACTGTAAAGGTGGCATTGTAGCATTCACGATTCGCAGACAAGAAGGGTATCATCCGAGGTACTTCCACTCATTTCCAGCGGGGGAAAGCAGGGCAATAGCGAGTGGAGCTTGAAATCTTTGCAAAATAGCAGCCAAAGGTGTTGGAGATAGGAATAAGATCCATAATGACATAATCTGCTACAGTCAGGCCCGAAACTGGGGATTGGACTTTGGTCCCAGTGAGCCGCTGGAGGTTGGCCCACACTACAGAAGAGTGAATGGAACTGTTAAAAGAACTAGTCAATGAAATAAAGCTAGCTTTTTTGCTATCCTGAAGAATGCGACAACACTGTGCATGCAACTGTTTATAACTGATACAATTTGCCGTCTTAGGATGATGTTTAAAAATGAGGAGAGCATGTCTCCACATGCAAACTGCGTCGTGGCATGACACTGTCCACCAAGAGGCTGGGACACAGTGCGGTGAAGTTGAAGTGCAAGGAATGGAACATTCTATGGTGCTAATGGTAACATTTGTAACGTATTCTACCTGGGATCACAACTAGCGAAATGATGTTTGTCAAAGATTGCCAGGGAGGAGTAAAGCCTCCCGCCAGTCTTACGATACTTTCAGTTGAGTTTACGAGTAGGTGGTATAGGAGTCAGCAAATGGATAGTACAAGGGGCATGTCACTCGAGTACACTTCAGAGAGAATGGATCACTTGAGACAACGTGCAATCCTGCACATTATGTCCAATGGGACTACATGTGCATGGAGTCTGGAAAGAACATGGGTGCTCCAGTGTTAAGGCAAATGAGGTTGAGTTGATTGAGATTGTCAGTCAAGAGGGCACCTCTCTGACAGGTTCTGGGATAGCCCCAAAGGGGATGGCGTGCATAAGTCACCGAGCACCAAAAAGGGGTGTGGGAGTTGCCCAATTAGTTCGAGAAAGACTCCCCTGGTGACAATGAATGACAGAGGGATGTAGATGGTACAAAGAGAAAAGGAAGTGAAGATGGAAAAAGGCGACTGTAACAGCTTGCAGCCAAGTATTCAGTAAGATGGTTTGACTCAATGTCATCCCAGATGAGCAGCCTGACTCCCCTGTGAGATGGAATGCTGCCCTCGGAGGGAAGGTCAAAAAAGACCAGAAAGAAATGCGAGAGGTCAAAGAGGTTGTGAAGACAATTACATTTCCTAGAGGCAGAGAACAAGTGGACCCTGCGATTCCAGGAGCAGCCATAATCCTTCCTTGTTGGATCTAACGCACTGACCATTCAACTGGAAGAGAGTTATGATGGGGAAAGGGGAGGAGGGATATAACGAAGGGGGCATCATGTTGGCAGCTGCCGAGTGCTAGCATTCAAAGACACACTGCTACAGGATGCAGAGGCTACAGGATCCTGCTGCATGAGACTTACTGAGGCATCGGCTTTCTTCCTTGGTTAGTCTGGCGATTCCAGGGCAGGAAAATGGCCAGTGCTGCTCACTGGGAAAATGGCAGTCAACCGGGGAGGCTATCACACGGTGACACCGTTGCACAGGATCTCCAAGTCGTTGATGGAGAAGACCGTTTGCCTTTGAATGATTTCTTGGAGCCTTTGCAGTTGGCAGATGAAATTCAGATGTTTATTGGCTGGAAAGTGTAAAAAGTATTTACACCAGTATTGTGCCTGTCCTCTCCAGCCTGCTGGTTGTGTAGCAAGGGATTTCACAGCACAAGGCAAAAATTTAGTGGCATGTTGCACAGCTGGAGGAGGAGGAGGAGACTGGAATGCTATCGTGACACTGGGAGACTTTCAACCACGGTCAGTTGCAGAAGCCAATCTCCATAAGCGGTTTCCGCATAGCCTGTTTGGCCAGCTTGTCAGCAGGTTCGACGCCTGGGATTCCAATACGACCTGGGCTCCAGACAAACACCACTGAACGACTGGACCGTTCCAAGGCATAGATGGACTCCTGGATGGTCACTACCAAAGGATGATGAGGGTACACTTGTCAATAGCTTGTAGGCTGCTCAAGGAGTCAACAAAGAATAAAATGACTCCCCAGAGCATGAACGGATGTGCTCAAGAGCACGAAATATAGCCACTGGCTCGGCAGTGAAAACACTGCAGCCATCGGGCAATGAATGCTGTTCAATATGTCCTCCATGGGCATAAGCGAAGCAGACGTAATCATCAGCCATCGAGCCATCGGTGTAGACCCCTTCATGGCCTTAGTACTTGTCAACAATCTAGCGGAAGTGGCAGCGGAGAGCCACGGGGTTAACTGAGTCCTCAAGCCATGTGAAAGGTCCAGGTGAAGCCACGGCCTAGGTGTACACCAAGGAGCCTCAAGTATAGGTGGTAAAGGCAAAGACTCCAGTTCGGAAAGAAGGGATCAGACATGAACTGCAACTGGAACCCCTGACCTGGGCCGCCAATGCAGGATATGAACCAGCTGTGGGTGGGAAAAGGAGACCATAATTCGGATGGGCAGGAGAACTATTAACGTGTGCAATGTAACTGGCCAGCAGCTGTGCACGCCTAACCTGCAACGGAGGAACTCCAGCCTCTACCAGGACGCTGGTCACCGGACTCGTCCCAAAAGCTCTTGACATAGGCGAACACCACAGTGGTGCTCTGGTTGGTTGGTTGGCTGGTTTGGGGGATTAAAGGGACCAGACTGCTATGGTCATCGGTCCCTTTTTCCAAAGACAAAGAACACCCACAGAGAATAAAAACGAGGAACAGAAGAGATCACAGACGATACAGAACAAGAGAAACTGAGACAAAGACAAGACAAAACGAACTAAAACCACACAGAGTGTGACGGTGGTTGGCCGACCATAGAAATAAAAAAGGAAAAGCCAACCACTTAGAAACACATTAAAAAAAATCAGTTGAAAATCATAGGCCAAAGGCCAGAATCAACACAAAACAAAATAAAACAGAAACACTCAGATTAAATGATAAAATCCCCCTGCCCGAATAAAACGTAAAACTAAGTCAGCCATAGTGGAGTCGTCTGTTAAAAGGGCAGGGAGCGTATCAGGCAGCGCAAATGTCTGCCTGACCACAGCTAAAAGGGGGCAGGCCAACAGAATGTGGGCCACTGTCAAAGCCGCCCCGCAGCGACATACAGGAGGGTCCTCCCGGCGCAGTAAATAACTGTGTGTTAGCCGGGAGTGGCCAATGCGGACCCGACAAAGGACGACGGAATCCCTGCGGTTGGCTCGCATGGATGACCGCCACACAGTCGTCGTCTCCTTAATGGCACGGAGTTTATTGGGTGTAATCCGATCGCGCCATTCAGCGTCCCAAAGCGCAAAAACTTTTCGGCGGAGGACTGCCCGTAAATCAGTCTCTGGGAGGCCAACATCCAGAGATGGTTTACACGTGGCCTCTTTCGCCAGGCGGTCAACATGTTCATTGCCCGGGATACCGACATGACCGGATGTCCACACAAAGACCACAGAGCGGCCGCAACGCGCAAGAGTATGCTGGGACTCATGGATAGCCATCACCAGACGAGAACGAGGAAAACACTGGTCGAGAGCTCGTAAACCGCTCAGGGAATCGCTACAGATCACGAAGGACTCACCTGAGCAGGAGCGGATATACTCCAGGGCTCGAAAGATGGCGACCAGCTCAGCAGTGTAAACACTGCAGCCATCCGGCAAGGAACGTTGTTCAGAATGGTCCCCTAGAGTTAGCGCATACCCGACACGACCAGCAACCATCGAACCGTCGGTGTAAACAATTCCAGAGCCCTGATACGTGGCAAGGATGGAATAAAAGCGGCGGCGGAAGGCCTCTGGAGGGACCAAGTCCTTCGAGCCCTGTGCCAAGTCGAGCCGAAGGCAAGGGCAAGGAACACACCACGGGGGTGTACGCAGAGGCGCCTGGAAAGGAGGCGGAACAGGGAAAAACCCAAGCCCGCAGAGAAGCTCCTTGACACATACGGCGATCGGACAACCCGACCGGGGCCGACGGTCCGGCAGATGGACGACCGACTGCGGGAACAGGACACGGTAATTTGGATGCCCGGGCAAACTAAAAACATGGGCAGCATAAGCAGCCAGTAATTGTTGGCGTCGTACCCGCAGTGGAGGTACACCTGCCTCCACTAGTACGCTGTCCACAGGGCTGGTGCGGAAAGCACCAGTGGCAAGGCGTATCCCGCTGTGGAGAATTGGGTCCAGCACCCGTAACGCAGATGGGGATGCTGAGCCATAAGCCAGGCTCCCATAATCCAGACGGGACTGGATTAACGCCTGGTAGAGCCGCAACAGGGTAGAGCGGTCGGCGCCCCAGCGGGTGTGGCTCAAGCATCTCGGAGCGTTTAGATGCCGCCAACACGTCTGTTTCAGCTGCCGGATATGAGGCAGCCAAGTCAACCGGGCATCGAAAACCACCCCCAAAAACCTGTGGGTCTCAACCACAGCAAGGAGTTCGTCGGCAAGATAAAGCCGCGGCTCAGGATGGACTGTTCGGCGCCGGCAGAAATGCATAACGCGGGTCTTGGCTGCCGAAAACTGAAACCCATGCGCTACAGCCCAAGACTGTGCCTTACGGATAGCGCCCTGTAGCTGACGTTCAACAGCTGCAATGCCAGTAGAGCTGTAGTAAAGGCAGAAGTCGTCAGCATACAGGGAAGCGGAGACAGAATTTCCCACGGCCGCAGCAAGCCCGTTAATGGCTATTAAAAACAGACAGACACTTAAAACAGAGCCCTGTGGCACACCGTTCTCCTGGACGTGGGAGGAACTATACGAGGCCGCGACTTGCACGCGGAAGGTACGACACGACAGAAAATTGCGGATAAAAATCGGCAGAGGACCCCGAAGACCCCATCCATGAAGCGTAGAAAGAATGTGATGACGCCATGTCGTATCATACGCCTTCCGCATGTCGAAAAAGACAGCGACCAGGTGCTGACGGCGGGCAAAAGCAGTACGGATGGCCGACTCCAGGCTCACCAGATTGTCGGCGGCGGAGCGGCCTTTACAGAACCCACCCTGAGACGGAGCCAGAAGGCCCCGAGACTCCAGTACCCAATGCAAGCGCCGGCTCACCATCCGTTCAAGCAACTTACAAAGAACGTTGGTGAGGCTAATGGGACGGTAGCTGTCCACCTCCAGAGGGGTCTGTCCAGGTTTCAAAACTGGGATGAAAATGCCTTCCCGTCATTGCGACGGAAACTCCCCCTCGACCCAAAGACGGTTGTAAAGATAGAGAAGGCGCCGCTGGCAGTCCACTGAAAGGTGTTTCAGCATCTGACAGTGGATGCCATCTGGCCCAGGAGCGGTATCAGGGCAAGCAGCTAGGGCACTGCGAAATTCCCACTCACTGAATGGAGCATTGTAAGATTCCGGGTGGTTGGTGCGAAACGAAAGGCTCCGACGTTCCAGCCGCTCTTTAATGGAGCGGAAGGCCTGGGGGTAATTCGCAGAAGCGGAACTCATAGCAAAATGCTCTGCTAAGCGATTTGCAATGACGTCAGAGTCAGTACAAACGGCTCCATTCAGTGAGAGCGCAGGGACGCTGGCAGGGGTCCGATAGCCGTAGACGCGTCGAATCTTGGCCCAGACCTGCGAGGGAGTGACATGGAGGCCAATGGTGGACACATACCGCTCCCAGCACTCCTTCTTGCCTTGGCGGATAAGGACGCGGGCCCGCGCACGCAACCGTTTGAAGGCGATAAGGTGGGCTAAGGAGGGATGTCGCTTGTGACGCTGGAGCGCCCACAGGTGATCTTTAATCGCTTCAGCGATCTCAGGCGACCACCAAGGCACAGCCTTCCGCCGAGGGGACCCAGAAGAACGGGGAATGGCAGATTCGGCGGCAGTAACGATTCCGGTGGTGACCGATTGAACCACCGCATCAATGTCTTCAGTAGAGAGAGGCTCAAAAGAGGCAGCGGAGGAGAACAAATCCCAGTCAGCCTTATTCATAGCCCATCTGCTAGGGCTATGAGAAGAGTGACGCTGTGGTAGTGACAAAACGAGCGGAAAGTGGTCACTACCACACAGGTCGTCATGCACACTCCATTGGACAGACAGTAAGAGGCTATGGCTACAGATGGAAAGGTCAATGGCGGAGTAGGTGCCATGCGCCACACTGAAGTGTGTGAAGGCACCATCATTTAACAGCGAGTGATCGAGCTGCGACAATAAATGCTCAACGATGGCGCCTCGACCTGTGGCCACCGACCCACCCCACAGAGGGTTATGGGCGTTTAAGTCGCCCAATAGCAAGAAAGGTGGCGGCAATTGGGCGACCAGTGCAGCCAGGACATGCTGCGAGACATCACCATCCGGTGGACTGTAAAGACTGCAGACGGTAACAGCCTGTGGCGTCCACACGCGTACAGCGACAGCCTCTAAAGGCGTCTGGAGAGGGACAGACTCGCTGTGCAGAGTGTGAAGGACATATATGCAGACGCCACCAGACACCCTTTCATAAGCAGCCCGGTTCTTAAAACAACCCCGATAGCCACGGAGGGCGGGGGTTCGCATTGCTGGAAACCAAGTTTCCTGGAGAGCAATGCAGAAGAAAGGGCGAAGGCTGGTAAGTTGGCGGAGCTCAGCTAGATGGTGGAAAAAACCGCCGCAGTTCCACTGGAGGATGATATTGTCCATGGCTGAGGAAGGCGTGAAAGGACTGGGAAGGCAATTTACGCCGCTTGTTCACTCACTGCCACCGATTCAGTACCCGTACGAGAGGCATCCATGGCGTCTGAGGGACCAGCGAGATCAAGGTCCTCAGCGGACGCTAGAATCTCGACTTCACCCTCAGACGCAGAGCGCGAAAGGTGCGGTGGGGTTGGTGCCACCGCAAGTTCTTTGGCCTTAGAGGTCTTTTTCTTGGACTTCTCTCGCTGAACCTTGGGTTTCACCGGCTGGGAAGGCTTCACCGATTCAGTCTCCGGGAGAGAGGAGGATCGTGAAGCCCTACGCCCGGCCGCAGGTGAGGACTTATGCCACTGGCGGCCGTCATCCTTCCCGCTGGTGGAACCCTGGGAAGGGAGGGTCCCAAGGGAACTCTTACGGGCGAGAGTAGCTGAAGAAGTTAGACGCTTCTCCGGATGAGAAGCGGGGACGGACGTCCCCGACGGGTGGGAGGAGGTTGCTCCTGAGGTAGGTGGTGCAGGAGCAACCGGTTGGGTAAAGCCCCCCACGGGCAAGGGGGCAGGAGGAGTCTTACTGCTTATCGAGCTGGCTGGAAGTCTCGAAACTGATGGGGCTAGCACAGGTGTTGTAGCAGCTGCATAAGAAGATGTCATTCTCACAGGATGGAGTCTGTCATATTTCCTTTTGGCCTCAGTATAGGTCAGCCGGTCCAGGGTCTTATATTCCATGATCTTGCGCTCTTTCTGAAAGACTTTGCAGTCAGGCGAGCAAGGTGAATGGTGCTCCCCGCAGTTGACGCAGATGGGAGGCGGGGCACATGGAGTATCAGGATGAGATGGGCGTCCGCAATCTCGACATGTGAGGCTGGAAGTGCAGCGGGAAGACATATGGCCGAACTTCCAGCACTTGAAGCACCGCATCGGGGGAGGGATATAGGGTTTGACGTCACATCGGTAGACCATCACCTTGACCTTTTCCGGTAACGTATCACCCTTGAAGGCCAAGATGAAGGCACCGGTAGCAACCTGATTGTCCCTCGGACCCCGATGAACGCGCCGGACGAAATGAACACCTCTACGTTCTAAGTTGGCGCGCAGCTCGTCATCAGACTGCAAAAGGAGGTCCCTATGGGAAGTAACACCCTGGACCATATTTAAACTCTTATGTGGTGTAATAGTAACGTTAACATCCCCCAACTTGTCACAAGCAAGTAACCTGCGTGACTGGGCGGAGGATGCCGTTTGTATCAGTACTGACCCAGAGCGCATTTTAGACAAGCCCTCCACCTCCCCAAACTTGTCCTCTAAATGCTCGACGAAGAACTGAGGCTTTGTGGAGAGAAAAGACTCCCCATCAGCTCTCGTACAAACTAAGAATCGGGGCGAATAACTGTTACCTCCATCCTGAGACTTACGCTCTTCCCACGGCGTGGCCAGGGAGGGGAACGTTTTCGGATCGTACTTCTGAGCATTAAATTGAGCCCGAGAACGCTTAGAGACTGCTGGTGGCTGGCCGCCAGCGAGAGATGATGTACCACGCTTCATTGCGGGTCATCCGCCCTGATGCCACCTACTCCGACCAAGGGCCCTCCCCACGGGCGCCACCCAGCCACAGCAAAGGCCACCTGGCAGGATGGTCGTTGCCGGGAGTCCCGATACCCCAGGAGGATAGCCATCTACTCCTTGGCATACGTGGGGAGTTAACGGCGCAGGCATCAGTAGAGCGATCCCTGTGTTGTCAGGGGGCTACAACCAAGAGGGTACATGGCGGCCCCACCACAACGGACTGGCTACCGTGCTGGATCTTAGGTGCAAAAATGTCCAAGGTCGTCGTCGCAGTTAAAAGAGATCGAAAACGAGCGGGACACCATTGCAACGACGAGCAATCCGGCTAAAGGTCTAATTGCACGACGGATACAGTGCACCATGTAAGGCGCCCTTCCCCAATTGGCTCGCTCTTCGGAATAATTTAGAAAGATGGAGGTCAAACCCGAGAGGGGACCATCACATAAGGCCGAAACATTTGAGACTCCTTTTAGTCGCCTCTTACGACAGGCAGGAATACCGCGGGCCTATTCTGATCCCCGAACCCGCAGGGGGGAGTGGTGCTCTGGGTAGAGTAAATGCAATGCTGAGGGCACCACTGAACCATAAACCAGACTCCCATAGTCAAGGCAGAATTGAACAAGGGCTCTGTAGAACTGCAGCAGCATTGAGGTATCTGCACCCCAGTTGGTGCTGCTCAGGCAGCGGAGGGCATTGAGGTGCTGCCACCACTTCCACTTAAGCTGACAAAGGTGAGGAAACCAAGTCAATCGGGTGTCGAAAACCAGTTTTTTAAATCAATAAGTCTCCACTACAGACAGTGGATCATCATTAAGGTATAGTTCTGGTTCCGGATGAACGGTACAATTCTGAAAGAAGTGCACAACACATGACTGTGGCCAAAAACTGGAAAACATGGACTACAGCCCATAACTGCGCCTTGTGGATGGCTTCCTGTAGGCGTCACTCAGCAACAGCAGTACTGGTGGAGCAGTACGAAATGCAGAAGTTGTCTGTATACAGAAAAGGTGACACGGACTGCCCTACAGCTGCTGCTAGATCATTAATGGCCACTAAAAACAGAGATACCCTCAATACAGATCCCTGCAGGATCCCATACTCCTGGATATGGGGGGGGGGGGGGGGGGGGGGGGGGAACTATGGGAGGCACCAAGTTGGGGATAGAAAGTACGAAGCGACAGGAAATTTTGGATAAAAATCAGGAGTGCGCCTCGGAGACCCCACTTGTATAATGTGGCAAGGATAGGATGGTGTCTGGAAAAGGCTGTTCGGATGGCAGACTCGAGGGACACAAGATTATCAGTGGTAGAGCGACCCTGGCAGAAGCCACTCTGACATGGAGCCAGTAGGCCATGTGACTCCAGGACCCAACCCAACTGCTGACAACATACATTCCAGCAGCTTACAAAGAACGTTGGTGAGGCTGATGGGCAGATAGCTATCCACATCAAGCAGGTTTTTATCAGGTTTGAGCACCAGAATGATGGTGCTCTCCTGCCACTGCGATGGAAAGACGCCATCACACCAGATCTGATTGAAGACGACGAGGAGCTGTCGCTTGTAGTCAGATGAGAGATGTTTAATCATGTGACTGTGGATCCGATCTGACCCAGGAGCAGTGTCGGTGCAATGTGCAAGGGCACTGAGTAGCTCCCACTCTGTAAATGGGGCATTATAGGATTCACTGTGGCATGTAGTGAACGAGAGGACTTTCCCTTTCAGCCGCTGTTTGAGAGTGCGAAAGGCTGGGGGGGGGGGGGGGGGTTAATTCCCTGATGGAGAGGCTTGAGCATAATGCTCAGCAAAGTTCTCGGCAATCACGTTTGCATCGGTAGATAACACGCCATTTATGTTAACACCAGGAACCTGGTACCTGAAAACACGTCTGGTCTTTGCCCAGACTTGGGAAGGTGACGTATGGCACCCAATTGTCAAGACATATCTCTCCCAACATTTCTGCTTCCGTCGTTTGACAAGTTGGCGAATGCGGGCACGGAGCCGTTTTAAGGCTATGAGGTGCTCCAGGGAAAGGTGCAGCTTATGCCACTGTAGAGCTTGCCGACACTCCTTAATTGCTTCAGTGACTTCCGGTGACCACCAAGGGACTGCCTTTCACCAGGGGCACCCTGAAGAGCGAAGGATCGCATTTTCTGCCACAGAAAGGATTTTTGTAGTCAACTGCTCAACCATCACATCAATGTTACCATGTGGGGGAGATACAACGGTGACAGCAGATGTGTAAGTTTCCAAGTCTGCTTTGTTTGAAGCCCATCTGGGCAGCCGCCATGTGCCTGACGATGGGGCAGTGACAGGAAGATGGCAAGTGGTCACTACCACACAGGTCGTCATGTGCTCTCCAGTGGATAGAAGTCCTGGGCTGCAAATTGATAAATCAATGGCCGAGTAACTACCATGAGCCACGTGAGATGTGTGGCGGCTCCAGTTTTTAAGAGGTGGAGGTCGAACTGAGACAGTAATGTTCTGACATCTCTGCCTCGGCCAGTAGGCATGGTGCCACCCCACAAGGGGTTATGGGCATTAAAATCTTCCAAAAGTGGGAAAGGTTTAGGAAGTTGATCAATCAGTGCAGCTAATACATTCAGGGGTACTGCACCATCCGGAGGGAAATATACATTGCAGACTGTTACTTCCTGCGTCGTCCTTATTCTGATAGCCACAGCTTCAAGAGGGGTTTGAAGGAGCACAGTTTCACTACAGACTGAGTTTAGGACATAAACGCAAGCTCCACCTGACACTTTATTATAGTCGCTACTGTTCCTGAAATATCCCTTATAGCTGTGGAGGGCAGGGGTCCGCATTGCCAGGAACCAGGTTTCGTGTAGGGCAATGGAGTAAACAGGTAAAGCTTAACAGTTGCCGTAGCTCAGCCCAACGGTGGTAAAAACCACCGCAATTCCACTGGAGGATGACATTGTCATGAGACTGGGAAGGCATGGAACATTCAATGAGGCAGTTTACACCTCAGGGTCACCTGCTGCCACCAAATTATTGCCTGAGCAGTCTATATCCATTGTGTCTTAGGGTCTGGCGAGATCCAGGTCCTCAGCGGACGCCAGAATCTCCACCTCATCTGCAGATGCAGAGCTTGTAGGCAGCGGTAGTGTGGACACCACCACACATTCCTTGGTCTTGGGAATTCTCGTTTTGGATTTCTCTCACTACTCCTTCGGTTTCCCTGACTGGGAGGACTTCACTGATTCAATCTCTGGGACTGAGGATGAGCATGAAGCCCTATGACCAGCTGCTTTTGAGCTCTTCAGCCACTGGCGGGTGTCATCTTTCCCACTAGCAGAAACCTGGGAAGGGAGTGACCCAAAGGACCCCTTCCTACTGAGAGGAGCCGGAAGACTACTTATGCTTCTCCGGCACAGAAATGGCGGCGACTGCTGTTTCCAAAGTAGGTGGTGCAGGAGGTGACTGGGGTCGGTGGAGCCAATGGGGCTAGAATTATTGTAGCGGCGGAGTTAAGACGATGTCTTACGTACAGGATGTGGGCTTTCAACTTTCCTCTTAGCCTCAGTGTAGGTCAGTCAGTCCAGGGTCCTTGTACTCCATTATTTTCCTTTCTGGAGAATCCTGCAAACACGCGAGTGAGGCAAATGGTGCTCTCCGCAGTTGACACAGATGGGAGGCGGGGCACGTGGAGTATTGGGATGTGATGGGCATTCGCAATCTCGACATGTGACGCTGGAAGTACAGCGGCAAGACGTATGGCCGAACTTCCAGCACTTAAAGCACCGCATTGGGGAGGGACATAGGGCTTGACGTCATAGCGGTAGATCACCACCTTGACCTTCTCGGGCAATGTGTCACCCTCGAAGGCCAAGATGAAGGCACCAGTGGCAACCTGATTATCCCTCACTCCCCGGCGGACATGGTGAACGAAATGTACACCTAGCCGCTCTAATTTTACGTGCAACTCATCGTCAGACTGCAAAAGAAGGTCTCTGTGAAATATGGTACCCTGGACCATATTTAAGCTCTTACGGGGTGCAATGGTAACATAAACATCCGCCAGCTTGTCACAAGTGACTAATGCCTGTGACTGGGCAGAAGATGCTGTTTTGATCAAGATAAACCCAGATCTCATTTTGGACAAGCTCTACACCTCCCCAAACTTGTCCTCTAAATGCTCAACAAAAAACTGAGGTTTCATCATCATGAAAGATTTCCCATCAGCTCTCAAACATAGAAGTTACCGGAGCAAATAAGAGCCGCCATCCATAGCGTGACGTTCCTCCCATGGTGTGGCCAGGGAGGGGAACCATTTGGGGTCGTACTTCTGTGCATTGACCACCAGCAAGAGATGATGTACTACGGTTCATCGCGTGTCATCCGCCCTGATGCTACCCACTCCGACGAGGGGACCTCCCCAAGGGTACCACCCAGCCGCAGCAAGGGCCACCTAGCAGGATGGCCATTGCCGGGAGTCCTGATGCCCCAGGGTGACGGGCATCTACTACTTGGCATACGCGGGGAGTTAACAGCGCAGGCATCAGCAGAGCGATCCCTGTGTGGTCAGAGGTCTACAACCAACAGGATACATGGCAGCCCAACCACAACGGACTGGCTACCATTCTGGATATCAAGTGCAATCAAGCGAACAAGTCCTTTATCATCATCAGCGTAGAAAACGATATTGTGCAATTGATGGAAAAACACACACCCAGGAGGGTGACCTCACCCAACAGTTGGAGAATGAGCAGAAGTGCAGATACACGTCGATGAAGGATGAGATAGGTCTCAGCGTATGATGGACACGATGCACCATGTAAGGCGCCCTTCCGCAATTGGCTGACTTTTATTGAAAATTTTGAAAAATGGAGGTCAAACCCTACAAGGGACCATCACAAAGGCCGAAATGTGACAGACTCCTTTTAGTTGCCTCTTACAACAGGCAGGAATACCTTTGGCCTATCCTAAGCCCCGGACCCACAGGGGGAGGTGGTAGAAGTGGTCCACAAAACTAATGTCCAATATCTTTGTCACTGATTTGTTGTAAAATCTTATAACATATTGTCTGTTCAAACATAATGAGGTGTCTTCAACAGAGCAACCTCCTCCATATAAACCTGCATTGATTCAGAAAACAGCCATCATGTGAAACCGAACACTTCCTTTTCTCACATGACATCCTGATGTTTTGAATGGATCAAGGCAGTCAGGTAGATGCAGTATCTCTTTATTTCCAAAAAGCATTTGACTCAGTATCACACCTACACTTACTGTCGAAAGTATGATCATATGG
Organism: Schistocerca americana; assembly: GCF_021461395.2. Lineage (NCBI taxonomy): Eukaryota > Metazoa > Arthropoda > Insecta > Orthoptera > Acrididae > Schistocerca > Schistocerca americana. The sequence continues at coordinate 610,952,834 of NC_060121.1, forward strand.
GGTATAAAGGTAATTTGTTACTGGACTGAGGACTTTTTGGTAGGGAGGACACAGCATGTTATCCTGGATGGAGAGTCATCATAAGATGTAGAAGTAACTTCAGGTTTGCCCCAAGGGAAGTGTGCTGGGACCCTCGCTGTTCATGTTGTATATTAATGACCTCACAGACAATATCAGTGGTGCAAATAGTGCTATCCCTAAAATCTAAGATATCAAGCAAGAGAAAAGGGAAAACCACACCTACAGGTAATTAAAATGAAGTAAAAGAGGGATGACCAAGGCAGCTCGCAGAGGAGGTAGAGTCAATAGTCTGCCCAGACCCAGCACACGGCACACGGCAGGAGGCACCCCAACCTTAATCGCCCTGCCCCCAACCTGAAAATATTAAAAAACCTTGTATCTGAGAATAAAAACCACTTTCTTAAAAAAATAAAAAACCATCAGTATGTTTCCTGCCAGTATTAGAAGTGAAGGCCACACTTAACATGCAGAATTATACAGAGGTCCTGGTAGAGAGGCTCAAGGCACATTCCAACTGGTAATTCCACCAATGGGCAGGTATCAGGCTTGATACCCCTTGTATGCAAAAAGAAAAAAAGAAAACCTCAATGAATAGGAAATTATTGTATGGTGATTGACTGAGTGAGTGGAGTTGATACTAACTCAACAGAAGAGGTACGATCCCCACTTCAGCAAGGAGACTACAGGATCAGTCTGGAAATTACCAGTGGCCAGTCTTACTCCACAATATGGACTACATCCAGTAACTTCAAAGGCAAAGGTACCACTGAGCCATAAATGTGGCGACCACAGTCCTGTCATAAGGAGATCAGAATTCAGTAAATATGAAGTACAGTAGCACAATCCAAACACAAGTGGTGTGAACAAGGAAGCAGATTGGGTTCAGGCTTCACACTCAGTTAATTTTGACGAGTGTCATTTCAAAGTTTTGCACATTGTAAGATAGGATTGAAGAAAACTATCTTACAATATGCATTTACAGGCATTCTGTATAATATCCATTCTTGTTTATGACAGCTTCCCAGTATTTTTGCAACTTCTGTATTCCAAAAGGGGCACCTTCATTGCTGGGTTGTCTGATTACTCAGCTCACTTCACTGGAAGCTTCATTAATTTTATCAAAATGTGTTCCATGGAGTAGTTCTTTCAAATTGGGAAAAGTCTGTTGGGCTCACATCAGAACTGTATAGTGAGGGAGGTAAGGGGGGGGGGGGGGGGATGTTTCCCATTCATATTTGTTGAGTCTAGTGCAATATGCAGTCTTGCATTATGATGCAAAATGAGGACACTAGCTGCAAGTATGTCAAGTCTTCTATGATAAATTTTCAGCTCCAAAACATTCGGCAGAAAGAGATTGTAGCATATGCCTGTTACATATGTCCCCTGGGGGCACTATTTGTAGCTATAGCTATGACTCCATTCATGTCATACGCAATGATGATTATTTTCACCTTTCATTGTTGGCAGAATTTATTCTGGCATGAAGAGTCAGAACTTTTCCACTGTGACGACAGATTCCAGTTCTCGCTCAAAATTTTGTGCCCAGGTTTCTATCAAGTGCAACAATCCTTTTCAGAAACTGTCCTCCTCCTGTTCGATAACACTGAAGCAATTCTCGTGAGTTTCTTTTGTGAGCTGCTTTCTGGTCTTCAGTCAGCTCATATGGAATCCATCTGGCAATAGCTTTTCTCATCTTTAATTTTTCAGTTATGATTCTGTCAACCGAAGTGATAGACATTGTGGCCTCATATGCAATTTCCTCATACGTTTCTCATAGATCCTCTCTCAAACCATCAGTAACAATGGCCTGGGAGGCATAGCCTGTTGCAGTTGATGGCCTTCCAATTCATAGAAACAGGGAGCAAACCACCATGATACTGTGTTACGAGCCACTACACTATTCCCACACACCTCTCCAGCACTGAAAATTTCTGTTGGGTTCTTTTCATGTAGGGATTCAATTTTGATGTAGAAAAGCTGGTCACTACATATACTCAAACTTGACGGCTTCAGCTTCCATTTTAAAACTGAATTATTCACGACACAGACATGCAAACCAGCATCCACATATGAGATTGTCACATGTAAGGTCTCACTCACAACTGACATGAATTTCAACTTGATCACGCCACCGTAACAGTTGTGCAAGCGCACTGTGCAGAACTTTTGAAATGACCCTCGTAGTTGACTAATGTGGGGTAGCCGTGTCAGCTTTTCATCAGAGAGTAGTTCCAAAAGTGGAAATTGCACAACAATGTCCAAGAACTGGGTACCCAAGTAGATTTTTTTGACCAAAATATGATGACAGAAATGAAAGCCATGGGAGAGAGCTAAGGCAGAGGTCCTTTGGACGGCATTTTGGAACTGGGGCTGCAGATTGGGAGCTGTACCAAATGCAGTGAAATGATCGACATAAAAAACAGCACAGGCATGATCACTGGTCCGACCAAAGAAACTAGCCCACTGATGGCGATGAGGAAAAGTAACATCAGAATGGAGCAATGAAGCATGCTATTCTCTTGGACCCATGGGATGGGGACTGAGTGATGTACCAACCCTAACCTCTAACAGCAAGTGTGATGAATGCTAACAAAAATTAGTACCGTATTTACTCGAATCTAAGCCACACCTGAAAAATGAGAATCGAAATCAAGGGAAAAAAAAAAATTCCCGAATCTAAGCCGCACCTGAAATTTGAGACTCGAAATTCAAGGGGAGATAAAAGTTTTAGGCCGCACCTCCAAATCGAAACAAAGTTGGTCCATTGTAATATGAGACACAATTTAGGTCGAATGAATGACGATACAGCTACAGTAGTTTGGTTTGAGTAGTAAGCTTAGCAGTTAAGCTTTACCAGGTGGCCATTGCTATGTGTCAGGCGCTCCGTCCGTATTTATACGGGTACCCTTCCTTTTTCATGTGCTGCGTCTGGTTTGAATTGATTGCTTATTTTTCTTCGATAAGTGCCATTCTCTTTATTATAGGTGTTTACGTCACTCTAAGCTGAAAATGCATCATTGTACTGTGTCATGCATTGTTTGTCGCATTCTGATAATGAGTGTTTACGAACTGTCGCCGCTCACGGCATGACTTGCTTATGTGCGCGCTACCGCCGCTTCCAATTTTTAAAAAAGCGAGGAATCGTCTCATTAGCGAAACAATGGCAAGAGACTGCTATTTGTTGTTACTTACACTGCTGCTTTCTTTGATAATGACCAACAAGAACCAAATAATAGACTGCGTGTGATAGAAGATGATGTGAGGGAGAGCTTAGCGAAAATTTTTCCCCGTTTGAAAATCTTGCAGACGCCTCTTTAGTACATTACATTCTGCACAGAAATTAGTCATCTTAGATTTAAAAATCTAGTCAGTTGCTGTGCTTCATTTCTGATTGTATCACTATACAGCATAAGAATAATATGAATATAAACTTGACATGATATGTATATTCTTCTGCATTTGCTGTCGTCTCACTCTAGTTTCTTAGTTTATTAGGCAGACAGGATTTAATGAGATAGCAGCAAACACGAAAGTATATGTGGCAAAATGTTTATATTCGTATTATTCTTATGGCGAAGATAATACTGCATGTGATTCACAATTCATAAAAGTTACTTTTAGCAACCATCTCTTGTCACAGGTAGGAAAAAATTCAGAACGTAAAGTTGGCCATATTGACCAACATCCCAAATAGTCTTGCCAGTCGGATTTTCGTAGTACATTGAAAGGCTGCTACATTCGATGATGAATAATACGGAATTTGTATTTACTTTGTTGGATAATGTATGAAAATGCAGTGGTCAAACCTCGGGGCGGAGAAAAAAAAGCTCGTCTTCCACCTTTTTTTAAATTTATTTACTGACTCAGAGGTTTTGGCGCCATTATTTATCTTTGTGCCTGCAAAGCATGCCTGTGTAGCGCTACATATATTCGACAGCAGAAGTTAGTTGTGGCGGCACCTACCAACATTTTACAAAGCTTCCGCTTACTTTGCACTCGATTCTAAGCCGCAGGCGGTTTTTTGAATTACAAAAACCAGAAAAAAGTGCGGCTTAGATTCGAGTAAATACAGTAAGCAGCCTCTAAAGCACCAGTTGTAGAAGGTAAGCAGTGCCATATGCCTCATGTGGGGAAAAAATGACTGTAATGAGATGTCGGCATTTAGAAAAAGCCTGTCAGATTGCTGTTTCCAGCGTATCAAGATGATTAGTTTTAGACTATCCCTATCACAAAGTGAATTGATAAGGGGACAGAAGGCCCCATGATTTGAGAACCCGGCATAATCGATAGGCCACCCCCCTTTCAAGCAGTTTTCAATGTTTGTTGTTCAGGCTAATTAGTTCCGAACACTGAGTTTTCATCTGGTTTCAAGACTGAGATGAGGATACTATCTTGCCACTGTAAAGGAAAACAGGTACCCAAATAAAGTTGAAGATCCTGAGCACATGCAGTTTTTGAGTAACATTCAGATGTTGGATCATCTGATTATGCGTCCAATTAGGGCCTGGGACCATATCATGTGACGAATTGCAGCGGCGCGTTTCTTTCCCTCCCTTTACGACGAACCTGCACCTACCTGTGAACATTCCCTCAGCATATCATCAGTAGGTAAGCCGAGCAAAACCTACTGTACTTCGACATGAACCAGGCTGCAATTAAAGTCACTAATCTACGTTTCGGGAGAGTTTTCACACGAAATGAAAGGTTGGAAATTTTGTCCTCAATTAATATATTCTGAAACTTAGGTGAACAGGTATCACTGCCAGGCCCGTGCTAGTCTTAACACAGTCACTCACAATCCCTTTCTCTCACATAAGCAAGTTTATGGTGTTTCATTTCCCGAAAACGTAATAGCTACAAAAATACTGATTGTTTTTGATTGATAATGCTCGCCAAATATTAAGTCTGTCGGTACCAAATGCAGTCACAGTTTTCAGCCACCGACCTGCTAAACATGCCACGCGGAATTTATGTCTTTTCTCGTCACAAAATTCACTTAGAAATTCCAAAATTTCTACACGCCCATCGGAATAATTATGCCATCACTTTACCACACTTTTGACGTATGAAACACTGCTAGATCGGGCAACTTGTTGTTTTCATCAGAACTACTACTACACACGTCCGAACTGTTTCATGGCTAGCCTCCCACTCTTCTCTAGAATACTCTAAATTTTCTCTACCACCAGAGAAAGACGCGCGAAGAATATTGCTTTACCATTGGTCTGTTTACTCAACAGCCAATAGCAAAACAACATTCTCCCGCGTCAGTCCGCGCTTTTCATCAATAACCAATCGCAAAATAGTAAACCTAACGACTGCACTTTTTACCGACATAATGATCTAATATGCTGAAGTTTTGTTTACGCATTAAGTTATTTACTATTGTTATTTATACCTGAATTAACTTTCCCTTTACCATAAACTTACTTTACAAATCTAGTCTACAAAAATTCCCTTTGTCCACATCCATACTTCTTCGAAATGTTCCCACATAAAATCCCACTACATAACTCATTAAACAATTATCTTCATATTAACCTTAAACCACACTCACACATCATTCATACTGCTGAAACACATTTATAGCATTTTACATACACAAAAAGACATAACAACACTTTATGAAAATACTAGAACAGTTTATGAAAAATATTCTATTACTTTAGTGCACTCTAGTGGGCACAATTGAAACTAAAATTACAGTCCCCCTATCCAATATTTTCCTCTATCGGCTGATACATAAACTACGTGCGCGTCCAGTCTCGCGTCACCATCTGTCACTATCCAGCTCTGAGACACATCTCCCACTTAACCGCCTCCAAGGCAGGATCGGTATACGGCGCTATGCCCCAGAATCAAGGGCCTGAAGGAGTTTCCAACCAGAGAAAGGTTCATTATATGATTTGGTGTGATGAGGGTAAAGGATAGGGAGACATCAAACTTGTTGTATGTGTTAAAAAAAATAGCCAGGTAAGAAGCGCACACAGACACTGTCACAAAATTGGTCACAATGTATTCGCCAGAACCGACCCAAGGAGGATACCCAGAAGAGTTTTTTGTGCTGTCGTAAGCTGGATCATGCGCGCCTATCAGGCCAAAGACAGACTCGCAAGTAATACAACGCAAATGCCTTCTGAACCACAAGTATTTAGATCAACACCACGGACCAGTGGGCTCAGTCACTGGCGCACTAACTCTAATTCTAGTTTGGCGTTCTTATTTATCGCATAGCAAGGACTTTTACTTCACCAGCAGTGAGGCTAACGCGGACTATCAGTGAAAAGCTTGTACCACAACACATGGACTCAAAGTTAAGTATCTTCCTGTTTCCATAAATAAAGAACCCTGTGTGCAGTTGTGTAGCAGAAAGAGGATACCGGCCACCAAACAGCATTCTCTCCCTCGGTTCCTATGGTACAAGACTCTACAGTGTCAACAAGGACACAACACTGGCAACGAGGATAATTCAGTGCAGATTGAACATTATCAACTTGGCCTAAGATTTTGCTTGCTTCTGTTGTGTTTTAACTTGCAGGGGTGATCATTTTGCTAATTTTTTTGTTGTATTCTTGCACGTATTCCACAAGGGGAGCTGCAGAACTAATCAAATTTCTCTTTTAGAGGCTTTGCTTACCTTTTTGCTGTAACATATTTGTGTAATCCATGATTACCCCACCCCCTCCACCCCCTGCCCTCCACCTCAGCTGCAGCTGGCCACTGTGATGGATCTAACAAAAGCTTTTCAGTTTCAGAACCAACAAATGCTGCTTTACTGATGACAGTACAACAACTATACTGGCTGCACAAGCTGTGTCGACTGCACAACCAACCAACCAACTAACCAGCTGAACTAGTGCCGGCGACCAGCATATCGCCATTCCGGCAATTAGCAACACAGAAGAAGAATGGCTCAAATATATGACTCAGTCCCATGCACGTTGTCAAGTTCATCATGTTCAAGGTAATGTAGAGTTACAACACTTCCTTTCAGTTGCCGGGTCCACAGTGTTCAGGTTAATCCGAAAACCATTTCCAACAGCATCTCCCAACTAACTGAGCTATGACGAAGCAATCGTTGCATTAACTCAGTACTATGACCAGCAAGTTCAAGTAGCTGCAGCCAGGTATCAGTTCTTTTGTTTGCAGAAAAAGCCGGAACAGACATACCGACAATGGTACACAGAATTAACGGCCACGACTAGGAAGTGTAGATTAAAATGTAGTTGTGGCAATTTTTACAGTGATTTAATAATAAGGGATGCAATAATATTCAATGTCCCACACCGTTGAATATGGGAATAAATCTTAAAGTACTCCGATTCATGACTTCCTCAAGTGCAAATCGTAGAGAGAAATATGAATCGGCTGCCATAGCAGCCGAGAAGTTGGACAAGGCCCCGATTTGTCAGGTCGAGTTGCTCCTTGCTCGTGACCGCCCCAAGCAGTCACAACAACGAGCGCATACACAGCCGCACAGATCGCCACATAGACAGATAAACAGACCTGTGAACTTAGTGAAGTCTTGCCCATCACGTAATGCAACATGTTACACGTATGGGAAAATAGGCCACGTAAAAGCAGTTAGTTTGCAGCAGCACAAAAACATCAAGTTTCCCCGCTCCCAGAATAAACAGGGTCGCGCACATGCAATGAACACTGTGTTTTCAAAACCTATGACAGGTTCTGACAAAAGTTAGATTAAGGTTGTGCCACCTCCTTGACCTAGTGCTGTGCAAAACCATTCTAACAAACTATTTGTCTCATTAAGAATTCCTGGCTGTCATGTGAACTTTCAGTTACACACAGGTGCCTCAGTAACTTTGCTTAATCATGCCACATACAAACATTTAGTCTCACCATGCCTTTCTAAATCTAGTAAGCAGCTCACTGCTTACAATGGACAGGAAATTCCAGTGCTTGGACAGTGTAGTTGGCTGCCACTTACAAATCTCACACTAGGAAAGTGAATTTTACTGTGATGAAATTCAGAGACAGTGAGAACATATTCGGTTTAGATGCCTTTGATTGGTCTTAACATCCAAGACAATGTACTTTCAGTATCGGCCTGTTCAAATGGTTCAAATGGCTCTGAGCACTATGGGACTTAACTGCTGAGGTCATCAGTCCCCTAGAACTTAGGACTAATTAAACCTAACTAACCTAAGGACATCACACACGTCCATGCCCGAGGCAGGATTCGAACCTGCGACCGTAGCGGTCGCGCGGTTCCGGACTGAAGTACCAAAAGACACTGTCACTAGCTAGCTTACAAAATTTCCTGAGCTATTTTCAGAAGGCATGGGAAAAGCTAAGAACACTGTAGTGCATCTTACATTAAAAGACAATGCACAACATAAGTTTTTCCGCGCCTGCCCCGTTCCGACTGCTTTAAGAGACTAAGTAGCCTGCGAACGGAAAGAATAGCAAGATAATGGTGTAGTTGCTCCCATTCACACTAGTCAATGGGTAAATCCTCTCATTTTGTTGCCTAAGCCTTCTGGTCGCATTAGCATTTGTGTTGACTTCAAGTCAACAGTCAGTCCACAGACTGTAGTTGACACTTATCCGTTAACTCGCCATGAAGAACTCATGAACAGGTTTGGTGCAGGACGTTACTTTTCTAAGATATATTTACATGGTGCCTACTTGCAAAATCCATTGGATGAAAATGACGGAAAGTGTTGGTGTAACTACATACTTAGGACTGTTCAAGTATTTGCATTTGACCTTTGACAGTGCTTCCGCAACAGCCATTTTTCAATGTTACTTGGAACAGCTGACTGCAAAAGTGCCATTTTGTTCAAATTACCTTGACAATATTGTCGTCTCAGGCCATACACCAGAGGAACACATTGCGAATATGCCTGTTCTTTTTCAAGTGTTCTCAGAAGCAGGATTCAAGTGTTGTCTTGAAAAGTGTGGCTTTTTTCAAAATGAACTACAGTACTTAGATCATGTGATAGACAGGGTGTGCACTCCCTCCAATCTCATTTGTTTTCAATCTGTGAGCTGCCTGTTCCTCGCAATGTGTCTCAACTGCAGTTAGTACAAGGCAAGATGACACACTACATTGGGCTCATACCGAATGTCTACATCTACATCTATACTCCGCGAGCCACCTTACGGTGTGTGGCGGAGGGTACTTATTGTACCACTATCTGATCCCCCCTTCCCTGTTCCATTCACGAATTGTGCGTGGGAAGAACGACTGCTTGTAAGTCTCCGTATTTGCTCTAATTTCTCGGATCTTTTCGTTGTGATCATTACGCGAGATATATGTGGGCGGTAGTAATATGTTGCCCATCTCTTCCCGGAATGTGCTCTCTCGTAATTTCGATAATAAACCTCTCCGTATTGCGTAACGCCTTTCTTGAAGTGTCCGCCACTGGAGCTTGTTCAGCATCTCCGTAACGCTCTCGCGCTGACTAAATGTCCCCATGAGGAATCGCGCTGCTTTTCGCTGGATCATGTCTATCTCTTCTATTAATCCAACCTGGTAAGGGTCCCATACTGATGAGCAATACTCAAGAATCGGACGAACAAGGGTTTTGTAAGCTACTTCTTTCGTCGATGAGTCACATTTTCTTAGAATTCTTCCTATGAATCTCAACCTGGCGCCTGCTTTTCCCACTATTTGTTTTATGTGATCATTCCACTTCAGATCGCTCCGGATAGTAACTCCTAAGTATTTTACGGTCGTTACCGCTTCCAATGATTTACCACCTATGGCATAATCGTACTGGAATGGATTTCTGCCCCTATGTATGCGCATTATATTACATTTATCTACGTTTAGGGAAAGCTGCCAGCTGTCGCACCATGCATTAATCCTCTGCAGGTCCTCCTGGAGTACGTACGAGTCTTCTGATGTTGCTACTTTCTTGTAGACAACCGTGTCATCTGCAAATAGCCTCACGGAGCTACCGATGTTGTCAACTAAGTCATTTATGTATATTGTAAACAATAAAGGTCCTATCACGCTTCCCTGCGGTACTCTCGAAATTACCTCTACATCTGCAGATTTTGAACCGTTAAGAATGACATGTTGTGTTCTTTCTTCTAGGAAATCCTGAATCCAATCACAAACCTGGTCCGATATTCCGTAAGCTCATATTTTTTTCACTAAACGTAAGTGCGGAACCGTATCAAATGCCTTCCTGAAGTCCAGGAATACGGCATCAATCTGCTCGCCAGTGTCTACGGCACTGTGAATTTCTTGGGCAAATAGGGCGAGCTGAGTTTCACATGATCTCTGTTTGCGGAATCCATGTTGGTTATGATGAAGGAGATTTGTATTATCTAAGAACGTCATAATACGAGAACACAAAACATGTTCCATTATTCTACAACAGATTGACGTAAGCGAAATAGGCCTATAATTATTCGCATTTGATTTATGACCCTTCTTGAAAATGGGAACGACCTGCGCTTTCTTCCAGTCGCTAGGTACTTTACGTTCTTCCAGCGATCTACGATAAATTGCTGATAGAAAGGGGGCAAGTTCTTTAGCATAATCACTGTAGAATCTTAAGGGTATCTCGTCTGGTCCGGATGCTTTTCCGCTACTAAGTGATAGCAGTTGTTTTTCAATTCCGATATCGTTTATTTCAATATTTTCCATTTTGGCGTCCGTGCGACGGCTGAAGTCAGGGACCGTGTTACGATTTTCCGCAGTGAAACAGTTTCGAAACACTGAATTCAGTATTTCTGCCTTTCTTCGGTCGTCCTCTGTTTCGGTGCCATCGTGGTCAACGAGTGACTGAATAGGGGATTTAGATCCGCTTACCGATTTTACATATGACCAAAACTTTTTAGGGTTCTTGTTTAGATTGTTTGCCAATGTTTTATGTTCGAATTCGTTGAATGCTTCTCTCATTGCTCTCTTTACGCTCTTTTTCGCTTCGTTCAGCTTTTCCTTATCAGCTATGATTCGACTACTCTTAAACCTATGATGAAGCTTTCTTTGTTTCCGTAGTACCTTTCGTACATGATTGTTATACCACGGTGGATCTTTCCCCTCGCTTTGGACCTTAGTCGGTACGAACTTATCTAAGGCGTACTGGACGATGTTTCTGAATTTTTTCCATTTTTGTTCCACATCCTCTTCCTCAGAAATGAACGTTTGATGGTGGTCACTCAGATATTCTGCGATTTGTGCCCTATCACTCTTGTTAAGCAAATATATTTTCCTTCCTTTCTTGGCATTTCTTATTACACTTGTAGTCATTGATGCAACCACTGACTTATGATCACTGATACCCTCTTCTACATTCACGGAGTCGAAAAGTTCCGGTCTATTTGTTGCTATGAGGTCTAAAACGTTAGCTTCACGAGTTGGTTCTCTAACTATCTGCTCGAAGTAATTCTCGGACAAGGCAGTCAGGATAATGTCACAAGAGTCTCTGTCCCTGGCTCCAGTTCCGATTGTGTGACTATCCCATTCTATACCTGGTAGATTGAAGTCTCCCCCTATTACAACAGTATGATCACGAAACTTCTTCACGACGTTCTGCAGGTTCTCTCTGAGGCGCTCAACTACTACGGTTGCTGATGCAGGTGGTCTATAGAAGCATCCGACTATCATATCTGACCCACCTTTGATACTTAACTTAACCCAGATTATTTCACATTCGCATTCGCTAATAACTTCACTGGATATTATTGAATTCTTTACTGCTATAAATACTCCTCCACCATTGGCGTTTATCCTATCCTTGCGGTATATATTCCATTCTGTGTCTAGGATTTCGTTACTGTTCACTTCCGGTTTTAACCAACTTTCCGTTCCTAATACTATATGCGCACTATTTCCTTCAATAAGAGATACTAATTCAGGAACCTTGCCCTGGATACTCCTGCAGTTTACCAATATTACGTTAACTTTTCCTGTTTTTGGCCTCTGAGGACGGACGTTCTTTATCAACGATGATAATGTCCTCTCTGGTAAGCCGTCAGGTATTTTATCGTTTCGCCCAAGGGGGGGTCCCTCTAACCTAAAAAGCCCCCGTGTGCACGCCACACGTACTCTGCTACCCTAGTAGCTGCTTCTGGTGTGTAGTGCACGCCTGACCTGTCTAGGGGGGCCCTACAGTTCTCCACCCAATAACGGAGGTCGATGAATTTGCAACCATTATAGTCGCAGAGTCGTCTGAGCCTCTGGTTTAGACCCTCCACACGGCTCCAAACCAGAGGACCGCGATCGACTCTGGGCACTATGCTGCAGATATTAAGCTCAGCTTGCACTCCGCGTGCGATGCTGGTTGTCTTCACCAAATCAGCCAGCCGCCGGAAGGAACCAAGGATGGCCTCAGAACCCAAGCGGCAGGCGTCATTCGTTCCGACATGTGCTACTATCTGCAGCCGGTCACACCCAGTGCGTTCAATAGCTGCCGGAAGGGCCTCCTCCACATTACGGACGAGACCCCCCGGCAAGCACACCGAGTGCACACTGGCATTCTTCCCCGACCTACCCGCTATTTTCCTGAGGGGCTCCATAACCCGCCTAACGTTGGAGCTCCCTATAACTAATAGGCCCGCCCTCTGTGACTGTCGGGACCTTGCCGGAGAATCGGCCACTGGCCCAACAGGCGAGGCATCCTGTGGTGGCTCGGAAACGATGTCATCACCACTAGGAAGCACCCCGTACCTGTTGGAAAGGGGTAAGGCAGCTGCCACGCGGCCAGATCCCACCTTCGCCTTTCGGCCAGGCACGCGCGAGCCCACCACTGTCCGCCATTCACCCTGGAGTGATGGCTGACCGGTAAGATGCTCACTGCCGGAAGACGCAGCGACATCAGGGGTTCCATGTGATTCCAAGGCCACCGAAGTAGGCATAGGTCTCACCACAGTTGCCCCAACGCCACTACGAGCCGACGCCTGCGCCTCGAGCTCGATGAGCCTAACAGACAAAGCCTCCACCTGCCCCCGAAGAGTGGCCAATTCTCCTTGCGTCCGCTCACAACAACCACAGTCCCTACACATGACTATGTTTACCCTACTCTATACGGTGACAAATTCCCAAGATAATCTTCTGATGAGCTACTCTGATAATCAAGAAACACTCACTGAAATACGAGACGCGAAAACTACGCTAGGTTTTCCCAGAAAAACTATTTAAAAGTTAAGCGCAGCAAATAAGTACAGAAACGCTTTATACAAACAGTACTCGCTGCTGCTGGTGCTCTCGCTCTGGCTGTCACAAGACAACTGCTGATTCAAGTGACTAGTGGCTAACGGCCGCGAAACAAACAAAAGACGGTTTTAGGGCGCTTTTTGTTCTAAACGATCAAGAAAACACTAAGAAATCTAACACGAAAACTACGTAAAGTTTTATCAAGAACTGTTAGTTACTATGCAGAGCAGATAAACACAAATAGAATCCCTTCCTTAGTGGAAGGTCGTAAACAAAATGCAAAATAAACGCTTTATACAAACAGTACTCGCTGCTGCTGGTGCTCTCGCTCTGGCTGTCACAAGACAACTGTCGCTCAGATCATGGCTCCATTGCATCACTTGCATCACAAAAATGTACCTTTTGTGATGACTAAAGACTGGCAAAATGAATGTCAGAAACTCAGGAATGCTTTGCTCAGTGACCGATGTTTAGTGCATTTTGCCCCTGCCAAGCAGGTAGTTTTCTAAGTTGACACTTCTTCCTACAGAATCAGTACTGTGCTTTCGCACAGAATTTATGCACAAGACAGACCCATTGCTTTTGCCTCAAAGTTGCTCACTCAAACTCAGTGCAATTATTCTCAAATAGAAAACGTGGCTCTCACTATTGTGTATGGTGTGACAAAATTCTATCACTATATGCATGGTCACAAGTTCTTTTTAGTGACAGATCACAAACCTTTGCAGTCCTTGTTTCACCTGTCAAAGGCATATCCTACATGAACTGCTCAATGGTGTGCTTTGTTGCTTTCGCAGTATCAGTATGAAATGCTACGCAGACCTATGGCAAAGCATGTCAATGCAGATGCCCTAGCTCACCTTCCAATTGGGCCAGACTGATTTTTATGCATCTTGTTGCCAAATTGATGGGCAGAACTCTGAATTGCTGGAATCTTTTCCCTTGTACCACAGAAAAATTGTACAGGCCACAGAAGTAGTCCCAGATCTCATGATTTTGCTGCATTACATTGTATATGTAATGGCCTAGTTCATTGAACAGTATCCAGAACTCAGCTGTGCACCGATATTTTGCACGTCAACATAACATTTCCGTTCAACAGGGTATGATTCTAGTTTAAAATGAAAGCGGACAGTCATGTGTGCTTATTACCAAAGTACTGCAAAAGGATGCATTGCGATTGCTCCACCAAGGACACTGGGGAATCGTTCGCACAAAATAGCTAGCGTGACGGCACAGTACTTGGCAGGGCATGGATGCCCATAATGAACACATGACGTCACTGTGTCGCACATGTGCGGAAAACCAATCTGCTCCGCCGCAGACATTTGCAGCTTGGCCTACAATTCAATTGCCATGGCGACAAGTGCACATTGACTTTGCAGGACCATTTTGGAACACTCGTTGGCTCATAGTAGTAGACTCTTCTCGCATATTCCTATTTGCAGTGCCTATGACTTCTACCACATCACGTAGCACCATTCAAGCACTGTCCTCCATGTTTTGCATAGAAGGTTTGCCAGAAATACATGTGTTGGACAATGGACCACAGTCCACTTCATGTAATTTTGAACAGTTTTGTGAACAAAATGGCATTTGTCATCTAACAAGTGCTCTGTTTCACCCCCAGTCCAACAGAGAAGGAGAACACTTTGTACGCACTTTCAAACAACAGATGGCCAAGCTTCACACCACCCACACACAGGAACAGGCGCTGCAACTTTTTGTCACCTCCTATCGCCCCCACCCACGAGACAGACCATCACCAATGGAAATTCTGCATGGCCACCACTATCGGACGCTGCTATACCCACTGCAGCATCCAGCACCGCCAACGGTCCTGAAGTATCACTTTGCGCCGTGCTATGTTGTTTGTTTCAGGTTTTATGGCTACTGCGGTTGTTGGGGAAGAGGTGTGATCCAGGAACACATTGGCACTTACATACTTTTGCATGTCCTGATGATTTGCAGTGCTGCCACCAGAACCAAATTCATGCACGTCATTTGCCCCATGATTCTGCTGCTTTTCTTCCCCCAGATTCACCACCTAACAGGACTGCGTGGCCCTCACAGCTGCTCGGTGGTGCCACCAGGGCATCCCAGATAGAGGGGATTAACGCTGCAGCCTCGCCCCCGCCGTCCTCACTCACCGACCCAATGAACTTGGACCCACCATCACCGTCATTGCCCTTTGACACGCCCTCAGGTCTGGACATGTGCCCTGGCAGCAGTTTTCTGGAGGATGTTCCTGTTGTCTCACTAGCCAGATAGCGGGGTACGGTAGGGAGCAGGCCGTCCTCCACAGTCATGGCTCCCAACTCATCTCTACAACCAGCGTCCTCCCTCCCTGTTGTCGTTCGAATCCTCCCTACAACACATCGGCGCAGCATTTTGAGGAGGGGGGAATGTGCTGGGGTAAGCTGTCGTCGGTACACTGGTCCACAAAGATGTAGCATGAAGATTGATAGTAGGCACTGGAACAAGCACGCCTATCAGGAGAGAGGCCAAAGACAGACTCTCAAGTAATACACCGCAAATGCCCTCTCGCCCACACGTATTAAGATTAATGCCATGGACTAATGGGCTCAGTCTCAGTTCGAAAATGGCTCTAAGCACTATGGGACTTAACATCTGAGGTCATCAGTCCCGTAGACTTAGAACTACTTAAACCTAAGTAACCTATGGACACCACACACATCCTGCCTGAGGCAGGATTCGAACCTGCGACCGTAGCAGCAGTGCGGTTCCGGACTGAAGCGCCTAGAACCGCTCGGCCACAGCAGCCGGCCTCAGTCTCAGTCACTGGGGCATTAACTCGCATTCTAGTTTGGCGTATGTCATTCATCGCATAGCAGGACTTGTACCTCACCAGCTGTGAGGCTAATGCGGATTATTAGTGAACAGCTTGTAGCACAACACATGGACTTGAAGTTAAGTAGCTTCCCGTTCATGTAAATAAAGAACAGTGTGCAGTTTTGTAGGAGGAGGATACAGGCCACCAAAAAACATCATATCCCTTTGTTCCTATGGTACAAGACTCTACCGTGTCAACAAGGACACAACATTTTTTATCTCTAGCAGAATAGTAGACTAAGGAGCTTGGCCTACACCTGTTATGAAGAGGCATTCATTCCCAAGGAGGAGACTTTGCACTCCCAGCATTCACTACTACTGTGTTTAGTTAGATAATGGACCTTAGCATGAAAATGCTTAAAAGTGACAAGGGAAGTCTGCGAAGGATGTCACTTCAGATGTTGCATGGCCCTTCGAAGATCCTGAATAGCTGTCGCAATTTCTTGAGTCCACCATGGCACCAGCTGAGAATGGAGAGCGCCTGTAAGAAGAGTGATAGAAGTTCTAGCAGCAGAGGTGATCAGGTGGTTGCACTGGAGAAGTCTCTCACAAACTTGTCAATTCAGTTGACAGTCATACAGGTGACAGCAGACGTATACAACTCCCAGTTGGCTCTTTGAAGAGCCCAATGTTGTTTGAGAAGGAAGTGACTGGATCGCCGGAAAGTGATCACTGTCACAAATATATTAGTTCAGTGAGCATTTTAATGAAGCCATGAAATTGGGT
Organism: Schistocerca americana; assembly: GCF_021461395.2. Lineage (NCBI taxonomy): Eukaryota > Metazoa > Arthropoda > Insecta > Orthoptera > Acrididae > Schistocerca > Schistocerca americana. The sequence goes on from NC_060121.1 coordinate 610,969,569, forward strand.
GGTGAGACCGTATGGTCACTAACCAGAAAGGTGTCATGGGCAGCACTGAAGTGGGTAGGAGTATTGTTACTGAGGAGACAAATCAAAATCAGAAGGAAACTTGTCAATCAAAAGACCCTTACCATATGATGCGTACACTGAAATCCTGAAGGATGAAGAGGAACGGGGAGAAAGGGGGGGGAGGGGGGGGGGGAGATTAGTTGGATTAAGGGTGGTAATCTCATGGTACTTAATTGCCCTGTCTGAAGTTAAACAAATATGTCAAATGGTGATCACTGTGACTGTTCACAGTTGCATTGTATTGCTTCCAGTGTGGTGTGAAGGTGACCTCACTATATGAACCAATGTACAGACCCCATCACACACAATTAGGACCAGTAACATCCTGACGAAGTGCTAGGTAACCTCAAAGACATGGAGAATTATTGTTAGTGAAATGTGTGTGCTGGAGAGCAAAACAGATCTAGCAGAACAGGAGGATAGGTCATGCGTCGGGATCACTGTCACCAGTATCATCATGGCAACATCAATGAACATTGGTTTGGAGACCAATAGCATAGGGGTATCTGGCACCTCCAGGGTCGCCAGAGTAGACTTCTCCCAACATTTCTTCTTTAACTCTTTCACTGCTTTTGGTGGTTGAGAATCTTTTAAGGGCTTATCCACTGTGGGTGCAGGAACGGAAGCAAAGTGGGCAGCCTTGAGAGCTACAGTCAGTGGCTGCTCCAGCCACTGGTTGGTGTTGGCATCATGTCATTTGTCTATAGGTTTCCGCATAGAGGTTTCAAAATTAAGCTGCCACTGGTAGACACTGGAGGAGCAAACTGCTTCTCCAGCCAGATTGAAGATGCCAGGTACTGCAGACAACCTGACCACAGTAGAGGCAAAAGGTGCTATCATGGAGACAGGATATTAACAATAGTATTTTTTCTGAGCTTCGAATTTTGAGAGGCGATCAGAGACTTCTGATCCTGACCTTGTGTTTCTTATTCAGGGTAGCACACTTCGGGTACCAGAGAGGGCAGTCATTCCTGTAATTGACAGATGTTACCACACATGATGAATTTTCATGTAGTGACCAGCCAGTCTTCACAAACTGGTTCATAAGTACACTGGGAAGAGACATGACCAAAGCATTGGCATTGGGAAACACAATTTCAGAACTCAGCAGTTAAACAAGATTTTTACCACTTCTGGATGCCAATCATCCTCAAAAGTCAGGTGAATGCTCTGGTGTCAACATTGTTGCCTGGTGAGTGTCTCTCAATAATTTACCAATACAAAATCTAATTTTAATTTTATAATCCTGTGACCAAATGATTGATATACAACACAGTAACATTGATTTTTGTTTTGACAGTTCTGACACGGTTCATCAACAGATTAAAACCACAATTTGCATACAAACAGCAGAATTGGTAAGTTGTGAAGGACTCCTAACATCATTTAGATGTCTGAATTGTCTATCTAATATACCATCAACATGACTTAAAATTTTCTAAAACTTAATTTGACTCTTAAGACACACCTTATTTTGGACTTAGGGCTTGTTGGATTCCATGAGAATGATGTCACAAGGCAACACAATAAAAGAAGCAGTCTCAACTCAAGGTGGGCAGCAGCAGCTGTTAAGAATCCACGCATGCTGTTGACAGGTAGAACAACTACAGATGTGTGTATTCTTGAAAATTGCACTATATTGTGTGTTCCTAGCATGAAGGTGGCAACACTGATGCATTGAGATACTTCAGTGCATGACTCTTTCTTTCGTACTGAGCAGTAACAAACATTATTCAAAGTTTTTTTTGTTTGTTATTGATGAAGTGAAGATCATATCAAAAAAGGACATGGGGATCTGCAACCCTGGACAATCAACAACCATATGGCCAGTATTTGTGGATTAGGGATACTGATTACTAGTGGGGACTTATATTAGTGTCATTTCAAATATACGTAAATAAATCTTAGTATGCATTCCTACGAAGAAGACATAGATCTTCAAATATCCTTTCTTTTGACTGACTCCATGACACTACGGTCCTTTGAGGACCTTGACCTCCTCAATCACAGATTCCCAATCATCTCTGTCTTCAGCATGCCTGTGCCACCTCCTCACTCCACTGCTCTCAGGTCGGCTTCCACATCTTCCAGCCATTTGAACTGCGGTCGTCCTTTCTTCTATCATCATCAATCATCATCATCAATCATCACCACCACCATCACCACCATCTTCTGGAGCTCTAGACATGTCCCCGGAGCCAAGATAAATAAAGCTATCTACTGTTTCATAGACGTACCCTTCTAACTGTAGATCATCTGTTTCTTCTATCTCTCTCAGTTACCATATACTTAGATTTTGTCTCACTAACTTCAAAACCAAGGTTCTTGGCAGCAGCTTCAAACTCTTTGAAGGCTGATGTGAGCACCTCCGTACTTCTAGCACTTATTACTACATCATCTGCATAGAAGTCTATTGTAAATATTGCCTCCTGGGTTTGTGGTTATTGATCTTCTTGCATTCTCTAATACCAGGTTGAATAGTACTGGAGATAATGGGTCTCCCTGTCTTAATCCTTCTTCCATTGGGAACCATCTCAACAGACATCCCTGAACTTTAACCTGGCTTTTGCTGTTTTCCAGAGTCACCTTAGTTAATTTTACTAGCTTCCTATGAAATTTGAATGTCTGCATTGTTTCCCACAGTGCTGATCTTTTAACTCTGTCATAGGCTTGTTTAAAGTCTATAAACAGATGTTCTAATCTTACAATATATTCGTAAGTCTTCTCCAGCATCATATGTGCTGTAAAGATATGGTCAGCTGTAGATCTCCCAGCTCTAAAACCTGCCTTGTACTTGCCTAGAATTTTTTCTGCTCTTCTACTTTGTTATAGCCGTAGAAAGGATTTTGTAGACAATACTAACCAGAGATATTTCTTGGTAGTTCTTACACTGCATGTGTGATCCTTTCTTATGTATAGGGCAGATGGTTGCTAACTTCCAGACCTCTGGCATTTTCTGTTTCCCAGGCCTTTGTAATTATTTTATGTATCCTCCGTACTTATATTTCACTTACGTGTTTTATCATCTCCGCCGTTACCAGGTCGTGTCCAGGAGCTTTGTTATTCCCAAGTTGCTTTATAATTACTCTTAGCTCTTCTATCGATGGTTCTTCTGTGTCCATTGCATCATCATCTCTCTCCATCTCTCTCCACCTCTCGTTCCTCAGTTTCTTCTCCAGCCCCTCCATTTCTCTCTCCACTTACAATGTGTCTGTTTGACAGTAACATTTCAAAATGTTGTGCCCATGCTTCTATTATTGTTTCCTTTCCAACTATCAAACTGCCTGTCTCATCTTTCAGCATATCCATCCTTGGCTGATATCCTCTCTCTATTTGTCCCACCCCATAAAAGAATTTCCTCCCCTCCTTATTTTCGAAGTTCTTCTGTATTTCATCTATCCTTTCCCTTTCCTGTACTCTTTTTAATCTGCACTAAATTCTTAGCTACCCTTCTCTTCTCTTTAAACATAGCCACATTATTTCGTGTAGGTCTCTGTAACATTCTTTGTCGAGCTTGATTTCTATCATCTAATGCCTTTGACATCTCCTCACCAAACCATCCATTTCTTTTCTGTTTTTCTCTTTCTCCAAGGACATCTTGAGCTGTTGTATTTAAAGCAATCTTAGTTTCATCCCATAGTACATTGATATCCTTTCCCTCCATCCCACTTACCTTTTGCAACTTCTCTTGCACTTTGTTCCTATACACTTCCTTTTTCGTCTGATCTTTGATCATCTCCACATTGTAGATCTTACTTTTCTCCAACCCAGCCCTTCTGGTTTTAAAAGCAATCCTTTCTAAGGTTTTGATTCTTACCAAAATATGATCCGAGTCAATATCCACTCCTCAGCGGCTAATCAAGCTAATTCCGCTTTTTGTCTCCGGCCTTATTTTCATATATTTGTGTAGGCAATATTCCACATTCTTGTACTCTCCATAGTAGTTTAAACAAAAAACAGCGCATTATCTTTTGCTGGGATTTGATATTGCATTCACATGAACTACGAGGCAATCTGTGCCAATGACAGGGGCAATTCAGATGCCAAATCCAGAAGGAGCCAAAACATTATAGTTGATACTGCATTATTTATTTTAACTTAAAAAGGGACTACACTCCCAGGACATGCAAAGCCAGCTGGAGACAAAGCGGAATTTTCCTTCCTGATCTGGATGGAGATGCTCGATGTCTTCTGCAATGTTGCCACCACTCAACTTACCTCCATTGTGTTTCACGAAGAATTGAGATTTGGATGTTATTGAGGTCTCGCCAACCATTCTAGTGTAGACTAAATACTGTAGTGACTAGAGACCCCTGTATCAACATTGTTGTCCTCTTGCATGGCATTGTGAAGAGGCTATACTGGCAAGTATAATACTGAGAGCTCCAACCTGAAGAGACTGCTAGGCCTAGAACTGTAAGTACGTGGCAATTCACCCGACTCTATATGGACTGTCTACCATGATATGTTTTAGCCTTGGCACGTAATGTGCCAAGAACCGAGTGTCAGAGTGGTCACGTCTAGGCAGGTAAGACATGTACTGCATTGGCTGCACCTTTTACAAAATTTGCACTTCGGAGAAATTTGAAAAAGAATCACGGTCAAACCTGGGTGGTGACCAAAAGAAAGCTAATGAAGATAGTAAGTAATGCAAGGAGTCCAAGAACATGCCAAGAAAAGATCCACGTGACTGCTAGGTTGTCACCAGGAGAGTGTCCACCTCGATAGCTCAGTGGTCAGCGCAGCGGAATGCCGTGTGAAGGGACCTGGGTTCGATTCCCGGCTGGGTCGGAGAGTTTCTCCGCTCAGGTACTGGATGTTGTGTTGTCTTCATTATCATACTAAAAAGACTTGCACCAGGCCACCGGTCATCAGGAGTGTGGAAGAAGACAGAGTGAGCCACGGAGTAGACTAAAAGGGTGCGGAAATTACAGTACAGAAAGGAGCACTGTAATGGCTTGGGGCACCAGGATTTCCACACACACATATCCATCAAAGTCATGAACCTGAGGGCCTAGAAACAAGCAGAAGACTGAATCAATTAAGTTCTGGGAAAATGGATTCTGTATTGGAAAGTTAATTCTTAGTTTACAGCAAGAACTGACTTAAGGTATAAATCATAGAAAGGTTTGACGCACAGTGGATGATAGGAACAATTTTTGTCAGAGTAAAGAGAAAAACAGAAGACAATCAAGTAAAAATGATGATAGAATTTGAGTATTGCAAAGCGAATTATGGCATAAGGTGTGGACAGAGAGATGATGTACTGATAATGGACCAAGGAAATTCTCTGTTAGATTCCTCACCTTATGTGAAGTTCTACCTAATGACCTAATATAAAATCTTGCTGAAGTTTAAAGTTTACTGAACCACTGGATGTAGGGTCATTAGAGACTATGCATATGTTCAGTTGTAAAAAGACTGAATGAAATAAGATCTAGTCTATTCAAAGAAACCATCTCAGCATTTGCTGGGAAGTGGTTTAGAGAAATATTAATATGGACACCCAAATAGGGAACAGAATTCTGTCCAATAATGAGTTTACTGTCAACCACTGCATCATCCCCATTCGTAGATTTAGTTTTGCAGACTTGGCGTGCATGTGTATTATTGTACCTACATGAATTTCCAGGTTTTGTAGCTATTCATCCCAATTTATAATACAACATAATCTATATATTACATCCACAAGCTCAACAGCAAAACTGTCTTTTCTTGCAGAATTAGTTGATATCAACACATGCTACCACTTTTTACCACACATATCAGTACTCCAACAGGAACCCCAGTAGAGTTGGGCTCAAAAAATGTGATCATCCACTAATCGAACAACGGAAACTCCAAGTAGCAATATCAACACTGTAGGAAAAGATAGATTACTACTTACTTTAACACATCAAGCTGCAGACAGGCACAATTAAGACACTTACATAAAGCTTTTGGCCACAGCCTTCATCAGTAAAACACACACACACACGCACACACACACACACACACACACACACACACACACAAGTAGGCACATGAATGCCAACTCCATCAGCTTGGGTCTGAATGTAGCTATCAGGTGGGACACAAGCAGCAATCTAGAGGGGGCAGGGAAGGGATAGTAGTGTTTGGGTGGGCGGCCAAGACAAATTGTGTGTGGCAGAATGTGCAGCGATTGGAATGCTAACAAGTGCATTTTCAGTATGTTATGGGGCATGGAGACGGTGAAAAAAAAAAGGAGTGAAAAAGAAGAGGAGAGGGGAGTGGGTGGGCACATTGCCAGAGAGTGACACACAAAGAGCATGGGAGATGAGAATGAGGTGGAGATGAGGACAGAGGGGGTGGAAACTGTTGGATGGAAGGTGTGGGTAGAGTATGTTACCACAGGCTGAGGCTGGGATAATTACTGGAGAGGAGATGTGTTGTATGGAAAACTCCCATCCACATAATCCAGAAAATCTGGTAGTGCAGGGAAGGATCCAGATGGCTCAGATATTGAAGAAGCCACTGAAAGCAAGTGTTTTATGCTCAGCTGCAAGTTGTGCCACTGACTGGTGTACTTTGTTCTCGGCCACAGTTTGACGGTCGCTGTTCATCCTGGTGGATGGCTGGTTGGTAGTCATACCAATTTAAAAAGCTGTGCAATGATTGAAGCAGATCTGGTAAATGTCATGGCTGCTTTCACAGGCAGCCTGGCCCCTGATTTAGGATAAACCTGTGACAGGTCTGGAATAGGAGGTGCTGGGTAGGTGAACTGGGCAAGCTTTGCACCTGGGTCTTCCACAGCAATATGATCCTTGTAGCATTGCTGACTAGGTCTTGGAGATAGTGCCTGTCTCAAGGCCTTTGTTAGACACTCAGTATACTGAGTAAGGGAGTTTCTGTCACTGCAGATACGCCATCCCTGAATGGCCAGGCTGTATGGCGGCAGGGGGGGGGGGGGGGGGATTTTTTAGTGTGGAAAGGATCACAGCTGTCAAAATGCAAGTACTGTTGGTGACTGGTGGGTTTAATGTGGACAGAGGTGCAGATGGAGCCAAGCCATCAGAGAGGAGGTCGACATCCAGAAAGGTGGCACGTTTTGTCAAGGAGGACCACGTCAAGTGGCTGGGAGAGAAGGTGTTGATGTTGTGAAGCACTGACGATAGGGTGTCTTGGTTCCGAGTCCAGATCATCAAGATATCATCAGTGAACCTGTACCAGACAAGGGGCTTTGTATTTTGGGAGACTATGAAGGTCTCCTCTAGAGGGCCCATAAAAACGTTGGCATAGGAGGGTGCCATGCGGGTGCCCACTGCCGTGCCACAGATATGTTAATACACCTTCCCTTCAAATGAGAAGTAGCTGTGGGTTAGAATAAAGTTAGTAAGGTGAATGAGGTAGAGGGTTTTTAGTCTGAAGACAGTGGAAAAGGCAGTGTGCAATGGCGGTAAGACCGTGGGCATGAGGGATGTTGGTGTATAGGGAGGTGGCATCAACCATGGTGAGTAGGGATCCAGGAGGTAAAGCGGTGGGGATGGTGGAGAGTTGGTGAAGGAAGTGGTTGGTGTCTTTGACATGGGAGGTTTGATTAGGGGGGTGTTTGCCAGTAGGAGCCAAAATTCTTTCTGTGGCGGCACAATAACTAGCCACAATGAAATGGGACATCCAGAATTGTTGAGTTTGTGGATTTTGGGAAGCGTGTAGAAGGTGGGTGTGTGGACAGTCATAGGGATGAGGACAGAAATGGATTCGCAGGAGAGGTTCTGGGAAGGGCCTAAGCCTTGAAGCAGGGACTGGAGTTTACATTGAACTTCTGGGATAGGATCAGCATGGCAGGGTTTGTAGGTGGAGGAGCCAGATAAATAGCAGAGCCCCTTTTTGGTTTTATTTTATTTTTTTGTTTTTTTTTTTTTTTTTTTTTTTTTTTGTTTTTTGTTTTTAGGGCGCAAAACTGCTATGGTCATTAGCGCCCAGTCCGTGACTTAGGAAACAGTAAAAAACCGAAAATGGAAACCAGCAGCAATGGGAACGAAAGTCATAAAATTGGAGAAACTAAAAGCAGATGGAAGGCTTAAGATTCCACTACAAAAAGGGGTTGGTTGTCCCCCAACCCCCAAAAAAAAAAAAAAAAAACACTTCAAATGACTGACGTCATTTCACTGGCACTAATAAACTCGAGAACGCGATCGGCTGAGTGCGTGTCATCTGCTAAAATCGACGATATATCAGGCGACAGCTGTAGACGGGAGCATAATGGATTAAAATAGGGGCACTCAATTAAAAGGTGTCTTACCGTCCACAGCTGAGAGCAGTGGGGACAGAGTGGGGGAGGATCGCCGCTTAAAAGATGTCTATGGCTAAAAAGACAGTGCCCTATCCGGAGTCTAGTTAAAATTACCTCCTCCCGACGACGCGTTCGGGAGGTAGAGGTCCAAGCACAAGGAAGAGCTTTCACGTCCCGCAATTTATTATGGGGAAGTGCAACCAATGTGCGTGCCATAAAAAAACAACACGACGCCATAAAACGCTCCGTAGATCGGCGAAGGGAATCGATTGAATAGCTGGCCAAAGAAGAGAGACTGCAGCCTTGGCCGCTATATCGGCCGCCTCATTTCCACAGATACCAATGTGCCCCGGGAGCCAGAGGAACGCAACCGAGATGCCCCCCAGGTGGAGCAAGCGCAGACAGTCCTGAATCCGGTCGACAAGAGGGTGCACAGGGTAAAGAGCTTGGAGACTGAGGAGAGAGCTGAGAGAATCTGAGCAGATAACGTACTGTATCCGCTGATGGCGGCGGATGTAGTGGACAGCCTGGAGAACAGCGTAAAGCTCCGCAGTATAAACCGAACACTGGTCGGGAAGCCGAAAGTGATTTGGGGTGCCGCCAACAATACAGGCACTCCCTACACCTAACGATGTTTTCGAGCCATTGGTGTAAATAAATGTGGCTTCCGTCATTTGTGCACATAGAGCAGCAAATGCCCGACGATAAACAAGTGAAGGGGTACCATCCTTAGGAAAATCGACAAAGGTCACGGAGCAGGCAGATCCGGGGACGGAGTCAAGGCGGTGCTGTACCCCAAGTTGTCAAGAAGGTTTTAGGAAAGCGGAAGGAAAGAGAATGGAGCAGTTGACGGAAGTGGACTCCCGGTGGTAATAGGGAGGAGGGGCGGCCTGCATACCCTACATCAAAGGAGGCGTAGAAAAAAATGTTATGGGCTGGATTAGCAGGCATGGAAGACAGATGGCTAGCATAACGACTCAGAAGGACTGCTCGCCAATTGGACAGCGGAGGTTCAGCAGTCTCAGCATCAAGGCTTTCCACAGGGCTGGTGTAAAAAGCTCCAGACACTAAACGTAATCCACGGTGGTGGATAGAGTCGAGACGCCGAAGAATAGACGGCCGAGCAGAGGAGTAGACTATGCTTCCATAGTCCAATTTCGAGCGCACTAAGGCACAATAGAGGCGGAGAAGGACCACTCGATTCGCTCCCCAGGAGGTACCATTCAGGACACAGAGGGTGTTGAGGGATCGCAGACAGCGAGCCGAAAGATAGGAAACATGGGAGGACCAGCACAGTTTTCTGTCAAACATAAGACCCAAGAATTTAGCGACGTCTGAAAACGGAAGGTTGACAGGTCCTAGATGTAAGGAGGGTGGAAGAAATTCCTTACGTCGCCAAAAATTAACACAAATGGTCTTACTGAGAGAAAAACGGAAGCCGGTTTCGATGCTCCAAGAGTGGAGGCGATCGAGACATCCTTGAAGACGTCGTTCAAGAAGGCCAGTCCGTTGAGAGCTGTAGTAGATCGCAAAATCGTCCACAAAGAGGGAGCCCGAGACATCAGGAAGGAGACAATCCATAATTGGATTTATGGCAATGGCAAACAGTACAACACTCAGCACGGAGCCCTGGGGTACTCCGTTATCTTGGGAGAAAGTACGGGAGAGAGTAGTGTTCACCCGCACCCTAAATGTGCGCTCCGCCATAAATTCGCGAAGAAAAAGGGGCAGCCGACCTCGAAAGCCCCAAGAGAACAGTGTGCGGAGGATGCCTGTCCTCCAACAGGTATCGTATGCTCTCTCCAGATCAAAAAATATTGCTACTGTTTGGCGTTTCCAGAGAAAGTTGTTCATGATATACGTGGAGAGAGCAACAAGATGGTCAACTGCAGAACGATGCTTTCGGAATCCGCATTGGGCAGGTGTTAAAAGACTGCGGATTCCAGCCACCAAGCTAAACGGTAATTCACCATACGCTCCAAAACCTTACAGACACTACTCGTGAGAGAAATGGGGCGATAGCTAGAGGGGAGATGTTTGTCCTTTCCAGGTTTCGGAACAGGAACGACGATAACTTCCCGCCATCGTCTGGGAAAAGTACTGTTGGTCCAAATTCGATTATAAAGGCGAAGGAGGTAACGCAGACTATGGGTTGATAAATGCAGCAACATTTGGACGTGGATACCATCCGGTCCTGGGGTGGAGGAGTGAGAAGAAGAGAGTGCATGTTGGAGTTCCCGCATGGAGAAAACAGTATTGTAGCTTTCGCGATTTTGAGAGGAGAAAGCAAGATGTCGCACTTCCGCTGCACGTTTCTTCGGGAGAAACGCTGGCGGGTAATTTGAAGAGCTCGAAATCTCAGCAAAGTGCTGACCCAATGAGTTAGAAATTGCGAAGGGGTCCACTAATGTATCATGCGCGACAGTGAGCCCAGAGACCGGGGAGAAACTAGGCGCGCCCGAGAACTGTCGAAGCCGACTCCAAACTTCCAAGGAGGGAGTGAAGGTGTTAAATGAGCTAATAAAGAATTTCCAGCTTGCCTTCTTGCTATCGTGGATGACACGATGGCATCGCGCACGGAACTGCTTATAGCGGACACAGTTGGCCAAAGTACGATGGTGGCGGAAAACGCGAAGAGCATGTCGCCGCTCACGTATTGCATCACGGCACGCCTCGTTCCACCAAGGAACTGGGGGGCGCCGGGGCAATTCGGAGGTGCGTGGTATTGAACGTTCCGCAGCTGTAAGAATAACGTCGGAAATATGTGTGACCTCATCGTCAACGCTGGGAAAGTGACGGTCATCGAATGTCGCTAGAGACAAAAAAAGTGTCCAATCGGCTAAGGGCAAACTGCCAGCGTCACGGGCGCATATATGGCAGTTAAGGCTGCAGTCTAAGGACACATGGAAAGTGGTCACTCGAGTGTGTATCATCAAGGGCGAACCATTTGAAGCGCCAAGCTAGCGGAACAGTACCGACCGCAAGGTCCAAATGAGAGAAATTTGTCATGGAGGCAGACAAAAATGTAGGGACCCCAGTGTTGAGGCAAACTAGATCCGCTTGGTGGAAGACGTCTAGCAATAGTGAGCCACGTGGACAAGGATGTGGAGATCCCCAAAGCGGGTGGTGTGCATTGAAGTCCCCAACCAGCAAATAGGGGGGTGGAAGCCGACCAAGAAGATGAAGGAGATCAGCTTGTGCCATTGGTGTGGACGATGGAATGTATACAGTACAAAGAGAGAACGTGTATCCAGAAAGGGAAAGACGGATGGCAACAGCTTGGAAGGAAATGTTTAAGTGGATTGGGTGATAATGGAGAGTATCATGGAGAAGAATCGTGAGTCCTCCATGGGCTGGAGTGCCTTCAACAGAGGGGAGATCATATCGGACGGACTGAAAATGAGGGAGAATAAAGCGGTCATGGGGACGCAGCTTTGTTTCCTGAAGACAGCAGATGACCGGCGAGTAGGATGGTAAAAGGATCGACGATTTATCCCGACTGGCTCGAATGCCGCGGATATTCCAGTGGATAATGGACATAGGGTGAACAGAAAATGGAGGAATGTGACCAAGGTTGCTGTCAACTCAACGACTGCTCAGAGCTTGCGACCAACAGCATGGAATGGCATTCAGCCGAAGGCAGAAGATCCTGATCCATAGGTTGTTCAGGAGCAGCTCCTGCCACCAGCGATCGGCCAGTTGATCAGCCGCCAGCAGTGCGCCTCGGCGACACAGAAGACGGCCAAGGGCGATTTCCGCCAGGTGGTGCTGTAGATGGGACACGCCTTGGTGGAGAAGGAGATGAATTGGGTTTCTTTGTAGCCTTCTTGGAAATATGATGTTTAGAAGAAGGAGGAACCGATGGTTGTGAAGTTGGGGTACGTAAAAAATCTTCACGAGTATGCTCTTTTTTCGAAGTCTTGGTGTCTGACTTTTGGGCTCGAGATTTAGCAGAAACCGATGAAGGGTGAGCCATAGAGTGGGCAGGCGAAAGTGGTGAGGTTGAACGGGCGATCTCTGCACTGGCCGATCTGACGACCGTGGCACTAAAGATGAGGTCGCAAGTCTGCGTGGCCGCCTCCTTTGTTGGCCGAGGAAAAGCAAGGACAGTGCTGTATTTTCCTGTCTGAGGCACGGTGGGCTGTCGACTGGCGAATAATTTTCGAGCAGCAAAGGTCGACACCTTTTCCTTCACTCTGATTTCCTGGATGAGCTTTTCGTCCTTAAAAACAGGGCAATCTCGAGAGGAAGCAGCGTGGTCACCCATACAGTTGATGCAGCGAGGGGATGGAGGTGGACAAGCACCCTCATGGGCATCCTTGCCACACGTAACACATTTGGCCGATTGGAACAGGACTGGCTGGTGTGAGTGAACCGCTGACACCGATAGCAACGCGTAGGGTTTGGGACGTAAGGGCGAACGGAAATTATCTCATAGCCTGCTTTGATTTTCGATGGGAGTTGAACTTTGTCAAATGTCAAGAAGACAGTGCGGGTTGGAATGATGTTCGTGTCAACCCTTTTCATAACTCTATGAACAGCCGTTACGCCCTGGTCAGACAGGTAGTGCTGAATTTCTTCGTCAGACAATCCATCGAGGGAGCGTGTATAAACGACTCCACGCGAGGAATTTAAAGTGCGGTGCGCTTCAACCCAGACAGGGAAGGTGTGGAGCAGTGAAGTACGCAGCAATTTTTGTGCCTGGAGGGCACTGACTGTTTCCAACAAGGTGCCATTCCATAATCTGGAACAAGACTTTACAGGACCTGCAATTGCGTCGACACCTTTCTGAATAATGAAAGGGTTGACCGTGGAGAAGTCGTGACCTTCGTCAGACCGAGAAATAACAAGGAACTGTGGCAACGATGATAGAACTGTCTGTGGCTGAGACTCTGTGAACTTACACTTGTGAGCAGACACAGTGGAAGGTGAGGAAACCATTGCGGAAGAATCCCCCATGATTACCGGCGTCTCCGATAGCGCGCTCCTCCCTTGTGGGGACCCTCTCTGAGGGCACTCCCGCCTTAGGTGATTGTTCACACCTCAGGTCACACCTGCCGACAAACGGACGGAGGGACCAATCGGCACTTTCGGAAGGTATCAGGTCGGGTAATCACCCCTCCCTGGGCCTGGCTGTTACCAGGGGGTACGTACGTGTCCTACCTGTCTACCCGGGGCGGGGAATTACGCGTTATCCCGTCACCAGCTACGCACAAAAATGCGTGGGTTGGCCTTCAGACACGCACAGGGAGGAAGAAAGAGAAAGGGAAAAACAAAGAAAGAGAAAGGAAAGAGGAGAGGTCTCCAACGCCGCAGTGGAGAAAAGGGTAAAGAGAAGAGGTAAGGAAAAGAGAAGGACAAAGGAAGGATGAAGACATACAAGCAGAGAAGGCGAAGAATGCGGTACATATACGAGCGTCCGTCTCCGGACGTAGGCACAAACCATACTCCCAGAGGGGGAGAAAGGGAAGGAAAGAGCCAGAGGTGAGGGGAGGAGGGGCGAAGATGGGGGAGAGGGAAGGATGCGGAAAAGGCAGGTATGCAGCCCGGAAAGGAAGGAGGGCCACATTAGCTCGGGGTCCCGTGCTCGCTACGCACGTATCCACAAAAGAGTTGTGGACCCCCCTGGGGGTCAGAGGCCTTCTGCCAGGTAGTCACTGCAGTTCATAACAAGTAGGATGATTAAGTCAGGACTTGAGGTTACGTATGGCTGTTCTTTCTTCTACAGAAAGGTTGGTGATTTGAAAAAGGGACCTGGGGAAGGATGGTGAGGCTAAGCTGGAGGTAAGGAATTCCTGGAAGGTGACCAGTGGGTGGTTATGGGGGAAGTGGTGCTGGTGGGAGGGGTAGGGGGGGGGGGGGGGGGGGAGAGAGATCATGGTTGGATAGTGATACAAACTGGAAGACAGGGTTCAGTCCTGAAATTGGTCTGGTTTTGATTGGAGGGATTGGCAGCAAATAAGTGCTTCCATTGCAGGGATCAGGAGAAGGAGAGTAGGGCTTTGACAAGTCCAGTGAGGTTAAATTTGGGTGCAGAGCTAAAGGTGAGGCCTTTGGATAGGAGCCTCCGTGGAGCTGAGGGTTTTGGTGAAGAGGTTAACAACAGTGTTTCAGGAATATTTTGGCTATGGATTTGGTGGAGAGTTGGTAGAGAGTTTTGGAGGATTTGGCAACTTGAAAAGGTCAGTTAGGTAGGGTTTTGCTGCCATGAGGGGTGGACAAAGAGGAACAGTGTGGGTACGATAGGTGATGGACATAGGTGCCCTGAGATGGCAGTAGGATGTCAGCAGGTTGGATAACTTATGGAGTTGGTGTCTAGAATGCTCCTCCAAGTGCTGGAGAGCAAGGGATTCAGTTTCAGAGATGTGATGTATGGAATACACATTGCAGAGTAGTAGTATCTTGGGGAGAGAGCAGAGGTGGTTCTGAGATGCCTGTGCCATGAAGATGTGTTTTTGCAGTACCAGGTTTCTGAGGACCAGCCAACCTCCACTACATCCTAATCCAACCTTATGCCACTTCCAATCCCAACTCCTTGCCACAGGAATCAAACTCTGTGGAAGTCCAAGGTGCAAGACCTGCCTAGTCCAACCACCCAGCACTTCTGTTCCCGTCCTCTCACAGGTTTATCCTACCCCATCATAGGCCATGCCACCTGTGAAAGCAGCCATGTCCTTTATCATCTCTGCTGCAATCATTGCACATCTTTTTATACTGGTACGACGACCTAACAGCTGTCCACCCGGATAAACAGCCACTGCCAAACTGTAGCCAAGAGCAAAGTAGACCACCCTGTGGCACAACAGGCAGCTGAACATAACATTTTTGATTTCAAAGGCTGCGTCGCTACGCAAGCCATCTGAATCCTCTGCCCCAACCACCAGATTTTCTGAATTGCGTAGATGGGAATTTTCCTTACAACACATTCTCCACTCCTCTAATTACCCCAGCCCCAACCTATGGTAACATTGTCCCCACACCCTCCACCCAACAGTTTTCACCCACTCGATCCTATCACCACCTTCCCATTCTCACCTCCCATGCTCTTTGTTTGCAACCCTCTCCAATGGAACTGCCCATCTTTCCCTGCTCCTCTCCCTTTTCGCTCCCTCCTCCCCCCACCCCAACTCCCTGCCCACAATCTCCCTAATGCTGCACCTGTGTGCATTCCAGTCTCTGCATATTCTGCAACACAGAGTTCACCTCGTCCCCCACCCATACACTACTATCCTTTCCACTTCCTCTTCCTCGCCCTCTCCTGATTGCTGCCTGCTTCCCACATGATAGTTGCATTCCGGCTCGAGCTGCTGGAGTTGGCGGTCATATGTGCTCAAGATGTGCTTGCCTGTGTGTGTGAAAAGTGTGTTTTTTCCTTTTACTGACGAAGGCTGTGGCTGAAAGCTTTATGTAAGTGTCCTAATCGTGCCTGTCTGCAGCTTGACACATCTTCTTTACAGTAAGTAACAATCTCTGTTTTTCTACATTGTTGATCATACACTACATTCAGTTCATCACAGTCCTCCGGAATTCTGAGCCTCCATAAACACAAACTGACATTTTTCGACTAAGATTTCTGCCATGAGCTAAAACATGGACCAACACACAAGCTCAGTATATTCTCCAATCGACAATCCCACTTTATAGCACCATAATGGAGAAAGGATGTCACTAATCTCTGCAGTGATAGACAAAAAACATCTAGAAATGGACATATCAAGATCACCTGTTCCTTCCGCAAGGACATTCAAATTGAAACTCATTTCTTAAAAAATTGCACTGGTCCGTAAAAAGATTTGAAAAGTTTAACAGTGGAACTTCCTGAGTGATTAAAAATATGGACTGGACCATAATTCAAAACCAGGACCTTTGCCTTTCACGGGCAAGTGCTCTACCGACTGAGCACCCCAAGCACAACTCATCACAGACCCTAGAGCTTGGGTTGGTTGAGAGTCAAGCTTGGATATATCAGTCGTTAGAACATTTGCCCGTGAAAGGCGAAGGACCCAGGTTCTACTCCCATTCTGGCACACAGTTTCAGTTTGCCAGGAAGATTCAAATCAGTGAACACTCCACTGCAGAGTGAAAATTTGTTCAGTCTTTCACAACATAAATAAAAACAGTCACAAAATTGTGATAATCCTGTAATCATTAATAGACAAATCTTGTGTGTTGCTTCGAAGCCATAAGTTAACCCTTCTGGAGATTGGAGGTCCATAAACCATATTCACGAACCACTGCACCTGTCAGCAGAATGCTGCTGAGCTATCTGAACATGCAATCAGTCTTATATACAGGATGTACAGAAATGTAAAATAGTTTGGATTCAGACAAATCCCTAGTTATACATGGGTTTAGCAGCGGTGTCACTGAAGGCCATTTTTCTGCTAAGCAACCTTTTACGTACATGAAGTTTCTCTGCATTCAGTATCACACAGGTTACAGCACACTGTGTCAAACATTTGAGCAGGTTATCCAAGATATGACAGGTTCATGATAGCACCAAGCTGTCACACAAATGGTGACCTGTCTCCAATTATTTCAAGGGAAATGCTAGGATGGTACTGATCAATATCTCTTGAGAACCCATTTCTAGTTTGCTGCAACTCAACTTACCTGGGCACTTTGATTTAGTTAACCCCTCAACACTTCGTACTAGGTACATCATTAATAACTTAATTAACCACTCTCAATAATAATCTACACCACATACACACTCTGCAACACAGAATAAATCTCTGCTTAAGCAGCACATTTGTTAGATATTTTAATTCCTGACATGGTAGCACATGTGCACAGTTCTGCTAAGCACATTAGTTTCATTGATAATAGAGATGTTTAATTAAATAAGGTGTCCTACCAGATGAGGAATTCACACAGGCAGCTTGCGATGTTACATTGTTGTGGACAGTTTACAGTCAATCATCATATCTCTCTCTCTCTCTCTCTCTCTCTCTCTCTCTCTCTCTCTCTCTCTCTCTCTCTCTCTCTCTGTGTGTGTGTGTGTGTGTGTGTGTGTGTGTGTGTGTGTGTGTGTGTGTGTGTGATATAAAGACAGGAAGGGAAAAAGGACTTCAAGTGATGTAGGCGAAAATTAATTGGTGAAGAAAACTGCATAACCTAGTGTATTCTCATGTAGGTTACTTTGGAACATGATGCAGTTTGTGACATGGTAAGTGGTATTTTAAGCCAACCAGAAGCAAATGTCGAAAATCACATTGCAAAATTAGCTACATGAATGCAAGCAAATGCCAAAGTGAAAAACTGTCTCTTTTGCCACTAGATACAAAACCATCACTTTGATTTGCCACACACGAAACTGCGAAATATGTATAGGATAATTTGCACCAGATCAATGATAGTCAATCTGTGTGTTCCATAATACTGAATGGTGTGCAAAGTGATTCAGCAAAATTTGATAAAAGTCTAAACAAAGATGTCTATGCTAAATAAACCAACAGATGAAGGTGATTTGTGTACACATTTACTTCAGACATTGTCAAAAGGATTTGATCACATTTACGTGATTTAGCTTGGTATTTCACTAGATCTGCTAAATACATAACCTTTTGACCAAAAGCCCTTCTGAACTAGAAAACATACATACAACGTTTACACAACTGCAACTCTCACAGACAATGTGTGTGTGAGTTGTGTTAGCATGAATGACTGTATATGTATGTTAGCTGATTCAGAAGAAGGCCTTTTGGCAGAAAGCTTACTTGTTGACAGGTCTTTTTGTTGGGCCTATGCCTGCGACTCAACATCTCCACTACATGGTGATTAGCACACTATCCTTTATGAATGTTGTCATTATTCCATCCTGGATTTTCCATTGTTTGTAGAAAATATGTCTGAATTGCAAGTTGTGAATACAAGGGAGAGAATTAAACAAATGTAGCATCTGCAGTGTTTCTAAAATCCAAGGGAAGTATACCATCAAAGCATTGGAGCAAAAATAAAATAGTGTTTTGTGTCTTTTAAACGCAAATGTAATGGTCGATTTATCCACAAACAGTCCTAGTCATGGTGGTTCTGCAATGTTATTGAGGATGAAAATATTAGAATTCAGTCCAAGAAAGATGTTGTCCATAATGTCTGATTTAGCTACAAGTGTAGGTATATCAGTGTACGACAAACGGTCTATTAACAGACATGCTATACATCATGCAACTAACTGTTGCGATTGGTATGTTTTGTAGAATCCGTTTGATGCACTAATGGAAATGTCGTGTGGCTAGGGCCTCCCATCGGGTAGACAGTTCGCCTGGTGCAGGTCTTTTGATTTGACGCCACTTCGGCGACCTGCGCGTCGATGGGGATGAAATGATGATGATCAGGACAACACAACACCCAGTCCCTGAGCGGAGAAAATCTCCGACCCAGCCGGGAATCGAACCCGGGCCCGTAGGATTGACAGTCTGTCACGCTGACCACTCAGCTATCGGGGCGGACGTTTGATGCACTAAATAAAATAGTCAGCACTAAGAATAATGTGCACATCAAAGAATTTGGAAGTGGTCATACTGATACTGAAACTTTTGTTGGGGATAGTGGACTAGGCAATATTTCAAAGATCTGTGGTGCTGTCCAGATGATGCTTGTAATTTACTCTCTGTTAGAAAGGCTGCAAAAAAAGTATTGATGAAAGTATCAAAACACTAGTAAGATATGTGGTTATACAGGGTCAACATACCAATTGCTGTAGCTCTATCTGAAAGCAAGAATGAACTTTACTGTTTAGCAGTGACAGTTATTTGGTCAAAATGCACATTGGCAGTTTTTGCACAATGTGTAGATGAATTCCAAGAAATAAAGATGGCCAATCATGAGTGAACTGTTGACACCCAATGAGAATGTCGATTAATGCATAACTTGTGGGACATCCTTCAATGATTTCTTTTAAAGGATAAGGTCTTTCAGGAACATAATAGCACAGCTTCAATCATATTTACGTTGAAGTGCACTTAAAGTGTCTGGTATTACAATCTTGCTGAAAGAATAGCTAGAATGTGCATTTATTTACACAGAAAAACAAATGAAGCAGAATCTTATTTGGCTATCTGCATCTGACTCCTGACTGGCTGTCTTCACTTCCTGATTAATTATCACACCATTAACATCTACATGTCATGCAAAAACAAACCAACAATGTAAAAACATTTACCAGCGTTTCAGCATGAAAAGTCTTGTTGTAAAAGGAGCTACTGATATTCTTCAAATGTAGCATGAGAGATTTGGGCATCAGAATAAATGTCATGTACAATCACTAGTGTCAGCATATAGTAGTGATGAAAAAGTCAATGGTGAATTTTGTGAGGATTGTGTGCTAGGTAAACAATGTCTACTAGTTTTCAGTAACAGACCGTAAATCAACTAGCCCAGGAGATTTAGTCTTTGCCGAAGTCTGTGGTCCAATGGAAGAAAAGGATTTCGCAAGCTATGATATTTTCTTGTTTTTAAGGATCAAGTTCCTGGTTTAAGGGTGACATCTTTTGTGGCAAAAAGATGACATAAGTTACCAATATTCATTCAGACAATAAAAACAGAAGCTCAAGTGAATATTAAAGAACTGCAAACTGATGGTGGCAATGAGGCTGATAACTATGATGTAAAAAGATATACCGAATCAATCAAGTTGAAACATTCTCTGCCTGTGCCGTATACACCACAGCAAAATTTAGTAGCTGAAAACAAGAACAGGATTCTGTGTGAGATGGTACATTCATGACTTCAGTCAGCAAGGTATACTCCAAAAGCCTTGTGGGGTGAAGCTGTGCTTGTTGCATCTCATACTCTTAACCTAACGGGTCATCGAGTGTTTAAGGGAAAGTTTAGTTTTGAGAAAGAAGAGACAGCCTGATCATCTGAAAGTATTTGGGACAGAATGTTTTGTCTGGATTGCAGCACAGGATTGGAAGAAATTAGATGCCAAATCTTTGGCTATAACGACTGTGGCTGTCTTATATACCTTCCTGACAGACATTCAGACATTGTCAGTCAAGACGTAAGATTTACAACCACCACTGAAGAATGATATTGCTAAGTTAATTGACATCTCAACTGTGGATGATTTTACAAGTATGACACCATCTAATATCATCATGATCATAATGAAGTGACTGAAGATGTAAATGACCTCCAAGTGGAGCTGAAAATACAGATGGATGTCAAATTTTGCAAAACAGTCAAATGATTAGAAGGCCAATACATTACCAAGATGAATCTGAGCAACCAAAGGTGCTGATATTGAGGAAAGATACAAATGATTACGACAAAGCAGTGAACCCTTCAGATGCAGAAAATAGGAAAGCTGCAATGGATGAAGAAATGCACTCACATTAAAAGTTTTGCATCTGGAAACTAGTCAGCTGGGTTGATGAGTGTTTGCAACAAAATTGGATAACAACAATAGCTTCATCTGCTACAAGGCAAGATCAGTTGCAAAAGGGTTTAGTCAGGAGTCTATTTTTCTGAAACATTTAGCCTTGAGGTTAGGTATGAAACAATGACAGCCCTTTGATGTGTCGCTGTTCACCAAAATTGGAACATTATGATAAAGTGTCAAGTATTCCAGATATTATAAATATCATCTCTTTCACTGCGTCAAAATGGCATTCCAGAATGGTTCTTTGGAGAAAGAAATTTACATGTAACAGATACAGGGTATGATGATGGTACAGGTCGTCTGTGAAGATTGCTTTAACACTTTTACAGATTGAAAATCAGTAAAATATAGGTATAAGTGTGTGATAGAATATCTTACGAAATCAAATTTACAGGAGAGCAGTGCTGATCCATGTATGTGTTTCAATGAAAATCTTATCTTTTTATTTCATGTGGATGATGGGATCTGACGAAATGATTCATAATTGCACCAAACAATTACAAGAGTAGTTTGATAATGTGGTAAACAAAATGGACTGCTATCTAGTTTTTCAAAGGCAAAGATTTGGAAATTGTGCGGCGATTAATCAAACTGCATATCCAAAAGACAATGATGCAGGGATTATTGGTAGTCTCCTGTATTTTACACTGGAAACATTCAGATTTAACTTGCGCTATCAATGTTGCTTAACAAGCACAAGATTCACATACTGAACACCACCTTTTCTCTTTTTTCCCCTTTCTTCTTTCTTTCTTTCGAGCCAATAGTCTTCCAACTGGTTTGATGTGGCCTGCCATAAATTCCTCTCCTGTACCAACCTCTTCATCTCAGAGTAGCACTTGCAAACTGTGACCTCAATTATTTACTGGATGTATTCCAGTCTCTGCCTTTCTCTACAGTTTTTACCCTCTACAGCTCTCTGTAGTACAACAGAAGTTATTCCCTGATATCTTAACGAATGTTCTACTATCCTGTTCCTTGATATTTTCAGTGTTTTCCATATACTCTTTTCTCGTAAATTCCTCCTCACCCCTTATCGGTCCACATAATTTTCAACATTCTTCTGTAGCACCACATCTCAAATGATTTGATTCTCTTCTTTTCCAGTTTTCCCACAGACAATGTTTCACTATCATGCAATGCTGTGCTCCAAAAGTACATTCTCAGAAATTTCTTCCTCAAATAAAGGCCTATGTTTAAACTAGTAGACTTCTCTTGGCCAGGGATGCCCTATTTGGGAGTGCTTGTCTGCTTTTGACATCTTCATTGCTCCGTCCATCATTGGTTTTTTTGCTGCCTCAGTAGCAGAATTCCTTAACTACTTCTACTTCATGACCATCAGTCCTGATGTTAAGACCCTCTCCATTTCATTTTTGCTGCTTGTCATTACTTTTGTCTTTCTTTGACTTACTCTCAATCCGTATTTTGTGCTCATTAGACTCTTCATTCAATTCAGAAAATCTTGTAATTCTTCTTCACTTTCACTGAGGATAGCAATGTCATCACCGAATCTTATCATTGATATCCTCTCATCTTTAATTTTAATTCCACTCTTGAACCTTTCTTTTATTTCTGTTGCTGCTTCTTCAGTGTATAGATCAAACAGTACAGGTGAAAGAAT
This sequence comes from Schistocerca americana, assembly GCF_021461395.2. Lineage (NCBI taxonomy): Eukaryota > Metazoa > Arthropoda > Insecta > Orthoptera > Acrididae > Schistocerca > Schistocerca americana. The sequence goes on from NC_060121.1 coordinate 610,991,889, forward strand.
ACATCCTTGTCTTATACCCATTTTAATCCAAATAGTTCGTTTCTGGTCTTGCGCTCTTTTTCTTCCCTCTTAGCTCTTGTACATATTGTAGAATTTTGGAACATGTATTATGTTCGAGTATAATGACTTTTCTGGAGACTAGAAATCTACTCTGTAGGAATCAGCATGGGCTTTGAAAAAGACAATCGTGTGAAACCCAGCTTGCGCTCTGCGTCCACGAGACTCAGAGGACCAAAGACACGGGTTCCCAGGTAGATGCTGTGTTTCTTGACTTCCACAAGGTGTTCGATACTGTTCCCCCACAGTCGTTTAATGAACAAAGTAAGAGCATATGGACTATCAGACCAATTGTGTGATTGAATTAAAGAGTTCCAAGATAACAGAATGCAGCATGTCATTCTCAATGGAGAGAAGTCTTCCGAAGTAAGAGTGATTTCAGGTGTGCCGCAGGGGAGTGTTGTAGGACTGTTGCTATTCACAATATACATAAACAACCTTGTGGATAACATAGGGAGTTCACTGAAGCTTTTTGCGGATGATGCTGTGGTATATCAAGAGGTTGTAACAATGGAAAATTGTACTGAAATGCAAGAGGATCTGCAACGAATTGACGCATGGTGCAGGGAATGGCAATTGAATCTCAATGTAGACAAGTGTAATGTGCTGTGAATACATAGAAAGAAAGATCCTTTATCATTTAGCTACAATATAGCAACTGGAAGCAGTTAATTCCATAAATTATCTGGGAGTAGGCATTAAGAGTGATTTAAAATGGAATGATCATATAAAGTTGATCATCGGTAAAGCAGATGCCAGACAGATTCGCTGGAAGAATCCTAAGGAAATGCAATCCGAAAACAAAGGAAGTAGGTTACAGTACACTTGTTCGCCCACTGCTTGAATATTGCTCAGCAGTGTGGGATCTGAACCAGAAAGGGTTGGTAGAAGTGATAGACAAGATCCAATGGAGAGCAGCACACTTCGTTACCGGATCATTTAGTAATCGCGAAAGCATTACGGAGATGATAAACTCCGGTGGAAGATTCTGCAGGAGAGACGCTCAGTAGCTCAGTACGAGCTTTTGTTGAAGTTTCGAGAACATACTTTCACCGAGGAGTCAAGCAGTATATTGCGCCCTCCTACATATATCTCATGATGAGTCCATGAGGATAAAATCAGAGAGATTAGAGCCCACACAGAGGCATACCGACACTCTTTCTCTCCACGAACAATATGAGACTGGAATAGAAGGGAGAACCGATAGAGGTACTCAAAGTACCCTCCGCGGAGTATGGATGTAGATCACCCGTCTTTCCTTACAGCTTATCCCTATTTTTCTCAGAATTTCAACCATCTTGTACCATCCGACACTGCTAAATGCTCTTCTGGTTATTTGGTGTGTGCACGGGTGTATGTTGTGAAGAACAACACATTGTTGATTTTTATAACACCCAACAAATCTTTGTTCAAGCAATGTGTGTCAGGTGTTTTAATTCCTGATGGTTTTATTACACAGAAGTTGCATAATATTAGAATTTACGTTCCAAGGTTCTCTACGACATCCCTGGAATCTACTGTAGGTTCATGAGACTCTTAAGATAAGTCACAAGTGATCACCTGGAATTATTTACTTTAGTAGCTAAGAATACCAGTAGCTACTTCTAGACATTCTTCTAGAATGAGATGACATTAAATTACTAGTCTTTAAAGCATTTAAATATTATCTTACGTGCACACTGACAAAATATGGTCAGCCTGAAAGTCAGGCTACATGTCAGGAAGGTGAGAAGTTCTTTTATAGTCATTATCCATCCTTTGCTGAGCAGCGAAGCCCATTTTACTATGCACAGTGTCTCTACTACTAAGTACCAGTATTCTAGAACAAGTAAAACATAGTTCACATCTTCCTTCTTAACTGTGTCTTAGTAGTTTTTCAGGATGAGTGGGTGAAGTGCAACAAACGACAGTTAATCACTATGCACTTGGGAAGTGTCAGAAGTAAATGAAAGTTTGCCCATTATTCAAGTTGTAGCTCTTAAGAAAACCATTCCCGAGTGCACAAGAATAATATTTCATTTTGTTTGCCTGTTCACCACATGTTCAAAATAGGCGATTCTTTATTGATTTTTTTTTTTTTTTTTTCTTTAATATGAGTCTCCTAAACTTTTTAGGTGCGACTACAGAAATAAGTGGACTTCCTGAAAACCAAATGTGACGCTTCACTCATCTGGTATACCCAATTTTTGTATACCCAATTTTCTGTTGATAAATACTACTAGGTTACCCTACTCTATTTTCGTTCGGTATCCGTAGGTTTGTCAACTTATGAGTATCACAAGTTGTTTATTTCTTGCGCGTATTCATATGTCAGGCGAAAATCCATATGTTGAAATTGTTTTTCATAATACAAGAATTCATTTGCGGCAAGAAACGCGGTTGCGATGTACCGCAGTACAGTAACATGAATTGTAAATAACACGCTGTGGAGTGATAAACGTATACGTAGCAAACATAGAAATAGGCAATTCACAACATATTATTTGTCTGGGGAAATAACCGCAGCTGATACTCAAAAAATAAAAAGAATAAAAATGGATGGCTTAGTAGACAACTGAGAAGGTGAATACCTAGTGCCTCGTCAAAGTGTCCTTTAAAGAAATCGACAACTTTGCTGACAGCTGTCAAGAACAGGCTTTTCCCATAAAACACACTTTGAACTGTCTTACAAAAAACAATTTGTCTGATACACACTTTCGGTAAAGTTCATGAGATGTAATAACACAGATGATATATCATTATTTGTGAATTCAATTGCTGCATGTTTTGAGATACGTGGCAATACACAATTGAATTAAAAACTTACTTGGTTTTTCTGTAAATCGTTTCGCTCGCGGAAAAGACATTTCCTGCTCTCAACTCTCCGTCAACGCACAATTAAACACGATTATTCACTAGCTCGCTCTCCGTCTTCAACGGCCTGCTTTCAAACTTAAATGCTTTTACCACTTCCATCCATCCAGTACTTTGGCGGCACGCATCTGCGCGTAGTTGTGGCCAATCGAAACGATGGTAGCTTTGCATTGGCTCGCAAAAGATAAATATGGCGACCATCAGCTGTTAGTTTCACGCCGGACACGTAAACAAAGTATGGGAAACATGAAGTGTTCAAAAATAATAGTAATAGTATGTGTTATAGGGGCAATATGTGTTGTTCATTCGGTAGAGGCTCAAGCACGGAAAAAAGAGGTATGTATAACAGAACACAAAAGCTATGCTTCACCCAAGCTGACATTGTCACCTTCGATCCATGTCCTCGTTTCCTTCGGGAGATATTTTTGTGTGTTATTTGAACTTCATCGAAGATTAGATTAAGTGGTTGGGAACGTGACCAGAATCACAGAGTGTGCCCTTTAATACACATACTACATGGATTCACGTAGACACAGTCGAATCCTGAGATCAAAATATGTCGATATCCTTTCAGTCTTTGCTATCTCGGTTGCTAAATTACCAAATTCAGTGGTTTTGTAGTGTTAATGCAGTTAATGCGCATGGTCATTCGATGCTGTAACGTAGATATACTTGACGCTCCGTTGCTCTGTGTGGTTATAATCGTAGGTACGTAAATTGCAATGACCCGGGTGGGCATCCAAGTTATCTCATTTAGATGACAGATTATGCAGAACGAACAACTATACAGAAAACGCAAGACTCTAATCTCCAATACCAACATCAAACATGCAGCCAGTATATGACAATCACAAAAGAATTTAGAGATTATGATAAAGTATCAAGTATTCCAGATATTATAAATATCATCTCTTTCACTGCGCCATCATTAATGTAATAGGAAAAACATCCTATAGGTTTGATGCGTACTAGGCAAAGATGTACCCTGTTGGGGGCATGGGAGAGCTGTTACCACTCCCCCCCCCCCCCCCCCCCCCCCTCCTCCTCCTCACTAATCTTTGTTAAGTCCAGTGTGCCCACATTAGTATGTTCAATAACAAATAAATGTCAGTTTTCAGTAGGTCTTGTTTTATTTTATAAGATAATGTGCTTTGTCTCCACACCCTCCTCCTTTCCACAAGTCTGATAAGAGTTCCTCCTTCACCAGCTCTGTTATTGGTACCCTCTTGCTACTAGATGGTACAGCAAGCCAGTATTGATTGATTTCAGAGAGGGACTAAACAGAGAGGTCATCAGTCCCTTTGGGTTAGGGAAGGATGGGGAAGAAAGGAACCATCACAGCATTTGCCTGAAGTGCCTTAGGGAAATCACTGAAAACCTAAATCAGGATGGTTGACCGTGGGTTTGAACCATTGTCCTCTCGAATCCGAGTCCTGTGTTTTAACCACTGGACCACCTCGCTCTGTCGGTCAATGTGTAATACGTTTGTATACTAGGTGTATATATAAAGAAGCAGGCCTACTATCACCTTTTGATAAGTTCTGTGGAATAGGTGATAGCCTCAACTTTTTTGTAGTAGGAATCCTATAGGCCTACTGCGAGTTGTGTGTCTTCCATATATGGAGGTAGCTAGAACATTACACCTAACTCTGTACTGGAGTGTACACCGTAATTAAACATTCAACCAAGCTCAAAATCTGCGCGGAAGTGGGTCTCAAACCTAGATCTTAACATTTTGTCGGTAATGTTTGTTACAACTGAGCCATCTGTACATGAACCTAACTCAAAGCCTCAATCCATCTGTAACTCGACACATTCAATTCCCACATAAGTTCTTCAACTTATTTTGTTGGACTTGCATTCTTGGAAGGAAAAAATATAGCAGGAAACAACTTAGCAGCAGCCGAGGAGTTGTTTCCAAAATGAACCTTCTACTATACTGTGGGTTGTACACTGTCATGAAATTTCGTGATAGATTAATACAGTGTTAGGGACAGGGTGGCAAGTCTTCTGGAAAACTGGGAATTATGTTTTGCCTGGAAAAATCAGGGAAATCTCAGGGAATTTTGTAAAACCTCAGGGAATTCTGTGTTTTCAACCTAGTATTGAAATTTAATGTCATTGAGTTTTATATAAATTACAAAATTTAAAACACTTAGTATTTCAAAGTAGCCCGATATTAATTATATGAATATTATTCCACATAAATTATCGATGCTCACCCGTCCTCCCTATCCCTCACACTTACCATAAATATCAGGAACGTCTTATGATGCCATCTTTCTCCTCATACCTGGAACTCTCAAGGATTTATTTATTTTTTCCCCGAAGTTGGACGAGTCACCCTGCAAGACTACAATTAACACCAGAACTGTCGTTACCAAAGTTTTGTGATGCATAATGTTAGGAAGTACTCCTAACATCGTGCGTTTCAACAGCTGCGGTTGCCCAGAATATAGTTTCGTTTTGTGATGTGTTTGTGTGTTTCATTGTGCATGTTACATGCGAAAGACAAAGGTCAGATTAGAATCCCAGCTCAACTCGTAGTTTTAACCTTTTACAAATTTCAGTGGAAAGTAATCTATTACTCAGAGTTGTGAGAGATACTATAGACAATGGGTACAGGGTGTCGCAAAGTTCTGAAAGAGGAGTGATATATCATCCAGTCAATATGCTTCTACTTGTACATACACACAAAACAGTAGGAGATTTTCAAAAAAGGTTGGTATTATTTCTAAGTATGTGTGAGTACCTACATATTAAATTATTTGTGGCAGCTTCAGTGTTCAACTCCTTTCATTTTACAGGCTCTCAGTCTGGGAGAGAGGGTTCAACAACTGACTGATATGAATCTCAAGAGATCTGTCATACGATTCAATGGAAACAGATTTCGAGATTTTGTTAAAGCAACGCCTCGAAATTATTCTGTAATTGTCATGTTTACAGCAATGGCACCACAAAGACAATGTGCAATTTGCAGGTAGTTAAATTTTTTTCTGCAGTTACTTCCTTTGACATCATTATATTTAATGTAATATAGTACTCAACATAATCATAAAATTTTGTTGCATGTTCTTGTGTGTTTCAGGCACGCCAATGATGAATTCCAAATTGTTGCAAACTCTTTCCGTTATTCACAGATCTATTCGAATAAGCTGTTCTTTGCCTTAGTAGATTTTGATGAAGGTCCAGATGTGTTTCAAATGGTAAAAATTGTAGCTATATGCCTGTCTTATTGTTTTAAACTATCTGACAGATTCCTAACTGAGTTGCTCTCATTTTTCAGCTTCGTCTGAATACAGCTCCTGTATTTATGCATTTTCCACCCAAAGGCAAACCTAAGCAGAGTGATACAATGGATATTCAACGAGTTGGTTTTGCTGCAGAAGCAATAGCTAAGTGGATTGGTGAAAGGACAGATATTCAGGTTGTCTTCATTTTCTTTCATTAAAATTACCTGTTTTAATGACAATAACACTACAGTACTCACATTGCTGTTCAAATAGACATCAATATGAAAATCAAAATTTATAACAAAAAGTAAAGCATCCAGAAGACATGGTCAGGTATTGACGTAATTGTGTACACATAGATACCATCACCTTGTATGTAAATGATTGGAGTTCCAGTTCTACGTGCAACGTAGAACAGCCACCAGAGTGCATTAGTGTTGTTCAAGTTTAGTATTGTTAGCAGGTCTGGTATGTTACATATGGGGTTGAACAGTGACAGATGTTGAGTGATCACTGTGGGGGACACAGAGATGCTGCATAGTGATGTGAGATATTTTTATTAGCACCTGACAGTATTTGAAAGAGGCCTAATTGTAGGATTCCACTTGGTCTGCTGATTGGATGCTGCAGTGCCCAGATTTGTGAGGCACTAAGCTGTGACAGTGGTTGACTATTGGACTGCACGAGTCCAAGAGTGAAGGGTCAAGGTTCTTGTTGACCACGTCTAACCACCGCAAGGGAGGTCACCACATCATGCACAAAACACACCATAACCCCTTCACACCTGCATCTTACATCTGAGAACAAGTAATGGACTCTGTTCACCATTCTGCATCTTCCTGTGCTATTGTTCAGAGATTAGCAGATGTTCAGAGTTGGGAATTTCCCTCCCATAATGCAAAGATCTGCATCTGGAGTGGAGCCTTGACGAGAAAGCAGGGACTGCTTACATGTGTCCTGGTGTTGTATTTAGCCATGAATCCCTGTTCTGCATTACCTTGAATGACCTTCGTCAGCCAGTTGACTGCAACCTGGGAAAATGTCCCATTCCTCCAATGTTTTGGAGAGGCACTGTGATGTTACTCCTGTTCTCACAGTGTGGGGAGTCATCGAGTATGATTTCAGATTATGGCTGGTAGTGGTTGAGGGTACTCTGAGAGCGAGGGAAAAACAACTGCCTATATCCCTCTGTACAAGCCCTAATCTCTCTTATCATGTTGTTATGGTCCTAATCTTTCTTATCTTATCTTCGTGGTCCTTAGCAAAATGTACACTGGTGCCAATAGAATCATTCTGAGGTCAGTTTCAAGTGTCAGTTCTGTTAATTTTCTCAGCAGTGTTCCTCGAGAAGAATGTCACCTTCCTTCCAAGGATTACCATTTGAGTTCCCAAAGCTTCTCCATAATACGTGCATGTTGTTCATACCTACCAGCAACGAATCTAGCAGCCTGCCTCTGAATTGCTTCGATGTCTTCATTTAATCTGACCTGTTGTGGATAAGTCATCTTGCATCCTTCTGCAGTCACTCAGTGACAAAACCTTCCTGTACACCACAGCATCATCAGCAAACAGCTGCAGATAGCTGTTCACACTGGCCACCAGATCATTTATGTATACAGAAAATAACAGCAGTTCTATCTCACCTCCCGGGGCACTCCTGTCAATACTCCTGTCTCTGATAAACACTCACCATCGAGGACAATGTACTAGCTTCTTTACTTAAGAAGTCTTAAAGCCACTTGGATACCTGAGAACCTATTCCGTACACCCGTACCTTTGTTAACAGTCTGCAGTGGGGTACCGTGTCAAATGATTTTTTTTTTAATAGGAATATGGAATCCGCGTGTTGCCATTCATGCATAGTTCACGGGATATCACATGACAAAAGAACAAGCTGAGTTTCGCATGAGCAGTGCTTTCCAAGACCCTGCTGATTTGACAGAAGCTTTTTCGTCTCAAAGAAATTTAGTATGTTCAGCCTGAAAACACGTTGAATAATTCTAGTGCAAACTGGTATTAAGGATATTGATCTGTAATTTTGCGGGTCTGTTCTTTTATCCTTCTTATATACAGGAATCACCTGCATTTCTTTCCAGTTACTTGGGTCTTTGCACCGCTTTGTGTTAAAAGCAAGCTTGCAACCAAAATAAGGAGCCAATGCCATAGAGTACTCTCTAAGACCGAACTGGGATTCGATCTGGACATGACAACTTATTTGCTTTCAACTCTTTCAGTTGTTTCTCTACGCCAGGGATGCTTATACTAAGTCATCCACACGGGAGTCTGTGTAATGATCAAATGATGGTATGTTTGTTTGACTTTTGTTCACAAACAATTTATTAAATGCGAAATTTAAAACTTTGTCTTTCCTTGTACTATGTTCTGCTGCCACGCGAGACTGGTCAACAGTGACTGGATAGAAGTCTTAGACCCACTTAGCGATTTTACGTAAGACCACAATTTTTTTATGTTCTCAGCAAGATATTTTGCTAAGGTGTGACAGTGGTAGTTGCTATATGCTTTACACATCAATATTTTTTACAGATGCATGAATTTCTATTAACTTTTGCCTATCATCATTTGCGTGTTCTCTTTTGAATCGAGAGTGGAACAGCCTTTGCTCCTCCAGCATTTTCTAAATTTCGTTGTTAAACCATGGTTAGTCTTTTCTGTCCTTAATCCATTTACTTGGCACATACTTCACCAGAGCACAATTTACAATCCCTTTACACACCACAGAGTTCTTGCCTCTCATGCAACAGTATTGTTGTGCCATTTTTCAATAGAACTTTGCTCATTGGCATGTGTCACTTGTCTCTATGAACTGTCTGTGTCATGTTGAGGTACTCTTGTGACCAACAAGCTCCCCAGATCTGTCACCGAGAGAACATGTGTGGGAACAACTCAGGTGTCAACTCCAACCCTTTGCTAGTATCTGGTATGCTGAGGATCAGTTACAACAGTTGTGCACCAGCTTGACTCAGGAGAGGATACAACAGATTTATGACACCCTTCGCAACTGAATCAGTGTATGTATCCAGGTTACAGGAAGTGTAATATTTTGCTGGTAAGTGCAGTCATACTTGAAAATTTGTATAAAGAAGTTTCTTTCTGTCTCCTCCTTCCCTTCTGGGTGCTTCACATTTTTGTCAGGGAATGCATTAAGTTAATCTTGATACCAGGACATAATGACCCTCGCCAGATTGAATTCGTCTGCCGGATTAACGGTGATGGGTCGGTGTGCCAGTCAGCTTGGATATTGCTTTTAGGCAGTTCCCACATTCCACTAGATGAACAGGCTGGTTCCCATGTTCTGCCTCAGATACGTGCTACTCAAATATATAGGAACACGTTTTCACACTTGCACATGGAATTTTCTGTGTACACGGGTAGACTGGGTACACTGCTACTGCTGTGGGAGGGGGGCAGGGGTAGGGGCAAGGAGGTTGACTAGGAGACTGCAACCTTCACTCTTTGGTCTCCTTAAACAGTCAACTAGCATTAGCCTGTGGCACGTCTTACAAGTTATGTAACTTTGTATTTTGATATACTCATACATCTGTCCTCAGATGTCTGTTACTTGAATGCTCGATTAATCATTTACTGCTGAGGCTTCTCATGCTGTTACTCAGTGGTGAGGAAGAAAAGGGAATGCATGGTCCATCACCAGACACATCATCAAGTCTTCATTCACTCATTCATATGTTTATTCAAACATTGTCTGTAGACACCATGATGAAGAACAATCAAATCACAATGGTCTGTACCTCTCTTTCTCTTCATAGGATAACACAGAACTGGAACTCCCTTGTATTCTCACTTGTGTGAATATCTAAGGAGCATCCCAACCAGTTTGGAAAAGAGACTCCTAAGCATATCTTACAAGTTATTTCTGAAAGTACCATCTCCGTCACAAGTGCATTATTTGAAGCATTGAGTTTTATATTAAAATTCTTAGTGAATTAATGTGTGTGACACATTGAAATGGATGAATAGTTAGCTGTGTAATGAATAGTCTCCATTACATCAGCTGGTTGGATGGAATGCAAATAATGAAAGGAGTGAAGGTAACCACCAGTTGTATGTATGGGACATGAAGCCATCAACAAGCACATAAAATAAAAAATAAAAACAGAAGACATTATTGAGTTTTCACACAAGTGTCTTCATCCAAACCTGCAGCTTTAAGACTGTTTAATTGTTGGGGTTTATGTGTGTGAGCTGTGAAAGATAACATTGCCTGAAAGGTCAACAGTGACAATAATTTGTTTACGTGCTTGTCAACAAAAGTGCCTCAACTGAACTTACTGCTTCCATTATTTTTATTGAAACCAGCTGTAAAAGGGTATATCCTTTATCAGAGTGGTTATGGAATACGAATTGCTACTAACAGCAGCATTCATATAGCTAAGACATCATGTCTGTTGGTGGCTTGTGAGTATACAGTCTGGATGTTCACAAATTTTTAGATTCAGATAAATATGAAGAGTGTGAGATTAATATAGCATTTGCTGTATAACAGTTACGCTTGTCAACATATTTATACAACTACAGCCACTGCCAAAAATAATAATAATAAACATTACGTGTCTCAAAAAAGAAAGAATTGTTTTGGGGGAATTTTGTTGTTTTGTACATAACTAAGTGCAGTTTAGGACAAGAATGAAATAACGTTTGGGCTTTCATTGCTTTCCATTTTACATTTTCGTGTAAGTGGTAGTTTTTGTGCTTTTATATTTTTTTGGACAAATGTACAAGACCCATAACACATGTATTAGTTAATGAATTAACTTGTAGGCTGAAAGTCAGGTATTCTTACATTTCACTCACACAACTACTTAGGCTTATTATATACTTCTTTATTTACTTGTAGTCATGCTTATTTGATTTTAGCACTTTCTCTGTCAGTGGATCAGATCTGGGAGGCCCTAGTTCCTTTGCAGATAACTTTTCCTGATAATTTTCTTTTCTGTTAGCACTTAAAACAGAATCAACAGATGTCGTGTTGACACTACACATGAAAGCAGATTCCTGCACGGTAAACAACCAACTCCAAATACAAACTGCCATTTGATTAAATGATTAAATTCAAGTCTGGACTAGAATAAAAATAAGGTACTGAGAACCAAAGGGGCCAAAAGCACATCGTTGTCGTTCCCACATTTAAGTCAACATCAAAGAAACAAGCGGGACAGCTTTTCGTAAATGTTCATATATACAGTGTGGGCCTCAGCACAAATAAACCTGACCCACCATAAGATAAACAGATATCAGAAACATGAATAAATGCTGCAGTCTCACAATCGTCGATGATGTACTTTGATTCTTAGTGCCTCAAATGGATTACTATATGATAAAATCTAACACTTAATATACTATCCCATTCAGAGCCCAACAAAATAGGTTTTTCTTTCAGTATAACTATAACATATGTTGATGTTCAATCTAATTTTACTATATAATGAGTGAACTGACAACGGAGGAGTGTGCTACTGTCTAGCAGGATTTATGCCAAGCAAATGGGATAAAAATCTGCTGCAGTGTGCTTCCACCTGGTGACATTGATATATCTTGTAGTTGGGTGGTAAGGGCTAGCTGTGCACACCATGAACCGTGCATGCTGTGTATCATATCCATATGTATTTGGCTCTTAAGACAATAATGTCATGCCAGTTGCGTATGCGCAAGAGCTCCTAAAAATGTGCACAACTGAAGATGTGCCCATGACCCTGATGCCAAGTTTCACAGAATCTAGAGGAGTAACAATGTAGCATAGCACAGTAGATTTAGTGCCATGGATTTCAGATTACTTGATCTGTGTTACATTTAACGGTGCTGAAAGAAAAATAGGCAATAAATCTGCAGTGTGTCAAAAGTTAGGGTATTTGTGTGCTGTAGTGCTCTTACACCACAGCCGCGTCTGATCATGTCCCTTCTCCTTTCTCTTCCCTGTTTTGAAAGCCAAGGAATATTAACACAAATTATAAGAACAGATTGGTATCGCAAAAGAAACCATAACTGCAATGTCACCAAGCAACAAAACTTCAAATCTCACAAAGACACAAAAACTGTGTTCGCAGATGTTACAGTCAATAGTGTTGCACATTCAACATAACCGTTATGATATAAAAATAACAATTTATCACAGTATGCTGGAACTTTTTCTGTAAATGGGCAGCCCCCAATAAAAGCTGCATATAATATCCTGTAAAGGTGCAACTGTCAATCCATACAAATTGAATAAAAACATTGGTGTAGGTTCATCTCATCATAAATTTTGAATGTCCATGTACAATCTTCAAATTTCAGCATCAGTCTCAGTAAAAATACAAGCCATTCTAATTTGACAAAAGCAGCACAATGCAACCAAATATTTACAGACTTCTTACAAACAGATGTGGCATACGACAAAGCAAGTTGTTATACTGCATCGGAAGAGGGGAGCTTACCTGTTTTTCACATGTCTGCTTCATTCTTTCATAAGTTTTCCTTATATGTGATGTCGCCTCCTGATTGTGATGCAGTCATATACTGTAAGAACTTGGAGCAGAAGTTCTTTCAAGAGAGCAATCTATACTGTGCGAACTAAAATATGCTGACTGTGTCACACTATTGGGCAGTCAATAAAAAGGATAAACTTTTCATATTTATACAGGAAAATAATAGGACAGATGAAATTTCAGCAGAATAGAAGTTAATATCATACTTGTGTAGAAACAAATTGAAAAAAGCTGCAGCATCTATAAATGCAAGAAATGGTCCCACAGTCATAGACAATTTGTTTTTCACCCCAGCAGTATGCAATGATTTAGCTGTAAAATCAATAAAATATACCACTCAGTTAGCTGCACATTGTAGAACAAAAGTACTATACCTTAGGATCATAAACAATCTCACAGTAACAGTGTTTAGGGAGAAATTATAGGGGGAATGGTGTGGAGAAATTTGTAAAGCAGACAGTGTAGATGGAAAATTTAACTCTTTCTTAAACACATACAATTTGAAATATTTATAAACAAGAAACAAATCAAAATAGTGGCCCAAATGAATTTGAGACCCCTAGAAAATAGCTCCAACAGCGACACTTTCAAATCTGCTGACCAGCAAATCCAACAGTTACTTCCTCACAGTGTCGGCAAACTTTTATATATCATAGTGAGCCAAAATTTACCTCAGGAGGAGATCAAGCAGTTACAACACACATAAAATATGAGTAACTGGAGTAAAACACTTCAATCCCTAATACATAACTTGAATGAAGTCCTTGTCCACTAGAACGACATTTCATATTTATTACTTTCACTGGGTAAAAGAATACCAGTTATACTTGACTAGCACTGAAGGACAGTCACCTATTAATTTAACTTTAAACTTTGATACTCGCTTATGGCTAATAATGCTAGCTGTGCCGGATTTGAGATATGTTGATGCTGTTACCTTCTTTGACGATCACAGACTGAACGAGCAGTGCTGTGCTCTGACGTAGGTAGTCTTCCAGCAGCAGCGTATGGACCTTGTGAGAGCCTGTCAGAACCATCATTTGTGGCTGCATCTGCCAGCAACTGTCTGCAGCTTGTGGTGCCATTGTGAGGTACCAACTATGGATGGCTGTTATCCCTGAAACAACCGTTTTTCAGTTCTGTCATCCCCCCCCCCCCCCCCCCCCCCCCCACACACACACACACACACACATGTTTACCTTTGCTGTTAAAACCACTGAAAATAACCAGTTTCTTAAATAACCATTTTCTAGTTTTTTATTCCCTTTATTTCCTGTAATAAATGTACAAAATGAACAAAGACTGAAAGACTTCGACTGTCTTAGTTTCAAGATTTAAAGATCCAAAATATTAAGTTATATCTAAAAACAAAGATGATGTGACTTACCAAACGAAAGCGCTGGCACGTCGATAGACACACAAACAAACACAAACATACACACAAAATTCAAGCTTTCACAACAAACTGTTGCCTCATCAGGAAAGAGGGAAGGAGAGGGAAAGACGAAAGGAAGTGGGTTTTAAGGGAGAGGGTAAGGAGTCATTCCAATCCCGGGAGCGGAAATACTTACCTTAGGGGGAAAAAAGGACGGGTATACACTCGCGCACACACACACACATATCCATCCACACATATACAGACACAAGCAGACCAATTATTCAGAATTAAAATATTGGTATCAGTTTTAAACGGTCATTTTTTCAACACCACACAAACTTTGCACCCTCTAATAAGCAAATGAATCGAGATGCATTATATTTAGTTGTGCAGAAACTACATGTACCACCAAGAGACATTAGTCTTAAAAATACAGATCTTAAAGAAGTTAAAAATATCATCAGAACACTAAAAAGCGGTAAATGTGCTGGCGATGATGGAGCTCATAGTACACTATTAAAATCTTATAACGACTTGATTGGATTACCTTAAGCTGTCTTTGTAATCCTTTAACTGTGAACACATTTCATGACCGACTTAAATAATTGTAATAACTCCAGATTGTCAAACATTTTTAGACCTATTTCACTGTAACCAGTCTCTTCGAAAGTCTTTCAGAAAGTAGTCTACTGATTCATTTAACTTGGTAGGTGTTATCTTATTAGTTTGAGCACTGTATTCTCCACAGGAAAAAAACCATACAAGTCTGCACAAATAAAGTGTTGGTAAAGCTAAATAAGAAACAAATCTCCTTTTGATATATTTTGTAGCCGTGTTCATTTTATATATTTTATGGTATAATTAGTTATTCAGAAGCGATGGATAGGCATATACTACATCGGTAGAAAATGTACACAATACAAAGAAGAGGTATTTGTGGAGTAAAGAGCATCCAGTCATCTCTAACATAATTATAACTTATATTCAGTAGTGGAAACAAGAACTATTGGCCAATGCTTCCAGTACCATACAAATGGCTGCTGTATATACAAAAGTCAGCCTTGCCACAGTAGAGTGCCTCAGAAAGAAGTGTGAAAATAAACGTATGGTTTACTCGAATTGCCAAGAAAGAGTGTGAAGCATTTTGGGAGGAAACCCATTATTATAGACAGCTATAAAAATTGGAAATTCAGCAAATGATAGAAAACTTTTGTATCATTTAAAAAAAAAGGTAATGTCAACATTACAAAAATTACTTATTGCACTAAAGCAAAAAAAAAAAAAAATTGTTTTCCTTGGCAGAAAGTTGTTTTGTGCAAGACTTGGTATGAAATGGGATTTCTTTGGAGGAGATGTGTAAGTAAAAGAAAGATTCTGCTAGAAAGAACTGATGAAATTGACTGGCTTTGTATAAGTAAGGACATTAAGAGAGTAAAGTGGAAAGTCCTTTTATACTGACAAAATTGGGTGGAAAACAACATTATTTTTAGAAAATGTTATCTGGGTCCTTGCACTGTTGCTGACAATGTTAGTGGAAGCAACATGATTGTTGCGGTGAATATTAGATATAATGCTGGGTTCATTTAGTGGTCTACATCAATAGTATTCTCTTCTAAATATTCCCTGTTACATATTACACACTTATGTCAGCTTTTTCTTTCCAGAACTTGAAACGCTTCTGTAACTCTTATCTTTGGGACAGCTTTTAATCCCCTCAGTGATGCGTTTTTAATCTTATGTATGCTTGTAATAAATTGTGCTTTAAGGTTTCCTTTATTTTTGGGAATAAAAACAGTAATCACATGGAGCAAATATGGTGGTTTGGGCATTATTACAGTATTATTTTTGGGTAAAAATTCACAAACAAGCAACAAAATGCTGTATATCGTGGCGCAAAAACTGTGGGTTCCTCCACCACGCACACAAGCTTTTTTCAGATTACTTCATGCAGACAATGTTTAGCTTGTAAGCGGTACTCCTTATTGTTCGTGTCACCTTGTGACAAGAACTCATTTACACTATATTGTTAAAATCAAAGAACACCATGAGCATAACCACATACCTTCACAGTTGACCACACTCATCAAGCATTTTTTGGTTCTGTCAATCCGGCTTCTGTTGGGATGATCCAGCTTTAATTTCAACATCATAGCCATCAACTCAAGTTTTATTATCTATTGTGCCTCATTTCAATTGGTCAGTATTGCTGTTGACTTAATCTAGTGACTCCTGAGCAACTTGCAATTGCCACTGTATTTGTTCATTATTAAACAATTTCAGAAGTTTTTTTACCCGAAACATCCAAAACAATTTCATGGCACAAGCTACTTGATATGTCAGCATCATCACTGACTCTTTAGATAGTGGTTTGATGATGTTTCATAATCATTTCTCTCACTTTTTCCGTTATTCTATCAGTTGATGTGCTTGGAGTCCAGGGTACTCTTCATCTTCAATGTCCTCACTGCTTTCTTTGAAACACTTATACCACTTGTGAACTCTTATTTTACTCATAGAAGACTCACAGAAAGCAATATTTAACATTTCTAAAACTTTGGTACACTTTATTCTGTTCTTATAACAAAATTTAGTACAAGTTCTCTGACACATTTTTATACAAAATAAATAATTGCTGATACAACCAAAACACTTGCAACCTGTTTGACAGCCGAGAACAGATTAAATATCCAACATGCCTAACATTGTGCAGGTACTTTTAAGGCATTTTAAAATTTTGTACATTGCTGGAGAAGCAACTGTACTATGAAATTTTCTTGAAGAAATAATAAACAGTCAATTGGTCGGCTGCAAGAAGGAAGGGTTTAAATAAACCTTCCATTTTGCAAGCATCTTCACTGGCACAGTGACAAAAAATTGGTGCAAATTGATGCAATAGAATATTCAAATTCCTTGTTACTTTTTAGACACTTCTCATGGTTATTTTTGACAAAGGCCTTGTTGGCCGAAAGGTAACTTTCTGACAATCTTTTTGTTGTGCCTTTCTGCGACTCAGCATCTCTACTTTATGATGAGTAGCAACTGTCCTTTTCATTATATTGTTACAATCCATTGTGCATTTTCCATTGTTTGAAAACAAAAATGCAAATGTTCATTTGTTCAAAATGAATCTCTGAAAGTTCTTCACCAATTGTTCTAAAATTTTGACACAATGTTGCATTAGAATATGTGCGTTTTTATACATCTACTGGAGTACCATCTATTGAATGTAAATATAAATATATAATAGGGAAATGTTGGTAGCAAAGATCTTGAAAAGCTCATGACCAATTTACTTCAAAATTTTACATGCTACTCTAATAAACATTCAGGTGAACATAGGCTACATATTTTTTTAAAATATATATAATATATAAAGGGAAAACATTGTTAGAAAAACCTTGAATAGTTCTTGACAGATTCACACAAATTTTTACATGATATTCTAATATATAATCAGACAGATATAGGGAAAAAAAAACTAAATTCCACCCCAACAATCTGTGAAAGCCCAACAGTATCAACCTGCCACCATGTCATCCTCAGCCCACAGGTGTCAATGGATGCAGATATGGAGGGACATGTAGTTAGCACACTGCTGTCCTGGCCATAGGTCAGTTTTGGACAATGGAGCCACTACATCCCAATCGAGTAGCTCCTCAGTTTATCTCATATGGGCTGAGCGCACCCCACTTGCCAACCAACTGCAAGAAAAAAAAATGCTGTGGTGTGAAGAAGTGCAGGTTTTTTTTTCTGTAGTCAGTTTTAACTGTGATCACAACTCATTTAAACCTTAGACAAATCGTTTCTCCTTTATGTATTTCTTTTACTTACACATAATTTAAAGACAAAACTTTTGTACACAACAATATGCTGTTTTGTTTTTTTCCTTGCAGTTGGTATTAACAGAATACTGAAAAGTGCTGTTTATTGCATATTGGCATTGGATTAGAATACTACCACGGCATCTGAAATGTCCAAAAGTTTATAATCCCAAATGTTTGCAGAATGAACTATACTGTCATTTGAGCTGCTGTCATCACAGAGCTAGCAGTAGGAGAGGTCTCTCTCAAACCCCATATATCAGTGATCCCAACCCATTTGCCAATTCACTCTAATTGACATCAGTTCTCAATCAAAGTTTTGTTTCCAGTAACAGTAAACAGGGATCAAGTTCAGAGAGAGGGAGAATAGGAGATTGACAGAGAATGAGGGCAGGGGAAATAGACATTGAGAGGGGAAAGAAGGAGAGAGTCGGAGGAGTGGTAATGGGGGGGGGGGGAGGATTAGGATGTATATCCAGTTCCCATACATATTTGGCAATTGCAAAGCGTTGCCAGTTTGCTAGTAGACTCATATCAAAGTAAAAGTGACACATTATCCTAGCTTTCAGAACTAGGAAGTCTGTCCCATGGGAGGAGAGGGGGATAAGTAGAGGAAGTTTAAAAGGGAAGTGCAGGTCACAGAGACCTCAGGATGAGTGTGACCCACCTGCAGTGTGGGGTCTGAGTGAGCTGTTTACCATAATTCCGAAAGCTAGGATAGCTTGTCATATTTACTTTTATGTGTGCCTGTTGGTAGTACCACACTTTTGTCTCCTGAAGGTAGTACGTGCCAGCAATTCTGTCTCCTAATTTAAATGATGCATATCTCTGATTTCTAACAAGCAGGAATGTTCTTTTAGCACCAGAAGTAGACAGCTATGGGCATACACACTAAATGAAACACAGATCCCTTGGAGTGCAATTGGGATATGAAATTAAAATGGAGTCAGTGTGTAGACAAACGAAGCAAGTGTTATTTGTCCATAGAAGTATCTCTCTTATGTGTTGTCCTACAGGCAGGAGTTAGCTTATTTTATATATTTTCAGTCCCTGTTTTATGAAGTTATCTTGTGAGGTACTGCACCAAAAAAAAAAAGTCTTTTTAGACGTGTAACATTAGTCAGCCCTGGTCACATTTTCAGTTAACTTTTCAGCACTCTAGGTGTGATATCATTTAGTTCCTGGCCAGTATTAGCATTATGTAATGAATTGTTTACTGAATGCAGCTGGATGGGTCGAATAAAATCACAATTTAAAACATATGTTACTTTATTCCAGTGAGATTCACGTCCAAACTCCAGCACTGCCCCAACAGGAAAGACCCCGAGCAATATATGTCTGGATCCCTCACCACTTGTGCTACTTCCACCATAGTACTGTCAGACAAAGTAGTCTCTTCAAAACTAGAACAATATCCACAACTTTCACACATTCTGACCTTCTAAGATTATTCTTTAATGTGAAATTTTGCTGTTCTTAAGAAAATATCGTTACTTTGTTTTACTTACACAGAAAAATTCATCAAGATGTTGATGTGGGGATACAACATCGAAGAGTACAGATTTCTGGTAAAAACAATCGATATGTAGGAAAAATGTATTTTGAGTTATTTTCAAAGTCTCTCTAGGATGTCGTCTGCCACATACAACATTGTTATTGTAATGCTATAATTACCCCCCAGAGATTTTGGTCAGATCACAAACAAAGGCCGAAATCTGTTAATGGTTAATCTGAAGGACATGAAATTAAAAAATATATATTTACTTACAGTTTACTTAAAACAACCATCGTTGTATACATGTGTTCCGAGTGAATGTTCCACTAACAAATAGACGAATAGTAAATAATACATAAGACATAAAGTAACAAGTAAATAGAACTAAAATATGTACAAAATATGCAATAATCTTAATCTATATTCCAGATATATGGCAGATAGTTAAAGTTACTTTCTATACAATGTTAAATTACCATATGCCAAAAAAGCAAATCTGCCTTTTAAAATGTGTAAGATTTTTAAAAAAATACAATGGATGGGTTTCAAATGAAGTTACTCATATGCTGTTGACAATTTCTCAAAATGATGAATAAGTGACATGTTTGTGTCAATTTTATAAATAGTTTTTTTCTTTGTCCCTATAAAACATACATATTTGAACTTTACACCAATAAATCACATTTATGCCCTTTTGTGTACTCTGCTTTCACTTTCACTATTCACAGCATGAACTTGCAACACTCACTGATTCTTCAGGTTTCATCAGTCTTGATTCTTCCAACAAGTGTGTCAGTATGTCCATCCCAGTGTCCACTTCACTGATGTTCCAAATATCTGCCTCTGCATCCATGAACAAAATGTGACTGCATATCAAAAAATTAACACAGTATCAGTTTCAGTCTGTGGCCAGTTCATCCATCCTTCATACACACTTATTTATACCCCCAAATGTGAAACAAGTTAAGATATTCAACTAAAACTCAGTCACTGAAGTTGTGCTGTGATACTTCATCATGGAAAATGAAAGCTTACCGAATGCACAAGTGAGACCTTTGGTTTTGGATTCAATTCTCGAAGTAACATGAAGAATGCATAATAATTTCAGCTGTAATATTTTAGCTCTCACTTCATCTTCCTCCACAATCCTCATTTCTTGTATGACTTTATCTCGTTTATATTTTCCAGCTCAAGTATTTTGTTTGACTGTTGGCGAACCAAACGGTATGCATTTGGATCCAGAATTGCCATTGCTTCGAAAGGCCCATATATAATTCAAAAAAACTGTCTCCTTGTTGTGCTCACTTGCCTTCGTGTTCTCACCAACACACGATCCCCAAATCTTATTTTTGATACCTTCACCTGTCTATCATGTCTTTGCTTTCTTTGTTTTGCTCTTTTCTTGATATTCTCCGCTACAAATGTTTACAACTCCTCTCTCATCATCTCTTTATGTGACGGGAAATCAACATGTTCTGTGATCAGCTTTGGTGGTTTTGAGTCAAACTCTATCTCCAATGGTGAAAACCTCTTTGAGCTATGCCTCACACAGTTTATTACAGTTTCAAAATCTTTTAGGTGTTGCACCCAAGACTATGTTTATTGCTACAGTATGTGCTGCAGAGCCTTCCCAATTCTCTCCTGTATCACTCTGCCAAATTGCTTGAGGTATGATATCCTTAGATTTATATATGTTTTATCCCCGCAGTGTCTATATAAGTTAAATCCAATCATTACTAGTGAATTGGGATCAACTTTAAACAGATTTTGGTACACAAATCAAAAGAAAATAATGTTGTGTGAACTTGGAGATCAGACTCTTCCTGGTTGCTCATTTAATTGCATACCACTTGCTATATCTACTAAATACGTCCACTATTACAAAAATTTGTTTATATCCATGTCATCCAGTTACCAATGACCCAAAAAGGTCAATTGCTATTGCTACCAGATCTGTGACCTTCTCTGGTATTATATATTGAACATATCAATGACTATGCTGCTCTGACAGGTGTCACAGCTTTCAAGTTGTTTCCGTACTGATCTAACCATATTATCAAACACAGCACTTCCCCTTAGTGTTTCAGTGCATTTTTGAGGTCCATAGTGTCCATAGCTCAAGTGCACATGTTGAATTAAATCACTGACATAGTCCACTGGAAAACCAAACTTCCACTCATCACCGATTTTGTTTGCACTTGTGAATGAAATTCCCTTATGTATTTTGTAATAATTATCAAAATTTTGCTCTCCTATAGTTCCCAGGGCTATTTTGTAATGCTAATCGGCCCTGGTCACTGCAAAAATCACGTTGATGTTTTCAGTTAACTTTTTAGCTCACTAGGGGATGATATCGCTTAGTTCCTTACCACTGTCAGCATTAGGTAATGATTTGTTTACTGAAAGTAGCTAGATGGGCCAAATAAAATAAGTTAAACACATATATTACTTTATCAACAATGTAGGTAAAGACAGATTGGAACTTACTGTAAAGAAGACACGTTAAGTTGCAGACAGGCACAAATAAAAGACACTTACATAAAGCTTTCAGCTACAGCCTTCATCAGCAAAAGAGACACACACACTTTTCATATGCACAAGCAAGCACATCTCATGCACACATGACCGCCACTCCAGAAGCTTGGGCTGGAATGCAACTATCACATGGAACGCAAGCAGCAATCTGGAGGGGACGGGGAAGGGGAAAGGGAAGGGATAGTAGTGTACGGGTGGTGGATGAGACAAATGCTGTATGGCAGAGTGAGAATGCCAACAGGTGCAACGTCAAGAGGGCAGGGAGGTGGGGATTATAGGTAATCAAAGGCCTATTGAATGATATGATTCATTCCCTGAAATGAGGGAAGATCATTCCACCCCTCGTAAAGTGGTGTTCTGTTGCCCACCCAGCCTCCAAGCATCTTAGTCCATCCCTTTGCAACTTCCAATTCCAACCCCTTGCCACAAGGATCAAACCCTGAGGAAGTCCAAGGTGCAAGACCTGCCCAGTCCAATCACCCAGCACTTCTGTTCCATTTCTGTCACAGGGTTATCCTACCCCATCAGGGGCCATGCCACTTGTGAAAGCAGCTAAGTCCTTTATCATCTCTGCTGCAATCATTGCACATCTTTTTGTACTGGTATGATGACCTAACAGCTTTCCACCAGGATGAACAGCCACTGCCAAACTGTGGCCAAGAGCAACGTAGAACACCCTGTGGCACAACAGGCAGCTGAACATAACATCTTTGATTTCAAAGGCTGCATCACTATGCAAGCCATTTGAATCCTCTCCCCCAACCACCATATTTTTTGAACTGCACAGATGAGAGGTATCCTTACAATGCACTCTCTGCTCCTCTAATTATCCCAGCCCCAACCTATGGTAACGTACTGTCACTACACCCTCCACCCATCAGTTTCCACCCTCTCTGTCCTACCATCTCCTCCCCATTCTCATCTCCCATGCTCTTTGTGTGCCACCCTCTGGCAAAGCACCTGCCCATTCCCCACTCCTCTCCTTTTTCACTCCTTTTTCCACCGTCTCCCTGCCCTACAACATCCTGATACTGCACCTGTTGGCAGTCTAGTCCCTGCACATTCTGCCACACAGTGTTAATCTCACCCCCTGCCTGTACACTACTAACCCTGCCCTTCCCCTTCCCCACTGCCTCCAGCCTGCTGCTAATTGCATTCCAGCCCGAGCTGTTGGAGTTGGCAGTCATGTGTGCATGAGATATGCTTGCTTGTGTGTATTAATGATATGTGTTTCCCTTTTGCTGATAAGACTGTGATCAAATGCTTTATGTAAGTGTCTTTTAATTGTGCATTTCTGCAACTTAACACGTCTACCTTATGGTAAGTAGCAATCTTATCTTTTCCTACTTTGTTGGTATTCCTACCAGGAGTTTTCATTGTTTGATATATTACTTTATTCCAGTTAGACTTCACATCCACAGATCAGCACTGCCCCAACAGCAAAGAGTCTGAGCAATGTGTGTCTTAGCCCTTCAACACTCGCATTGCTTCCACCACTTTGCCATCAGTCAAAGTAGTCTCTCCAAAATAATTATAATTTCCCCAACTTTTGCACATTCTGGCATTCTAAGATTAGTGTTTAATGTGAAATTTTGCTTTTGGTACGGAAATATTGTTGCTTTGTTTTACTTAAATGCAAAAATTCTTCAAGACATATTACGCAGGGATACAATATCTAAGAGTGGAGATTTATGGTGAAAACAATTTATATATATGTGTGAATAATATTTTTTATTTATTTTCAAAGAGTCTTAGAATGTTGTCTGCCACATAAATCAATGTTATTGTAATGCCACACATGTAGAGAACCGTATATCTTGCAAAAGCCTTTCTAAGGATCCCAGAATTCTGGCAGTCACTCCCCAAGACATTTACTCCTTAATGATTTTTGTTGCTCACAGTGAAAATCAGTTTCAGTTTACATGTGAGTTTTCACAATCACAACACAAGACACAAAAACCGTTTACATGTAGACTTGGCCTCCTTGTCAAGGGTTCAGAACAGAGATTTCTACTCCAATGGCAAGATTCTCAGCAAGCTCCCAAATAATATATCTCAAGGAATTGGGAATCCCTACTCTTTCAATGAATCACCTGAGTATCTCGATACAGGAATTGAAAAGGTCCGTTTGCTACATGACAAGTAGCAGTGTTTGTTGTAAAGCTGCATGGCAAGTAGTAATGTACTGCACATAGGACATCATTATTTACAGATGTAGATAAATATATTCTTTGATAAATACCATTATAATCAAGTAAATATTAAGCTTCCAATAGCAGATGGCAGATGAAAAACAGCTATCCAAGCAACTGATAGTGCAAAGCTCCCCCCCACCCCACCCAACCCCCTCTGCCCCCCGCCCAAATAAAATACATAAATAAATAAAAAATCTTTCTTTCTAAGTAACTTGATTAAATGGGGCTGTCATAGACACAGGTACAGTTTCAGGTTTCTTTTAAATATTACAGGAATACTTAGTATCTGCTCTTCATTTTCCAGTGTCGTAAACCTGTTGTGTTGCAAGTCATTGGCCAGAATGCTCTGTTGTGTGCAATCTTGGATTTGATTTTCTATGTATATTGTGTCAGGCCTTGCTTCCCATCATACCACATATCAATTTTTTTTTTTTTTTAGGTAAGATAAAATTGGTTTTTTATTATGAATGCCCCCAACTCTGCCCTGTAAGCTTACAAGTTTTGTTGCCAACAATCATCCTTTAGCATGTGATTTGTCTAGAACATCTATTACAGATTTGATGACTATAAACATATAAATTCAACTTGACAGCTACTTTTTCTGTGTTCTCTCGTGTGATTAGTTTGAGTGGTTGTGAACATAATAATGCTCAGATAGTGCTTTCAAAACAAGTGTAACTGTTCCTTGTTTTATTTGTGGTATGTATGTTACTGCATTTCTGTGAAACTGTATAGACATTACACAGTACATGTTTGAAAAGGTAAATCACTTTTAAGTGAACTACTTTTGCTTTTATTCTTGCATTAATGTAAGTATTATTTTTATTAATTGCTTTGTTTTGATGAATTTTGTTTTTCCTTTTCCAGATTCGGGTGTTTAGGCCACCAAATTACTCTGGTACCGTTGCACTGGTATTACTGTCTGCTCTAGTTGCAGGATTTATCTATTTGCGACGTAACAACCTAGACTTCCTTTACAATAAAAACTGTTGGGCAGTTATTGCTGTGGTAAGGGACATACGAAAACAATTAACATTGATAGACTTACAAAAAAAATATTGTATTTTTTTCAGTTAGATATCTGTATGACTAATTTTAAATGTTTATTCTAGTCATCTGAAATACAGTGTCTTTAGCAGTTATGGATTGTTTCACAGTTGTATCTTAAGTAATTCTAGTTGTTATTTTTGTTTTGTTGTGTGTAATAATACCATTGTTTATTAATATTTTTGTTCTAGTCATTTTGTTTCGCAATGGTTTCCGGACAAATGTGGAACCATATACGGGGCCCTCCATTTGTTCATAAAACGTCATCTGGAGGTGTGGCATATATTCATGGCTCTTCCCAGGGACAGTTTGTGCTTGAGACCTACATCGTTATGCTTTTGAGTATCCTTTATAATAAGTATAGTTCTTATTGTGTTGTGTTACATTTTTGTTTTTGCCAAATACATAACAATGATAAAGGTAGTGAAGTAACTGGTAAAACAAATGTGTGGTTCCAACACCAAACATTCCCTCAGAGCTCCTGTAAGACCTTCACAGCTACTGTAATGGTCTCAGGGCACACAGTCCCCACTTTACTTTGCCCTTACAGGCAATCTCCTACTTGATGTCATTGCCCATCTCCCAAGATGTGGACGAGCGGATGGACTAGTGGGAGATGATACGAAAATCATAGCATATGCTGGTTTTGGGAACGAGCAGAAATTGGAAGAACAACTAAATACCTAGCAGAGAGGAACTGAAGAAGCTGGCTTGGAAATCAGCTTAACAGAAAACAAGGTAATGAAAATCAGCAGGAAAAATGAAAAAAAATGAAGGACGCTAGTTATAATTTTTAAAAAAGTAGATGCTTCCCAATATATAGGAAGTGAGTTAACCAAGAAAGGAAACATCAAGGATCAAGTCTCGGAGAGGATAAAAATTGTTCACAATTTTATTATTATGTATTGGATGTAATTAGAAATGGGAACATACATGCCAAGCAAAGATCATGATATTTAAGTCATATTATCTGTCAATTTTGAACTGTGGATCAAATGTTGGATCTGGACAAAGAAAGATGTAAACAGAATACAATTGATAGAGATGCACTTTCTTCAAAGAATGCTGGATAAGGTTGAGAAAGGACAGAATAAGGAACGAAACAGTAAGAGAAACCTTTCAGATCCATCCCCAAAAAGGAACTATGGAGAGAAAGAGGCTTTAATGGTTTGGCTCCATTAAAAGAATAGGACAAGAAGAACTCTAGAATTAACAGAATCTGGAAGGAGACCAGACGGAAGACCGCAAACAGGATGGAGAAACCAGGTGAAAGAGGACGACGGTTCAATCCCGCGTCCGGCCATCCTGATTTAGGTTTTCCGTGATTTCCCTAAATCACTCCAGGCAAATGCCGGGATGGTTCCTTTGAAAGGGCATGGCCGACTTCCTTTCCCTTCTTTGCCTAATCCAATGAGACCAATGACCTCGCTGTCTGGTCTCCTTCCCCAAACAATCCAACAATCCAACCCATCTGACTGCAATGAGAATAAATGCTGAATGATACAGTGTGGTAGAAATGAGGAGCTTGGAAGAGGCTCTGTGAGTGATCTGCATAAGCAGAAACATTTCGGAAAGAAGAAGAAGGCTCACCAGCTTGTATACCGTGGGTGAAGACTATTTTTGGTATACTAATGTTTACTTAAGGTGAACAATATCAATATTTACCTGCTGTGCTGCTGAACTAGTATTTCACATTATACCCATTGTCACTGGTATGATTAAAGGTATTCATACAGATACCATGCATTACCCGTGCATGTTTTATCACGTTCTGTTGTGAATGTATTCAGTTTGTGGTCAGACACAAACATTGCCATGTTCCAGTAAGAAACTCTTCAACTCAAAAAAAATATATATTGAACACATTACTAAGTGCAAAACATGTAGGAAAACCAAACTGAGATGTAATATCAGTGTTAACCTAGTGTACATTCTATGCTGTGAATGCTTGTATGCTGTCATTACGTCATTAGAAACACATTTGATTCCAGTTGCAAAGTCTTCACACGTGACAGCTTCCACATAGCAGAGGCAGTATGCAAGCAGACCTTGCAAGCAATTGAGTAACACTACACACAGCTGTGTATGATGTGTACATATAAGCAAGTGTCACACAAAACAATCTTTGAAAAGGCACAAACAACAATGACATCTTACGAACCAGAAGTGTATACAGAGCTATGTAAGTATACCTGCTGATCTCTGTACTATAGCCATCTCATTTGCAGGAGGTAACTAAAGGATTTAAGCAACACTCCTCACCAGTAGTTAACAGTCTTCTTTGGGTTAACAGATATCCTGAGTTAACACTGACATTAAGTCTCATGTTCATTTCTTCATGTTGTGCACTTCAGTATTTTTCAAGTTGAGAATTTTCTTACTAGGTCATGCCTCTGTCTGAACCCACTACAAACATATTTTTGATGGAACATGGTAAAGCACACATCAGTAATGCATTCTAGGCAGTTATCACAACACTACAGATCGACATTTTTAATTCTGACACCAGTTTGATAATACTGTACAGGGCTATTACAAATGATTGAAGCGATTTCATAAATTCACTGTAGCTCCATTCATTGACATATGGTCACGATACACTACAGATACGTAGAAAAACTCATAAAGTTTTGTTCGGCTGAAGCCGCACTTCAGGTTTCTGCCACCAGAGCGCTCGAGAGTGCAGTGAGACAAAATGGCGACAGGAGCCGAGAAAGCGTATGTCATGCTTGAAATGCACTCACATCAGTCAGTCATAATAGTGCAACGACACTTCAGGACGAAGTTCAACAAAGATCCACCAACTGCTAACTCCATTTGGCGATGGTATGCGCAGTTTAAAGCTTCTGGATGCCTCTGTAAGGGGAAATCAACGGGTCGGCCTGCAGTGAGAGAAGAAACGGTTGAACGCGTGCGGGCAAGTTTCACGCGTAGCCCGCGGAAGTCGACGAAGCAGGGAGCTAAACGTACCACAGCCGACGGTTTGGAAAATCTTACGGAAAAGGCTAAAGCAGAAGCCTTACCGTTTACAATTGCTTCAAGCCCTGACACCCGATGACAAAGTCAAACACTTTGAATTTTCGGCGCGGTTGCAACAGCTCATGGAAGAGGATGCGTTCAGTGCAAAACTTGTTTTCAGTGATGAAGCAACATTTTTTCTTAATGGTGAAGTGAACAGACACAATGTGTGAATCTGGGCGGTAGAGAATCCTCACGCATTTGTGCAGAAAATTCGCAATTCACCAAAAGTTAACGTGTTGTGTGCAATCTCACGGTTTAAAGTTTACGGCCCCTTTTTCTTCTGCGAAAAAAAAGGTTACAGGACACGTGTATCTGGACATGCTGGAAAATTGGCTCATGCCACAACTGGAGACCAACAGCGCCGACTTCATCTTTCAACAGGATGGTGCTCCACCGCACTTCCATCATGATGTTCGGCATTTCTTAAACAGGA
This sequence comes from Schistocerca americana, assembly GCF_021461395.2. Lineage (NCBI taxonomy): Eukaryota > Metazoa > Arthropoda > Insecta > Orthoptera > Acrididae > Schistocerca > Schistocerca americana. The sequence goes on from NC_060121.1 coordinate 611,020,457, forward strand.
GATCGGAAAACCGATGGATCGGTCGTGGTGGAGATCATGATCAGCAATTCATGTCATGGCCTCCACGCTCTCCCGACTTAACCCCATGCGATTTCTTTCTGTGGGGTTATGTGAAAGATTCTGTGTTTAAACCTCCTCTACCAAGAAACATGCCAGAACTGTGAGCTCGCATCAACGATGCTTTCGAACTCATTGATGGGGACATGCTGCGCCGGCCGAGTGTGGGAGGAACTTGATTATCAGCTTGATGTCTGCCGAATCACTAAAGGGGCACATATCGAACATTTGTGAATGCCTAAAAAAACTTTTTGAGTTTTTGTATGTGTGTGCAAAGCATTGTGAAAATATCTCAAATAATAAAGTTATTGTAGAGCTGTGAAATCGCTCCAATCATTTGTAATAACCCTGTAAATATTCACATTAAGCAGCTTCAGTCAGTATCATTATATCAAAAATGACTCCCATCCACAAGACATTTAACTCGACTGAAAACTTGAGACAAAAGAACACTAAAAAAATTTGATGTGATACCAACCTCAAGAAATGGAATAAAATGTTAGGGAGGAGAAGGCAGGAAGGTAGTGAAATGGGGAAAAAATATAGATTAACCAAACAATGGAATAAATGAGAAATATTCAAGTGACACCAATGTAAAATATTAATATAGTTTGAATGTAGATGGATGGGAGAATAAGTTGATAAATAAGTTTTCTTCTGTAGGGTCATAAGAGTGAGGTATCTGGAGAGAACGTACATTGTATTGAAAAAACGTGTATTTGTAATAATTAATGTTTAGTGTTAGTTTCATACAAATCTAATTTGTGTTACCCACGAAAATTATTTTAGACAGAACAATATGTAATGGAATGGATTTTGGATATGTTCTATGAAATATGTTGTTTGCTGTTTGACAATATCAGACTTACTCTCTCCTATTGTCAGTTGGCTCTCCTTCGTGTTTCTCATTTTCTTCACTTCATATTTTTATTTGGTTTGCCTCCTCCTTCTCTCCTTAGTTACAGACTTTGCCTCATCCATCTCTTCTGTATCCTATATTATATCCTTACCTAAAACTACAATATTTATGTGACGATAAGCAACCCTAAATATGAGACAACCTTCTAATTCAAAGAGGTCTAATGGTTTTTGGGCAATTCTGACTACTTTGAATTATAGACTGATATGGGATATCTTAAGATCAGCCAGAAAAGATTTAACACTCGCTTGTGTGAGCATATATTATTTTTTAACTGTTCCTGTTTTGGTAATAGAAATTGAAGTATAATTTTTTGAAAAAAGGTCACAAGCATTCTCGCTTTAACATTTTTGCTTACTATCTAAGAGAATAAACTTTTATTTGTAAGCCTGCTGCCATTTCATCTTCTTTCTTAGCAGTCCTCCCACATTATACCATCTTCTGTACTGTCCATGACTTCTGAAATGTAACACTTTTAAAAAAAGCCTTCCTTTATGGATTCACTTGAGATTCTTTTCTGGGTGATAATGATCAATTGCCTGATCCATTTTGAAGTGAAGATATGGTCTTAGAGTAGTCACCCTCTGTAAACCTGTAGCGGGTGAGCCTTGGAAAGTCTAGTCATAACAGCATTCAAAAAGTTATGGCGTCATGCCCCAGAATGATTTCTAGATCTGTGTTATTCTTTGATATCAGATCCTTAACATCATGGTCGAGGTGTCCTCTGTCAGAATTCTCCTTCTGTTAAGAAAATAGCCCAGTATTTTCTTCCAAACAACCTTCATCCATTTTAGTGCCATGTAATTAATCAGCCTGCAAGAAATTTCTGTTTTGGTATAGTTATCCTGCCAAGGACCATATTGTTGTGACTCGCCGATCTTTCAAAGTGCCGCCACGCAGTTACGCGCATCCTCTACATGCGGCGCTGTCTGCCAGCCATGCAGCAGCAGCGGCACCTAAGCGGCCAGCCAGCCAGCGGCCGCTAGACTTGGACTCAGTGCTGATTTGATTGTTACAGTGTACACTTGTCTTACTTTGTTTACTTGCTCTTACATGTATTGTGTTGTCCTAGAAATATATTTGTTCAACTTGACGTTACAACAATTGGCAACGAGGTAGTGGATGTTTCTTTTCCGTCATTGACCCACTGGTTTTCATGGCTACTTTAGAGCAACTATTGCAAGGTCTCATTGAACAGCAAACGCTTCTCACATCTGCGATTCATGATTTCGTCACGGCATCAAATGCGATGTCTCATCGTTGTCTATACCTCCTTTTCCTCCTTACGACGAGACAGCGGAAGAATGGTCTGATTACGAAAAACATCTTCGACAGCACTTCTTGGCATTTAATGTCGCGGACAAACAAACATGTAAGTCTCTGTTCCTGTCATGGATTTCACCTCAAATGTATCGGTTGTTGTCGCAATTTGCTCCTTTGAAAGATCCTGCGTCTTTGTCCTTTGCTGAAATGTGCTCACTTCTGTCCGTCTATTTTCAAAAGCTAACGCATGTGGTAGCCTCTCGTGTTGCCTTTTATCGTTGTCAAAAACAACCGAATCAATCCTATCGCGCTTGGGCTGCTGAACTTCACGGCCTCAGTAGAAAGTGTCAATTTGTTACTGAAGTTCACAAAGAATCCTACGCCGATTCCATGGTATGGGATGCTATTATCCGATCGGCGCCCGACAAAGAATTTAGGCAACGTGCCTTCAGTTGGCAAATCCGACTCTAGATGAAGTCCTATCCATCGCTCAGTCTTTTGAAATTTCACGCGTCGCTGGGGCGCAAATAGAGGCATGGGGTGACGTCGGGGAAGTAAAACCTCTGTGCACTGTTGACGAAGCGTGCAGCGTGTCCCCGCCGGCCGACGTGGCCGCAGTACACTCCCAAGTGCAGCCTCGGCCTAACCGTAAACAAACCTCTAAGAAACTGCAGCAAAACCCACAGCAACTCTTTCATGTCCACAGTGTTTTACGTAACATTCACGAGAAGATTGTCCACAATGTTGGGCCGTGTGTTACAAATGCAAAAGGAAGGGTCATGTGTCGTCCGTTTGCAAATCTGACCGCATACCTGATGTTCATGAACGTGACACTGATTCTGCTTCTGTGTTGTCTGTCAATGGTACTTCTTCCCTTTCAGGGAAGTTATTCCTCACTATCATCAATTCTCAGACGTATCTTCAGTTGGGTTCTCCAATCCTGTCACCTGTCACTCAGCAATTAGACGTACAATAAACAGAAGATTTCTCGCTTGGGACAATTTAATCCTGAGGTATCTTACAAATCCATCGCTCGCACTGTTCCCGTATTTGTGGTCGACCAGAGTAACGCAGAGAATCCTTTTGGTTTCAATGCCTTTCACGTTTTTGGGTTCTCCATAGATGACTCTGTCAATATCTCTGATGCTATTCCTTATGCTCAATTGGATTCCTTGTCGATGACATCTTCGTCCCTTTTTTCTCCTGGGTTAGGCCGGGCAAACGACTTTGAAGCTCATATCACTCTCAAACCCACTGCTCGGCCAAAGTTTTTTTGGGCTCAGCCCATTCCTGTGGCCCTTCGTGATTGGGTCAAACGAGAGCTGGATCGTGTCACTGCTTCAGGGGTCTTGCTTCCTGTCACTTCCAATGAATGGTCCTCTCCTGTCGTTGTCGTTGCTAAGCCGAATGGTGATGTTTGTTTCTGTGGCAATCTCAAAGCCACTGTAAATGCTCAATGCCTCATCGACACTTACCCTATGCCCCGTCCTGAAGAATTGTTCACTAAACTTGCTGGAGGCCAGTATTTTTCTAAACTTGACCTGTCAGAAGCTTATCATCAACTTCCTCTCAACGCTGCTTCCTGGCAGAGTCTGGTCCTTAACACATCTTTCGGCCTCTATCAATACCAACGATTGCCATTCAGGGTTACCAATGCCCCTGCTCTCTTCCAGCGATTCTTGGAACAATTATTGCTCCCTGTCCCTGGGTGTATCAATTACATGGACTACGTTGTTGTCACTGGCTCCACCGCTGAAGAACATCTTCAGAATCTCTGCACACCTTTTGATATCTTACAGACTGCCGGTCTTGAGTGTAATCTTCAGAAAACAAAATTTTTTCAGGCATCTATCACGTACTTGGGGTTTCAACTCTCTCGGGATGGTATTTGTCTGCTTCAGCAAACTGTCGCTTCGATCGGTCCCTTCCTCGCCCTACATCTGTTAAGGAACTGCAGGCCTTCTTGGGGAAAATAGCATACTATTACAGGTTTTTACTGTCTGCGGCTTCGGTGGCTCAGCCGTTGCATCGCCTGTTGCATAAAAACGTGCCCTTTCACTGGTCCACGTCATGTGATGTGGCATTCCGGAACTTGAAGACTATGCTGAAACTGGCTACTTATTGACCTGGCCAACATCTTGTTCTTGCCACAGACGCCTCTCAATACGGGGTTGGTGCAGTCCTTGTGCACCGTTTTTCTGACGGTTCTGAACAACCCATAGCTTATGCCTCCAAAATGCTCACGGATGCCCAACGAAAATATTCTCAAATTTAAAAAGAAGCTTTGGCCATTATTTATGCTCTTCATAAGTTTGGTGTTTTTCTTTATGGAACCAAATTTCATCTTGTTACGGATCACAAACCACTTGTTTCCTTGTTTCATGCATCAACGTCGCTTCCCGACAAGGCTGCACACCGCCTCCAGCGTTGGGCTCTTTACTTGTCTCATTTCAATTATGAGATTCATTTCAAGCCGACAGCTCAACATGCGAATGCTGTTGCACTGTCTCGTCTTCCCATGGGTACTGATCTGGCATTCGATAGGGACGAACTTTTGTGTTTTCACCTGGATGTTGCTGAGCAGCGGGTTGTGGATGGGTTCCCCATCACCAGGGACCGACTGGCGGCTGCTACGGGTTCTGATCCTACCCTCTCCCGGGTTTTACGCTGTATTCAGAAGGGTTGGCCAGATTGTCCATCCGCTAAGACTTCTCATCCGTTGTGGAACTACTATGCTTTGCGCTACCGCTTCACGGCTAGGGATGGTGTTATCCTCCTTTCCACCGACAATGCTTTGCGGCGTGTTGTGGTACCTGTGTCTTTGCGTGCTTCGGTCTTGCGCGTCCTTCACCAAGGGCACTGGGGTGTCTCTCGCACAAAATCTCTGGCGCGCCGTCATGTGTACTGGCCCGGCATCGACTCTGAAATCGCACACGTGGTCACTGCCTGCGGCCCTTGTGCGTCACAGGCCGCTGCCCCGAAGTCATCTTTGTCACCGTGGTCTTCGCCTGAGAAGCCCTGGGAGCGTATTCATGCTGACTTCGCAGGACCTTTTTTAGGTACTTATTGACTACTCGTAATTGACGCCTACTCTAACTTTCCTTTCATTGTCCGTTGCACGTTGCCTACCACCACGGCAACCACCAATGCTCTAGCTCGCATATTCTCTTCGGAAGGCCTTCCCTCTACTCTTGTTACTGATAGTGGTCCGCAATTTGCCTCTTCCGAATTTGCGGATTTTTGTGCCCGTTACGGCGTCATGCATGTCACGGTCCCTCCGTTCCATCCACAGTCAAACGGTGAGGCTGAATGACTGCTCCACACATTTAAGGCTCAGATGAGGAAACTCTTGACTTCTTATGCTGCTGATGAAGCATTTCTCCAATTTCTGGCTTCTTACCGTTTCACCCCCATGGGCGACCACAGCCTGGCTAAGCTCTTACATGGCCGACAGCCCCGCACGCTACTTCATGTTCTGCGGCCTTCCACCTCACGGCTGCGGGTGCCTTCGCTTGGCTGGTTCACCGCCGGCGACCTTGTATGGGTATGGGGATATGACAGGTGGCCAAAATGGCCGCATCTTACGACACCGTGGCCAACACCTGTATGAAATCCAGACAGACACGGGTGTTGCAGTGCGCCATTCGAGCCAGCTTCGGCCTTCTGTGCCGGCAACGCCCGTTCCAAATGCTGCTACACCACCTTCGGCTCTACCTGACGCTCGGGATTTTGGCATCTCTCATTACTCACAACGCAGCCCTCTCACCATCATCTCGGTGCCAGCACAAGAACGGACGCCACCAGGAGACGTGCCCATGTAGGAACCAGAAGACCATCATCTGTCGGAGCAACTCTACTCGCCTCCTTCTCCTACGGATGCCGACACATCACCCATGTCTCCTGTTATAACAACCGGACTTGCCGCAACGGGCAGATTGGTGCACGGAGCCCCAGCAGATTCGACCCCTACGTCTCCTGTCATCTCGACCCGTTATCATCGGGGACACTTCTGTCCGTACGGGAAGCCTCCTCCTTGAGACTTTATGGCCAGTCAAACAACACCTATGGACGTTAGTAATCTACAGGCCACCTCCATCAAGACCAGTGCAAAAAGAGGGGAAAAGTGTTGCGACTCGCCGATCTTTCAAAGTGCCGCCGCGCAGTTACGCGCGTCCTCTACATGCGGCGCTGTGTGCCAGCCATGCGGCAGCCACGCCACCTAAGCGGCCAGCCAGCCAGCCAGCAGCCGCTAGACTTGGACTCAGCGCTGATTTGACTGTTACAGTGTACACTTGTCTTACGTTGTTTACATGCTCTGTGACTTACATGTATTGTGTAGTCCTAGAAATATATTTGTTCAGCTTGACGTTACAACACATATATGGAGTCAGCTTCCTGCAACCTGTCTCAGCATTCAGAATGACTGTTATTCTGGCCTTTTTGTTTGCAGAACTTGTTAAGAACACTTTAGATGCCCTTTACATCAGTTGTAACAGTTAATAGCATATTAAAATTAACCACCATAATTAGCATTGCTCATATGGCCTAGCAAATATTGGTGAGACTCATTACAGGATGCTGAAATGAAAACAACTGTTTATCCTGTGCTGCAAGAAGACACTGGGCTAGGATTGTTCTTTGGTGTAACTTATCCTCATGTCCCAGCCCATGCTCTCTTTGGATTCTGTGGCTCATGATGCACGGAGCCCCAGCAGATTCGACTCTTCTTTCTTTATCTTCAGCACCATCATTTACATCTGCATGTACATCTACAACTGTTAACTTCTCAAGTAATTGCGAATTCTTTTCTCTCATGTACCATGCAACATGCTGTTCCAATTCCTGGAACCTTCCCTGCTTTGGTCTCCTGAAAGTTATATGTGTAGATCTGGTGCTTGTGAATTTATTCTTCATCTGAAGTTACCTACAAATATTTGCGCCTGGGAAACCGAAACTTCTTTGTAAATACAATTGTTCATGACCTGTGCTTCATGTATCACCATTAACTTAAAATTAACACCTGTATGAGTTAATTAGGAACTGTGAATTTGGAGATTCATGCATCAAAACAGAATTCTATCCATGATTTTCATTCATTGTCGATTGCTACAGTTTACTATCATTACACTGCTGACAATCGAAGCAAAGGGAATGCATTTGTTACTTTTAAGATAGCAAAATTCGTGTGTTAACAAAAAGTTATGGAAATTGCAGTTAATTTAAAACTGGACCAACAGTGCATTGCTAGCACTGATTGGCGGAAATGAGAATACTGTGGGCCACCAGTGTGCTTGTTTTATTTGTATGAAGATGGTATTTTCATATATATAAGGCTTACTGGCCAATAATCTTACTAAGTGCGGATGCACTCACATTGTTCAAACTCTTATGGGAATCGGTAGATTGACTGCTGCGAGTAATGATTATAGTGGGCAGGGACACTACAAATGTAGTGTGCGGACAGTAAGTTAGAAGTGTGGGTTTCATGGGGAGCATGCCAGAGATAAGTCTCTGCAGTCCCACTATCCTGTGTCCCCACGGTGGCTCAGTCAGGTAGAGCATTTGCCATGTAAGCAGGAGATCCCGGGTTCAAATGTGGTCGGGGCACACATTTTCAACTGTCCCCGTTGATATTTATCAACAGCTGTAAGCAGCTATGTTCTGGATTTCATTGTAATTTCATGTTTTATTTGTTGTTGAACATGAAAATCAACAGTTCTGTGGAGCAGTAGTAGCCTTGTTTTAATTTTGTTGTTTCAGTTGTTGTACCACATTAAAAATGTTACAGTAAAATGACTTTGGCTTCTATAGAAATTGGTACTGTTGTTGTATGTCTGATGGTTATTGGTAACGCTGGTTCAGTTCCACTATACAGTGGATCAGGGAATGTATGTTAAATGTTTCTATAAGAATGGGATGAAATGCAGAAAATTTTAAGAATGTTAAATTTTGGTTTTATTGAGTCTGCTATGAGTAAAACAAAGTTTATGAGTGCTGCAAATCTTTTGATGAAGCTCATGAAGACATTGGAGATGACAAGCACCCTGCAATGTCCCAGCACATCAATCACTGAAATCGTGGAAAACTGAAAGGAATGATTGTGAAATCACAATCAGAGAAGTTGCTGATGTTATTGGCATATCAGTTGGCTCATACCATGATTTTGTGTGCGTGCGTGCGTGCGTGCGTGCGTGCGTGTGTGTGTGTGTGTGTGTGTGTGTGTGTGTGTGTGTGTGTGTTTGTGTGTGTATGTGTGTGTTTGTTTGTTTGTTTGTTTGTTTGTTTTGGATGTGAAACCTGTGACAGCAAAATTTTGATGAACTGGGAACAAAAACAGCAGTGCATGGAAGTTGCTCAAGAGACACAAGATGAAGTCAACACTCTTGCAGAACTATTGAAACGTGTCATAACAGGTGACAGAATATGAGGTTACAAATAAGACATGAGAATTAAGTCTCAATTTTCCCTGTGGAAGAATTCAGGGTCCCGAGACCAAAAAAAACAGCTCAACAAATGGGAGCAGATGTGAAGGTTATGCTTACTGTGTTCTTCAATTTTAACGGCTGTAGTGCTCCAGGAGCTCTTGCCATAAAATCAAATTATCACTGAGAAATCCTACATACAAATTCAATGCTGTTTGCCTGAAGCAATCTGAAAACAATGCCCAGATTTGTGGTGAAATAATTCACCACGATAATACACCTGCTCTCAGTTTGTTGCTTGTTCATGAATTTTTGGCCAAAAAAATACTGTAATGATGGTACAGCCTCCATATTCACCAGATGTGGTCCTATATGATACTTTTCTGTTTGCAAAAATAAAGAATAGACTAAAAGGCTTAATTTTTCAAACCTAAATAAAACTAAAAACGCATTGCTGAGGGAGCTAAAAGCTATCTCAAAGACCTAGTTCTACAACTGTTTGGGGGACTGGAAAAAGTGTTGGCATAAGTTTATGATAAGACCAACAAATACAGAATGAATCAAAAAGAACTTTGCAACTTTGGAACAATATAGACATTTATTGAGATAACTTACAGGATTGGTAGATTGTCATTTTGCAGCAAACAACCACAAGTTTCACATAAAAGTCTCATGTATTTCCTTGGTTTGATGTGACTACTACTTGCAAAGCGACAAACATCCCACCATTAATCAGTTTCTTCCCACACTAATTTCAGAAAATCTGGCATAACTTGTGCAACGGCTGCATAGATTCAATTTTGCAGGTGAGCTAAATTGTAGGCCTGCTTGGAGTTTCTTTATTGTATTCAATGTGAAATTTATGCCAACCAGTTGTTGCAGAGTTTGTTTCATGAAACCAAAACACACAATGAGCAAGCTCCACACCACTGAAAGTAACCGTTTTAAGTGTGCACTACACTGGTGATCTTGATGCTGGAATGGGGGTACTGATGCACTGCATGAGTGAGACATGAGGTTGTTTGTTGCAAAATGACACATCTGTCGATTCTCTAAGTTATCTCAATAAATATCTATGTTTCCAAAGTTCTAAAGTTCTTTTTGACTCACCCTGCATAATTATTTTCAAAAATCAAAAGTTCCCCTTCTTTTGTAATACATCTCGTATGCCAACCTGTTTGTACGTCACATTAATGGAATGTTCTAAGCCTTCAAGATCTTGAACTCCTTGTCTCATACAGGTTCATTGATGGTGTAGTAATGACCTGTAATTATAGCCAGTACATTCTATTCTCAGTTTTCAACAGACTCGACACCTTTTCTATTATCGGTCTCACCTGATACTCTTGTAACTGTATGCTACTTTACTGAGCCATGAACTTTACCTCTGTGATAGCTCTGTAAAAACCTCTGTACAGCTAACCATCCACAGAACCTAAAATTTGATAGCTGTAATTCATTCCACATCAAAACAAGTGGCCACCTGTGGATGTCACATCAGCTGTGGCGAGCAGTCCCTTGCACAGTATTCCTACACAAACTACCCTCCAATCCTAGTCCACAAATAGATCCCCTGTGGCATATCTGCGTATGCCCCAAATTCTCTAACAACCACTAAACCAGCTGCAAAGGACCACCCCCAGTACCCAATATCACCATGAACTGGAACAACTTAACCAAATGCTCAGCAAGAGCTTCAATTACCAAATACCCTAAGGTGAGGAACAACCTTCCCACTTCACCTGAAGTGGTATTCCAGTGCCCATCCAGTGAACAAAATATCTTGCTCCTACCTGCTGGCACATATAAGCCCCTCCCCTATCAGTTGTATCACTATGCAACACATCTCCTATGCATCCATCCAGCATACCTTCTCTGTCCCTGAACTAGCATATTCTTCCCTATCAGATTCTAGGCCACTAGTGAATCATTGATGAATACCAACTCTGCTGTAACTTCTACAAAGCCTTTTATGTGAGCATGACCACCATCTACATCTACGTGATTACTCTGCTATTCACAATAAAGTGCCTGGCAGAGGGTTCAGTGAACCACCTTCAAGCTGACTCTCTATTGTTCCATTCTCGAACGGCACGCAGGAAAAATGAGCACTTAAATTTTTCTGCACGAGCCCTAATTTTGCTTATTTTATCGTGATGATCATTTCTCCCTATGTTGGTGGGTGCCAACAGAATGTTTTCGCATTCAGAGGAGAACTGAAATTTCATGAGATGATCCCGTCCCAACGAAAAACGCCTTTGTTTTAATGATTGCCACTCCAATTCACGTATCATGTCTGTGACACTATCTCTCCTATTTCGCCAGAATACAAAATGAGCTGCCCTTCTTTGTACTTTTTCGATGTCATCTGTCAGTCCCACCTGATGCAGATCCCACACTGCACAGAAATACTCCAGAATAGGGCGGACAAGCATGGTGTAAGCAGTCTCTTTAGTAAACCTGGTGCACCTTCTAAGTGCTCTGCTGATGAATCTCAGTCTTTGGTTTGCTCTACCTACAATATTATCTATGTGATTGTTCCAATTTATGTTATTTGTAATTGTAATCCCTGAGTATTTAGTTGAATTTACAGCCTTCAGATTTGTGTGACTTATCACGTATTCAAATTTAGCTGATTTCTTTTAGTACTCATGTGGGTAACTTCACACTTTTCCTTATTCACAGTCGATTGCAACTTTTCGCACCATACAGATATCTTATCTAAATCATTTTGCAAGTTGTTTTGATCATCTAATGACCTTACAAGACGGTAAATGACAGCATCATCTGCAAACAATCTAAGATGGCTCCTCAGATTGTATCCTATGTCGTTAATACAGATCAGGAACAATAGAGGGCCAGTAACATTTCCTTGGGGAACCCGGGATATTACTTCTGTTTTACTCAATGACTTTCTGTCTATTACTACGAACTGTGACCTTTCTGACAGGAAATCACGAATCCAGTCGTACAACTGAGGCGATACTACGTAGGCACGCAGTTTGGTTAGAAAACGCTTGTGAGGTACGGTGTCGAAAGCCTTCTGGAAATCTAAACATATGGAATCAATTTGACATCCCCTGTGGATAGCACTTATTACTTCATGAGTATAAAGAGCTAGTTGTATTTCACAAGAACAATATTTTCTGTGAAACCGTGCTGACTATGTGTCAATAAATCGTTTTCTTCGAGGTACTTCATAATATTCAAATGCAGTATATGTTCCAAAACCCTAGTGCAAATCAACATTTGTGATATAGGCCTGTAATTCAGCAGATTACTCCTACTTCCCTTTTTGGGTATTGGTGTGACTTTGAGCAATTTTCTAGTCTTTGGGTACAGATCTTTCTGTGAGTGAGTGGTTGTATATAATTGCTAAATATAGAGCTATTTAACAGCATATTCTGAGAGGAACCTGACTGGTACACAATCTGGACCGAAGGCCTTGCTTTTATTAAGTGATTTAAGCTGCTTCATTACACTGAGAATATCTACTTCTATGTTTCTCATCTAGACATTTCTTGATTGGAATTCAGGAATATTTACTTTATCTTTGGTGAATGAGTTTCGGAAAACTGTGTTTAATAACTGTGCTTTAGTGGCACTGCCATCAGTGACTTCACCGTTGTTATCAGGCAGTGAAGGTATTGACTGCTTCTTGTCACTGATGTGCTGTATGTATGACCAGATTCTCTTTGGGTTCTCTGCCAGATTTCGAGACAGAATTTCATTGTGGAAATTATTAAAAGCATCTCGCATTGAAGTACGCGCTATATTTCGAACTTCTCTAAAACTTTGCCAATCTTGGGGATTTTGCGTTCTTTTAAATTTGGCATGCTTTTTTCGTTGCTTCTGCAGCAACCATCTGACCCATTTTGTGTACTATGGGGGATCAGTATCATCACTTATTAATTTATGTAGTATGTATCTCTCAATTGCTGTCGATGCTATCTCTTTGAAAACATTCCACAGCTTTTCTGCACTTACATGATCAGATCGGAAGGAGCGAAGACTGTCTCTTAAAAAGGCGTTAAGAGCATTTTTATCAGCTTCTTTAAATAGATATACTTTGCGTTTCTTTTTTATGGTTGTAGGTGTTTCAGTATTCAGCCTAGCAGCAACTGCCTTGTGGTCGCTAATCCCTGTATTCCTCACAATACTCACTATTTGTCCAGGATTATTTGTTGCTAAAAGGTCAAGTATGCTTTCGCAGCCATTTACGCTTCGAGTGGGCTCATGAACTAATTGTTCAAAATAATTTTCTGAGAAAGCATTCAGTACAATTTCGGATGACGTTTTACGCCTGCCACCAGCTTTAAATGTATAATTTTTCTAGCATATCAAGGGTAGATTGAAGTCACCACCAACTATAATTATATGAGTGGGGGTACCTATTTGAAATGAGGCTCAAGTTTTCTTTGACCTGTGCAGCAACTATATCTTCTGAGTCAGGGGGTCGTTAAAATGATCCAATTAATAGTTTAATCCGATTGTCAGGTATAACGTCTACCCACACTATTTCACATAAGCTATCTACTTCAATTTCGCTACAAGGCAAACTACCTCTGACAGCAATAAATACTCCACCACCAACTGTATTTAATCTATCCTTTCTGAACACTGTTAGATTGTTTGAAAAAATTTTGGCTGACTTATTTCTGGCTTTGCCAGCTCACTGTACCTACAACTATTTGAGCTTCAGTTCTTTCTATTAGGGCTTGGAGCTTTGATTCTTTCCCAACACAGCTACAACAATTTACAACTACAATACCAATCGTTTCTACAGCTAGCTTACTGTGTTTTATCTGCCCACTTTTAGACGGACATCCCTTCTGTGGTCCCCTGAGATCCTCTAACCTAAAAAACCGCCCAGTCCCTCCCACACAGCCCCCACTACCCGTGTAGCTGCCTCCTGTGTGTAGTGGACTCCTGACCATGTAGTTGTCCACCAGAATACATGGCCACTGCCAACTATAACCAGAAACAAAGTTGACTAGCCAGTGACAGGTCATTCTGTTGACCACAACATGCTTTCTTTAGTGTTTGCTTCACATCCCTTACTATCTGGAGCCCCAGTACCCAATCCCTGCCCCATACCAACCTCTCAAAATTACATACATTGGAACATCATTCCAACATATCTTTTAGCCCTTCATTCTCCGCTAGCACCTGTCCCACACCTGCTTCTACCTTTTGTTTCCATACCTCCACTGAACTTCCTTGTCTCTTTCTTCCTCTGTTTTATATCCACCCCTATCCCCCCTCACCAAAAAAATTTAATGTTTGCCACACTGAACTTCATACGCTTGCACCTTGGTGGGCCATCTGCACTCCCCTCTCCTCCCAATCCTTCCAAGCTTCCTTGCTCTTCTAACCCATTCTACATTCCACCTAAAAATCTCTCTCAGAAGGTACACAGCAGGGAATGGACATTGTGTGTGTGTGTGTGTGTGTGTGTGTGTGTGTGTGTGTGCGCGTGTGTGTGTGCGTGCGTGTGAGTGAGAGAGAGAGAGAGAGAGAGAGAAGAAGGTGGTGGTGGTGGTGGTGGTGGTTGTTAGTGTTTAATGTCCCGTCGACAACGAGGTCATTAGAGACGGAGCACAAGCTCGGGTTAGGGAAGGATTGGGAAGGAAATCGGCCGTGCCCTTTCAAAGGAACCATCTCAGCATTCGCCTGAAACGATTTAGGGAAATCACGGAAAACCTAAATCAGGATGGCCGGAGACGGGATTGAACCGTCATCCTCCCGAATGCGAGTCCAGTGAGAGAGAGAAGAAGGATCTTGTCTGAAAGCAGAACACAGAACAACATCAGTCTTCTTTATGCGCCTGTTGACCACCCAACACCTCATCTTTACAGTGAGTGGTTGCTTTTACTCCTTCCATTTTGCGATTTCTTATTGGGGAAAGAGGAAAATCAACTCTGTGTTGAACTTTTACTTAGATACTTTACATATTGTTATTTTGTAATTATTTAACATATTGGAAGCATGTTGCATCTTTTTTTGTGACAGTTGCGATAATTGACAGCAAGTCACTTCTGCATAAAGGCGTTTTGTGACTGATTTCTATGCTTATATTGCAAAATAACAACTTGCAGCATTTTACACTTTGCACTTGAATAATAGTGTACCTTATCACGTGATCAAGTTTAGTTGCTAAAGTGACTAGCTACTCTCTCTGAGCTGTTGAATAATATTTGTCATAATTGTAATGTATGTTCAAATTTTATTTGTCAGTTTTGCCTTGAATATCATACACTTAATTCGTACTTCACCAGTAAGTTAGCTTATTTTGTTCTGGGACCAGTGTTTTTTCATATATAAGTGTCAAGGATAAAAAAATTCACCCACTTGGACTTCACAGTGCGATTCCTCACATACTAACCGTACAAAAATATCTCTCACAAAATTCCATCCTGCACATATTTCCAGCAGCAAATGGATGTTAAAGTTAGGCAATCTGGCAACACGGTAATCACATGTACAATATGTGCCTCTGTCAGCATATATGCAAAGTGCTCTGCAGTTTGTGCAGTGGATAGTATTTTGGGTTAGCATGCAGAAGGTTGGGGGTTCGATTCTGGGCCATGTCATGTTTGTTTTTATTTGCTAGTTCTGCCATATAATACTATGCACCATTTCTTAAGCCACCTGTACCTGACATTTACATAATACAATATTGTGTAATGGTGAACATAACAGAAATGTGCTCAGACAAGTCAAAAATACACAGTTGAAACAAATGACCTGTCATAGTACAGAACAACTACAAAAACAATATCAATTTCAAGATGCTAAAAAGGTATCACAGTTAAATAACTCAACATCTACTAATCATTTATACTACATGCAGTACGTCATTTCAGATGTGACAACCAGTGACAATACTAATTTCCGTATTAATGATCGCAAGAAGTTTACAAAAGAATAAATTGTCCTCAGAGCAAATGCTCAAAGTGACCCCCCTTCACTTCCAAACAATCAAACATTGTGTGACCTGTTGGATCATACAGCTCTGGACTCTTTGCATCAAGGCTGCACCCACACATACAAGAGCAGCATGAACACATGCTATTAGTTCTACCATATGTCAGTGGAGTAGAATATATGTGCTCCTTCAAGTGTCCCCATAGGAAGAAATCAAGGGGATTTAGGTCAGGCGAGTGCAGAGGCAATACAACTGAATCTCCCTATCTGAGCCATTTCTCTGGAAATTTTCTGCCTAAACATTGTTGCTAACCTCTGCCGACCAAGATGTGGAACATCTTTCATTGTGTCAGGTGAATAGTTTGAGAGGAATGCATGATACCTTTGTGCAGTCAACTGGTCAAGCAACAACTAGGAACCCAAACTCCTGCATCCCAGTATTCCAACCCGGACATTGATGCCAAAGTGAACTTGATATCCATGGTCGCGGGTGACATGCAGGTTAACATCACACCAGTGATGGGCATTGTGCGTATTGAAGACATCTTCATTAGTGAATGCTGCTTCAGCTGATCATATTACAGTTTTTATGAAGTCATCATTGGCTTACTGTTGTTGTTAGAACCATTCATAGAATTGCATTGGCAGAAGGCGGTCTGTAGGATGTAGGTGTTGCATTAAAGAATAATGGTACAGGTGCAGACCACACTCATGCAGACGTCAGTGACAGTGCTGCCTCGCTACACTACGTGTACTTCACTAGGGTCATGGTGTATGACCTCCAGAACAGCTTCCTCGGTAGCTGGAGCTGACCAGTCTGTAGGACTTCCCGAAGGCAAAGCTCCAGATGACGAAACACATTTTTATCTGGATGATGTCAACAAGGATCTAGCAGTGTATTCATGAGTGGCAACACCAGCCTTGTTACCCGATGTACCTTGAACCAGGAGCTTATCCACATATTCACTGCTTGTCTATGCCATATTTCTGCCACACTGTTTTAGTATACCACAAGAAGAAAATGCGATATGTGTACAAATGTACATTGAGTCTGTCACTGGCACATTACTCCACTAGCAGCTAGTCCCTGTCTGGTGAACAGCGCATGCAGTAAAACCACATCATTATCCGCAGCAGGCTGGTCCGCCTACCATGCACCACTTCTCTTACAGCTTTTGTTCTGTACAAATCATCCCAACACTGCTAATTTTGAAATGTTTGTTTAGAATTATACTTTTTCCCTAATGGTAATGGACGTGTTGTTTCCACATTTCAGTCAATGATACTAATGACAATAATAATAGTAATGCATAAAGATGATACTTACTAAACAGCATGCAATTATCTGACTCAGTGCCAAAAGTCGTAATTGGTGGTTCCAAGGTGATAATACATACAGATGGTAACAGAGTTTGGAAATTATTTGCAGAGCACATTGCTAGCCCTACTGGTGACACAAGGCCCTAATGAAATGTAATGGACCTGAATGTATAAAGAATAATAGTTTGTACTAATCAATGGGACCATTGGGGGATGATACACGGAAAACAGGTTTGGAATCTAGTAGATGTAGTGGTGTGGAACAATTCATGTCCATGACATGTAAAAGGTGTCTTTAAAATCTGATTGGCAAAAACAATTGTATTTCTGTGTTCGTAGAATGTAAGTGCAAATTTTTTGTAGAGGACACACTGTAGTCGCTATATGACGATTAAGATGCCAGATACAGTACCATGCAGACTACATTTAAAAAATAAAAACAAATATGCTTCGACCCAGGATCGAACCCTCAACCTCCAGCATGCTATACACTGCACCAACTGCACAACACCATTGCTGTCTGCAGACAGAGGTTGTTACTGTACATGCTATTACAGCGTTGCCAGATTGCCAGTTATTAACGTCCATTTTCTGCTGGAAATACGTGTTGGAAAGATTTTATGACAGACATTTTTGTATTGCAAGTATGTGACAAATCATGCTGTGAAGTTCGAGTGCATGAATTTTTCTTCACCCTGTATATGAAATAAAAATTCCAAAATAACTGGTTAAATATTTGTATAAGGCAGCTAGAATTTTTATTTGTTATGTCTTTCTTATTTTTATCAGTGAAGATTTAACAAACTACAGATTAAACCTACCTATATTACAAAGAATATGATGGTGTCAAATAACGTGTAAGAAAAACAGCTTAAGCTCAGTTACAGTAATTTATACATAAATTCATCCAAATATACTCTAAGTTAAAATAAAATAATGATTTGAAATTTTGAAGTCACATTTCTCAAAAAAAAAGTTGTCAAAAAAGTACCTTGCCATTCGAAGCCCAAAAACTTTGGGTTCTCTATAGTGCCTCATACTTCAAGGTTAGCATAAGTTTAGAGATTAAGCATCTTGATTGGTCGGGTAGTTAAGTTGTATGAAGTACCATTGCGACAGACAGGAAATTAAATTTCTGTGAGAAGGAAAGTGGCACGGAAAAATGACGAGGAAGATAGGAAGAGCCAAATAATTCATTTTAACTGAATGTATAGTAGAGTACTATCTTGTATGTTTACAAGAACAGTGTTACAAGATTGTCTTCATCCTTAGCTGTGTTCAGATGCATTTGTGGTCTTAGGCATGGTGCTCATAACAGAAGCAGCAGTGCAGAAAGGAGATGTTCGAAAACGAAGAATTATTGCAATAGGTGGTCTCGTTATTGTTGCAGCTTTCTTCAGTTTAATTTTGTCTATGTTTAGATCAAAGGCTCATGGATACCCATACAGGTAAATATGTGAATTCCATCAATCTTTTTTATTTTAGCAAAATGTTATTGAAACTCGTATTTCATGTTTTACAATCACATAGTTTCAAGTTAAAGTAGCGAATTGTGAATCTCTTCAGGTACATAGTATAAACTTTAGTCATGATTTTTCTAGGTACTGTGGTCTATTGTATTCATGGATTATACCCATTGATAATTCAGGATTACTTACTAACGGAAATAATTGTCAGAAAAATACTGCTCTTATGCAGGAATTAATATATTTCCATTTCATTTTTATCTATGATATACTCCCCAATGTGCTATTGGAAGTACTTGAAACAAATCAGTGTGTTAGGAATACTTGTCTTTGGTTGTAATCTATCTTTCCTTATATTACATTGGCTACTTTATTACTTGTGGAATATAAAATTCGAAGCTTAAGGATGTGAAACTGACGAAGCTAAAAATTCTTCAAACATTTCCGTACGACATGTCACAACCTTGGAACATCATTCTCATTTGTTTTTCCCCTACTAAAGCAACAGGTTGATATCTGTAATCTAGGTGTCCTATCACTGGATCAGTAGCACCATATTGTAATTAATGGTGACTCATTGTCGACTCCACTTGCAATTGGTGCAAACCATTTCTCCTTTGTTCCATAGCAATATTTTTATGAATTGCAGCAGTATCACTGAAGAACACAGCTACAAAGAAAGTATAGAAATTTTTCTCTTTACATCCAGTTGGTGCTCCCAAAGAAATATCCATAGATTACTTATTTTTGCCAACAGTGACAATCTTCAGATCTGTTGTACAATGACAGAAAAAACAAAACTGATAATGAGTTGTGTAGCTTAACACATACTGAACACAGTAATAGTGTATGGATATTTGTATAGAGATTTGAAATACCTGTAAAGGATCAATGCAGTAAAGCCTAAAAACAAACTGAGATATACCAATAAAGTGATGTTAAAGAACAGCTCATTGAACGTGTCAAGATAGTAGCAAACATGATGTGTATTGTGGAACCTTTAAACATCAAACTGTGGTGCAGTTGTAGTGCAAAAAGAACATACATTACATCATCTACAAGGTATCAGAACTGCAACCACAGTTTACAGGAGGAGTCTGACTATCATAGCCAAGAGTATGGTTTTGGTAACAGAGGTATAATGAAAAGAAATAATACTGACTGATGCATAAATTACTTAAAAAAAACAGTATTTCAATTGCAGGGAAGAGTTACTTGTGTGGACCTAAGGTAGGTAGACAGCAGCGTTAAATCAGAAAGACATTTATTATAGGACGAGATAATTAGATAGCAACAGTAAATCAGAAAGAGATGAGAGTCTGATACCTGGCACAATTAGAATACATATTGTGTGCAACTTCTAAATTATATCTATTACACAGTGACATAGTATTATTTATTTGGGAATTGCTAATAATAGTAGATTTCTTAAAACATTTTATCAATTTTGTACCATTTAATTTATTTCCTCACAGACCAAGGCTTGACTGTATCATCAGTGCAATAACTGTTGCTACTGCTGTTTATTTCCTATGTATTTTACTAACACTTAATGACCCACGACTGGTTCTGAGATGTTCAGCCTCATTATCATAATGTTCTGTAGATCATTATGTTGCATGGCAATGACATTCGATTAGAAAATCAGGCCAATGTATACTGTATCGATAAAATGTTGTTGTTGTTGTTGTCGTTGTCGTTGTTGTTGTTGTTGTCTTCAGTCCTGATACTGGTTTGATGCAGCTCTCCATGCCATACTGTAAAGTTTGTACATGAATAGTTCAGTATGGCTTTTGGAAGGAAAATTATTGACATTTCAGATTAAGTCACTAAGTTACTTATGAGCTGTTAATGTTTTTACTTGACTGCCTTATTTGCTGCAAATCAAGCCGTAGATCATTAGTCATTATGTAAGAATATGTAGGATACATCAGGAGAAAATGTTACAAAGAGAATAATTTATGCTTTAGGTTTGGGGAAGAAATTTTGCATGACAAGAAGGTAATGTAAATCGATGAAAATACACAGGTGTCCAAAATTAATGCAGCACATCACTATTTCCCCATCCTGTGTCTAATTCATGATATAATCTTACAAACTGTCAACAGATGTCCACACGACATGTTTACACGGAAGATGGCATTCTGGGCAACAAACAACCGTGCCAGTGATGATGTCAGATCACCTGTCAAATGGGGTAGTATTCACCGGGTAGTCACATATCCAAAATCGCTGTGTACACAGTCGTAGATGGTGTTGCATGGTACAGTGAAGACGCCTACCAGACTCTTGTAGAGGGACATACGAAGGATGGAAGCAAGACAGTCGCAAACTGATGTGACCCGATGGCTTAACGTGAATTGTTCTGCTCTTTTTTTGGATGTGATGACAGTTCATAGAGACCGAAACTGTATCCTGAAGAGCAGAGCAGGGCTGACCATGTGTAACATCAGAAAGAGAGGATCTTTATTTGGGTGCAAGGGGACAATGGTACTGCCTTAGTACTGCACGACAACTGGCTTCTGACCTCACAGCTTCCACTGGACATGTTGTATGGTGTACAGAAGCCTTAGGCAGAGTGGCCTTTATTGTTGGAGACCTTCTGTACGTGTACCTCTGTCGTGCCTCCACAGAAGGGAACATCTAGAGTGGAACCGTCAACATGTCACCTAGACGGTCGAACAGTGGGCCAATGTTCTTTTCACAGATGAGTCCCAATTTGGTTTAGAGAGCGATTCTTGACTGATTCGCATCTAGATGAAATGTGGAACATGATTTTGGGACCCAAACATTGTGGAAAGAGACCGGTGTGAGCGGGGATTATGTAGACCAATCAGAAACCTGTTCATGAACTTGTACGGTTGAATTGGCAAGATTCAAATGCTATCATGTATCGTGACGCGATCTTGGCACCTCAATTTGGGTTGCTTGTGAGATGCTATGGTACCAGACATCGTATTGATGGACGATAATGCTCGAACACATAGAGCACAGCTAGTTGATATTTTCTTGGAAACGGAAGAATTTGTATGAATGGCGTGGCCTGCCGATTTGAATCCCATGGAGCAAGTTTGGGATGCACTAGGGACACAGTTGCATCACGTCAGCATCTACTAACCCCTTTCCAAGATCTGTGAGCAGCTCTTTAGGAAGAATGGGCACTATTGCCTCAACATGATATTGATGACATCATTTACAATATTCTCCATCATTGTCATGCCTGTACTGCTGCCAGAGGTGGTCCCATCCCATATTGGGCACATTAACCAGTTGTCTGAATGTGTTGCTGAATCTGTTAATTTGGAAAAAATGAACTTTCTTTTCTACTGTTATGCATGTTGCAGTTGTTTATGTTCCGTATTTTTTACATTCTTTCTACTTTACTATCATCTGTTTATGCTGTTTTTTGACAAAGTAAACACAACTTTGCAAATTTTCTGTTTGTTGCTTTAATTTTGGAAACCAGTGTATCAATAAATATGTATGTCTATGTTATCATAAAGTAACAGCAAAAATGTATATACTTTCTGTGCTGTTCCAGCTTCCTCTTCAAGTGAAAGCTGCAAGCGGATTTTTTCAAAATAATTAACTGGGCACCTACACAACTTACCTTGCATGTGACAAATTAAGTGACAGTACATGATAACACTGGCCTAAATTAAGCTGAAATGTATAAATTCTGGATACGATGGAGTTTTCACCACACAACCATATTACTACTATTGTGACATACATGGTTATATGGGATTTTTTGTTATGCATTTTTAAGTATTACTGAAGTCTTTCATTGTTAAGTTATTTAAAAAATCTTTGTGAAAGCCAATAAACTGTATACCTGTTGACAGAGACCCAATTTTTAGTGTATATTCCAAACATTATGATATATTCTGTGTTACATATAGATTTTACAGCTGAAGTTAATCTTAAAAGTTTTTTATGCTCCATTGGTTTTGGCTACAATAGCAGGCATTAAATTAAAAGAAAAGGTCATACGTGCACATTTAAGTAATTTCGTCTTAGTGAAATGGATTGTTTTCTGCTGTTCTCATTTCATTGCTTTAGACTGTACCATCCACCATGCCGAAACTTCATTTTTATTTGTGTATATCATAAAAAATTCCTCTAGCTTCTAATTTCTGATTCCCCAACCTTTAGTGTATTTTGTGTTTAGAATAGACAATAGGGCTACATCCATTAAATCAAAAACAGTCTTCCAAGTGATTTATACTGTTCTGTGACTGCAGAATATCTGACAACAGTTGTACATGTAAAACTTGGGTATGTAACTTCCAACCTGAAACAAAGACATTTCTAGTTTTGATGAGTAGTGGAAGGCTACTTGAGAAGTGTTTCAAACAAGGCGTTGCTTGAAGCAGCTATGGTCATCACCTCAAAGAGATTTATTTGTCTCCAGCCCAGGACAGCGTTCATTGTTGAGGCAACTGCTGTTTTAATGTGTAAATGAAACATCAAATGAGGTATGATTGGTTGTAAAATCCTTATGGAAAGAAATAAAATTATATAATCCATTAAGATGGATAATCTTAGGAATTAATATGTGGGCTTATTAATATTTAGCGCAGAAGACTCAAAATAATACGTGTGCCAACTGCTAACAAAGGCCATGGGCTCGAACATTCAACAGACTATACCTTTTACCTGCCAACCAGGCTAATTTGTCTTCTGCTGCATGCATTTTTAATAATTTAAGAAAGTGTTTCTATGTACAAGGTGTATAACTTTGGTTCCGCCGTTTTTTCCCCAACATTTGAGGCTTTAAAGAAAGAAATTGGTTACACACGTATCATTCAAAGTATTTTCCATCACTGGCCACTACTTTCTCCCGCATCGAAAAAATTGTTCATCTTTTGAAACAATCCACGAATTGATCCAATTTGTGACTTCTTCATGAGATTGGAAGTGTTGATCGGCCAGGCCATGCGCCATTGATCTAAACAGGTGATAGAGGGAGCAATCTCTGGAGAATATGGCGGGTGGGGTAGGACTTGCCATTTTAACGTTTCCAAGTGTGATTTGACCTCTTTTTGCAACGTGGGGTCGAGCGTTGTCATGCTGCAAAACCACTTTATCGTGCCTCTCACTGTTTTGTGGCTGTTTGTCTTTTAATGCTCTGTTCAAACACATTAATTGCATTCGATAACGAGCACCTGTGATTGTTTCACTTGGTTTTAACACCTCATAGTACACGGTGCTGAGTTGGTCCCACCAAATCCAGAGCATGATCTTGGAGCCGTGAATATTCGGTTTGGCCCTCGATGTGGAAGCATGGCCAGGTTGTCGCCATGATTTTTTGCATTTAGGGTTATCGTAATGAACCCATTTTTCATGCCCGGTCACAGTGCGATGCACAAATCCCTTCCGTTTTTGCCTTTGAAGCAATTGTTGACAAACACACAAACACTGTTCTGTGTTTCTTGGTTTCAGTTCACACGGGACCCAAGTTCCTTCTTTCTGAATCATGCCCGTAGCCTTGAGATATTTTGAAATGGCTTGCTGTGTCACTCGCACTAATCATGCCAATTTTTCTTGAGTTTGATGTGAGTGTTCACTCAGTAATGTCTCCAATTCTGCATCTTTGAAAACATTCTCACTTCCACCACTATGCCGGCCTATGACAATAAAATCGCCATTTTTGAAGCGTTGAAACCACTCACGAAACATTCTTTCACTGACAACATCCTTAACATATGTACTTGAGAGCGGTTTACGAGACTCAGCTGCTGTTTTCTTCATATTGAAACAAAACAGTAACACCTCCCACAAATGATGAGAATTAGGCTCGTAAACTGACATTTTCAATCAAGACCACCTTTATGATGCAGACACAAATCGACTAATGTTTGAATGAGGTTATATTGACCGAGGTCCAAGCTAACTGCCTGACGTCTGCGATCTGTTTCTTTCGACCGCTACGTACCATTGTCGCTACCTAAAGGCAAACGGCGGAAGCAAAGTTGTACACCTTATAATTTCTGATCAACAGTTTAGCCTATATTGTTCTTGGATTTTTCTACAAATATAAAGAATTTGCTGGACTACAGTATGTGTTTCATAATTAATGGAGATAGCTCATTTATAAAGAAATGCATATGTCAGGATAGCAATGTTGCCAAGTGCAGTTTACCACTCTTGACTCTGTCATGTGTACATAGCCTCTTGTAGTTAAGTTGCTCTCTCTCTCTCTCTCTCTCTCTATATATATATATATATATATATATATATATATATATATATACACACAAAGATGATGTGACTTACCAAACGAAAGTGCTGGCAGGTCGATAGACAAACAAACAAATACAGACATACACACAAAAAATTTTGTGTGCATGTCTGTGTTTGTTTGTTTGTTTGTTTGTCTATCGACCTGCCAGCACTTTCGTTTGGTAAGTCACATCATCTTTGTTTTTAGATATATTTTTCCCACGTATATATAAACAAAGAAGATGTGACTTACCAAATGAAAGCGCTGGCAGGTTGATAGACACACAAACAAACATAAACATACACACAAAATTCTAGCTTTCGCAACCATTGGCTGCTTCGTCAGGAAAGAGGGAAGGAGAGGGAAAGACGAAAGGATGTGGGTTTTGATATATATATATATATATATATATATATATATATATATATATATATATGATGTAACTTACCAAACGAAATCGTTGGTATGTTGATAGACACACAAACACACACACAAAATTCAAGCTTTCACAACCAACGGTTGCTTCATCAGGAAAGAAGGAAGGAGAGGGAAAGACAAAAGGATGTGGGTTTTAAGGAAGAGGGTAAGGAGTCATTCCAATCCCGGGACTGGAATGACTCCTTACCCTCTTCCTTAAAACTCACATCCTTTTGTCTTTCCCTCTCCTTCCTTCTTTCCTGATGAAGCAACCGTTGGTTGTGAAAGCTTGAATTTTGTGTGTGTGTTTGTGTGTCTATCAACATACCAACGCTTTCGTTTGGTAAGTTACATCATCTTTGTTTTTAGATATATTTTTCCCACGTGGAATATATATATATATATATACACACACACACAAAGATGATGTGACTTAGCAAACACCGAGCGAGGTGGCGCAGTGGTTAGCACACCGGACTCGCATTCGGGAGGACGACGGTTCAATCCCGTCTCCGGCCATCCTGATTTAGGTTTTCCGTGATTTTCCTAAATCGTTTCAGGCAAATGCCGGGATGGTTCCTTTGAAAGGGCACGGCCGATTTCCTTCCCAATCCTTCCCTAACCCGAGCTTGCGCTCCGTTTCTAATGACCTCGTTATCGACGGGACGTTAAACACTAACCACCACTTACCAAACGAAAGCGCTGGCATGTCGATAGACACACAAACATACACATAAATTTCAAGCTTTCACAACAAACTGTTGCCTCATCAGGAAAGAGGGAAGGAGAGGGAAAGACGAAAGGATGTGGGTTTTAAGGGAGAGGGTAAGGAGTCATTCCAATCCCAGGAGCGGAAAGACTTACCTTAGGGGGAAAAAAGGATGGGTATACACTCGCACACACACACATATCCATCCACACATATACAGACACAAGCAGGTGTGGATGGATATGTGTGTGTGTGCAAGTGTATACCCGCCCTTTTTTCCCCCTAAGGTAAGTCTTTCCGCTCCCGGGATTGGAATGACTCCTTACCCTCTCCCTTAAAACCCACATCCTTTCGTCATTCCCTCTTTCCTGATGAGGCAACAGTTTGTTGCGAAAGCTTGAAATTTGTGTGTTTGTTTGTGTGTCTATCGACGTGCCAGCGCTTTCGTTTGGTAAGTCACATCATCTTTGTTTTTAGATATCTTTTTCCCACGTGGAATGTTTCCCTCTACATATATATACACTCCTGGAAATTGAAATAAGAACACCGTGAATTCATTGTCCCAGGAAGGGGAAACTTTATTGACACATTCCTGGGGTCAGATACATCACATGATCACACTGACAGAACCACAGGCACATAGACACAGGCAACAGAGCATGCACAATGTCGGCACTAGTACAGTGTATATCCACCTTTCGCAGCAATGCAGGCTGCTATTCTCCCATGGAGACGATCGTAGAGATGCTGGATGTAGTCCTGTGGAACGGCTTGCCATGCCATTTCCACCTGGCGCCTCAGTTGGACCAGCGTTCGTGCTGGACGTGCAGACCGCGTGAGACGACGCTTCATCCAGTCCCAAACATGCTCAATGGGGGACAGATCCGGAGATCTTGCTGGCCAGGGTAGTTGACTTACACCTTCTAGAGCACGTTGGGTGGCACGGGATACATGCGGACGTGCATTGTCCTGTTGGAACAGCAAGTTCCCTTGCCGGTCTAGGAATGGTAGAACGATGGGTTCGATGACGGTTTGGATGTACCGTGCACTATTCAGTGTCCCCTCGACGATCACCAGTGGTGTACGGCCAGTGTAGGAGATCGCTCCCCACTCCATGATGCCGGGTGTTGGCCCTGTGTGCCTCGGTCGTATGCAGTCCTGATTGTGGCGCTCACCTGCACGGCGCCAAACACGCATACGACCATCATTGGCACCAAGGCAGAAGCGACTCTCATCGCTGAAGACGACACGTCTCCATTCGTCCCTCCATTCACGCCTGTCGTGACACCACTGGAGGCGGGCTGCACGATGTTGGGGCGTGAGCGGAAGACGGCCTAACGGTGTGCGGGACCGTGGCCCAGCTTCATGGAGACGGTTGCGAATGGTCCTTGCCAATACCCCAGGAGCAACAGTGTCCCTAATTTGCTGGGAAGTGGCGGTGCGGTCCCCTACGGCACTGCGTAGGATCCTACGGTCTTGGCGTGCATCCGTGCGTCGCTGCGGTCCGGTCCCAGGTCGACGGGCACGTGCACCTTCCGCCGACCACTGGCGACAACATCGATGTACTGTGGAGACCTCACGCCCCACGTGTTGAGCAATTCGGCGGTACGTCCACCCGGCCTCCCGCATGCCCACTATACGCCCTCGCTCAAAGTCCGTCAACTGCACATACGGTTCACATCCACGCTGTCGCGGCATGCTACCAGTGTTAAAGACTGCGATGGAGCTCCGTATGCCACGGCAAACTGGCTGACACTGACGGCGGCGGTGCACAAATGCTGCGCAGCTAGCGCCATTCA
The DNA here is from genome assembly GCF_021461395.2 of Schistocerca americana. Classification (NCBI taxonomy): domain Eukaryota; kingdom Metazoa; phylum Arthropoda; class Insecta; order Orthoptera; family Acrididae; genus Schistocerca; species Schistocerca americana. The sequence continues at coordinate 611,047,982 of NC_060121.1, forward strand.
ACGGCCAACACCGCGGTTCCTGGTGTGTCCGCTGTGCCGTGCGTGTGATCATTGCTTGTATAGCCCTCTCGCAGTGTCCGGAGCAAGTATGGTGGGTCTGACACACCGGTGTCAGTGTGTTCTTTTTTCCATTTCCAGGAGTGTATATAAACAAAGATGATGTGACTTACCAAATGAAAGTGCTGGCAGGTCGACAAACACACAAACAAATACAAACATACATACAAAATTCAAGCTTTCCCAACAAACTGTTGCCTCATCAGGAAAGAGGGAAGGAGAGGGAAAGACGAAAGGATGTGGTTTTTAAGGGAGAGGGTAAGGAGTCATTCCAATCCCGGGAGCGGAAAGACTTACCTTAGGGGGAAAAAAGGACGGGTATACACTCGCACACACACACACACACACACACACATATACAGACACAAGCAGATATATATATATATATATATATATATATATATATATATATATATATAAGTTTGCTTCCACTGTTGTGGCAGGATCGGTGTGGACAGAAAATGTTCTTCCTTCAGGTGGATATTTGACGTATTTTATTGCTAAGCACTGAGAAGTTTTCTGTCATAAGTTGAATAATTCTTCTGGGCAAGGGAAACATTCTTCAAAAAGGATGTAAGAGGCTTCCAGATTCCATCTTGCTTCTGTTATAGGGCTGCTTCTGTGGCGAAATTTTATGCAGCCATAAACAATACAAGGTCATGTTTCACAGTTGGGAAAGTCAGTTCAAATCTGATTTTCCATGCATTTTTCAAATTGTTCTGTTGCATGTGGAATCCAGTCAATACTCTTTTTGCCATTTTTCTTACTTCATTTCAGACATTCAAAAGAGTTTGGTTTTATGCAAAATGTTCTAGAAGATGATTGCAATAGAAGTTGTGCATGTTAACAAATGCTCACAGTTGTTTCATTGTTCGTGGGCGAGATGTATTTTCACTCATTTTTACTCTCTCCAGATCTGGTTTGGTGTGTTCTGGCATAATGATGTGCCCCAAAAAGCTTATTTTGTGAGTGCCAAACATTGACTTTCCAGGATTAATCCTCAGACTTATCAAGGCATTTGGAAAGTGTGGTTAGGCATTGTAGGTGTTGTTCTTCTGTACTAGATCATGAATGTACAGGGCCAGTTTAAGGACTAAATGAGACTAGTACTCACTTGGGGCACCAAACTGAGAGGGGTGCCAGAGGTGCACAAATGGAAATTTGTCTGCAGAGTGCTCCAAGTATTCACATCAAATACATTTATACTACCAAGGACAATATTTCTGACTGAATTCATTGGGGGCTTGTAACCATGCATTCACAATTAGATAGAAAATGGCTCATTTGTGAATCTATATCCACTGGAACGTATTTGCTTCTATTACACTCTACCTTCATATGTGCCAGATTTTTATATTAATTGTGATTTGTCCCCTGCATGTATAACAAAAAAGTCTTTATTATAATTTTTATAGATAAATAATAAGTGTTGATCACAGTGTCAGATTCAGTCCTGTCCAGGTCATCCTAGCGGCAGACTATCGCGACCTTTTTTGTTTTTAAAGAGAATATTCTGATAATTGAATGAAATTTTTTGTTAGAAATTCTTTTTTATGTTTGTTAAAAGCAACGTCTAAATTTTCTCAGTGCACTATCGCTAGGAATATCATACATATTCCAACGTGAAGACATACGTCTTACGATGGATTAAAAAAGAAATCTTTCTTTGATATTACGCAATAAGCCAATTAAACACAATGCTTAATTATTTTTTCTGTGAGGCTTGATGTTCCAGGATAGCTGCCTATGTGCAATGGCAGCATACACATTTATAGAAATTAGTCGTAATAAAACTGTACCTCTGGCCAAAACTGAACTGGAAAACGTCACAAGATGTCGTTTTGTATTTATTGAGATTATTCTTTTTAATGCCTTTAGCATTAAATGGCTATTAAAATAGATTATATCATTTTTATCATTAATGGTGTCACTACAACAATGAGCCTATACAAAATGGCCAGGGCAACATTTATTTATTACGTAACTAAATCATGGAAAGGAAAGGTACTTGCTACTGACAAAAACACAGTTTTTATAAGCAGTAGTATATATTCAAAATATTACTAGTATTAGTTACAGACCATGAACAATAAGTGTCTGTCAGCTAGAACATCAGAACGAAGAAGACAATGAAACAAAAAACGTTCATCCCTTTTGTACCAAATGACAAATATACTGCAAATTACTATTCTGAGAGTGCATATAGCACTTCCTTTGTTGAGTATTGATAATTTAATTTATACCCTTTTTTCTGGAGGCTGTGCTATAAGTAAAGGCGGTGCAACGGTACTGCTATGATCTGTTGACTACTGGCAGAAGATTGAGATCCTTTTACAAGATCCAGCTTACAGACCACTGAAAAAGGATCCTACATCAGCTGTGATGAGGAAGACCATCTCAGCTAAACAACTGAAGAATGGACAAGGATACGGTTAGACGGCTGTACCCCAGAGCATGGATACCATCACGCCTGTACTGACTTCCAGAGGTACACAAGAAGGGAGTTCCGTTATGTCCAATAGCGTAAACAATAAATTCACCAACTTATGAAATAGTCAAACACCTGGTGCAGCTATTGAAGCTCTCATGGGTCATTGTCCTCACCATGTCAAAAACACGATGGAGTTTGAGGAACACGTCTGGACAAAGGTGACATACTGGTCAGCTTCGATGTCACATCCCTCTTCAACACGGGTGCCTCTTAAGGACTCCTTGACATTATTAAGGGGCCACTTTGATGAAGCCAAAGTGGAGGTGTTCTGCAATGCACTCACTACCACATACTTCCAGTGTGGTCGTAAATACTACAGACACACACATGGAGTGGCCATGGGTGTCCCCCCCCCCCCCCCCCCCCCCCTGGTGCCATGTATCACAAACCTATACATGGAATACTTCAGAGGTGTTGTACCACTCTGTGGATGACACATTCATGGTTTGGTGAAGGAAATCTACAAGAATTTCTTAACCACCTGAAAAGCATACATGACAGTATTAAATTCACCGTGGAGATAGAAAAAAACAAATGTCTGCCTTTCCTCGACATCATGATAAAGCAGACAGGAAGAAGACACGCACTGACCTGTACCTTAACGCCAATAGCTGCTGCTATCCAACACAGTGCAAATCCGTGCTCATCACATTGGTGCACAGAGTGCAATACATATGCGACAAGGGGAGTCTACCTTCTGAACTGCAGCACTTGAGAAAAACCTTTTGTGAAAACAGCTATTCTAAGCTGCAGATACAATGTACTTTCCATCTGAGCAAGAAGAAGAGAGATGATGTATTTGAAGAAGATACTAAGCATGTGGCATTCCTTCTGCATGCTGGGCCACCCATTGAAAAGATTGCCACAATATTAGAAAGCAGCAACATTAAAACCACCTTTCACCCTTCATCCAAAATCAAGAATATGCTCGGTTCAGTGAAGGATAAACTAGAAATAGACACACCTGGAGTCTGCAACATTGGCTGCAAGTATGGCAAACAATACATCAGCCAAATGCAGCAATGTGTATCACAGTGCTGCTCACAATACATAAGAAGCATTCGTCTAGGCCAAGTGGAGAAATCTGCAGAGGCAGGACACAATTTCAACAAAAATCGTATGTTTTATTTTGAACAAACAAAGCTGCTGTTGAGGGTGAACGGGTTCTGAGACTCGATCTTTAAAGAGGCTGTGGAGATATGAGTCCACAATAATCTCGTTAACCGAGGCAGCAGTTTCCAACTTAGCACTCCATGGAATACAGCAGTGACAAAAATAAAACATGAATGCTCCAATGCAAAACCAGCTAAGGCAGCGTATGGTTTGGACATGCCTGCCAGCATGCAGGGTGCCCCCACCACACTGGCCACAACCACCCCCATCATGAAAAATTACACCCCTTCCGGAGCTGCGAGATTGGTGCTGCCGATGCACATGAGGCACAGGAGCCTGCAGTCCAGCAGCTATAAAGACCCGGACAGGACACGAACTCGACACTTCACCTTAAGATGACAAATATGAAACTTGTAGAAACGTTGCTGCAGACCAACACCTTGACTCGATTGATAACCCAAGATGATTTCATCAAACTCAACTTCCTTTGCTAGACAAGCCAACTGATGATAGTGACTTTTATACGTGATTTTTGCAAACTTTGCCGAAAGAACATCTTGTTATGCACTGGTCAACAGCATATACAAATTTTACGAAATGCGCAACAATGTGCTATGTGTGACAATGTTACTTATTCTGCTACCAGTTTCGGTCTTAAACCATCTTCAATGGCAGCTGTACAACATACAAGAGTGAACAATGTGATAACGCAAAATGAAATAAGACCAACACCTTGACTCGATCGATAACCCAAGATGATTTCATCAAACTCAACTTCCTTTGCTAGACAAGCCAACTGATGATAGTGACTTTTATACATGATTTTTGCAAACTTTGCCGAAAGAACATCTTGTTGTGCACTGGTCAACAGCATATACAAATTTTACGAAATGCGCAACACTGTGCTATGTGTGACAATGTTACTTATTCTGCTACCAGTTTCGGTCTTAAACCATCTTCAATGGCAGCTGTACAACATACAAGAGTGAACAATGTGATAACGCAAAATGAAATAAGACCAAAACAGAAAAAAAAAACATTGAATCAATGGAAATACTCAAAAAATGTATCACATGTCATACATGCTTTGACATAAGTTACTACTGAAAACCATCACTGTCAATAATGAAAAATTGTAGCAAGATTACAATACGATGGCTTGACAACAAAAGGACAACAAGTGATGTATAGCAATACAAGTCAAAGATGACAGTCTTGAGCAAATCGAAAGATGTTGCCATTAAAAACTTCTGTGATAATCAGATTACAAAATTGAAATATTAACAATTCTACTCTTTTTTGATATTACATAAAAACATTAACAAAATAAAGTAAAAGAATAACAGGTTTGATGAGTGTAAGAATATACAGGGTGCAGCAGTGTCCATAGTAAGATATTAAAAACACACCATCAGGCAGTAACTGTAATTTGTTTATTACCTCTTATGTCAAATAATAGTTAAAGGTATGCCATTTACCAATGTGTAAGTCATTGTCCATTGCGTCGATTACTTTTTGAATATGACTCCTGTCAAATGATGCCCCCTCTGCACAAAACATTCATCTAGGCAGTATTGGAAGCTTTCCATAAATCAGTGTAACGTATTCCCTGCAACATTTCTGACAGCAGTTCTGATGGGATTCTTCAACTCGGGAATGGTGGCATGTGTTCGGAACACTTCATGCTTCAGGTAGCCCCATAGGAAAAAGCCTGCACATGAAAGGTCAGGTGAGCGAGACGGCTAGGAATTGTCTCCAAAACAGGAAATTACTCTACAGGAAAATGTCTGTCACAAGAAATCCATGCAAATTCTGGCTGTATGGGAGGTCGCTCCATCTTGTTGAAACCGTAATTCTTCCACATCTACATCGACCGTACCTAACTGGTGAAGAATGAAGTCTTGCAGCATCTTTAGGTAGCATCCACTGGTGACAGTTGCAGCCACACCGCTGTCATCCTCAAAGAAGTAAGGGCCAATAATCCCAAAGGAAGCAACTCCACACCACACTGTGACACAAGAACCGTGAAAGGGCTCGATGTGCAGTTCATGTGGGTTTACATCGCTCCAATAATGCATATTCTTTTTATTCCCTGAACCACATAATTCGAAATGAGCTTCATCTGACATCAGGATGGTGCACAACATTTGTGGATTTTGGCAAAGGAGATCACAAATGGTTAAGCAGAATGTTTCACGTGAAACCCAATCGCGAGGCCTAATTTCCTGAATAATCTGCAGCTTATATGGGTGGAAATGGAGATCTTCGTGCAATAGTCTCCTGAATGAGCGATCGGACGTATGCACAGCTTGTGCATGGCGACGAGCGGATCTTTTTGGGCTTTGCAATTGTGCAGCACGAAAATTTTCCACAGCTTCTGGTGTCTGCACAATGCTTTCATTTCTTCCTGGTTTGCCACTGCAAACAGAACCTGTTGTTCGAAATGACATACCCACCTCACAATGGTCCATCCATCTTTAACTTCCCCATGATGTCCCAAGTTGAAATGTTGCCGAAATAGATGCTGGGTAGCAATAAAAGAGTCATTATTCTTGAAATAACTTTCAACAGCAAAGGCACGATGCTGTGCACTCCACTGCTCCATATCACTGTCGCATTCGAAATGGCAGCTCATTAGTACATGAATGCAGCATGAGCTGGCGCTCATTCCGGCAGTATGTCATTGTACTACGCAAGTCAAATTACGCTATGAATGCTGTCGCACCCTGTATAATGTTTTACAATCCAGCCAAAAAAGTTAGCATGTAAAACTTAGGCTAAATAGCAGTCCAAGAAATTACAATCAGTCAAGCTCAGTCTGATGAAAATACACATTCAGGTAAATTAATATCAAAGAAATACAATTTTTAAGAGTGAAGGAAAACAAAAGGAATGTAGAATATGATGCATATGCCACAGTCTCACATTTTTTTATGACACATGGTATACATCTAAACTGTTACAAATTAGTTACAAGAGTATGTCATCCAGTGTCTACACAATCACAAAATGTAATTGATAACCCACTTTCTTGTCTCTTAATGTACAGGACTTATTTACATATGTTTTACTTGACTTTTCATCATACCATATCTCTCTATTGATTTTTATCCATATGATAAATGGAATTTCAATCACGTTTTATGACTGTGTATACATTGTATGACATATTCTTCTAACTAATAACAGTTTAGATGTATACCATGTTTCGTAAATAATTATAATAATTGTTGTTGTTGTGGTCTTCAGTCCTGAGACTGGTTTGATGCAGCTCTCCATGCTACTCTATCCTGTGCAAGCTTCTTCATCTCCCAGTACCTACTGCAACCTACATCCTTCTGAATCTGCTTAGTGTATTCATCTCTTGGTCTCCCCCTACGATTTTTACCCTCCACGCTGCCCTCCAATACTAAATTGGTGATCCCTTGATGCCTCAGAACATGTCCTACCAACCGATCCCTTCTTCTGGTCAAGTTGTGCCATAAACACCTCTTCTCCCCAATCCTATTCAGTACCTCCTCATTAGTTATGTGATATACCCATCTAATCTTCAGCATTCTTCTGTAGCACCACATTTCGAAAGCTTCTATTCTCTTCTTGTCCAAACTATTTACCGTCCATGTTTCACTTCCATACATGGCTACACTCCATACAAATACTTTCAGAAACGACTTCCTGACACTTAATTAAATCTATATTCGATGTTAACAAATTTCTCTTCTTCAGAAATACTTTCCTTGCCATTGCCAGTCTACATTTTATATCCTCTCTACTTCGACCATCATCAGTTATTTTGCTCCCCAAATAGCAAAACTCCTTTACTACTTTAAGTGCCTCATTTCCTAATCTAATACCCTCAACATCACCCGACTTAATTCGACTACATTCTGTTATCCTCATTTTGCTTTTGTTGATGTTCATCTTATATCCTTCCTTCAAGACACCATCCATTCCGTTCAACTGCTCTTCCAAGTCCTTTGCTGTCTCTGACAGAATTACAATGTCATCAGCGAACCTCAAAGTTTTTATTTCTTCTCCATGGATTTTAATACCTACTCCAAATTTTTCTTTTGTTTCCTTTACTGCTTGGTCAATATACAGATTGAATAACATCGGGGAGAGGCTACAACCCTGTCTTACTCCCTTCCCAACCACTGCTTCCCTTTCATGTCCCTCGACTCTTATAACTGCCATCTGGTTTCTGTACAAATTGTAAATAGCCTTTCGCTCCCTGTATTTTACCCCTGCCACCTTTAGAATTTGAAAGAGAGTATTCCAGTCAACATTGTCAAAAGCTTTCTCTAAGTCTACAAATGCTAGAAACGTAGGTTTGCCTTTCCTTAATCTTTCTTCTAAGATAAGTCGTAGTGTCAGTATTGCCTCACATGTTCCAGTATTTCTACGGAATCCAAACTGATCTTCCCCGAGGTCGGCTTGTACTGGTTTTTCCATTCGTCTGTAAAGAATTCGTGTTAGTATTTTGCAGCTGTGGCTTATTAATCTGATTGTTCGGTAATTCTCACATCTGTCAACTCCTGCTTTCTTTGGGATTGGAATTATTATATTCTTCTTGAAGTCTGAGGGTATTTCGCCTGTTTCATACATCTTGCTCACCAGATGGTAGAGTTTTGTCAGGACTGGCTCTCCCAATGGCGTCAGTAGTTCCAATGGAATGTTGTCTACTCCGGGGGCCTTGTTTCGACTCAGGTCTTTCAGTGCTCTGTCAAATTCTTCACGCAGTATCGTATCTCCCATTTCATCTTCATCTACATCCTCTTCCATTTCCATAATATTGTCCTCAAGTACATCGCCCTTGTATAGACCCTCTATATACTCCTTCCACCTTTCTGCTTTCCCTTCTTTGCTTAGAACTGGGTTTCCATCTGAGCTCTTGATGTTCATACAAGTGGTTCTCTTATCTCCAAAGGTCTCTTTAATTTTCCTGTAGGCAGTATCTATCTTACCCCTAGTGAGATAAGCCTCTACATCCGTACATTTGTCCTCTAGCCATCCCTGCTTAGCCATTTTGCACTTCCTGTCGATCTCATTTTTGAGACGTTTGTATTCCTTTTTGGCTGCTTCATTTACTGCATTTTTATATTTTCTCCTTTCATCAATTAAATTCAATATTTCTTCTGTTACCCAAGGATTTCTACTAGCCCTCGTCTTTTTACCTACTTGATCCTCTGCTGCCTTCACTACTACATCCCTCAAAGCTACCCATTCTTCTTCTACTGTATTTCTTTCCCCCATTCCTGTCAATTGTTCCCTTATGCTCTCCCTGAAACTCTGTACAACCTCTGGTTCTTTCAGTTTATCCAGGTCCCATCTCCTTAAATTCCCACCTTTTTGCAGCTGCTTCAGTTTTAATCTACATGTCATAATCAACAGATTGTGGTCAGAGTCCGTATCTGCCCCTGGAAATGTCTTACAATTTAAAACCTGGTTCCTAAATCTCTGTCTTACCATTATATAATCTATCTGATACCTTTTAGTATCTCCAGGATTCTTCCATGTATACAACCTTCTATCATGATTCTTGAACCAAGTGTTAGCTATGATTAAGTTGTGCTCTGTGCAAAATTCTACCAGTCGGCTTCCTCTTTCATTTCTTAGCCCCAATCCATATTCACCTACTACGTTTCCTTCTCTCCCTTTTCCTACAATCGAATTCCAGTCACCCATGACTATTAAATTTTCGTCTCCCTTCACGACCTGAATAATTTCTTTTATTTCATCATACATTTCTTCAATTTCTTCGTCATCTGCAGAGCTAGTTGGCATATAAACTTGTACTACTGTAGTAGGTGTGGGCTTCGTATCTATCTTGGCCACAATAATGCGTTCACTAAGCTGTTTGTAGTAGCTTACCCGCGTTCCTATTTTCCTATTCATTATTAAACCTACTCCTGCATTACCCCTATTTGACTTTGTGTTTATAACCCTGTAGTCACCTGACCAGATGGCTTGTTCCTCCTGCCACCGAACTTCACTAATTCCCACTATATCTAACTTTAACCTATCCATTTCCCTTTTCAAATTTTCTAACCTACCTGCCCGATTAAGGGACCTGACATTCCACGCTCCGATCCGTAGAACGCCAGTTTTTTTTCTCCTGATAACGACATCCTCTTGAGTAGTCCCCGCCCGGAGATCCGAATGGGGGACTATTTTACCTCCGGAATATTTTACCCAAGAGGACGCCATCATCATTTAATCATACAGTAAAGCTGCATGCCCTCGGGAAAAATTACGGCCGTAGTTTCCCCTTGCTTTCAGCCGTTCGCAGTACCAGCACAGCAAGGCCGTTTTGGTTATTGTTACAAGGCCAGATCAGTCAGTCATCCAGACTGTTGCCCTTGAAACTACTGAAAAGGCTGCTGCCCCTCTTCAGGAACCACACATTTGTCTGGTCTCTCAACAGATACCCCTCCGTTGTGGTTGTACCTACGGTACGGCTCTCTGTATCGCTGAGGCACGCAAGCCTCCCCACCAACGTCAAGGTCCATGGTTCATGGGGGGGATTATAATAATAATAATTGTTTAATTGTGGCATATGCATAAATTTTTTTTTGTTTTCCTTCACTCCTGAAAATTGTATATCCTTAATATTAATTTACTTTAATGTGTTTTCGTCCGATATGGCTTGGCTGATGGTAGTTTCTAGGATTGCTCTGTGGCTTGTATTTTACATGGTTACATTTGTAACTGGATTGTAAAATATTGTATATTCTTACATTCATTAATCCTGTTATTCTTTTACTTTACTTTATTAATGTTTGTTTGTAATATCATTCAAGTGTAGAATTGTTAATATTTCAATTTTGTAATCTGATTACCACAGAAGTGTTTAATGACAACTCTTTGGATTTTGTCAAGACTGTCATCTTTGACTTTGAAGTTCTTTGACTTATATTGCTATGCATTGCATATTGTCCTTTTGTCAAGGGGCTATCATACTGTAATCTTGCTATAATTTTTCATTTTTATTGGCAATAGTAACCTGTGTCAAAGGATGTAAGACATGTGATAAATCTATGATAATTTTTATGAGTATTTCTAATGATTCAATGGCTTTTTTCTGTTCTGATTTTATTTTATTTTTATTGGAATTTGCGCAGCTGAATAAGTATTAAGGAGAAAAAAAAGGACATTTTACTAATAACTATATTTGCACATTCAAGAACAAAAAGAAATTTACAGCGAACACAACAGAATAATTAGCGCACACAAAGAGTGTTAGACAATGCCAAAGAGGTCTATTTTACACAGTGCACTTTGCGCCGTCACACACGAAGTATATTGTTCACACAATTCCAACAATTTTGCATTGTCACATTGTTCACTCTTGTATGTTGTACAGGTTTCTCTGAAGCTGGTTTAAGACCGAAACTGGTAGCAGAATAAATAACATTATCACAGACAGTGCAGTGTTATAAATTTTGTAAAATTTGCGCATAGAGTTAAGTTATATTTGTGTTGCATGGCGTGCTTTATCTGTTGAAGTTACAAAAACATTGTTTAAACTCTGAATTGAGAATAACAGATCAAGTTGGTGTAAGTGTTGCTATAGCAATGATGAAAATGAGAGTTAACTAAGGCACTATCAAACTACATCTGAAGCATTATAAAAGGAATAAAGATAGAAAGTCTTTTTCATGCAGCAAAGAAGGTCATTCATCAGAAAAGCATATCACAGGGTTTGTTTGTTGACTTCTAGTAGAAGTAGAAAAAGTGCCATCAGTCAGATGAGTATCTTAGCATGGACAAAAGAAAATACTGTGCCGGGCTATCAACTGGCATAACATGAATGGTAAGTTCAAAAAATTGTAGCCATGCAGATACTTTGAAGGTAGAGGAGAAAGTTTTATTGGTGAGGCAAAGCGGTTTTTCTGTGGAGACAAACAAACTCGACTTTGATAACTCTATATTAACAGTAGTGCAGTACATCATATTACAAATTGTGATTTGTGCTCTATGTGTAAGTCATTTGAAAGGCCAAGAAAGATGGATAGTGTACTAATTGGAGCATTTTGTGTGGGTTAAACTGGTGTGCATGCATTCATTAGACAGAGTGATATTTTGAAGTTGTTTGGTTTTGTCCAAATGGATGTTGAAACTTATTTTCAGGTAACAAATCTGCGCAACAAAGAAGAGATTTAATAATTGAGAATTATTGCAAATCCATGGTAATTTGGACACTGTACAAAAATGGTATGAAAATCTGGGTCATGAAAAATGCTGTATCCACAAGTTTTTGAAGGATCATTGTACCGAGACAATGATTCACAGCAGCTTTATACTTGCCAAACTGAGTTGAAATATTGTAATGCACTACAATGTAACAAATAAATCCATGTTATTTTTAAATAGGCATTATTGTACCTTATAATATTATATCTCTATTTTAAGGAAGTCCCCCAAAATTCTTATTCAGATTATTTACAATTTTACATGCTGTCTGTCTCTTCCGGATAAGCCGTGTCCACTCTTTACTTGTCACTCACACACACGCTAAGTATTCTGCTGGAATCTTCCCGTGATGGTTCTTACTGACATGCATCAGATCCGTTCTAGTAAGACATTTTTTAATTGTTTTTCATCTCTTTACCATTCTTTTATTCATTCTACTTTTATTCCACAGCCCCTTTTTTGTGTTTTCCAGTACATCTTGTCTTTTTAATGTGACTTCTAATTAATATTTCTGTTCATCTTTAAAACCCTTTTCATGGTTTTACAACTTTATTTTTCTGTTTAGAGCTGACCTGCTATTATTGCCATTTTCTTCATTCCTCTTGTTTTAAATTTGAATGGCCATCACTATTTCGAAGAATTTATCTTAACATGGCTGGGAAGTATGGGATATCCATTGCATTCCAGTGTTGATGTAAATGATCTGAAAATAACTAAGTTGACTTCTTTACTTAGTTTTGTTTTTGTCAGTTGCGTATTGTATACCAAGCTATATTTTCTTTTCCCTAGATTCTTACCATTTCATAATTTTTTATAATTTCAAAATCTCTCATGTGCTTGTCTTCTTTATTTAGATGTACCTGAAGATGCAACTCTAGTGTTGTGAAACTGGTAGTGCTATTGAAGTATCATATAAGAGCTGTTTGCGGTTTATTTTCAAGAATGCTATTCATACTGATTTTCCTGATACGGTCTCCAAAATTTTCTACTGATTCTCTTTGTTTTTGTTCTGTACCATTGAGTTATTCAAGATAAATCCTAGAACTATTCTTTCTTCTGTATTGATCTACTAACCCCTCCTAAAATTCTGCAACACACTGGGCATCCCGGTACCTTTTATTGCACATTATATATGTGTGATGGTAGATTCCACGTCTAGTTGCTTGCAAGTGGAAGGACTGGGAAGGGATGGAATTGAACATTGACAAGTTCCAGAACAATATTTATTAACGTCCAAAGACATTTAATAAAACACAGATCAAGGTATGAAAGTAATTTAACCAAAGTATTTGGGCCATTTCATTTAAAAAGGAAACATTTTATTGCTCACTAAAGCATGAAGCTTGTCTGCCAAGATTAACAAATTTAATAATATCAAGACCTGAGATTCAGTAAGTTCACTAGGGAGTCCAAAAGAAAACTTATTAACATTAGGACTTGGGAATTAATGCCATCAGTACTAAAGCTGTTCACCAAATCATATTTAAAACAGGATATATAGACATTTGATCCACAGTGCCTGCCACTGCTGGCCCGAACTCAGGACAGTTAACAAGTCAAATAGTTCAGAATTCTAGCTGTCACCTTCTACAAAACATGTAGGAAACATATGTGACTATATGTAGATATATAATATAACTAACAATTAGACAAGTTGAAATCAGAGCTGAGACTGAGGTGCCCATCTCTGACACCACTGTAACACAAAAGGCAATTATATCTGGAAACTGACATGATAATTGCAGAATTGCATACCAGTTATAGAACCATTGCTAGACACTATTCTTACACTGTACAGTCATTGAACACCATTAGGAAAATCAATAATAGATCAACTGACAGCAATAAAATCAGAGTAATTTCTAGATACGATAACCTTTTCAACTGGTATCACAAATTTAGCAGGTTGGAAAAGACCCTACTCACATGGTCCCTGTAGACCGGAGTAAGTTCAAACACTAACAGTTAATTAAATTTTCATGGAAAGGAAACAAATCTGCGTGTCTCCATGTGGAATAGAATTCAGCATGTATAGGTGGTGAATACTAGCAAAAGGACTGCTAGAGAACTTCCTCCAGGCTGTGCCAGAAAGCTTTCATTACTGGGTGGTAGTAATTAGTGGTTAATGAAAATTATAAGAAAGCCACAACACTTAAATTTTGCCGCACAGGGTAGCTTAACGGATTGAAGCGTCTTGTCATGGTCTGCGTGGCTTCCCCAGTCGGAGGTTCGAGTCTTCCCTCGGGCATGCGTATGTGTGTCGTCCTTAGCATAAGTTAGATTACATTAGAGTAAGTAGTGTGTAAGCTTAGGGACTGATGACCTCAGCAGTTTGGTCCCATAAGACCTTACCACAAATTTCCAAAAACTTAAATTTCAAGAAATGTGTCAGCCCTCAGCTGGAAAGCAGTCCAACACTTCAATAATAATAATAATAATAATAATAATAATAATAATATGAAACATAAGTAGACATGAAAAGAATAAAATTTCTCCGCAATAACTTATTAAACTTTAAGGCAAATGCAGCATCAATGTGACCCACTGGAAAGTGGTTATAAATGGTTCGTGCAGTAACACAGACTGTTACAGTCAAGTTAGGAGACAGTACGCAGACAGCAACCACAAAATTCTGAATCGAGAGGCTGAGCTGAATCACGAACTAGGACACAACTTATCTTGCCACGTTAAGTCACAGACCAAAACAGAATGACTGGAGTAGGAACCTCCAACATATAGTGCAGCTGCACAAAGTATGGTGTCAGCTTCCTCAATGCCTTTCCCGCGTGGTCCCAACTACCAAAGTCCTTCACAAAAACGATATCTCTGTCCTCAATGTTGCCTGGATATTGACTGTTGTCATACCATGCCGCTTCCCTTTTGTGCAGGCACTCAATATTGACTGTAGCCATGTGCCAATGGTTCTTATGATCTCCGGACTAATTTCATTGGACAGGAGTTCCTGGATCAATCAAATGTTGGACAAGGGTGAATTGAGGGAATATGTGAACATATGGGATGCCAGGGTCGCCTTATCAGCCTCATGTTTCTCAGTATTAAAGGCAAAGTTTGACCAGGGTAAGAAACTGTTCCATATAGCTTGGACCTCAGCTTGAAATAAAATGAGGGCGGAATTTAAATTCTGATTTTCCCACTTGGAAAAGAGGGTTCAAGGTAGTAAGGTGTCAAGGCGACATGTTTACCCCCAACTGCAAACAGGATTTTCAAAACTCCTTCAATACAAACACTGGGGCATTATCACTAATGATCACCCTTGAGGGCCCAAACAAGAAAAAAATTGTGGTCAGATGTTTAATACTTTGCTTGGCCATTGCTCCCCCCACCAGGTACCAAACAGCTAAACCTAGAAAACCAATCCACTAACATAAAAATATATTGTTTCCTACCCTGGATTGTGGCAGAGGCCTCACGTAGTCAATGAACAGACACTCCGTCAGCCTCTCCACCCAACTTGATTGAAGTAACATCAGAGTTAGACTTGGCCATCTTATACTACTGACACTGGTTTAACATTTTCCAAATGATGTGGCACAGTGATGGCTAGCTCAAGGATTCCTGGATCTTATGAATGGTCTGAAATACTCCTAGGTGCCCACGCATCACCAAACTGTGGAAGTATTAAAAACTGCCAGTACCAGCACCTTGGGCAGACGGATCTTAACTTTCTCATCTTGGCTCATATGGTGGCAGCGAATCCCCCTCCACAGTTCATACCTTGATACCTCTTCAACAGACCTCAATTGCTCCCTAATGGGGCCTAAATCTGGATCTCCCTCCTGTTGCTCATGAAGGTTTCCAAACGAGGCCTGCACCTCAGTGAGCTCAGCCTTCACCAACTCTCCTACCCTCTGGGGCCCTTCGGAACACAGCTCACCTCATCCTCCATGAACATCCTACTCAGTGTGTTGGCCATGACGTTATCCTGCCCCCATATGCCATCCATAGAGAACCTGTTCACCAAGATGCGCATAGCCTAATAGGTAATACTAAGTTTTGCCTGGGCATGTCAAGACCCAGCTGAGCGGTTGCTTATCTGTTCCAATGTAAATTCAACATGTTCAAGATGGTATTTGAACTTCTCAGTGGTGAATAGTAAGACCAGAGCTTCCATCTCAATATTTCCTTTCTGCTGGAAACAGAGGCCTAGACCCAAACGCTAAGGGCCTGCACCCACCAACCTGCTCCTGGAGTAATATGGTAGTCACATCTGAGTTGGAGGCATCCATCTGCACTACGAATGGTTGATTGAAATCGAGGTCTGCCAGCATGAGGCATACTCAAGGCAGTCATTAGGGTGTCAAAAGCTACCTGCTCTTCTTCAGTCCGTACAAATGGCACCCCTTTTTTTGCACAACTCATTTAAAGTTGTAGCCAGCTCAGCAAACCTGGGCACAAACTTAGGAAAAAAATTTCATCATGCTGGTAAATGGGGCTACCCCCTTCTTGGTCTTGGGTGGGCAAAAGTTCTAAATGGCCTGCGTTCCAAATTGATCAGTCATGACTCCCTGAGCAGACACCAAATGACCCAAAAAGGAGATCTCCCGATACACTAGAGGAACTTTAGGTGGCATAATAATTAAACCTGCCTCCCTCAGAAGTTCCAAAACCTGCCACAAATCTTTCAATTTCTCAGCAAACAAAACACTGCATATTAAGATGTCATCTGGGCATTTATACATGAAATTAAATTTTATGCCTCTGAGCACCAAACTGAGCAACCTGCAGAGCACAGCCAGTCTAGCAAACAGACCAAAGGGCACGCCATTGAACTCATGTCACCTCAGAGGAAACCTCTCAGCCTGCAAGATCTGGACAATCACAGAGGGTAGGATTATTGATAGTTGGAAGCTCCAACGTCAGGCACATTATGGGGCCCCTTAGGGACATGGCTACCAAGAATGGAAAGAAAACCAATGTGCACTCTGTGTGGATTCATTCCAGATGTGGAATGGGTCCTCCTGGATGGCACGAAGAGCACAGGGTGCAGCCAACTGCAGGTGGTTGCTCACGTCAGTACCAATGATGTGTGTCACTTTGGATTAGAAGAGATGGGAGTGTCTCCCGACAGTACGCACTTGGCTGTTTTGACGTTTGGCTGCCGGAAGTTACGTGACTGTCCCTTCAGTAAACACTTGGCTGCGAGGACGGTTTTCATACAGTTGCACCCGTGAAGACTGAAGGAATGAGTTAAGCTTGAAGTAATTTCTATCTTATATTTTAGTCCTTCATGTTCAATAAACAGAATAGTGTAAAAGTTCCGCAGTAGGCCCATATTGAAATTTACGTAATTGATATATGTGCGTACAGATACGCCGAAATATTCAGTCGATTAGTGTCGGTTTTTTTTCTGTGGATCTTAGTTGTTATAACGAAATGTGCGTTAAATATGGAAAATAAATGTGGTTAAAAAGTTAACACAAGGCTATACTGCTCCTAAGTTTGCTACCTCGGTTTATTTCGCATTCACATGTAGGGTGACCAAACCGGGGAATATCAAGAATTTTTAATATTTTGGACGACGAAAAGCGGCTTTTAAGTAGCCATAGTATAGTTCCAGCCCTGTTGAGAACCTGCACAAGGAATGCTGTATGGTGAAAAAAGATCATGACTACACCTGAACAGAGTCATAATTTGTACAACTCTATAAAACGTCATTAGCTTCCAGCAAAACAAAAAAAAAAAACTTCCCTAAACATAACAACTTGACAGCTGAAAAGCTTTAAAGTGTTTATCTGAGCTTAGATATAACGTAATGGATAATGCTACATGGCCCAAAAATACTGTGATGTATCGTTTTTTTATTCCAGAGAGTCGCCAATATTCCTGTGAAATAATCTTTTCTGTGACAAACAGAAAGAAGAATTAAGTGTAAACGGATCACATACTGCTCAGAAAGTTACTCCCATAATCCCAAGCAGTGCCTGTGTCTTAGAACTAAACTTAGTGTGTTATCACTCTTTATAGAAGTGAAGCCAATTTTACTGTGTCTGTGTAAACATTGGTTATCAGCACAATAAACATCAACATGAATGGCGTCTTCGAACAGGATGCCTCGTCACGTGAGACCAACTTCCGGTCAGTAAACGTCAAAACAGCCAAGTGCGTACTGTCGGGAGACTCTCCCCAGAAGAGATTCCCTCTGGTTTCGAGTGGCTAACAGAAGTGGTAAAGGCTGCCAGTCTTGCTTGCAAGATGAAAGTAGAGCTGACCATTTGCAGCATAGTCAACAGGATCGATTGTGGACCTCTGGTACAGAGGCGAGTGGAGGGTCTGAATCAGAGGCTCAGACGGTTCTGCGACTGCGTAGGCTGCAGATTCCTCGACTTGCGCTAAAGGGTGGTTGGGTTTCAGGTTCCGGTGAATAGGTCAGGAGGCCACTAGACACAGGAGGCGGCTGCACGGGTAGCAGGGGTGTGTGGAATAGACTGGGCGGTTTTTCAGATTAGAGTATCTTGGGAAAACACAAGAAGGGTTTCAGTCACAAAGGGTGCAGGCCAAACACAGGAAGAACGTAGATACAGGAATCATCGGTATAACAGTTGTAAATTGCCGTAGCTGTGTTGGGAAAGTACCAGAGCTCCAAGCGCTAATAGAAAGTACTGATTCTCAAATCGTTATAGGCACTGAAAGCTGGCTGAAGCCAGAGATAAGCTCAGCCGAAATTTTTGCGAAAAACCTAACGGTGTTCCGAAAGGATAGGCTAAACATGGCAGTGGTATGTTTGTTTCTTGCTGTTAGAAGTAGTTTATCTTGTCACGAAATTGAAGTAGATAGTTCCTGAGGGTTAGTGTAGGCAGTGGTCACTGTTAGCAACCGGAATAAAATAATAATTGTATCCTTTCACCAACCTCTAAATTCAGATGATACAGTTTGTGAAAGGTTCAAAGAAAACTTGAGTTTGATTTCAAACATGTACCTGACTCATACGATTATAGCTGGTGGTGACTTTAATTTACCCTCGATAAGTTAGCGAAAATACATACACAATTCCGGAGGTACACACAAAACATCATCCGAAATTGTGCTAAACGCATTCTCTGAAAATTATTTCGAGCAGTTAGTTCAAGAGACCACGCGAATAGCAAACGGTTGTGAAAACACACTTGACCTCTTAGCAACAAATAATCCTGACTTAATAACGAGCATCAAAACGGATAAAGGGATTAGTGAGCACAGGGTTGTCGTAGCAAGACCGAATTTTGTAACCCCCAAATCCTCCAAAAATAAACGAAAAATATACCTATTCAAACAAGCAGATAAAAATCCACTTGACGCCTTCCTGAGAGACAATCTCCACTCCTTCCAAATCAACAGTATACGTGTAGACAAGGTGTGGCTTGATTCAAAGAAAAAGTATCGGCAGCAATAGAGAGAGTTATACGAAATAAATTAACAAACTACGAAGTTGATTCTTCTTGTTACACAAAGCGGGTCAGAATACTGTTGCAGAAGCAACGAAAAAAACATGCCAAATTTAAATGGACACAAAAGGCCCGAGATTGGCGATATTTCACAAAAGCTCTAAATTTAGTGTGGACTTCATTGCGAGACGCTTATAACAGTTTCCACAACGAAACTTTGTCTCGAAACCTAGCATAAAATCCAAAGAGATTTTGGTCGTATGTGAAGTATGTTAGCGCCAAGACGCAATCAACGCCTTCTCTGCGCGATAACAATGGAGATACTATCGAAGACAGTGCTGCCAAAGGAGAGGTACTAAACACAACCTTCCGAAATTCCTTCCAAGAGCTGCTGCCAACATGAGTAACTTAGAAATAGATATACTCGGAATAGCAAAGCAACTTAAATCACTTAACAAAAGCGTCTTCCGGTCCAGATTGTATACTAGTTAGGTTCCTTTCAGAGTATGCTGACACAGTAGCTCCATACTTAATAATCATATATTGTACAACCGCTCGCTCGACGAAAGATCAGCAGCCTAGACTAAAGTTGCACAGGTCACACCAATTTTCAAGAAAGGTAGTAGGTGTAATCCACTTAGTTACAGGCCCATGTCACTAACGTCAATTTTCAGCAAGATTCCGGAACATATATATAGTGTTCGAACATAATGAATTATCTCGAAGAAAACGGTATATTGACACACAGTCAACATGGGTTTAGAAAACATCGTTCTTGTCAAACACAACTAGCTCTTTATTCACATGAAGTGTTGAGTCCTATTGACAGGGGATTTCAGGTCGATTCTGGATTTCCGGAAGGCTTTTGGTATTGTACCACACAAGCGGCTTGTAATGAAATTGCGTGCTTATGGAATATCGTCTCAGTTATGTGACTGGATTTGTGACTCCATGACAGACAGTTCACAGTTCGAAGTAATTGACGGAAAGTCATTGAGTAAAACAGAAGTGATTTCTGATGTTCCCCAATGTAGTGTTATAGGCCCCTTGCTGTTCCTTATCTATATGAACGATTTGGGAGACAATCTGAGCAGCTGTCTTAGGTTGTTCGCAGATGACGCTGTCGTTTATCGACTAATGAAGTCATCAGAAGATCAAAACAAATTGTAAAACGATTTAGAAAAGATATCTGTAGGGTGCGAAAATTGGCAGTTAATCCTAAATATCGAAAAGTGTGTGGTCATCCACATGACTGCTAAAAGGAATTCGTTAAACTTATGTTACACTGTAAATCAGTCTAATCTAAAGGCCGTGAATTCAACTAAATACCTAGGAATTACAATTACGAACAACTTAAATTGAAAGGAACCCAAAGAACATGTTGTGGGGAAGGCCAATGAAAGTCTACATTTTATTGGCAGGACACTTAGAAAATATAACAGGTCTACTTAAGAGACTGCCTTCACTACACTTGTCTGTCGTCTTTCAGAATACTGCTGAGTGGTATGGTCTCCTTACCAGATAGGATTGACAGAGTACATCGAAAAAGTTCAAAGAAGGGCAGCACGTTTTGTATTATCGCAAAATATGGGGATAGAGTGTCACTGAAATGATACAGGATTTGGGCTGGAAATCATTAAAAGAAAGGCGTTTTTTGTTTTGACGGAATCTTCTCAGGAATTTCTGTTTACCAAGTTTCTCCTTCGGTTGCGAAAATATTTTGTTGCCACTGACCTACATAGGGAGAAACAATCACCTCGATAAAAGAAGGGAAATCAGAGCTCGTACAGAAAGATATAGGTGTTCATTCTTTCCACATGCTAAACGAGTTTGGAATAAGAGAGAATTGTGAAGGTGGTTCGATGATCGCTCTACCAAGCACTTAAATGTTTTTTGTAGAGAATCCATGCAGATGTAGATGTAAGTTCCAGTGAGTAGTAGATGTGGTGGCCATCTTGGATTCTTTGGCCAGAGGAACGTGGTAGGGCAGAGAATAGATCACCCCAAAAAAGCAGTGATGCAAGTCAGAAAGAGGAAGAGACCCCAGAACTACCTTATGGTTGAGTAGCCCGTAATCAACTATTGGTCTGATACATCCCCCTCCCCTATTGCCCTAAAGACCAAAAATATCAGTGATGAATATGAGGATATCGATGATCTAATGATTCCTTCATCCAACATCTTGTTCACTAGCTTATGCAGATCCTTCATCTCAGAGGCAATAGATGGTACATGGACTGTCTGACAGGCACCAGATCAAAGAGTAGAATCCAATACTCTGTTCAATTGGACATTCGCAGATTTTCAGTCAATACTTTGTGGAAGCTCTGTAAATCATCAAGGAGAGCTTGGGCTTCATCAGATGATAAATACCCCACTTCAAATGCTCTGCCCCCGAAATCAACATTACAAACTCTGGACCACATAGAATGTTGACACAGTCTACACTTTAACTCAGGTTGAAACCCAAAAAGTCTTACCACCAGTGTAATCCAAAATCAGCCCTATGTCACATCCCAACAGAAGATCCACAATCAATCCCTCAGCCATCAACACCTCCACTGGCTCAGGAAAACTCCCCAGTGTGAAGAAAAACATTCACCAATCTCACCAAGGGAAGAGCCTGTCTGTTCACAGTCTTGCAAGTTCTATGCACAAGTTTTAAATCAGGGAATTT
This sequence comes from Schistocerca americana, assembly GCF_021461395.2. Taxonomy (NCBI): domain Eukaryota; kingdom Metazoa; phylum Arthropoda; class Insecta; order Orthoptera; family Acrididae; genus Schistocerca; species Schistocerca americana. Next base: position 611,069,895 of record NC_060121.1, read on the forward strand.
GCAAATTTTCCTGTATCTAGAATACCAACTACGGCTTAGTAATGAAACACTGCTGTCAGAATCCAATAAAGCACACATTGGCTCTTGATTAATGCTGGTGCAGGTAGTGAGAGGATTGCTGGTTACTTCCGTCACTCTGATATGCCCACTTGGCAGCACTAAACTTACATGCTGCTGCTGGCTTCTCTGGTGTCAGCTGTTTGAGCATGTCTTTCTGTCAGACCAGTACTGATGAACAAAATGACCCTGCCGTCCACAGCAGTAGCAACCACATTTAGCAAAACTAGTAATTCCACCTGACCTCGCACCTTGAGTGGGACCTGCACCTGATTACAGAAGCATCTCTCTGTGCCCTCTCCTCTGACTGGCTTGCTTAACCTCCTCTATGTTTATGACTAATCTGAGCAAATTGCTGGTTGGCTTTTCAACAAATAGCACTCACAAACAGTCCTCTGGCTTTATCCCCTGTAAAATGGTGCCCAGAAGCTCACCCTCAGACAAATCCAGAAAAATGTGACAGCTACCATACGCACTTCACAAATGTGCTCGACCAAAGTCTCGTCACCCTGTTCGATCCAAAAGAAATATTGGTTTACCAAATCACTCTTAACCCTGGCAGACAACCATTCTCTTAACACATGCATATGTAATTCCCATAACTGCCCTCTCTCCACTAAAACAACACCTATGATCTAGGCCAGACAGTCATGACACAATGGATATATCAACTGAAAAAAACATTTCCCACAATGCCTTGAAGATGTTAACATGCCTTTCCAAATCTGTGGTAATCCACATGAAACTGATCAATTGCTGTTGGGTATCAATGGCAACAAGAACTATTCTGTGCAACACATTCAACTTGCCTAATCTGGATGGCACATCCTTCTTATTCAACTCCTTGCCCCAGAGGAAGCTCTGACATTTTCAAAGATGCCCAAATTTCCTAACTCAGTAGCTCCCACTCCAAGGCACTCAGCCTAATCGGTAAATTCATGACCCTATTCTAGAGTTGATCAACATTAATATCAGTTGGGATTAGTCGTTACCAAATTTAAATCCTTGACACAGCAAAACCAGTGAGCAATTTGCACCTGCATGAGGTATGCCTGAGTGCACAATGGACCACTACCTTCCAGCTAACTGATATGCTGCTGTAAATTGGGCAGGGAAGCAACATAGTGCTCTGCACAGTGCTCATCTGACCAATATGCATCACTGTTATCTCCACCAGAGCCCTATGGCTGTGTTCAGCCACCCAGAAAGCTCCATGATATACCCTTCTGCTGATTGGCCGTAAATACAATTTTCGTATTGGGTCTGCCCCTTGCGTCGGTAGCCACCCCCATCACAGCTTGTCATTCCATAATGCAACCAGGTACACCTGAAAATTCAACTCGAACAGATTCTGCCAAGCCAATAATAACACAAATTAACACAAGTCCATTAAATTTTACAGAATAACAATTTCAATTTTAAAATTACTTAAGATTGTGTTACGGATTATTTTCACTACGAATATCAATCCCCCAATTTCCAAAGAAAACCACGCTCTGCTACAAATTGTAATGCTAGGTTCCATATCCCGTCGGTTGCAACTGGAAAGACTGGAATGGGCGGGACTGATCATCACCCACAATGTTGACAAGTTCCAGAACAGTATTTATTAACATATCCAGATATATATATATATATATATATATATATATATATATATATATATATATATATATATAATAAAACACAGATCAAGGTTTTTATTTATTTATTCGTATGGCTAGGGCCCCCATTGGGCAGACCGTTCACCAGGTGCTGGTCTTTCAATTTGATACCACTTCGGCGTCCTGCAGTCCTTGAGGATGATAGGATGATGATGAGGACAGCACAACACCCAGTCCGTGGGCAAAGAAAATTCTCCGACCCAGCCGGGAATCGAACCTGGGCCTAGAGGATTGACAATCCGTCACGCTGACCGTTCAGCTACTGGGGGCGGACACAGATCAAGGTATGAAGTCGAGTAGAACCAAATAAGAAACACGAAAGTAAGTGAAGCAAACTGTTTAAGCCAGTTAATTTAAAAAGGAAACATTTCATTGCTTATTGAAACATTAAACTGGTCTGCCAAGATTAATAACATGCAATAATTTCAACCTGAGAGCCAATAATTGCACTAGCGAGTCAAGAAAGAAAAGAAGCAAACATTAAGAACTGGCAATTAACGCCATCAGTACTAAATCCTATTTAAAACACGGCATAAAGACAATTGATCCACAGTGCCCATGCCACTGGCCCAAACTAAGGACAGTTTACAAATCAAACAGCTCAGAATTCTGGCTCTCACCTTCGAAAATGCATGTAAGAAACACGTGTGACTACATGTAGGTACATAATATAATTAACAACTAGACAAGTTGAAATCAGTGGATGGAAGTAGAAGAGGCTGTGTCAGGCAGCTCTGTAACACCGAAGGCAATTATATCAGGAGACTAACATGTACAGTCATTGAACACCACTGGGAATAATAATAATAATAATAATAAATAAATAAAATGACAGCAATGCACTCACAGTAATTTATAATAAGGAAACCTCTCAAACTCATGTCACAAATGTAGCTGGTTGGAAAGGACCATGCTCACTTGGTGCCTGTAGACCAGAATATATTCAAACACCTTTGGCACAGAACCGAAACAGATCCCTGTGTCAGCAAGCAGGAGAGAACTCAGCTCGTGTAGGTAAATACTAGAAAAAGGCTTGTTAGAGAATTTTCTCCTAGTTTTGCCAGAAAGCTTTTATTGCCTGGAGGTAGTAATTATGGTTCACAAAAATTGATAAGAATTCTGTAAGACTTAAATTTCAAGAGACATGTCAGCCCCCGTCTGGGAATGAAGCTGGCAGTTCAATAATAATACATAAAACATTAGGGGACATGAAAGCAATAAAATTTAACAAACTTCATGACAATAACCTATTAAACTTTAAGGTAAATGTGGCACCAGTGAGACACATTGGTAAGGGGTTAGAAACAGTGCTTACAGTGATGCAGACTTTTATATTCAAATTTGGAAACAGTAAGTTGGCGGCAACCACAAAATTCCAAATCAGGAGGCTGAGCTGAAGTATGAACCAGGAGGCAATGCATCTTGCTAAGTGAAGTCACAGAGTAATGACCAAAACGGAGGCTACTACTGCAATAATAGATGACCCTTGCTCTATTAAAGTTGGCCTCGAGAAATATGAGACTTCCCAAACGTGCTCACAAGGAAGATCTTTTGAGGTATCAGCTGAAGAATAAATCCTGGTGTTGTCTGAAGATCAGGCGGTGCACTGAATGGTGTTCTCCCACTTGTTCCCTCAGAGTGTGTCCATATAGATGCACTGGCTTCACCATTTCTTCCTCGGAAACATGCCTAGTGTGTTCAGGAGACAAATCAACAATGAAACATAGAATTCGCAACACAGGTCTCCATGACCAGCATTCACACCATACTCGAGCCTAACACTTCCCACTCACCTCATTGTGACCTCTGTCCTCACCACTGCTCACGTCAACCTTCCAATACAAGGATCTCACCTCATCGGTTCTCAAGCCACGTGGCCATGCTCCAGAAATAAGCCTCCATGGGGCATGGCGCGATCTATCGATTTGTACAATGACTCAATATGTTCTTGCCATACGTAACAACTGTACTCCAGATCCCTAACTTCGAGTATGAATGTAAACTATCAAAAAGGACAAAAATGTCTTCCCCAAATTTACCCGAAAATGGGTCACCAAAGAGACAGTACCATCATTGAGAGTGAGTGGAGACACACTAAAAATTGACTGTTCACTTCTTTCACCCTTCAGACCGTCTATTCTGTTGTGCAAAGCCTCATCATCGGCAAGAACGTTAGAGGCGTCATCCGCCAAACACTGAAGCCCCATCTGGGTTGTTACTTTCCCACCAACAGACACTTTCGCTTACTATGGACCATCATGTACAATAAACCCAAGCAAAAAAGAAAGGAAAGGAAAAAAGCGCAACCTGACAGACCTAACCAAATCTAAAAGTCGGCACTTACTTGAAAACTTGAGTTGATTGCCACTGCTGCTGCATGCTCTTCGTTTCTGTCCTCCATTGATCTACCACAGCAGCCTCCAACAGTTGTTCTGACGCAAAGTGTAATAGGCCATATGTCATAGTAAGACACACCTGTGCCCACTTCTGACACCAAATTTAATAGGTTGTTGCCATGGGATGGTGTGGTTGGGGCATGCAGTTACCAGCTGTAGGTTGATGGAGATGCTGACAATGTAGACAGCCAATCTGTTGTCAAAATCCTTCATTAAGAATCGGACATGAGCACAGACTGGTGCATCTGCAGCAGGCAGACAGTAGATGACAGACGGCAGTGAGCCAGGTGGTAGCTATGGCTAGGCAGCCAAGCCTAGCAGGACTACCCAGTTGGTGAACTCGGAACTGCAGTCCAAAGAGCAGCAGTACATAGTTACTATTGCTGGAATGTCCACAAATCACAGCTCAAGCTGGATCATGTAGACAGCAGCAGTGTTCTGGTGGCTAGGACGCCAGCAGGCAGATGGCAATTGTTGGTTCACGGTCAGGTTATGACAGCCAAAGCTGTGCATAGGCACAATGATGACTGGC